>NC_142075.1:2400000-4800000 GCF_059756535.1 Pantherophis guttatus
GGAAGCAACCATGGATTAACTTGGTTCTGTCTTCATCAAGGGCATGCTGTAGGGCATTTGGGCTAGAAGGGATATCCTCCAACTCTGATAGCTGAAAAACAACTTGGGAACAATTTGGTGCCCTCCACAGAACTCCTGCATCTTTGCTGTCTGTTTCTTCATTTTGCACCCTCTCCACTCATCCCCCTTTAGTTCAGGAAGGCCAAACTGGCTCTCTCCACTGGCTCAGAAGCTGTCCTGCCCCGAACAAGAATAGAGCTTGACCTTTGGGGTGACTGGGTACTATCATATTCCTATTCATGAGTCTTAACTTTCTCCCAAGGCTCAACAGCTTTCAGTCTCTCATTGTGGAACATGGTTTCTAACCCCTTGTCGTTTTTACAGGTAATGTACGCGTAATGCTTCTGCGCATGCCTCCCGCCACCACCACTACCGGTTCACCCAATCCAGAGCGAACTGGTAGCAACCCACCACTAGTGTACGGACTTATGACCGTTCATTTAGTGACTGCTTGAAATTCTAAAGGCACTAAAAAAAGTGACTTATGACCGGTCTCTGCAAGTATGACCACCACAGTATTCCTGCAGTCACATGATCACGTGTGACCGTCCGAACCGTTTTCTGACAAAGACCATGGGAAGCCAGCAAGGAAGGTCCCAAGCTGCAACCACACAATCTCTTGCTTTTCTTTGGAGACCATCTTATAAATCTCTACCCTGCCTTCAATATTAGCATATCCAAAAAATAACTATAAAAATCTCTATATAGCATATCTTAAGTAGGTATGCCTCTTAAATCATATATCTTCTGTTTCCAACATAGGCCTCCTCTTCCTATCCTTCATCCTGAATCTCCAGACTGTCACTGATCATATATTCCCTTCCATTCTGTTTCTGTTAAACCTTAATCAAAGTCAAGTACATTTCTGGTGCAAAAATCAATAATCTTATACTGTATATAATTCAAGCCTCTTGAAATTAAAAGCCATACCTTCCCATTTAACCTGGGAAAATAATATTTGCCTGTGTATGGAGATTCTCAGCCATCCAGGTCATGGTTGTCCCAAAGGTGCTTTTTCAAGATGCAAGTGGACTTTCTGGGTTTTTTTTTTAAGACGTTTCACTTCTTATCCAAAAAGCTTCTTCAGCTTTGGGATAGTTTTTACCTGGTTTACTTCTGGTAAAACAAAATGCTCCTCTCTTTTTTTTTCAAATTTCAAGTAGAGATTTCTTTTAAAGCACTTATATTCAGGTTTTCAGGTTTTAATCTTATATCAGAATGATCATAAAAAACTTGTTCCTGTATTTTTTCTTTTGATAAAACTAGTGTCACTTAAAAAATAAAGATGTTTTTTACAGGATATTCTTGTTCCCTACCTATCTTATCACAATCATCCAATTTATTATCTAGTAAAAAGTTCCTTCTCTAGGAATATGGCATGCTACAGCTTTTTTCCAGCCCCCTCTGGTGGCCGAAGAAAATAATTGCAGTTTGGGGTTTCTCCTTTGGAGAGAGCAAACTCTTCCGATTACATTTGTTGAGGGATCCAAACCAATCAGTACAGAGCTAATCAAAAACAAAGCAACCTTCCTATGGAAAACTATGCTTAGGGGGGAAAAAAAACAATTTCAGAGGCACCAAAGTTTCCCAAATCAATTTTCCCTCTTCACTCAGGGAGCTTTGGCTGTCCCATCTCCTTTCGCATCCTCTTCTTACTCGGCTGGGTTGGGTCACTCAGTCATGTGTCCCTTGGGCAGACAACCAGCTGTTGGAATGGGCCCCTTGTGGTTTAAGGGGGTGACTTTGTCCTTCCTGTAGTTCAGTGCAGTTCTTCAGGACACTTCACACCAAGGGGCCACGTCCCTTCCTGCCAAGCAGCCCCTCTCCCCCACAGCAGGAGGAAGATGGCAGGCCACCCCGTTGCCCTTTAGGGGGATTGTGTTATTTCAGCTCTTGAGAGGCAGAATTTGGGGAAGCCGGTTTCAAGGCATCTTGGGACCTCCACTTGGCTGGGCATCTTGGGAAGGTGAGGAAGGAGCAGAGGAAGCTGCCAGGGCAGGAGAGAAAGCATCTTCCTGCTCGTGGGGAACCGTTGCCTCCTGATGCCCCCACAAAGTGTTTGCAGCTTTCCTCTGCTGTGGGCGCTGGCCACCCAGTCTGGGACCAGCTCTCGAATGAACCTGATCTGCTTGGCTTCTCTTCCCAGATCATCGGGGACTATTACCACTTCTACCACCGGGCTGTGGCCAAGCGGTCCCTCTCGCCACACTGGTCCTGGCACAGCTCCTTGTCCAGAGAGCCGCAGGTATGAATTCTGATCCTGCAGAATTGGCCCCAGAGTGAGGGGGCTGGCCTGGAGGGCTGCACCATGAATCTTGCCCTACCAAGCTCCAGTGCTGCTCCTGGTGCCTCACAAGCCACTGGCACCTTTTCTTGCATGCCTGCCTGTCAGTTGTCCAGGCAGGGATGGAATGGCTGCTCTCCCAGTTTTTGATCTGCCAAGGGTTTTGGCTGATGCCCGCTGGGGAGAAGACCGTGGGACCTGGCAGGAGGAGCTGGAGATGCTTAGTTGAATCATTTCCTCTGGCTTCTCTTCCGCTCCACAGTGGATGAAGCAGGTGAAGCCGAGAGATACAAGGGCTTCAGAACTCAAGCCTGAGCAATGCTGGGCTTCCTTTGCCTGGGAAGGAAGACCCAGGCAAAGCCCCCTCCCTGCTGAGCAGAGTCCACAGGGCCCATGTGCTGAGGAGGGTGGCTTTGTTTCCTGAGTGGAGCAGGGCAGTGGGAGATGGTTTCCAAGGTCATCCTGGGAGAGAAATGAGAAAAGGGAAGCCCATCAAAGGAGAACCTTTCTTCGCACCACTATGCAAAGGCTGGATCCATGCAGCCTCCACTGGGTCTGCTTAGCTGTAAAGAGAGTTTTTCTTCTTCATCTTTTTGGAAAAGGGCCCCTGGCCATGAGCAGTGGGGGGGCCAACAGGGACCTTCTGTGGCCCTCTTGGCAGGGCTGGGCTGGCGGTCCTTGTGGGGTCAGATGGGAGGATTGCTCTATGCTAGTAGAGCTCCAGAGTGGCGTCTTTTGACATAAATGCTTGCCCAGGGTTGGTCTGGGACCTGTGGGAGCCTGGCAGCGTGCCCATGCACATCTCTCCCCAGGTGGTCTGGCTGGAGCAGCAAGTGGCCAAGCGCCGGACCAAGCGGGATGCCTTCATAGAGCCAACAGATCCGAAGTTCCCCCAGCAGTGGTACCTGGTAGGTGAGGCGACTGCCTTGGGGGGGACCGGACTCCTCCTGTCTGAAGGCCAGATCGGGGCAGACCAGGGGGAGTGGGATAGTGCTTAATCGCTCCACCCAGTGGGATGGAGGCTGTGAAATGTTTCCCAATGGCTGTGTCCCAAGAGCGTCCCCTCTGGTTCCCAGCGCGGTCCAAGGGCAGCCAGGGGAAGTGGCAGAGAGGGCCTTGCAGGATAGCAGCACAGAGAAGGGGCGTGTGTGTGTGGGGTGGGGAGGGAACCAAGAGGGCTAGCAGGGCATTTGGATGAATGTTTGAAAAAGGAGGAAGGGCCTGTGAGGTTGAGCTTGGGTGGGGAGTTTCTCTCCTCTTTGGCTTGAGATTCTATTTTGAGGACAATTAGTTGGGGGAATTCACCCTCAGATGGGCTCTCAAGGCCCCTGTGCTCCAACACCTTGGCTCTTGGGGTGAGTGTCTGCTGCTCCCCTTTTTTGCAGTCCAACAGCAACCAGAGAGACCTGAATGTGCAGGAGGCCTGGCAGCAGGGCTACACTGGACGTGGGGTGGTGGTCTCTATCTTGGACGATGGCATTGAGAAGAACCACCCAGATTTGGAGGCCAATTATGTAAGTGGAGGAAAGGATGGGCACGTTGGCTCTCCTGGGAGGGGAGGGCAAAGGCCTTTTGGGGCCCCGGCTGTCTCTGGCTGGAGTGCCCACACTTCCAAGTCTCCCTGACCCCAGCCAAGTTATCGGGGACAGGTCTATCTCTCAGTGGCCAGCAGGCCGGTCTCCAGGATGACCGGTGTCCTGGTCTCCTCCAAAGGATCAGAGACTAAGGCCCCAGAGGGGGTCTGTCTTTCCCTAGGACCCCGCAGCCAGCTTTGACGTGAATGACCAAGACCCGGACCCTCAGCCTCGCTACACGCAAACAAATGACAACAGGTTAGGAGGGAGGCAGGCAACTGGGCACATGGCCTGGGATGGGACACTGGGGTGAGGGGCTTCCACAGAAGAGCCCTCCGCCCCTTGGGAGGGTTACACTTGTCCCAGATCTGCACTCTTGCAGAGTCAGGCTGTCCAGAAGAAGGGGTCGTTTGTTCGTTTATGGCAGGCGTGGCCTCAGCCTTTTCTGTCTGTTGCAGGCATGGCACTCGGTGTGCGGGCGAAGTGGCTGCGGTGGCCAACAATGGCATCTGTGGTGTGGGCGTGGCCTACAATGCCAAGATTGGAGGTGAGGGGTGTCCTTGGGCTCTGCCCACTCTTGGGCTGGGCCAGCTGGTCAGAGGCAGCCAAAGCAGTGGCCATCTTTGTTTCAGGTGTCCGCATGCTGGATGGGGAGGTGACGGATGCCGTGGAAGCTCGCTCCCTGGGCCTGAACCCCGACCACATCCACATCTACAGTGCCAGCTGGGGCCCGGAGGACGACGGCAAGACCGTGGATGGCCCCGCCCACCTGGCTGAAGAGGCCTTCCACCGGGGCGTGAGTCAGGTGAGTGGGTGAGCTGGGTGGGCAGCTGGGGGCCAATCAGGGCAGACCTCGAGGCCCCCAGCCGCTTCACTCAACCCTTTTCTCAGGGCCGCAACGGACTAGGCTCCATCTTTGTCTGGGCCTCGGGGAATGGCGGTCGCGATCGTGACAGTTGCAACTGCGATGGCTACACCAACAGCATCTACACCCTCTCCATCAGCAGCACCACCCAGTATGGCAATGTGCCCTGGTACAGTGAGGCCTGCTCCTCCACCCTGGCCACCACCTATAGCAGCGGCAGCCAGAACGAGAAGCAGATTGTGAGTCCCACCTGTTCACGGAGTGCACCTTCCCCCCAAGTCCCCCCATGCTCCAAAGATGCCTGGACGGTGTGGAACCCAAACCCAGGATTGCTGGCTATGGGTGCCATGATTGCTGGATAGCAATTGCTGGCTACGGGGGCCAAGTTTGGTTCAGGATTTTGAGGGGAAGAGAGAAAGATGAATGCCCTGAAGAGAGTGTGGAAAGGATCTGGTGGTGCAAATGGCTTGGAGGGACAAGTGGGGGGGGGGGGCAAAGAAGAAGGGCAGGGCAGTGTTGGGGGCCTGCACAGGAGTAGGGATGAGAGAGGAGAGGAGAGATGCTGCAAGCAGCAAGGACAGTCTGAGGCTCTGAGTTTGTTCCTTGCACGTCAGGGGAGGGGGGGAAGGGGGGGTGGTAAGTTGGAAGTTGCACCTGGTCACCTGCAGGCATCCATGGCGGAGGGGAGCCAACTGCATTTCCCTGTGGCTCAGGTTACATCAAAGCAAAAAACCCCCGTTATCCTTTCAGTTGATACTGAAACACCTCAAAAGTTTGGGGAGTTAAGGCCTCTCCTCCTTGTTTGTGGCTCCATCTGGCAATTCCTGGGGTTTAGGAGAAGGCTTCTCTCTGCTCAAAAGAGAGCAGAAAGTAATGGGGCTCTCGTGGGGGTTTCTACCCAGCTAGAGATCCCAGTGGGGGCCCAGCCAAGGTCACTGCGCACAGTTGGATGCGCGTCTCCCGGGAGGCCAATTCAAAGAGGGGCTGTAGGTGACCCCCACGGCCACTGAATGGGGTCCATTTCCTCTCAAAGGTGCCTGGGGGGGATGCTGAGCTGGCAGGCGAATGGCAGCCGGATAAGCTGTGAGTGTGCTGGCTTTCCTCTCTCCGTCCCCCAGGTGACAACTGACCTGTGGCAGAAATGTACCGAGTCACATACTGGCACGTCCGCCTCAGCACCCCTGGCTGCTGGGATCATTGCCCTCGCTCTGGAAGCCAAGTAAGGGGCGAGGGAGGTGGCAGCGCCCATGCAGGCCGGGCCTACTGGAGCTGCCGTTGCCGACTCACCTGCCTTTTCTCTGCAGCAAGAACCTGACCTGGCGAGACATGCAGCATCTGGTTGTGCGGACATCCAAACCTGGCCACCTCAACACGAATGACTGGGCCACCAATGGGGTGGGACGCAAAGGTAGCCCTGGGGACGGAGCAGAAGGCTGTGGCAGATGCCATCCCTGCCTTGCTCAGCCCTGACTCAGCCCCTCTTTCCGCAGTCAGCCATTCCTACGGCTACGGACTGCTGGATGCAGGTGCCATGGTGGCCCTGGCCAAGAACTGGACCTCGGTGGGGCCTCAGCGGAAGTGCATCATCGACATCCTCCCAGAGCCAAAGTGGGTGTCTGGGGCGGCGGGGGGGGGGGGCGGCTTGGAAATGTCTGTCTTCTCCCTCCTGGGTGGGGGCTCAGCTTTTTGAATATGGAGTCCTTGACTTACAACCATATGTTTAGTGACCATTTTCAAGACTAAACCACATGTTACATTTGGGAAGCTGTCATGCTTCTCACACTTAGAAGCACAACAGCCTCCCTCCCCCACACAAATCAGAATTCGGGGCCTTGATAATCAATCTGCATTCATGATGGTCCCCTGTGGCCATTTGTGACTTTCCCAGCTGGCTTCCAACAAGCAAAATCAATGAGGGAAGCTGGATCTGCTTAACGAGTGCCTGATTTACTTAATGACCATCTGATTTATTTAATAATTGGATCTTAACAACCCTGGCAAAGAAGGACATAAAATTGGGTGCAACTCATTTAATGATCATTTTGCTTAGCATCATAAATTCTGGTCTGAAATGCCATAAAATGAGGACTACCTGTACAGGAACTTGCTTGGGAGGATGAGTAGCATCTGCCCTCTCTTGGCACAGCCCCTGTGCCCCTTAGGCCCTATATTCTGAGGAATCGCACGGGACACTTCAGGGACCTTGGGGATCAAATCCACCTCCCCTTTTGTCTCCTTCACCAGGTCACCATGCACCTAGCAGCCAGTGCCAGCATTTTAGAGATAGGCCTGTCTACCTATATCCACTTCCAAAGGACACCCAGCTGCCCTGGCAGGATTGATGGATTGATTGATTTAGATTTTGGGGTTGCTAACTCCAGGGACACTCTGGATGTCTCACAATAGAAAAGTCATAATTCCAGCACAATAAATAAGTAAAAACTGCAATAAATAAGTAAAAAAAATAATAAATAAATAAAAACAATGCAATAAATAAGTAAAAAAAATAAGAGAACTAACCAAAAGGCTAGACAGCTAGTGTGTGTATCCAGTACCTCTAATGAGGGGGAGGGGAACATCCATCCCACCTCATGGGGGATGAGGCTCCATGGCTGCTGGCTGCCTTGCCCAAGGATCCTTGTGTCCTGCAGGGATATTGGCAAGTGTCTGGAGGTGCGGCAGAAGGTGGAGGCCTGCTGGGGAAAGACTAACTCCGTGGCTAGACTGGAGCATGTCCAAGCCAGGCTGACCCTCTCCTACAACCGCCGCGGAGACTTGGCTATTCACTTGGTCAGCCCAATGGGCACTCGTTCCACCCTCCTGGCTGCTAGGTAAGCTGGCTCCTGCCGCCTCCAGTCTGAAAGACCACTGAGCCTCTGCCTGGCCCTCCCTGTCATCTCTTTCTGCTTGGCCAGGCCTCGGGACTATTCGGCTGATGGCTTTAATGACTGGGCCTTCATGACGACGCATTCATGGGACGAAGACCCGGCTGGTGAATGGGTGCTGGAAATTGAAAACACAAGTGAAGCAAACAATTACGGTAATCTGCTTTATTCCTCAACGTTTTCTTTTGGGTGTTGATTGCCAGGAAGACTCTCTCCTGAGTGCTGATGGTGGCTTCAGCCTTGCCCCAGATGTTCTGCCACTCAAACTTCAAGTCTGTCCTCCGCTTCCACTGTGTTCGCCATAGCAATAGCAATAGCAATAGCACTTAGACTTCTGTACTGCTTCACTGTGTTTTACAGACCTCTCTAAGCAGTTTACAGAGTCAGCCTCTTGACCCCAACAATCTGGGTCCTCATTTTATCCACCTCGGAAGGATGGAAGGCTGACTCAACCTTGAGTTGGTGAGATTTGAACTGCCAAACTGCAGCTAGCAGTCAGCTGAAGTAGCCTGCAGTGCTACACTCTAACCACTGCGCCACCTCGGCTTTTGGCAGCCATGGCAGCGTATTGGGAAGAATCGCTCTGCCATGTGACTCTTTCGTCCCAAATCTTGCTGCAAAAACTGGACTGCAATAATTTTGTTGCTGTTTTTACAGAACTAAGTGTGGAGAATGGAGGTGGGAGGCAAATTGCTCTCCTTCCCACTTGTCAATTCCCAAAGAAATAACAACCTGCAAAATGGGTTTCTGGCTTTTTTGTTTTTGGCTTGGGCAGTTTTTCCCCCATTCCCACAGCAGAACTCCCCTCAAAGGGCAAAGAAATTCAGCAACTTCTAGGAACATCTGTTAATGCTCTGGGAATGACAGTTGGGCTCAGCTGACGCCCCCCTTGCAGGACTTGTAAGATGTGGACTATTCTGTAAGTGCAAGTAGTCCTTGTTTAATTACCCTAATGGAGCCCAGAATTTCCACTGCTAAGTGAAGGCAAACCGTCCCTGACCGCACCACTTAGAAATGGCAGTTCTGGTGGTTCCAGGTGTGGCCTTCTAGTATCAACATCTGCCACCTTCCCCAGGTAGTCGCTACCGTCATTGTCTCTGCCTGGGCCCAGCGAGCTCCTTTGGCAGACGAGGCTCTGCCATCCTGATGTCCACATTGGTGTCCCGGCTGGTCTCTCCCGCAGCACCTGGATCCTGGGCCAGCAACAGAAGGAAGGAAATGTCAGCTAGGACAGCAGCAGCAGCAGAGTGCAGGGTGGCCAAAAGGGCAGAGATGGGCTGGAGAAGTGGGGAGGGGCTGTCATAAATGCAGGCCGGTTTGCAGTCACCCAGATTTTGATCCCAGGACCATGGGGTGCTGCAGCGGCCATAACTTTGAGAACTGGTAGTAACTATCATAGTAACTAAACGGTCAGTGAGTGAATGGTCATTAAGCAAAACACATTTTAAAAAATTTATGATTCAAAGGCCCCAAAGAATAGCCCAATTATTGAACAAATTGCAGCGACAAAGGCAATAATAAAGTGGCCCTCTTGAAGAGTTTGCATAGCTTTAGTTCTGCATGGGATAGGAGCCCGATCCACCTCCTCCAGCAGGAACTGGGTGGGAAGAAGGCCGTGCGGTGCGTTGGCTTCTCTGCCTGGCCTCTCCTTGGGTCCAGACTGGCAGGGAGGCTGCTCTGGGGGCTCATCCCCCTTTCCCTTCTGCTTTCCAGGCACCCTCACCAAGTTCGTTCTGGTTCTGTATGGGACAGGCCCCGACCTGCCTGACTTCTCCAATCAGTTTGAGAGCAGTGGCTGCAAAACCCTGGTCACCAACCAGGCCTGCGTGGGTAAGTTCTAAGGGAAAGCTGCCCATGGGATGCTTGGAAGAGTGTCCTACTCTCGGGGATGGCCCCTGTCCTGAACCTGAGCTTGTGCTCACTGTTCGCTAGCAGAAGGGTAGATCTGGGCCTGCCCTGCCCCTCTTTGCCTGCTGGACAGGTTGGACTTAATGGTTGCCTCCTTCGCCCCCCCCCCCCCCGACTCCCAAGTGGAGGGTGGAGGAGTCCCACAGTGACAGCTCTCCTTTCTCTGCTCTAACCTTGGTTCCTCCGTTTGGGCCCACTGCTCTCTGCTGCTCTATCCATGTCCCCTTGAGGTCCTTGTGGCCATCTGAGTGGAAGGGTGGAAGCACTCCTGCCAGAGCTGTGGGTAACCCAGTCCTCCACCTTGCCACAGGAAGGAGGGCTGCTTGCCTGGTGCAGTTTCTGTGTCTTGGCTCTGGGGAGGGGAGCTCCCACTCCCGCTGCCCTTGGAGTTTTGGACCACCAGGTGGCTCTCTCAGTCTGGCCTCTGCTTCCAGTTTCCAGGTGGCTCTTTCACTCCATCTTCTTGTGGACGCGTCACATTCTCCCTTTTACTTTATTCAAGTGGCTTCCGTATCATCTTTCTGTTCAATTAGTTTTGAGATTCATCCATCTGCTAATATTTTTTTCATACAGGATTTTCCCTTTCACTTCCCATAGTCATCCTACATTTATTATTGTCTCTTTTACTTCTTTTCTTCCGTGATTGTTTTACTTTTGACACTACCAAATAACAGCACATCCCACATTTGAAATATTCTTACCAACCTTCCAACATTCCCTATTTATCTCAGCCTTTCAAAGCAGGCATTCTGTTTTCGTTCTTTGCCGAGTACCCTCAGGGATTAAAATATGTGGCAAAAAATGAGGTTTTTTCTAAGCAGTTACTCAGCTCCCATCGATGTCATCCATTTGGATTCCCCCCAAATCACTTTCCTTCAGACATTTGTGGAGCAAATGTCTTCCTTTATAGCCATTGATGGAAGATTTGTAGCTCAGTGCTGAACTGTGGGTCTCTTGATGCTCTCTGAGCTTGGTTGTTTTCTTGCAGACATTTCATTATCTAACTAGGTAAATATCATCAGGGCTAGGAGGGAGTGGTATTTGTGGACGGGAGGAGGAGGGGGAGAAGAAGAAGAGGAGGAGGAAGAGAAGGAGGAAAACTATGGGGTCCTTGGTGGTCTCTGAGCTTGATTGCTTTGTTGCAGATGGTAATATCAGGGCTAGGAGGAGTGGGGTTTGTGGAGTGGAGGAAGAGGAGGAGGATTATGATGATGTGGGTGGGTGTCCTTGGTGCTCTCTTGCAGACATTTCATTACCAAACTTCCTGGAGCTTAACATCATCAACCTCTGAATTTCTACTTCCTACAAACTCCCAAAAAAATCCAGAAGATACCAGTTCATACTTCCTGATGCTCCATTTGAGCCCTTCATTCACAATGAAACCTAAACCTTCCTTTCCTTGCATATCTTCCTCATCTCCATGACCTTGGTTGGTTTCCTCTCTCTTTGATTCACAAACACACCCAATCCTTTCCCTTTCCCTTCCACATTCATTCTTTTTTTTTTTTTTTAGAAATGCAACACTTTGCAGAGAAATACCTGGTCCTGTGGAGTAAAAGTCATTTCGTCAATTGCAAAGTTTAGCATTTGCTTAGTTAATTCAGGATTTATCCCATTGCAAAAGTAATAACGATTGTGACAACTTTTCCAGTTGTATCAATTATTCCATGGGTACTTTGAAAAGCTCAGAGCGGTTTATGTGGCTGTCAGATCATCTCCCATCTGGCAATCCTACATCAGTAGCCGCAGGTATAGTACTGCGAGGGTTGTGACTTTTGTCCCTCTGCTGGGTGACTGGAAGCCTTCTGGCCCACTCTGTTACCTGCTTATCACCTTAGCTAAGCAGGTGGTTTAATGACTCTGCAGCTGAGATCTTCTGACGGAGACTGCATTCCTGGCAGCTGAGGGCCATTTTGCTGAGAGCCACAAAATGTGAACAAACTAAGTAGTGGCATGAAGACTGACTCAGGCTGCCCAGAGAAGTGGTTTCTCACCTACGGAGCAGAGGAGGAGGGCTGGCCAGTCATGCCCTGCATCCTCTCTCCTTCGGCTTCTCTTGCAGTGTGTGAAGAAGGCTTCTACCTCCACCAGAAGACCTGTCTCAAGACTTGTCCGCCTGGCTTTGCTCCGGCCCTGGGACCGCCCCCTCTGGAGAACAGCCTCGACCCCCACCTGCTGCAGCCCCGACTCTGTGTGCCCTGCCATCCGTCCTGTGCCACCTGCCTGGGCCCCTCGGCCACCCAATGCTTGTCCTGCCCGGCTCATGCCCACTACAACAGCCAGGAGCACATCTGCTCCCATCAGACGCAGAGCAGCAGGGCCTCCCCTGCTGTGGGGGGAGAGGGCGTGGCTCCTGCCAGTCCCCCTTCCAACTTGCCACTCCTGGTGGCAGGCCTGAGCTGTGCCTTCATCGTTCTCGTGTTTGTCACCATCTTCCTGGTGCTACAGCTGCGGTCAGGGCCGTGCCTGCGTGGCTACAAGGTCTACTCGCTGGAGAGTGGAAACCTCATTGCCTACAAAGGGCTGCCATCCATTCTGTGGCAGGAGGGGCTGGAGGAGGAGGAGGAGGAGGAGGAGGAGGCGGCCGAGGGCGAGAGGACTGCCTTCATCAGAGACCAAAGACTTTGATGAGTCTGCAGCCCCAGGTGAAGCAGGCCGGACCCACCCCCGGGGCTCCTGCTCTCTTCTGGGGCTGAGCCCCTGTGTCTTATGGGCCTGCTGCTGCTGCTGCTGCTGGAGTCATTCTCTTCTGGTTTTAATTCACCAAAGTTTTTTTAAAAACTAAACCAGTCTGTGTCCTATTATGGTGGAAAGGAAGCGGGGCGAGGGGGGGGCATATCTCCCTAGATGGGCGAGGGCTGAGGCAACAGGAGGGCTTCCAGCTCCCTCCTGCCTTGGCCACCAGACATCGCCTCCCCTCCTCTCTTCCCACATGGCCAGGAGGGCCCCCTTTCTGCCCGACTGGGCGGGGCAGTCAGGAAGAGGATCCATGAGGACGCCGCCTTGCTTAGTGCAGATGGGCTGCCCAGCCCCCTCACCCCCCCCCACCCCCGCGAGCAGGTTCTCTGGACCTTGGAGGGGCGGCCAGCCGGCTGGCTCGCTCACCAGCGCCCCCTGGCGGCTGCTCCCTGGATCTGCTGAGCGTTGCTGGAGCTTCCACCTTTCCTACGTGCCTTGTTGCCCCCCCCCTCGGATGACAATCTCTGGCTGCGGTCCTCTGGAGCTGCCTGGTGGAGGTTGTTTGGTTGGGGCTGCCCAGGACACTTTTTCTATAACTTTTTTGGTGCACAAATGATTTATTGTAATTTGAAGAAGGAGCCAATTCCTGGGGCCAGTTTTTTTAATTTAATGGATGTGGATATAACTCTAGAGAGATTAAAGTTTATTAAATGTTGGAACTATGCAAACCTGGTTTCTCCTGCTGTATTCTCTCGCCAGAAGCCTCAGACAACCACAAAGCATTAATCAAGAACTATGATACACCCCCTGCTTACTTCAAGCCTAGGAATACCTGACTCTTCCATCCAGCCACTCTGTTCTTTTCTCTCCTGGCAAAACTGAGGAAGGCCCACCAGGCCTCCTGGGGGACAGGCAGACTTTCACCAGGCTTTATTTTGCTGGGTCTTCAAATTCCAAATAAAATTCCAAATAAAAGCAGATAAAATTCAAGGGTAGAAGCTAATTGTGGAATGAAAATAATATAAATTTATATTAAGGGCATGGATCCAGCAGATTGCTGCAACTTGGAGATGTTCAATAGGATTGTCCCATCCCATCCCATCCCAAGCGCACTGCTCAGTCCCCGGCATCTACTTGGAGAGGATTCAGAGTAACTGAAACTTCAGAGAAAGTAGTAAGATAAAGTTTAACAGAGTTGGAACTGACCTTGCAGGTCATTTAGTCCAACCTCCTGCCCAAGCAGGAGACCCTACACAATATCTGACAAATGGCAGTCCAATCTCTTCTTGAAAACTTTTGAAGGCATGTTGTTCCATTGGTTGATTGTTCTGTCAGAAAATTTCTCCTTATTTCTAAGTTGAATTGATCAGTTGATTCAATTCCATTATTCCTTGTCTGGCCTTCCGGTGCTTTGGAAAATAGCTTGACCCCTTCCTCTCTGTGGCAGCCCCTCAAATATTGGAACACTGCTATCCCGTCTCCCCTGGTCCTTCTCTTCACTTAGACTAGCCATGCAGTTTCTGCAACTGTTCTTCATACGTTTTAGTCTCCAGTCCCTAATCATCCTGGTTGTTCTCTGCACTTTTTCTAGTGTCTCAGCATCTCTTTTATAGGCTGGTGACCAAAACTGGATGCAGTGTTCTAGGTGTGGTCTTACTAAGGCTTTATAGAGTGGTATTAGTCCCTCCCTTGATCTTGATTGTATCCCTCTGTTAATGCAATTTAGGATTGTGTTTGCCTTTTTGGCTGCCGCTGCACACTGCTGGCTCATATTTAATTGGTTGTCCACTAAGACTCCAAGATCCCTCTCGCAGTCACTGCTATTCAGCCTGGTTTCACTCAGTCTATATGTGTACTTTTGGCTTTTCTTGCCTAAGTGTAGGATTTTACTTTTTTCTACATTGAATTTCATTTTGTTAGATAGGGCCCAGTGTTCAAGTATTTCCTGGGGGCTGTAAAGAGAATTGGGGGAATCGTTTTAACCTGAGGAGGGCTATCAATCACAGAATGTTGGATGTCCAGAATTACTGGATGTCCTTGAACATGAGAACTGAATGGCACAGAAGAGGGTCAGCACTTGTTTTCAGCCATCCAGAGAACAGTATAAAAATCAGACTTAAGTTATAGAGAGGAAGATTACAGAAAGAGCAGTTTGAGAGGAGAAGCGGGGGGGGGGGGCGGCAATGGCATAAGGTGGAAGTGTGGAGGTCCCAATTGGAGCCAGTGGTGAAGGCTATAGGCTAAAAACTCAGCCTCAGGCATGGAAGCTGGCTGGGTGACCCTGGGCCATTCCCCCTCTCAGCCCACAATCCCCAGGCTGGTTGTTGTGGGGAAAATAGGAGGGGGAAGAAGTATTGTATGTGTTTGCCACCTTGAGTTACTTATAAAAATAGAAAAGGCGAGATAAAAATAAAAACTACCCTTTCTGGAGGCCTCTGGATCTTTATAGCAGGCTCCTATCTTTTGTTTAAGTACCTTGGGGCCCCTCATCTGGCACCCAGCCTAATTACCATTGTGTGGCCTAATATGTGTATGTGTGTGAGAGAGAGACAGACATACACATACACACACTGTACTGTCACTCGACTTGCCTTTCTGGCTATTGTGAGGTGAAACGGCAAAATAGTTGACTACAGAGCTCAGCCTTCTAAGCCCCACCTGGGAGATGATTAAACTTTTGCAGGAGAAAAGGTCCTTTAGCATACAGAGGAAAAATGTATAATGCAGCCCCACTTTTTGTTAAACTTTAATTCAAATATTGAACCCACAAGGAGATAATTACAGGGCTGCCCAGATCATGATAATACAGGTAGTCCTCAACCTACAACTTTTCATTAGTGACTTCCTTAAGCAAGTGATCCTTTGCTTCAGTTTCCTGGTTCTCCTGTTTTCTGGAGATTCCCAGTAGCTGTGGAGACACACAGGAAGCTGGTTCCTCCACAGGCTCCTCTGCCTTCCTCTCATTCACAAAGGAGCCTTTTTTTTTTCCTTCCAGGCTATATGACAGAGAGCCCTTCTCCTTCTGGGGATGTGGATTGTGCAGCCTGGCATGCGGGCTCCATTCCTAACAAACTAATCGCTCAGAGAAGTAGTGGACTCCCCCAGATGACCCTCTATTATGGGTGCCTTCATTTGGACTTGGGGCACTTTCCACATCAAACCTTTGAATTAGATCTGGAACTTAAGTGGCAGCTGGAATCTGGGTGGACTGACTGAAAGCCACCAGGCTCAACCCAGCAGATGCTAACCCACCTTCTGTGTACTTGGTTGTCTCTCCTGGCTGGAGGCCTCGCCAGAGATGGAAGGGCAGTGGGGCTGGGCAGGAGGGGCCACTTCCCAGGGAGGGGCTTGGAAAGGAGGGGCAGAGGCTGGTGAAGAGAAAGCTCTGTCAGTGGGAAGGAGGGAGAGGAAGAATCCCAACCTGGATTGCCTCGGTCTTTATGCAGCTATTGTTTTTTATTTTTATTTATTTTAGAAAAATTATATTGCCACCTGCTTGCCATGGCGACTCAAGGCGGCTTACATAGATGGAAATAAAGTAACAAGCAGTTTAAGCAGTTGCCAACTTTGTGGCAGTTAAATCCATTGCACATTATTTGTTCTTAGTTCTTTTTAAGCCCCAGTTCTATTTTTGTGGAGGCAGAAAATAATTTGTAATGGTGACGGCTCTACAGTCCTGTGGCCAAGCAAATCCCCTCTCCCTTCTGATCTGGCTGGGGTGGGGGAAGGAAGGGGCTGACCATGTCATACTAGAATTCAACATAACACAAACACAAGGAATAGAACACAACGGTGCCAGAGTCCTAGATTTTAAAAGAGCTGATTTTAACAAACTCAAGAGAGAATTGGGGAAAGATTCCTTGGATTAAAATCCTAAAGGGGAAAACAAGAATCTTGGGAAACTCTGAAAAATATGATCATAAAAGCCCAGTCCAGCACAATACCACTGAAAAAGAAAAATAAGAAATACAAGAAGAAATCAGCATAGCTGCACAAAGATATCTCTGACAAACTGAAAGACAAAAAGGACAAAAAAGACAAAAACATGGAAAGAAGGACATATAACTAAGGCAGAATAGCAACAGATAGTCAGAATCTGCAACGATGAAGTCAGGAAAGCAAAGGCTCAGAATGATCAAAGACTTGCAACAAAAGTCAAAGATGATTTTTAAAAAAAGTTTGTTCCAACATATAAATAACAAGAAAAAAAATAAAGGAAACAGTTGGTCCACTAAAGAGAAAAGATGGCAAGGACGTAACTGGCAGCAGAGAGAAAGCAGGACTGCTTAACTCATTCTTTGCATTGGTCTTCATGCAAAAAGAAACTATATTCCAACCTACCAAAAACATAACTATAAAAGACAGACTAGAAATAAAAGTTAAAATAAGAAAACAAAACCGGTAAGAGAATCATTAAAAGCCATGGTGGCACAGTGGTGAGAGTGCAGTACTGCAGGCTATTTCTGCTGACTACCGGCTGACTGCAATTTGGCAGATCGAATCTCACCAGGCTCAAGGTTGACTCAGCGTTCCATCCTTCTGAGGTTGGTAAAATGAGGACCCAGATGGTTGGGGGCAATATGCTGACTCTGTAAATTGCTTAGAATCGCAAAGCACTGTAAAGCGGAATATAAGTCTAAGTGCTATTGCTAAGAGAACACCTCTCTGATCTTGATGAATACACACCGGGATTTGACGGATTACATCCCAGAGTTCTAAAGGAGCTGGCAGATGTCATCTCAGAACCATTGTACCACATCTTTCAAAAATCCTGGAGCTACCGGGGAACTACTAGAGGACTGGAAAAGAGCTGATGTGGTTCCCATCTTCAAAAAAGGAAAAAAAAACAGACCCAGGAAACTAGGCCAATCAGCCTAACTGTCAGCGTTCCAAAAGAACCCCACTCCAATTAAAACCTCTAAGACAGTCATTTTCTCAAAGTTCCCATTTATTAGAGTAAGTGTACTGGCACATCTGGGAAAACCTGAATCTGAGATTTCCGGGTTTTTCCTCAGTAAATCAAAACCCCAAATTCAGCCCCTGCACCCATCAGTCCGTCACATGGCCCAATCACCATCCCTCCCAATTTGAGCCACCACTTCAACCACTCCTCCTCCAGACGCAGGAACACCATGACCTTGACCGAAAAGAAGAAAGCTAGTATGTCTAACTACATTCCCTCTACTTTCCCAAGCACAAGAAGGTGGCAGCGTGGAAGCTTCCGGTGTTAATATGGCTTCCAAAGCTGACACTAACATTAATACCTGAGAAGATACTAGAAAAGATAATAAAAAAACAGATCTGCCAACATCTAGAAACAAGTAATAACTACAAGTCAGCACAGGTTTGTTAAAAAGAGATCATGCCAAAATAAACTTATTTCATTCTTCAACGTAATGACTAAATTAGTAGACCAGCAAAATACTGTGGACATAATATACTTAGACTTCAGCAAGGCATTCAACAGAGTAGACCACAACCTACTTCTTGGTAAGCTAGGAAAAAATGGGATAAATAGCATCACCATCAGATGGATTTGTAGCTTGCTGACAAACCGTACTCAATGAGTAGTCCTTACATCTACATGCAAGGAAGGAAGCAGTGGGGTACTACAATTCCGTCTACAATTCCACAAGTACAGGGGTGCTTCACTCCCACTCTGGAATACGGAGCGAGGCTCCATTCCCTGCCGTTGCCCTTACCTTCTCAGGCCAGGAGAGGAGTGACTGGGAGGAGAGGGCAAGGGGCGGGGCCAGCCAGTGGTGGGTTCAGCCTACAGCCACAGCAGGGGAGCTTCATTTATCTGGGAACCTGAAATGACTCTTGATTTAAATCATATGGTAAAAAGCACCTAAAGAAGAAAGAACAACATCAGCAAAAAAAAAAACCCCACCAACCTTTGCCTGTTTTTGGAAATGGTTCAAAAGGGAACAAACACACACACGAGAGAGAGAGAGAGAGAGAGAGAGAGAGAGAGAGGCAGAGAGAGGGGGAGAGGGAGAAAGTGGAGAGAGAAAGAGAGAGTGAGGGAGAAAGATGAGAGACAGGGAGAAAGAAAGAGATGAGACAGATGAGAGACGGAGAAAGAGGGAGAAAAAGACGGAGAAAGAGATGAGAGAGGGAGAAAGAGAAACAGATGAGAGAAAGATGGAAGAGAGGGAGGGAGAAAAAAGAGATGAGATGAGATGAGAGAAAGACAGGGAGAAAGAAAGATGAGAGAGAGACAGGGAGGGAGAGAAAGAGAAGGAGAAAGAGATGGGAGAGGGAGAGAGATGAGAGAGGGGGGGAGAAAGAGACACAGAATAGAAGAAAAGAGGAACTCACCAAACTTGCGGATGATACTAAATTGGCAGGAATAGCCAACACTCAGATGATAGGCTCAAGATCCAGATGGATCTTGACAGACTTGAACAGTGGGCCCTATCTAACAAAATGAAATTCAATGTAAAGAAAAGTAATCTTACACTTAGGCAACAAAAACCAAAAGTACATATATAGACTGGGTGAAACTAGGCTTAATGGCAGTAACTGTGAGCAGGATCTTGGAGTTTTAGTGGACAACCAATTAAATATGAGCCAGCAGTGTGCAGCGGCAATCAAAAAAGCCAACACAATCCTAAATTGCATTAACAGAGGGATACAATCAAGATCAAGTAAGGTACCAATACCACTCTATAAAGTAAAGTAAAGACCACACCTAGAGTACTGCATCCAGTTTTGGTCACCACACTATAAAAAAGATGTTGAGACCCTAGAAAAAGTTCAGAGAAGAGCAACCAGGATGACTAGGGGACTGGAGACTAAAACATGAAAAACGTTGCAGGAACTCGGCATGGCTAGTCTAGTGAAGGATAGACAGGGGAGACAGGATAGCAGTGTTCCAATATTTGAGGGGCAGCCACAGAAAAGAAGGGGTCAAGCTATTTTCCAACGCACCGGAAGGCCAGACAAGGAATCAAGGAAGGAAACTGAGCAAGGAGAGATTGAACCTAGAAATAAGGAGGAATTCTGACAGTGAGAGCAAACAACCAGTAGAACAGAAATTGCCTTCAGAAGTTGTGGGAGCTTCATCACTGGAGGCTTTCAAGAAGAGACTGGACTGCCATCTGTCAGAAATGGTGTAGGGTCTCCTGCTTGGAGGGGGCGGGATTGGACAAGATTACCGACAAGGTCCATTCCAACTCTGTTAATCTGTTAAAGAGTACCCTGGAAGGAGGCCGACTGCAGATCCGAATATCCGGATCATTTTTTCATCCATGAGAGAGTTCTGCTTCTGGATCCTTGGCTCACCCGCCGAGCCCACAATTCCTGCACGTTTGGAAAACGAGGAGGGACCACCTGTCGAATGGCTGCCGACTGAATACCTGAACGTAGACAGATGGTTCCCCCGCCCGGCAATTCTCAGGGACGCAGAGCCCCACTCGCGCAGGGGTCTCCACCACCGGCCGCTCCAAGGTGGCGGACCCTCCCTCCGCTCGCCAGCGCTCGGGGCACCTGTGGGCCGGGACGCCAAGCGGCCTCGCCAGCCAGCCAGGACCGGGGCTCCTTGAAGGCCCGCTCTTCTGCCCTTGGCGCAGGAAGAGGCATCTCGCAATGCTGGGCGGCCGCCGGGAGGCTTCCTCTTCCTCTTTTGCCCTTCGGACTCGGCTTCGGCGGCTGGCGGCTCGAAGGCAGGGGCTTCGCGGGCGGCGATGGGCTTCGGGCTGGCGCTCGGCTGCCCCGAGGGCCACAGCGCCCTGCTGCAGCTGCAGGAGTCGGAGGTGCGCCTGCTGGAGGGGCTGCGCAAGTGGATGGGGCAGCGGGCCAAGAGCGACCGGGAGTACGCCGCTCTGCTGCACCAGATGCACAGCCTGGCCGGCAAGCAGGAAGGCGGCCGCCAGCCCCGTCTCGGCGGCCAGATCGGCCAGGTAGGCAGCCCCGGGCTACCTTTTGCACTTCTCCGCAAGCTTTTCGGCTTGCCTCGGCCCGCGCGACTCCGGGCCGGCGCTCCCGCGGGCAGAGGAGCCTCGGCGCATCCGAAATGCATACGGAAGGGCGCGGCTCTCGGGTGGCGCAAGAGAGCGGCAGCCGGGTTGCCTTTTGCGCTTCTCCGTCGGGGCTGGGTTTGTCCCGGGTCCTTCCCTTTGCAGGGCCGTTTCAGAGAGACCAGGCAACGTTGCCCCTTCTAAAAGAGCCGGTGGCTCCAGCGTGGAGTCAGCTTGATTGACGATCAAAATGCATTTTAAAAATCCACAGCTGGAGATGACCAAACTGCCGGAGAAGAGAGAGGCCGCTGGTTTTGGAGGCCTTTCTGATCATGGCACATTTCCCTCGGCCATCAGGGGCTCATTTAAAGGGAGAATGGGCAGGCCCTCCTTCAGCTGTCTTGCCTTCTGCTTGATGCAAACTGGTTGTAAAGTGAGGTGCCCTTTCTCAGAAAGATCTTTGCCCAACCAGCCTCTAGAGAGCATCCCCCTCTAGCCTCTCCAGTGGAAATAGACCATACTTTGCAGGCTTCCGGTGGTCTTCTTTGTTGCAGTGCTGGTGGTCCCTGGTGACCCAGACGGAGGCGCTGAGCCAAGCTCTAGAACGCCACGCGGAAGCCCTGCTGGCTGGACCCCTGAACACGTTGGCCCTGCTCATCCAAGACAAGCAGCAGCTGCACCGATGCTATGGTGAACAGTGGCAACAAATGAACCAGGATTTCATCCGGGTACAGCCATCTAGCTGAGTCCTCCTGGCACCAACAGGATCCCAGGGAAAGGGCCAGGAAGTGTTGGGGGGGATCCACCAGGGCTGCCAGCCCTTCTGAGCTTCCTTCTTGCCTTCTCCAGACCACCCAACAAGAGCCCGAGCGCCTGAGAGCCCAGTATCGCAGCCACATCCGTGAGTGTGCACAGGCAAAGCGCAAATACCAGGAGGCCAGCAAAGGTGCGTCCTTTGCCAGGGGCAGAATGGGAGCAAAGCCTTTCGTACCCTACATCCTGCTTTCTGTGAACAGCCAACCAGGTGTCTCCAAAGGAGCAATCCAAAGGAGTCCTAGTCTTGATGTCTCTTGGGACAGAGACCGTGCCAGATGGTAGGAGTGTTTGTCAAGGACCAGACAGGATGGGGCAACTTGAACTCTCTGTGATGCCACTAGGCATTGTTTTGCAGGGCTTCCCTGGTGTTGCTAGACAGGGAGAGACTTAGCCTGTGGCCCCTGCTCAGTAGGTTCTGCAGGACTCCACATTCTCTTCATTACATGGAGGTGGAATGAATTATGTTACCCCCTCAGTCCAGAATCAGGTTACATCTCTGTCCTAGCCAGATGGAAGGCTGCAAAATCCTGTCCTGGTGCTTGGAGACCAGGCATAGGTTGAACCATGGCAAGACCTCATAAACTCTGGTTTCAAGAATTTTCTGGCTACAGTGATTTAGCATCTTAATTTTCAATTAAGTGTCACTTCTCCAGCTCTACCTGATGTGTCATTTTGGTGCCTTCTTTGATTCTTGACTCCTGCCCATCAAGCAGGTGGTTGAGAAAGCCTTTCCACAAACCCATTTTAGAGGCCCTTCTCACATCACTCTGGTCCAAGTTTAGATTACTGCAATATGCACTAAATGGAGCTACCCTTGAAGGCTACTCAGAAGCTACAGCTGGTCCAGAATGTGGCTAAATAAGTGTCTTCTCTGCCCATTTAACTCAGCTAGTTACAGCTACTCTGCAAGTTGTGCTTATTATTGCTGGGCTTCTGGCTGCTTTCAACCAGCCATCCATCAGTCAAAAAGTCCTCTCTGGCTTAGGGCCCAACTGCTGCAGGATTGTTTTTGTCCTGATCAGCAAGATCTGGATAAATTAGTGTATTTTAGTTAAAGGAGTGAAGAGTTTACCTTGATTAATTGGATGTTGGACATGAATAAGAATGGCATACTAAAGTTCTTCAATAATAATTCATAATCAATGAATAAACATTTTTAAAAACACATGATCCAGAAGATACAACATACTTGCATACATACATACATGCAGAGATACATACATACATACATGCAGAGAAAAAAACTTATCCATGTCTGATGGATGGATCCCTAAGATCTGTAACTGTTAACTGCTTAGTTAGGGTTATTTTGTTCCTTTGCTTATGCTGAGTTGTGTTTGTTCTTTAGAGCCCATTTCCTCAGAATTTTTAGCAGGACTCTGCTGTCTGCCAAGGTCCCATCCTGGGTCTTGCTACCCCAGAGACATTGAAAAATCCTTTGCAGGGGGACGGAACTGCAAGAGCCCACTGATTTGAATCAGGGCATGATCAAATCCTACCTTTCACTTCTGTGGCTCTCTCCTTAGGCAAGGAACGTGAGAAGGCCAAGGACAGGTATGTCCGCAGCCTCTGGAAGCTCTACTCCCTGCACAACCAGTACGTGCTGGCCCTGCGAGCTGCGGAGGTGCAGCACAGCCTTCACTATAAGCAGATCCTGCCTGGCCTCCTCCAGTCCCTGCATGGCCTTTTGCAGGAGACAGCCCAGATCACGTGAGAGCAGCAGCTGAATCCAGATGGGCTTGGGCTGGGGGGGATTCAGGCTGGATTGCTTGGTTCGCTTCAGATGAAACAAAACTAGGTTGCAGGAAGAGAGGGGTAGAGTGGGCACTGTTGGGGTTCAGTTAGCAAAGCCCTTTTTTCTTACCTCATATCTTAATTCCTTTGGCTTAGTATTTCATACTTGTCTGCGCTCTGCATCCAATCCTGCTGACTTTAAAGAGGGAACCACATGTGCATGTGTGAATGCTGTTCTTTCTATCTATCCTCTTGTGTTTGTATCAACAGGAAGGCAACCCTGCAAGAATATGCCAGCATCACAAGCCTGGTACAGGAGGAGATGGTGGCTGTGCACCAAGCCATGGTCAGGGCCATCGACCGCATCCAGCCGGCCACCGACTATGAAGAGTTCCTCCCCACTTGCAGGTACTGTCTGCTGAGGGCTTGTCTCCTGGCTGACCAAAAGAGCGAGGGGCCGGTGGCTTTTCATTCTCAGATCTGGGGTCTCTCTTTCCAGGTGTGAGCAGCAGGAGATGCCAGGCATGGTGACCTTTGATAGGAGTTTGCTAGAGGAGGCTGAGACAGAGGTCTTGCAAGAGGGGCAGCTCCAGCTGAATGAACTCACCCTGGAAAGCCTGCAGCACACGTGTGTAGGGGGAGGTGCAGCCCTCTGGGAAGAAGGTGGCCCCTGGGTGGGGTGGTGATCCAGCCCACCTGCATGGGCACTGCTGAGGCCGGGGACTGTGGATGAAAGAAGAGACAGGCCTGTCCTGACTGGCCACCCTGGAAGCTGAGCCTGGTCTCACAAAGCTCAGTGTGGGGCTGCCCTCTATGTGTGAGACAGGAGACCCCCTTCTCTGCTTTGCAGGCTGACCTCCCTGGAGGAGGAACTGATCAGTGCCACAGAGAGCACTGATGGCCATCGCCGGCGTGTCCAGATGCTGGAAACTGAAATCCAGAATGATAAGATGGAAGGAAACCCAGGAAAACGGTGAGCCTGTGCCACTGAAGCAGGAAGCGCCAGATCTTGCTGAATTGCCACTCTGGCTCCTTCACTGTTATCCAAATGGAAGAGTGCAGATCTTGAAGGGCCAGAAGAGGAGGCCAAGGGAGAGCAGCAAGCTCACCTCTGCAAGGCATGCGTGCCATTAGGTTTCTCTTTCTCCCTTGGCGAGGTTGGGTGAAACACATCTTGCGGCTCTCCATCCAAGAGGCCAGAAGAGGACGCAACACTGCAACTCCCTGCCACTCATTCCCCAACTCCAAAGCCTTTCCCAGCTCTCCCTTTTCTCTGCCTGATGTCCCACAGCATCACTCCCTTGCCCCTATGATGGAGGACGTATGGGTTCAAGGTGGTCCTTGGAGCAGGGGTGAAATGCTCTGACGTCTGCTACCGGTTCGCTTCGCTACCGGTTTGCTTCACACACGCATGTGTGGTGTGTGCCAAATGTGCACTTCATGCGTGGTGTGTGCCAAATGCGCACTTAATGCGCATGCGCACCGCAGGTGCTACCGTGCAGCACTGAAAAAGGAGGATTAAGAGGCCTTTTGTGAGTCTGCAAAAGTAAGTAGAACAGCGAGGGGGGAACAGCTGTGCCGCGCAATTTAGATTCGCTAGAAAGCAGGATTTCCTGCTTTCTAGCAAATATAAATCGCGCAGCATAGCTATATCGGTTCACCCAAACCAATAGCATTTTTTTCTACCAATTCGGGTGAACTGGTCTGAACTGGTAGCATTTCACCCCTGCCTTGAAGGCTACTCACTCATTCCCACATTCTCTTCATGCAACGGTTGATCGAAGAGAAAAGCTCCTGCTTTGCACAGAGAAGCTTTGATTTTCCTCTTCTTAATTGCTGTCTGCAGGCCCACCTGGAAGCCACATGCTGGATGCTTTGTGCCAGAGGCCTCCTACCTCTTTGGAGGGTCAAGCGCTTCCTTGACCTGCCATAGATGTGCTACCCTTGGCAAAGCCTTCTTTCTCATGCATGCTGCCTTGGGTGCTCCGTCCAATGCACCTCTTTCTCTTCCGTAGCATCCTCCTTCTGGGAAGGCAGAAGTCCCTGCATGAAGCTTACCACCTTTTCCATCTTGCTCTGGGCACTCAAGAAAAACTCAAGGCCCAAAGGGATTTGCTGCAACAGAAGCTGGATGAGCTGGGACCCCTGGACCCCCCACCTGCCCCAGATCTGCAGGGTGACAGGCAATCAGTCTCTTCCGGGGTGGGTATAAGCAGTGCCCTGCCAAGTCAGAGCAAGACAAGGTGGTAGCAAAGCATGCCCATATGGCCCCAGGCTGCCCATTGTGCTGATCGGGGAGAAAGGAGGGGCCCAAGCAGGCTTAGTCCAGCCACTCCTTTTTCTCTGCCCTGCCCCCACCTCTTGGGTGGGCTGGATTTCAAGCCTTGGGGGGGCTGCTCTGTGGTGGTCTCTGATGTAGTGCTGAGCCCACACCAAGTTCATCCTCTGCCCTCCTTCTCTGGCAGGAGCAGGACGCTGAGCGAGAGTGGGGCCGAACGCCGCCAGCTTTGGAGGCCCTGAAGCATCACATTTCAGGCATTTTTCGTCCACGTGTCTCAGTGAGTGGCCATCCTCACTTGTTGCTTCTCACTGCCTCCCTGCCCAGCTGGATTTCCTGACCAGGCAAAGCCAAAAAAGTCCCATGTCCCAAACATCTGCTCTTAAAATATGCTAGATGAGGAATGTCTAAAGCTGGCATTTATTCAGAAGTAGCACAATGTTTCCTAGTTTTGTTTTGGGATAAAATAATTAAAAACATCTTACTGCCACCATCCCAAAATTGCAAACTTAACATTCTTAAAATAGTGTAAAGTGTGCAAGTGTATGGACAGGGTGCTCCACAAAAGGGGGTGGGGGGGAGCAGCTAAAAAAGCGAAACGAGGAGGAGGAGAGCGAAGAAGAACAAGAAGCAGAAGAGGCCACAGGTGAGATCAATGGTCTGTAATTAAAAGGAGGATTTCAATCTGAGCAAAGGTGGAGAGTAGGTAGACGAATTCTGAACCCGCTGGCTTTTCATAAGGAACTGAAAGTGGCGTAATTGCAACAATGTCAGTTGGGCAAAACTGAGGGATCTACAGGCATTTCCTATGATCAGAAAAAAGAGGAAACCAGAAGAACTTCAACAGAGGGACAGTGAAGTTGAGCAATCTAAAGACGAACCAGGCTCAGTTCCTCTCAGAGGAATTGGAGAGCCATGAAGAGGGGAGCCTCAAGAGCCATTTATTCATTCGAAAAGTGGGCATTTGGGCCAGCCTCTGAGGGTCACCAATTTGTCTATTGATAGAAATGCAAGAAGGGAATCTCTTCCCATCTATATTTTTTGCACTTTGGGTTTTCTAAGTATTGGCCTGGCCTCCTGACGTTGGGTCTCGAGTGCCTTTTGTTGCCACAATCATAGTGCACAATCTCTGCACACTTTTCCTCTGAAAGCTCCTAGACTCTCATTCCTCCTTAAAGGGCCTGTTCCCTCAATTCAGCTTTGCTCTCATCCCCAGCCCATAGAAATTGAATACATAAAATAATTGTGGATGTTTTGATTGTTTTTACATTTTTTATTGTTTTTACAGTTTTGGAATTGGTTTGGAACTGCTCAGAGTCATTGAGATAGACAACTATAAAAATTGAGCAAAGAATAAAGTAAAATCTAAAATATAGCTGTGGCCCCAGCACCAGCCCTTCCCGCCTCTTCTGGACAGAAGCCTTGTCTGTGCAGCTTCCCAGCTGGATCCTCTGGAACTGACAAGCTGTCATTTCCTGTTCCCCCCCCCTCCCCCAGTCTTTTGTGGTGTTGCTGCTGAAGGGTCAGGAAACCAGGGAGGAGCAGCAGCCCCAAGAAGGTCAAGATAACTTATTTCAAGGGTGGCCTGGTCTATCTGCTGTTGCTCAAGGACAGGTAGAGCCCGTCTCCAAAGGGAAGGGCCCATCTAAAATTTAAATCTAAAATTTGTTACTGTGGGCATGGCTTGGTGGTGGTGGTGGTGGGGGCGGAATGTGACTGAGTGGGCGTGGCCAACTTTGTTTTTTTTTACTTTTAAAAGCATTTTTTCTACAACCTCTTCAGCGGAAAAAATGCTTTTAAAAGTAAAAAAAAAGCCTCTGATGATCGTGCGGCTCAGCTGGGCATGGGAGCGGGGCGCAGGGATTTTTGCTATCAGTTCTCCGAACCACCCACCGCCATTGCTACCGAACTGGGAGCATTTCACCCCTGGAAGGGCACCCTCCACCCCAACCATGCCTAGCCCAGCTTGTCCTCTCTGCCTCTCTTGTGCTTCTCTGCTGGATTTCGAAGCGGATTTTGCCAGCCAGCCGAGAGCAAAGAGAGCAAAGCTGCTGCCTGGATGCAGCCTTGGGGTTCTTCTTCCCTCTTCTCAGTTCTGATCCTGGGGATCCTGATCCTGGGGATGAAGTTCCTGCCCCCACATGTGTGGGGTGCCATTGTGTTGTCTTTCACATTTACTTAGAAGTGATGTTGATTATGAGTGGTTAACTCATTAGTTAGCAAAGATTTTTATGAATAGTGAATGTATGACAGGAGGTGTTTCTCTGTTAACTATGTCATCTCCCTCTCTCGATCTCACACACACACACACACACACAACCTGCTGATCAGATAGTCTTTAGTTGAGACTGGCAACTCCATTGCTAAGTGAGGTAGTCATAAACTGAAAAATCACGTGGCTGCTCTGATTTCCGATGATAGCTCTGGCAATGGTCGTTAAACAAATTATATCTTAAGCATGGTATTATGTGACTGTGACTTGCAACTTCCTGCTGGCTTCCCCATTAACTTTGCTTTTCGAAAGCTGGCTGTGAAGGTTGCAATGTTGATCATGTGACTACAGGATGCTACAACCATTATTACTGCATGTCGGTTGCCAAATCCTGATTACATAGCTCCAGGCTCACTGCAATAGCACTGCAGCTTTGAGGATTGTTGGTAAGTCTCCTTGCCAACACTGCTGTAACTGGTCACTCAACGAGTGATCGCTAAATGAGAACTATCTGTACTGGATGATTGGTCAGCTTGTCCTGTTTCTCTTGCATTTCGTTCTCCTCTCCAAAGGCCAGTTGTGCTCTCCTTTTCCCCTCCTGTCTTCTCCAAGTTCTTCTTGTTTTCTTGTTTATATGAAAGGGATCTGCCTACCATCTCTTGGAACCGGAAGCGATTCTTCCCATGCAGGAAGATGAGCAAAGAAAGTGCCTTGAACTTCTGTCTCTTTCACAGCTGCCACCCTCTCTGCCGCAGCTCCCTGAGGTGCAGAAGCCCCTTGGGCAGCAGACCTGGTACCATGGCGCCATTCCCCGCGTGGAGGTACAGAAGCTTCTGCAGACCAGTGGTGACTTCTTGGTGCGTGAGAGCCAAGGCAAGCAGGAGTACGTCCTCTCGGTGCTGTGGGATGGGCAACCACGACACCTTATCCTGCAGGCTGCTGATGTGAGTGCTTGGGGGAACAGCAGGATAGCAGTGGGAGGCCCAGGCTCAGCACGCCTTGTGCAAACAAGTCATTGACCATGTTCCATTCATCTTTGCTCAAGTACTGGAGTAGAACAAGCCTTCTACTCCAGTACTGACTGACTTCTCTGGCCCTTTTTAAGAAAGACCTAGGGGCCTTGATTGAGTAGAACAGAGCCCCAAAGAATCCAGAATCTTGTGCATGAGATTGCCAGTGAACACAATAAAGCTGCGTTTCAGTGCTGCTCTTTGACATCAGAGCACCCATACAGAATTTGGCAGGTGGTGGGTCTGAAGGCTGATGCAGTGGATTGGAAAGGAGTCGAAAGCATGAAGTCATCTGCCTGGAAGCTCCCTGGGTTGGAGTTCTGGTCAAAGAAATTTGAGCCACTTGCTTGAACTCTCTGGTGTATTCTAGAAGAAAGCTGTTTTGTGCAAAGGACAGTGTTCTCTATTGTAAGGGCCTGTCTCAGCCCTTACAATAGGGCTCTTAGGAAAGCATGACTCTTGAAACAAATGGTATTTCAAAAAGAACTTTTACTGAGAGAAGTGATTGCAGAGAAATCAGGTGGAGTCTGAAGATTCCTGCACAAAGTGTTAAGCTAATGTCCCCTGTTCAACCCCCACCCAGTGCCCCATGTCCACCAGTAGCCAATACAAAGCCGCAAAAATGTTATGAGAACTCCGAGGCAGGATGGTGATAACAGGTTATCCTCTGGGTGCCGCAGCTACCAGGCTGGAACTGGCTGAGAGGGAATTCATCCTGATGGCCCATGCCTAATTCCCATGCGGTGACAGCAAAAGCGAAAGCATTCAAAACATTCAACCCTAAGAAGCATCCCTCCTCCCTTTCGGAATGGCAGTGTTCTGGCAGGAACCTGACACCTATTCCCTACATTCTGAATTTCAGCTGGATATGATCTTGGGTCAACTGTGTACTGTGACCTTGTATACATGTATTGATAGAACCCACAATTCTTGGCCCTCTTCAGGAAGGAAGTTAGGAGGAGGGAAATTCTTTGTAAGTGGAATAAAGTTCTAGTGTGGAATAATGTTCCAACCAGCTGGCTTGGAAGGTTGGTATGAGAATCTTATTCCTTTGAGGAAAATGTAGAAGAGGAAGCAACAGCATAGACGGGGAAGTGACTTTCCCCCAAAACTGTACTCCTTCAGAGTAATGGTGTGGTGCTCTTTTCCAGAATCTGTACCGCTTGGAGGGGGAGGCTTTCCCTACCATTCCACTGCTGGTTGACCATTTCCTGAAGTCCAGGCAGCCCATCACAAAGAAAAGTGGCATTGTGCTGGTCAAGCCCATCCCCAAGGTAGGAACCCAATGGTGGTGGTGGTGATGAGCTAGAGAGTGCTTGGGGGAAAATGATGGACTGTTCTTCCAACAGGACAAATGGGTGTTGGACCACGAAGACATTGTGCTGGGGCAGCGCATTGGGCAGGTGAGTGAGGTCTCTGGATGCCCCAGGGCTCTGTGTTCACTGTTGCACAAGTTCCCCCTACAGTTTTGTTGGCCTTTGTATTCTTTTCCTGTGAGTTCCTGATCCCAAGCCTTTAGGGATCGTTGTTTCTCTGGAAGTACCTCCCCCCCACTTCACAAAGGAGCTGAAAGACCTTTTCGTGGATTAGGGGAAGGGCTTATTTAGCTGATAGTTCTGTATGGAGGCCTGTTTTAAATAATAATGAATATGATTTATTCTATTCCAGGGTATTGATTAAAATGTATGGCTGTGTTGGTTTAATGTTGTTTCATTGAATTGATTTTGAATTATTGTTTTATTTTTGCTGCAATCTTGTGTTAGTGGTTGGTGGTTGGTCTTTCTGAAAGGTGAGTTGTGAAGGCATTTAACAGTTGTTCTTCAGAAGTTTAGGAACTTGCTAGTTCTGCCAGAATGCAGCAAATTTTGAGCCCACATAAAATAAAAAAACTTTTTTTAAAAAAAAATTTTTTGAGCCCACTTTTCCAGCCTTTGGCTACTTCTTGCCATGCCAAAGGAGGGGCTGGTGCTATGTGGCCTTGGCCTTTGTTCCACAGGGCAATTTTGGAGAGGTCTTCAGTGGATTCTTGCGTGGCAGTAATGCTCCAGTGGCTGTGAAATCCTGCCGTGAAACGCTTCCAAATGAGCTGAAGGCCCGGTTTCTGCAGGAGGCTGGGTACGAATGACTTTTTGTTAGCTAAGGCCTTCAGCCAATCACCACAGCACCGACATCAAGAACATGTTCAGGATCTCCCTTTCAATAGAAGTTGAGAGAACACACAGCTCCCTCACTGGCCATCCAGTGACCGGCTCTTTCTCACCTTATAGGCAGATTATGGAGAGTTTCCCGGAGGGAGGCATTCAGAAATTCTGCCTACTCTGGACTCTGTGTGATTCCCTGGCAATCCCCTGCCTTTGCCGTTTCATGGCATATCTGCGTTTGAGGCTAGGGGCTCCTCTTTTCTAAGCATCTGAGAGGAGGCAGCAGGACAGCAGGGGCCCCTGGGTCCAAAGGTGGTGGCTGTGAAGGCTTCAGAATTGTGCTTGCAAGTCTTCCTTAACTAGAGATATTGAAGGAAATTAGGATACAGAAATCTTGGCAACTAAATAAATTTCCTGTACCATCCAGTTTATCCCAATCCTTTTGCTAACCATTCGATACACAGAAGGCTGCTAGCAATTCTGATGAAGCATGTGCTGATATTTTGCATGTGCATTGCATATTTTGCAACTGCCATCCACTTTCCCAGGATCTGAGAAGCCCATTATGGACTGTCCCCTTCCAGCTGTGTCTTCTCCAACTCCCCCTACAGAATCCTGAAGCAGTATAGCCACCCCAATATTGTGCGGCTCATTGGAGTCTGTACTCAGAAGCAGCCAATCTACATTGTCATGGAGCTCGTAAAGGGTAAGTCTGGCCTTTTGCTCCACTTGTTTTCTTGAGGCTTGAATCCTGTATTCTGCCCTCCCAACATTTACAGGAAGAAATGATGTTGGCTTAAGAATGTTCTCTCTACCTACCTTGATAGCAGCTACTCCATGAATGCCCAGGTGCCCCTCCTCTTTTCTCCACTGCTCACCTGAATCCCCCTGGACCCCAGGGAGCTCCGCTGATGAAAGGCTAAACTAGTTTTCACGAATGGGGATGCTCCTGTCCCAGAGTGGCCACAGCCTCTGCCTTCTCCCTCCTCAGGGGGCGACTTCTTGACCTTCCTGCGCAACAAGAGGGCTCAGCTCACAGCCAAGGAGCTCCTAAAGATGATGGAGAATGCTGCTGCAGGGATGGAGTACCTGGCCAGCAAGCACTGCATTCACCGGTGAGTCTGCTCAGCCCAACCTGTGGCCAAGTCAGGAGGACCCTGTGGTAAGGTTAGCTGAGCTACCCCATTGCCTCTGTCTGGGGATGTCAACTGGCCCTTTCCAATCTGTTCCATGACCGAGGCTGCTGGTTGTTGCAGCTGAGCGAACTTGAACAAGTGAGTCACCCTGTACCCTGGTGAAAAAGCCAGGAGGCCCTCTTTTCTGTTTGAAGAAGACAGAGAATGGCAAGATGGCCATTTGCAGAGGCTGCTGGTACCTGACCACAACTGGACTTGAGCATGACCCAGGTGGTTCTGAGCAACCACCTGACTGGCGCCTGTGATTCTGCTTTCCAGAGATCTGGCAGCACGGAACTGTCTGGTGACGGAAAGTAACATTCTGAAAATCAGCGATTTTGGGATGTCACGGGAACAAGTGGATGGCATTTACTCCTCCACGAGTGGAATGAAACAAATCCCTGTGAAGTGGACAGCTCCAGAGGCTCTCAGTTACGGTAGTTTCTGGCCCTGCAAATGCCATAGTCCAGGCCTGCTGCAGAGCCTTGGCTGGGTGGTTTTCAGCTGCTGCCATGGATATTGAGCTTCTTGCAACCACCTTGTCTAATCCCTGACAGAAATCTCTCCTTGAAGATTATGGACATCCTACATGCTTCCAGCTCATGCCTGCTACTCTCCCCGCTCTTAGGTCGGTATTCCTCAGAAAGTGATGTCTGGAGCTTTGGGATCCTGCTGTGGGAAGCTTTCAGCCTGGGTGCCACACCATATGCCAATATGAGCAATCAGCAGACCCGTGAAACTGTGGAGAAGGGTGAGTCCTAAAAGGGCTTTACAGGGGAGCTGAAGGCAGAGTGGCATAGTCCATGGCTGGGAATCTGAGCAAAATCCCAGAAATTGTGTGGCAAATGATTCTGAAGAGGTCTGGGAACTGCTTAGTTGCTGCAGGAATGGCTCAGATATACCTTGAGACCTGACAGGAAGATAGAGTATCATGGCCAAGACATAGGGATTCAGCAATTAGTTGCCCTGCAGACCCTTCAGTTGTTCTGCTTTAAGAATCCAGTAGATTCTTTGACAATACTTACAGTGGATGAATGGTTGGTGAAGATGGTGGAACTTGCTGAGATGGCCAGGTTGATTTGTTTGAGTAGACAAAAGACAATATCTAAATTTATTGCTGACTGGAGACCCCTTATGGACTTTTTGCATAAAACAGAAAAAAATGAAAGTATGGATTTGATTATTAAATAGGATAGATTACAGCAAGAAGAGAGTCACAATGTAACTTCAGAGAAAGCGGTCGATTTATATTTTGACTTATTATGCTACAAAGACGATCGGAAGTCACATCTTTGTCTGTCTGTCTGTCTGTCTGTCTTTCTTCTTTTCTTTTCTTTTTTTCTTTGTCTCTTCTTTCTCTTTTAGTTGTCTGTTCTTTTTTCTTGTTTATATTAGTATTCGTTTTTACCTAATTTTAAAACATTTAGTAACATAACATATATATAAAGTGTTTTTCTATCGAGACACCTGGTCTACCCCAGCATGTGGGAGGGAGCATACTGCATCCTTTCACCTTTCAGCTCCAATCCAGGAGCCCTCAAGCAGTCGCATTCACAACAAACCATTTAATACCAAATTAATATTTCGCTGATAAAGAAATAAAGGGAGACTAGTATAGATCTATTTCAAGCTATTTAGCTCTCATCAGCTAGCCATACCCTTACTTGGATTCGAACTTGGGCTGCCTGCATGTTAGGCAGTTGTATTAACCTCTGAGCCACAAGTTCTCCTCCCTTCATCAGCTTGAGCCAGGGAAGAGACTAAGTGTTTTTCTATCGAGACACCTGGTCTACCTGAGCATACTGCATCCTTTCGCCTTTCAGTTTCTTTGTCAGCGAAATATAAATTTGGTATAAAATGGTTTGTCGTGAATGTGACTGCTTGAGGGCTCCTGGATTGGAGCTGAAAGGCGAAAGGAATGCAATATGCTCCCTCCCACATGCTGGGGTAGACCAGGCTCTTTTCATATAATAAAACTGAATGACAGGTGGTGATATCTGAAACAAAAATCATTTCACAATTCATGTTCCATCAAGGCTTTTTCCTGGTAAAAGCTTTATACCAAATAAATATAAGGAACTAAATAAGTAGAAAGAAACATCACAACTCCAGACAGGTTTGCTGTTAGTCATTAAGATAAAATCACTGCTATTGGCTTTCAACTCTGGACTTTAACAATTAACATTCATTTGCTGACTTCAGTAGTATGAAAAATGGTTTCATCAGTTCTGGCTGATTTGCCAGCTAAGGTCATTCCTAGATGAACAGACTGGACTACTGTAAGGCAATGTGCATGTGCCTTTCCTTAAAGATGACTTTAAAAATTGGTTAGCGCAGAGATCAGCCACATAAATTTAACTGCCATAATCAGGTTTGTGATTGGCTGATTGGTCTGCCCGATTTCATTGATTGGTTGATTGATTTTAATTCTCAGGAAGATATTGAGCTGTGCTTTGTTTCTTGTTAGACATCCCTTTTATAACCTGGTTGCCCCTTTTGCCAGGTACTCGTCTAAATGCTCCAGACCAGTGTCCCGAAGAAGTATACCAGCTCATGTTAAAGTGTTGGGAATACGAACCACAGAAACGACCCAGCTTCAGTACCATCCTCCAAGACCTGGTTGTGATTCAGAAGAAGCAACGGTGAGAATGCTGACCTCAGGATATCTGCACGGACACTTCTTAAATTCTGTGTTGTGCTGACATTCCAGACTGTGGCATTTCACTCTTGGCATCTCTTTCTAGTCACATAAGAGCATCACAGGTCACACAGCATCTGTTCAGATCCACATGACCACACACAACCAAGCATTCAGCAGTGGTGGTCAGAAAAGCCCTAAAGCTTTGGTCTTTGAAGTCATCTGTATTTTCTCTAAAATTGATAATAATAATAATAATAATAATAACAATAAGGTCTGAATTACCAGTATATCATCAAAAATGCATGCATAATTAAAAGCAAATCCCAATCTTCACCTCAAATAAGATAGACAAGGTATGAAGCTATAGAAGAAGGAATTTTAAAGAGTAAGAGGCTTTGTATTTTATAAACCCTTCACTGTGATGGGGTGGAGGTAGGTTTAAATGTTTCATTTGAAATTAAACCATGAAACTTATACCAGAAACAAAGCAAGGGATATTTCATCCAAAACATGCCACAATATTCACCATTTACAATGGCAGCATCTGTTCAGGTCCACATGACCACACACAACCAAGGATTTAAAGGAGCCCAGGGCCCCAGGCCCAATGAAACACATCAACCAAACCCTCATGGTTCCTAGGAAAGCAGCAGCATGGCTGGTCTATAGCTCCAGGCCAAAGCCTCTCAAAGAATCAGGAATCCACATCGGTGATCTATTGGCCTGACCTTTCCTTAAACTGCCATCAGGGCCAGTAACAACAGGCCACCCCAGGGTGATGCAGGCACAGGGATCGAATCCTGCCCTCCCTCCCCTCCCCCGCCCTGGCCCCGGGGATGCATATGGGCTGCTTCTCCAAGGTGAATCATGCTTTCCTCTTTTGGCCTCTCCCTTTGAGGCTATTTAACATGCCAGTTCGGTGAGAAGATGCAGAGGGCAAATGTTTCGGTTTTTTTAAATGAAGCCAATTTTAGGGCTTCAACAACTCACCCAGGGCGCCCCCTTCCCCCGGTCGGCGCTTTGGGCCAAACGGAGGGCCGGGGCCCCGCAGTCTCCCTTGAGAGCCCACGGGGCCTCTCCCGACTCGACCGCGGCTGCGTCGGGCCTTCGGCAGGACGGGCGGGGAGCGGAGCCCTTGGCCGGGCAGCTGGATCGCCTGGACCCTCGCGTAGCTCTTGCGAGGCGGCAACGGAGCGGCCACGGGCGCCAAGCCGAGGAGGCCGCCCGCGGGGACCCCCAGGCCCCTCTTGCCGTGGGCCTTTGAGGAACGAGGCGGCGCCCCGCTTGCCTTCCCGCGCTTCCGAGGCGCGGATCCACGCCCGGGCCCGGCTCGGCCTGGTCGGAGGAGCAGCGGCGGGCGGGGCGGGGCCGGGCCGGCAGGGGCCGCTGTGACCGCGGCGGCGGAGGCGCGGCTCCCGAGGCGGCGCGGGCAGGAGCGGCGGCGGCGGCGGCGGCGGCGGCGAGAGGCGGGCGGGCCGCGGAGGAGCAGGGTCGGGGCGGCGAGGCCCCGCGGCGCCGCGGCCGATGAAGCTGAAGAAGCAGGTGACGGTGTGCGGGGCGGCCGTCTTCTGCGTGGCCGTCTTCTCGCTCTACCTGATGCTGGACCACGTGCAGCGCGACCCCGCCCGGCTCCTCCCCGGGGGGCACCTGCCGCGGGTGAGTGCGGGCGGGGGCGCGCGGGCGGGGGCGCGGGCGGGGCCCCCCAGGCTGACCTGGCGGCCCCCCCCGCAGAGCCAGATCTCGGCGCTGCAGAGCCGCATCGAGCAGCTGGAGCAGCTCCTGGAGGAGAACCACGAGATCATCGGGCGCATCAAGGACTCGGTGCTGGAGCTGACGGTCGGGCACGACGGTCGGAGCGCGCCGCTGCCCCTCCGGCTGCCCAACGGCTCCTGGGCGCTGCCCGCCGACGGCCGGCCCGGCTTCTTCTCCGTGGCGCCCGGAGACTGCCGGATCGGCCCGCGCGCCGCCCGCCCCGAGCCCGACCTGCAGGTGAGCGGCGGGGGGGAGGAGAGAGCTGGGAGGGGCGGGGGGGGAGCGCCCGGTGCACCTGCCGTCTCCAACCTCCGCCCGTAGATGCTGGCGGTGTCGGCGCTGTTGCCCTACGACAACCAGGACGGCGGGGTGTGGAAGCAGGGCTTCGAGATCACCTACGAGCCCCACGAGTGGGACGCGGAGCCGCTGCAGGTTTTTGTGGTGCCCCACTCCCACAACGACCCAGGTGAGCCGGCGGGGCAGAAGGCAGGCTGGCCTTCTGGGGGTAGGACTCGGGGGCTGCCTGGCCGGGCCCTGTGGCGGGGAAGGGGCGCTTGTGCAGCCGATGGCCCCCGTCTGGCCCCCGTCTGGTCCTGGAGGGAAAGGATGCAGAACTGGGCGGAGAAGGGGAAAGGCCCGAGCAGAATGAGATGCAACCCACCCAATGCTCGACGGATGCATACCTTCGACAACCCACAGATGCACACCTTCCCTTTACCCTATGTGATTTACCCCCACTTCAGTTCTTACCTTCCAGAGTAAGCAGTTACAGAGGCAGAAAAGAATTAAACGGTAAACCAAAGAAATTAAACACATGATTAGAAAAGCAAATGTACCTTGGAAAAGGCAATATAATAGAGAAGGAAATGTGCCTGAAATGTACACCAACACATATCGATCAGAATAGAGCTGGAAAAGGCCTCTGAGGTCTTAGTCCAACGTCTGTCCAGTCTCTTAAAAACTTCCAGTGATGAAGCACCTACAACTTCTGACTGCAAGCTGTTCCACTGGTTAATTGTTCTCAGGAAAGTTTCTTCTTAATTCCAGGTTGTTTCTCTCCTTGATTAGTTTCCATCCCTTGTTTCTTGTCCTGCCCTCAGGTGCTTTGAAAATTAAGTTGACCACTTCCTATCTGTGGCAGCCCCTCGGATATTGGAACTCGGCTATCATGTCCCGCCTATTCCTTCTTTAAAGAAAAGCCATACCCAATTCCTGCAACAATTCTTCATATGTTTTTGTCTTCAGGCCAGTAATCGTCTTAGTTGCTCTCCTTTGCACTTTTTCCAAAGTCTCAACATCATTTTGTAATGTGGTGATCAAAACTAGATGCAATATCCCAGGTGTGGCCTTACTGAAGCTTTATAAAGTGATTCTAATACTTGATGTGATTTTGATTTATGTCTCTGTTTATACAGCCAAGGATTGTATTAGCTTTTTTGGCTGCTGCTGCACACGGCTGACTCATATTTAAGTGATCATCCATTAGGATTCCAAGGTTACTGTTACTGTTTTTGAGCCAGGTTTCACCTACTTGTAGCGTTGGTTTTTCTTTGCTTTTCTCCACATTAAATTTCATGTTGTTGGATAGGGCCCATTGTTCAAGTCTGTCAAGATCTTTTTGGATCCTGAGCTTGTCTTCTGGGGTGTTGGCTATGTCTTGTCTTCATTTCCACTGTAGGTTGGAGATGACTCCTGTTTTTACTCCTGGGGCTGCTGGGGTTTTGTTTTGTTTTTTTGATAACTTAGAATGTATTGGAGAGCTTTAATTGGTTTGTGTGCTATGCTGATACTATGTGGTTGCAATAGTCTGTTGGTAGTTTTGAGATGTTTTTGATGTATGGCAGTATTATAATTTTTACAGCTTGTGCTGATTATGTTATATTGGCTTGAGTGGTCATGCACTTTTTGATGAAGTTTCGTGGATATCCATTTTGTTGCAAGATGTTGCATATTTTAACATTGTAAACCACCCAAAGTCACCTCATGTGAGATGGGCAGCAAACAAATGTAAAAAATAAAATAAAATAAAAAATGGATGATTTCTTTCCTTTTTATGCTATTCAGGGTTGCTGTAGTGTTTGTGTTTGTCTAAATAAAGTTCTTACACAACTTCTCTTATGAGTGGTTGGTAGGGGAGCACTTGATTGGAGTAGGTGACCTTCTGGTATACTTGTGTTTCTAATTTGCCTTCATGGTTCTCTGATGATAAGGATAATCAGGAAGGGTAGTGAATTGTTGTTTTCTTCTTCCCTTGTGAGTTAGATTCCTTTGAAGTTAATGGTGGTTTTGTGGGTGTTCTCTGATTGGTCCTTTTTTATTACGTTGAAGGTGTCATGTACATACCTGATTCATATTTTTGGTTGAATTTGTGAAAGTGGTATTAATTCCAGACATTTTATTATAACCTCCTCTATAAGTCCTGAAAGTGATAGTCTCACCTTTGATTTGTTGGTAACTTTGTCCTTCGAATTGAAAGTATGTGTTAAGCAGAGGTTGATGAGATGAATTGTTGTCATGGGTTCTTTGGCTAATTCTGGGTCTGTGGATGTGAAAAGGTCTGTGACATCAAATGAGACTGTCATTTCACCCTCATTTATTGTTGTGTCTTTGATTCTTTGTAGTGGGGAGTTGATGGAGTATTTGCTTCCCCCTGTGAGGTGCTGCGGCTTTTTGGTTAATAATTTTGAGGTGGGGGTAATGATACAATTGTCAGGCTTGTCTATTTTTTTTCCCTTGGGAATTTTATTGCTTTGAAGATATTGTTGATAGTTTTGTGGGTCTTTATTTTATTCGTTTATTTAAAACATTTATATAGTTGCCCATTTTCTAACAAACTCTGAGCGGCACTCAATCAAGTCTTCTCTAGTTGTTCCTTTTTTATAATAAGAAAGAGGTTGTTTACATAGCAGATCCAGGCCTTTGGTTGTATGCGTGGGAGTTCTGTAGTTTCTAGATGCAGCATTACAGTCTCTGCTATGAATCCTGAAAGTGGACATGTTATTACATGTAATAACATGAGAGTATCATGTTATTCCTCTGGTTTGTTGCTAGATCTTTCAATCAAACTGAAAATAGGTACAGGCAGTCCTCATTTTACAACCATTTGTATTGTGACCCTTTCAACTTACAGTAGGGCTGAAAAAAGTGACTTATATGACCATTTTCCACACGATCATTGTTGCACCCCCTAGTCACATAATCAGAAATAGGACGCTTGGCAACTGACTCATATTTATGATGGTTGCACTGTCCCAGGGTCCTGTGATCACCTTTTGCGACCATCTGATAAGCAAAGTCAACAGGGAAGCCAGATTCACTTAATTACCATGTGACTAACTTAACCACAGGGATTCACTTAACAGCTGGGTAAGAAAGATAATAAAATGGGGCAAATCTCACAACTGTCTTGTTTAGCAATAGAAATTTTGGGTTCAATTGTGATCATAAGTTAAGGACTTCCAATAGTGTGACAAAGGTTGATGCGGTCCACGATTCTGGGTATTTCAATCTTAAATGTATTTGGTTAGGTCAGGTGTGTTCCGTGGTAATGGTACCATGGATTCTTTCACAAGATCTATGATGTAAATAGTGCTGTGATATTGGATGAAAGTTTAATCTCATCTTCTTCTATAATTAGGTCTTTGATATTGTGGAAACATCTGCAAGCAAACAACTAAGCTCCAGAGCATAAAGGAATCCACTATTCAACTTCTGTTGTAGCCAACCATCCTTGTTTTTATCACACATGTGCACCACTTCCTATATTGCCTTTTATTCTTCTAAAGTCTATGAAAATCTCACCACCAGTTTCCCACACTCTTCTTTTCCTTTCTCTTAAGACATCCAATTTTCTTTCATATATTTGTAGTCCTTTATTCTCTTTCTTTGACCAAACTAGAACATTTTCTGTATTGGTCAGTCACATTTGAGTTCAGTCAATGCTCACTATACACTGATTTGTTCTTGACTCTCTCTCTTTCTCCCTCTCTTCTTATTTTACTGTACAGATTGTTAAATTACCCATTCCGAGGGCACCAGGTTTTAACGTTTCACCTCTCACCCCCAACAGACTGGGCAATTGCATGCTTCTTTTTCACTTATTTTGACAAACATTCTTTAAATCATCAGTCCACACACTAATACTTTCTACCGCAAGCTAAATATTTTAAAATGCCAAAATATTATGGAAATGTTCTAACAAATCTATTTGCTGTAGTTTTTCAGTTTTTATGATAATGTACAGCTGTTGGGAGTGAACTTGCCAGACACACCTAATTTGGTCTTTGGTATTCATTTTCAAGTCCTTACTCTTTATTGTGTCATACAATGTATTTAACATTTGGGTAACTCGGCCAATAATGTGACTTCATCTGCTAAGATGAACATGTCTCATCTTTAACTAACATACCTGTGATGTCCCTGCAAGGATTCCAAAAATATCTCACATATCCAAGAGGAGATTGTAGCATTCTCACCTTGTACTTTTTATTCTCCCTTATATTTACTTCCTTGTTGCAGGTAATCCTCAATTTACGATCACAATTGGAACTGGAACGTCTTTTGCTAAGCAATGCGAGTGTTGACTTGTACCCAGTTTTATGAACTTTTTTGCAGTTGTCATTAAGCAAATCACTTAGTAAATCACATGATCATTAAGCAAATCCAGCTTCCTCCCTTGAGTTAGCGTATTGGAAGCCTCCTGGGAAGGTTGTAATTGGTGATCAGAAGACCCCAGGATGCTGCAGCTGACGAGAACATGTGCTGGTTGCCAAGTCCCAAGTTCTGCTTATGTGACTTTGGTGTGTGTGCAATGGTTGTAAGTGTGAGGACCAATCATAAGTCACATTTTTCAGTGCTAACTTTGCATGGTTCTTAAATGAAGGGTCATAAATCGAGGACTACTTTTATAGTATTCTCACCATATTCAGAAGGCAACCCACGGATATATCGGTACAGAAATGAAATTCAAGCTTGTTCACTTCCTCTAAATTAGCTGACATGCAGTCGAGACTCTCACTTTTCCCAAGAAGAAACATTGAAAGAGCAGAAATTTGATCAGCACACCTCCTCCCCATTTGGCATTAAGGTGCATTGCAAATCCTGAATGTTGCTTCTTGCCCCTCCCCTTTTTGTATATATTTTTAAAGTTTACAAATAAAAAATTAAACTAAGAAGAATATAGAAAGCAAAAAAATAAATAAAAATATTTAAAATAATTCCCTTCTCCCTCCAGACAATTTCACTACCTTATCACCTTCTCTGATGTTACCCTAAAAATACTTGTTCCAAGATCTCATTTCCTGTCGAAAGAAACATCTCTCATCATAACATCTCATTATTCTTTTTCAGTCTAAATGTTTCGCCGTTTGCTTCTTTTCTGTCCACATTAGGGAACTATCAGCGCATTCTTCCAGTTGACAGCCACAATCTCAGCCTTCACACTCATTAAACAAATCACTCCATAAGCAAATTCAAATAACTTCATTGTGGTTGTTAATCAACGGAAAGGAAGAAGAAAATAGTTTTCAAAGATCCAGAACATCCAAAAATAAATGCGTGATACATAGAAACATTTGTTAAAAAGCTTTATTCTTATTATTTTACTAACCTAAAATTTAGAAATACTGTATAAAGCCCCTGACAAATCTAAGGAAGGTGCAGTACAGTAGTTGACATAAAAAAATGACCAGTAGGCAAAGCCATTCCCTTACTCAAAGAAGTTCAGTTACTCTTATTTATTCTTTGCTTAATTTTGTGTACCACCACACAGAACCTGCCAATCTTATATTTCAGGATTAATATCAGAAAGTAAGAATTGCTTGTACTGCTGGTCATTATATTCTGTTTTACAAGCCAGTAGTGAGGCAGTGAGAGCATTTTGGGATGCTGTGTAAAACTCGCAATACAAAAGAACCTGTTTGGTAGTTTCTATGTGTCCTGAGTGCCAGGGGCATCTTCCTAAAGGGCATGACATCTTTTGTACCTAGGACATCTGAAAGTAGCACATTACATCAGCCTAAGTTGAAGGCCCTTCTCTGGTGGGGAATGTTAAGATGTGTGAGGTACAGTTGCAAGAAAAAGTATGTGAACCCCTTGGGATTACGTGGAGTTTTGCATGAATTGGTCATAAAATGTGCTCTGAACTTCATCTAAGTCACAACAATAGAAAAACACAGTCTGCTTAAAATAATACTACACAAACATTAGATGTTGCCATGGTTTAATGGAACATAACATGTAAACATTCACAGTGCAGGGAGGAAAAAGTATGTGAGCCCCTAACCTAATGATTTCTCCAAGAGCTAATTGGAGCCAGGAGTGAGCCAACCTTGACTCCAATCAGTGTGATGATATTGGATGTGTTATTGACAGCTGTCCTGCCCTTTAAAAACACACATCTGTTTTGGGGTTACTGGTTTCAAGAAGCACTGCCTGATGTGAACCATGCCTCGCAGAAAAGAGCTCTCAGAAGACCTACGATCAAGAATTGTTGACTTGCATGAAGCTGGAAAGGGTTACAAAAGTATCTCCAAAAGCCTTGATATTCATGTGTCCATGGTAAGACAGACTGTCTACAAGTGGAGAAAGTTTAGCCCTGTTGCTACTCTCCGTAGGCGTGGTCGTCCTGTAAAAATGACTGCAAGAGCACAGCGCAGAATGCTTCATGAGGTAAAGAAGAATCCTAGAGTGTCAGCTAAAGACCTACAGAAATCTCTGGCACATGCTAACATTTTTGTTGACACATCTACAATAAGGAAAACATTAAACAAGAATGGAGTACATGGGAGGAAGCCATTGCTGTCCAAAAAAAATATTGCAGCACGTTTGAAGTTTGCAAAAGAGCACCTGGATGTTCCACAGCACTACTGGCAAAATATACTGTGGACAGATGAAACCAAAATTGAGTTGCTTGGGAAGAACACACAACACTGTGTGGAGAAAAAAAGGCACAGCACACCAACATCAAAATCTCATCCCCACTGATGCGGTGGGAGCATCATGGTTTGGGGCTGCTTTGCTGCCTCAGGGCCTGGACGGATTGTTGTCATTGATGGGAAAATGAATTCCAGAGTTTATCAAGACATTTTGCAGGAAAACGTACGACCATCTGTCCGCCAACTGAAGCTCCGCAGAGGATGGGTGATGCAACAGGACAATGACCCAAAGCATACAAGTAATTCAACAAAAAAATGGCTTCAACAGCACAGAATATGCCTTCTGGAGTGGCCCAGTCAGAGTCCTGACTTCAACCCAATTGAAATGCTGTGGCATGACCTTAAGAGAGCGATTCACACCAGACATCCCAAGAATATTGCTACACTGAAACAGTTTTGTGAAGAGGAGTGGTCCAAAATTACTCCAGATCGTTGTGCAGGTCTGATCTGCAACTACAGGAAACGTTTGGTTGAGGTTATTGCTGCCAAAGGAGGGTCAACCAGTTATTAAGTCCAAAGGTTCACATACTTTTTTCTCCCTGCACTGTGAATGTTTACATGTTATGTTCCATTTAACCATGGCAACATCTAATGTTTGTGTAGTATTATTTTAAGCAGACTGTGTTTTTCTATTGTTGTGACTTAGATGAAGTTCGGAGCACATTTTATGACATTTTATGACCAATTCATGCAAAACTCCACGTAATCCCAAGGGATTCACATACTTTTTCTTGCAACTGTACATGGCACGTGCCAGGATGGGTCATGGGAAGCCGAGTAGTATTTCCCACTTCCATTTCTTGGTCTAGCTCATACAGGCCTTGTTTGAGTGTGGGTTCTTGCCTGCTCATAGCACAGAGATACTAATAAGTATGGGAGAGTCTTAGGAGGGGGAGCTTGTTATAAACTGCTTCTTTCCACCCCCTTTGAAACTTATCTTCTTATACTAACACCTTAGGCCTGTAGGGAAAAATATCAGCGTTACCTTGTAGAATTGCCAAATTCTGGTCTCCCATCTCACCATTCCAGCCTCCATGCATAATGAGGAATTAAAGATGCAGTGTGGAAGTTGAAAAATTGCTCTTAAGAATTTAGATTGGGACTTCCTGTTTGCTGCTGGCCGCCGCCAGACGTTCCTTTGGGATCGTCAGCTTCCACTGCCTGTCAGAGCCGCCTTCACAACGGAACGGCGGCTCGAAAAAACTCCGTTCCCATGAGGAAACGGAGATAGAGCCGGCAGGGGTGGGTAGAACTCTCTGCAGAGTCCCAAAAGTTTTTCTTTTACTTTTGGGATGGAGCGGATGAGATACCCCATATCCCCAGCCGCTGCTCCGGGCTTTGGGAGACCTCTGCTAATGCAGAGCCAGGCGTCAAAAGCAAGCTTGCGAATTTGACAGATTACTCAAAGAAAATGTGAGCTGGACCTGTAATACTGAAGCGCAAGTATTTTACTTATCTTTTAAAAATTACTTAAGAGAATAGAGGAAGAGAAAGAGGAAAAAAGTTTCTTTTTAAAATGGCGTCTGCCGCGGCTGGAGAAGAGTTTGAGAGGGAAAGTTCTTCCGTTTTTTATTATTACAATGTAGCGGAATAAATACCACTGGCTACATTTGTAGACAAAACTCCGCTCCTGTTTTTGTTTTTCTCTTTTTTCCCTGGAGGCTTGAGTGTAGCTGGCTGGAAGTCTTTTGTCTTGTTTTTTTTTTTTTTTCTTCTTCTAACAAAGCCTGTTTAGGCGGAAACATGGCACTGAGGTTTGTGAAGTCAGACAAACAAATAGGTGGGGGGGATTCCCCCACTAAGAATTTAAAGCAACAAGTTTTAACTCTTCAGTCCCAGAAACCTGATTTTAATATAATAGAATTTCTCTTAGAGGAGATTGAAAGAAGGGATGAGATTGTGAATCAGCAACTTGAAAAATTTAAGCAGGAAACTAAGGAATTGGTGAAATCCAAGTTTGACTTTTTGCAGCAAAAAATTTTAAAATTGTCAGAATTCATGATTCGGTTGGATACAAATACTAATTTACTAGAGTCAAAAATGGATGAAATTCAAGATAAATTGGACAATAGAATTCAAAAAATTGAAAATGATTTGTTAAATATTCAGGATTATAGTTCAGAAGAAAAATTTAAAATGGATGCTGACCAAAAGTCTGGTAATGTAGAATATCTGGAACAGAGGATTCAAAAAGAGGTTCTAAAGATACAATATAATTTCACAGAATATGCAATAAGACTTAGAGGTTTGCAGGAAAATAACAGAGATGACTTAAGGAAAATATCTTCTGAATTTCTAGCTGGGATTTTAAAGATTCAACCTGAGGAAGTGTTTTGTAGGATTGATAGAGCTTATCGAATAAACTCTTGGACTGCCAAGCAAAGGCAATTGCCTAGAGATGTGGTAATCTATTTTTCAGATAAAGAAATTAGGAATAAAATTGTGCAAAATTCCTTCAATTCTAATTTGCAATTGTATGGAAGAAAGATTTGGATTTACAAGGAACTCCCACCTAAGATACTAATGGAAAGGAAGAAATTTGGCTTTCTGGTGTCTGAGTTAAAAAGGAGAAATATTCAATTCCGGTGGGACGTCCCAGTTGGTATTATATTGAGATATCAAGGAGAAAGATACCAGTTAAATACTGTTGAAAGGGCGGAAGAATTTTATCAAAATAGGTTGAAAATGAATTTAACGTCTTCAGATATAATACAGGATAAGCAGAAGGAGCTGGAACTAAAGACAGAGACTGTACCAGATAAATTGCCTTTGGATTTATCGGATACCCCAGCTGGATTATCTACAAATTTGAGAGAAGTGCCATCTGATTTTAATGTGATGACTTATCAAGGCAAGGACAAGCATGGAAACCAATTAGAGGATATACAAGGGATAAAAAAGAAATGCGAGACACAAAAAATTAGGATGGAGGTCAAACCCACAAAAAGAAAACAAAAAAAGAAATAGGTTGTACAAAAATAGAAATTTCTAACCCAAGCAACAGTGAAGCCAGTGATTTTAAAATATGAATGATTATGTGAAAACATAGAGGAGGCGACATATTGGTCAATATCATCCTGAGGATAGTGGCAGATCTCTGCATTGCCGTAATTTTGGGACATGGAAAGAGCCTCAAATTGATGGTTTTGAATTATCTATTTTGAAACTTCTTTTTGTGTTGATAAATATATTATAATTATCTTGAATTATAAGGCAAGAGAATCACATTGGGACATGCAGAAGATCGGGTTGTTACCCAATACGATGATGGAAATTAATAATCCTGATGAAACCCACAATTATTATTATATGGAATACAATTATAATGTCACTCGGGTGGTTGTTTTTACTTTTATATATATAAGAAGATGTTTACTACTGATGGGGGCAGATATGATTGGAGATCTTGAATAAACTGTTGCATCCGCAAGCTATGTTACCCTATTATGGATGTTGGTTTTAACAATCCAGTGGAAAGACTTCAAGAAGATATTATATGGACTATAAATTTAAAGTTATTGTCTTTTCTTTTTTTATTTAGATATAATGGAATATATATATATATATATTTTTAAGTAGTGTGGGCAGTGAATTAAAGATATCAAGAATTGTTGTGTATGGTAAATTTGTAAGACAGTGGGTGAATAAGCTAGCTACAGACTGATTAGTTTAAGAAAAGGGATTTTTAAGTGATACATTTAGGGGAGTGGAGGAAATGGATAGAGTGGAATAAATGTTAAATTAGATTTTATGGGGAGCCCGCTTTGAAATGTTATTAAAGTAGGACTTATTGTATAGTTTTAAAGTGGAAGGTGGTTTTGAATTGTTGCAATAATGCATAGATATAAAACACTATTATGCTAAATTAGAGTTATTTTATAATAGTTATAGTATAATGTGTTTGTTTTTTTTTGTTTTTTTTTTCTCTTCTTCTTTTCTGAAATGTATGGATAAAGGGGGATTTATAATACTTTTAGTAAGTAAAGGTCAGTATTTTAAGGAGGGAGTAAGTAATCTGTTATGAATTAGGGTTTTTTTTTGTTACGAAGAAGTCACAGGGGGGGAAGGGTGGGGAGGGGGGGTTAGGGAGGGGGGGGGGAAAAGGGGGAAAAATTTGTATTTGAAAACCTTTTCAATAAGAATTTAGATTGGACAGGTTAGAAGGTGGTATAAGCAAGATTCGAAGGCGGTACAGTTATATAATTGGGCTAGAGACTTAGTCTCGAAAAGCTTGATGGCTCAAGTATGTAGGTTAATACATACCTGCAGCCATCAAGCTTTCTGGTATAGCTATGGTATAGTAAAATATAATAAAATCTTAGAATAGTTGCTGCACTTTGATGTTCCTTTTTTTATATTCAGTAGCCTGAAAGATTGTCCCCAGATATCGAAAGCATTCCACCTGTTTGATGGAATAGTTGTTAATAATCCAGGTACGCTTTATAGGGTGATTTGTAAATGCCTTTAATTTAGTTTTAGAGTAGTTGATTTCCAGCTGCTTCTCTTTACAATAATGTACAAAGGTGTCCAGAGCTCTCCTGAGTCCAGTGGGCATCCTTGAGGGAATTACGGCATTATCTGCATACAGCAGTATAGTTAAACACCTCTCTGCTAGTTGGATGGATGAAACTTCATTCTCTCCAGCTGTTTTATCCACATCATTCACATAACAATTAAATAAAAGAAGTGCCAGTATGCAACCCAGTCCTACGCCTTTGGAAAGTTGGAATTCATACTGTCAGGTATCCTTCAAGCTACATCTTACTTTGACCTTTGTTCATGTAATGTGCAAATAAGAAACAGTATTGATGATCAATGGTGGTATTACACAGCTTGTCCCATAGCTTGATTCAAAATACAGAGTCAGATCCTGTATTAAAATCAGCAAAGGCTGTGTAGAATGAAATAGTATGTATTTCTCAATAGCAATAGCACTTAGACTTATATATCGCTTCATAGTCCTTTACAGCACTCTGGGTGGTTTACAATGTGAGCATATTGCCCCCAACAATCTGGGCCCCCATTTTACTAACTTTGGAAGGATGGAAGGCTGAGTCAACGTGGAGCCGGTTAGGATTAAACTCCTGGCAGTTGATAAGAGCTTGTCTGCAACACTGCATTCTAACCATTGCACCATCACGGCACCAAGACAAATTCCTTGTGTGTCCAATCACACTTGGCCAATAAAGAATTCTATTCTATTCTCAATAAGCTGTTGACGTATAAGACATTGGTGAATTGTTGAGCGGCCTTCCCTGAACCCGGCTTGTTCCTCTGCCAATAATCCTTTCTCTTCCACCCAGTCTCCACTTAAGCTTCCACTGGAGATGTCCTCATGAAGTTTGCTTATAATATTATGCAGACTTATAGATCGATAGTTGGCAGGACTGGTCTCCTTCCCTTTCTTATAATGATTACTAGGGTATAATGATTACTAGGCTCCAGTCTAGACCAGATTTATAGATGCTGTAAAAGGTGATGCCACCATGATGCATTTTTTTAATTAGCTCAGGTATTTGCAAATAGTGCCTTCCCTGATTTAAGATGAAAAATTAAGTCCATAAATTCCTTGGATTTACTGGTTGCCAAATAGGCAGTTCTTCCATGTCAATATAGAAAGATCTATTTGTCATTGAGTATCTTTGTAAAGTTCTCTACAGTGATTTTCCCATATTTCTGGCAATATGCTATTTAGTATACTGTCTTTGGTGTAAGCCGCCCAGAGTCCTCGGAGAGTGGGCGGCATAGAAATATGAATAATAAAATAAATAAAATAAATAAATATAAAGTTATCCAGCTGGCAGGAACCAGGACCAGGATGTCCTGCAGTGATGCGCCAAAAAAGGGAAGAGTTATTTGTTTTAACTGAATGAATAAATAAGACAAGTCCATAATACCTTCATGCCTTTTATTTCTTTTTACTCATAAGATACTTGTAGCTTTGCTTCTGATCAAATAGTTCTTCTGCCTTAATTGTATGATTATTTGCCTTTTATAATTTATAACTAGCTGTTAATCTTTTCCTGGCTTCTATGTAGTCTGCATCAAACTATAGTTTTGATGGATGTGCTGGCTGCTTACAGTGCTTTGTGTTATTTTAAAGGAAGTAATTTTGAAGCTCCTGTACAAGGTTATTATATAGTTTAGGACAGCGATGGCTAACCGTTTCCGGACTGAGTGCCAAAAGCAAGCATCCGAACCCCCAAAATGCAATGCATGCATGGCCCCCGCATGCGCCCCACCCCCACACATACACGCGCGCCTCCCGCATGCACCCTACACATGGCCCCCACCCCAGTGGTGAAATCCACTTAACTTCGCTACCAGTTTGGGAACAGGAGCATACGGGAGTGTGTAGGAGCGCTTGCGCGCTATGCACACGTGCACCTCTTCTGTACATGCACAGATGGTAAAAAACGGGACATAATGATGTCCCGGCAGGTTGGCGGAGCCTCCCGCCCCCGGAGGTACTGGTTCACGTGAGCCGGATAGATCCAGCTGGATTTCACCCCTGCCCTGCCCCCCGTGCATGTGCGGCAGAGACCTGAAAACCAGCTGGTCAGTGGTAGGCACGCAGGCATGCGCAGCAGAGCTGACCTGGGGCAACGGCTTGCATGCCCACAGAGAGGGCGTTGCGTGCCACCTCTGGCACGCATGCCATAGGTTCGCCATCATGGGCATAGGAGGCCATTGGATAAATCAGTTGTAATTAAGAGACTGTGTGTCTTGAAAGTATGCAGTAACTAGTTGGTCAGCTATTGAATTATCTAGTGGTCCATTTTACTCTATAGTTGGATAACCATTGCATCCATGCATTAATTTGGTGGAGAGCAGACTTCCAGTTGGAGCCATTGGAGCCGATAGACAGTCCTTTTTAAGACCGCCAGCCCTGTTGCTTGTAAAGAGCCACCTCTACGGTTGAGAGGTGGCTTGGAAACTCCACAATCCGGAGGAATCGGGAGAAGAGCCGGCGCGACAGGTAGAGCCCCCTTTGAAGCCCCCAGATTGTTTTTTTGAGCGTCTGGGGAGGAAGCAGGGTGAGGCTCCCTATACAGCGCGCTGAGGCTCTGAGGACGTCTCTGCAATTGCAGAGCCAGGCGACACGACCAACGAAACAAGAGAAAGCCAAGAAATTTGCTAAAAATAAGCAGGGTGGAATCTGGACTTCAAATTTAAACCGCAAGTATCTTTCTTAGCCCTGTGAGTGAACGTAGTAATTGAGAAGAAGTGAAAGTTTTTTTTAAAATGGCGCCCGGCTTTAGCAATAAGGAAAGCTGAAAGCGAAAGTGATTTGTCTGAGCTTATTTCTGCTACAAAGTAATAAAAAGTAACAGCGCTGGCCTGAAGAAAGAGCAAAAGTTTTTTAAAAAGAGATTTGACTTGTTCTCTCTCCCTTGGGACTTGACTAAAGCTGGGGAAATTCCTGAAAGGTTTTTGTACTGGAGAGGGAGAGAGGATATCTTTTTTACAAAGAGTTAGGCTGTGTGGAAAAATGGCTTCAAAACAAAAGCCAGCTAAAGCCGATGGGGGTGGTTCCCCCACTCATAAATCAAAAGAGCAGCCTCTGAGCTCACAGACATAGATCACACAAGAATCTGGATTTAGCGATCTGAAAGAATTTATTGCTGGGGCTTTAGACCAGAAATTTGAAAAATCACAGCAGGAATTTAAAGAGATGGTTCAAGAAAAGAATGACAAGATGAAACGTGAAATACTGACAGTTGTGACTGGTTTGTCTGAAGTAGTGCTCCAAGTTGATAAGAAAGTGGAACATCTTAGCTCAGAAGTGGAGTTTAAAATGAAGGAAGCTGATCAAAAAATTTCTAATGTTGATAATAAAACACAAAGGCTTGAAAATGAAGTTACGATGATGCAATTCAGATTTATGGAGTTTGCTGTGAGATTCAGAGGTATAAAAGAGAACAATAGAGAAGGCTTGAGAAGGGTTTGTGCTGATGCTCTGGCTGTTATGTTAAAGGTTGATCCTGAGGAGATTTTTTGCAAAATTGATAAGGTCTATAGAGTGAATTCTTGGGTGGCAAGGCAAAGGCAATTGCCTAGAGATGTTGTGATCTATTTTACAGATAGAAGAATAAGAAATGACATTTTGCAAAAATCTTTTGTTTCTACTATTCAAGTGGATGGAAGAGAGATTGGGATCTACAAAGAATTGCCACCTAAGATGTTGAGAGATAGAAAAGATTTTGGATTTTTGGTGACTGAATTAAAGAAACAACAAATTCCATTCAGATGGGACACTCCAGTTGGTATAATATTGAGGTATCAAGGAGAGAGATATCGATTAAATACTCTTTAAAAAGCGGAAGAATTTTATTCCAGTGTTTTTAAACCTGGTGCAGTATCTCCACGTTCTTCCTCGGTGTTAGCCATAGTGGAGGGTGAGAAGGACACGCAGTTTGAACAAGAGCTTGAAGAGCAGAGAAAACAGATGGAGAGGGAGGCACTAGAGACTCAAGGAGCGGTAGGGGGCTTGGATTCTGCTTCAGAGTTTCCAGTTGAACCCCCTAAAAGTACAAGAGAAGTGGCAGCGGATCTTGATTGGATGTTGCATAGTGCTAAAGATCAGCGTATTACCCTTTCAGCATCTGGCCTTCTTGAAGTGGAATTTCCCCCCATTCAGGCCCAATTTTTTTTCCACCCAGGGCACCTTACTGCAGCTGTTTTGTTTTTCCTTTGGTTCCATTCACTTTTTTCTTTTTATTCAAGGATGTATACTACACACATATCCATCCATCCATCCTTTATGGATCTGTATATCCTTCATGGAGGTGATGCATTCTAGTTGGTGGGATGCAGACAACCATCTGCTGGCTTGTAAGGCAGCCTCTAGATTGGATTTTCCAGTTGGGATAGAAGAACAGGAGACTGCTTGGCTCACCTTACTTTGTGGCATGGGCTTCCTAACTTAAGTTGGCAATCTGGTTGTGTTACCTGTCTGGTTTAGCTGGGAATGCCGACAGTTCCTCAAGGCTCAGGTGGCAGAGCAGACTTCTCTTGGGTGTGGGAGATAAACAGAGACTCCATGACACTACAGACATCTAGGGTCCCCAAAGGGCCCTTGGAAGCTTCCCCTGAGGCCTACTGCCCCACTCTACCACTGCTGAAGGATTATTTTGAATAACATTTTAAAAAAAGCAGATATAGTACAAAGCAAAGCACCAGAACCAACTTCATTGCCAAGAATGCCTCTAGATTTCCCAGAGGTTCCTTAAAAAATAAAAAGGATGGTTAGCTAAACTTGGGGCCTTGTTCACAACCTAAAAAGTAACACTTTTTCACTTCATAGTTGGTAGACGGTGAGTATTTTGGGTCTAGGGAAGGTGGCGGGAGAGACATCCTTCAGAGAAATTGGTGCCACTTCCCTGGCTGCTTTGATTGGGGCAGCCATTTTGTGAATCATCCAAGCTGTGTCCCCAAGATGTGGCTCCTGCTGGGCATGGGAAGGGGTGCGTCACTTCACCTCATTTTGGTTTGCCCTGGGATGCCCAGTACAGGAGAGTTGCTAAGAGTTTTCTAGAGGTCCCCCTGGGCTTCCTGGACCCTGGACTCTTGTCCTACTTTTGGAAGGCTGGACTGGCTGCTCCTGAGGCCATCGCAGCTGGGCTTTCGGATGGTTCTTTTCTGGAGGTGCCTCAGCGTCTCTCCCATGGGGTACAGGTGGGAAGCCTGGAAAGCTGGTCCGGTGAGAAGCGATGGGATCTCTTTTGAAGAGGGAGGCGATGTGTTTGCTTGCTCCAAGGCCAGACTGCAATTAATTATTCAAAACTGCAGGGAAGCCGGTTCTGGCTGAAGAGCAAGAGAAGCAAAAAGTTTTTTGACGAAAGGCCGGAACAGCTGAATAAATGGCAGCTTTTTCTTTCCTAGCAGCATTTAAGCAGTTTAACATGTTTACTAAGGAAAATGTATCGTATTTTTTGGAGTATAAGACACACTTCCCCCTCAAAAGAGGGTGAAAATTTGGGTGTGTCTTATACTCCGAATATAGCTTTTTCGGAGCTGTTTTTCCGCCCTAACAAGGCATTAGCGAGTGAAGCGATCTTCCACACTTCGCCTGCTTTTCTCATTGCTTCTCTCTCCGATGATCAGCTGTGCGTTAGAAGCTGTTTTTTATCCCCAACCCGGTGAATTTATTTTATTATTTATTTATTAATTCAATTTGTATGCCGCCCCTCTCCGAAGACTCATGGCGGCTCACAATGCATTTAAAATCATTAATCCGCCTATCAGCTGTTCCAGGCTGCAGGGATCGCCACCGCCCATTGCCACTGTTGCTGCCCATTGCGGCTGCCACCTATCGCCACCTCTGCACGTCCCATTTTCGGCCTCTGCGCGTTCCGTTTTTGGCCTCTGTGTGTCCCATTTTTGGCCTGTTCCAGGCAGTGGGGATAGGTGGTGGCGATCCCTGTCGCCTGGAACGGGCTGAAAATGGGGTGTATGGAGGCCAAAAATGGGGCATTCGGAGGCCAAAAATGGGACATGCAGAGGCCAAAAATGGGGTGCTCCGGGGCAGCGATAGGCCGCAGCGGCGATGGACAGTGGTGATTCCTGCAGCCTGGAACAGCTGATAGGCGGTATTCCAGGAGGCAGATCCAACCGCCAATCAGCTGCTTGTGCTAAATCAGGCTGCGCTGAAGCTGACCAGGCTGTTTGCTGTTTGCTGCAAGGAGGCAAACTGCTGGGAGGGGGCCGGTGGGTGGGCAGGGCTTTGGTAACATTTGCTGTATAAGACCCACAGACATTTCCATCCACTTTTTGGGGGGAGGGGGGATGTGCGTCTTATACATCAAAAAAAATACAGTATATAAAAATTGCAAAAGATTAAATACAGACCAGTGGCTCAGAGTAGAGCAGAAGTGGTGCCCTCTCTGTCACTGTACCAACTCCAGGCTGCAACTTCTCCATTGGGGTCCTTTTCACTGATACATTTGAAATCTCTTGGGATAGTTTAGGAAAAGGACGGAAGAATATGAATGATGACTTTTGACAATTTACTATTAATATTGATAGTTCTGCAAAATCATCCATTTCATCCTAATTCACTTAACTGTATTACCAGAATTTGCAAAAGTTAGTAACATATTGCTTACAAATATATTTAATAGGTAATTTTTATCTCTGGTTTTTATTCCTTTAATTTACTTATTCCTCCAAAAAGGTATCACATATGTTTCTATAACAACGTTAAATAATAGCGCACCCTGTCTGGTGCCTGCTGAGACTGTGCCAGAATCATTAATTAGAAATTCTTATCTAGGTATTGGTAAAACAGTAATAATTTGATCTAACTTTTTGACAAAATAGATGCCAAAATTAAATCTTTTTAGAATTGGTTTAGATAGAGTTAGAAACACTAAAATATCTAATGAGCTATCAGGGCTGCCTCTGTCCATTTCCCAGGAAAGAAAAACTCTTTGCTGCATAGATTCAGAGAAAAGGAACAAATCAAATGTAACAAGTTTCAGGCAAGATCTGAGGCAAAAGCATGCGAAGCAGCAAATGGAAAGAAACGGTAGAGCCCAGCCCCCTTGTAGCTGGGCAAACAGAGGGATGCTGCATACCAAAGCTAGAAGAAATGGCCTTTGAGAGAAAAGCAAAGCCAAGATCGTAGTTGCAAAGCTCCAGTGAAAAGTTCTCCACTGACCCCTCCCTGCTTTTCCATGGCAGCAAGCAGTAGGCTAGCTGGCTGGGCCTACTGATAGAGAAAACATACTAATTTGGTCAGAAGGAATAGTGTAACATTTAAAAGTTTTCTGATGGGACCAAATACATTCTTTTGGAATAAAGGTTGATTGATCAGGGTATATAATTTTTCCCATAATTACTTTAAGATGATTAGCTAGTAGTTTAGTATATAATTTATGATCAATTAACAAATGTATGTGGGAAACATACCACAGTAGTAATGGGAGAGTTTAACTACCTTGATATCAACTGGGAGACAAACTCTGCAGCAAGTGGGAGATCCAATAGATTCCTAACCAATTTAGCTGACAATGTTGTCATCCAAAAGGTAGAGGAGGGAACTAGAAGTAAAGCTATACTGGACCTAATTCTTACTAATAAAGAAGAAGTTATAGAGGGAGTTGAAGTTGCCAGAACTTTGGGCGAGAGTGACCACATCATATTGGAATTCAATATAGTGCAAACACAAGCAATATAATATAATCCAACTAGTGTGTTTGTTTGTTTGTTTGTTTGTTTGTTTGTTTGTTTATTTATTTATTTATTGTTTCGATTTATATGCCGCCCTTCTCCGGAGACTCAGGGCGGCTTACAATGTGTAAGCAATAGCCTTCATACTTTTGTATATACCTGCTTAGTAGGGCTTACGCCCCCCCCCCCAAGCGGTGTTCTTTTTTATACAAAGTCAGCTTATTGCCCCCACAAACTGGGTCCTCATTTTACTTACCTCGAAAGGATGGAAGGCTGAGTCAACCTTGAGCCTGGTGAGATTTGAACTTGCAGTAATTGCAGGCAGCTGGTATTACTTAGCAGTGCTTTAGTCTGCTACTCCACCAAGGCTCTTAAAGTGTTAAACTTTAAAAGAGCAGATTTTAACAAACTCAGAGAAAGCGTAAGAAAAATTCCATGAATAAAAATCCTAAAGGGGAAGACAATTCAAGAAGCGTGGAAAACCCACTGAAAAATATAATCATAAAAGCCCAATCCAACAAAATACCATTGAAAAAGAAAAAGAAGAAATCCAAGAAGAAACCAGCCTGGTTCCATAAAGATCTCTCTGACAAATTGAAAGACAAAAAGGACAAGTACAAAAAATGGAAAAAGGGACACATAACTATATCAACATATATCCTGAATCTGCAAAGATGAAGTCAGGAAAGCAAAGGCTCAGAATGAAGAAAGACTTGCAACAAAAGTCAAAAATAAGCATATTTCAGCATATAAATAACAAAAAAAAAAAAGTCAAGGAAACAGTTGGTCCACTAAAGAGAGAAGATGGCAAGGAAGTAACGGAGTAGAGACAAAGTAGAGCTGCTTAACTCATTCTTTGTATCAATCTTCATGCAAAAAGAAACTATAGCTCAACCTACCAAAAACATAACTGTAAAAGACAGACTAGAAATAAAAATTAAAATAAGCAAGAAAATGGTAAGAGAACACCTGTCTGACCTTGATGAATATAAATCACCGGGACCTGATGGATTATATCCCCGAGTTCTGAAGAAGCTGGCAGATGTTATCTCAGAACCATTGCACCATATCTTTCAAAAATCCTGGAGCACTGGGGAACTACCAGAGGATTTGGAAAAGAGCTGATGCGGTTCCCATCTTCAAAAAAGGAAGGTGTGTGGGGGGGAAACAGACCCAGAAAACTACAGACCAATCAGCCTAACACCAATACCTGGGAAGATACTAGAAAAAACAATAAAAAACAGATCTGTGAACATCTAGAATAGAATTTTTTATTGGCCAAGTGTGATTGGACACACAAGGAATTTGTCTTGGTGCATATGCTCTCAGTGCACATAAAAGAAAAGATACGTTCATCAAGAATCGTAAGTTACAACACTTAATGATAGTCATAGCGTACAAATAAGCAATCAAATCATATTAGGAAACAGTCAATATAAATCATAAGGATACAAGCAACAAAGTTACAGTCATACAGTCGTAAGTGGGAGAGTGATGGGAACGATGAGAAGATTAATAGTAGTGCAGACTTAGTAAATAGTTTGACAATGTTGAGGGAATTATTTGTTTAGCAGAGTGATGGGAAAAAATGTTCTTGTGTCTAGTTGTTCTGGTGTGCAATGCTCTATAGTGTCTTTTTGAGGGTAGGAGTTGAAACAGTTTATGTCCCGGATGTGAGGGGTCTGTAAATATTTTCACAGCCCCACCCATCTAGAAACAAATAAAGACGTAACTAGTAGCCAGCACAGGATTGTTAAAAACAGGTCATGCCAAATCAATCTTATTTCATTCTTTGACAAAGTGACTAAATTAGCAGACCAGTGAAATACTATGGACGTAGTATGATTTAAGGATGACTTAAGACTTAAGGAAGGCATTCAACAAAGTAGACCACAGCTTATCTCTTGGTGAACTAGAAAAAATGTAAGAAAGATAGCATCATCACCAGATGGATTTGTAACTTGCACAACAGCTGTGGTGCTGCAACATTCGTAACTTTGGGACTGGGTTGTAAGTACTTGGGGGCTATGTCGTAACTTTGAACAGTCGCTAAGTGGTTGTAACTCAAGGATTACCTGTACTACATCTACATGGAGGGAAGTAAGCAATGGTTACTTTTTAATAGTTACACAAGGTTCCGTCTTGGGTCCAGTACTCTTCAATATCTTCATAAATGACTTAGATGAGGGAATAGAAGGACTCTATTTGCACTCATCAAATTTGCAGATGACACTAATCTGGCAGAAACAGCTAACACCCCAGAAGACAAACTCAGGATCCAAAAAGATCTTGATAGAGTTGAACAATGGGCCCTATCCAACACATGAAATTTAATGTGGAGAAAAGCAAGGTTTTACACTTGGGCCGGAAAAACCAAAGGTACAAGTAACAGATTAGGCAAAACCTGGCTCAAAAACAATAACTATGAGAGGGACCTTGGAGTCCTAGTGGACGATCACTTAAACATGAGCCAGCCGTGTGCGGCAGCAGTCAAAAAAGCTAATATAATCTTTGTTTGTATAAAAAGAGGCATAGAATCAAAATCACGTGAAGTATTAATACTACTTTATAAACCCTTAGTAAGACCACACCTGGAATATTGCATCCAGTTTTGATTGCCTGGCTAGGTGGCTCAGTGGCTAAAACACTGAGCTTGTCGATCAGAAAGTTTGGGTTAATATTTTGCCAAATTAAAATTTGGGTTGATATTTTGTCAATTTCTAAAATGTTGATTTTTTTTTCTTTTCATTTCCAGTTACTAGCGCATGTTAACAGAAAGTTTTATATTTTATCCAGAAATCCTTAGTTTCTGAAGATATGCTCATCATTTGTGCAGATTTCTTTCTGATCCTACATTTTATTTATATTGTCTTCATGGCATCCCATTTTCTGGTGAACAGTGTTCTCTATCTTTTTCTTGGCTCTTTTTTCAAATTTTGAGCTAAATTTTTTTTTTTTACTTGCAAATTAAACAATAATACACCAAAAATGACTCAAGAGGTCTTTGTCACCCAAATTAAAGTCAGAAACCACTGAAAGCCTAGGATCCTTGGTGGCCCTCGTTACTTTGGGACAGCTTATCCCCAGACCAAAAACACCCCCCTCCCCCATTTTAGTAACTTTTCAGAGAGCCATAAAAATATGACTTTTCAGGCATTTGGACATGAGATCCTGCTATCTCCAAACAGTGATGCATAGGACTGATTGGTTATAAATTTTTTTTTACTTTTGTTGTAAAATCTGATATGCTCAGTGTTTCTGGATATGGAGCAGCATATATATTGCAGTAATAAGTACTGTTACTCCTGAGTCATTAGGATAAAAGTTGTTACTGATTTTGTTCATACACCAAAGCTTCAACTGGCTCTTCTCCAGATTCCTCAAACCTGAGCCATGAGCATGTTACTGCAAAGTCTACCTTCATAAAAAACATTTTATTTCAATCATTATAATTCCTTGAAATAATATGGTGAGAGATGTGTAGCAAATTAAGACCACAGTAGCATATTCTTGTTCAAGTTCTCTTCCTGACATCTACTTCTTGTTGTCAAGAACTAGTGTTTTGACATATTTGTGATGCGTGTGTTATAATGCTTCCTTGTCACTTACTCAAAGGCTGGATCAAGACGTTTGACAAATACTATGTCGACCAGACTCAGCACATTCTGAACAATATGGTGCTGAAGCTGCAGGAAGACCCACGGCGGCGCTTCATCTGGTCCGAAATCTCCTTCTTCTCCAAATGGTGGGACAACATCAGCAGCCAAAAACGGACTGCAGTCCGCAGGTAATTGCGTTTGGGGTGTATCTGTGTATGTGATTTATTTTCTGATTTTAGAATTTGGGAAACATAATTTTAGAAAGATCATATCAAGGGTTAGGTAAGGTAGCTTAATTGGCCTCATCCATGCCATGAAAGAACTTGGTGCAGAAATGTGAGTATTTCAGCCAGAGGTACTCCTGTGTGCAGAAGTGCAAGAGGAACTAGACTGCAACAAAAGATGCAGAGTTTGTTTTGAGCAATAGAGTCCATGAGCAAGAATATCTCCCTAAGTAACTTGAACATCATACATTGTTTTGTGTTTCCTCTGTCATCCACAAAAGCTGAAAAAAATGCTCCCAGATTTCATTGAGGAATTTGGGAATTGGTTTTTCACCCACCTTTATACCAAGCTTATAAAAAAATCAGTAGGATATTAAATGTTAACCTTAACATCCTACTGGATGTTAAACCTGGTGGAATGGAGACAGTTAGCAGGAAACAGTTATTTCTGGTTTCAAAGATAGAGGAGAAATATAAAAGAATGATATAAAAGATTGCATAGGGATAACAAGCCAGAAAATGCAAAGGAAGACAGAGTCCTTCATTGAAATATATACAGGCAAAGAAATACTGGTAATATTATATAGGGGACACAGGGGTGTTCTTAAGGCATCTGTGAGATAATATAGAATAACAGCTGCATAACATAAAAGCAGCATCACTTATTCACACACAAGATCTGGGTTCCACAGTACATTAAACTTATCACCAAATTAACTCATTTTTCTGGCTTTGCACATATCCTTGCCTTTGCACGTCTTGGTAACATAGGTCAGGCCTGTCCTTCTGTCCACAATGAGTTTGTGGATGAGGAGTACTTTATTACAGAGAAAATGAAATTCGGCAATGATAAGCAGATTCACAGTTTCTGAGGATTTGGTAATCTAGCTCGAGGGTGGAAGATAGGAGAGTCCAAGTGGGACTTAGTCTCAAACAATCCATGCCACTTCCCCAAGAACAGCCTTCCCCTTGCCTCCTGCCATCACTTCCTCTGCCCACTACTTTCTCAATACCCTGGCTCCTTTTATGATCCCTAATAAGCCTAGTTATTAGGCAGTAAACCTGCCTTAAAAAGAGCCTCGGTGGTGCAGTGGACTAAAGTGCTGTTAAAGTGCTGTTAAGTGCTAGCAGTTAGCTGCCAGCTGCCTGCAATTAGTGCAAGTTCAAATCTCACCAGGCTCAAGGTTGACTCAGCCTTCCATCCTTTCGAGGTAAGTAAATTGAGGACTCGGATTGTGGGGGCAATAAGCCAACTTTGTATAGAACAACACTGCTTAGGGGGGGGCGAAAGCCCTAATAAGCAGGTATATACAAAAAAGTATGCAGGCTATTGCTATAATGCATTGTAAGCCGCCCTGAGTCTACGGAGAAGGGCGGCATATAAATTGGATGGATGGATGGATGGATGGATGGATGGATAAATCAATCAATCTATCTATCTATCTATCTATCTATCTATCTATCTATCTATCTATCTATCTATCCATCTATCCATCCATCCATCCATCCATCCATCCATCCATCCATCCATCCATCTATCTCTAGGACTTTCTTCATAACCGGAATGTCTCAGGTGTGCCTAACAGTTGCTTGTCAGTCATCTGAAGCCTCATGTACTTAATGGACAGCTATCAAGACTCACCTATCCAATACTATAAACCCTCTAACTAAACCCTCACCCAGTTCCAAATCTTTCACTTCATCTCCCTGCAGTACTATTCTATACTGTTATATCTGAACATTGTGTGTTGCTTGAATGGGCAGGAGGATGAAAATATTTTACATCTGAGCATCTTTAGTTCAGAATGTTCTTTTACAGGTTCAAAGCAAATTGCTCCAATCATTCCAGAAATTACAAATATTGAATTTATGAGCTGAATTGAATGAATTTATAATGGGACTGTTTTGAATAAAATGCTTCAGAAATGGTTGGCCCAGACATTTTGAATATTCAGACATTTTTGCACTTGCTTCCTTTGGAAAGTTTTTGACATAGTTCTTTGTTTGCAGGCTCATAGGAAATGGGCAACTTGAGATGGCCACAGGAGGCTGGGTGATGCCAGATGAAGCTAATTCCCACTATTTTGCCATGATTGACCAACTCATTGAAGGGCACCAGTGGCTGGAGAAGAACATTGGTGAGTGCCATGGCTAAGGCCAGCGTTGTGGTGTGCGAGGGCCAGGCATTGCCTAGAAGCGGTTTGGGGCCATTTGGGAGGAATCCCATCTTTGTAGTTGGGCACTCCAGTAGCTCTCAGGCTACTCACTGGAATTCTGTCTGCTGCATCAGAAAGAAACAAACCGTCATTAGAAGGGTGGCTTCAGGAGGAAAGCCTGTTTTTCCTTGGTTGACTTGCTGACAGAGGCTGACTTGCCTTGGTCGTGGGAGCAGACTGCAGCCATAAGCACAAGGAGAGGAAAGGTTTGCTTCCATTGGCACAAGAAAGAGAGTTCAGATGAAAGTTTCATCTTTGAGGCATGTCCTGTATGTTTAAAAGCTTGGTTTGGGAGGGGCAGGGAGGGAGAGTCTGACTGTGCTGGGGCGCTGAATGAAAGGCAGAAGTACCTCCAGCCAGGTTTATGGCTCTCTACTCCAGTTTGCTGGTAGGTGGATGCTATGGATTTCTTTGCCTTGATGGAGGAGGAGGAGGAGGAGGGTCTGGATGGGAAGCTGATGTGTGAAAGAGGGGAGAGGGACAAAGAAGGCATTGTGGTAGTGAAGGCTGTGGGGAAATATGGTGGGAGACAAGAAGCAGGATGTTCTTGGGAAAGGCAGCCTCAGTACTTAAGACTGATACTGCATTTGGGTCCTCTGTATTCAGCTGTATTTTTGGAGTTTCAGTGGTTCTGGACTCCAGCTAGGTCAGAATGCTTCCCTGGTCCATGACTTAATGAGAATGCTGACCTGGACTGTACCACTGAAACCTGGTTGGCCATGGGTGGAGATGGGTGGGTTTCCCCATCTGAAATGTGTCCGCTTCGGTTTCTAGTATGCAGGCGTGGAGGCGTGGCTGTTGTCATTCATGAGTCTCTGATGAGCATTTGGGGCTCTGCCCCAAGAGATAACTGAGACCCTTTTTGTGAGGTTGGACCATAAGGATCAGTAGCGTGTTATGTATGTAGATTTTGGGCGGGCAGTTTGAATTAACTGACCGTCATCTGATTGGCTGACCACCACAGCTGCAAGGTATATAAAGGGAGCTGTTTCCCCTGGTCAGTCGCTTGGTTCTCACCCTACAATAAAGAGCTGTTGTCACTCACTACGTCCTCATTCACCCAACTTAACATAGCGGTTACCTCCTGGCCTGCCTTCCTGGACTACTGCCTGAGCTGGCAATGAAACTCTCCAAGCTTTGGTTCTGGAAGACTTCAGTCTGCCTTCCCTGGAGAAGAGCCTCAGGTAGCCTAGGAGTTCCTGCCTCCGTGGCAGCCATAGACCTGGCCCATCTCACTCATGGCTCTGCTCACAGATGGGGAGGCACATGTTAGATCTCAGATTTGCCTCTAGGCAGTGTTGTAATCTGGATTTGGGGGACAATAATATCAGTCTTTTGCCATGGACGTACACTTTCTTTTGGCCTTAGAGTTCTCCACAGCTGCCCCCCACTGTAGAGAGGTGGGGCCCATTCTGTTGGCCTGCCCCAGGTGGAACCCATTGATGGAACCAGAGAATGTTTGGAGAAACTCTGTTATATGGTTCAGCAGAGGCTCCCATCACAGCTTGGAACAAGCAAGTGACAGGGCCATGGGCGAATCATGCCTGTGTGGACTCTGTTCACTAAGCAGCTCAGAGAAATGAAGTAGCGTAGGAGCTCTGCTGGAAGAATGCCACGAACAAACACAGGTAAGAGTCTGTATTAGGCTCTACCTTGTGGCAACGAGGCAGGGAAGCATAATTACCTCTCCACCCTTATGGTACCTGCAAGTAGCCGACCAGCTGTCCTGTTTTGGGTAAGCAGGGCTCTTCTGGTTAAAGAGAACCTGGGGGAACTCTTGTAAGGTGGCTGTAAGGAATATTCTTGGCATCTGTCAGATAAAGTCACTCAACTTCACTGGGGGTTGGACTCTGCCTGGACAGATCCCTTGGAGGTGATAGAGACATGTCTGAGCTTGCTGCTTGGGTGGAATTCAAGACGGTTGCTCTTGAGGAAGTGGACAAAGTCCTTGGGACTGTGAGTTCAGCTACTTATGTTCTGGATCCAGCCCCTTCTGGCTGGCTAGGATCTTTCTGGAGGTGGCACGGGGTTAGGTCCAAGCAGTGATTAATCTCTCTCTGTGGGAGGAAGTGGTACTGCCTGCTCTGAAGGGGGTGGGGGGTGCGTCCCTTTCTCAAGAAGCCATTCTTGGACCCCACAGTATTGGACATCTTTCGCTCAGTCTCCAATCTTCCCTTTTTAGGGAAAGTTGTTGAAAGCATGGTTAGTGCACAGCTGTAGAGGGCCCTGGATGAAGCAAAATGGCTGCAGGATCTATTTGTGTTACTGACCATAATAATTACAACATGTCAATCTTGTAAGATACTCCAGACAAGCAACAGAAGTACTAATTCTAAACTGGCAAGTCTGAAAATACATTTTTATTTTTTTTATTTATTTGATCAAATTTGTATACCGCCCTACTCCCGAAGGACTCAGGGCGGTGAACAGGCACAAAATAAAACACATAGATAATAAAGTTAAGAGCAGAATTAAAACCAAATTAAATATTTGAGCCCAAGACAATTTAAAACATCCCAAAAATTTAGAACAAATTCAAAATTTCAGTTTAAATTTAAAAATTTAAAAATTAAAAGGGGGGAAAGGTCAGGCCAGGCCAGCTTGCTGAAATAGAAAGGTCTTTAGAGCGTGGTGGAAAGTGCGCAGGTCCAGGATCCTACGTATCTCCGGGGGGAGCTCATTCCAGATAGTAGGTGCCCCTACAGAGAAGGCTCTCCCCCTAGGGGCCGCCAGTCGACACTGTTTGGCCGACGGCACCCAGAGGAGCCCCTCTCTATGAGAGCGTACCGGCCGGTGGGAGGTTGATTATGGTAGTAGGCGGTCCCGTAAATAGCCAGGTCCTAAGCCATGGAACGCTCTAAAGGCGGTAACCAGAATCTTGAAGCGCACCCGGAAGACCACCGGGAGCCAGTGCAGCTCGCGCAGGAGAGGTGTTACGTGGGAGCACCATGTCGCTCCCATAACTACCCGCGCAGCCGCACTCTGCGCCAGTTGGAGCCTCCAGGTGCTCCTCAAGGGGAGCCCCATGTAGAGAGCGTTGCAATAGTCCAGGCGGGAGGTGACGAGGGCATGAGTGACTGTGTGTAAAGAGTCCCGATCCAGAAAGGGACGCAACTGGCGAATCAGGCGAACCTGATGGAAAACCCTCCCGGTCACGGCCGTCAAATGCTCTTCTAAAGACAGCCGTGAATCCAGGAGGATGCCCAAGTTGCGAGCCCTCTCTGTGTGGGCCAGCGATTCACCCCCAATAGTCAGCGATGGCATCAACTGACTATATCGGGACGTCGGAAACCACAGCCACTCGGTCTTGGATGGGTTGAGCCTGAGTCTGTTCCTCCCCATCCAGATCCGCACAGCCTCCAGGCACCGGGACGTCACTTCAAGGGCATCGTTGGGGTGGTCTGGGGTGGAGATGTACAGCTGGGTGTCATCAGTGTACTGATGGTACTTCACCCCAAAACCACGGATGATCTCACCCAGAGGCTTCACATAAATGTTGAACAGGAGGGGCGAGAGGATCGACCCTTGTGGCACCCCACATATGAGGGGCCTCAGGGTCGACCTCTGCCCCCCTGTCAACACAGCCTGCGACCGGTCAGAGAGAAAGGAGGAGAACCATCGCAACACAGTGCCTCCCACCCCTAACTCTTTCAACCGGTGCAGCATGATACCATGGTCGATGGTATCAAAAGCCGTTGAGACGTCTAACAGGACCAGGACAGAGGAGCACCCCCTGTCCCAAGCCCTCCAGAGATCATCTACCAACGCAACCAATGCCGTTTCCGTGCTGTACCCGGGCCTGAAGCCCGACTGGAACGGATCCAGATACATCGTTTCATCCAGGAACTGGGGGAACATCTTGCCCTCTTTACCTTTACTCTTCCAAGAAACCTTCTGAGAGGTTTGTTGCACCCCTCATCCTGTGGGCTGGGTTGCCACTTATTTGATGCGTCTAATCCGCAGTTCATCAGTTTGTCTCCCAAGATCATTCCCACATACATAATACCAGTGACACGGGAGCATAGCAACTTGTTCTTCTGTCATGTGCTTAGAATATTATAGAAACCTTCTATAATAATAGAACAAAGGAGGGAAGGAAACTTTCATTACAATAGTGCTAATGTAAAAAAAAAAATAAGGGAACCAAAATACATCTGTATCTCACTCCCCCATTCATTCAGATTTTGGGTTCCTCGTCGTTCTGCCTGCTCCCGTGTCTGTCTCTCCGTTTGGAAGACGTCCTCCTCTGGCTCTTCCTCACTGCTGGTCTGGGTGGATTCTCGGTGCACTGGCACCGACCTTGGGGTTTCCTTCAGGTTAGCTGGTCATTGCAGCGTCTCCGCAGCCTTGGTCGATGACTCGTGTGCCCTGGCCTCATTGAGAGCAATGGGTAGAGTCAGATTTTGTCTCGCGAGCAACCTTCTCTGTAAGTGTATATCTCGCACACCACAGATATACACAGATATAAGAGGGCTCCACAGGTCCCTCTTTCGGTTTCTGGGGAGGCCCTGCATGTCGCTGGCTTCCAGGGCGTACTCGAATCGGATCATGGACGACCCCCACTTCTCTCTAGCCGGGTCGAAAAGCTTTGGTGGTACGAACGCAGACATCATGGTCCTGTTGTGTACGGCTCGTCAGCCTGGCTGAATCCGCTGTAGGTAGCTCTTTTTCGGCTTGCTTCTCAATGCCTCAGTCCCACCCTCGTCGCCAATGTTGTGTTGGGCGATTGAGGAGGCAGAAGCAAGGTAGTGACAACAGCTCTTTAATATAGAGTGAAACTTCAGCAAAAGTTACAGGCAAACAGCCCTCCTTATATACCCAGCCAGCCGGGCAGTTGACCAATCACAAGTGACCTATTGTTTAAATCTCCCGCCAAACTATATACATAACAGCAGGAACTTTCCAATGTATTTCCTTGTGCCACGTAAGACATTTGGCACTGTATCTACAACCACCTCTGACCATTTCACTGTTTTTTTTATTACATTTGTTTTTTCATTATTACTTACTATATTTAGATTTATGGTGGTGGTTCCTGGTCTTCCATGAGCTGTGTGATTGAGGGAAAATAGCCACTTCCATTCAAATTGAAACTTCATCCGACACCAGACTCGGAAGAAAAATTAGAGCCAGGAGATAGCCTGGAAATAGAAAAAATGGCTTCTGTTTAGCTTGGGTTCCCCTTATTAGAGGGGGTTGATCTCTTCCTTTTTCCTTCATGAAAGTCACACAGTTCTCAAAAGCATTTTAATAACCTTGGGTTATTAAACGGTGCCCCGAGAGAAGAGAAGGTGGCACTTCATATGGAGGGTAGACCAATAAATGAGAAAAAGGGACTATCATCAAGAGAATTTAGAATTCCAAATTCTAAATGTGTCTTAAAATAAGGGAAAATAAATGCTATTAAACTCATAGGGTGGATAAGAATGTATTGGTGAGGTCAAAGACCCTCTATCTGGTGATGGGACTAGATGGCACCCCAGAAGAAAAGAAAGCATGGCCACCCAGGCTACCCCAACAGAAACTTCCATTTTGGATCTTTTCTCCATATTCATCAAGGAGCAGAAACTACCAATCAACAAGCCAGGCTCCATAATTGACTAGACCTAACTGATGGAAGAAGCCAACAGGGCCCTTCAGGGCCATGTCAAGCTGTGTAGCTTCAGCTGCTCTCCAATGACCTGGTGGCAGATCCAAGTGAACCAGGGGTAAGGGACCCTGGAGCCTCTCCAGCAGTTGCTGCTTCTGGACTGACCTCTTCAGAAAAGCAAAGCCTCCGAACTTGGCCAGGAGAACAAGAGGCTTCTCTTGCCGTAGCTCCCTCAACTTGACACACTGAAATTTGCCCAAATGCTCCAATCAAATGTATCAGAACCAGAATTGAATTATGAAGTTCAGAAATAAAAAACAAAATACTATCAGCATATAATACCAATTGACAGGCAGTCCTTGCTTACCAATTGTAATTGACGTCAGCTACTCTTTTCCTAAGCAACATGGTTGTAGAATGTGATGTCATGTGATTACACTGACCTACAATAGCAGTTGTGGCCGTTCCATTAGCTGGCATTAGGCATATCTTGCACACTCGCAGTGTCCTGCAGTCATGTGATTGCTGTTTGTAAAGCTGGCAGTGAAGGTCAGAACTGGTGGGATGGCGGGACCCTGTGACCCTTGTAGGTGCCAGCCGACTGCCAAGGGCCTAAATTGTGATCATGTGACAATGGAGAGTCTGTGAAGACTACAGTTACAAGGCCCCATCTTAGGACTCCCTTTTTAATGACCGTAACTTCAAATGGTCACTGAAAAAAGGGGTTGTTAACCAAGAATTACCTGTATATTTTAAGAAGTTATTATAGATATGATTGACTTGCCTAACAGCACAAAGGTTTGAAACAAGAAAGTGGACAACTCTGTCTAGTACTTTATAATGCAGAGTGAAAAAGTAGATGGGAAAAAAGACTATAGATTTTCATCCTTCAATTTGAGGATTGCACACAGAATCTTTGTGTGTGTGTGTATCAGGGGTGGGTTCTACTTACCTTTACTACCGGTTCGCAACATGGCTGCACGCGCTCTTCTGCGCATGCGCAGAAGCATTTTCATGACGTCAGGGTCAGTGGACGGAGCCTCCCGCCGGTTTTACTACTGGTTCTATAGAACCGGTGCAAACCGGGGGCAACCCACCACTGGTGTGTGTGTCTTTGAGTCACACTCCTGATCTGTACTGCTTTCCCTTGTATAGATCACAACGGTAATCCCTTTATCATCCAACTGTTAAGCAGAAGGTGGCACTACATCATCATAACAAGAACCGGGTGACATGAGTCACACAGAAAAAACAACACCTAACAATACAGCCCATCCTATTACATGCAAGACTCGTAGGATAGGCAATTATATATTTCACAACTAACCAACAAATCTTAATTCTCCAACAGCATGGTGCTGATGATGTTACTTAGGCCTGTCTGCAGATGTAGAACTAAACTCAGAAACCCCCTTCAGACCAACATTCCACTCTTGGCCTACCTGTATAATCATCCATCACAATTTTATAAGTCTTTGGGGACATTCAAACTCAGCTAAGGGAATTTACATACACTATACATTTTATCAAAAGTTTTTTCTCATTCAAGCAATAGAATTGCAGCTTTCTTTGTGTAAGTCAATCAAAGCCAAATATTACCATTCTCACCAGTAGGTGAGAATCACTAGACGAACAGTAGTGAAAATGTAATGTCTGCACTAATCAATGAAACATGACAATACTTTGCATATAATGTATTATCTTTACAGGGTCTTGGTATAACTGTGATATATGCTTCATTTTTAAAAAGTACATAAAATGCCAGTTTCAAAATCTTATTGTATAGTTGAAGGTTAAGATCAAGCATAAGAATACAGTAAATGTTTATGCTACTCCATAGAAAACCCATCTAGACCTATTGTTCCTTCCATATCTTTACATTCTCCTCCATTACTCTAAGGAGTGCCTAATAACATAAGGAGTTGAGCTATGGAAGTTCTATTTTAGCTTAAAAGCCTTGATTTCTTCATTAGATAGATTCTCCATTCACTAAATAAGTCTGAGTAAAATATAAAAGCTTGAAAAGCTCTTTTGCAGAGCAATATCTCTTAGTCCCTTCCTGATGGCTATAACCACAAAGGAGCAGGCCTTGAGCCAAATCACTCAAAACACTTTGCAAAAGGCTGGTTTGGACTATATTCAACTGGCCATTACCTCTTTTTTTTTATATATAAAAGTTTATTTTTTTTCAAACCCACATACAAACAAACAAACAATGCATTTCTTCTGAACAGAGTATTGGCCGAGCCAAAATTTGTACCACTTTTAGTTTCTCAAACACCATTTTATATATTTCACTTTTTGCCATAAAATTTTTTCTCTCTAGTTTTTTATTTTATTTTCCTTCTATTTCTTCTAATATATAAACAATATTACCATTCGCCCTAATCTCTAATCTTAATCAATTTTTCTTTTTCCACTCCTCTTTACTTTTTTCAAATTGAAACCCTTTAAATTGAAGTCAATCATTTTTCTAAAATCTAAACCTAACTCTAAATTATCTTATTCAAATATTCTCCCATTACTCCTTTTCACAATATAATATAATTTCAAATATTTTCCCTATATTCCATCATTCCAATCATAAATATTTAGTATTCAGCAGTTTTACATATATCCCTCTTTTCCATCTCTTCTTCTTTTTATCAGTTTCCACATATTTTCCCTAGATTCCCTTATTCCAATTATAAATAATTAATATTCATACAATTATACATATATAACCCATTTCTTTCCCTCTTCTCCATTTCTTTTTTGTCAGATTAGCCAAATAATACAATACTACAATTTACTTAAGTATATAAACCCAATTTTCTATTCCTTATATATATATATTCACATATTTTCCCTAAATACCAATATTCCACTCATAAATCTTGATATTCATATCCTTTTTCATATATAACCCATTTCCTTCCCTTTTTTCCATTTCTTTTTTTCTCCCCAATTTATCCAAATACTGCATTCAAATATATTACAATTCACTTTAAAATCATTCATTTCTACATCAATACGATATAATTTCAAATGTTTTAGCTGAATTCCATTATTACCATTAAAAACATTCCAAATATTATAATCACATCTATTAAACTTACTACCATTCATTTATAGTTATAAATCTTACTATCCTTTATCCCATTCTCTTCTTTTTCCCTTTCCCCCCTAATTTTAAAGCCCCTTGTTCTCCTAGTTTGCCCTGTATTTCCAACTGCTCTCCTTTTTCTCCTTTCCCCCTTTTTTGCTTTACCACTGTTAATCCCAGTGTAATCATTTGAATTTTTTATATTTTGTCTCTTCCCCTCTTCTTTCTCTCCTTGTCTATTTCTAACACCTCTATTTTTATCATTGTTAATCCCAATGTAATCTTAAAATTCATCTTTATTTCTAACCTTTCCCCCTTTTCTTCCCTTTATTTGTTTCCTTTTTCCCATTAATTTTCTCCTAGGTATTCTCTTTTTCTCATTGTTACTCCCACTGTAATCATTTATTTTTTCATAATCAATATCTTTATTATTAATACTACTTTCTTGCTTCTCATTCTTGATTTCTTCCACTTGGGTATGTTCCAGCACAGTCTCTAGTTAATCCATTTTAGGTTTTCCATGCATCATTGTAAGCATTTCATTTATATCCAATTTGAATGATATGATCATCGTTTAATCATTTCAATTAGTTCCTGTGTCATTTTGTTGCTTCTAAGTTGTCTTTATTCCAATTTTAAATTTTATTATGTTCCACTTTCTTTGAATGTCAAAATCAAATGGCTTAAACATAAACAAATCCTCCTTGAAAGTTCCCACCGTTCTTATCACTTTAAGAATTTCTTTTCCAAAATACAAGTTAACCATTGTAATGTATCTTTCTGCCTGTAGATGTCTCTCTCCAATCAACACATTAAAAAAAAGAAAAAAATATCCAATTTATTTGTTAAATCCACATTGCCAATATTTGCTAATTTCAATCTTCTTATTTTAATGTTCCCCAAGTTCCAATTTTAAAATCCAAATCCAAATCCAATTAAAACAAAAAGCTCTATTGCAGGGCTTTAATTTTAAACTTTTCTTTATTCTTCCTTCAATGTTCAAAAGTTTTAAAATTATTTTCAATCCTCTTCACCGCTATTTTGGGTTTCTTCTTCTAGTAATTTAGTAATTTAGTAATCTTCTTCTAGTAATTTAGTAATTTAGTAATCTTCTTCTAGTAATTTAGTAATCTTCTAATAATTTTTTCCAGACAAATTCTAAACCAAAACTCAAATTCTGTTTCGGGCTTTAACACTGTAAACTTCCGCTTTGTTTTTCTCTCCCCATTAGCATTCCCCACCGCCCATTAGCTGCTGTTTCTTTGCTGGGGTTTCTTTTAGCAATTTAAAAATATTTCTTTTTTACGTGTGAGCTGGCCAATCACTCACCCGGTACCAGTACTCCGTCCAAATCACCATTCCTGCTCAAAGCTTTAGTCCAGTTGTCCCAGCTTTGTGACAGCCGCGATGGCCGCCGCCCCCACCACTGAGTTGAAGAGCTTCCTCCGACCTCTGAGGAACTTGACTGTTCCTCTTGGTCTTCCGAGGTGCCGCTTTCTCCGTCCCTACAGGACAGATCTGGTCCGAAGACCCCCAACAGCGGCTTGTCAGCCTGGGTTTTCGCAAGGCTCATCAGAGCCTGCTATTCGACTGTATCGCCACAAAGCTTCCGGTCGAAAAGCTGGCCATTACCTCTTTGAAGGGAAGGTGGAGGCCGGGCCTGATGCAAAGCCACAGTTCCTTCCTTGATTTGATGGAGGAGGAGGTAAAATATCTTGAAGCCCAGGAAGTGTCTTGTTCCTGCCCCACCAACAAAGATTAGAGGCAGGGCCGGATTTAGATGAAAAGAGGCCCTAGGCTATTCCACTTATGAGGCCCTTTCACCAGTGGTGGGATTCAATTTTTTTAACAACAGGTTCTGTGGGCGTGGGGCTTGGCAATCAGGTGACTGGGTGGGCGTGGCTAGCTGGTCCCATGACTGTGTAGGCGTGGGTAGCTCGTCATGTGACCGGGTGGACGTGGCTATGTGCATAGGGACTACTCAGAGGGCTGAAAAAAGTCATTTCTGACTGGGCCTCGCACTTTTGACCGGTCCTCACACTTATGACCATCCTCACATTTATGCCCGTGCAGCTTTCTTAACAACCATGTCACTCATTTCACAACTGCTTCTCTTCACCATGGTGACAAGATAGGGCAAAAACGTAAAATGTGAGGACAGTCGTAAGTTCGAGGACTGGTCAAAAGTGCGAGGACCAGTCAAAAATAACTTTTTTAGCCCTCTGAGTAGTCCATATGCACAAAAGGACTACCCAGAGGGCTGAAAAAAGTGATTTCTGACAGGTCCTCGCACTTTTGACTGGTCTTCGCACTTATGACTGGTCATCATTTATGCCCATTGTAGCATTCTTAACAACCATGTCACTCATTTCACAACTGCTTCTCTTCACCATGGTGACAAGATAGGGCAAAAACGTAAAATGTGAGGACAGTCGTAAGTTCGAGGACTGGTCAAAAGTGTAAGGACCAGTCAGAAATAACTTTTTCAGCCCTCTGAGTAGTCCATATGCATAAAAGGATACAGCAATAGAGAGGGATGAAGGAAGGGAAGGGAAATTAGAGTAGGAGTGAGGGTAAGAGAGGGAGGAAGAGAGGAGGAGAAGGAGAAAGGAAGAGGAAGTAGGGAGGAGAAGAAGAGGGGGAGGAAGAGAAAGTAAGAAGGAAAGAAAAGAGAGAGGTGGTAGGTTTGAGGAGAAAGATTGCTGTACAATAAAAAAGATGAAAGGGAAGAAAGCCAACCCCAAACAAATATAAAGATATTAAGATAAAGAATGAATTGTTAAACTTTAAAGAATAAAAGAGAACAAATATGAATAAATAACAATAATTAGAAACACACATACAAACATACAATGTATTTTCTTTGAACAGAGTATTTGGCCGGTTCACAAATTTAAACAGTGTTTAGTCATTTCAATTAAATTTACAATTTCTATATTTCCTTTTTGCCATATTTATTCCTCATCTATTTTTGTAAAAAAAACAATATTACCCTTCATCCTCATCTCTAATCTTAATCAAATTCAATTTTTCCCTTCTATTCTATATTATACCCCTTCCCATTGTCATCTATTTTTATATCCATCCTCACATTGGTTAATTATGTAATATTAGTTGTTTAATATAAATTCAACATTTTAATATAAATCAATTAGTTATATAACTACCTTTTTTGTATATTAATCAATATGAACATGAATATTCCAATTATTTCCATGCAATCCAATTTCTTACAAATCAATTTATTATATTTACCAATAATAATAAACCAAATAATTTCCCCCATATATTCCTCCAAACCACAACTTAACCATTTCTGCTTTCAACACAATATACAATTAATAGTATCTCAATTATTACAATTCCCTAGTTAAATAGAGCTTTTTTTCTTTTGTGTTTTAAAATCCTGAACTCTCCTCTTTTTCCCTAAATTTCCCATTGTTTGCACGTACCTTTTTTGGTGAGGAAAAAGAAAAGAATTCTGCCTGCCTAATTTTCCAACCTTGCAGCAACAGCAAAGCAGTTTCAGTTTCGTTTCTGTTACGATATTTTCAGGATCAGACTCAATAAATAAGTTGAGAATTAGAAATTCAAATAAATCACTGTTTATTTACATAAGGCATTTTATATTCACTGAATATTCACAGATAGAAGCACAGAATGGACGTATGCAGCTCCTTATATATACAATGGGTGGAGCTAAATATGGGAGTGGTGAAATATGAATACATTAAGAGGTGAAGAATAAGTTAACCCCTGATACCCTGTTCATGTACTATTTACATAATGGAGAATAAGGCATTTACTTGTGACAAATCCCCCTCTAAATGCCGATTCGATATATTACAACAATTACATTCAGATTCAGAACAATATAAGACATGTAATTTAGAAGTCAAGTATTTATGTTGCTTAGACGGCAAAGGCTTTGTTAATATGTCAGCTATTTGCTCTGATATTTCGCAATGAACTGCTTTGATAAATCCATCTTGAGATAATTGTCTCACATGTTTAAACTTTATATCTATATGTCTGGACCTTTGTCCAATAGCATCAGACCTAGATATTTCGATAGCAGCTTTATTGTCTTCATGCATAATAAAAGGCAAAATGGGTTTCTTCCAAATGTCAGAAAGTAAATCGTTAAACCATACAAGGTTATTTGCTGCCTTAGATAGACAAACATATTCTGCCTCTGTTGTTGAAGTGGCTACTAGATCTTGTTTGCCAGTATACCAGTAAACTGGACAACCGTTAAGGAAGAATAAATAACCAGATGTGCTTTTTCTACATGAGGTATCGCCAGCCCAATCCGCATCGGCATAACATGTGAGGATGGGCTCTTTGACAGTATTAGGTTCCAATAACAAACAGAAGTCTAAACTATTCTTCAAGTACCTTAATATCCTTTTGACAGCTTCCCAATGGTATAGTGATGGTTTGCTTACGTGTCTGGACAATAAGTTGAGAGGCAAAACAATATCAGGTCTAGTCCAATTGGAGATATAAAGAAGTGAACCTATGACTGACCTGTAAAATGTATTATCTTTGAATTCAGGGGATGATTCGTCTGTATTCTTCAAAAAATCAGTTTGCATGGGAGTATCACAGGGCTTAGCATTACTTAAATTACATTTATTCAAGAGCTCTATGATTTTGTCCTTTTGAGAAAGCTTAAATCCCCTTCTGGTTTTACTGATTTGAACACCAAGATACTTATTTACTTTACCCAAAGATTTCAATGAAAAATGTTCATTCAGTTTTGTTACAAATGCCTCTCTCCTCTCTTTATGTTTACCTATGTACAAAATATCATCCACATAGATCAATACAAATTCTAGGGAATCATCCTCTTTTTTGACAAAGAAACAATTATCAGCAGTAGTGGCATTGAAATTCATAGTTTTGAGTACTTTTACTAAACAATCATACCATTTTTTACCAGATTGTTTCAACCCGTATAAACTTTTATTTAGTAACCAAGTTTCATTTTTGTTTGTGTATTGACTGTGGGGTGCCCTTACATATATTTCTTTATCTAATTTTGCGTGTAAATACGCAGTCTGTATGTCGTATTGGAACACATCGAGGTTGAGTGCTGATGCTATAACCAGAGCTGTCTTGACACTCTCTGTTCTTACTGTGGGGGAGTATGTATCTGTATAATCCTCGGGATATTTCTGTGCATAACCTTGTGCAACTAATCTAGCTTTGTATAGAGTATTGCCTCCCTCTAAATTTTTAATTTTATATATCCACCTAGTACCAATGATGGTTTTGTCCTTTGGTGCAATTGTAGGTGTGAATACATTTAGCCCTCGTAAACTATCCATCTCTTTAGTCATGGCTGATTCCCATTTTTTCTTTTCTTTAGGAGGAAGTTTTAACACTTCCTCATATGTGTTAGGTGTTGGTGATTCTCCATCCATATACATTACATAATCTTTGTATTTGTTTGGCACTTGGTTTCTGCTACTTCTGATTGCTCTCTCTGATTTACTATCATTGTCATGTAAATACCTTGCTTCCTTTTTAGTTAATGAATCTGTTCTTATTTTGTGTTGACTGTTTGTCCATGTTTTGATTTTATTTTTATGCGTGTTGTTACTATGTTCTTCTCTATTCCTTTTTTCTTGGAGTTTAGTGCCTGGGTTGGTGTTTGGGAATATTTCATTAAGATGTATTCTAGACCAGTTGGCCTGTTCATGGAACACAGCTGTTCTGGAAACTATAAATTTGTTATTACTGTCGATAAATCTGTATCCTTTTGTACCTGTCTCGTATCCCATGAATCTAAGTCTAAGTCTGCAGTGACTCCAAATACGTTCTCACCTTTGCGCCTCAATTGTTTAGGTATGTGTACGTCTGCAGTGACTCCAAATATGTGCATGTGTGCTAGTTTTGGTTTCCTGTTATACATTGCTTCATACGGTGTCTTATTTACAATACTGGACCAAGTTCTGTTTTGTGTGTAATTAGAATATTGTAGGGCTTCTGACCAGAATTGTTTACCTAAGCCAGCATCCTCTAATGTGCATCTAATCATGGTTTGTAATGTTGAGTTCTTTCTCTCTGCCACTCCGTTCTGGAATGCAGAAAATGGGCTAGATGTGTAATGTAACATTCCTTTGTCTTTTAGCCATTGGGAGAATTCCTTAGACATGAATTCACATCCCCTATCTGTCATGATTTGTTTTATTTTAATATTGTGTTGTGTTTCTATACGTTTGTAAAACTCCTTAAATTTCTGAAAGGTTTCATCTTTATGTTTTAATGTGTAAACAAATCCATAACGACTATAATCATCCACAATGGTTAGAAAGTAACGTTTTTTATAAGTAATTGATGGTGTTAATGGACCAACTAGATCCATGTGTACCAAATCAAAAATTTTGTTAGTTGATCTCGTTGACTTTCTAGGTCTGGGACTAGTTTTGAGTTTTGTAGATTTACATACTGAGCATTCCAAATAGTTTTCACAATTTTTTATTTTAACACCTTCTGCATGTTCAGTCATCTTTTGCACTACAGGAAAACTGGCATGTCCTAATTTCCTATGTAAGACATGAGCACATTCATAGTGAATTGGTTTACCTATTTTAGGTTTTTTTTCATTGTGTGTATCTTTGTGATTATGAGTTACTTCATGTTCCTCATTGTCACTGTTACTATTGTCTCCATTATCTATTTCATTGTCATCTTCCATATTTGAATCAATGTTGTTTAACCATTTCTCCTTTGTCATTAAATAAGGTAGACCTCCTTTGATTATTACTGTACCTATGTTTGTTCTGTTTTTCTCTAATGTTGCTTTTCCCTTTGAGAACACAATGTTAATGTCAGAATCTCTGCTTAGTTTTATTGCACTAAGTATGTTATGAGGTATTTCAGGTATTAGTAATACCCCCTCTACTTTTCCTAGGCCAGGTAAGATTACATTCCCTCTACCTATTACATGAACCTTTTCTTGATTAGCTACTTTGATTACAAATTTATCTTCTACAAAAGAAGATAATATATTTTTATTATTTGTAGTGTGATTAGTTGCTCCAGAATCAATAAGCCAATTGTTGTTCTCTGGTTGTTGTATGTTAATGTTGTCATGTTTGTTTAGCCCATTCAGTGAACCAGACTTTCTATCCTTTGAATTATCTCTGCCCCCTCTATGTTCTCTATAGTTGGGTGGACTTCTATACCTATGTCTATCAATGGAAGGTTGTCTGTTGTTGTACCTATTTCTATATTCTGACCTATGTCTTTCTCTTAGAATTTTAGGACAATCCCTCCTATTATGTTCTCTGGACCCACAATTGTGGCATCCAAATGGTTCATGATATCTTTCTTGAAATGCTACCTTTTTATATTGTTTGTGTTCTATGTGGTTGTTATAACGACTCCTCCTTGAATTGTCTTCAGCTATTAACTTGTTAGATAGACTTTCTATGGATAAGTATCCTAGATTGATTGTGTCTAAATGTGACATATAATTATCCCATGATGGGTCAAGTGAGTTGATGATAACACTTTTCATCGTTTGATCTGAAATTACCTCCCCCCTTAAGTGCAGTTCTGCTCTAATTTTGTTTAAAGATATTAAATGTTCACTTATGGTATCCCCTGGCTTTATCCTAGAAGAGAAGAAATCTTTAGACATTCTTGTGGTAGTGGCTACACTTTCACTGTGAAATAAATTAAACATGCATTGAATAATTTCTGAGACAGTCAGATTTTGCTTAATACTGTAATACATGGCAGGAGATACACTGGAAATTAATAAGAAGAATGCTCTATGGTGTAGGCAATCTAACTTTAGAGTCCAAGGTCTTTTTGGGGGGTTAGTAATAAAAAAGAGTAAGTTTTATTTCATAAAGACAACCTGGAGCTGCTGATACCATTCTTGCAAATTAATGCCATCTATTCTCAGCTTTGGGAAGTCATTGGGTAAATTCCCAACATTGTTGGGTCCATTACTTACAACCGGAGGTAGTCCGTGGTCTTGCAAATGTTGAAAGTTGCAAAACGGCGTGGGGATGCTCGCAACGAGTTTGCATGATTCTCTCCGCATCTCATGTCTTCTGAAGTTGTCTGCGTAGTCTTGCACATGCGCGTTGCTCATTTCGTTCCTGGAGTCATCGTGAGAGGTTCTCGCTGCTGCAGCTCCCTCGCTTTGTTCTTCTTCCGATGAATCAGTCTCCGGCTCGATCTTTGGAGTCCTGGTGATAGCGGGCGCTCGTTTTCTTTCGCTGAAGGCGGTGGTCCTTGGATTAGTCTGCGGCGTGGGGCGGTATCTGCAGGGCTCTCTGGGCTCAGGCGTCGGTGCTCTCGCCGTCTGGATAGGAGCGGGTAGATTTTGAGGCATTGGCTCGCTTGCTTGTTTTTTTGTTGATTTTTTAGTGATCTTCAGTTTCGGTCCAAATGCTGCAAAAAGCGTTTTCATTGCTGACTTTACTTGCATGTCTATTGAATCTTCTTTGTTCTCTGTGTCTGATTCTTCTGAGGTATATATTTTTTTCTCTTTCATTTTTGCATCGAGTAAGGCTTTTCGCGCCAGATATTTTGAATCCTGCTTTCTGATTGGCTCTGCTTCGCTCATCTTAGGGGTCTGTTGAAACCAAGATGGCTGCCATTTGAAATTTTGCGCGGGATTGTTGGTTTTCTTCTTTGTTGCGTTTTTATCTGCAAGCATATTACTCACTATTTTTGAGTCTTTTGATTTTTCAGTAGCGATGTGCTTCTCTCTCGCTGCTCCGTTGTTTTTTAGTATATCTTGGAGGTTCGCGACGAGACTTTCATCGCTCTTTTGGCTTTTTAAAAGTTTTAGTATCTCTGACCTGAGTTCGTTGTTTTCTATTTCGTTTTCTTCTTGGTCATCATCTTCATTTATTATTTCTTCGTCGTCTGTGGTATATTCTTCAGATTCTCTCGAAATTGCATTCGTGGACTCATCGATTATTTCTTGATCCGCTTCCATTTCTTTGCTGTATGCCCTGGTGTTGGGCCTATCTCTTTTAGACATGTTTAAGTTTTTATTGAGTCAATTCAACCATCCTCTGCTACCAGATTGTTACGATATTTTCAGGATCAGACTCAATAAATAAGTTGAGAATTAGAAATTCAAATAAATCACTGTTTATTTACATAAGGCATTCTATATTCACTGAATATTCACAGATAGAAGCACAGAATGGACGTATGCAGCTCCTTATATATACAATGGGTGGAGCTAAATATGGGAGTGGTGAAATATGAATACATTAAGAGGTGAAGAATAAGTTAACCCCTGATACCCTGTTCATGTACTATTTACATAATGGAGAATAAGGCATTTACTTGTGACAGTTTCTTTGCAAGGAAGCAGAAGAGCCCTGAGCAAAACAGCGGAGACAAATCAGCTGAGAGCCGGGAGGCCAATTAGCCTATGCTGAAGCTCCGTGGGCCAATAAAATTACAAAAAAAACCACCGAACCCTTTGTTAAATTGCTGGCTCCCCGCCCCCCCCCCCCGCCCCCAGAATCCCGCCACTGTGTAGGCCCCTCTTGATCTTGAGGCCCTAGGCTGAAGCCTAGTTAGCCTATAGGAAAATCCGGCCCTGATTAGAGGAAACAGCGAAGGCACAAATCTTAGGCTGAGTCTGCACAGACCTGCCTCTGAAGACATGTCAATTGAGGAATACGCCTCAATTGGTGAGGTGATCCTGACTGCCCCATCCACCATCTGAGTGGATTGAGGCCATTTGCCACCCCCACCCCCAGTCTTTATTTGCCTCTCCTTGCATTTGAAGGGGAGTAGCCCCCTTGACTTTGTCTGCAAAGGCCGAGGATGGGGGGAGATGCAAGACATGTCATTGGGAAACAGTATGGGAACCGCAGGAACTCTCCCAAATCTGGGAAACCCCCCAACAAGCCTTTCTCTCCTCCTGCCAGTGAGGATGTTGCCTTGGCGGGGCAGGACGACTGCAGCTGGCCTCGGGATTGTTTCCTCTCTCTTTGGCAGGGGTGACGCCACGCTCTGGCTGGGCAGTGGATCCCTTTGGTCACAGCGCCACAATGCCTTATCTCCTGCGCCGGGCTAACCTGACAAGCATGCTCATCCAGCGGGTCCACTATATCATCAAGAAGCACTTCGCAGCTACCCAGAACCTGGAGTTCATCTGGAGGCAGAGCTGGGGTGAGGCCCTAGGGACCCTGCTTTGCGCTCACTCTTCTTCCCCAAGGACCGTGGCAGCCCCCTTGGAATTTTTTATTTGTATCCCACCTTTATTAATTTTACAAATAGCTCAAGGTAGCAAATGTATCCAACACACCTTCCTTCTCTTCCTATTGCCCTCCCCCTCAACCACAGAGCCTGCCTCTTTCCCCAGCAGCTAGGATGTGCTCCCCCCCCCCATGTCACTCCACTAGGCTGCTTTGGTCCATGCGGGGGCTGTTTGGTCAGACGGGAGCATGAATCTCTGATTTGCCTCCTCCCCCAGATCCGGATTCCAGTACAGACCTCCTCTGCCACATGATGCCTTTCTACAGTTACGATGTGCCCCACACTTGTGGGCCTGACCCAAAAATCTGCTGCCAATTTGACTTCAAGAGGCTGCCAGGTGGGCGCATCAACTGCCCCTGGAAAGTCCCTCCCAAGGCCATCACCAGTAGCAATGTGGCCGAGCGGTGAGTGACTGAGAGGGGGTCGGGACCAGCCCTGCCTCTCAAACACACTTGCAGCCCTTCCTGCTTTCTTCCTCGCAACCTTCATGCCTATCTGCTCTTGCCCTGCTCTCTCTCCCTGCTTCCCAAGCAGGCTCAGGGGCCTTGTCAGCCAGCCTGGCTTCCTCCCTTCCCAGGGCACAGCTTCTGCTTGACCAGTACCGGAAGAAGTCCAAGCTGTTCCGAAGCAGTGTCCTGATGGTGCCCCTGGGAGATGACTTCCGCTACGACAAGCCCCAGGAATGGGATGCCCAGTTCCTCAATTACCAGCGTCTCTTTGACTTCTTGAATGCTCGCCCAGAGCTGCACGTGCAGGTGTCCTGACTAGTCTTGGGGAAGGAGGATAAAGGCGGGGTGGGATGGTGCTTTGCTAAGGTCCTGGCCTCTGACATGATGCTCTCTCCTGCAGGCCCAGTTCGGGACACTGTCAGACTATTTTGATGCCCTCTACAAGCAGATGGGCATTGTCCCTGGCATGCGCCCACCTGGCTTCCCGGTGCTCAGTGGGGACTTTTTTTCCTACGCAGACCGGGAAGACCACTACTGGACAGGCTACTACACTTCCCGGCCTTTCTATAAGAGCATGGGCCGAGTGCTCGAGGCCCATCTCCGGTAAGTGGCCTGCTGAGGAGGAGGGGCTCTGCTGGGGAATCATATCCCAGCACTGCACACCTAATGGCCTCTTTGCCCTGTTGTCACAGGGCTGCCGAGACCTTATACAGCTTGGCTCTGAGTCACGCCCGCCATGCTGGCATGGAGAGTAGGTACCCACTGTCCGATTATGCCATGCTCACAGATGCCCGGCGCAATCTGGGGCTCTTCCAGCATCACGATGCTATTACTGGCACTGCCAAGGAAGCAGTAGTGGTGGACTATGGTGTCAGGTACGAGTAAACTGCTGGATCGGGGCAACAGAGCTTAGCTTCATGCCTGGTTGACCTTCTCCTTGTTCCATCACAGACTGCTTCACTCGCTGATGAATGCCAAGAAGATCATCATCAATGCTGCCCATTACTTGGTCCTGGCAGACAAAGAGGCCTACCACTACGACATGGCAATGCCCTTCCTTGGCACAGTGAGCTCTCTCATCTCCCTCTGCCTTTATGCCTGGAGGAATGTTAGCAAAGGGGTGGGGACCCATTTGGGACATGCTCTGTCTCCTTCTTCCTTCCAGGATGAGACCCGTCTCAATCAGGACTCCCTGCCAGAGAAAATGGTGATCAAATTGGATGCCACACCCAGGTGGGAGAAGGCAGGGGGGAAGTGCTGCCAGCCAGGGAAAGTGGGGTCCAGCAACAGTCCGGACTGAATTCTGCTCCTGGTGGAGCCAGGGAAAGAGCTTGCTAACTTCTCTGCCATCTTGCAGGTTTGTGGTGGTATTCAACCCCCTGGAGCAAGAGCGCTTGACTGTGGTGTCCCTGCTGGTGAACACCCCTTGGATCTGTGTCCTGAATGAGGAAGGAGAGCCCCTTGCGGTGCAGCTCAGTGCCCAGTGGCAGTCTGCCACAGACATGGTGCCTGATGTCTTCCAGGTAGTTTGGGAGAATTGGCAGGGAAGATGGGAATGACAGAGGCAAATCTTGTAAGATCTACAGAGTAGTGGTGAAATTCAGCCGGCTCTATCTGGATCACACGATCCGGTAGCGCCAGTGGCGGGAGGCTCTGCGCAGGTGTGGAGGAGGCACACGCAAGCATAGCAAGACGCGTGCGCACTTACATTTGCGAACCGGTAGCAAAGGTAAGTGAATACCACCCCTGCTACAAAGAGCAGGTTATCATGTATCACCTTCCATCTTATGTCCCAAGTTCTTGAGGGAGGGGGCACGGAGGTGTGTGGATGCTTGGCCTTCTCCCTGAGAGGCTCCACCGCAAACTTTATGGAAGAACCTTGCTCTGGTCTTAGCATTCGTTGCGTGGACAGATTGGCCTGGAAGGACTAAGGGCCTCTGCCAGGCTTATTTTATTCTTCATTGACAGGTGTCTGTCATGATACGCCTGCCAGCACTGGGCCTCACCATCCTGCAATTGATCAAATCTTTTGATAGCCACAACACGCTGAAATCTTCAGTGCGCCTCTTCCTGCATGGCCATGACTTCGTTGGGCATAAGAATGAAGCCGTCCCTGTACAGGTTCTGTCCACCGCCACAGATGATTTCTGCTTGGAGAACCAGCACATGAGAGCTTGTTTCTCAGGGCCGAGTGGCTCCCTCAAGGTGATCTGCAGAGAGGACAAGCTGGAGGGAAAAGGGGAGGGCAGGGGGAGGAAATGCACTAACTAGTGCTCGGCTTGTTGACTGCAGAGTGTGCATCATGTTGGTGACAAACAGGAGCAGCAGCTGAGCAGCCAGTTCCTTGTCTACGGGACCCGGACGACCAAGGACAAGAGCGGTGCCTATCTTTTCCTGCCCGATGGTGAAGCCAAGGTCTGAGTGGACTGCCTGGGCTGGGGTTGCTTACCTTTACCTGGAAAAGGGTGAAGACGGAAGTAGTCCTCACTTGGACAACCTGCTGAGCCTGCATCTTAGATGTCTGCCATGAAACGTGATGCTTGGCTGGCTTCCAAAAGGGTGGGATCAAGTCATGGAGGTCCTGGTCATCTCCTGGGAGACTTGCTTGGGTACCTGGTTGGCCGCTGGGAGAGGAGATCACTGAATGAGATGGGCCGGGGGAACCTGATGCAGCTGGGGTTGCTTAGGATGGATGCTGCCTCATGGCTTTCCAAATGGGCATGAAACACTGCCTTTCTTATCCCCAGGGATGGGAGGGCAGCCTATGTGGGAGATGGGAGACCCTTTTCTGTCCATTTCCAATATGAGAGAAGCAGCTGTATTGCCCAGGCCAACCCATCTTCAATCTGCAAGCAGCCTCTGTGCCTCCCTGTCTGCTGATGGGGAGGTGGGTGAGGGGCTGCACTGATTCCAACCATGGCTGCACTGACAGAGTGGCTGCCTGCCTGCTGAGTTCGGCCATGGATGGCATTGGGCTCCTGCTTTCACGTCAGCAGTGCTTGCCTGACTTTGATGGATGACCTACTCATCTCTTCTCTGGAGAAAACGCTCTGCCTAATACTTGATAGGTGCTTAAGAGGGTTTAAGGGTTCATGGCTTTCAGAACAGCTGTTGTTGCTGCTGCTTCTGCTTTTTTGAGTCTGGGATTTTTCCAAAAAAGTTTAATTGTTAACATTTTCAAATATGCACCTTTGTGTAATTGTTTTTAAATTGCATTATGTAGTACCATTAAAAACTAGCAAAAGGCAGCCAAGAAATAGATGAAGCTGGATCAGAGCCACTTCCCCGCTTGCATTGGCTCCCTGTTTTCTTCTTTGTAGCCCTACACCCCCAAGGACCCTCCAGTGGTGCGGGTGACCGAGGGGCCCTTTTTTTCAGAGGCAGCCATTTACTATCAGCACATCCAGGAAGTGGTCCGACTCTACAATGTGCCAGGTGAGAACTTTGGCCGTGCTGCAGGAGGGGATGTGGCTGCGCAGAGTGGTGTAGTCACCTCATGTTGCGTCTCTGGCCACAGGGGTTGATGGCCTCTCTCTGGAGATCTCCTGCCTGGTCGACATTCGTGACCACGTCAACAGGGAGCTGGCCCTGCGCTTCAGCAGCAGCATTGAGAGTAAGGGCAGGTTCTTCACTGACCTGAATGGCTTTCAGGTAAAGAACTGGCAGAAGCTTGAACAATCCTTTACACACACCCCCACCCCCCGGTGCAGCTGGAGAAGCCACCAGCATGTTTGCCTGTCCCGCAGATCCAGCCCCGGCAGTACCTGAAGAAACTGCCACTCCAGGCCAACTTCTATCCCATGCCAGTCATGGCCTACATCCAGGATAACCAGCACCGCCTGACTCTGCACACAGCCCAGGCCTTGGGAGTGTCCAGCCTTAGCAGTGGTGAGTGTAATGGAATGGGTACAGAACCACCCAGTGCCCAGTCTGGGAAAAAGGCCAGGAGGATGAGGGCTGTGCCTGAGGCATGGGAGAAGTCAAGAGGGATCCTGATTGTGGCATGGGGCACCAACTAACTGGGGTTTTTTGCTTTCTCTCCACCCAATTGGCAGGCCAGCTGGAGGTGATTTTGGACCGGCGTCTCATGCAAGATGATAACCGTGGACTAGGACAAGGTCTGAAGGACAACAAGCGGACCTGCAACCGCTTCCGCCTCCTGCTGGAACGATTCAGCTCGGCAAACAAGGTAGGAAGTCCCGGAGCTCCCTAGCTGGATCGGGCCTCCTTCCTTGCCTGGGATTTCTTGGGGAAACCTTTTCAGTGCCTGCAGATAGGTCTCATTGAGCTGGACATTCAGAAGGGCTTGGGAAAATGATCTTAAATCCATCCTTGAGCAAAACTTGTTTCTTGCCATCGAGCCCCCAACTGATTTTCTCCTTTGACTTTGGAAGGCAGAGCAGTCCTGTCCATGCTCCTTGTGTGGAAGGTCACCCACCTAATCTGTTGCCAAAGAAGCAGCCCTGTGGCCTTTCCTCTTGCCACCATCCCTTCTGCATTACTGCTGTCTCCTTTTCTACCAGGAGAAATGCAAAACATTTCCTCTCTGTTTCCAAAGAGAAAGTGGAAGGCATTCCTCTCTCCCAGTCAATGGTCGGCATTTCGTAGTTGGGTGGCCTCCAGTTGAGAACAGAAGTGACAGAGAAAAGAAGATCCATCAGTAACAAGGAGGAGATTAAAAGAGAGAGAGAGAGAGCTTTCTATTGGGAATAAATATAAATAGAGATCTGTCTAAGATATATTAGACCTAACAGAGGGGCTAAGAGCAAGGGGAATAAAGGAAGCCCAAGAGAGAAGGCAGGAATCCAGACAGAAGGCAGGAAGTGCGGGAAGGTGAATCAGCCCCAGGAAGCACATGGATACAGAGCAGGTATGCTGAGGGAATGACCAGTCCATGAGAGGTGTAGGTCTGAGCAGTGACATTCACTCTGGTAACCTACCTATTCTCATCGCCCCCTCCTCCCCTCCCCCGTCCCCCAGAGCTCCAGCTTCTTTTCCAAACTGGCCTCCATGCTGAGAGACTTGGTCTTCCCCAGCAGCAAGGTTGAAAGCCCAGAGGTAAAATCTGGTCTTGTGGTGTAGTCTGGCCTTTCCCTGCCCTGTTGGTGTGTGTGTGTGTAAGCTCAGCCTAATGCTTAGTAGCCAATAGTTTAGCAACTGTAGAGGCTCCTTTGGGCTCATCTGAGGCCGAGGCTCCACAGCTTGTGTGGCAGTGTCCATCTTCTCTCATTCTTGCTGCAGGCCCAGGAGAATCAGCCCACCAGCTTCCCGTCTCTGCTCAGCCACATCACCTCCATGCACCTGAATGCGGAGGTTCTGACCATGCCGCTTGTCCAGGAAAAACTGCCCCCTCCAGCACTGAGGTCTTTTGCACCATTTTCAATCACAGTGCCCTGCGACTTCCACCTTCTCAACCTTCGAACGTTGCAAGGAGAGGTGAGGAAAGAAGCCCAGCCCTCAGCCTAGACAACCTTTGCCTGGTTCCCAGCCTTCTCTGCCTGCTGAGCAGAAGCCTTGGGCTTTCAGGTGGTACACAGGCTTTCTTCTTCCCAGGATGAGGCTTTGCCGTCTGCTGAGACAGCTCTGATACTGCACCGGAAGGGCTTCGACTGTGGCCTGGAGGCCAGGAATCTGGGCTTCAATTGTACCACCACCCAGGGCGTGGTATGTCTGGATGTTCTTGGTTGCCTTGGAGTGGATGTTTGCTAGCGGGGGGAGTTTGTATGAAGTTGCTTTAGGAAATTAAGGGGAGCTTGGGTTGCTGGGCGTTTGTACCCTCAGCTTTTGCCTCTTGCTCTCCAGCTGTCCCTAGGCAGCCTATTCCAGAGCCTGAACCTGATCTCCCTGCAGCCCTCTTCTTTGACACTGATGTATCCACTGCCCACGGCCTCCCCCAACAGCACCACCATTCACCTTGACCCCATGGAGATTGCCACCTTCCGCCTTCGTCTCGGATAGCCTGAGCCCTTCATTGGGAATTTCTGCATATGGACCTTCTTCCTCCTCTGGCACAGCTGCCCAAAAGGGTGCTGCTCCATACCAAGGACGAGACCCTCGGGCAGCTGTGTCCTTTGATGCTGCAGAAATTGCCCGGGGTGCTGCCTGTGTCTGGAGGACTTGTGGCACTGCTTCCAGAATTTGGTTCTAGCTTGGCATGGAAGGCAGCGGACTATGCTGCAAGGAGAGATGGTGGACGTTGTTTGAGCAGCACTGAAGACCCCACTTCTGCTCTTCCCTGGCTTCAGAAACCATCTGTGCATTTGGTTTGACCAATCCTGAACATGCAGAACAGGTGCAGTGTGTGGCAAACACTAGAACAGAGGATGGGCCAAGTGACGTTCCTGCAGCTTGAAGCAAAGCCCTCATCTCTGGGTGCTCACTTCCTCCAGAAAGCAGAGGCGAGGCTTGCAAGCAAGGGTTGGGTGACAATTTGCTCAGGGTTGGGAAGCATCTCCCCATATTTTTTTCTAGAGGATGGAGTGTTTCCCCACAGTGTGAATTCTCAAGAGAAATGCTGACTACATTCATACTCTGAGGTTTTTCTTCCAGAGGGAAGGAAAAAGCACATTGCTGCTGCAGTTTGATCCAAGACAACCTTTAGCTAGCGCAAGGCTGAGTCTGCTGAAGGCCTTTTCATTATGGATGAAGTCAGGAAACCACCTGGACATTTCTGCTCCCTGTCCTGCCTTGAATCCAAGAGGAAAGCCTGCGGCTGTGTTGTGCTTAGTAAGAGCCAGCTGGCTCGGTGTTCCTTTCTGAAGGTGAAGCCAGCAGTGCCAGCCCAGCTACACAAGTGCAGAGCACGCAGCTGAGGAGCAGCTCCTGCCCCAACTGCCCTGTCTTCCTGGCCAACAGGCTCCCAAGCAAACCTTTGGGATGTGCCACCTGGGGTCTTGTGTGCATTTTTGCATGGCACTTGTGTGCACAGCCCACATGCTTCATTTATGGCTCAGTGTGTCATGCAAACCGAGAAAACACATTGGAATAAACCATGATACAGCTGACTCTGGGCTAGTATACTTTGTGAAGAAAGCCCTGGCTCTTGCAAATCTGGTGGGATTGAGCCCTGCAGGACTTGTCGTATTACTCAGAATACCAGTTTTGATTTTAGGAGCTCCTCCTAAAATCAGGCACTTGCCTCAAGGAGGTTTCCAATTGCCATGAGGGCAACCGCTTCATTTCTGCAGGGTTGTCTCTGTGACAGGCTGTTCTTTGGATGTAGTATGTTTACAAACAGATGGGTAGACCACAGGACCTTAAGAGGTCTACTTACCCATAGGCAGTTTTCAGCATGTAATGCAAGAGTTGTATTTAATGCATATGGCAAATGCTGAGAAACCTAAATTAGACCTTAGAATCTTTTGGTTTTCAGGGATGTTGATTATGTGAGGAAGAGGAGAAAGCAAGCTACTGTTTTCTGTGTTGCTCAATTTGTGCTGCATTAACTCAAATGAACAGGATGTGAAAGTGCACCCTTTGTGTCTTGTCTTTACAATAATTGCTGTGGGAGGTGGGGAGGGACCAGGAATTCATCAAGTAGAAGTGGACTCAGTCGCCCTGCTCCGGATGTCCCTCAGCCAACAGAGCCAGTGAATGGGTTAGAATCAGGAAAATCAGGTATCTGGAATAAGAAACAGGGTTGCTCCAGTTCCCAAGATTTGTGAAACATTCAGTGGACGTATATAGCAATAAAAATAGCACTTATGACTTATATACCGCTTCACAGAGCTTTACAGCCCTCTCTAAGATGTTTAGAGTCAGCATATTGTCCCCAACAATTTGGGTCCTCATTTTACTGACTTCGGAAGGATGGAAGGCTGAGACAACCTTGAGCCTAGTGAGGTCCTTGCGCTAATTCTGAGGCACAGCCAGCTTTAACAAAAGCCAAATAGGCTTCTGGTGTTTACTACAGCTGTGCAGTATTCCAGATCCCAACTGTTAATTCCTAGTGCACATAGATTAACAGACCACATCCATTGGCAGCTCCATAAAGAAGTTACAGGTTTTCTCAAGATTTAAACACGTTTTGGTTTAAAGAGATAGCAAAAAGTCCAACGTGTAGACCACACATGGCCCAATTTTCCTTGAAAACCTGAATCACTGCATAGATCTAGTATTTATTTTGTGATTCTCCTTTATTCCTTCATCTTAGGAATTGTGCAGTTCTGGCTGAGATCCCAAAAGTTGGAGGGATAGGCAAGAAAAATGTAATTCTAGGAAAAGATTGAAGTATGGCATTCTGACAGTCAAGCTAGTATGTGGCAACACTCAGGACAAAACTACAGCTCTTTTTGTGAAAGGCTCAGCACAAAATAAGGGGTGTACATTACAACCCACCACAAAGCAGAGCTTTGACTCTTTTGGTTCCTTACCTACTGAAATTTAAAAAAATATTTTGGCAGTAGTTGCCAGTCTTAACTCAATATGGGCCTACCTTTCCCGATCCTTGCAAATTTGGGCTGTTTGCTTGTGGTTTTAGTTATGTGCCCCTTTCAATTTTTTTTAAATATTTGATATTTTTTTATCCCTTAATTTGTCAGATAGTTCTTTATGCAATATGCTGGTCTCATGAGGTGTCTTGTTTTCTTTCTTTGTGGTGGTGTTTTTGCTTGGATCATTATCCCATTTTTCAGGGTATTCCAAACATCTGGAACTATTTTTCCTTTTAGGATTTTCATCCATGGAATTCTTCCTAGTTTTTCTCTTAGCCTGTTGAAGTCTGCTCTCTTAAACTCTACAATAGTAGTCTGACTTGGTTCAGTTACCTAGTTGTATTGTAGTTGCACTATGGTGAATTCGAGTATGAGATGGCTACTCTCCCCCAAAGTTCCTATAGCTTCTACTTCCTCAACCATTTCATCCCTATTAGTAAGGATTAAGTCCCTCTAGTTTCCTCCTTTACCTTTTGTGTGACAAAGTTCTCAGCTAGGCACATCAGGAACCTGTTTGATCTTCCACTACCTGCAGTTTCCCCCCAATGTTGTCAGGGTAGTTAAAAGTCTTCCATTAGTACTGTGACATATTTCCTGCACACTTCAGCTAACTTAGCAAAGGGTTAATCTACTTCCTCTGTGTGGTCTGTAGACACCTATGGCTATATTATTTATTTTTCCTCTAACATTTAGCCAAATACTTCTAAGGGGGCTTTCTATAAAGGGGTAATATTTCCTGACATAACAATGCAACCCCCCTCCTTTGTTAGGTCTGTTTGTTCTGAACAATTTATATCCTTCCAGTTGTGTGTTCCAATTATGTGTTTTGTCCTACCGAGTTTCAGTAATAGCTACAATATGGTATTTGCCCTCATATATTAGGATTTCAAGTTCTGTTCCCCATATGGTGAGCATTTATATGCAGGCATTTGAACCCTTTATGGTTGACTCTGGGCTTGCTTCCTCTGTATCTTCCAAACTAATTATATGCTTCTTCGCTACTCACTTTCTCCTTACATGGCTGTGTAGGGCTTTCTGCTTTGGGTTTAGTCTTATAATTTGGTCTCCTTCACCCTGTAGTTTTACTTCAAAGCCCTTTGGACATGCTGAGCCAGTTGTTTCCCAAATACATTGACAGTCTTGAAATGCAGTTTTTCTCTTGCTTAGAAGTCCTTCCTGTAGGCTCCAGTATAGCCCTTCCTACACCCTAATCAATAATGTAGAAAGCCAAACTTCTCACAATATCACCATCATTTGAGCCAATGGTTTACTTCTAAAATCCTCCATTCACTCATTAGTTTATGCCTTTTTGTCAGACATATAGATAAGAAAACAATTTGGGCAGCAAGATCCTTTGCTTTTCTGCCTAATTGTTCATAGACCTTGGAAATTGATTTCAGACTCTTAGTTACATGAAAGAGGAGAAAGGGCTAATATTGATGAATGTATCTTGATGAACTTATCTTTTATTTTATGTACACTGAGAGCATATGCACCAAGACAAATTCCTTGTGTGTCCAATCACACTTGGCCAATAAAATTCTATTCTATTCTAATAATAGGTGGGCTTAAGTGTAATAACCAGCCTGTCACATCTTTAGTCTTTGAACCTGTGAGCCAATTTCCTTCCTTAAAGAAATTGGTCTACAAATTGATGACTCTGTTCCTCTTGAGTAATGAGTCACCAATGCATGCCTTTTCCTTCCTCCTCTGGGGATGTCCGAGCTACTTCATTTCTTATCACTGGAACACTTGACTGACTCGTTTCTTCAAGTGTCTGCATGTTTCCTTCCTGGAGAAGGATACAAAAGTGGCTTCTTCCAGCTTTGATTTCTGCAAGTCATAATTCCTGCTTTTTTGAAATCTTAGCTCCCCTCAGAGTTAAAACAGATGCTGAGGCAAGTAGGCCGGCTTTGCCCAGTCCAAGACCAGCTTTGGCAAAGGCCTGCTACATCAGCCAGGACCTTCATCAAAAGGCATCCTGCTCATTTTTCCTTATCTAAACCTTTGGCGTAGCCAGGCCAGTTCAGGACCCCATTAGCAGACTCCTTTCCCTAATGGATCCTCCCCGCCGCTAGGCTGGCAGCGTCCCCACAGAAGCCGGGGCTAAAAGCAGGGCCTAATGGCACGGGGCGTGTGTGTGTGGCCGCTAATGGGTGTGGGAGCAGGACGGTGAGCGCCGTTTCCCTGCCTTTCCGACCAGTCCGGGCTGCCTCAGCCTGGGAGCCGCGGGGAAGATGCTGCTCTGGCTCCTGCTGCTGCCGGCCATCCTCCGGTCAGGTGTCGGCGACTTCCAGGCACGGCTCGCCGCTTCTGGCCGGGGCTCGTCCGAGCTGAGCGGCGCCGCCTCGCGGACTCTCCCGCTCGCGGCCGCTAACGCGCATCTCTGCGAGGGCTACTGGGGCGCGGACGGGCGCCTGCACGCCGCCTTCTTCTGCCCGCGCCTTTCCGACGCGCCGGCCGACGCCTACTGCTGCCAGCCCGGCGGGAGCGGCGCCCTCAAGTCCTGCTGCTCGCGCCCCGACGCCGACCATCCCCGGAGCGCCAACGCCTCCGCCGCGCTCCCGGCCGGGCTCCGGTGAGGCTGGGCAGGCGGGCCGCGGGGGGGAAGTCGCGGCGGGAGGAGCCCGCTGACGCCGCTCCGTCCCGCCGCAGGAGTCCGCTGCCGCAGCTGCTGGCCGTGGGGCTCTACGGCGGGCTCGTCCTGGCGCTGACCGCGGCCGACCTCCTGCACTTCCGCCGCCGCCGCGCCGCCGGAAGATGCACCGTCACGTGCCCTGAGCAGGGCCCGCCCCCGGAAGTGGTGGCCGTCGCGTCCGCATGACGCCCACTCGACGCGCCATGGCGGCCTCAGCGATGGCGGAGCTGCGCCGGGAGGGAAACGAATATTTCCAGGCCGGCCGTTACGCGGAGGCGCTGGCCGCGTACGCGCGCGCGCTGGACCTGCCCGAGGCCGGGCCCGAGGCCTCCCAGCGCGCCCTGCTGTACCGCAACCGCGCCGCCTGCCACCTGAAGCTGGTGAGCCAGGCCGCCGAGGGGCGCGGCGGGGCGGGGCGGGGCGGGGGGAGCGTCTTTTTCGGTTTCCCGTCTGCTGCCTTCCCTTCGCAGGAGGACTACGCGCAAGCCGAAGCGGACGCCTCCCGAGGTGAGCGTCCCCCCACCCCGCTTCCCCGGCGGCCTTGGCCTCGGCCCCGGCCCCGGCCCCGGCCCCCGCCCCCAAACGCCTCCCTTTTGCTCCCGCGCAGCTCTGGAGCTGGACGGGCATGACGTGAAGAGCCTCTTCCGCCGTAGCCAAGCCCTCCGGGGCCTGGGCCGCCTCGACCGGGCCGCCTCGGATCTGCAGCGGTGCATGCGCTTGGAGCCCAAGAACAAGGCCTTCCAGGAGGCACTGCGCGACCTTGGCAGCAGCGCCCAGGAGAAGGTAGGCCCCGGGGCCCTCCGCTCCAGCTGTACCGAGAGGCTTCGGTGATGGGCCGGTGCCATGCAGAGCAGGCGCTCTTGGCTTCCTTAAGATAAGGCTCTGAATTGGCCGGTAGCAGCCCTCTGTCTCTTCCTCTTGGTTTCAGATGAAAGCCATGACATGCACTGACTCCAAAGTAGAAGCCATGTTTAAGCTGCTGCTGAGCAACGAGCCAAAGGATAAAGACAAGAAGCAAAAGGTACTGGTCAGGGAGTTAGGATGCCCCTCGGTGATGGGCTGGGCATCCCATGAAGCCTGATGAACTTGTTATTCTGAAAGCAAAAGTTTGCAAATGACAGGTGGGCTGGAAAGAGTGTAGAAGCAGTGCAGAATTTTAGATGTAGCATATTCTTGCTTTCAGTTTAGCAAATATTCCATCCCTCTAGCTCAGTGATGGCTAACGTTTTCTGGACTGAGTGCCCAAAGCATGTGCACTCGGGCCCCCCATGGGGCTCCTCCCCCCACACACATGTGCGGCAGGGACCCGACAATCAGCTGGCTGGCAGGAGGCGCACATGCATGTGAAGCAGAGCTGAACTGAGGTGACGGCTCACATGCCCACAGAGGGCGCTGTGACACGTGCCATAGGTTTGCCATTGCAGCTCTAGCTGGTCTTTCACTTGTATATTGTGTCAGAAATGGAAATAAAATGGGTATATAGTGGGTAGGGGCGGTCAGTGGGTGAGTGAGCATGCAGTCTCACGATAATGGGGCATAAGCTTTGAGGCTTCACCCCAACCCCATCTTCCTTCACTCTCTCCCCCAAAGAACCTATAGCAGCATTTCCTGATTTGAAGTAGTAGCAGACTTTAAATCTTGTTAGGTAATGGCTTCTCTGGCTTGGATTTCTGGGAGTGGGGGGACGCCTTGTATAGGCAGAGGGTTTTAGGTTGGAAGGTCTGCTTCTGCCAGTGTGTAGCAAGAGGTGGGTGTATGATGGATCAAGATTTCCCAATGCAATATAAATCAGTCTGAACAGGGAAAGCTTTTTCAGGTAGCTAAACACTGGTTCTTTTTCTGATCAGGCAGCTCAGAACTTGATAGTTCTAGCTCGAGAGGAGCCTGGTGCTGAGAAAATTTTCCAAAATGATGGAGTGTGCTTACTGCTGCAATTATTGGACACAGGCCGTTTGGATATGATGATAGCAGCCTTGCGGACCTTCACTGGCCTCTGCCGTGGCCACTGTTCTCGAGTAAGGGCTTCTACAAGATGATGTTTTTTCAGAGCTGGGGGGCTCACGTGGTTTACCTCCTAACTGTTTCAAGGATGGTGCTTTGGTGCTAACAGCACTTCACTTTCTCTTGGAGTATCTAACCAAATAATTAGCATACTGGGTGGGTGGGTGGGAGTGTCCTTCCTGAACCTACTGAAACACCTACTGCACACAGCCAGGAACTAGTGAAAGCATCTCTGCTGATCAGACTCCTTTTTGCCTCTGATTTTGTGACCCAGCAAAGGGGCTTGGGAGAGAGCAAGACAATCACATTGTTCTGTAGCTCAGTTCTGGAAATAGTTTTGGATTTGTGTTGCTCACGGAATTGTGGTGATTCCTTGCCATATTGGAATGGACACCAGCATGGCTGAACTCTGATCTTTTTGTATGGTTCAGTGGGGACTAGATCTCACTGTGTTATTGAAAAATCAACCCCACCTCCTTAGCCTTACCTGCTTGGATCCGAAAACTTTCTGTTTCTCTAGGATTTTGAGAAGCTGTGCCTGCTTCCTCAAGAGCAATTCTAGTTAGACTTGAATTTCAGAGTAGTTAGTCCTAGATAAGAAGATAGGTAAGATGGTCTACTCTGGTACTTCCCTTGTCTCAAAGTTGGGACCTTTCTTACAGACGGTGGTGATTCTGAGTGACCTGGGGTCTCGACGCCTCTTTGCTGTGCTAGAGAGGGAGGATGAGCAGCTTTCACTGGCTGCCTATAACCTGTTGCAGGTCATGTTTGAGACCCTCAGGCAGGGGCTGCAGAAAGAAGTGCTGCACAAAGACAATGTTTTGGCATCAGGTGAGTCTCCAGCTGCCTTTCTGAAGTTGTGGGGATGACATCACTGTCTCTACTGCTTAGTAGAAGGATGGCCAGGGATAAATTTTCATGATGCTGTCTGGATGGATTACAGGGTGTTCTAACTCAGGCATGTCAAACTCAAGGCCTGATCCGACCAGATCCGGCCCATGATGTAGCTAGATCTGGCCCAGGGGGCTGTCCTAGAGACAGCAAAGGCTGGCGCTTTATAACTTGATGGCGGCCATCTAGCCCAGAACACGGTCAGCCTTAGATCTGCATGGCCACCTTAGAGCTGGTGACGGGTCGCCCCCACTCCACCCCAACCACGCGCAGAGGAAGCAATGAGTGCAAGCAGGGCCTGGCGTCCCTGGGGACTGTCTTGCCCTGCAGGCTGACTGCATTCTGAGCACTTCCCTTTCATCCAGGATGCCAGCACCTGGCGTCTCTTTTGCGCACACCGAGGGGGCAGGGGTGAGGCAGTGGGGCAGTCTTTTGCTGGCTCCAGGGCGGCTGTGTGGGTCAGATCAAAGGCTCACCATGTTCTGGCCCAGATGGCTGCATCAAGTTGTAGATCAGCATTATGTCCGCACCAATGCCTCTATACCCCGTTCACTGGCGTGGCCTCGCAGCCCCCTTTCACTGGGACCAACCCGCCCCCATGTGGGAAAGGCACTGCCACCGGCACTTCCTGAGCACGGAGGAAGGAAGAAGATGGGAATGAGACAAAATGGGACCTTTAGGACTATTGTGCTTCTGCCTGCCAGTTATTGGGTGAGGCAGAAGCAGAACTGCCCTTTCGGCATCAGGCATAGACTCAGTCCAGGCATGGAAGCAATGGAGGGGAGAGTGGACAAAAAGGGAAGCAATTCTCAGCAGGGTTTTTTTTTTTAAGCTGGCAGAGGCTTCCCATTTTGCCTCTGTGCCTGACGGGCCTCTGCGTGGCTCTCAGCTCACCTTTCCCAGACTCGTGTACGTGTTTGTCTGTGTGCGTGTGCGTGTGGTGGTCTTCCCCTTGCAGCCCCACATTGTGACATTGGGGAGGAAAAGAATGGGAGAAGAGAAGCTGGTATGGGAGCTTCTTGCAGTCTTCTACGGAGCTGGGGGTGGGGTGCAAGGCACAATGCAGTTGGTGGCAGGTTGGGGGAGGTGTGCAGTCCACAGTACCTTGGCCACATAGCATTAAAGTGGTAAAAGATGAGAAAAAGCACTCCAAAAATATAGCTTTCATTAGTTTACAGCCTGCCATCGCAGAAGGTGTCTGTTGAGAGAGTGGGGCTGCAAGACACACGCGCGCGCGCACACACACACACAAATGTGCACGGGTCTGGGAGATGTGAACTTAGAGCTATGCAGAGGCCCTGTCAGGCGCAGAGGCAACGACGGGGGAGGGGTCAAAATGGGAAGCCTCTGCCCACCACTGCCTGCCTATTGCCAGCTCTGCACAGAGCCTCTGGCAGTTTAAAAAAAAAGCAGGGAAGGAAGGAAATGGGAAGGAGGGAGGCAAGGAAGGAGGGAGGGAGGGAAAGAGAGGCAAATTGATTGGAGATGCCCCAGTTCAAAGGAAAAAGCAATTTTTTGTTCTGTTTTGTCACAGACAGAACTTTGTTGGCAATCCAAGTTACCATTAGTATTCTTGAATTGTGAGCTCTTAGGAAAGTATCTTCTCCTTGTGTGTTGCAAACAGCCATTTCCAGTGGGGAAAACAGGACAAAGCAGAGTGGGGGGAAATATTTTCCTTTGCTATTTTTCCAGTCTGAATTAGACCATGGCAGGGTCCCTACAGGAGAGCCCTTTTAAGGATTATGTATTAATAGAAATGCAACTAACTTACCTCTGTTCCTAAACGCTAAAGCTGTTGCACATAAAATACAGAGGAGCTCTGATCAACTATCACAGCCATCATTTTGACAGTTTTGCTGTATTGTCTGTGGATGCCCCCACTAAATGCAAGCACGGGATAAACTGAGCCTGGTTTATTCTCAGTCTTTTAAGTGGCCACAAACAAAAGTGGCATTTGATCACAAGGCGAGGAGGCATCAAGAAATGTTTCCCCTTTTGCATTTGAGCATCGAAGAAGGGACAGAAAAGGAAAAAGGGAAAGAGGAAAGAAAAAAGGGAAGTGGGGAAGAGAGCAAGAAAGGAAAAAGAAGGGAAGAGGGGAGGAAGAAGAAAGAAAAAATAAAGAGAGAGGAAAAAGAAAAGGGAAAAAAGGAAGGAGATTATAATGAGAGAGAGGGAAGTCCTACTTTAACACTTGGCCACTAGCAGCCCTGCTGCCCTTTCTGTGATGTCATACCTGTGATGACCCGGGACACGGCACAGAGGCAACACAGTCAGCTGATAGTTCAAAATGCTGCTTTATTGCTCCAATTTTTCCCCAAATGCTCCCACGTTTATGGCACGTCCCGGAGCAAACTGCTCACATGCACACACATCCAGCAGCCTCTGGCTGCAAGTAGTCCAGCAAAACGCTATTAGGTGCTTTTTCAGGAGGCAACTGGACTGTCTTGTATTTCCTTTTGAAGACGTTTCTCTTCTCATCCAAGAAGCTTCTTCAGCTCTGACAGGAGCTGGAATGGAAGGATTTATATTCCTTGCGGACAGCTGGTTATTTGCATCCTTTTAGAGGGTTGTTGAAGGACTTGGAGGTTTATCTGTGTCCTCAGAGTCATCTGAGTAGTGCTAATGGTTTTTGTAGTCTGCCATTTTTCCTCTGGAAATCCATTCCTACTCCCACACCATTCAAAGGGGGTTCCTCTGAAATTGTATAGCTAAATGTCTGTAGAGATTCTTAGTCATCCAGGTCATGGTTGTCCCAAAGGTGCTTTTTCAGGAGGAAACTGGACTTTCCAGTTGCCTCCTGAAAAAGCACTTTTGGGACTGGCCAAGGAGCACAGCAGCAGCAGCAGCCTCGAGGAAGTAAGCACAGCTGAGCGCTCTCTTGGGGAAGTGGGGCTGGGCTAGGCTAGGCTAGGCTGTGAGGTCCTGGTGCTCTGGGAGCTTGAGGGCCAGGTTGAGTGCTTGCCTTCCACTGCCCAGGGCTTGGGGCAGCCTATGCTGCCGTCCAGGGGTCCTCCGTGGACTGAGAGGGACAATGAGGCTCCTCTGGTGGACAAGAGTTTGGCACTTGCCCTGGTGTTGCCTTCCTCTGCTGGAGACAATGGATCCCCCAGCCCTGCCCACCACATGCGCCCCCCCCCAGCACGAGTGACGTTGAGCTGCGCCCCAAGGTCAACTACAACCCTTATGCAGCCCTCTATGAAATTGAGTTTGACACCCCTTTTCTAGATCATGATTCATACCTGGAAGGGGCAGAAATGTAAGTTGCATATTTCCCAGCTTTACAACAAAAATACAGCCTGGCCTGCCTTGTTTCAAATTGTGCTGCATGTTGCTTGGGGGGGGAGGATGTTCTAATAATTACTGTATTTTTAGACATCTCATATTCATGTTTTTATTCGCATTTACCTTGGATAAAGCATCTTGGATATTTGCAGGAGAACAGTTATGCTAAGTCAAGTTATGCCTTTGTTCACTTGTGTGCTGTAAGTGATGGTTGCTCACAAGTATCAGTAGAAATGTTATTTACCGCTCTATCTGATGCTCTTGCTGTAGACTCATCCAGAGAGCTGAGGTTGCTCCTTAGATGGCTGTTAGAGGCTCTCACTCGAGCAGGCATCTCTTCCTATGGTCGTGACAGTATCCTCAATCTGCTGATCAGCGTAATAGCCCCAAAGCCGCTGCAAGCCTCCAACAATTCTTTGACTCTTTGGGTCATTGATCATGGTGAGCATGACTCCCTTTGCAGTAACTTTTCTTGGCCCCTTCTCTGCTTTAGTAAACAATAGTTCCTTGCAGGTCTCAGAGAGATTCTGGAGGTTGGGAGCACTGTGCCTCACAGTCCTGGAGGCCTGCGTGTGACAGAGAACACCCCCATGACTGTGGCTGTGCTGCTCAGTAAGCTTTATGAGGACTTGAAGTGTGATGGCGAGAGAGAGAATTTCCATCAACTTTGTGAGGATTATGTCCGGTAGGTCTGTGAGTGTGTAAATGTGACCCTTTGGAGAGAACTGCTGCTTGACAGAGGGAGCTGTCAATTCTTAGCAATGAATACTGGGCTGGTTGTCAGTCTTTTGGCTCTGCCGACCTTTTTTTGGTGAGCTTTTCATGGCAGATGCCTCACGAATGAGAGAGGTATGAGCTACCATGTTTCCCCGAAATAAGACCCAGTCTTATATTTGTTTGGGTTCCAAAATAAGCATTAGAGCTTATTTTTGGAAAATCACAATATTAGGGTGATCAGCGGGCACAAGAGATGGTGAGCACGCAGGGGGCCAACGGTGTCCAGCAGCAGCTGCAGCCCACTGGCCCTTCGGTTGGTGTGCACTGTGACAGCACAGCCCGTGCAGCACAGGTGAGTTGATTAGCTGTCCAAGCAGCAGACGGAGGCAGAGTGATGGGGGAGAGGCAGGCGATCCAGACGCACTGTGGGAAAGCTGAGAGTCGGGTTGGAGTGGGTAGATGGCCGCAGGAGGCTCATTTGTATATTTGTATTTTAATTCTGGCTGTACACCACCCTGAGTCCTTCGGGAGAATGGGCGGTATATAAATAAAATTATTATTATTATTATTATTATTATTATTATTATTATTATTATTATTATTATTATTATTATTATTATTATTATTATCTTTGCACTGGCAGCAGACAGAGGCACAGGGTGGGGGGTGGGGGGAAGGCAGCTGATGTGCCGCACGGGCCACAGGCAGACTGAGAGATGTGAAGACGAGCCTCCTGTTGCCGACTACCCATTCCATCCCACCAACTCTTGTTTTCCCGTAGCCCACATAGTGCATCCGGATCACCTGTCTTCCCCGCGCATCCCACCCAGCTGATGACAATCTTAACCAGGGCTTATTTTTGGAGTAGGACTTATATTTGGAGCAGGCTAAAGGCTAGGGCTTATTTTCTGGTTAGGTCTTAATTTCGGGAAAACATGGTACTTTAGATGTTGGTTTCTTCCTATAACATATATTCAGTATTTACATAGTAGATGTAAATGTTTAGTCTCTTTGCTGATAAGAGATTGTTCTCTCTTCCTTTCCAGGGACTGGTTTCAGGATCACGGCATGCCTGGGAAACTCAGGGCCATCCAGACAGTGAGCTGTCTCCTGCAAGGCCCTTCAGAGGCCGGGAACCAGGTGCTGGAACTGAATGGCATCATGGAGAACATTCTGGCGTTGTGTGCCTCATCCCAGGTGCCTCACCAGCTTGTTGCTGTGGAGGCCCTGATCCACGCAGCTGATAAGGCCAAACGTGCCTCCTTCATCACCGCGAATGGTGTGACGCTCCTCAAGGAAATTTACAAGCACAGTGACCGTGACAGCATTCGCATCCGCGCCCTGGTGGTGAGTAGAAGGAGCTTGTTTTGGATCAAGTTGGGTGACAGGGAGGAAGGGAGCTTGTTCAGATGTGCTCCTTTTTCTCTGTTGCTTGTTTGCCTTTGGTAAATGACACCTGCCTGGTGCAGGTTGTATGATGAATTGTTGTCTGTGTTTTCAGGGCCTTTGTAAATTGGGCTCGGCAGGGGGCACGGACTTCAGCATGAAACAGTTTGCCGAAGGCTCCACCATGAAACTGGCCAAGCAGTGTTGCAAGTGAGTGTGGGCTTTTCTTGGCTGCAAGAGGTGCTCTGCCCTAAAGCCTCCAGCACCTTCAGTTCCACCTGGTCTGGCACTCTTGGGGGAGAAGGCATCAAGTATTGCTTGCTGCTTTCACATTTGTAAATATGGTGGACGTCCACGGGTGAGTGTGATCTGGTTGCAGGTCGACATGTTTTATGCTGAATGGAAGCTAACAGCCTGAGCAGATCTGATGTAGTTGCAATATGGACTAGATCTGGTTTTCTGTGATTGCTGTCAACCTTGCATGTTTGAGCGCTCTTTCCTAATGGTTACAGTGAAATTCTAATGCTCCCTACTGAATGGCCGGGGCCTTAGTGGATGTAATGTCCCCTTGTCCCACATCTAGATGGTTGTGCAATGAGACCCTTGATGCTGGCACCCGCCACTGGGCAGCAGAAGGTTTGGCATTCCTTACCTTGGATGCAGATGTCAAGGAAGAACTTCTGGAGGACAAGGCAGCTCTACAGGCTCTGTTCCAGCTGGCACAGGTAGAGCTTCTTCGGGAGTTGAACATGATATTCTAATAATGGGTGGTCCTTGCTAAACACCACTCATTCAGCAACTGTTCAAGTTTGTGTTGGAATCGAATGGATGCTACTTACGATTGGTCCTTGAAGTCGAGACATCATAGCATCCTGTGGTCACAGGGTTGCTATTTGTGAGCTTTGCTGGCTACTGACAAGCAAAGTCAGTGGGGTCCCCACCTCTTTGTGGGGGGAGGGTCATGGTAGTGTCCGGTGGCAAAAACTCAGAGTGCATCTTCTTTGATTAACAACTTTTAGGGAAGGCTTTTATTAGTTCACTTCATCAGATGCACAGAGTAGCTGCACCACAGTAGCTGTAGGAGTTAAATTGGGGTGAGGTAGGGAAAAATGGCAGAGGAAGATGGTTGGTCTGACAGATGGAAGTGATGTGAGACAGAGTACTTCATCAATTGTTTAAAACCCATTGTATTTGTTGAAAGATTGTCCAGAGCCTTTTAATGTCTGCGGGTGCAGCTCTTCCTCATTTGGTGATCCTGTGAAAGTCCTGCTTTTCTAAGAGTCACTTTGAAGTCTTCTATGGAGGCTCCTAGGAAGTTGAAATGCTTAGACATTGCTTGAGTTCTGATGTCAAACATGTCCCTTAATTCTTTTGTGCAAAGTTGTTTTATTGGTTGTATGAAGAATCCAGAGGGGCATTGCTAGCAGATGATGGCATATCTTGCATTGGAGGAACAACATGTGAAGTTGCCTCTGATCCTGTCTGTTCTTGTTGGCCTGTGATGAGGCTCTCGGTGTAGATATCCAACTCCAGAATTCCAGGATATCTTCAGGTTACAGGTGCTGATCCGTGAACTCAAAGGACTGCTAAATAAACCTCCCCTCTCCCTGCTCCTTGCTTCCATCCTAGACAGAGAATCGGAGCTGCTTATTTGCAGTGGCCTCTACACTGGTCAACTGTACCAGCAGTTATGACTTTGAGGAACCTGACCCACAGATGGTGGAACTTGCTAAATATGCCAAGCAGCACATCCCTGAGAAGCACCCCAAGGTGAGACAGACAAGTGCCCGGGGGGATGAAGAGTGGAGGCAAAAGCCCTGCGGGAGAGAAGGGACTGTGCATCTTAGGGGGGTGGGCAGAGGTGCAGTGGAGGTGCCTGTAAAGGGCTGCCTCTGCTGGTGCCTTCACTTATCTCATCTTCTAGGATAAGCCAGAGTTCGTTCACAGGCGTGTGCAGAAGCTCTTGGCCGCAGGTGTGGTTTCAGCTCTTGTTTGCATGATCAAGAATGAGAGTCCTTCTTTAAGCCCTGCCTGCCGGGAGCTGATTTCCAGGTGAGGCTTGACTTAACCTGGAGTCCAGAGGCAAATAAACTTGGAACATTCAGGTGGGGCTGGCAGCGGGGCAGGGTTCCCCAGTTTATGACATGAGTTTCTGAGGGACAGCTAGCCGACTGATTTTTCCTACCAAAGATGACTTGCATCTCGAGGCATTCAGACATTGGTTAATGCTCCATTAATTATACCTGTGAGATACATTTTACTGCTGACCTTGCTAGGCAGTGGTTCCTCTAAGACAGTGGTTCTCAACCTGTGGGTCGGGATCCCTTTGGGGGTCGAATGACCCTTTCACAGGGGTCGCCTAAGACCATCGGAAAACACATATTTTCAATGGTTTTAGGAATAATTTTATGGTTGGGGGTCACCACAACAGGAGGAACTGTATTAAAGGGTCGCGGCATTAGGAAAGTTGAGAACCACTGCTCTAAGACTTTTACTTGGACAAGGGAAGGGAACTCTTGAGAATCAGCAGTCTATGGGCTCCATGCATCTCCATAGTCCTTCCAGGAGAAGGGTCTGAAGCATCATTTTCTCCCTGGGGCTTATTGGAGCAAACTAGCATTATGATTCCCGAGACAGGAAAACATTAGTTGAATATTCTTGGAGTTGTTTTTTTTTGGGGGGGGGGGTTGGAGGGCGTGTCAGGGCCCAACAGAGTCTCTAGGGATGAAAAATACAGCCCAGCCCTGCCTTCTGCAGCTGCTGTTTTTCAGTCCCTCCAGGGTCCTCAGTTAAAACTAGAGTCCCAAAAGTTGGAAAATGCCATTTAGGCCTGCAATCCAGTCCCCTGCCCGGTGCAGGAATCTAACTGAAAGCATGCCAGAGGAGGCCAAGTCACCTCCGCTTGAAATTGCTCTCCGATGAGGCAGGGTTTCTGGATCGTACATGTCTTAGCGGTGATTCAAACTGTGACTTAACAGGACAGGGTGGAGATAAGAAGTCCTATTTGCTTGCCATCTCTCTATTCCTGTATGGCTGGTGGGAGGGTATGTGCTTGAACCTGGCTCTGACCACCCCCCTCCTCCATATCCTGCTGTGCTATAGGGTTTTCCTGGCCATAGTGGATAACCCAGAGAACCGTGGGGCTGTGGTAGCTGCCGGAGGGGGGAAGGTCAGTATTACCCCTTCCTCCTCTTGCTCTTCCCAGCAAGGCTCTCGGGGCTGACTAGTCTCTTTCCCCCTTCCCTGTCACCCAACAGGCGCTTATCCCTCTGGCTCTGGAAGGGACTGAAGTGGGGCAGAGCAAGGCCGCACAGGCTCTGGCCAAGATTGCCATCACAACGGCTCCGGAGATGGCCTTTCCTGGAGAACGGGTCTGTGGTGGGGAGCACTGGTGGGAATGGGAGGTGGCTCTTTCTTGGTCCTCCTCTCCTGTGAGAAGAGCAGGGCTCCTCTTGGCTAAGCCCTTCTTTTGGGCACTTCTCTTCTGCAGGTCTATGAGGTGGTCAGACCCCTGATGAGCCTCCTGCATTTGACTCGTTCCGGCCTGCAGAATTTTGAGGGGCTGATGGCACTCACCAACCTAGCTGGGACCAGTGAGAGGCTCAGGTGAGGTCTGTTTTGGGTGTGGGACGATCTCGGCATGGCTTTTATTTTATTTTTTATTATTCATATTTCTATGTCGCCCACTCTCCGAGGACTCTGGGCGGCTTACATCAAAGACAGTATACTAAATAGCATATTGCCCCCAACAATCTGGGTCCTCATTTTATCCACCTTGGAAGGATGGAAGGTTGAGTCAACCTTGAGCTGGTGAGATTTGATCCGCTGATCTGCTGAACTAGCAGTCAGCTGAAGTAGCTGCAGTACTGCACCCTAACCACTGCGACATCTAGGCTTGTGGCTACTTCTCATGTCGCCTGCAGGCAGAAGATTGTGAAGGAAAAGGCTGTGCCCATAATCGAAGGCTTCATGTTTGAGGAGCACGAGATGATTCGTCTGGCGGCCACGGAGTGCATGTGCAACCTGGCCTTGAGCCCCCAGGTGGGCAGCTGAGAGCAGACTGGGGAGGGGTGGGCATTATCCCTCAGGCCTGACAGCCACTCGTCTTTCATACAGGTAGCAGAGCTGTTTCTGGCTGAAGGCAGCGATCGGCTCAAACTGCTGGTTTTGTACAGTGGGGAGGAAGATGAGAGGCTTCGTCGGGCAGCTTCTGGGACGCTGGCAGTCTTGACCTCGCTGCTGCCACAGATTTGTGTCCGGATTTCCCAAGTGGTAAGTTTGTGTGAGTTACCTCTTGCCCCCCCCTTGTGCGCAGACGTGCACACGCACACTTCTGAGGGGTGCACCTTGGTCTGTGAGCCTGGGAAGGCAAGTGGCAGGATCCTTCTGCCACAGACCTACTTTTCCAGGGGCAGTGACAGCTCTGGAAGCAGGGCTGTTGCCCGGTGGAGCATCCAGTGGGTCGCAAGGACAGGGACAGGCATGCCTGCAACCTGCCTCTTGTTGCTTCTCCTCCAAGGCAACGGACTGGCTGGAAATCCTGCAGTCTCTGCTGTTCAGCCCCTGCACAGAGCTTCAGCATCGCGGCATGGTAGTGGTGAGAAACATGATGGCAGCCGACCGGGAGGTGGCCATAAAGCTGATGGAGAGCGAGATGCTGGAGATATTGTCTGTGGCGACCAGGGCAGAGGACAAGCCCCAGGTGGCTCAGTTGGCCCAGGAGTGCCTGGCTCATGCTGTCTCCTATGGCTTGATAAAGCCCAACGCTGCTGCCGGGGAGTGAGGGCCCTCGTCCCGTTTCCTCCCCCCCCACCCACCCACCCCCCGCTCAGAAGCACCTCAGCTGCACCTGGCCATATGCACCAGGCTGGCCTGGTGGGGCGCTACTTGCTGCTGGGACTTGGCAAAGCGGGAGTTCTTGGGGGTCCTGGGGCAGACACACACACACACACACACACACACAATGGTTCTTCTCTCTTGCGCTTTCAGCATTTTGTACTCTGGCAGACAACTCTGTAGGATTTAGGGAATAATGGGACACACTGCATAAATAAAAACAAAAGAAACCTGCATCTGGTATATTCAATGTTTGTAATTGTAGCATTTGCAACAGTGAAAGGAGCTCTATGTAGACAAGGGAGAGGCAGGAGGGGAAAAAAATCCGAAATTGTCTCTAAAGGGGAATCACATTTCCCAGAGTGGCTCAGATACCCAGCTGGGTGGCCATGCCCATGTTGACATGCTAAGAAGGTCCCCGGCCCCTTGATTGCACAGGCCCCACCTTTGGCTTGTGGGCCTGTCCAGCTTTATCTACACAGCAGCGACCATTACCTGCCCCCTCGGCTGCTGGACTGCCTTGCAGGGCTTCCAGCTCAGCCAGTGCCAAGACTACACCGTCCACTACCATCCAAGCCAATGGTGCCGGGGGGAGAGGCCAGGTGGGGAGAGTTCAGCTTCAAATTTCTGCTGGGCTGGCAGCATGAAGGGCAGGCCCAAGCCACTGTCTATGGAGGGTTGTGGGCCAGTGCACTGCGTGAGGCCAAGCTGGAGCTTTGTGGTGGGTGTGGCTGCAGGGTGTTTTGGCCTATCAGCGGCCTGTGCAGCTAGTAGCTGATTCAGACAGCGAGGAGGCTGGTGTGCTGCGCTAGCAGCCTGGGCAGCTGGCACTCGAGTCAGACAATGAGGAGGCTAGAGATGTGCCAGAGGCAGGGATTCAGTCAGGGCCTTCAAAACCTCCCTTAAGTGAAGAGGACGAGCCTTTTCTCGATGCAGAGGTACGCAGAGCTGCCAAAAGGCAGGAGTGGCTCCTCAGGAGGAGGTCTCCTTGAGAGTAAGACTCAGGGCTAATTGGCCACTCCCTTAGCCTATTTAAGGAGGAACACTGACTGAAGCAATTAGCAGGGAACAACTTCGTTCACATACCTTCTTGTCTTGATCAGCTTTCTGCAAATTGCTTCTGGGCATTCTGCCAACCACAGTAAGCTTTCAGTATTCTTGTTTGAATACTTGGCAGCTGTTAATGCAGTTAATTAACAGCCGTTGTAAAAAACTGGTTTATTTAGTAAACTAAGGTTTGAACGGACTTTATGTGTGCTGTGTTCTTTGGGGTCCATAGCTGGGGCAGAACACAGGGTGTCATGTTGGCACTGCTCTGGGACTGTCTGGACCCTCCAAGTTACTGTTGCGGGAGGCTGCACTGGAAGCCTGGCCCACCGCCCCAGGGCGGGCAGCCAGCCAGGTAGAGCTGCAGCTGCGACCTCACCCACTCCAGATGACACACCTTTTCCCCCACAGAGCTGCCGCCAGTGGCTACATGGCCTCCCCCAACCTACCCTTCGCAGCGCTACCCACTGTCCCCATTGCAGCCCTTGCTGCCTTACCCTGCTTGTTTCTTTTTCAGGCGCTGGCCATCTCTAAACCTGGGGCTGGGGTACGTAAGGCGCTTGGGAGGCTTGGCCAGATTTTGTGGGGCCAACTTTTTTCCCAGGGAAATATGACCAGTTGGGGCACCAGGATGTGGCCACGTCCAACAGATGTTTCGCTGAAGATCGAGCAGCTTCACAGTTCCATCTTGATCTCGGGACGTGAAAAGGAAATTTGGGTGTGTGTGTCAGTGCAGGTTTCTTCTGAGATGAGCAGCAGATGTTTCTTAAGGCAGCACAGCAATGTTTACATATCAGAAGTACAACATTAAATGCAGAATAAAATTATCTTTTATGTAGAGCTAAGTCAGAAATAAAAAAACAGCTTTTTCAAAACAGTACAACTGATTTTTTGCTGCTCACCTACATCTCTGAGCAAGCGAACAGCCACACAAATAAATAAGAGGCTGCTGTAGTGAAGAAGGTGCAAATTTAGCCATGATCATTAAATGTACAGACGAAGTGCCAGGGATGCCAGCCTCTTAGCCCAGTCAGGAGACGGGCCAGTCGGTGAAGAGGGAGGTGATGCATCCTTATAGGACTCCCTGTAGTGTCTCCACTTCCTGTGCCCAAGATGAGCAGGAGACCATCTGCTGAAAAGCAGGCCTGGGTGGACAAGGTTGCCCAAGGAAAGGAGGGAGGCAAACCTCTGTCTGCTCCCCCCTGCCCACCCTCCCCCATGAACAAGGCAGCAGGCCTGGGCCCAGAACAGCTGCTGCATCTAGACCTTTATTCCCTGTAACAAAACTTGGAAATCAATTCATTAAAAAGAGTTAAAAATGGCAGCATAAACCAGACTCCAGAAGGTCCAGTTGATGCTGGACCCTGGATGGTGAGAGGATCCAGGGCTGGTAACAGCCCCCCTTCAGCCGTCAGGATTCGAAGCCGTGGAGTTGAGGACGTGGGACGGGTGCTCAGATTTGGAAGCCTCTGAAAGTGCGCGCTGGGGAGGGAAAAAAACAGCAAGGGTTTTTGGTGGGCGTGGGAAGCAGCGGCAGGGAAGAAACGGGGTAGAGGGAGGCAGAACTGTGGGCTGCCCTGCCCAAGCTTGCTTCTAGCCATGAAGCCCTCTCTGCATGCAGTGGCCCCTCTTTTGCCACTGCCATTTACAGGCAGGGGAAGCAGCAGCAAAAGGAGCCCTAGCAGCAAGTGGGACTCACCCAGCCCCTGGGCAAGGGCTGATTGGCCAGAGGATTTGATGGGGAATGCAGCCATCTGGCGACTCTTGTAGGCTGCTTCTGGCTCCAGAGCCAGCGGGGACAGAGGGGCAGAGGGGAAGAAGAGGGAGAAGGGAATTACCGCAAATGCTGAATAGGTGCTGGCAATAGAGTAAATACTGCCATTGCGCTGGGCAGGGGCTGTCGGGGTACACCCACCGCTCAGAACTGTTCTGTTGATTGGAGACACGTTCTCCTTGTTGCGCTCCATCTGGCCTTTGGTCTTGGCAACCACACGGATGGGGGTCCGGACAGGCTGCAGGCAGAGAGGGGAGTGGCACTTTGGGCAAGGACAGCCAGAAGATTAAAGGAACGGGCACAGGAGGGGCCATGTTTAACAAAGCCATGGTGGAGCTATTCCGGGAATTTAGGACTGCCAATCTCCATCCTCCTCCAACAATTGCTCTGAAGGTATTTCCAGTCTTCCAGCCTCCCAGTCCCTAGTGCCACAGGTGTGCACTATGTGAGCTCTGGTGCTCACCTGGGCACAGCTGAGGGCAATGTAGGAATGTCCCAGCTGTCATGTTGTTTTTGCCTTCTGCATAATTTTGTCTGCATTCCAAAACCTTGAGCTGCAGAAGGCCTGTACCACAGCTAAAGGGCTGGATTTGGGCAGCAGCCCGCCCAAGGAGGCTAACCTCTATTTTGGCCAAGACCTCTTGCCAAGTACACCCGGAGCCTGTGTAGCACTTGGGTGCTGCAATGGTGTCAGGCCAGCTGACAACACACCAGGACCTTGAGCCCCTTCAGCTTCTCCAGGAAGCAATCTCTGTGTTCTCTCATTTCTAAGCAGTTTACGGTATTCTGTTACAGTTCTCCCCTAATTTTGTAATTTTTCCACTTCCACACTTCGCCACTTTTGCACTTGCCCAGGTCCCACTGCTGAGCTTCCTTTAGTTTCTCCTGCCTCTTGGCCTTCAGACAGAGCTGGAATGGGACGGGAGGCTGCCTCCCTCTGGACTCTTTACCTTGCCTCCAGACAGGGGTGGGTGGCATCCGGGGGAGTTTAACACCGAACCTCTCAGGGCTGAGCGGATGGTGCTGTTGGGAGTCGTGGTGGTAGTGTTGAGCTGCAAGAAAAGTCCAGGTGTTAGGAAAGAAAGTGGTCCCTGGTGCAAAGCAAAAAATATCTGATGGCCGTTTCCAGGGAAAAGTACTGCTAATCAGTTCTCACTTTCAGATCTACATGTCTCTACATTGCAATACCTTCAGCTGCACAGAAAATGGATTAGAAACCTGAGCAAGGGCATAATTTTACTGGTAGACTCAGAATAACAGAATAAGGGAGTTGAAAAGGGACCATGGAGGTCTACTAGAAGGAGCAGGAGACTCTATACCACTCAGGACAAATGGCTGTCCAATCTCTTCTTAAAAATCTCCAGTGATGGAGACCCCAATGGAGGCGAGCTGGTCCTGTCAGGAAATTCCTTAGTTCCAGGTTGGATTCCTTCTGATGAACCTCCACCCACTGCTTCTTGCCCTGCCCTCACGTGCTGTGGAGAGTAGGTTGATCCCCTCTTATTTGTGGCTGCTGCCTCTCGGATATTGGAACATTGCTATCCTCTTACCCCTAGTCCTTCTTTTCACTAGACTAAACACACCCACTTCCTGCAACCGTTCCTCATGTTTTAGCCTCCAGCCCCCTAATCATCTTGGTTGCTCTTCTCAATTGTACCTTGAAATGTGTCCCTGTGCAAGGATGGATTGTATGCTTCTGGTGGAACCTGGTGCTGAGTTGCAAGAGGGTGGGGGCCTTTCCCAAGGAACTTGGAGGCAGATCAGCCTTGAGTCATTGGTGTGCAGAAAGAGGCCCAGCAGGGATCCTCCCTAAATCTTTCCAAGGTGCTTTAGCCTGGCAAGATTTTCTTTATGGGTGAACAGCAATAAAGAAACTACCCTGAGCAATCCATCGTTTCGTCCTTGGTACCTTGCACCTGATAATGCTGTTGGGAGGCATTTGTATCCTAGAGATGCCCTCCAACCTCCCCAGTTTTTTAAAACTACATTTGTTTAGAAAAAAACCCTTCTAACTGGGATATATAGCAAGTAACAAAGCCACCCACCCCCTTTCTGGGGGTGGACCTGAGGTATCTTCAGGCACTCAAAAAGGGCCAGGAGTCTCCAGGCTCCAGAGAAAAAAGTCCACAAAGGGAAAAGATGACACTAAAGAGGAAAGGAAAAAAGCTGTCCTGCATTTATATATGCGAGGTAAAAAGGCAAACCCTGACTTCTGGGCAACCCCACTTACCTTTCGTGCTTTGCCAGGTGTGGCGATGCCCAAAGCCCGTCTCTTGGTGGGGGTGCTGCCATAGAGCATCTCCTCCTCCGTCTGTCGGGACTTTTTGAGTTGCTGAAAGACAAGGGAATGGAGTAAGCTAAACAGGACCTGGCATATCTGAGTGATCTCAAGCGAACTTTTTTTAAAAAAGGATTTAATTCATCAAAGAGATGGACCAGCTGCTTAGCTATCACACTTGGAATCAGAGGGCAGGTCAGAAGTTGGGGGAGGAAGACGCTGCAGGAGGGGTTGCAAGACCTCCCAATTCACCACCTCTGTGCCAAGCGCTCTCAGCAGCACAGCTGGAACCGGCTCTGCTTCAACATGGGGAAAGGAGCCTTCTGGCATCCGGTGGTGGAGCCCTCCTCTGCGTGTCCCAAAGCCCACAAAAGACGGGATCACTGGGAAGAGACCCCAAGGTCTCTGATGGGTTTAGAGCTTTGGGAGGCAAAGGAATATCCATCTTAGAGCACAGAATCATAGGAGTGGAAAGGACCGCGGTGGTCTTCTACGTCCTGTGTAAGCAGGGATCCTAGACCATCCCAGACAATGCTGAGTCGCAACATCTTTTTTATATTGTGGCAACCAAAACTGGATGCAATATTCCAAGTGTGGCCTCACTAGTGCAGGATTGCATTGGCTTTTTGGGTAGCTGCCAAACATGGCTGGCTCATACTTGGTCTACTAGGACACCTGGCTCTCTCTCACATTCGCTAGGTGCCACCCATTCTGCACCTGGGCATTTGGTTTTCCTTGCCTAAGTGCAGGACCTGACTTTTCTCAGCCCTGAACTGCTTTTTGTCCCAGGTGCAGTTGGCGCCTTTGACACGTCACTCCATTCGCCTACTTCCTTTTCTAATTGTTTTCGGAAATTACTTGTTAGCTGCTTTTCAGCTACCAGGAGCCTTTGGATTGAAAGACTTTGCAGCACCAGGTGAGTCTCCTTCAGCATTAGCAAGAAAGTTTTAAATACAAGTTTAAGAACTTAACTTTCTTTTTTTGGAATAAACAGCATAAAGGTGAATAAAACATTGATTTAGAAAGTCACAAAACAGGACAAGGCAAAGTTGAAATAAAATTTTAGAATTAATTATAAAGAATCTTTCCCATGAGAAAATGCTTTCATTTTGAATTCTTCGGAAAAAAAGCCCTCTAAAAAATTGGACACCGGGGGATTTGATCGGAAGCGTCGCGGCGAGACAGTTGGGAAATAGCGGCTCTGATGAGCTCCGCGAAAACCCTGACTGACAAGCCACTGTTGAGGGGTCTTCGGACCGGAACGTCTCGTAGGGACGGGGAAGGAGAGGCACCTCGGAAGACCAAGAGGAACAGGCAAGTTCCTCGAAGGTCAGAGGAAACTCTCTCAAATTCGGCAGCGGGGGCAGTGGCCATTGCAGATGCCAAAAAGCTGGGCCAACCGGATAAGCATTGAGCTGGAGCAGTGACTTGAACGGAGTTTTGAAGCCAGGTGAGTAACAGCCAACTCATAGGCAAAAAAAAAAAAAGAAGAAGAAGATCTTTAAATTTGAAAGAGCCCCAGCGGAATAACAGCGGCTAATGGGCATGGGGAAAGGAAGGAAGATGATTAAAATGGAACTTAAATTGATAAAAACCCAAAAAGAAAATTGACTTTTGGATAAAAATATTTGGAGAACTTTAAAAACTAGAAGAAATACAACCCCATAACTTGATAAAGGGTTGGAAAGAAAGCAAGATGATCCTTTTTTGAATGCTAGAGAAAAACTAAAAAGAAATTGGAAACTAAGCCTTGTAATAGAAGTTTTGTACCAAAAAAATAAGAGGGGAAAAACGGACTGTGTAATTTAGATTGGATTTTAAAACTGATTTGGCATATTTAAAGGTAAAAAAGAAAAGAAAAAAAAAACTAGTAAAGACTATTAACATGGATTGAAACAAAATGGATATTTTTTTAGGCTGCTGATTGGAATTCTGGAATGTAGTAATACACCTTCAGGAGAAATAAGACCATTACAACACTGAACTTTTGCTCTAGAAAAAATCTTGGACTTTGATAGTGATAACAGCCGTGAGAACTTCTAAGGAGGATTTGTTTGTCTGCAAGCGGCTTGACTTTGGTTATTAAAAAAAGAGGAATATAACAATACTTTTAATTGGAACAATATTAATCTGGAAAGAATAAAATGGCACAGGAAATTAGGGAAATGATGGAAATGATGTATTTGTCATTGAAAACGGAAGTAAGGGAAATAATTACAATGTTGCACAGAGAACCGAAACCTGATGATCCAAAAATTGTGTTAGAGTATACTCAAGCTGACAAGGAGATAACAAATGAGAAGCAAGACATGGAGACTGAAAATAAAGAAGAAGACAAAGACAACGAGATTGACTATGGAAAATTAAATGATTATGTGGGTAGTAACAATAAAAAGGAGAATTTTAAAGAGTACATTGGGATTAACAACGGAAAAACAGAAAGGGTGGAACAAAGAGGGGGAAAAGGGTGGAATAGAAAGAATATAAAAAACTTAAATGATTACACTGGGATTAACAGTGGAAAGACAAGAAAGAGGGAAAAGGGATGGAAAATGCACTGCTTAACACTGTAAGCCGCCCTGAGTCTCCGGAGAATGGCGGCATATAAATCAAATTAAAAAAAAAAAAACAACAGGAAATACAGGGCAAACTAGGAGAGTTCAGGATTTTAAAGCACAAAAGAAAAAAAGGGGGAAAAAAAGAAAAAAGAAAAACAGAAAGGGAGAAAGAAATGAAAGAGGAATATGTTATATATATTTAGAATTGAAATATGAATTGAAATAGGATTTATAGATGTAATGAATATTAAGAAAAAGTTGAGGTGATATTAATTAAGTAATATAAATAATGGAAAATCATGGATGTATGAATCAATTGAATATGTAATAGTTGGAATATTTTTAACCAAAATTATGGAAATTGTAACAATTGGAATATTCTTAATTGCATTCTTGGAGTTTATATAATGATAAGTTTTAGAAATATGAATAAGTTTAATAAATTAGAGGATAACAGCTAGAATATCTTCAAATTTAATTAGGGAAATTGTAACAATTGGAATATTTTTAATTGAATATTTGGAACCTAATCAAACAAGGAAAAAAGGTATTATGAATTAATTGGATTATGGTGAAAGTAAAAATGATTAAAATTTGTTTGAAAAGGTATAAATACATATGTTTGATAAAATAATTGAAAACTAGTGAAGATTCAAGGAAATATATAGTGGAAAGTTACCTGGTTTATTATCATTATATAAAGAGAAAAGATGGCTATATAAGTAACTTATTTTTATTAAGATGTCTATTATTTGGAATAAGATTTAAGGAAATGTATGGTATAAAACAATTAGGTTTATTATTTTTATAAGGAATGACTGTAACACCACATAATTAATTGATTTGTATTAAGCTGTTGGATATTGAAATAGCTGACAATGGAGGAAATGATAGGAATTATATTATGTGAGATTTTAAATTTAAGGGGTTCAATATAGAGATGAAGAGAAAAATTGAAGGGTAATATTGGTTTTAAAAAAATAGAGAGAATAAATATGGCAAAAAGGGAATATATAAATTGTAAATTTAGGTGAAATGACTAAAAATTGTTTAAATCTATTGGTCAATACTCTGTTCAGAAAAAATACATAGTTTGTTTGTCTGTTTGTGTAAAAATTTTTAAAAAACTTAAAAAAAAAAGTTGGACACCGGAAGGAATTAAATATTACAATTAAAGGAGAACACTCAAACTTGACTTACTAATATAGAATGAAGCAAAATATTTTAATATTAGATGTACTGAAGGATATTTTTGAACAATGGAGCCAGAAATTAATATCTGCCTCTGTAGATAGACTGTGCTTCAAAGATGCCATATAAGAGGAACAAACGTTTCTTGGCATGATTGAGACTGATCTGAAAGTGGCAAGAATGCAAGGAAAAAGATGCTTCACTGGACATAGAAAAGAAATCGGTTCATGTTTAATAATTCAAAGGATGACAAACCAAGACAGTAATCTGGGTAATTTTCCTATATTTAGAGAACAGAATTGTTAATATTTTGAATAATTCGGTGAGAAGGGACAAAGAAAAATGAAAAGAAATGTTGTAGGTATAGGCCACGGCCTGGTAGTGAACCACAGGTTGAAGACCCCTGTTCTAGGATATTATTTGAAGGGACTAACATGATTGTTAAAAGTAAAGGTTGAAGTAGACATGTTCTTTTCCCTTCAATGGATCTTTGCTGGCTTCAGGACTGAAGTAACAAGGCCTGATGGATTTGTTTGTGTGTAACCAGTGGGATAAGGGGAGAAGAGATTTTTTTGCGTATTTGCGAATGTTACTAAAGGGGAAAGTCATTTCTTTACATATTTCCTTTATTCTTATTTTTGTTTTGTATTTTTTTTATTCTTTTCCATCTAACTGTATGGTAAGACAGGCGGCCAATAAAATTTATAGATAAAATATAATGGTGTAATCTTTAATAAAATTACTATTAAAAACAAACCAAGAAACAAAAAGGCCAGCATTGCTGGAGGGAGCCCAGAACTGCCTCCTTAAGAAGAGGGGGAAGCAAACTGCTGGATGGATTTGCAGGCAAAATGGCTCCTCCTGGCTACCCTCTGGCTAGAGGGACTAAGCACACCCACCAGTCAACAGGCTTGCTACCCTTGTTGGACGTGATAAACTAACAGCCATGGGTGGAAGGCTGAGGTTGCCAACTCACCCGTTCCTGCCTTTCCTTCTCCTTCTCCAGATGATGGAGGTGCCACTGCTCAGCCACGTGCTCCATGAAGCGCTGCCCACTTACTAGGAAGTCCTGAGCATGCTCTTGCTCCCACAGCTCAACCTGGACCTTCAGCTCCTCCTCCAACTGCACCAGAAGAAGGCAGATTTAGGTGGGGCTGCCACAGGTTCACGGGATGGGGAGGGTGGCTGGGAAGGGCCACTTGCCTTGGAAAGGGTCTTCTGCAGCTTAGCACGCAGTTTCTCTTCTTTCAGGAGGTTGCCTCCTCGGTTGGTGAAGCGACTTGGATCGGTGGCTTTTTTCTACAGGGAGGAAAAGGTGAGTCTCCTGCTGCCTGGAGAGGCAGCTGAGCCCAGCCCAGCCCAGCCCGGCTCACAACTACCTCGAGCTCCTGAAAGAGACACCAGCTTCTCTTCCACTTGTGGATTGCTTCAAACAGCTCTTGATGTGTCTTGTAATAATGCTTCAGTCGTGTGAGCTCATTGTCATGTTGCTGCAACAACTCTTCAGTGAAGGTGTCTATGAAGGAGGAAAGCATGAGGGATGGCAGCAAGGGCCACTGAAGATGGCCTCACTCACCTTCAACACTGGTCCCCAACCTACCTTCATAGTAGGGGCCAAAGGAGCACCTCTGCTCTTCCCCAAAAAAGCACTTGTCCCAATAAGCGGCCAGCTCAGCCCGAATGGCCTCCACCACCTTCTGCAGATTCTGGCATTTCAGTTGTTCCAAGCGGTCGACTTCCAGGTGCAGCTAAAAGAGGCAGCGGGGAGGGGAATCAAGGCAATGAAACACAAGGAAGAAAGGGCTTATTTGATGCCTGGCATTTCAATAGGAATGTAGGGGAGAGTGCTGCTCCTGGACCCCCAGGAGCCAGCAGGACCCTTGTACCCAGGAAGGGGAGCACAGCCTCTTACAGTGTCCATAATGCTGGCTCTGGAGCCCTCCATGTACGGAGCAAAGGCGGTTCTCTCTTCGGGAGGCACTTGCAGCCAGTCCCAGAGCATCAGGATGCGGCAGCGCAGTTCTTCACATACGGCCTCTTTCTGAGCTCTCCTGTCCTCCAGCTGGGAGACAGCAAAGGAACAGCCTTAGATCCAAGGAAAACTCAAGGAAGGTAGGTGGGTGCCCCCTCGCAGCCCATTCCCCCAACCTGCTGCAGCAGATCCTTCAAGGCAGCCAAGTTGTTCAGGGAGAGGCAGAAGGCGCCTGCATCCTGGCACATGGCCTCTCGCTCAAAGGTGGTGCTGGGCTCCCGCTCCAGTTCCTCCATGCAGAGGACAACCTGCTGCTTCAGGTGGACAAACTCTGCCTGCCGATGCTCCTAAGGGGAAAGGAAAGGATCAGCACCAAGCCGCCACCCCCCCTCCCCCTCTTGGAGACGCCCAGACCTTCTCAGTTGCCAAGGCTGCCAGGTGGCGCCGGAAGTGGTCCAGGTCCGCCAGGCTGGGCACAGCCTCGCTGCTGCCGATGCTGTAAGGCGCCCGGCCTAGCAGCTCCGCCAGCTCCTGGTCGCGCTCCTGCAGGACACGCAGCTCCTGCCGCCTCTCGCGCTTCTGCTTGAGCATCACCTCCACCCGGGTGCGCAGGTCTTTCTCCAGCTGCAGGATGGTGGCCTCCTCCTCCTCCTACAAGACAGGAAGGCCACAGGTGGGCTCGGCCGGCGGAGCGCGGGGGGGGGGGGCATCGCCACGCGGACTCACCTGGAAGGGCGCCAACTGCAGCTCCTGGCACAGCGCGGCCAGCTCCCTCCGGCACAGCGCGATGCTCTTCAGCAGCCGCTCCCGGAGGCTCTCCTCTTCCGCCACCATCTGCTCCAGCAGGTCCTGCGAGGCGCGGGAGAGAAGAGCGCGCTTCAGCCCCCGATCAGCCCCCGATGAGCCCCCGCCCCGCCCCGGCCCCGGCCCGCTCACCTTGACGTGCCTCTTGACCACTTCGGTGCGCTGCAGCCGCTGCTCCTCCGGGATGCCGATCTCTTCCCAGATGCCGCGCAGGTGGCTCAGCGCCTGGGTCAGGCAGGCCACCGACTCGCCGGCCAGGACCTCGCTGTACAGGGAGGGAAGCAGCACGGGGGCCGTCAGCTCGGACGCCCCGGCCCCCCCCACGGCCCCCGCGCCCCCCCTCCCGGCCCCCTCACACCTGCGCCTCATCTCGGCCGGCCAGGCGGCTCCGCGCCCGCTGCACCTCCGTCCGACCGTTTCTGCCCCGCGATTCAAACCCCCGCCGCGCCGCGATTGGCTCGTCCCAGGACCCGCCCACGAGCGCCCTTCCGCGACCGTTGTGGGCGGGGCCAGGGAGGCCGGGCCCGCGTCGCTGCTGGCCTCGCACGGGAGCCGCCCCGCCCCGCCCCGCCCCGCCGCAGCTCCTCAGGGCCGGCCGGGCTGCTTCGCCGGGTTGGGGCAGCGCCGCCCGAGTCGCCCCGCAGCCCGTTCGTGGCGCGAGCCTAGAAACCCCGAAGCCTTGGGCGACGCTGGGAAACCGCCCGAAAGCCCTTCGAGAAAGCTGCAAGGCCACGGCTGAGGGGGAGGGACGGCAGCGGCCTCCCTTTGCTCCACCCGCCAGGCCGCCTTCGGCTCGCTGCAAGCTAGTCAAGAGCGGGGGGAGCGCTTTCACCAGATAGGGAACTGCCGGAGATGTGAGGCCGTTTAAGGCATCCGTGCGAAAAGCAGCGCCCTGTCCCTGAAGATGAGTGGACCTCTGGCCTTTCTGCCGGATGGCTCCCCCTGGCCATTTCCCCCGAGGCTTCCGTTACCCTGGAGGCTGTGGACACTTTGTAGCCTTTTCTGTCCTTTCCTTCCCAGTTGCCCCCCCCCCTCAAATGTCCATCCAGTTTAGTTAGCTTCAGCTTCCGCTAGAAGGGAACGAATTGGGAGCGTTTCTGATTTGGGAAAGGGAGAGGATGAGAGCGAGCAGGCACAAAGGCATCAATTAAACAGGAAGCCGCATGATAGGCAATTGACCAGTAGCAATTACATCAATTAATCTTTTATTTTGTTATTCCTGTGGTTTCTGGCACGATGTTTATGTGCATTATACACGGACCCATTTATTGCAGGAGAAAGGTTTCCAGATTGCTGAAGGCTGAAAATATGGGGGGAGGGGGCATGTAGGGATTTTTCAATCTATGGAGTATTTTCAAGCATCCCTTTGCCTCCAGTTTGCTTTGGATGCGGTCACATCTTCATTTCCATGGTGGATTCCAGCAGGCGAGCATTGTTGGTGATGGCCGTCGTCAGGATGATGAACCGGAGCCCTGGTGGAGAAGCAAGAACCAAAGGTGACCCTGCAGAGAACAAAAGGCTTCCCTGCCAAGGGATGGCAATGATGCCAAGACCCCAGCTCAAGCCCCTTGTCAACCTATCTATCCTAAGAACTGAAGGGGGAGGCTATTTACAGCTGCTTGATTTCCTGAAAGAAGAGCAAGACAAAAATCCAAAAGACTCCAAACACAGTCCCAAAAGAAGCCTGACAGGAAGCTACCACCAACTGGTTTATCTGTGTAACTGGACACGGAGGGGAAACCAGTTACAAAAAGCTTACTTTTTCTCTTTATTTGCTCAAGTTTACTTTCAAAATAGCTAGAAGCAGGGCCCTCACTTCAAACTAACCTACATCACCACAAAGTTTACGTGCAGGGGCTCAGAATGGTACACCTCATGCATCCGCCAACCATTACCCCAGTTTGGGTGCATCTCATACCTCTTTCTCTGCCAAGGAAGCGGAGAGCAGCGACTTCAGAGAAGGTGCAGCCTCCTAAGAAGACTGCCAGGATGACTTGCTGGGAGGCTGGAGGTCTAGGCTCTTCTGCAGCTGCAAGGAGAAGTACCTAAATCCATGCCTCCAGATCAGTTGGAAGATGCCTATGGAGGCATCTGATTGACCAATACGTGATTTCTCTTCCACGTCCTCCTTAGGTCTGGATCCGCTCAGAGCAGAGTCCAAACAATGATTCCTTCATATCAGCACCTCCCAGAGGCAGAATGGGAATCGGGAGGACCCTGGCAGCTCTCCGAACTTCCCCAATTCTCCTGCTGATATTGCCTTTTAGACAGTTTAGCAAAATTGAATCACCACCACAAATCTTGGAGGACACATGCCAGTACTTTTGCTGATAATAAAATCTGCACCATGACCACTGAGGAGAACAGGCAGCATGCCTGGATGGAGACCCGGCTGTGGGAACAGGACCCCCGTCTTAACAAGCAGGAGCAGCAGACCCAGCCAGCCACTTGCCTGTGACAAATTCATGGCCCCCGAGCAGCCTCGCCACCTCTTCCAGGCCCAACCAGCCCCTCCGCTCCAGCACCTGAGATAGAATAGAGTCAAGCCAAAGCTGCCAAGGGAGAAAAGGAGCCCTCCCCAAATACCCCCATTAGTCCCAGCAGTCCAAAGGCTCTTAGCACCTGTTCCATTATCTTGCAACTGAGGGGCACATAGGCGCCACTGAACACGTAGGCCATGTCCCGGGGCACTTTCAGGTCGTAGTCTCCATTCCCACGTGGGATCTGCAAGGGAACAGGTGGTCACAACTGGAGGCCTCTTCCCTCCCTGCCTTAACTGAATCATGAACTCACCAGGCCCAGCTTCTTGCTTATAGCTCGGAAATTATTCTTCCTGGCCAGTGAACTGAAGGCATCCGAGAGCTTCTCTGGGGAGGGGGAGGAAGGGGAAAAGGATCCTGAGGACTGAAGATACCCATCTCTTTGCCCCTCCCCAGAAGGAGCCAGGGCGCAACAGAATCCCAAGGTCCCTTACCTGCTGCTTTATCCGTCACCAGCTTGCTGACTTTGTTCTCCATAGCCGTCAAAGTCTCACCAGACACTTGCTCCGTCAAGAGCCCCAAGTGCTTCAAGTTATGGAAGGTCAGAAGGTGCTCTGGTCCATAACTCTGCCAATGGGCAGGGATCGGTATCATAGCAGAACAAGAGATCATCTTGGGGAAGGGGGGCAGAGCTGCACCTTCAGAAAACTGACTTGGGACCTCTCTGCCACCCAGGGGAGGGCCACATGTCTGAGCCTCACCTGCAGGTACTGGGTTTTCAGGGAGCGGTAGTCCTTGGGAGAAAGTCCTGGGGAAGCAGGCAGAAGACGTGGGGTCAAGGGGCACAGCAGGGCCTGCCTGACCCAGCCCTCCCTCCCGAACCAGAACCTACCATTCTCTGTGATTGACAACAGGCACAATATCCTCAGACTCTCAATAGGGGTGACCTGTTTCCGGAAGAGTGCAGGAGAAACCGGTCAATGGACAGCCTTCCCCAGGCCTTGGCTTGGGCCACTTCCTCATTCCCCTGTGATCCAGCCTCCTCTCACCTGCCGGTCAATGTGCTCTTCAATGAAGCTGATGCTCTCCCGGATATCAAACCCTTCTAGAAGGGCTGCCAAGCAAACAGAGTGATGAAAGCAAAGCCAGGCCCAGACTCTCTCTCACCTTTCTTGCTTGCCAAAGACCCCCCGCATGGCCTCTGCCTCCTAGCACCTCCCCTCCTCATGAGGCCCCTCCAGCTACCAGAAAGGAAGCATCCAAAGACAATAAACCATCTGCCAGAAGCAGCCCAACCCTCAAGCTGAGAATCTGGAATCAGGCCAGTGCCCAAGGATGGCAGGAGGTGGACCTTCGCCACTTCCACATGGAGACTCCCAAGATCAGCACTCAATGCACTGATTCCAACCTTGCTTTGAGATAGGATTATGTGAAGTGCGGTGAGCCAAGGAAATATAAAGGCATTTTTAAAAGTCTTTTAACTAAATCCTTGATACCAAAACTGTTTAATACAGCTCTTCATCCATTCCTCTCCTTGCAACCATGCTTACCCCACTTTATATGCCTGTCTTCTCCCCTCTTCCTTCATGCACTTCTTTTGCACCTGATCTGAATTCATCTCCTCTGCAAGACCAGACCCCCGAAGGGCTAGGTATTCCAAGGCCTGGCTTTTCAGTCCTGGCTTTGCCACCCACCCATTCAAGTTTTTTTGATGTTTCTCCTCATACTCCCAGCAACAAGGAAGTTGGAATCAATGTCCTTTTCTGCCCTTCCAGCTGCTTATTCCATACAATGAACTACATCAGATAGTTAGATCCCGGATCTGCGCACCTTCCGCCGCGCGCTTAAAACGTTTTTATTCCATCAAGCTGGCCTGGCCTAAATCTTCTCCTTTTTTAAATTTTAAAATTTAAATTTTAAATACTAATTTTAATTTGTTTAATTATGGGATATTTTAAAAATTGAGCCAAATTGTTTAATCTGTTTTAATTTATTTTAAATTTTGTATTCTTGTGTTTTATCCTTTGGCTGTTCACCGCCCTGAGTCCTTCGGGAGAAGGGCGGTATAGAAATCTAATAAAATAAATAAAAATAAATAAATCTGATCCACTTCCCTTATGCAGCATTTGAAGGTCTTAAGGTTTCTGCATCCTTTCCCTCTCATCTGCAAACATTCCTCCAAAGTGCAAAGGTTCACCTCCTTGAGCTGGTCTTTACCATAAATGTGTCTTGCAACTACTCATTCTATTTTCCCTGTCAAACACAACTACCTTGATCTCTAGTACATTTTCATTTCCATGCTTGGTACATCACTATAGATGAACCAATTTTTCAGTCAGCAACACAGAACTTACTGCATGCAAAATGACATGAATGTTCATGTCCACAACCAGCAAACCTCTGCTGTTGCCAAGAGACTTCCTTATACATTTATCCATAAATACCTGAAAAGACCAACTTGTTTGTTAAAAGACTCTTCTTGTTTCCTGCCCACTTGCTAACCTTCCCACTGGTTTGAATGATTCTCAGAGAATTTCTGTCATCTGATACCTTCCCACATTCAGTAATCAACTCCAATCCCATAATCAAATTCAGCCAGTTCACTTGTACAACCCTTCTTACCATGTTCCGTCTTCAACAGTTCCTGGAAATCCTGTCTGGTTTTTTTCTTCATGATGGACTCACAGGCCCCAATATCTGCACATATGAGGAAGATGGTCAAACCACGAGGAGGAAAATATTTTCTGGAACACACTTAAAGCTGCCCGTGAATCCTCCAGCACTGAGTCTTAACAACTAAAGACAGCTTGAAATCCTCCTGCTGGGACGAGGCCAGAGATGGGTTTTACAGAATGGTTGCAAAGGCTCTGCAGCCCACATCTGGCTGGGATGGGGCAGTGGGCCATGCAAAAAGTCCAGGGAGGTTTTGTTGCTAAGATTCCTCTGCCTAGGACACCCCGGCTGAGAGGACTTACGGAGACTCAATAAGCGATGTTCTTGTTTCAGGCCCTTCAGTTCTTGGGAGACAAAGTTCTTCATCTGCTTAATATCCATTCCCCGTCGTCGCTGGAAGAGAGACATTTCCTACAGGCTGGGCCAGCCACAAATCCACCCCTTGTGGCCATTATTGCCCCATTCTAGCCTACACACATCATACTGGGCCTGCAGGTTCCGTGCCTTCTGACTCAGGAGACCGAACACATTGGAGAAGTGCTCATTGCGGATTTTGCTGAACACCTGTAGAGAGATGCAGGCCAGACCATGGTAACCTAGAGAAGCCCCTTGCCACTCTCCCAACCATCTGGCTTCTGCTCTCAGAAACTCCTGAACGGCTTCTGTCTCAGAGCAGAGAAAGTTTACCTTGTCCTGGGAATTCAGCAGGACTTTAATGCTTCGGTCAGAGGAGGTAACATCTGGACCAAAATCCACACTTCCTGCAGAAAGTGGGTTGCTCAAGTCACTTGCCCATGGCACTCAGTTTACCAGGACCAGTAATTATTCTGGATGATGGCAACCTCTGGATACCTCCAATCTAGCCCTCAGAAACTGGAAGGTTAGATGCCAATGCCAAAGGCTCAAGGCTGGGGAGGAACTCACCACATTTTATGCGGAAGGTATCATCCACCAGGCCTTCATAGACCACCTGAGAACAAAGGGCTGTAACGTAATCCACATCTAAAAAGAGATAAACGTGAGGCCTCTCTTGTAACAAGGCCCGGCTCAGAAGCCAAAAGTAGCATCTATGGGCAGGGTAGAAGAACAGTGATCTGAAGCTGGAGAACAGCTTCTGCTTGGGTCGAGCAGACCGTTTTGCCACTTTTATCTACCAATTTCAAGCTCATCAATAAACTGTTTGCTCAAAATAAGACACAACAGCTGCTTCTCTCTGAAATTCCTGTGGCACTGCTCTTCCTTTTGGCAATTGCTTGAGTCTTTGGCAGCTTCCAGGACATGTGAAACCAAGAACTAAAGTCTGTGGGAATCACTTTGTCTCTTACTTCCAAAATGACCCCCCCCCCTCCAAAAAGCTGCCACACAGCACCTGCACTCAAAGAAGGCTTAGCAGGAGCTCCCACTGGAATCAAGGAAGGTTTCTAGGCAGAATACTACCTCCCTCTTCCCTTTCCCCCAGACCCACCTCTGTCTATAAGGAAGACGTGGCCAATCTCTGGCTTCCGATCCATGTTGTCAACCTCGCTCTCTTCCGCTATGTCACGCCAAAGCTCATGGACCATCTAGGAAAAATTAACCCATTGCACTTTACAGGTCCCCTCAGGTTACATCACAGGCAGGACTCTCTTACAAGATCCTTCCCTAATGACAGGTGCCTGCTTCGTTCCGACAAAAAAGAGCCAACATCTTACCAACACAGAGCAAAGCTTTCAGGAAGGTTTTGGGTAGCTTGGAAGGAAGAGAACCTTTTACATAAACAGGGCTGCATTTAGTCAATGTGTTCTGGGGCCTCCCCTTCTCCTTGCTTCCAGCCATGGCTCAGCCAACAACAGCCTCCATAGAGCCATTTATTTCTCTGGGGCACATGCTCTCTAAGCAAGTCCACCCGCCTGGGTTGATCTGGCCGCACCTTGGCACACCGCCCAATTCCATAAGTCTCAGTGAATGGGCCGAAGAGAGAGTTCATCAGCTGTAAAGCTTGGGCCACTGTGTTGATCCACCGCTGGTCTGCTTCCTGCAAGAGTAAATGGAACCTTGAAACCAGAAGGGAATAGTTGACTCTTGGAAACCCAGAAATCTCTTCCTCTCCAACATAAAGCAAATGGAATTTGCACACTCAATTAGCATTCAAAACAGAAATCAAATTAACGGTTTATCAGTTAAGCATCATGTTCTGCAATATGAGCCAACCACTGTATTGCTAATATATGCAAATACTAATTGGCAGGTAATAAATAAATGTGGCTTTTATTACAAAGATGTAATGTTTATAATTTTTATGTGAATATGTAATACTTTTCTTTAGAGCAGTGGTTCTCAACCTTCCTAATGCCGCGACCCTTTAATACAGTTCCTCATGTTGACTTCCGGTTTCCCTGTCTTCGGCGACGGCGGTGCCTTTTGAAGCTCCGCCAGCCCCGCCGCCTGTAGAGCCGCTTCGCGACGAAGAAGCGGCTCGAAAACTTCAAAATCCACAGGATTGACGAAGTAGAGATCGCAGGGCACAGGTCGAGCCCCTGTAACCCCCCAGGGAAGTTTCTGGGGAGAGAACAGGCGTGGCTCCCTCCCAACCTGCTGAAACTCCGGGCGACGTGGGACGATTCTGCTTTTGCAGAACAAGCCGGCTGCAGGAAACTTAAAGCGAAAAGAACCAGCCTTAATAAATAGCGAAACTACCTGAATCCTGAAACTTGGAAACGCAAGTATTAGCGCTTTGTTGACTTTTTAATCTGAGAAAAATGCGAATGAGTGAAAGTGCTTTGAAAAAACATGGCGCTCAGCCTTAGAGTTAACGAGCCAGCGAGTGTGGATTGGTGAAGTTATCTTGCTTTGTTACAAAGTTTCCAAGTTGCTACAAAGTTGCCTTGTTTGTAATAAGAGAAACAAGTGGAAAATTTCTCCCTTTTCAATACTTGACTTTGCTTTACTTCAACCTTTATTTGATCAAATCTGGGGGACTTTTTTAGAAGTCTTTGTGCAGGAGGGAAAGGAAAAGGAACTTCCCTCTTTAGAAAAACTAGATCACGTGGCAGGATGGCTTCAAAGAAGCAGGAAGGGAAGGCAACAGGGGGGGGATCCCCCACACACAAACATGAAACGCAGCTTCCCCCTGCTCAACAGCTACAGACTCAGAAAAAAGAATTTGATGTGGGAGATTTAAAAGAATTTATTTCTAAAACTTTGGATGATAAATTTCAAAAATCTCAACAGGAGATAGATGATAAACTTCAAAAATCACATCAGGAATTTATGCAGGAAATTAATGAAGTTAAAGATATGGTGAAACAGAACCAAAACAAGGTGACCAAAAAAATATCAGAAGTGGCATCTGGCCTGGCAGAATTTATTGGGAAAGTTGATTTTAAAGTTGAAGAACTTAAATCAGAAGTTAATGTTAAGATGAAAGACATGATTATAAAATTGCTGATGTTGACAATAAAATGCAAAGAGTTGAAAACGAGATTGTCATGATACAATTCAGGGCAATGGAGTTTGCTATACGGCTTCGAGGAATTCGAGAGGAGGAAAGACAGGATTTGAGACAAGTTTGTTCTGAGGCCCTGGCCAAGATTCTACAAGTTATTCCTGATGTGGTTTTTCACAAAATAGACAAAATTTACAGAGTCAATTCCTGGGTGGCCAGACAAAGACAATTACCTAGAGATGTGGTCATATATTTTACAGATAGAGAAATAAGAAACGATATCCTGCAAAAATCCTTTTACACTTCTGTACAAGTGGGGGGCTCACGAATTGGAATTTATAAAGAATTGTCTCCTAAAATGCTGAAAGCTAGAAAAGAATTTGGCTTTCTTGTTAAGGAATTGCAAAATTTACAGATACCTTTCCGGTGGGACGCACCAGTTGGCATAATTTTCAGATACAAGGGAGAAAGATACCGTTTGAATACCGTGGAGAAGGCACAGCACTTCTATACTACTATTCTTAAGGAAAGAACACCATCTCCACGTACATCTACAGTTTTGGAGATTAAAGAGAGTGAAGAGAAGCAACCTCAACGAGAATTGCAAGAACAGTCTAAGCAGGAATTAGAGGAAGTGCAAGGTGCAGAAGGAGGTTTTCTGGATGAGCCCTTGCTGGAATCTTCTCCAATTTTGGACCCGGTTCGGATGATTGAAGTTAAGGATCAACGTATAACTCGAGCTCAATCTAAGTTACTTAAACAAAAGCAACAACAACAACAGGAAAGACAAGACAAGGAGGCAGTTAAGAGTACTGCACAAGAGATTGGAGCCATGGGGGGAGCGAGATCGAAGCTTTCGGATGACCTTCAATTATTTTGCTCTTTGCTCCAGAAAGAGGGAGATGATGTTTAAGTGTTTATCTTGGAATGTTAATGGGTTGAATTCAGCACAGAAAAGGAAGAAATTATTTACATATTTGAAACAATTTAATAATGATATAATTTGTTTACAAGAAACGCATATCACAACTCAAGATCAAAAATATTTGATAAACTCCAAACTAGGAACACATTTTATATCTTCAACTTCGCAAAAAAAGAATGGTGTGGTTATTTATGTAAATAAAAAGTTAACAGCTAAAGTTATAGAAGCAGATGAAGATGGTAGGTTTGTAGCAATTGAATTGCTTACAGCAAATGGCCAAATTCTTTTGATTGGAATTTATGCTCCCAATCAACAACAGGACCATTTCTATAAGATGTTACATACTAAAATATTGCAATGGGATTACAGATCTATTTTAATTATGGGAGACTGGAATGGAGTAATCGACTCTAAATTAGATAAAAAGAGTTTGGCAAAGTCTAGGATCAGATTACCACAGACCTTTTTTGACATGAAAGAAGATATGGAACTAAAAGATGTTTGGAGAATACATAATTCAAAAGAATTGGACTACACTTTTTTTTCTGACAGTCACAGATCCTTCTCTAGGATTGACTTTATTTTGTTGACAGATGATTTACTTGTTAAGACAAAAAGAACAAAGATTTTTCCAAGAACTTTGACTGACCATAGCCCAGTATGGATAGAAATTGAGATGGACAAGGTTGAGAGACGTTCTTGGAGATTAAATGAGAATTTGTTTAGATATGAAAAAAATACAATAGAACTTAAAAAGCATTTGAAAGAATTTTTTGAAATAAATTTGAATAAAGGTACCCCAATTGAAATTGTGTGGGACGCAAGTAAAGCTTATATGAGAGGGGTACTTATCTACATGAACTCTAAACATAGACTGTTCCGACAAAAGAAAAGATCTGAACTGGAAATAGAAATAAAGAATAAAGAACAGTTACTTATTAAAAATCCAACAGATGAAAGAATACGTAGTGCTATAAAACTTTTGAAAGACCAATTTCAAATGCTTATGGCGGAACAATTTGCAACAAACTTACAATATGCGAAGCATAACACATTTTGTAACGCTAATAAACCGGGCAGATGGTTGGCTTACACACTGAGGAAAAAACAAAGTATACGGACTATTGATAGTATTGATATTGGAGGGAAAGAAATCTTTCAACAAAAATTAATTAAAGAAGCTTTTGTGGACTATTATACTAAATTATATGCTAAAGAGGAGGTGCAGAATGGACTTATAGAAAAATATTTAAACGATAAAAGAGTTACAAAAATTACTGATCAACAAAAGGAAAGAATGAATTATCCTATAACAGAGGAGGAGATAATAGTAGCAATTAAACAGTTAAAAACAGCCAAAGCTCCTGGCACGGATGGTTTGACCGCAGTGTATTACAAAACTTTGCAAGCTGAAATGGTGGAACAACTTAGAGATTTATTTTGCAATATTCAGCAAGGGGGTAAAATACCCCCATCATGGACAACAGCTTACATATCTTTGATACCAAAAGAACAAATCGGTCCTAAAAAACCAGAGAACTATAGACCAATATCTCTTTTGAATACAGATTATAAAATCTTTGCGAAAGTACTAGCCAACAGGCTGATGCCAGTAATTCAAAAGGTGATTCATGATGATCAAGCGGAATTTATCGAGGGTAGATACATGAAGGACAATGTAAGGCAAGTAATAGATTTATTGGAATATCTTGAGAAGAATAAACAGATTCCTGCAGTGCTGGTCTTTTTGGACGCAGAGAAGGCCTTTGATAGAGTGGATTGGAATTTTCTACTAAAGACTTTAAAAAAGATGGACTTTGGGGATCAATTTATACAGGCGATTTCAGCAATTTATCAAGAGCAAAAGGCACAGATCATTATTAATGGAAGTCTGACAACAGAGTTTAAAATTGAAAAAGGAACAAGACAGGGATGTCCGTTGTCCCCACTTTTATTTATTTTAACACTAGAAGTCTTGCTAAATACAATACGGGACTCTAATATCTTGAAAGGTATAAAGATTAGGCAAGAGGATTACAGAATAAAGGCATTTGCAGATGATCTGGTTGTTACCCTATCACAACCAATGGAATCAATAATCTTGATGAAGGACATTATACAAGACTATGGTAAAGTTTCAGGTTTTAGACTGAATCCAAAAAAGACTAAAATGATAGCTAAAAACATGACACAAGATCGTAAACATGAGCTTGAAAGGAGGGCAGGTTTTGAGACTGTACCTAAGGTAAAATATCTAGGAGTTCAGGTTGCAGAATCAAACATGAAATTGTTTCAAAATAACTATGAGGTGTTGTGGCAAGAGGTGCAGAAAGACATGGAGACGTGGAAAAAACTGCAGCTGTCTCTACTTGGAAGAATAGCAGCAGTTAAGATGAACATTTTGCCAAGATTTCTTTTTTTGTTTCAAATGATTCCGGTGCTTAAAAGTGATAAACAATTGAAAGTCTGGCAAACTGGACTCAATAAGTTTGTCTGGAACGAGAAAAAGCCGAGAGTGAAATTGAAAATTATGCAAGATGTTCCAGAAAGAGGAGGTCTTAAACTTCCAAACCTACAGTTATATTATGATGCAGCAGCTTTAACTTTAACAAGTGATTGGTTTGGAAGTAAAAAGGCTGGAATATTGAATGTAGAAAGTTTTGATCTTGAATTTGGATGGCATGCTTACTTATTTTATGATGACAAAGTTGATAAAGTATTTAAAAGTCATATACTTAGAGACTCTTTGATGAGAGTTTGGAAGAAGCACCGACTCAAATGGGATTATAAAATACCGCTATGGCTGGATCTTGGTCATAATTTGTGGAATACAAATATAATGTCATTCGGGGGGTTTTTATACAAAGAGGTTCTTTTTACAGATGCGGGCAGATGGCAGCTGAAGACATTGCAGACACTGTTGGACGAAGGGATTAATTTAACTTGGTTACAATATAATCAATTACAATTGAGATGGAAAGAGGACCAAAAAACTGGTATTATGATGCACGAGGAAGAATTGGTTAGACATATAAGAGAGAAAGTTCCAATGCATATCAAGAGGCTTTATAATGTTTTGCTAGAAAGGGACTCAGAAACTGAATTAGTTAAAGATTGTATGATTAAGTGGGCACAAAATTTTGAAGAACCAGTGATGTTGGAAACATGGGAAAAAATTTGGGTTCAGAATGTTAAATTTACAGTCGCAGAATCTGAGGGAAAATTTCTATAAAATGTTTTATAGATGGCATTTAGATCCCAAAAAGTTGTCATGTATGTACCCTAATGTTCAGCCAAAATGTTGGAGATGTGAATGTTTGGATGCTACGTATTATCATGTTTGGTGGACCTGTAGGAAAGTTAAGGCTTTTTGGATAAAAATTTGGTGGGTCATGCAGAATGTTTTGAAGAAAAAAATTCAATTCTCTCCACAACTGTTTTTATTGGGTATAGTTAAGGGTTTTACATTGGGTGAAACAAAATTGATATTGTATATGATAACAGCAGCAAGATTGTTGATAGGTAAATATTGGAAGAATGAAGCTTTGCCCACTATCGAGGAATGGACTTTGAAGATGGCCAGTTTTGCAGAGATGGCGAAGATTTCAGCATATTTAAAAGATTGTTCACAAGAGACTTATGAACGGGAATGGAAAAGGTGGATAGAATATGTACAGAACAAATATCAAACTAGAAAGTATCAAATAGCTTTTATTTGAAAATAATGTATTGGAAATATTTTAATGTAATGAGGTAAAGAGAAAAATTATACAGGGGAGGGAGGGGTTCAAGTTTATATATAAGTGTTATATTAAGGGTTTTTTATGAGTATGAGTATATTATAGGGAAGTCTGGGGGGAGGGGAGGGTTAGGGAGGGTTAGGGAGGTTGGGAAGTCTGGGGGGGGAGGTGGGGGGGAAAAAGGGGTGAAAATGTAATTGTAAAACTTTTGCAATAAAAAAAAAAATACAGTTCCTCATGTTGTGGTGACCCCCAACCAGGGGTGGGTTCTAAATTTTTTTACTACCGGTTCTGTGGGCGTGGCTTATTTTGTGGGCATGGCTTGGAGGTCATGTGACTGGGTGGGCGTGGCTAGCTGGTCATGTGACCGGGTGGCCATGGCTATGTGTATAGGGACTACTCAGAGGGCTGAAAAAAGTCATTTCTGACAGGTCCTCGCACTTTTGACTGGTCCTCACACTTATGACCATCCTCACATTTATGCCTGTGCAGCATCTTAACAACCGTGTCACTCATTTCACAACTGCTTCTCTTCACCATGGTGACAAGATAGGGCAAAAACGTAAATTGTGAGGACAGTCGTAAGTTCGAGGACTGGTCAAAAGTGCGAGGACCAGTCAAAAATAACTTTTTCAGCCCTCTGAGTAGTCCCTATGCATAAAAGGATACAGCAATAGAGAGGGATAAAGGAAGGGAAGGGAAATTAGAGTAGGAGTGAAGGTAAGAGAGGGAGGAAGAGAGGAGGAGAAGGAGAAAGGAAGAGGAAGTAGGGAGGAGAAGAAGAGGGGGAGGAAGAGAAAGTAAGAAGTAAGAAGTAAGAAAAGAGAGGTGGTAGGTTTGAGGAGAAAGATTGCTGTACAATAAAAAAGATGAAAGGGAAGAAAGTCAACCCCAAACAAATATTAAGATATTAAGATAAAGAATGAATTGTTAAACTTTAAAGAATAAAAGAGAACAAATAGCAATAAATAGCAATAATTAGAAACACACATACAAACATACAACGTATTTTCTTTGAACAGAGTATTTGGCCGGTTCACAAATTTAAACAGTTGTAGGAAGTTAGCACCCACCCCTTTCCTAGAAGAATGAAATATTTTGGGAAATATTAAAAAGGCAGAATATTATATTTCCCTGGATGAGAAATGGAGAAGCATATTTTACAGACAAAGCAGCTCCCACCTTCCTGCCCCCCACCCTTTGTTAATGGGCCAGAGGCAGAAAGTCAATCCTTTGTCAAAGGACATTTGCAACACAATAGCAACAGAAACTAATACAATGGGCCCTATCTAGCAACCGAAACTCACCACACGTGACCTGGGAAGCACATGTGACCATCAGCCAGCAAGTCTAGTTAAGAGCCCCACCCCCTGGGAGTCTGACAACCAATCAGGATACTCTTTCGGGGTCCCAAGAAATGCAAACCCAGAGAGAGCATAAAAACCCGAGGATTTACTGTATCTGCCCCTTTTCTGTTCAGGAACTCAAGCCATGTGATCCTGTCCACCATTAAACCATCTTTCCAAGCAGTCTCCATGTTTCCAGTGACTTTTTCCCCACTTGGAGCAGAACTCAGAAGGATGTTTCTTCCAACACAGTGTTTAGTCATTTCAATTAAATTTACAATTTCTATATTTCCTTTTTACCATATTTATTCCTCATCTATTTTTTTAAAAAACCAATATTACCCTTCATCCTCATCTCTAATCTTAATCAAATTCAATTTTTCCCTTCTATTCTATATTATACCCCTTTGCATTGTCATCTATTTTTATATCCATCCTCACATTGGTTAATTATGTAATACAGTTGTTTAATACAAATGCAACATTTTAATATAAATCAATTAGTTATATAACTTATCTTTTTTGTATATTAATCAATATGAACATGAATATTCCAATTATTTCCATGCAATCCAATTTCTTACAAATCAATTAATTATATTTACCAATAATAATAAACCAAATAATTTCCCCCATATATTCCTCCAAACTTAACCATTTCTGCTTTCAACACAATATACAATTAATAGTATCTCAATTATTACAATTCCCTAGTTAAATAGAGCTTTTTTTCTTTTGTGTTTTAAAATCTTGAACCTCTTCTTTTGCCCTAAATTTCCCATTGTTTGCAGTTTTGCACCTACCATTTTTGGTGAGGAAAAAGAAAAAGAAATCTCTCTGCCTCATTTTGTCACGTTGCAGCAAAGACCCTCTTTACTTTCAATTTCGCTTTTCAGCATAGCTAGGGGGAAAAAAATTTGCTCCAGGAATTTACCTCTTTGCAGCTAGCTCTTTGAAGCCCCGCAGCAAGAATTTAAAGTTTTTTTTTCCCTCTAGCCATCAGCTGGGACTCCGGAGGCAGCAATAGATTGGGAGTGGGCCGGGTAAGCGAATGGCGACCGGGCAATCCAACAGAGGCAGAGGGTGAGGGTGAGTGAAGGCGTGAGGGGGGGGCGAGAGAGGGCTTTGGCGACCCCTGTGAAATGGCCGTTCGACCCCCAAAGGGATCACGATCCCCAGGTTGAGAACTGCTGCTTTAGAGTATGTGCTGCTGCTCTGATAAATGTAAAAACGTGATTTTTAAAAAAGATCATCTTCAAGTCCTAAAGGTTGTATGTACATACAAAGGTTGTATGTAAGAGCCGTGGTGCCACAGTGTCTACAGTGGTTAGAATGCAGTACTAACCAGAGGCTACCTCTGCTGACTGCCTGCAATTTGGCAGATTGAATTTTACCAGGCTCAAGTTGACTCAGCCTTCCATCCTTCCGAGGTGGGTAAAATGAAAACCCAGATTGTTGGGGGCAATATGCTCACTCTGTAAACCGCTTAGAGAGGGCTGTAAAACATGGGTGGGTTCTAATTTTTTTTCTACTGGTTCTGTGGGTGTGGCTTATTTTGTGGGAGTGGCTTGATGGTCATGTGATAGTGGGCGTGGCTTGGTCATATGACTAGGTAGGCATGGCCAACTCAATGTCACTCATGTCAAGGGGTGCCCCACCTGGCCCCTCCCTCCCAGTCATTCCTTGTCACACCCAGCCTCAACGTATCTATAGTTCTGTAAAAATGTTGTTCACCTTTTTTCAACTTTATTATCTACATAAATGCACGTTCATGGACCACTGAAAGGAGGAAATGGCTCACATGCTTTGCCCACGAGTGTGCTAAACAGGCTTGTAAGGGGCTGCCAGAAAGAAGGGGGGGCAATGTATTTTCCAAAGCACCAGAAGGCAAAACAAGAAGCAATGGATGGAAACTGAACAAAGAGAGAAGCAACTTAAAACCAAGGAGAAATTTCCTGACAGTGTGAACCAATATAGGTGCAGAAATATTTCAGTCATAATTTCACATATAAAATAGCCATTCATGTAATACAACCTGCATATTGTTCAAAACAGTCATTGTATTATGGCTGATGTTTGACAGCAAGTCTAAATGTCAAAGATTACAAGAGTGCTTCTTTCTCTGTATGTATACAAAACATCACATACCAGGAATAGCATATTAAGATGCAGTGGTGGGTTTCAAAATTTTTTACTACTGGTTCTGTGGATGTGGCTTGGTGGACATGGCAGGCGTGACAGGGGAAGGATACTGCAAAATCCCCATTCCCTCCCCACTCCAGGGGAAGGTCACTTCAAAATCCCCATTTCCTCCCCATCTCACTAACCTGCTCTGGGAAGGAATCAAACTCCCCCCTCTTCATTTCCCCAAATAAAATATTACTCATAAGAAAAGCAAGGAAAAATCAAGCTGCTAACAAGGAACCTGCCTGAGCCTCATTCCACATTCCTGCCAGCTGCATAAAGGAAACTTTGTTAAAAGAAAACAGCTACCGGTGCTTAGAGATAATAGAAAGTGGAAGCTGGACGTTCGGCTACATTTACAGGCAGGCAGAAAACTCATTCAAGACAGGATATTTCACAATGGAAATCACCCAAACCTTTTTAGAAACACAAAGCCCATGTTGCACAAACCCCAAAACTTCAAAAACATAGAACCATATAAGAATCCCTCCTCCTATCCAGTTTGTTGTTCAGCTGACCCAGAAATGAACTGCTGAATGTCATTTTGCTTCTGCAAGTAAAAACTTCCTTCCAGGGGAACTTCCAGTTGGCGCCGCGGGGACACAGACGGGGAAATGGCGAGCTCCGTGGAGCCCTGCCAAAACCCCGTCTGCCAAGCTGCCGCCGACAGGTCTTCGGACCTTCCCTGTCTTGAAGGGACAGGGGGACAAGAAGGGACCCCTTGGGCAGCCGAGAGGAATGGGCAGGTTCCTTGGGGCCGGAGGCTTTCCCTTAACGCCGGCGGCAGTGGAAGCCATGGCGGCTGTCCCGAAACCGCGGCAACCGGGAACAAAGATCGTGCTGGAGGAGAGGAGGAGAAGTGAAAAGCGGAGAGCGGAGCAGGAAGTTTGAAAGCCGGGTGAGTTGACTTCTGCCCAGGCGAGAACTGCCTGTGATTATAAAAAGTGCCTGCCTGGATTATAAAAAGTGTGCCCCAGCCTTAACAGCGGCTGAGAAACTTTGGGGCAAAAAGACTCAAATGAATGGTGGAGAAAAGACCTGTTGATAGATAGCGCTAAAATGATTTTACTACAGATTTGATTTTCTTTTTTTATTTTTCTGGCTATTTTTTTGTGACTAAAGACTGGATTATATTTGAGAGAGAGGAAGGAGAAGAGGAAATAAACATGCTTTTAAAAGTAAAGATAAAAGACAAGCGAAGATGGAAAAGATGGCTGCCAGCTGGAAAATGAAAGTGTAAATTCCAGACTGCTTGTTACTTGAAAGGGAAACTTTGTTGCTTGTTACTTAAAGTGGATTATCCTGAGAAAAATTTCAAGAGGCTTGTCTTTGGACATATAATCTGTGTATTGGAGGATATTAAAGACTAGAAAGAAAAAAATAAATGGAACAATGAAAACTGATTTATTAAGCATGGCAACAAGAGAAAAAGGGCGTGGCAACAAAAGAAGAACATGATGATACCATATATGGAATAGTTAATTCAGAACTAACTTTATAGAACTTATAACTCTGAGGACATTGAAATGGAAAATACTCAGATAGATTGGAGAAGGGAAAAAAATGGAATATAAAGTAACAAGTTAACAAAATACCATCGTTTGAATTAAATGGATGTAATGATGTCTGGGAGCTTGATCTTTGAATAATTTAAGGAGATACCTTCCTTCTTCTCTGGGCTCTCTCTCAATTCTATTTTATTTTATTTTATTTTTCTTTCCTTTTCCTTTTTTTTCTTTTGTTCCTTCCCCCTCCCCCTCTATTTTTTCAATTCTCTTTTCAATTTTTTTTGTTATATTTCTATTCTCTTTCCTACTTTTATTCTTGTTTTTTTTTGTTTTTAGTCTAACTATTATTGTTACTATTCTCTCTCTTTTTTCACTATTATTTTTACCCAAGTTGATTTTATGAATATACAATAATTTGATTAGGAAAAAATGAGTATAAATGATTGAAAATTATGATTTTTGGATGTTTTAATACCTTTTTAAAACCTGGAATTTCTAAGCTCTATTTACAGACCTAATAATTTAGAAGAAAATGTTCTCTAAGGTGCTGGATATTAAGAAGAATTAATTACAGTTTTAATAATTATAGAAAATTGATTTTACAGTAATTTAAAATGTTGATATTCACTGGAAATAAACATGGCACGGGAGAAAGCCTAAGAGAGAATAAGAGTTAAGATATTTGTTGATATACTTTATTATTTTAAATTAGTTAAAGATATGGAGGAGAATGGATTTAAAAATGAATATGAGTAATAAATATATTGTGAATTAATTTAAAGTTAAATAATTGAATAAGAGATGTAGAAATGGAGGAAAACACAAAGCTGGACAATAATTAAAATAAAATGTTATCAATTAGTTAAACAAATGAAGTTAGGAGTGGCGGGAAGAATGATTCTGGACAACAATGAAAGTAAAGCTGTGATCTAGTCTTGCAAATAAGGTAGGAGTGGAGGAAAGCATCATACTGGAGAACAGTTAAGGCAAAACTGGGAACCAGTTAAAAATAAAAGTAAGAGTTAGGAGTGGAGGAAAGAGAGGGCTGGAAAACAGCTAAAATAAAGCTGTGAACCAGCTATTAGAGTTAGGAGTGGAGGAAAGCATACGCTAGGTAACAGTTAAAGCAAAACTGTGAACTAGCCAAAAAATAAAAAGTTAGGAGTGGAGGAAAATATATCTGGAGAGCAACTGAAATACAGTTGTGAACCAGTTAAAAATAGGGATTGGAGCGGAGGAAAGCATTGCTGGGAAGTAACTATTTGAGTTGCGAACCAGTTTCATAATAGATTTAGGAGGATCGAAGGAGATAACGTTGGTATGCAGTTAAAATTATACTGTGAACTAGCTCAAATAAGTAAGGTTAGGAGTGGAGGAAAGCATTGCTGGAAAGCAACTGATTAAGATGAGAACCAGCCAAAAATAAACTTAGGAGTAAGTGGAGGAGACAATACTGGAGAATAGTTAAGCCAAACTGTGAACCAGTTAAATAAATAGAGATAGAAGTGGCGGGAAACACTGTTGGGAAATAATTATTTTAAATTATGAATCAGTTAAATATTAGACTTTAAAATAAAGTATTTTGGGAGTAACAAATTTTAGATGGAAATGTTGATTGATTTAGAAACAATTAAGAGAGGAGGAAAATCCCACCAGGCTTCCACTCATTCCATCAGCCGAGGTCACAGGGGAGGGGTGGGGGAGTAGCGGTTGTTATTAGAGAAGGCCTTAGGCCGAGGGAGGCCACTGTCCCTCAGACGGCTGGCTGTGAGCCTCTCCTTGTGAAGTGGGGTCATGGGGTTCAGATGGGTTTCCCTGCCACGTGGTAGCAGCTCTGCCTGAGCTTCTCAACTTATGGTCATGGGGGATTTCAACCTGCCGTCTTTGGGTGAGGCGTCTGAGGTGGCTCGGGAGTTCATGGCTTCCATGACGGCTATGGACCTAACCCAGTTAATTCATGGCCCTACACATGCGGGGGGAAACACGCTGGACTTAGTTTTTGTCTCTGGACAGTGGCTGAGTGAACTCGAGGTAGGGGAAATAGTCATCGAGCCCTTGTCATGGTCGGATCACTCTCTCCTTCGCCTTGACCTTCGAATCGCTGCACCCCGCTGCAGGGAGGCGGAACTGACAAGATGGTACCGCCCCAGGAGCCTGATGGAACCTGATAGGTTCCAGATGGAGCTTGGGCCAATCCCCGAGGTTCTGGCTCACGCCTCGACTGGAGACCTAGAGGCCGCCTGGGATAGGGCGGCCGCTGGAGCTCTGGATCGAGTCGTGCCTTTGCAGCCTCTGACCTGGCGCCGATCTCACCTGGCTCCTTGGTTCACCGAGGAGCTAAGGGAGATGAAGCGCCGGAAAAGACGCCTAGAGAGTAGTTGGAGGGCCAGTCGTGCTGTATCTGACCGGACACTGGTAAGATCTCATATTAAGAATTACCTAGTGGCGATAAAAGCAGCAAAATGTACCCATTTCGCTGCTCTTATTGCATCATCAGACAATCGCCCGGCCGCCCTATTTAGGGTGACCCACTCCCTGCTCCACCCGGAAGCGCGGGAGGACCCCTTGGAGGGAAGAGTCGAGGATTTTGTTCAGTATCTGTATGACAAAATCACTCAGATTCAGGAAGATCTGGACTCCGACTGGGTAGATCCAGCGGGGATGACGGAGGCAGGTCCTGAGAACGTTATCTGGGATGAGTTTGATCCTGTGACCCCTGAGGACGTGGACAGGATTCTGGGTAGACTGAATGCGACATGTTTGTTGGACCCGTGCCCCTCCTGGTTAGTGCTGGCTTCCCAGGAGGTGACACGAGGCTGGCTCCAGGGGATTATAAATGCTTCATTGGGTGAGGGTGTCTTTCCCGCCGCCTTGAAAGAGGCGGTGGTGAGACCTCTCCTCAAGAAGCTTCCCTGGACCCGGCAGTATTGGCTAACTATCATCCAGTCTCCAACCTTCGCTTTGTGGCGAAGGTTGTCGAGAGTGTGGTTGCACAACAGCTCCCCCAGTACCTGGATGAAACGACGTATGTAGCTCCGTTCCAGTTGGGCTTCAGGCCTGGGTACAGCACGGAAACGGCATTGGTCGCATTAGTGGATGATCTCTGGAGGGCTCGGGACAGGGGGTGCTCCTCTGTCCTGGTCCTGTTAGATCTCTCAGAGGCTTTTGATACCATCGACCATGGTATCATGCTGCACCGGTTGGAAGAGTTGGGGGCAGGAGGCATCGTATTACGGCGGTTCTCCTCTTTTCTCTCCGACCGGTCGCAGTCTGTGTTGACAGGGGGGCAGAGGTCGACCCAGAGGCCCCTTATATGTGGGGTGCCACAAGGATCGGTCCTCTCGCCCCTTTTGTTCAACATTTATGTAAAGCCGCTGGGCGAGATCATCCGTGGTTTCGGGGTGGAGTACCATCAGCACGCTGACGACACCCAGCTGTACATCTCCACCCCAGACCACCCCAACGATGCCCTTGAAGGGATGTCCCGGTGCCTGGAGGCCGTACAGATCTGGATGGGGAGAAACAGGCTCAGGCTCAACCCATCCAAGACTGAGTGGCTGTGGTTTCCGACGTCCCGATATAGTCAGCTGGTGCCATTGCTGACTATTGGGGGCGAATCATTGGCCCCCACGGAAAGGGCTCGCAACTTGGGTGTCCTCCTGGATTCACGGCTGTCTTTAGAAGAGCATTTGATGGCCGTGACCGGGAGGATTTTTCATCAGGTTCGCCTGATTCGCCAGTTGCGTCCCTTTCTAGATCGGGACTCCTTACGCACGGTCACTCATGCCCTCACCTCCCGTCTGGACTATTGTAACGCTCTCTACATGGGGCTCCCCTTGAGGAGCACTCGGAGGCTCCAACTGGCGCAGAGTGCGGCCGTGTGGGTGGTGACGGGAGCGACGTGGCACTCCCATGTAACACCTCTCCTGCGCGAGCTGCACTGGCTCCCGGTGGTCTTCCGAGTGCACTTCAAGGTTTTGGTTATCCCCTTTAGAGCGCTCCATGGCTTAGGACCTGGTTATTTACGGGACCGCCTGCTACCACCAATGGCCTCCCACCAACCAGTACGCTCCCATAGAGAGGGGTTCCTCCAGGTGCCGCTGGCCAAACAATGTCGACTGGCGGCCCCCAGTGGGAGAGCCTTCTCTGTGGGGGCACCTACTATCTGGAACAAGCTCCCCCCGGAGATACGGAGGATCCCGGATCTGCGTACCTTCCGTCGCGCGCTCAAGACCTTCCTATTTCATCAAGCCAGCCTGACTTTCCCCTTTTTAAATGGAAATTTTAAATTTGGTTTTAAATTATTGGGGTTTTAAATTTGTTCAGCCAAATTTATTTATTTTATTTTATTTTATTTTATTTCTATACCGCCCTACTCCCGAAGGACTCAGGGCGGTGCACAGCCAAACAATAAAATACATACATACAAAATTTAAAAGTGGAATTAAAATCAAATTAAATAGTTTTGGCCCAAACAAATTAAAACCCCAATCAATTTAAAACCAATTTTAAAATTTGAATATATAAAATACTAAAAAATATTAAAAATTTAAAAATCTTTTATAAAAGAGGGAGAAAATTAGGCCAGGCCCGCCTGGTGAAATAAAAAGGTCTTTAAGGCGCGGCGGAAGGTGCTCAGATCCGGGATTCTCCATATCTCCGGGGAGAGCTCGTTCCAGATAGTAGGTGCCCCCACAGAGAAGGCTCTCCCCCTGGGGGCCGCCAGTCGGCATTGTTTGGCCGACGGCACCCGGAGGAGCCCCTCTCTGTGGGAGCGTACCGGCTGGTGGGAGGCTATTGGTGGTAGTAGGCGGTCCCGCAAGTACCCAGGTCCTGAGCCATGGAGCGCTTTAAAGGTGATAACCAAAACCTTGAAGCGCACCCGGAAGATCACCGGGAGCCAGTGCAGCTCGCGCAGGAGGGGTGTTACATGGGAACGCCATGTCGTTCCCATTACCACCCGCGCGGCCGCACTCTGCGCCAGTTGGAGCCTCCGGGTGCTCCTCAAGGGGAGCCCCATGTAGAGAGCGTTACAATAGTCCAGGCGGGAGGTGACGAGGGCATGAGTGACTATGCGTAACGAGTCCCGATCCAGAAAGGGACGCAACTGGCGGATCAGGCGAACTTGATGAAAAATCCTCCTGGTCACGGCCGTCAAGTGCTCTTCTAAGACAGCCATGAATCCAGGAGGACGGCCAAGTTGCGAACCCTCTCCGTGGGGGCCAGCGATTCACCCCCAATAGTCAGCGATGGCATCAACTGACTATATCGGGACGTCGGAAACCACAGCCATTCGGTCCTGGATGGGTTGAGCCTGAGCCTGTTTCTCCCCATCCAGATCCGCACAGCCTCCAGGCACCGGGACATCACTTCAAGGGCATCGTTGGGGTGGAGATGTACAGCTGGGTGTCATCAGCGTACTGGTGGTACTTCACCCTGAAACCACGGATGATCTCGCCCAGCGGCTTCACATAAATGTTCAACAGGAGGGGCGAGAGGACCGACCCTTGCGGCACCCCGCATATGAGGGGCCTCTGGGTCGACCTCTGCCCCCCTGTCAACACAGACTGCAACCGGTCAGAGAGAAAGGAGGAGAACCACTGCAACACAGTGCCTCCCACCCCTAACTCTTCCAACCGGTGCAGCATACCATGGTCGAGGGTATCAAAAGCCGCTGAGAGATCTAACAGGACTAGGACAGAGGAGCAACCCCTGTCCTGAGCCCTCCAGAGATCATCTACCAACGCGACCAATGCCGTTTCCGTGCTGTACCCGGGCCTGAAGCCCGACTGGAACGGATCCAGATACGATGTTTCATCCAGGTGCTGAGGGAACTGATGCGCAACCACACTCTCAACAACCTTCGCCACAAAGCGAAGGTTGGAGACCGGACGATAGTTTACCAATATTGCTGGGTCCAGGGAAGGCTTCTTGAGGAGAGGCCTCACCACCACCTCTTTAATTCGTTTTAGTCTATTTTAAATTTTGTATTTATATGTTTTATTCTATAGCTGTTCACCGCCCTGAGTCCTTCGGGAGTAGGGCGGTATACAAATTCAATAAAATAAATAAATAAATAAAATATTCCTTGTCAAGGTTATGGATACTAGTTGCCATTTAAAAGAGATATAACATAGATTCGATGAAAAGAGGAATATATATGAAATATTGATTGTTAAAATGACAAAGATTTGGAATGATGTCTATTTGGAAATAATTGTTTAGAATTTAGGGCGACATAGTAGAATGTTTTAAAATTTAAATGTTTTGAATAAGATTTTTTTTCTTTTTTTTTTTAAAGAGGTAATGGATAAAATTTGGAACAAAACTGGTTGACGGAATGTAAGTAATTGTATTTGCTTTATGTAAGTAATTGTATTTGCTTTATACCGGATCAAATTCTTGCTCTAAAAAGATGTATTTTATGGTTTTTGTTTTAAAAATAAAAATAAAAAAATTCAAAAAAAAAACCCCTTCCTTCCAGCAGCTGCTTCTTGGCTTGTCAATTTAAAGCGATGGTATCTTTTTTTTTTCTTCTTTGTCAAGTGAGCCCTGATTTTTTCCTTCTAGCCGATTACCTGGGAGTCGGGAGGCAGCGAATAGATTGGGGGCGGGGCCAGGCAGAGGTGGTATTTACCGGTTCTCCGAACTACTCAAAATTTCCACTACCGGGGAGAACTGGTAGCAACCCACCACTGCTGTAAAAGCACTGTGAAGTGGTATATAAGTCTAAGTGCTATTGCTATTTGTGTGCATGTACGTGGATGCACTACACATGCCTTTGCAGTGGACAACTCCTTGGACAAGTCTTTGTAATTTTCTTGTAGGGTGATTTGCCCTTGCTTCCTTCTTCCTGGACTAAGAGAGCGACTGGCCCAGCTCCCCCCCTCCCCAAAGATACTGGTGATACTGGTGAGAGAGCAGGCAACCACCAGACATGCATCACAGCCAGCATAAATGACCTTACCAAATATAATACTAACCAGAAAATAATCTCGGAAGAACTCGGGCAGCTCCATGCTGATGATGTCATTATCCAGAGGGAGGAGGGAGAAGGACCACTCATCCCAGGTCACATCTAGAGGGTCAGAGATATTGTTTGGAAGCCTATTCTCTTATCTGCCTTTCACAATCTGAGTGAATAGTCAGAGGTTTGAGTCTAGAGGAAGAGAGACCAGCAGAATCATCACCTCCCATCTATTTCCAAGCCCCTTCTCCCTGTACTTTTGGGCTGAACAGCCGCATCCAGCTGTCATGCACTGGGCCTAGGTCTCGAGACTTACCACCATAGATCCCTTCCTCCTCCAACACCAACTCACATGTGTAGAACTGCAGAAGAAGACAGCCAACTTCAGGTAACCATGAAAGTGCCATACTTGGAAGCCTCAAGGACCTTAAGGGCTTCGTAATCTTTCCTGGCCAAGGGGCCTCTATGGCACAAACCTCCTTTACCAGTTGAGGCTCAATAATTCAGGCAAGGATAACTGCACTGGTGGTGTGTGGTGCCATCTTCAAGACAGTCAGAACATTTCTTCAGGCCTTAACCTGAAGATTGTTCCTGGAATCTCATATTTTTCTGAATTTGGGGCTTTAAGTTTTTAAGGCAGAAGTGGGGAACTCTGCCCCCTTTTTGACTTGTGGACTTAAACTCCCAGAATTCCTGAGCCAGCATGGGAGTTGAAGTTCATAAATCATAAAAGGGCCATAGTTCCCCACCCATTTTAAAGAAACATAGAAAGGGAAAGCTATCCCACTTTTCCTGGGCATCACAACAGCCTCTGAAACTCACATGCGCATGCAACCTCAAAGAAACCACTCTACCAATGTCACTGGAATCCCAAGCTGAACTGACAAACTGAACGCAATGGGGGGGGGCGCGGAGGGGCGGATAAACCAGCACAGGTTGAAACCTCTCTTTCCATCTCAACGAATAGAGGTGGGGAAGAAAACTTTTTCCAAGTGGAATAGTGCAATGCTTCTGTTATTCCGCATCCGTTATAAGTTTCTCACAAAAAGTTGATGCTCTAATTTGAAGTACCTACTTGATGGGCCAGAGGTTTTGAGGACAGGAAACTGAAACCACTTCTGCCCCCAACTTTTAGGTAATCTGCCCTGGAATGGGAAAGGGGGATTCTGCTAGGAGGCAGCAGGAGTCTGTTGTACTTAAATGTGATCTGACATGCTGACTAATATCTCTACAAAGCTCAAGCCCATGGTGACCCCCCCCCGCAAAGGTGCACCAGGCTTACCCAACACTTTTCGCTATCTGCCCCCCTCACCACCACCAGCGAGCCTCACCTTCTGTGGGCTGAAGATGATCTTGTACTTGCGTGCCCGACCCACTGCTTTGTCGGCATTGATCAATTCTGCAAGGAGCACTGAGTCAGTCACGCCTTCATGGGACCCCTCCACCCCCCTAGGAGGCACTCCCTGCCACTCACCTGCCACCAGCCGGAGACTCGCAAGGCGTGGACGGAGCAGGAAGCATAACCTGGGGGGAAGGGCAGGCTGCGGTCAGGGGGACACGGGTGGAGTGCCTCCCAGCTTCCCCCCAGCCCACTCACTGGTCACTGGAGCTGTGTGCTGGTTTCTTCTCCAGCTTGTAGAGCTTGTGCACGTCATGCTGCTGCGCGGAGAGACGAACATGATCGAATGCAGGAGGGAACAAAGGAGGTACCCCCATGGATCAGAATGGGATGTTTAGGTACGGATCCTTGGCTACACCTCTTTTGCCACCCACCTCAAGCCCATTTACATCCAGATTTCCTCCTCCCCTGGCCATTCTCCATGGCCAATGCCTTCCTGGCTCTCCATCCTCACCCTTAGTTCCTGCCTAGTCACCCTTTTACTCTGGCCTTCGGCTGCATGGGTCAAATAGCCCCCAGCCAATCAGGTGGCAGGCAGAAACAATGGTGCTATGAGAGCAGCATATGATGGGTGATCGGAGGGGCTGGGGGGGGAACATGTGATGCAAGATTTTTTTTTACGTGTAAAAGTATCCCTTGGTGGACCAGAGGGAGGAGGAGTGGCGCCGCAAGAGCCACTGTGGGGTGGGGGTGCATAGGTGAGTGTGTGTTGAGGAGGGAGGGAGGGAGGGGCGCCTCAAGGGAGCTTCACAAAGATGGCTTAGCTCATAACTCAGTCAACTCCAATTAAAGGAGGGAGGAGGAGCAAGACTGGTATGGCTTCTGGTGCTGCGTGGGGGACAGGCAAAACAGTGATTTGCTTTTTATCATTTGCCAGGCTAGCAAAAGGAGGAACATTTTGCAAAAGAGTGATTTACAGTAATCAGTTGGAATACTTGTTCCTACCCAAATGCTTTCTTTTGTAAAAGGAAGGAACCTTTCTTTCACTCATTGAACCTGAAATTACAAAAACTAAGATAGCAGCTTGGGGGGAAGCCGCCATTGCCACTTTGGCATGACACCTAACAGGCAGTTTGCCCCCCCCCCCGCCCCATGCACCATCTCCATTCGCCTGCCTCCCCCCCCACTCCCATCAGTGTTGGGATTCCATCGGTTCTACCTGGTTCAGGTGAACTGGTAGTGGAGGCGGCGGGAGGCTCTGCCTACCTGCCTGGACATCATTACAGACGTTCTGCGTATGCGCAGAGGTGGCGCGCGCACTCACATCTGCAAACCAGTAGTGAAGGTAAGTGAATACCACTACTGACCCCCACCTTCTGTAACACAAGGAGCTGCGCCTCCCTCCTTTAGTTGGAGCTGACTGTTGCAAGCCAAGCTGTCTTTGCGAAGCTCCCTTGAGGCACCCCTCCCTCCCTTCCTCCCCAACACACACTCACCTATGCACCCCCCACTCCTCCCGCTGCCACTCCCCCTCCCCTCCAGTCCTGGTGACGGATCCGGATGCTTTTGCACTTTAAAAAAAATCTTGCATCACCTGCCACCCCCCCCCCCCAGCCCTTGCAATCACCCATCACCAACTGCACACTGCCACCAGAAGGCCATTGCACCTGCCTGCCACCCGATTGCCTGGGGGCCACTGTCCCGTGCAGCCAAAGGATGTCTGGGCGAATGGGCAGGGACGAAGGCTGGGATCCACTGGCCGTGGGGGGAGGGCCAGCGGAGGAGGAAAGCTGGTTGTGAGGGGGCTGAGGAGGGTGGCTGCAGACGGCGCGGCCAAAGATGGGAGCCTGAAGCTCCCAGGCCCCTCGCGGACCCACCTTCAGGATGGAGACGTTGGCGATGCGGTCCAGCGGGCTCATGAGGTCGGCCTCCAGGAAGAGGTCCTTCTTGCCGGGCAGCTGCGGAACCGAGAATCGGGTCAGGGCCGCCCCTCGCGTCCCGCCCGCGCCCGCGCCCGCGCCCGCACCCACCTGCTCGAGGAGGTAGACCAGCTGGTCCCGCGCCAGACGCTTCAGCAGGCCGAAGTCCGGCAGGTCGGGGGGGGCCCGGGAGGCCATGGCGGTGGCGCCCGAACCCCTCCCGGAAGCGGGCGGTCCGCGGCTCCGGAGCTTCCGCCGCGACGCTTCCGGGCTAGCGCGCGACGCCCCTGGCAGCCAGCAGGCGCCACAGGGGCTCCTCCAACGCCGGGCAGCTCCCGCGGAGGGCGTCGGCCACGCGCGCGGCCCAGGCGAAGTACTCGCGCACGCGCTGCTCAGACCAGTCCTCGGGCGCGCGCCGGTCCAGGTCGCGCAGGTTGTGCAGCTTGTCGGCCAGCGCCACCAGCCGCGCGCCCGCGCTCAGCCCCGCCGCGCGCTCCACCTGCAGCCGCTTCCGCTCGGTCCGGGGCAGCGCCTTGTCATCGGTCAGCTCCTCCACCAGGCGCCGCACCCCCGGCCCGAAGCGCTGCTCGAGCTCCGCGAAGGTGGCGTCCGTGTCCTCCACTGTGTCGTGCAGCAGCGCGGCCTGCGGGACGAGGGAGGCTCAGCGTCCGCCGGGAGCTCCCCCCCCCTCGCCGCCGCCGGCCGGCCGGCTCACCTGCAGCACCGCGACGTCGGTCACGCCGGCCTCCTGCGCCAGGATCTGCGCCACGCCTGCGGGGGAGAGCATGAGGGGCAGAGTTAGCCCCCCCCGCGCCGCCCGCCTCGCGCCCGCCTCGCGCCCCGCCTCACCGATGGGGTGGTTGATGTAGGGCGTCCGCTCCGGGTCCTTGCGCCGCTGCGCCGAGTGCTTGCGGGCCGCGAAATCGACGGCGTCCAGCAACCGCGCTGCCTCGCTGCCGCTCATGGCCGGGCTCGGTCCCGGCGGAGGGGGCCGGAAATCCGGGCATCGGGGCCCCCAACCGACTCCGCCTGGCGCGGGGACGCCGATCTCCGTCGCCAGGGGCTGCCAGGGGCCTTCGGGGGCGTGTACCGCCTCGCCCGCGGCGTCTCCCCGAGGCCCGCGAAAGCTTCCAGCCGCAGGCGAAGCCTCGCTCCGTGCCGTTTCTGTCCGGGGCCGCGGCGGAATGAAGGCCGCCCTCGGAAGAGAGAGGAGCGGCGCAGGATCGCCTTCGCCCTCTTTATTTCGGCTGCATCGCGCTATTGGCCGGTTGCCTCTCGGCCCTCACAGGGCGGTGGTTGTAGGGAAAATAGGATTAGGTAAATTAGCCACGCTGAGGTATATAGAAGACGCGGGGTAATAATTATTGTCCCTTTCCCCACCGAAGCAGCCCTGTGCCTAGAATTCAAAGTCCGCTGGTTTCTAAGCCAGCACCATAACCAAACTGCCCAAGCCGGTGAAAGAGAGAGTGAAAGCCCTGGTTTACAAGGAGAAAAAGATGCGGTTTGGTCTTCTCCAGGTGTTGCCGTTACAATTCCTGTTACCTTGGGACACAAATTCATACAGGTAGTTCTCAATTTATGACCATTTAGCCCCAAAATTTCTGTTGCTAAGCAAGAGAGTTAAGTGACTTTTGCCCCATTTTATGACATTTCTTGCCACAGTTGTTAAGTAAATCTGGCTTCCCCATTGACTTTGTTGTCAGGTCGCAAAAAGTGATATGACTTAAATGATCAGATGGTTATAAGTCACTTTTTTCAGTTTTGTAACTTCAGTCACTAAACAAATGGTTGTAAGTCAGACTAGTTGTAGTACTTTCTGCCTATTGCTTAATCTTATATCTTATAAACTGATAATCTTAATCTTATAAAATGATAGTTATACTATCCTGCCAGATATTTCTCCCATCTTTGTGTCATTTGTAAACTTAAATATTTTCACTGTTGCACATAAAGAGCAGGGATCCAACCCAAAGCTCCCTTTTTATAAACTTTATAAAAAGCTTTTTATTAATAATACAAAATTAAAAAAACATTGGACATAGATATGACATCACTGGTTCCATACATCTTCTGTCACTTTACAATAATATTAGTACTCATATAAACATAATTCTTAAGCTTTGTTCACTAAGCATAATATATTAATACTTTTTCCCTTATTTCTGTATATTTATCTCTTAAACATACATTTATCTATAATAGCATCTATATTTTTGTTCTAACACTATGCATTTGTCTTGGATACCCTCTTGTTATCTACCCAATCATAAAATTGTTCCCAGATTTTGTAGTACTTAGTTTCGCTTTTATCCTTGAGTTCCAAAGTAAGTCTGTCCATTTCTGCGCAGTTAAAGATTTTCAGTAATTTTTCCTCTTCAGTTGGAATATCTTTCTCTTTCCATTTTTGAGCGAAGGCTATTCGTGCCACTGTGACTATATGCAATAATAAATAATTTGTATCTTTCTTATATTTTCTTTCTATAATTCTCAATAAGAAAAATTCTGGTTTGACCTTTATATCTGTTAGCAAAATTTCTTCCAGCCAGTACTTCAGTAAATTCCAAAATTTCTGCGCCTTTGGGCATTCCCACCACATGTGGTAGTAATTCCCAACCGTCTCTCCACACTTCCAGCATATCGAGGATTTCCCCTTATTCATTCGTGCTAATCTTGTAGGTGCCACCTATAGAACATCTTATAGAGGTTTTCCTTGTAGGAAGTTGCTAGTGTGATTTTTAAATTTTTTCCTGTAAACTTTGCCAATTGTCCAAATCGATATTGTGCCCAAAATATTTACACCAAATATCATCGTTTCTTTCACCTGTTCCTCAATCATATCTTGTTCTAATAAATATCGATATAGTTTACTTATGGTCTTGCCTCCCCTGCTAAATAAAATTTTATCTAATTCTTTTTTTTTTTTTTTTTTTTATTGCAAAAGTTTTACAATTACATTTTCACCCCTTTTTTTTTCACCCCCCCACCTCCCTCCCCAAACTTCCCGTCCTCCCTAACCCTCCCTAACCCTCCCCCCCCCAGACTTCCCTATTATGTACTCATAACTAATAACACTGATATATATACCTGAACCCATCCCTCCCCCTACATAATTTTCCCTCTTTGTCTCTTTATATTAAAATATTTCTAATACATTGTTTTCAAATAAAAGCTATTTGATACTTTCTAATTTGGTATTTGTTCTGAACATATTCTATCCACCTTTTCCATTCCCATTCATAAGTCTCTTGTGAACAATCTTTTAAATATGCTGAAATCTTCGCCATCTCTGCAAAACTGGCCATCTTCGAAGTCCATTCCTCGATAGTAGGCAAAGCTTCATTCTTCCAATATTTACCTATCAACAATCTTGCTGCTGTTATCATATACAATATTAATTTTGTTTCATCCCGTGTAAAACCCTTAACTATGCCCAATAAAAACAATTGTGGAGAAAATTGAATTTTTTTCTTCAAAACATTCTGCATGACCCACCATATTTTTATCCAAAAAGCCTTAACTTTCCTACAGGTCCACCAAACATGATAATACGTAGCATCCAAACATTCACATCTCCAACATTTTGGCTGAACATTAGGGTACATACATGACAACTTTTTAGGATCTAGATGCCATCTATAAAACATTTTATAGAAATTTTCCCTCAAATTCTGCGACTGTGTAAATTTAACATTCTGAACCCAAATTTTTTCCCATGTTTCCAACATCACTGGTTCTTCAAAATTTTGTGCCCACTTAATCATACAATCTTTAACTAATTCCGTTTCTGAATCCCTTTCTAGCAAAACATTGTAAAGCCTTTTAATATGCATTGGACCTTTCTCTCTTATATGTCTAACCAATTCTTCCTCATGCAACATAATACCAGTTTTTTGGTCCTCTTTCCATCTCAGTTGTAATTGATTATATTGTAACCAGGTTAAATTAATCCCTTCGTCCAACAGTGTCTGCAATGTCTTCAACTGCCATCTGCCCGCATCTGTAAAAAGAACCTCTTTGTATAAAAACCCCCCGAGTGACATTATATTTGTATTCCACAAGGTATGACCAAGATCCAGCCATAGCGGTATTTTATAATCCCATTTGAGTCGGTGCTTCTTCCAAACTCTCATCAAAGAGTCTCTAAGTATATGACTTTTAAATACTTTATCAACTTTGTCATCATAAAATAGGTAAGCATGCCATCCAAATTCAAGATCAAAACTTTCTGCATTCAATATTCCAGCCTTTTTACTTCCAAACCAATCACTTGTTAAAGTTAAAGCTGCTGCATCATAATATAACTGTAGGTTTGGAAGTTTAAGGCCTCCTCTTTCTGGAACATCTTGCATAATTTTCAATTTCACTCTCGGCTTTTTCTCGTTCCAGACAAACTTATTAAGTCCAGTTTGCCAAACTTTCAGTTGTTTATCACTTTTAAGCACCGGAATCATTTGAAACAAAAACAGAAATCTTGGCAAAATGTTCATCTTAACTGCTGCTATTCTTCCAAGTAAAGACAGTTGCAGCTTTTTCCAAGTCTCCATGTCTTTCTGAGCCTCTCGCCACAACACCTCATAGTTATTTTGAAACAATTTCATGTTTGATTCTGCAACCTGAACTCCAAGATATTTTACCTTAGGTACAATTTCAAAACCTGCCCTCCTTTCAAACTCATATTTACGATCTTGTGTCATATTTTTGACTATCATTTTAGTCTTTTTTGAGTTCACTCTGAAACCTGAAACTCTACCATAGTCTTGTATAATGTCGTTCATCAAGATTATTGATTCCATTGGTTGTGATAGGGTAACCACCAGATCATCTGCAAATGCCTTTACTCTATAATCCTCTTGCCTTATCATTATGCCTTTCAAAATTTTTGAGTCCCGTATTGTATTTAGCAAGACTTCCAATGTTAAAATAAATAAAAGTGGGGACAACGGACATCCCTGTCTTGTTCCTTTTTCAATTTTAAACTCTGTCGTCAAACTTCCATTAATAATAATCTGTGCTTTTTGCTCTTGATAAATTGCTGAGATTGCCTGTGTAAACTGGTCCCCAAAGCCCATCTTTTTTAAAGTCTTTAGTAGAAAATTCCAATCCACTCTATCAAAGGCCTTCTCCGCATCCAAAAAGACCAGCACTGCAGAAATCTGTTTATTCTTATCAAGATATTCCAATAAGTCTATTACTTGCCTTACATTGTCCTTCATGTATCTACCCTCAATAAATCCCGCTTGGTCCTCATGAATCACCTTTTGGATTACTGGCATCAACCTGTTGGCTAATACCTTCGCGTAAATTTTATAGTCTGTATTCAAAAGAGATATTGGTCTGTAGTTCTCTGGTTTTTTAGGACCAACTTGTTCTTTTGGTATCAAAGATATATAAGCAGTTGTCCAGGATGGGGGTATTTTACCCCCTTGTTGAATATTGCAAAATAAATCTCTAAGTTGTCCCACCATTTCAGCTTGTAAAGTTTTATAGTACACTGCAGTCAAACCATCCGTGCCAGGAGCTTTAGCTGTTTTTAGCTGTTTAATTGCTGCTGTTATCTCCTCCTCTGTTATAGGATAATTCATTCTTTCCTTTTGTTGATCAGTAATTTTTGTAACTCTCTTATCCTTTAAATATTTTTCTATAAGTCCATTCTGCACCTCATCTTTGGCATATAGTTTAGTGTAATAATCCACAAAAGCTTCTTTAATTAGTTTTTGTTGAAAGATTTCTTTCCCTCCAATATCAATACTATCAATAGTCCGTATACTTTGTTTTTTCCTCAATGTGTAAGCCAACCATCTGCCCGGTTTATTAGCATTGCAAAATGTATTATGCTTCGCGTATTGTAAACTTGTTGCAACTTGTTCCGCCATAAGCATTTGGAATTGATCTTTCAAAAGTTTTATAGCACTTCGTATTCTTTCATCTGTTGGGTTTTTAATAAGTAACTGTTCTTTATTCTTTATTTCCATTTCCAACTCAGATCTTTTCTTTTGTCGGAACAGTCTATGTTTAGAATTCATGTAGATAAGTACCCCTCTCATATAAGCTTTACTTGCATCCCAAACAATTTCAACTGGGGTACCTTTATTCAAATTTATTTCAAAAAATTCTTTCAAATGCTTTTTAAGTTCTATTATATTTTTTTCATATCTAAACAGGTTCTCATTTAATCTCCAAGAACGTCTCTCAACCTTATCCATCTCGATTTCTATCCATACAGGACTATGATCAGTCAAAATTCTTGGAAAAATCTTTGTTCTTTTTGTCTTAACAAGTAGATCATTTGACAACAAGATAAAATCAATCCTAGAAAAAGATCTATGTCTATCAGAAAAAAAAGTGTAATCCAATTCATTTGGGTTATGTATTCTCCAAACATCTTTTAGTTCCATATCTTCTTTCATATCAAAAAAGGTCTGTGGTAATCTAATTCTAGACTTTGCCAAGCTCTTTTTATCTAATTTAGAATCAATTACTCCATTCCAATCTCCCATAATTAAAATAGATCTGTAGTCCCATTGCAATATTTTAGTATGTAACATCTTGTAAAAATAATCCTGTTGTTGGTTGGGAGCATAAATTCCAATCAAAAGAATTTGTCCATTTGCTGTAAACAATTCAATTGCTACAAATCTACCATCTTGATCTACTTCTATAACTTTTGCTGTTAATTTTTTATTTACATAAATAACCACACCATTCTTTTTCTGCGAAGTTGAAGATATATAATGTGCTCCTAGTTTTGAGTTTATCAAATATTTTTGATCTTGAGTTGTAATGTGCGTTTCTTGTAAACATATTATATCATTATTAAATTGTTTCAAATATGTAAATAATTTTTTCCTTTTCTGTGCTGAATTCAACCCATTGACATTCCAAGATAAACACTTAAAGGTCATTGACCTCTTCATGGAGCGCGGAGCAATATGCTTGAAGTTCATCCACAAGCTTCGATCTCGCTCCTCCCATAGCGCCAATCTCTTGTGCAGTGCTCTTAACTGCCTTCTTGTCTTGTCTTTCCTGTTGTTGTTGTTGCTTCTGTTTAAGTAGCTTGGATTGAGCTCTAGTTATACGTTGATCTTTAACTTCAGTCAACTGAATCAAATCCAAAATTGGAGAAGAATCCAGCGATGGCTCACTCAGAATACCTCCTTCTGCACCTTGCACGTTTTCTAATTCCTGCTTAGACTGTTCTTTCAATTGCCTCTCTTCACTCTCCTTAATCTCCAGAACTGTAGATGTACGTGGAGATGGTGTTCTTTCCATAAGAATAGTACTGTAAAAGTGTTGCGCCTTCTCCACGGTATTCAACCGATATCCTTCTCCCTTATATCTGAAAATTACCCCAGCTGGTGCATCCCACCGGAAGGGTATCTGTAAATTTTTCAATTCCTTAACAAGAAAACCAAATTCTTTTCTAGCTTTCAGCATTTTAGGAGGTAACTCTTTAAAAATTACAAGCCGTGAGCCCCCCACTTGTATAGAGGTGTGGAAAGATTTTTGCAGGATATCATTTCTAATTTCTCTCTCAGTAAAGTATATGACCACATCTCTGGGTAATTGTCTTTGCCTGGCCACCCAAGAGTTCACTCTGTAAATTTTATCTATTTTATGAAATACCAATTCAGGATTAACTTGTAGAATCTTAGCCAGGGCTTCAGAGCAAACTTGTCTCAAGTCCTGTCTTTCCTCCTCTCGAATTCCCCGAAGCCGTATGGCAAATTCCATCGCCCGGAATTGTATCATAACAATCTCATCTTCAATTCTCTGCATTTTATTGTCAACTTCATCAATTTTATAATCATTGTCTTTCATCCTAACATTAACTTCTGATTTAAATTCTTCAACTTTAAAATCAACTTTCCCAATAAAATCTGCCAGGCCAGACGCCACTTCTGATATTTTTTTGGTCACCATAATTTGGTTCTGTTTCACCATGTCTTTAATTTCATTAATTTCCTGCAAAAATTCCTGATGTGATTTTTGAAGTTCCTGTTGTGATTCTTGAAATTTATCATCCAAAGTTTTAGAAATAAATTCTTTTAAATCTGCCACATCAAATTCTTTTTTCTGAGTTTGTAACTGTTGAGCAGGGGGAAGTTGCGTTTGCTGTTTGTGTGTGGGGGATCCCCCCCCTAATGCCTTCCCTTCCTGCTTCTTTGAAGCCATCCTGGCTCGTGATCTAGTTTTTCTAAAGAGGGAGGTTCCTTTTCCTTTCCCTCCTGCACAAAGACTTCTAAAAAAGTCCCCCAGATTTGATCAAACAAGGGTTAAAATAAAGCAAAGTCCAATATTGAAAAGGGAAAAAATTTCCGAGTTATTTCTCTTGTAACAAGCAAGGCAGCTTAGTAGCAACTTGGAAACTTTGTAGCAAAACAAAGTAACTTCACCAATCCACACTCGCTGGCTCGTTAACTCTGAAGCTAGGCGCCATGTTTTTTCAAAGCACTTTCACTCACTCGCATTTTCTCAGATTGAAAAGTCAACAAAGTGCTAATACTTGCGTTTCCAAATTTCAGGATTCAGGTAGTTTCGCTGTTTATTAAAGCTGGTTCTTTCGCTTTAAGTTTCCTGCAGCCGGCTTGTTCTGCAGAAGCAGAATCGTCCCACGCCGCCCGGAGTCTCAGCAGGTTGGAAGGGAGCCGCGCCTGTTTCCTCCCCAGAAACAATTCCCTGGGGGGTTACAGGGGCTCGACCTGTGCCCTGCTATCTCTCCTCCAATAATCCTCAGGATTTTGAAGTTTTCGAGCCGCTTCTCGATCGCGAAGCGGCTCTACAGGCGGCGGGGCTGGCGGAGCTTCAAAGAGCGCCGCCGTCGCCGAAGACAAGGAAACCGGAAGTCAAAATTTTATCTAATTCTGATGATTCTTGCTTTATGCCCCATTCCTTTTTATCTTTGCTAAATTTAGTTTGAATTTGGAGATACGCCCACCATTCCAATTTGATTCCTTCTTCCTTTAAAGTATTTCTCGCTTTTAATTCTCCTTTCTCATTCAAAATATCTTTATAGGTGACAGCTCCCCCTCATTTTGTCAAATTTGGATGTGTGTATATTTCTAATGTTGACACCCAATTAGGAATTTCCATATAATTATTTCCTTTTATTTTTTTCCAAATATCCAGTAGAGCTCTCCTAATATAATGGCTCCGGAAGTACTGATGGGCTAAATGTTTTTCCTCCCATAGAATAGCGTGCCAACCTGTCTGTAGGTCATGACCTTCTAGTGCTAATAGTCTTGTGTTTTTAAGATGCATCCACTCTCTTAGCCAAACCAATGCCACTGCCTGATAATACTTTGTACAGTCTGATAGACCGAATCCTCCTCTTTCTCTATCATCTTGTAATAATTTGAATCTGATTCTCGGTCGCCAAAGCTGCCTGTGTCTTGATGCATGATTTCGCCTCATTGGAACAGTTGGTCAGCTGTGCGTCCACCTAATGAGGGCAAGGCCAGCATTCTGCATTTGCCTGTCTCTGTTAAATTCTTTGGGAGGTTCTGCTGAGATCCATATGGATATGTCAGCCACACTGAAACAGCCGGTTGTTGGGCTTGGCAGACATTATTCCTGATTTATTTTATTGACTTTATTTCAGCAGCCTCTTGCTGAGCAGATGCTCCCAATGCAACCTGTCTGTGGCTCACTGGTCCTTTCTGAAACTAGCAGCATCTGCCTTTTGCCAATTTTCTGGAATCCTTCAGGCTCCAGAAAGGGATACAAGTGGCATCTCTGCAGATCTCTTCAGATGTAGGTCCTGAAAGTTGAACATTGTTTGCAGCAGCGTGATGCTCCCTGGCCATCCCTTCCTTGACCCTCCTTTCTTCCTGTTTCCTCCTTCCTCCTTGGCAGTTAGCCCCTTTTACTACTTGAGCTCCCTCCCCAAGCTCTTCTTGTTTTCAGCTTCCCTTGAGAGCATTTCTGACTTACTTTCTCCAGCTATGACAACGCCTGGACATTGTCTTAATGATTATATGGACCTTCCTTTTCTATTCACACCATGCTTCATTCTTAACTTCAGTTGAATGAGCCTCAGGCATCCTTGATTGCCCTTTTCCTCCAAATTGAAGGGTGATTTTCTTCCAGTACCCAATTCATTTACTTATTTATTTCCCGCCTTTATTTCTGCAAACAACTTAAGGCAGTGAACATATCCAACACACTTTCCTCCTCCACTTTTTCCCACACAATAACAACCCTGTAAGGTGGGTTGGGCTGAGAAGGACAGGCCAAAAATGTCACCTAGTTGGCTTTCATGGTTAAGGCAGGATTTGAACTTCTTCCCAGCCTGTTCATGCTCTCTTTGGATTTCTGTGCATGAGATCCCACCTACAATTTCTCCAAGCTCTTCTGAAATCTAACCTTTGTGTGGTGACCATCCTCCATATTTCTCTTTCTGTGGAACAATTGAAGGACACAGTCCTTTCCTCCAGCTTTTCCCAGCTCTCCCCTGCTGTTTAGGATCAGGCCTGATCTCCTTGTCTCTTCTCTGAGGACTCTGAGGGATTTTTGCAGTCTTGATTTGACTTTAGAAGATACTCCTAATGGGTGACCTTCTGTTATTTCTTTTCTCTGAATGACCTGGCCTGGGGAGCATTATCCAAATCTGACTGCCTAGATGGCACCCCACAATAGTTTTGCTTTTTGTATTCTTACTCAAATGTTCTCAGCTGGATTTCTTTCTCAAAGAAATAGATCAATTCGCTGGGGCCCAGGGTTGGGAGTGGGTCCGGTGCCCTCACTGGGGCTTCTACAGGCTATGAAAGAAAGAGAATGTGTGAAATTGGAAGGGATCATCAAAATTGCTCCTCCTGGGTGGGAAGAGAAATAGCCCCAGATGTGACTCCAAGAACCACAATAATCAACGCAAGGAAGGAAATGGAAAGGCTGGTCAGGAACACCTTCCAATTCCAGACACGGAGGATGGTCATAATCTGAAGAGGAAATGCAGGAATGATCCAGGGAGGAAGGCAAGTGGGAAATTGGCAGACTATGAATCTTGCAGGGGGCTACCAAAGGTTGCTTCTGGTTTATGAAAGACCAATGTGGATAAAACCATGCAGAAGTGGAAACAGTAAAAATCCTGTGACCAGATTACACTGGACACCTTTCAGGAGAGGAGAGGTGGTTGCAGGGGAACTCCTTTTGATTTGAGATTCCTGGAGGCAGTCTGTGTGCAAAGGGAATTAGCTTCCCTAACCTGCTCCTGACTTGCCATAGGCAGGGGGATGGGGAATCAGGCCTCACAGCTTCATTGAGGAATTTGCACCTCAATCAAAACAAAGCACATCCTAGCCAGCCAAAGTCAAAGCCATCTTCACAGAAACCAGTAACAGCCGGAGGTAGTGACTTCTATGACCTGCAAAATTGTTTCGTTGGGGAATGTGACTGATAACACACCTTGGGGGGGGGGGAAACAGGGTCATAGGCAAGGCGTGAACTGAGTGGGGTCAGAGCTGGCTTCACTTGGTCCATGTCGGCATGTTGCTTCTAATAACTGGATTTTTCTTCAAACTTCGCTTGAGGCTCCTGCTTTCATTAGCGCATCGGTCGGGACCTTGACAGCAACCAGCTCTGCCAAAACTAACCAAGACAACCGGGATTCCTGAGCCCCGGACTCTCCACCTGCTCTCCGATACCTAGGGTAGGTGGAGAGAAACTCAGGCCACTATGGCAGAGGGTGGAATATCCAAAGAAAGCCTGCTCCTGGCAACCGAGAAGGAGGCAGAACCTACCCCCACCCAGGGACCTCCAGGAGCCAGCAGCTCAAGCGGAACTCAACTGCAACTGTCGCTGACCACGGAAGCCGAGACGCCCAGGGTGCCTGTCTCAGTGATCGAAGCAGAAAGGGATGAGTATTGGTGGAAGAGTAAAGCAGTCGAGGTCGGTGCAACCTCGGGTGCCCCCCCCCCAGTTCCCTTCGCCTGGGGCAATGCATAAGTGAGCAAGAAAGACTAGAGTGGATGAAGGAGTGGGAAGTGGTGAGAGCCCCATTTCCTCTAGTGGGAGCCCCAGGTAAATCCTTAGATTGAGGGAGGAATTTGACTAAACCACCCTTCGCAATGAGGGGCTGTCATGCCACCCAAAAGGAAGGGGAAAAGAGATGGGTGCAATCGATCCCCATGAAGTGAGGAGAAGCCCCAACCAACCCGCCAAGCTCCGATTAGCCAGCCCTAAGTTTACGCTGAGCCTAACCTCAGAGCAACTGCAGGACGCCCACATGCTCCCAACCACTCAAAAATGGAGAGAGAGACAAGAACACAGCCCCCTTCTCTACCCACCAGAAGGACACTGAGCATGAGGCTGCTGCCAGTAGCCTCTCCTGCAAGCCACCCAGGCTGGGCGAACCCCCCCTCTCCTCGGGCTAGAATTGATGCAGATCGCCAGGCCCAAGCAAATGGGACCCAACAAGACAAGGGAGAGGCAGTGTGGAATGAGCCGCCTCGATTCAAGGGGAAGTCTTGATAGCATGCACCTATCTTGGTGAAAGCATTCCATGACCTATTCCCGTCACGGCCGCATCTGGATCGTCAGACCTGGGGGAATGGCCCTGCGGTGAGCGATAGTGGTGTGGTCCGCCAGCAGCCTGTGGAGCTGGCAGCGGAGTCGGACAGTGAGGAGGCTGAGGAAGAACATGGGCCAGTCCTGGAGGCTGGGGAAGGCTCAGATATGGGCTCTGCATCAGAGGCAGAGATGGGGCCACGGCCATCTGGGAGTGATGTGCGGACTCTGGAACCTCCAGAGGCTGACAGCAGAGAGGCAGAGGAACAAGAAAAGCCGTTCCTAGTGCACGCATGAGAAGAGCTGTCAGAAGGCAAGAGCAACTAAAGCAAAAAGGACGACTCGGGAGCAGGGCCAAGAGATGATTGGCCCTACTCCCAGAAGGCTTAAAAGACCCGCAACAGCTCTTAGGCTCTTTGTCAAAACACAACATTGATAGATTTGTCTCTTATCTTGCTGCATTTATTTCTTGTCGCCGTCTTCTGCTTCTGAACTTTTGCCAAGAAAAGCCTTTGGCAGGTTGCCTAATAAGACCATGGTTGGTGATAAGGCTGAAGAATTGTGTTATGAAGAATTTGTCTTGAATTAGTTTGGACAACCCTGAGAATGAGTTAATTCTCATCTGTTCTAATAAAGTCTGTTTGTTTCGAACAGTTTGTGTCTGATAATACCTACTTGGGCCTGGGTCACAACAGGTATGGAGATGGAGGGTAGAATCACCCCCACCTAAAAAGCCCTGCATGGAGCCGCTTTCCCCTGGAATGGATGTCTTTTTGTTGTTTTTTATTGTTATCATCATCATCATCATTATTATTGTTAGTTCTGAGATTTTTCAATTTATTATCTTTTTATCTATATTGTTAAGTGCTAAAAAATAAAAGCAACAGTTAAATAAAGTTGTTCCCTGAACCACGATTATTTTCCTTTAGCATTCGGTGGATAGAATGATAAATAAATGTACAACAGGTATACAATAAAACTAGAAAAATTCTTTATATACAGTAATTTATTTTTAGACCTATTGTCATTACACTTTTCTTAGGGACAGGGTGAACTTTTGATTAATTGCAGAATTTCACCAATCGTCTTTGTCCCTAGTTTTTCCCAGCTACATTTATTTTTCACTGCTGTATGAGAGACAGTGTAATAGTACTGTTACCATATACAATTGGGCATGCTATAGGACTATGATGGCGAACCTATGGCACGCGTGCCACAAGTGGCACATGGAACCTGGGCATGCGAGCGTTGCCCTAGCTTAGCTCCAGCGCGCATGCACGTGCCGTCCAGCTGATTTTCAGGCCTTGGGGAAGGCCATTTTCTACCTCCCCAGGTTCCTAGAAAGGCTCTGGAGCCTGGGGAGGTTGAAAAACATCATTTTCTGTTCCAACAGAAGTTGAGAAATGGGACCTCCAGGAGGGTAGGAAGGCCGTTTTCGCCCTCCCCAGGCTCCTAGAAATCTCTGCAGCCCTGGGAGGGCCCCCCATGCCAAAAGAGGGCGGAATACAAGGGGGGGTCGTGCACGCATGCGTGGGGGTGGGGCGCATTGAAATCTGACTGATGGCACACACGCGCAACCCCTCCACAATCCCCCCACTTTTGGGACATGATGGCAAAAAGGTTTGCCATCACTGCTATAGGATATCTTGCTTGGGTAGGAGGCTGGACTAGAAGACCTCCAAGATCCCTTCCAGCTCTATTCTGGTTGATTGATGGATTGATTGAAGTAGCACACTTGTTATGAGAATCTGGCTTCTCCATTACGTTTGCTTGCCAGAAAGACGCAAAAGCTGATCACATGACCCTAGGAGATTGCAACCCTCATAAAGATGAGTCAGTTGCCCAGAGGAACAGAAAGAAACATTGAAAAGACCAATCTCTGAAACCAAATTTGGAACGGCAATGAAAAAACAAAAAAATAATAAATCCCCAGGCCCCGATGGATTACCGATAGAACTATATAAAAATATGCTAGAACAGACTGGAGAACTTATGTTAGAAATATTTAATGAAGTATTGCAAGGGACAAAAACACCAAAATCCTGGTCAGAAGCTCTAATTACATTGATTCATAAGGAGGATTCAGATCCACAACTAATACAAAATTACAGACCTATCTCTCTACTGAATTTCGATTATAAATTATGTCAATAATTGCGGATGGAAGTGCAAGACTGGATACGGAACATACTATCATCAATGGTGGACCTGTACGATGGCACAAAAATTCTGGAAGAAAATCAAAACTTGGATAGTAGAAATAATTCAGAACCCAATAGAGGGAAAACCGGAACAATTTCTGTTAGGAATCTCAATAGACAATTATACTAAAGAAATACAGTACCTAATATTGCATATATTGACTGCAGGATGTATTGTATACACACAATATTGGAAGAAGGAAACACTTCCAACGGAAGAGGATTTAATTAAAAAAATTCTAGAATGTGCAGAATTAGATAAATTAACTAAAGAAATTAAGGGGAAAGAAGAATCAAAGTATGATAAGGTTTGGAGTAGATGGTATGAATGGTTGAAACATAAGGAAATAAGTTAAATGAAGGAAGAAAGGAGGGGGAAAATGTGTATGATCTTTTGTTAGTAAAGAAGAAATGATATAAAGTAGAAAATGAACGTCAAATAAGTATATACTTAAATATTTGTAAATATTGATGTATAGAAAGAGCAGACCGCTATGTATAGCTGAAAGAAAGGTAATATTTTTCTTTTTTGTGTTATTTTTTGTTGTATGTATATGTTTGATTTTTAATGTGTTTTTAATGTGTTTAAAATAAAAAACTTCAAAAAAAAAGATGAGTTAGTTGCCAAGCCTCTGAATATAGATCACGTGACCATGGGGATGATGCGATGGTCGTTACATGTGAAAAAAGGTCATAAATCCATTTTTCAGTGACTTCAAGAACCAACAGCTCACTGATGGTGGCCCTTTAGTTCAGGAGTCTTCAACCTTGGCTACTTTAAGCCTGGACGACTTCAATTCCCAGAATTCCCCAGCCAGTTTTGCTCGCTGGGGAATTCTGGGAGTTGAAGTCCTCCAGGCTTAAAGTAGCCAAGGTTGGAGACCCCTGCTTTAGTTCATGGTTGAGTGCAATTATAGCTCTGGGATAAAAACTATTTAGAAAACATGTGGTCCGAGTTTTAATTGTTCTGTATCTTCTGCCAGAAGGCAACAGTCCAAAAAGATTGTAAGCAGGATAGGAAGAGTCTCTGAGAATGTTATGCAACTTTCTCAAACAGCGAGATTCGAAAATGTTGTCCAGGGCTGGTAGCTGGAGTCCGATGATATTCTGGGCAGTTTTAATGATTCTCTGTAGAGCTTTCTTGTCCGCTACAGAGCTGCTCTGATACAATGCAAGAATGCCGTATGTCAGGATACTCTCAATGGTGCTGCGATAGTAGGACAGAAGTAAATGCTGAGATAGATTTATCCTCCTGAACATTCTCAGGAAGTACAGCCTCGTCTGTGCCTTCTTCACAAGCATGTTAGCATTCATAGTCCATGAGAGGTCCTGTGCTTAATATCAGTAGAGGAATGGTGAGATCCCATCCTTACTGACTGTGGCCTACCTGTCAGAAAATCCCTTATCCACCAACAAATCCTCTGATTTATACCCAAATTGGACATTTTAAAAAACAACCTGTTGGGTAAAATGGTGTTAAAGGCAGAGCTATAATCCACAAATAACAGTCTCGCATATGTCCCCTGTTGTTCTAAGTGATTCAATACAGTATGGACAACAAGAGACATTGACATTTAAATGGTGATACTGAGGAACAAAGAAGAGGGGAGACAATTTTGAGTTTCTCATAAACTATTGTGAGTAAAGCAGAGAATGAACTTTCGTGCTACTCTTATATTCTCAATTCTTAGTAAACTTGAATCAACTTTTCCTTTTCAATTGAAAATGTACCAATTAACAAGGTTCCTGAGAGGACAATATCCAGGCAAGATATGCTACGTCGCCATTCACTTGTGGTAAATTTTTTTGTTTACAGTTGAATTGAAATCGCCATGCATAGAAATTCTTTGTGCCAGTTATTTTTTTTAAAAAAGTTTTTTATTTTTATTTCTCATAAACACATTTATATGTACAGTCCCCTTATTTTTTAACTTTCGCTTTTAATTTTTACTTTTTACTTTTTCGGGGCTGCTCTTTTACCCTTTACTTTTATTCCAACCTTTCTTCTTCTCCTCCCCTTCTCTTCCTTCCTCCTTCTCCTCCTCCTTTCTTCTTTCTTCCTCTCCTTCGCTTTCCTACTTCCCCTTCCCTTCCCCCACTCCTCTCTTCTTTCCCCCTGGTTGTGTAAAGAAGCAAAACATTATTGGGTGAAAATACAAACATGATTAGAGGGAATGTTGCAGCAACATAAAGAGTTAAAGCCAGAGATATTCTTACTGGGAATTTTACCAGAGAATTACAGTAAAGAAGATAGATATTTGATTATTCATATAATAACAACGGCTAGAATTGTATTTGCACAAAATTGGAAAACAGATGGCCTTGGATCGAGTCGTGCCTTTGCGGCCTCTGACCCGGTGTCAATCCCTCGTGGCTCCTTGGTTCACCGAGGAGCTGAGGGAGATGAAACGCCAGAAAAGACGCCTAGAGAGCGGTTGGAGGGCCAGTTTCACTGAATCTGACTGAACACTGGTAAGGTCGCATATTAAGACCTACTTAGTGGCGATGAAAGCGGCAAAGTTTAATTACTTTTCCGCTCTTATTGCGTCATCAGAGAATCGTCCGGCTGCTCTGTTTAGGGTGACCCGGTCCCTGCTCCACCCGGGAGCGTGGGAGGACCCCTTGGAAGGCAGGGCCAAGGATTTCGGACAATATCTGTATGACAAAATCGCTCAGATCCGGGGGGATTTGGACTCTGGGTAGATTCGGGCAGGGTGGCGAGGAATAGTCTTGTGAACGTTATCTGGGAAGAGTTTGACTCTGTGACCCCTGATGACGTTGGACAGGATTCTGGGGAGACTTAGTGCGGCCACATGTTTACTGGATCTGTGTCCCTCCTGGTTAGTACTGGCTTCCTGGGAGGTTACACGAGGCTGGCTCCAGGGAATTATTAACGCTTCGTTGAGTGAGAGTTACTTCCCCATGGCCTTGAAAGAGGCGGTGGTGAGGCCTCTCCTCAAGAAGCCTTCCCTGGACCCGGCAGTATTAGCCAACTATCATCCTGTCTCCAACCTTCGTGAAGGTTGTTGAGAGTGTGGTTGCACGACAGTTTCCGCAGTACCTGGAGGAAATGTCTTATCTAGATCCGTTCCAGTCGGGTTTCAGGCCCGGGCACAGCACAGAAACAGCATTGGTCGCGTTGGTAGATGATCTCTGGAGGGCTCGGGACAGGGGTTGTTCCTCTGTTCTGGCCCTGTTAGACCTCTCAGAGGCTTTTGATACCATCGACCATGGTATCATGCTGCACTGGTTGGAAGAGTTGGGGATGGGGGGGCACCGTGTTACGGTGGTTCTCCTCCTTTCTCTCAGACCGGTTGCAGTTCGTGTTGGCAGGGGGGCAGAGGTCGACCTTGAGGCCTCTTATATGTGGAGTGCCTCAGGTTCGTCCTCTCGCCCCTTCTGTTCAACATTTATGTGAAGCCGCTGGGCGAGATCATCTGTGGCTTTGGGGTGAAGTACCATCAGTACGCTGACGACACCCAGTTGTACATCTCCACCCCAGGCCACTACAATGATGCCCTTGAAGTGATGTCCCAGTGCCTGGAGGCTGTGCGGATCTGGATGGGGAGGAACAGGCTCAAGCTCAACCCTTCCAAGACTGAGTGGCTGTGATTCCCGGCATCCCGATATAATCAGTTGACTCCATCACTGACTATCGGGGGCGAGTCTTTGGCCCCCGCAGAGAGGGTGCGCAATCTGGGAGTCCTCCTGGATACGCAGCTATCCTTGGAGGAACATCTGACGGCTGTAGCCAGGGGGACCTTCTGTCAGGTTCGCCTGATTCGCCAGTTGCGGCCCTTTCTTGATCGGGATTACCTGTGCACAGTCACTCATACCCTCGTCACCTCTCGCCTGGACTACTGCAACACTCTCTACATGGGGCCCTTGAAGAGCACCCGGAGGCTCCAACTGGTCCAGAATGCGGCCGCGCGGGTAGTCACAGGTGCCGCATGGCGCTCCCATACAACACCTCTCCTGCGTGAGCTGCACTGGCTCCCAATGGTCTTCCGGGTGCGCTTCAAGGTGTTGGTTATCACCTTTAAAGTGCTCCATGGCATAGGACCTAGTTATCTTTGAGATCGCCTGCTGCTACCGACGGCCTCCCATCGACCTGTGCGCTCCCACAGAGAGGGCCTCCTCGGGGTGCCATCAGCCAAACAATGTAGGCTGGTGACCCTCAGGGGGAGGGCCTTCTCTGATACCCTCTGGAATCAGCTGCCCCCAGAGATAAGGAGAATCCAACACCTCGGTGCCTTCCGCCATGTCCTTAAAACCTTCTTTTTCCAGCAAGCCGGGCTGGCCTAACACTTTTTAAAATGTTTTTAATTGTCTGTTATTGTTTTTAATCAGGGGGCCAAATTTATATATATCTTTTTAATTGTATTTTAATGTTTGTAGTTTATGCTTTTACTTGGCTGTTCACCGCCCTGAGTCCTCAGGGAGAAGGGCGGTATACAAATTTATAAATAAATAAACAAACAAACAAACAAATAAATAAATAAATAAATAATCAGCGCCCTGACACGTACAGTACCCCCTCTATTTTCCCAACCCCTGGTATATGTACATTCCCTCTCCCTATGACCTTGGCTGTGCTCTGGTTAGCCATTCTGATCTTGAAGTCTGTCTCTACGAGGGAGGTGAATAGATTGGGGTTTTGGGTTGTGTGGTTAGTGGCTCCTGAATCCAGAAGCCACATGTTCTCATTTGACCCCTGCTTGGGGTCTGCTTTACCATGCCTGAAGCCGTACATGGTCCCTGGGTTGCTATCCCAGGAAGCATCCCTGCGTTCATTATTTTTTCTAGGGTTGGGTGACCACCCATGTCCCCGTTCCCTGAAATGTCTGCGGTCTGGTGACCGTCTCTCTCTATATCCCCTGTCCCTATTGCCTCTGGGGCAATCCCTCCTTAAATGATTCCTGGATCCACAGGAAAAACACTCTGGGGTAACCTTTCCCCTGTCCTGGAACTCAACCCTTTTGGTAGGTCTGGGGTCCCTTCTTGATATGTGGCAGTCCCTCCTTAGATTATCCTCTGCAATGAGGCGGTTAGTGAGTGTGTCTAATGTTAAGTGTTCCAGACTGAGGCTGTCCAGCTTCATCACAAAGTTGTCCCAGCTATTGTCTAAAGAGTTTATGACTATACTCATCATACTCTCCTCAGTGATTGCTTCACCCCTATGCATTAATTCAGTCCTGGTTGCGTTAAGTTTTAACAGGTGTTCACTCATGGGGACCCCTGGTCTAAGTCTGGCAGAATGGAATTCTCTGGAAATTCTAGTTGTGGTTGCTCTACTTCTGCTGTAAAAAAAGTTATAAAGTTTTTGCATCACTTCATGCATGGTCATGTGATTCCCTATGCTTGGGTACATAGTGGGAGAAATACTGGTTAACAAAATACAAAAAGCCCTGTGGTGGTTACAGTTAATTTCAAAAGTCCAAGGTTTCTGGGGTGGGTCTGAGATTAGGAAAAGTAAGTTTTCTTTCATAAATATTATCTGCAGCTGCTGACTCCGCTCTAGAAGATTTTTTCCATCTATTTGTAGTTTGGGAAAGTTGACAGGTAAAGCCCCAGAATTGTTAGAATGGTTACCTACAGAGGGTAGCTGTCCATGGTTTTGTAAGTGAGGGAACTCACAATAAGGCACGGGTATGCATGTTGTTACTCTGTACTGATGTGTCTCTATGTTTCTTCCCACTCTGTACTGATGTGTCTCTATGTTTATTCCCTCTCTCTCTGTAGGTGAAAACTGGGCATGCGCGAGGCTCATTTGTCTCTGGAAGTCGTCAGGTGAGGAGCTCGCAGTTGTGGCTCCTAGGCCCAGGCCTAGGCCAGCCAGATGGGTGCTGGACTCACCCCTGGTCTGCCTGGGTCCCTCGCTGGGCATCGTGGATTGCTGCTGGGCGGCTGGATCCCTGGCGGACGTCGATGGAGGCTGCGGAGGCCTCGCGGTCGTTAACCGAGGACTCCCGAAGATCGGCGGCTCGGCAGCAACGGCAGTGGCAGCGGCTGGTCCGGATCGGTGAGCGGTGGTCCTTGGAGGTGCAGGGAAGCCCGGGGGATGTCGCAGCATCAGTGAGTAGCTGGGTTGATTTTCTTCCCTCGGGTCCCGTTCCGGTGGTAGGAAGGGTGGTGGGTTCAAATCCTGCCACGTGGTCTGTCTATAGGCGGTCGATGCCCTGTGTCCATCGTGTAGGTGTGTCCCTCTTCTGGTGAGCGGCAGGGCCGGTGTTGCGGCTTTGGTGGCAGGCCTGGGATCTCCCTGGTTGCTGAAGGCCTCCCTGCGGCCGGTGCAGGAGGCCTGAAAGCAGGGCCGAACGCTGCCACTAGAGTCTCCATGGCTTTTTATATTTCAAGCTCGGTAGGAGAGCTCCTGTTGCATTGAGTCTGTTCCCCATAGCTATTTTCGGGGTGCCCCTTGTTCGTTTCCGGGCTTTGGCTGGTTCCCGCCATTAAATTCAAATACCGGCCTTCTATTGGTTGCTGGCCATTCCAAGATGGCCGCCAGGAAATTGGTGCGAAACTGAGCCCGTCTATGTCCGGTACCTCTGCGAGGGAATCCCTTTCTCTTACCGGGCTGGCGTCTTCTTGGATTTGTTCTTGGGTGCTCATCGCTGCTCCATGGGTTTCTAGGAGGCCTTGGAGTTTCGCGATGAGCTCTCCATTGCTGATGGGCGCTTCCATCACTTTCAGCAGGGCCATTCTCAGTTCGTTTTCCTCTTGTGGCTCTTCTCTGTCATGGTCATCTGCTTCCTCCCGTGGTCTCTCTTTGCAGAGGAGTGGGTCTGGCTCAATGTCCTGTCCACTTTCAGCTGGGGTGGCTCTTGGCATGGCACCTTTGGGTGTCAGTTGAGTAGCCATCCTCTTGGTAAATGCCCTGGTGTTTACTCCGCTCTTCTTATCAGAGTAAGCAGCTTGTTCAGTCATTCTTTAGAGTTATGGGTAACCATCCTCTGCTACCAACTTGTTAATGCTGGATGGATCTAACCCAATAACTCACAGGAGACAATGGAACCTCTTCATCAATTCTTTATTCTAGGCCTGGAGTGGTCCTAGGCCCATTCAGGGTAAAGGTCGCTGACCTCTGTCTTGCCTTTGCAGGTACACATCTGGAACTGCTGGATGCCCACATGTAGGACTCTTTTATACACCAGGGGAGGAGTCTGAGGTAAGGGGGTATGATGGGATATGGGGAGGTGCCAGCCCCTGCCTGGGAGGATTAGACATTTACCCTGACAAATCTGTTTCGTTTGGCGTTTTTTCTTGTTTCCAATTTTTTGCATATATTATTCTTGCAGCTGTTAGTATGTGAATTGTGAGATATTTAATATCTTTAGGGTATGATTTATTAAAAATTCCTAGTAAAAACTTTTCTGGTTCATTATCTATCTGTGTTTCTGTTATTTGTTCGAACCATTTTTTTATGTTAGACCAAAATTTTTTTGCTGCCTGGCATGTCCACCATAAATGATAGAAGGTCCCTTTCTCTTCTTACACTTCCAGCAGATCGGGCTATTTTTGGGCTGTATTTTTGCCAGTCTGTTTGGAGACATGTGCCACCTATAAAACATTTTCAGTTGGTTTTCCTTGTACGCCACTGCTCTTGTTAAATTTATATTTACTTGCCAAAACTTTTCCCATTTTTCCAAATTTATTGTATGTTTGACTTTTTTTTTATTAAAGAGTTTTACAGAAAGAGGAAAAAAAATTTACAAGTATTTCCCCATCCCTCCCTCCCTTCCTTACCCCCCCCACCGCCCCCCCGAACTTCCCAGAACAAAATACAGGGTATACAATTGACAATCATATGCTAAACTAAGCTAATAAACTAAGGATTCCTATCCCCATTTTCACACTTTAACTCCCCTTTTACTAACTAAGCATCAATACTCTTAATTTTTCTATTCATTCATAAGCTATTGGATACTTTTTAGTCCGATATTTGTTTTAAATATAATCAATCCATCTTCTCCATTCCGATATATATCTTTCTTGTGAGTGATCTTTCAAATATGCCGAAATCTTCGTCATTTCTGCCAAATTCGCTACTTTTTGGGGGGGGGGAAATTTTTTTTATTTTTAAACAAAACTTAAAACATAAAACAATTATCATCCATTACAATTTCAGAAAGTGTATTGATCGGTTACAAATCTTTTGTGCTTAATCCTCTATCCGACATTTCCTTATTTAACAGTTTATTACATTATTATTCTCATTTACCAATTATTTAACAGTAAATTGTCCTCTATAAGGGGGGGAAAAAAACCCTTTATATGTTTTAATATCTTATCCATTTCATATTTCATATTTCATTTCCATTCTTTCTTGTCTAACCATTGATAAAATAAATCCCATATCAAATAATATTGTTTATTTTCTTGTTCCCTAATTTCAAATGTCAATTTACTCATTTCAGCACACTCCAAAATTTTCTTGATAACGTCATCATCCGTGGGTATCTTCTCACCTTTCCAGTTTCTAGCAAATACAATTCTAGCCGCCGTTAAAACATTCACAATTAAATATCGCATTTCTCTATTGTATATTTCTGGTAAAATCCCCAGTAAAAATGTCTCTGGTTTAAAGTCAATATGTTTCTTTGTCATTTTTTCCAGCCATTTGTGAATTTTAGTCCAATATCTTTTAGCTTCTGCACATATGGTAATATGAGCCCGGAGTCTGATGACACTTCCAACATTTCTCTGATTTATTCTTGTACATTCTGGCTATTCTCGCCGGGGGTAAATGCCACCTATAAAACATCTTATACAAATTTTCCTTATATGCTGTTGACATTGTCATTTTATAATTCTGCAACCATAATTTTTCCCATTTCTCTAAGTCAATCCCATGACCCACATTTTTCCCCCATGCAATCATTGTTTCTTTAACTTGTTCTTCTGCCAATTTTACTTCTAATAAATTACTGTACAGTTTTTTAATTACATGGTCATCAGAACCTGTTAAGATTTTATCTAAGTTTGTCAAGTTACTATAAAAACCCTCCTTTTTAGAATCTTGATCATATCTAGACTGTATTTGCATATATGAAAACCAATCCATTTCAAGCTCTTGTTCTTCTAGTTCTTGCTTTGACTTAAGTTCACCCCTTTCATTTAATAATTAACCATATCTAACAATTTGTTCCTTCCTAAATGTTATTGCGTGTGAGACTGCTTCGATAGGTGATAACCAGACTGGAATTTTTAAATAGTAACATTGTTTGATCTTCTCCCAGTTTAATAACGAAGACTCTCGTATCATATGTCTTCTGAAATAACCCTGTACTTTTGTACTTTTATACCACATAAAAGCGTGCCAACCCAACAATAAATCATGTCCTTCTAAAGTCAACAATCTAATATTCCTTAGCGTTATCCATTCTTTAATCCACGTCAAGTTGCAAGCTTGATAATACAATTCCCAATCCGGCAAACCAAAACCTCCTCTTGATCTGACATCTTGCATCAATTTTAGTTTTATCCTTGCCTTTTTGCCCTGCCATATATATTTTAACACCATTTTATTTAAATCTTCAAAATATTTTTCCCCAACTTAATTGGAATTGTCTAAAATAAGTATAAAAGTCTAGGCAGTATATTCATTTTAATAGTTGATATTCTCCCTATCAATGATAGCTGCAAATTCTCCCATTTTGTTAGATCTGTCGCTATCTGTTGTTTAAGCTTATCGTAATTATTCTCCTTAAGAGTACCACATCTTGCTGTCAAATGTATTCCCAATTATTTAATTTTATTCGTGACCTGCATCCTTGATACTTCCGCCAATTCTTCTTTCTGTTTTTTTAACATATTTTTTGTCAACATTTTTGTTTTGTCTTTATTTATTTTCAAACCAGCCACTTTCCCAAAATCTCCTATTTTATCTATCAATTTGTTTACAGATTGAAGTGGTTCTTCCAAGATAAACACCAGGTCATCAGCAAATGCTTGCAATTTATATTCTTAATTTTGAATTTTCATTCCTTTTATTCCTTTTTCTTCTTTGATATTTCTATTTAGTACTTCTAATGTTAACACAAACAACAATGGTGACAATGGACAACCTTGTCTCGTTCCTTTTTGTATTTCAATAAATTCTGTCAACTCTCCATTCATCATTATTTTTGCTGTTTGTTTATAATATATAGCTTCTATAGATTGGACAAATTTCTCTCCAAAGCCCATCTGTTTCAATTGTAGTATCATAAATCGCCAATTCACATTGTCAAAGGCTTTCTGTGCATCTAAAAACATCAAAGCCATTTGCTTTTCTGGGTGCGCATCATAATATTCCAATGTATCCAAAATTATCCTCAAATTGTCTCTAATCTGCCTTTTTGGCAGAAATCCATTTTGATCTGGGTGTATAAAATTATTCAAATATCTTTTAAGTCTTTCTGCTAGTATTGTAGCGAAGATCTTATAGTCTGAGTTTAGCAAGGATATTGGCCTATAGTTTTTAACTTGTTGTAGGTCGGTATCTTCTTTTGGAATAAGTGTAATATATGCTTCTAACCATGAGTTGGGTATTTTTCTATTCATTCATAAGCTATTTGATACTTTTTAGTCCGATATTTGTTTTGAATATAATCAATCCATCTTCTCCATTCCGATATATATCTTTCTTGTGAGTGATCTTTCAAATATGCCGAAATCTTCGCCATTCCTGCCAAATTCACTACTTTTAATGTCCATTCTTCAATAGTAGGCAAATCTTCCTTCTTCCAATATTGCGCCACCAAAAGTCTAGCTGCAGTTATTAAATTTAGTCTCTATAACCGTACAATCTGTGATTATACCCAACAAAAACAATTGTGGAGTAAACTTTATCTTCTTTTTAAGAATATTTTGGATAATCCACCATATTTTAATCCAAAATGCTTTAACCTTTTTACAAGTCCACCATATATGATCGTAAGCGGCATCATCACAATCACATCTCCAACACTTAGATTGTAAATTCGGATACATACAAGCCAACTTTTTAGGATCTAAATGCCATCTATAAAACATTTTAAAAAATATGGAACGCTTCACGAATTTGCGTGTCATCCTTGTGCAGGGGCCATGCTAATCTTCTCTGTATCGTTCCAATTTTAGTATATGTGCTGCCGAGCTGTGATATGCATGGGCACAGGTAAGGCCTGGGCTTCATATTCTATAGATACACAAGCCCTGACCCAAGGTGGAGGAAGTGACCCTGCCGCCGAGGGTGGCAGGCTGAAAAGAAACAAAAAGGGACTCTGTCCTCCACAGAGAAGAGGTCCATTTAACATATATGCAGAGAGCCCTCCATAGTCCAATGTATGCCAAATACGTTCCAAACGGTGTGAAGCCTCAGGGCACAAATTGGGCAGAATCAACTCCTGAGCCCTATGAAACCAAATGTTGACCTTTGGAAGGAACATAGGGTCAAGGCATCAGCATGTCAGCGTGGAAAACACAGAGATCCCCCCTGGTGGACAGAGCCGCCAGCTCAGATATGTGCCTAGGTGATAGCCATCAAAAATGCCACCTTTTAGGAAAGAAATTTCAAACTAACCTCCCGTAGGGGTTCAAAGGGACCCCGGGTAAGGGCAGTTAAGACTTTGTTTAAGTCCTACATGGGAAAGTGGTGAACCATGGGTAGTCAAAGGTTGGAAGCCCCCTTGAGGAACTGTCAAACTATTGGATGCCTTGACAGGGAATCCCTGGTTCCACAATAAGAATGGAAGAAAGGGCTGCCACCTGTCTCCGAAGAGTATTAGGGGCCAACCCAGCATCCAAACCCACTTGAAGAAAGTCCGAAACCTGAGCCACAGAAACTTCAGTGGGAACTAGATTCCCTTTCTTGCACCAGGTACAAAATGACCGCTATGTAGCATTATAGATATGGTTGGTGGGACATCTGGATAGTGGAGATGACTTTGGAAGATAATTTGTCCTCCCTCAGTAGGCCCCGCACCAAGCGGTTAGTTGAAACCACTTCAGGTCTGGGTCTAACACTCCCTGGCTGGGGGAGATCCTGTCCCGAGGCAACCTCCAGGATCAGACCACTGAGAGAGCCACAAGATCTGCAAACCAAGGTCTCTTGGGCCAATGAGGAGCCAGAAGTAAAAGTTCTGCCTTCTCCTCCAAGAGCTTCTGGATGACTCTGGGAATCAGAGGAAGAGGAGGGAAGGCAAATAGGAGCCCTGATGGCCACGGACTCCGCAACGCATCCACTGCTTCCGCCTCCAAAGATGGGAACCTGGAGAAGAACCTCGGTACTTGACAGTTGTCCCGTGTGGCGAACAGATCCACCACCAGGAGTCTGAAGTGATCTGTCAAAGCCCTGAACAGAGATGGATCCAAACGCCACTCTGCCTGGTCGACTGAAGTCCAACTGAACCAATCCACCTGGACGTTCGCCACTCCTGATATGTGGTCCGCTCGGATGGAAGACAAATGAGACTCCACCCAGAGAATCAGCTGCTCTGACTCTTGCATCAGAGCAAGGGGTCCCCCCTTGATGATTTATGTGAGCCTTGGCAGCCATGTTGTCCATCAGCACTAATATGTCCAACCCTGACACAAGGGACTCAAAACTCTTGAGAGCCAGATGGACGGCCTGCAGTTCCAGCCAGTTAATGTTGTGTGAAAGATCCTCCAGAGACCACTGACCTTGAGCCATGTGGGATCCGAGATGAGCACCCCAGCCAAAGAGGCTGGCATCGGTCGTCAGGGTGATATGATGAGGCTCCCAGAACCTGCAACCCTGGGCAATGGCGTCGGAAGACCACCGTGTGAGAGAAGACCAGACCACTGGTGGAACCTCCACTCGTACTGGAGACATGCTGCACCGAGCTTGTTGGAATGGAAGGAGAAACCACTGCAGGGCCCTGCTGTGGAGACGAGCCCAAGGTGTGATGCTGAAACACGACACCATCTTTCCCAGCAGCTGAGAGAGAAGCAGCAGGGAAGAGGCATGATCCAACGGGACTCTGACTACCAGGTCCTTCAGGCTGGATTGACAGTCCAGTCAATCACCCTTGACTCCACTGTGTCTATTATTGCCCCTAGATGGAGCAAAAGCATTGTCAGGGATCAGATGACTTTTGGAATAGTTCACTGAGAAGCCATGACATTGGATGACCTGTATGGTGGTATCTAGGTCCTATCTGGCTCGGGATACTGAACTGGACTGGATGAGGATGTCGTCCAGGTAGAACTGTATACGGACAGGTAGAGTCCGGAGATGGCCCACCAAGGCAGCCATCAACTTGGTAAACACCCTTGGGGCGGAGGACAGGCCAAAAGGTACTGATACTGTTTTCCCATATATTGAAAACGGAGAAATTGTCTGTAATCTGGATGAATGGGGATATGCAGGTAGGCCTCCATGAGATCCACTGATGTGAGGAGATCGCCCTTCTTGATGCCCTCCAGAATGGAGTGGAGAGACTGCATCTTGAACCTGCAATACAAGGTCTTGAGATCGAGAATTGCCCTCCAACCCCCCAAGGACTTCGGAACCAGGAACAGTCTGGAATAAAATCCCTGACGGTGGTGTGCCTTCAGAACCAGCTGAATGGCTTGAATGGACAATAAGTGTGTTATGGTCGAATCCATGAGGCGCCACTTCACCTAATCCTGTGACACGGAACAGCGGATGAAGAACCTCAGAGGGTTGGACAGGAATTTCAGGGAGAGGCCCGACCTTACCGTCTCCCTTACCCAAGAGTCCGAAGTGGAAGCCTCCCACTGGTCAGCAAAGAGAGCCAGCTGGTCCCCTATGGGAAGCTGGGAAGAGCAGTCATTTGGACTGTCGATAGGGACAACCGCCCCGAAAGGAATGTTTGGGTGGATAACGGTGCCCTTTTCTGCCCTGCCTGTCCTGACCCTGTCTGAAGGCAAATTGTCTCTGCAATCGTTGCCCCCCAAAACCACTGTCCACTCCCCAAAAGGAAAAGGGACGAAAATACGGACTCGGGTGGACCTCTGCCCATCTGGTCAAATTAGGCATAATCTTGCATTTGTCCAGAGACTCCACCAGGATAAGGTCTAGGCATTCACCAAATAATTTCTCTCTCTTATAAGGGGAAGAAGCTAGTCTCCACTTGTTCCTAGCATCAGCCTGCCACTGGTGAAGCCACAGGAGGTGATGAGAAGTGAAGATCCAATAGCCTTAGTGTCAGCGTTCCAGAAAACCCCCACTCCAAGTAAAGACGCAGAAGCAAGCATTTTCCAAAGTTCTCTTTACTAGAATAGGTAAACTGGCACATCTGGAAAAACCTGAATCTGAGAGATCCAGGTTTTCCCTCAGTAAATCAAAACCCCCATCCCCTCACTCCTCAGTCAATCACATGCTCCAATCAACATCTCATCTCGACTCAGCACTCCAACCATTCCTTCTTCAGATGCTGGATCGCCGTGACGTTGACCGACAAGAGGAATGCTATTATGTCTACAAACAACCCCTCTACTAAATCCCCCCTCCTACTTTCCCACACATGAGAAGGTGGCAGCATGGAAGCTTCCGGCCTAATATGGCTTCCAATGCTGACATTTAGATGCAAATCAAGATGCATTTTGTGTCGCATCAGCAGAAAACTCCACTGCTGCTATGATCTTGTTGAGATCTTGGTGGGATCTGATATCTGTGACTGGGAGGTGGTCCTGTAATTGCCTTAATTAGAGCAAAGAAGCCCTGTTAAAAAATGATGCAGCAGAGGCCACCTTAACAGCTCAGACCGCAATCTGATGGGCCTTGACCAGAGATTGCTCCAATCTCTTATCCTCTGGACAGAGATGTTCCTCCAGAGGACCTGGTAGGTTGGATGAGGCCTAAAGAGTCCAACAAATGATGGTTGGTCAGGTAAAAGATCCTCATCATCAGATAACTCAATATCACACTGCATCTCCTCCCCTGAAAGGGAGGCCTGGCCAGAAGATGCCTGGGAACACTCCGGATCCTGAAAGGGAAGGGAAGATCCCAACCCTTGTTAACTATGATGGAAAGATTGAGCTCTAGAAAAATCAGAAATCATAGCAGCAGATATTTGTTGTAATCCTGTTTCAATGCCCTGACTTATAGCATTAGTAATCAAGGTGGACAATTTTTTTTTATTTTTTTTTATTTGATTTATATGCCGCCCTTCTCCGGAGACTCAGGGCGGCTTACAATGTGCTCAGCAATAGCCTTCATCCTTTTGTATATTTATACAAAGTCAGCTTATTGCCCCCACAACTGGGTCCTGGATCTGGATATTGAGTGTCACCCAGCTGACCAGGCTGTAAGCCTGCAGAAATGGGGGTGGATGAAGCCCCAGGTGAAGGAGACCTGTGTTCCACTTGTTGCTCCCAAGGACCGATGGTCCAAGAGCAGGCATTGCTCCAAAAAGCAAGTCACTGCCACTGGGCAAGGCAGGAGCCTGTGCTGAGTCCCCATCTGGAGACCAGGCAGATGGAGGAGCTTCCTCTGGAATAGCAGATAGCTCCTGTATCCCCTCAGAGGCAACCTGGGCCCTAGAGAGATCCTTGTTCTGGGAACTCTTCCCTTTCGTTACAGCCTCCTCTACAGCCACCTCAGAAGATTTTCTGAAGTGCCTTTGCAGAGGCCTTATGCTTTTGCTTGGACCCCCGTTTAGAATGCTTTGAAGGCTGGGAATAAGGCTTCTGAACTCAAGAACGAGCCATGCCCTGCCCAAGGGATTGGGCCTGTGAGTGCTGCCTGTGAGGTCCTCAGCGGAGTGACCTCTTGCTACCCCCGCGGCCCTCAGCGGGCTCAGGCTGAATCACTCTTCACGCTGGAAAGAAACTAAAGGTTTACCTGATAGAAAGTCAAACCTCAGCAAGTAGAAAATACAAATAAAAACCTTTTCCCCCAGGAAAAAACAGTCAGTGAATGAACAGCTCAGAGAAAACACGTCTGTCCAGTTAGACTGAGTCTAAAACTCTGGCAAAAAGCAAAAAGAAAAAGCATGGCTTAACAATTTGCAGACTCAGTCCCAGCAGTTAACAGACGGAGTTAACCCATTCCTGATTGCTGTTTCCTCCTTGATGGAGAATTGGTTGCAGTATTCCAGGTGTAGTCTTACTAGGGTTTTATAAACTGGCACTAATACTTCACGTGATCTTGATTCTATGCCTCTGTTTATACAGCCCAGGATTGTATTAGCTGCCACACACTGCTGGCTCATATTCAAGTGATCATCCACTAGGACTCCAAGGTCCCTCTCACTGTTACTGTTTTTGAGCCAGGTCTCGCCTAATCTGTACTTATACCTTTGTGCACACTCCACACTGAAATTCATTTTGGTGGATAGGGCCCATTGTTCAAGTTTGTCAAGATCTTTTTGGATCCTGAGCTTGTCTTCTGGGGTATTGGCTATTCCTGCCAGTTTAGTGTCATCTGCAAATTTGATGAATTTCCCTTCTATTCCCTCTAAGTCATTTATGAAGATATTCAAGAGTACGGAACCTTGTGGTACCCCACTACTTACTTCTCTCCATGTAGATGTAGTACCATGAAAGACTACTCGTTGAGTATGATTTGTCAACCAGTTAAAATCCATCTGGTGGTGGTGATGTCTATTCCACATTTTTCTAGTTTACCAAGAAGTAGGTTGTGGTCTGCTTTGTCAAATGCCTTACTGAAATCCAAGTATACTATGTCCACTGCATTTCACTGGTCTACTAATTTAGTCACTTTATCAAAGAATTAAATAAGACTGGTTTGGCATGATCTATTTTAAACAAACCCATGCTGGCTACTAGTTATAACTGTATTTGCTTCTAGTTGTTCACAGATCTCTTTTTTGATTATCTTTTCCAGGATCTTCCCAGGTATTGATGTTAGACTGATTGGTCTATGATGGCCAGAGGTGGCACGCAGAGCCCTCTCTGGCCATCAGCTGCTCTTCCAGGTTCTGTCGTGCACATGCGTGCCGGCCAGCTGGTCTTCACTGGATACAGTATTTTAGGTGTGGTCTAACTAAGGCTTTATAGAGTGGTATTAGTACCTCACTTAACCTTGATTGTATCCCTCTGTTAATGCATTTTAGGATTGCATTGGCTTTTTTGGATGCACACTGCTGGCTCATATTGTCCACTGCTGGTTGTCCACTAAGACTCCAAGATCCCTCTCATAGTTACTGCTATTAAGCCTGGTTTCACCCAATCTATATGTGTACTTTTGGCACTGTTTTTCCGCAAACCTCTACACCAAACTTCTATGCCAAACTGTCAAAGTGCAAATTTTACAAGACCCATCTCCACTACCTGGCCTATCAGATATTAGCAGAGGGGGTGGAAATAGACTCGGGAAAAGTGAAAGCTATCCTAGAGTGGGAGCCCCCTCAGACCCACAAGCAGCTACAAAGGTTCCTAGGGTTCATGAACTTCTACCAGCAATTCATCCCCTCATTCCCCAAGATAGCTTTACCAATCACATTGTCCAATTATGAGAGTCCTTTTGTTATGGGAACAGTCCATCTGTTTCTCAAGCACTTGCAGTGGTGACCTTGATGGTTGCCATGCTCTCACGATTTCCAGATACGTTCTCGGCATTCCATTTCCCCCTTCCCTCCCCCCACTTCATTGGCAAGTTAAAAAACATTAAGGTTTGAAAGAAGCAAAGCGATTCAATCTTGACACTATGTTTACAATGGCAATGTATGTTTGAGCACGCCAAAAGTTGGTAATAGAATAGCAAAAATGGATCCTTTCAGGATAGAAGTCATCAATAGCAGAGCTTTGAAATCTACAATAACAGTTTCACTTTTCTCCAAAGCGACCTTGCAAAAGCATCCATCCTTTTTCTTTTTTTACAATGTCACCAATGTGACCCTTTAATTTTTTTTTCAGTAGGTGAACACAGAAATTCCATTTGGAACTGCATTATTTTTTTAAATGCAGAGAAGGCTTTTGACAATTTTAACTAAGTCTAGTTATCAATTTCTTGGTTAAAGTTTTGGAAGATGTGGATTTTAGTGAGAATTTTATAAAATGGGTGAAATTGATTTATAGTTCACAGATAGCACAAATAATAGAGATTTAATCAAAGCATGTGAGATACAAAAGGAACAAGACAAGGTTTCAGCATGGGAGGTCAGCAATTTAAGGCTGCTGTTGGAAGAGCCCAAAATGTCTACAGAATGCTACAGTATCTCTGTAATTCTCTGTCTCTGGTGTTGCACTCTTTTTTGTGATTGTTAAGCATCTCACAAGCAAGTGTAAATTGGTCATTTGTGTTCCTTCTGAGTTGCTGACATTGTGGTTAAGGGAAGCAAGATTTGGGTCAGCATTCCAAATACTTTGTTTCTAACCAGTAGTTGCCTGCACATATACACAATTCTAATCTGCAGATAGCCTTTTTTAAGAGCAACCAAATGATCCCTTCAGAGGACTGTGTATAAGGCTTAAATGAGCCCAGCCAGTTGGTGTATTATGTCAGCAATGAGGCTGAAGCTCCTACAATAAAACCAAGAACAAGCAATATTTGCCCAGTCTCTCTCCAAATCTGGCTGCTTCATTCCACAGTGATCGCCTTTAAGGGCCTGCCACTGTAGAGCCAGAGAATTTCCCAACTCTGTTTGTGCTCCTTCACTTGCTCCCACATCTGCAGAATTATCTGACAGTGAGGGCTTCTCCCTTGGATGTTTTATTTCATGTGAACATTTTAAATGGTAATGCTTTTTTGACCCAGTCTGCAAGGGCATTCATTGCCAGTTGCAGCAAAGCACTGAAGCATTTTGTATCCCTGAAAGATTAAATAGGTTGTGTGACAGAATTTTCTATGCCAGAATAGTTATGGTGTCTTCTTCTCTTCTGGAATGGGTTCTCATCTTAAAAGGGTCAGGAAGAAGCCAGGAGATGTTGCTGAATCAAAAGGGCAAATAATCTCTTGGTATTTTAAAGATAAACACCTTCCTTGAAGCTCATGGCTGCATTTCATCTGGTTCAAGAGATTTCGTTCAAATTTACAAGCCAACCCCAAGGAAATTGCCATGCTTAGAAATTTTAATTAGACAGACAATTCAAGATTGTCAACTGGTTTGCCCTTGAGCTTTTCATTTACTTTGGTCTGAATGCTGAACAGCAGGCTCCTATAATTGTATTTTCTAAGAGCCTGAGATTTCCTGCAGCCTAGTGCCATCCTTGGAAATAAAGACAGTAGATATAAATATGTACATATGCCCCCAGGTAATTAATTAAAATTGTAAAGTAATAAATCAGGCAGGCAAGGACTGCCTGATTTATTCCTGGACAATGTTGTGTGTTATGATGGAGTACTGTTTGTGAGAAATGCAAGATGGAACAAGTGGTGTGCAATTCCCATCCTGTGTGGAATATTGGAAAGTACTTTCCCTGGCTTTGCCTGAATCAATAGGCATCCAGAGTGTGGAACATTCCTAGCTGTACCGGGATTGATGAAGTCAGGTATTTTTGCAGGCAAAGCAGAGGCCCCCATCCCCAAGTGTTGTGGTTGTTCAATCCAAATCATGTCTGATTCTTTGCAATGCTATGGACCATAGCATGCCAGTCCCTCCATATCCTCCACTGTCTACCCAAGTCTGCCCAAACTCATGCCGACTTCATCAGTGACACTATTTAAGCATCTTCTGCTGTCCCCTTCTCCTTTTGCCTCTCCAAGATTAGCCCCAGATTGTGCAGACACCCTGACATGAGTGTCACTAGTACACTCTTGATCCATCTGGAGAGGTGCAGGGAAATGGTTCAGTCAGTGCCTGCTAGGAGGCTAGCATAATAGTAGGCTAGGAGTGCAATAACATTGGACATGGTTTTCTGTATGTTGTGCTGCCTCATCTCTTGGTTTGAAGATATGCTTGACTTCAGTGGGATTGGAAATCACATTCTAGCCAGTCTCCAGATAGGGAGACAATAAGGAACGATGGCCCAGCTTTCTTAGCTGGAATGTCAGGGAGATCCAAGTTCTCTTTGCTACATGCGTGCAAGCACATCAATTGAGGCCACTGAACATCAAATGAAGGGCAGTAGCTGAATGTCAACTGAACAGCGCCATCCTCTGCTGGAATTTCTGAACTGCAAGGAGTTGATAGGGTGCCTCTGCTAGACCTGATCATAAGTGGTTGAAGAGGTAAAAGGAATGAGCACCAACTGGGATTTGCAGCACAACAGAGGGAATCTGGAACATAATCATGCTAAATTTTGAAATGCTAAATTTCAAAAGAGCAAATTTTAAAATCCTTAGAAAAGAAATTAATTGCAATCCCAGAAATTTTCTGACAGTGAGAACAATCAACCAATGGAACAGAAGTTGCCTTCAGAAGTTGTGGGAGTTTCATCACTGGAAGCTTTCAAGAAGAGACTGGACAGCCATTTGTCAGAAATGGAGTAGGGTCTCCTGCTTGGGCAGAGGGTTGGACTAGATGACCTGCAAGGTGCCTTCCAATTCTGTTAGTCTGTTAAATGAATTCAGACAGTGCTGGCTCAATGGCCTTGAAACGGAGATGGGCACGCACTGCCAACTATTGTTGGCAGTGACTAGCGGAGCAAAATCTATAGGGCTCCTTTACCTTTTACCTCATCTACTAGGTCTTCAATCTCTTGTACATTGATGACTTTGAATTGAAAGCCTGCAAATATTAGGATTCAGACATTTTTCATGAGCACAAAGTATTACTTCATCTATCAGGACAATGTAGAAAGTTTCACAGGAAAGAAGCTAGCATGTCCCTCAGAAATAAATCATTTCCACATGAAACATAAATGGCCTCATAAATATGCATTTATTAGCGATGTTGATGTCTAGTGATGTTGAGGTAAAACTAATTCTGAGATCTTCAGGCCCCAGTTCATAGTATTAAACAATGATTTTCCAAGCCAAACCCCCAGGCGTCCACATAGACCAAGTAAACAAGTTCTCTTTCTTATGGAAACCATCTGCCTCAACTACACATCTGCTAAAATGTCCTTGAAAAGTTTCCAGACTTTCAGAAGATTCAGTGGAGCTGTAGAACTTTCATTTCTCTAGTTAACCCATTTGTAACCAACCCTTGCACCCTTCCTCTAATGACAAGTTGAAACGATGAGCTGCCAAAGTTTCACTCTTGACTGGCAGCTCCTCAAATACTAGAATACTGCTATCATATCACACACACCCCCAGTCCTCCTTTTCTCTAAACTAGCCATACCCAATTCCTGCAACTGCAAATGTTTTTGTCTCCAGGCCTTTAATCATCCTCTTCTCTGCACTTTTTCCAAAGTCTCAGCATCTTTTTTGTAATGTAATGACCAAAACTGGATGCCATATTCCAGGTGTGGCCTTATATGGCATAGCAATAGCAATAGCACTTAGCAATAGTACTTCAAATTATATACCACTTTACAGTGCTTCACAGCCCTCTCTAAGCAGTCTTACAGAGTCAGCCAGTTGCCCCCAACAATCTGGGTCCTCATTTTACCCACCTCGGAAGGATGGAAGGCTGAGTCAACCTTGAGCCTGGTGAGATTTCAACTGCCAAGTTAGCAGAAGTAGCCTGCAGTACTGCAGTACTTAAAAGTTTTATAAAGTTGTACTAATACAGGTGATTTTGATTCTATGCCTATGTTTATACAACCAAGGATTGTATTCCAATCTGGTCAATAGCCTTTAGGAAGATAGTGCTCTGTATTTTTCTGTGGTGGTTTTGTTATTTTTTGTTACTGAGCTTTTAGAATTGTCTTTTTATATTTTTATTGTGAGCTGCCCAGAACTGGGCCAGTCTTGTAAAAGAAAGCACTTAGTACAGATGCTGCCTGAATGCATACTATGATAATTGAAAGTTCTGCTTGACTCAGAGGAGAAAGATACCTGGATGCTCATGAAAGGGGAAACAGCAGGGCAGAAGGGGAGATTGTTGCTCAGAAGGGCCCAGTTCAATTTGGCAGATTAATGGATTTGCAGGAATCCCAAAGAGCCATCTGCAGCCAATTTAAGAGAGAAACATTTGCAAAAGCTGATCCCTCTCTCATGTACCTGTCCAAATCTGCTTGCCATCTTTTGAAGTTTCTGTGGCTTCATGAAAGGTGACATGACAATTTTTTACATTTCTTTTGAACTTCTTGAACAGGTTTACTGAATCAAGCAATCAAGGTTCATATTTAACTGATCATCCACCAGGAGTCTCCATGGTTCCTCTCACAATTATTGTTTTTGAGCCAAGTTTCACCTACTTTCCTGTCTAAGGTAAATCTTGCTTTTCTCCACATTAAATTTTATTTTGTTGGCTTGGACTCATTACTCTGTCTGTCCAGATCATTTTGGATGGTGAATTTATCTTCTGGGGTGTTGGCTATTCCTGCCAGTTTAGTGTCATCTGCAGATTTGATGAGTTCTCCTTCTATTCCCTCATCTAAGTCATTTATAAAGATATTGAAGAGTATTTGGCCTAAGACGGAACCTTGTGGTACCCTACTGCTTATTTCTTTCCATGTATTACTGTAAGGAAATAGATATACTGAAATACTAGAATTAGTAGAAACTTGTTATTTGTTTCCTGCAATATATATGATATATGATGTCTTTATATATCTGCATGCTGTAAATATTTGTTTCCTGTGACACAGACATATATATTATGCCCTTTGTAGTTATAACACAAACATGCCACATTGACTAACTTCCTGGACTGTTATTGGGGTCTGTTGTGAAGTATCTGCCATTTGTCAAACTATACGTTCCACCTTTTGATCAGAGCCTTATCTCTCCCCCCTTCCCCCCGCCCAGAACATATCATATTGGAGATGCTAACACTCAATCTGTGTTGAGTTCCATTCCCTTCACACCAGGAGTGAAATGCTCCTGGTTTGGACCGGATCTGGCAGTGATGGTGGTGGGTGGTTCGGAGAACCGGTAGCAAAAATCCCTGCCCCCCCCCCTCCATGCCCAGCTGAGTTGAAGAGGTTTTAGAAAAAATGCTTTTAAAAGATAAAAAAAAGCCTCTGACGATCACAGCTGAGCAGCGCGATCGTCAAGAGGCTTTTTTTTTTACTTTTAAAAATAAAAAAAAGATTGCGCGCCACAGCTGATCACCCCTTACCGCATGCCTCCTTTTGGGCTGAACTGCGCGTGCGTACCTCACATTTGGTGCGTGGTGTACACTGCGCATGTGCAGCCAGCGAACCGGTAATAAACTGGTTCAGATTTCACCACTGCTTCACATCAAGGGGTCAAGGGGTCAATTGTGAGAACAAAGGAAAGAGGTAATGATGCTCATTAAGAGGCTCTACCCTTTTCCAGGGGATACACAAACCAAATTCCAGGGGATTCACAAATCAAAGATGCCAGAATTGGAGGTTTATGACATTCCTAAACAATATAAAAGGGATTCACATTCCCTCTCTTCTTCTGTAGTTCTTCCCTGCATGTATCTTGTATATGTTTGGAACAGCTAACCATTTAAGCTTGATCAAAATTAAATGCTATTTTATTCAAGTCTCTGTTTAAGTTTCTTGTTTGCATTAATGACCTTAAACATATTATTATTGGATCTTACATTACCATTAAGGACGACTCATTGAGTACGGTTATCAGCCAGTTACAAATTGATCTGGTGGTGATGCTGTTTATCCCACTTTTTTCTAGCTTACCAAGAAGTAAGTTATGATCTACCTTGTCCAATGCCTTGGTGAAGTCTAAGTATACTTATGTCCACAGCATTTCGCTGTGACAGCATTTAGTCACTTTGTCAAAGAATGAAATAAGATTGGTTTGGCATCATCTGTTTTTAACAAACCCGTGCTGACTTCTAGTTATAATTTTATTTGTTTCTAGATGTTTGCAGATATGTTTCTTGATTATCTTTTCCAGTATCTTCCTGGGTATTGATGTTAGGCTGATTGGTCTGTAGTTTCCTGGATCTGTTCCCCCCCACCTTTTTTTTTTTTGAAGAGGTGAACCACATCAGCCTTTTTTCAATCCTCAGGTACTTCCCTGGTATTCCAGGATTTTTGAAAGATATAGTACAATGGTTCTGAGAAGTAATATGCCAAGAGGAAAGAATGGAGAATCTAGTACAGCACAAGTGTTGTGGCAGTTCTTGGTAAAACCAAGCTTCTTGGCAGAAAAGCAAGAGTGAAATCACACAGAGAAAAAAGAAAACCTCCTAAGTAGGATCCAGCAGTGTCCAGCAGCTGCTAAAAAAGCCAGTGCAGTCGTAGGCTGCATCAACAAGGGCATAGTATCAAGATCATACAAAGAATGGAATGAAACAGATTGCAGATCTGTTTTTTATTATTATTTTCCAGTATCTTCCCAGGTATTGATGTTAGGCGGAGTGGAGTGGAGTGGAGTGGAGTAGCGTAGCACAGAACAGAACAGAACAGAACAGAACAGAACAGAACAGAACAGAACAGAATTCTTTATTGGCCAAGTGTGATTGGACACACACAAGGAATTTGTCTCTGGTGCATAAGCTCTCAGTGTACATATAAGCAACAAGTGATAATCATAATAATAAAATTCAATCAACATAAATCATAGATACAACACTCAGTGATAGTCCTAGGATACTAAAGCAATCAACATAAACCATGAGATAGAACAGGTTATAGTCATAAGATTCTAAGGAAATAGGTAATTGGACAGATTAGGATAATAAATAATACAGCCCTACTAGATGGCTTGACATCCCAGGGCATACACAGTGTTGTGGGAATTTGTTTTCTTAATAGAGTTATAGCATGGGCGAAAAAATGTCTTTTTGTCTGGATGTTTTGGTGTGCAATGCTCTATAGCAGTGATGGTTAACCTTTTCGGCGTCAAGTGCCGAAACTAGAGCATGCACATGTGCGCCAGAGCTCCAGAACCCGGAAGAGAGCAGCTGGCCGGTGCCCTTGTGCGCAGCAGCCAGCTGCTCTTCCAGGTTCCGTTGCACACTGGCCAGCTGCTCTCTTCTGGGTTCTGGTGCACACATGTGCACCAGCCAGCTGGAATGTGCACACCAGAACCCGGAAGGGAGCAACTGGCTGGTGCACATGCCCACAGGGCTCTGCATGCCACCTCTGGCATGCGTGGCATAGGTTCGCCATCACGACCCTCCCCATTTTGAGGAAAGAAGTTGAAACAATTTATGTTCCAGGATATGAGGGGTCTGTAGATATTTTCACATCCCTTTTTCTATAGGCCCTCACCGGAAGGCAGGCTGGTTGCAACTGTTTTTTTCTGAAAGTCCTAACTATCCATTGAAATCAGTGTCTGTCTTTTTTTTTTTATTGAAAAAGTTTTAAAACAATACACATTTTCCCCACAACCCCCCCTCCCAACCCTCCCTCCCCCTCCCCGACTTCCCAGAGCAGAACACAAGGTATTTCTATTGACCTTTAACAATAAACTAAATTGCATAACCAATCATAAAACTAACACCCCTAAAAAAAATTTCTTAACCCCCCATATATAAAATCCTATTTCTTAAACATAATACTTCTAATAACAGTTATATAACACTTATACAAATAAAAGAAATCATTCGTAAGCTATTTGATATTTTTTGGTCTGATACTTATTTTGTATATAATCAATCCATCTTCTCCAATCCTGTATGTACCTTTCTTGTGTGTGATCCTTCAGATATGCTGAAATTTTAGCCATTTCAGCTAAATTAGTTACTTTCAATATCCAGTCATCAATAGTAGGCAAAAAGTCCTTCTTCCAGTGTTGTGCTACCAACAATCTTGCTGCTGTTATCAAGTTCAAAATCAATTTAGTCTCTGCAACTGTACAGTCCGTAGTTATACCCAATAAGAACAACTGTGGAGTAAATTTCAGTCTCTCTTTAAAAATATTCTGCATCACCCACCAAATCTTTATCCAAAATGCTTTGATTTTACTACAAGTCCACCATATATGATAATAAGTTGCATCATCACAGTCACATCTCCAACATTTAGCTCACACATTAGAATACATACATGATAATTTTTTAGGATCTAAATGCCATCTATAAAACATTTTATAAAAATTTTCTCTTAGATTTTGTGCTTGTGTAAATTTCACATTTCTAATCCAAATCTTTTCCCAAGTCTCCATCATTACTGGCTCTTGAAAATTTTGTGCCCATTTAATCATACAGTCTTTAACCAATTCCGTCTCAGAATCTATTTCCAATAAAACGTTATACAACCTTTTAATATGCATTTGTTTTTGATCTCTAATTTGTTTTACCAAATTCTCCTCATTTTGATGAGGGTTTTTTGATCTTCCTTCCATCTAGCTTGAAGTTGACCATACTGAAACCATGTATAAATTATACCTTCTTCTCTCAGTGTATCTAAAGATTTCAAATACATTACCCCCCTTTCCATAATAAGAAGCTCTTTATAGGTAATCACCTCCTGTTTTTGTTCTATACTTATATTTTCTATTGCATGTCTAGGATTTGCCCATACAGGTATCTTATAATTTAACTTATATTGATATTTTTTCCAAACCCTCAACAAAACATTTCTTAATATATGAACCTTAAATACTTTATCCACTTTTTTATCATATAACAAATAAGCATGCCATCCATATAACAAATCATAACCTTCTAAATTCAAATTTCTCCCCTCAGTTAAATAAAACCAATCACTAATTTGTGATAAGACCGCTGCTTCATAATATAATCTTAAATTAGGCATTTTAAGACCCCCTCTTTCACGTGTATCTTGTATAATTTTCATTTTTATTCTGGGTTTTTTCCCAGCCCAAATAAAAATATTAACACCTTTCTGCCACCTTCTCAGATTTTCATCTTTCTTAAGCACAGGTATCATTTGGAACAAAAATAAAAATCTTGGTAAAACATTCATTTTAATTGCTGCAATTCTACCCAATAAAGACAACTGTAATTTTTTCCAATTTTCCATATCCTTCTGTACCTTCTGCCAAAGTACCTCATAATTGTTTTTGTATAATTTTGTGTTTGAAGCTGCTATGTATACCCCTAAATATTTAACCTTTTTAACTATTTCAAAATCTGTTAATCTTACTAGTTTATCTCTTTCAAGTATAGTCATATTTTTAACTATCATCTTTGTCTTATGTGAATTGACTCTAAATCCTGATACTTTCCCGTACTGATCAATTATATCCAATATATATGGAACTGACTCTATAGGTTGGGATAAAGTAATAACCAAGTCATCTGCAAATGCTCTTAATCTATAATCTTGTTGTCTAATTACAATACCCTTCAACTTTTATGAATCACGTATCTTATTCAATAGTACCTCCAGAGTCAAAATAAATAATAGTGGGGACAGAGGACACCCCTGCCTTGTTCCTTTCTCAATTTTAAAAGCCTCTGTTAAACCTCCATTAACTATAATTTGTGCGGTTTGCTGCTGGTATATCGCTCTAATTGATTGTGAAAAATATTCCCCAAAGTGCATTTTCTCTATAAAATCAGTGTCTGTCTTGTTCGGTTGCTGTGCCAAACCAGACAGTTATAGAGGTGCAAATGAGACTCAATCATTCCTCTGTAGAAAATCAGCAGCTCCTTGGGCAGTTTGAGCTTCCTGAGCTGGCACAGGAAGAACATTCTTTGTTGTGCTTTTTGATGACATTTTGATGTTATATGTCCATTTTAAGTCCTGAGATATTATAGAACCTAGAAACTTGAAGGTTTTTACTGTTGATACTACTGTGTTGTCTAGTATTGCAAGTGAAGGTAGAATAAAAGGGCTTCTCCTAAAATCTACTATCATCTCTACAGTTTTGAGTGTGTTCAGATCAAGATTGTTCTGACTACACCTCTCGGCCAGTCCACCCAACTGCACTGGAAACAAGCCAACACCAGAACGGAATAAAGCAGTTGCAATCCCTTAATTAGGTTCAGCACAGCAAACACAGGCAGGAGAAAGGCACAAGCTGGAAACAAGGTTTAAAGTTAGCGCTACACGCAATCGCAGTGTAGCGCCTTTTATATACACAGCAATAAATCAAGTGGCAATTAAACAGTTAACATCACCCCTCCTTCCCCTAGCTGGCCTGAAGGAGGAGCACAATAAATCAATTAACAATCAAACAGTCAACATCATCCCTCCTTCCTCAAGCTGGCCTGTAGGAGGAGCGCGCCTCTGTTACAGCACAAGGCAGCGTCATCTGCAAACACCATGCCCCCCCCCATCTCCGATGAAAGAGTTTGCTTCGTTTTGTGTGCGGGTGGTAAAGACTTCTCAAACAGCTGATGACACGCCCCCGGAGAGTCCAACAGCTTGCCCCCTCCTCGTCGTCCTCCCTAGTGATGGCGAGACCCAACCGAGGCTCGACAACACCACTCTAACCAGCCAGTGAGATGAATACTTTGTACAATGGGGAATTTCTCATGATTATGTATATTTACATGGGTTACAAATGCATCCTTTTTCTGGGGGGTCAGCATGTCAAGAGTAAATCACTCTTTCACCTAGTTACTTCTTTGCTCTCAGCTTGACAACAATCAGGAATGTTGGAATGTCTGGGGAGGAAGGAATGCCATGACTATCTGCAGATCGCGAGACCCTGCTACCAACCGCAATGTCATGATGCGCAGGTGTTTGAACAAGGCAGGCCATTCTCATAACAAGAGGAGCTTATTTGATTGGACAACGCAATGAACTGAGGGGGATGGGCAGTGGGGAAAATAAGTTTTAACAATGTGGGTTTTTGCACAGGAACTTTAGAATTGGTTTCACTTCTACTGTGCCAATAGTGTATTTAATAACATTTACTTTTTGGGAAGAACTAATGGCCCAAGAGTTCTTGATTTGGATTTGCTAGCTGGACAGCTGACACCCTTAGACCTAAGCTTCAGCTTACCTCTGATCCATTAATGATAGAAGGGCAGCAGCATTTTGAAATCTGAGAGACACTGGATTCCTAAGTACCCTTCAGTACTTAGTGGCCTGGAAAGATTTCCCAACAGCTCACAATGAGTACGTTGAGCCCCTAAAAATTCTTCCCTAATCTGACAAAACCAAATGACATCTTTCCTGTTGTGTTTCTTCTCTCCCTGTTTGTTTTGTTCTACAGGGCTAGTGTTACTGTTCAGGGGAGCAACATGTCAGGTCCAGTATTATGTCTTGCCATTCTGTTGGAAGGAGAAAGGCTTGATGGCAAATTTTGGATGCTTTTGCTGTAACTGCTTGGGAATTAGGGAGGAGGATTGTCTGTGGAAACAGAATAGACTCCATCCCAGCCTGGTTCCAAGGCCGTTGTGCCCTGAGAGTGAACTGTTATCTGCCTAGCCCCTTGCAGTTCTGAAAGCAACCTTGTGGCATCACATTGGCTGCCTGTGGAGTGGTCAGGGGGATGGGATTTGGGGAAATGGAAGGATTGCTTTGTGTTTTGCGCGGGACCTTCAGATTCTGCCTGACTTTACTGCAACCACTTTCTCTCAGTAAAAGTTCTTTTGATTCAACTCAATGGAGTCAAGAGGTTTGCTTTCCTGAGGGAAAGCAGCTGGGGCAGGACAGACGCCTTCAAAATGGCTACCAGTATTATCTAACATACCACCTCCACATCTTAGGAGGCAGCCTTAAAAAGGGAGTGTCAAAATATGAGGCAAACTGATTATCACCTATACACGAGGACTGTCACAATCAAATATTCAGACCCAAATTTTGGTCTTTGCCATGGAAACCTGAACAGTAATGAGAAGACAGAGAAGACTTTGACATTGAGATAAGCATGGCGCCAGGAGTGGGCAACTGCTAACCCAGTTGTTTAATTGTCTGAGCCACTAAAATGCCCCTTCAGCTTTGATCTCCCATAGAAAATCTGAACAGTGCTCAACCAGGTCCAAACTTACCATGGCAGATGCCAATATTGGAAATATAAATGGGCACTGATTGATAATCCTGACTATGGGGATGTCCCACAAATTATATCATATTGCAGCAGAAAGCACCCTGAGAAGGTTCCCTGGATCCGTGCATGAAATACATCATCTTGAAGGCATTGCTGGCTAAATGGCTAAACCAGGGGTGTCAAACTGGCAACCCACGGGCCAGATGTGACATGCGCAGGGCATGCCCTCCCCCCAGCTCCGTGAATGGGAAAAACATCACAAAACGTCATGTGATGACGTGACGCAGCAAGTTTGGCACTGGTGGGCTAAGCGGTCTAAATTTCTGGCCATAGGTTAAGTTACTCTAGTAACTGCTCATACATAATTTAATTTTATTTGTAATTTCATTCATCACTCACAGTGTTTTTAAAATAATTCACTACTCTGGTGTTCTATATTTTGATACACATTTTATGTTATTTCTGTGAATTTTATGAATTATGCTGCATTTTGCTACATCATATGAAATATATTGCTAATGTTGAGAGGTTGTAAATGCCATCCATTTTGTGGTTTGAGGCTACTTGGAGCAATTTATTTAGATTACAACCAAGTCAAGGATTTTATTTTGTGACACTTAAAAATCAGGCTTTCAAAGATTTGGCAGTACAAGTCACCATGACATGGAAATCAGAGGAATAGTTTAAAGATTGTATTTAATAGAAATAACCCAAACAAGCATTTCATCAGTTGTTTCAGCTATTCGCACGAATGGAAGCTGTGTGTGCAGCGTAAGTCCCCTTGGCTTGCACGAATCGAGCTTCATTTACACATGCTTGCCCATCTCTACTGCAGCCTGTTTTGAACAGGCCGGAGCCCTGTTGGCGACCGTTGGGTTACCTGATCTAGTCTTCTACTGAGATTGGAGCAACTAGAAAGATTACAAAATGGCAGTCTTCAACTGGGCCATCAGTTGTTTTTCAAGGCAAAGTAGAGAACCTTTGAGATTCAAGTTCCCTATTAGGAGGACTACACATCACTCTCAAACCTATCTCCCTATCAAGCCTTGGGGGCAGAGAGCCTGGGCATCTGTGTCAGGGACAAGAGGAGGCTGCATCCAAATGGGAGATTGGTTCACACAGAAGGTCTCCCTCGTAACAATGGCAGCAGCACAGTTACAATTCCTTTCAATGGTGTGGCTTGTGGATGCTACCTGAAGTTTTAAAACTTTTTCATTGCATAAACTTGTGAATATTTTGGCCTTCAGAATGTGTTTACACAGAATGAGTGTGAAAGGAACAGGACCCGTTCCATGCTCTGAATAAATGGAGATCCTTCCTCTTAATATGGCCAGGGCAGATCAGAAAGGGCACTGAATGTAGAAAGCTATGAATTTTTTATTTGCAAATTCAGTTGAAAAAGTCACAACAGCTGTGGATCTGTCACTACAAAGTTTCTAATCATCGTGAATACACTGAAATTCTGTATAGCAAAGAATCTTCCTATTAGCTCAATTATAAGACAGGAAACAAAGCTGTCTCCTATATACAACGTTCCTGGGGAAAGCTCCTGGGTTTTAAAGGAAACCCAAAAGACAGCTCTTTCTAAATGCAAAATTCAAAACACTACCCAGAGATACTAAAGTGCATGATGACAAATAAATAGCAACAGTCTAATACATTGTCCCCTAAAAGCAGGCATGGAAACAAGTGTTGAAGTACAAGAAGAAAAATGGAGTAAAAACTTTGCAAGGAGACAGAGAAATGCATAAAATAATAAAATGAAGTCACCATCTTCCTCAAAGTCATGATGTAGATGAGGATCAAGAGAGGCACTTTTTATTTAATTTCCCTTTTGTCACTTTCTAGCATAGCCAGCTATGTAGCCTGAAACTTTATTTGAAAAAGTTTCCAGCAGAAATCTCAAAGCTTCAGGGTTTCCTGCGTCTGCAAAGAAAGGACAAGACTGTTATCCCCAATCATGATCAAAAAGTCTGCAGTTCTATACAAACAGAGAGCTTAAAATTGGACTGAAATCCAATTTTCCCTCCCAGCAGTGACCCTGAGAGGTGTTTCAATTCTCAGAGCAACCCTCTGGCACAGGACTCTCTTCCCTCAGAGGAGTGGGCACTGTTCCTCAGTGTTTGGTCACCAACACATCTATCTTCTACTGCCTTGTGTTCTCTGAACATTGTCCCGGGGTCATAGCTTGGCTCAGGGAGACAAATGGAATAATGTGCCAAGAAGAGTCAGCATCCCAGAAAGACTTAGAGTCCAAACCACTGTATAATAGAGTGAAAGGAGTGTGAGAAACAGAAACTCGGGCCCACCAGAGAGACTTGCATGGAAGACAAGCAGGTTGTACTAGCCAGCCCTCCCTGTAGCTAGAAAACCATTAACTGGCAGGTTTGCCTGAATGCTGACGATTGCCTTTTACTTTAAAGAACTCGCATTGACCTCTTTTTACCTCGGATGCCCTCTTTCCTGCCTTGCACAACTGTCAGCGTTCTTCCCTGAGCTGAACAGATCACTTCCACAGCATAGCCAGCACTTATCTGCAAGAGGCCAAACCTCAATAGTGAAGTCTATTTTCAGTCCTAAGCACTAGCTCTTTACCCGTCTCCCACACCAGCGCCCAGATCTTGTCAGGTACCCAGCCTCTCTCAGCAACATTGGAGAAAGCCTGCAGGCTGAGAGGGACACGGAGAACTTACTTGGGCTGAGCATGATGTTGATAGCCAGGCCCAAGGTGGGAACCTGCTTTCATCTCCACTGCGACTGAACACTGGCCAAAAAAAAAAGGCAGGCAAAGCTGTCAGGAGGCGACTCGGGAGCCCCCATCCCATCCTCTGCCAAAGATACTCCTGACTTACCCGTGTTTCTACATCAGTCCATTCTGACTCGGAAGCCTCCTCAGGGGGGCGAGGGCTTGAGGGAGACGATCGCCGCTTGCGTCTGGAAGAGTCGGTGGGTTAGGTATAGAAAAGGTTGTTAAGATTTGAAACAGTTCAGAGGCAGGGTTGAAAATTCTGAGGTCAATCCCCTGCTTGAAAGTACCCAGGCACAGACTAAGGGGAGAGGAAAGACTGGCATCAATCAACTCTGTCCTTATTTTATAGTAACCTGGAGATATTTCCAATTTCATATGCTTACTCTGCATTTTTACAATTTTATCCAGAAGCAAAATATACCCACGGGAGGTCCTGGCCGTTCTCTGAACCCAGATTATTCAGTCATGCACAAAAGATTAAAGCCTGGTATCATCTCCACTAACACCCAGGAATCACATCAGTTTCCACTCCCATTGAACTGAGACATGAAAAGGCAAAACCGATTGGGTTGAATGTGACTCCTCACCCTGTTGGTGACTCTTGTTTCAAGGTCTCTATTTCAGTGAACTGAACAGCTTGTCCACCTCCTCTGGTCTTGAAAACATCACCCTTTTGAAAACAAAATCTGTTTAAGAAAATCTCTGAACAGAGAATTTTTATTGGCACAATTGACAATATAATGACCTATTTTCATTACATTCTTATACATATGTAAGTAAAGCTAGAAGAAAAGGCTTTTTTTCTGAGCCCCCAGAAGTACAAAGCAGCTCAGTTACAGGGATAAATCCCACAGTCAGTCAAAAGCTCCACTGGGTTTATGCCACTATTTGCCTACACCCCTGAGTAACAAATTATAGACCCGTATTGGCGAACCTATGGCACGCGTGCCGGAAGTGGCACCCAGAGCCATGTTGCTCGGCATACGTGGCGTCGCCCATTCCTCTTCCGGGTTTCCAGGGCACACATGTGCACCAGCCAGCTAGTCTGCTGGTTACTGGGTGCGCATGCGCATGTGACGATCAGCTGGCCTTAATGTCTCGTGCACACCGGCCATGCCATCATCGCCCGCATGCAGCCCTGGGACTCCACCCTTTGTCAGCCAGGAGCGCTGCCGCCAGTCACTCCTGTGCGCCCGGCTGCCTGGTCACCGCCACCATGAGGAAAGGCCCCGAAGTTGCGCTGCCTGGGATCCACATGGGCTGCTGCAGGGGGAGGCCATGTATGGCTGGCTGGACGCTGCCCAGAGTTCGAGGCTGGCAGGAGGAGGAACCGCCGCTGCCTCGTAGCTGGTGCGAACGGCCTGCTGCCGCAGCCTGCTACTATCCTCTCTTCCCTGCCAGCTGCTCCTGCCACTGCCAGGGAGTTCTGTGCGAGAACCGCTGCCGCTGGGGGCGAGGGGACAGTGGTGGCAAGGATGCCCGTCCGGGGCTTCCCTGTCTCCCCACCCGAGAAGACTTCTGACATAGCCCCAGGCCTCTGGGGAGAGGGAGGGAAGCCCCGGCCTGCTGCTCCTGCCGCTGCCACCCCCTTGCCCCCAGCAAGAGCGGTTCTTGTGCTGCCGCTTCTCCGGCAGCATCAGGAGCAGCTGGCGGGGCAGAGGGCGGGGGCAGGCTTTGGTGGCAGGCCATTCTTGCTGGGTAAGACAGGCTGCTCCTGGAGGCAGGCTTCCCCGGGAGGACCAAAGGACAGCGTAGCTCCTCACTCATGGAGATCCACCAGCGGGGAAGTGGTCGCGGAAAGCAGTAAGAGGTGCGCGAGCCAGGAAGTGGTCATGCTCCCTGGCAGGAGAGGGTTACACATTCACGCCAGGAAAGGTTTGTGCAACCCTCTCCCGCCAGGGAACATGACTGCTTCCTGCCCGGCGCACCTCTTACCACGACCACTTCCCCACGTCCCCTGTGCTGCAATGAAGCGCTTTGCCAAGGAAAGCAGAGTCTCAGTGTCAGCCTCCGCTTTATATTACTTGCTTGCTAGAGCTGTCACTGAAACGGGGGGGGGGGGGGGCGGCGTAAACATGCAACCCTCTCCATGCCATGGAGCATGACCGTGTTGTGCTCCGTACGCAGCCTGTGCGGCTGGTGGCTGATTTGGACAGCGAGGAGGCTGGTGTGGTGCTGCGACAGCAGCCTGTGCAGCTGGCACTCGAGTCGGAGAATGAGGCTGGAGAAGATGTGGTGCCAGAGGCAGGGATTCAGCCAGGGCCTTCAGAACCTCCCTTAAGTGAAGAGGACACAGAGGAGGAGCCTCTTCTCAATGCACAGGCACGCAGAGCTGCCAAAAGGCAGGAGTGGCTCCTCAGGAGGAGGACTCCTCAAGAGTAAGGCTTGGGGCTAATTGGCCACTCCCTTAGCCTATTTAAGGAGGAACGCCGACTGAAGCAATTTGCAGGGAACAACTTCGTTCACTCTCCTTCGCACCTCGATCTTATTTCTTTGCAAATTGCTTCTGGGCTTTCTGCCAACCAAAGTAAGATTAAGATTATTTATTCTTTGGATTCTTGCAGGCTGTTAAGAAAGTTAATTAACAGCCTTTGTTTGGAAAAAAAACTGATTTTATTTTAGTAAACTGAGGTTTGTACAGACTTTGTGTGTGCTGCGTTCTTTGGGGTCCATAGCTGGGGCAGAACAGACCACTTCCTGGCTCACGCACCTCTTACCGCTTTTCATGACCACTTCCCCGCTGGTGGATCTCCATGAGTGAGGAGCTGCGCTGTCCTCTGGTCCTCCTGGGGCAGCTCGCCTCCCTGCTGGCGGCTTCTCCTTCTCCTGACTGCTCCAGGAGCAGCCTGTCTTACCCGGCGAGAACGGCCTGCCACCACAGCCTGCCCCCGCCCCCTCTGCCCTGCCAGCTGCTCCTGGTGCTGCCATAGAAGTGGCAGCACAAGAACCGCTCTTGCTGGGGGCAAGGGGGGGGCGGCGGCAGGAGCAGCAGGCCGGGGCTTCCCTCCCCTCCCCCGGGGGCCTGGGGCTATGCCAGAAGTCTGCTCGGGTGGGGAGACAAGGAAGCCCCGAACCGCCCTCAGAATAACGACTTTCCAGCCCAAAACAGGGCACGGGAGGCAAAGCGCATGTGCAGGACGCGCATGCACAATGTGGGGCGCATGCGCGGGGGGAGTGCGGGGATCGTGGGTGCATGCACATGTGGAAGGGTTCACATTGCATTATGGGTGCTGGCACACGCGCGAGCTGTTGCGCGTGCACAGACACACTTCCAGCACGCCACGAGAAAAAGGTTCGCCAACACTGTTATAGACAGTCTTGCTCCAGTTTAACACTTCCACCCAACAGCCCCAGAAATTGTAGGGAAGCATCCCTGGTTGCAATGTGTAGCAGAATAAAGAAACAGGTGCTTTTTTCTTGGAGGACCTCTGGAGAAACTGGATGCCCAACACAGGATGCTCCCAGGGCAGCACTCTTAACAAAAGTCTCCTTGCCGGCCTAACAGTTTACCTTGATCAGCTTTGTCTCAATCTCCCCATCCGAGGCCAGCTCCTGGTGGGTCAGCATGTATTTGTCACACTTTGCCAGTGCCTTCTCGTTTGCAGAGGTTACCATGATGGCATGGGGGACTTGTGGCTGCATGACTGTTTCGGTCTGGATATTGGAAGGAGGTTTATGATCCACCCACCTCTCTCCTGCTGAGCGAGACCGTCTGTGACGAAGGCGAACAGGAGGAGCATTCTGGGAGATCACCAAAGGAATTGTATAAAATTAGTAGGCAAGTTTCCTAAGCTTATCCCTGGGAAGTGCATCTTCCAGGGATAGTCGAGCAAATTAACCCTAACCCAACATTTGCTGAAATCTTATATACACTTCCAATATAATTATTTGTATTATAGGAAGGAGAAAAACAAGCACACAAACTGCAGATTAGCCAAAGCCTTCTACCAATAAATTTGGGTCAGTAGTTTAGGATCATTCCAGGCTTCAGCAGGCAAAAATCAAAGAAATCAGAAGCACCAAGAGAGCAAAGAATGCCACATTTTGAGGCCAGACCCCAAAGGTTCTGCTTTTATGCACTTTGCATCTCCCAGCAATTCAGAATAGCAGGGGATGGCCCAGAAGTCATTCAAAGATCATTTTATGTATGCACACATACATAAAATACAAAATAGTGCACTTTCTACATATGATGATTCTGAACATAGAAAAAAGGCAGGGAATAGTAAGCCGTTCCCAAGCTGCAAAGTAGTAAACCCCTTCAGGCCTAAGTGGCCTTTAGTATTTTTACTAAAGACTTGCAGCCTTTACTATTAAGGGCATCACTGCAAGATATCGGAATTTATTTGAAATTCCAAAGTAAGGGGTTGTTTTTTTTAATTTGAGATTTATTTGAAAAGCTAATTTCTACTTAGTTTAATTCAAACTAGTTACCCAAAATTAAAGATTTGTCATGTAAACAAGTATGTAAGCACAAACACATTGTCAATTAACGTAAAGACATCAGGATAGTGTCCAAATGGCAAGAAGAGGGAACAGAACCTCACAGGACGACCGTTCAGCCTTGATGGAGAACCTTGACCCCAGGGAGAAAGCTGGCCTGGGCAGCAAGAGGCTACTTCAGATTAGCCCCTGGCTTTTAAAAGTGTGAATCTACGGCTCTACCAATGATAGCCGTTCTCTTGTTCTGTGTCTGCAACTCCCATGGTGGGGAAGTATGTTTCTCAGCCATGAATGGCAGTGCCCACCATTACCAGCCATTCAATCAGGGGCAACCAGAGCTGCGACAGAACACTGACCCTGCAGCACAAGTCCTCTTCTAGCTCTAGGGGCCCTCTAGTGCTGGAAGCTGCCAGAAGTCCTGTCCAGCACATGCCCCGTCTTCTCTCTGACATAACCCAGGGCCTGGTTTGTTCTGGCTCCTGCAGTCTACTCCTGGCTCTAGGGAGGCCATTGTCACCCTTGTCAGGAGGCTTGCTGTGCTGAGTAGGTGTTCTCTGCTCCCACTCCGAGATGCAGGAAGCCACGGAAATGCTGCTACAAGAATTTGAACGCCTATGCAGCTTTGGCTGGCTTCTGGCAGGAGGATCATAGTTGTTAGGCAGGTGAGGGATACAGTTACTGGAAAACTGAAGAAAGGTGCAGTTAGTGAATAAGGCAAAAAGAAAAGAACACTACCACAAAACCGACATAGAATTCAGCCCCATCTCTATACTAAGCAGAATTAGAAAGAGAAATAGAAAGATTCAAAGCTAATTCAAGGAGGTGGCTCACAGAGAATTCTCCTGGCTGAACTATAGTCTCCCAGCCACAGGAGTTTGACTTCTCATATTGACTTGCCACAGTGGTGGATATGTGCAGAGACAGGTGCACATTCACTCTCAAAAGAAGCTTACAGGTACTGGGGGAGGAGACAATGATCTTTGTAGAGCTTTCTCCCGATCCTTTTCCCGGGAAGGCCTCTCAGGTTTGTTACTCTTAGGCTCTGTGACAATGGCTTTGAGCTGCTTTAGTTTCTCATCTTTCACCCAAAGTTTATTCTGCATCTCCAGTTGCTTGGCTGCCACACGCCGCTCCTGCATGGTAAGAAGAAAGAAAGGCTACCATTACACACGGTATACTAACCAATGCAATATTATTTGGCGAGTTTTTGATTCCAAGGACATGTCTCTAAAGTGAAATAGGAGCCTTGGTAGTACAGTGGTCTAAAGCACCCTGTTATTAACACAGCTGCCTGCAATTACTGCAGGTTCGAATCTCACCAGGCTCAAGGTTGACTCAGCCTTCCATCCTTTCTAAGGTAGGTGAAATGAGGACCCAGATTGTGGGGGCAATAAGCTGACTTTGTATAAAATATACAAAAGTATGAAGGCTATTGCTTAACGCATTGTAAGCCGCCCTGAGTCTCCGGAGAAGGGCGGCATATAAATCAAATTAAAAAAAAAAAAAATAGATGCCTGCTGAAATATTACATTCTGAAAAATTATCAGCTATGTTACGGCAGGAAAACAGAAACACCAGTAATTTTAATGGGCAAAAATAAAGAGATCTTTTTCTTTCAAAGTAATTTTAGTTAAGTGGTAAGAATACCACATACCAGTTTTCAGAAAATTAAGGCATGGGTTGACACCTACTGATTCCAGCCGTGGCCACATATTTGTATTTCAAGGAAAGGCAACCTATGGTTCAATAATGCTGGCTACACTTGCCTTAAAATAAGATCCACAATATCTCCCTCTTTAGACATTAATGAATGCCTAATCATGGTCTTACCACCATGACAAAAGATAGAGTGGCAACATCCGAATGGCAACTTGTTGCCCGTCCCAGCTTAAGGGATACATTCTGGTTGACAATCACTGAATGGCTAAATTTTCAGCAGTGCTGTTTCAAGTCTTAAACAACTGCCCAGGCACAGCAAGGATGCAGTAACATAACCACAATAAGAAGGGCAAATTTTCAGCCATTTTGTTTTATTTCAGGTGTCTCTTGAGTTTTATTTTGTTTTGTTAAAATATTAGAGTACATTAAGCTTAATTACTGAAAGGACTTGGTTAGAACACTTAATTTTATCCACCACTGTCCCAAAGCAGAAAAATTGTGCTACCATAAAGCAAGTGAATCTTGAGGAATCTGGTGCTATAAAAGAAAGGGTGGAATCCCCAAGTTTACCGAATTCCATCTATATAAGTGCCATTAGTTTAGATAAAAGAGGTAACAAGAGGCTTTTCCACCAAAGAGTCAGCAATTTAAAAAAAAAAGTGTTCCTACCTGCCAATTAAAAATTAGCAGCAAGAAATCCAAGTTATTCTTTAGAATTTTTAAAACAAAAATGGATCACAAAGAATTACAAAAGTACCAAATGAAAAATATTCATGGTATGGAGAGTGATAAGGAAGGAGGTTTTTATTACTTTACTTTACATTTTTTGTATACCAACTCTATCATAAGGATTCTGAGTAGTTTTGCTACTTCGTATGCTATCAGAACTCTAAAGTTGACTAAAGATACTGAAACTCAGAAAAGACCAAAAAAAAAAAAAAAAGGATTTCATAATGGGATTTCCTTTTGCCAGTTTTAAAATATTTGCCAAACTATTGGCTGCTATAACTGGTTATTAAGAATTAGGATTATATATTTGGGGAAACAACACATTGAAACTTCAATAGCTCCTTTGTTAAGATACTTGAGAACAGTTCAAGGAATGCAAAAGTTCTCACTTTCCAGTTTAGGTACATAATGGTTTCTGGACATAGTGGAGTAGACAAAATGGAGATGATTGACAACCATTTCTTCAACAATCAAAGTTATTGGTGGCACTAAGCCAAACAAGGGTCACAAAGTTAAATGGCCATTGTAGCATCCTTGCAATCTCATGATCAACATTTGGGCACTTGGCAACCTGCCTGAACTCACAACTGCAGGAGCACTTCAATTCCGCCCCCCACCCCCATAGCCTATCCCCTACCCATATATGACCTTTGGGCCCCCTGCACTCTGTGGGCCCTGCTGCCTTTGCCATCGTCTTTCTCCTACTGCTGACGAAGCCCAGCCCTTTGCAAGACAGTTGCTGGACACAAGAGGCTTTCTTGCCCAGACTGCACGTGGCACTTTCCTTGCGAGACCTGAAGAACATAGCCGCACAGGGCCAGCAGCTGCCTTGCAAAGGGGGGCGGGCAGCCACACCTCATCAGCACTGGGAGTTAATGCCAAAGGTCACCAGAAGTGAGGTTAGTGTGGCAGAGTTCTCGGAGTATAGGTGGTCAGAGCGTTGGACCACACTGTTGGCTGGGCTGGGGGCTTTGAGGCTTTCCCCTGCAGCTCAGGGCGTTCCTGAAGCCCCAGAGTGGTAGTGCACCAAGAAGCCCTCCTGTATGGTCCTGAACTTGCTTGCTGCCCCACAAGGTAGATGAAGGATGACCAAAAGAGCACTGATGTGGGGAGATAGGTGGGTTGAAAAGAGTGGGAGACAGTCCCTTAGCTTACCAAATCTCTGGGCTGGGAGGGACCAAGCCTGGAATGGATTGAACTGGGGTGAGTCCATAATTAACAACCAGCAGAGTTTGTTTAACAATGACAACAGGGAGTGCAGGCACTGCTGCCGCTAAGCCATACAATCATGTGACATTCAACCATATCACTTAGCAACAGAAATTCCGGTCCCAATTGTGGTTTTAAGTCAAGAACAACCTGTAGTAAATACAAATTTTAATGCCTTTGAGTCAGTCTTGACTCCTGGCAAATGCTTAGAGAAGTCCCTCATTTTTCCTGGCAAAGTTTCAGTGGTGATTTGTCCTTCCCTAGGATTAAGAGAGACTGGCTGAAATTCATCCACTTTGATTTCCTTTCTAAAGCAGATTAGAACTCAAAGTTACTACTACATCAACCTGGCATTCTAAAACTATTATTATACAATTCATTTTAAAGCTTTTTGATTAACCGTCTAAGCATAGTGACAAAACAAAACGTGAAATAACTGGTATGTTTCATATTCCTCTGGAGAAAATCGTGGAATGTTTTGAATGTTCCAGCCACAGGAAACAGCATGAACTCTAATTCACCTGGGGGCTCCAAGTGTGGGCTACTTCACAGTTCTCTGCTTCTGAAAAGTTAAACAATCAAGCAAGACTTGCAACAAATGACAAAATAATTTACAAAGTTTCTTTCAACATATAAAAAAAAGTCATGGAAACAATCAGTCCACTAATGAGAGATGAAGTGATGAGCAGTAGAGGGAAAGCAGAGCTGATTAGTTCATTCTTTGCATCTGTTTTCACGCAAAACCAAAAAATAGTCCAACTTACCAAAACATAACTGTAAAAGACAGGCTAGGAATACAAATTAAAATAAGCAAGAGAACACATATCTGCTCTAGATGACTTCAAATTAAATTACATCCCAGAATTCTGAAAGGAGCTGGCAGATATGACCTCGGAACCATTGAACCATATCTTTTATAGATCTTAGGGTACTGGGGAACTATCAGAGGACTGGAAAAGAGCTAATGTGATTCCCATCTTCAAAAAAAAAAAAAAAAAGGAGGGGGGAAACAAATCCAGAAAACAGACCAATCACCCTGGCCTCCTGGGAAGATCCTGGAAACGATAATCAAGCAACAGATCTGCGAACACCTAGATGCAAGCAAAAGTTCTAACCAGAAGCCAACACCAATTTGTCCAAAACAGATCATGCCAAACAAATCTTATTTCATTCTTTGACAAAGTCACTAAATTAGTAGACCAGTGAAATGCAGTGGACATAGTATACTTGGATTTCAGTAAGGCATCTGACGAAGTAGACCACAACCTACTTCGTGATAAACTAAAAACATGTGGGATAGACATCATTACCACCAGATGGATTTGTAATTGGCTGACAGTTTTCAAATGTGTCTTTTTCATAAATGATCTTCATAAATGATTTAGATGAGGGAATAGAAGGGGAATATATCAAATTTACAGATGACACTAAACTGACAAGGGAGTAGTCAACACCCCTGAAGATAGGCTCAAAATCCAGATGAATCTTGAACACAGACTTGAACACTGGGTCCTATCTAACAAAATGAAATTCAATGTAAAGAAAAGTAAGTTTACACTTAGGCAGGAAAAATCAAATATACTGGTACAGATTAGGTGAAACCTGGCTCAATAACAATAACTGTGAGAGGCATCTTGGAGTCCTAATGGACAATCACTTAAATGTGAGCCAGGATTGTGTGGCAGTAGCCAAAAATCCCAACGCAATCCTAGGCTGTATTAACACAGGGATATAATCAAGATCATGTGAAGTACTAGTACCACTTTATAAAGCCTTAGTAAGACCACACTTAGAATACTGCATCCGGTTTTAGCATATGATGAATGGTTGCAGGAATTGGGTATGTCTAGTCTAGTGAAAAGAAAGGCTAGCGGTGACGTGATATCGTGTTTCCCTGAAAATAAGACTGGTCTTATATTAATTTTTGCTCCAAAGGACGCATTAGGGCTTATTTTCGGGAAAACACGGTAGCAGTGTTCCAAAATGGTGGGAGGGCCTCCACAAAGAAGGGTCAACCTATTTTCGAAAGCACTAGAAGGGAAAACAAAACACAATGGATGGAAACTAATCAAGGAAACATCCTGCAGTTAAGGAGAAATTTTCTAGCAGCGAGAACAATTAACCAGTGGAATAGTTTGCTTTCAGAAATTGTGGGTGCTTCATCACTGGAGCCTTTTAATAAGAGATTTGACAGCCACTTGTCTGGAATAGTTTAGGGCAGTGGTCCCCAACCTTTTTATCGCTGCGGCCCGCTGAGCGCGCGCAGGGGTGGGGGCACGGCCCAGGAGCTTTTGCGCACGGCCCATTGCGCACGGCCCAGGAGCCTTTGCGCTGCAGCGTTCATGTCCCCCGGCCGCTGCGCGGCCCGGTGCCAGGTACTCCACGGCCCGGCACCAGTCCGCGGACCGGGGGTTGGGGACCACTGGTTTAGGGTCTCCTATTTGAGCAGGGGGTTGGACTAGAAGACCTCCAGGGTCCCTTCCAAGTGTTATCCTGAACATTTACTGCAATTACAACATTTACTGTATGTTTCCATTAGGCTTTCTTTATTTTTAAAAAATTATTGCTGCCAACTGTTTACTTAAATCTTGCATGAATAAATTATAGCAATAAAGTACTCCTCTGGTAGAGAAAACCATCATCAGGAAAGAAAAGGGAGATGCCCACACAAAGCCTCAACCTTCTCTAATGCAGTCTGGAAGATCAACTTGCACCCTATGCAAGAATGAACATAAGATGTTCCCAGAAATGCTTAACGAACAGCCCAAAGCAGCATTGTACATCTTTGCATTTACAGTTTAACGTCCCCACTCTTATGTGGGAAAAATTAATCACAGAGACATACCTTATAGTGCTTAGCTGCCTATCCAGCAATCAAGTAAGTTAGCCAGACTTTCCAGAGTTAGCATTAAACCCTTCCAGCTATGTCTTCTACTGTGAAAAGGAAACTGCTTCTTCCCAGACCTGTGGTTCAGTAAACCAGTCATACTCACACATTCCTTTTCCCATTTCATTGTCGTCTCTGTCACCATGCCCTGTAAACGAGCTTCTAGTCGACGCTTGTCTGAAACCTGACGCTGCAGCTTTTGACTTTTGCTTTCTAGTTCCTGCTGCAGGTTGCGCTTCTCTTCTTCATAAATTGCTGTTGTTTTCTCCAGGATGTCAATCTGGTATGAGAGATTGCAATGTGGTTGGAATGCAGTACTGCAGGCTACTTCTGGTGACTGCTGGCTGCCAGCAGTTCGGCAGTTCGATTCTCAACAAAAGTAAAATGAGGGCCCAGATTGTTGGGGGCAATATATTGACACTGTAAACGCTTGAAAGGGCTGTAAACACTGTGAAGCAAATATAAGTCTAAGTGCTATTGCTATTCTGAAAACTCACCTCCACAAAATTTAGCACAACTTTTTTGTTTTTTTGGCAAAGCAAGATCCTGCATTGCAACTGATATCATAAAAGTAATTAGCAACCATCACAAGACAGTAGTTAACCATTGTTTGCAAAAATTATGTTTTCAAACCTGTTGGGTAAACTGGGGTATCTCTTTTAGTGTTCAAAATTTGTTAGCCCTTGTGGTATTGCACAGAATTCATGATGCTGCCCACTATCTTAAAAGCTTGCTAACTCTCAGGTCTGCCTCATGTCAAGAAATTACAATCCATCAACAAATGGAGAACTACTTCAGCAATCCAAGATTTTACTTCAAACAGTAAATAAAAACCTTATATTCCAGAGTTCTTGCTTTCTTCTCTAGTCGCTCAATCTCAGTTTTCTGTCCTGTTATAATTTTTTCTCTTTCAGCTATTTTCACTTGTGCAAAGTTCTCCTTGGATACAATGCTGGCATCAAGTTCTTGCAACATGTTCTTTACACATAGAACTAAAACAGAAAAAGATATTTGATTTCTGCCTATCTAAACAAGTGATTCTGTTTATCATAGAAACATTAAAACAATATAAAATAAATATATATAGTCACTGAGTAAAACTATTGCCATGTTACTATAACCATGAAATGTGTCCTTAACATTCTTGGGGCCCAGACCTGGGCACATAACCAGGTCTCCTTGGCATTATGAAAGGCCAACAGGGGTGCAGTCATCCTCATTTCTGAAAGGAGAATGTTCCAGAGGAGAGGGGCTACCGCAGAGAAGGCACACGTCCTAATACCTATCATCTTCATTCCTTGGTTGGCGGAACCGTAGCACGCCCAACCTGCCAGACTGAGTTGATGGGTAGAAATGACTGGGAGAAGACCAGGTAATCTGGCCCAAGCCTTAAAGGACTTTAAAAGTAGCAACCAGCACCTTGAGTTGTATCTCGTAGCCAATGCAGCTCACACAGCAATGATGTTATATGTGTCAAATATCTGACACCATTCAATACCATTCAATTCAGCTGCACTCTGCATTAGTTGAACCGTCTGAATGCTCTTCAAGGGCAGCCCCATGTACAATGCATTGCAGTAATCCAGAGAGGTCATGAGGGCATCAGTGATTGTAAGCAAAGTGTCCAATCCAAGAATGGGCATAACTGATGCACAACCCTAAGGTATGCAAAGGCCCCCAATTTACAACAGGTGTAACATGGAAAATCCAGGTACAGGATCTTGAACAAACACACATTCTAAGACCTTTTTGTGGAAGATTTACCACCTCTTCTAACTATTTTCCAGGCTACTGTGTATTTGCTGATTTCAGTAAGCAATCACCCAATTCTTTCCCTCCCATGAGGAACCTCACAATTTATTCACTTTCAGCTAGGACAAAACAAGTTGGTGCCAAGTACTTACCATTTTTGGCAAACTCTTCTGACAGATTCTGCCGAATGTGGTGCCGCTTTTCAAGCACTTCAATCAGCCGAGGCAGGGTCTGGTCATCATTGATGTCCAGAAGTTCACAGGAAGGCACTGGAGGGAAGTTCTGCAGGAGCAATTCTCTGACCAAGGGGCCTCTGTCTAGACAAACAAAACAGGCCACTTAGTTGAGGGACTATCTACAAAGATCAGAGTCTGCATGGTTAGTAAAGGCAGAACTGCATAAGGCAATTGCTAGGAGAAATTTCTATTGTTATTATTTATTTATTTTATTTTATTTTATTTAAATTTGTATACCGCCCTTCTCCTAGTGGACTCAGGGCGGTGCACAGCCAAGTAAAAAACATCCAATACAAAATTTAAAAATTTAAAAGAATTATACTCTTTGGCCAAAAATTTAAGAACCTTACGACTAAAACCCATTAAACAATTAAAAATCTAATATCTCAAAAACGGGGGTGGGGGGGGTTCACGCCAGCCCTGCTTGATGGAAAAGTTTTTAGGGCACGGCGAAAAGCCCGGAGATCTGATATCCTCCGTATCTCCGGGGGCAAATCGTTCCAGAGGGCAGGTGCTGCCACAGAGAAGGCCCTCCCCCTGGGGGTCGCCAGCTGACACTGCCTAGCTGGCGGCACCCTGAGGAGTCCCTCTCTGTGGGAGCGTACTGGCTGGTGGGAGGCTATTGGCGGCAAAGGCGGTCCCGCAAATACCCAGGTCCGATGCCATGGAGCGCTTTAAAGGTGGTAACCAGTACCTTGAAGCGCACCCGGAAGTCCACCGGGAGCCAATGCAGCTCACGCAGGAGAGGTGTCACATGGGAACGCCCTCTCGCTCCCATAATCCCCTGTGCAGCCGCATTCTGCACCAGCTGGAGTCTCCGGGTGCACCTCAAGGGGAGCCCCACGTAGAGAGCATTGCAGTAGTCCAGGCGGGAAGTGACGAGTGCCTGAGTGACTATGCGTAAGGAGTCCTGATCCAGAAAGGGACGCAACTGGCAAATCAGGCGAACCTGATGAAAAGCCGCCCTGGCCACGGCTGTCATATGCTCTTCTAAAGACAGCCGTGCATCCAGGAGGACACCCAAGTTGCGAGCCCTCTCCGTGGGGGCCAATAACTCGCCCCCAATAGCCAGCGATGGTGCCAGCTGGCTATATCGGGACGCCGGAAGCCATAGCCACTCGGTCTTGGAGGGGTTGAGTCGAAGCCTGTTACTCCCCATCCAGATCCACACGGCCTCCAAGCACCGGGACATCACTTCAAGGGCATCGTTGGGATGGTCTGGGGTGGAGATGTACAGCTGAGTGTCGTCAACGTACTGATGGAATTCCACCCCGAAGCCACGGATGATCTCGCCCAGCGGCTTCACATAAATGTTGAACAGAAGGGGTGAGAGGACCGATCCCTGCGGCACCCCACACACAAGGCACCTCGGGGTCGACCTCTGCCCCCCTGCCAACACTGACTGCATCCGGTTGGAGAGATAGGAGGAGAACCACCGTAGGACGGTGCCCCCCACTCCCAGCCCCTCCAACCGGCACAGCATGATACCATGGTCGATGGTATCAAAAGCCGCTGAGAGATCTAATAGGACCAGGATAGAGGAGCAACCCCTATCCCGAGCCCTCCAGAGATCATCCACCAATGCGACCAATGCCATTTCCGTGCTGTGCCCAGGCCTGAAGCTGGACTGGCGTGGATCCAGATAGACAGCTTCATCCAGGTACCCAGGCAGCTGTCGTGCCACCACACTCTCAACAACCTTCGCCACGAAGGGAAGGTTGGAGACCGGACGATAGTTAGCCAAAACAGCTGGATCCAGAGCGGGCTTCTTGAGGAGGGGCCTCACCACCGCCTCTTTCAAGGCTGATGGCAAGACACCCTCACCCAAGGAAGCGTTGATAATACCCTGGAGCCAGCCTCGCGTAACCTCCCGGGAGGCCAGTACCAGCCAGGAGGGACACGGGTCCAATAAACATGTGGTCGCATTCAGCCGCCCCAGTATCCTGTCCACGTCCTCGGGAGCAACAGGATTGAACTCCTCCCAAATGACATTCTCAAGACCGGCCTCCATCATCCTGTCTGTACCTACCCAGTTGGAGACCAGGCCTTCCCGAATCTGAGTGATTTTATCGTGCAGATACTGAACAAAATCCTCAGCACGACCCTGCAAGGGATCCTCCTGCGCTTCCGAATGGAGGAGGGAGCGGGTCACCCTAAACAGGGCGGCTGGGCGGTTATCTGCCGATGCGATAAGAGCGGAAAAATAATTAAATTTTTAAATTTAATTTAAATTTAAAATAAATTAAATAATTAAATAGGTAGGTCTTAATATGAGCTCTTACCCGTGTTTGGTCAGATTCAGACCGACTAGACCTCCAACTGCTTTCTAGGCGTCTTTTCCGGCGCTTCATCTCCCTCAGCTCCTCAGAGAACCAAGGAGCCAAGTAGACTCGGCGACGGGTCAGAGGCCGCAAAGGCACGACTCGGTCCAAAGCGCCAGCGGCCGCCCTATCCCAGGCGGCCACCAGTTCCTCGGCCGAGTCATGAGTCAGAGCCTCAGGAAATGGCCCAAGCTCCATCTGGAACCTACCAGGATCCATCAGGCGCCTGGGGCAGAACCATCTAGTTTGTTCCGCCTCCCTGCGGCAGGGTGTAGCGGTTAGAAAGTCAAGCCTAAGAAGGGAATGATCCAACCATGACAAGGGCTCAATCGCTACTGCCCCTATCTCGAGATCATTCATCCACTGCCCAGAGACAAAAATCAAGTCCAGAGTGTGCCCTCCTGTGTGAGTGGGTCCATGAATTAGCTAGGTCAGGTCCATGGCCGTCATGGAAGCCATGAACTCCCGAGCCACCTCAGACGTTTCGCCAACAGATGGCAGGTTGAAGTCCCCCATGACCATAAGCCTGGGGGTCTCCACCGTCACCTCGGCAATCATGTTGAGTAGCTTGGGCAGGGCAGCCGACACGTGGCAGGGAGCCAGGTACATAATCAGCAAGCCCATCTGCCTCCCTTGTCCCCACTTCACCAGGAGAGACTCACTATCTGAGGTGCAGTGGCCTCTCTTGGGCAAGACCCTCAACTATTAGTCTCAACCTAAAGATTTACCTCCATCAACTGGTCCACCTCGGATTTCCAGCTGTCGGGAGAGCTCCTCTCTGAAAGCCTCGTTCTTAAATCGCCGACCGGGAGTTAGTCCACACAGAGGTTTGTCAGCAGGTCGTGCAACCTCTACTTCTTGGGTGATTTCTGCAAATCTCATGACTTGCTATCGAATATTTTTTTTTTTTTAAAAAAAGAGTATTAGAAGAATGGAAGAGTATATTTGTAGCTCAGGCTTGAACTACAACCTGTCGATTCCTTGGTGCTCTCTGAGCTTGTTTTCTTGTAAATGTTTCTCAAAACCTGCATTTTCTGCAAGCCTGGGGATCCCCTGGGGAGAGGGAGTCTGTGCTGGCTATACAGTAGTACTTTGGTATTTGACATTAATTCGTTTTGGTGTGATGGGTAGTAAATAGGACAAGTCCCAAACAAACCATGAGACTTAATGTAACCCCTTCATCATCTACATTCCTTGGTATGTAGACAGACTGCCTGTCTCTTTTCCTATAATAATAATAATAATAATAATAATAATAATAATAATAATAATAATAATAATAATAATAATAATAATAATAATAATAATAATAATAATAATAATAATAATAATAATAATAATAATAATAATTTTATTTCTATACCGCCCTTCTCCCGAAGGACTCAGGGCGGTGTACAGCCTATTTAAAAACACAGACAAAACAACAGTATAAAATTTAAAATAATTAAATGGCCGACTTCCAGTCCATCCTCTGTGGCCATCCTTGTCCTTTTGCACCAACCTTCCCAGCATGGCTGATTTCCTGTTCATTCCCCATAGCCATCCCCCTCTTCCCCTAGTAGCGCGTTGAGTATTAAACAAAGGTCGAGTACTGGGACATTTTCACATCAATTTGCATCAAGAACCAAATTCAACGAGTTTTGAAGCAGTCGAGTACCAAGGTACCACTATATTATACTTATCTCTCCTAGTGACTTTGCTCTATTTTTATCCATGTTTAATGTTTAACTGATTTTTTTGAATATTTTTAATTTTGATTTTATTGTCTGCCACTAAAAGTCACTTTGAGTGAGATGAGCTACCATATAAGTTCGATAAACAGCACACATATTCTGAAATGTGAATAGGAAGAATATTCCAGCACTTAAAAAAGTTTCTATAAAGGACAGCTACCTCAGTAGCAAGGTAGAGTAGCAAAGTAGTGTGCTACCAGTTTTTATAAATTCAAGCATCTGAAGTTAAACAACAAACTTAAATTACCAAACTCTCATCATAGTCTTCTGCCTTTGGATTCACGCAGACAATCATACGGACTTTACCCTCACCATCAAAATAATTCTTAAAAAGATGAGTCAATTTGGAGTCTCGATAAGGGACCATCTGAAGAATTAAGCAGAACAAAACATTTTCAGAGTTTAGGAACTGAGAAAGTGAGGAAAGGAGGAAAAACTACAGAAATAGGTAACTACACACCTTATTGGTTCCATAAGTTTGATTCTCTCGCAAAGCTTCTATACAGGTTCTTAATGTCATCAGTGATTGATTGATATTACCTGGAAGAGTGAATGGCACTTGTCTGACAACCATTTGATATGATGCCTACTCATAAAACAGTTTGTCTTTGTAAGAATTTCTTAATTTCCTGTTTTTTAAAGAACATGGGATCACCTCTCCTATGAAAAGGAAACAGCCACTTTGCATTTTCAATATCCTTGCAAAGGACAGGGAAAGGGAAATTTCCACTTCCAATATAAGGACCATTTTAACTAAACTTTGGACAGTGGTCAAAAGCCTTAGCTAAATTACTACTATGGAAAGTATAAGGGGAAGGTTTATGACAGGGGCCACACCAGGCCAATCTTGGCAGGTTCAGCACTGGATTATGAGGAAATCCCAAGACACTAGACTAAACTAGAAAGTACAACAAATTCTAGAAGACTATGCCAAACCACTTCCATACAGTTGCCCAGAAAACTATTCGTTTTTCTAACTGAGAAGACACCACAAGTTAAACATGACTAGAAGAGATGTTTCACAAGGTAAACTCCACCCAAATAATCCTAACAATCTTCCCAATGCATATCCATCTTTGAAGAAAGGAGGCCTGGAAGGTAGCATAAGGTATAGATAAACATGCTATTTTACTTTTGCCTAGTAAAAGCAGGGACTGAGAATGTTTCAAATCCTTTGCAATTAAAGTTAAAATATTATATTACAATTAAAGTTCAAATAATATTTTCCACCTGAATGGTTTTTCAAAACTAAAGGAATTCCGTATTAATTTTCCTCCAAGATTTATCTATCACTTACAATAAGAAACAAGACCTATCCTAGCTCTTGTATAACAGAAAAAACATACAGAACCAAGAGCCAGAAAAACCTTCTGGCTAAAGAAGAATCTTTCAAAGAAACGTCCATATTTCTGGTGGGCCCTTGGCCTCTGTGATCATTTTGTGGCTTCCCTCACATGTCAGTCAGCCCTGTTTCTTTCTGCTGGGAAGGACAATTTAAAAGAGTATCTCCTGCTTGCTTGAAGGAACGGTCCACTTGAATCCAAACCAGAAATCTTTGACTGAAAGAAGACACACACCCATTCACTGGTATCAAAGCACCCACCAGCCTCACGGAGTCTGTTTCCTTCGGCTTTGGTCCTGTTTGTTCTCTCACTCCCTGCTAGGTCAACCAGGGATAACTGGCTCAAGGATATTAACTCTTTCTCCTGCAAGAGAAGAGATGTTATGGTTTTCAATCAGGAAACTACATATACATACATCAAGCTGAGAATTTCTGGACTTTTTAAGGAAAGCATAAGTTACAGCCAGGTTTCTCAGCAACACTTATGACTTCTGCTACTGGTCGAACAATTATCAGGTTTTGAAAAGTTGACTAAAGAAAGAAATCATCTCTTTGCTAGCCAACCTTGATTTTACCTGCAGAACATTATCTCCATCTGCATTGAGAGGAGCCTGAGCCAGTTTAATTAGAAATACACTGTGGGAACGACTAGATTCTCGATTCAGTTGAGTATGTGCAATGCGCCTCTTCTTTTGGCCTGTTAAAAGGGAAAAAAACATTTTTTAGATCAACTATCATAATGCAGTCAGGGCAGAATTCTAGCTATTATCTCTCAAAGAATATTGTGGACCTGTAATGAATGAAAAAAAAAAAAATCCAACAACAGAAGATAGGAGCACCTTCCCTATCAAGAAAAGGCAAAAACATTTAGGCTATTTTCATGATCTTCCCCTCCCCCAACTTACATTGGCCCCAACTTGCTAGCTTTTAGGAAGGCCCTAACCGCATGGCTGGGCCACTGTGCTTGGCAGATTGGCAATTGTGGGGTGGGGGAGTGGGGAGAGCTTTTACAATGGCTTTGATAAGCTTGATGCAAGGATGGATTTTGCTGATGAACACAGTTGTTTTTGTTTTATTTTATGTTTTATTTATTTCATGTATGTATGTTGCTCTAACTTTTTTATTGGATTGCTGTTTGTTGTGAGCTTAGGGAGATAAGCGGCCACACAAATGCAATCCATCCATCCATCCATCCATCCATCCATCCATCCATCCATCCATCCATCCATCCATCCATATACTATTAAAACTCATGTCTGTTTATTTGTAACCTTTAACTGGGCAAAGCAGTTTACAACAGAGCAACGATTATTAAACCAAGATACCTTAAATAGGCAAACTTATCAAATGCAGGGATTCATTACTTCCGTGGGAACGAAATTTGGGAAACTTATGGATGTTCAGCCATCGACTTCATTGTGGTCACATGATCATTTCTAACTCTCCTTGACAGCTTCCCACAAGGCAACGGGGAAGTTGGCAGTGAAGGTCGCAAGTTCCTTGGGTAAGTCTCTCCTACTTACACAACCTCCCCAACCTCTCCCCACTGGAACTGGTCACTCATGCAATCCTGCATGCCCTCCTATCAGATCCCTAAAAGCGATACTGCCATTCAATCGGAGGAGGGGGGACACTTGGATTCAATTCACTAGCATTGCCTGTTTCAACAGATATTTTACAACCTATATCCTGGCACCAAAGAGCCCTGAGATCCCCTTTACCTGCAGGAATTTTTATAATAGCCATGTGGGTTGTTTCACTTTAAAGGATAATGGTGGGAATGCATGTGTGTTCAGGGTCTCAGAGAAACTAGTAAAGAAAACGTCTTCACACTTGTGTATTGGCTAAAATCTGCATTCTGACTTAAAGGGAGGGGTCTCTACCACTTTAATCCTACTGCCTTGCCTAAGGGTATTCAGATCTTGCTTTAACTGGATGTCTGTCACTTCTGCTTAATAAAAGAAATCCTTTTGAACAACCACGTTTCAAGAGTTCTCACTTTCTTAAGTTAGAAGGAGAGGCGATCCTTACACAAAGCACGATCTGCAAAATGGTCAACCCAGAGAAGCAATCTTCACTCTGCTGAGGGGACCCTGCAAACCATGTCTGAACAAAGCAGAGAGCTGGGAGAAACCAATTGCTGGGGGGAGACATCAACCGCCACCCAGTCAGATGCCTGTTTCATACACCCCATCGGAGAGGATGAGGTAACCCTGGAAAATCCTGAAAAGCCCCGCTGGTCAATTGGCATCGGGAAGAAAGATAGCTGGGATGAGAGATCCAGAGGAGTCACCCTCAGCCGTGGCAACCAAAAACCGGGGTGGAAACTGGAACTAGAAGCCCTTGCTGACTAGGGGGGAACTGACCGAAGCACCCTTGAGGGAGGACTGTCTGAAGAGGCATATAACCCAATTGGTGATGGAAACTTTGGAAAACCTCAACATCCAAAGGGAGCCAGGACAACAACCAAAGGGCACGGGAAGGGCAGCAGTTGCGGATGATGCCACGGGAGGCACCCCCCCTCCTGGAGCCTGCCTATCGAGCAGATGGTGCAGCAGCAGCGGGAGAAGACCCAGCAACCCCTCCCCCTCAGGCTGCATGCACACCGGCGCCCACTCCCAACCACCTCCGAGTCCCGCAACTGGAAAGAGAAACTCCCCCCCCTTGGGGTGAAGTTTGATGGGAATCTGCAGCAATTAGGATTCTTTGTGGCACACGTGCTCACCTACATGCAAGAGTACGGGTGTGATTTCCAAACCCAAGACTCCGGAGTGCGAGTTGTGAACCTAGCCCTAGAGGGTGCCGCTGCCAGATGGATGGCGACCCTGCATAACGCCAACGCACCAGAACTGCGGGATTTCAACCGTCTTATGATGGCCCTGCGACGTCGGTTTGAGGCCCCAGTAGCGGATCGCAAAACACGCGACCACATTAAGGTGGTGAAGCAGGGGCGACTGCCAGTAGCAGAGTATATTGAAGAATTTGGGGACCTCACGTTTCATGTGCACTGGCCGGAAGATATTTTGGTGAGCTGTTTCAAGGACGGGCTGAGTGATGATCTATACAATGCCTGCGTGGCCCAAGGTGCACCGAATCACCTACATGAATGGTATGTCACCGCTGAAGAAGCTGAGATCGATATGGCCAGAAACCAGTATCGAGCAGGGCGAGCATGGAAGAAATCCGCACCCCAATGGAAGCATGAGCCCCTCAAACCATAAACCACATTCTCTCTGAGATCTTCAGCCTGCTTCAAGTGTGGAAAAGCGGCACCGAGCTGCAGAGTGTCGTTCGCAAACACCCGCCCGGAACCACCCACCAGGGGAGAACCCTGCAAAACCGGGTCGGCGTAGGAAGGAGACTGCCCTGAGGAGCAGGGAGACCGTTGAAATTCCATCCTCTAACCTCTTTAGGGAGGAAACCCTGGCATCTGAACAGGAGGAATCACACTCATTCGGAAGCAATCCAAGTGATGAACCACTGGTAAGCAAACCAATTAAGCCGCTTACCCTCCCCTTAAGACTATTTATCCCAAACCAGGACAGGGAGATAAATATCTCCACTCTAGTGGATTCAGGGTGCACCCGTTGTTTGATCAGCCCAACCCTAGTAGGGAAGTTAGGGATTAACGTAAGAAAACTGAAAAATCCCATCACATTCTGCCAACTAGATGGGTCAATAGCAGGAGGGGAGCCAGCTTCTTTTGCTACCGAGCCTCTACATATAGGCATCGGAAGCCACAAGGAAATGCTTACATTTATAGTGGCTCCTGGCATGGAATGGCCATTGGTTCTGGGCCTTGCATGGCTGAAAAAATGGAACCCAAAAATCAACTGGAAACAAGGCATCATAAAATTTCAGATGAATGTGACTTTTGCTGAGAATCCACATAAAGGAACGGAGGGGGCAGAGAATCAAGAAATAGCCATGCCTGGTCATGCCATACCAACTGAGGGCATACTCATAGAATACAAGGATTTGGCTGAGGTTTTTAGTGAAAAAGCCTCAGATGAGCTCCCCCCACACCACGCCTCCGACTGTGCGATAGAAATCTTACCCGGCGCGAAACTCCCTAAACCCAAGATGTACAGCATGTCACCGAGGGAGTTGGAAGAGCTGAGAACATTTATTGAGAAAAAGCTAGCAAGGGTTTCATCGAACCAGCCCGACCAAACATCACAGCCCCAGTGCTATTTAGAGAGAAAAAAGATGGCTCAAAATGTCTATGTGTTGATTTTCGAAATCTGAATATGATCAGTGTGGAGAACATGTATCCCCTCCCCCTTATGAAAGATATGCTAACACACCTCGTTAAAAGGAAAAAATTTTCAAAGCTGAACTTAAGGGAGGCTTACTACCAGGTCAGAATTAAGGAAGGGGATGAGTGGAAAACGGCATTTAACACACCCCTCGGCTGCTACCAATTCAAAGTGTTCCCGTTTGGGTTGCAAGGAGCTCCTGCAGTGTTTATGCAGTTAATAAATGAAGTAATGCATCAGCATTTATATAAGGGGGTCCTGGTCTATTTGGACGACATTTTAATCTATACCGAGACCAAAGCAGAACATGTAAAACTAGTCAGGGCGGTTTTAAACAAACTTCGCTCTGCCAAACTTTATGCTAAACTTTCCAAATGTGAATTCCACCAAGAGAAGATTGACTATTTGGGGTACTGCATTTCACACCAGGGGGTTGAGATGGATCCTCTAAAAGTGCAGGCTGTACTTGATTGGGACCCTCCACGCACACGTAAACAGTTACAGAGCTTCCTGGGTTTTGCCAACTTTTACCACCAGTTTATCCCTGTTTTCGTCCAGATTGCCCTCCCCATCACCAAGCTCTTAAAAACGAAGGGGGAGGACAATCCAAAACCAAAGCAGCCATTGAACTGGAATGCCAGGCGGCATTTGAAAAACTTAAAACGGCTGTTCTCGGCAGAACCAATTCTAAAACACCCAGACACAGAGAAACCATTTGTCATACAAGCAGATGCCAGCGATGTGGCAATAGGAACGGTCCTGCTTCAGAAGAATGAGCAAGACCAACTACAACCCTGCGCTTATACATCCAAAAAGTTGAAAGAGACTGAGCAAAGGTGGGCCATTTGGGAGAAAGAGGCTTATGCAGTTTGTTGGGCGTTGTTAACCTGGAGGCACTTCCTAGAAGGTAGTAAGACCCCTTTTGAAGTCTGGATTGATCATAAAAATCTAGAAGCCCTAAAGACCCCAAGGAAACTCTCCCCAAAACAAGTATGGTGGGCTCATTACTTTAAACGGTTTGATTTTACTCTAAAATATCTCCCGGGGGGGGGGGAACTTTCTGGCGGATGCGCTATCCAGAAAACCGCAGTACAATACTGCAAAGCCATTAATCAAACCCATAGTACAAAACAATCAACTAGCTGCTAGTCACCAGATCCCAGGCAAAACAAGAGACATTGACGGGCAATGACACCACCCGAAATTTTAAACAAGCATTGGCCACTGATGAATGGTTTTTGAACAACAAATCCAGCTGTCTGATGAAAGAAGACTTGGCTTGGGTGGGTGGGTGGGTGGGGGGGAGTTGTATGTTCCTGCCAGCCAATGGTGCCACGACTCCAAATTAGCTGGACATTTTGGGTTTGTGAAAACTTTGCACCTGATTAAAAGACAATTTTGGTGGCCATCAGTAAAAAAGGACATAGAAAGCTATGTAGCTAGCTGCCCCATTTGTGCAGCAGCAAAAAAGACAACAAGGGAAATCCCCAGGTCTATTGCAGAAGGTAGCTGAACCTTCAGCGCCTTGGAGAGATTGCTATGGATTTCATTGTAGAATTGCCAAACAGTGAGGGAAATACTGTTATTTGGGTCGTGACAGACCTATTTTCAAAACAGGCACATTTTATACCCTGCCAAAAGATCCCAATTGCTAAAAGTTTAGCCAAATTATTCCTAATACACATTTATCGACTTCATGGTGCTCTACAAAGATCATTTCCAACAGAGGGATTCAATTCACCTCCAACTTTTGGAGAGCATTTTTGGACTTACTTGGTAGTGGCCAGGGGTTAAGCTCGGCATATAACCAGTGTACTAACAGAAATTCTGAAATTTTGAACTCGGTATTAGAACAATATTTAAGATGTTTCATTAATTTTCAACAGGATAACTGGACCGAACTTTTGCCTTTTGCTGGTTGCGTTTAATAAAGGAAGGGAAGGGAAATTATAGTAGGAGTGAGTGTAAGAGAGGGAGGAAGAGAGGAGGAAAAGGAGAAAGGAAGAGGAAGTAGGGAGGAGAAGAAAAGGGGGAGGAAGAGAAAGTAAGAAGGAAAGAAAAGAGAGAGGTGGTAGGTTTGAGGAGAAAGATTGCTGTACAATAAAAAAGATGAAAGGGAAGAAAGCCAACCCCAAACAAATATAAATATATTAAGATAAAGAATGAATTGTTAAACTTTAAAGAATAAAAGAGAATAAATATGAATAAATAGCAATAATTAGAAACACACATACAAACATACAATGTGTTTTCTTTGAACAGAGTATTTGGCCGGTTCACAAATTTAAACAATGTTTAGTCATTTCAATTAAATTTACAATTTCTATATTTCCTTTTTGCCATATTTATTCATCTATTGTTTTAAAAAAACAATATTACCCTTCATCCTCATCTCTAATCTTAATCAAATTCAATTTTTTCCTTCTATTCTATATTATACCCCTTCCCATTGCCATCTATTTTTATATCCATCCTCACATTGGTTAATTATGTAATATTACACTTGTTTAATACAAATTTAACGTTTTAATATAAATCAATTTATAACTATCTTTTTTGTATATTAATCAATATGAACATGAATATTCCAATTATTTCCATGCAATCCAATTTCTTACAAATCAATTAATTATATTTACCAATAATAAACCAAATAATTTTCCCCATATATTCCTCCAAACCACAATTTAACCATTTCTGCTTTCAACACAATATACAATTAATAGTATCTCAATTATTACAATTCCCTAGTTAAATAGAGCTTTTTTTCTTTTGTTTTAAAATCTTGAACTCTCCTCTTTTGCCCTAAATTTCCCATTGTTTGCACCTACCTTTTTTCATGAGGAAAAAGAAAAGAAATCTACCTCTGCCTAATTTTCCAACGTAACAGCCAATACCCTGCTTTATTTTCAATTTCGTTTTCAGCTTGATTTGCATAAGGAGAAAAAAAAAATCTGCTCCAGCAATTTAGCTCTTTGCAGCAAGCAGCTGAGCCCTGCGCAAAACAGTTGAGAGCAAATCAGCTGAGAGTCAGGAGGCAGATCTAATCAACGGGCTAATTAGCTTATGCTGAAGCTGAAAGGAGTTGTTTTTTCTTGCTGTTTGCTTGCAAGGAGGTAACTGCTATGAGGCACAGGCCAAAGGGTGGGGGCCACCCTTCTTGCCACTTAGTGCCCCCGTTGCCCCCTTTTGCCTCTAGCACCCCCCTGCTGCCCCCCTTAGGCACTTTGGGAACCACTGGCTTAACTACTTAACAACCGGTTCTACCAAAATAGAATCCAACCACTGGGTCTACTCATTTATTTTTGCAGACACCGGTCTACTCATTTGTTTTCTTTTAACATTGATCAGCTGTAAGGCGGCCATTTGAAGGTCAAGAGTTTAAACAGTTGTTTTCCCCTCTAGCCATCAGCTGGGACTCAGGAGGCAGCAACAGATTGGGAGTGGGGCCAAATAAAAGGTAAGAATAATGCAGGTGGGGGGGTAGGCGGGAGGGGGGAGGAACCGGTTCGGTGATGTCATATCATCAGCGCTACTGGCTCGCGGGAACCGGGCCGAACCGGGAGAAACCCACCACTGAAGTCCATACAGTATTCCATATTAGTTTACTCAAGCGAGAAGTAATCTCAGACCACCTGCATCTACACCACCTGTGCCCATCATGATTGAAGGTGAACAACACTTTGAAATCAAGGAAATCCTTGACTCTAGAATCCACAGAGGGAAAATCCAGTATTTAGTTGCTTGGAAACATTTACCATCAGCACACAATGAATGGGTTGCTAAACACCACGTTAGGGCTCCAATCTTACTGAGAAAATTTCACTCCCAATACCCTAACAAACCTTGTTGATATACTATCATGAAATCTTGTGTATATTTGTTTTTTTCAGGTGGACCCTTTCACTTTCTAAGGTGGGTAGCATGTCAGATCCCTAAAAGTGATACTGCCATTCAATTGGAGGAGGGGGGACACTTGGATTCGATTTACTGGCATTGCCTGTGTCAACAGATAATTTACAACCTATATCCTGGCACCAAAGAGCCCTGAGATCCCCTTTACCTACAGGAATTTTTATGATAGCCATGTGGGTTGTTTCACTTTAAAGGATAATGGTGGGAATGCATGTTTGTTCGGGTTCTCAGAGAAACTAGTAAAGAAAACATCTTCACACTTGTGTATTGGCTAAAATCTGCATTCTGACTTAAAGGGAGGGGTCTCTACCACTTTAATCCTACTGTCTTGCCTAAGGGTATTCAGATCTTGCTTTAACTGGATGTCTGTCACTTCTGCTTAATAAAAGAAATCCTTTTGAACAACCGCGTTTCAAGAGTTCTCACTTTCTTAAGTTAGAAGGAGAGGCGATCCTTACACCTCCCTGACCCACGACACACCATATGCATCCCAACATATGCCCACTTTCATGCAACCTTCCCAATCCATGCTGCACCTTTCACACACATCACACCCTCCCCCATCCAGCAGCAGCCATTTTGGGCTGGCCTTGAACTCACAACTTCTTGTCAACTTCCCCACTGACTTTTTCTCTGCAAACTTCTCAAAAGCAAAGCAAATGGGGACAGGGGGAGATTTCCAATGCACCATCAGCTTTCCATAAGAAAATTCAATGGGGAAATCAGCATAAAGTTAGAAGTCACTCCCACTGCTTTTTTGTCCATCTGTGGGCATTCTGTTTCTCTGTTTAGGTAAGGAAATATCTCTGAAATAATGACCCAATGTGACACAAGCTTCTAGAAAATTCTAAATGGAAAAGAATTACAGTTAATGAATATGTATTCTGCTACAAATACACCCTTCCAAACTTGTAAATTACCACTGAAACTCATACCTGCAAATACAGACAAAAGAGAAATGCTGCACCTTATAGATGAGTTATTTTATAATGACAATCACTTGAATCACAAGGCTTTAAAAAGGACAAAGCAGATCAATGGGACAGTTCAGCATGACTTTTAGTCCATGGCTCTGTAGCAGGGGGGCTTCAATACAGTGGCCAGGTCCTATTGGGGGCTTTTCAGGGGACAGCCAATTATCTGGTTGACTAATACAGAAACAAGATGCTGAATAAAACATGTTTCCTTTCACGCCTCATGGCTCTTTTACTCAGTAGTACTCTGTCTTCGAAGTGATTTAACATGGAGTGTTTAAAGTGACATTTTCAGGAAGTAACTCCATTTCTTACCTCTCCAAAACACTTCAAAGGCTTCTTCTGTAGATTTAACTTCTACCTCAGTGCAACCTGCAACATACATGTTGTGATTTTGATCCTCACGGAGAATTTTGGATTGAGGAAACCTGCAACAGGGATATTCCAATGATATCAGTTATCTAAAACAATTAGTTCCTTTTAATAATTTAAACAATTCAGCCAAAAGACGACCAGCGGTAGATGCAAGCATTTCGTATTGACTCATCAGCACCTACATTACAATAACACGGTTGAAATCAGCCTCAAGAGCATTAATTAAGCCTATAACATATGCAGGAAAGCAACCAATGGCCTTATGCCCATGGGAGGCATAGATTGACATAAAACCGTTACTGCATGCACAAGGGGGGGGGCTTCAGTTAATGGCAACTGCCTCAGCAAGCCGCTGATATCAGGTATCAATATTTGACAGTTACTTAAGACAATGTTGACTTAGATGCATTCTAGTTTCTGCTGAGACTAATTGACAGCTATCATTAGCTTTATCCAGGCAAGCGAAGAGGACAGAGGGAAACACAGACTGTCCAGATTACACACAGGGATACAAGCATATTCTCTTGTCCATGCAAACTACTAGCAAGCAATAGTCACATTACAAGCTTTACAAGGTAGAAAGCAACCACTGATTACTACAAAGGTAGGGAAGGTAATGTCCACATACGTGAAGTCAGCATTCCGCAGTGGAGTGCCACAGTTGTTCCACCTACCAAAGAAAATAATTTCCCCCAGTGACTTTCCTTGTTACTAAATATTTAGCTGAAGAGCATTTTCCTAAGAACCACTGTTATCATGACAGCTACTAAGTCTCAGAAAACATTCCTGTGCCCTGTTAAAGAATTGTCCAAATTTTGGCAACAACTGATAATTAAACCAGGCTAAACCAGAGTGTCAACAGGAGAAACAACAGCCTTAAAAGCAAGTCCTACTTAGCAATGTCTTTTGATAAAGCAGACTTTTAAAAGGCTATTTCCAAAGGCTATGAACATGGGAAAGCTACATCTCTCCAAATTTAGAGCTCAAAACAGTAGGATGCTACTGTTCAGATAGGCTTAGAACCGGACAGAGTGTCAAGGAGTATTTGAGGGGTATTTGAAGACAGAGTGTCGAGGGGTATTTGAAGCACTGGCGTCTCCCGAGGGGCTAAGACAGAGCCTGTTTTTCCCAAGCCATCAACCACTATCTATAATCTACTATATACATTACCGTTCCTTGAATCTAAATCACTGAACCACAATTTTACATGCATTTACTATAACTGGCTTGTTAGCATAGTTCCCGATTGAAGAAAAACTACTCACTTTGGTTTTGTGGGATCAAGCGGAGATTCATCCAAAAGATCATAAATGTAGTTGTTATAGATTTCAATGTAAGACACAAACACACTGTAGACACTGTCTTCATCAACATCTTCCAGTCTACAATTATCTTGCACATTGATCATGTCAGCAATTTCAGGGTCTACTTGTCGCCTGCCAAGGTGAGAATCATCTGCAGTTATTGCTTCAATGAAGCATCTATAACATTCCTGAATTATCCCAGTCAGTCAGAGCCACTTACTTGCCCAGTGTCTTGGGAACTGGAAGTGCTTCTCTCTTCTGGCGTTCAAGTAAAGCATCCACTTCACATTGTACCTCAACTCCATTCTTATCATCAAGTTTGAAGACCTGGGGATTAAAGGTCACAGGAAAAATAAGGAGTTCCTTGCCAAGAGATACCCAGAAAGTGTTATTTAACTAGTTATGCGACAGTAATGAAAGCAGTTAAGCTCCCGATCCTGGCCAGAATTCTTGAGTTCAGTTGAAAAGGGATGACTTTACTTGAGACTGGCAGACCTGCCTCACTCTCTCAACTCACTACCACAATTTTAACAAGTTCAAAATGCATCAAATACAATCAGATACTACCTTCAGAACAACCTATTTTCAGAAAACTGTTTGTGGAAATAGGGGGGATTCTTCATCTCCACTTGCTTTTTCCTTCTCTTTCCCAATTTTTCTTCTCCTTCTTTTCCTCAGGGTCTTATGGCTGTCAATTTTTAAGCCCTTGTATTTATTTGTGCTAACCTGCCAATTCCCAAGACTTGGAGACTGAACTCACGTAGCGCTTGGCCTGAAAAGGCGCTATGCTGTTGAAGATCATGTCCAAGCAACGAGGAAGCAGACCTCCCTCACCAGGTGATCCTGTCATAGTGTGTGTTTTTCCACTCCCCGTGACTCCATATGTAAAAAGGAGGCCTAGAATTCAAAAGCACAGAGACACAATTTTGTTATATACTGTATGAAAATACTTTACCATCATTTTTTGCCATCTAATGAGAAACTTTTAAACATAGCACAAGTTACCAAGATGTCCAAATCATCAGTTGTCAATGGACTTTGCAATGCAGTTAACAAGTACAATCAATGTGCATGAAGAAAGAGTTATGAGATGGGTCTTCTGGTCTAAAACCTAATTCTCAGAAAAACATTAAACAAGGGGAGGTTGAAAAATTATTTTCTTAAGTTTCTTTTGAAGAAATTGGCATGAAAGAGAACTTGCAGTGGTTTTTAAAAATTGTGCCAAGTGTTCAAAACTGCATCAGCACTAGAGACAGTTTATAAACAGATGTTTTCAAGCCCTGAGCAATATATACTGCTCAAAAAAATAAAGGGAACACAAGCAGAAGACATCCGAGATCTGAATGAATGAAATAGTCTTATTAAATACTTCGTTCTTTACATACAGTAGTTTATACACTGCTCAAACATCTAAAGGGAACACAAAACTACTGTATGTAACGAACAAAGTATTTAATAAGGCTATTTCATTCATTCAGATCTCGGATGTCTTCTGCTTGTGTTCCCTTTATTTTTTTTGAGCAGTGTAATTTAGGCATATTTCATTCTAAAGGAACAGACTGAAGAAGATCCATGCGGTCGTCTTGGCAATGAATCAAATATGTTTTTTCCTAATGCCTTCTTCCAAGTTTTTTTTTTTTTAATTTTTCAGTCTTACAAATGAGATCTTTTACTACCATATTCAATCCTCTTTTCAAATTTGAAAAGGTAATCCTGAGCTCAAAATTACGGTATATATGTGTTCTGGGAACTTTATTCATAGTTTTGAGCACTATGATTAAGCTACTTATGGTAACCCTTCTTTGACAAATTTCCATTATGCACTATTATTACTAATAGTTAGTAGTATAGCAGGAAATAAGTTGTTCATGTTGTTTTTTTAATTAGTTATTGCATCTAAGCAAGAACGGGAAAGGATAGATATAAGTGTATTAACAATCTAACATAACTTAATTAAATTAGAATTTAAAAGAAAAATGGCTTGGAATATTTAACAGAACAATTCCAAATTTTGAGTAATTACCCAAGTCTTCTTCTCTAACTCTTGAGGGGAAAAAATAATTTGCTAAATTAAATGTTGACCATCACAAATCAATCTTAGAAATTTAGACTAACAGAGTTGGAAGGGACCTTGGAGGTCTTCTAGTCCAACCCTCTGCTTAGGCAGGAAACCCTACACCACTTCAGACAAAGGGCTATCCAACCTCTTCTTAAAATCTACCATTGTAAATCAGATTTTTCCTACCTTTATTGCATGAAATTGTTTTAAGTTGAATAAAATAAAGCATTATGAAGTAAATCCAACTTTAAAAAAAAACTTGGCAGGTGGTCTCCTGCTCAAGCAGTAGAAGACCTCCAAAGTCCTTCTAGCCTTATTATTCTACACTGTAACAGTATTATGGCAAATCTAGTTTACTCCCCGAATAATACTCCCTGGACGTATGATTTACTTGCTATTTTTAAAGTACATTATGCCATAAATAATACATTGCATTGGTAGAAGAATCAGAATTAAATCCACAACCTAATAGTCTATGTGTATATAAATTGTACTATTAAATGTTGGTCCTGAAACTGAGATCTAAGCAATGGGAACAAACGATAACTCTCAAGCTGAGTCCAATGAAGAGTTAAATTCTTGAAACTTTTCCAGCCCTCAGTTGCAAGAATTGAATGGTAACCTTAAATAAGTGTATCCATGCAAACAGCATCTGTGCAGTGACAATTGCATAGAGAAATTCATTTCAATTTTGTATCAATTTATGTAAATAATGGAATACATAGAACACCTCACAATTTAATTTTGAGCATCTTATTCACATTTATCTTATTCTTGATACGGCAAATAATTTTAGGTTATGTTCCTTAATTTGCCTAGAACAGGGAGAACATTCAAATTTAAGAAATTAAAATAATAAGAAAAATTATGAAATCCTTATACCTTAAACAGGAGTCAGGAAGCTATATTTTATTTCATTATTTATTTATTAATCAAATTATACACCACCCATCTCACTAAGTGACTCTTGAGCGGCTTACAAAAAACCCCACAACCCTCCCTTACAAAAATAGTGTTTTGGAAAGAGCACCCTCAAGCCACCAACCATCCCCAGGGGTGCTTACCACTCTTACCACACTCAAAGAAAGAGATAATAAATGCCGAGTTGGTGTGATTTGTCAAGAGATAACCGACTCAGCATTTATTCTCTCCTCCTTTGTATGATAACATCTGCATTTTTTTAACTTTTCAATATGAACTATTTTTTTCCACTTTTAATATCAATTCAAATTAATTTATTATTTTTATACATTTGCATATTACAAGTTAAATCTAGAGGACAACCTGCATTTAAGTCCTACTCAACATTAGCTATAGGAGTGACCAAAAGACTAACATTGAATAAAATGTTTGGCTTAATAAAAATAAGAAAAAAAATTATTCTAAAGTTTTGGGAATTTTTAAAATGTTTAAAGTTTTTAATTTTGGAAGAACTTCCAGAAATTTTATTTTTTTTAAAAAAATAACTAGACATTTTTAAGTTTTGAAATTTTTAACAATATTTTAGAATTTTAAATTTTATATTAGAATTCTATTTATTTATTTCTGGGAAATATCTTATGCATTTCTTGAACATTTTGTAAGTTTTAAAATTACAAAAAATCCTTTAAAAATCCTTTAAAAAATTAATCCTTAAAAGAACCAGGGAAAAGAAACATACTCATGGAAAAAGAAACTGACTGTTATGACTTGTACAATATGTTTCATATATGTATTTATGCCAATGGAGTACCCAAATTACATATGTGACAAATGTAGAGTAAATGAATTACTGGAAGAAAAAGCAAAGGTTTATTTATTTATTTATTTATTTATTTATTTATTTTATTTCTATACCGCCTTTCTTCCGTAGGACTCAAGGCGGTGTACAGTCAAGAAAAATATAGACACACAAACATCATAAAATTGCTAATTAAAATTATTACTTAGTTTGGTCAATTAAATAAAACCCAGAATTAGATAACATTTAAAAAATCATTCACATGTTCCAAGTACAGAAACAGATTTCCACTACTGATATGTCCTTATTTACTAACTGCAATTGAGATCAGGAAGTCCATCTTTCAATGGCACAGTTGTTGAACACAACATCAGTGATCATGCCAACTCACATCAGGTCTGACCAGTTACATGAATCAATGGTTCTTAAGTGCAACATCACAGGACTATGAGTTGCAACTTTCTGCTGACTTTCCCATTAAGTTTGTTCATTGGAAGCAAACTGTTAAGGTTGCAAATATATTTTATTTGATTGAAGTCTACTATAACCATTACAAGCACCTAAATCACATGACCCCTGGAACATTGCAATGGACACAACTTTGAGGACCACTTGTAAGTCTAATTTTTCAATGTTATCGTAACTTTTAACGGTCACTGGTCAGTAAGTGAAAAATACCTGTATCTTGTTAATATAATACAATTTTTGCAAGCTGCTTAATACTATAATATAGAGTGGCACAGTGGTTAGAATGCAGTATTGCAGGCTAACTCTGCCCACTGTCAGGAGTTTGATCCTGACCAACTCAAGGTTGATTCAGCCTTCCATCCTTCCAACATTGGTAAAATGAGGACTCAGATTGTTGGGGGCAAGAGGCTGACTCTATAAACGACTCAGAGTACTGTAAAGCACTGTGGATTTGAGTGCTATTGCTATATTACTGTAATTGCATTGTTTGAACTTGCTGTTAGTATAATTAAATTAAAAACTGCAATAGGAAGCAGGAATTTTGAATCAATTATATGAACTAATGTAATTCTTTGTTGGGGGGGAAAGATTCATATTGCTAGTCCAGAGAAATTCAGTCTTAATAACTTAATTACATCATACCATTTTTTCCACGGATAAGATCTTCCACTAGAGGTTTAGCAACCACATCAAATACATGTTTCTGAGAAATGCTTGTGCTAAACACTTCTTTAAATGAATACTGAACCTGGAAAAAAAGTTTAACAGTTAGGAAGCAATTAACCAGCAGTTTCTTATTTGCTGTTTCACCTAGTCCTCTCATTTACTTTCATACTGCATCAAAGTTTTGAATGCACAACTATTTCATGGTCAATTTATCTAATGCTCCAACAATAACAACTGTGGTCCTTTTCCTATTTTCTTGGGAAAAAGTAACTAGTACAAAAAAAATATATAAAAGTTTTTATTTTCCTGTAATAATGCTGAATGCTATTTGGTAGATTAATCAGTCTTCCCAAAAGCACGTTTTTCTTCATCCATTATGTATTTCCAGCAACAGAATCACTAAAAAGAACCTTAGTATGATTAAAAGGTAAAGGTTCCCCATGCACATATGTGGTAGTCTTTCCTGACTTTAGGGGGTGGTGCTCATCTCCGTTTCAAAGCCAAAGTGCCAGTGCTGTCCGAAGACATCTCCATGGTCATGTGGCCAGCATGACTAAATGCCAAAGGCGCACAGAACACTCTTACCTTCCCACCAAAGGTGGTCCCTATTTTTCTACTTGCATTTTTTACGTGCTTTCAAACTGCTAGCTTGGCAGAAGCTGGGACAAGTAACGGGAGCTCACCCCATTACATGGCACTAGGGATTCGAACCGCTGAACTGCCAACCTTTCGATTGACAAGCTCAGCGTCTTAGCCACTGAGCATGACCGTATTTTTCAAACTATAAGATGCTCCGGACTACAAGACGCACCTAGCCTTTGGGGAGGAAAACAAGAAAAAAAAATATCTGCCTGCCTCCCAGCAATTTGCCTTCTTGTAGCAAAGAGCAAACAGCCTGGTCCGCTTCAGCACAGCCTGATTTAGCACAAGCAGCTGATTGGGATTTGGATCTGCCTCCCGGAATACTGCCGATCAGCTGTTCCAAGCTGCGGGGATCACTGCTGCCCATTGCCGCCTCGCACCCTATTTTTGGCCTCCTCACGTCCCGTTTTCAGCCTGTTCCAGGTAGCAGGCAATGCCACCGCTGCCACCTATCCCCGCCACCTGGAATGGGCCAAAAATGGGCCACCCGGAATCAATCCCTGCAGCCTGGAACAGCTGATTGCCAGTATTCTGGGAGGCAGATCCAACCGCCAATCAGCTGTTCGTGCCAAATCAGGCTGTGCTGAAGTTGACCAGGCTGTTTGCTGCAAGGAGTCAAATTGCTAGGAGGCAGAGGCCGAAGAGTGGGGGCCGCCAGGTGGGTGGGGCTTCAGCAACATGCACTCTATAAGACGCACAGACATTTCAACCCACTTTTTGGGGGGGGGGGGAGTGCATCATACACTGAAAAATACGGTAATTCAAAAAGGAATTCCAATCCTATGCATACAGACTATGATAAATGCAGCTGCCTTAAATGACACAATCCTAATAAAATTGTAGATTGAAACCCATAGTTAACAATAGCACATTTTCAATGAAAACTACCTCTTTATATTCTCCATTACGGGCAATACGGTACCCATCAGGTGAGTGAACTTGGACTGTCGTGCTGCTGATCACTTCTATGCAACACTCTTGGTTTGATACACCGACTGGACGGACCCGGCAATATACCTGAACAGAGAAAAAAGTGCCCTATTTAGATACACCAGCTTAAGACTGTCCTCCTTGTTTACGGAGCAAATATCAAAATGGAAAGTCTTTACAACTAGTCCTCAACGTACCACAATTGAACCCACAATTTCAGTTTTAAGTTGGGTCACATGACTACCTGATTTTTACCACCTTTTTTGCAATGGTCATTATGCAAACCAGCACCCATAAAACAACCCTATTATTTTATTAGTTTTAGAATTTTAAAACCAGTAGTAAGTTCCATTTTGGGGGATACATTGTAACTTTAAACAGCCGCTAAGCAACTGGTCCTAAGTTGAGGACCATTTGAACTAGCATCAGAAGATCAGTCCAATGGTTTGTAGCTCATATGTGCTTCGATTAAGGCATCGATCTTTTTAGGTTGGCAATCTTTGAAATCGCCTTGATACCAGACGTTTCTGGGGTTTAAAACAACCTTATCATAGCTGGATGAAAAACCACTTACCCAGAATCAAGGAAATAATGCATTAATAAAATAAAGAAGCAAGCAGCTTTCAGAGTCAAATTCTATAATATGCAAGTACAGATTAAAAAGCTAATTCTGCTGTAAATCAGCCACTTACCCCAACAGGATCCTTCAAACTATTGTTAGATGCTTTTTTAAATGCATGTTTCCTAGGAGTTTTAGTTCTTCTGGAAGTTAATAAATGTCAGATAAGTTACAAATAAAATCAAAGATGCACACTACACAAGGCAATCAACTCAACTGATCTATGAAATGCTCTATTGCAGCAATGCAGAGGAAGACCAAAGCAGCCACAGAGGCTTTTAAAAGCAGCTAATACAAGTGGTATTACTTTATTAATACTAATAAACGATGTGAAGAATGCGTGGACATGTTACTTAGAAGATGCCTTCGAATATCCATAACAACTGCATGCAAAATCTTCTTTTTGAGAGTGCTGTCACCACTCTTGCTTTAATCACTCTTCTTGCAAGAAAAAAAATTGCTCAACTTTTCCACATTTCTGGATTAACTATTGTGAACAGAAAACCCAAATCCACGAAGGAAAATGAAAGCTGGGAAGATTGGTCTATTTTCCACCAGAATTTTGGTAGATTTAAAACCCACCATTCTTCTACTGTCTCACAAAGGCCAAATCTCTTTAATTGTGAAAATCCTATCAGTGTGTACCTTAATACTGTACCCTTTATCTGAAAAGGCTGATGATTCCATTCCTATACCTGTACAGCAGTTGACTATTGTGCCAGATCCCACTGCTTTCGTTTAGAAGAACACATAAAGTAGTAAATACACCAGTTGTGAAGGGGGGGGGATAGGAATTTTATTTCTACATCTAGAAAGCATCACTTGGGGAAGGTAATCATACACAGCTTCAAGCCTTGCCTTTTGCAAATGTAGCACACTTCCTAAAAGCCTTAACCGGACTCCCCCAAACTGACAGGCCAGTAAAATCTGCCTAGAAGCAGGCAATTCAAAATCCCAGTAAGCGGGGCCTGTCCCTTTCCTGGCAACTGCTCTATGGGAACAGGATAAAAGAGAAACAGGCATTAAAGCGGATAAAGAGGCCTGGCTATGCGCATGGTAGAAGGCGAGCCGGGATTTCCCTTCCCAGAGAAAGGGGCCCTCTATCCATCTGAACTCCCACAGGGCCAGGGAAGTCGGGCCGGGCTTCTCCTCCGCGACGGCCGACGGCCCAGCTCCTTCGCACCGCTGCTCCCCCGGAACCCCAGGCCAAGGCCGGAGCAGCCCCGGGTGAAGCAGCTCCGTCGGGGAAGAAGCCTCGGGCTACGCGCCGCATCGCCCACCGCGGCCCTCCGAAAGGAGCGGGGAAAACTTACGCCGCCGCCTTCATCGCGCCGCCCCGACCTCTCGCCCAGAGCGGTTCAAACGTTCCCTCCACTTCCCAGCATCCGTTGCACCGCCCCGTTTTTAAATAGAGCCAATCGGGGAGAGGGGGCGGGGCAGGAAGGAGACGCCCCTCCCTCTTTCGGGCGTGTTTGGCTTGTGGCGTCATAAAGGCGGGCGGGCGCCAGGAGCTTGGGCTTCCGGCAGGTCTTTTTCTGGGTTGAGTTCCCCGTAGGCGGTTGGGGTTGGAGGGGGAGGGAAGACCCTCAAGTGCCGCCGCCGCTGCTTCCCCTCCCTCCCCCCCCCCACTTCGTGTTTCTTTTATTTCTCTTATATAGGCCCAATAATCAGGATGCAAGTCGTGAGAACATAAACAGTATTTATTTCTTTGTTTCTATTGCAGGAGATCATCAGGCAAGTCAAAGGAACTGTTCAGGACATCAGAATATATACACAGTAGGAGGAGTCAAATGGTAAGGAGGAGTCAGTGGGTGGGACAATTGATGTGTGGATGATTAACCCTTACATGACTTTAAATATGTACATATAGTTAGGTATTTTCAACATGCAACACTTCGGGAGCCGGAGGAGGAGCCTGAAAGGAAAAAGGGAAAGCCAGCGGCAACTGTGGGAGTTGGGAGCTCAGCCTGGTCAACCAAAATCCAAAGGCATCATTGATGTATTAATTTATTAAGAAAATCTTCAGGTGACACCGAACGGCTTGCAGAAACACAGAAATCTGCAGAAATTGAAATGCCATTTAAATACAAGAGACCCTCACTAACTCAACTAACCTGCCTGAGGCGAGGCCTCCTTCGCCAACTCCTGACCACAGTCCTGCCCTTCTTCCCCCCTATTGGCTCCCTGGGTCAGGTGACTGTCCAGAAGGACGTGGGGTCTGGGGCGGCTCAACGTCGGCAGTTCCACGCGGCCAGCAGGGGGCAGCTTTCTCGCTGCCGCCATCTTGTTGCAGGATATCTCAACACTGGCGATTCGCTGCGGGCCCCGGATAGAGAGCAAGGGGGCAGACTGCCAGGGCAGCGGCGGTGAGTTCTGGCGCTGGATAGATGATCTACGGGGCCTCCCAGTTGGCGGAGTGCTTTGTGGCTAAAAAAAACGCTTGCAGAGAAGACTTGGCTGCTTCCCATTCCCCATTTTGAAGCCACCACCTCTGCACGTCCCCTCTGCACATTTGTTTTTCCTCAAGCCACAAACCACCCCTGGGCAAGGGTGCCCCGATGCGCCTCTCTCTCGAAGTAAAGAAAGGCCATCACCCTCTTTACAGCCGGCTTGCTTGCCTACCCGTAGCGTCCCCACCGTGGCTTTCCCGTGTTGAGATGGCGGTAGTGTGAAGGCCGCACCCAGGTGCTCGCGCTGAGCTGGTGGTGCCGGCCAAGCCGTCCCATTCCGAGAAGGGACCCACATCTTCAAGGCCATCGCTTCCTTGAATGGGGGACACCAAAGGGTAAATCTGTGTTTCCCCTGGAGGACTTGAGGGGCAATTCTTGGGTAAAAACCCAGTGGCCACAGCTTCAGTATTGTCACCAAGAATTTGACTTGGACATCCTCAGCAGAGGAAATGGCAGCAAATTAGAAACACAAGCTACCTTAGCAAAGTAACAACTGCGTAACTAATTTATTCAGATAACTACAAATGCATTGCAACAATCCAGAAAAATAAAAGAAACAGCAAAATAGATACCCACACAAGTTTATCTAAACATGTCTGGCAACATAACCAGCTACAGTATAAGGCATTTGATAAAATAGACCACAACCTACTACTTGATAAGATAGAAAAATGTAGGTTAGATCAGTGGCCCCCAATCTTTTGGGCACCAGGAACCTGTTCTGCGGAGAGAGGTTTTTCCGTGAACCATGATTCACATTGTTATGTCTGTGCAGGCGTGAGCAGAGACTTTTCTTCTGCCACGCAGGTGTGGGACATATTTTAATGTTATTGGTTAAAGGCTGATAGTTTTCCTTTAAAAGGGGCTATCAGCCGGAAATTGCATGTTGGTTTTACTGAGTCATTGTCTGCAATAAACATGACTGTTTGAAGTTTGGCTTCTCATCTGTATTCCTACTCTCACACATTCCATTGGCGACGAGGATGGGATCGCTGGGCCCTGAGCCAACGTAGAGATAAAAGACGCACATGTGAGTGGAGACTGTTGTTTTGGAAAGAGAATGGCTAACTCACTACAGTTTGTTCTGTTTGATCCTGAAACACAGATGTGGGATTCTTATCTAATCCTTTTTGACTATATATTGGAAGCTAATGACTATACAAATATCACAGACAATCGTAAACGAGCACTTTTTTTGAGCATTTGTGGAAAAGAAGTATTTGAGACAGCGAGGGCCCTCATTGCGCCCCAACCCCTGCAGACAGTTCCTTGGGACATATTATTAAGCAAATTGAGGGAACATTATGCTCCTCGACCATTTTGTATTGCTAGAAGACATGCTTTTTACCATAGGGACCAGGCAGAGGGTGAGTCTATCAGTTGTTATATGGCAGCCCTCAGGAAAGCAGCTGTCTATTGTGAATTTAGCAACTTAGATGAAGCCCTTCGAGACAGATTGGTCTGTGGGGTTCGGGATGTCCGGTTACAGAGGCGATTATTGGCGAAACCAACATTAACGCTACAGACAGCAGTAGAGGAGGCACAAGCCGCTGAATCATCGAATAGATCGACAGAAGAAAGACAGAAGTCGGGCAGCCCCCTGGGGGCTAGAAGGGGGGAAACTGTCCATCGGGGAGAGGCGGAATTACGGGAGGACACTGAAGATGAGGGAAAAAATCATGATGATGTCCATCGGTTGAGAGCGGCTAGCAAGGAGTGTAGATGGACAGAGGATCGAAAGTTGTTCTCGTGTATAGGGTGCGGCGGAAACCATCCAAGAGCTATATGTCGCCATAAAAACACCATTTGTAGACGGTGTGGGAAGAAGGGTCACTTAGCACAAGTTTGCCGTGCCGCGTTGCTTGCGCCCCCAATTGGACAGACTTCAATTCAAAATGGGGGGGAAGCATGGGCCATCTAGTCACGTACCTGGCTCCCTGCCATGTGGCAGCAGCCCTGCCTGAGCTGCTTGATGTTATAGCCGCGGTGGCTGTTGACACCCCCAGGCTTATGGTCATGGGGGATTTTAACCTGTCATCAGTTGGCGAGACATCTGAGGTGGCTCGGGAGTTCATGGCTTTCATGACGGCTATGGACCTGACCCAGTTAATTTATGGCTCTACTCACATGGGGGGACACACACTGGACCTTGTTTTTGTCTCTGGACAGTGGTTGAGTGATCTCGAGATAGGGGATATAGTGACTGAACCCTTGTCATGGTCAGATCACTCCCTCCTTCGCCTGGACCTTCGAACCGCCACACCCCGCCGCAGGGAGGCGGAACTGATCAGGTGGTTCCGCCCCAGGCGCCTGATGGATCCTGAGAGATTCCAGATGGAGCTTGGGCCATTTCCTGAGGTTCTAGCACACGACTCGGCTGAGGACTTAGTGGCCGCCTAGGATAGGGCGGCGGCTGATGCTTTAGACCGAGTCGTGCCTTTGCGGCCTCTGACCCGGCGCCGGTCTCACCTGGCTCCTTGGTATACTGAGGAGCTGAGGGAGATGAAGCGCCGGAAAAGACGCATAGAGAGCAGTTGGAGGGCTAGTCGTTCTGAATCCGACCGAACACTGGTAAGATCTCATATTAAGAATTACCTAGTGGCGATAAGAGTAGAGAAGAGTAACTACTTTTCTACTCTTATTGCGTCATCAGATAATCACCCAGCCGCCCTGTTTAGGGTGACCCGCTCTCTGCTCCATCAAGAGACGCGGGAAGACCCCTTGGAGGGTAGAGCTGAGGATTTTGTACAATATCTGTATGACAAAATTGCTCAGATTCGTGAACAGCTAGACTCTGGATTGATCCAGAGGAGATGACAGGGGCAGGTCCTGAGAATATTATTTGGGAAGAGTTTGATCCTGTGACTCCCGAAAGCGTGGACAGGATACTGAACAGACTAAATGCGACCACACGTTTATTGGACCCGTGTCCATCCTGGTTGGTACTGGCCTCCCGGGAGGTGACGCGAGGCTGGCTCCAGGAGATTATAAATGCTTCTTTGAGTGAGGGTGTCTTTCCCACCGTCTTGAAAGAGGCGGTGGTGAGGCCCCTCCTCAAGAAACCCTCCCTGGATCCAGCTGTATTAGCAAATTATCGTCCTGTCTCCAACCTTCGCTTTGTTGCAAAGGTTGTTGAGAGTGTGGTTGCACGACAACTGCCTCAGTACCTGGATGAATCGAATTATCTAGATCCGTTCCAGTCGGGATTCAGGCCCGGGTACAGCACTGAGACAGCATTGGTCGCATTGGTTGATGATCTCTGGAGGGCTCAGGACAGGGGTTGCTCCTCTGTCCTGGTCCTACTAGACCTCTCAGCGGCTTTTGATACCATCGATCATGATATCATGCTGCACCGGTTGGAAGGGTTGGGGGTGGGGGGCACTGTTCTACAGTGGTTCTCCTCCTTTCTCTCTGACCGGTCGCAGTCTGTGTTGACGGGGGCAGAGGTCGACCCCGAGGCCCCTTATATGTGGGGTGCCACAAGGATCGGTCCTCTCGCCCCTTCTATTCAACATTTATGTGAAGCCGTTGGGTGAAATCATCCGTGGTTTTGGGGTGAAGTACCATCAGTATGCTGATGACACCCAGCTGTACATCTCCACCCCAGACCACCCCAATGATGCCCTCGAGGTGATGTCCCAGTGCCTGGAGGCCGTACGGATCTGGATGGGGAGGAACAAACTCAGACTCAACCCATCCAAGACTGAGTGGCTGTGGTTTCCGTCGTCCCGATATAGTCAGTTGGCGCCATCTTTGACTATTGGGGGCAAGTCGTTGGCCCCCACAGATGGGGTTCGCAACTTGGGCATCCTCCTGGACTCACGGCTGTCTTTTGAAGAGCATATGACAGCCGTAGCCAGGAGGACTTTTTATCAGGTTCGCCTGATTCGCCAGTTGCATCCCTTTCTGGATCGGGACTCGTTACGCACGGTCACTCACGCCCTTGTCACCTCACGCCTGGATTATTGTAATGCTCTCTACATGGGGTTCCCCTTGAGAAGCACCCGAAGGCTCCAACTGGTCCAGAATGCGGCCGTCCGGGTGGTAATGGGAGCAATGTGGCGCTCTCATGTAACCCCCCTCCTGCGCGAACTGCACTGGCTCCCAGTGGTCTTCGGGTGCGCTTCAAGGTTTTGGTTACTATCTTTAGAGCGCTCCATGGCTCAGGACCAGGGTACTTATGAGACCGCCTCCTGCCACCAATAGCCTCTAACCGACCAGTTCGCTCCCATAGAGAGGGACTCCTCAGGGTGCCGTCGGCCAAACAATGTCGACTGACGGCCCCCAGGGGGAGAGCCTTTTCTGTGGGGGCACCTACCATCTGGAACGGGCTTCCCCCGGAGTTACGAAACAACCAAGACTTACGCATATTCCGCCGTGCCCTGAAAACATTTCTATTCCAACAAGCTGGTCTGGCCTAACTCTCCCTTTTTAATTGGCTTTTAAACTGGCTTTTAAATTGGGTTTTAAACCTCTTTAGATAAATTTGGATGTTTTTAATCTTTGAGCCTAAATTACTTAATCTGTTTCTTAATAGTTTTTAACTTCTATATGTATTTGTATTTATTATGGCTGTTCACCGCCCTGAGTCCTTCGGGAGTGGGGCGGTATACAAATATGAAAAATAAAAAATAATAATAATAAAGGTTAAGAACCCCAGAGGATGAGTGTTTTACTATTAATACGGATGCTTGTCGTTCAGAGTGTGAGCAATCAAACCGGGATTCCGGGAAGTAGTAAAATTTACATTACTGTCCTTATTGTGGGATCTCCCTCCCGGATGGAAGTGGATACAGGATCGGCAACAACAATTGTATTCTGGCAGACTACAGAAATTGGTGCCACACGGAGCCGAGCGGAAGCTTATACGTAGTCGTATTCGTTTGAGAGATTATCAAGGAAATAACATCCCTATTAAGGGTAGCGGAACGTTCCACATAGAATATAAAGACTTCTCCGGGCCACTTAAATTGGTTGTTGTTGAAGGTGCACTGCCTAACCTCCTGGGACTGGATTGGTTTGCAGCATTGGGGTTAGAGATTACTGGGGTTCATAAAATCCAGGGAGAAACCATCGGAGAGTTGAGTAAAGAGTTTGCCGATGTGTTTGATGGAAAGATGGGAGAATATAGGGGTACCCCGATATCCTTCGGTATGGACCTCAAGGTGGCACCAATAAGAATGAAACTGGGGAGGGTGCCATTTGCACTAAAGCCCAAAGTTGACGAACTAGATAATTTTTTTTAAAATAATCTTTATTTACATTTCAGTTAAAAAGAAAAAACAACACAACATAAAGTGACACACAAAAAACAATACAACAATAAACATACTTACTTCCATATAGTACCTTAATGAACAAATATTCGGTACTATAACTCTAAATTATATTCCGGAGAAGACAGAATAGCTTATATACCTTAATACACCAATTAGGTCTATCTGACCACACTTATCCTATATAATATAAATTTCTCATTAAATACCATTCCTCATCTAATGTGGGTTATACTTTCCTCTTTTCTAACCATTTATAGAATTTGTCCCAAGCTAAAGCTACTTGTGTTTGCTCTCTATCCTGTAATTTTTTAATTAGCATATCTGCTTCCGCACATTCTAAAAATTTTTTTTATAATAGCCTCCTCTGTTGGGATATTTTGATTTTTCCAGAGTTGAGCATATGTCAGTCTCGCCGCTGTAATGATATGTAGTGCCAAATACCATAAGTCCCTTTTTATATTTTCCGGTTGTTACTCGTCCTAGTAGTGAGAGTTGTATTTTACCCCATCTATCTAAATCTTTTTTTATTTGAATTAGTAATTTATTGTAATTGTCCTCCTGTATACTCGAACATCTGCCAGTTAGCCAAATTCCCAAGTATTTAACTTTATTAACTACTTTTAGTTCAGTTACCTCCTGTAGACCTCTCTTAGATTCTTCTAGGATATTCTTAGTTAATATATTTGTTTTATTTTTATTAATTAATAACCCTGCTACCGCCCCAAATTCTTCAATTGTCTCTAATAAGTATAAACAAGATTCTGTAGGCTCTTCCAGGATAAAAACCATATCAGCAGCAAAGGCCTGGGTTTTGTATACCTGTTGTCCAATTCTAAGGCCTTTAATTTTTTCTTCATTCCTTATTTTATTTAATAGAGTTTCTAATGATAAGATGAAAAGTAAGAGAGATAGGGGACATCTCTGTCTTGTGCCTTTGCCAATAGGAAATTCTTCTGTCAAGTCTCCATTTATCAATAATCTGGCCATTTGTTTAGAATAGATGGTTTTAATCGCATTTATAAACCTCTGCCCAAAGCCCATATATTCTAGTTGTAATATTATAAAGTCCCAATTAATTCTATCAAATGCCTTCATAGCATCTATAAAGACTAATGCGACCTGTTTACCTGGGTGTTCTTCATAGTATTCCAATATATTTAACATAAATCTCATATTATCCCGTAATTGTCGTGATGGTAGGAATCCATTTTGGTCCATATGTATGAATTCATTCAGAAACCCTTTTAATCTGTTTGCTAAGATTGTGGTAAAAATTTTGTAGTCTGAATTCAGAAGGGAAATTGGTCTATAATTTTTAATATCTGATGAGGGGGGATCCTCCTTAGGAATCAAACTAATATTTTCCTCTCTCCATGAATGGGGAATTTCCGCTTTTCCCACTACTTCATTAAATAGATCCTTCATATGCTCTCCCATAACCTCAAACATTGTTTTGTATAGTTCCACTGGAAGTCCATCTGTGCCAGGCATTTTTTGATTCCCCTGTTTCTTTACTGCTTTTTCCATCTCCATTAAGGTAATTTCCTCCTCTAGTATCTCTTTCATTAAATTAGATATCTTGGGTAAGTCCGAATTTTCTATATAATTTTTTATTGCACCTAATGAAATCTCCCTTTTGTAAAGTTCTTTGTAGAAGTCCACTACAATTTTTTCTTTTCCTTTTTTATCTTTTAATAAATTCCCTTCCTTGTCTTCTAATTGGTCGATTCGTCTTAATGTTTTTCTTTTTTTAATCTGAATGTAAGCCATCTTCCTAATTTATTAGCTGATTCAAAGTGTTTTTGTTTTGCTATCTTTATCTTATCTTTCAATTTATCCAGTTCCAGGAGATTAAGCTGATGTCTTAGTAGTAGTATCTACAGTAGTATCTGTTCTTTTGCCCCTGCAGAAAGTGGGTTATCTTGTAATTGTTCCTCGGCTTTTATTAATTTACTTATTAGCTCACCTCTTTCTTGTTCTTCTTTTTTATGTTTATTGGCCATATATTTAATGCTAAGCCCTCTTATAAAAGCTTTAGCGGTGTCCCAGATTATTTGAAGTGGCATTCCCGGTGTTTTATTCTCTTGAAAGAAAAGGGGTATTTCTATCTTAAGCTTCTGTATAAATTCAGTCTCTTTTAAAATCTCTGATCTCATCATCCACCTCCTTCTATTTTTCTCCTCTTTCTTTAGTATAACTAGTACTGGATTATGATCTGCCCAGTCATTCGGCATAATTCTAGTCTCTGCTACTAAAGAATTAAGTTCTTGTGTCAACTGGAGAGCCTTGGTAGTACAGTGGTTTAATGCACCCTGTTATTAACACAGCTGCCTGCAATTTCTGCAGGTTCGAATCTCACCAAGGCTCAAGGTTGACTCAGCCTTCCATCCTTTCTAAGGTAGGTTAAATGAGGACCCAGTTTGTGGGGGCAATAAGCTGACTTTGTATAAATATACAAAAGAATGAAGGCTATTGTTTAACGCACTGTAAGCTGCCCTGAATCTCCGGAGAAGGGCGGCATATAAATCAAATTAAAAAAAAAAAAACTAAATCAATAAATTGTTCTTTGGTCGGATTGTGCTCACGCCATGTCTCTTTCAGTCCTAATTCCTCTCTCATTTCGTTACAAATGACTGGTAAGATTTTCCAACTTGTCCTCCGTTTCTTTTTTGACTTTCCCCCGTTTTGTAATCCTGTGTCCCCTTAACGACTGCATTAAAGTCGCCCAGAAGACATACCTGCTCATAGTCCAAGTCACGGATTTCTCTTTGTGTTTTCCGGAAGAACAGTTTATGTTTAGTATTTGGGGCATAAATTCCTATCAGTAAAACTTTACTCTGAAATATTTCCACCTCTAATATTAATATTCGTCCCTCTTCATCTGCGAAAAGTTGTTTCGGGGAGAGATATTCCTTTACATACATTGCAACGCCTCTCTTTCTCTCCTCTGAGGCTGCTACAAACAATTTCCCTGCTTTAGGACATTTTAGTAAATTAACATGTGACAGTTTGATGTGCGTTTCTTGCATACAGACTATATCCACATTAGTTTTCACAATTTTAGTTAGTATACGTCTCCTCTTTGCTGGAGCATTGAGGCCATTGACATTTACTGTCAAAAGTCTCACTCCTTGATCCATCTCTATCTATTGGTCCCTTTAGTTTTAGCTGCTAAACGAGTTTCAACCCCGTATTCTTCTAATTCTCCTTCCTCCCCCTTCCTCCCATTTCGTTTCCCCTTTTCTTGGTACACTTGTGACGAACTAGATAAATTGATTCAGCAAGGCGTACTGGAACCAGTGGACCACGCCAAGTGGGAGACCCCTATTGTGACGCCAGTGAAACCAGACGTGTCGGTCCGAATTTGTGTGGATTATAAATGTACGTTGAATAGGGCTCTTCAACATAATGCTTATCCGTTACCAGTGGTGCAGCATTCATTGGGGGGGTGGGGGGCAAGATCTTCGCAAAGTTAGATCTTGCTCAAGCGTATCAGCAGCTCCCTGTAGATGACGCCACTGCTGAAGCCCAAACAATCATAATGCATCGGAGGGGAATTCTGTTGTCACCGCCTACAGTTTGGGGTGAGCATGGCCCCAGGGTTGTTTCAAAGCCTGATGGAACGTTTGTTATATGGCATCCCTGGGGTTGTGCCCTATTTTGATGACGTGTTCATCTGGGCTACCAATAAAACAGAATCATTTGAATGACTACGACTAGTGCTACAACGATTTCAAGAGGCTGGACTAAAGGTAAAGGAAGAAAAGTGTAAAGTAGCAGTAAATCAAGTTGAGTTCCTGGGATACCTGGTCGATGCATCTGGATTGCACCCCACCAAGGACAAAGTACAAGCAATACAGGCTGCGCCAACACCAAGGAATAAGATGGAACTCCAGGCCATTATATTAATTTGTTGCTTTATAAACTCCCAATTCAAATTGTCGAAAGCCTTCTGGGCATCTAAAAAGACTAATGCCACCTCTTTGTTCGGATGTTCCTCATAATATTCTATCACATCCAGAATCGTCCTTGTGTTATTCCTAATTTGCCTCCCTGGGAGGAATCCATTCTGGTCACTATGTATTATCTTATTGAGGATTCTTTTTAATCTTTCCGCTAATATGCTCCTGTATATTTTATAATCAATATTGAGAAGTGAGATTGGCCTATGATTCTGTATCAATTTGGTGTCCGTTCCTTCTTTTGGTAGGAGTGTAATATAAGCCTCTCTCCAAGATTCTGGTATTTTATTTTTCAGTAGGGCCTCATTAAAAATTTCAAGCATTCTTGGAAGTAGAATGTCTTCTAATTCTAAGTTTTTATATAATTCCCCTGGGAATCCATCCGGGCCCGGGGATTTATTCTTTTTCAGTTTGGCAATTGCTGTCCTTAGCTCTGTTAATGTAATCTCTTTATTCAACATCTCTTTTTCCTCCTCTCCGATCTGTGGCATTCCCTCCTCCGATAAATATTGTTTTACTTTCTCTTTAGGAATATCTTCTTCTTTATATAAAGACGCATAGTATTTGCGTGCTATTTCCAGTTTTTCTTCCTCCTTAGTTACAATACGGCCTTCGGGGTCCTCTAATTCGAAAATAATTCCTTTCTCTCTCTCTTTTTTAATTCTATAGGACAACCATCTGCCTGGTTTATTGGCGTTCTCAAAGTAGTATTGTTTTGTTCTCTTAATTTCGTATGCTAGTTTTTCTTGATCCATTATATTTAATTTATGATGAATGGTCATTCAATTTTCTTTTATTGTTTCATTATCAGGGTTTTGTTGTGCCTCTTTCTCTGCCTTTGCCAGTTCTTCTAGCAATGTTCTTTGAGCTTCTCTCCTCTCTTTGTTTCTATATGCTCCGTATGCTATCATTAGGCCTCTTAAATAGGCCTTCATTGTGTCCCAGATTATTCCCCGGTCCACTGGTTTTCATTTTCTTCAAAAAAGTTGGTTAGCTCCCCTTTAACTTTATCATTATTTTTTTTGTCTCGTAGGAATTGTGTGTTCATTCTCCATCTCGTATTCTTTCTCTTGTATCTACTCTTCCATCTAATTTCCAGTGGGTTATGGTCTGCCCAGATGTTGGGTAAAATCTCTGCTGATACAATGTCCATTCCCATATTCCTGCTCACCCACATCATATCTATTCTAGACCATGATTTATTAGGATTGGAATAGAAAGTGTACTGTCTTTTATTTGGGTGTAATGTTCGCCAAATGTCTACAAGATTCAGTTCATCCACTAAGTCGAAGAAGGTTTTTGGTAAATTTTTCCTTTTTTTCTTCTGGCCTCTGGGTCTTTTATGATCTTTATTCGCGTCTACCACTCCATTGAAGTCCCCAATGATGCAGATATTATTATTGTCCATTCTCCTTATTATTTCTCGCATTTTATTATAAAAATCTTTCAAATTTTTGTTCGGAGCGTAGATCGCTGCTATTAATATTGAAGAGTTGCCTCTCTTGATTTCAACTACCAGTAGTCTGCCTTTTGGATCTGCGTATTTCAATTCTGTTTTTATTTCTTTTTTGATATATAATCCCACCCCTCTCTTCTTCTTCATGGCTAAGGAAGTATAAAGATTTCCCAATTTTTTATGTTCCAAATATTTGTCTTCTTGTTTAATATATACCTCCTGGAGACAGGCTATGTCTACATTTTGTGTGACTAATTTGTTAAAGAAAATTTTTCTTTTTTTATAATCATTGAGTCCATTTACATTGATCGATAGGATTTTCCAATCACCCATCCTTTTTGCCTTGTGTTGCTTTACTTGAATTTAAGGTTGGTGTTTGCTCGGACCGCTCTTTGTGGTCTTTGTTTCTTCCCTGCTTCTCAGCTTCCCTTCTCTTCCTTCTCTTTCTCCTCTAAGCTCTCTTTCTCCTCTGGGGTCCCTTCTTTGGATCTTCTTTGGGTGAGTTCCTCTTCTGTGGTAGCTGCTTCCAATTCCTCCTTGCTACTCTGTTCATCTTCTAACCCTCTCAGTTGGTCTAGGAATTCTTGAGCCTCTACCAGGCTGTTTATTTTAATTTTCCTCCTTTGCCATGTAGCCAGCATACCCTCTGGCAAGGTCCACCTGAAGAGTACATTCCTTTTATTCAGCTGTATGGCGAGGAATCTATAGTCTCTTCGTTGTTCTCTCACCCTCCTAGGCACTTGCTTCAAGACAACCACCTCCCTTTCCTTATAGTTAATTGGTTCTTCCTTTACCATTTTATAAAAGATGTCCTTAACTTTCTTCCGTGCAAATCTTATGTGGACCTCTCTAGGTAGTTTGTTCCATCTAGCGTAGTTCGTCTGTACCCTGTACACCTCGTCCAGTTCTTTTATTATGTCGTCTGTATCTTGTTGAAGAACCTCCACTATTAATTCTGCCATTACTTGGCCCAAGTTTTCGTCCTTATCTTCTGCAATATTTTGGAAACGCAGATAGAAAGAAGCTCTATCCATTTCCAGCTGCGTAATCGAATCTTCCAGATCCCTGTTCTGGGCCATTAATTTTTGATCTACTGTCTCCAGGTTCTTCCTTGTTCAATCTTAGATTCCATTTTTTGTATTCTCTGTTCATTCTTTTGTATTGCTTGTTGTATGTCACTCATTTTCTGGTCAATGCCTTGAATGTCTGTTTTCAATTTTTGGTGATTGCTAGATATCTTCTCTTGCATCAAGAGCATTGTCTCTTGGATTGTTGCTAATGACGACTGCATCGCTTGCATGGTTGGAATCACTGATTTCTCAATTTTTGATAGCCCTTCTATCGACTTTTGGGTTGCAGGGGACGACATTGTATATTGTAGGGTTTGAGAGGCTAGAGGTTACTTTCTTTCCTGTTTTTGCCACAGTGGATGCAAGACTTGTCATCTCCCTCAGCACTCTCGCCTGTTCTCTGACTATCTTTTCTATGTTCCTCCAAATAATCATTCACTAATTATCTTTCCCTTTACTTAGATTGACAGGGCTAGGAATTATTTTGAAATATTCCCAATTTGCAGGACAAATATCAAATGGCACAATCAATCAGTTTCATCACCGTGCTACCAACTAATTATCTTTTGGTAGCTAGTCAATATTCAAAGACAATATTTCTTATTTAACTTAAATCCTAATTATCAATTAATTAAATTCTCAATTTATAAAAAAGCTCTCAGTACACATATATATAGTCAGCAGGAAGCCAATAAGTTAATGCTCAATAGCCAATCAGTAAACAATTAATTAATTAATATTATAGGATAAATCAGTTTAAATATTAATCCGTAATAATATTAGGCAATATAGTCAATCTATGCACATAACATACAAAAAAAAAAGGAAAACAAGAAGCGAATAGGTCCTAATATGATTATGCAAATATATAACCTTATAATATACTAATTATTTGATGCAATAAAATTTATATTCAACTTTGTAAATATATTAATTAACTATGTTATATTAATACTTTAAATACATAAAGAAAGGAGTATAGATATAAATATATTGTAAATTTAAACTAATAATAATCTATGTGGGTACAAATTTTATTCAGTTCTTCTTAGTCCCTTCAGAAACCACACTTATTAGAGTCTGTGCAGGAAAGTATAATAATTTGATATCACCAGTTTTATTTCTCGCTTCTTCAAAGTCTTATGCAAATGAGTTTAATTGTTCTGTTTATCTCTTCCTGGTGCTCCTTCTTTCCTCTCTAGCTCTTCGTTGTTCTTCTTGTTGGTATCAAGTATGGTTGCACTTCCGGTCCTAATTTCCAGTCGTTCTCCTTTCCAATCAGCAAAATCTCTTTCCTACGTCTTCAGAGCTCTCTCGATCGATCCATACAGCAAGTTACATCCAAATCAGGTAGCGCCGCTGTTCCGCTTGCCAATCTCTCCTTATTTCTTGCCGGCCTGTCTGCGATCCTCTCAGCTGTCAAATCCTCCTCTTTCTTTCGATCGCCGCTTTTTCCTCCTATAGGACCTTTCGATCCGACCCAGCCAGCGAAATTCGTGCCGATCTCAAGCGTGCTCTAGAAGAAGTGGTTACGAGTGCACTCAGACACTCTTTCCCGGAATTTCTTGCTTCCCGTCTTGTTAGCTATCGTGGCTTTGGGTCTGCAGACGCGCCTCGTTGGTTTGACAGTGGATATCGGTCCCACCGGGTGGGTTTGCCACTCGACTCACCGAAGCCCCACTATTATCCGCGAAGCCCTCCAGGCTTCCACGCCTTGAAGGGTCCCCAAAACGCAGCGTTAAGTGGCAGTGGGAAGGAGCGATCGCTCTTGCCACGCTATATTGCCACGAGTCATCGGGACCACTTTCTTTCCTAACACCTGGACTTTTCTTGCAGCTCAACACTACCACGACTCCCAACAGCACCATCCGCTCAGCCTTGAGAGGTTCGGTGTTAAACTCCCCCGGATGCCACCCACCCCTGTCTGGAGGCAAGGTAAAGAGTCCGGAGGGAGGCAGCCTCCCGTCCCATTCCAGCTCTGTCTGAAGGCCAAGAGGCAGGAGAAACTAAAGGAAGCTCAGCAGTGGGACCTGGGCAAGTGCAAAAGTGGCGAAGTGTGGAAGTGGAAAAATTACAAAATTAGGGGAGAACTGTAACAGAATACCGTAAACTGCTTAGAAATGAGAGAACACAGAGATTGCTTCCTGGAGAAGCTGAAGGGGCTCAAGGTCCTGGTGTGTTGTCAGCTGGCCTGACACCATTGCAGCACCCAAGTGCTACACAGGCTCCGGGTGTACTTGGCAAGAGGTCTTGGCCAAAATAGAGGTTAGCCTCCTTGGGTGGGCTGCTGCCCAAATCCAGCCCTTTAGCTGTGGTACAGGCCTTCTGCAGCTCAAGGTTTTGGAATGAAGACAAAATTATGCAGAAGGCAAAAACAACATGACAGCTGGGACATTCCTACATTGCCCTCAGCTGTGCCCAGGTGAGCACCAGAGCTCACGTAGTGCACACCTGTGGCACTAGGGACTGGGAGGCTGGAAGACTGGAAATACCTTCAGAGCAATTGTTGGAGGAGGATGGAGATTGGCAGTCCTAAATTCCCGGAATAACTCCACCATGGCTTTGTTAAACATGGCCCCTCCTGTGCCCGTTCCTTTAATCTTCTGGCTGTCCTTGCCCAAAGTGCCACTCCCCTCTCTGCCTGCAGCCTGTCCGGACCCCCATCCGTGTGGTTGCCAAGACCAAAGGCCAGATGGAGCGCAACAAGGAGAACGTGTCTCAGTTCAACAGAACAGCTCTGAGTGGTGGGTGTACCCCAATTATAAAAGATAATTTTATTCTGCATTTAATGTTGTGCTTCTGATATGTAAACATGGCTGCGCTGCCTTAAGAAACATCTGTGCTGCTCACCTCAGAGGAAACCTGAGGTGGCCACTGCCCCCCTCCCCCAATTCTCATTCATGGGATGTCTTGGGACTGTTGAATCAAGATGGAGCTTTGTGAAGCTGCTCGGCCTCCAGAGAAACGCCTGCTGGACATGGCTTCTTCATGGCCCACTCTCAGCAGCTGCAGCTTGGACAAACGTGGTCCATGGCCCACAGACCACGCCCTGCACCCTGAGATTCCTCTCCACAAAGTAGCAAACTCTCCTTGGCCGGTCAGAGGTGGCCACATCCTGGTGCCCCAACTGGCCATATTTCCCTGGGAACAAAAGCAACTGTTGGCCCCACAAAACCTCTGGCCAAGCCCCCCACCCTCCCAAGCACCTTACCTACCCCAGCCCCAGGTGTAGAGATGGCCAGCACCTGAAAAGGAAAGGAGCAGGGTGAGGCCTTCCCTTTGCAGCAAGGGCTGCGGTCGCGAGCCCCTTCCCCCACGCGGGAGCCCCGGAGCGACCATCTCCCCCGGTTTGCGAGGAGGGCCTTTGCGGGGGCGGAACCCCCAAGTCCCAGGCGTGGCCCTTTTGCCGGCGCCGGCCGCTGCCTGCCCGCCTTCCCAACCCCGGAGGGCCGCTCACCCGTCACGGCGGCCGTGTGTCGGGACCCGCAGCTGACCCACCGCACCTCGGCCTCCTCGGGCAAGTCCAGCAGGGCAGGGAAGGGCTGCACCGAGACAAAGGGCGCTTCGACGCCTCCGGGCCCGTCCGCAGCCCCCACGTCCAGCCTGTCGCCGCCCGGGGAAACGCTACGCTCGCCAAGGGGGCGATTCCGCAGGACCGAACCGGCCTCCTCGGCGGCAGCTGCTACTGCAGCCTCGCTGGCCTTTTTGGAGGGCAGCCCGAGCTGTCCGGCCTCGTTCCAGCCCCACGAGTACAGGTCGCCCGCATCTGGGGTGGGGGGGGGTGGGGAGATGTGAGTCGCCGTCGGGGGGGGGTCTTCCCCTCGCTCGCCAGCCCAGGGAAGAGGCCGCCTCGTCCCCCTCCCGCGCCGCTCACCGCTGACGGCCGCCGAGTGCCAGCCGCCCGCCGCCGCCTCCGCCACGGACAAGCCCTGCAGCGCCTCCACCGCCCGCGGCTCCCGCCGGCTCTCCAGGTCGCCGTGGCCGAGCTGCCCGTGCCTGCGCAGAGACGGAAGGGCGCTGGGTCCCGCTCCGCCCGCCCCCCGCTCACCCCCGTATTCCCGCCCGCCTGCCCGGCTCACCTGCCGCCGCCCCACGAGAAGAGCGCCCCGCCGACCGCCAGCAGCAGCGCGTGCTCCAGGCCCAACAGCAATCGGCGCGCCCGGAGGGCGGCGGGCAGCGCTGTGAAGAAGGGCGGCCGGGGGGCCACGTAGCCGCCGGGCACCAGGGGCAGCTCTGCGGGAGGAAGGGCGGGTCAGCTGGGGGCGGCCGCCCCCCCTCCCCTCCCCTCCCCTCCCCTCCCGGCCGCCGCCCACCTATCGCCGCCGCCTCCTCTGCCCGCAGCTCCCTCCGCCAGTCCGGCCGGCCTCCCAGCAGCGCGTCCGGCGCCGTGGCGGCGGGCCAGGCTTCCAGCGCGGCCTCCCGCAGCAGCAGCACGTGCGTCTCGGAGGGCAGCGCGTCCAGGCAGTCCCGCGGCAGCGCCGCCGCCACCGCGCCCTGCAGCCGCACCCGCCCCGGCCCGCCGGCCGCCACCACCGCCGCGAAGCTCCAGCTCGGCCTCACGCGGCGCACCGGCCCCAGGCCCTCCGCGGACAGCGGCTCCGGCCCGCCCTCCGCGCCGCCGGCCCAGCGGAACCCCAAGCAGAACCAGCCGCTCTCCCCGCCCGGCCCCGGCGCCATTCCTCCGGCAGGCATCGGCTGGCGGACGCTTCGCTGCGAGGAGCCGGTCGGGGACGGCAGCCTCGGCCCTGCTCAGCCGGCGGGGCGATCCCCCCACCCCCACCGCGCGGCAGGGCCCGGCAGCCCGAGGGAGGCGACGGTCGTTGCCGCTGCGCAGAGAAAGCTGGCAGGCCCGGAAGCCGCGGGGTGGGGCCTGCGCGCTCGAGTGAGGGGCCGGGCGCCTTCTGGGCTGCTCAATGGTTCCATCAGATTAAAGGGACCTCGTAGGTCATCTAGTCCAACCCCACCCCCAAGCAGGAGACCCTACACCATTTCTGACAAACCGCAGTCCAGTCTCTCCCTGAAAGTCTCCAGGGATGAAGCTCCCACAACTTCTGAAGGCAACTTCTCTTCCACGGGTTGATTGTTCTCACTCTCGGAAAATTCCTCCTTATCTCCAGGTTGAATCTCTCCTTGCTCAGTTTCCATCCATTATTCCTTGTCTGGCCTTCGGGGGCTTTGGTGAATAGCTTGACCCCTTTCCTCCTCTCTGTGGCAGCCCCTCAAGTATTGGAAGACAGCCATCATGTCTCCCCTGGTCTTTCTCTTCACTAGACTAGCCAGGCCCAGTTCATGTAACTGTTCTTCATATGTTTTAGTCTCCAGTCCCCTAATCATCCTGGTTGCTCTTCTCTGCACTTTTTCTAAAGTCTCAACATCTGTTTTTATAGTGTGACCAAAACTGGATGCAGTATTCTAGGTGTGGTCTTACTAAGGCTTTATAGAGTATTAGTACGTCCCTTGATCTTGATTGTATCCCTCTGTTAATGCAGTTTAGGATTGTGTTTCCTTTTTTTTTGCTGCCGCCACACAGTTGGCTCATATTTAACTGGTTGTTCATTTGGACTCCAAGATCCCTCTCACCATTACTGCTATTAAACCTGGTTTCCCCCAGTTTATATGTGTGCTTTTGGTTTTTCTTGCCTAAGTGTAAGACTTTACTTTTCCCTACACTGAATTTCATTTTGTTAGATAGGCCCCGGGGTTCAAGCCTGTCAGGATCCACCTGGATCTTGAGCCTATTATCTAGGGTGTTGGCCATTCCTGCCAGCTTAGTATCATAGAATAGAATAGAATAGAATAGAATAGAATAGAATAGAATAGAATAGAATAGAATAGAATAGAATAGAATAGAATAGAATAGAATAGAATAGAATAGAATAGAATAGAATAGAAATAGAATTCTTTATTGACCAAGTGTGATTGGACACACAAGGAATTTGTCTTAGTGCTCTCGGAGTACATAAAAGAAAAGATACATTTGTCAAGAATCATAAGGTACAACAACACTTAATGATAGTCATAGGAAAACAGTCAATATAAATCTTAAGGGTACCAGCAACAAGGTTACAGTCGTACAGTCATAAGTGGGAGGAGATAGGTGGTGGGAACGATGAGAAGATTAATAGTAATGCAGACTTAGTAAATAGTTTGACAGTGTTGAGGGAATTATTTGTTTAGCAGAGTGATGGCATTCGGGAAAAAACTGTCCTTGTGTCTAGTTGTTCTGGTGTGCAGTGCTCTATAGTGTCGTTTTGAGGGTAGGAGTTGAAACAGTTTATGTCTAGGATGCGAGGGGTCTGTAAATATTTTCACAGCCCTCTTTTTGACTCGTGCAGTACACAGGTCCTCAATGGAAGGCAGGTTAGTAGTAATTTGTTTTTTCTGCAGTTCTAATTATCTTCTGAAGTCTGGATTTGTTTTGTTGGGTTGCAGAGCCAAACCAGACAGTTATGGAGGTGCAGATGACAGACTCCTCTGTAGAACTATAGCTCCTTGGGCAGTTTGAGCTTTCTGAGTTGGCGCAGAAAGAACGTTCTTTGTTGTGCTTTTTTGATGACGTTTTGATGTTAGCTGTCCATTTTAGATCTTGCGATATGGTAGAACTTAGAAATTTGAAGGTCTCTACTGTTGATACTGTGTTGTCTAGTATTGTGAGAGGTGGAAGTATGGAAGGATTTCTCCTAAAGTCTACTGCCATTTCTACGGTTTTGAGTGTGTTCAGTTCCAGATTGTTCTGGGCGCACCATGAGGCTAGTTGTTCAACCTCCCGTCTGTATGCAGATTCATTGTCTCAAATGAGACCGATCACTGTTGTGTCATCTTGCAAACTTCAATAGTTTAACAGATGGATCACTTGAGATGCAGTCATTGGTATAGAGAGAGAAGTGGAGAGAGCACACAGCCTTGTGGGGCCCCTGTGCTAATTGTACAGGTATCTGATGTGATTCTGCTTAGCTTCACCTGCTGCTTCCTGTCTGTTAGGAAGCTTATGATCCACTTACAAGTGTGTTCAGGTACCGCTAGCTGATTTAGCTTAGTTAGAAGAATGTCTGGAATGATGGTGTTGAATGCTGAACTAAAATCTACAAAGAGGACCCTTGCGTAGGTCTTTGGAGATTCGAGATGTTGTAGGATGTAGTGCAGAGCTATATTAACAGCATCATCTGTTGATCTATTTGCTTGGTATGCAAATTGCAGGGGGTCTAATAGCAGATCCGTGATGGTTTTCAAGTGAGACAGCACTAGCCTTTCAAAGGTTTTCATAACTACAGATGTTAAAGCAGCTGGTCTGTAGTCATTCAGTTCCTTGATGGTGGGCTTCTTCGGCACTGGGATGATAGTAGAGCATTTGAAGCAAGAAAGAACATAGCACATCTCTAGCGATTTATTGAAGATATGGGTGAAGATGGGGGCCAATTAGTCAGCACAGACTTTTAAGCAAGAAGGAGTTATCTTGTCTGGGCCTGGAGCTTTTCCTGGTTTTTGTCTGTGAAATAGGTCTTTCACTTCCTTTTTTGTGATCACTAGGGGTTGTGAACCCAATGGGATCTCAGCCTTCCTGGACAAACCTTGTCAGCATAAACAAACCACGCTGAAACGAGTAATATCCGGGTTGGTAACGATGTTTTAATGCTGCTGTAAGCTAGATCCGAGGAAACGCTGAGCTCAAACAGTTCAAAGGCTTTTTGTAGCGCTGTGCCGCCCACCTGCTATGCCCTCTTTCCAACGAGCCACACTTCCTCTGCGTCAGTCTCATGACGGCATCCCCGTCAACATCATTCCCCTCCGCTCCTTTCTCCAACATTCTCCTTTCTCCCGGCTCCGACCACCTACCCCCAGTGCCATCGTCACCACACCCTGTAAAACGACACCCTGTTCTGCATTCAGGCAGGTCCACTTTCTCCACCACTCCTTCCCTTCCCTGCGTTGTTGAGCGAAACAATGGGCTTGACATGGGATGGAGTCAGTTGTAGGACGTTTGGCTGTTGTTGGTGTGCTGAGATGGGGGTTGTGAAGATAGGTGGCTGTAGTTTCCTTTCAAACCTGCAGTAAAACACGTTCAGGTCCTCTGCCAGTTGTTGATTTCCTTCAGCTTGGAAAAGAGGTTTGCCATAACCGGTGATATTTTTAAGAGTTTTCCACATGTTTGCTGGTTCATTTGTTGAGAACTGATTCTTTAGCTTTTCAGAGTAGCTTCTTTTTCCTGCTCTGATCTCCCTTGTTAATAAATTTCTGGCCTGATTGTACAGCATTTTATCACCTTTTCTGTAGGCTTCCTCTTTGGAACAACGAAGCTGCTGTGAACGTAGGTTTAGCTGTGAACCAAGGTTTGTTGTTACTGTATATTCGCAAGTTCCTGGTGGGTACACATAGGTCTTCACAGAAGCTGACATATGATGTTACAGTATCTGTGAATTCATCTAAGTCTGCAGAGGTACTTTCAAAAACATTTCAATCAGTGCAGCAGGGGTGAAATGCTCCCGGTTCGGACCGGATCACCCAATCTGGTAGCAAAGGAGGCGGGTGGTTTGGAGAACCGGTAGCAAAAATCCCTGCCCCTCCCCCCCCATGCCCAGCTGAGCCGCACAATCATCAGAGGCTTTTTTTTTACTTTTACAAGCATTTTTTCCACAACCTCTTTGGCCAAAAATGCTTTTAAAAGTAAAAAAAAAAGCCTCTGATGATCACACGGCTCAGCTGGGATTGTCAAAGGCTTTTATAAGAAAAAAACCCCTGATTGGCAGAGGCTTTTGAAAGCATTTTTTTACAACCTCTTCGCCGAAGAGGTTGTAGAAAAAATGGTTTTAAAAGTAAAAAAAAAAAAAAGAAATTGGCCATGTCCACCCAGTCACATTACCCCCACCCCCACCCCCAAACCACGCCCACAGAACCAGTAATAACAAATTTTAGATTTCACCATTGCAGTGCAGTCAAAGCAGGCCTGTAGCTTTAACTTTGCCTCCTCTGTCCAGGTCTTCACTGATTTAATTATTGGTTTTCTGGTTTTAAGTCTTTGCCTGTAAACAGGTACAAGGTGAATCATGCAATGATCAGAGTGTCCCACAGCTACTCGTAGTAAGGACCGATAAGCATCACCAAATCCGCAAATTTGGTAAATTGCCCTTCTATTCCCTCATCTAAATCATTTATGAAGATATTGAAGAGTACTGGGCCCAAGATGGAACCTTGTGGTACCCCATTGCTTACTTCCCGCCATGTAGACGTAGTATTGTTAAGGACTACTCATTGAGTATTGTCAGCCAGTTACAAATCCATCTGGTGGGTGATGCTGTCTATCCCACTTTTTTCTAGCTTACCAAAAATTAGGTTGTGATCTACCTTGCCTTGCTGAAATCTAAGTATACCTATGTCCACAGCATTTTGTTGGTCTACTAATTTAGTCACTATGTCAAAGAATGAAACAAGATTGGTTTGGCATGATCTGTTTTTAACAAACTCGGGCTGACCTCGAGTTACTTTACTCATTTCTACATGTTTTTATTATCTTTTCCAGTATCTTCCTGGGTACTGATGATAGTCTGATTGGTCTGTAGTTTCCTCGGTCTGTTGTTTTTTTTCTTCCTTTTTTGAAGATGGGAACCACATCAGCTTTTTTGCAATCCTCTGGTAGTTCCCCAGTGCTTCAGGATTTTTGAAAGATATGGTGGAATGGTTCTGAGATGACATCTGCCAGCTTCTTTAGAACTCTGTTTAGTCCCTACTTCCATATGTGATTTGTTATCTAGTGCAGTGGTCACCAACTGGTGGTCTGTGGAGAAATTTTCATATTTTTGCATTTTTTATATTGCACTCATCCTCAAGCTATGGCCCCTGGGCGGTGCAAGTGGGCAGAAGCGGCGGTTGTGATGGCTGGAAGCTGTGGGAGCAAAGCACTGTTTTCATTTGCACGGCAACAGCATTTCGCCTTGGTATATTTGCGCCAGCCAGTGGCGCAAGGCAGCACTCGTCTCCTGCCACTTGGACTTGGAGCGGTAAATGGCGACTGGTCCAGGGAGAAGCTGGATTTTGCTCTCCATTGCGGACCCGAAATCGGGCCCCTGCAAGCTCTCATCTCTTGAGGAGCGCTCCCTGAAGCGGCGCTGGAAACCTTGGTTGGGCTCGAGAGATGAGAGCTTGCAGGGGGCTGATCTGGCATCCGCAATGGAAAGCAAAATCTGGCTGCTCCCCAGACCAGATGCCGTTTACCGCTCCGAGTCCCAAGTGACAAGAAACAAGGGCTGTCTTGCTCCGCAATATACCAAGGCAGAATCCTGATGCCTCACTATAGCAGAGAGAAGAAGCTGGATTTTGCTCTCCATTGCGGACACCAGATCGGCCCCCTGCAAGCTCTCGTCTCCCGAGGAGCCCAACCAAAGTTTCCTGCACCGCTTCAGAGAACGCTCCTCGAGAGATGAGAGCTTGCAGGGGGCCGATCTGTCGTTCACAATGAACAGCAAAATCCAGCTGCTCCCCGGACCAGTCGCCATTTACCGCTCTGGGTCCCAAATGGCAGGAGACGAGGGCTGCTTTGTGCCACCAGCTGGCGCAAATATACCGAGGCGAAGGCTGATGCTGCGCAAGTTCAAGTAGTGCTTCGCTCCCGCACTTCTCCCTGCCCTTGTTGATGCTTCGTGCACCTCGGTCTCAGCCCCAAGACACTGGCTGGCCCATGAGATGAGAGAGAGAGAGAGAATGAGAGAGAGAATGAAAGAAAGAGAATGAGAGAGAGAGAGAGAATCAGAATGAGACACAGAAAGAGACAGAGAATAAAAGAGAAAGAAACCGAATGAGAGAGAATGAGAGAAAGAGAGAAAGAGACAGAGAGAATCAGAGAGAGAGTGAGAGAATGAGAGACAGCGAGACAGAATGAAAGAATCAGAGAGAGAATGAGAGAGAGAGACAAAATGAAAGAGAGAATCAGAGAGAGAGAGAGAGAATCAGAATGAGAGAATCAGAAAGAGGGGGGAGAGAGAGAGAAAATGAGAGGAGAGAGCCTGAAGGACTCCATCCGGTCACTGGGAGTCCAGGCGCTTCAGCAAGCGGCGTGCTGGATTCGTATTAGTGGTCCACAGGATTTAAAATTATGAACTACTTGGTCCCTGAGGTCCAAAAGGTTGGGGACCCCTGATCTAGTGGCTTTTGCTTGGAATTAGGTTTTAAAGCTTGTGAAGATTACCTCCCCTCCCTCCCTCCCTCAGTTTTAGATTAAAACCGTTTTGATAAGATGACCTCTAGACTAAACTGCCTCTCTCAGTTCAAGCTGAAGGAAATTCCTTTATTTTTGTTGCTCCAGAGTTGAATCAACAATTTAAATGATAAGAAAGCAATTTTAACAAAAGACCAGGAACATCTTCTGAACAATATGAGCCTTTTGACACTAGAAGTGCCTGGCATGCAAACTGTTAGCTATCTTATGCACAAGCTGGATAGCTATCTCCCTGGAATGCCTTAGCAAAAAACTTCCTTGATAGCAAAAGGCAAGGCCTGCTGAATTTTGAGATAACTGTTCTTATTGATAGGAATGTCCAAAATGTCCCATATGAAGATGGAATAGTTGCTTTGGGATAGCCATGTCTCATCTCTGGATTTGCCTAGGCTAAAGTTTCTCAACCTTGGCACCTTCAAGATGGGTGACTAGAACTCCCAGAATTCCCCAACCAGGGGTCATTTTAGGAGTTGAAGTCCTAATGTTGCCAAGGTAGGGAAATACTAGTCTAGATATTGGCAATGGCAGCTGACTGGAGATGGGAGTGAGGGATGAAGTGGCCCCTCCAGTGGAATATGTTATGGGGAAACTGCCTGGGTGGGGGGGATTATGAGCATTAGACTTGCTGTACACACATAGTAATATCCTTCCTTTCAGTTTGGCTTGTGTCCAAAACCCAGAAAAAATATAATTTTTATCTTTGTGTTAAAACAGCAGCTGATGGGGGGGAAATCTTGGCAGAATGAGGTGGGTTGTTCTGAGTTCAAAACTGGACTTCCCCCCCCTCCCCATCCTGATTTATTCCTGATTTGTTTCTTGGGAGGGAGAAAGAGATGCTACAAAGAAGGAAAAACCAATCTAAAGATGAGTCTTGAGGACATGTTTCTCTTTAAGTTTCTTTTGTAATCTATGACTAAGAAGCTGGTGGGATGGTGGTTATTCCCAAAGAGCATCAACAAATGTTTGGTGTTTCCTTTGGACAACAACCACAAGTGCTTTCTCCCCACAACTGAGGTGAAGCGCTCTCCATCCACCCATCCTTCCTCCCTTTCTGGAGTCAGCAGAAAACTTTACATCATGAACCATGTTGTCTCCATTGTTACTCTTAGCCTGCTTCTCCTGCCTCTGGTACCTGTCCTCTGCAGTTCTCCAAGCCTCATTGCCTAAGATATCTCACACACACTCAGGCTGCCTCGTGGGATGTGAAAATAAGGATTCACAAGTACATGAGTCGCCTCTGCGAAAGAAAAAGAGCAAGAGAGATGCTGGACTAGAAGACCTTTTGAGTTTTGAGATCTTCTAGTCCAGCTCCTGCTAAAGCAGGAGACCCTACACCATTTCAGACAAAAGGATGTTCAGTCTCATCTCGAAAACCTCCAATGATGAAGCACAACCAAAGAGGGGAGGCACAGAATATTAATAAGAAAATTACAATGGCTTATCTTGACTTCAGGCTGTCAACAAGATAAAAGCAACATTATGGAGACAGGCCAGGAAAATGTTTGTGCCAAGATTAGAGCAAGGCTTTCTCCCCTTGCTCTCTAACCTTGGCACAAACTTTCTCCTGGCCTGTCTGCATAATGTTGCTTTTATCTCATTGATAGCCACCTTCAAGGCCCATTGAAGCCAGATTTTTCCCCCAAATCCCTGAACAATAAATCGAGAAATTTTATAAAAAGGGAAAACTCCTCTTGCAAAGGTGTTGTAGAAATGAAAGACTGAAGCACATTCCTGGGTCAGACAGATCTGTTTATTTGCGCAAAGATTCAGGGCTTTGTTTGAAAGTTGCAACCTGAATGAAGATTGGTCATTTTTCTATTACTTAAATATGCTTTCAAGACAAAGAGTTCCATGAGCCTTTTCCGGCTTCCATATATGGTTACATTAAAAATACATTTCACTTACATTACACTTTACTAATTATCAAACCATTACCTACTACTTAATACAATTATTTTGGCTATACATTTTCACTACTTCATGATTTAACCATTATAACTTTAACTAACCCATCACTTCATGTTTTACAACTATTCCTTAAAAGCTGTAATGTGTAAATGCAGAAATTATGACTATACTTTTTAAACAATAAATAACTTTTTGCATCCCCTGTATCCGTCCAGATGTTCACAGTTGATTCTGTTAAGAAGATGTATAGAATCAGAGTTGGACACAGGGCCATAGGTCAAGTGATTAGGGGGACATCCATGAACTAATTGCTCAGTTCTATTCACCAAACTCCATTCTTACTTTTTCTGCTGGATGACAGCTGAGCCTTATCAGAAGATATATTTGACTAATAAGGCAGTCCAGCTGCTTTTAGCCAGCACGTATCTTTTAAGTGAATAGATGAGCTCATTCAAAGGTTGCTTAGAGTTCATAGGATTTGATCTGACTTTATATATCTGACTTGGAATGATTATTTCTTTTATTCACCTTTTATTTTCTCTTATTTATCCTGATGCCATCTCAAAGGAGTCAAGATGATATAATTTCTAAAAGAAGAAAACAAAAGCTGGAGAAGAGGGGAAAATAAGTTTCTGTTAAGATTGAGCCACTTCGCTTCTTTCAAACCTTAATGATTTTCAACTTGCCAATGAACTGGGGGGAGGGAAGGGGGACATGGAATGCTGAGAACGTATGTGGAGATCATGTGCTTTACTGAGCCATGCAGGAGCACCCTGATAAGTTTTCTGGAAAAGAACTTGTCAGTAATCGACGCCCTCTTTCCCAGCCGAGTCACTGAGGCACCTCTCGCTTGCAGGAGGAGGAGGAGGGCAGCGTAAAGCAGCGCCACCTTAAATGCTGGTAGGCAGAGGTAGAATTCTTGTTTTCCTCCCCCAAAATTAAGGTGCGTCTTATACTCCGAAAAATATGGTATGTCTTTTTTTTTTTTCTTCTGCCACTAGGTGGCACTACAGGTTAACTTTTCAGCTCAGTACTTTTACTTCTCTAAAGTTGTTTCAAAGTATCATTAAGCAATCAGCATTTGTAACAATCCATTAAAAAAAAAAGTATATTCCATTCAGTCCATTCAAAGCCTTAATATCCAATTATTTTTAAAATCCCCAAATCATCTTCAATGGAAATTTAGTAAGTGCTTAATAGGCTTCCAGTCGCGCATTCCTTGCCGCCCAAATTTCCGGATGTGGGTGTGAATACATACCCGCACCCACTCCTCACTCTCAGCCAATCTTCTCCACCCCACAGATCTTCCAGGTGGATTAAAGAGAAACTTTCTAAGATGAATAAAATCGAATCTATCTTACCTTGATGTCACAGACCGCCCCCAGCTTTTTAGGGACTTTTGGGTCGCTTTCCAGTGTCTGATTTGAAGAGCTTCTTCCGGTCTCTCCAGGGAGTTTGCAATCTCCCTGTGTTGACCGGTACGTGCTATTCTTGTTGGTCGTCCCTACAGGATGACTTAGGTCACAGAGGACCCTTGGACAGTGGGGATATTGATGATTCAATGGGAGCCCCCAAAGAGTCCATTGTACCGCTGCAATGCTGGCCATGCCTCCTGACGCTGGCCACGACTCCGAGATTATGCGCGGATTTTTGTGGGATCAATGGTGTCTGTTAAAACAATGTACCCCTTCCCCCTTATGACGGACATGCTGAGATACCTGGCCAAGGAAAGGTATTCACCAAGATGAACTTGACAGAAGTGGATTACCGAGTGAGAATAAAATAGGGCAACGAGTGGAAAACCACTTTCAATTGTCCTTTAGGGTGCTTCCAATTCTGGGTAATGCCCTTCAGGCTGCTGGGAGCACCTGCAGTATTCATGTAACTAATCAATGAGGTGCTGCACGAACACCTGTATAAAGGATGTTGGTGTACCTGGTGTACAATTTCTGGATGGCAGTAAGATTCCATTTGAAGTACGGACTGACCACAAGAACTTAGAAGCCTTAAAGACCCCAAGAAAGGTGTCCCTTAGGCAAGTGCGATGGGCTCAGTACTTTAATTCAATTTTCTTTTCCCTTCTCACTGATGTGCTCTCTCAGATCCCCAATACAAAAGCACCCAAGAGGAAATAGTGCCATTATCTCCTCCTAGTAACTGGCAGTCTCAGCAAGATGGTGGCTGCTAGCTACTCCCCAGCCGACAGTACACTGACCCAACGACTAAAGGAAGCCCTGAAGGAAAACAAATGGTTCAAAACCCACAAATCCGATCTGATGAGGTGGGACCTGACATGGAAGGGAGACAAACTGTATGTTCCAGCCAGCCAGAGGAATCAGCTCCCACAAAGAAGCCACAACGTAAAGCTGGCTGATCACTTTGGGTTTGTAAAGACCCTTCACTTGGCAAAAAGAGTGTTTTGGTGGCCTGAAGAAAAACATAGAAAACTATGTGACCAGATGCCCAGCGTGCGCATCCCTGAAGTGATTGCCAGGGAAGACTCCTAGGTTCCTACAACCGGTAGCCAACCCCAGCAGACCATAGAAGGAAATTGCCATGGATTTTATAGTGGAATTACTGGAAAGTAATGGGAGCACTATAATTTGGATTGTGGTTGACCTGTTCCCCAATAAGCACACTTCATTGCGTGTCTAAAGCTTCCCTCAGCTCAGAGTCTGGCCAATATGTTTGTGCAGCATGTTTACTGGCTGCATGGAGTCCCAAGGTGCATTATTTCAGACCTGGGGACGCAGTTTACAGCAAAATTTTGGCCAGAATTTATCCAACAAATAGAGTCTGCTCAGGGGCTTAGTTCGGGTTCCATCTGAGTACCAATGGGTGCTCACAATGTTAGCACAGACAGGCTAGTAAAAAGGTTCCCTGAAAAATACCCTCATATTTTATACCTAAGATTAAGTTAAAACCACCTAAATAACAATGAATCTATGCTTAATATTTTCCAGGTGCCCTTTTCCTTCAGGGGGCCAGCATGTCAAGATTGAATTGCTTTGCTTCTTTCAAACCCTAATGATTTTCAACTTGCCAACAAAATCGGGGGAGGGAAGGGGGGACATGGAAGGCTGGGAATGTATATGGATATTGTGTGTCAAGGTCACCGCTGCAGGTCTTGTGAAAGAGATGGACTGTTCCCACAACAAAAGAAAGTCTCATAATTGGACAATGTGATCATCGGGAGGGAGGAGGAGAAAGTATTGTTTAACTGGCCAAGCATTTGCACGGGAATCTAGAGCTCATTTCGTTTCTTCAGTACCAACATGGTGTATCCAATAAAGTTTTACTTTTGGGAATTCAATTCTCCCAAGAGTGTTTCCTTGTTTTGGATTTGCTAATTGGACAGTTGACAGAAGGGAGGGAGGGAAGGAAGGATGGACCTATAAATGGAGGATGCCAACTGGGTCACTCAAACAAAAGATGAGCCACTTTTAGGTTTCCATACTTCTCCAGTCTCTGCATTTGCCCTTGCTCTGCTACGAGAAAAGGGAAAAGGACAGTCTTCCACCTCTGGAGACCATTCTCCAAGGGACAACTTCATTCCTGGTTCAGAGCATCAGAACAGGCAGCCTACAACCTACAAGTTTGAGAACTTTCTGCAAAATTGGTTCCGCTGATGAATACAAGGCCAGTAAGGACTAGCAGGAACGAAGCAGAAATGACTTTGGAGAACATCCTAAGGGACATCAAGGTCACTGGCTGGGTGGTAGCACGCCTCCGTCAGCAGCTGATCAGACACGTCTAGTCAGGTTGGATTCATCTGCCAAAGTGAAAGGTGAGTGGTTCTCCAGGTTCTCTCTGAAATATCAGGAATCGCCCTGAAAGACAGCATCTTAATCCCTTTCTTTCTATGTTCAGATATAAGATTTTTTAGATTTAAGATTGTTAAACTGTTAAGATCTTTGCTTTAAGATTAGTTTTGAGCTTTATGTACTGATAAAGTAATCTTTGTTGATTACTTTTTCTGACATGGGTCTGGATCGATATCCATTATTGATGGGGGATTCGTCTCAATGGATTGTATTCTCTAATCCCACAGCAAAATTTCACACTCTTTGGAAGACCATGATGAGATTGTGCACCTTCAGGCATCTTGCAGGGAATCCTCCCTTGGTAAATGGACAATCTCTTCATCTGCAATGTTTTGGCACCCCCCCTTCACCCCAAAATTCTCTCCCAAAGGGATGAGAACCTAAAATCCAGGTTGGCCAAGTACCTCTGTCTGATCAGTAAAGCTGGAATCATTCAAAAGTGTTTATATCTGTCCCTATGGTAACCCTGGACATTCTGTGTTGCAAAGAAATTTTTCAGAGTAGAATCTGAGGATGAAAGCGATGTCAGTGAAGAAGGCAAGGAGCGCATCAGTGATGGCTATCAAGAGGTAAGCTTGGAAGGGGAAGGAAACATCCAGTCCTTCTCCTTACCATTCATCTCCCCTGGTAGCCAATCTTCATTTTCACAGAAGCGGGAATAAGCTTTCATTTGGACAAGAGGTCACTTCTTTATTCCTCCCCAAGTGGTCAAAGGTTAGCAATCCTCTTTCTGTTTCAGCTGTGCAGGAGTCTATAACCACACAGTTTTCAATCTTTTTAAACCGTTGCATTTTGAAACCAAAACCATTTTAAACCATTACTGAATAATAATAACTTTATTGTCATTGTACGTGTTTACACAGTATACCCAGTGGTGAAACCCATTTTTTTACTACTGGTTCTATGGGCGTGGCTTGGTGGGCGTGGTGTGGCTTGGTGGGTGTGGCAGGGAAAAGATACTGCAAAATCCCCATTCCTTCCCCATTTCTGGGGGAAGGATATTGCAAAATCTCAATTCCCACCTCACTCTGGGGCCAGCCAGAGGTGGCATTTGCCAGTTCTCCAAACTACTCAAAATTTCCACTACCTGTTCTCCAGAACCTGTCAGAACCTGCTGGATTTCATCCCTGAGTATACCTATACAACGAAATTCACTTAACACCCAAAGATCAGGTCCAACACACATAACAATCCCCAAACACACCCCCACCCACCACAAATTCCCCACCCCTAAACCACCCAAACACCCACACAACAGACCAAGTAATGCTGTCCAACAGCTCACTGATGGTGGCCCTTTAATTCATTGTTGAGTGCAATTATAGCTCTGGGATGAAAACTATTCAGAAAACATGTGGTCCGAGTTTTAATTGTTCTGTATCTTCTGCCAGAAGGCAACAGTCCAAAAAGATTGTAAGTAGGATGGGACGAGTCTCTGAGAATGTTATGCAACTTCCTCAAACAGCGAGATTCGAAAATGTCATCCAGGGCTGGTAACTGGAGCCTGATGATATTCTGGGCAGTTTTAATGATTCTCTGTAGAGCTTTTTTGTCCACTAGAGAGCTGCTCCCATACAAAGAATGCTGTATGTCAAGACACACTCAATGGTGCTGCGATAGTAGGACAGAAGTAGATGCTGAGATAGATTTATCTTCCTGAGCATTCTCAAGAAGTACAGCCTCTTTTGCGCCATAAAGTAAATGGTTTATACTGTATTTCCCAAAAAGAAGACTGGGTCTTATATTAATTTTTGCTCCAAGACCCATTAGGACTTATTTTCTGGTTGGGTCTTATTTTGGGGGAAATACAGTACTAAAATGCAACTGTCTGGCATCTTAACTGAATTTATTTTTGGGGTAGGGCTCAAGGTTGACTCAGCCTTCCATCCTTCCAAGGTGGATAAAATGAGGACCCAGATTGTTGGGGGCAAAATGCTGGTACTCTGTAAACTGCTTAGAGAGGGCTGTAAAAGCACTGTGAAGCGGTATATAAGTCTAAGTGCTATTGCTATTAAGAGCATCCTGAAAAATCATTTTCTGGTTAGGTAGGTCTTATTTTGGGGGAAATATGGTATCAGTTTTTTAAAAAAAATTTGATTTATATGCCGCCCTTCTCCGGGAACTCAGGGCAGCTTACAATGCGTTAAGCAATAGCCTTCATACTTTTGTATATTTTATACAAAGTCAACTTATTGCCCCCACAATCTGGGTCCTCAATTTACCTACCTTAGAAAGGGTGGAAGGCTGAGTCAACCTTGAGCCTGGTGAGATTCGAACTTACAGTAATTGCAGGCAGCTGGTGTTAATCACAATGCTATCAGTCTGCTGAGCCACCAGGCCCTATTTAGTTCCAATAGTTTCACTATTGATGCAGGAGAAGCCTAAGTGGTTGAGTCCTCAGCCCATCGCCCCTTGATGGTTTGGTGATTATAACGCTGCCTACATTTCAGGACTATCACAAGAAAATATGGGTCCCTACATGTTTAGTTTCCTATGGCCATCCCTATGTACTGTAGATCTTGGGATGTTGGCAATATCCAAAGCCTTGCTAGATGGCCTTCCATCCAGCTGTGCCAAGATAGGGGCCTTGTGTGTCTATTTTAGACTTATGAGTTGAGTCACCAGAAGTGGTCACCGCAGTCTTTGCGCATCTTGTTTGCGTCTTGTTTTCCTGTCTACATTACGCATTTAAGTGAAAGGTAAGTTGGGTTTTGTTCTATAAATGTAGGTTTCATTCTTTGGATTGCTGTTCTAGCTGTTGGTTTTTACTTTATACACTGCCAAAAGTCATTGCTGGGAGATGTGCAGCCATAGAAATATGATGGAAGTTGGGGGGGGAAGAGAAAGAAAGAGTAAGTGGGTGGGGGAGAGAATCTTATTATTTATATATATGTAAAGGGAAATTATGAGATCTTTACTACTTGTACACAATGAGGGTGATGGAGGTGCATTTCATTTCGAAGTTATTGGAAAGTATTCTTTCTCATTGGTTCAGTATAAAATGGAGAAATCAGCCGAGCTCAGTTCCTAGGCAAAGACTAGACAGGGAGATCCAGGTTGTTTTCTTGGCAACAGCATAGAAGTTCTTTTCCATGCCATGTTTTATTTCCTGTGACCCTCAAGATCATCAAGATATCTGATTCTTTGCTGCTCTCTGAGCCTGTTTCCTTGCAGACGTTTCATTACCAAACTAGGTAACATCATCACTGTTATCTGTGCATCTGGACTCCACATGTGCCTGGAGAAATGGCTCTGCATCCCACTTCCGGCATGCGTGCCATAGGTTCGCCATCATGGGTATAGAGTTTCCTGCTCAAGTAGGGGGTTGGACTAGAACAGAGGTCATCAACTGGTGGTCCGCAAGAAAATTTTGGTCGTCTGCAGTGCACCTGGGTGGAGGAGCTGCTCCGGGATGACCAATGGCCAGTCCTGTGACTAGAGCTCTGGAATATGGGACCGGCCAGGCAGCTTGTGGCGGGGCTGGAAATCTCCGCTGCAGAGGGAGGTACATGGAACTTGCAACTTTCAGGTGGTGGCAAGGGGTAGCGCAGCCCTCACCAGCCAGAACAAGGTAATGGTGCTGTTGCGGCAAGGCGGGGAGGTGGCGGCGCAGGCAGGCCAAAGCAACAGGTGATGGCAACCCCTGGCTCTTTCGTCCCCCTGCTGTGGCTTCCTGCTGGATGATCCCACCACAACCTGGCCACGCCCCTCACCCACCCAGTCACTCCTCGCCTTGTCTGAGAAGGGAAAGGCGAGGGATGGAGATTCGCTCCATATTCCAGAGTGGAAGTGAAGCTTGATCTCTTACTGGGTCTCGCGGGCGTTTCTTCCAGCCCTTGTTGGTGCTGCGCATACCTCGGTCGCGCTGGAGAATCAGAATGAGAGAGAGATGAGAGAAAGATGAGAAAGAGATGAGAGATGCGAAAGAGATACTGAGAGATGAAAGCAAAAGGTACTGAGAGAGTGTTTAAGGTTGCAGAAACAGCCGGCCAAGCTAAGTGCCTGAAGGACCCCATCCCATCACCGGGAGTCCAGGTGTTTCAGCGAGCGGTGCACTGGATTCGTATTAGTGGTCCATGGGATTTAAAATTATGAATTTAGTGACCCCTGAACTAGAACACCTCCAAGGTCCCTTGCACCGCTATTATTCTGTATACTTCTGTATTTCTGATTAAGCACAACCTCCCAACAAAGGTTTACATAAAAATCATTCCCTTCTAAAGTGGCATACAGAACAGTGCTGAAGAGCTTCTTCCCAGGACTGCCAGCTCTTGCTCAAGGTGCAGCCATTCCAGGTTGGTAGAAGGCTGCGATGGGACCCTGGAAACATGGACTACATTGGTCTTTACTGAAGCTGGAATTAAAAAAGAGCCGCTTGACAGTTGTGGATCACGGAGTTTATTTGGGTGCTTTCCCTCCAAGGGAGCGCAGGGGCTCCTCTGTCGCTTGCCATAGTGCTTCCTTGGGGGTGGGGGGTGGGGGGGGAATCGGTGTTTGTCTGGAACTATTCCCACCTTGTGTCAAAAGCCTCTTCCATTCCTCGCCCTGCGGTTCCCTTCCCATCCTCGGCCGGTTCGTTTACGAAGCTCGTTGGCTCTCAGCCGGCCAGGAAGCGGCTTGAGGGGACAAGAGGGGAAGCAGCCGGGCCCCCTCCCTGCCCAGGCGCAGCGTCAAGAGGCGCCTCCTCGGTTGCCTCTCTCGCCAGGCTCAGCCGCGCCGCTTCTTTCCCCGCTCAGCCACGGGCTCCCTCGGGCCGCCTGCCCGCCGCTACCGAAGGCTCCTCGGCGGGGAGTCCCGGGAGGCGGCCTTCGTCTCCGGCCGCAGTCCGGGTGGAGCTCCGGGGCGGGCGGCAGGCTCAGCGCCCCCGGGGCGGCTCCGCCAGCGGGCGCGGGGTCCGGGCGGGCGCCGGCGCGGGCGTCCTGCTTCAGGCCCCGCTCGGCCGACGGGCAGAAGCGGCTCTTCAGCACCCGGCGGATGACCTCGCGCGTCACGCCGAAGCCTTGCGCCAGCCGGCCGGCCGGCCACTCCTCGGGGAAGGCGCGGCGGAGGAACCTGCGGAGGGAGGCGGAGGGTCAGGCGGAGGGTCGGGCTGGACGGGGCTGGACGGGGTCCCCGCGCGGCTCTCCTTACCGGATCTGCTCCATCGCGCGGAGGGTCAAGGCGCGCTCGGGGGGCTCCGCGGGCTCCATCAGCTTCCGCAGCCGCCGCTCGCGGGTCTGCCGGGCCCGGCACTGCAGCCTCCTGCGGGCGAGAGGCGGGTCAGGCGGGCGCCGCGGGGGGGGGGTCGCCGCGGGGGGGGGTCGCGCCTAACCTCTCCAGCTCCTGCAGCTGCTCGTCCAGCGCCGGGACTCCCTCATGGGCGCGCGCGGCCGCCAGCCCGGCCAGCAGCTTCCGCGGGTCCGGCACCCGCGGGGGCTTCATGGCCGGAAGGCTCGGCCTCCCTGCGCCCCTCCGGATCGGCCCTTCGGCTCGGGGACTCGGGGGCGCCTGCGCGGCCCGGAGACGAGACGAGGCTGAGGGAGGCCGCCCCACCCCCCCAGCACCCCCCAAAGCAGCAGCAGCAGCAGCCAGGCGGCTCTGCGCCTCCCGCGCCTGCGCCCCGCTTGCTTCCGCCTCCCCCCCCTCGTGGGGCGGGGCAGAAGGCTGGCAGCGTCCCCGCCCCTCTCTCCGACGGCGCTTGCGCAGAAGGCCCGCTGTGGATTCGAGTGAAGTGCGCGAGCGTGGGGGTCTCGGCCGTTCGGTTCCCCGCTTTTCGCGTTGTCTGCGTAAAAGTGTTTTGCGGCGACGGTGGGCCGAGGAGGCTGCCACGCGAGGCTTCGGTCGCAGGTCTCTAAGGGAGAGGCCGAAGCCGCCGCCTCTGGTAGGTCTTAGCGGGGGACGCGGCGTCCCTAAAAGGCGAGGCTGAGGTGCCCTGGCGCTGCTTGCGGCCCCGGAGGCTTCCAGGGAGGCTGCCGAGAGCTGAGCTGCGGGAAGGCAGGGCTGACCGAGCCAGGCTGGGAAAACCTGCCGGCGGAGGTGCAGTGAAGCCCCCAACAGCTTAACCTTTCTGCCCACCACCTTGTGCGTCCAATGGCCGGGCCGTGTGCCAGCCTCGGCGTCATCCCGTTCAGGGTCTTCATGAAGAAGGGCCCGGCTCAGACAGGGCGCTTTGCGCGAAAACCCGGAACCCGAAGCGAATAACCAGAGGTCTCTCAAGACGCCGCACACCTGAGGGGGTGGGTCCCTTTCTTCCGAAAGGAGAACGGGAGACACACCGGGGCACTCGCACGTTTCAGAAAGTGGATGCGCACTTGTGCATTGGCAAGTAATTCAAGAGATCTCGGGTTACTTCTGTTGCCTATAGTTATGCGTTATGGTCTTAGAAGAAACCTTTGCATCTTCAAATTCAGGGGATGCAGTGAGAATGTTCTGTTAAAACTAGTTTTTCTCTGAAACTCTCTCATTCATTTGCAAACTGATTTTCCCCACTAAAGTCAGTGTCCCCTTAGAAAGAACTGAGTTTCAGTTCCTTCCATGGTTTATAAACTGTAGAGCTGACTTAACAGGAACAACTTTTAGGCCTTGTTTAACAAACCGACAAATATCCATCCTCCGCCCCACAGAGAAAAATTAGAGGAGATATTCTGTGATTAACCTGCTTTTTTCAATTAACTTATGGAAGAGAGGCTGCTTACACAAGCCAGCTCTTCCAGTTTACTAAGATAACAAACTAGGCAAGAAAGTCAGCTGGGTAACTTTGGGCCAGTCACTTTCTCTCAGCCCAACCCACCTCACAGGGTGGGGTTTTTTGTGGGGAAAAGAGGAGGAGGAAGGAGTATTAGGTATGTTCACCACCTTGAATTACTTATAAAGGCCGGATAAAAATCTAATACATGAAGAAATAAAACTCAGCTCTAACCCCAATCAAATCATAACTCCCCTCTTGTGCTGTAGCAGCATCCAGGGCCTGCTGGACACTTAATCCTCATTCACTGATATCTGACCTTCTTTGCCTAAATTGAACAGCTCCAGGGTGGAAGAGGAGATTTCGGGACTCTAAAATTTGCCCAACAAAAGCAACCCCTCGGGGAGCTGAATTCTGGAGATCTAGGAGTACAGATATAATAACAAGTATAATTGAGCCCAAAATTTCTGTTGCTAAGTGAGATGTGTTAACTGAGTTTCATCCCAGTTTCATTTTTCTTACCATGTTAAGTGAATCACAGAAGTTCTTAAGTTAGTAACATGGTCAATGGCTTCCCGATTGACTTTGGTTGTCAGAAAGTCACAAAAGGTGATCATATGATCCTGGAACACTGCAAAGTTGTAAATATGAGTCAGTTGCCAACTACCTGAATTTTGGTCATGTGACCATAGGGATGCCGCAAAGGTTGTGTGAAAAATGACAAGTCACTTTTTTCAGTGCTGTCGTAATTTTGAACGGTCAGTAAACAAACTCTTGTAAATTGAGGACTACCTGTACATTCCAGGAAAATAAAAAAAAAAGATTTTATTGATTTTCTATTGTTTACATTTTGTTAGTGCTTAATAAACATCATGTTGTCTGGGTTATTCAATTTGCTTAACAATACAGATTACGTTTTTAATCTCCACCTCTTTTTTTTCCAACCACTGGTAAAATAAAGTCCATGTTTGATAATATTCTGTGTCTTCTTTCTGTTTAATCTTCAGCGCAAGTCTGTCCATTTATGCACAATCTAGTATCTTCCTAATTATCTCTTCCTCTTGCAGTGTTTCTTCATTTTTCCAATATTGTGCAAATATAATCCTCGTTGGTACTAAGATGTGCAATATTAAATATATAGTTTGCTTATCAAGTTTTTGATATTATACCTAATAAAAAGTTCAGATTTAAAATCTACATTTTTTCCTATCATCTTTTCTAACCACTTATGTATTTTTGCCCAAAACCTTTTTGCTTTTACACAAGTCAACCACATATGATAATAAGTGCCCATTTTTTGGTTACATTTCTAATATTTGCTAGACATATTTTTAAAAATTTTAACTAATCTAACAGGTGGTAAGTGCCATTTTATATAAATTTTCTTTATAAAAAGTTGCCATTGTCAATTAATAGTTCCTCTCCCATATGTTTTGCCATTTCTCTAATTCTATATTATAAGCAGTTTTTTACCCACTGTCATTGTGTCTACTTGTTTGTCCTCCACTTTACAGTTTAGTAAAACATCATATATTTTCTTAATTAATTTTTCATCAGAGTTCAAAAATAACTGATTATAAAAGGGATACTTTTTGATGTCTTTATCGTATCTACCGGTAGATTGTATTTGTAATTGAGGCCACCATGATAGTATAATGCCTGATCTTCAAGCTTAGATTTTAATTTCCCTTCAGTGTCCCAAATATCTTTAGATGTCACAATTTTTTCGAACTTCACTAGATTTGGATATGTGTTGAGAGCCATTCTGGGATTTTCAAATAAATCTTAGGTTTTATTTTTTCCCATACACATAATAATTTCTTATATAGTGATTTTGAAAGTATCTGTGAATTTTATTTTCATACCATAAGAAGGCGTGCTATCCCAGTTGTAAATCACGTCCTTCTAAATATACAGGAGCAGTCTCTTGTGTCTGAGGGTTATCCATTTTTTTAGCCATGTTGTCACACATGCTTGGTAATAAAAAGCCAGTCTCGTAATCCAAATCTTCCATTCTCTTTAGATTCTTGTAACATTTTCAATTTAATTCTCACATTCTTTCCTTGCCAGATAAATTTCAGGATCAGTTTATTCAACTCATTTATTCAAGACTTTTTCAATTTTTATCTATCATTTCCATCATCAAAATTCTTCCCTCTTCATCTGCATAAATTTTTTCCGCTGGTATTGTGTCTCTAATATATAAAACCACTCCTCTTTTCTTACATTGCGGCAATGAAGCAATTTCCCTAATTGTGGCTGTACCAACATTTTTTCATATTGTTTTTTGATACGTACTTCTTATAAACAAATTATATCCAACTTTAATTTTTCTAATTTATGAAATACCTTTCTTCTTTTAGTTCTGTATTAAGTCCATTTATGTTCATTGTAATCAATTTTTTCTCTTCCATGTTCATACTTTATATGAAGGGTTTGTTGCTCTAGTAGATCTCGGTTATGTTCTTTATATTCTGCAATGCCCCCTACTGCGCCTTCTTCCTTTTCAATCATTGCTAGACATTCCTCTCGTAATTCAACCAATGACTTTTCCCGTCTTAACTCTACTTCCTTCTCTCTAAGATATTCAGCATAGAATGCTTTGGCTTTATTAATTGAGTCTATTTTAAATCTTTGCAATTGCCATGTAAACGCCAGGCCTTCTGGTATCGGCCATTTATAGTTCACACCTTTCTGAAGCAATATTTTTGTCTAAAAATTGATATTCTCTTTTCATCTCCCTCACTCTTCTCGGTATTTGCTTCAGAACCACAATTTCCTTGCCCTTGTATTTCAGTGTTTTCTCTTTTGTAATCTGCAATATTTGTGTTTTAATTGATTTCTTGGTGAATCTTATATGAACTTCTCTTGGTAGTTTATTTCTCATTGCATATCTTGTATATACTCGAAATATCTCATCTATGCCATCCATTATCTTTTCTTTAGTAATTTCCAATGCTTTCTGCTAAAATTTCTATCATTTTTTTCTGCCAAATTTTCTCCTTTTTCTTCTATATTTTGAAATCTTAAAATAGAATTCTGATTTGTCCACCTCCCATCCTATTCCATTCTTATCACGTTCAACCTCATCTAATCTGGTATCCATATCTCTAATTTTTTTGTCTCTTTGTTCTTCTTTTTCTTCAATTTTTTGAAGTCTGTCCTCATATTTCTTCATCATTTGTTGTATGTTCTCCACTTTTTCATCTGTTTTTCCTGTTCTTTGTTCAATCTTTTCTGCTCTCTGTTCAATGCTCACTATTTTTAATTTTATGTCTTGTATTCCTTGCAAAATCATCTGCATTGTCGCATCCTTTTCCTTCTCACGTTCCCTCTCCTTTTCCTGTTGCAACATCGTCTGTATTGATCGTTGTTCTCCCGATGGTGAAGAAGATGGAGTCGATGCAGAAAAACTAATAGCTACTGCCTTTTTACTCATGACTATAAAATAGTTTCAAACTGTTCAAACAATCATAGAATCTTCAGGTTCTTCTATACCTTAATCTGTTTTTTTAGATGACAGATATTATCCCAAATAAAATAAGCAAAGGGAAGATCCAAAGAAAGCAAAATCTTCAGGCTCTTGTGTTCCCTAATCCAATTGAATAGAAAGATAAAAACCAAATTAACAATCTCCAATCCAAAAAATAAAAAATATAAAATGAAAAAAAGAAAAAAAACCAAAAATAATTTCTTCAGGCTCTTGTATGCCTTATTCCAATTAAACAAAAAGATATTGAACACATTAATAATCTCCCATCAAAAAGGGGGAAAAAGAAAGAGAAAAAGAAAGCAGAAGAAAAATATATATCAAAAATTTAAGAATATTAAAAGTCTTCTAAAAGCAAACACAATCCAGTCGAAGATAATTAAAAGAGGGAGAGGTGGAATATAATATCAAAAAAATAAAAATAAAGAGTTTGGCGAAAGTAAGGATCAGACTACCACAGACTTTTTTTGATATGAAAGAAGATTTGGAATTAAAAGATATCTGGAGAATTTACAACCCAAAAGAATTGGACTATACTTTTTTCTCTGACAGACATAGATCTTTTTCCAGGATTGACTTTATCTTGTTATCAGATGATTTACTTGTTAAAACAAAAAGAACAAAGATATTTCCAAGAACTTTAACTGATCATAGTTCTGTATGGATAGAAATTGAGATGGGAAAAACTGAGAGAAGGTCATGGAGATTAAATGAAAATTTGTTTAGATATGAAAAAAATATAACAGAACTTAAAAAACAGATGAAAGAATTTTTTGAGATGAACTTGAATAAGGGTACCCCAATCGAAATTGTATGGGATGCGAGTAAAGCGTATATGAGAGGGGTACTCATTTATATGAATTCTAAACATAAACAGAATCGACAAAAGAAAAGACTTGAATTGGAAGTAGAAATAAAGAATAAGGAACAGCTACTCATTAAAAACCCAACAGATGAAAGAATATCTGGTGCTATAAAACTTTTGAAAGATCAATTTCAAATGCTCTTGGCGGAGCAAGCTGCAACAAATTTACAATATGCGAAGCATAATACGTTTTGTAATGCTAATAAACCGGGAAGATGGTTGGCCTATACCTTAAGGAAGAAGCAGAGTATACGGACTATTGAGAGTATTGACATTGGAGGGAAAGAAACTTCTCAACAAAAATTGATTAAAGAAGTCTTTGTAGAATATTATACTAAATTATATGCCAAAGATGATATACAGAATGGACTTATAGAAAAATATCTAGAAGAGAAAAGAGTCTCAAAAATTACTAGTCAACAAAAAGAAAGAATGAACTATCCTATAACAGTTGAGGAAATAATTGCAGCAATTAAACAATTGAAAACAGCTAAAGCTCCTGGAACAGATGGATTGACTGCAGTGTATTATAAAACTTTACAAGCAGAAATGGTGGAACAACTTAGAGACTTATTTTGCAATATACAACAAGGGGGTAAAATACCCCCATCATGGAAATCAGCATATATTACTTTGATACCAAAAGAACATGTAGGTCCTAAAAAACCGGAAAATTATAGACCAATATCTCTTTTAAATAATGACTATAAAATTTACGCAAAAGTATTAGCCAACAGATTGATGCCAGTAATTCAAGAGGTGATTCATGATGATCAAGCGGGATTTATCGAGGGCAGATATATGAAGGATAATGTAAGGCAAGTAATAAATTTACTGGAATATCTTGAGAAGAATAAACAGATCCCTGCAGTGCTGGTTTTTTTGGATGCAGAGAAGGCCTTTGATAGAGTGGATTGGAATTTTCTAGTAAAAACTTTGAAAAAGATGGACTTTGGGGACCAATTTATACAGGCGATTTCGGCAATTTATCAAGAGCAAAAGGCACAGATTATTATTAATGGAAGTTTGACAACAGAGTTTAAAATTGAAAAAGGAACAAGACAGGGATGTCCGTTGTCCCCACTTTTATTTATCTTAACACTAGAAGTCTTGTTAAATACAATACGGGACTCTAATATCTTGAAAGGTATAAAGATTAGGCAAGAGGATTACAGAATAAAGGCATTTGCAGATGATCTGGTTGTTACCCTATCACAACCAATGGAATCAATAATCTTGATGAAGGACATTATACAAGATTATGGTAAAGTTTCAGGTTTCAGATTGAATCCAAAAAAGACTAAAATGATAGTTAAAAACATGACACAAGATCGCAAACATGAGCTTGAAAGGAGGGCAGGTTTTGAGATTGTACCTAAGGTAAAATATCTAGGAGTTCAGGTTGCAGAATCAAACATGAAATTGTTTCAAAATAACTATGAGGTGTTGTGGCGAGAGGTGCAGAAAGATATGGAGACTTGGAAAAAACTGCAGCTGTCTCTACTTGGAAGAATAGCAGCAGTTAAGATGAATATTTTGCCAAGATTTCTTTTTTTGTTTCAAATGATTCCGGTGCTCAAAAGTGATAAACAATTGAAAGTTTGGCAATTTGGAGTGAATAAGTTTGTCTGGAACGAGAAGAAGCCGAGAGTGAAATTGAAAATTATGCAAGATGTTCCAGAAAGAGGAGGTCTTAAACTTCCAAACCTACAGTTATATTATGATGCAGCAGCTTTAACTTTAACAAGTGATTGGTTTGGAAGTAAAAAGGCTGGAATATTGAATGCAGAAAGTTTTGATCTTGAATTTGGATGGCACGCTTACTTATTTTATGATGACAAAGTTGATAAAATATTTAAAAGTCATATACTTAGAGACTCTTTGATGAGAGTTTGGAAGAAGCACCGACTCAAATGGGATTATAAAATACCGCTATGGTTGGATCTTGGTCATACTTTGTGGAATACAAATATAATGTCACTCGGGGGGTTTTTATACAAAGAGGTTCTTTTTACAGATGCGGGCAGATGGCAGTTGAAGAATTTGCAGACACTGTTGGACGAAGGGATTAATTTAACTTGGTTACAATATAATCAATTACAATTGAGATGGAAAGAGGACCAAAAAATTGGTATTATGTTGCATGAGGAAGAATTGGTTAGACATATAAGAGAGAAAGGTCCAATGCATATTAAAAGGCTTTATAATGTTTTGCTAGAAAGGGATTCAGAAACTGAATTAGTTAAAGACTGTATGATTAAGTGGGCACAAAATTTTGAAGAACCAGTGAAGTTGGAAACATGGGAAAAAATTTGGGTCCAGAATGTTAAATTTACACAGTCGCAGAATTTGAGGGAAAATTTTTACAAAATGTTTTATAGATGGCATCTAGACCCTAAGAAATTGTCGTGTATGTATCCTAATGTTCAGCCAAAATGTTGGAGGTGTGATTGTACAGATGCTACATATTTTCATATTTGGTGGACCTGTAAGAAAGTTAAGGCTTTTTGGATAAAAATTTGGTGGGTTATGCAGAATGTTTTGAAGAAAAAAATTCAATTTTCTCCACAATTGTTTTTATTGGGTATAGCTAAGGGTTTTACAGTGGATGAAACAAAGTTGATTTTGTATATGATTACAGCAGCGAGATTGTTGATAGGTAAATATTGGAAAAATGCAGCTTTGCCCACCGTTCAAGAATGGACTTTGAAGATGGCCAGTTTCGCTGAGATGGCGAAGATTTCAGCATATTTAAAAGACCGCTCACAAGAGACTTATGAATGTGAATGGAAAAAATGGATAGATTATGTGCAGAACAAATATCAAACTAGGAAGTATCAAATAGCTTTTTATTGATAGTATTATATTACATTAAGATAGAAATATTTGAACTATGTGAAGATGAAAAATGATATGGGGGTTGGGGGGGTTTAAAGTTCAAGGGGTTTTTTTTTATATAAAGGGGATAATGATGGGGAATACTCTATGGAAGTCCGGGGGGGAGGGGAGGGATAGGGGGGGTTAGGGAGGATGGGATGGGGAGTTTGGGGTGGGTTAGGGGGGTGAAAACGGGGTGAAAATGTAATTGTAAAACTTTTACAATAAAAAAAAAAAAAAAAAAAAAAGAAAGATAAAAACCAAATTAACAATCTCCAATCCAAAAAATAAAAAATATAAAATGAAAAAAAGAAAAAAAACCAAAAATAATTTCTTCAGGCTCTTGTATGCCTTATTCCAATTAAACAAAAAGATATTGAACACATTAATAATCTCCCATCAAAAAGGGGGAAAAAGAAAGAGAAAAAGAAAGCAGAAGAAAAATATATATCAAAAATTTAAGAATATTAAAAGTCTTCTAAAAGCAAACACAATCCAGTCGAAGATAATTAAAAGAGGGAGAGGTGGAATATAATATCAAAAAAATAAAAATAAAAATAAAAAAAACTTTGTCTAAAAGAAAAATCCACAACTGTGTAGTATCCAAAAGTTCTTTTGTAAGTCTCACCAAGTTTCACAGCTCTCTTTCCAGAGTCACTGCAATCTTCTTCTTTCAAGTCTCAACTGCCTGTCAATAATAGTTTCCCAGAAGTGCACCTGAGTAAACAATCCTGTAAACAGTCTTTGATGCACTTCTATCTTATCTATGAGCAGGCTCAAAGTCCTTGAAAATGTAACACAGTTGCTACTTTTTGCCAATAAAAAATAAAATAAAATGATTCAATCCACTAGATGGCAGTATTTCTTGTTTCTTCCACTTTCCCTCTATGTCCAATAAGCGGTAAAACAAAATAGAAAAATTAAAATGTAGAGAAAAAAATAACAAGACTAAACCAAAATAATATAAAACTAAAAAGGCAATAAAAATTTAATAATTAAGCAGATAAGAAAGAAATTTCCAGTCTGATCCAGTCCAGTCAAATTTTAAAAGTAAAATCCTCCATAAGCATCCACAAATAAAAGTAAATTGCAATGTAGGAAACACTAACTTAGACTCAGGCTCAATTCCGCCACTTAACTTCTTTTATCTTCAATTTTAATTATCTTTTCACCCCAGGGTGTTCTTAATTAGACTATTTTAAAAATCTCACCAAGCTGACACACTTTCACTCATTCTCTTCCGTTTCCGAGCTGTCCCAACTTCAGTTTAATGGCTGCCTCTTCACCGCCAGAAAAAAGGGCTTCTCCTGGAACAACCAGGGACTTTGCGGTGTCCCTGGGATCGACAGGATGTGCCCTCCTCTATCACTGTCTCTACGGGACAGTGAGGTCCAGACTGAACCGTCCAGCGGTGGAGATATCAACCGTGATCTCGGAGAACCAAAATCTTCCATTGTATCATCGCGACGTCAGCTCCACTCCCCCATTTTATTAGATTATAAAATCTAATTTTATTTGCTTAAATAATTATATATCTTGTTAATAAAAGATAATAGTTATCTTCTTTTATCATTGCACGTCTTGCTGTTAGGTATATTCCCAAGTATTTAACCTTCTTGACTATTTGCAAGTCCACTTTTTCTGCCAATTGTTCTTTTTGTTTTTGTATAAGGTTTTTGACTATAACTTTAGTTTTTTCTCTTATTTATTTTCAATCCGGCTACCTCTCCAAACTCCTCTTATCTTTTTTTAATAGTTTAGGAATTGTCTCCAATGGTTCTTCTACAATAAATACTAAATCTTGTATCTAAAGATTGCATCTGACTAAATCAGATGCAAATGTTTGTAATTTTCCTCTTATCTCCATTCCTTTAATTTCTGAATCTTGCCTAATATTCCTATTCAAGATTTCCAAAGTCAATATAAATAGTAAAAGTGATAGCGGGCATCATTGTCCTGTTCCAGGACAATTTCTTAATCGAATTTCTTCAAACTTTGTTCCTGTCCTGGCAATGCACTTGGTGTTCTACTTCCTTAGTATCTGTCCTGCAAATCCTACATTCAGTACTGAGGCACAAATTAGCAGCAACAGTCATTTAATAAACAGCATAAGATTCGGTAGTTCTCTTCGCAAAGTGTCCACAAGGTTACCAGCATGGAAAGCTTTGAAAGGATAGTTAAATCATGAAGTGTAAAGCCAACAAGTGTGAAACACATGGGGCTGTGTGAGTGCAAATATATTTTTGCACCCACACAGTGTAGCTTCTGGAACGTGTAGTTTTCTGGAACGCTGACAGTAGCTATATTAAAACAAAAACAAAAAAAACCTGTTGCCCATATCAAGCTCTGCAGGACTAAATAGGCACCTGGCTCGACCCAGCCTCAGAGTCCTCCCAAAAATGACAGGAGGATGCAGCTTGTAAGTGAAAGGATGGACAGACCCTCATGGGTAGAACTGTATAAAACTTTAATACAAAGTTGGCTACAAAAGAAACCTCTTCCCAGCCCACAGGGCTTTTCAAGAATTGTCCCAGGGCTTAGGCAGGCTGACTGGCATCTGCAGCGGGAACCTGGCTTGCAGAGAGAGCAGAGGAGGGGTGCAGCCCAAGTGCACAGAACCGTTCTCAGAACTTGCTGTTAGCTGGAGGGGAAACACGGCTCTGCAGAGGTGGAAGTTTTGGGGAGAATGGCTGAAAGAGATGCAGGTGTCTGGATGCACCAGGGCAGAGATTCATTCTCTGCTGTTGCCCCCCGGCACATGGATCAGTAATAGGCGCCCCCCAGCCCCAACTCTTTGGGCTCCAAGGATCCGCTGAGATTTCGGGTCAGGTCCCCTTCCTGAAGGAAGAAAAGGCCAGCTGGCTAGGAGTCGCAGGCTTGGCCCCAACTCAGGGTGAGGGAAGAAGTGAGGGGGCTGCTACCTGGCTTGGCTGGAATGCATAGCAGCCACAGTGGTGGCACGATGGGGACTCCCGCGCCGGATGAGGGGAGCTGAAGCCGAGTTGATGGCCAGTCCATGCAGATCAGCACGGTTGAGAGGAGCTGCAACAGATGGGAAGGGGAAGCTGCTGTATATGGTGCCTGCGACGTTTCCAGGGTGGGACAGGCAATTCAAGGAGCCGGGGCTCATGTACAGGGGTCTCTTGCTCGATGAAACTCTGTCTGGAAAAGGAAACGGCATCTGGAGGTCTTGGCCAGGAGCAGGCCGGATTTCTGCAACTCTGTAAATGGACCCTAATCTCTTCTGCACCCCAAGATCCAAACAAGCTCCAAGTCCAGAACTCCCTTTCTGCCCCTTTTCTGTGGCCAAAATGGTTGCCGGAGGTGAGGTGGTTCTCAGGGGCCTTGTAGCCAGGACTGACTGTAGGAAGGTGCACAGCTTCTCCCTCCCCCCCCACCCCGCTAGCTGTGTTCGGGCTGTCTAATCCTGATCTAAACTGCAGAGCCAACACTGTTTCCTCCGCACAGGGCTGAAGGGGGCAAGGAAGCGTCCCAGGCTACATGGGTGCCCAGACAAGTCTCTTGGCCTGGCCCACATTTGCTAGAGCCCTTGTGCTCTCCTGAGCCCTGGAACGTTGTCAGGCAGGGAAGGCCCCTGCAGGGATCCCCAGCTCCCAGCCAGACACTCACTGCCTTCTGCTTTATTCTTGGCACTGGCAAAGCGCCGCCCTCCTGCTTTCAGCATCCGCGCCAGAGTGCAAGGTTCGCCCACCATGGCTGTGCCCAGCCAGCTGAGGTTCCTGGGTGGCTGGAAGTGGAGTTGTGGCTCGCGAGGGGGGCCAAGGCCCGAGAGGGCTCCCAGGATAGTTGGGATGAAGCCTTGGTTTCCCAGCAGCTGGACTCGTGCTGTGGGTTGCTGCTGCAGGATCTGGCGGCCGAGCTCCTGAGCTGAGCCCCTCAGGAGGGAGAGGGGAACAAGGGTCATCAAGTCCTGGGTGTTGTGGTTGTTGAACACATCCTGGAGAAAATGGGGCTGGAAGACAAAAGCATCAAGTTGAAGTTTTGGGAAAAGAACCTTCCTGCGCCATCCACCAGTACCCACCAGGCTCTGAAAGGTGCAGATTTTCTGCAATGACTTGCCCTGCCCTATAGGAGGCAGGTTGTTTAATGCCTCAGATTGGGAAATGAGAGCTGGTTTGGAGGTGAGGAGTCATCGGGGTGACCTCAGGTCGGTCCCTCTCTCTTAGCCCGAGGAAGGAGGCAGTAACAAACCACTTCTGAAAAACCTTGTCAGGAAAGTTGCAGGGATTAGTCCAGGCAGTTGCCAAGGGCCTGGTGGCTCAGCAGACTAAAAGCATTGTGATTAACATCAGCTGTCTGCAATTACTGTAAGTTCGAATCTCTCCAAGGCTCAAGGTTGACTCAGCCTTCCATCCTTTCTAAGGTAGGTAAAATGAGGACCCAGATTGTGGGGGCAATAAGCTGACTTTGTATAAATATACAAAAGTATGAAGGCTATTGCTTAACGCATTGTAAGCAGCCCTGAGTCTCCGGAGAAGGGCGGCATATAAATCAAATTAATTAAAAAAAAAATAAGAGTCAAACATTGACTCAAAGGCACACCACAAATCAGAAAATTATTAACGGCATATTTGGGCCCTTCCAAATTAAACAATTGATTGCTTAATGGAAGCAAGAGCTCTAGGGGATTCTGCTTCTGTCTGTGCTCTCCTCTTTCAGACACCAGCTTTAAGGTGGTTGCAAACACACCCTGGCACAGAACAGAAGGAGAAGGAACAGAAACAGGGGATCAGAAACAGAGGCCAAGGGAGGGAGGGAGTTTAGTCCCAAGCAAAGACAACCAGAGAAATCCCACAGCCCCATCAAATACTTCACACTGAGGACCGTTCTAAAAACCTGAACATAAGATAATCCATTTAGATTAATGGGGGGCAGACTCTGGCTGAAAGTTGGAAAAAAATGACAGTAAAAACAGACTGAAAGTAGAAGCTGTGGGCTCCCATTCATCAGATGGGAAGGCTTTATTCTGAATTTCTGCCATGAGCTGGGCTTGCATCACATGGCTAAATGGTCCTGCCCAGCTACAGGCTGCCTTGAGTTTCCCCATTGGACCACGTTGGTGCCCAGCCCTTCCCCGGGATGACAGGCCTGTGCAGAGGGTCACCTGGCATTCAGAGACATTGATGTGGGGCCTCTGGACTTCCACAGGCTTTGGCTCGGCACTGCGCAGCAGGCGGGTCAGCTGGTCAACAATGCCAAGCCCCCGGATGAGGTTTTCTCGCCGCAGGAGGGCCTTGACTCTCTCGACTTCCTCTTCCTCCACTATTGCTTGGGGAGTCATGCTGTCATACTGTAAGGAAGCCATCTGGGAAGCAGAATGGCAGCTTGTTAATTCAAAAATTCACATATGCCCATTTAAATTAACTTTTAAACACTCTCTTAAACTCTCTTTTAAACACAAAACCAGAGGCTCTTTGATTCTCTAAGATTAGAACTGATGCCGGTAGGCTCCAGCCCCAACTTCCTTGGCTTGTGCTGGCCCCCCCTTTGGCCAGCTGCTCAGCAGCTCCAAGGCTGAGGGGTTCTTGCTGATTCCTGAGCACATCAGGCCCCACTGAGGCCCTCTGCACATCACTCAAGGGCAGCCAGCCAGCCAGCCAAGGGAAGGGGCAACACACTGTCCTCAGTATCAGATTTCAGCCACCTGGCAGCTTCTTTTCAAGGTAACACCAATCAAGATCAGTTTCTATTTCTCCCAAGTTCATGCAGCACTGTGTGGAACTCCACCTTGACTGCATTTGGGCAGACGTCCATGTATTTGCCATGCACAAGCTAAGGGAGTGCCCCACCCCCACCCTGCTCGCAGGGCACCTTGGGGCTCCAGGTCTTGCTGTGGCTGTACGCCATTCGGGTGAGGGCAGCCTTGCCCTTGCTCTTCTCCTGAGCCTTCTCTCCAGCTGACTCCCCCTGCAAGCTCTCCTTCACTTCCCGTTTCTTCCTCCCAGCTGTGTTCTCCCTCTGCTCCTGCTTCTGACGGATCTCCTCCAGCTGCTGCCTGGGGCGGAAAGGGCCATGCAGTCAGCAGTCACACAGGCTGCTCTTACACTTGCACAGTTTCATTAAGATCAAAAGCCCCATTTCTCTCCCCCCACCCTCCAGCTACCTGGCACACTCTTCTCGGGCCTTGGAGGCTACCGTCTCTTGGAAGAGGGATCCACTGTGCTTGAAAAAAGGGCTGTACTTTTCAGTGCCATGTGAAGGAAAGATTCGCCGGTAGTGGCCCAGGTGGCTGTTCTCATACTTCTCTGCTTGGGCCAGCCAGGCGGCCTGGCTGCTCTCCATCTGTTCACGCCTGAAAGATAACAAAGAGTTGGCCCTAAACCATAGACCCACTGGGCCATAGGGAACCTTCCTGCCCTGGGCTTCACACACACACACACACACACACACACAGCAGCCTATACTGTGTGCACAATTATTAGGCAAGTTGTATGTTGGACGATTAATTTTATTACTGAATGACTATAGTGCTCTTGGTCAATCTAATATGTTAATAAACCTCAACCTGAATGCTTAAGAAAGTAAAAGTGAGTTTTTGGTTTTCTTGGGAGAATATCTGTGTGGACAGACTTTTTCCTGTACCACTGCTTGAAGAAAGAGTCTTCTAAAAACTGGCAGTAGGTTTGGAAGTTGATTTTGAGTCCATCTTCAACCCAAAAAGGTCCAGCTAGCTTATCTTCAATTATACCAGCCCATACCAGTACCCCACCTCCACCTTGGTGGCATCCTGAGTAGAAGTAGAGCTCTGTGCCCCTTACTGATCCAGCCACGGGCCCTTCCATCTTGTCCATCAAGAGTCACTTTCATCTCATCAGTCCCTAAAACCTTTGAAAAATCTGTCTTCAGATATTTCTTGGCCCATTCCTGCCATTTCAACTTATGTGTCTTGTTCAGTGGTGGTCGGGTTTCAGCCTTCCTTACCTTGGCCATGTCTCTGGGCACTGAACACTTTGTACTTCTGGGCACTTCAGGTAGGTTGCAATTGTGGAGTATGACAGCACTGGAGGATAATGGATTCCTAGTACTTTCACATTTGATTCTTCTCAAATCTTTGGCAGTTAATTCGCATCTTTTTTCTCAACACATTTCTTTCTGCCCTGATTACCATTTGCAACAAAACATTTGATGGTTCTGTGATCACACCCCAATATCTTAGCAAAGAGTGCTGCATCCCTCTGAAAGACTTTTTTACAATTTTTGACTTATCAGAGTCAGTTAAATCTTTTTTTGGGGGAGGGCATTTTGCCTGAGGAAAAGAAGCTGCCTAATAATAATATGGTGTTGATCCCCTTTAGGTCACATCCTTCCTCATTTACACAAATACACATCACCTGAATGTGCTTATATCCACTAAGCATTCCAGTTTATACTGCTTAGAGATAGATATATGCATTAAAATGATGATATGGTCAACATACTTGCCTAATACAGGTAGTCCTCAACCACAATTGAGCCAAAATGTATGTTGTTAAGTGAGATATTTGTTAAGTGAGGTTTTATTTATTTTTATTTATTTATTTATTCGATTTGTATACCGCCCTACTCCCGAAGGACTCAGGGCGGTGAACAGCCAAACAATAAAATAACATAGACATAAAAAATTTAAAAACCAGATAAAATCAAATTAAATTATTTTGGCCCAGACAGATTAAAACACCCCAATAATTTAAAAACAGATTAAAATTTACATATTTAAAAGGGAAGAGATTAGGCCAAGCCCGCCTGCTGGAATAAAAAGGTCTTCACAGCGCGGCGGAAGGTGCGCAGATCCGGGATCCTCCGTATCTCCAGGGGGAGTTCATTCCAGACGGTAGGTGCCCCCACAGAGAAGGCTCTCCCCCTAGGGGTCGCCAGCCGACATTGTTTTCCCCATTTTACAACCTTTCTTGCCACAGTTGTTAAATGAATCACTGTAGTTGTTAAATTAGTAACAAGGTTGTTAAGTGAATCTGTCTTCCTCATTGACTTTGCTCGTCAGAAAGTCACAAAAGGTGATCACATGACCCGGGACACTGTAACCATTATAAATATGAACCAGTTACCAAGCATCCAAATGTAAATCACATGAAAATGGGGATGCTGCAATGGTCATAGGTGTGAAAAATTGTCATGTCACTTTTTTCAGTGCCGTTGTAACTTTAAACAGTCACTAAGTGAATTGTTTTAAGTTGAGAACTACCTGTAATTGTGCACACAGTGTACAGTTCAGATTCTCCGCTCGCCCTATGACTGTCTCCCCTGCGGTGGCTGGACAGAGAATGGCGAGGACCCTCTGGGAAAGGCCACCACCAACCTGGCAGGGGCTCACAAAGCTACCTGGCTTCTCGGGGCTGCTGGTGGGGCTGCAGAAGGCGCTCCTTCACCCGCCTCTTGTCTTCTTCCAGCACCTTCTTCTTGTCACAGGCCCGCAGGTTGATGAGATTGATTGCATCGCAAAGTAAGGCATCCTTCACTTCCCGATCCAGACGCGAGTCCGTGGTAAAGCTGGGAGAATGGTTGACCTGAAAGAGTGATCAAAGACACCCCGCCCCCAAGGCAGCATTTCCATTCATTTTGACCTGAGGAACCAAGGGAATCACAACATCTCTTTGATATCTCTTCTTCTTTTTTAATTTCCTAAAAAAAACAGCTTGTAAGGCTGTACGTAGGACCTAGGTTAGGAGAGAATACTACTAAGGATATCCCAAAGGTGCTTTTTCAAGAGGCAACTGGATTTTCTGGTTTTTCTTTGAAGATGTTTTGCTTCTCATCCAAGAAGCTTCTTCACCTCTGACCAAGAAGCTTCTCATCTAAGAACCATGACCTGGATGACTGAGAATCTCCATAGACACTACTAAGAACAAAAGATGGGTATCCCTTCAGGCAGAGGAAACTGTTCCTTTGGGTCTCAAAGAGAAGCGCTCAAGAAATTCTCTGCTGGGATGAGGGAAGGGCTGGCAACAGAAACTGAATGGATGGTTCTTAATTTGAAATATCTGTTTCTACTGCTCGATGGATGTTTACAAAGATTGCCCTACTTCATCCCCAACTTTCAAAATCTCTGAGGACAACTTCATTCCTCAAAATTCAACAGGTGCTAGAGCAGGTAAACCAAAGGGCAACTCTTCCTGCTTCAGATGGACACTTTATTTAATTTATATCTCACCCATCTCACTGTCGAATGACTTTGGGAAGGATATCTACCTCCAGAAGCCACGGTTTGAGTTTCCGATCAAGGAGGATGTCGAAGCCCAGAATTTCAAAGCAGGCACAACCAGAGATGTGGTTGGGGAAGCAAGTGCGATAGTTGTGCTTCAGAACTGGGTGAGCAGCAATGAGCGTTTTGATTATGATGTCCTCAATGTCCCGCCACAGTTCAGCTGTGTCATAGTTGTGCTCCCGCATCCAAGTGTTCAGGGTGGACAGCTTCCTGTTGAGTGAGGAGAGGGAGAAGAGCTGCTGCAGGAGCAATTCTACTCCAGCACTGCCCCAGGATCACTCAGCAACAGCACCCTCCCCCCCCCCCGGAACTCTAGGCCCTTCCAAGGGAGTCTGACTTTCCCTTGGAGTGCAGCCACATCCCTCCCAGTTACAGAGGGGTGCAAAGAGAAGCTTACTGTTCCCAGCCTTGTCCAGGGTGGGTACAGCCATTTGCTCTGGGCAGAGAGACTTCCCCCAGCTCCTTCTGAGATGGAGATCTTGACAGAGCCTTTCCCATCAGGACACAGGTATGCCTTGTTGCCCACCTCAGGAGCCACACAGATGGGGCAAATCAACTACTTTTTTCAAAGCAGCTGTTTCATGGAGTTAAGAAAAGTGGAGTTTCCTACAAATGGGCCCCTATCCGCCCCCCCAGTCCCTACTAGCAGAAGTGCTGCCTCCTCTCCTGCAAGGGAATGGGTACAAGCAATACCTCTTGCTGCCCGTGTTGTCATCCCGCACAAAGTTCTCATTATGCTTGTTGATGGCGTAGTTGGTCAAGTGCATACAGATGTCATCCTGTGAGAGAGACATTGGGAGGAGGAGCCTGATTCTTCACTCCTGAAGGCCCCTGGAGTTCTCCCCTTGCCCACCTGCTTCACCTTCTCCTTGTTCCCCTGTACCACCAATGCGCCAGCCCAGGGAGCCCTGCAGGCCCAAGGATTCACCATGTCAAATTCTCCATAGTCATTCCCAAAGCCCCATCAGACACCAACAGCTTATCTTCCTACAAAGCGAATGCCAGTTCCTGGGCTTCTTTACCAGGTTGCTGCTGTTGGGCTCGATGTACCTCATGGTGGCAAAGCGGGCCAGCCCCTCCTCATAGACAAAGATCTTCAGGGGGTCGCAGGAGGTGACCAAGACATAAATGCGCATGTCAAACTTAAAGCCATCAATGAGGAAGGGCTACAAAGAGAGGATGAGAGACTGAGGGAAAGGAACAATTCCCAGCTGACTGATTGTAGCCCGAGGACCCGTAGCCGAGATCACAATTTCAACTGTCTGGGGCTCTTGCTCTCTGTCCCAGGGCTGGACAACTGTTGGCCCCCAGGCTCCTGGGCCTACCTTAGTAATATACTGCTGGCAGATCATGTGCTCGCCATGCTTTATTTCCTTGGGGTTCCGGGTAATGAAGATGCCCCGCCCCTGGCAGCCACTGTCCGGCTTGCAAATGTATGTCCTGTTCTTCCTCATTCGCCCATAGGCTTGGAAGTCCCCGTAGCTGCAGAAAGACAACACAGGGACAGGCATGTAACCGACCCACGTGCCTCCAGCATCCCATGCTATGTCAACTGAGAGGGTTCCCTGTGGCTGGCACAACCACTGCCGCCTCTCATTCACTCACTCAGCTGGCAAGCACCAGGTGCGAGGGAAGATGCAGTACTCCTTGGGAAAGAGCCTCAGCATCCGGTTGAGGTTGCGGGCCAGCAGGTCTTTGCGGCAGATCTCGGCCATGCCAGGAAAGTGGTTGATTTTCTGGAATGAAGCAAAAGCAGGAGGAGGAAATGGAAGTGCCCTGGCACAGCTTTCGTTTTGTTGTTCTGCAGAATGCTTTGCCCCACTTTTCAGTCACGGAATGCATCTTCCCAAACAGCTTCAACATTTAAGAAAATAATTATGAATGCATGTAAAAAAAAACAAACCCCAACCTCCCTAGCAAAAAATAAAGGCACATTAGCAACTTTTTATTCATTTCACCCAATAACTAAACAAAGTGAACTGCTGCATAAAAGTATTGTGGGGGTGGAGGTGGAAATATTATAGATAGGAACCCAGCTACTTTGGCTACTCTTTGGTGAGTCCCTATTCTCATCCTTCTGAGGCTCTTCTAATCTTTTCCCACTGTTGGGAGCTACATGGAATGGGCAGTATAAGCCCTGCCATGGGATATCCCAGATCCTAGTGCCTCTCCCTCTCCCTTTCCATCTCCCAACTCCAGGAAAAGGCTCCCCGCTTTAAGAACTTGGCAGTCAGCCAGGCTTCCCAAGCTATAAAAGAACTGAAATCAGTGCTTATTTTTCTCCGCTCCCTTCACCCTGGCTGTGCTGGGTACCTGAAACCTCTTCATTTCCATGACACGCTCCAGTGAAACTGAGCAGTCAGTCCAGTAAACAGTCCACTCCTCATCCTCCCCCACTTCTTTCAGGCCACAGCGCCGAGCAGCACGCCTAACTGCAGCAAAGTAAACAGATGGACAAAGCTGGTTCCAAGAGGCATCCGATGATCTTCTGGCCTTGCTTGCAGGACCAGAAGCTACAGGCACTTGAGCATCAGGAAGGATCATTCAGAGTATTCACCCCTCCAAGGGAGTCCCTGGAATCCTCCCTTTCCTGGCAAGGAATCCAGTGGCTCTCCTGGCCCAGATTAGACAGCCCTGGCTCATTCCTGCATTCCTGCACAAAGCTCATACAGGAAGACTTTATCCTCCTTTGGAATGCAAAAGCCGACGCCCCCAGCCCAGAAAACCCCGGAGATTTCATTCTTGATACAGGAGAGAAAATCAGGTTACCTCTAGTTATTTCACTTTTGCTCTGACTCTGTGCCAATCTCTGTGCCCGAGTGTGCAGAGGAAAGCGCCAAAGAAGCCGCCTTTACTCACCGCTTTCGTATTTGCAGTTCGCGAGGTTGATGGAAAGCAGCCTAGGAGGAGAACAGAGAAGGGCGTCGCGCCGGGCGGGAGAGGGGGCAGCCGGCGCTGCTGGGCTCCCGCAAGGAGAAGCCCCGGCCGGCCGCGGGAGGAGGCCCGGGGCGCTGCCCGCCCTCCCGCCCGTCCTCCGGGAGCGCACCGGTGCCTCCTCTTCCTTTTCGGCCGGGGCTCCTCCGGCTCGCCCTCCTCCGCCGTGGGTTCCTCCGGGCCGGCCCCGGGCTGTTCCCGGCCGGGCTCTGGGCCTTTGTCCGGAGGGGAGGCGCGCGGAGGCTCCTTCTGCTCGGCCTCCGGCCTCTTGAGGCATTCGTTGGCAGACTCGTCCGACAGGCCGCCGTCCTCCTCCTCGTCCTCCTCGTCGCTTTCGTTCTCGGACTCGCTGCTCTCTTCTCGGCCGATCTTCATCCTCTCGGGCCCCTGGGCAAGAGCAGCAGCCGGGCCGTCAGCGCGGCGGCAGCGATTGTGACAAGCGCAGCCATTATTACTGCGAGCCTGCAGCCCTCCCGCGCGACGCCGCCGCCCGCCTCGCCGGCGGCCGCCCGCACAGCCCAGCCGGGACACGCTCCCCGCGCACGGGCCGGGGGAAGCCTCGATCGCGGCCGCCCTGCTCACCGAGCCCGGCGGCTCTCCTGGAGCAGCGGCGGCGCCTGAGGCTCCCTCGGGCCACGACGCGGTCACCATGACGACCGGGAACCCCGCCCGTCAGGCGGCCTACGGAGCGCGCACGGGGCCCTGGCGCCACGGCAACGAAGGACGCGAAGGCGGGGTGCCAATAGCCCTTTCGTCATCTCTGGGCGACGAGCTGGTTTGACGTCTCCGCCCGCGCCCCGCCCCTTGCGGCCGAGACGTTTCTGCTCTGCCCCTGTTGGGGAGCGGCCGCAGGGGGCGGGGCGAACGTCGCGGCGCCCGGAGGAAAGAGCCGCCAGGCCCCGTGCTGGAGCCGGTGGGAGCAACGGGACGGCCGGCCCAGTGGGTCGGGTTAGGCGGAGCGCGCGCTGGGGCTTGCCAATGCGGCGCGGGCGAGGACCAGGTGATTTGCGGTGAATGCTGGACGGATTGTCCGCTGCAAGGCAGAGCAGGATCCTCGGCCCCCGAGGTTAGAAAGACCAAGAGAAACAGAAGGCAGGGTTGAAACGGCGAAGCAGCAGAGGAAATAGAAGTTTTTAGCCACAAAATCTTTAATGTAAATCTAGCATCTTGTAATTGGACTAAGAAAAACAGTCTAAAAAAAGGGTTGTGTTTGCATAATGCCCATCTTTTATGCTTTTATGCTATTATCAGTCAATTCCAACCAATGGGAACTATCTTGATAGGGAGGCCAACAGAAGTCAGGGTACCCAGATTCTATCATGAGTGCCCTGTCTTCTGTTGGCTTTAATGGCCTTAGATTTTTCCAAACATCAGGAACTTCTCTACTGTCTTCACATTAAGTTTCAAAATTAAGCTTCAGCGTTTTTATTAGTGCTTCCAGTAGAGCAAATAGCATGGAGTGATTTGATCTTGTTTTCTTCTGCACCATAATGTAAAACATCCATTTTTCTTCCTTCAGCCTTTCTCAGCCTGGGGAAAAAATGTGGCCTTGACAATACATAGTTTTGTGTATGGTGTCTCTGCTGATTTGTTCTGGGTCTGATATGGTCTTCCTTCCTCCCAGATAGCTGATGCCTCTGTATTTCATGACCCTTGTCTTGAGCCTAGAGAGAAAAAGTATGGCACTGTTCCAAGACATACTTTCTCAGTGTATCTGCATTAGGCCAGTACTGATAGTCACTTGTCTGAAATGGTATAAGGTCTTCTGCTTGAACAGGGGGTTGGACTAGAAGACCTCCAAGGTCCCTTCCAGATCTATTCTGATTCAGAAGATTCAATATTCAACTGGCTTTTTACTCTCTCCTCTTTCATCCTAAAATTGTCAAAGCTTTTTTTCCTGTAATGTTAATTCCAACTTCTATTTCTTCTGATCCAGTCCTTCTCGTATTGCAGTCTATTAGTTGAAATGAAATTCAGTTCATTAAATAAATTGACAGCATACAATTTTGCCTTTTCCCTATAAATAGAAGGGAGCTCATAAAAATAAAGTATATGTATTTATTTGGCCTTGCATGCTGCTCCAATTCAACAGACCCATGAGTGGTTTTAAACACTGTTAATACATTTTTAATACAACCGAAAAATGCACACACACACTCTATGTATTCTCTTTGGAGGTAAAGTGTGTAATGCAAAACGAAGAACCAATGCATTTGAACTGATTTTTTAAAAAGCATTTGGGGGGCCATATATAACACAACCCTGGGAGGCGGCCTGTAAAACAGTAAAACATAAACATAAAACAGACCCCCAACTTCCATCAGCCTGGCTTCCTCCTGAGCAGCCCCACATTGCGGCGGGTAGCTCGGCATCCTGGCAGGGGTGGAACCCTGGGGCCTGGGCCTGAAGGGGGCTTCTTCCAGCCCACTTGTCAGGAAGGCCATGGAGGTGAGGAGGGCAACTCTCGGAGGAGGTCCACAAGCTCTCGCTGAAGCTGGGCTAACTGGCTGTCTGGGAGGAGACATTGCTGAATCCTGTGAAGGGCTGAGGCCTCGGTGAGGCCTTGGTATTCCTGGACAGTTTTGGTGGGCAGATGTCCTGCCAGTTCACAAACTGCCACGTTGAAGGCCAATTCTTCTTTGGTCCCGAAGCAGGCTTTCCGCGCCCAAAGAATGACCCGGATGCCGGGTCGAGCTCTGGAGCCACGGGGGCCCTCGGGGGCAGCCCCGCGCGTGGCGAACAAGTTGTGGGCAATCTCTCGCTGGCTCAGATGGCGGGTGGCCCGGCCGATCCGATGGGCCAGCGGCTCCACCTGCCGCCCGTCGTCGCAGTAGAAGAGGAAGGCGGGCGCCGGGGCTTCCCGCAGCAGGTAGAGGCCCGCTTCGGGCAGGAGGGGCTCGCCGGGGGCGGACTCCACCGAGAGCTCCCAGTCCAGGTAAAAGCCGTGCAGGTGCAGGTGGTTGACGGAGGCGAAAGCGCCCAGGCTGTTGAAGCCCAGGCGGAAGCCGGGCTGGGCGCTGAGGAGCAGGGCGTCCAGCCCCGCCAGCAGGGCCTCCGGGGTGAGGATCTGCGGCAGGGCGAGCGCAGGGTCGGGGATGAGCAGCACGTGTCCCCGCTCCAGCGGACTGACGTTGATGGCCACCAGGGTCCCGGGCGAGCTGGCCAGGCCGGGGCCGCGCCGGCGCAGGCAGAAGAGGACCTCCTCCCGCCGGATCTGCCCGAAGTTGAACTGGCCGGGATCGAAGCTCTGCCGGACGCTGCGGACCTCCTGGGGCCGCCTCCTCTCGGTCGCCCGCTGCACGTTCAGCTGCGCCACCAGCCCCAGCCTGCCCGGCAGGACCCGCGTCTGCAGCTGGCCCAGGCGGTAGCGGAACAGCCCCCGCCGCAGCCGCTCCTCCCAGCCTTCCCGCAGCGCCCGGTCGAAGCGCGACCCGGCGGGGCTGCCCAGGGCCGCCCCCGCGCCGCTTCTCGGCCACTCCACCCCGCGCAGCACCAGCTCCTCCGGCCCGTAGCAAAAGAGCTCGGGGGGCTCCGCGGGGCTCCCGCCGCCCTGCCCGGCCTCCCCGGGCCCCGCCGCGGCCATGCGGGAAGCCGGCTGCGGGCCCGCGGCGGGACTTCCGCAGGAAAGACGGCCGGCCGGAGGGCTCCGCGTGGCAGTAGAGCCGGCTCCCGCAGCGCAGGCGCTCCTCCTCCCCGAGCCGGCGGGCGGGCGGGCTCTTCCTGCCGGCGCCGCGGGGCTGTCTGGCAGCCGCTCCGCCCAGGGGCGGGACGAGGCGGAGGAGGAAGAGGAGCCGCGGGTGCCAGAGGGAAGGATGGGGGGTTCGGGTAGCCGCCTGCCCCGCGACCTGCTGGGCGAATACCAGGTGCGCAACAGTCCCGGCAGGGAGGGAGGGAGCGAGGGAGGGGGGCCTGGGGGGGCTGCCTGCCTGCCTGCCCCTGACCGCCTCTCTCCCGCAGGAGCTGACCTTCCTGAGCAAGCAGGAGATCCTGCTGTGAGTACGCGGGGGGGGATGGGCGGGGGGGGCGGGGGGATGGGCGGGGGGGGCGGGGGCGCCCCGCAGGAGCCGAGCCAGCCGCCGCCCTTTCCGCGTCGGGCCTCTAAGCGCGCGCTGACGGCCGCCTTGCCTTGCCTTGCAGCGCCCACAAGCGCTTCTGCCAGCTGCTGCCCCGGGAGGCGCGCGGCCAGGCCCTGCAGACGCGCGTGCCCGAGAGCCGCCTCCTGACGCTGCCCGAGCTGCGGGTGAGCCGCCCCGGAGCCCCCTCCCCCCTCCCCCCCTCCCCCGGGCTGGGCGGCGGGGGGGTGGCGCCCTCCGCCGGCAGGCACTGAAGCCCCCCCCCCCCGGCTCTTGCAGGCGAACCCCTTCCGCACCAGGATGTGCCGCATCTTCTCCACGGCGGAGGCCGGCGAGGAGGCGCTCTCCTTCGAGGACTTCCTGGACCTGCTGAGCGTCTTCAGCGACTCGGCCACCCCCGAAATCAAGTCGCATTACGCCTTCCGCCTCTTCGGTAGGGCTGGGGGCGGGGCGGCGCCTTGTAGCCGGGGGTCTTCGATGCCTTGGGCGGCCTGTTGTGGGCCGGCCCGCCTGGGAACGCAGACTTGGCAGTTCGGTTAGGGCCCGGTGGGGTGGCATCTCTCCTCCCCTGGCCTCTTGCTTTGGCATGCCCGGCCCTGGAGTCTCTCTCAACAAGCAAGGCAAGGGATCTTAAAACCGGCCAGAGTTAATCTGGTTGAATCTCCTCCCCCCCTCACTTGCTGGATTACATGGGGGGGGCAGTGGCTGTTTCTCTGGATCCTTGAATGTGCACCTGTTACCAGAGGAGATCCACTTTCACCTGCCAACTGAGGGGCGGCTGTTCTCTCACACCTGAATGAACTTGGAGCTCAGCCTTTCCTCCTAAACACCCCTTACCCGAGCTGAGAAGGCTTCTAGCTTTGGGAATCCTAAGCGCAGCTTCTCGCCCCGTCTTCTCCCTAGATTTCGATGATGACGGCACTCTCGATAAGAAGGATTTGGAGAAATTGGTGAACTCCCTGACGGGAGAAGGAGAAGACAGCAGGCTGAGCTTGTTGGAGATGGAGCAGCTCATTCAGAATGTGAGTGCTGGGAGAGGGGCATGTCAGGAGGGCTAGCCAGAAGGGGCACAGCCAACTCTGACCCACTATGCCCCCTCCCCGTTTGGGCAGATCTTAGAGGAATCAGATATTGACAAAGATGGGACCATCAACCTCTCCGAGTTCCAGCATATAATTTCCCGCTCTCCAGACTTCACCAGGTAACTGCCCGTTTTGGGAGGGGGTTGAGCTTTGGCTGAATTAGTTGTTTTTTGGGAGGGACAGTTGTGCTTTAGAAGGAACCTAGTCCTCCTTTTTCTTCCAGCTCCTTCAAGATTGTGCTCTGATTCTTTTCTTCCACAACTTGCTAGAAGATTCCACATCTCAGAAAAAGGCTCATTTTCTCACAGCAACAGGAATCTAAACCTTGACCCCATCTAGCTCTTGGAGCCACTGGCCTTGCAGTCATCTCCACCAGCTGGTGTTTCTATAGGGAGAGCTGGGTGGGGCAAGGGCACTGGGAGCTGTGGCTGGTTTTCTTTGCTTCTGCCTCTGTCTCACCTGGCGGTTCTGTGCGATGGCTTGGGGTGGCTGCTGTAGGAGATCAAAATTCAAGAGCAAATTGTGGCAGGGCTTTGATGTCTCCCCTGCTGCTTTCTGCCTTCTGGAGCAACAGAGACTTTTCCAGTTAAACCCTGCTGGACATATTGGAAGGTCTGAATCGCTGCACCATTTTTCTTGCTTTCTGAGTGATGGGGAAGAGCACCAGCCATCAGCCAGCCTCTGGAGTTTGATAAACACAGTCGTGACATGATTTTGTCTGATTTCTACACTTTACTAAATAAAACTCAATAAATGGAACCCACTCATGTTCCTCCATCTTTATTTCACTTCCAAAGAACAAGTTCATCTATATTGCTCAGTCCTTGACCAACAGCTGTAGCAGCTGCCCAGCTCCCTTCCCTCTGGGAGCCCAAAACAGCACACAAAGATCCCTGCTTCCAGCGGTGCAAGGAACTTTCCCTGCAGGAATCCTGGTGGGTCCTCTTGGACTGTCCTTGGGCCTTCAGGAGTTAACACCTTTGGTGGGTGGGGACTTGGCCTTTTCACAAAGCAGCCGCTCCATCCAGTTGGTGGAACAGGCCAAGGGAGATGGTTTATGGTCACAGACCACAAACAATGATCAATCAACAAACTCCTGAACCAAAGTCAAGCCCCACGTTAGGGCAACTGCACCCAAGTTACCAGCGAAGATGGCTTCTCCCCCCTCAGGCCAGCCAAACATTTAGTAATGGGGCAATTATTCAGAGCACCAGCTACGGTCTCAAAGGCAGCAGAGGAACTCTTTCAATGGCTTCACCCAAACATGGTCCAAGAGTCGTGGATCACTGCTCCTCCCTCCCCTGGAAGGCAAGATATTAAGCCTGTGTAAAGGAATATTTACACAGAATAACAGAAAGGTTATTAAATATTTCACTGGGGAGAAAGGCCTCTTAAAGTGTGATGGTTGGAGTTTGTCAAATCTCGGGAGACAAGATTTTTGAAATAGGTTCCTTTTATGAGCCGGCTGTAGCTTCTGTTGTTCTGGAGCACACCCTGGGGGATGCTCCCCGATGTTTTCTGCTCATCAGTGGATATCACCTATTACCCACTCCCTTCCCCAGGACCAAGTCTCTGGTTTTACAAAGAAACCACACGGGAGTTTTTCTGACACGAAATGGTCCACCAATCGCCTCCCTAGTGCACAGTTCATTAGAAGTCAGACCAACGTATCTCCCAGGCTCTCCTTCCCAAAGACAGGATGCTCAACCAGAGTATCTTCTTCACAGGTGACTTCCAGGAGGCTCTTTGGTACCACACAAGTTACCCTCCCAGCAACGGTCCCACCCACAAGGCCGAAGAAATGGGAGCCTGGTGCCCGGAGACCCTGAAGGAGCCCACAGGCAGTTGTCCCATTCCGTCCCCTCCTGGCAGAGCTTGTAAGGACTGGACTGCTTGAGCCTGAAGGGCAGCCTAGAACGTGAGGCTGCACCTGGTTTCTACATCGGGTGGCTACCCTACGTGGCATTACTGCCATGCAGGAACTAGAGGGCCTGACCCTATTCCCTAACTGAGCGGGGCTGCCCTTCTGCCTGTTCCTCTGCCAGAGTATGGTGACACCAGAAGACTCCGCCCGGCTCCTTTCAAGCCCACAAGAACGGCACCTCTCGGGGAAGGTCACACAACCGAGTCCTGGATCTCAGAGCCAAGGCGAACCCGAGGGCGCTGGGCAGGACCCAACACCTCCACAAAAGTCTTAGATATATTAAGTGGTCGCCGATCAGACTCCAGAAAAGCCACGCGTGGGCAGGCTAGGGACTCGTGCCCAGGCGTGCTCACCACCAGACTCTCGCACAGAGCCTGGTAGCCCTTGTGGTCTGCCAGAGCACCAGACACGTTCAGGGCAGCCAGGGGAGGCATATTCTCAGTGGGCAGGGCCTCTCTGTCCTGCGAAGTCCTGGGATGGGACCAGCTGCATCGGCCTTGCTTGAGGCAGACCTTCAGGCTGACCTGGTGCTTGTGCAGCGTGAAAAGGATCAGCAGCGTCACGGCAATACTGAAGAGCCCACACATCACAAGGAACTCGGTCCAGTAGGTCCTGCCCTCCAACAGCACTGAGATGTTCTCTCCCGAGATGCTCCTGGAGGTGCTGAGGGTCTTCAGGGGGTCTTGGGCAGGCACCAGCTTGGCCCAGAGCCTTGGCTCCACAGTCACACAGTAGCTTGCCATCAACTGCTGGAAGCTGCCCTCATGAGACCAGCACTCATAGCGGCCCACCTCGGCTGGGCTCCCCACCAGCAGCAGCTCTCCCTTGGGCAGCACCAGGACAGCGGCGCCGAGGGCAGCCCCGTTGTGCACCCAGTGCCGGGAAGCCAGATTGGACAGCAGTGGGCAGGGCAACGGCATCACAACGTTGGGCTGGAGCACCACCTGCTGACATTGGGGTTGTTCTCCTGGGGGAGAGAGCGTCCATCAGAGCTGGCTTCATAGAACCGGCATTCTCAACAGCTAACTTGGTCCAGCAGAGGAAACACCAATCCCTTCATGATGCTCTTTGGCTTCGGAGCCAGGAGGGGAGGGCCAGTTCCACTCCCCTCCCCTCCTACCCCCAACTTTCAAATCCCAACCCCGGCAGATGTGCTGCGTTACCTGCTGAATGGCTGAGTTCCACACCGCTGGTCTGGCAAAGCTGGCTTGTCTCAGCCCCTTCAATGTCCTGAATCCAGGTCCTGGTGGGAGAAATAGGGTGAGGTCTGGGAGAAAGGAGGAGCAGGAGGGGTACCGCCGAGGACCATGTGCCCCTGTAAGTGCAGCATGTGGTGAGGAAGAAGAAGAGCAGCAAAGGATGGGGAGAAAGGAGGGGGTTGGTTCCCTTACACCAAAAGATCGGGCAGCATGGGCTGGGGGTTGGAAGCCAGCCTGTAGCCGGGTCCGGGAAGCACTCACACTGGCTGGAGCGGCCAAGGGCTGGGGAGGAGCAGCTGACAGGCCCCTCCACTCCAGGCACAGTAAGGGTCTCCGGCCAGGACACATTCTCCACAGCTCCGATACAGGCTGCAATTGGCCATGGGCACCTGTGCCAGGGCATCATACGAGGCAGCATAAACCAGACCCTGCAGGGAGAACAGGAGACGTTCCGGCATCTTTATCCATGAACATTGGAAGAGGCTGTGCCACCGTTTACTCTGCCACCTCCTGAGGGCAGAGGCATTGACCTAGCATCAGGAAAGACGCCTCTGCTGTGATGAGGAGGGGGTGGGGGTGCTTCTGTTCTGTACCCAGCAGCACTCGCCTCTTGCGAACTAAGCAGGGACCCAGAAATGCATCCTTCCCAAGCAGAAGAAAAAGGCAGTGGCAGCAGCTGCCTGGGTGGCCCTGATTCAGAAGCCCACCCAACACCTAGCGCAGAGGCTGGCCAGCCAGCTGCTTCTCTCATGCAAAGAACTGGAGCCAGGGACCCCCGGTCTCCCTGTTGACTTCCGCTCTTGCCTGGGTAGAGTCCAGCAGCAGCTCCAGGACCGGTTGCTCAGGAGGGAAGAGCTGAATCTCCTCAATGATCCGGACTCCTCGCCTTGTGATCACTGCCTTATGCAAGCGGCCGTCATCTACAAGACACAAGAGGTGCCCTGTGAGAGGCCCATGGGCTGCCCCCATGACCCCCTTTCCTCCCTCCCCGTGAAGAGGTCTTTTTTGCTTCTGGCTGGCCCGGTCCGCCCTCTGAGCTCCAAGAAGATGGGAAAGGCCCAGGTTTGGATCACCTCTGCCGTCTTTCCTTCGCTTGCACTGACTCCCCATTTTCTTCAAATTCCGTATCCACCAACTCACAAAGCCATTCATGTGCTGACTTGATCAGTCTGAAGCCGTAACAGAGCCAAGGCAGCAGCGGCAACAGAATAAATGAATCTGGCTTTCCTCCCCACCTTTCTGCCAGTCTTGCCCACCTGTGCCCAGGAACAAGACATCGTATGTTTGCTGCAGACTCTGGACACGCTGCACACTGAGCTGCTGGTAACGGGAGCGGGGCTGCACAAGGAGGGCTTGGCTCCTCACAGCGCTGCTCATTAGGAAGTGGTCCTTGAGGTAGTTCAGAACCCGGTCCGGCATCTGCAGCGAAGAGGTGATCTTCATCTGGCGGGTCTTGTGGCTGATGCACTGGGAAGAGCAGGAGTTTGCTGGTGAGCCCTGGGATGGGGGATCTCGAGCAGAGCCCTCGCCCACCCCTGGGCCTCCCTCCCTCCCTCCCTCCCTCCCTCCGGATTGCTCTGGGGAGAAAACCAAGAGGTTTTGGAGTCCCTCTTTGGGCCGCTGCTCCGCGAGGCTCCTGGCTAGCGTTCAACTGTTTTAACCAAATGTCCCAACAGAGACTTTCTCCAGAAGGAATTTTGCTTTCTTTTTAATCACCAAAAAAAAAAAAAAGGCTAGAATTTGGGGACTGCTAAGTTTGGAAGTTTAACCCAAATGCAAAAGGTAGGAGCAGCACAGGAATTTACAAAATCTGTAGTTCAACTCTTGTTTTAAAACACAAGATGTCTAGACGCTCACAGAATTATTCTGCCCATACATGCAGGCGAAGACGAGCATTTGCACACCTATGGCAAAAAAGCAGAGCAGCACCAGCAGCTTTGAATTCCAGAGCGGATTGACTTGCTCTTGACAGCTGCCAGGGCGCATGGCTGGCTTACTGAAATGTGATGGTGAAGAGTAAAAATCTACTGCACCAGTAATCTGAATGGTGGGTAGGGAGACCCTCTGTGAAGGAAAGCTGCAGTTTCCTTTGCATTTCAGATGGCCCAGCGCCCCCCCCCCCCCAGCTCTGGCCTTTGAGCTGGCTCCCCCTGAAGGGCGGAAGGCTGGGGAGGCGTTTAGTCCCAAGGGCTACAGGACTGGGCATTTTAGCTACATTTTATCTTGGAACCTTTTTTTTTCCACAAGGAAATCACATTTCTGGTGCATCCTGTTTAATCATGCAGATGCAACATTTTGGAGCAGTTGAAGTTTTTTACCATCTGGAGCTGAGGGGCCCTATTTCAGTCATGCACTTCAATCCTGATGGGAAAGGAGCCCAGTTAAGGTACCCCCAGAAAGTGACTGTTCAGGCTCGGCTTCCACACAACATCAGAGTTTAGTTAGATGTGAGGTGACAGCACTGACTTTTTGAGCTCCCCATGAGATTTTCTCCTTTTTGCTACCAATGTATTTGACTAAATTGGTTTAAATTTAGTTTGACTTTAACAGTCTTTACTTTAAGATGGGCCACACACCCAACCAAGCCATCCCAGGACACAACATTAAACCAAGGAGCAGGGATAAGCTAGAATCCAGCACCAGAGGAGGGCGGAGACCAAGCAAACGTTCTTATGGTACTCCTGATATATTTGAAGAACTGCTCAGAATAATGAGGTAACTGGAGATGAGAGATCATGAAGAGCTTGAAGAAAAGGCCAAAGAGGTTATAGAAAAAATGCTTTTAAAAGGCTCTGATGATCCCAGCTGAGCCGCATGATCATCAGAGACTTTTTTTTAACTTTTAAAAGCATTTGTAGAAAAAATGCTTTTAAAAGTTAAAAAAAAAAGGCTCTGATGATCACATGGCTCAGCTGGGCATGGGTGGTGGCAGCAGGGATTTCTGCTACCGGTTCTCTGAACCACCCACCGCCATCGCTACCAGATCAAGTGATCCGGTCCGAACCAAGAGCATTTCACCCCTGCTTTGAATCCATGAAGGACTTTGCTGGCTGATCTGATTTTAATTTAGTAGTGATCTCAATTCCTGATCAATTAGCATCAACCAATGATAACACTGACAAATTAATTTGAAGCCTTTGTAGGAAATAAGATGACTATGAGAGCCCTCAGCAGAGTCCTCCCTAAAGGACAGAGTGAAAGAAGAAATAAAAGGAGAAATTAAACCAGGTGGGAAACCAGCTTCTACCAGCCACCCACAGTAATTGAAAACACCCATCCTCACTGCTCCCTCCTCCTTCAAGGGTGATGGTGCAAATAATCACAATGCTCCACGTGGGAGCAACAGAAGCCACTCAGGTCCTTGTTGTCACATAATTCTCGTAACATCTTAGAAGACTGCCCAGCTGGAATGGATGCCAAGGATGATTGCTGGCTTTTACATAGCTGCTTCCTATCAGGCTCCTGTCCTTTTCAGCATGGCACATCTTCCAATCCCAACAGTGAGAATGATCATTGCAGGCTGCTCCATTTTGGAATGTCTCGTGATGAGATGGGGCAAAGCGCAAAAGGGATGCAGCTGCCCCAAGACTGCCCAAAATGGAAACAACCCTCCCAATACATGACCCTTTTCCAAATGTTGCTAGGCCTTTGGCAGCACACCCTTCCCTCTGCAATCTGTATAACCAGACCCCTTTTAGCCCAGACGATGCCTCCAGGCCTCTGGTGAAACCTTAGAAGGCCTTCATGGGGTGCTGCTTTTACAAGGCAACTCATGCTCCCAACTAATCCAACCCTTAACAGATGGGATACCTGGCCATTCAACCAAGAGTGCTTGCCTAGTCCTTTGCCCTAGACAACGAGCCCCCGAAACCAGAATTTCAGAATAACAGAATTGGAAGGGACCTTGGAGGTCTTCTAGTCCAACCCCCTGCTCAAACAGGAGAATCTATGCCATTCCAGACAAGTCTCTTCTTAAAAGCCTCCAGTGATGGAGCACCCACAACTTCTGAAGGGAACAATTGAGAGATCAATTAGAAAATTTGTTAGAAAATTTCTCCTTAGTTCCAGGTTGCTTCTCTTCTATCCCCATGCAACAGCTAAATTCTAGGCTCTCTACTCAAGCCACATGGTTTCACTGTTGTTTGGACTCAATAATGGAAGCATATTTATAAGATTTTACTTATTCTCAAATCTAGTTGATTGCTTTGACTTTTATGATCTAAAACAATCAAGTAGATTTGAGAATATATAAAATTTTGTACTGTAATCAAATGTTTGTTCATTCAAGCTGGCAGTAAAAGATTTCAATTCACTTTATGGTACAGTTGTTAGGCACAATGTCACATGACTGTGACTTGCAACTTCCTGATTTCCCTGTTGACTTTGCTTGTGGGAAGCTGGCTGTGCAGGTGACAAATTCCGTGATGTAATGGTATGTGTGAAAGACCTTCGGAGACAGGAAAGGAGGCTCCCTAGGGAATAGAAGAGAGGGCTCGCCCACAGCAGCAAACTGGGGGGGAGGGGGGGGAGGTCAAGAAACCTTTCCTAGGTTTTTGCACTATAAAGGAGATGGCAGAGGAACCATAATTTCAGACTTGCAAGGTTGATGTCAGCCTTACCAGACAGACAGGAAACAGAACCAGAGAAGCTAACTCTACTTTTTGATAGATAGCTTTATTGATTATCCTACAGGCCATATCAAAGCACAAAGTTCACTCTACTTTTTTTTTTTTAATTTGATTTATATGCCGCCCTTCTCCGGAGACTCAGGGCGGCTTATTTAGCTACTTAACTGTAGAGCTACACTAACAGAACCCTGCAAGTCTCTCCGTCTCCCACACACCATTACATGTGGCCTGGGACGCTGGTGACCACTGTAAATGCCAAGTGCCTAAACTGCAATCCTCTGCTCTGGAGATGCTGCAACAGCCACAATTTCAAGGACCAGTCATCAATTTTCTTTTACGGTTGCTGTAACTTCCAGTGTTCACTGAATAAGTGGTTGGTAAGCACGAACTACCTGTGTATATGTGTGTATGTGTGTGTCTATACCCGGAGCAATCAGTAATATTCTGTTCAGATTTGACGGTCTGTCTTACTAGTAATCTAACCGAAGAGGGAGGAGATGAAGAGAGATGGGCAGTGGAAGCCACTTACTGCTCCGGGGCGGGGTTCTGGCACAGGATGGACGTCTGTGTACCACTGCTGTGTCTCCCGGTTGACCTCTTTGTAGAGCCCATCAAAGGCTTCCTTCACATCGGAGATGGAGAAGGCACACACTGCTGCAGCCCCAGGGCCTTTCCTGTCCCTGGCAGAGAAGGGCAGGAGAGGCAGTGTGGGCCATGGGTGCCCGGAGAACACCCTTTCCACCATTCGCCTGCATATTGGGCCTAAGTGATGATGTGCCCCTCTGCCAAGGCCAGCACCCTCTGTGGGTGCTTTGGTGCCAATCCCCCCAAGACTCACCACTGAGAGGTAAAGACCCCATAGAACACCGTCTCTGTCCAGCCATTGCCTGACGTCAACACAAACATGTCCTGAAGCACGTTGAAGAGGAAGCCGTCCTCTGGGTGGGAACAGAGTAGCTGAGCCTTCAGGAAGGTTGTCCATCGTCGCTGGAGCACACGCTCTCCGCCCAAGTCACCCTGGGAGGTGGGAAGGGAGGGACGAGGAGGAAGTCATAAAGAACAGAAACAGGAGGAAGAAAAGCAGGCTTGTCAAAGGTTGCCACTCCCCCAGCTGAGTGGCAGCAGAGCCACTGTCTGTGCCTCCTTCTCCCTTGGACAGAGAGATCACCTCTGAATGGTTCCTCAGCCACTGAGCTCTGCCCCTCCAGCCCAGGTGAGCCCTGCCAATCTTCCTCCCTTTAACAGAGACTGTTGAGCCCCTGGGAAACTCTGGCACCCAGGCGCAGGACAGAGAGGATGAGGAAACAATGACAGGACCTGCTGATGCCAAGGGCCAGGACCATGCAGCCCAAACACCAGATTCTGAGAAAGCTTAGCACAGAAAGGCAGGGCGGAGTTTTGCGCCAAACAGCCATTTGTTCCTTTTCAGAAGAGAAGGCATTCATCCTGCTGGGAGGGGATCAAAAGGTTCTCCGAGGGATCCTGGGATCACTCAGTAGACAGCAGGTTCTCCTCATCTACCTGCTCCCATCAGGAAAGGAAGGTAAAATGGGCACCAGACAGACCCTTCCAGCAGGTTGACTCGGAGGCCAGGAGCCTCAGCCGGAAGAGGGACTCTCTCGTCTCCCTCCAGGGCTGCACTTCCCTGCTCCCTGAAGGAGTCCTAGCAAGAGGAGCAACGGTCGCTTTCCATCCGCCGCCTGTTGACCACACACTGATTTTAAGAGAAATGCCCCTTCTGGGGGAGCCCCAGAGCTGTCTGAGGAGCTGGCAACCTCCCCCAATTGTGCTTTGAAAGGATTCAGTCCTTGTTCCGGACGCCAGAGTTGAGATCTCCCTGGAAGGCGTCTGGGTGTCTTCCAAGGGGTGTCCTGGCTGCCTTTCGGCACTCAGAGGATTGCCAGACGGCTCAGGACACCACAGCCAGCTTGGCACTGCAGAGGCAGAGGGCAAAAAGGAACAAGTGGCACAAACAGATTTTGTCTCCCCCCCATGCCCCTCACCTTGCATACACGTGCAACACGGGACACAACAGTGTCTTCAAAGAAGTCAAACTCCTTGCCAGTTTCACTGAAGAAGAAGTAGATCTTGCCATCTTCATCCTCCGGGCTGCTGCTCTCCTGCAGGTAGGCTGAGCCCACAAAGAATGGCTCTGCCCAAGACAGAGATGGGTCAGGCCCTTCTTTTTCTCCACTTTCTTTAAGGGCCCCAGAAAGAACAGGGGGGAGGAGGGGAGCTGCACAGACAAAGCTGCTATTGCTGCTGCCAAGGGTTTCAACCAGCCAGGGTCCTTCAGAGCAGCCCCAAGTGCCAGTCCCTGGGCATGCACTCTGTTGGCAGAAGTAGGTAAAGTGGTGGAACCTCCCCCTTCCGCCTTCTCTCTCTTATTCCTTTGGGGAAGAACTTCCCCCTAGAAAGAACTCAGCTGCTTGAATACTTTATTTGGCCAAATGTGATTAGACACACAAGGAATTTGTCTCTGGTGCAGAGCTCTAGTCTATATTCAAAACAACAATAATGATGATAATAATAGCAATAGAAGGGGAAATAAAGAAAATAAAGATAAATAATAATACTACAGCCATATTATGGGTAAATACACATAGACATTAGACAGAAGTAGGTGTTCAGCAGAGTGATGGCACAAAGGGAAAAACTGTCTCTGTGTCTGGTTGTTTTGGCATTCAATAGCAGCGTCCAGGATGTGGGGGGGGCTGTAGATATTTTCTCAGCCCTCTTCCTGGCTTATGGGGTATACAGGTCCTCAGTGGAAGCAATTATTCTTTTTGCAGTCTTAACTATCCATTGGAGTCTCTACCTGACCTGTTTAGTTGCTGTACCAAACCAGACAGTAACAGAAGTACAAATGACAGACTCAATCATTTCTCTGTATCAGCAGCTCCCTGGCCATCTGAACTTCCTGAATTGGTGCAGGAAGCATAGTCTTTGTTGTGCCTTTTTAATGATGGTTCTAATGTTAGATGTCCATTTCAAATCCTGAGAGATTATAGAACCCCAAAATGTGAAGGACTCCACTGCTGATACAATGCCATCGAATATAGTAACAGGTGGTAGCAGGTGGTAAAATAGAAGGGCTCCTCCTAAAATCCACTCTCATCTCTACAGTTTTAAGCATGTTCAGTTCCAGATTCTTCCAGCTGCACCACAGGCCAGTTGTTCAACCTCCCATCTATATTTTAATTGGGTGAATTTTATGGGTAAGGGGTTTTAAATTGGAGAAGCCAAAGATAATTTAATTTTGTTTTAATTGTATTTAATATTTGTATTGTGTGTTTTAATTTTGGCTGTTCACCGCCCCGAGTCCTTCGGGAGAGGGGGCGATATAAAAATTTAATAAATAAATAAATAAATAAATAAATAAATAAATAAAATATGCAGACTCAGCACCATCTCAAATGAGGCCAATGACTGTTGTATCATCTGCCAACTTCACTACTTTAACAGAGAGATCCTTAGAGATGCAGTCACTGATAGAGAGAGAGAATAGAGTAATGGAGAGCCCTCAGGGGCATCTGTGCTAATTGTCTGGGTGATTGATGTGATTTTCCCTAGCTTCACCTGTTGCTTCCTATCTCTCAAAAAGCTGATAGTCCATCTACAAATATGAACAGGCACATAAAGCTGAATCACTTCAGTGTGAATAATTTCTGGAATGATGGTATTGAATGCCTAAAAGTCTACCAAAACCTCTGAGCCTGGTCCCTGGGGATTCAAGATGTTGCAAGCTTCTCACCATAAATAAAGACTTGGAAATGTCTAAACTGAACAACCTCCAGCAGGTTTGTTCCTAATACGCACAAGCAGTTTCTGCAAAGTGGCGTCTCTGGCATTAGATACCTGGCCAAAACAACACATGAAAATACAGATTTTTGTATGAAGGGGAGCCGCAAGCAAATTCAAAACTGCTATAATTATATGTTTTAATCTGGCTGCTTTTTAATTTCATTTAATTTCATGTTTATACCTCATGTTTTAGGTACAATTTTCTGACAGGGTACTAAGGGCAGCTTAAAAAATAGATGAAGCAATATAATAGTGTTGTAAACAAGTGACTGCAATAAAACGAAGGGCAATCAGCAGTAACATGAATGCAGCAATTGCCCAAGAAGTAATTTGCTCAAATCCTAGAATCTTCATGGACCTGCCCATGTAGGTTTCATGGCAAGAGCGGAGAGCCTCTGGGACTCCATCTAGGAAACAGTCACAAGTTGCCCTGGTGGAGACTCATCCAAACCTGGCCAAGATCACCTCAGAGCTGCCCCATGCCGAATAGCCAGTGAGCAGAGACCTCAACATCCAACATCAGAGCCCAAACAGAATTTACAAAAGTTACTGAAAGGCAAGGACCTCTAAGTCCATCAAAAGAGCTCTCTGTCCTGCTCCATGCTTGTCCCTCCTGAGTGCCAGGGTTGTTATCTAAGCGCTGTACAAATGTGAAGCCCCCCCCCCGACCCGGTGCCACCATCCTCCTCCTCCTTCAATCCACTCATCAGATACCTTGCAACCAGTTGAGGGAACTTTCCGTCTTGATGGGTGGGCGGCTGCCAAGGCTGCGGAAGATGGTGGGCTCGTTGCCCTGAAACTTGCTTACGGTACCCGTATACAGTTCACCATCTGAGAGAAAGCATTATAGGGCCATGGGAAGCTTTCTGCCTGCACCACCTGCACCACCTGGATCTCCCCACCAAGAGAGTGGACAGAAGATCCCCCCCACCATATTGTCCGTAGTCAATGAGCCCAGGGGAGATCATCCTTCCTTGCAGGCAGCAGCCCCTCTACCTCCACCCAAAAGCGCTCAGGGTGGCCTCTTTGAGAACCCCAAAGCTCCTTACCAACCATGATGGCTGTAGATCTGTACTCCGGGTCAAAGGGGCAGCGTCCCTTTCCATCCTCCAGCAAGAGCTTCCCCAAAGGGTCTTGCTGCAGCTGGAAGGCTGGCAGGCTCTGCACGAGAAAGAGGCAAAGACTGGTGAGTCCCCGATCGGAAAGGGCAGACCCACAAGTCCCACCAGCCTGAGCTGGCCAACTCTGCATAGATCTGTCCTCTCCCCTGCACTGCAAACAGATCTTCCATGCAATTTCTGTCTTGGGGAAGACCCCAGGTGCAAATTCTAGCAGGGAGCCCACATGGGGAGGTTGCAGAGCCAGGCAAACCCAGCAGTTGTGCCCACAGCAGGCAAGTCCAGAATGTGGCTGCAGGCTGGGTCTTCCCACCATTTTGGAAGAAGAGGGCTTGATCCTGCACAAGGCTGTTGTCAGGCACAACCAACCACCCATGTTCTGCCTACGATACAAGAATCTCCCCAGTCTGGCAGCCTTTCTAGGGAACAACTAAATACGGTTCCAAGGAATTCAGGGAGGGCTGGTTTGGGTCCTTTTGCAGTTGCATGCAGTGACTTCAGACTAGCTCTGTGCTTGATCCCCCCTCCCTGCCAGGCTGGGTGGTTCCCAACAGCTGTCCAGGGCAACTGCGAAAACCCTCACCAGGGACTCACTTCAGCCTGGGGCTAAAACATGCCTTACTCTGAAGATTATTATTTTAAGCTAGATTAAAGACATGAAACATTTCAGGCAGGGAGGGGGGGATACACTCTGAGTTTGTTAATGCATAGTAGGCAGGACAAGAGTAATAAGGAAACTGGATCTGATTTAAATAAAGTTAGCCTCAATGTTCTGTTCCACAAAACATTCAACCATCTGCAACTAGTGATGGCCTCAGGCTATGCCTTGCTAAGCCAAAGGAGAACGACGAGGGCTGGGGGTGGGGGTGGGGGGATGGTCCTCACAATGTAGGTGCAGGTGGGGCTGAAGGCGCTGGTCCCGCAGGTGTACAGATGGGTCTCATTCAGCTGCAGGAGGACCTTGATGTAGTTGTGGCAGTCTCTCTGCAAAGGGAGGGAGGGAGGAAGAGGAGAAGGCTTCACTCAGGACCAGGCAGGCCACAGGAAGCTCCTACTGGGTTTGGGCTGCTCTGGCTGCACCGGGAGGAAGAGGCAACGCCCGGATGGGCCCCAGACTCCCAGTGGAATTGAGCACTGCTCTTCTTGCCAGAGTTTATGCCCCCGACTGGCATTACCCACCTGAGGATCCTTGCCCTTGAAGATGCACTGCTGTTTCTTTTCCTCCTCGGCATGCCAGATCAGCTGCAGGAAGGAAAGCAGGCTGCCATCACTCACCTGGCCTCTCCAGGAGGACCCTTTTCTTGTAGCGCTTCTGGCTGGTTCCGTGAGCTACCGACTCACCGGTGCTCCCCTCATACCTCACCAAGCAACACCAGTCACGGGCAAATTGGCATGCTCAATTCCAGGTCCAGACACTGAGAAGGAAGCAGCCCCGAGGCCAGCCACAAAGCCAATCTTTTCTTGTTTATACAGGCAACTGCTGGAGGTGGAACCACAACCAGACCCTCCCCGTCACCCTCAGCGTTTCAAATATGGTGGCTGTGTAATGAGACGGCAGACAAGGGAAGCCACCCAGTTGAAGGCTGGGAGGGAAGAGCCTTCTCACCTCTGCCAATATGGCACGGCTGCTGCTTCCAGCCTGAGGATCAAAGCCTGGCTTTCTGCCTTAGATGCTGCTAGTTAGGAACACCACCCAGGACCTCTTTTGAAGCAGGGAAGGAGACCCAGAGACCAGGGCCTCTGAACTGACCTGCTGGTGCTGGGGCCCGGGAGAGAAGGCCCTGGTGTTCAGAGCAAGAAGCATCTCGCGGGCACCAACATACAAGACCCGCCCATCTGGGCTCAGCATCATTGTGGTGTAGTTGGAGACTCCAGACATCTGAAAGTTGTTCCATAGCCGCCTCCGAGGAGAATCTAGGGGAGCAAAAATGGGAAGCAGGAGGAGAGAGGACCATGAGTGGATGCTGTGCCCAGGCAGCCTCCTGGGCATCTAGCCTGCCAACAGTGACCACGTGCCTGTTTCCAACCAACAGTGGGTAGCATTGTTTCCACTGTGATTCACATCTGTTTGACATTCAAGAAGCTGCGTGCAAATCGAGCATCACATTCAGAGGTGAGCAAGCTCTGTACCACATACTACCTTCCCCATAAACCTCAGCATCGCTCACTTTTATTATGTCCCAAGTCCCCCACCCCAAATCAGAAGCATCTTGTGTTGTTGATCTGTGTTTGCCTCCCAACTGATGGCTCTGATCAGCCACAAGGCTTGGCTTGTCACATGGTCTCCGCAGCCAATATCCTGGTTTGCCCGTGAGCATGCGTGGGGCACAACTGGCTATGACTTGGTCTCTTGACCAAGGTGTGTCCAAGGCTTGCCCAGAGTCTCCTCACGGTTAGCGGACAAAGCTGCTGCCTGTGGCACATGTGCAATGGAGGCTGCTAATGGATCCTCTTAAGGGTTCCTCAGTTGGCAGCCACAGCACAGAAAAGATGCCAAAGAGAGCAATGATAGCAACACATATGCCAAAAGGTGAAGGGGTGCATTCATATCATTTTAAACTATATATTGCATGTCTGCGATGCTAAGAGACAGGAGACATATGTGGCAGATGTGAATTAAAATGCTCTGATCAAATACATGGTTTAAGCATGTCAATTACATGTATGTATGGCAAAGAATTTAATGCAAGTCTAAAATTCTATTCTATTCTAAAAGCACAATTGATTTGATAGTTCACGATGGAAATTTGAGAGAATGAGTGAAGAACACAAGGGCAATGAGAAAGCATAAGTCATGAAAAGCACTAGAAGTTAATATTCCAAGGGACCGAAAGGAAAAGGCGGGAAGCTGCTTGGACCATAGGGGGGAAAAATAACATTTCGAACAACTACAGCCATGTGGCGTTTCTTGTGTGGGAAGTATAAAAAAGTGAGTTTTGTGGCATTATGAAATGCTAGAGACTGTGTGTAAGGAAACAAGATAGGTAAGAGACGAATCATGAAATTAAGTTGCTGTAATAATATGCAAAGAGAGAAAACAATAGTTGCAAATAAAAAATTAAGCAATAAGCATATTTTTTAAAAAAGAAGCAGAGAAACACAACTTAGATGGGGGAAATGGAGGATTATTTTGGAAGTGGAAAAGAAAAGGGCTAAAGAAGCAGCTACCTGAAGGGTAAATGGTATTAAAAATACAGGTGATAAAATGAGACAAAGTTGAACTGTTTGAAGGAAAAAATTTGAGATTTATATTGGTAATAGCTGTTATTATTTCTTATACAATTGGAAGGATAACAAGAAGGAATGTAAACGATACTGGGGAATTAGCTTGTTTAAGTGCACCTAGAAAAAAACAAGGCAATTACTAAAAGCCAGCATGCCAGACAAACCTTACTGCCTCTGGTGAGAAAGTGATTAAATTAGTGGACCAAGAAAATGCTGTGGATGTACTTAGATCTCAGTAAAGTATTTGACAAAGTAGACCACAGTCTACTTCTACTATAAGATAGAACAATATGGGTTAGACAGCATCACCACCAGATGGATATGCAACTGGCTGACCAATTGCCTTCAATGGAACTGCATCTTCATGGAGGGAAGCATACATTGGGGTACCTTAAAGTTCTGTCTTGAGCCCAGCACTCTTCAACATCTTAAGTGTTTTTTCTGGTGACAGCGGGCAATCTGGTCTACCCAAATATGGGATGGCGCCTACTGCTTCCGCTTTCGCCTTTCAGTCCCAGTCCAGGAGCCTTCACAGGCAGACGCTTTTGCGACAAACTATTTTAGTAAATATTATTGTAAATATAAATTCAACACTCTTCAACATCTTCATAAAAGACATAGACGAGGGAACAGAATAGGAACTCATCACGGGACCCAGACAGTTGGGGGCAAGATGCTGACTCTGTAAACTGCTTAGAGAGGGCTGTAAAGCACTGTGAAGCGGTATATAAGTGCTCTTGCTATTTGCAGATGACACCAAGTTGGGGGGAATTGTTAACACTTTGGATGATAGACTCAAGATTCTGGACTTTGATGGTCTTCAGCATTGGGCTCTATCCAACAAGATGCAGCTCAGTGGTGAGAAAAATTCCTGTTCTTAGGCAGGAAATACCAGATGCACAGGTACGGGATGAGCACTACCTGGTTCAACAGTAGTGCCTGTGAGAGAGAACTAGGTGTCCCAATGGACCACTCCTTAAATATGAGCCAGGAGTGTCCTGCAGCTGCCAAAAAAGCCAATGCAGTCCTAGGATAAATCAAGGTCATGGGAAGTGACAGTACTGCATACCTGTACTAATAAGGCCACACGTGGAATATTGCATCTGGTTGTGGTCACCACTATACATAAGAAATGCCGAGGCCCTAGAAAGAGTACAGAGAAGAGCAACAAAGATGATGAGGGGTCCGGAGGCTAAAACCTATGATTAAAGGAACAAGGTATGTTTAGCTTAATGAAGAGAAGACTGAGGAGAGACATGATTGCCATCTTCCAATATTTGAAGGGCTGCCACAGCTTGCCTCCCAGAGTTGTGGGCATCTCCGTCACTGGACATTTTTTAAAAATGGGCAACCATTTGTTCAAGATGGTATGAGGACTCCTGCCTTGGAAGATTTCCGAGGTTCCTACCAGCCCTAATATTCTATGAAGTGTGCCTGGGAAACCATTGGACATTGGAGAGGTGACAATAAGCAGATTTTAGGAGATGCTTTGTAGCTTTGTACATTTGCTAATTTATAGATAGTGAATACACTAGAAGTAGAGAATGTTTTGTATGACTATGGACTTGTTGGATGGTACTGAATGTAGAAAGAGCAGTAGAGGGTGGAAGTAAAACCCGCATGAGAATGAATGGTATGCTTAGGGATAGTTAAACATTGAGAAGGCTCCAAGACAAGGAGGCATGATGTGCCTGTAGCCTTTTATTTGTGGATAAAGTACAAGGAATCCTTATGGTGACCACAGAGATGTATTGGCTGTTACTTTCACATGCAGAGGAGGCCATGTTGTTGGCTAAGAAACCAAATGAGCTGCAGCAAATATTGCTAGATAATATTAAGCGAGAAGGAAGATGGATCTGAATAATAATGCATCTTTGTGATTGAGAGCTGACACCGCCAAGAGGGCACATATCAATCAATCAAATAGAAAACCAATTGGCTTCTGGAGAAACAGCCACTCTGCCTTGCTGGGGTTTTTATTTCATTCTGTTTCATCCTATCCAGATTCTCTCAGCCACCAGATGCCAGGTTAGGCTGTCTACAGCATCTCCTGCCTGGCCCACAGTAGAAGCATATTACTGGATGTTATCTGCATATGCATGATACCCACCCACCCCGAACCAAGGATGGCCTCTCCCAACAGTTCTATAGATGCTAAACACAATGAGAGAAAACACCGAGCTCAGTGGCCTCCACATCAGTCTTGCCACAGACAAACACTCCTTTCCACCACAGAAATATCAATTGGAACCCCTTCTTAGCAAAAAGCAGAAGCATTGCCGAACAGAGTCCCTAAACCTTTTGATCAATGGCATCAAAAGAGAAACCTAAAAGGAACAAGATTGCTACACTTTCTCCATTCAGGATCTCTTGGAGATAATCCACAAGAGCAGAGAGTCACTTCTGTTCGTATCTAAGTCTGGATTCTGACTGCATTGGATCCGAATAATCCATTTCCCCCCATAATCCTTGACAAAAACTATCATCGAATAGAGAAGACTGGGGACAGGGTGAAAGTTTCTTAGTTATTTATTTTACCAAACTTCTAGACTGCTCCAATCACAAACTAACTCAGGTTAGAAACAACAGAATACAAAGCATACAAAAAACCAAATCCATAAAACACAAGGCTAAGATTCAGGAATATAACCTAATCAACACCCGCATTTTTTAAAGAACGTCACCCCAGAGCCTGTTCAAATAGCCAGTCTTTGCAGACATTCTGACCCCCAAAAGGGAGAAGTCAGGTGCTAACCCAAAGGAGGAGGGGGTGCCAGAGAAGACAAGTCACAAATGGCAACACCTGTGTGAAAGAATGCAGCGATCACCCACCCTAATTGATACCAGTTAAGCAGAAGGTAGTCCCACAAATATCAAGGCCCTGAACCTTTAAACAAACAGTGAGGAGTGTTGTGGCTCCCATGGTTACAACGCAGGGGTGAATCTGCAAGCGTTCAAAACCCAGGTGCTGCTGTGTGATGGGATGAGCTCACGTCCTTCACTCCAGCTCCTGCTCATTTAGCAGTGTGCAAAACAGGTAGATAATAGGTAAGTAAGTATAGGTGGATAAATAGATACCGCTTTGATGGGCACATTAAGGCAGACATAAAATGAGCCTCCAACGGGGCATTCCCTGGGCAACAGTGATGTCACCAGCGAATCCTTTCAACCCAGAAGCACCTCAGTGCTTGAAATAGCAGCAAGAGTTTCTTGTGCAGCAACAAACAGCATTCTGAAATGCGCCCAGAAGCTCCTGCTAACCAGCAATGTGATGCAGGCACAACAAGAAGCACCAGGAGACGCTGCATTTTGGACTAGTTGTAGCTTCTGAATTATCTTCAAGGGCAGCCTTCAACATTTAGCACATTGCAACAGCTCCGCTGAAGAAGTCAAGGACACACAAGCAATTATGAGTATTCTGTTTGTTGGTCCATCTATTTTATCTGGTTTTAGGCGGAATTTATCAGATACACCACCAGATGTTGTGTAAAGTCCCTCAAGGGCATAGCTGCCACATCAGCCAGAGTTGCAAGTCTAAGATTTCCTTTATGAACCAGTTTGGTAAGGGACAGTGAGATTCTATCTAGAATGTAGTTTCTTAAACTTTTTCCTGTCAGGACCCCTTCTCACTTTTAAAAATTATGGAGGACCCCCAAACAGCTTTTGTTTGGATTGTATTTATATCTGGTGAGACCAAGAAAAGGCCTTCTTAGTGGCGGCTCCCTCCCTATGGAAGACCATTCCCCCAGAGATAAGATTGGCCCCCATCTTGCTACTTTTCCAAAAGGCCCTGAAGACACGGTTCTGTCATCAGGCCTGGGAACCCCAGGCTGATATGGAGCCAAGCAAGTGGCTAGTGTGGTTGGGTTTACTGCTGCCATGCAGTGGGGATGGTGGTGTCTTATGTGTTGATTTTTTGTGCTGGAAGCTGCCCAGAATCACCGTGTGTGTGGGATGGCCTATCATGCTGGGACTGAGCCTCAACCTGTCTCCTCTATCAAACCTAAACAGCCTCCAGGGACCCAGACAGCATTTCAACGAACCGAGGTCAAAACGTCAAGTTGTATTTGAAAAGGATACTGATGATGCCTCACCCTGTATCCACAGATGACCTTCCCCAGTGGCCTCCTGCAAATGTGGAATAGGAGCCCTGCAGCACCTCACAACTGAGGAACCAAGAGCTCACTCTCTGTCCACCATCCCCATTACTAGCTGGGCACAAAGCCCCAAAGCATATAAAGCAGAACTATCCCCAAGGAAGCCATCACCACCAGTGAGAGAGCAAGCAATACCAGGAGGTTCACACACCCTCCCTACCTCCTCCTCCACAGCTACAATTGTTGTCATGTTTGTGTCCAAGCCTGAAACTCGGCTGAAATAGGCCCATTTGCTGTAGAATTGTCTGAAGTTGCAATCCTCAACAATCTTCCCGGGGGATTGCTCTAGATTTGTCTAAATCGAAGACCAATCTGGACTAATTTGTCCAGATTCATTATGGATGGCATTTTTATGTGTGGGCCCACCACTGCCTCTCTTCTGGAAGATGGCGGCCCCCTTCCGCTTCAAAATGTATTAGCCCTCCTACCCTGCCGCCTTCTCCCTGGAGCCTTCTGATTCTTGACTCGATGGGGTAGTGCCAGGACTGCACAGGAGGCTGGTACTTCCTTAGGAGGAAGCTCATCCCAGGCCATCAAAGCCTCAAAGGCCAGACCAAAGCAGGAAACTGATTCCACAGACCGACCAGGTCTCTGCTTGGCTGAGGGAGGCTCCAGTCCCAGACACTTGCAAGCCTGCCTGAACTTCCTCCCCCTCCCTCTGACCGTCCAGCTGGTCAAGGAGGAGCCAGCAGACGGCCTGCCTGCTGGAGGGGTTTAATGCAATCTAAGGGCTTCCGGGTACCTTCTCCAAGGTCATCTCTCTGGCTGACCACACGGGGCAAAAGGCTTGAGGATCTCGGCTCTTTGTACACAACTGGCATTATGGCTTTTGTTTTCCCTTTTTTTAACTTGTATTCCCCCAACCATAAATCAGTCACGTAAGGAAATACGCAGAGAATATTAATGTTTCACCACACTTATTACCATTGTGTGCATATGTGGAGAGGCAGTGTGCTGTGGTGGTTAAAGACACTAGGCTAAAAACCGGCAGATCCTGCATCTCAGGTCCTCCTGAGGCTCAAAGCTCCTGGGCCAATCACAATCTCTCAGATCTTGGAAGAAACAGACAAGGGAAAGCCACTTCCAAAAAACCTTGCCAAAAAAACTGTAGGGTCTACTCCAAGCAGTGGCTGGGAGCAACTTTGACTAGAGGGCAACAAAAAAAGGGGAGGGGGCTGCATATGGGCTCCTACCTGTCTCAGTCTGATCACCTGATGTTAGCGGTGCCCTAGGTCTGGATGCTGAGTCATGGCACCTGGACTTTTTGGGAGGGCGGGGAGATTAAAACGCTTCAATGCTTACCCAAGTAGCTTTTTCAGCCCAAGCAAGTTGGTTAGGGGGACCCAATATATGTCCTCCAGACATATGCAGTTTGTACACCAGGGAGGCTTAACACTTCAGAATTTAGGAGTTGGAACATTTACAGCCCAACGACTCTCTGCCTCTCCAGATTAGACGAGAAATGAAACCTCCCTGGAGGACATCTGTGGGATCCCTTAACCAAGTTTCTCAGTTTGAAGAAGCCACTAGGATAAGCAGCTAAATGTTGCAAACCAAAAAAGAAAACCAAGTTGCCATGACTCAACTTCCAGACAACTCCACCTGGACGACTGAGAACCTTCATCCACCTGGTGCTCTAGGAGTTTGCTTCATCTTCCTCAGGGAAACAAGGAGCCCCTAGACTGACACTTCAGAGGCTGGATTGGGAAGAAGACCAATGGCCTTCCCAATCCAGCCTTGCCCACTTCATCAGAACACAGGAGCTAAAGGAGTCCCAAGTCTCCTCGCAAAGTTAATTTTGTTCTGCTAAACTGGAGTCAAGATCTGAAGAAACATGATCAATGTCACCATGGAAGAGTTCAGCTAACCACCGAAGAAACATCTTCCGGCCCCTTCCTTCTTCCAGGCTGAAACCAAGTGGCTGCACAACAGCCTGAGATGCAACGAGGGCAGAGTAGCCTTCCAGCCCTTCTCTCCACTTACACCCGTGTCTGGCCTTGTCCGGCACTCCTCTTCCTCCCCCAAACTCTCCGAGACCCTTCCAAGGCCTCCTCATCTGCTGGTGCTCTTGAGAGGCTGCTGAAGCCCAGCTGGAAAGCACCCCAAGTAGACCCCCTAATGGTTGCCCTTCCCTGGGGGAGGCCAGTGATGCTGACTAGCCACAGGCTGGCTGGGAAGAGACCTGGCCACCACAAAGGGGACGTCTAGCGAAGGCTGTTGGTGCACACTACCTTTTAACTGCCACTTTTTCTTCCTATTTCATACTGCAACTTCTCCTGGCCTTCCTATTCCTTGCTGCTCTTCTGTCCTCTGAATAACTCTGCCTCTGCCACACTCAATGGGCGTCTTTCATCTGCCTATGAATGGATGCATTATCCAGTAGGGGTTCTGGAGAGGAAAGCAGCAGCAGCTTGGAGCCATTGGATCCTCTGACAAGAGAAGCCAAGACGAGCTAAAAGGAAAAGCACCACTGCAACTATTTTGCCAAGACATGACAAGAGGGGCAGTGGAAGACACCGCTCTGGCTACCCAAGTCTAGTGAAGGCAGGAAAACAAAAACTGACCCTGGCTGGGCCACCAGGGAGCCTGTGGAGGAAGAGGGGCACGTTTAGCCTTGTGGAAAGGGAACCAAAGCCCTCAGGGTGGACCCTCAAGAATGTCACCCCCCCAACAAGGCCTCCTGCCTCTTTTTGGAATGGGGGTTGCAGAGAGGCAGCCTTAGAAGCCCCCAAAGGCTGAGGCTTGAGGAAGAACCTTTGAGAGAGGAGATGGGGTCCCCTTCGTGCAGGGCTCCGAGGAAACTAGAGAGCAATTCAAGGGGATCCCCTAATTGGACTTTAGCCCTCAGGACTTTTCCCTCGTCCCCACGGCCCACATTCGCTCCGAGGCCAGACCGCAATGCTACCTCACATTCTTTCACATGGGCAGAGATGGTGGATTCCTGCCCGTCTCTCTCCTACACCCCCTCCCCCCACCCAACATGTTATGTGGTAGAGAAACCAGCCCCAGGTCTGGGCATCCAAGTTTTACTATTTATTTAGTTTAATTTAATTCTTATTATTGTGTGTTTCTGATGATAGGATTATTGATCTCCCAGGGGACAGGTAGGCTTATGAAATTACTTCACAGGCACTGTAACGCAGGGGCAATCAGAGCAGTAACCCAGAGAGAGATTATTCTGTCAGTGAAACAGAAAATCAATAGTTCAAATAAAGCAAGGCACCTTCCAAAAATCTGCCCAAATGATGGATTAGAAGAGCTGGTCAAAAACCCAAAGCTCTCTCACAGGGTTTTCCCACTTCCCTCAGTAAATTATAGTGTTGGAAGGGACCGCAAGGATCATCTAGTCCAGCCCTCTGCAAAGTGCAGAAAAACCTTTTAGACTTCCGGAGATGGCGAACCTGCAACTTCCACAGGTAAACTCTTCTCTGCAAAGGAGGGCTCTCCTTCGGAGGAACTTTTTCCTCCTGCTTACAAGAGATCCGGACAGCTACAACCTGTGCCCAAGGCTTCTGGGGCTACTTTCTGTGTCCACAGATGGTGGCTCCTGACCTTCCCCGGAGCTTCTGCTTGTCTCCCTGGACACAACTGTCAAGTCTTGCATTTTCTTTGCTGCTCTTCACTTTCAGGGACGCACACAGAGGTGTCCACAGGAGCCTTTGCCAATAGTAATACTGCTGAGGAGAATTACTTCACGGGTTTTTGAGAGCTGCTTTTGCCCCTAATCATTTGGTGACGTACAGGGTCTCTTTTCTTCCCACCCAACCCCCTGCCCTTGTGTGCCAGGAACAACAGGAGTGAAGACATCCTCACTCATCAGGCAAAGTCTCATCCTTTGGACCCCCAACCCCCAAGTCCTGCACCCCTTGCTTATATAAGAAGCAGCTATCAATGAAAACGACTCCAGCTAAGCTTGGAAATATTCTGGAATTTTTAGACCAAAAGAGGGAAGATCTAGACAGATGACCTCAAATTCTCTGAGCAGTTGAGCTAACGTAAAAATGACTTTTTATTTTAAGAGACACTATTTATATTCCCTCATGCTGAACCAAATGCAGCCCCTGCCCCTGCCCCAGCTCTTGCTCGCCCCACTGCAGGCTCCTGTGGGATGATATGTGTGGGCTTCAGGCAGGGCCTACATGGCCTGCTGCCCCTCTCCTCCTCAGGGATGGCCTGGCTCACCACTTAATTCAGCAAAAGGGATGCCTGGACTGGCGCTTCAAGCCCCAGGGTGCTCTTGGCCTCAGATCAACTGAGCCAGCCCAGATGCCAAGCGGAGCCGAGCAGCAGTAGCTCAGGAACTGGCTGGGATGGCAGCTGGGCCTCTAATGCTTTTCAGAGCTGGATCAATGGTGGGTTGCTCCCGGTTCGGTCCAGTTCTTGTGAACTGGTAGTAATGGCGATGGGAAGCTCCGCCCACCCGCCCGGACGGCGTCATGGAGGATCTGCGCATGCACAGAAGTACACATACGTGAGTGAAGCAACTGCGCACGTGCACTCCCGTTGCGAACCGGTAGTAAAGGTAAGTGGAATCCACCCCTGAGCTGGATCCACACACTGCAGGACGGTGCCTCTGCTCCAGGTGGAGCCTCACGGCCACCTGGCAAGGAGTGGTTGAGGGTATCACTCCCTGGCATTCAAAATAACAGAGGGGAGGGGCAGACTCCTCCAGCAACACGGTAGCTTTGAAGCCTGCTTGAGTCCCACCCAGCGGGATTTCGGCACTGCCTCACCTGGAAGGGGAGGCCTGCCCACTGACCTTGGCAGACCTGCTCTACGCCAATCCTGCTTTGGGCTGGAACCTGTTGGGACTGTCTGCAGCAAGTCTGTGCTTGGTGACAGGCCTGGATGGGCTCCAGCTTGCTCTGCTCCAGGGAGGGCTGGCACGCCAGGCCGGAAGCTCTCCCAGCATGGGTGGCAAAACCCAGGCAAGTCAGGCAGCTTTGTGCATGCCAAAGGACGGTGGCACAGCCCCATCCTGGAAGCACCCTGCAGCCAGCCGGATTCCCACAGCAAGAAATGGATCTCTCTCCCAGCTTCCTGCGGGGGCCTCTTCAATGATGGTTTAATCTATTACAGGGGCACAGAATGCAAACAGTGGCCTTCACTGCTCTCCACAGCCCCAATGAGAAACTGGCAGCCTCAGCCACACCAGATTCAACCAGGAGGCAAAGAATTGCACCAGGAGCAAGACCAAAAAAGACCTCCAACCAGATTCCAGAAGCTCCCCCCCCACACACACACACAATAGCAGCACTGGATGGTTAGATCCAGATTGTGTGATGGTGACCACGAAGTGTCCGACCACACCTGTGTTTTGTGAGAATAACTGGGGGTGTTTAGCCAAAGGTCCCTCCACAAGGAAGGACAGCTGAATCCACTGACCACCGATGTTCCACCTGTCTGCTTTTCTAACTCACAGGCTTCCTAGGATTGCACTGCTACAGACCAAGGAAGGGAACATTTCACGGGCAGAAATTCTTTAGATAAAGAGAACTGTCAAAAAATAAGACCTGGAACTCATCGCTCGTCCTTCCAATGCGAAGCACCTCAGGAACAGTCCAAGGCAGTTTAATTAATTAAATTGCTCGTTTTATTCGAGGTAAGAATTAAACAGGTGCAAACTGCAGAGACTCAAGCACCAAAGGCTGAAGCAGGGAAGGTGGAAGCAGCGGAGAGGCTTCTGGGGCTCTGTTGGGAGTGAAGGGAAGGCACAAGGAAAAGGCGGAGGCAGGAAGAAGGCCGAATCCTCAGCTCTTCCTCTAACGATAAAGGAGAACAAGGAGGGAGGTCTCCCGGTTTTTTTCAGTTGTGAACAGAAGGCATGGCTTGGCAGGATTCAGCCTGGGTGTTTCAACAATAAGTAAGGCCAACTCAATCTTTTTGACCCAGTGACCAGTTTAATTGCTCATGTGAATGCAACAGGTATAACATATCTTGACTTCAGCAAAGATTTTAACAGTCTCTCAAGTGATCCCAGTTGAGAACAAGGCAAAACATGGGCTGGACTTTGCTACATGAGATGAGTAGATACAGCCTGGCAGCTCTATGAACGAGACGAGAGTGTTGCGTGGTGCCCTGTGCCACAGAGCCCATTTTAGGCTCTTTGCACTTCAACACATTTGTCAAGGACTTGGATGAGGGACTGGAAAATAGGATAATAGCATTTGCAGATGACAAAGACAAAAAAGATAACAAACATTTTAGAAGATGGATCAAGACTGAGAAAATTGTAAGATATCGAAAGTAGCAAAAGGAATTCTGACAGAGACAAATACACCCCCATCTTGCTGACCAAAGGGGGATATTATCTACCTTGATTCCAGCAAATTTTTTGAGAAGGTTCCACAGGATATTTTCACAGACAAACTGCTTTGTATAGCACCACTCAGAACTGTACTCGGAAGGCTCCAGGTGGAGCAGGGCAGGCAGAGCCAAGGGATTCCCACAACTATTTGTCTTTGAGCCACTATTACTCAACTTATTGATTCATGACCAGAATAAGGGCTGCTTATCACATCTGTGAATTTTAGGTAGTTCTCAAATGATGACCATAATGCAGCAAACACTGCAGTTTTCACGTAAACTCATTGTTTATTATTATTATTAAAGTTCTGCTGAAAACTGGGAGCAATTGCTGATTTTTGGCAAAATTATTGTAAAATGTGGTCATATAACTGCAGGATGCTGCAAGTAGCTATGCTGTGTTATGCAGCACCCAAAACGCAGTCATGGGATCATGGGGGGAGGGCATTGGAATTCTGGATCCGGGTCTTAAGTCCCCTTTTATAGGTAAGTCCTAACTCTAAACAGTCACTAAACAACTGGTCACAAGTCGAGGACTACCTGTACACAAAATTGGGACATATGGCCAAAGCCCAGCACAATATATCAAGATTGTAATCTAATGTTGGAAGTTCAGGCTAAGACAGACCTGGGCATTTACTGCCCGGGGGCCACATCCAGCCATTCAGCTGTCCCTGTGCGGCCTGCAGCATTGGCAGTGGGCAGAGCAGTATCTTCGGGGTAGCAGCATTGACAAGGGAGCAGGATGGGTGTGGGTTTGACAGGGCAGCAAGGGGGCAGGGCAACTGTGACCCTCCACAATGGTTTCTCATGGGAAAATTAATTGTCCACGCTTGGGTTAAAGGGAACTAGACATCCTTTAACAAGAAGCAAGAAGTGCTCAGTTTAGGTACGTGTATATACAAGGTGGGGTATTCATGGTTTGGAAACAAACAATAAGTGTGAGAAGATCTTGGGATCATTGACAATAAGCTGCACTGAATCAGTAGTGCAAGTCAGCTGTGAGAAGAGGTCTTAAAGGGGAAAAAAAAGTAAGTCCTAAACATGTATTTAAAACTTCTCGTGCTCAGGATTAAAGGAAACTTGCCCAAAGCTGTAAAATATATCAATCCAAAGGTTTCTAACAGCTGAAAAGAAGTTAACAAGGAATTTCCAAAAGTTATTAGAAAAGGGAGTATGCGAACCCAGTAACCTTTCAAAGGTGCCACGGCGCTTTGAGCAAGCTGGTTATTCTCTCATCTCCCAGAACTCCACATCCAGAGATGACAGCTATCTCGTGAGGAGCAGCTGCCTGGAGCACTTGTAGGCAATCTCAATCCAGAGAAATTATGAAGAGCTGGTAGAGTACAGGTAGTCTTTGATTTATGACAGCAATTGAGCTCAACATTTCTGTGGCTAAGTGAGATAATGGTTAAGTGAGTTTTCTCCCATTTTACAACCCTTCTTGCATAAGAGCCTTGGTGGTGCAGCAGACTAAAGTGCTGTTAATAGCACCAGCTGTCTGCAATTACTGCAAGTTCAAATCTCACCAGGCTCAAGGTTGACTCAGCCTTCCATCCTTTCGAGGTAGGTAAAATGAGGACCAGGATTGTGGGGGCAATAAGCTGACTTTGTATAAAAAAGAACACGGCTTAAGGGGGCCGAAAGCCCTACTAAGCAGGTATATATAAAAGTATGAAAGCTATTGCTTAACGCATTGTAAGCTGCCCTGAGTCTCCGGAGAAGGGCGGCATATAAATCAAACCAATAAATAAATAAATAAATAGTTATTCAGTGAATCACTGCAGTTGTTAGGTTAGTAACGCAGTTGTTAAGTCAATCTGGTTTCCCCATTGACTTTGTTTGTCCGAAGGTTGCAAAAGGGGATCACGTGACCCTGGGTCACTGCAAATGTCATAACTATGAACCCAGTTGCCAAGCGGATGAATTCTGATCAGATGACCATGGGGATGCTGCAATGGTCCTGTGGAAAATGATCATAAATCACTTTTTCCAGTGCCGTTATAATTTCAAATGGCCAATAGAATGGTTGTTAAGTCGGGGGCTACCTGTACTTGCTGGATCTTCCTTCCACCGTGATCATCAACTCTGCTTTTAGCAAAGTCTGGCTGGTCAAAGACCGTAATCAAGGTATTTGATTTCTGCCTAGCCAGGTTCACAGAGGGCAATGGAGAGGATAGAGGATCTTGAGGACTTGGCCTATGAGAACAGACGGAAGGAATCTGGGATGCTCAGTTGGAAAAAAGAAGAAGACCTGGGGGATGTTATGAGAAATCTATGATTCTATGACTACAGGGCTATGAAGGGGCCACAACAGACAGCAGGACTTACGAAAATCATTTAAGTGTCTCGATGGATCACCAATTGGAGACGAGTCAACAATATGATGCAATGTGATTCAGTCTACAAGCCAGCACAACCCCAGACTGCTTCAACGGAAGCAGAGCATTAAGATCAAGATCAAGGTCCTCTCTATTCTGGATTGGTCTGACTACACCTAGAAGGGCAAGCACTGTATTTCAGCATCAGTGAAACGCTGTGGCATGATTGAGGGCTAGAATTTAATAAAAAGGAAATGGAGTCCTAGATGGTAATGCCAATGCCATTCTGCAGGCAAGGAGAGGGCAAGAGAGAAATTAACTACAATATAAACTCAAGTCTTCAGGGCCAGCTTGTCTCCCTCCCATGTTATTGAAGGAATCACCAAACCCTTCTTTGTCGTCTTTGAAAACTCCTGCGGGGTCTGGTGAGGTTCCAGATAACGACAATGTCAATTTAATTTTCAAAAGCGGGGAAGAGACAACTTGGGAAACTATAAACCTGCCATCCTGATGCCCATCTTGGCAAAGTCTTCAAACAGATGATTAAGCAGCAGGTCTGTGTCCACTTGGACAGGCAGGAGCTAGCATGGACTTCTCTCCAACGAATTGGGCCAGGCTTACTTATTAAGTGGCTAGATTAATAAATCAGATCAGGGGAATGACACAGAGGTATTTGGATCTCACCAAAACTTCCCACAACCTCCATGAAGTTCTCCTTCAAAACAGGGTAAAACATGGCTTAGATGATACAGGTCGTCCTCTTACAACTACAATTGAGAACATTTCTGTTGCTAAGCAAAATAGTTAAAGTGAGTTTTGCTCCATTTTACAACCTTTGACACAGATGTTCCCATTGACTTTGCTTGTCAGAAGGTTGCAAAAGGTGATCACACGATCCAGAACCCCACAACTGTCATAAATATGAGTCAGTCGCTAAGCACCTGAATTTTGATCACATGACTGTGGGGATGCTGCAACAGTTATAAGTGGGGAAAAATGGTTATAAGTCACTTTTTTCAATGCCATTGTAACTTTGAACGGTCACCTTGTAAGTCAAGGACTACCTGTATCCCTCTTAAACAGATTCAGTTAGCTAAGTGACCCTACCCAAAAGTGGTTCTCAATGGCTCCACTTCAGTGGAGGAAAGTACTGAGTAGAGGGTTGTGCAAAGGCATCACAAAAGGCCAGCAGTTGTATTGGCCAGGCAGGCCGCAGCAGCAGCTGGAGAAAGAAGACAGCAACGGTTGACTGGGGGTGGCTGGACAAGTCAAAGGGCAGAGATGGGGGGAGAGAGGCAAGTCAGGAAGTTGAAACACCCACTGAGGAGGTAAATGCAGGCAGCTGCTAGGTGCCCCAATGTTTATTATGTGACCTTGGTACTGCTGCAGTAACTTTGATGATCACTGCCACCTGTACAGCACCTTGTAATTTCAAATGGTCTCTCAATGAATACTCATTGAGCAAGCAAGTTCAGCAGATGCCTGCAAAGAGGGAGGTATCTGGAACACAGAAGATGGGCAGAACTTATTTTGAGTTTCCCAGACCCAGGACAAGACCCGGGGGGGGGGGGGTTCTAACCACAAAGGAAGCATCAGAACATCTTTCCAGGAGGACCTACTGCTGCACAGTGATCAGCTGCCTTGGGAGCGGTAGACTCTCCTTCACCAGAGATGTTTAAAGAGCAGCCAGGATGTTGCAATATAGGACACCTGTCCTGGGCGAGGGGCTGGACTCCAATCTTAGACTGTATAATTGCATGAATGGCAGGGAGAGTCCTCATCTTTTAGCAACAAGGCAATGTTGGCATTACAGTGAACTCATGACAGTGCAAAGTGGCTGTGGAGAATTCTTCAGAGAAGTGGGGAATTGTTTTCCCTGAGAAATATTGTGTCTGAACTCTCCTTGGATCATGCAAATTGTCTGTGGTGTGACATGGGCAAGCACTCACTTGAAGCTGCACTAGCCACTTTTACTCCCACTGGCCCCACCCCCTCGCATCCTGGAGGGAAACAAGCTTCAACACCAGCCTGCAATTCAAGAACAGGCAGCAGCCTGCCCACCCCCACTCCCCCAAGTCATGGGGCCCCGGGGTTTAAGTGTCCCATCCCAACCACCAGCAGGTCAGAAACCCCTCCAGGAGAACCTTTTGTTTCAAGTCTGGTTTTGTTGGTGTGCACTTTGTTGCATGATGATTCAGGGAGTGCATTAAAGTAAACACTTCATAGCCTGTTCTTCTTGGTCCTGGGCGGATAGTCCAAGTGCATAAGAAATGGAGACCTGGACAGGACAAAAGCAACTATAAGCTGCTCTTTCTCTGTGATATTTAACCGTGTTTTGTCCTTGCCGCTGAGCATTTTGGGAAGCCTGAGAAGGCAGCCTTCTTCGGCTTCGGCTTCTGTGGATTTACAGTTCTACTCTAACCTGGGCTTTGTATGGGATTCCTCTGGAAAGAATTGACTGCCTGAAATACGGAGTTCCATTGATGTGTTGAAAAATATTTCATGTCAGTTCATCAGAAAAAGAAAACCTGGAGACTTTATATATTCTTTTTTCATGGAATAAAAGTTGTACTTTTGGCAGTCCTTCTCAAAAACCCTCTTTTGTCTTGTTCTTGCAATTACAGGCCACTCCGTTTAGGCTGCCGATTAAAAAGCCCCTCAAAGACCTCACCGCCCGCCATTCTTGCTCTCCGCTCCCTTTAAAGCGAGGCAAAGCGGTTCGCCCGCCCGGCCTCTTCGGCCGTTCCTGGCCGACCGGGCTGGGTGGGTAGCCCCGCTGCCCCAGACGAGCCCGGCAGAGGCTCAGCAGGGAGTCGCGGGTGGCGCTTCCTCAGGCCTGCCGGTAGCGAAGGCGCCGTCGCGGGAAAGGCCAGAGCCCCCTTCGCGCCACGGCCGGGAGAGGATTGTGTGGACGGGCCTCAGGAGGGTCGAAATGCACACGGGGGGGGGGGGGCTGGGCCAATCCAGGCTCCTCAGCACGCGTGTTAAGGCTGCGCCGAGTGGGAAGCGGGACCAGCGGCTTCCCCTCCCGAACATCTGGGACCTTTTGCCCCTTTGCTACTCCTGCGCGTCCCCAAACGGCGGCCGGGCCGGGGGGTCCCCAAAGCCCCGAGAAGCGGGAAAGGCCGGGCCGCCGCTGCGAGTTTCACCTCCGGCGGCCCCAACCCGCCAAGCCCCGTTGCCGGAGCCCGGCTTGCAAACGCGCAAGGGGCGCCTAGTCCGGCCGACCCTCGCCCGCCGCAGCCGCCGCTCCTCCTTCGCGCCCCGGCTCGGTTGAGGCCGCAACTCCGCCCCGCCCGCCCGCCCGCGGCTCGCCTACCGTGGCCGAGGCTCAGACGGGGCACCGCCTCCCCGGGGGCGGCCGAGGGCAGCAGCGAGCCCAGCAGCAGCAGCGGCGGCAGCAGCAGCGACGGCCCCATGGCGCGGGGGGCCCGGTAAGCGGCGAGGTCGGCCGCGGCGGATCGGCGAGTGCGGCGCCCAACCCAGCTCGCGCTGCTCCAGCTGGCCGGGGCGGGCGTGGCGGCGCCTCCGCCTTCGGGGCGTGGCGGGCAGGCCCGTACCTGAGCAGCAGCCGCGCCCGGCCGCCCCTGCGGGGAGGGCGGAGCCGGGGGCTTGGCGCGCACCTGCCCGCCTCCCAGGGCGATTCCGCCGTAGCGGCCGCTGGCCGGCCTCGTGGCTTTGGCCCCTCGAGATCCGCTAGTCGCTCACCCGTGAGCCGCGCGCAGAACCCGGGGCTGCAGAAGGCGAAAGCGAGGCCGCTGCGGAGGGCCTGTTCAGAGCCCTTCGGGACGGGCAGAGTCCGCCCCTTCTTATTCCCCCGGAGCGCTCTCGATTCTTTCCAGCGTCAGCCGCCCAGAGTCGCGAATTGTCCGATTGCTTCCTTTTGCAGATGCGCTACCTAAGCACGCCACTGGAGGCGCTGTCGGGAACCACGCCAGGAGCCGGCTGTAAGGCCTGGCCTCTGGGCAGGAAAGCCGAACTCTTGAAACAAAAGGAAACTTTTATTGGGAGAAAGTGATAGCGAGGAAAGCAAGGCAGGATCTGAAATTCCCGCTCAGAACCCTTAGACTAAACGTTGCAAAAACCCCTCCCCTGTGCCCAGTCAGAGGCAAGGCCAGGCGAGCCAATCCACAGGTGCTGAGAAGGTGATAAGAAGCTGTTCTCAGGTGCCGCTTGGCCTTCCTTCCCAGCTGAGACAAAAGAGATGGCCCCAGCCAATCCCTCCCCCTCCCTCTCCCAAGCAGGTGCATCAAAGTGACAGAACAACCAGAAACAGGAAAAGGTTGCAAAGGAGCCTCCTGGCCCTCCCCGGCAGAATGGCAGCGTGGGGAGGGGCTCTGGCTCCCACAACCTCGCCACAAGACCCCGTCCTTTAGGCAAGCAAGACTTCCACCTTTGGCCCATCTTGGCCGGGGAGGAGCTCCCCCCGCCCGCCACAGATCTAATGCCCGCTGGTGCCAGGCACAGACCAGGAAGGGTCACCAAGAGTTGTTGCTGCCCAGACAGAGTCCAGGCCTCCTGGGATCTTTACTGCACCTGCCCCCTTACCTGGAGCTGCTCTCTGGATTTCTTCCAGCTGAAATGGGAGCCAGGAATCCTGGCATCAGCCAGCCAGGTGGAGTTAAGAGGCTGCCTCTCCACCTGCTTGCGGCCAGCTGCAACCCAGAAGTTGAATTGAATATTTTATTTGGCTAAGTGTGATTAGATACATAAGGAATTTATCTCTTGATGAAGAAGCTCTCGGTGTACATGCAAAGCAACAGAATCATCATCATCATCATCATCATCGTAATAAAAGAAGAGAGTAAAGAAGATAGTAAAGGTAAATAATTTATTTTACACCCATACTACATGGGTAAGTATGCATAGATATTAGATAAAACTGTGGGAATTAAGTGTTCAGCAGAGTCTTGGCAGAAGGGGGAAAAAAACTCTTCCTTGTCTGTTTTAGCATGCAGTCCTCTATAGCAGCACCCCGAGGGGAAGGAGTCGAAACAGTTTATGTCCAGGATGTGAGGGGTCTGCAGATATCTTCTCAGCCCTCCTGACCCACACAATTTACAGATCTTCCATGGAAGGTAGGCTTCCATAGACAGGGGGTTCCTGTTACCCCCTAGGAGTGCATCCTTGCCAACTTGATTGGCTTGTACCAGATCACTACAAGCTGTGGAAACAGCTGCTTTGAGAAACAGGGCTGACGGAGCCCCTTGCAGGACCCTGCTGAGCCATCCTCCATGGCCAGCTGGAAGGATGGCGTAAGTCTCTCCCCTTCCCTGCAGGCAACACTCCCACTGTTTCCATAGCAACGAGTTCCCAGCAGTAGCCATGGCAACTGGAGCCTAGGAGAATGGCCCTAGAGCCCAAGGGGTCAGCGAGCCAAGCTGGCACCAGCAGGGGAATTGGGGGGAGGAGACAGGGGCCAAAGGGGTGCTGAGCAGTGGATCACCCAGGCCTTTTAAAAAAAGGAAGGGGTCTCGCCCCATCCTTTCCATCTACCTCACAAACTTTGAGGGTGAAGTGCCTTTTCTCTCTGCCTGTGTTGTTGTTAGTTGCGAAGTCGTGTCCGACCCATCGCAATCCCATGGACAACCTTTCTCCAGGCCTTCCTGTCCTCTACCATCCTCTGGAGTTCACTTAAGCTCCCGCTGACTGCTTTGGTGACTCCATCCAGCCACCTCATTCTCTGCCGTCCCCTTCTTCTTTTGCCCTCCATCGTTCCCAGCATTAGGCTCTTCTCCAGTGAGTCCGTCCTTCTCATTAGGTGGACAAAGTATTTGAGTTTCATCTTCAGGATCTGGCCTTCTAAAGAGCAGTCAGGGTTGATCTCCTCTAGGACTGACCGGTTGGATCGCCTTGCAGTCCAAGGGACTCGCAGGAGTCTTCTCCATCACCATTGTTCAAAGGCCTCAATTCTAGCTATAGAATTATTGATAGTTCAAAGGCCTCAACTCTCTACCTATACTTACCTGTTACAAAAGGAAGGAGAGAGGAGGCAACCTGCGGGGCCCCTCCCTCAGGTCACCTGGAAGGAAGAGTCCAGCTGAGCACCTTCTGGACCTCCTGGCTGCTCTTCTCAGCCGTGACCCAGTGGGGCACTGCTCTGCTCTGTTTGCACCAGGCCCTGAAAAGAGAATCATGGGACCATAGTGTTTCTTGCTTCTGCTAAGGCTGGGTCAGAATACATAGCCCAGGTCCATCAGGGGCCTTGAATTTTATTCAGCAGAGAAGACACTATTGGAATTCAGAAATTATAATGACTCAAAAGTATTCTTTTTTTTTTATTGAAAAAGTTTTAAAACAAACACAATTTCCCCACAACCCTCCCTCCCAACCCCCCTCCCCCTCCCCGACTTCCCAGAGCAAAACACAAGGTATTTCTATTGACCTTTAACAATAAACTAAATTGCATAACCAATCATTAAACTAACACCCCCTAAAAAAAAAATTCTTAACCCCCCATATATAAAATCCTATTTCTTAAACATAAAACTTCTAATAACACTTATATAGCGCTTATACAAATAAAAGAGATCATTCATAAGCTATTTGATATTTTTTGGTCTGATACTTATTTTGTATATAATCAATCCATCTTCTCCAGTCCTGTATATACCTTTCTTGTGTGTGATCCTTCAAATATGCTGAAATTTTAGCCATTTCAGCTAAATTAGTTACTTTCAATATCCAATCATCAATAGTAGGCAAAAAGTCCTTCTTCCAATGTTGGCCTACCAACAATCTTGCTGCTGTTATCAAGTTCAAAATCAATTTAGTCTCTGCAACTGTACAGTCCGTAGTTATACCCAGTAAGAACAACTGTGGAGTAAATTTCAGTCTCTTTTTAAGAATATTCTGCATCACCCACCAAATCTTTATCCAAAATGCTTTGATTTTTCTACAAGTCCACCATATATGATAATAAGTTGCATCATCACAGTCACATCTCCAACATTTAGCTTGCACATTAGGATACATACATGATAATTTTTTGGGATCTAAGTGCCATCTATAAAACATTTTATAAAAATTTTCTCTTAAATTTTGTGCTTGTGTAAATTTCACATTTCTAATCCAAATCTTTTCCCAAGTCTCCATCATTACTGGCTCTTGAAAATTTTGTGCCCATTTAATCATACAGTCTTTAACCAGTTCCGTCTCAGAATCTATTTCCAATAAAACATTATACAACCTTTTAATATGCATTTGTTTTTGATCTCTAATTTGTTTTACCAAATTCTCCTCATTTTGCACAAAGCCAGTTTTTTGATCTTCCTTCCATCTAGCTTGAAGTTGACCGTACTGAAACCATGTATAAATTATACCTTCTTCTCTCAGTGTATCTAAAGATTTCAAATACATTACCCCCCTTTCCATAATAAGAAGCTCTTTATAGGTAATCACCTCCTGTTTTTGTTCTATACTTATATTTTCTATTGCATGTCTAGGATTTGCCCATACAGGTATCTTATAATTTAACTTATATTGATATTTTTTCCAAACCCTCAACAAAACATTTCTTAGTATATGAGCCTTAAATACTTTATCCACTTTTTTGTCATATAACAAATAGGCATGCCATCCATATAACAAATCATAACCTTCTAAATTCAAAATTCTCCCCTCAGTTAAATTAAACCAATCACTAATTTGTGATAAAACCGCTGCTTCATAATATAATCTTAAATTAGGCATTTTGAGACCCCCTCTTTCACGTGTATCTTGTATAATTTTCATTTTTATTCTGGGTTTTTTCCCAGCCCAAATGAAAGTATTAACACCTTTCTGCCATTCTCTCAGATTTTCATCTTTCTTAAGCACAGGTATCATTTGGAACAAAAATAAAAATCTAGGTAAGACATTCATTTTTATTGCTGCAATTCTTCCCAATAAAGACAACTGTAATTTTTTCCAATTTTCCATATCCTTCTGTACCTTCTGCCAAAGAACCTCATAGTTATTTTTGTATAATTTTGTATTTGAAGCTGCTATGTATACCCCTAGATATTTGACCTTTTTAACTATTTCAAAATCTGTTAATCTTGCTAGTTTATCTCTTTCAAGTATAGTCATATTTTTAACTATCATCTTTGTCTTATGTGAGTTAACTTTAAATCCTGATACTTTCCCGTATTGATCAATTATATCCAATATATATGGAGCCGACTCTATAGGTTGGGATAAGGTAATAACCAAGTCATCTGCAAATGCTCTTAATCTATAATCTTGATATCTAATTACAATACCCTTCAATTTTTCTGAGTCACGTATCTTGTTCAATAGTACTTCCAAAGTCAAAATAAACAGTAATGGGGACAGAGGACACCCCTGCCTTGTTCTTTTCTCAATTTTAAAAGCCTCTGTTAAACCTCCATTAACTATAATTTGTGCTGTTTGCTGCTGATATATCGCTCTAATTGATTGTGTGAAATATTCCCCAAAGTGCATTTTCTCTATTATTTTAAACAAAAATTGCCAGTTCAAACGATCAAATGCCTTCTCTGCATCCAAAAATATAAACGCTGCAGGGACTTGATTATTTTTTTCCAAATATTCCAGTAAGTTTACAATTTGTCTAACATTATATCTCATTTGTCTCCCTTTTATAAACCCTGATTGATCATTATGAATTATTTGTTGCATAACTGGCATTAATCTATTAGCTAATATCTTAGCAAAAATCTTACAATCAATATTCAGAAGTGAAATTGGCCTAAAATTCTCAGGTTTAATGGAATTTTGGTCCTCCTTTGGAATTAGTGAGACAAAGGCTGTTTTCCAGGAAGGTGGTACTCCTCCTCCTACTTGTATTTTATTAAATAAAATTTTGAGTGGTTCTAACATTTCAGATTGTAAGTGTTTATAATAGACAGCTGTTAGTCCATCTGTTCCCGGAGCCTTACCTATTTTTAATTGTTTAATTGCCCCAACAGTTTCCTCGGAAGTTATTGGCTGATTCAATCTCTCTCTCTGTTCCAGCGTTAATTCAGGAATCTCCATCTTTAAATATCTATCAATATCAACATCTTGAATTACATCTTTAGCATATAACTTTGTATAGAACTCCAAAAAAGCCTTTTTTATTAAATTCTGTTGATAAATCTCTTTACCTCTAAATTCTATCTTGTCTATAACACGTGATTTTTGTTTTTTCCTCATCGTATAAGCCAACCATCTCCCAGGTTTATTAGCATTACAAAATGTATTATGTCTGGCATATTGTATGCTGGTTGCTACTTGCCCAGCCATTAACATATTAAATTGCTCTCTTAAAATATTAATCATATCTGTTACCTTTTTATCTCCCGGGTTAGTTATAAGCAATTGTTCTTTCTTTTTAATTTCCTCCTCTATCTCTTTCCGTCTGTTTTGTTGTTTTAGTCTATATTTATTGTTCAAGAAAATTAATGTTCCTCTCATATATGCCTTACTCGCATCCCATACCATCTCCATCGAGGTTCCTTTATTCATATTGTTAACAAAAAATTATTTCATTTGTTTTTTAAGCTCACACAAGTTATCTTCATATCTAAATAAATTCTCATTTAACCTCCAAGACCTCCTTTCCCCTCTTTCCTGCTCTAATTCCACCCAAACCGGGCTATGATCAGTTAAAGTTCTTGGACATATCTTCGTATTCTTCACCCTAGAAAAAAGATCATTTGTAGTTAATATAAAATCAATCCTAGAAAAAGATTGATGCCTATCTGAAAAAAAAGTAAAATCACTTTCCAATACGTTTCTTTCTCTTCAAATATCTCTGAGCTCCATATCCTCCAAAATATCAAAAAAAGATTTAGGCAACTTAGCGCGCATGGATATCTTGGAAAGACTTTTTTTATCTTTCTGGGTATTTATTACCCCATTCCAATCACCCATTAGAAGTAAAGATCTATAATCCCATTGTAATATTTTAGTATGTAAAAGTTTATAAAATTTATCTTGTTGTTGATTAGGTGCGTATACTCCAATTACAAGCAGCTTCCCATTCTGCGTTGTTAATTCGATTGCAATATATCTACCTTGAGTGTCAGCCTCAATTAAATTGGCCACTAAGCCTCTTTCACTTTCCCTTCCGCCCATAACAAAGGCTTCCTCTCCAGCCTCCAGCTCAAGAGAGCTCCGTTTGCAACAATGTATTCACGGAGTTAAGTTCTGTTTCTTTTAAAAAGCTTGCACTCTTGCTTCCGCTCTGTCTGCCTTGTTAGAAATCATTAAAACTCACTGTTTGCCGGCAGAATTGGACGCAGACGTCTTGCTCTGATAACAGAGGCACCAGCGATCCGGAGCAATGGGAGGGGTGAACTGGGGAGCTCTCACCCTCCGAGTCCCTGGAATTAATCCAGTGACTTTCGGGGAGCTCTACCCACCCCCTCCAACTCTCCTCTCCTTCTTTGCCCGAAGGAGAGTTTTTTCAAACCGCCGGACAGCAGTTTAGCGCTGTCAGGGCGGTTTTTACAGATCGGGTGGCTGGTGGTCTATGGAGACCATCCTCGTCGTCCGCGGAGCCACCGGAAGTCGACTCAAAAGTATTCTTCATGAGTTTTTCCCCCTTAGGAATCAGTGGGTTGTCCCCTTTTAAACCGATAAACTTAAATTAATTCTAGATCTGCAAATTTGGAACAATATTCAGATGTTGCTCTACATGATGGCGTAACAACCCCCAAACTGAGTGGAAGTTCAAGCAAAGTCCAATTTGTGCTGCGAGTATAGAATGTTGGTGAAGTTAGGAAAAGCAACAAGCTATTCCAATCAGCTGGCATAATCAAATCCAGTTACTGCAATGCAGAATAATAACCTGATCAACCTATAAAACATTTTATATTGATTCTCTTTATATGCAGTAGACATTGTGATCTGTCCCCGTCCACACACACACACACAAACACAGCCAGCCGAGGGTTAAGGAAACACTTTGGCACACACCCAGGTCTTATCTCCAACTTGGCAGCGATATACACACCGTCTGCCAAGTGCTTTTATTTCCACAAAACAGAAAGATAAGATACTTAGTGTACAAAAAGTCCAATCAGAATAATATTTCTCTCAGCAGTTCCGGACGAGGCTTTAGGGATTATCCAAGGTTTACTTTTTGTTCGTCACAAGGATCACTGGCCACCACCCTCTATTATATAGTCTCTGGAGTGTGGTCCAGTGACTCAGTTCTAATCCCTAGCATGCCTCCTGAGCTGCTGCAATCGTTTATCACGCCTTCGGAGGCGTGCGTCCAGGAATGATGTTTCTCCCTCGCTCTCATCCGAGCCACCTGTCTCCCTGTTAATCTCCTCTCCCTCGGCCGGCACCTGAGACAGTGCCAGAGGGGAGGGGCCTGGAGAGGGAGGCCTGGCTGACTCCTCTTCCTCATGCTCGGAGCTTTCTTCTTCCGATGGGACAGGCTCAGAGGGCGGGGCCACAACACATTGTTAATTTATAATTCCTTTCCCATAGCTGTTGCCATTTATCTAATTCAATTGAATATCCAAATTTTTTTGCCCAAGCTATCGTTTCCTTTACTTGTTCTTCCTCCAATTCAATATTAAGTAAGAAGTTATATATTTTTTTGATTATTTTATCATCTGTTCCTGTGAGTATCCTATCCAGATCTGTCATTTCTAAGTAAAAACCATATGATTTCGCATCTTTTTCATACCTTGTTTGTATTTGCATGTGGGTATACCAATCCATCTTAATCCCTTGTTCTTCTAATTCTTGTTTCCCTTTCAGTTCCCACTTATCTGTTAGTATATCTTTGTATCTAAAAATATTTTTGAAATTAATAATATTTGGGTGTATTAGTGCATCCATTGTTGATAACCATATTGGTATTTTCAAATAATATTTATCTCTGACCCTCTCCCACGCCAATAACAATGCATTTCTTACATAATGTCTGTAAAAATATATATGCATCTTACTTCTACCGTACCATAAAAATGTGTGCCATCCCAACTGTAAATCATGCCTTCTAGAGTTAATAATCTTAAATTTCTTAATTCAATCCACTCTTTCATCCAAGTCAATGCAGCTGCCTGATAATATAGTTCCCAATTCGGCAGTCCAAATTCTCCACATAGTCTTACGTCCTACAACATTTTAATGTTGATTCTTGCTTTTTTCCCCTGCCATATAAACTTTCTTATTATTTTATTGAGGTGTTCAAAGTAAGTCTTTTCAACTTTTATCGGAATTGTTTGAAATAGAAACAACAGTCTCAGTAGTATTTTCATCTTGATTGTTGCAATCTTTCCCATGACTGATAACTGTAAGTTCTTCCATTTCTCCAAATCTTTCCCGATTTGTCATTTTAAGGTATAGTAGTTATCTTCTTTTATCATTACACATCTTGACATTAATTGTATTCCTAAGTATTTCACTTTCTTCACAATTTGTATAGCTAGTTTCTCATTTAAGTCTCTTTTTTGCTTTTCTGTCATCTTTTCACCAGTATTTTTGTTTTTTCTTTATTTATCTTTAAACCTGCCACCTCTCCATTGTCTTCTTTAGTTTTAATAATTTAGGGCCTGTTGTTTGAGGTTCCTCCAATATAAACACTAAATCATCTGCAAATGCTTGTAGCTTATATTCTTCTTTTTTAATTTTCATCTCTTTTATTTCTTCATTCTGTCTAATATTTCTATTTAGAACCTCTAAGGTCAACACAAATAACAATGGTGATAACGGACATCCTTGTCTTGTTCCTTTCGCTATGTTAACTTTCTCTGTCATTTCTCCATTCATCATTATCTTTGCCGTTTATCATAAATTGTTTTTATCATGTTTGTAAATCTCTCTCCAAAGTCATTATCTGTAATTGATTAATCATAAATTGCCAATTCACGTTGTCGAATAATTTCTGAGCATCTAGAAATATCATCACCATTTGTTTTTCTGGATGTTTCTCATAATATTCTAAAGTATTCAAAATTATCCTCATATTATCTCTAATTTGTCTTTTAGGAAAGAAGCCATTTAGATCAAAACGTCTTGTTGTGTCACAGAAACTGTCACTCAGGTTCAGACACACAGTCATTTCTGCAACCAAGACACTTTCGTTGTCTTCACAAGCTTATTTTTTTCTATGTAAAAATAATACAAAGCCTTCTTGCTTTGTATTTCAGTATATTAACAATAAATACTGTATATAGATTTTTTTTAAAACCCCTCTTTATATGTTCAGCCATTAACCCCTTAAACAACCAAGGAAAGATCACCCACCTTCTCTTGTTCTGGGCTCCAGGCTGAGCTACCTACTAAGCATTTATTTTACAGTTCCACAGGCTTTAGTTCCCTCATATACCACTTTTATCACATCCCACCACCAATTCCATAATAATACGAAGCATTTCATAATTCAAGTCTATTCACTGTCACCTTCTTCTGAATCAATAGATGTTGATAAATGTACAGTGGATTTCTCCCATTCAAACAATAATAAATAGATAACAAGATAATATTAGAATGCTATGATAGCATAGAAAGCCTTTTATTGAACCTGATTAAACACAATTTTTAATTCACATCTCCCTAAGCATCAATGAAGCGAGACTGGGAATCAGAGGAACACGTCCAAGAATTAGGGAAGCCCCCCCACCCCACCCCAGATGTTTTACAGGCAAAAGAGCCTCTCCTCTGGACCCAGACCCCCTGAGCTCTTCTTACACACAAGGCCTGTTTTTAAAGCTTCCAGAGTAGGCGGTCAACATCTTGAATTAAGTCAGGAAAGCAGATGACAGCCAGAGTGGATCCTTTACAAGTAGTCCTCGACTTACAACAGTTCATTTAGTGATCATTCAGTTACAATAGCACTGAAAAAGTGACGTGACCATTTTTCACACGACCATTGCAGCATCTCCAGGGTCATGCGGTCAAAACTCAGACGCTTGGGAACTGATTCATGTTTATGGTGGTTGCAGTGACCTTCTGACAACAAAGTCAGTGGGGAAGCCAGATTCATTTAGCAGCTGGGTTACTAACTTATCAACTGCAGTGATTCACTTAGCAATGGTGGCAAGAAATATCATAAAATCGGGCAAAACTCACTTAATGACAGAAATTTTGGGCTTAGTTGTGGTGGTAAATTGAGGACTACCCAGGGGTGAAATGCTCCCAGTTTGGACCAGATCGCCCGATCCGGTAGCAATGGCGGCGGGTGGTTCGGAGAACCAGTAGCAAAAATCCCTGCCCCCGCCCTGCCCAGCTGAGCTGCATGATCATCAGAGGCTTTTTTTTTTACTTTTAAAAGCATTTTTTCCTGCAACCTCTTCGGCCGAAAAAATGCTTTTAAAAGTCTCTGGCGATCCCAGCTGACCCAATGCAAAAGGTGGATTCGGCCCAATGCAAAAGGTGGCTTCCAGGCCTGACAGAGCTTTTTGTTACCAAGCTCTTGCAAGGTGAGTTGTAAGTTGTGAGTTGTGAGGAAAGGACAGGGGGCCACAGTGGCTGCCCCTGCCCGATCGAGGCTCCGAAGGCAGGGCTGGCTGCAAGAGTCCTTCCTGTGCCTGATTGCCCCACTCCTGTTTTTTTGTATTTTATTCCCACTTTCTAGAAGGAAGAGATCGCTTGGACAAGCGATCTCTTCCTAAACTGCTTTTCTGTGCCAGATTAGTTAATTAGTCCTGCTATCTGAAATTGGCCTGATCCAGAGCAAGATTACCCCGAAGGCTTCCTTTGGTGTTCTAAGCTAGGGGAGCAGATAAGCAAAGAGCTGGCGCCAAAGCATTCCTTTCTGTGTGTTCTCCCCATTGTGTGCTTGCTTGCTGTCTTCCCCTCCAATGGTTGTAAAGACAAACATTGTTTTCACCTTGCTATTCTAGCATCAAGGTGAGGACTACAAAGGGTGGGGGAGCAGGGAAGAGGGCTGTAGGATTTATTTTACCCTCTTTTCCAAACTTTCTCGTGAGTCAAATTCCAGAATATGAACCTTCTCTGCTGTTCTCTGCTCACCTGGATGATTGGGGTTGTATCCTCCTGACAGGTAAGTATTTAGGGGCAATTTCTTAATAAACTTTTTTAAAGATTTGTTGAAATTTTTGTGTCTCTCTTGGTATTCTTCTTTGGTGATCATCCTGCACCTTCTAAATTAAGTATCAACATGCACATTAGCAAAAACAAACCCCAATAACCCAAGCCCGGGAGTTGGCCCCCATGGAGGGACATTGGCCCATCGGCTGCTTTGGAGGTGCATGTGGCTCAACTGGGGTTATGCTGCCCGCTCCTTCAAGAGACCCTCTGATTCCCTTTGCCCCAAATCTTCAGTGGCTGGTGTGCTCTTGGGTCAGGGCCCTGCGGGGTCACCCTGGAGCCAGCAAGAGGCCACCCCCTGGGCATGTGCAGAGGAGGTGGCGAGTGTGCACGGAGCCTGGCATATTATTATTATTATTATTATTATTATTATTATTATTATTATTATTATTATTATTGAATTTCTATACTGCCCTTCTCCTGAAGGACTCAGGGCAGTGAACAGAATAAGATTTCATATACATATAATTTTTTTTTTTTTTTATAAACAGTAAATAATAAATTGAGTCAACTTAGTGTATCTGCTAAGACCTTGGCATAGAATTTAGATGTTTATGCTAGCCTGCTTGTTGAAACAGAAAGGTCTTCAGGGCACATCGGAAAGTGCGAAGATCTGGGATTATTCGTATTCCAGGGGGTATTTTGTTCCAAAGAGTAGGTGCCCCCACAGAGAAGGCTCTCTCCCTTGGAACTACTAGACGACATTGTTTTAATGATGGTACTATGAGTAAGCCTACTCTGTGAGAGCGTATTGGTTGGTGGGAGGTTATCGGTTGCAGCAGGTGGTCTCGTAAGTACTCAGGTCCTAAGCCATAGAGCACTTTAAAGGTAAGAACCAACACCTTGAAGCGCACTCGGAAGGCCACCGGAAGCCAGTGCAGCTCACGTAGAAGAGGTGTTACATGTGAGCGCCATGTTGCTCCCATAATTACTCGCGCGGCCGCATTCTGGACCAGTTGGAACTTCCGGGTGTTGATCATCGGCTGCCAGCAGTTTGGCAGATTGAATCTCACCAGGCTCAAGGTTGACTCAGCCTTCCATCCTTTAAGATCGGTAAAATGAGGACCCAGATTATTGGGGGCAAGAGGCTGACTCTGTAAACCGCTTAGAGAGGGCTGGAAAGCACTGTAAAGCAGTATATAAGTCTTAAGTGCTTTTGCTATTCCTTCCTTATCTTCCTTCCTTCCTTCCTTCCTCCCTCCCTCCCTCCTTCCCTTCCTTCCTGCATGAACCATTGTGGCGCAGTGGTTAGAATGCAGTATTGCAGTCTAATTCTGCTGGCTGCCAGGAATTCAATCCTGATCGGCTCAAGGTGGACTCAGCCTTCCATCCTTCCGAGGTGGGTAAAAAGAGGACCTAGATTGTTGGGGGCAACTGGCTGACTCTGTAAACTGCTTAGAGAGGGCTGTAAAGCACTATGAAGCGGTATATAAATCTAAGTGCTATTGCCCTGTAGGCTGAGTGTGTTCTGAGCGCTTCCCTTTCACCCAGGGCCCAGCCGCTCGCTGCCTCTTGTGTGCATGCCCAGGGGGCAGGGGTGAAGCAGCAGGGCTGCCCCTCGCTGGCTCCAGGGCGAGTTGGATCTAAGGCTGATCATGTTCTGGCCCACATGGCCACACCAAGTTGTGGAATAGATCAGCGCTACTCCCGCACTTTCATGCCCCGCTCACCGGCCTGGCCTCACAGCCTGCAAGGCTTCCCTTTTGCCAGGACCTCCCCTGCCCCTGCGTGGGAACAGAATGGGACCTTTAGGCCAATCGGGTGGCAGGCAGAAGCCATGGTGTCAGCTTTGGAAGCCATATTAGGCCGGAAACTTCCATGCTGCCACCTTCTCATGTGTGGGAGAGTAGGAGGGGGGATTTAGTAGAGGGGTTGTCTGTAGACATAATAGCATTCTTCCTTTTGGTCAAGGTCAGGGTGATCCTGCATCTGGAGAAGGAGTGGTCAGAGTGAGGTCTCGAGATGGGACGGCGGTTGATTGGAGCATGTGATCGACTGAGGACTGAGGGGATGATTTCGGGGGTTTTGATTTATGAGGGAAAACCTGGACCTCTCAGATTTGGGTTTTCCCACATGAGCCAGCTTACCTATTCTAGTAAATAGAACTTCAAAAAATGGTTGCTTCAGAGTTTTACTTGGAGTTGGGGTTTTTCTGGAACACTTGACACATGGTGCATCTGGTGGCCAGCGTGCGATGGGTGATAGGCAGGGGCTTTGGGGCTGTGGGGGGGACGCGGCAGGTGAACATGGTGGTGTGTGGCTTCTGGCATTGGGGGAGCGCAGAAGCAGAACTGCCCTTTAGGTATCTGGTGTAGTAGGTCCAGGCATAGAGGCAAAAGGGGGTGGGGGAAGGGAATCCGCTGCTACAGTTTGTTTTTTTTAAAAGTTGGCGGAGTCTCCGGGCAGAGCTGGCAACAGGCAGGCAGCGGTGGGCATTTTGACCCCTCCCCCCATCATTGCCTCTGCGCCTGATGGGCTTCTCCGTGGCTCTCAGCTCAGCTCCCCCAGACCCCTGCAGGTGTTTTGTTTCTGTGTCCGGGTGTGTACTCAAGGGATTAAGGGTGGATTGCACATCCCCCCAACCTGTCACTGACTGCATCGCACCCTGCCGCTCCAGCTCCTGCCCCCAGCCCCATGGAAGCTCCCATCCCAGCTTCTCTTATCTCTCCCATTCTTTTCCTCCCCAATGTCACAGCGTGGGGCTGCAAGGGGGGAGACAACAGAGGCAATGACAGGGGAAGGGGTCAAAATGGGAAGTCTCTGCCCACTGGCAAGTACATTATGTGTGTGTGCATGTGCGTGCACGCAGGGGTTTTCCCCCTTGCAGCCCCATCCTTCGGGGTGCACATTGGGGCACATGACATTGGGAATGGGAGAGGTAAGAGAAGCTGAGATGGGAGCTTCTTGCAGCCTTCCATGGGGCTGGGGGCAGGAGCTGGGGGGGGGGGCAGGGCACTATGCAATTGGTGGCAGGCTGGGGGGGGCATGTGCTGTCCAGTCTTGAGCACACAGCATTGAAGTTGTAATAGGTGACAGAAAGAAACAAGCATTCCAAAAAAAAAAGTAAGAAAGGAGATGGGGATGAGGAGGGAGGAAGATTATGAGAGGGAGGGAGGGTCTGAGGGAAGTCCTGCCTTAGTACTGGGCCACCAGCAGCCCTGCGGCCCTTTTGCCATTCCCTTGCCCCCTCCTCTCCTTGTGGTCTCCCATCCTATAGCTGAGGATGCCTTGGTTAAAAAGCCAGATCTCCTTGTGTGGAGAGGGAGTGGGCCTCCTTCGGACCTACAGACTTTGCCCTCCCACACACACCATGAATGATCTGGCCAAGAAGAGCGAGCACAGCAGCAGCAGCCTCGTGGAGGAAGTAAGCGAGGCCAGGTGCTCCGTTGGGGAAGTGGGGTTGGGCTGGGCTGTGGGGTTCTAATTCTCCTGTGCATGCCTGAACAGCGAACCGGTGGCAAACCGCGGAGGATTTCACCACTGTCCGGGGGTCCTCTGTGTGGCCTGAGAGAGAGACGGTGAGGCTCCACTGGTGGACAAGGGTTTGGCGCTTGCCCTGGTCTTGCCTTCCTCCGCTGGAGACAATGGATCCCCCCAGCCCCACCCAGGCCACCACAGGTGTCCCGACACAAGCGCCGTTGAGCTGACCACACCCCCACCAGGTCAACCACAACCCTGATGCGGCCCTCAATGAAATCAAGTTTGACACCCCTGCTGTATCCCAAGGCCCAGAGGGAGCAACTGCTATTCTGAACCAAGGGAGACCCATTGAGGTTTGTAGACGTATCTTTGAAAAGGAACAATGGACAGGATGAGCATATAACAAAGCACCTGGTGCATCCAAAATATGCAATCCATTACATTAAACATGTAAATGTTGCCAAGGAAAGAAAGTCTTTTAATCTAGGTTGTAAGTGTAGCCAGGTTTAAGTTAGAGTTTAAAATACCATGTAAGATAGTCAGGGAATCTTCTTAGTACTAAGAGGTCTGTGAAGGGATGTGGATTGATGATACTAAAGGAAAATTTTTTTTTTGGTAATTTTTTATTTAGTTTTTCTTTAACTACCAACATTTTTTTGTGGACAGTGTAATGACGTATTTTTCAGTGCTCACAGTAATAATACAATTATATATACAGAATTTTTATCTTCCAACTTCCAGCCTTAATGTGCTCATTATATTATTTTATGTATCGATTGGTATTACACTAATATTTTCCCAATTTATCACTCAGTGTTCCAGAGGAGAAAAGTCAGCCATTGTGATGGTGGATCTAAATCAGCTGTCTTGACTGGAGAGATGGGGAGCAGTCGTCAGAGTTGGGCCATCCCAGAACATTGTGGGCAACTGGAGTAGTGGCTTAGAGAGCATCATTAGAGGACGGCTTTGTGTGGTGCCCTGGTATTCGGGGCTGCCAGGGACTGGGGAGCTGCAGACCGCAAGAAAGAGTACTGTTGCCATTTGATGCGCAATAGCTGCTCCACTTTTGGAGACTGTTGGCAGTGGGAGCAATGCCAAAAGAGCAGAAGCAAAACACATCTTATGCAGATTTGCTACGATCTGAGGAGCCGAAGGTGAGTTGAAGATACTGTGCAGAGCATCAGAGGACCAAAGGCCACTCAGAAATGCAGATGGAAGCCTGACTGGTTGCCACTGGAATTCTACTCTCATTTGGAGAAGTCAATGAGTGAAAAATGGCAGAAAAATATTTGGGTGGATTGGTTACCAGAGGGAAAAGATATTAATTGGGAGCAGAAGTAGGAGACTGGCTGAGCCACAGGGAGGAGAGCCAAGCAGGAAATTAGTCTGGAATCCCTATGTGGGCATAAGTGGGCAAAGTCTGACTCTCCTTGAATTTTATCTAGTCTTACCCAAACGCAACTCTGAAAAGATTCCTGTATATAGGCTTTAGCAATAAAACAGATAATTAAACTCTTCACATGTAGATCTGGTTGTTTGTGCCTGACAAATAATAGAAGAGAGAGTTGAATTGAAGTGAAGAACTGAATGTGAAGTTGTAGAGATAGGGAAGATGTCTTGCTGAAGATATGCAAGATCCATTGCTAAGATAATGAGTGGTGACAAATATTTTAAGTCCACAACAAACAGATAATCTGAAAGCAAATCTGATAGGCGCAGTGACAGACTCACTGAAATGTAACCAGCCAGAGGAAATACAAGATAAATCAAAGTTGTAAATTTTGGCTCTTAAAACTGTTATCTTTTTATATATAGTAATTTTATTAAAAGATTGTAAAAATGAAAACTAATACAAACTGAAAAGATAGAAAAATAAAAAGAGTTGAAAGTAGATAAAATGCAAAAAAGGAAAAATAATATAGTAAAAAAGAAATATATATAAACTGACTTCCCACCTTTATTATTTAGTTACTTTTAATTTTAATTTTAGTTAATTTTAGTTAATAGGTGGTGATAAACCTTCTCTTCTTCCCATATCCCGTGTTATCTATCAACACATCCATAAAACCTTGTCATTTTGGTCTTCGTGTCAGCAAAGGTCCAAAGGATACTAGAGATAACATACGTATTTTAACCTTGATCAAATAAACCAACTTTATATTCATTCCTTTCTTTTCTAATAATCTTGAGCTTTAATCCCTTCAAATAATGCCCTTGATACCTTTTTGGGTTTTTTGTTCCTTTTCACAAAATTCTTCAAACTTTTAGTAAACCTCTATTGTAAATCCATAAGAAAATTATTCAAGCTGCTCTCTTGGTTTGTTGTTTGCATAGCCCTTCTAATTATGAGGACATCAGTTGGTTTCTTTTGCAGGTCCAGTGAAACACCTTTTATCCATGAGTCTTGATATTGTTGGGTAGAAGTTGTTCCACTTCCACATCTTTCAGACACCATCCATCTATAGAGGTAGACGCTCTTAAAGTTAACTCCCAAGTCTATTGTTCAAAAATAGCCTTCAATATGTTCAATGTTAAAAGTATTTTGCTTTATTCTATAATAGTAAATTGAGTTTAAGTACTCTTCACTTTTATAGCAATAGCACTTAGACTTATATACCGGTTTACAGTACTTTAGAGCCTTAAGCAGTTTACAGAGTCAGCCTCTTGCCCACAACAATCTGAGTCCTCATTTTACCCACCTCGGAAAGATGGAAGGCTGAGTCAACCTGGAGTCTGGTGAGATTCGAATTGCCAAATTGGAGGCAGCTGGCAGTCAGCAAAAGTAGCCTGCAGTACTGCACTCTAACCACTGCGCCACCATGGCTCATAATTAATTGTAATCTTTAATGCCCTCTAGTGTCCGTTTTTTAAAAATCTTATTTTTTGTTTTAAAAAAACAAAAGTTATTATAACCAATCTCAGTAAAAGTAGTTCTAGGTTTAGATGGGACAGTACAATCTTCTGAGTCTTGTAAGATCTCCTGGTGGCTTTCTGTACCATTGACCCTCTGGCCATCTATTGGAGTTGGATGCTCCCTCCCTATGACGTCATAGCTCATTTCTCCACAAGCAGCTGAGTCAGTGTGGTGAATTCAAGCAATGAGGCTTTATCCTGGGGGAGAGATTATTAAACAGAGGCAACATACAGATGAGATCCAGTTACACATCTCTTCTGGAGTCCTGACTTGTGTTAGGAGGTTGAAGATCTCTGGATGGAAGAGGTGGTGACTTATTTCCAATTTTAGCTCGTGATGGAATTGTGCTCCCCCAGAAGGAGCTGGTTTGCAATCTGAGTAAACTTCTGGACTCGGTCTGCTGAGCTTCGGCTGGTGCAGCAGGTATGACCCATCCTGCAACAGGAGGGATTGGCCAGCTTCATGGCTTTGTCACCTGACAAGCTGGCACTGTCCTGAAAATCAGCTGGATGCAGCTGGTCATGTAACTGAAGGGAAATCCCTGCATTGCCATATAACTCCAGTCTTTTGGAGCTGCATTAGCACTGGTCTGTTTCTGGGGTAATTCAAGATGCCAGTGCTGAACTGAGGAGTTGGACCTCAGTGGAGTTGCTGACTCTACACCCATTTGCCTGCCCCAGGCACACAGGAAGAACAACCCTGCCAGGTGCCCCTGGGGACGAGTGGAAGGGACTCACAAGTGAGCCGTGGCTGGAGCCCCCTCCTCTGGGACTACTGGCTCCAAGAAACGAGGCCAGAAGTTGACCTTCAGCACCCCAGAGACGCCGTCCTGATTCACATAAGCACCTGGTGGAATGCAGTTGGTGGCTGCTAATGTTGTGATGATTGTGATTTTATAATGAGGATTATTAACAGAACTATATCTTACAATTTATTCTTTACTGCTTCTGCAAACCACACAGATCCCTTTTTTTGAAGTTTATACACACACTTGGAATGAACAAATACGTACCCTCTTTTCTCGAACAGACAGAATCAAGTTAGAAGGGATATTAGAGGCCATCTAGACTTGCTTGGTGTGGGATTCATCTGAGCACGAGCATTCAGCCTGTCTTGATTGCCTCACCACTTCATGGGGCAGCCTCTCCAACTGCTGGCCGTTTGTGAGGCTGACCTCTGGCCCAGTCCCCTTCCTTGCAGTTTTGACCTCTGGATCCTGGTCCTGCCCATCTGGAGCAAGAGAATAAACTCCCTCCCTTTTTATGCTGCAACAACCTAAGAGTGCCTCCTTACTTCATCCCCTCTCCTGGCCCCTTCGCTACCTGCTCTCAGCAAAGTTGCTCCACCTTCTTCCAGAGCCCAGAATAGGACACAGGACTCAAGCGGGGCTGACCTCTAACTCCCCCACTCTGGACTCTTCCTGTCAAAGCACCCCAACACAGAAATGTTTCTTCTGGCAGTTACTAGCCATGATACGACCCATCTCTGCAGAAAGTGGGAATTGCCTGCCATGAGTTCTGGTCTGGAAGGGCCTCCCTGGCTAAGTCCCTCTGGAAGGCCACTATGCTGTCCTGGACTCTGCCGCTGTGCTCATGAGGAGCAGGTCAAAGTCGCCTGGCCTGCAAGCAGACTTGCTGGCTGCCCCTCCCCTGGCCTTTATCATAAAGGCCTTCGCACTAAACCCCCGGGGCAATCGAAGCAGTGATCGGGTTTTCCTAAATCGCATTCGGATAACCTTCTGCAGAACTTGCAGCCCTCAGACTGGGAAAGCGCACGAAAAAGCAGCAGGGCCGGCTGTGTCTGGGAGGCCAGAGGGTCCAGTCAGCACTGGCCGAAACATGAAGCGCAGATGATCCGGTGGCTTTCAGCCCCATCGCCCAATGGCCCCCGGCCCTCCCCATTGCCACTAGGGGTGCCGGAGGGGCCTTCTCTCCGCTCCAGGGGAGAAGCCACCCGCTCCAGTACCACAGTCCTGACCCCCGGCCCGCATTTCCAGAAGCGGCCTCAACATTCGGGGTCCGTCTGTCCCCAACCAGCTTGAGGTCCCGATGCACAACTTCCAGGCGCGGCAACCGCGGGCGGGAGGAAGCTCTGGGGGCCGCGGGGGGGCTGTTGCCTGCCTCTCCCGGCCCAGCTCTTTTGGGGATGGACCCAGAGCTGCTCCCTCCCGGCCGTTCGTGCAGCGAAGGCCAGCCCCCCCCGCGCCGCGCCTCCCGCCGAAGGGCCCCGGCCGGCTCCAAGGGGGGGCGCGGGCGGCGGCTGGGCCAGGGACCGTCCCGGGCTCAGGGCGGGCGCGCGAAGGACGCGGCGCGGGCGGGGAACAAAGGCGCACGTGGCCGCCGAGCAGGGACGCCCCGCCCGGGGGAGGGCCCACGCGGGGGGGGGGAAGGGGGGCGGGGGCGGCTCCAGGGCTGCTGCGCTCGCCTCGCCTTCCCTTTCCTCCGCCGCCGCCCGCCGCGATGGCACGCTACCTCCGCTCTGCCGCCGCCGCCGCCGCCGCCGCCTGGCCTCGCTGCCCGGCCGCGGCGCTCCCCGCGCTCGGCACTTGGCATCGCCCGCCGCAGCGGCACTGTGAGTCGCGTCGGGTCGGAGCGCCTTCCGGTTGGCGGCCCCGGAGAGCCAGTCCCGCCGGGCGCCCCAGTTGTTCCCCGGGAGGGGCCGCCGCGAGCACCGCCCCTCCTGTCCCGCCGAGCGCCCCCGTCCAGTCGCAGGGCCGCCGGGCAGCGCTGGCGGAAGAGACGGCGGCGGCATCGGCAGCCCGCCTGGCCGGGAGAGCGCCGGCCGGAGCCGCGGCGCCGGGCTCCGTCTGCCGGGCGCCTTGCCGGCTTCCTGGAGCTCGGCCAGACCGAGGACGCGGCGCGAACACCGGCGCTGCTGTGCTGGGCTCTGGGCCGGCGAAGGGCTGCGGGCCTGGCTTTGCTCGCCGGCCGGAGCGGTGGGGCCGGGGAAGGCCTCGGCCGGCGCCCCCTCCTCTTCCGCGGCGCTGGCAGCCGGCCCGCCCGGGCACCTGTTGGAGGACGCGCGGCCAGCTGGCGCTCGGCGTCCTCTGAGCGTGACCTTGTCCCTTTGGCGGGCAGAGGGGCGGCCCGTCAGCGGCAGCGCGAGGTGGCAGGAGGGTGGCGGCAGGGCCCCTCGGCGGAGCGAGTGGGCTCCGCAGAGGACCGGAAAGCCTCCCAGGACCCCGGAGGCACTTGAGGCTCCTGGGCTGGACCGTTAGATGCCCCCAAAGAGCCGCCTTCCCTGGCCGGAGAGTTGGCCGGGCTGGGGTGGGCAGGGGCAACATGGCAGAAGCAGCTGCTGGTTCCAGAGAGGAGCCCGGGCGCTGGTGGGAAATGTACATCTTCCCTTGCAGTCGCTTTTAGCAAATGGGATTCGGTTCGAAACGGCCTGTCGGGCAGCGTGAAGGAGGCTGGGGCTGTCCATGGGGCATTCTTGGGGCGCAGGGAGAGTCTGATCCCATCTTCTCCGCAGATGCTGACCAGAGGATCAAGGTTGCCAACCCCGTGGTGGAAATGGACGGGGATGAGATGACCCGGATCATCTGGGCCTTCATCAAGGAGAAGGTACCTGGCACTGCCTACCTTCCCTGCCCTGATGAGCGGGGACAAACCCTGAAGCCACTGAGACTCTGATGGTGGCAGTGAGACCAGGGTGGAAGGTGTAAGTGCTTGGGCAGAGCAGAAAGTGAAGGATTGGGGAATCCTGAGGGAACTTGTTGATTCCTCCATACATCTTAGGCAGCCCAGGAGATACCACAAACACTTTTAACATGGCATGAATCGGTTTTATGGGTTAGTTTTTAATTGTATCGCTAGGGGTTTTAAACTGGGGTGGCCGTTTAATTTAATTTATTTTTAATTATTTTAACTTTTATATTGTATGTCATTTTAATTCTCGGCTGTTCACCGCCCTGAGTCCCTTCGGGGAGAAGGGCGGGATATAAATTTAATAAATAAATAAACAAACAAACATGCAAGGCAGTGGCTCACAGAGGGCAGCAGTGTCAGGTTTCCCTTCATTCCCGCAGAATAGTGTGCCCTGAGGGCTTGAAAGTGATCCCTGCCCATAAAACGTGCAAAGGAGGAAGTGCATGCACACTGCCTCTCTTGGGGATAGGAAAGCCTGCCAAGAGGAGGGAGGTGGGCAGACGGGCATCTGGTCCTGACTGCTTCTTGCCTGCTTCCTGCAGCTGATCCTGCCCAACGTGGACCTGCAGCTGAAGTACTTTGACTTGGGGCTGCCCCACCGGGACCAGACGGAGGACCAAGTCACCATAGATTCAGCCCTGGCCACAAAGAAGTACAGCGTGGCCGTGAAGTGCGCCACCATCACCCCCGACGAGGCCCGTGTGGAAGGTATGTGCCGAAGGTGAGACTAGGCTCCGCCAAAGGGCCCCTGGAGAACATCTGTCCGAGCAAGATGGCGGCTCCAGAGGATGCCGCTGTGTCAGAGGAGGCGGGCAAGTCATCCTGGCCCCAATGCCAGACACGTCTCCCTTATGGCCCCTGCAGAATTCAAGCTGAAGAAGATGTGGAAGAGCCCCAATGGCACCATCCGGAACATCCTGGGGGGGACGGTTTTCCGAGAGCCCATCATCTGCAAGAACATCCCTCGCCTGGTCCCGGGCTGGATAAAGCCCATCATCATCGGGAGACATGCTCACGGTGACCAGGTGGGCTTGTGAGGGGAAAAGGGGCGCCCTGCTGCCAACCCACACGAAGCAGCTTTCTTGGTCCTGGGTGTCCGGGGGCCCGTCCCATGACCGGTTCGAAACCACGAAAGGAAAGGCCTGTGGGGATGTCTGTGGGCTCCAGGAGTTTTTCTACTGCCAGAGCCCCCTATGAAGCGTCAGCAAAGTTGCTAACGTTTTAAACAGATGAAACTTCTGCACTTTATTCAAGTTGAATGTTTACAGGACCTGGAAGTCATTAAGTGAATGTGAATGGGATACAATCTGCTGATCCAATCCAAAAATATTTTCCTGACTACCTGAATTCAGGCCCCAATAAAAATGTGGTAAAAATCTAAAGTGTGCTAAAAATCTAATCCTTATCTCAGTCACAGCTTCCCAATGGGGACACAACCTCTGTGGGACGGACAGCTTCTCCTTAAAGATAAACTTGAATTCAAGCAGTTGGGACAAGGACAGAAGCCATACTCAGGACAGGACACTTCCTAGTGGGGGGTGAGGTGGGCAGAAGAGCCAATGCGGCAGGCAGAATTGTCAGGAAATGTACCAGGGAAAAGCAAGGTGGGTGCGGGCAGCCATAATGCATCTAAGTGCAAGTCGTCAAATTACCCCGTGTCCCAGATTAGACCAGAGGTTACAAAAACAGGTAGGGGACAAAGAAAGCTAAGGAATTTCCCACGGCTGGTCTGAAGCCTGAACATGAGAAGAAAAGGCCAGTTTTCTAGCCAGGCCATTCTGGAGCCTCTGCTGGACTCCCCTCAGCAGTGTTGGGTGGGGGAGCGAGCAGTGGTTGATCCTCCTGGATTTTTCCTTTTTCAAAGCATTATTTCTGCCTAAAAATGCAGTTCTTAAAACCTTTCTTGCTTTTAACTGGGCGTAACTGCTTACCCTAGATGGATTTTGATCTTGGTTTCCTTATAGCCTTTGTGTCTTGTAGGGTAGGATTGGCTGTAATAACCTCTGTTTTTCAGTACAAAGCCACAGACTTCGTGGTGGATAAATCAGGGACCTTTAAGATGGTTTTCGTGCCCAAAGATGGCAGTGGAGCCAAGGAGTGGGAGGTCTTTAACTTCCCAGGCGGGGGTGTCGGCCTGGGCATGTACAACACCGATGAGGTGAGGAAGAGGGGCAGCTTGGGCAGAGGGGACGGGCCAGGACTCACACAGTCCCAGCTTTCCCTGGGGGAGTGCCCAGGCTCACAGGGGTGGGGGCGGGGTTGGGGTTTGCTGAATGTTCCTCCTCTGCCTTGGGGAGGGAGGGGAGCTCCACAGGCAGGCTAGTGCCCCCCCCCCACCATGTCCCACTGAGCACTCGGCCTGCCTCTTGCAGTCCATCTTGGGCTTTGCCCACAGCTGCTTCCAGTACGCCATCCAGAAGAAATGGCCGCTCTACATGAGTACCAAGAACACCATCCTCAAGGCCTACGATGGGCGGTTCAAGGATATCTTCCAGGAAATCTTTGACAAGTGAGCCATTTAGCCCAATGGGACCGTGGGGGGGAAGCAGCCCCCTTGGCTCTTTTGACAGAGGTCAGAGCCTGCCTACCAGGCCTCCGGTGCCCCTTTGCACTGGCATTGTCCAGGGCTGACCTTGCGTGATGCTGGCCTGTCTTGAGGAGGCCTCCTGTCCTCCTCCCCGTCAGGCACTACAAGACCGAATTCGACAAGCTCAAGATTTGGTATGAGCATAGGCTCATTGATGACATGGTGGCCCAGGTGCTGAAATCAGCTGGCGGCTTCGTCTGGGCTTGCAAGAACTACGATGGAGACGTCCAATCAGACATCCTGGCCCAAGGTATTTACTGGCCCAGCCTGGGGCACACAGCCAGCAGGTAGAGTTCCTGTGCAGGACTATGGGTGAGTGCTCACCCAGGGACGAGAGCAGGACCGAGGTGCTTAGGACCCCATCCTCAGCCCTTAGCATCTCCCTTCACCTGGTGCTGCCTCGCCAGGGCAGCACCTTCCAGGGGAAGCAGCTTGGGTTCAGGGCTCCCATTACTCTAAGGACCACAAAGCAAAGCTGCTTCCTGGGGGGGAAAGCAGAGGGAGACCAGCCACACACCTCCTGACTTCCTAGGCTGGGGGGTGGTGTTACCAGACCACGCTAATGGGAGAACCATCTCACCTCACACCAGCTGTGCCCTGGGTGCCTCTAGGGAGTTGTGCAGGGCTTTGGTGAGCAAAGGGAGCAGCGCCCCCACCTCCTTCCTGGTCAGATGGAACCTGCCTGACCAGTGTTTGGCTTTGCCCCAAGGGTTTGGCTCCCTGGGTCTCATGGCCTCAGTTCTTGTCTGTCCGGATGGAAAAACCATTGAAGCAGAGGCTGCCCACGGCACGGTTACTCGCCACTTCCGGGAGCACGAAAAGGTGAGTTTGCCTGGAGGGTGTCCCCACCTTCCCCAGTCGTGGGGAACTCCAGGCCACCAGAGTCCCCAGAGCACATGCTCTTTGCTTGCACCTCTCCCTCAGGGCCGCCCCACTAGCACCAACCCCATTGCCAGCATCTTCGCGTGGACCCGAGGCCTGCAGCACCGAGGCAAGCTGGACAGCAACCCACAGCTGATCAGGTAAGAGCAGCCCGAGGCCCCCTTGGGCAGTGAGAGGGGGGAGCCAGGGGGTTTTGTGTTCGCATTACCCCGCTGTGGGAAGCCTCTCCCCAGACCGAGGGCCCTGCTCCCTCCCTCAGCCTTCCTCTCCCTCCCCAGGTTTGCAGAGACTCTGGAGAGGGTCTGCGTGGAGACAGTGGAGCGTGGGACAATGACCAAGGATCTGGCTGGCTGCATCCATGGATTAAGCAAGTGAGGCCTGGCTCGGATTGGGGCGCTTTGGCCGGAAGCTCCGCCCTCCCCCGAGTGACCGTCTGCCTCTTGTCTCTCTGCAGTGTGAAGTTAAATGAGCACTATGTGAACACCACCGACTTCCTGGACGCCATCAAAAGCAACCTGGATGGAGCCCTGAGCAAGCAGTAGGCTAGGAGGGACTGCGGACGGGGACTCCGAGCGAGCGTGCGTGCATGCATGGCTGCTCCCTTCAACGGGAGTCCTTTTTGGCCTGTTTCTCAAGCTTGTGAGACCATTGTGGCCACTCTTGGGGAGGAGACCTGGCCCCCTTCCCGTTCTGTGACTGCAGATCTTGCAAGAAGAGAAGAAAATGGTTGAGTGCTGTAATTGCCTTGGGTGCCAAAGAGAGCTATTAAACGATGGCTTCTCCCTTAGTGCGACAGTCAGTCCGTGCGACGCATCCACACCGCTCGAGCACCACCACCCAGTCCGTCTGCCAAACAATATTCATTTATTGCTGAACTTCTTCAGAACTGGAAAATAAACACAGTAGCTCTATGCACAAAAGGGGCAACGCCCCAGGAGTAGAACACGGCGGCCACAGACTGTGCAGGGCGGGCCTTGACCGTTCTGCCAAGTAAGGGGGGGGCGCTTTGGAGTCCACCAGATCAGGGGAGGCTTTCCGACCCAGGCTGCTCTTTCAGAGTTCAGGGCAGAGGTAGATTGCAACACGGCTGGGAAGTGAGCGCTTGCGGTCCGGTCCCGAAGCAGACTGAGGGAGATCTGCTTAGCCTCCCAAGAACCCCCGTCCCCCAGTTGCTTCAGCCAGGACTCTCAGGGTGGGTCTTCAGGGTCGCCCTGGCCAGGTGTGGGAGGTAGAGTAAGGCAAGTGGGGTCCCGCAAGGCCGGCACCCCAGCTAGGGACCACCAACCAGCAGAGCCACACCTGGTCAAGAGGCGGCTTGGGAGGGCCACAGAGGCTGTAATGGAGCAAGAGCTGCAGATCCAGCACGGTCCTCCCTGTGCTCTCCTGTTCCGTGCAGCCCAAGCCCTGCTTTATGGGGGGGGGAATCCCTCCTCCCCCCTTAACCAGGCCCCTCCCGGTCCAACTATAGCATGTTGTAGTAGGCGATCTCCTTCATGGTCTGTTCTGCCAAAGCAGACCCACCACTGGCATTCCCCACTGCTCCGTAGTCGTAGGCGTTTTCCTCATAGTCGTCCATCTCCTGCTGCCCGTCCAGTTCTGAGGGATTGGTGCCTGCCAACTCCAGCATGGGGTCTGGGGAGAAATGCAAACATGCCAGGTTGCTTTGGGGGTCCCTCTGGGAGAAGAGCGTCTGGGGCTCCCCTCTCAGCCATCTTCCCCCCCCCTCCAACCTTGGCTGTCCAGGTTGAGGTCCATCACGCCATGCTTGACTTTCATGTGCCGACTGAGGTTCCCCTTCAGGTTGAATTTGCTGGAGCAGTAAGGGCACTTGAAGGGCTTGCTGCCGGCATGCAGGTGCATGTGGCCCAGGAGGTTGTACATGCGGTTGAAGGACTTCCCACACACCTGTAGACAGAGAAGACAAAGTGTCTCGATGGCAGGCTGGCCAGCTCCTGGCAAGGGCCACATCAGGCCTGCCTGGCCAAGTCCAGAGACCCTCCAAGGGGATGCCTGGAGAGGAAGCAGCAGGCCTTCCAGGAGCCTTTCCAGGTGGCCAACATGCCCCCAAGTTAAAAAGAACACTTGGAACGTGGCCCCAAATGCAGCTGGGGGGGGGCAGACACATGAGATATGAAGCTGTGGCTGTTCCCAGCCTCCCTGCCCCACCCCACCCCGGCGCTACCTTGCACTTGAAGGGCTTGACAGGCGAATGCACGATCATGTGGGTCTTGAGGGTCTGCTTCTGCACAAAGGTCTTGAAGCAGATGTGGCATTGATAGGGGCGCACGCTGGTGTGGATCAACATGTGCCGCTTCATGTTGGCCTGCAGCGTGAACTCTCGCCCACATACCTCGCACTTGAACTCCTTCACGCCCTGAAAGAGACAGAAGTGGCCACAGTGGCCTGGCTAGTAGTCCTGGGAAGGTCTCCGGCTGACCTCAGCAGCTCCAGCCAGGACAGTGAGGCAGGAGAAGGCTGCTGGACCCCTGCGTGACCCCGGCCTACCTTGTGGGTGAGCGAGTGCTGCTTAAGGTGGTGGATCTGGCTGAACTCCATGCCGCACTCGGTGCAGACGAAGGGCCGCACGTTCTGGTGTTTGAGGGTGTGGTTCTGCAGCTGGCTGCGGTAGTGGAAGGACTTGTTGCACTCGGGACACGGGTACAGCGTGGGCCCCTGGTGCGTGGCCAGGTGGCGCTTGAGCTGGGTGAGAGTGGAGAAGTCCAGGCCACATTCCACACACACGTGGCAGCGGCCGCTCTCGTGCTTCCCCTCGTGGGCCTTGAGCTCGCTGGGATAGGCAAAGCCACGGCCACAAAAGCGGCAGCTATAGGGCTTGACATCCGAGTGCAGCAGCATGTGGCGCTTGAGGTGGCTAGTCTGGGTGAAGGCCTTGTGGCACACCTGGCACTTGTGGGGCCGTGTGCCCTGGTGGGTGAGCAGGTGGGTCTGCAGGTGGCTGGGCTGCTTGAAGAGTTTGCTGCAGTGTGGGCAGGAGTGCGGCTTGATGCCATTGTGCCCCAGGATGTGGGTCACCAGGTTGTACTTGGAGGTATAGGACTTCTCGCACAGGCGGCACTGCCAACGCTTCTCTACCAGGTAAGAATCGTCAATCTGGACATTGATGTCCAGGCGGTCCATGTGCACCTTCTTGCTGTGCTCGCCGGGGACCTCCGGCTCAAAGTCCAGGGGCTCCTGCCAGGCAAAGCCTGCCCCACTCTTGCCTTGCTCTGGGGGAGAGGCCGGCAGCTGGTTCTCCATGCCACTCAGGGACGGCAGGCCCGGTGGGAAACTGCAGCCGCTGGGAAAGGCTTCTGCCCTGTCCAGGCCAGCTTGGGGTGGGCTGGGGAACCTTTCCTCATAGGCCCCCAAGGAGTGCTCTTGCTGCGGGGGCCTTCGCGGTGGCTGAGACCGCCTGCTGAAGGGGCCGAGGCTTGCCATCCTGCTGGTGCCGCTCTGTCTGGTTGGCTCAGAACACGGCTCCTCCAGGTTGCTGCTCTCCCCCTGCTCTTCAGGGCCACCAGCAGGTGCTTCGGGGCTCCCCTCCTCCTCCTCCTCCATCTCGCCCCTCTCGTGCTTCACCTTCGGCACCAGGCGCACAGGGGGCCGCTTCCTCCTCCGGGCCTGTTTCCCAAAGGAGGCTTCCGCCTCCGGCCCTTCCTCTTCCTCAAGGGGCTCCCCCTGGGATGGACCAGCCGGGCTGCTGCCTTCGGGCTGTTTCAGTTCAGCGGCTGCTGCGTCGTCATCCAGTTTTCCTGCCAAACTGGAGAAAATACTGTCTGGATTGACCGTGCCTCCCAGGAACTCATTTTCGGACACCAGACCCAGGACAGCAGCTTGGGCCAGCGACAGCACCACCACTGCCTCCGTCTGGGTCCCGGAGCTGGCAAAACGTTCCATGCCTTGCACCATCCAGCTGAGCTGCAGCACCTGCAGGAAGGAGAGAGGAAAGGAAGCTGTGAGCTCGTGCCTTCTAGTGCGGGCACAGCACCAAGCTTGACACCAGGGAGCCACCAATTCTCTGGCCTTGCCCAAAGTCCAGCCAGAAGCCCAGGCATCTCCATCCACGCTGGCAGGAAGCCCAGGCATCTCCATCCCAGGCAAAATTTCATTCCGAAGGAAGCCAAAAGGCAGCTACGGGCATCCTTCTCTCACCCCGGAGAATCACAACTGCCAAATAACATGTGGTTCTCACTTAACAACTATGATGTTGACTGTTAAGTGACCATCTGAAGTTGTGACATCACTGAAGACGTAACTTTACAACCGGTCCTTGCACTTATGACCAACACATCATCCCACGGTCACATGATCACCATCTGGCAACAGGCTTCTGGCATGCAAAGACACCGAGTTGGAAAAATCACAAGTTGTGGTCAAGTGATGTCTTGCTTAGCGACCACACTGCTTAGCAATGGAATTGCAATCCCAACTGTGGCCGTTAAAGAGACACGCATCAGGAGTCTACTTGCATCATTTCCAGGTCCACTGGAGCATTTTTTCACCTTCTGATTATGAGGAGAATTTAACTGAAAACATGGGCCCAGATGTGGTCCCCGTCAGAGTCCTCAGAGCAACACCACCAAGCCCCGCCAGGCAGGCCCGAGGGCGGGGCCAGCAAGGAGCCAGGTGGGGCCCCGGGTATCGTCTGCCACAAGGGGCCGCCCGGAGCGTCTCTGGAGAGGGAGCCAAGGGGGGCTGCCTTGAGGGCTCTCGGGAAGCAAAAGCCACCTACCCGCCTGAGCCGGGCTCCACCTGCCGAGGGACCCCCCACCCGGGCGCCCAGGGAAGCTCCGCGCGGCCTCCCCGGCGAGGGCCCCGCAGCCTCCGCGCCCGGCCGGCAGGGACAGCCGACGAGGGGCCTCCAGAGAGACCTTCCGGGAGCCGCGGCCTCCTCCGACCGACCGGAGGCTCCACCAGCCGAGACGCCGCCCAGGCCGGAGCTTCCGCCTCAACTGCCCGGACCGGGCGAGCCGCAGGTGCGGAGCCCCGCCCCTCAAAGAGGGGGCGGAGACGGGCGGGGCCTCCGGGGCAGCCCCGCCCTTCCGCGCTTGGCTCCCGCCCGGCGATCCCGCCCAGCGGAGGCGGCCGCCTTGCTCGCGCCGGAAGAAACCTCGCCGGGCCCGCCCCCCGCCTCGCTCGCACACGCCCCGCCCTGTTCCGTCTCCCAAGCAACGCCCCGCCCATCTCCTCTGCCTCGCAGCTCTCCCCCCTCCCCCGCGGCGCTTCCCGGGCAGATTGGAGCCGGGTCCCTCCGCCCCCCCCCCCCGCCCCAATGTCCCCAAGCGCTTTTCCGACAACTGTGCCGGGGGGGGGGGCACTGTTTAGCCCCGCAATCCGGGAGCCCCCTTGGGAGCAGTTGCCCGCGCAGAGAGGCTTCTCCTCCGACGGCCCCGCTTGAAAAGCCGAGCAGAGTCCCTGGGAAGCGGCGACGGAGCTTCCCCTCCCCCCCCCGGGCTCCTGCCCTGCCCAACCCCCCGCTTGTCAGAAAAGCAAAGCAGGCGCTTCTATCCTCTCCTGTGCGCCTTCCCGCCCTCCAGGCAACGCACCCCTTGCCCAGAGGACCGTCCAGAAGTGGAGCTAAAGCAGCTTCATGACTGCTGGTCACAACCCTGTAACACAACCACAGGGCTTCAACTGGCGCCCACGGTTGTTAACCCTCTACCAAAGGCATCTTGTTTAGGTATCACAACACACATTTTGCTATTTTGCACCATCGTGATTTATATTGGGCAGACCTGGATGATGCAACGTGGAATGTAAGGCTGCCTAACGTTTGACGTCCTGAGCTGTTTGAATACTGAAAAAAATGGCATATAACTCCTGTTCCTTGAGCATCTGACCTCCTCGGCACAATGCAAGCAGATCAGATTGATGGAAGGACTCGAGGGATGCGCTGCACCCACAGACATGAACTCCTCCCACAGGCTGCCCCCCACCCCATCTCCCTCAGCAACGAAGAATACAGACTCCCCTCCAAAGCCTTCAGTTGTCGGCCCTACAAGGAGGGAGCCCCTGGGTGGGGAGGAGGGACTGTAAAAATAAAGTCCTGGCTGTGACAGCATGATGATGATGATGAAAATTATTTGCCACCTACCTCACCATGGGGTTAACTCTAGGCAGCTCTCAACCATAAAAAATGAAGAGATAAAAAGGAAGTTTAAAGAAGCGAAAGTGAAATAGAACAATAAAATAAAATAACCGACGAAAAAGAAAAAGAGAGACTACATCAATACGATTAGTTAAAAAAAAGATGGCTGGGAGGACAGAGACTTGGGTCACCATGTGTAGAAATATAGAGTTGAGTATCATCTGCATATTGATAGTATCTCAACCCATGGTGACGGACGGAGCTGGTGACCCTTTGAGAGCTGTAGAAAGTTATTCTATGTCTAAGGATGATCTCGCCCAGCGGCTTCATGTATAGGTTAAATAGAGAGCACAGAGCCCTGCGGCACCCCACAAAACAGAGGCTGTGAGTCTTGCTCCCATCAACACCAATTGGGAGCAACCTCAGAGAAAGGAACTGAAGCAGTTTAAAACTCGTGAAGCCAGCCCAAGCGGATATCATGGCTGACAGTCTCAAATGCCACTGAAAAGTCAAGAAGAGCAACAATGGTCGCACAATCTCTATCTCGCTCTCGCCAGAGACCATCCATAAGTGCGACCAAGACTGTTTCTGTCCCTGAATCCAGATTGAAAGTCATCCCGGAAATCCGTTTCATCCAGGACACTCTGGAGTTGTCAAGCAACCACCTTTTCTACCACTCCCTGTAAAGAAAAGATAGGAAACTGGATGAAAATTATCCAGGCAGGTGGGGTCAAGGGACGGTTGCTTAAGGAGAGGACAGACCAGAACCTCCTTAAAAGATCCCAGGAATATCCTCTCACAGTCAGGATTTTTTTTACTGCATGAACCCATTTGCTGGTCACCATCTGGAGGCTTTCAGCCAGGATGGACAGGAATCTAAAGGACAGGTTGTTGCACTGACAGCACAGAGTACCCTGTCCACTTCCTTAGGGGCAACAGGGTCAAATTTATCCCAAATTACTAGGCAAGTTAATGCCTGAGCACCTTATAAATTACTAGGCAAGATAATGCCTGAGCACCTCATAAGAACCTGCACCTCACAAGAGTTCCAACCAGGAACAAATCCAAGCAATTTTATTTGACAGGTGTTCAACAAATTCTTTTGGTGTCAGTGATCCAAGCCCCACCTCTTTGCACTGCACCTCTTGCAATGCGCAAAAGGGGTGGGGCTTCAATTGCACAGCTGTGGCCACCATGTTGGCTTTTTAACCCTTCTATGGATGCCCCTGGTGCTTCAATTCACAACTGCTAAGAATGGCAAATCGAGCAAAGGGTTTAAAAGGTGAAGACAGGCTGAGATTGCAAGCAGCAATCTGTGGCACCAGGACAAAATCCTAACATAGCTGCAAAGATGGATCAGATCACCCTGGTCTTGCCTGGCTGTGAGGACTATTAAACAGTGGCCCAGCCTGCCTCCAAGAGTCAGGGAGGTTTTCAGGAAAAGACAGGATGGCCATTTGTCTATGATGATACGAGGATTCCCTCCCTGGATGGGGTTGAAGGTCTCTCCAAAGTCTCTCCCAACATTAAATAATGGGACAGGACAGGATAGGATATATAACTATTGTATTATGGCTGACTGACCAACTTTATATCCAGCATATATAAGCACTTCTCAGTGGAACTACAACTACATATCGGTGGACCCAGATTGTTGGGGGCAATATGCTGACTTTGTAAGTCACTTAGAGAGGGCTGTAAAGCACTTGAAGCGGTATATAAGTCTAAGTGCTATTGTTACATGGAGGGAAGCATGCAATGAGGTTCTGTCCTAGGCCGTCTTCATCTTCCTAAACAATTTAGATGAGGGAATAGAAAGGGAACCAATTTTTTACTTGCAGGGTGTGTGTTTCATTAATTCCATCCAATCATAATAGTTATATAATTTAGAGGCGATCCCACTCTGTGGTTCTGGGCAGCTTTAAAAGAATAGGAATAATGAGGTGGAGCGAATGTCTGTGGACATTCTCGGTCATCCAGGTCACAGTTGTCTCAAAGGTGCTTTTTCAAAAGGCAACTGGACTGTTTTTTCCTTGAGGTAGGAGATCTTTCACTTCTTGGATGGGAAATGAAACATCTTAGTTTACCATAATGGAGCCTGAGTTTCTTTCTCCACAACAGATCTCTAAAGTTTCCAGGCCTTTGACAACCTCACTTGGGCAAGACATACAATTGGGTATCCTCAGCCTACTGAGGAAAATGGATTCCAATCTCTCCCCATCAATACAGCCTGGGAACAACCATGAGAAAAAAGTGAACCAGCAGAACATGGTACCCTCCACTCCCAATTTCCACAGCCAGCATGGAAGGATACTACAAGTGATGGTACTGGAAGCTGCTGACGGGCAAGGAGTGGTGGTTGCCACTGCCTTCTTCATGGCCAAAGAGCTGCCCCTCTCTCAAAGAAGCTGGGCCCAACTAGAGACTCCTCCAGGCATCTTTAACAATCTGCATGTAACAAAGGAGGTGGGGGGGGCGTGCTCACAGGTTAAAGGACCTTGTCCACTTCATTACTTAACCAGTAAAACCTGCTCCAGGAACCCCACAAGTCAGCCACTCAATTGGAGCCCAACTCTGAGCAGAACAACTTCATCTGCCGGACATCTGGAATATTCTGCACAGGGCCCCTTTCGTCAGTTTATCCTTCCCCATTAAGTCACCCTAAAGCCAACTGCCACCTGGGTCTTTGGCCCCCTAGCAGAGTCCCTGCATTTGTCTAGGGCGCTGCACTGTTTCCCCCAGAGCGCCTGCTTGGTATTTCCATTACCACCATTCACCAGAAATGGGCTACTATCACCAATCTCAGGATTCCACTTTCCTTGCTCTGCGAGGCTCCTCCTGGCTTTTCCATAATGCTCTTTAGTAAACTAGAGAAGGTTTAGCTAAGTTGCCAGACAACCTCAATCAGTGCCCTGTGCAGCATGCTCTGCTAGCCATCAGTTCTGACATATTTTAGTCAGTGTGTCACACAGCACAATCCATCTTTTGCTTCAGGTATGTTGTGCAGGCCAGCAACTCTAATATAAAGACTATCTGAAGTCAGGAAACTATTGTACTTAATGGTGACTTGGCAGACTGAGGATGGAGGGAAGGGAACAGCTGGCCTGAGCATTTCCCACCCGCAACTGCCCCCCTGAGCTGCTGGACACAAAATTAGAAAAAGAAGCTTATTACCCAGAGAGTTGAGAATGGCACATTAGAGAACCACCAAATATTTAATTTTAAACTAAATTATAGTTTGGTCTTATTTAGAATTTTGTTTGCTCTAACTAGATTGCTGTCCCGGGGGATTTCTGGAGTGACCCTGGGCATGCTGATGGGATGGATTCCTCCAGCTGCCCCCCCAGCCCAACAGGAGGACCATCTCTTTTTTACCAGGTCACACTGTGGGCTTCAGCTCACCACCCCTGCGTTGCATCTGGGCTGCAGCCTGGCCCTGCTTTCCCCCAGCTGTAGAATCCTTTGCAGTGAACAAGAGCCACAACTAGCTAGCTGGGTGAGCTCTGTGCCATTAACCGAAAAATGAATGGCAAGTGAGGACAGGATGGGTCAGGAGCGGACCGAATTCTCCCTCCTGCCCAGGCCCAGGGGCAGCTCCTGAGGCCACCGAGGGGGACGTGGCAGGCCTCCAGTTGCTGGATGCCGCCCATCTGGGAGAGAAAGCCCTTCTCTCTGGCTGAGAGAGGCTTTGTTTGTTGGGGCAGATATTCCCCCCACACACAACAGACATGCAATCTTGATTTTTAACTGAGTGTGTGAGTGAGTGATTTCTTTTTTGCAAGATTTCTTAAGGGTAGATTCTTCCTCTTTTCATTTGGCCACCTTCATTTTCTGCTCAGTTGGGAATTAACTTTCTTCTCCCTCCCGCCCCCCCCCCCCTCGGAAAGAGAGAGAACGTGAAAAGCCAAAAGGATTTTACATCTTTACACAAGGGGGGGTTGGCACAGCCTGTGAATCCGGGCTCCTTTCTTTTCAAGCGCTTCTCCTCTTTCCCCTTCCTGCAGCTCCATTCAGCCTTTCTTTTCAGAGCTCTCCATCCCCCCCTTCCTTTTTCCATCGCTTTTCACTCTGTTTCTCTCACCCCCACCCCCCTTTGAGGCTCCTTTCCCCCCTTTTATCCTTCCTCTATTCAGTTCCTCTAGCATGTGTGAGTGTGTGTGCGCACACTGCTTCTTTTTAAATAGCTTTTCTATTTTCAGAGAGCACATGGAACATGTAGGAAGAGAAATAATTTCAGCAAAAAAGGAACGTGAAAGTCTCTCTTGTTATTTTAGCAAAAGTTATTTTATACCAGGTCTTTGTAAGACAGTAAAGCTCTTATTCTCTTGGAACTGTGATTGTCTCTCCATAAGCAGCACAAATGTCCCCATATTAAAAAAAATATCCAGCTGGGACTCTGGTGCGTGTCCTAGTGGTGCAACCGCCAGCAATTTCCTGTGGGCTCATCTGGAGCATGGCTGTTCCTCGGCCTGCAAGTGGTCGCCTGCCTCTTTCTTTTGGGCCACTCTGGGATCGGGTCTCATGTGTGTGCCAGGCCAGCCAGAGTGGGCAACTGCAGTCACTGCCTCTTGAATTAAAAGGCTGCTCTAGAAGAGACGCCTCACTCAGGTGGCGGCAGGACATCTCTCTCTGTAAACGTGACAAAGGAATCTAGAGAGGTATTCCCAGGTAGGGTTGGCAGCCCAGGTGGCTGTCATTCTACCAAACGAGAAGGAAGAAGCAGCCTGTTGGGGCCACTGGAAACACCCTGCTTAGTTTTTGATATTTGGGAAGATGGACGGCAAAGGGCTCTTTCTCCAGAATTATCCCAATTGTAGCTCGGCCTTTTGCATGGCTTCTGAGACACTCACATCCCACAGCAGGAGACCAGAGGCAGAGAGGCTCACGCAGAAAGCGGTCGACCCCCTGAGCTGCTCATGGGAGTCCTGTCTAACTAGTTGTTAGTTACAATTGCTGAAGATGTGACAGAGGCGCTAGGAAGCTTTTTTTGATAAACTCACAATAAGGGGAAATCAAGTGCAGCAGCTCGTCAGTGAGGATAGAAAATGCTAACAGATAAAAGGCAAAGGGTATTTAACGCTTGCTTTGCTTCAGTGTCTTGTTCAACAAGGAAGTATGTAGCCAACAGGACAAAGAGGAGAAAAAAAACTTGAGCTGATTGAAATCCGGGCAGGCAATAACAGTTTATTTTGAATGAGTTTAAATCTCCAAGGCTACATGGGGAGGTACTGAGGGATGACAAAGGATATTAACACTGGGCCCTGCCCAACAAAATGTAATTCAGGGGTGAGAAAAGCCAGGTTTTACACTTAGGCAAGAAAGATCAAATGCACAGGTAAGAGAATAGATGGCATCTGGCTCAACAGCAATAAATGTAAGAGGGATTTAGGAGTCCGAGTGGACCACCAGTTAAGTATGACCTAGCAGTATGCTGTAGCTGCCAAACAGCCAATGCAATTCTATTAATCCTCTGCATTAACAGAGGGAAAGAATCAAGTTCATATGAAGTGTTGGTATCACTTTGGTAAAACCATACTTGGAATATCACATCCAGTTTTGGGCCACCAGAATATAAAAAAGATGTTGAGACTCTGGAAAGAGTGCAGAGAAAAGCAACAAAAATGATTAGGGGGCTGCAGGCTAAAATAGAACAGTTGCAGGAATTGGGTATGGCTAGTCTAATGAAAATAAGGACTGCGACATGATAGCAGTGTTCCAATATTTGAGGGGCTTCCACAAACAAGAGGTGGGGATCCACCTATTCTCCAAAGCACCAGAAGGCAGGACAAGAAGCAATGGATGGAAACTAATCAAGAAGAGAACCAACCTAGAATTTGACCGTAAGCGTCGCAGCGACAGAGTCTGGGAATTAGCAGGCTCTGATGAGCTCTGCGAAAACCCGGACTGATGAACCGCCACCAAGGGGTCTTCAGACCAGATCCATCCTGTAGGGACGGGGAAGAAGAAGAGGGACCTCGGAAGACCAAGAGGAACAGGTAAGTCCCTCGAAGGTCAGAGGAATCTCTCTCCGATTCTGCAGTGGAGGCGGCAGCCGTTATGGCTGTCAAGAAGCTGGGGCAACCAGACTAAATATCGAATGGTGAAAGCAACGGAGTTTTTGAAGCCGGGTGAATGACAGCCGACCCACAGGCGAGATAACAACAACAACAATAACAACAATTATTTTGAACCCCCCAGTGTAAAATTAGCAGCTAACAGGCACAGGGGAAGAAAAGAGAAAGCAAGCGGAATTTAAAGGGACAAACCTGAAAAGAAAATTGATTTTTGAATAAAATTGACTGGAAAATTTTAAGAATTAGAAGAAAGAACCCCAAAATTGGCTAAAGGATTGGAAAGAAAATAAATAGATCCTTTCTTGCTGAAAACTAAGAAAAATAAAACAAAAGACAATTGGATATTAAGCTCTGCAATAGAAGTGCTTTATACCTAAAAAAAAAAAAAAGAGGGGAAAAGCATTGTTTTAATTCGGACTGGACTATAAAATTGATTTGATACTTTCTAAGTTAAAAAGAAGCAAAAAAGAAGCTAGATTGTTAACAAAGATTGATACAAAATGGACACTCTGTTAAACAAGAGAATTGTGGATTCTAGAGAGACATCTTCAGGAGAAAAAAAGAGTACTGCAATTTGGAATTTTTGTTTTGGAAAACTTTGAATCATATGTGCCCCTTCTCTGTGGGGGCACCTACCCTCTGGAATCAACTGCCCCCAGAGATAAGGAGAATCCAAGACCTCAGTGCCTTCCACCGTGCCCTTAAAACCCACTTTTTCCAGCAAGCCGGGCTGGCTTAGGAAGAAATTTTTTTAAAATTTTTAAATGTTTAATTGGTTTGTGGTTTTTTAAATTTTGGGCCAAATTTATATAGATTTTAATTGTTTTTAATATTTGTATTTCATGTTTTTAATACTGGCTGTGCACCGCCCTGAGTCCTCAGGGAGAAGGGCGGTATATAAATTGAAAAATAAAATAAATAAATAAATAAATATCAGTGCTGGCCATGAGAACTTTTGGGGAGGATTGCTTTGTTTGTAAGCGGCCTGACTTTGGGGAAGAAAAGGGAAAACAATGGAACTTTTAAATCTGGAACAATACTAATACAGAAAGAATAAAATGGCGCAGGAAATTAGAGAAATGATGGAAATGATGTATTCATCATGGAAAGCGGAAATAAGAGGAATAATTACGATGCTACATGGAGAATTGAAACTTGAGGATCCAAAAACTCTATCCTGGTCCTATTAGATCTCTCAGCGGCTTTTGATACCATCGACCATGGTATCTTACTGCACCGGCTGGAGGGGTTAGGAATAGGGGGCACCGTGCTTCGGTGGTTCTCCTCCTTCCTCGCTGACCGTTCGTAGTTTGTGTTGGCAGGGGGGCAGAGGTCGACCTCGAGGCACCTTATTTGTGGGGTGCCGCAAGGGTCAGTCCTCTTACCCCTTCTGTTCAACATTTATGTAAAACTGCTAGGCGAGATCATCCGTGGTTTTGGGGTGAGTATTCATCAGTATGCTGATGACACACAGCTATACATCTCCACCCCAGACCACCCCAATGATGCCCTTGCTGTGATGTCCCGTTGCCTGGAGGCCGTGCGGATCTGGATGGGGAGAAACAAGCTCAGACTCAACCCCTCCAAGACCGAGTGGCTGTGGCTTCCGGCGTCCCGGTATAGTCAGCTGGTACCATCACTGACAATAGGGGATGAGATCTTGCTCCCCACAGAGAGGGCCCGCAACTTGGGTGTCCTCCTGGATTCACGGTTATCTTTGGAAGATCATTTGACGGCCGTGGCCAGGGGTGCCTTTTATCAGGTTCGCCTGATTCGCCAGTTGCGTCCCTTTCTGGATCGGGACGCCTTGCGCACAGTCACTCATGCCCTAGTTACCTCCCGTATGGACTACTGTAATGCTCTCTACATGGGGCTCCCCTTGAAAAGCACCCGGAGGCTCCAACTGGTCCAGAACGTAGCCGCGCGGGTGATTATGGGCGCAGCTCGTTACGCCCATGTAACACCTCTCCTATGCGAGCTGCACTGGCTCCCGGTGGTCTTCCGGGTGCGATTCAAGGTGTTAGTTATCACCTTTAAAGCGCTCCATGGCTTAGGACCTGGGTACCTACGAGACCATCTTTTGCCACCAATAGCCTCCCACCGACCAGTTCGTTCTCACAGGGAGGGACTACTCAGGGTACCGTCAGTCAAATTATGTCGACTGGCGACTCCCAGGGGGAGGGCCTTCTCTGTGGGGGCTCCAACCCTTTGGAATGAACTGCCCCCGGAGATACGGAATATCCCTGATCTCCGTGCTTTCCGCCGTGCCCTCGAGACCCTGATGTTCCAACAGGCGGGGCTAAACATACGAACATGTGAATGATTTTTTAAATGTTATCTAATTCTGGGTTTTATTTAATTGACCAAACTAAGTAATAATTTTAATTAGCAATTTTATGATGTTTGTGTGTCTATATTTTTCTTGACTGTACACCGCCTTGAGTCCTACGGGAGAAAGGCGGTATAGAAATATAATAAATAAATAAATAAATAAATAAATAAATAAATAAATAAATAAATAAATAAATAAATAAATAAATAAATAAGAGAGAGAGCATGTTCAAGCCGACAAGGAAACAAAGACGGAGAAGCAAGACACAGAGACTGAAAACAAAAAAGAAGATAAAGACCCGGTGGTCTTCTGGGTGCGCTTCAAGGTATTGGTTACCATCTTTAGAGTGCTCCATGGCTTAGGACCTGGGTATCTACGAGACCGCCTTCTGCCACCGGTAGCCTCTCACCGGCCAGTACACTCCCACAGAGAAGGGCTCCTCAGGGTGCCATCGGTCAAACAGTGTCAAGTGGCGGCCCCCAGGGGGAGAGCCTTCTCTGTGGGGGCACCTGCCCTTTGGAACGAGCTCCCCCTGGAGATACAGAGGATCCCAGATGTATGCACTTTCTGCCGTGCCCTCAAGACTTTTTTATTCCAACAAGCTGGGCTGGCCTAACTCTTTTTAATTTTAATTTTAATTTGCTTTTTAAAAAAGGGGTGTTTTAATTAGTATGGGCCAAATTTGTTTAATATGTTTTAAATTGTTTTTAAATTTTATATTGTATGTGTTTTATCTTTGGCTGTTCACCGCCCTGAGTCCTTTGGGAGAAGGGCGGTATATAAATCCAAATAAACCTAAACCTAAACTTAAAAAGGAGGTTTTTAGAAATTACATTGGGATTAACAATGGAAAAAAACAGAAAAGGCAGAAAGAGTCAAAGAAGGAGAGAAGGGAGGAAAAGAAAGAACACAAAAAACTTAAATGATTACACTGGGATTAACAGGGAAAAGGAAAAAAAGAGGAAAAGGATGGGAAATGACAGGAAATGCAGGGCAAAATAGAAGAGTTCAGATTTGTGAATCACAGAATGATTACACTGGGATAAACAGTGGGATAAATACTAGAGAAGTAGGAAAAGGAGAAAAGAGATAGGAAACAATGGGAAATTTAGGGCAAAAGAGAGTTTAAGATTTCAAAATACAAAAGAAAAAAAGGGGAAAGAAAAAGGTGAAAATAAAAATGGGAAGGGAGAAAAAGAAATGAAAGAGAAAACCATATGATTGCAAAAATGAAATGAATAATAAACTGTAACAATTGAAATAACTAGTATTACAATAAATTGTAATGTTGAAATATGAATTGTAGTATAAAAATGGGAAACTTTATGATTGCAAAATGAAATGAATAACAATTGGAATATTTGTATTGTGTTTCTCTTTTTTTTTCTTTTAAGAAATATGAATAAGTTTAAATTGTAACAATTGAAATGGATAACAGCTAGAATATTTTTAAGTTAATTATTATGTGAAGAAAGTAGAAATGTTTAATTGTGATATACTAAAATGTTGGGATTTGTATTTTCATGATATAAAATAAGAGGACTTATTATTATTATAAGAATTAAACTTATATGTAAGTAAGTACATATGTAAGAATATGTAACATTACATAATGAAACAAGGTGAGGATAGATATACAAATAGATGACAATGGGAAGGGGCAAAATATAGAAGGGAAAAACTGAATTTGATTAAGATTAAGATTAGAGGTGAGAATGTAGGGTAATATTGGTTCTTAAAAAATAGATGAGAAATGAATATGGCAAAAAAGTAATATAGAAACTCTAAACTTTTTTTTTTTTAATTTGATTTATATGCCGCCCTTCTCTGGAGACTCAGGGCGGCTTACAATGCGTTAAGCAATAGCCTTCATACTTTTGTATATTTATACAAAGTCAGCTTATTGCCCCCACAATCTGGGTCCTCATTTTACCTACCTAAGAAAAGATGGAAGGCTGAGTCAACCTTGAGCCTGGTGAGATTTGAACTTACAGTAATTGCAGACAGCTTGATGTTAATAACAGTGCTTTAGTCTGCTGCGCCACCAGGCTCCTTAATTGAAATGGTCTTTTTAAAAAAATAGATGAAACTCAATTGAAATGACTAAACATTGTTTAAATTTGTGAACCAGCCAAATACTCTGTTCAAAGAAAATACATTGTATGTTTGTATGTGTGTTTGTCTAAAAAAATAAAAAAACCTTTTTTATTAAAAAAAAAAAAAGAGAACCAACCTAGAACTAAGGAGACATTTCGTGACAGTGAGAACAATTGACCCATGAAACGGCTCCCTTCCAGAACTTGTGGGTGCTCCATCACTGGAGGCTTTTAAGGAGAGACTGGACAGCCATTATCACATTTAACATAGAAAAGTACTGTATACAGTTCTTCTCATAGGAAGCCAATACTAAATACCCAGATGCGGAATGAGGGCTCTCTGACTTGACAATATGACTTGTAAAGAAGATAATGGAATTTATTATAACTTGAGCCTGAGTCAGCAATGTGATGTGGCTGCAAAAAAAGGCGAAGGCAATTTTATCCTTCAACAAAGGAAGCCAACTCCTAAAGCCCCAGAGGCAAAAGTTCCACTTTACGCTGCTTTGCTGACACCCCTCCCTTCACGACCCTCACTTGAGGGATGTCTGTTAGCCAGCCAGCTGAGTCGGGTCCAGGAACCTGGGACGAAATCCTATGGAAAGAAACGGATCAAGCTGAGCACGTGGAGCCTTGAAGAAAGAAGGCTGAGGAAGGGCACATGGCAACCTTTTCTGTCCTTCCAAAATCCTGGAGACAGAAGAATGGACCAAACACATCCAGAAGAGGGATTCTGACTTAACGTTAGATAAACTTCCTGGCAGGAAAAGCCCTTAAAAAGCAACACTGGTTTCTGGGGGTGGGGGAGAGTGGAGGGTCTTCCTTCCCTAGATGCATTCAGGTGGGTCCAGCCAGCCTTTTGAGCGGCCACTTGGATTTCTGTCCTGAGCAAGTGGCTAAAGCCTAAGCAGTTGTCACCCTTCTACAACACTTGCCAGAGAAAAAGTTAAACCCTTCATTTGAATCTGAATCTGAATGGAGATGGGGGAGGGGCACGGGGGAGGGCAAACGCAGCATCTTCCTTCCTGTCTTCAGGGCATCAGCTGAGGCACTTCAGAAAGCCTCTTTTGGAGAGGCCGGCCAAGCAGAGGAAAGGTCTGCTAGCCGAGACTGGATGGGTGGGGGGCTGAGGGGGCCCTCCAAGCCCAAGTGTTAGGGACACAAACAGCCCTGAGAGAGGCAGGCAATGGCAAGAGGGCTGAAGAAGAGGGGAGGGGCCCCACGGTTGCTCCTGTGCTTAGTCTGGGGAAAAAAATTCCCCATAAATAAATGCAAATGCAGTATGGTGAAAGCAGGCGAAGTTGAAAGACAGGCTTTGTTCAGGACACATCCAACAGAACAGGAGACAATCTATAATGTTTCCAGCTGCACAGTAGAAAAGCCAAAGCAAGAAACAAAAGTGAAATAGCTTTGTATTACAGACAGTCCAGCCCGATGGAACAAATGGAGAAAAAAAAGCCCCTCACCTCTCTGGTAGGTCTGACCTAACTCAAATGGCAATTCAAAAACGTTTGGATATTTCTTGCTGATAACTCCACAATCCACATCGCAGACAAAAAGGGATTGTCATTTATGCTCACACTTTACAATATAAATCCTGCCAAGGAAGCTTACATCGACATGGATGATGCTACCTAGTTTGATAATGCCTGCAAGGAACAACCAGGTTCAGAGAGCACCAAGGATGCCACCGAAGCTTACATCAAGTTAGAAACCAGAGACTGGGAAGATACAATGGAGTCCCCACCTCTGGAGTCATACAGAATATTCGCCACTCCCTTTCTGTGCAACAACCGTGGGAAAAATTGTATTTCCCCATCTCTTTCCTAGCCAGGTCCTTCCTCTCTTCCTCCCAGAGCTTGGCTCCTGGAGCTTTCTCCTCTTAGGGAGCCTCCTCTGCACCTGACCCCATTTTTCAGTTGCCCCGTTGAACTGCGATGCCCAAAATTGCAGACAGCTTCAAAAGGGATCTGACCAGGGCAGAGTGGGCCAATTACCAGAGGGAATATGGCATTTAGGGTTCTCATCAGTGGTGAAATCCAAATTTTTTTACTATCGGTTCTGTGGGCATGGCTTGGTGGGAGTGGCAGGGGAAGAATACTGCAAAATCTCCATTCCCACCCCATTCCAGGGGAAGGATACTGCAAAATCCCCATTCCGTCCTAACTCTGGGGCCAACCAGAGGTGGTATTTGCCGGTTCTCCGAACTACTCAAAATTTCTGCTACTGGTTCTCCGAACTGCTCAAAATTTCCACTACCAGTTCTCCAGAACCTGTTAGAACCTACTGGATTTCACCCCTGGTTCTTGTCTTTTCCTCATTGTCGACACCCAGATTCTTCTCACGTGTTCTGCCGCCAAGTCAGATCTCCCCTCTGCTGGGATCACTTTGAATCTTCTTTCTCCTTTACAGACAAAGGCTTCTGCTTTTGAAAGGAGGCAGTAATGCCGCTAGCAACACTGTCTCTTCACCCATTTTCAGGAACAAGTCTACCTCCCTTCCACAAGAGACTCCTTCAGCTACCTGAAGTCAGCTATCGTGTCTGTCCCAGTCTAGGAATATACCCAGCATCTCCAAGTGCCTCAGGTGAGGCTTCTTTCCAACCTCCTTATCCATCTTGGATGCCACCTTCGGACATGCTTGTTTCTCAGGGGATTTCATAAGAGGTGGCGCAGAGAATTAGGTGCAATACTTGTTTGCTTATTTATAAAATTTGGAGGCTGCCAACCATTCTGATTCTTGGCAACATCACGTCAGAGAGGAATAAGGGCTTCTTTTTATGCTGACATTCTACTCTTATTGAAGCAGCCGAGGATTTGACTGTTTTATACCTACATCACTTAATTGTGTTGCTTTTAGCTTCTCGCCCAGGTCCTTCTAGCACATGCTACTATTCAGCATGCTGCCCACAATATCACTCCCATGTCCTTGATTTTTCATCCCAAACATATTTTTCTCTGCTGAAATTCATCTTGCCATTTTCTATCCATTTCTCCAACTGATATATTACGATCCTCCTGAACCAAACTGCCTCCAAGCCATCTATAAACTTGCTAAGCGGCACAGGGCCTTGACTAGCTTGATGCAAAGGAGGGGCATCCATTTCTTGGGCACAGCTGCTCAGCCACATCTGTACTGATCTAATGATGATCAGCCTCAGGTCTATGTGGCAGGTCTTGGAACCTTGACCTCATTGACAGTTGCCAGATGCTCCTATCATCCCTTTATTTCTTTGGTTGCTTCCCACCCCATCCCCGTTTGTCCCTTGTTCTCCTTCAGCCCATTTGGAGGCCAAAGCAGAAAAAAGGTCCTCCCTTCCTGCCACCTGTTGTTAGCCTATTACTGCATTTATCTTGCCAGCAGACACACCTTCCCTTTTACTACCAATACTGCAAAAAAAAGACCTTTGGTGGTTTCCTTTGCCAGCCTCAATTTCATGGTTGCTTTCTGTAGTTACTGGCTACTTGCTCTCTACCTGCGACGATCACACTCATCTTCCCATTCTCCTGAACTCTTAGTTCCATTGACAGCTGCATTCATAAGCATTTCTTAAGCTCTCTGCATTTTTCTCTCGGGTTAGGCGATTTACTTCCGGTGCCAAGTTTCTGAGGCATTTCCGGCCCAGCTACCCTATCTCTGCACAAGGAGTCCTGCTTGTGGGGGCAGCTCTCTCAACATGGCCAAAGTGGCTCTGCTGACATCCCGCACTCCAGTTTCTCTTTGGGTAAAAACACCCTAGGTGACGTATTTGTTTCCTCCCCAAAGTTCCCACTGCTTTCAGTTCATCTGCCACTGGTTAGGATCCAAAGTCATCAGCTACTAATCTCTCTTCTGGAAAATTCAGCACTCAGCAAGATCACTGAGGAATTTGGGGACCTTCAGTTTTGGCTGAGTAGTTTTTCTGGCCTATGTCTAAGTCGTGGAAGTTTTTCCTTAGGACCTAGCTCTCCTCCTCGAGTGTTTTCTGCAATCTGGCCAGAAGGGTATTATCTGTATCTTCTGCCTGGCCTGATGGTATATATAAATAAATAAATATAGATTTGTTCTTTCCATCTTCTTGTGTTGTTAATCACTGCCAGCTGGAGGTTCAGTGTTCATTCTGCATCTCAGTGCTTATGCGCCCATCGTCCTTCACACAGGATGCTCCTTCTCCTCCCCTCCCCCTTTGCTTGGGATATTCCTTTCAAATAAATGCTCCCCTTCAGTCCCTGAATTCCAGTTGCAGGTTTGCCCCACCAGGTCTCCCCACTCAAACTCAATTTCATTGAGGGCCCCATCAGCATTATGGTTGCCCTCAAAAGGCCAGATGCATAGAAGACTATGACAACTCACAGTGGCCAGGTAGGCGTGGCTGGGTGGGTGTGGCTGGCTCGATGTCACTCACTGGCCATGGCTGACTCAGGACACTTGGATCGGGATGGAAAAAAGTCACATCGGCTAACAACATGGGGACAATTTGGTGCCCCACAAGCTCCTTGCCTCCCAAACTGCTGGCAGCCAAACATGCGTGTCACGCACACACACACTCACCACATTCCAAGTTTGGGGATTTTTATCCACAGAGGAAGGAGACGGCCTTCTCCCCAAGCCCAGGCATGATTGGCAGTTTGCAAGTTCAGATGTAGATAAAAATCTCCAAGCTTGGAATGGGGTGTCTGTATGTGTGCATGTGCACAGCACGCCAAAGGAGACATTCTTCTCCCAATCCGAGACATTGTTGGTGTTTCCTTGTCTGGTGCCCCCTCCCAACAATGCAGGAGGCGAAGGAAAACGATGCTGCATATGGAAGGGCGGCAGAGAAAGTTTGCAGGAAGTAGTTTCCTAAGAGTCCAACTTCTGCCTTGACAGAGGATCAGGCAGGAGAGCAGTGCTCCCTGGTCTTGCATGAGGGAAGCTGGCCCTTCTCAAAAGGGAATCCGAGTTTCCAATTGTGTGTGGTAAGGATGCTGGCTTGTTGGGGCAGCCTTTCCTCATGCAGCTGCCCCCTCCCCCCACCTCTCCACAGAGCTGTCGAGGCAGAAGTTGAACTCAAAGGAAACTGGTGGCTGTGGCTTTCCCATCCATGGCCAGGGCGGGAGGTGGGGTGGGGGGCCATCCGGGTGAAAGGGAAGTGCTCGTGGACTATGGGGCCCAGCGGGCAAGCCTGGGCCGGCAAGCAGGCCATGGAGGCAGTGAAAGCGCTGGTGGCAGGCACAGAGCTGCTGCTGGGGCAATACAGTGCTCATCACAGGTCACCTGCGTGCTGGCCTCCACGCACTCGGACCTTCTGTGCACGTATCCAGGGGAGCACCTGGCCAGGCTGAGCTGGGCCGGGCCCAAGGCTAGCCCCTCACTGTGTCCAGGGCAGCCCTGCGGGCCAGATCTAATCACAACACGGGCCAAATCTGGCCCATGGGCCTTGAGTTTGACATGTCTGGTATATGAGGATCTGGAATTCTTGGATCCTACACGTAGGCAATTTCTTCTTCTACTGATGTTCATTATGGGATGCCCCCCTATTTTGCATAACTCCTCTCTGAACAAGGGGAGGACTTGAGATTGCCCCGAAATGCTCCACACAGTTGCTTTTCACAAGGAGACTGCAAGACTGCAATTTCCAGTGAGTTTGGAGCTCTGGGAGGTGAGGGAGCAGCTATCTTGCTCAAACTGCAGTAAGGTGCTTAGAAAGGACACTAAGTTCATATAATTCCTTTTGTAATCACTTTCAAAAATGATTGTCAAATGAATTTCAGCTATTAGAAACCTTTGGATTAACAAGCTTGACAGCATCATGTAAGTTTCCTTCAGTCCTTAGCAAAAGTTTTAAATACAAGTTTAAGAACTTAATTTTTTTTATAAGCAGCAAAAGGGCGATTAAAACTTCTATGTTACAAGGGTCCAGATAGATTTGAAAAAAGATTTTGGAATTAATTACATGAATTCTTCTCAGTGGAAAATGTTTGTTTTGAATTCACATAAAAAACATGATCGAGTGTCTGCCTCTATTGACAGACTATATTTAAAAGAAGTAATGAAACAGGAAGTTTTACTAAACAAGACTGATCTGAAAGTGGATTTAAAAATGACATATGGAAGAAGATGCTACATTGGACATACAAATGAACCACTTGATGTCTTAATAATTAAAAGGGATATGCAAATAACAAAATAACAAGCCAAGAGAGTAGCCTGGATAATTTTCCTATATTGGATTTACAAGAGTTCTGTTAAAGCTTTTAAGAATTTTGTGAAAAGTGATAAATAAAAATAAAAAGAAATAAAGTACTTAGGATATTATTTGAAGAGACTAAAAGATCATGATTGTTAAAAAATAATATGAAGTTGGTTCATTTTATCATGTTTAAAATAAATACGATGTTATTTCTGGTAACCCTTAATGAACTTTTGCTGATATCAGGACAGAAATGATGAGGCTTTAAAATTTGTTTAAAGATAAGATAGGATATGGGAATAAAAGATAATTTGTTGTATTTTAAGGGAAGGTTAAAATTCTTTATACCTGTTATGACAAAAGAGGAAGTTGTTTCTTTATATATTTTTCTTTACTATATTCTTTTTGTGTGTGTGTGAGAACAATCAACCAGTGAAAAGGCTTGCCTTCAGAAGTTGTGACTGCTCCATCACTGGAGGCTTTTAAGAGACTGGACAGCCACTTGTCTGGAATGTTATAGGATCTTCTTGAACAGGGGGGTTGGACTAGAAGTTCCTTCCGAATTTGATGATGTTCTATGTTCTCTATTTTTTCACTTATTTTTCTCTTTCTTTGTATTGTTTAGTTTGTATTAATTTTTTTTCACTTTTAAGTATCGTTTTTCATAAAATTATTAAAAAAAGAAATTATCAATCAATCTGGCCTCAATACCTAGGGACAGTTGGAGTTCTGTTAAATATCTTAAAATATATTAATTATTAGCAAACTAAATTAATCAAATCAGCATGGTTTTGTCAAGAACAAATCTTATTAAGACTAATCTGATTTAATTTTTGTTATTAGCTAGCATCCTTAATAGATTGCAGGAATGCTGTGGTTGTAAAATGTCTTGATGTGGATGAAGAGGCAGAAGCAGCTTATCAAATTTGCAAAATGCACAAAAATGGATGGGAAGACAGAAATAAAATTGTGCTTGTGATAGAGAAATGGAAGAAAATAACAATGACATTCAAAAAGGTAAGTGCGCAGGTCTTCTGTCACGAAACAGAAATCAAATGTTCAGGCCTAGGAAGTAGTTCTCTGGCTTGTGCACCACTTATGAGAAAGATCTTGGAAGAGTAAAAGACAACATGTTACTATGGGACACAGGGCATTTGCTGCAAAAAAGGCAAGTAAATGTCTAATTGCACCAAGAGTGGAGTTTCACTTTCTTCTGCTGTGGGCAAATCACGTCAAGAGCTGATGTCCCTTTCTGAAAGAAGACTGAGGCTGCTTTAAACGAGGTTTCTGCATTGAGCCAGAGGTCAGATTCAATGGCTTTATGGGGCTGGGTCATGGAGGTTAAAAGGCAGAATGAGCAGAATTTTGCAAAGGGTACTAAAGACCACAAAATCAGTCTGTGTGCACCTAGAAACAATACATTGCTTCTTGGAGCCACAGAGGCTTATTACAAACAACACAAGTGTCAAACCAAGATGGGACATACAAATATCCAAGGTGTCCCAGATGCCAAAACTGTTGTCTCTGTTTCAATGGGGTGAAGACAGATAAATGAACCGCTAGAAATTTAGAAAAGGAAGATAATAATTATATTTTAGTCTTCAAGAGAGAGATAGCTGTTAAATTTGTTAAGCAAAGGTTTCTGAATAGGAAACACACTTTCCCCCCTCCTCTGCTCCCTCCTTTTAGTTTCAGTTCAACTTCTGGAGGCAAGTGGGATTCCTGCATTTCCTATCCTCAGCCCTCCCAGAAGCAGAGCTAGAGAATGGCTGGAGGGAAAGAGGAAGACTCTCCCCGATGCTGTCAGCCAAGCCAGGAGGAAGGAGGCGTCTGGGAAAACCGGCCATCGCCCAGGGAGACACGAGTGGGAAGGCTCCTCTGACTTCTCGGCATGAAGGAAATGATGGGGACAGTTATGAGTTAAGAAAAGCAAAAGAAACAAGCAGTCCATCCGTTGAAGGTGCAGAATAACCCTCAGGTTGGCGTATGTGCGCTTGTGCTCTCGCTCTCCCTCCCCCTTTCTCCCTCCCTCACACACACACAGGAAACACCAGGGAGACTGAAACAGGAACAATAATATGAGAAATGAACAGAGGCATTCTTCCTTTTGAGAGTCCAGCCACCCTTCCTTTCTTCCTTCTTGGTTTTGCCTGGAATGGCCACCACAAGTAAACACTTCCTTCTCCTGTTTTAAGTTTACACAGCCTTTTATAAAATTGGGATAGAGAGTAGTTGGCTAAGTCACTAAAATACAACCCTCTGAAGAGATAATGGTGCTGAAGGATGTTAACAGCAAGCCAAAACTGTGGATTAAGAGGTGCCTTTTCAACGTACATTGAAGGAAGCTGATGTACCTCAAGTTCCTCAGCAACCCCCCCCCCCCCCAAGTCCTCTCAGGGATCTCTTCCAAGAGGCTGCACTGAAGGTCTCAGCCAGGACAAAAAGCAGGAGGTGCTCCCACCAATACCTGGGCTCTTATTTCCCCTGGGGAGAGATAAAGAGTCTTCCAGGGGTTTCATACTGAGAAGCAAGTGCAATATTTGTTTGCTGTCCATCTCGCCATGAGGCACTTCTGGGCAGTTACATGACAATTATTTACCCTAAAACCATCTGGAAGTTTTCCCTCTCTAACCACCGAGGCCCTGCTTGGGGAATGCCCCTTGACCCTCCTCTCTGGCACAGCACTGAGCAAGGGGCCTGGCCTCCCCGCACCCCACCCGGGCGCAGTCCCTGCCCTCCCAAGCCCACCTCTCCGTCCCTGCCGCTGCCGCCCTCCTCCCCTCCCCCAGCCTTCATCCAGGGGCCTCGCAACCCCAAACAGCTCGGCCCTCCCGCCCACCCAGCCCTTCTCCAGCGCCGCGAAGAGGCCCGAGGAAGGCAGGCGCTTCGACCGCTGATCTCCGCCAAGGGCACCCGGGGCGTCGGCCTCGAGCCTCAGTTTCCCTCGGGGGGGGGGGAAATTGGGCGGAGAGTCACTCCCCCCCAGCCCGTTCCGACCGGGGGGGGAGGGGGGAGCAGCCCCTCTTGGGCGGAGGGCAGAACTGGCCGCCACCGTCTCCGCAGCGCGAGGACAATCGAGGCCGCCACGAGTGGATCCCCGGGCGGGGGGGCGGCCGGAGCTGGTCGGGGGCGGGGGGATCACGGCGCGGCCTCCCGAGGCGCTCCGGTTCTCCTGCCTTCCGGGCAGCCTCGGCGGCGCTGCCTCTTCCAGCGCCGGCCGGAAGGTCCTACCAAGGGCGCCCCCTCCCTTCGTCGCCGCCCGGCTAAAGCGCGGTGGCGCGCAGGGCCCGCGGCCCGCCACGCCCGGGAGCCGCGAGGGAGCGCCGCGCCACCCGGCCTTCCGGAGCGGCTCTCCGGGCGGGCCGCCGGGCAGCGAGCGACGCGGGCGAGACGATCAGCTGTTCGAGGGGAGGTTCAGCGCGCCGAGCCGGAAGGGAGGCGGCCAGGAAGGGCCGCGGCTCGGAGCCGCAACAGGTAACCCGCCGCCGCCGCCGCCTCGGCGCCCGCCGGGAGCCTCTTCCTCCGCCGGCCTGGCACGACAAACTTTGCGCGGCGGAGGGAAGCGGCCCGAGAGCCGGGGGGGCGCCCCACGTGCTCAGCGGCCGAGCCGAGCCCCGCGCGCCCCTCCGCCCGCCGCCCGCCCGCCGCCGCCTCCTCCTCCTCCTCCCGCGGCGCCATCGCTGCTCCGCCGCCGCCGGGGCCGAGAGGGCGGCGGCGGCGGCGGCCTCTGTGGCCTGGCCGGTTGTCAGGCGCGGCGCTGCCCGGCGCGGCCCTCTGTGTCCGGGCCCGGCGCCTCCTCGAGCCGGGGCGGAGAGGGCCGGCTAGGCCGGCCGGGGCGCCGGTGAACTCACCCTGGGAGTCCCGCAGAGGCTCGGCCGCGGGACGCGCAGCCCCACTCGGCGCGGGCGAGGCGAGGGGCCTCTGGGGCGGCTGCCGCAGCGCTGAGCTCCGGCGGCGCTGCTGCTGCTGGCGCGTCCTCAGTTCCCTTTCCCTTTTCTCTCTCTCTCTCTCTCTCTCCCTCGCAGGAAGGAAGAAGGGAATGAGGCAGGGCTGACGTGAAGGGATGCAAAACAGCCCCTCCTAACCCGCGCGGAGAGAGAGAAAGAGAAAGGCGCAGAGAGGAGGGAGAGCCGCCGCCGCCCTTTTATCTCGCTTTTGTTGTCGCACTTCCTCTCGCTCCGGCCGCGCCAAGTTTTCTTTCTCCTGCAGCCCGGCTTCTCTCCCCCCTTCCGCCTCCGCGGGGACCCCGAGACCCCCCCTTGCTCTCCCCGGGCCAGATGGCCGCCTCCCGGTGAAACAGGTGAGGAGGGAGCCGGGAGCCGGCCTGGCCCGGGAGACCCCTTCGCCCGGCCTCCGCCCGCCTGCCGGCAGCCTCCCCTTTGACAAGGCAAGGGTGCTGCGGGGCGCCCGAGAGGGGCCTGGCCTGCTCCTTCCTGCAGCCGCACAGGCCTCCCTGGGGAAAGGTTTGGTGGAAGCCCTGAAATAAGCAGCTGAGGTTAAGAAGGCCGAGCAGGAGCAGCGATTTGATAGGGACAAGGAAGATGTGGGGTTGTCCCTGCTTGTCCTGCAGGCGTTGGGTTAACACATCATGACAAGCCCCAATGCTTTCTGTGGCCTGTGCGTGGGTATGCCACATGCACCCAGCCATCATGGCTTATGGCACAATGCGCTGTAGGGGTCTGACCATCAGTTGTGGCTTGCTCATTAAATCCATGTGTGTAGCAAAGACGACTGTCTGCGCTTACAAAGAATGGCTTTCAGCTCTCAGACCTGCTGGCTGTCAGAGTTCTTCCACATATTATTTCTGATTCGTTCCCATTCTGAACCACAAAAATGTAGCCCTAAAGATTTAAAGCACGAAAGGACTCCAGTCCCTCATTAACAGCCCCCCCCGGCTGTTCCCGCCCATCACGCAACCCAGGACCTACCACCCTTAGCCTGGAAACTGCCACTGTCAGCACCATGCGCGCACACTGCTGTTAGTCAGATCTGAAGGTGCCTCACTGTCCAATGCACCTTTGGAGCTGCCCTCCTGCGAGCAGCTCTTCTTTCCACACAAGCCACTTTCAAAAGATCCACACTCTGGGAAGATCCCCCATCATTGTGCCAAACCAGCATTCTGGGTTTACTGACTGATTTGTGAAACTGGCAATCGTAGTCCAGAAGGTCTGGGGGCCTGGAGATAGCCTTTTGCAGGAGAAAAACGAGCTGTCATGAATGTTGCGCAGAGAAAAGCTGCAGCTGCAGCCTCAGGATGCCTCCCTTAATCTTTTGTAGATTTTCAGGGTCTCAACTTTGATGAGGTTTCTCCCCATTCTTCTGCAAGTGTGCCCCCAGCCCACCAGAAATGACCCCCTTATCAGAGCAGCGCTTGAGAAGATAGCCAGCATTATTGGATGAGTGTTCCCTTATTTACGGAATATTGGCTCAGCCAGTGCCAAGCAGTCGGGTCACATCCACCTTAGGTTGTCACTGGGCACATGGGTAGTGTAAGAAAGACAGACGCCCTAGGGACCCATGAAAGGAGTCCAGGAGCGCCACTGCCTGCCTTTCAGAAGATTTTGCTTTGCATTCAAGTGTGCAAGAGCCGTGAGGCTATCCAGTCCAGCCTTTTCTGGTCTCCAGATGGCAGGCAGGATCCACTTTGCTCATTCCCACCCCACAGCTGCTTTTTTAGGAGGGACAAAGCTCTGTGGCCACAGATGGGCTGATCCACTGTGAAACTGGCATGTTCCCTTTTAGAGTCACCCATGTTGGCTGCTGCTACCAGAATTGTGGTGCTCTGTAAAATAACACAGCCTGTGGTTTATCTCGAGTCCTGTGTTCAATTTCAGCCAATCCCTTGGTGATGTCAGAGAAATGCCCTCTTGATGTGGCTTGGCGATTTATAGCCTCTGACACAGCAGTGAAATGCACTTAACCTTCACTACTGGTTTGGAAATGTGAGCGCACACGCGCACTTGCTCCACTCGTGTGCGCCTCTTCTGCACATGTGCAGAGGGTCAAAAATGGGACATAATGACATCCCAGTGCGGAGCCTCTCATCGCCGGCGCTACCAGTTTGCGTGAGCTGGATAGATCCAGCCGGATTTCACCGCTGCACTGACGCCTCCTCTTCTGTCCAAGCGAATAGCCCCAATTGCTACAATCTTTGCTTCGTTCTTCCAATGCCCTTTTTAATGTATTTCCTAAGTGCATCACATCCTTCTTAATCCTCCTTATTTCCTTCTAGGACATAAACATCTTAGAAGCAGTCAAAATGCTGACCGAAGAATCTTTTGCTGCCCCATAAATCACCCTCCTCCTTTGCTAATGGCCTCTTCCCTGACGGGCATGGCCTCTTCCGCTGAATCTACTTCCGAGGGAGGGAGCCGCTGCCGGCATTTCCTGCTTGCCTTCCTGCCTGGCCTTCAGCACGATCTGAGCTGCTCCAGGGCAAGTGCTTACCAGGAGCTCTAGTCGACAAGCTTCCTGAGGCAGAGGCAAGCTGGGCACCCTGATGGCCTGTGGAAGCACAGCCTAAGCGGCTGAGGATAAGCTTCTATCAGACATCTCGGCCAACTCTTTTTATTTATTTGCATATAATCTTTATTAAGGATTTTTATTAGAATAGTAAAAGTTAATACAAACTATATAAAAAAATAATAGTGAGAATAAAAAGTGCAAGAAAAAAAATTAGGAATATAGTGAGGAAAGAGAAAAGAAATATGTAAAGAAATAACTCCCAATCTTCATCACACATATAGACACATTTTGTAACTCCTCACCCCCTCTAAGATTACAAATAGATTTGTCCATATTCCTTCCTTTAACAATAAGCAAATCCATAAAATCCTTCTCTCCTCAAGAAGCCTTCCCTGGACCCAGCAGTGTTGGCTAATTACCGTCCAGTCTCCAACCTTCGCTTCGTTGCGAAGGTTGTTGAGAGTGTGGTAGCGCGACAGCTTCCTCAGTACTTGGATGAATCGGCTTATCTAGATCCGTTCCAGTCGGGCTTCAGGCCTGGATACAGCACGGAAACGGCATTGGTCGCATTGGTAGATGATCTCTGGAGGGCCCGGGACAGGGGTTGCTCCTCTGCCCTGGTCCTATTAGACCTCTCAGCAGCTTTTGATACCATCGACCATGGTATCATGCTGCACCGGTTGGAAGAGTTAGGGGTGGGGGGCACCGTGTTGCGGTGGTTCTCCTCCTTTCTCTCTGATCGGTCGCAGTCTGTGTTGACGGGGGCAAAGGTCGACCCCGAGGCCCCTTGTATGTGGGGTGCCACAGGGGTCGGTTCTCTCACCCCTTCTGTTCAACATTTATGTGAAGCCGCTGGGTGAGATCATCCGTGGTTTTGGGGTGAAGTATCATCAGTATGCTGATGATACTCAGCTATACATCTCCACCCCGGACCACCCCAATGATGCCCTTAAAGTGATGTCCCGGTGCCTGGAGGCTGTACGGATCTGGATGGGGAGGAACAGACTCAGGCTCAATCCATCCAAGACCGAGTGGCTGTGGTTTCCGACGTCCCGATATAGTCAATTGGTGCCATCTCTGACTATTGGGGATGAGTCATTGCCCCCCACGGAGAGGGTTCGCAACTTAGGCGTCCTCTTGGACTCACGGCTGTCTTTAGAAGAACACTTGACGGCTGTGGCCGGGAGGTCTTTTTATCAGGTTCGCCTGATTCGCCAGTTGCGTCCCTTTCTGGATCGGGACTCGTTAAAAACGGTCACTCATGCCCTCGTCACTTCACGCCTGGACTACTGTAATGCTCTCTACATGGGGCTCCCCTTGAGGAGCACCCGGAGGCTCCAGCTGGTCCAGAATGCGGCCGCACGGGTAGTTATGGGAGTAGCATGGCGCTCCCATGTGGCTCCCCTCCTGTGCAAGCTGCACTGGCTCCCTGTGGTCTTCTGGGTGCGCTTCAAGGTCTTAGTTACCACCTTTAGAGCGCTCCATGGCTTAGGACCGGGGTACTTACGAGACCGCCTTCTGCCACCAATAGCCTCTCACCGCCCAGTATGCTCCCATAGAGAGGGGCTTCTCAGGGTGCCGTCAGCCAAACAGTGTCGACTGGCGGCCCCCAGGGGGAGAGCCTTTTCTGTGAGGGCACCCACCATCTGGAACGAGCTCCCCCCAGAGAAACAGAGGATTCCGGATCTGCGCACTTTCCGCCGTGCCCTCAAAACATTCCTGTTTCAGCAGGCCGGCCTGGCCTAACTTTCCCTTTATATTACTTTTGATTTTATTTTAAACTGGGATGTCTTGAATTATCTAGGACCAGAGTGTTTAGTATATTTTAATTGGTTTTTTTTAACGTTTGTATTACATGTATTTTTATCGTTCGCTGTTCACCGCCCTGAGTCCCTCAGGAATAGGGCGGTATATAAAATAAATAAATAAATAAATAAATAAATAAATAAATAAATAAATAAATAAATAAATAAATAAATAAATAAATAAATAAATAAATAAATAAATAAATAAATAAATAAATAAATAAATAAATAAATAAATAAATAAATAAATAAATAAAACAAAACAAAACACTTCAAGTCTGGTAGCAGCAAAAAAAAGTCCATAAAGGGCTGCTGGAACTTTGCAAATAAATGTCTTATTTTAACCTTGATCAAATACGCCAACTTTGCACTTTTATTTCTAACAGTCAATCTTGAGTTTATTGAAATACTGACATAAGATTTGATTTAAATTGTTTATCCAATTACACAGATTTCATCAAGGGCGCCTCTTAACAAGCCTCTTTTGACGATCCAATAAGAAAACATTTTCCACATCATTTTCTTGGTTTGCCATTTGTATTTCCCCTTCAATTTTTAACACTTCAACCAGTTTCTTTTCTATATCCAATAAACATCCTTTTCCAAAACATTATCTTGGAACATTTATACAGATAATCCTCAAGTTACAACAGTTCACTTAGTGACCATTTGAAGTTGCGGCATGCCTCCCCCCCATCCCCCCAAGTACTTATGACACAGTCCCGAGGTTACAAATATTGCAGCACCATGGCGGTCATTCACACTTATGAACGATGGCAGAGGCACTGCAACATTTTCCGTTCCGACCCCACCCCACCCCCGCCGCTGGGTCTCCACAGGTACTGGGCCTGTGAAGATTCCCTTACTTTGCAAAGATCTAGTGAGCCTTCAATTTCTTTGCCTGCTTTGTTGCTTCAGGCCTTCAGTGCATTCACAGAGGACAGAGGCCTAAAGTACCATGAGATCACTCGAGATCTCGTGCTACTGATCTCATGTAATCTTGCACACTTTAGGCCTCTGCGAATCGAGGATGAGATCTTCGGCAAAAGGTTTTGCAAATGGAGGGAAGACTTCAGTGCTTCAGGCCTTCCCTCGGTTTGCCGTTTCATTACCAAAGCCTGGAGGGAAATTGTGTCCCGGTGGGCTCCGGTCATCTTTGCAAAAAGCCTTTGCTGGCACAAATGGAGCCGGGAGGGATGTACAGCCCCTCCCAGGCTCTGTTCTTGCTGGAAAAGGCTTTTTGCAAAGATGACCATGGGAAGCAGTCACTCTGTAGGCTTCAGCCAAAAGCCTTTACTGGTAAGAAACGAGCCTGGGAGGGGCCAGCGCATCCCTCCATTCTTGTCGGCAAAGGCTTGCCAAAGTATTTGCAAGCTGATGGGACGCTTTGAGGCAGCACGATTTCCGTGCCCCAAAGTCTCCCATTGGCTTGCATACAGTTTGGGTGCCGAGACTGGAAGCTTCTGGAGGCCATGATCTCGTGTGATTTCAGGTACCCATTCTCTGCAAAAGCAGATGGGTGCCTGAAGTTGCACGAGATCACGTCCCCCAGAAACTTCCAGTCTCGGTGGCCAAAAGCTTTGCAAGCCGATGGGATGCTTCGCCCTGCCCCAAAGTGTCCCGTCGGTGTGCAAATGTTTTGCGTGCTGAGACTGGAAACTTCTGGAGGCTGTGAGCTTGCACAGTAGAGAGACTGAAGAGGATACAGGTCACTAAATCTTCACAAGGTAAGTGACCCAGTGTGGCAGGATGTGGGGGGAGCAATTGTGGGGAGCATGAAGTATCTTTGGGTTGGGAGGAGGCCTTGAGCGGTCTTAAGCAGGTGGCTGTTCCATCACTAGCCCTTCCCCACCCTGAGATACCTCATGTGCACTTAACAACCTGTACATTTGATTAGCAAATGTGTGGGCGAAAAGGAGTTTTCAAGTTCATTTTATATGATTCACTCCAATGAATCCTCAGGTTACGAATGTAATTGGCAGGCTCCATTGCATTCGTAACTGGAGAAGTACCTGTATTTCCACTTTCAGTACTTTTGTCTTGCCAGACAAAATTTGGTCCACATCTGTCATTCTGCCATTGACATAATCCATGCATAAAATTGGACATCATTACTGACAATTGATACTGTACTAATTTCTAGTTCCGTTCTTCAAAAATATTTAATATTTCCAAAATTATAACATTTTATGTCATTTGTAAACCCCCATTAACCAACGCCTTCTACTTAAAATCTTTAGTCCCTTCTAGTTACCTTATTTTTATTATACACCAAGATAATTTATTTAATTTTAATTCTTTTATATTCATGCTTTTATGCTGTTGTAAGTCACCCAGAGTCACAATGGAGAGTGAAAAGGGCAGCATATAAATTTAACAAATTAAAAATAAGATAGCCAAAATAATTCTGATTTGTACAAGAAGTTACTAAACTGGACTCTTAATTTGTTGGTAACTTTCTCAGATCAAAACTGTATGTAGCTTTTGCTTTTTATTTTCTTTCTATTCTTAGGTTTGTAATTAATTTTTTTTGTTCGGAGTCGAAGCTAAACTTACCTGCTGGCTTTTCAAACTTGTTCTGAAAGTCTCTAATAGTTTTTAAATGGCTAATAGGCAATTTCAAAAAGTGGGTAGGAAGTAAGGTTTGTGAACCTTTTTTTCCTTCTGTTCAGTTGTGTCCAATTGTTTTGGGGACTGGATCAGTCGCTGCAGTTTTCTTGGCAAAGTTTTTCAGAAGTGATTTGCTATTGCCTTCTCCTTAGGGCTGAAACAAAGTAATTGGCCCAAGGTCACGCAGCTGACTTTGCGCCCATTAGAACTAGAACTCCTGGTTTCCCAGTTTCTAATCTGATGCCTTAACCATTGACACCAAAGAGGCTCTCCTATAAAAAATCTATGTCCTTTAGTGTAACCTTATGTGTCTTAACTTTAGTGTCCTTATAAAGTTAGTGTCTTCAGTATGAGCAAGAAGCCTAATTCCTGTCTCCCAGTGCTGATACCAGTGGAAAACTGCTGTCTTGCAGACTCCTCACAAGGAGCAGTTGTCTAGAGCACATATAGATGATCTCCAGTCTTCTTCTCTGAAGAGTTTCCAAGGAACCAGTCTACTCACCTGTGCTTTGGTCTTTGCTGTGGTTGTTGGCTCTGCTTTCATGGAGGCATCGCCACTTTGCCATCTCACTCGCAGAGGTCCATACCAGGGTAACTCCAAAGGAATTCCTATACTAAATAGGCTGTTGCTTCAGTTGGCAGTATGCCAATTCCTGATTACTTTTTCTTAATTAAAAAAATCCTAATTACAAACAAGAGGAACAGCCAACTTGGTGGGCATAAAGAAAGGTATCTGGGCCACATTAATGTCCAGAAATACGGCATACATTAAGTTATGCATTTGCGACCTTGCCATATATATTATGAATTTTTTTCTGAAGAAATATTACTGCTTTTATTGATTTAATTTTTGTAGAGGATTAAAGTGGCAGAAATCTATGCTGTGACTTGGTGTTTATTCTCACTTTGAAATTGATGGGAAAGAATTGGTTTCTAAGATCATGGTTTGTGTTGCCTTAATAACGGACCACTGCATGAGACAGGCTACGTCTCCCAAGAACTGGGAATCTCATTTTCAATGAAAAATTATGACCTTTGTTGTACATCTTCCTAATGTCCAGCAGATGAAAAACAAATGGAACAAGCTTGTGATCTTAGGAAAGAATAGTAAAATGAGTATACAGAGAAGGCTATCATGACATGAAGACAATAATTGTTCAAAACGAACTGAAGCAAAAGGAAAGAAAAAGGTGCATTATAATATGCTCAAACCAAAATATATAAACTTGGCAATGCTGTAGAAGTCTATAACTAAGAAGAAGATATGAATGGTTTCCATAATCAAATTGCAGACTTTCATATTCCAGAAGTTATAAGTGATTCGGGACTTTTATACTAGTATCTGTGAGAAAGAAACTACATCAGGCAAGACAACTCAATTTCATGGAGGGCCGCATCAGGGTTGTTTTTGACATGGGGGGGCGTGGCCAGCTCAACATCAGTTGTGTCAGCGCCTATGGTGGCCCAAGTGCTCTGCCAGCAAAAACGGGCTCCCAAGCTCTGTTTTCAGCTGTGACAGCCTCCTGCAACCCTCTGCCAGTGAATATGGAGCTCGGGAGGGCTGCACGTGAGCTCCGTTTTCACTGGCAGAGGGTTGCAGGAGGTCGTTGCAGCTGAAAATGGACCTCAGGAGACTGTTTTTGCTGTCGGAGACACCATGGGCCAGTCCTTCACTGTTTCCAGGGCGGCTCCACGGGCCAGATCTAAGCACCCTGCAGGCTGGATCCAGCCCACAGCCCTTGAGTTTGACACCCCTGCTTGACATAGTCCTTCCAGGACAGTCATAGACCCTGCAGATGGTTTGAATAGAAGCCCCGCAAACACTCTTGTAAGCCGGAACTTCTACCGTTTTCCAACACCAAAGGATCTGTCCCACCAAGGAATGGTGAGGAGCAACTTAAGCTTCAGACTTCAACTGTCCCTTTACCTTGAGTGAGTTTCAACTTCCAGGTTAGATGAATTTGCATTCTAGTACTAAAGGAGCTACTTAATGGTTTTGCTGAACTTTTTCAGCAAACTTTTGGAAGGGCCAGTTGGTTAGAAGGGAGCAAATGTCTGTGTCTTCCAAAAGTTGCTCTGACACTGAGATTTGGAAAGAATCTAAAGCAGAACACAAACAGCTATTTATAGACACCTGGTAAAACAATGCAATAATTACCAGAAGTCATGGATTTATTAAGAACAAGTCTTGCTTCACTGAACTCATCTTTTTCTTTTTGGCTTCCTTAATACACTGTGGGTGGCTGTCATGTGATCGGTACTCTTGATTCACTTATTTTTCTGTCTTTAAGTGGTGTGATACTCTGATTAGAAAACTATGAGCTGGGCACCCTGACAATTAAATGTATCAATAAAGGAGAATATTTGTAGCTCCGGATTGAAATAAAGGGTTGTTGATGCTCTCTGAGCTTGGTTGTTTTCTTGCAATAATGAATGAATGAATGCAATTAATGAAACATCTGCAAGAAAACAACCAAGCTCAGAGAGCACCAAGGACCCCTCAGTTAAATGTATACATAACTATCTAAAATATCTTATGCAATATGTGCTCATCAATCCTCCTTTGTAAATGGTGGCAAGAACTGTCAAGCATGTAGCCTTATATTCTAATATTTTTATTAAAATGTTTTTGTTTAAATATTTTGATTTTATTGTTTTTATTGCGTGGCACCTAGAGTCACTCTTCTGTGAGATGGTCAGCTATGTAAATATGGATGTGAGTGAATGAATGAAAGAATGAGCTGGATGAAGAAGCACGGAAGGGCTTGTAGAGAGCCACGGAAGGGGGCCTGGAGCAGGAGGCGTCCAGAAGCCAGCAGGTGCAGAAGAGGCCGGAGGGGCAGCCGGGAAACATTAGAAAGAGGCTCAGCGCGGCTCCTCCCCGACTCCCAGGGAAGGAGGAAGGGCGGCCATGGTCTCTTAGGGAGCCGCTCTCAGGCCCGCTCTCCCTTCTGGGGCTGACGGGAACGCTCCTCAACCCGCAGCCAAGGCAAAATCGCCAAGAACCCTCAATGGGGGGGGGGGGGCTAACTCGGCAAGATACGCCAAGACTTCAGTGCCCAGAATCCCCCAGCTGGTAAACCAGAGGAAGGCGCCGAAGAGCCAACTGCGGCTTCTTGGAAGGCAAAATCGAAATCGAAGCCCTCCCACCCCCACCCCCCACGTTGCGCGCCAGGGCCGGCGGTCCCGGGAGTGCCGAGCGCATGAGCCGGGGCTGCGTCCGGCCACAAGAGGGCAACGCCGGGCGGCCGGGAATCGCCCTCCTCGCCCCTGCAGCTGCAACGCCCCTCAAGGCGCACCGCCACCGCCGCTCCAGCCGCGCGCAGAGGACCCGCCTCGCTCGCCAGCGCTCCCGAGCGGGGGGGGGGGGGGAAGGACGCGACAGGCTGGAGCCGGAGGGGGGGGCAAGGGCGGCCGCCAGGCGCTTCAGGGGAGCCCCCACCCCGGCTGAGCCCCGCGCGCCCCGCCTCTTGCCAGCTGGTGGCAGCCCCCGCCCGGCCTTAGGAAGGGAGGGGGCTGCTGGGGCGGGAGGCCGGAGCCCCAGGCGTCCCTCCCCAGGAGCTGGGCCAGTCGGTGCGGGGCGGCGGGCAGCCCAGCTGCAGCCTCTGGACAGAAGCGGCTGCTCGGGCGCGTCCAGCCGAGGGCGCCTCCCGCTGTTTCCAGCCCGCCTCCGCCTCCGCTCCGCCTCCGCCTCCTTTCCCTCGGCGCTCGCGGAGAGCGGCCTGACCTCCTCTGTGCAACACGTGGAGATGATTCGAAGGCGGCTGTGACGCCCCCCTCATCCTGGCTTTCTTAACGCTCAGCCTGCCCGGTGGAGTCTGACTTTCCAGTCCTCCCCTCCTGTTTTGTTTATTAAGCTGATAGAGCCTCCTAGGTGACTCTGGAGGCAAACAAAATTAAAAAAGGAGACTACAACAATCACATTCGGCTTATTTTTCCCTTAGTTTAACTTGGCCTTTGCCCAAGAATTTCACCAGTCTCTGTCTCTCTCATATGCACCTTCATTCAATTGTAAGCCGAAGGTGTTCCCTCCATCATCACACCTAGGAACACAAACAGAGATTGCTTTCATCTCGGCCTCAGTTCGTGTCTTAGTGGAAGAGCCAGACAAGGTGTATCCATCAACTCATCTAATATGTTCAGAAAACAGAAACCGATTGAAAAATACAAGATAACATCTATTGAGCAGACCAATCAGCTTGCCTGCAGCACAGCAGTGATTCTTAATAGGAGAAGTGAGCTTTGAAATTAGAAAAGCAAAAGCAGAATCATATGCCAAAGTGGAAGGTCAGACGAGGTCAAAATAAAGAAATTAAGATCAGCTGAAAATAATTTAGAGAACATGAAAGAGCAAAATTTGAAGAATGAGAGGAGCAAATCTAGTATAAATCATATGGAACAATTAAACAGCAGAAATGTTTAAACGTCAAGTGAAAAGAATTAAATACTGAACTTCTCAGAATGAACAACTGCATGGCTTTTGATGCAAATATCTGACTAATTTACAAGATTGGCTAACAGCTTAACATTGCATAAAGACTACATCAGTGATTGCTTAATAACTGACAAAACTGATTCAAAAAGTCTCAGCAAAATGGTCACCACCAGAAACAAAGGCTGATAATATGATTGCATACAATGCTTATATATCTTATGGGTATAATAGCAGACAACTTCCAAGATTTTTTAGAAGAAAATGGTTTAGAGAATTGAAAAAGTAAAAAAAAAAAAAACAGTCTGGATTGCTTATGAAATAGCATTTGATTCATTACCACATAGCTGGCTTGCCCATCCTCTCAGTTTTAATTGAATTTGGTTTTAATTGGGTTGTTTTAAATCTTGGGCCAAAATTATTTAATTGTTTTTAAAACTGTTTTTAAATTTTATATGCAATGTTTTATCTCGGCTGTACACCGCCCTGAGTCCCGCAGGAGAAGGGCGGTATAGAAATAAAATAAAATAAAATAAATAAATAAATAGTTGAATAGAAAGAGTGCAGAGAAGAGCAACAAAGATGATTGGGGTGTTGAAGCTAAAACACGATGAATAGTTGGGGGAACCGGGTATGTCTAGTCCAGTGTTTCCCAAACTTGGCTATTTTAAGATGCATGGACTTCAATTCCCAGAATTCCCCAACCAGTATGCTTGGTTGAGGAATTCTGGGAGTTGAAGTCCATACATCTTCAAAGGGTCAAGTTTGGGAAACACTGGTCTAGTCTAACAAAGAAAAAGACTGGGTGGGACATGATAGTGTAGGAAGTTAGCACCCACCCCTTTCCTAGAAGAATGAAATATTTTAGGAAATATTAAAAAGGCAGAATATTATGTTTCCCTGTATGAGAAATGGAGAAGCATGTTTTAAAGACAAAGCAGCTTCCACCTTCCTGCCCCCCACCCTTTGTTAATGGGCCAGAGGCAGAAACTCAATTCCCTCCCATCTTTGTCAATGGACCATTATCTGCAACACAATAGACCCATCTAGCAACAGAAACTCACCACATTGCACCTGGGAAGATTACATCAGCCAGCAAGGCTAGCTAAGACCCCCACCCCCTGGGAGTCTGACAACCAATCAGGATACTCTTTCTGGGCCCCAGGAAGTTCAAAGCCAGAGAGAGCATAAAACCTGGGGATTTGCTGTATCTCGCCCCTTTTCTGTTCAGGAACTCAAGCCATGTGATCCTGTCCACCATTAAACCATCTTTCCAATGTTTCCAGTGTCTTTCCCCACTTGGAGCTGAACCCAGAAGGATATTTCTTCCAACAATTTGGCACCCCAGATGGGACTCCAAGCTAACCTAACCAATGGACCTGGCCCAGGTAAGCCTCCCTTGCTAGCAGCAGACCCATTGAGTCTGTGGGTAAGTTTTCCTGGACCTTGGCCATTTGGAACTAGGTTTTAAAGGGGTTTTCAGTGTTGAGCTCAAAGGTTGCTTGGAAAGAAGGTGAGTACCTCTAAATTTTAATTTTAAAGCATGGAAAAGCATGGGATGTGTGTATGCCTGCATGTGTGTGAGTGAAGGCCCTTCTCCCAATCACAGCTGGATCTTGCTTCCTCTGTGCATTTCCTAACCGCAGAAAGACCAACGGTCTGGAGAGCATGGAGGTTTTGCCAGAGTACAGGACCTTCTATTAGGGAAGGAGGAAGTGTGTGTGTGGGATTCCACCTGGAAAACAGTCTGATTTCACCTCTTTGAGCGACCTCTAGCCGCACCTCTGCCTACTGCTAGCTCCACCGAGCCGTGACCGGTAGGATAGAGAAAGCAAGGGGGTGGGGGGTCACTGAACATGGAACTTTGTGTTTAAAGGGAACGGAAGCCGAGCGAATGTCAAGTGAAAGTGAAACGGGTAATAAAACTGTAAAAGGGAATCCCGGTGTGTCTAAAGTATGAAAAGCCCAGATGCGGAGATAGTGTGAGGAGGTGCCAGTACTCACTGCTGGGGGCAGCAGGTCCTCCCGGATCCCCTTTTTGGATCCGAAAACTTATGGCGAGTTCCCTACAGGAAGGGGCCCGTACTTCGTAAGGGAATCGAAGTCCTTCCCAGAGCCTTTTCTCTGAAAACTGATGGCGGGCCACCTGGCTAAGTCGAAGTGATCCTTATACCTAAAGGGTCATGGGTAGCAGTAGTTCGCAGGTGGCAGGAACCCCCTGGGAGAATTGCTCGAGGCCTGGTGTTAAGGATATTGCTGAGTTACACCCGAAGTTGTGGTTTATAAAGCAGAATACCGTTAGAGTTTTACGCACGGAAACATTTTGAGAGTAATTGTGAATAACATACAGACAAACTGGGTTTTACAGTATTTTACTTTTAGGGAAAAGCAAAATCATAGTCCTTTAACAATCCAAGTCTTAGCCATATAAAGTGCAATATAAGATCAATCCAGGGATATAAAATCTTCTTACCAGTTTATAGAAAAATACAAGGAACAATCAAGGAATATAGCCCTGCGCATGCGCAAGATGCCGTCTCCCGGGGTATCTGCTGATGGGATGGTGAAGGGATCGACAATTTTGGGGCGGTCGGGGGCCGTTTTTCTACCTTCTGGCCCCATGCCCGACTTGTTGAGCATCTGACGGTGCGGATGAGCCGTTCAGACCGGGACAGGCTTCAGGATGGCCCCAGAACCAGCACAGAGGGATTGCATCAGCTGGGACGCTGATAGATGGGTGGCGGCGGTCTCCATGATCGCGCCTAGGCCGCGGAGAGCTGACGGCCTGATTGGCGTGGCTGGGATGCTGGGGAAGCCACATTCAGCTGTCCAGGCCCCTGCAGTGCTGTGGCGGCAAGGGAGGATTGTCAGGCACCTTGGGGAGCTGGAGAGAGCTGACAGCAAAATCGGCAATGTGAGAGACCGCATTGATGGCAGCTGGTTCAACAATCTGAAGACTGAGGGCACTTATTGCCCAACATTGTTTTGCTGGGCTTTTACAACCTCCCTTGTGTCTGTGGCCATCGGAAGAACTGGACAATTATTGTCTGAGTGGAAAGGGCATTCTTATATGGGTAAGTGTGCCAGTGAAGATCCGGGGTTGTTGGTGAGTTGGCTAGAGAGGGATTGGCAATTTTCCACCCTTGTCTCCCCCTTGGAACCCCTCCCCACCCCCTGTAGCGCTCCCCCTTGACTACTGCCCTTACTCTGATTTTGGCCAGACTATCTTTGCCAGCTTCAGTTCTTATCGGACCTTAGCATCACCCTTCCTGTTATACTGCCATCTGATTTTCCTTCTCTCTATCGCTGTGTCGTTTCAATTCTGCCTCCTTTCCATCGCCTTCCATTGATCTCGGCATGTCAGAGTAGGACAGCGGGCAACAGGCGAGGGAACCGAGAGTCTTGGACAATTATTGCTGCTTGTATTCCGGAGGAAGGTGTTATGATCTCTGCTGGTGGCTTTTGTCACCTAGTCGCCGTGAGAGGGTGGCTGCGGCTAACTCCCCTGAATAAAATCATCGCAGCTGCTCTTTTGAATTTTCCATCGCTGTGAGAGAGCAGTGGTTTTCCGGTTTTTCCATGCCCAGCTGCTCTACATTTGACTGTCCCCTGTTTTTACCATCTTCAACGCCCATAGTCTCCTTTCACCTGCTTTTCCCATATTTTCAACTGGCTTATACCTCGGTGGACCTCCTCTCACTGCGAGATGCCCCCCTCTCGCAGACATGGCCTTCTTATTTATCTAAGGCCTACCTCAAGGACAGGTTTTGGAACCCCGAGTGATGGCATGTTTCAAAGCGGGACTTGAGGGTTTTTTTAATTAGGGTTTTTAATCAAATTTTAAGGGGACCCGGGAGGTGGGGGATGAAAAATGAGTCGGGGGCGACTCTCACGGTTCAGCAACCTAGCTCAACCGAAGTTGGTGGGGCGAGAGGGGGAGGGGAGGGAAAAGAAGAGGCTTGGTGGAGTGAGGGTCTTCCAATCCCTATGATGGTTGGGAGGGGCAGGGGGTGTGAGAGAAGGGGATTTGGGGAGCGCTCCCGCTGCATCCAGCCGGTGGCGCGCTCCGGCCCCCTGGCCTCATCCTGCTTCCCTGGGGGTGTAGGAGAGCGGAGCCCTGGACTCTGGCTGGTGTATTTGAATGCCAGGTCCATGGGGAACAAGGTCCTCCTCGTCCGAGATTTAATTGACGAGGAGGACTTGGACCTGGCATGCATTACGGAGACCTGGCTAGGGCCGGAGGGAGGTGTCCCTCTCACCGATTTATGCCCCCCAGGCTTCCATGTGCTTCACCAGCCGTGACTCCAGGGTAGGGGCGGGGGTGGTGGTTGTTGTTATTAGAGAAAGCATCAGTCCCAGGGAGGTCACTGTTCCTCAGATAGGTGGGTGTAAATCCCTCCTTTTGAAGTGGGACCCTGGAGTTCAATCGGATCTGTTGGTTACGTACCTATCTCCCAGCTGCGTAGCCTCAGCCCTGCCCGCACTGCTAGATGTCCTGGCTGAGTTGGTGGTTGAACTCCCCAACCTTCTGGTTGTGGGAGACTTCAATTTACCATCGGCCGGGGAGACATCTGAGTCAGTCCGGGAGTTCATGGCCTACATGACGGCCATGGACCTAACTCAGGTTGTGCAGGGCCCAACTCATAAGGGAGGACACACACTCGACCTGATTTTTCTCTCTGGACAGTGGATAAATAATCGTGGTAGGGTAAACTTGTCAATCTACCCCCTGTCATGGACTGATCACTCCCTCCTCAGGCTGGACTTTCTCTCCGTCATTCCCCGCTGCTGGGAAGCGGAACCAACGAGACTGTTCCACCCCAGGCGCCTGATGGACCCAGAGGGGTTCCTGATGGAGCTTGGGCCATTTCCCACCACCTTAACCCACGATTCGTCCGAGGCCCTAGTCGCGGCATGGGAACAGGCCGCAGTGGGGGCCTTGGATCGAATCATGCCTTTGTGGCCTCTGACCCGACGCAGATCCCAGGTGGCTGCATGGTTTATTGCGGAGCTCAGGGAAATGAAGTGTCAGAGAAAACACCTGGAGGGCGGTTGGAGATCCTCCTGATCCGAATCTGACCGAACCCAGTTAAGAACCCATATTAGGTCTTATCTTGTGGAAGCAGCAAAACGCCAATATTTTGCCGCTCTCATTGCATCTGCAGAAAACCGCCCAACTGCTCTGTTTAGAGTTACCCGCTCTCTTCTCAATCATGGAGCGAGGGAGGACCCCTTGCAGGGCAGAGTTGAGGATTTTGTACAGTTTCTGCAAGATCAAATCGCTCCGATTCGGACTGGATTGGACTCTGACTGGGCAGAGTCTGGCGAGTTGACAGGGGCCTGTCCTGATGGTAACATCTGGGTTGGGTTTGAGCCTGTTTTGATGGATGAAGTGGACAGGATCATGGGTCGACTGGGTGCCTCCACATGTTTATTGGACCCTTGTCCCTCCTGGCTTGTTTCTGCAGCCAGAGAGGTGACTGGAGCCTGGATCCAAGCGGTTGTCAACACTTCTCTGAGGGAAGGGTCTTTCCCGCCACACTTAAAGAGGCAGTGGTTCGTCCCCTCCTCAAGAAGCCCACCCTTAATCCAGACTCCCTTAACAACTACCGTCCAGTCTCCAACCTTCGCTTTATAGTGAAGGTTGTTGAGTCCGTGGTGGCAAAGCAGCTCCCGCAGTTCCTGGAGGAAACTGACTTCCTAGACCCGTACCAATTGGGTTTCAGGCATGGTTACAGCACGGAAACGGCATTGGGCGCCCTAGTGAATGATCTCTGGTGGGCCAGGGATGGGGGTTGCTCCTCCATCGTGGTCCTTCTTGACCTCTCAGTGGCTTTTGATACCATCGACCATGGTATCCTACTGCAGCGACTCGGGGGGTTGGGGGTAGGAGGCACCGTTTTACGGTGGTTCTCCTCCTACCTCTCGGGTCGCTCGCAGTTTGTATGGACGGGAGGAGAGAGATCCACCCCGAGGCTCCTCACATGTGGGGTGCCTCAGGGGTCGGTTCTCTCCCCCCTGCTCTTTAACATCTATATGAAGCCACTGGGTGAGATCATTCGTGGTTTTGGGGTGAGATACCACCAATATGCTGATGACACTCAGCTTTATATCTCCACTCCGGATCACCCTGGGGATGCCCTTTGTGTGATGTCCCGCTGCCTGGAAGCGGTACGGGCCTGGATGGGAAGAAACAGACTCAGACTCAACCCATCCAAGACTGAGTGGCTGTGGATACTGGTATCTCGTGATCTAGTGGCCCTGTCACTTGTGATGGGAGGGGAGGTCCTTACTCCCTCAGAAAGGGTCCGCAATCTGGGGGTCCTCCTGGATTCACGGCTATCTTTAGAAGATCATTTGATGGCCGTGACCAGGGGGGCCTTCGCACAGGTACGCCTGGTGCGCCAGTTGCGCCCTTTCCTACATCGGGATGCCCTTGCCACGCTCACTCATGCCCTTGTTACGTCTCGGTTGGACTACTGTAACGCCCTCTACATGGGGCTGCCCTTGGGATGCACCCGAGGGCTACAGTTAGTCCAGAATGCGGCAGCACGGGTTGTTACGGGGGCTTCTCGGTACTCCCGTGTGACACCTCTCCTGCGTGAGCTGCACTGGCTACTGGTGGTTCTTCGGGTTCGTTTCAAGGTGCTGGTGCTCACCTATAAAGCCCTACATGGCTTAGGCCCAGGGGACCTGCAAGATCATCTCCTGCCATCCTCCCATCGTCTGGTGCGCTTACACAGAGCGGGCCTCCTCAGGGTGCCGTCAGCCAGACAATGTAGGCTGGCGGCCCCCAGGGGGAGAGCGTTCTCTGTGGGAGCGCTGACCCTCTGGAATGGGCTGCCCACTGGCCTCAGGACAGCCCCTGACCTCCTCTCCTTCCGCCGCGAATTGAAGACGTGGCTTTTTCACCAAACGGGCTGAACCCGTAGGGGTGATTTTTAATAATTTTAATTAATTTTTTAATTAATTTTACCTAATTTTAAATTGACTTTGATGTTTATGTAATTTTTTTGTCTCCTTCTTGTAAGCCACTCTGAGTCCTTCGGGAGAAGGGCGGCATATAATAAATAAATAAATAAATAAATAAATAAATAAATAAATAAATAAATAAATTAAAAAAAAAATCAGGAACAATATAAAACAGTTCAATAAATATCAGAAAGCACTAAATAAATAATCATGATCAAACAATTGACCATAGAGAGATCAAAAAGAGTTACACTGTAGCAGCAGGTAAAAATGGTGTAGTGTCCACACTAACCATAATTTAGCTCTCCTTAAATACATTGGCTACAGAGCTCAGCCAATCAGGATGCAGAATGACTCAGCACAGTTCTTAAAGCTACATAATACATTCACATAATACAAACATACAATGTTGGCTTATATATTTCCTGGCCAACCAATTAGGCAATAACCATTTCCTAACACATGGGACGCCAGGCGGATGCCCATTTTGAATGGCATGAATAAGAAAAGAGCGGGAAAATTGTTATATGCTAAGAGATAACACCGGGAGACAAATTTGGCTAAATAAAGGTACTTAAAAGGAAAGGGAAATATATAAATAGGAATGTTGAGGTTTTTGTTTGTTTTGCTTGTTTGTTTGTCTCTTTGTTTGTCTTCTATGTAACCCCGTGGTATGTTTGTTAAGATTTGTGCCTTCCCTAATTTAACTGAGATTTATGGCGGGAGTGATCAGTGTATGTGTAAATCTCAGAGTTCTGTTTTCATCTCTTTGTCCTCCTTGTTTTTATGTATATATAGACATATATAATTGTATATATAATTGTACAATAGCTAATTGTAACTGTAAAATGTATCTGATCCCTAGAGACAAGAATTTGAAATTGTTAGAGGAGGAAAAAAAAGGGTTGAAGCAATGAAAAATGGGAGAGAGAGAGAGACAAAGAAAGAGCCTTTGCCCTGTGTTTGTCTGGCCAACAAGAACAAAGTAAAGAGAACTTTTCATTTTATTTCTATTTTTTCTCCTTCCCTCTCTGTATCTTAAAGTAACAACTCAAGTTTATGAGGAAATGTTTTAAATTCATTTACAAGAAAAAAAAATTCAGTCTTGCACTTACTGTATGTGTTTAAATGCTTTTACCTGTTCATCTCTTTCCCAAAGTATGTGAATCCAGTTTTTTCTTTCTCATCTGTTGTGTCTCCATTTTGTTGAAACAGTATTATCTGTTTAGTAACTGCAATACTGATGTGTTGTTGTTTCTTTTCAAACTCTGCCTGCAAGCTATCTACCCACCCATCTCTAATCCTGTTACAATGCCTTTTCTAGGAAGATTACCCACAAAGGGGGGAGGGACCCTGTTCTAATGTCTTTCAGCCCTGCACAGATGACTCTGCAACTGTGGAAGCAGAGCACATGGATCCAGATGCTGCCTCCAAAGGAGACCTTCCATCTGTTTGAACCAGGAATTGGGTTTGAATCCAGCCTCCACTGAAAGTCATCACAGCAACCAGAATGGAGCTAATTTCAGTAGACTTCTTGAATTCATTCTTCAAAATATCAATTTCAAAACTTTCAGAAAGTTATCAATTAAGTTTAAAGTTAAGCATTTTAATACCTCGATATATATATATATATTAAAAAGGCTATCCATTTTTAGTTAAACATTTTTACTTAAACTTAAAAAATACTAATTTTGGTAAACTTTTCAAATTTATTATTAAAATCCTCCCCAAAAGAAACTAATCTTCAATTCTTCCTTTCTTTCTATATTTTTTCCAGTCCTTCTTCTTCAACATTGCTCCTCCCCCTGCTTTTATTTTCAAAAATTTTTGAATATAGATTTGAGGCTGATGCTTCTTTGGAAATCCTTCTCTTCTAAAAGTTATCTCCTTCAATTTGAAATCTCCATTTCGATTCTTCCTGCTTATATAATCAATCACTTCCTTCCTTGAAAGTTGATTCTGTTTATCAAGCCAAGAATTGTCACAATAAAGTTTATCAGTCTGCAGGAAAGAGTCTATTTGCTGCTTTTCAATTAACTGCATAAAAGCTCCTGTCGAAATCTCTGTTTTCTATGTGCTAACTTCCATCATATTCCTGACAGCCTCTTTTCCCTTCTCCAGAATCGAAATAAGTTGATTTTCTTCCTCTTTTCCAGCCAGCAAATCATTGCTGTTCTCCCAATTATAATTTTGAGTACCAGAGAACAAGGTAGCCATCGGGACTAAATGGGTTTTCAAAATCAAAGAACTAGAGGACAATAAGAAACTGTACAAAGCTAGGCTAGTAGCACAAGGGTTTGCACAAAGGTACCTGGAGGACTACACAGATACGTACTCACCCACGGTCAGGGCAGAGAGTGTAAAAAGTGCTCTGGTAGTGGCCACAATCCTAGGACTAGAAGTCTACCAGTTCGATGTGCAGACAGCCTACCTCCACGTGAAGCTAGATAAAGAGATCTTTGTCAGGGCACCCCCGGGGAGAAACACACAAGGGGAGGACACGTGGTTATTGAACAAAAGTCTGTATGGGCTGAAACAGTCCAGTAAGAGGTGGTACGTGTGCCTAGCAAAGATCCCCAAGGACATGGGGTTCACAGCCACCTCCGCCGACCTATGCTTTTTCACCAAGAGAGAGGGCACATCCATAGAGTACGTACTCATCTACGTGGATGACATTTTGTACTGTGGTCAGCATAAACAAAATTGTGACATGTTTGCCAATCAGTTGGGGAAACATTTTGCCCTAAATACTCTGGGAAAGGTGAACAAATACCTGGGTGTCCAGATTAATAGAACTCAGAAGGGATTCAGGATCTCCCAAAGGGAGAAAATATTGGACCTGTTAATTAAATGCAACATGAAAGACGCCAAGCCATGTGATACGCCCATACACATTGACTTCCTGAAACACATGAACGAGGAAATTGAGAGGACAATACCCTCTATAGGTCTGTTGTTGAGTCACTACTTTATATAGCTAATTGGACTAGGCCAGACAGTCTCCTGGCAGTCAACCTGCTATCCAGACATGTCAGCGATCCAAGGATGTACCACTGGGAGGGTGTGAAACGTGTGCTCAGGTATCTAAAACACAGCATGGACGCATACCTGAACCTAGAGCCAGAGATGTCCAAAGAATCCATCCTAACCTCCTATGCCGACGCTGACTGGGCAGGCGACACAAAAAGTAGAAAGAGCACATCCGGCTACGTGTTTCTCATCAACGGCTGCCCAGTACATTGGTACACTGGGAAACAAAACCTGATAGCCACCTCCACAGCTGAGGCAGAATACATCTGTCTCTCCAAAGCAACTAACAACCTGACACGGTTTGATGACCTGCTCACCAGCATTTGGACCGAACTGGCCTACCCGATAGTAATACATGAGGACAATAGGGCAGCCATAGACATATCCATGGCAGAAGCAGTAGGCCAAAGGTCCAGACACATAGACATTAAGCACAAGCATGTCAGAGAATTAACGAACATTGGTTTTATTAAGGCTGTACATTGTGAGACCGCCGAGCAAGCCGCAGACATCCTGACCAAACCTCTACCAAGCAAACAGCATGCTTACCTTACGTCTAAATTAGGGGTACGGGTGCAAAACACGCAAGCAGGTCCAACTGTTGGGCATTTAGAGGGGGATTTGTTGTGTATAAATGCCCACCATTGTCCATCCCCAGGCATGATAAGGGTTAACACCACATCCACCTAGATCCTCCCCTGACCCCTCCTTACCTCAGCTCCGCCTCCCAGGTACTTAAGACATGGTCCAGGCATCCAGAGGTCACTTCCAGCCACATACCTGTAAATGAAACATTGATTAATAAAGAGAATTGATTCACTGCATCCTGTGTTGGAGTTATTGGGTAAGATCCTAGAAATAAGTCACAGTCTAGGGGAGCTCTACCCAGACCCTTCTGCTCTTCTCTCCCCCTTTTTCCCTGGGGGAGAGTTTCGAGCTGCTAGAACAGCTGATTTTCGCTGTTCTAGCGGCAAACAGAATCACGGGGCTGGAGCTCTGAAGGAGCATCTGTTCGGGGAACGCGGAGCCTATACCAGGTACCCACATAGGAGCCAGGCCTACCAGTAGAGCGTCTTGAGCGACTCCACCTCCTCCCCGTTGTTGAGTGGGATGACCCCGTGCAGTGACCTGGCCTACTTGCTGTGAGCCATGTCGCCTTGGGGCGTCCTGGTCCTGGGCCCCTCCACGCGTAACCTCCCCCAGTGTGGAAGGTGTAGGGCCGGAGTCTGGGGAGGGGTTGCGCCATCCGGATCTATACACCCGTTGTCAATACGGAGCTTCAGACTCGCTAAATGGAAACGGGTTCCAGTGCTGCTCCGGGTTTCCCCTTGACTCTGCCAAATGTCCTGGCCCGGTGCCCATGGCTGCCAGGAGGGAGCATCCTGGAAACTAGTCTCTCCAAACTTCTCCCGTAAAATGTCTAGAGTGGAAGCCCCCAACCCCGTGGAGTAGCTCCAGTCGCAGTCCTCGTCCTCCATCCATCTTCTCTCCCTCTACCCTTGGAAGGACGTCTCTCCCAGCTGGGGCGACAGCTGCTTTGGGCCGGTAATAGCAGAGCTCTGCCACCACTCCCCCACATCGGTCTTCAGCCCGCTGGAACTACAGTCCTTGGCATCGAGGGGAGCGCCCTCCCCCTGCTGCGACGGTCTTTCCTTGGGGCGCACCACTGGCAGCACCACCTCCTCCAGCACCTGGATGCCTGGCATCGTCTCCACCACGGTATCCTCCGCTGCCTCCTCAGTCGCCGGTGAACCGGCCACCATGCCTTCCACCATGACAAACACGGCACCGGCAGGTCAAACCAATGAAGAGAAAACAAACGCCGACTTTCTATCAGGTCTTCAGCTGCGGGTCCGGCTCGAGTAGAAAGGAAAATGCTACGAACAGGTCTCGTGTGTTGGAAACGCTTTTACTTCAATTGAGTCTCAGCAACAGCAGTAGCAAGTCTGACAATTGATGCGGCAATACACAAAGTCGGCGTTGGGAGCGGCTGCTTTCCAACGCCGTTTAAATACACGCGCCTCCAATTACAGCTGATTGCACGCTCTTCCGGGTCGCCGTGGCTTCTGCCCATGCGCGCATTATCACTTTCATCATCCTAGCAGAACAGAAGGGCGGCACACCTAACCCTGCAACCCGACCGCAGCGTGACCGACTGCCTATCGTTATGTTAAACACCCCCACCACCAATGTGAACAGCATACCCAAATCAACCCCCCCATGCCGCTGGAGTCAGGTATGCTTATACATCAGGATCCAAAGGTGCTACAGGATCCACGGTCGTTATTAGAGCTCCGGGTGTCGAGCATGACTCGGAATTGAAATCTGCCCAGTGGGCAGTTAAACATCATTTTCCATTTGTCTCCCTCCTTTATGCAGACTTGCTAGTAGGCTTCCCTTAGATCTAGGTTGGTGAAGATTTTGCCTTTTGATAAGTGGTTCAGCAAGTCCTTCATTAGGGGTAGGGGGGTAGGTGCTTTGTATGCAAATTGTGTTGACACCGCAAAAATCAATGCATAATCTCAGCCCCCCCCATCTTTCTTCCCTTTAAACAAGACGGGGGTTGCCACTTTAGATTTTCAGTCTCGATGAATCCTCTGGCAAAGTTGGTATCAATGTACTTCCTCAACTTGGTAATTTCTGCAGATGTCATATAGTCATACTGCCTAATTTTAATTCCATTTGTTTTGTCCGACCCACGTATCTTACTTAACAAAAATTCCAAGGTCAAGATAAACAATAATGAAGACAAAGGACATCCTTGTTTTGTTCCTTTTTCTATATTAAAAGTATCTGTTAAACTACCATTAATTATTATTTGCGCTCTTTGTTTCTGATATATTGCCTTAATAGATTGTGTAAAATATTCTCCAAACTGCATCTTTTCTATTATTTTCAATGAATTGCCAATTCAATTGATCAAATGCTTTCTCTGCATCAAGAAATATCAGCACCTCAGGGATTTGGTTGTTCTTCCCCAAATACTCCAATAGGTTAACAACTTGCCTTACATTACTTTTCATTTGTCTACCATTTATAAAACCAGTTTGATCATTATGAATCATTTGTTGCATGACTGTCATTAACCTATTTGCTAGTATTTTAGCAAAAATCTTGTAATCTGTATTTAAAAGTGATATAGGCCTATAATTTTTTGGCTGGGTGTGGTCTTGCTCCTCCTTTGGAATCAGAGAGATATAAGCTGTCCTCCAGGATGGGGGTACATCTCCTCCAGATTGTATGTTAGTAAATAATTCTTTGAGTGGTCCCACCATTTCTAACTGCAAATGTTTATAATAAGCAGCTGTCAAACCATCCGTCCCAGGAGCTTTACCCACTTTCAACTGCTTAATTGCAAACATGATCTCCTCGGAAGTTATTGGTTGATTTAAACCTTCCCTTTGCTCTTTTGTAGGAATATTCTCTTTCTGTAAGTATCTATCTATATCTATACTTTGAATTTTATCACTAGCATACAACCTCGTATAAAATTCTAAAAATGCTTTTTTAATCATATTTTGCTGATAAACCTCTTTACCTTTATATTCTATTTTCTCTATGGTCCTTGACTTTTGTTTTTTCCTTAACAAATATGCTAATCATCTCCCTGGTTTATTAGCATTGCAAAAAGTATTATGTTTAGCATATTGCAAATTAGTTGCGACCTGATCTGCCATTAGCATATTAAATTGCCCTCGCAATAAGTTAATTGCCTCTTTTATTTTCTTGTCTGCTGGGTTCAATATCAAAGCTTGTTCTTTTTTTAAATTTCCTCTTCTAAGTCCTTCCTTTTTTTCCCCTGTTTACGTCTATGTTTATTATTCAAATATATCAAAATACCTCTCATATATGCTTTACTTGCATCCCAAACCATTTCCAAAGATGTACCCTTATGCATATTTATAATGAAAAATTCTTTCATAAATTTTTTACATTCTTTTACATTTTCCTCCTATCTAAACAGATTTTCATTTAACCTCCAAGACCTCTTAGATCCCATTCCATACTCTAATTCCATCCAAATTGGACTATGATCCGTTAAAACTCTTGGGCAGATCTTCGTCTTCTTCACCCTAGAAAAAAGATCATTTGTAATTAATATAAAATCAATCCTAGAGAAAGATTGATGTCTATCAGAAAAAAAGGTAGTCTTTTTCTTTGGGGTTCCTCTCTCGCCAGATATCTCTCAACTCCATATCATCCATCATTTCAAAAAACGATTTTGGCAATCTGGCACGCGTTGAAATATTCTGCAAGAGCCCCTTCTCGTCTTTTTTAGTGTCCAAAACTCCATTCCAATCACCCAGTAAGATACATGATTTATAATCCCATTGTAGTAACTTGGAATGTAAAAGCTTATAAAATTTTTCCTGTTGTTGGTTCGGTGCATAAACTCCAATTTAAAGTATTTTTTCTCCTTTTATTAAAAGTTCAATTGCTATAAATCTTCCTTGATCATCTGCTTCAATTAATTTGGCAATTAAGTCTTTTTTTAGGTATATAACTATACCATTCTTCTTCTAGGGAGCAGATGCAACAAAATGTATACCTAGCCTTGCATTTATTAAATATTTTTGATCTGTCGTTCTAATGTGAGTCTCTTGTAGACAGATTACATCATTTTTAAACTGTTTCAAATAATGAAATATTTTTCTCCTCTTTTGTGGTGAATTTAGGCCATTAACATTCCAGGTTAAAAATCTAGTTGCCATTCTTGGGCCCCTGAAGCTTTTGGAGCATCTGCTGGAAGTCTCCATGCATTTTACTTTTTGGCCTTGCTCCTCCCACTGCTTCTGTTTTTGTAGTTTCTTGAATCATCTGGAGTTGCTGCACTCTTAATTCTTCTTGACGCTTGGCTGCCGCTCGGGTCTGTCTTTGATCCTTAGGTTCTTCTATTTTTTTGAATATCTCCAAAGCTTGAGCAATAGACAAAAGTTGTATTAAGTCTTCTTGAGTAATCAAAGCTCCCCCTTGAGCCTGTACCAACAATTCTTCCTTCTCCCCCTTTCTTGCCCCCTCTACTTCCATCTTCTTTCTAGCTTCTGGGGACTGTGGGCATCCAGCCTTTAGTACATTGGTGTAGAAATCTCTTGCCTTCCACACTGAGTTAAGACGATGTCTTTCTCCTGAATAATTGACCACTAGTCCAGCTGGAACCTCCCATCTGTACTGTATCTGATGGTTTCTCAGTTCTTCCACCAGAAAGCTATAATCCCTTCTGGCTCTCAACATTTTGGGGGGGATTTCTTTCAGTATTAAAACCTCCTGCCCCTGCACTTGAAGTTTATTCTTAAAAGTGACTTGTAGGATTTCATTGTGTATTCTCCTTGTTGTAAAATAAACTACAATGTCTCTTGGTAGATGTTTCTGTCTGGCAACACATGAATTGACACGGTAAATTTTGTCAATTTGCCATTCAAGATTTGCTTTTTGGTCTCCCATTATCTGTGCAAATGCTTCTGAAAAAATCTCTCTCAAATTCTCTTGCTTATTTTCTTTGAGGCCTCTTATTCTCAAAGCAAATTCCATATCTCTATATTGTATCATTATCACATCGGCCTCTGCTCTTTCCATCTTATTCTGGACCTCCCCCATTTTATTTTCCAGGTTCTCATTAGACTGCTTAATTTCTTCCACTTTTTCATCTATTGCTTCAATATGGCCTGCCAGACCTTATACTGCCATGATAATATCTTCTCTAATTTCTTGATTTTGTTTTTGAATAATCTCTTTAATTTGTACTATCTCCTCAGCAACATCTCAAATTTTATCCTCAAACATTGAAGCAATTTTTTTTCTGTAACAGCGGCTTGTATTTTAAGGGCTTCCTGCAACATTTCAAATATTAATATTGGTGGTTCCATTGGAACAGAGAGAGATTGCAATTTGGATGTTTGAGCTGGCAAGGTCCCAGCACTTTTAGTGACAATAGTCTTTACTTGTTTTGAAGCCATTTTTAGCAGCCAGAACAACAAATCCACCAAATCCAAAAATTCCCAGTCTTTAAATAATATCAATCCTTTTTTTAAAAAAATCACTGCTGTAGTCTTTTTAGCCTTTAATCCCCCCCCCCTTTTTTTTGAAGCAAAAATCTCTAATTTTGAACAGGGGCTACCAGCGCTAAACGAAACTTTCCTCTTTAACTTTTGCTTTCATGCCCCATTAAAGCTCAATCGCCATCTTGGTTTCACTTTCTCCCCTTAATGAGTCAGAAGGAGGTAATACACATTTGGAGTTAAAGTTCAGTACTTGCAAATCTGATCTCTCCTGAGTTTGCTCAGCCTGCTTCTGAATGATGTTTATTCCAAGCGTTGTTTGCAGGGGTGGTCGTGGCGTCTTCTCCTGCTTAAAGCAGAAACATCCCAGATCCGGAGCTCTGTCGGGCTTCCAGGGAGCTCTCACCCTTCGAGCCCCAGAATTGTTCCTGGGGCTTTTGGGGGAGCTCTACCTGCACCCGTCTGCTCTCTTCCTCCCCTTTTCCTGGGGAGAAAGTTTCCAAGCCGCTAGACAACTGATTTGCGCTGTTCTAGTGGCTTTATGAGATCGCGGGGCTGGTGCTCACAAAAGGAGCGTCTTCGGCACCTGCGGTGCCACCGGAAGTCCTCCCCAGGTCAATGGCACAATCAGTGGCTCGATGAGGGGGAAGGATATTACATTCCTCCTCACTAAATGCCTCAGCCAGGTCTTTATATTCCTTAGAAATCTGGGGCTCGCCTGGAGGGCAGTCTGAAGCAGCTGCTGCGGCTTCTGGCATTTGGCTCCTATAATTTGGTAGTCTTTTGGGAGGAGGGACGGGGGGCAATGGGCCAACGCCAATTATGATCTTCCAGTACCCATCTTCCCATTTAATGGTAGGGGCCCATTTGTCAAACCACACAAGGCCTAATATGATAGATTCTGACATCTTTGGCATTACTATAAATTGTGTAAGTTCACGATGCAACCCCATTTCTAATTTCACAAGTTCTGTAATTTGGGTGGCTGGAACCCCTCCAATTAACGTTCCATCCACCTGTTCAAACTCAATTGGGTGTTTTAAGGCTCTAGTTTTTATTCCTAGTTCAATGTTTGGATGGCCAATTAAACATCTAGTGCAGCCTGTATCTATTACTGCTGATACTTCTCCTTCCTCCCCAGTCTCAGGCACCACCAATTTCACTTTATTTTAAAAAGGGGGTGTGGCTGCACTCACCATTGGGTCATCATCATCGGTTGGCTCACCGGGAGGGGCTCCTTTGGCTGGAGGTTCCTCACTCTCTTCGGTGGGGAGGTGAACCTCTACGGCTTGTTGGACAAATTGGCTGGTGTCAGGGGGCTTTCGTGAAGTCCTGCCTCTGGTGGCTGTGGGAGGATGTGGTTGAGGAACTGGCGCAGGAGCCAGACACTTGGAAACTCGATGACCTGTTTGCCCACAATCGTAGCACTTGATAGCCCCCATAGGTTGAGAAGGAGGGGCCTCAGCAAGTTTAGAAAGAGGACGTCTAGCCAAAGCCCTCTGGGGTGGCTTCTCTGCTGAGGGCTTGCGGTATGGGTTGATTTCTCTTTCCAAAGCTATGGACATGGTATACAAGTCCTGCAGTCACTCTGGCACCACTTGGACACCACATGCTTTCCTGACTTCTTGATCAAAGGCGTCTTTAAATTAGTGTAGGAGTTTGCGGTCTGGCCAATGAGCAAGTTTCCCTGCGACCCATCTAAAGTCCCATACAAAGTCTTTCATGGGTCGATTACCTTGCTTCATCTCCTTTATTGTGGCTTTGTTCTCATTGATCTGGTCAGGTCATCGGATCTGGTCTGGAGCAGCTCAACAAACCCTTCAGCATCATTTAGTTCAGCAGCTCCCCCGTTGTGCAGCTGGGCTATCCAGTTCAAAGCATCTCCTTCATTCATCCCCTCTGAAATTGCAGCTACTAAATCATGATATCAGTTTCATATTGTTCCCCATGCTGATTTATATGGGCCCAGACTCGGCTGAGCAAATAAGCCAGTTTGGTAGGCTTACCAAATGTGGTCCTAAAATGGGATGGAGGTGGTCTTGCAGGTGGAATGGCCACAGTGCCGGGCAGTGGGGCAGGGACCTGCTACTGAGCTGAGGGGGGTGGGGGTGGGGACGAACGCCAGTGGCTGAGCTGGAACCTCTGGTGGAGCTGCTGCTAGCTGCTGGATTGCGGGTGGGGGCAGGACTAGAGCTGGTTGCTGTGCTGGTCATTGAGTGGCAGAAGTGGGGGGGAGCTCTAACCAGCTGCTGGATCAGGCCCCATTTATTTATTTTATTTATTAGTCCAATTTATATGCCGCCCTTCTCCGTAGACTCGGGGCGGCTTACAATGCATTATAGCAATAGCCTGCATACTTTTTTGTATATACCTGCTTATTAGGGCTTTTGGCCCCCCCTAAACGGTGTTCTTTTTTTATACAAAGTCAGCTTATTTCCCCCACAATCCGGGTCCTCAATTTACCTACCTCGAAAGGATGGAAGGCTGAGTCAACCTTGAGCCTGGTGAGATTCGAACTTGCAGTAATTGCAGGCAGCTGGCAGCTAAGTGCTAGCACTTAACAGCACTTTAGTCTGCTGCATCACCGAGACCCACTGCTGTGCTGGGATCGGTGGGGCAAATTGGGCCCATGGGGATCCCAGGAAGAATGGAGCAGACAGTGCCGGCATCCACTGGACCCACTCCTGGCCAAGATAGAATCCCTGGCCTGGGGGGGTATATTCCGCATGAAGGCAGGTTGGCAAGAGGGGGCACCTGGTGGGGGTAGTGGTCCCCATGCTGGCTGCATCTGCTATCTTCCTCCTGCTGCTTGGCCCGGTTGCACCGATCCGATCCCCTGGTCCTCCCTGGCTGTGTGGAAAGTTGCCAGTGCTCCTCTTGCTCCACTGCCAGGTCCTGGGTCAGGAAAAGTGAACGTAGATTGCGTTAAGCTCCATCTCACTAGAGGAGGTTGGGACTGCAAAGCATAACTTCCCACTTCAAGCCACTCGAAACATTCTGGGAGCCTGGTCAGCGATTGGCTTCGAGACAGAGGCAACAGGTTCCAGTCTCGGGAATTGCTGGACCCGAATGCTGTCCCCTCTCTCCATTCTGGTGCGACTTCAGTGGGCTGGAGGTGGCACAAAATTCAGGCAATCTTTCTTCCGGTCTCAGTTCTGGAGTTGGATCAGACTGGCAACTTTTCCAGGAATCCGATTCCTTGAGCTGAGTGTCTAGCTTTCGTGTCATCTCTGCAGCTTTAAGGGCTCGCACCATTTCTTCAGAAGGAGAATACTGGGTCTTGATGAGTCCTTCATCATCGATCCCCGTGGCTCCCTCAGCTATCTCTTCTTTCTCCTCCATCTTCACTGAGTCTTCGCGCCATCTGAGGGTTAGGTTGCTGCTGGGGCTCAGCATCCCAGACAGCCCCCTTTCGGGGTGCTGTTGTTGTTTAGGGATTCGGATTAATGTCAGGGTTCCAGAACGACCCAACTCCAACAGAAAACTCAGAGACAAGGATCATCTCAAAACTTTCATTTATTGGAATAGGTATACTAGCACCTCTGGGAAAACCTGAATCTGAGAGTTCCGGGTTTTGCTTCAGTAAATTAAAATCCCAAATCGAGCCCCTGCATCCATCAGTCCATCTCATGGGCCAATCACCATTCGTCCCAACTTAAGCCATCACTGCAACCACTCCTCCTCCAGATGCAGGAACACCATGACCTTGACCAAAGGGAAAAATGCTATTATGTCTAACTACAATCACTCTACTGAATCCCCCCCCTCCTACTTTCCCAAGCGCAAGAAGTTGGCAGTGTGGAAGCTTCTGGTGTTAATATGGCTTCCAAAGCTGACATCCAGGCTATAAATATTTCTGAAATTGCATACAGGGAGCCCTAGGACTCCCACTAATGAGACCACCAGTGGAACATATTTTGCCTTACTGGGCAGCATCATTTGTGAGTTACAATCAGGGCTTGGGGTTTGGAGATCTCTTTTCTGCTACCTCTTCTGTAAGGACATATGGATTGTTAATTGCCTGAGGGGGCATGGCCCCCCATGGGATTGGCAAGAAAGTAGGCATGCATAGGCTATAATGGCACAGAGCAAGAACCAGCCTAGGGGAAGCTTTATGTAGAGGTAGGTGGAGGCGATAGCCTCAGTATGGTTTTTAATGGTGTGGGTGTGCAGCTATTCCTACAAGACAGGTAGTGTAAATATCCTTGACCATTTTTCCTCCCACCAGACCTAAGTCTGAGGTGCTCAGGATTTGCTGTGCCAACCACTCCCAAATGCCATCCCTCCAAGAATTCATTTAACTAATTAAAGTGTAAATGAAGCAAGAAAGAAAACCTTACAATCAGTTTCCACTCTCCCCCCATAGTCTTTCCAGTTAGAAGACAACTTCAAAGAGAGTCTTTAGTCTCTCCTTGTCCATCTCAGGGTCCTCTTTTAAGTCTGATGGGTGGTGTTGGGATTGGCTTGGTGCTAAGGCCAGTCAGTCAGGCTTGGGAAGGTCTGTTCCACTCTGGTTGCTGGTTGCTGTGATGACTTTCTAGTAGATGACTGGATCCAAACCATGGTGGGTTTCACTTACCTTTGCTACCAGTTCTTGCGAGCTTCTGCGCATGCACAGAGAGTATTTGATGATGTCCAAGTGGGTGGGCGGAGCCTCACGCTGCCACTGCTACCAGTTCACCCAAACTGAGGTGAACTGGTAGCAACCCACCATTGATTCAAACCCAATTCTCTAGCTCAAATGGATGGAGGGTATCCTCTGGAGGCAGAATCCGGGTCAGTGTGCTCTGCATCCACAAGTTGTGGAGTTGTCTAGGCATGGCTGAAATATGTGAGAACAAGACCACCTCCCTCCTTTGTGTGTGACTCTCCCAGAAAAGGCATTATTGGTTTGACATAGGAATGGAGAGCAGACGATAAAAGATGGAAAGGTGGAGTGGGGTGGATAGCTTGCAGGCAGGATTTGAAAACACATTAATATTGCAGTTGTTAAACAAAGAGATAAACCAATCACAATAAAATGGAGACATCACTGATGAGAAAAAAGAGAAGCTGGATTCTGGTAATAAGGCAAAATATGTCTGGTGATGAAAGAGAGCAAGAAAAGACGAAGGTGCCACCTCTGAAAATGAACAAATGCATACATTTTGTAAAGCACATATTAAAGAGGACTTAAGGACTGGCAGCTTGAGAATGCTGAAAGTTCCAAATAATTTTATAAGTCTAGTATTTTAGTGTGTACAATTTGTCAGGGGCATGGAGAATCTACCTGTAAGGACCGGTTTCTCTCCCCCTTCCAAGAAAGTACGAACTCTTGAGAATTTTGTATTTCAGAAGGAATATTTTATTGAAAGGTATGAAAGCAAGTCAAAACTCAAAGCAGGCTCTGGGGTCCCTCAGGCATGCAGTTCAGGATAAAGGAAATTAGGATGTGGATTCCAACCAATCCGTAGGTGTGAATAGGAATTGCATCAACCTCTCTGAGAAACAGATACAAAGAGTTTCTCAGGATCATTTTACAATCCACTCGTTCCCCTCTTTTTCTGAGGTGTGAGATTTCTTCAGGGATTCCTGGTGCCAGGCAATGGTTATAAATCACGATAAAGTTTATACAAAAAGGATCAGGCAAGAAATTGGATACTTAGGATACATAGGAAAAGAACTAAATGTGACACTCCAAATCCCCCCCTTCTTTCATGAAGAAGCTGGCTGTGGAGCTGCTGGCTTCAGGGAAGCGGCCCAACAAGCAGAAGCGCTGCGCCCAGAAAGAGAAGGGCAAAAGCGGTATTTGCGCTGCCCCAAAGGGCCAGCGGGCTGCAGAGGCGAAGGTGAGCTCTGGGGCGGCAGCGGTACTCCGGGAGGGAGGGTGGATGTCCCGGGGCTGCACATGTGGTGCCGCCACCGCTGTCCCTCTTGGCCCAAGCACAGTGGCTGCGTCTCCCCCAAGGGCCGGCCGCCCACCCACTGGCTGGCCTGGCCTGGAAGTAGCGCATCTCCCATCATGGGCTGCATGTGGGACCAGACCTCAGAAGGCAAGTGGGCATGGGGGACCACTGGGAAGGCCATGTGGAAGGCAGGCAAGCATGGCAGGGCTGTGGGGAAGGGAGTAGGCTTACCTGCCTGCCTTCCATGTGGCCTTCCTGGAGGTCCCTGTGGCCAGCTTGCGAAGGCAGGTAAGCGCCCGGGCAAGCGGGCAGGCAGGGGAAGGGCCAACCAGGGGTGGTTTTTACCGGTTTGGTGAACCATTTAAAATCGCTGTTACGGGGAAGTGCGATCCAGTCCTAACCGGATGTATTTCACCCCTTGGTTGACCCCCTCCTCTCTTTGGCAGCACCTCAAATATTGGAAGACTGCTATCGTGTCTCTCCTGGTCCTTCTCTTCACTAGACTAGCCATGCCCATTTCCTGCAACCATGTTTTAGTCTCCAGTCCTCTAATCGTCCTGGTTGCTCTTCTCTGCACTCTTTCTGGAATCTCAGCACCCTTTTTATAGTGTGATGACCAAAACTGGATGCAGTAATCTAGGTGTGGTCTTACTAAGGCTTTATAAAGTGGTATTAGTACCTTGATTGAATCCTTCTGTTAATGCAACTTAGTGCATTGGCATTTTTTGGCTGCCACCGCACACTGTTAGCTCATATTTAATTGGTTGTCCATTAAGACGCCAAGATCCCTCTCACAGTCACTGCTATTAAGCCTTATTTCACCCAGTCTATATGTGTCCTTTTGGTTTTTCTTGCCTAAGTGTAAGACTTTACTTTTCTCTACATTGAATTTCATTTTGTGAGATAGGGCCCAGTGTTCAAGTCTGTCAAGATCCATCTGGATCTTGAGTCTATCTTCTGGGGTGTTGGCTATTCCTGACAGCTTAGTATCATCTGCAAATTTGGTAAGTTCCCCTTCTATTCCCTCATCTAAGTTATTTATGAAGATATTGAAGAGTACTGAGGCCTAAGACGGAATCTTGTGGTACCCCTCTGCTTACTTCCCTCCATGTAGACATAGTATTGTTAAGGACTACTTGTTGAATATCATTTGTCAACCAGTTACAAATCCATCTGAAGGTGATGCTATCTATCCCACTTGTTTCTAGTTTACCAAGAAGTAGGTTGTGGTCTATTTTGTCGAATGCCTTGCTGAAATCTAAGTATATTATGTCCATAGTATTTTGCTGGTCTACTAATTTAGTTACTATGTTGAAAAATCAAATAAGATTGGTTTGGCATGATCTATTTTTAACAAACCCATGCTGACTTCTAGTTATTACTTTACTCGTTTTTAGATGTTGGCAAATCTGTTTTTTTATTATCTTCTCTTAACAGAATTTAAAATTCCTGGCTCAATGGATTAGAGACATTTAACAGTTACATTCACCTCGAGGGTACACAAAGACTTTCTCTCTCTCTCTCTCTCTCTCTCTCTCTCTCTCTCTCTCTCTCTCTCTCTCTCTCTCACACACACACACACACACACACACACACACACACACAAAGACAAGGGAAAGAAAAAAGGAAAGGAAAATAGAATTCTCAGGTTTACACACCTTGTTCATTCTTAACCTCAGTTAATCATAAATCATAATCGTAAATCTCAGTTAATCTAAATTAGGAAAGGCAAAAATCTAGAAGGGGAGAAAGATCAATGTTACTATGTTTTCCTTTTCTTTTAAGTACCTTAAAATTTACAAATTGGTTTTTCTGCTTCATCCCTAAGCAAAAGTCCATCTCTTGCATAATTGGTGTGCACACTTCTTTTTCATTCCCACCTGGATGGGTAGCCTCTTTTAATCCCAGGCTTTTAGCAGTCACCCTAAAGGAGAGATCGGCAGAACCTTGGAATCACAGCTTCCCATATTTTCAGGCAAGACTCTGACCCATTACTCACAGCATTTTCTTTTACTATCCTGCATCCGCAGAGTGACCCTCTCCTGGAGTCTCCAGCCCTGGCAAGGCAATTTTTCAGCCTTTGCCCCTGGTTAGCCATCTTTTCTGTTACCAGAGCTAGTAGAGGAGAGATCCTTTCCTTCCCCCGGAGTTTTCTGGAAGGGTGCAGAGCCCCCTCCTCTTCCTTGCACCAGGGTTTTGCAGCAGCCAGCTCCAGAGTTTCCTGTTCCTGCAGCAGGTGGCAGCATCTGCCTGCCTTGAAATCATGGCTGATTGCAAGAAGCCAGCACCAGAAAACCTGAAGCTTGAAAACTAGACTGGGAAACGGAAGAAATATCCAGGAAGAAAGCAGTGGTGAACTACAGTCCTGCACTGAGAGAACAATAATGTCATTCTCACTTGCAGGGGAATCTCTAGATAAGAGATCCAAGCTGGCATAAAGAGGCTTTTTTTTTTTTTTAATTTGATTTATATGCCGCCCTTCTCCGGAGACTCAGGGCGGCTTACAGTGCGCTAAGCAACAGCCTTCATACTTTTGTATATTTTATACAAAGTCAGCTTATTGCCCCCACAAACTGGGTCCTCATTTCATCTACCTTAGAAAGGATGGAAGGCTGAGTCAACCTTGAGCCTTGGAGAGATTCGAACCAGCAGAAATTGCAGGCAGCTGTGTTAATAACAGGGTGCACTAAACCACTGTACTATCAATGTTTGCTTGAGGCAAACATCAGTTTATGTCGTTTATATGCTGTGCGGGCCAAAAGGTGTTAACCGACCAACATTGTCCATACTGTTAGCAATAAATACCATGGTGGGGGGGGGAGGGGTTCAGCTAAGGCTGAGAGTCTTCTCTTACTGTAAACAGTAAGTTGAAACCCTCAACGGAGCACAGCAGGATGGGCCCCCAGGTTCAGTATTTCAGACCCCTCTGTGATAACCACCATATTTTTTTAAAACAAGTTTTATTAAAAATTTTCTTTCATCATACATATTTTATGAACAGAGTGTTGACCGGGTGACATCTTATACATTATATATATATTTATCTTTTTAATCTATTCCAATCTTCCCATTTTTTCCATATTAATTTCTTTTATGTAGTTCTTTATCACAAATTAATCATTTTTCACCATATCTTGTTATTTCAACTTCTGCCATATTGTGTTTTTTTTCCCAAGTCTAAATTGCCTTCCTAGTTTTCCTAGTTTAAATTGCCTTCAAAATTAAATCAAATTGCCATTTCATATTTCAACTGCTATTCTGTTTTACTACAAACAATATACATCATTATATTCAGATCTTACATTAAAACTCTTTAACTTAGTTGCCCATCCACAATTAATAATATTAATACAGTTCCCTTAAATCTATTAATATTTACCTAATTTCCCTTCCTCCTTTCCACTAATCTTCTCTTCTTTAACCATTTTCTCTTGATCTCTCCAAAATTCCACTTCTTGGTAGTTTTCTCCTTTTATCCCATTCTCTTAACTTCTTTTTTTTTCTTTTGGGTTTTATATTTATTATATCTTTTCTTCTGAATCCTTTTTCTCACTTTTAAATATATTATTTCAGTAATTTTCCCCAAGCTTTCTCTTAACCTCTTCCCATTATTTCCCTCTTTACCCTTTAATTCTTTTTGGGGGGATGTACCCCCTATCCACTCTTTTTTTGCCACTGTAAACCCCATTGAAATCATCTAGCTGGTTTTTGCTTGCAATTCCTTTTTCTTCAATATTATTTTCTTGCTCCTCATTTATGCTCTCTTTTCCTTGGGTTCTTTTCTTTTATTATTTTTAGTTTCTCCAAATCTAATTATTGATACAAAAACTTTCTTGGGCTTTAGTATTTCAGCCTCCTCTTTGTTGTTCTTCCTCCATAGAATTTCCCAAGTGCCAATTAGCTGCTCATTTCAGCTCTGGGACACCTTTTAAACCAATTCAAAATTTTCTTTTACCTGGAGGAACCTGGAAGCGTCGCAGTGAGACTGGTTGGGAAAACTCAGCCAGACGAACCACTGTTGGGGGGTCTTTGGACCGGAACTGTCCTGTAGGGACAGTGAAGAAGGAGAGGCATCTTGGTTGGCTAAAGAGGAACAGGCAAGTTCCTCGAAAAGCCATAGAAAACTCTTCAATCTGATGGCGGGGGGGGGGGGGGCGGCGGCGGACATTGCGAACTGCCATGAAGCTGGGGCATCCGGAATAAGAATTGTGCAGGAGCAAAGATTTGAGCAGAGTTTTGGTACCAGGTGAGTGACTAGCTAACTCACAGGTAATAAAGGAAAAAATGGAAATTTTTAAGTTATCCCAGCGTGGAAACAGCAGCTAAATAGCGTTGGGGGGAGATAATTGACAGAGAAGAGAGAAAGCGGAAGCGAAAGCACTAAAGCCCAAAACGGAATTGGATACTTAAATTTTAAATGTGGATATAGAATTTGGAGAGACTAAATTGACTATAAGAAAAGAAACCCAAAAGAAAATACTTTTGGAGGATGATATAAACTGTTTAGAAAATTTTGAACTTTAAAAGAAGATTAAAGAATGAAGTCTGTAATAGAAAAGCCCGGCTAAAGATTTTAAATTGAACTTGAACTGGAATGTAAAGTTGGAATTTGGACTTTATAAATTCAGATTGGATTATAAACTGATTTGGCACATATAAAGGTAAAAAAGAAGAAGGAGAAAACTTTAAACTAGTGAAAATTATTAAAGTGGATGGCAAACAAAATGGATATTTTCCAAAGTTACTGATTGGAATTGTGGATTGTAGGGAGACATCTTCAGGAGAAACAAGATCATTACAACACTAAATTTTTGCTTTGGAGAAAACTCTGAACTTTGAAAGAAATAACAACAGTGAGGGAACCTTGAACTTTGAAAGCAATAACAGCTGGACTAAGGAGGGTTTATTTGTCTGTAAACGATTTGACTTTGATGATTATAAAAAGAGGATTATAACGCAACTTTAAATTGGAATAATACTAACCCAGAAAGAGCAAAATGATGCAGGAATTTAAGGAAATGATGCAAATGATGTACCTATCACTGAAAATGGAAATAAGGGAAATGACTATGATGTTGCATGGAAAACAGAAGTCTGATGATTTAAAAACTGAGTCAGAGCGTATTCAAGTTGACAAGGAAATAACCAATGAGAAGCAAGAAAGAGAGAGACTGACAATAAAGAAGAAGACAAAGACAAAGAGATTGATTATGGAAAATCAAATGATTATGTGGGTAGTAATAATAAAAAGGAGAACTTTAAAGATTACATTGGGATTAACAATGGAAATAATAGAAAAGGGGGAAAGAGACAAAGAAGGAAAAGAGTGGGGAATGGAAGGAATAAAAAAAATTAAATGATTACACTGGAATTAACAGTGGGAATATAAGAAAGAAGGAAAAGTGATGGAAAACAATGGGAAATATAGGGGAACATATCTTGTTATTTCAACTTCTGCCATATTGTTCTTTTTTTTCCAAGTCCATTTTCCAAGTTTCCAATTTCAACCATAATATTCTTTCTCCATACTTATTTATTTATTTATTTATTTATTTATTTATTTATTTATTTATTAATTAATTATTGGTTCGATTTATATGCCGCCCTTCTCCGGAGACTCAGGGCAGCTTACAATGCGTTAAGCAATAGCCTTCATACTTTTGTATATACCTGCTTAGTAGGGCTTTCGCCCCCGCCCCAAGCGGTGTTCTTCTTTTATACAAAGTCAGCTTATTGCCTCCACAATCTGGGTCCTCATTTTACCTACCTCGAAAGGATGGAAGGCTGAGTCAACCTTGAGCCTGGTGAGATTTGAACTTGCAGTAATTGCAGGCAGCTGGTATTACTTAGCAGTGCTTTAGTCTGCTACTCCACCAAGGCCTCTACTTCTTTGTCTTATCAATCTTTCTCCTTTTTTAATTTGAGGGCGATTAGCTAACTCAGCATTTCCTGTAGACATCTGTTCTCCACTTTACTGGGAAGGGGCATAGGTATGCACACACAAACATATATATGTTAAATTAGTCGTTTCCTTCAAAATAAAAGCAATGCAGTTGTATTTGTGTACATGGCATACACTTAGTTACATTTCTTTTCTAACATCCAATTGACCTCATGTGGGTTGGTCAGGGACACCCAAGTGTCTGGGGCCATAAAATGCTCAGGTCTGTCTTATCCGTTCATAGTACAATTTAGCCCCCAGATCCTTCATCATCTTTGTTGCTCTTCTTTGCATCCTTTCTACATTATCAGCATCTTTTTTATATCATGGTGACCAGAACTGGATGCAGTATTTCAAGTGTGATCTCAGTGCAGTATAAAGCTCTTTTGAAGAAGCACAAATGGGCAACATTCAGGATCACAAATGCAGTGATTGGCCGAGGAAACTTAATGCAGCAGATGAATGACACACGCTTACTTCCCTTTGACATTGGAAGATGTCCAGCAGTGCCATCAGCACAGAATTGGCAGAAACCAGTACACCTTTTTACTGCCAGGAGAAGTCTGGTCAGAAGTGGTCTTCATGAAAGAATTGTGGCCAAAAAGTCACACCTTCAAGCTGGAAACAAGGCTGAGACACAATTATGCATGAAAACATAGGAACTGGGGTGCAGAAAAATGGCAGCAGGAGCTCTGGACTGATGGGTCAAAATTTGAAATATTTGACTGTAGCACGAAACAGTTCATTTGCTGAAGGGATGGAGAATCGTACAATAATGAGTGTCTGCAGGCAATAGTGAAGCATGGTGGAGGCTCCTTACAAGTTTGGGGGTGCATTTCTGCAAATAGAGTTGGAGATTTGGTCAGGATCAATGGTATCCCCAGTGATGAGAAATACAGACAGATACTTATCCATCATGCCATTCTATCAGAGAGGCATATGATTGGTCCCAAAGTTATTCTCCAGTAGGACAATGTCCCTGAACATACAGACAATGTCATTAAGAACAAGAAGTCCTGAAAGTGATGGCTTGGCCCCCACAGAGCCATGATCTCAACATCATCAAGTCTGTTTGGGATTACATGAGGAGACAAAAGGATTTGAGAAAACCTACATCCACAGAAGATCTGTGGTTAGTTCTCCAAGATGTTTGGAACAACCTTGAAGGAACCTTGCTAGTTCCTTCAAAAAATATGGAAAAATCCATATTTGTGGGAAAATATCAAAGGCACAAAGATAGGATGGCAGGAGTACAGCAGACAGGAGTAATGTGAAAAAGATCTGGATGTTTTGATATATGACAAGCTGAACATGAGCCAAGACTGTGATGTGGTTGCAAACAAAAAGTATATGGCATCCTAGATGCATCAACAAATGTATACTGCAGGGGTGGGTTCTACTTACCTTTACTACCAGTTCACAATGCGAGCACACGACTTCTGCACATGCACAAAAGCTTCTGCGCATGCGCAGATCGTCCTTTATGATGTCCGGGCGGGTGGGCTGCGCCTCCCACCGCTTTTACTACCGGTTCGCAAGAACCAGACAGAACCGGGAGCAACCCACCACTGGTATACTGTCAAGATTATACTGTGCAGGAAACACATCACTGTAGTAATGGAAGATTGGAACTACCTTGACTTCAACTGGGAAATAAACTCTGCAGGGAATGGAAGATATAACAGGTTCCTGACTTGCCTAGGTGACAACTTTGTTATACAAAAGGTAGAGGAGGGAACTAGAGGGTCAACTATACTGGACTTAATTCTTACTTAGGGATAAAATGATGGAGAGGATAGAAGTGATAGGAACTTTGGGGGAGAATAATCTTATCATACTAGAATTCCCCATAATGCAGGCACGGGGACAGAACACAGTCAGACTAGACTTTAAAAGAGCTGACTTCAACAAACTCAGAGGGAGATTAGGAAGATTCCAAGGATGAAAATTCTAGAAGGAAAACAGTTCAAGATGCTTGGGAAACCCTGATAAACAAAATACTAAAGGCCCAAACAAAAACAATGTCATGGAGCAAGAGAAACGAGAGACGCCAAAAACCAGCATGGTTGCGCAAGGAGTTCCTTTGATGCCAAGAATGCAGTTCCTCTTTGGAAGGTTCTACATGGGAATATGGAGGAGGGGAAAAGAGGAAAACAACAACATATATGTGAGGACATAATTATGCAAATGCTATGACTTACACTTATTTGCATAAGATGTAGATCATCCTTTCTGGCATGATCACAATCAGCTGAGATGTAGCAACTTCTCATCAAATGTGCCTTCCTGCCATCTTCTCTTTGCAGTGGGCCCATCCCTTCTTTTGTCTTCCTTAATAACCTATCCAAAAAAGGATCTTTCAGCATGATTCAGTGGGAAATATGAATGTGAAAACATCCATAATGAACCCAAAGATCCAGGTATTTGTGTTTGGCAGGCAAAATATGAATGAATGATTTCAAAATGCATTTAAAGATTTTTAACAGAAAAAAATCTTTTATTGGCTAGCACCAATAAAAGGTCATGGCTGGTCTGCTGCAAGGATAGAAACTTTGTAGAGAGGAAAGATCTGCCTGAATCGAATCCATCATCTAAAGCGTTAGCTATTCTGCCCACCATTGTGTGGTCTGCAAATTTAATGAATTCATCTTCTATCCCTTCATCATAAATGATCTAGCTGAGGGGATACAAGGAGAACTCATCAAATTTGCAGACAACACCAGGCTGGTGGGGGGTGGGATTAGCCAGTACTTTAGAAGATAGGTTCAGAAGAATCTTGACAGACTTGAATACCAGGCCCAATCCAACAAAATACAATTTAATGGTAAGAAATGTAAGATTTCACACTATTAAGCAAGAAAATCCAAATGCCCAGGTACAGAATAGGTGGTACATGACACAACAGTAGCACCTGTGAGAGGGATCGGTGTCCTAGTGGACAATCCCTTAAATATGAGCCAGCGGTGTATAGCAACTGCCTAAAAAACCAATGCAGTCCTAAAGTATATCATCAGAGGGATAGTTTCAAGATTACATGAAGTGATAGTACCATTTTCTGCTGCATTGGTGCACTTGGAATATTGCATCCAATTCTGGTCACCAAGAGATCCAATCTAGAACCAAGGAGAAATTTCCTGACAGTGAGAACAATTAACCAGTCGAATGGCTTGCCTTCAGAAATTCTGGGCGCTCCATCACCGAAAGTTTTTAAGAAGAGATTGGACAGTCATTTGTCCAAAATTGTATAGGGTCTTCTGCCATAGTCAGGAGGGTGGACTAAAAGACCTCCAAGGTCCTTTCCAACTTTATTATTCTATATTCTAAAATAGCTTTCAACAACCTGAGGAGATCCTCCGAATGAAAGAGGCAGGAAGTTCAAAGAACAAAAACGACATGGAAGGATGGAATATGAGGAGAGAAAAGTATGGAGAAGTGGAACTCAGTTTCCAGGCTTACTCAGGAGTCCAGAAATACAGAATAAGAGTTAGTAAAGTTTAAAAGAAACTCCTTGCAGGATATTCTAGATTTAGCAGGCAAAAAATATATAATTCTATTTTTCAAATTAATTATGTCTTCAGAAAGAATTGGAGCTGGTGTGCAAGTAACACAATTTTAGGAGTTTGTGTTTCTCATGGCTAATAAGTTAGGTCTATAATAGAAACTTAAGACTCCTCCTTTGGTTGTGGTTTCACATTTTTGTACCATATATGGTCCTCCCAAAAAGGCAGAACCAAGATCTTTAAGCCAATTCCCAAAGAAGTCCCAGCATAACAGCCTCTGAAAACTCTATTTTCACATTGACTATTGGCTACATTCCAAGGGAAGACGTGTTTCTCCAGAATTATTTATAGCTAACCCAAGTTCCTTCTTAGCTCTTTTATTGTCTCTTGTGAATGGTGTATAATAAAAGTCTGTAAAATAGTACATTTTAGAGATATAAATACTCCATTTTATGTTTTACACAAATGGTGTGTAAAATGGTGCATAAATGTGTATAAAGTAGAGATAAACTAAATTTACAAACCATTTAAAAGACAGTTAAAAAAGCTCAGAAAGAAAGAGAAAGATCAGAATATCTCCTCCAGCAGCCAACACCTAGATGAGCAGAGAGCTTAATCAAGGAACAACCAAGGAGCAAACAGATTAACAGAGTTGGAAGGGACCTTATTGGTCATCTAGTCCAATGGTCACCAACCGGAGGTCCGCAGACCGAGAAAATTTTGGTGGTCCAAAATTTTGGTGGTCCACAGAGAAATCTTTTGCATTTTTCATATTGCACTTCAGCGAGCACTCCTCGAGAGATGAGAGTCTGCAGGGGGCTGATCTAGCATCCGGGCTGGCTACAAGAGAAACATGCATTCTCAGCCGTATTTCTCTATTGTAGTGCTTCCTGGACACGGTTTACTGCTCTGAGCCCCAAGTGGCAGGAACCGAGGGCTGCCTTGGCGCCACCAGCTGGCACAAATATACCGCGCCAAAGGCAGAATGCTGATGCCGCACAAATGCAAGTAGCGCTTTGCTCCTGCACCTTCCAAGCCATTGCCACCGCTGCTTCAGCCCCCCCCCTTGCAACAGCACCATTACCTCATACCGGCTGGTGAGGCTGCACTGCTTTTTACACATTGCACCACCTGCAAAGTTGCACACTGCACGTGCCACCCCCTATGGCAGAGATTTCCAGCCCCACCATGGGCCAGTCCCATATTCTAGAGCTGAAGTAGTCACAGAACTGGCCCATTAGTTATCCCAGAGCAGCTCCTCCACCGGGTTGCAGTGGCCTGCCGAGGAGCAGGCAGCTCCCCTGCAAGCCGATGCACCTGGGTGGAAGAGCTGCTTCAGGATGACCAAAGGGCCAGTCCTGTGACTACTACAGCTCTGGAATATGGGACTGACTTTCCCACCAACATCTGCAAGCCACCATCAGTTTGCCCGTCTTCGTTTTCCTTCACTCAGATTGACCAAGCTTCTTGAGAGAAGGAACACAAAAGAGGTTTCCAGGCTGTGTGCCTAGACCAGGCGCTTTCTCTCTGGCCTCCCACCCGGAGGCCTCGCAGAAGCAGATAGGTAGGCCCAAAAGGAGGCTGAACCCCCCCCCCAGTGGTCTGTGGGATTGAAAATTATGAATTTGGTGGCCCCTGAGGTCCAAAAGGTTGGAGACCCCTGATCTAGTCCAACCCCCTGCTCAAACAGGAGACCCTACACCATTTCTGACAAATGGCGGTCCAGTCTCTTCTTGAAAGTCTCCAGTGATGAAGCTCCCACAAGTTCCGAAGGTAACTTCTGTTCCATGGGTTGATTGTTCTCACTGTCAAAGTTCCTCCTCATTTCTAGGTTGAATCTTTCCTTGGTCAGTTTCCATCCATTATTCCTTGTCTGGCCTTTAGGTGCTTTGGAAAAGAGCTTGACCCCCTCCTCTCTGTGGCAGCCCCTCAGATATTCGAACATTGCTATCCTGTCTCCCCTGGTCCTTCTCTTCACTAGACTAGCCAGGCCCAGTTCATGTAACCGTTCTGCATATGTTTTAGCCTCCAGTCCCCTAATCATCCTGGTTGCTCTCCTATGCACTTTTTCTAGAGTTCAACATCTTTTTTATAGTGTGGTGACCAAACAGGCAGGCAAACGGCTGCATATAAACAGGAAGCAACTCCCCACCACTCACTTGCACAGATGATGCTACCTAATCCTCTAATGAAACATCTGCAAGCAAGCAGCTCAGAGAGCACCAAGAATTCCACAGCTCAGCCTTGAGATGCACATATTGTTTTCTATGGGAGTGCAAGCAACTACACAAAACAATAAAAAAGCCAGAAGAAACAGAATAGTTAAAAGACCACCAAACACATAGGACCACCGCCCATCCTAACCAAGGTCTGGTTTTCAGAGCTCTTTGGAACATGGCCATGTATCTGCTCTAGAGGCAGGCACTGCAGCAGAGTTGGCCTGCTTCCTGGGTCCCAAGAGAAGAGGCTGATTAATTGAAGGGACCCAGAGGGCACCCACTCTGCCTGATCTTACTGGGTACTCCTGACCTAGCAGGGTGGTAACCAGCCCCAAGGCCTGCAGGGACCCAGCAGAGTGGGATAGGGAGGAAGATAGACGGAGGGACCACTGCATATTCCTACAATCTTTGATTGCTTATAGGATTGCCAAATGCCTGAATTTGGTTCAGATGACTGTGGGGCTGCTGCAGTGGCTGTAACTTTGGGCAGGTTCGTAAGTCCCTTCATTCAGCACCATCTTAATTTCAAATGGTCATTAACTATGGTCAATATTAAGGACTATCTACAGTACATCTGGAAGCCTCCTGGCAACCACTGCAGTTCATAGAGCAAAAGCTTAGGCCTGAGGAGATCCGTTTGTTCCAGGATCGCCTGGACCACCATTTTCTGGACCAGCAGCATATTTTGAGTGCTTTCCTCATGCAGAGTCCATAGTGGTTCACAGAGGTTGATCCTGGTCAGGGTGCAGTTGGCAGATAAGATGGACGCGTGAAGGCTTTTAGCCACGGCCTCCTCGAGCAGGAGCTGAGACCTCAACTGGGTGGAGTTTAAGCCTGTTCCTTCCCATCCAGCCCCCAGATATTTGGACAAAACTTTGAGAGCATTGCCTGGTCGGTCTGGGATCCAGAGGCATAACTGAGTGCCATCTGCGTATTGCTGACCCCTGATCCCAGATTGACAGATAACATCACCCAGGAGCCTCATGAATAAGCAGGAAGGGACAGAGTATAGAGCTCTGAGGCTTCTCACAAACCAGAGGCCTTGAGTGTGACTGCTCTCGTGTGAGAAGACATACTGGACCCAACCACAGAGAAAGGAGAAGAACCACTGCAGCACCATCCTCCCACTCCCAATCCCCCAGTGGGCCAGAAGGTATCTGTGCTCAGTGGTATTGAAAACCACTGAAGGGACAAAATGATCCAGTTTGGTTGTATCTCCATCCACCTAACTCCACCAGAGGGCATCAACTAGTATGACTAAAAGGAGTCTAAATAATGATCTCCCCCAGGATCCTCTATAGTTACAACCCCACCACTTTCTCAATAGTCTTCCCTAAAAATGGAAGATTGGAGACTGGATGAAAATTGTGCAGTATAGTTGGATCCAGAGAAGGCCTCTTATGGAGAGGGGTATGTCACTGCTTTTTTCAAGGTAGCAGAGAACACCCCCTCCGTCAGTGAACCCAAGATTACAGAATGGACCCAAATAACTGTCTTGTCTGGGGCAGTCTTCACAAGCCAGGAGGGATGAGAATCTAAGAAATCAAGTAGATCGTGGCCATTGGACAAATTAGAATTTTTGGACCGTAGTATGTCAGTCATGGGCTATACTAGATAGATTGCTGGGCAAAGGCCCCAGCGGTGATGATTAGTCCTGAGCAGGCAGGATTTGAGCTCTGGATTGCCATTTTGCTGGACAAGTTTTGAATGAGAAAATATTTTATGCCTCTAACATAGAAGACAATGGGATCAGAGCTTTACTTCTGTTAAGCTTCAGCGAAATATACTGTACGTTTGCCATCTTCAGCATTTAGGAACACTGGCCCATACAGATTGAGACAAATAGGTAGGCCAAACCAGACTTCCTTTTGTGTCTTACTTTCTGCAGTGAAAAGTAGAACTACTTTATAGGATGGTCCTTCCTGTTCTTGGTCCTGATGAAGTTTCTCTTTCCAAGAGAAGAAAATTTTTGAACCTCCCAATTGAACTGTGAAGTTCTGGGTGCTCTCTGAGCTGGGTGGTTTCCTTGCAGATGTTTCAAGACTGCCCAACTAGATAACACTGTTGTGGTGGCACAGTAAGTAAAATGTAGTTAGAATGCAATATCGCAGGCTAATTCTGCTGACTGCCAGGAGTTCGATCCCGACTAGCTCAAGGTTGACTCAGCCTTCTGTCCTTCTGAGGTGGGTAAAATGAGCACCCAGATTGTTGGGGGCAATACGCGGACTCTGTAAACTGCTTAGAGAGGACTGTAAAAGCACTGTGAAGTGGTATATAAATCTAAGTGCTATTGCTATTATGAGTACATTTAGTCCTTTTATCCACAAGTCAGACATGTGGAAGCTTAAGAATCTGGGGGAGAACTGCAGATCTGAACCCCCTGAAACAAACTCTTCTAAAACAAGAGGATGCCAATGGATTCCAGATGATCACATCACAGCCCAGGTTCCTGGCTCCTTGCCCCGGCAGTCTTCAAGCTGGAACCCAGTTGTGCCCAATCAGCCTGTAAGCACCAGTTCCGGGTTTTTGTTTCAGCAACACAATCACCCAACTTGTGTGGGGAAAACAGGGTGTTGCTCCTTTGTGGCTGAGAAAGGTGGGTCTCAAATGAAGTAAATTTATAGATTTTACCCTTTGCCCTCCAGCAATTCTGTGCTGAGACAAGTTGCGGCTCCTTCAGGCCAAATAAAATGCTCTTTATTCTGAAGGGTGGAGGGAATGTGTAGCCAAACTGCATTCAGAGTAAAGGGGCTGGATTGAAATTGGCGTGAAAATATTTGCTCTTGACATTGGATACTTTGCAACAACAGGATTTTAAAGTTACTATATGTGACGAGTTATTCCAGCTAGAAAAAAAAGCAAAATATGAAAATGATCCAACTGCCAGGATCTTCCTGGTATTCAGTTTAACTTGGATTCTGGCCTGTAGCCTGTATTTAGAAGCATTGTTTATATTTGTTGGGTCATTCTTCATTGTTTTATTGTGTAGCTTTGGCTGGAAGAATCTTTTAGGAAGATGGGTGCTAAGTAATATTTATATTGCCAATGAGATGGCTTTTTTGCAAAGTATCCAAAAAATGTTGCTGTAAGCTGTATATTAATGTGGAAATGGCATAGTATCTTACCTTATGCTGTGGCATTTTAATTGATTTGAAAGTCATAAACTTGTGTTCTGAAATTCTGCTGTTGTAAAAAACATGCAAGCACGGGCACCTGCCACTCATATGAAACCATTTCCCCTCCCACCAGTCCACAAAGCCGGCAAGGTTGGGGACCACTGCTTTAGGAGGTATTTCTTCAATGTCGTTACCATTTCCTCCACTGAGGACTTTCAGCAGCAGGCCAGCTGATTCCTCCCTGGAAGGCTATGCTGGAGCCCAGGAAAAGCGCCCCAGTAGACCCAATGGCCCCCAGCTGCCATCACTGCCATCCAGAAGTCAGAGAAGGCCAATTCCTGTAATGGGGAAATCCTCGAATATCCCTGGAGGAGTGGCAGGAGGGAGGGAGGGAGGGAGGGGAAGGAGATTTAGCAATCGGCCACTTCATGTTTCCTTGATTATCATCCTTTTCTTAAAGCCACAACATGAGTGCCCAAACCAGTTGAGCCAGCCCAGGGCTGCACCCGCAAGGCACTCTGTGCCAGGAGCATTTGGGACCGAAGGACACAGGGAAGGCAGATGGGATTGTCTCCTCCATCAGGTAAGTCCGGTTTGCCCTCTGACTGAGGTCTTCCAGGAACCCTGAAGGCTCAGGTGGGACTTTGGCTGTCAGACCTCCTGTTTTGAAAATGTACTATTGGGAGGAGCAGGATGGGGGGGGGGCTCCAAAGGAAAGGGCAGTCAGTTTAGCAGCTGCTGAGTGAGACCTTTGCAATCTTCCACTGTGCTGAGCTCCTGGCACATCACCAAGGGCCAGGGAGGGGGGCTTGTTCGGGCTTAGGATGGGTTCTCTGAATGCATCAACTGTTGGTGGGTGAAGGCAGCGTAGCACAGCTGGCTCTAGGAACCATGGTTTTGCAGAATAAAACTGCCACCTTCTGCAAGGAGTAGGAGGCAGCTGCTCAGTTTTACTCCACAGCCAGCTTACTCTGAGGGAAGAGTGCAGAGCCCCCTCTGGAGAGCCCATAAAATGATCTGGCAGCACAGCAATTCTCAGCGTTGCTGGGCAACTGACTCTTCCCATCATCCCTCACCTTGAGGACACAGCAGGGTGGCCTTTGCCCATCTGTTCCCAGGGGCCAGACTGTGCCAGGCAGGAAAATGGCAGTGCCACCTCGGGGGAGTGGGGGAGAACCGGGCAACTGATCGCTTTTACCAGTTCCACCTGAAGGCACTTGGAGGCAGGGCAGCTTCTCTCCAGCATGTGCAGCCACTTTCAAGAGAAGGTCCCCAGAACAGCCTGTTGGGGTGCTTGTGTGTGGAGCTGCTTTCTGGGTGCAACTCTGGCAGTGTGTTTGAATTCCAGGCTCTGGCTTCTTGTGCTCCAATGGTCTTCAATGACGGTGGGGTGTGGGGTTATGTGGACCATCCTCCTGGGTGGAAGGATCTTTTAGGGTTGGGCCCTTGAACCACTAGGAATCCCAGCCTCTTCCACTCTCCACTGGCAGGCAGGCAGGCAGGCAGAGCCTGCAGAGGTCTGGCCCCACTCCCAGTTGCCTTGGTTTCAGATGCCTGCTCTCCTTATGCCCTGAAGGCTGAGTCTGAGCGGGCCCCTCACCTGCAGCTCAGAGGCTCTGCTCAGCCTTAGGTGGGAACCTCTAAATCATCGGTAGTTCCTCTGCCTTTGGCTCAAACAACTGCAGTCCTTGGGAGTTGCCAAAACTTAAGAAATATCCCAAAGGCAGAACATAAATCTTGTAAGCAAGTAGATGAAGTATGAACATCTGGAGGAAGACGAAACCCGACCCACTTTTTGAAAAGGCCCTGCTCTCCCCCCCCCCCCCGTCCACCTCCTGCTGCTTCCAAGGTTGTGTTCCCACACGGAGGGTCCTGGGTCCGGTTCCGACCCAGGCTTTGCATTTGCACAAGACCCCCAAGGGAAGGAGGCTCTCATAGATCCCTTTGGATCCGGGTTCAGGCTCTATTGGTGGCCTCTGCTGGCACTTCAGGGGGAGACCACTCCCAGTGTTCCCGTGGGGCTCCTCGAGCCCCCCCCCCGGCTGTAAGGGGTCTGGGCGAGGGTGACAAACCGCTGACAGCGACGGAGCCAAACTCCAACATTAGAGCGATGAAGGGCTGGCTGGACAGAGTAACCCGCATTCAATCCTAGCCAGCCAGTCGCTCTTTGCGACCGTCCAGGCGGGGCCCGAAGCCTTTTCTCCGCGGCCCTTCGGTGGAGAAGCGCGGGCCGCCCCCCCCCCCCCCCGCGCCCCTGGCAAGCAGCCGGCCGGTCTCCCTCCCAAGGGCGGCGGGGCGGCCGCAGATGCTTTCCAGATGTGGCGGCCTGGCCGCTGACGGGAGGCGGGCCCAGTCTGGCTCAGCGGCGTCCGGCCGGGCCGGAGTCCCCGCCAGAGGCCAGCCCGCCCCGCGAGGTGACGCAGCAGCCGGCCACGGCTCGGGCCCCTCACGCCGAGACCCCCGCCCAGGCCCCGTCCTGCTTGCCAGCCAGCCGAGGCGAGGGCGAGCGGCTCCGGGCCCCCGTCGGCGCGCAGGCCGGCCATGGGGCAAGCAGGTGAGTCGGCGCGCGCGGCCGGCCGAGGAAGGCGCGGAGGGCGGCGAAGGGATCAGCCGGCCCCGTCGGGCGAGCAGGGCCACCCGGATCCCGGCGTGGCGGGCGGTCCGAGCAGCCGCGGTGACCCGCCGCCGCCTCCCTTGGCCCCTCCGGGGGCGCGGCTGTGGGCCGGGGGCCGCGGGTGGGCGTGGCTGCCTCCCCCACCTCGCGGGCGGGGCCGAGGAGAAGCCGCGATGCTCGGCCGGGAGCGTCCCGCGTGGCTTTTCCCGGGGAGCCGGCGCCGGCCCGGAGGCTGCGGGGAAAAGGCGGCGACTCTGCCCCAAATCCGACTGGGAGGCCGAGGAGGCGTCCGACTCCCCTCGCGGGTCGTCCCCCCCCCCCGCTCTCTTTATTGATTTGGAAGGTGTCTCTTCCCGCCTATTCGCTGGTGGCAACTCAAGGCGGCTGACAGGAAAGAATGTTGCCTCATTCGATCCTGCCGAGGCTTTCTCAAGGGCCGCTGCCGACTTTCAGCCTCCTTCCCTGCTGCGCGGTTTCTCCCTCCCTCACCCCGTGTGTGTGGGTGTGTTGTAGGAGCTGGAACCCCCTGCCCCCCTCGGTGCAGCCAGGGGACTTTCCAGGATGCCTGCAGCTCGGAGGCTTTGGGGAGCGCTGGGGGCTGTGCGTGGGGGAGGGTTGTCGCCGGGACCTTCTTCCAGCTGGCCCCTCCCTGCCCACTCCGGGCCTGAGGCGGCTGGGCTTCCTCTCTGATCAGGAAAGGGGTGAATAAGAAGCTTCGCGATTTTGCTCTCCGATCCTGCTGGCCGGTTGGAGCCTTCGCGGCCTTTCCTCTTTCTGCAGGAGGGTGGGAGTGGGCCTCGGAGGCAATTCTCGAAAGGGAGAAGTCAGCATTTCTTTCTGCCCATCGCCGCACAGAAGTGCCCTCTGCCTCCTCGACACTTCGTTCTTTCATTAATCAACCTCCCAACCCCTCCTTGTTATCAGTGTGTTCCTTTCATAATCTTATCTAATCATTTTCACCAAACTGATAATGCCGGGAGCTAATTTCTACTCTGTTCGTGCCAACAGCATTTCATAAGCAGATAGGAACACCACTTTGAAAGATACTTTGCACACCAAAGCCAAGAAAACGCCATCATAAAAACGGCCATAAAAATAAATGATTTTCTGAAGGAAACTGGCTCAGGCAAGTGGGGGGACCAGGGTGGGGCGGTGATGAAGACACTTGGGCCAGTCATTCACTCTCAGCCGTAGGAAGCGGTCAATGACATCACTTCTGAAAAACCTCACCAAGAAAGACTAGGCAGTTTCTGAGAATTGGACGTGACTGAACAGAAGAAAACAACTAGGCAGCTTTAATGAGAGCTAGCATGATGTTAGGTAACAGGCTAGAAATTGGAAGACTGAGTTCTAGTCCTGAGGCACAAAGCCAGTCACAATCTTCCAGTCCTGGAAAGCAAGCAATGGAAAGCCAAAAACTTGCCAAGAACTTGCCAGGAAGTTCAGGAGTTGAGACTGACTCAAAGGCACACAGGCAAAAGAAGAAAAGAAAGAAAGAAGGAAGGAAAAAAGACCCACCCAGAGAGAGTTCCCTTCAAGGGGGCCTAAAATATCTTCTCAGGAGCTTCAGATCTGTGCAAGTGGCTCTCATTGTTGCCAAGGGCACCATCCTGATCTCTGGCATCCTTACTTGGGCACAGCACGGGTGAAGTGGCTGTTTCCAGACTGATGATCAGGACTCATTCTCTAGAAGAGTTGCTTCTGAGGTTGACTGGGGGCCTCAGAAAAACATTTCTGCTGCTGCCTGGAAAAGGGTCCACTTCAAGCTTTGCTTTTGCTTTCTGCCCCTCCGCCCTGCCTTCACACTCTGGCATGCTGCCAACCAAACTCCTGGCTGGGATCAGCCTTTCCCAGCCAGGAGAAGAAGGGCAAGGGGTCCCTAGGAGCTTCTTGGGAAAGAAGCCCCTAGGCGGGATGCATTGGGGCTTCTCTGGAAAGGGTACCTTGGGGAAGTGGGCAGTGGTCTGCTGGGTGAGAAATTGCCAGGAGGAACTGGGCAGCACTCTGAAGCTCTGGGCCAAAAGAGGAAGCAACGTGGCTCCCTTCCTCTGAGAAACCCACCCTGGGAGACAAAGGAAGATGCAGTCAGGGTAAAACAAACAAAACAGCTGTTTGCCCCTCCCAGCAGCAGAAGCTTTTCCAGGTCATTGGCTGCATTTCTGCTGAATGAATGGATAACTCATTTAAACTTATAGAAACATTAAGGCTGGGAGGAAAAAAGAACATGAAAAACAAACACAGCATCCATCTCATTCTTTTCAATATTCTCTGCTATTTGTTAGAATAATAGAATAAAAGATTGGAAGGGACCTTGGAGTCTTCTGGTTGCCCTCATATCATCTCAGACAAATTGTTGTCCAATTATACTTCTTTTCTGAGCTGTATGGTATTATAAATATTTTTAGTTTTGCTCCAGCAAGACGAGGAAAGGCATATTTGATTCTCTGCTTGCCACACGAAGGTTGGCTTACCCCATGGCTGAGATCATATTTCATAGTTTCAGCTGCCACTTTGTGGATTAAAATTGCCTGAGGGTAGCCAGGGTGTTTGCTTGCCTCGCCCAAAGCATTCTGTGCACCAGGAAGAGCGGCCAAGTGAGGGCTGTGGGGGGGGGCAGTCGGTGAAAGGGGGTTCTTTGCAGGTGATGGAGGTGAGGATCCCCAGCTGGCCTTGCTGAATGGCCTGGCCGAGCCTGCTCGCAAGAAGAGGCCATTAGCTTTGGCTGCTTTTCCTGCTCAGGAGCAATTTCCCCAGTCGGAAAGCAAAAAAACCTCCGTTGTTATATATTCAAGGTCCAAGGAGGGGCCAAAGGGCCGCTCCTTAGCTAACACTTGGCACCACTCGTGATTTCTCAGAAGAGCCAATTCAGACCCTGGACTGGCCACAGTCGCAGGAGGTGAGCTGGAATCAACACTAGAGATTTCTCGGAGCTCAGGATGCACCTCCTGGCTTCCTCTTCTGGCTTCTACGAGGAGGTTCAAGTCAGAAAGATCTTTCCGGTTGATTGCTTCAGCCACACTTGCCTCTGGAAGCATTGAAAGAGATTTTGAAGCATTTACTGTGTTTCCAGCAGTGGATGAAGCAACAGTCATAACCTGGGAATGGAGGGGAGCCGTTCATGGTACACACACACCCATGGCTTCCCTTCTCTGGGGGAGGAAGAAAAGGAGGGGCTACATAGGGAAGTGTGCAGTGCAAGCTGTGCCAAGAAAGGATCTTTCGGGCCTATGCAAAGATACATGTGGAACAAAGAATGGGGCACAGCTCTCGTCGTCCCCATGAAACCACCCTGAGAGTATTGAATCTCACCCCCTTCCACCAGGGCCTGGCTAATGTGGCATTGGCCTCTTCTGCTGCAGCAACATCACAGCAGCTGTTAAATCAGACACAAACAATGGCTGTTGATTGTGTTTTAAGATGTGGTTGAGGTTTGGACCCCCATCCCCATAGCTTAGTTCCCCATGGGCCTCCAGAGCAGGTACAGAGGTCCGCTACATTGTACATATTACTGAAACTGCAACTTTACAGCGCTCTTAGAATAATTTCCCAAACCAGCCTTTGCATTCTTGCCAAGTCCAATTATAATTCTTCACTTATCTCTGTCCACAGTTCACAGTGGCTATTTCAGCTCCGCCAGAGACATAGGGCAATACTGAATATCTTTACTGAAAGTGGATGGTTGAATTTAAGAAAATGGGCACAGCATAAGTACAGACGCAGAACTAGTTGGAGCAGCAAATACATACATTACCGGCATCACCAAGTAAAACCTTCCACAGGAGTGCGCATATAGGCTTGCAGCCCCACACTGTCTCCCGCAGTACACTCTGAGGTAGCTGTTCTGTGTCACAAGAAGTCATTAAAATGCTGCATTGCACATTGCTGATATCGAAGTGCCTTATTAGTGCAGAGCAATTTCAGAAACACATTTCTTACCCAAGAGGGCATTTCTTTCACCAGGCACAGGAACCATGCAAGCATGCCTAACAGAACAGTCCTGCAATGGCAATTGCACTATCCATCATTCTGTGCATGCTCGAAATATTTTGGGGTTTTTGGGTGGAAATCCCTGCAGATTTCAAATTATTGTGATTGCAAAGTATGAATGCAAATGTTTCCCTACTGGGTAGAAGATAGCAGTGTCACTTCTGTTTCAGAGAGGTTGAAGAAGGAGAAGGAAAATAAAAATGCTTGCAATGCTGTTAGAAAATGGGAATTATCTACAAATTTTAATTTGTATTTGCCCTCCTGAGGAAAGTGAAGGGATTCAGCTCCAGATACTTGAATATATTTATCACCCTTGGATAACTGCATTCATCCTAGGATCATCTTCTCTTTTAAGAGAAGAAGGCAGCTTCATGTCTTAGATCTCTTCCCTCTGGGGGAAGGTCGCCCAGCAGCTTCTGGCTCTTTGTTCCAAAGGGCTCTTTCCCTTCAGCCTCTGGTGTTTAAGCACTCAAACAACCCCGGGGGCCTCTTCCGCATAGAAGACCCTGCTCCAGACCACTCTCGGGGCCTTAGCAAAAGAGCCTCCTCCCTACAGATTCCTCCAGCGAGGGAGGAATAGGACTTCCTGCTTCCTCTTCCTGGCCATTTTTTGGTATTCTCCACCCCAACACAGGCCTCAAGAAAAGCACAGATGTTTTGGTGACTTCTGTCTGGCTCCTTGTAAGTACTTCCATCTGCTTAAGGGCTCCTAGACCTGCCCTCCGACTGGACATCATCCCTGAGCTGACTTTCACTGCCTCCTTCTGCCCAAGAGGGTCATTTCACTGTTTCTCCCAGTCTGCCAGAAGGATGTAGAGTCTTCAACCTTGGCAACTGTAAGACCTGTTGACATCAATTCCCAGAATTCCCCAGGCAGCATGGTTGGTAGCTGAATTCTGGGAATTAAATCCACACATCTTAAAGTTGCCAAGTTGGACACCTGTGATGTACACGATCCAGCTTCCTTTAAACTCTCAGAGAAGAGAGATACAGAGGTTGCTCACTCCCCTGCATGAGTTTGCAGGTCTTCTGCAATGCCTTATGCAATGCAACTCCATTTCCTCTTTTTTTAGGTCTGTTTCTTCTGAACAATTTAAATTTCTCTAGCTGTATGTTCCAGTCATGGGTTTCATCCCATCAAGTTTTGGTAATAGCCTGTACTTGCCCTCATCTACTAGGCCTTGAAGGTCACTCTGTTCCTCATACTTCAAATGTTAGTATTTAGGCATCTGAGTCCTTTTTGAATGGCCCTACATTTGCTTCCTGTTTCTTCTGTTTTGTATCTGAGGTCCCCTTCTTTCTTACACTTGGTTCATTGTCTTGGGTTTATGTTTGGGATTAAGTTCTAAAATGTGGAAAAGGACATCAGATGCAACCATTCTGAAACATTTTCATTTTGAAAATGTTGAAATGATTTTAAATAGAAGGAATATTACTGGGATGGGCAAATAGGAGAATATCCATATTTTTGTAAACTTTAGTTAGGTTGGTGGTATATAAATACTGTAAAGTTGGAAGGGATCTTGTAGGTCATCTAATCCAACCCCGCAGGAGACCCTACTCCATTTCTGACAGATGGCAGTCCAGTCTCTTCTTGAAAGCTTCCAGTTACGAAGCTCTCACAACTTCTGAAGGCAACTTCTGTTCCATCAGTTGATTGTTCTCACTCTCACTTAGTGACTTATTTAGTGATAGTCTGAAGTTATGACAGATCCCCCTCCAACTTCCTTATGATTGGGTCACAATAAGAGCCTGTAGTACAGTGGACTAAAGCATTGTTATTAACAACTGCTGCTTCCAATTACTGCAAGTTCAAATCTCACCAGGCTCAAGGTTGACTCAGCCTTCCATCCTTTCAAAGGTGGGTGAAATGAGGACTCAGATTGTGGGGGCAATAAACTGACTTTGTATAAATATACAAAAGTATGAAGGCTGTTGCTTAACGCATTGTAAGCCGCCCTGAGTCTCCGGAGAAGGGCGGCATATAAATTAAAGCAAAAAAAAAAAACATGACTGCATTTTGGGCACTTGGCAACTGGCTTACTTTTATGGCAGATTGCACCATTCCGTGGTCACATGACTGTGACTTAATGACTTTTTTCCAGTTTCCAGACTTTTACACTGATGTCTCACAAAAAAACAATCATAAGAATGACTTGCTTTATAACCACAACATTCACTTTATGACTTCTTTATATAGAAGAATTTATATAGACTTCTGTAAAGCCTTCGATTCAGTAGTACACAACAAGCTATTTCTAAAAGTAAAATCATAGGGCATTTTCGGACTCCTACATAAGTGGATAGCTGCATTCCTATCAAACAGGCAGCAAGTAGTCAAAATAGGGAACGCCTTATCTAACCCTGCACCTGTTAATAGCGGTGTCCCCCAAGGCAGCGTTTTAGGACCCACACTTTATACTTTATATAAATGACCTTTGCGATCATATTATAAGCAACTGTGTTCTCTTTGCGGATGATGTAAAACTATTCAATACCACTGACAATGCTGCTACTCTACAAAAAGAGGTCTTTTTGTATGTGTCAGAATGGTCAAACAATTGGCAACTCCCAATCTCAACCAACAAATGCTCTGTCTTACACATTGGCAAAAAAATAATAATAATCAGAGCACAAAATACAAGCTGGACGGATACAACCTAACAGATGATCCTCACTCTGTCAAAGACCTTGGAGTACTCATCTCAAATGATCTAAGTGCCAGAGCTCACTGTAACAGCATTGCTAAAAAAGCATTAAGAGTTGTTAACCTAATCTTGCATAGCTTCTTCTCTGGTAATATTGAACTGCAAACTAGGGCATACAAAACTTTTGCCAGACCAATTCTTGAATACAGCTCATCTGTCTGGAACCCACACTGTATATTGGACATTAATACAACCGAACAAGTCCAAGATATTTCGCAAGAAGAGTCCTCCACTCCTCTGTTCACAACAAAATATCTTATGCCACCAGAGTTGAAATTTTGGGCTTAGACAACTTAGAATTTCACCATCTTCAGTCTGACCTAAGCATAGTACATAAAATCATCTGCTACAATGTCATACCAGCCAATGAATACTTCAGTTTCAATCAAAACAATACAAAAGCACACAGTAGATACAAACTCGTGGTAAACTGATTCAAACTAGACTGCAGAAAATACAACTTCAGTAACAGAGTTGTCAACACCTGGAATGCACTACCTGACTCTGTGGTTTCTTCCCCAAATCCCCAAAACTTTAACCTTAGACTGTCTACTGTAGACCTCACCCCATTCCTAAGAGGTCTGTAAGGGGCGTGCATAAGTGCACCAGTGTGCCTACCGTCCCTGTCCTAATGTTTTCTTTTATTAGTATCCTTCTCATGTCTGTATAATTATGTTTACACTTGTATCTGTCATAAAATACATGCTTGACAAATAAATAAATACAATACCCATGCGAGGAGGCCCTACTGTCTTCTTTAAGGGAGGCACCACAATCTTTTCTGTTTGTTATTTACTACTGAAAACTTAGTGGATGATTTTGAAAAAGATCAAGTATTGTTTCTTATAGAACAGAATAGAAATATTACAAAAGTGCAGTATCTGAAGTGTGGCAAGTGCTTATACTATTTAGCCCCCTAACCTCAGAGAGTGCCTGAAAGAAGCAGAGCAGAGAGCAAAATCTTCTCAAGCTGTAAGTTCTCACCATCTGTGCAGCTTCAAAGAGAGTCAGGGAAGATGCTGAAGAAAGAGGGAATGGGCAGGAGAGTCCAGCCTAGGAGGCAAAGGGCAGCCCTTTCCCATTCCCTGCCAGGCAGGAGACTCAGGATGCTGAACAAACAGGACAGAATAAGGTCTTCTAGCCCAACCCCTTGCACAAGCAGGAGACTATCCCATTCTGGACAAATGGCTGTCCAGCCTCTTCTTGAAAACCTCCAGTGTTGGAGCACCTACAACTTCTGGAGGGAAGCTGTTCACTGGTTAATTATTCCCATTGTCAGGAAATTTCTCCTTGGTTCTAGCTTGCTTCTGTCTTTGATTAGATTCCACCCATTGCTTCTTGTCCTGCCTTCCAGTGACACCTCAATCCATGTTTTTCACAGATTCTTTACCCTTCCTCCATATGAGTTCTATAGGTTGAATTCTATGCTGCCTCAATCAACAAGTGGCTCTAGGCAACATAGAGCAATAGAACAATAGAAACAAGAGCAAAAAAAATAACAACAAATGAATATATATTACTGTGTCAGAGAAAGAAACACAAACAAGAGTTGAATGTATCCATATTAGTATCAGTGTGGAGTCATAGAGCAATTCTGTCTTATTGACAGACCTACATTTTAAGGGCTTTCCTAAATGAAACTGCTTTGGGGCCATGTAGACTCCAGGATTCACCTCTCCCACAAGGCAGCTGCAGCTAGCAGAATGCAGCTCTCTGAGTCCCACAAAATGAAGTATTTTAAGGATGGAATGTGCACTGTGCAAGATTGAATAGGACAGGCCAACATAACTGGAGAGAGGCAATCGTTTATATAAATGGGTCTGAGCCAGAAAAAGCATTAAAGGGAATTAGCACCCGAAAGCTTACTAGCAGCCAGTGTAGTTTACAGAGCAGTCATGTTATCCAGGTAAACCCACCCAGAACTGCTTGTGCCGCCATACTCTGGACCCTCTGAATGGTCTTCAAAACTTGTCCCTGTAGGGTGTATTGCAATAGGCCAACCATGAATAGCCTTGAGTAGTACCTCCCAAACCAGGGAAATGTGTCCTTAGTGCACAGTCTGGCCACAGATGCCATCTGCTCTTCAATCTAGACTTTGGGATCAGCCCCAAATTACATGTCTGTTGCATCTGGGGAAGTACATCAAGGAGAGAAGTTGAAAGGTCCTCAGAAATGGGGGAGGGCTGTGAATCCACACCACTCAAGTGTTGTTCAGCCTGAGCTTGTGCTGTCCCATCGAGAGGTCACAGCCTTCTCAAAAGCAGATATGCAACGGGGCATCCTCTGCATGTTGATGATACCTGATCCCATGCCAGTGAATAACCTCACCCAGCAACCTCATGTAGATGTTGCAGAGGATAACTTTGCTCTCATTTTCCAAATCTCTGCCTGTGTAAACTTGGTGGTGGTTAACTTGAATCAACCTGTTGTTTGTGATGAGCTCAGCCTCTTGTGTCAACTTAGCTGAATGAAAATAGGTCAAACAGGTTGTTACGCTACTGAGGCAAAACAAAGCTTTCATGCTTTTGACATGGCTTCTTTGGTGAACCAGAACTCCTAAACTGCCATCACTGCCACTGAGTCAATACCTGAACCAGCTCTTAGGCAGCTGCACTTTGCACCTCTGCCTGACCAAAGAGGACACCAGGATGCAGACCTGGTCTTCTAAGAGGAGTGTCACAATTGGGCCAAAGAGAGGACCAGGAGGTTTAGGACAAAGAACAACTTTGTTAAGATTTCATGTGTCATGCCAGCAATTTTGGAAACTACTCTCACGATTCTATCCTCTCCTTTTTAGGGAACTTATTTAGAAGAAGATGATGTAACGCCCACAACTGAGTTCTTATCATGAAGGGGGAGAGGAGATAGAACATAGAATAACAAGGATGGAAGGGATGTAGAAGCGCTTTTGCTCAACCCTTTGCTTGAGCAGGAGACCTTATACCGTTCTGAACAAATGGCTGTCCAATCTTTTCTTGAAAACCTCTAGTGATGGAGCACCCACAATTTCTGAAATCAAGCCATTCCACTGATTAATTTTTCTCACTGACAGGACATTCTAAATTAGATCTCTCTTTGATTGTACTTGGATAAGCTGTGAAATGTTTCAAACCAAGAAAGAAAAGAAGTTCAGCTGCCATTACTCAGCTTCTAGATCTCCCTTTGATAATCTTTCACCCGTTGCTTCTTGTCCTGCCCTCAGCTGCTTTGGAGCAGGGGTCTCCAACCTTTTGGACCTCAGGGGCCACCAAATTCATAATTTTAAATCCCACAGACCACTGGGGGGGGGGAGGCTCAGCCTCCTTTTGGGCCTACCTATCTGCTTCTGCGAGGCCTCCGGGTGGGAGGCCAGAGAGAAAGCGCCTGGTCTAGGCACACAGCCTGGAAACCTCTTTTGTGTTCCTTCTCTCAAGAAGCTTGGTCAATCTGAGTGAAGGAAAACGAAGACGGGCAAACTGATGGTGGCTTGCAGATGTTGGTGGGAAAGTCAGTCCCATATTCCAGAGCTGTAGTAGTCACAGGACTGGCCCTTTGGTCATCCTGAAGCAGCTCTTCCACCCAGGTGCATCGGCTTGCAGGGGAGCTGCCTGCTCCTCGGCAGGCCACTGCAACCCGGTGGAGGAGCTGCTCTGGGATAACTAATGGGCCAGTTCTGTGACTACTTCAGCTCTAGAATATGGGACTGGCCCATGGTGGGGCTGGAAATCTCTGCCATAGGGGGTGGCACGTGCAGTGTGCAACTTTGCAGGTGGTGCAATGTGTAAAAAGCAGTGCAGCCTCACCAGCCGGTATGAGGTAATGGTGCTGTTGCAAGGGGGGGGGGCTGAAGCAGCGGTGGCAATGGCTTGGAAGGTGCAGGAGCAAAGCGCTACTTGCATTTGTGCGGCATCAGCATTCTGCCTTTGGCGCGGTATATTTGTGCCAGCTGGTGGCGCCAAGGCAGCCCTCGGTTCCTGCCACTTGGGGCTCAGAGCAGTAAACCGTGTCCAGGAAGCACTACAACAGAGAGAAGCAGCCGGAGTCAGCCCTAGCTTTGCTGTCCATTGTGGATGCTAGATCGGCTCCCTGCAAACTTGTCTCTCGAGGAGCCGGGCTGAAGTTTCCCATGCCACTCACACTTCAGTGCCTTGACTCCCAGGGACAGGATGGAGTCCTTCAGGCAGTTAGCTTGACCGCTTGGTTAGCGGAGAAAAGTGGCTGGGGTCAATCCTAGCTTTGCTGTCCATTGCAGTTAGAAATCTCAAATACGGCTGAGAATGCATGTTTCTCTTGTAGCCAGCCCGGATGCTAGATCAGCCCCCTGCAAACTGTTGTCTCTCGAGGAGCGCCCGCTGAAGTGCAATATGAAAAATGCAAAGGATTTCTCTGTGGAGAAATGGAGGAGGAATCCTCTGTGGAGGATTCTAATTTGCAATTGTATGGAAGAAAGATTTGGATTTACAAGGAACTCCCACCTAAGATACTAATGGAAAGGAAGAAATTTGGCTTTCTGGTGTCTGAGTTAAAAAGGAGAAATATTCAATTCCGGTGGGACGTCCCAGTTGGTATTATATTGAGATATCAAGGAGGAAGATACCAGTTAAATACTGTTGAAAGGGCGGAAGAATTTTATCAAAATAGGTTGAAAATGAATTTAACGTCTTCAGATATAATACAGGATAAGCAGAAGGAGCTGGAACTAAAGACAGAGACTGTACCAGATAAATTGCCTTTGGATTTATCGGATACCCCAGCTGGATTATCTACAAATTTGAGAGAAGTGCCATCTGATTTTAATGTGATGACTTATCAAGGCAAGGACAAGCATGGAAACCAATTAGAGGATATACAAGGGATAAAAAAGAAATGCGAGACACAAAAAATTAGGATGGAGGTCAAACCCACAAAAAAAAGAAAACAAAAAAAGAAATAGGTTGTACAAAAATAGAAATTTCTAACCCAAGCAACAGTGAAGCCAGTGATTTTAAAATATGAATGATTATGTGAAAACATAGAGGAGGCGACATATTGGTCAATATCATCCTGAGGATAGTGGCAGATCTCTGCATTGCCGTAATTTTGGGACATGGAAAGAGCCTCAAATTGATGGTTTTGAATTATCTATTTTGAAACTTCTTTTTGTGTTGATAAATATATTATAATTATCTTGAATTATAAGGCAAGAGAATCACATTGGGACATGCAGAAGATCGGGTTGTTACCCAATACGATGATGGAAATTAATAATCCTGATGAAACCCACAATTATTATTATATGGAATACAATTATAATGTCACTCGGGTGGTTGTTTTTACTTTTATATATATAAGAAGATGTTTACTACTGATGGGGGCAGATATGATTGGAGATCTTGAATAAACTGTTGCATCCGCAAGCTATGTCACCCTATTATGGATGTTGGTTTTAACAATCCAGTGGAAAGACTTCAAGAAGATATTATATGGACTATAAATTTAAAGTTATTGTCTTTTCTTTTTTTATTTAGATATAATGGAATATATATATATATATATTTTTAAGTAGTGTGGGCAGTGAATTAAAGATATCAAGAATTGTTGTGTATGGTAAATTTGTAAGACAGTGGGTGAATAAGCTAGCTACAGACTGATTAGTTTAAGAAAAGGGATTTTTAAGTGATACATTTAGGGGAGTGGAGGAAATGGATAGAGTGGAATAAATGTTAAATTAGATTTTATGGGGAGCCCGCTTTGAAATGTTATTAAAGTAGGACTTATTGTATAGTTTTAAAGTGGAAGGTGGTTTTGAATTGTTGCAATAATGCATAGATATAAAACACTATTATGCTAAATTAGAGTTATTTTATAATAGTTATAGTATAATGTGTTTGTTTTTTTTTGTTTTGTTTTTTTTTCTCTTCTTCTTTTCTGAAATGTATGGATAAAGGGGGATTTATAATATTTTTAGTAAGTAAAGGTCAGTATTTTGAGGAGGGAGTAAGTAATCTGTTATGAATTAGGGTTTTTTTTTGTTACGAAGAAGTCACAGGGGGGGAAGGGTGGGGAGGGGGGGTTAGGGAGGGGGGGGAGGGGGGGAAAAAGGGGGAAAAATTTGTATTTGAAAACCTTTTCAATAAAAAAAAAAAAAAAAAAAATGCAAAGGATTTCTCTGTGGACCACCAAAATTTTCTTGCGGACCACCGGTTGGTGACCATTGCTTTGGAGAATAGGCCAACCTTCTCTTGTCTGTGAGAGCCCCTCAAGTACTGGGAAACTGCTATCATATCACCCCCTAGGTCCACTCTTCATTATACTAGATAAACTTAGTTCCCTCAACTGTTTATTGTGTTTTAGCTTCCAGACCCTTTATTATCTTTTTGGCTCTTCTCTTTTTTTGTATCATGATGACCAGCTCTGGATGCAATATTCCAAGTGGGGTCTCCCCAGTGCAGTATAAAGCAGTATTATCTCTGCAGTATTGCAGAGTTTCTCTCTCAGTTGATGTCTGAGTAGTTAAAGTCCCCCATTATTATTGTAGTATGCTTCCTGCACACCTTAGCTAAATGATAAGCAAAAAAATCACATCTCTGCTTGTAGTACACACCAATGTCCATGTCACAGTGGTGAAATGTAAAATTTGTTACTATTGGTTCTGTGGGCGTGGCTTGGTGGGGGGTAATGTGACTGGGTGGGCATGGCCAACTTTTTTTTTTTTTTTTTACTTTTAAAGGCATTTTTTTTCTACAATGTCTTCGGCCAGAGGTTGCAGAAAAAAATGCTTTTAAAAGCCTCTGACAATCCCAGCTGAGCTGCTCGATCATCAGAGGCTTTTTTTTTTACTTTTAAAAGCATTTTTTCGGCAGAAGAAAAAATGCTTTTAAAAGTTAAAAAAAAGCCTCTGATGATCGGGCGACTCAGCTGGGGATGGGGAGGGGGGGGCAGGGATTTTTGCTACCGGATCGCCTGAACCTGAAGCATTTCACCCCTGCCATGTCATTTCCTTTTCCTTTGATTTTAACCCAAATGCGTTCAAGAAGGCTTTCATCCTTTCTTTATTTTGGGGTTGTTGGTTTTTTTGCATTTCTGTAGAGGTGTAGTTATTTCTTACATATAACAGATTAACAGAGTTGGAAGGGACCTTGTAGATCATCTAGTCCAATCCTCTGCCCAAGCAGGAGATCCTACACCATTTCTGACAGATGGCAGTCCAGTCTCTTCTTGAAAGCCTGCAGTGATGAAGCTCCCACAACTGCTGATGGCAACTTCTGTTCCATTGGTTGATAGTTCTCACTGTCAGAAAATGTCTCCTTATTTCCAGGTTGAATCTCTCCTTGGTCAGTTTCCTTCCATTGTTCCTTGTCTGTCCTTCAAGTGCTTTGGAAAACAGGTTGACCCCCTCCTCTCTATGGCAGCCCCTTAAGTATTGGAAGACTGCTATCCTGTCTCCCCTGGTCCTTCTCTTCACTAGACTAGCCATGGCCAGTTCCTGCAACCGTTCATTGTATGTTTTAGCCTCCAGTCCCCTAATCATCCTGGTTGCTCTTCTCTGCACTTTTTCTGGAATCTCAACATCTTTTTTATAGTGTGGTGACCAAAACTGGATGCAGGACTCATCTAGTACTACTCACCTAGTAGTGTGGTCTTACTAGGGCTTTATATAGTGGTAGTAGTATCTCTCTTGATCTTGATTGTATCCCTCTGTTAATGCAATTTAGTATTCCACTGGTTTATGCAATGCTCTGGTGAAGAGCTCTGGTGGCTCAGCAGACTAAAGCACTGTTATTAACATCCACTTACATCTGCTGCCTGCAATTACTGCAAGTTCAAATCTCACCAGACTCAGCCTTCCATCCTTTCTAAGGTAGGTAAATTGAGGACCCAGTTTGTGGGGGCAATAAACTGACTTTGTATAAATATACAAAAGTATGAAGGCTATTGCTTAACGCATTGTAAGCCGCCCTGAGTCTCCGGAGAATATAAATAAAATTAAAAAAAAAATGCAACTCCATTTCCTCTTTTTTTAGGTCTGTTTCTTCTGAACAATTTAAATTTCTCTAGCTGTATGTTCCAGTCATGGGTTTCATCCCATCAAGTTTTGGTAATAGCCTGTACTTGCCCTCATCTACTAGGCCTTGAAGGTCACTCTGTTTGTTCCTCATACTTCAAATGTTAGTATTTAGGCATCTGAGTCCTTTTTGAATGGCCCTACATTTGCTTCCTGTTTCTTCTGTTTTGTATCTGAGGTCCCCTTCTTTCTTACACTTGGTTCATTGTCTTGGGTTTATGTTTGGGATTAAGTTCTAAAATGTTGCTTTCCTCCCCTCTGATTTTAATTTAAAGTCCTTTGGAAAAGCCAAGTCAGTCATTTTCTAAAAATGTTCTTCCTGGTTCTTATGCAGTGCAGCTCATCCCTTGCTAGAAACCTTCCCTCACACGTGTGTGTCACACAGATCATGCAGAGATTGAGAGTAGCTGAACAGCTTGGCTCTGCTGGGAACACTCAATCTCCCACCGCTGGCTCAAAAATTACCTCTGTAGTGTTTTACAGACAACCTCCCACCCCCAAACGAAGTGCTTGGGTGTAAATCCTGACTTGATATTTAAAATGTATACAATTGGCTTCAGCAGAGGCCATTTGTTGAAATGGAATTGCTTTTGGCTTCAGTTGCAGCCCTGTCAGTGATTTGACTAGAATGACACAACAGAGGGAGGAAAACCACAGCCTGTGATCCCAGTTCAGTTGGACCTGGAATTCATAGAAGTGACTGCATTTTTTTTTTACTTTCACAACCTTCTCCAAAATTCAAGAAAAACGGAGCTATAGAGACCTTGTAGGAGGAGAGCCTTGTTTGTCTCTGCTGGCAAAAATCGGTAGTGTGGGAACTGCTTCTCTGACTACCAAATTGTACTAAAAGGCATCCCTCCGTGGAGTTCTTTTCAGCCCTCTGGAGCAGTTGGCAACCGATCCCGATTGGGGAATGCTGGCGGGGAGGCAATATTAGGAGGGGTTTTATTGTGGAATCCTGGGTGCTCTCAGGACTTGCAGAGGTTTCCTTCCCCAACATGGTGGGAGGGAGTGTGGGGTTTGCTCCCTGTTTCTGTGGGCTCTCCCTGAGTCCTCGTGATCAGAGGCAGTAGCCTTCTTTCAAAGAGCATTCCCAGTCACCCCCGACTGCTTTTCCTTCGTGTTCACATTCCGAAGCATCATTAGGACTTGCCTCTCCCAAGCACTTTGTGTACTGTACGATCTGCTATTTTTGTTTATTCCTTTGGCATAGACTACATTGCAACTTCATTTTTGTTTTATTTATATTAGGATTTTGTGGTTGTTTTAATGTACTGCTTTTAATCCACTTACTGGAACAGCTTTGTAAGCCACACTGAATTTCCACAGATCAGAGGGGCATATAAATCTTAGTAAATTCACACAAAGAAAGCCACTTTAATGTAGGAGTTAAGGCATTAGGCTAGAAACCTGGAGATTGTGAGTTCTAGTCCTCCCTTGGGCATGAAGCAGCTGGGTGACATTGGGCCAGGAAGGAGGAGGCCAGGACAAACCCCCTCTTCAATCTTGCCTTGCAGGCGCCAGGAATCAAGACTGATTCAAAGCCCCCCAAGCCCTCTGAACCGAGACCCCACAACATACAGCACGTACATGCTGCTGTTGAAGTAGCATTTTCATCCTTATTCTGACACCATCCCAGGACAATTACAAGACATTGAAGTTTCATGCACTTCACCATCCAAGGTGCTGTGGGTCATGGGAAGGGCTTCAGAGGTGTTTTGTGGTTTTTCAGGTGGATGAAGAGGTGACCCTTCCCTCCAGGCTCTGATCAGTCCCATTGGCCACCTCTCTGCTGATGCTTCCCCAAAACACTGGGAGAGCACATAAAATGTAACACCAAGGCTTAGAATCATAGAGTCATAGGGTTGAAAAGGACCTTGGATGTCTTCAATCCAGAACTGGACACAATATTCCAAATGTGGCCTCACTAGTGCAGAGTACAGTACAGAAAGTGATAGTACAGAGTGGTACTATCGCTTTTTGTGATCTTGATGCTATCCCTCTGTTAATGCAGCCTAGGACTGTGTTGGCTTTTTTGGCAGCTGCAGCACACTTCTGGCTCACATTTAAGTGGTTATCCATTAAGTTTCCAAGATCCCTCTTGTAGTTACTGCTGTTGAGCCAAGTACCATTTATTCTATATCTGCACATGGGTTTTTCTTGCCTAAGTGTAAAGCTTTAATTTTTTGACCACTGAACTGCATCTTGTTGGATAGGCCCTATGCCCAAGTCTTCAGCCTATGTTAGCAATTCCCCCAGTTTGGTGTCAGTTGCAAATGTGATCAGTTCTCCTTCCAACTTTTCATCTAAATCTTTTATAAAGATGCTGAAGAGTACTGGGTCCAAGACAGAACCTTGAGGTACTCCACTGCATGCTTCCCTCCATGTAGATGTAGTTCTGTTAAGGACTGTATGATGAGTGCAGGTGGTCAGACAATTGCAAATCCATCTGGTGATATACTGTCTATCCTACACACAATCCCAAGAAGTAGGCTGTGGTCTACTTTGTCAAATGCCTTACCGAAGTCTAAGTAAACTATGTCCACAGCATTTCCCTGATCTACTAAATTACTCACTATATCAAAGAAGGCAATAAGGTATGTATGATATGATCTGTTTTTAATAAACCCATGCTGATGTCTAGTAATCACTTTATTGATGTTTAGATGTTCACAAACCCACTACTTGATTATCTTTTCCAGGATTTGCACAGGTATTGATGTCAATATTGTTTCTTGAAACTTGAAAGTTTGAAACAGTATAGTAGCATACAATAGTGAAATAACAATAAAATGATGCACAAGTGAAAATACAGCAAAATGATGTAATAAGATGCATTCAAATGGTTGTGTTCAAGTGGGAATAAATCTTTAAAGGCAAAAATGTTTTAGTCAGCTGGGATTTCTGAAAAAATGTATTACAGAGAATGCAGTCCAGTGGGGAAGAAAACTGGGAGGCATTGAAAGAAGTCAATGCAGTTAAACAGACAGCTTACAAAGGAACTGAGATTCCAGAATGTACTTGCTATCAATGGAAGAAAAGTCTTTAAAAAAAAAACCTTAGCTCAGAAACGAAGTAAGAGATCACAATGGCAAAACACATCGAGAGGGGTTTCTCCAAAAGTGTCAACAAAAGGGCTGGTGGACTCCCAGCTTCTTTCAGAAGGAGAAATCTGAACAGATGACAAAAGAAAATAATAATGGAGGAACTTCTATCTGATTTTGCCTCTGTCTTTGCGTCCAAAGGAATTGGTGGTTTCAGTGACAGACTGCAAACGAACACAACAGGGGTGGGGTGCAGGACCCTCCAGCTAATTGGAAGGCCCTAAAAAGCTGCCAGGACCTCTGCCAGTGATCACGAGATGTGTGTGTGTCTGTGTGTTTGTGTCTCTGGAGAGCTGGGAAGAAGCCACTGAGCTGGAGGATCCTAGAGATTTCTCATTAGGGAAAGAGGTGATTGCTGGTAATAAAGCAAGCATTTAATCAGCATCTCAAAGCAGTGCTGAGTGCCGAGAGTCAACATGATTTTCTAAAAAAAACAGGACAGGTGAATCAAATCTTATCTTCGTTTTTTGACAGGTTCGCTGGTGAACAAGAGAAATGCTTTGATTATAATCTACCTTTGACAAGTTACCCAAACATTCTCATTGTCAGACTATTAAAGGGTGGCACTACAGTAAGGTGGGTCCACAACTGGCTGCTTAATTACATTCAGAGAGTGACATTAAGTTGGAAAGTGAGAGCTTGTAGGTTTTCACGGGGATTTCTCTTGGGGTAGTATTATGCAACATTTTTATTAATGACCTATTACTAGTTTTGTGGATGACATAACATCTGAGTTGGTTGCAGTGTAATCAGGACAAGTTGGAAGTCTGAGATTACAAGAAGAAGGTGTATTTTAATAGAGAAAAGTCTTTTTTATTTAGGGAGGAAAAGATGTAGAAATTAAAATGGGAGATTAATGATTTGGAAGCTTCAGATTGAAGCAGGACTTATAGTTATTGACAACCAGCTGAATATGAGCATATCAGGCAGCTGATATGGAGTCTATGAAGATAGGCTGGTTGGAACTAGGGATATTCAAGAGAAACGAAGACTGAGCAAAGATCTGATAGCCAAGATATGTTAACTGCTTTTCACAGCCACAGAAACTAGGACAGAAAAAAATGAGTATACATTGCAAGTATTCATATTTCATTTTATTGTAAGAAAAACTTTCTGGGGCAAGAACAGTCTGCCCATGGAGGCAGTGAGTACCCCCTCCTCACAAGAGAGGACCTATCTCTTGGGAATGGCAGATTTGGTTTTCCAGATCAGTTTACGAAGGTTGGTCTTGTGTCCTTTCCAGCTCTAGACTTCCATGATGGTCTGATTCAGTCCCCAAGCATCAGAAAGAATCTACCAGCATACAGTAACTGTGGTTGGGCTCTCTCCTGCCTTGGAGAAGGCTGTGACAGATGAGCTTTGGAACTGACAGAGCTGCCGTGGTGCGATTGGGGATGAGTTAGAGGCAAGGGTATGAGGACACACCATGCAAAACAGCAAGTGCCAGGGCATGTTTGTGCCACCATTAGGAGGATGTGAGAATGGCCCACAGAGAAAAGGTGCAACAAACTGAAATAGGTATTAGCCTCAAATGACAGGACCAGCACTCCGCCCTGCTTTGAGCTGCTTGGCTGCCTAAGTGGCCATGACTATTTTTAAAGTTTATTCAACTTAGATTGGCTAAGATTGAAGGACCATGTTTTCCCATCTTTTCCCAGTTACGCCCACCCCACCCATCATAGCACAGAGGCAGATTCTTGTTATGAATTCTATGTTAGGATCTCCTCTTGCATGGAAGTCCTTCTGGTGGGACTCAGAAGAGGGGCCTTCTCTGTGCTGGCTCCCTCTTTTGGAACATCAACTCTGCAGAGATAAAATTGGCCTCCACCTTGACACTCTTTCGAAAGGCCTTGAAGACCTGGCTTTGCCAAACAACCTGGCGACCAGGGCAATACAGAGGCCATCAAATGGCTTGCTTGCTTGTTATCACGGGGAAGGGGTGGGTGGGTTTGGGTTTTCTATTCGGGCTTTTATTTTGGTAAGCCACCTGGAATCATTGTGAGTGAGTTGAACAGCCATATAAATGTTCTAAATACATAGATTATGACCAAATAGGGAGAGTTGGTAGAGGGATGAGCAGTCCTATACCCAGATCCTACCAATTCCTGCTCCTGTGCTAGGATGAGCTGATATTTTCCTGCAGCTGAAGACCAGCAGCTGTGATTTTCTGACCACACTCTGCATCCTTTGGCAACAGCTGTAGCTAGAGACAATCCTGGCAGCAGTAATCAGTTGGCAAGGAGGGTGGAGGGCACCTCAGCTCAGCAGGGGGAAAGGCCCGTGGAGAAGGTAAATGCAGCCACTGGAAGTCATTTGACTGATGTTACACAATGGAACAAGCAGAAGATTTCCTTTCTCAAGCCCAGACCCAGGGACTGGCTGGCCTGGATCTCCAGCATACAACCTATACCGGATTTGGCACACTTGAACACACTCTAGGTGGGAAATCTCACATTTAAAGGGGGGGGGTCAGGGTTCCAAGAAATAGTCCTATAGCAAGCAAAACTCTGAGGCAGGTGAATTCCTCAAAAAATAACTTTATTAGAGATATCACATTGTCACAAATCTGTGAAAACCGACTCTGAAGGGTTAGGTTTCTCTAATTAACAGAGGAAAAAAATGGTTTCTAAGTTTACAACTGAGATGTTAGCCTAGGACAATATTTCTTAAATGTTCTACTTGCCAGATCCCTTCTCACTTTTAAAAATTGTGGAAGACCCCAAAAGAGCTTTTGTTTGTAGGGATTATATTTATTGATATTTACCATATTTAAAAAATGATGTATACATAGAATGAGCCATGGTGGCACAGTGGTTAGAAAGCAGCGTTGCAGGCTGACTCTGCCCACTGCCAGGAATTCAATCCTGATGGGGTTCAAGGTTGACTCGGCCTTCCATCCTTCTGAGGTTGGTAAAATGAGGACCCAGATTGTTGGGGCAACATGCTGACTCTGTAAACCGTTTAGAGAGGGCTGTAAAGCACTGGGAAGCAGTACAGAAGTCTAAGTGCTAGTGCTAAGTGCTATATCTTTATTATTTATTGAATCATGTAAACCAGTGGTTCTCAACCAGTGGTTTGCAGACTCCTGGGGGAGTCCACAATGTCATCACAGGGGGTCTGCTTGAAGAAATGTAATGATTTAAATCTTGAATTAAATCTTGGGGCCCATGGCCATGATCCGTGGCCACAAAAGATATTTCAAGGGGGGTCCATGGTGAAGAAAATGTTGAGAACCACTGATTTATTAACATAAATACAATATTTTCAAGAAAAGGCCCTATACTTTTTAAACAAATGAAAATAATAATGAGAAGGGTGACAAAAATGTCTTGGCGGACCTCCAGAGGCTAGGCTGGCAAATTCCAGGTCTGCCTTGTACACCCAGTAGTGGGCATACCGGCTGGGCTCCAATCTCAAGTCCATCCTGTACTCGCAGGGCCAGCAGTTCCTCCTGAATCCCAGGCCTGCCCCTCAGGGGCACTTGGCCAAGTGCAAATGCAGGTGGGAGGCAGCTGGCCCTGTTGCCCTGGGGGTCCTTTGAAACTGGGGTTGATTTTCTCCACAGGAACCACATCAAGGTGCATCCAGTTCTCCATTAACTCTCTCACAAGATAAGAGAAGATGGCCACAGAGCAGAAGTGACCTTTGCCCACCATTCCTGGCTTAATAATTGACATGTTTCATCACGCTAATAAATCTCCAGAGGCGACACATATATAAAGGACCTGCAGCGTCTTAGCAGATCCCTTTGTGTGCGAGCCCCTCTCTGGTCTCTCCTCAGCCATGGCCAAAGGGTTCTTCATCAGCAAGTCTTTGGGGATCGTAGGCATTGTCCTTGGCCTGGGGGCCGTGGCTACCATCATCGCCCTCTCGGTTGTCTACACCCAGGAGAAGCAGCGGGCAGATAATGCACTCGCCAACCAGGGCCCAAGCAGCACCATCACGGCTGGCGCTACTATAGCCGGCACTGTCCAAGCTACCACGGCCGGCGCCACCAGAGCTACCACGGCCAGCACCACCAGAGCTACCACGGCCAGCACCACCAGAGCTACCACGGCCAGCACCACCAGAGCTACCACAGCCGGTGCCAACAGCACTATCACAACCAAGCCTTTGGAACCTTGGGACCACATGCGGTTGCCCAAAACTTTGATGCCCACATTTTACACTATCTCTCTGCAGCCATTTCTGAAAGAGGTCAGCCCAGACTTCTACATTTTCAAAGGCAACAGCACAGTGGAGTTCCAGTGCAAGCAGCCTACGGACCTCATACTCATCCACAGCAAAAAGCTGAATTACACTCTGCAGGAGACATTCCTTGCATCCCTGACAGGAATTAATGTCGTTGCACCTGCCATTGAAAGAACTTGGCTAGTGGAGAAGACAGAGTACTTGGTGGTGAAACTCAAAGAGAAACTCCAGCAGGATAAGGCCTATCGACTGCATGCTGAGTTCACTGGGGAACTGGCAGATGATCTGGCCGGCTTCTACCGCAGTGCTTATATGGAAGAAGGGAAGTCCAAGTATGTGGAAGGGACAGAGATGGTGGTGGGGAGTATGGGGACAGGAAGAGGACCCACAGAGATCTGTTCCATCAATGGGTTTTACAACATGGTTGTATATGTGCCTCCTTGAGAGGCCCCAGATCGAGCAGAAAGAGCAGGGGCGATTAATAGAAAGGTTCTTGGGCCTCTCGACTGACCATCTGGGGTCTGTCTTTATCCAGGCTGGTGGCTACAACCCAGATGCAGGCTGCTGATGCCCGCAAAGCTTTTCCTTGCTTTGATGAGCCTGCCATGAAGGCCAACTTCTCCATCACGCTGATCCACTTGCCCGCATATAAGGCGCTCTCCAACATGCCTATTAACAGTGAGTGCCTAATTGGGTGGGTGGGGGCAGAGGAAAGGGCTTCCCTGGGCAGTGGGGAGGACTTAGGGTGCTCTCGCTCTTGGCTGTCACCCGGGCTCCTCTAAGAGGCTGGCAAAACATCCCTCTAGTCTAGGTGGAAACCGGAGGCTGAACCAACCAAGGGGGCCAGGAATGGGGCTGGGGAGAAGGTGCCGAATGACTGACTTAGCAGGATGAGGGTGCTTTTAGGGTGTGTCTGAGGGTGTGGAAAGAAGATTCTGGGCCATTAGAAATGGGGAGAGACTCCTTAAGGCCAGACTTTAGCAGTGGTTGGGTGGCGGCAAAGTCTGCTGCTGCTGCCACCGAAGATGTCGGAGGGGGGGCTCCTAGGGCTGAGATGTGTCCACCCACTTGTGCTCCCCAAGGCAAAAGGAAGTGGGAAAAGGGAGGGATCTGAGAGGGGGGAGGGTGCACCCGTATTTGTGATGACCATCACTTTAAACAGGCAATTTGCCCCCTGACAGCCATGGGTCAGCGTGACCACAACACACCCGCAACCTTTCAAGGCTCTGTTGGCACAAAGGTGCCTCCTCCCCATGGAACACATTGTAGAAAGTCATGGGCAGCAATACAAGGTTTTTGCTGCATTTAGTGGTGGGGAAAATCTACCCTCTGCCTCCAAAGGGGAGGATTGTTCTGCTTTTACACAGGGCAGGTAGATCCCTCCCACTGAGCTGCCCAGGCCTGTCAGTGGAATCTGCGAGTGAATGAAAAGGGGCTTCTGCCTTCTGCCTAAAAGGATGACTGGGCCGAAGGGTAAAAAGAGAAGGGCACCCTCCTTTGGAAACTTGTGCTTGGGGAGACAGCACCCCTTCCTCCTGGGGAGGAGGGCCAAGCAAGGGGGGCGAGCTCACCCCTTCTCCTCTCTGCCTTTTCTTCCAGAGACTGAGGAAGTAGCAATGTCAGACGGATCAATCTGGACACGGACTGAATTTGAACCCACCCTCAAGATGTCTACCTACTTGCTTGCTTTTATTGTCAGCGAGTTTGAGAATGTGTCTGCTATCCAGCATAACACCCTGGTAGGCCTGCTTTCATGGGGGACCCCCTGCCCACAACAGGGACATCCCCTAGGTTGCTCTGCCCTGGAAGAGGGGCCTTTCCTGAGCGTTCTTGGCTCCTCTTTCAGATCCAGATCTGGGGCCGCCCCAAGTCGATCAAGGAAGGCCAGGGGGACTACGCCCTCAATGTCAGCTGGCCCATTCTCAGCTTCTTCGAGCAGCAGTACAATGTGCCTTATCCTCTGAAGAGATTAGGTAGGTGAGGAGGGCTGAGTCACAGATGGGAGTCATGACTCTGGGCAGGGGGTGGGGAGACCTGGGTAGCCTTCAGTCATGATGGGTTCCTGTGGGCGTGATCCTCCCCCATGTGCTTTATCTCCTCCCAATTCTTGCACTCAGCATTCACAGAGAGTCTTGGGCACTGTTGGCAACTTAGCACCAGACGGAAGAACCTCAGTGAGCGACTCCCTTGCATTTAAGCTCCCCGCTGCCCTTGCACAGCCACAGCGGTAGATGCTTTGATCAGGGAGGGCGGCTCGAGGTTGAACAGGGAGTCCTGGGGGTGGTTTTGGTTCAGTTAGCGGGGACTTCTCTTGCCAGACCAAGTCGCTCTTCCGGATTTCAATGCTGGAGCAATGGAGAATTGGGGGCTGATCACATACCGTGAGAGTGCGCTACTCTTTGACCCGGAATTCTCTTCCATCGGCAACAAGGAACGGATTGTGACAGTGATTGCTCATGAAGTTGCCCACCAGGTATTTTCTAGATTGTACCCTACCAATATAGAGGGCATGCAAGGGAACCTCTGGGCAATCCACCCTGGCACCCTCATATACCCAGGGGCTCCTAGAAAAAGTGATTATGGGACTAATCCCCTCCCTCTCAACAGTGGTTTGGAAACCTGGTAACCCTGGAGTGGTGGAATGAACTGTGGCTAAATGAGGGCTTTGCGTCGTACGTGGAATATTTGGGTGCAAATGAAGCTGAGCCCACATGGAATATTGTAAGTGCCGTGTGGGGTGCTGGATGGGGATGGGAAGGCAACAGGGGCATCACTGAGCCAGTGCAACTGATTGGATGAGGGCTGGAGCAGTGCAGTACAATAGGAGAGGGGCTTTTTCCCAACTCACATTAACCACTAAGTTTGTCCTGGTCTGGACCAGCCCAAAGGTGCAAGTGGAGCAAGTGCAAGGGGCCATGCCCACCCCCTGCAGAAGAGAGAGTTGGCCAGGGCGTGATCTAGACTGGCTAAATGGGTAGACGTGTCTGGAGTCCAGGTGCCCCAGTAGCTCTGGGAAGAGCCCTCCAGGGCCTGGAGCCAAGAGCCGAGCACATTCTGAACGAGGCAAATCGAGCGGAGCATCTGTGGGAGGCTGAATTGTCGGGAGAAGGGCTGAGCTGAGCAGCAGACCTGGAAAGGGAATCCAGATGTAGGAAGATCCGGAGTCTTCAATGGTTGCCCATTTCATCCACTGCCAAGATTCCTGGGCAGCAGTTCTTTCACTAAGCAGAGTTTACATACAACATGTAACATGATTACTGAATCCACTCATTTAACCCATTTCCTGGTTTAGTAGAGTCCACTGAATCACAAAATAGCCAAATCCATGCATTGGTTAGCTCTTCTCATCTCCCAGGGTAAGCATGTTGTCTGAAGGCAGCACTAGTCTTTAACTGACTTAGCTGAGAGTCTAGCCCAAGTCTCTGAAAGGCTGAGAAAACTCATCTAGACTTGCCTTTCCTGGTTCTGGAGAGAAAGGACTTCTCCTGGAACAGAGATGATTCTGCTGGAGAGGCTTCCCAGATCTTTCTGCTGGATCCAAAGTCCTTGTGGTAGATCTAAGAGTAGGAACTTCCACGTCCTGCCCTTCCAACTATAAGCCCACTGGTGGCAATAAGGTTGCTGCCCACTGTGGTCTTTGGTGGAAGAAGGACTCGGGGCCAGTCAGGTTGCTTTGAGGACTGAGTTTAAGGCCTTTGTTTTCAGAAAGACCTCATTGTACCGAATGATGTGTACCGTGTGATGGCCATCGATGCTCTGGCTTCCTCACACCCGCTCTCCAGCCCTGCAGAGGAAATCAACACTCCAGCTCAGATCAGTGAAGTCTTCGACTCCATTTCCTACAGTAAGGTGAGGTGGGGGGGGGGCTTGGTGAAACCTTGCTTGACTTTTAGAGCAGGAGGGATTTCTTAGCAGCTTTGCTGGGCTGCCTTCACCCCGGAGGAGTGCAAATGCACACAAATGCCAGGAGCAAGAAAATCCATCCCACAGCAAGAAGAGTGAACTCCCATCAACCTGCAAATGCATCCCACCAGGTGGAGAAAAGCTAAAATGCAGGGCCAAGTAAAAAGTGTGGGTGTGTTTCTTAAGCAAGTTGGGAGAGTGGAACTGGCATTTAAAAAAATAAACAAACCCTGATCAACTTTGGACAGACTGTACAAGTGGGAGCGCTGCCCCTCCCCCCTTGCTCCAAAGTCACTTGAACCCTTCAAGCAGGAGCAGAGCCAGTGAAGGCTTTGACATTTCACCCATCACAGAAGAGTTCATGTTTTGCTCTATAAGAACTTCAGGATTCTTAGTCAAGATCCATTTATTTCCCAAAGGGCCCAATCTATCAGGAGTGCTGGTAAAAGTAAGCTTGTGTCAAGAAATATAATGAGTTGCCCATCTTTTGAAAGACAATGCAGCTTTCTACAAACACCTAGAAGCAAGCAAAGTTATAACCAAAAGCCAACATGGATTTGTCAAAGCAGATCATACCGAAGAAACCTTATCTCATTCTTTGACAAAGTGACTAAATTAGTGGACCAGTAAAATGCTGCAGACATAGTATACTATGCAGACAGCCATTTATCCAGAATGGTATCAAGTCTCCTGATTGAGCAGGGGGTTGGACTAGAAGACCTCCAAGGTCCCTTCCATTATTCTGTGAATTCAGTATCTGTTTACTGAGCCTCCTGACAGCTGTGAACCATGGGCTTTGGAGAACGAAAGAGGGATTTGCTGTGTTCTTCCTCAGATGATCCCCAGGGCTGCCCACAATAAGTCTGGGACCAGGTCTGCTCCATGCCCTGCACGGCCCTCTTGTGCAAGATCCTCCTGTGGAGGAAGAAAAGAGGGGTGAGCACGGGGTGTGTGTGTGTGTGTGCTTGCCTTATTGCAGCTTCTTTTCTCCCTGCAGGGGGCGTCTGTGATCCGAATGCTCTCCGAATTCCTCACGGAACCCGTGTTCAGAGAAGGGTTGCAGGTAAGGGGCTGCCTCCACCTCCCCTCCCTGACTGAGGCACAAGCTAAAATGGTGACACACACACAATCACCTCACGGTGCCATGTATGGCTGTACTGTTTGCAGGGTGGTGATGGTGGTGATGTAAAAGGGCAGATCCCACAGTGGGACTTCCAGGCAGCCCTTTCGGGAGAGAACTAGCTCAGAACAATCTCAGCTTGCCACGCTGGTGAATGAGCCAAGAGGCTTTCCCGGGTCCCTCTGACCCTTGCCCACCCCCCACCCCTGCCATAGGGAGACAGGCAGGCAGGCAGCTTTGTCCCTGGGCCAGCAGCAGCTCCAACCTGTGTAAAATCTTATCCATTTTACTGGGGGGGTTGAGGGATGACCTGTAAGGATATGACACCTCTGTGTCCCCCTCCAAGTTGATGCGGGCAAGCCCCTCTCCTGTGGCCCTGGGATTCTCCTCCATGGTGGCTGCCATCAGGTTCTGGGCCTGCTGACTTCCCCGTCTACTAGAGAACTCCCCCAACATCTGGGTGGGGTGCTGTGGTGGCTTCTGGCTGGGCCCCTCCTGGCCCCTCCCTGTCTTGAATGTGGGAGAGGGAAATCAGCCAGTGGCAGAGCTTTCCTGAGCTTGGGAATTCTGCTCACCTGACTCTCCTTTCTCCACAGTCCTACTTCGAGACCTACCAATATGAAAATACTGTTTGTGATGACCTCTGGAAACAACTGCAGTTGGTATGTTTTAAAGCCTATTCTAGCTGCTTCCATAGAATTTCTGAATCCCAGAGATGGAAAGATATTTTTCTACCCGATGTGTTCCTCCTTTAGAAATGGATCCTCTCCCCCAAGGGCCTGAGCAGGCCAGCTACCCCCTCAGTTCTGCCTTTACTGATCTTATGGAGACAGTTATGGCTAATAGCAACATCCAGAGTAGCCTCTTGCCTCCCCCCGCCCCCAGCTCCCCTTTCCATATGTGTGACAGTCAACTCCAGCCACCACCACCCCGCACTCCTGGGTCCTCTGGTTGGAAGTCCATCTGACATTTTTCCCTACCTGAAGCCACTCTCTCGTCCTTTGGATCTCCTGCATACCCACTCTTAGCAACCCATCCACACATCCCAACTCACCAGGAAGCCAACACAGCTGTGAAGGCATCTGGCTCTCTTCTTAGTGCCTTATGCTGCTTTCTTTTGAAGGCTACAGTGCAAAGTGCACATTAAAAGTAACAGGAGCACTAGGTCCCAAGCATGTGATGAATGTGAAGTTCAACTGCCTTGCAAGTGGCCTTGGTTCTCAACCTTTGGTACTCCCTCTTACTCAGATTGTTCCTCTGAAGTTGCAGGCTGTTGTGTCTGCCCAACTCCAGTGGGAACCATCTTCTCTTTCCTTCTGTGGTCCTATGCCCATGTTGCCAACAACCAGCCGAGGAAGAGACAGGTCCACGGTATAAGAGAGAGGAGCTACATTTCAAAGGCTTGGTGGGACTGTCTGGCAGTTGGCCTCAATCAATGCCTGGGATGCATTTCCTGCCAGGAAGTCCATGTCTTGAGATTAGGCATTTCGGAATACTAGAGCCAGGAGCCACCTTCTCAAGTTGAGTCTCTTTGATGCTTCTGGGACAGGTGGTGAACAAGAAGAACATGAGTCTCCCAGACACCGTCAAGACCATCATGGACCGCTGGACCTTGCAGATGGGCTTCCCAGTTCTCACAGTTAATACCACAACAGGCATCATCACCCAAAAACATTTTCTGCTGGACCCAGAAAGCCCCGTTGAGCGACCCTCACAGTTCAAGTAAGTCAGGAGCTTTGAGCCTCTGTGGAGAGGTCAGATCTCTGCGTGGAAAGAGACTTGTCCAGAGGCAGCGAGAGGGAGGAATCCTCTTGCCTAGTGCAATTCTTGACGATGGGGGCTACATCCTGCTGTTGGGGAGATGAGGCTCATGCAGTCCAAGAATGAAGAGGACCAGGTTGAGGCAAGGGGAGGAATAAGGGAGGGCAGAAGCTGCTCAACTGACAGCCGGTTTCCTGCAGTTATACCTGGATTGTTCCGGTCTCCTGGCTGAGCAAAGGAAAGGAGGCAGAGATGTACTGGCTCACAGACACTTCAGGTATAATTCATTTGTACCACCTTGGTTGTTCTACGGAGTTACAAAATCATGCTTAGAATGTTAGGAGATTTGATGGAGTTTGCTTAAGGCTGTCCAGGTGGCTTTTGCTAGCTGGCCCAAGATGGCTAAGGTGCGCCTACTTAGCCTGCCCTGGCTTGATCTGCTGCCAGTCAGTGGTGAGGAGATGGCCTCCCTTGTTGCTGGGGGGAAGCTTGGTGGCCTCTTCCTCCTCTCCTCCTGATCTTCAAAATGGAATTTGGGAGAGGTCATCAGTGTTGCATGTTTGAAACCGTACAAAATGTCTTAAGATTTACCTGTCGCCCCAGAAGAGCAGCAGGGCAGCTCTTGCGGTAGAGCGGGACAAGCTTTCTTTCTTTTTTGCAGCTGAAAATGCCAACTTCTCAACTTCTGCTAACCCTGCCCAGTGGCTGCTACTCAATATTAATGTTGTGGGCTATTTCCGGGTAAACTATGATTTGGAAAACTGGGAGAGGCTCATGAATCAGCTGAATGACGACCTTCAGGTAGGCTGTCAAAGTGCCGCCTCCCCTCTCTGTCCCAGAAATGGCTATAGTGAAACAGCCTCTTCTCCAGGGTAAGGGAAGTCCTCCAAGAGATAGAAAGTTGGGAAAGGAGGGAGGCACTTCCTTTTTCCCCTGTGCCATTCCTCCTTCTGCGTCCCACAGCATCTGTTTGCCTCCCAAACACCCCCAACCAGCTTCTCCAGAAGAGTCTTTCGAATGCTTTGGCTCTCGTTCTCCATTTGTGGATGAGAGGCTGCTCTCTCTCGCTCCACAGTCTCACCTGATGCCCTCCCAGTGGAGGAAACATCTGCTGACACAACCAGCAATGGTCTCGAGGCAGGATGTGAACTTCCGGGATTCTCCTCTTGCCCACCGCCTGATTTTGCCAAATCTCGATTCAGTTTCTCTGACTGCTCTGTTCTTTTGCAGAAGATCCCCGTTCTAAATCGTGCTCAGATCATCGATGATGCCTTCAACCTGGCAAGGTGAGAATCCCTTTATCTCCCCCTGCTGCTGGGGAGCAGAATTGCAATCAGATTGCCTTCCGAGTCTATTGAACCTCCAAGGATTTTTCTTCCTCACTCTGCCTAAGGGATCCCGCTGGGCTGAAATGCTGCCATCTGATAGGGGGGCATTCCAGAACAGGAGTGACAGGGGGCTCCTCTGTGGGAGGCTGCTGCACCTGCCAGGGGCGCCTCTTCCACCACGTGGCCCTCTTTTGGGCTAAGCATTTTTTTTTTTTTAATTTGATTTATATGCCGCCCTTCTCCGGAGACTCAGGGCGGCTTACAGTGCGTTAAGCACTGAGGCAGAGCGGAGGCCAGCCAGCCCCAAAGCCAGCCCCTCTGCTGTTCTTTCAGAGCCAAGCATGTGGGCAGCGACCTGGCCCTGAACACCACCCGCTACCTGGCCAAAGAGAGGGAGTACCTTCCTTGGGACACGGCCCTGGACAACCTGGACTACTTCCGCCTCATGTTTGATCGCAGCGAAGTCTATGGGCCGATGCAGGTGTGAGCTCCAGCCAGTCTTGGCCTTCGGTCCTCCCACCCTTCCCTTCCCACAGAGGGAATCCTGGGGTGGGAGTGGGGGTGAATGGGCTGCTCTCCAGCTTCGGTCCTAATCAGACCTTACTTTCCCTGTTGCAGAAATACATCCAGAAGCAGGTCACCCCCTTGTTTGACCACTTTAAAAAAATCACTCTCAACTGGACCCAAATCCCAGATGGCTTGATGGATCAGTGAGTCTCCATGGATGAGGAGGAATGGCGGGGGGGTGGGGGGGGGCTTGTCTGTGCATGGCAAGAGAAAAGGGGAGGGGGTCACTGCCCTTGAATTCATATCCCGGCCTCTCTCCCGCTTTCAGGTATAACCAGATCCTGGCCATCCGCACTGCCTGCTCCTATGGCATCCCTGAGTGCAATGAGCTGGCCTCCTCCTGGTTTAAGGCCTGGAAAGCCAACCCCAGCATCAACAGGTGAGAGAGTGGCTGGGAATGGGGGAGGGGGGGTTGAGCATGGGAAGCCCAAGGGGGGCGGAGCGGAGCTGCTTTCTGGGCAGGCCATCCTCTTCTCTGCAAGGCTGGCCCCTCCTGCTTAGTGACGGAGAGCAAGCAGCCTTTAACTGCTCTTCACTCCCTGGGCTTGCCCAGGTCCCAAAGAGGGGCCCTGTGCCTCTGCCCACTCTTCAGAGGCCCCCGCCCTGCTTTTCGGGCTTAGCCTCCTGTTAGCCCTGTGGCTTTGCCTCTTCGCTGAATAGCCTCCACGCCCATTGTGTCCTCTGCCTTTACTGTGAACGCTCAGGGATCCCCGGATTCAGCAGACAAATAAGTGGGAGGGGCTGTCTGCTAAAGAAGGCCCACTAAATCCAGGTGGAATTTGACGTATGCAACGTTCATGCACAAATAAAAGGGAGCAGTGATTTAGAGGCTCCTTCTGTCAGCCCCATGGATGTCCCTCCCCCCCCAATAAAGGCCAAAGGAAAACATGTCCCTGCCCAGCCAGCTGCCCTGACAGAAACAAGGTCAGGTGACGGATGTTCTCCCAGCAGCCTGGGGCCTGAGGGGTGGGTTTCTGAGAGGGCAGTGATGCCCCAGCATGACAGCAACCCTCTGCAAAGGGGGCCAGGCATCCAATGTACTGCAATGGCTGCCACCCAGCCATCGCCCGATGCCTGCCTCTCTGGGGCTGCTGGTCTGCGAGGGGTTCCAGTCTGATGCCCTCCCCCTCTTTTCCCCCAGCCCAGGTGGCATTTGTCAGGGGTCTTTGGAGGTTGGGATGGCTGCTTGGAGGGGTAGGAGGCAGGGCCAGAGTGGGGCTTTCCACAGGGAGCGGTGCAGAAAAAGGTGCCAGGAGAAGAGATGGGTCAGGTTTTTCAACCTCCGTCTTCTTGGGCCAGAGAGCAGCCCCCCCTCCACATCTGGGACAGAAAAGACCTCCTTTGGGGTTTGCAGAGTCAGCCCCCCTCCCCCCGCTTGAGGAAAGTTTGTTCTCTTGGTAGCCAAAGTCAGGAAGGCAGAGAGCCCTGTGGCCAGATGGGGGGGGCGGGGGGGGGAGGTGAGAGCAGACCCCGTAGGCTTCCACAGGAGATTTCCTTCCATCACTTCCTGGGTCATCTTCATTCAGCAGCAGTTTGGCCCTCGGATGGAGGCACCACTGTTTTTTTTTTTTTTTAAAGTTTTATTTTAGATTAAAAATAAAATAAACAAAAACAAAAACAACCACAACAACAATAACATAAAAATATCATCCTTACAAACGATCATAGACAGCATCTCAATCGGTTAAAATCATTTCGTGCTTACAATTCTCCAAATCTCCTCATATAATAATTATTCTTTACTTAAGCTAAAAATACATATTTAAACATTTCATATATGCTATCTCATCTCCATACTTTTTTATCAAACCATTGATAAAATATCTCCCATATCAAATAGTATTGTTTATCTTCCTGTTCTCTTATTTCAAATGTCAATCTACTCATTTCAGCACAGTCAAGGCTAAGCGAGACATATTCGAGCTCAGGCAAGGGGGTTTTGTGGGTGAACCCCAGGATGTTCAGCTAGCCTTTGTCCATTCCATCCAAGGTCCACTTGACCAAATTCTAGGAAGTCAATGGATTTTTGTATTCACAAGAAAACATTTGGTTGTCCTCACATTTTGCCATCCTTGTCCTGAGCTTCAGTTTTTCTAACATTGGTTCTACTGCTACCCATTATCTTCCTCCACCCTTGCTCTGTCCTTCTTTCCAGCTATGGTCATTTTATATTTCCAGGTCTTCTCTAACTTTTTTACGTAGCCACCCTTGCCTCTTCTGCCCCATGTTAGAACTATTTTCAGGATGCTTTTAGAAATTCCTACCACGCTGTTCACATCAGAGGAAAATCCTCTGGGCCAAGGCTGAGCTGAAGACGAGATTTTTTCATTTCCAGGATGGTGTGGATTTGGGATGGACAGAAAATCCCAGCAAATCCTCCCTCCCTCCCTCCCTCCCCTGCCTTTGTAAGGAGGGCAAACTGATCTTGAAAGGCATCGGCCACTGAGTTTTCTTGGTCAGGTGGACAATGACACACAGACACACACAGGCCCTGTCCAGCAAACTGCTTTTTGCAATGCAGAGGGCTTTTCTGAGTAGGGCACTTTTAGCCCTTGGTACAGCTGCTTCTCTCTCTGCTGGTGGCAGCGGCGTCTGTTCTTTTAGACCAAAAGAATACTCCTCGGTTGCAGCCATCTTGGGGGCGGTTAATGGCAGGGCCTCCACACATCCTGCCCATTACGCAAAACCTCCCCCCGTTTTCCCCAGACAGCACTTTAGATGTGCTGGATCTCATTCCCAGTTAAAACCCTCCCTCCCTCTGCCCCGGTTCCTCCCCTCCCTCCGCCCGTGGGGCCTCTCAGTGACGGTCTCGCTTTCAGGATCCCGCCCAATCTGCGCTCCGCCATCTACTGCAGCGCCATCAGGACAGGCGGTGTGGAGGCCTGGGACTTTGCCTGGCAGATGTTTCAGCAGGCCCAGGTGATCTCAGAGGCCGACAAGCTGCGTGGGGCCCTGACCTGCAGCCAGACCCCCTGGATCCTTCAGAGGTGAGCTGATCTCTGCCCAGGGCGGTGAGGTGGCAGCTCACAGGGCTTCATCCAATTGCCAGAGATGAGCGGGGAGATCGCCAGGATTGTCTTTAACGCTGGGGCACAGTTAGGCATCCCACAGATGACCCCTGGCTCTCAAACAAGGGCAGGTGGGTGATCTCAGGTGAAGAGCTGCATTTGAAGGGAAGGAGAGCTTCCTGATGGGAACAGCTGCCCAGCAGTGGTAGAGTCTCCCTTTGGAGGTGGGCCTTTTCCATCTCTGGAGGATTTTGGGAAGAAGCTGGACAGCTGCCTCTCAGGGATGTTTTTCCTGCATCGAGCAGAGGGTTGGATCAGAAGATCCTCGTGGCCCTGTCCATCCCTACAATTGTATGAGTGCATGAAAAAAAGGAAGCCTAGGCTGCAGCTGTTTGGGGAGGGGGCTACCTGGAGCTACCCATTTATCCCTCGCAGGTATCTTCAGTATACCCTGGACTCCACCTTGATCCGCCGCCAGGATGCCACGTCCACCATCAATAGCATTGCCAGCAATGTGGTGGGGCAGCCTCTGGCCTGGGATTTTGTGCGCATGAACTGGAGGACCCTCTTCCAGCAGTGAGTGTGCACCTCTCCCCCCCCCCCGCCCAGGGCTGAGTGATTGGAGACCAGCCACTCATCCGCCCGTCTTCCGACCTAGGTTTGGGGGAAGCTCCTTCTCTTTCTCCAGCCTCATCCAGTCGGTGACCCAGAGATTTGCGTCTCCATTTGAACTTCAACAGGTGAGGCTGCTTGGGGTTTGGGGAGGGCTTACGGGGGAGGCCGGCTTTGCAAAGAGCGACAGCCACCTTTTAGGAGGGCCAAGTCCTCGTTTTATGTATCTGCCCAGTGAAGAAAGCACTGGAGGCCAGAGAACCAGGCCAAGGCATCTGCTAAAGGTGCTGCTGCCTTCCTGGCATCGGACCAGCTTTTTTTTTATCATGCTAGGGGTTTTCAAAATGGTTGCTGGGGGAGTTATTTAGCCTGTTCCCAGAAGCCCTTCTTCCTGTCCGATCCTAGTGCAGAGGGGAGATGTGAAGGAAGGGGGCCAGTGGGGAGTCCTTTGAACACTTGGAGGGGGGATACAGGTCTGATCAGAAAATCTGTGAGCTGGCAAGCAGGGATGCTTGGGAAAATTGCTTCTTCCTTCTCTCTCTGATTGGCTGACAGCTGGAGCAGTTCAAGGCAGACAACGCGGATGTGGGCTTTGGCTCTGCCACCCGGGCGCTGGAGCAGGCCCTGGAGAGAACGAAGGCCAACATCAAGTGGGTGGCAGAGAACCAGCCGCTTGTCCTGCAGTGGTTTAAGGAGAACTCGTAGGAGGAACCAGCCAGTGCTGCTGCAGGGCAGGGGTTCCTGTCAGAGGGGCAACATCTGGCCTCAGTGACTCTCCCTCTGGGTACCCAAGGGTGGAGGAGCAGATGGGCCGGGACTCTGTCCAGCCATGGCAATGCCCCTCTATAATTTTGTAACTCCAACACTGTAAATTAAAGTCTCTTGAATGGAATGTGCAGATTACTGCTGGAGAAAGGGAAAGGGAAGATATCGTAGGGCCATGTGGGGTGTGACCCGGTGCCAAGCATTGGCAGATTTTGTGATGCAATGCCAGCCATCTTGACGCAGCACTCTCTGTCTTCTGTGGGTATTAACAATGGAGAAAGGGCTGGGCACATGACTCCTGCATCAGCATCCATTGGGCAATATGTCCTTGGCAAGGCTCGACAGCCAGCTTTAGCCTCCATGTTCATGGGTTGAGAAGCTTCAGGAGTGGGGGAGCAAGAAGGGAAGGAGTATAACATCTGGGGAGCTGTAACAAAAGCCAGTTGAAACCCAGGAGGCTAATTCAGAGGAGCTGATTCAGCAGGGAGGGGCTGAGGAAGGTCTGTTCTAGATTTGGAGATGGGGAGAGGCGGCAGTGGCCCTCCTGGTCCATATCCTGCTATCTCCACCAGACAGAAGGCTCCCTCACTGGAGCGAGCAAAGCTGATGATGGGACGAGAAAGGGTCTGAAGGCTGGCCTGTATGAAGGATGGCTAAGGGAATGAGATACGTCGAACAGATTTAGGCATGACATAATAACAGTCTTCTACTACTTGAGGGGCTGTCACAGAGAAGGCCTTGTCTTATTCTCTAAAGCACCTGAAGGCAGGATGGAAGCTTAACAAAGAAAGACCTACGTAGAAGTAAAGAGGAATTTCCTGACAGAGAGAACAATGAATCGCTGGAACCATCTGGAGTTATGGGGTGTTCCATTGAAGGAAGTTTTCAAGAAAAGATTGGATAATCATTTCTTCAGGATGATATAAGGACTCCTGCCTTGGCCAGACAGTTGGACTAGAAAACCTCCAAGGTCCCTTCCGGCCCTATTGTTCTGTTCTGTTCTGATCTGATCTCTGTGGTCCTTCATAATTAGCCATGCCTTTTGATCATTCTTGTTGGTGAATGGTGAATGAAGGGAGAATCTCAGCTTTAGCTCTCCTAACAACCCTATGGATGGAGTAACCAGGCTTTCTACCCCCCGCACACATTTCTTCAGTCATTCATTATCCGTCTACCTCACCTTCCCAGAGCCCACAACCTGTAAGATCCAAAGCAGCCTTCTTCCACTTCTCTCGTGTCTCCAAACATGTCTAGTTCTAACCAAGAACCCCAGGGTTGTTACATTTATGAAGAAGATTGATCCTGGCTGTGGGATAGACAGTTGCTGTGGGATTTAATTTCACATACAGTAGAAGTCTCCCAATCCAAATCTCAGAGTGTGTTATCAAGAGCACTTTATATTAAGTGACTGATTATGAGCCATCAAGTCCTTTTCAATTCCTAACAATCACATAAGATTTTCTCGAAGACAATCAATCCCTATTCTGTTATTTCAAGTCTCCCACCAGAACGGAGTCTGTCCACCTTGCATCCTCTTCCCTGTCATCTTGGCCAAGATGAAAGTAGCAGTTAGACCATATCTTACATCTTGGTAAGGTACAAAAATGTGGGATAGACAACATCACCACCAGATGGATTTATAACTGGCTGACCAACTACACACAACAATGGAACTACATCTACATGGAGAAAAGTATGCAGTAGGGTATCCACAGGTTCTGTCTTAGGCTCTTCAATATCTTCATAGATGACTTAGCTGAGGGAATAGAAGGGGAACCCATCAAATTTGCAGATGACACAGAGATGGTGGGAACAGATTACACTCCAGAAGATCAGATCAAGATCCAGAAGGAACTTGCCAGACTTGAACACTGGGTCCTATATAATAAGATGCAGTTCAGTAGTGAGATACATTAAGGTCCTGTACTTAGGTAGGACAAACCAAATGCATGGGTATAGAATAGGAGGTACTTTGCTCAACCATCTGTCAGAGGAATTTTAGTATCCTAATAGATCACCCCATAAATAGGAGCCAGCAGGGTGCTGCAGCTGCCCAAAAAGTCAATACAATACTAGGCTGCATCAACAGATAGCGTCAAGATCACGAGAAGTGATAGTAGCACTTTATATTGCACTAGTGAGGCCATTCTTGGAATACTGCGTACAGTTCTGATCATCATGATACAAAAACAATGTTGAGAGTTTGGAAGGTGTCTAAAGAATTAATGGAACAGAATAACAGAGTTGGAAGGGACCTTGGAGGTCTTCAAGTCCAAGCCCTGTCCCAAGCAGGAGATCCCGTACTATTTCAGACAAATGGCTATCAACTCTCTCTTTTAAAACTTCCAGGGTTAAAGCCTCCACAACTTCTGAAGTTCTACTGATTCATTGTTCTCACTGACAGAAAATTTCTCCTTAGTTCTAGGTTAGTTCTGTCTTTGATTAGCTTCCATCCATTACTTCTTGTCCTGCCCTCAGGTACTTTGGAGACTAGGAGAGTTTGAAGGACTGCCCCCACTTCTTTGTGGCAGCCCCTCAGATATGACCACACTGCTGTCATGTCACCCCCAGCCCAGTCCCCTAATCATCTTTGTTGCTTTTCTCTGCACTCTAGAGTTTCTGCCTTTTTCTTAATACCATGGTGACCAACACTGAATGCAATATTCAAACCGTGGTCTTACCAAGGAAAGCAGCAAAGATGATTAGCTGGCAGGAGGCTAAATTGTATGAAGAACGGTTGAGGGAGTTAGGTATGTCTAGCCTATCAAAGATAAGGAATGGGGGGGGGGGTCATGTTAACTGTCTTCCAGTACTTGAGGGGCTGCCACAGAGAGGAGCTGATTGACTTCTTCTCCAATGCACCAGGGGGGAGGACAAGAAGTGAAAGGAAGCTGGTTAAGGAGAGAACCAACCTAGAAGGAAAACAATTCTGTCAGAGAGAACAATCAATGCAATAGCTTGCCTCCCAAAGTTGTGAGTGCTCCATCATTAAAGATTTTCAATAGACTTGATGACCATTTGATTGCCATAAAGCTCCTACCCTGAGCAGGGGGATTGAATAGAAGACCTCTCGGGACCCTTCCTGCCCTACAATTCTAAGTTGCTCTGCTGGGCTGGAAAAGTCAGTTTCTATTGGTCAATTCCTGTTTTCCAACTTGTTCCAAATAACATTCAGTCCCTCACAAGCTGAAAAAGAGTGGAAGAATTTAGATTGGGATGAAGTTTGTGGAGGGGGGGGAGGCAGGTGCTGGAAACCTCCTTGCCCCCCAGTGGGAACCTGGGGACCAGGGTACTTTAACCACGTGGGACATGAAGATGATTGCAGCATCTGAACCCCCCAAAGGGGAGGGCTTATCTGCTCCCTCCTGCCTGCTGATGCTCACAGTGCCTGACCCACTAGGGCTGCCTCACTGGCTGCAGCCTGGGAAGGTCACAAGTGCTGCCTTTTCTACCTGCATCGTAACATTGCACCACAGAACACAGAGTGCAACACCACAACCACTTCACTAAAAAGAATGCAAGCGGGGGAAGGGCTGGCTGAGCAGAAGCCCCAAATTTCTGTAATCTTTGGGAAGAAAAGGATGAAAACTGGACTCCAGCAAAGGTCTCCGAAGAATTCATGCACAAGGAAGATCCTATTTTTATACAGTATTATCTTCATCTAAATTTGTGGTAGATGCAGAGTTTGGTCTCCTGAAGCCAACATGTTCCTCCAGCTGAACCTGCCATTATATTTATCGTACTGTTTGACTCTGTCTTCCATACAAAAGCACAGCCTGTTCAGGATTTCTCTTCATCTCTTGGTGTCTCACAAGCACAAACATTAAAATGTCACGGCACAACTTTGTAAGAAAAACGGCAGACTCGGCAGCCTTTATTAAACAAGCTCCCGCAGGGCAGGGCAGGGCAGTGGCCAGCACTGAGATGAGAGACGGGCAGGGAGATCTGGTTGCTTCTGTTGGCTCCCTCTTCAGTGCTTGGCTCGGCATGGCTGGAAGAGAAGCAGCCTCCCCAGGTGAGAAGGGGCACTCATGGCCGTCCTTGGCAGAAGCAACAACAGCTGCAGTCCACAACACAACCACTTCATACAACCTTTTTTTCCTCCTGTTTTTGAACAATGTATGCATTGCTCTATTGTTTTTATATGTTGCTTTTTTGTTAGTTAAAAAGCAATAAAATAAAAAAAGAGAGAGCAACCTTTGTTCTTGAGGCACCAGAAAAACACCCAATGGGAGTTTTGCAAGCCAACCTCCTTTCCTCCCATCTGAGAGCCTGGATGTGTGTGGAACAGGAAGGCAGGTGCCTTGGCAGGTGGCAGGTAGGCCAGCTCCAGCATTGGCTTTATCCGTTGAATCTTCTCTCAATGCCACCCAGGTCAAGAGGACCTCTGGAGAAGCTTTAAACGCATGTTGTGAGGCCTGTCAGGAGGTGACATGCACACGCAGAGGGAGGGAGGAGGGCCCTGGAATCCTCTCTTCAGTTCTGGTTGCCCCATACAGAAAGGTTGCCGAGGAACTGGAAAGGGTGCAGGGAAGAGCAGCAACGGTGGTCAAGAGGTTGGAGGGTAGCTACGAATAGTAGTTACAGGAACACGGAGAGATAGGAGAGCTGTTTCCCAGGGATGTCCCAGGAAGAAAGTGTGGATACGTTCCCACAGGAGTGGGAGAAGAAGCAAGAGGTGGAAGCTTTATAGAGGGAGGGCCAAACCAGAGCCTTGGTACTACAGGGGTTTAAGGCACCCTGTTATTAAGCTTATTAAGACCAGCTGCCTGCAATTACTGCAGGGTTCGAATCTCGCCAAGGCTCAAGGTTGACTCAGCCTTCCATCCTTTCTAAGGTAGGTGAAATGAGGACCCAGTTTGTGGGGGCAATAAGCTGACTTTGTATAAATATACAAAAGGATGAAGGCTATTGCTGAGCACATTGTAAGCCGCCCTGAGTCTTCGGAGAAGGGCGGCATATAAATCAAATTAAAAAAAAAACAAAAAAAACTTGAACTGTGGAGAAATTTCCTGGCTGTCAGAGCTACAAAGTAATGGAGAACCTGCCTCCTGGTGCTGTGGGAGGTTTTTAAGAAAAGACTGGGTAGCCATTTGTCCAGAATGGTTGGTGGGATTCCTGCCCTGGGAAGGAGGTTGGACTGGACCATCTCCAAGGTCCGTACCAATTCTTATCCCAAAGGCGCTTTCTTCAAAAGGCAACTGGACTGTATTTCTTCCTTGAAAGAAAAAACGCAGTCCAGTTGCCTTTTGAAAAAAGCACCCGACACAAGCACGACCAAGATGACCGAGAATCTCCATTGACATCGATACCAATTCTTATCGTTCCTAGAAAGGCCATCTCTCCACACATGCTCAGGAACTGCAGAGAGGTCAGTGGCCAGGCATGCAGGAGCCAGAATGCCAGAGGTGGAGAAAGCAAATGTTTTACTGGATCTCTGACCTGGGTGCCTTCTGAGTTGCATGTGCTCCGCATCCCCCCACCCCCCGTCTTTTTCTTCCTCAGCTTCAGGTTTTTGCAGCAGTGCTTCTTTAGGTCTGAGCAGGGGTGCCCAATCAGGGGTGCACGGCAGAGGGGACCAAACCGCCCAAATTTTGCAGGGACTTGGGAGTCAAGAGCATCCCTTGGCCCTGGCCACCCAAGGCCTTGCTTCTTGGGGCATGCAAGGTGCCCCGGAGCATCTCTGCCTCTCCAGCAAATGCCATGGCCACCACTCTTCTGCAAGACAGCTGGAGGCCCTGTAGCTCCTTGTGCCAGACTCCCCCACCCACCCACAAGGCCTGAGGCTGCTGCAACTGTTCACTCTTCCAGGTGTCTGGCAGTCAGTCTGTGCTCCCATGAGGTCCAGCAGCTCTGAGAGGGAATAGGGGGGGGGCAGAGTGCCAGCCTTGGCCTCGACTGCTCAGACGGGCAGGGAGCCGTGGAGTCTGGGCCTGGCAGCTGCCCTATGCAAATCCACCTGGCACGGCTAGGGTGGGTGGAGGCGGCATCTCCTCTGCAGCTGGAGGCTGAAAGTGGCCTGGCAGGAGGGGGTGGCAGAAAACCCAAAGCAGCCTTGTCCCACCCTGGCCAAGGAAGCTGGAAGTGCCTGATGCTGCTTCTGGTGATGGGAAGCAACCCCAAGCAGGGCTGGGCAAGGGGTCAAAGGCTCCCAGCTGAGAGTAGTGGGAAAGAGAGCCCCATTTGCAAAGGTGTCACTTTCACCACCCGGGGCCTTAATTGTCGTCACTCCGGCCTTGGGAAGTGTGCAGGCAGCAATTCACACAGCACTGAGAGCTGCTCATGCTCTGGCTGCCCTTTCTGGGATCAGCTTCCCTGCAGCAGCCCCTCCCGAGTTGCCCCCCAGGCCAGGTGGACTATGATGGATTCAGCATCCCTCCCTCCCTCTTACCCAGCAGCCAAAAATGCAATGTGGGAAACTGAAGAAAGGCCCTTCCCAATAGAGACCCTCTGGCAGGGGCCTCTCCTCCCCCCACCCCCTCCTCCTGAGGCCCAGGAGCCATTGCCCCTCCAGTTGCCTGGGGGTGTGCGTCTTCTTGGTGCTGCCTTCCCAAGCCTTTATAGTTGGGATTCTCCCGCAATTCATCCTCTTCACAAGCTTTTTTCATTAACTCGGGGGGGGGGGTCTTTGATTAGTCACAGACACTAATCGGAGACAAGAATATGAGGACTGAATGTGGGTTTTTTTTCTCCTTAATAATTCTTTCTTCTTTCAGCTTGTATCTTGCCTTACTTGGCCTCTCTTTTACCAAGAGATTTTCTCTTTCATCTTTGTCCCTCATGTGAGAAATGCTCCCAAATGTGCCCCAGGAGCTCAGTGGAAGCCCCACAAATGTTTTCTGGGGGACCCAGGGATCATGGCAGCCACACACCTCCACCTGTCTCTTCCACTGGTCCCCCAGCTCTTCTCCATCCCTTCTGCCCTCTCCTGTTTGCCTGAATTCAGTCGGTGGTCCCTCGGCAGGGTCTGCAGGCGACCTCAGCGCTTCAGCTCTCCTGGATCTCGCTCACTCGCAGCCCCGAGTTTGCTCTCCTCTTTCCCCTGAGAGTTTTCTGCCCTCTTCTTTGACCTGGTCAAGCTCCCTTGGCCAAACTCACTGCTCCAATTCTTTTGACTGCTTCAGGCAGGCACACAATCCGGCCCTCTCCTCCGCAGAGGGCCTGGGCTACGACTGCAAAGCCCTGCCTGTTCAGAGAGGGATCCTTGCCTTTCACTGGTGTCCTACCAGATTCACCAAGAGTGAGCTGCTCCCCACGAAGAAAAGAAGGGGCCAGGGCACCCTCTGACTCTTGCCCCCATCACCCCACTGGGAACTCCTCTTCTCCGTTAGCTTCCTAATCCGTGTGACAAGGATGGCTTCCCATTCTCTCCCCCAGAATAAAATTCCAGATCTCGGGAGTGCAAGGGTAGCCTCTCGGCCTTTGCACTCCCACCAAGGTTGCCCCGTTGCAGCCCTGCTCTCCCTGCAGTTCCAGGCCCACAACCAGGAAGGACGGCTCTTGCGAAGCACTTCTCACCGGTCCACCTCTTAATAACCTGAAGGGCTCAATCAGTGGAAGACCCTCAGTGGCGATTTCAGAAGCTGTGAGGAAGAGAAAAGGCTGCATTTCACTTTTCCTCCCCTCGCGGTGGCAGCTCTTCTTTCCCAAGGCTGGGAAACGTGAGGAGGGAAAGATTTCCCAGGCCTGGGTGTAAAAAAGCCCCACCCTTGTCTAAACACTGAGTGACTGGTGTGGAGACCCCATCTCAAGTCTGCAGTTCATGAGGCAGGCCAGGTGTGAAGAGAGGGCAGCAGCAGCCTCTAGGCAGCCCATGCGGTGTTGCTGCTTCCTTGGGCTGAGGGAGCACAAGCCTCGTGCCCGCCCCCCAAGGCAGCAAGTCCTCCTGGGATTCTCCTGCGGAGACCGCCTGCCTACCCACCCTCACTGGAGCTCATCTCATTATCACCCCTCAGATATGGCAGCCCCTTCAAAGCCCCAGAGCTCCCCCCATAAGCCCAACCCTTCTTCACCAGAGCGGGGGGGAGGGATTATCAATGGGGTGAGGCCAGGGGTGAAATGCTCCCGGTTTGGACCAGATCGCCTGATCCAGTAGCGATGGCGGCGGGTGGTTCAGAGAACTGGTAGCAAAAATCCCTGCCTCCCCCCCATGCCCAGCTGAGCCGCACAATCATCAGAGGCTTTTTTTTTTTTACTTTTAAAAGCATTTTTTCTACAACTTCTTCCGATGAAAAAATACTTTTAAAGGTAAAAAAAAAAAGCCTCTGATGATCGCGTGGCTCAGCTGGGATCATCAGAGGCTTTTTAAAGCATTTTTTTCTGCAACCTCTTGGCTGAAGAGGTGGTTAAAAATATGCTTTGAAAAGTCTCTGATGATCCCAGCTGAGTTCCCTGATCAGCAGAGGCTTTTCAAAGCATTAGAAAAAATGATTTGAAAAGTTTTTTTTTTTAAAAGTCGGCCACGTCCACCCAGTCACATTCCCCCCCCCCACCAAGCCACACCCACAGAACCGGTAGTAACAGATTTTACATTTCACTCTTGGGTGAGGCCCAGTGGTGGGATTCACATAATTTAACAACCAGTTCTCTGCCCTAATGATTTCTTCCAGCAACCAGTTCACCAAACGGCTCAGAAAATTAACAACCGGTTCTCCAGAAGTGGTGCGAACTGGCTGAATCCCACCACTGGTGAGGCCCTTCAGAGTGGGGTGTCTCACACACCCAGCAGCCGGATCTGAAAGCCTCTGCTCCCTCAGAGGACAACCGATGCCATGGAGCTCTCCGGCCAATTGACCACCCAATTCTGAGCTAGCTCAGAGCCTGACGTCAGGAATGTAAGAAGGTCGTAGGTCGAGTTTCCTCTTATCTAAGGCACCAAGGAAGAGACCTCCATACCGGTTATTTTTACAACATACATGTAGAAAAGAGCACACCAGGCTAATCCTGGGGGAAGGACAACGGCAGCCATTCTTCCACCCCCTTTCCAGGCGGCTGGAATCGGAGTAGCCCGGGGTCCCCTAAGCCTCCGGCATGTGCCGGGAATTCGAGAGCGGCCCCGGGGTCGGGAGAGCAAGGGGGCTGCCGCGGCCCTTCAGGCAACGCCACCCGCAGAGCTTCCCAGCCGACCGCCTCGGGCGCCCCGGCCAGGCCAAGCGGGCGCAGCTGCCTATGCCGGGGCCTCCCAAAGCCAGAGACTCCCCCCTCAGGACCCTCCGCCCGGCCGCCCCCTCCCCGCTCGGAGGTGCGAAGGCCCGGCCGAGGTGCCAACTTCACACCTGGCCGGCATAAAGCGCTCCCCGCGCGGCCCGTCCCACACAAGCGCCCCAGCCATGGCCCGCAGCCCCCGCGACGGCTGCCCCTCTGCGGCCCTCGGCCCCGCTTTCCCGCGGCCCTCCTGCTGCCTGTGCCCGGCCGAGGGCGGCCCGGGCTCCGGCAGCGCCTCGCCGGCCTCCTCGCCGGACTCCTGCGGCTCCCTGGCGGGCTCCCGGGCCTGGCGGGCGGGCGGGCGGGCGCGGCTGGGCGGCGGGCAGCGGCAGAGCGCCAGCCAGCGCGAGAAGCTCCGCATGCGGCGCCTGGCCCAGGCCCTGCACGCGCTGCGCCGCTACCTGCCCGCCTCGGTGGCGCCGGCCGGCCAGAGCCTGACCAAGATCGAGACGCTGCGCCTCGCCATCCGCTACATCGGCCACCTCTCCGAGCTGCTCGGCCAGGAGACGCGCCCGCCGCCCCGCCTGCCCGCGCCGCACCCGCACGCAGAGTCGTGGCGCGCCGCTCCCGCCCCGAGCTGCGGACAAGGCGGCCGTGCCGGCGCCGCGCTGCTCCCGGCCGAGCCGCCCGCCGCGCCCCCGTCGCCCGCCAGCCAGGTAGGTCCCCGAGCCGCCCGGCCCTCTCCGGCCTCCGCCGCCGGGTGGTGGCCGGCCGGAGGCTCACCGGCTCCCGTCTCTCCCCGCAGAGTCTCCCCGACGAGCTGCTCGCCTTCCTGGAGGACTTCTTCCCGCTGGCGGCTCCCGGCCGGGACTGACCGCCGCCGCCCGGCTCCACGCCAGCAGCAGAAGAGGCGCCCCGCGCCCGCCGGACGGACGGAGCGCCGCGCTCTCGGGGCCGACCTAGCAGCCCTCGCCAGCCGAGGGACCCCGCGGCCAAACGGGCGGCCGAGCAGGCGCCGAGCGGATAACGGCTGCCGGCGCCCGAGACCCGCTTCGGCTCCTCCGGGGCCACCAAGCTTCGCGGAGCGGCCCGGCCGGGCGAGGACAGAAAACGGCCCCGGAGCGGCCGGCCCGACGGACGCTTCTCCGCCGATGGGCAGCCGCGCCGGATTCGGACTTTTTGGAGCTCCGGGGGGCCGTGAGGAGCAGGCGCCCCCTGGTGGCGGCTTCTGCCCTGATTCCTCCGGCGCCGTTCTCGGCCCCGAAACTTCTGGACTCTTTGTAATGATTACAGCGTATTTATTATTATGGAGAACGTGCGGTGGAAATGATTGGGTCAAATAAATGCTTTTTAATAATTTAGAGCTGCGTGCAGTGGTTGCTTAGAAAACCTTGGGCCCTCGGGAGCAAAGGGCAGACCCAACGTTCTGCGCCTTTGGCCACAAACAGCCACGCCAAGGCCGGATTAGGTGTGGCTGAGCCCCCGATTGCTAAGGGGGCTGTCGAGTCATTGGTGGGCTGTGAGCACCTTTACCATAGCGGCAGCACAAAAGCTGCTCCCAAGGAGGACCATAAAGTGACCCCGACCCAGCTGGTCTTCTGGGGGAGCTCCCCCTGAGAAGCCCAGAGAGGAAAGGCCAGGCACCTCCAAGCCGCTGCTGCCCCACAGCCACAGCTTACTCTGGGGCAGGCCGAGTAAGAACGCCTTTATTTCAATGACTTGGATTCTGACCCTGCTGGGTTCAAAAACATTTGCCTCTGTTTTAACTGTGTTTTGTGGAACAAGCCATTGGGCCCTTTTTCATACAGAAGCCATTAGTTGCACAACATGCTGCTAAAGGAGCTTGGGGCAAGGTGTGAAAATCCTGATTTGGAGTCACCTCCCCCCCCTCAGCCACCCAGCAGCTGCACGAGAGCCACCTGGCTGCATTCTGGGGTGGGGCCGACCCTGGGCAGAATTCGAGGGATGTCTGTCCAAGGGCGTCTCTCAGAGTGACCAGCCCTGACTGTCTGCAGGCCCCCTCAGGCTGCTTTCCCAGGGCTGGCGAGGCAGAGAGGAAGCCAGGCTCCGGCTCTGGGTCAGGTAGGCTGCTGAGACGCCATGGGGGGCAACAGAGGAAGGGGAGGGGGCTGCTGGGGAGCTGCACTGGCTCCAATGATCCGCCTTGCCTCCCTTTTCTCCCTCCCAGGGCCTAGGGAGACAGATTCATCCCCCCCATGGAGCACAACAGGAGCGGGTTGTGGGGAAGGGGCTCGTCTTTCAAAGACCTGGAGAAGTCGGTGGTGCTGCCCGTCTTCTCAGCTGCCGCTCAGGTCCGGGTGGGGCTCACCCTGCTGCTGTGTGTGATCTCGGCCACCTGCAACATGGCCATGCTGTGGAGTGGCTGGACCAGGCCAGCAGCCAAGGGCTCCCACGCACGCCTGCTGCTGCTGCACCTGGCAGTGGCGGACCTGCTAGTGGCCTTGGTGGTAATGCCACTAGACGCTGCCTGGAACATCACGCTGCAGTGGCAGGCCGGGGATGTGGCCTGCCGGCTTCTCATGTTCCTCAAGCTGCTGGCCATGTATGCCTCGGCCTTTGTCACCACTCTGATCAGCTTGGACTGCCAAGCGGCCATCTTGCAGCCCCTGGCCACTGCCCGGGCTTGGCGCAAGAACCAGATCTTGCTCTATGCGGCCTGGCTGATGAGCGCCAGCCTGTCCACTCCTCAGGTACTTGACCCAGCTCATCCTGGCAAGGAAACTCCCCCTCCCTGGGCTAGGGATCCATGGCCTGAGGGGGCTCTGGGGTGTGTGTGAGGGGGGGCTTGCATAACATCAGGCTCTGCTCCAAAACCTTTCTCCCCCCCCCAATTCCTGCATTGTCCCTGCAGTTGTTCCTGTTCCACACAGTCACCATCAGCTCCCCCCAGAACTTCACCCAGTGCACGACGCACGGCTCCTTTGCCCAGCACTGGCACGAGGTGGCTTACAACATGTTCAGCTTCCTGGGTCTTTTTCTGCTCCCTCTGCTGGTCATGAGCGCTTGCTACACCCGGGTGCTGCTGGAGATTTCAAGACACGTCAGCTCCTGCAACAGCTGTGAGTTAGGCCTGGTGGGGCGGGGAGTGGGCACAGTGGGGCAGCGCAATTGCTTCCCTTTGCCTGGGAGTTAATGAATGCCTTTTAAACTTGAAGCGTTCTTCAACGTCCACATCTTCTGGAGATTTTGCATAGGGCTTTTTTAAACGAGTCTTTGAAAATACAGGTCGTCCCGAATTATGACAGTTCATTTAGTGACCGTTTGAAGTTACAACAAACTGAAAAAAGTGCTTTATGACCATTTTTCATACATGACCATTGCAGCATTCCCATGGTCATGTGATCAAAATTCAGATGTTTGGCATGATACATATGACGGTTGCAGTGTTCACGTCACCCCCTTTTGCAACCTTTTGACAAACAAAATCATTTGGGAAGCCAGATTCACTTTACAACCGTGTTACTAACTTAACAACTGTGGCAAGAAAGGTCGTAAAATGGGACAAAATTCACTTAACAACTGTCTTGCTTAACAACAGAAATTTTGGGCTCAGTTGTGGTCGTAAGTTGAGGACTACCCATGCTGTTATTCATTCAGCCACAGTTTTGTGTGAGGTTCTGGAAAAGCCTAAATCTGAATGGGATCCCAGAGGCCAAATAACGAAAACGAAATAATTCCCCAAAGATGTCAGACTAGTTTCATATCTTTGCCAAAGGAGCTTCATGCTTGACCCAAAGCAAAATTTGGGGTTTTTTTCCTTAACAGAGGAAATTAACAGAAAAGGCATCTATTGGAAAAAAAAGTCTGCCCAATATGTTTATTCTGGACAAACACAAAACAGAAACATTTTAGGAAAAGCTGCACCAAAATCTGCATTATGCAATGAATGTACCAGACCCATGAACTCCGGGCAAAAGGAGAAGCTGAAGTGGTGCTACAGGGCCCTTGGGCCTCCAGGCCCCCCAGGCTGACCAGGCTGCCCTCTTTGTTTCAGGGTCTGCCCAAGAGATGCCCCTGCGCCGTTCACGCAATCCCATCCCGAGGGCACGTCTCCGCCTGCTGCACCTCAGCCTGGCCATCGTCGGCTCCTTCGTGCTCTGCTGGACCCCTTACTATTTGCTGGGCCTGTGGTACTGGTTCTGGCCAGCGGACATGGAAGGGACAGTGAGCCCCTCACTGGCACACATCCTCTTCCTCTTTGGTTTGCTAAATGCCTGCCTGGACCCCATCACCTACCGCCTCTTTGCTGGGGGCTGGCAGGGCGAGTGCTGCAGGGCAGCCGGGCGAGGGAAACAGCCGCCCTCCCCCGTCACCGGCTCCTTCCAGGGCTCTGTGTCTTCTGCTCGCCTCCAGAGAGAGGGCAGGCTGCTCCTCTCTGACACAGCAGAGGTGGCCCTGGGCCCGGGCTCAAGGGCCCTCCCGAGGGCATCTGCGTGTCCAACTGGCAGCCCTTCCAGCCAGTTGAGTAGGAAGGCTGCGAGGCCAAGCCTCCTTCAGACCATGGAGCTGCCGGCTGCCTTGCCTGGGCCAGAGGAGGAAGGGGCTCCGGCAGGGACACCGCTGCAGGCCCCCTGGTCTGGGGAGGAGCCTGTGTGGCCTTGAGTTAGGCTCCTTCTGAGGTAGCTGGGAGGGGGCTTTCCATGAAAGACACATCCAGCTGTTCCCGCCTGCTGCTTAAGCCATAATGAGCTTCTGGCACATTCTGTCCAGGCTTGCTTTTATGGTGCTGTGGCTTGTTCAAGAAATGATGGCTCAACACTCTCTCAGCCTCTTGCTCTCCTTGTGAAGCCTGGACTGAAGAGCTTCCCAACAGCAGTAATAAGGAGTGGGGGTCTCTGCCCAGCCCCGTTTTCTCTCCCCTAGAAAGCTCAAGTCGGCTTTTCTGAGGGGCTGAGTCTCCTCTCTGGGAGGGAAGGGGGCACAGGTCAAAGAGTTTTGCTGTTCTTTGGCAGGAGGCAAGTGGGCAGCCATGCTCCCCTCTCGATCCTGGGCTTCCTGGGCATCGGCTGAGCCAGGAGGCTTTGGAGTGGTGACACCGACTTGCACCCTGATGGGGGTTGGTTGGCTGACCAGCTTCTGCCCTGGGGGATTCTCCCGGTTTTCCCCACAACAAACTGGTGAGCACAACTGGCACAGCATCTCCCAGGGCTTTCCAGGGACTTCAACCCAGGCAGCTTCAGTGGAAAAAGACATCCTGGAAAGGTGCCCAAAGAGGCAGTTTGGAGAGCAGCCCCTCCAAGCAGCCACAGTGGAGGTCCCTCAAGGAGGCAGCTGGGGACTCTGGGTGTCAGAGTGCAGTGCTGCCCCCAGTGGCCCCCAGGAGAAAATATCACGAGCTCCTGGTGGTGCCTAGAGGAAGCAGGCTCTGCCCCCAAGGTCTGGGGAGGTGGGGGCTTCAAATGGGTGAGGTATTGCCTGGAGGCTGGGCAGGAAAAGACCAGGGCCCTGTGGCTCTGGGGGGGGGGAGAGGACCCTGGCAGATTGCCTGTCACTGGAAAACAGCAAGGAAAGTGACAGGGCTGCCTCTGGCTGCCTCCACATTGGGACTGAGAGCAGCACCAGCGGTCCTGCAAAGAGGAAGCATCCCCTGCTGGGAGCAGATCCGGGCTGCTCTGTAAGGCAGACCCAGGCAAGAAAGCCAGTCTCTCATTGCAGCAGCCACAGGGACGGTCCCTGCGTGGCTGAATGGGCTTCTGCCTCCCTCCCTCCCTCCCTCCCTCCCTCCCTCCCTGCAGAGAGGTTCCCTCAAGATAATTCCTTGGGGGAATGGGACAACACAGCCCACTCGCCGTGGGACAATTCCCTGCGGGACAATTTAATAATTCTATTTAATTATTTAAAATGAATAAAAATTATTTTAATGTTTGCCATTCACATTTCATTCTCTCCCTCCTTTTGCATCCTTTCCTTAATGATTTTATTTCATCATTGCTTCAATATTAATGTAACTCTCATCCCACAGCAAGAGTTGTCCTGTGGCGAGTTGGCCATAGACCCATTTCTTGACTGGGCTCAGGCCCTCTTTCCTGACCACTGACCATCAAGCCCCTCCCCCCACCATCCCCAGCTCCACAGTCTTGGGGAGCAAGCCAACTGCCCTCACCCCCAAGGCCTTTTTGGCAGAATTGGCGCCAAACTGGCATTTGGAGAAGCCGGGGAGAGAGGGCAGCAGGGCCTGAGGCTGCCAGGGGTCTCCCACCATCCCAGAGTGATGTAGGGGGCTGGGATGAGGTCACACGCAGGAGCAGAGCCAATAGTTTTCGGCCTGTTTTGGGACGTTTGCAGGGTCTGAAGGAGGGGAGTGGGAGCAGAGGCATCTGGGGCAAAGCGATTCCTCTTCCCTCATTTGACACTCAGATTCTTCAATGCTTTTTCTCAATACCTCAATGTGAGTTCCTTTTTGTATTTTGTGAAAATGTTAAGGGGAAAAAAGTTCTCAGCTCTGTGCCAGAAACAAGAAAGGAAGGAAGGAAGGAAGGAAGGAAGGAAGGAAGGAAGGAAGAAAAAAGAAAAAAGAAAGAAAGAAAGAAAGAAAGAAAGAAAGAAAGAAAGAAGAAAGAAAGAAAGAAAGAGAAAGAAAGAAAGAAAGAAAGAAAGAAAGAAAGAAAGAGGGAGGGAGGGAGGGAGGGAGGGAGGGAGGGAGGGAGGGAGGGAGGGAGGGAAGGAATAGCAACTTACTGCATGTGGTTGCATGCAGTTAGGGGCTGCATGTGGCCCACAGGTGCTGCTTGCCCATCCCTGCCCTGAGCAGATTGGAGCCTCCCAGGGTGGGGCAACATGAAGAGGGCCTTGCCACGCAGATGCCAAGCAGATGCTCCACTCCACGCAAGCAGGGGAAAAGAAAAAGTGTTCCTGCAATGCCAACCAGAAAGCGAGCCACCAAAGATCACGATCGGCAGCCTAGCCACTCCAGATGAGGCTCTGTCTTTCCTGGAGCCCAAACACTGCTTGGCTCAGGGCAATGGGGCACCCAGCTCGGCTTTTTCACTGGGGTGGGTGAGGAGGCAGAGTGACCCAGAGCCAGCATGCACAAAACCAGGTTAGAACCCTAGAGATGAAGGGTGCTTGGAGGTCATCACGGCCAACTCCCCGTTCATCTGGAAGAGACAAAAATGTGCTGCTTCCATCTCTCTTAAAACCCAATAGTCCGGCATGTCATGGCCCCGTTGGAGCCCGGGTCCAAGCGGGTGGACGAGACGAAGCCATGTCTGATGGAGGAGGATATGCAGCCTCACTGGCCCTGGACGAACGACCGGAGGAGCAGGACAAGACAGTCCCAGGTCCCTCAGGCCTTGGAAGGGTTGCCAGCGATGGAGAGAGGGCGCAGGACAACCGAGCAAGGGGGGAGGAGAGGAAAAGAGTAGGCTGTAGAGCAGAGGAGTGACGGAGCTCTGGAGAACAATTGCCTCCCCCACCCTCCAGCCCAGACTCTCCAGAATGGAGAATGGAGAGGAGGCGGGATCAGTGCAGGGCAAACACAGAGGGGGGTGCCCCACCCCTTGTTACAAGGCTCACCCGGGGAATAGGATTCAAGGGGGGCGCTTGTTGGGAACAAGCATTGCCTTTTTCCAGCCACACTTGCAGTTACTGATATCTTGCCACTTTGCCTAGCCTTGTTTTGCCTGGGATGCCTAGCTTGATTGTGGGCAAGTCGTCAGCGACACAGTTCTGCTTTGGGTTGTGCTGCAGCCCCAGCGACCCCTCCCTGTGAGAAAGACTCCCTGAACTCTGGCTGCTCTTCTGGACTACTGGAGGTGTGGGAGTTTGGAGCATTGCTCTTGGACTTACAATGAACTGTGGGAACTTTGGGGGGGAAATTTGGAGCAATAAAAGGGAGTTAAGCCTTCACTCTGGCTGTGTTGCTTTTGTGCCCAGCCCTGGGTCATCACACAGCATGTCCCTCCCCCGGTTCCTCCTTCTTGTGTTGTCGTCCTGCCATTAAATGAATTGAAGCCGCAGGTGAGAAGAGAGTCGGCTCTTGCCTAAGCGGTCAGGAGTGTTTGGCACCCGCCAAGAGCTGGGAAAGGAAAGGTCATTAGGGAGTGCCATGAGATAAGTGTGCCTCTTCCTGGCATCAAGTCAAGACTGGCCTAATCCAGATGCGGGCACGGAATCTAGCAGGAGGAAAAGCAACCCTGCTTTCAGTATTTAGAGTGCCAGTTTGGTGTTAAGTTAAGGCACTAGGTTAGAAACCAGGAAACTCTGAATTCTAGTCCTGCCTTAGGCATGAAAGTTGACTGTATGACTTTGTACCAGTCCTTGTCCCTCAGCCAGCCCACCTCTCAGGGTTGTTGTTGTGGGAAAAATAGGAGGAGGAAAGAAGAATTAGGTATGTTTGCTGCCTTGAGTTACTTATAAAGTAAAAGAGGTGTCAGCGTTCCAGAAACAACCCCTCTTCAGTTAAAAACTCTAAAGCAAGCATTTCTCAAAGTTGTTTTTAATTGAGTAGGTAAACTGCCACATCTGGGATAACCCGAATATGAGAGTTCCAGGTTTTCCCTCAGTAAATGAAAACCCCCAAAACCATCCCCTCAATCATTACTCGATCACATGCTCCAATCGCCATGCGTCCCATCTCAAGACAGCACTCTGACCACTCCTTCTCCAGATGCAGGATCATCCTGACCTTGGCCAAAAGGAAGAATGCTATTTTGTCTAAAACCAATCCCTCTATGAAAATCCCCCCTCCTATTTTTCCACACAGGAGAAGGTGGCAGCATGGAAGCTTCCAGACTAAAGCTGACAAGAGGTGGGGTACAAATCAAATCAATAAATATCAGATATCAAATAACAGGGCTTAACACAACAGCAAAAGACCAAATACTCAGGAATTCACTTGACAAAGAATAAGGAGGATTTGTTTTAAAATAATTACAGAACTGAAAAGATGTGACAGCGGATGGAAAAAATATATTTGTTTTGGTTAGGAAAACCAAAAACAAACACTTTAAAACAAACACTTTTCCAATACTTATTTTTTTTCTTCCAAAGAAGTGTGATATATATATTAAACGGGGTACTATGTGACTGGCATAAACACATAAAGTATCTAGGGTGAAATTCAAGAGCTGCAGAATTTGGAACAGCGAGGTGCCCTGGCAGTGCCAAACGTCAAGCTGGACGACCATGGATTGAGAGTGGATTGTGTCTCCTCACATTTTTGACGCTCTACGCGTGCGCGGAAGGCCCTGCGCATGCACAGAGGTGGTGCGTGTGTGTGAAGTGTGCGCGCGCACACTCACATTTGCAAACCAGTAGCTAAGGTAAGTGAATACCACCCCTGGTGGTGACCAAAATTGGATGTAGTATTCTAGATGTGGTCTTACTAAGGCTTTAAAGAGTGGTATTAGGACCTCCCTTGATCTTGAGTGTATCTCTCTGTTAATGCAATTTAGGATTGTGTTTGCCTTTTTGGCTGCCGCTGCACACTGCTGGCTCATATTTAATTGGTTGTCCACTAAGACTCCAAGATCCTTCTCACAGTCACTGCCATCAAGCCTGGTTTCACCCAGTCTATATATGTACTTTTGGCTTTTCTTGCCTAAGTGTAGGATTTTATTTTTTTCTACATTGAATTTCATTTTGTTAGATAGGGCCCAGTGTTCAAGTCTGTCAAGATCCATCTGGATCTTGAGCCTATCGTCTAGGGCAGTGGTTCTCAACCTTCCTAATGCCGCGACCCTTTAATACAGTTCCTCATGTGGTGACCCCCAACCAGGGGTGGGTTCTAAATTTTTTTACTACCGGTTCTGTGGGCGTGGCTTATTTTGTGGGTGTGGCTTGGAGGTCATGTGACCGGGTGGCCATGGCTATATGTATAGGGACTACTCAGAGGGCTGAAAAAAGTTATTTCTGACAGGTCATCGCACTTTTGACTGGTCCTCACACTTATGACCATCCTCACATTTATGCCTGTGCAGCATTCTTAACAACCATGTCACTCATTTCACAACTGCTTCTCTTCAACATGGTATAAGATAGGGCAAAAAACATAAAATGTGAGGACAGTCGTAAATTCGAGGACTGGTCAAAAGTGCCAGTCAAAAATAACTTTTTCAGCCCTTTGAGTAGTCCATGTGCACAAAAGGATACAGCAATAGAGAGGGATGAAGGAAGGGAAGGGAAATTAGAGTAGGAGTGAGGGTAAGAGAGGGAGGAAGAGAGGAGGAGAAGGAGAAAGGAAGAGGAAGTAGGGAGGAGAAGAAGAAGGGGAGGAAGAGAAAGTAAGAAGAAAAGAAAAGAGAGAGGTGGTAGGTTTGAGGAGAAAGATTGCTCTACAATAAAAAAGATGAAAGGGAAGAAAGCCAACCCCAAACAAATATTAAGATATTAAGATAAAGAATGAATTGTTAAACTTTAAAGAATAAAAGAGAACAAACAGCAATAAATAGCAATAATTAGAAACACACATACAAACATACAACGTATTTTCTTTGAACAGAGTATTTGGCCGGTTCACAAATTTAAACAGTTGTAGGAGGTTAGCATCCACCCCTTTCCTAGAAGAATGAAATATTTTGGGAAATATTAAAAAGGCAGAATATTATATTTCCCTACCTGGATGAGAAATGGAGAAGCATATTTTACAGACAAAGCAACTCCCACCTTCCTGCCCCCCACCCTTTGTTAATGGGCCAGAGGCAGAAAGTCAATCCTTTGTCAAAGGACATTTGCAACACAATAGCAACAGAAACTAACACAATGGGCCCCATCAAGCCATGTGATCCTGTCCACCATTAAACCATCTTTCCAAGCAGTCTCCATGTTTCCAGTGTCTTTTTCCCCACTTGGAGCAGAACCCAGAAGGATATTTCTTCCAACACAGTATTTAGTCATTTCAATTAAATTTACAATTTTTATATTTCCTTTTTACCATATTTATTCCTCATCTGTTTTTTAAAAAACCAATATTACCCTTCATCCTCATCTCTAATCTTAATCAAATTCAATTTTTCCCTTCTATTCTATATTATACCCCTTCCCATTGTCATCTATTTTTATATCCATCCTCACATTGGTTAATTATGTAATACAGTTGTTTAATACAAATTCAACATTTTAATATAAATCAATTAGTTATATAGCTACCCTTTTTGTATATTAATCAATATGAACATGAATATTCCAATTATTTCCATGCAATCCAATTTCTTACAAATCAATTAATTATATTTACCAATAATAATAAACCAAATAATTTCCCCCATATATTCCTCCAAACCACAACTTAACCATTTCTGCTTTCAACACAATATACAATTAATAGTATCTCAATTATTACAATTCCCTAGTTAAATAGAGCTTTTTTTCTTCTGTGTTTTAAAATCTTGAACCTCCTCTTGCCCTAAATTTCCCATTGTTTGCAGTTTGCACCTACCTTTTTTGGTGAGGAAAAAGAAATCTCTCTGCCTCATTTTGTCACGTTGCAGCCAAGACCCTGCTTACTTTCAATTTCCCTTTCTCAGCATAGCTAGGGGGGAAAAATCTGCTCCAGGAATTTACCTCTTTGCAGCTAGCTAGCAACAGAGCCCTCTGCAAAACAGCTGAGAGTAGGGCGGCTCTTTGAAGCCCCGCGGCAAGAATTTAAAGTTTTTTTCCCCTCTAGCCATTAGCTGGGACTCCGGAGGCAGCAATAGATTGGGAGTGGGCGGGGTAAATGAACGGCGACCGGGCAATCCAGCAAAGGGTGAGGGTGAGTGAAGGCGTGGGGGGGGCGAGAGAGGGCTTTGGCGACCCCTGGGAAATGGCCGTTCGACCCCCAAAGGGGTCGCGACCCCCAGGTTGAGAACCGCTGGTCTAGGGTGTTGGCTATTCCTGACAGCTTAGTATCATCTGCACATTTGGTAAGTTCCCCTTCTATTCCCTCATCCACTGGCTTTGCACCACAGCCTGTCAGTTTCTATCCTGGTGCCCCAACTGCTGCACCAAACTGTCTGTCTTCAAAGAAGTGGAGTTGTATTAAAACGAATTGCAGGAACAAGGGATTTGGCTGTCCTTTGAAGCTCTCATACTACACAACCCAGAGTATCCGCTGGACCTTATTCCTCAAGTACTAGTAAAGCCTGACTCAGAAACCAAACAGGTCAATGATTGCATAAATAAAGAATGAGGAATTTAGATGTAGTAATATACGTGAGACCCTAAATTCTAATCCCAACAAAAGGGCAAAGCCAGCTGGGTGACCCTGGGCCAGTCATTCTTGGTCAAATCACTTTTGAAAAACTTTTTGTCAAAGGACCGATGGGGCTGGTCCGGGCAGTTGCCAGATGTCAACATTCAAAGGCACAGCTTGCACAGATATACAACGAGAATTTAAATCAAAGAAGCATATTAAACTTATACTGACCTTGGATAATACTTATATGAAATACTTTATCTTTGGTGTGTAAACCCCCGTCCTGAATATTAAAATGGACAGTTCATTTTTTAATAATTGCTGGAACATCACAATCAAGTCAAACCGTTTATCCATATCTGGTAGCATTGTGATAAAGCTCAAACATTTGGAGATATTGGAATGATTCCATCCCAGGGTCCTGAAGGAGCTGGCAGACGTGATCTTGGAACCATTGAACCAAATCTTTCAAAGATCCTGGAAACTGCCTACCTGGTTCCAATCTTTTTTTTTTAAGGGGGTGGAGTAGATCCAGGAAACTTGAGAGCCCATTGTGCAGCAGAGGGCAGTGCAGGACAGGGAACGGGTGTAGCCTGGCTGTTCAAACCCCCAGCCAGAGTCTCCTGGGGGGCTCCGAGTGACAGCTTTCAGCAATTTCTAACTTTCTGTTGCAGCATTGACAAGAAACAACTCCCGACCCATCTGGAACTGGGCCATACCTCAAAGGGTTGCTGGGGAATTAGGACAGTGTCAAACCTCGGGGGTGGGGGGGAGAAAACTGGGGCATCTTCTCACTAGCAATGAACAGCACAGCAGTTCTTCACTGTCCTTCAGGTCTTCTTCCAATGCCCTTTTTTCCTTCTTCAACCACCTGATGTACTTGCCCACATTCCACACCCACCTGTTTTCCTTGGTAAGTAGAGCCTGTCGACATCGCTGAATGCATGAAGGGCGTGGTCTTCCTATTCAAGGCTTTTAATTCTGCTTCAGTCCCCAATTCCAGCTGTGTGTCTAATGACTGCCATTGCCTGGGTGTTAATTGACTTGATGGTGTTTCCTCCATTGAGTTTGGACTTTAAGATTTTCACTCTCTTGAGGTATTCACTTCTGGCCTTCATCTTCACTTCAGTGTGTTTGAAGTCATCTTGAAGGATACCCAGATATTTGTGTGGAATGGGATAATTAACCATGGACCCCTCTGCTGCAGCTGACCTATTCTCAGCTGGCCCTCCCCACTGATCCCCCACCCCCTCATCTCAGATGATTCACAGAGGGACACTTGTCCCAGTCAATTGGCTGTATGGGACAAATAGCTGCATGTCCTGAGAGCAAATCCCCATGCCAAGGGGTGGGCCTCTGCCTTTCCATTGGATGCAGTGGTACCGGGTAGAATAAGCAGTGGCCTCAGGCATTGGTGATGGGGGTGGGGACACAGCAATTGTTGAGCAGGACAACCGGGCAGTTCCTCTCCACCAAGCGTGCCTTCCCAGTGGCGGTGCAGCACCCTGGTACTCTCAAAAGAGAGGGCTTGGTAATAGGAGCAATATCCCCTTGGAGCAATACCCAAAGTGTTGCCTAGATACTTGGAAATTCTGAACTTATCACACCACACTCGAGCCCCAACTTCTCCCGCCTGAACAAGAGGATGGCGCCGACACAAGGGCCCCTCCCAAAGTCAATTCAGCTTGATAATCTGTTTCTCCCTTTTGGGGAGAAATAATACTCATCCAGCAGCATCACAGTAAAAGCAGTTGCTGCCAGTTTAGCCCTCTAGAAAATCCACCTAGGCACAACTGTGAAGATCACAGTTGGGTGGCCAATGGACTTAAAGAGAAAGTAGTAAACTATCCAGGTTTTATGAGTAACAATGAAAACAGAGGGATGACATGAAGTGCTGATGTTTGTACAGTGTGAAAAAGCAACAAAGTGGTAGAGAAGAAAGAATGCAAGGAGGCCTTCGCTTGGAAGCTGGCGTAGTGCAACTGGAAATGCCAAGCAGCCTTCTAGGTCCCCGAGTTTCTCCGGAAGGCTGTTTGTTCAGTTTAAGAACATGCCACCTGGGCATTTTCCACATTTTGGAATGCAGTGGGGAAAGAATGCTAACATAAAGTGACCCCTGAATATTAATTGCAAGATGGAAATGAAACAGACTCTGGAAAGCTAGTTAGTAGAGAATCAGTCTCTCCAGCCATATTGCAGATTCTAAGTATTCCTACCTGCTCTTTGAAAAGATTTTCATAGCCACAGCAGAATGTGTGCTGTCGCAGCTGAGTTTGTCCACAGGACCTTTCTCTTTTCATAGACAATTTTGGTGTCCTGGGCTTTCCACATGGCTGGGATTGTGGATGCTGTCAGAGAGCAATCTGTGCCCCATCTGGCCAGCAAGACCAGCCAATAAACAAAGACATTCTTACTTGGTTCTCCTTCAGGGCATGGAGGATGACCTTGGCAGGTTCACTAGCAAAAGCTTTGTCTTCTAAAGTCTGTCCTCATGCCAAGCCATGGATGTTGAGGTATTTGTGCTTGGCAATCCACAATCACATTTGGAGGGCAGATCCTGCCCTTGATTTTGAGGATGTGAGGTAGCTGATGAAGCTATACATAGTATTCAGTTGGGACAAGGGTATCATGGTGCACAGCTTTTAGGAGCAATGGGAAACAATGCCTTCTGTAACATTTCTGTAACATTTGTAAAGAACATGTGCCAGAGATAGAAGCAAGCCATGGCCAGCTATTCAAATCTTGTGTCTACCAGCAAGTGGGCAATTGAGAGCAACTTCAACCACTTCCTGTCTGGCTTCCGTCGCCGCCAGACAGTCCTCCGTGACCGCCAGCCCCGTTGCCTGTAAAGAGCCGCCTTTACATCTGAAAGGCGGCTCAAAAAACTCCATTTCCTGATGGAAATGTGAGTCAGAGCAGGCGAGGGTAGGTAGAGCCCTCTGCGAAGTCCCCAGAGTTTTTTTTTTGCTCTTGGGGACGAGCAGAGCGGGGCTCCCTATTTTCCCTCGCCGATGCTCCGGGCTTCAGGAGAACTCTGCTTTTTTTTGCAGAGCTAGGCGCCGGGACTGGATCAATTAATAAAATAACAGATGGTTTAATTGAAGAGAGCGAGATTTGTACCTGGGACCCTAATCGCAAGTATTTTTAATGATTTTAAAAGTGTTTCTATTTGAACGGAAAAAATAAGTTTAAAATGGCGACTGCTGAGGCTTGAAAAGAAAGCCGAAAATGAAAGTCCTTCCGTAATAAGCTACACAGTAGCGAAATATACAGTGCCGTCTAGACTAGAAGGAAAATATCCATTTTAAGTTTCTTTTTTCTTGGAGATCTGTATTTGATCTTGTTTGGGGAAAAGTTTTTTTTTTTAAAAAAGAGCTTTTTTGTGTGGCAGGATGGCGTTAAAGTTAATGAAGCCTGACAGACAAGCAGTGGGGGGGGGGTGCTCCCCCATCCACAATTATCTGAACAAGCTCTGAGCCTACAGACTTTGCAGAATGGTTTTAATTTAAAAGAATTTCTTCAGGAGGAAATGGCAAAATATCATGAGACTGTGAACCAGAAATTTGAAAAATTAAGGCAGGAAATTAAAGAAATGATACAACTAAAGTATGATAATCTGCAACGAAAGATTGTAACAGTGACTAATGCTTTTTCAGAAGTTGTTATAAAGATGGATACAAATATCAAATTATTAGAGTCTAAAATGGAGGAAGTTGATGATAAGATTTATAATTTGGACAATAAAATACAAAGAATTGAAAATGATTTGATAAATATTCAAGACAATAGTTTAGAAGTAAAGTCTAAAAAGGAAGCTGGTCACGAGACTTACAATGCAGAAGATATAAAGCAAGGGATTGAAAGAGAAGTTGTAATGATGCAATACGGGCTCACAGAATTTGCGGTCAGAATGAGAGGGTTACAGGAAAATAACAGAGATGATTTAAGAAAAATATCTGCTCAAGTTCTGGCTGGGATTTTAAAGGTTCATCCTGAGGAGGTATCTTGTAAAATTGACAAGGCCTATAGAGTAAATTCTTGGATTGCAAAGCAAAGGCAACTGCCTAGAGATGTGGTGATTTACTTTACAGATAAAGAAATAAGAAATGATATTGTGCAAAAATCCTTTAATTCTACTCCACAACTGTATGGGAGAAAAATCTGGATATATAAAGAACTGCCGCCTAAGATGTTAAAAGATAGAAAGAAATTTGGACTCTTGGTGACTGAGCTAAAAAAACAAAATATTTTATTCAGGTGGGATGTTCCAGTGGGTATAATATTGAGATATCAAGGAGAAAGATATCAGTTAAATACTGTTGAAAAAGTGGAAGAATTTTACTACAAGGTCCTTAAAAAGCAAAATCAACAAGAGATAGAAATTCAAGAAAAGCAGAAGGAGATGGAAGTAATGAAGAAACAACAAGTTACAGAGGTCTCTGAGCCGCTTTTGGATTCTCTTTCAGAGGTCTCAGCTGGACTATTTAATACAAGAGAGGCGGTTCCGGATTTTAATGTAACGACTCATCAAGTCACAAACCAGCATGGAAATCAATCAGTTGATATACAATTTATAGAACCAGAAAGATTTAAGCCACAAAAGCAAAACCAACAAGATCAAGTTATAGATCAGCATGAAAACCAAATAGTCGATATACAATTTACAGAAAGGAATTCAGGATGGAGATCCAACCCACAAAAAGTCAAGAAAAGAAGAAGCAGGTCTCACAAAAACAAAAACTTTTAAACTAAACAACAGTGTAATGGCAGTTATTTAAGAGATGATTGAATATATGAAAAGATAATTGGCAAAGTATTGGTTTATTTTATCCTGAGGAGAGTGACAGACCTCTGCAGTGCTGTACTTTTGGGATGTGAAAAGGGCCTTAAATTGAATGGATTGGAACTATCTTTTTTTTTTTTTTTTTGGATTCTTTGATAAATATACTACGTTTATGCTGAGTTACAAGGCAAGAGAGTTATGGGATTGGGGCACGCAGAAGATCTGGTTGTTACCCTATTACGGTGGTTGGAATTAATAATTTGGATAAAAGACACCTCTACAGACACTATATGGAATACAAATATAAAGTCACTCGGGTGGTTGTTTTTTTTTTTTAATATGAAGATATTTGCTATTGATGGGGGCAGTTGGTAATTGAAGATACCGAACATACTGTTGGAATTAGGATGTGATGTTACCCTAACATGGGTGATGGAGTTTACAATCCATCTGAAAGACATTACAGAAGATATATGGATTACAAGCCTAAAGTCTTTTTAAGAGGATTTTATTTACATAAGGGAATATTTTTTAGGGGAGTGGGCAGAAGAATAAAGATATTAAGATTTATTAAGTATGGTAGTCTTGTAGGAAAGTGGGTGGAGACAGGTTAGTTTATTGATTGTTTAGTTTAAGAAAAGGGATATTATGTTTAGATATGAATATATGTAAAAGATTTGAGTTAAGAGATATAATAATGAGGGTGAAGGAAATGGGTAGACTATGAACTGAATAAATGTTAAATTAGGATTTATTATATAGTTTTATAGCGGAAGGTTGTTTTGAAATGTTAGATTAATATACATAAAAGATTTGATTTATTATTATGCTAAATTAGGAGTTATTATATAATGTTATAGTAGAATGTCATTTTGAAATGTATAGTATAAGGGGGATATGATAATTTTATTAGAAATAAAGGGTCAGTATATGGGGATGGAGTAAGGGGATGGTAAAGTATTATATAATCTGTTATGAATTTGGGTTTTATTATGAAGAAGTCACAGGGGGAGGGGAGGGGGAGGGGGGGTTAGGGAGGAGGGGGAAAAAAGGGGGGGGAAATTTGTATTTGAGAGCAACTTCAACCAAAACTCTTCTGCAGCCGCTTCAGGTTCTCAGTCTCCTTTCCAGAAAGTGGCAACTGGCTCCTTGGGCCCTAGCCAAACAGAGGTACATTGAGGAAATCAGCTTGATTTATTTATCTATTTACCTATTTGGGATTAAGATTTACATATCACTGGATAACTCAGTGGTACACAATTAAAGCGACAATGGAATGGATTAGGAATAGAGCTGGAAGGGACCTTGGAGGTCTTTTAATCCAGCCCCCTGCTCGAGCAGGAGAACCTACACCATTTCAGATAAGTGGCTGTCCATCTCTTCTTCAAAGCCTCCAGTGATGGAGCACCCACAATTTCTGAAGGCAACTTCTGTTCCACTGGTTAATTGTCCTCACTGTTAGGAAGTTTCTCCTTAATTCCAGGTTGCTCCTCTCCTTGGTTAGTTTCCATCCATTGTTTCTTGTCCTGCCCTCTGGTGCTTTGGAGAATAGGCTGACCCCCTCTTCTTTGTGGCAGCCCCTCAAATATTGGAATACTGCTATCATGTCACCCCTAATTCTTCTTTACTTTAGACTAGCCATACCCAAATCCTGCAGCCGTTCCTCATATGTTTTAGTCTCCAGGCTTTGATCCAGGTCTATAGATTGTATTATAAAATATGCCAACACACAACATAGCCAAAAAATGATAACTATAACACTTGACATAAAAATAACCTGTCAGGGTTGACATCAGTCAACAGAGAAGGCTTTCCATCCTTCTAGCAGTGGGAGCTGCTCCTTGTTTCAAGCACCTGGATGAACCCACCTCGCCCTCTCTGCCTCCTCAGAGGCAACAATGCAGAGAGGGTGACAGGAGGGCACAAAGGTTGCCTGCTTCCAGCTGATGTGCTTTTGAGCATCTCTGCTTTGGGGCCCAATGTTTTCAGCCCATTTTCCGGATGTTTCAGGGTGGGAGTGGGGAGGAAGCTCCCCTCATTCACACTTCAACGCACCTAAACCAGCAAAAGTGGCCCAAAGTGCTTGGCTGCAATTTGGCCAGTGAATTTCTGCAGCCCAATCAGGATGCTGGTGGGCAGGAGGGCAGCTGCCTAGTCCCAAGTTCTAGTATTGGGCAAGATGGGCATCTGACTTCACACAGACTTCTGCAGAAAAGGACAGCTCCATTCACTGGTTGAGGGAACTGTCTGGTGTCCAGAAATTAATTTATTGTTTCAATTTTAAGACTGTCTGACTCCACCATGATTGGATGGCTTGCAAAAAAAAAAGGGAAAAAGAAGCAAGATGCCACGTATCAAAGAGAGCAGAAGCTACTCCTGGAGAATGCCCCAAAATCTGGGTGGGCAGTCCCATGAAGCCTGGGGAGGCACCTGAGCAGCCCCTCCCTTTGCCCCAAACCAGACGACGTCCCTCCTTCCCCTCTGGGAGAGGGAGAGGGAGAGAGGCCGGGCCAGGAAGGCGGCTTTTCCTCCCAGGGGAAAGTCGCCCTGCCTCTTTCCCAGCCACCTGGAGATGCGGAGGAAGGGGCGTCCCCCCCACCCGCTCGCTCCTCCGGCGCCTTTTGGCCGCCTCCTCCCTGGCCTTCCTTCGCCCTCCGGGGGCTCAGCGCGTCTCCCAGCGGGGCGGGGCGGCTTGCCCTCACGGCCGCTTCGGAGCGCCCCCCCGGCAGGGCAGGGGTCCGCCGCCTCGCCTCCGGGCCCCTCCGCAGCTCCGCTCCTGCCGCGGAGGCGCCCTCCCGAACCGCTGTTGCCCAGCGAGGGGGAGGTCGGGGCGGGCCGGGCCCCGGGGAGACGCTCGAGGCTCCCCCCTCCCGCCGACTCAGCGCTTTCGCGCCTCGACCTGAGCCGCCCTGGCGGGCTGACAAAACAGCCGCCGGGCACGCAGCGCTCGCACGCAGAGGCCGGCGCCGGCTTCCCCTCCGAAAGGAGAGACGGGCCCTCCCGCTCCCTCTTCCCAGCGCCCGGGAAGGCCTCCCGAGGGAGAAGCGGCGAGGCCAGGGTCGGCTCCGCTCAGCGCCGCTCGGGGGCCCGGCGAGGCCTTCCCGGCTGGAGGGGACCAGCGGCGGAGGGAAACCCAGCCCGGGCAGCCTCCGAGCAGCCCCGCGAAGCTGCCGCTGGCAGGGCCGCCGCTGCCCGCCCTCTTAGCTGCCAGGGCCGTCGGCAGCCCTCGAGCCGTTGCCCCGGACTGGATGGCCCCGCCGCCTCCTTCCCGTCTCCCGTGGCGGCGGTTCCCTTTCCAGGCAGCTGCGGCTCTCTGGCGCTGGAGGGCAGCGGGGTCTCAGCCATTAAGCAGGCGAAGCACCTTCAGGAAGAACCCCCCCCCCAGTGAAGATCGGTTCTTCGGTGAAAGGAGGGGGGCACCACGATTTTATTTGTTTTATTTGTTTTGTTTTATTTTACTCAAGCATGCATTAGATAACAGATATATGTATAAACATGATTATGGATACATGAAATGGATACAAATAAAAGGGAACATTAGGACAGGGACCGTAGGCACTCTGGTGCGCTTATGCACACCTTAAGTTAAGTTAAATGAAGCATTTGTCAGTGCTTAGGGCACTAGTGAGCCTTAATCCACCACTGATGGAGGGGCATATGAAGTCAATGAATAAAAAGGACCGAGCGCCTTTAATGAAAGACCTGACAATTTCTTCCTCCCCCGATAAGCACAACACCCCTGTAAGCTCTGCGGGAGCCCTTCTTGCCCCCCCTCCCCAAGGCAGTCTGGTTGGGCTAACAGCAGCTCTGGGTGGTGGGGGGAAGAGTTTTCCTGGCCTTTTGTGCGCTTCCATCATTTTAGCAAGTGGATCTGAAGGCCAATGAGACGCGGGGAGTCCAGAAAAGCCGGGGGTGAGTTGTGGGGCAGTCCATCTTGGCTGCTTGGGGACAGACATGCAGAGGGAAAGGGCCACAGGCTCTTCCCATCTGCCTCCCCGTTTCGCAAGGCCCTCCCCGGCTCCCTAGTTGTGTGGTTTCTTCCCCTCCCCCTCCCTTGCAAAAAGCCATTGGAGCCTGCTGGCTGGGCCTCTTCCCAGGCTGGAGATGCTGCAGGGCTTCACAGGTGGGGGAGGCTGTCCAGGACAATGCACTCACCCCCCTAGTGCCCACGCCCAATTTGATGTGCAGCAGGCTTTGCTGTTAGGGTTGAGTTGCTGCTTTCCTGGTGAACAGAACTGGCCCCACACCAGGCAAAGCGGCCCTGGGCCCAAGGGGTGCCAAATGATCAGGCTGACCAGAGTGCATGATCCAGCCTCACTTTCCCTGCTGCCTTTTTTGTGCTCGCAGAAGAAACAGAGAATTCCCAGCTCCATGGGTATCCTAGGTTAATCTTGGTCAATGTTGCAAAGGGACCACAGTGGAAAGTTGAGGAATTATCCTGCAAAAAGTTAATCACCTCCAAACTGATAGTTGTGTAGACATTTGCTGTTGTGCAGTTACTACCGGGAATAACCTTCACTTGAGAGGCTCTTTACCTGCCTCCGCCCTCCCACCCTCCAAGGTGGTGGGATAAAGGTAAAACGAAGGGCGTGAGTCTCAGAGACTCTACTTAGCACTTGAATACAACGGATCTTCAAAGGTAAAGTCTCCTTTTTAAGTTGGCTGTTCTGTGGGTTTTTCCAATGCTCATTTCCTACCCTCCAGATGAACCTTAAAGAGGATTTGGAGAAGTTGGAAGAGATGCAGAGAAAGGGATGAAGGAGGCAAGTCCCAGGAAGAGATGAGGAGACCAGCCCGTTCCCTCGCCTCTCAAGGAGGGGTGAAGGTCCAGGCAATGGAATGTTAAGGACCCTAAGCGCAAGCAAGAGCATGGGGGGCTGGGGGGGTCTCCACAGAAGAGATGCTTTAATTTGCAATCCTACACAGGAGGTGTCTGATGGAGGAGACAGGAACTTTGATTGTTATTGGCCAATCCTGATTTTGTGCTGAGAATGTTTTGTGCCTTGAAATAACACTTTCAGTTTACTTATAAACATTTGTCGTAGATCAGACTATTACAAGTTTCTCTTCTGGAGGTGCCAGCTTTGCGACTGAATTTTGAAACGACTAAGCAGAAACTATCCTTGGATGAAATGCATGTCCTTCCCACCCAACTCCCCACTCCCTACTAGCCCCTACGCACACACAAGGCACACTGCTCCTCCCACCTTCTCTGCCCTTTCTACTTATTTCCCTGTTCGACAGAAAATGAATATTTGGAGAATATTTATTTGTTCAATTTCACAGCTCAGAAATTGCTGAGCTCCTGATGTTCACTGGTCTGTGACAAACTGTTTCCGTCTTTATCAAGTACTAACCAACATGTTTTTTTCCTAGCCATGTTTATCTTCTGAATACTTTTTCAATTAAAAGCCGGCATGTAAGTATTGAAATAAAGAGCCAAGTCAGCCTGATTTTATTAACTTGATTACTGAACTAACCCACCTGCATGTTGTGGGTCTGCACATGTCACACCAATCCTTGAAGAAATGCTCTCTGGCATACTTTCTTTCTCCAGCCTGAGAGACAAGAATGCCACTCCTTGAACAGGGGTTTCCTGCACACACACACTTGGGTGTAAAACTCTGAGAGTTTGCAGGACTTCAAAGACGTGCAGGAATTTGAATCCTCAGCTGTGGCTGTTGCACCTTCCTTTGGAACGTTCGGCAGTACAATCTGTAGTGCCCTTGCAGGTTTTCTCCATGCTCACAGCTGGTTCCTCACATAATGCACTTGCCCTAAAAGGCTCACAGGAACTTTGTGCCCCTGCAACAAATGAAAACCTCCATCCTTCTGGCAGCTGCTCCCTCTGAGAATTATTGTGGAATTAAATGGTACTCAGAACATCTGGCCAAACAGCAGACATTGATGCTGTTGTGGATACAATTAAATGGAAATGAAAAAGTTTTATGAACTACTAAGCCTGTTGCATGAACTAATTCTATATTCCCTTTGGTGTTTATTGCAGGGAACATTATTTTGCAGAAGCGATGGTCATAGCCTGCAGAAGACTTGTGCATTAATTCAAAAAAAAGGAAATCCATTTTTTTTTGTCCTCCATCCAGGGATGCTTTTTTGCAAGTCAACAGTCTGCAGCAGGCAAGGATTATGGTCATCTTCTCTGGAGCTGTTTTTCTACCTCTGCTACCTCTCAGGGTCTCGCCATTCTTTTAAAGAAAAGTTAGCAAACGTTAAAACATTTTATTTCAACTCAAATGGCGCATTTGAATTAGGATCCTGTTTCAAGAACTTCTTGAGCCTCCTGGAAAAAATAAATAGCATCAGGAAATTGCAATGTTTAGAATATAATGATTTTTTAAAATTCCTGACAGCAAATGTAGATTGTACTTGAAAAAAAGCTTAGAGTACGATCGTTGCTCAGATGTCAGAGAACTTTTTCCAAAATCTCCAAAACAAGGAGCGTAGTCTCACCTTTCCAACTGTATTCAAATTCAGCGGGAAAGCTTAATCAAATTGCTAAAATTGACATTTGGCTAGACTCCCTTAAAAGTTTCATTTAAATATCTCTGGCTGCTCAGACATCCAGTTTGCTGAGCTACTCAAAAGAAGGCAAAACGGGTATTTCTTCATGTGACCCCAACACCCCATTAGTGCTGGCCTCCAGGCAGCCTCTGGAGTGGGTTCTGGTCGTGTGGGTCACCCACATTCCCTTATCAGTTCTCCGTCCAACACTTGCGAGAAGAAAGCTGGCTGAAAGAATGATAAGGAAATGTGGGGGACTTCAGGAATTCCCATGAGACCTGCAAAATAGAGCAAAGAGGAGAAGATGGAGAAAAAGGGGTTGACATCACCCATCACCTCTGGAGGCATCAGGAGATCTTGCCATGCCAGGAGGCTGTGTTCAGCAGCAGCTGCCTGCGTGTGCCTGGGTCCTCCTGGGAAGAGAGCTTGTCCTCTGGGGAGAGACCAGGAAAGGGCTGCCTCTGCCCATCCAATGGCTTCAGCTGAAGAGCCCAGCCCATTCATACATTTCATAAACATCGGGTTCCCTCCTCACATTCTTGGGATTGGACCATCCACTTCCCCAAGTCTTTGTTTTCTACAAAACTTGATCTGATTGGCTATACTGAGCCACGGCTTTGCCATAATTAGGATTGCTAAAAGGTCAAGATCCCGCCCTCTTTCCATTTGCAATGAGGTCCTTCTAGCCCTCAGGAGCCCTTAAAACCAAACTCTGCTTCCAGCAGCTCAAATCCTGCCAGTATTGTGACTGCTTTGCAAAACCGCTGCCTCCCCTCCCCCAGGCAAGGGGAGATTGGGGCAATCCAGCACTAGAGAGTCGAGTCCCTTTTTAAGGGAGATAAGTTCAGATCCTGCCCCGAGGCTGGTAGTGCCCAGGAGACGATCCTGGCAGGCTCGTCTGTCCAGCAGGCCTTTTCTTGGGGCTGGGGCTGCCTTCTTTTCTCCCCAGGCCCCTGGGCTCCCGACCAGAGCCAGGGATGAGCAGCTGTGTTCAGTTGCTGACATAATGTGCTAGGACAGGAACCAGGTGCATCCCGAGAGCTGTGCCCACCTGGCCAGTGCCTTTGAGGAATGCGAGTGGGGCTGCCATGGCTGTGGGACTGCCCTCCCTCTGCCCCCATTGTTTTCCTGAGTTGCTGAGCTAAGGAATGTTCTCTTTGCATCGCTTCATGTTTGTTTAAGCCCTTTTCAGTCCCTCCTAGGGAGGCACGACATGACTCAGTGGCCAGCAATGGATTCCCCCCAGGGCAGATTGCAAGAGCCGCCCATTTGGCCATGGCTTCTCTTCTCTTCTCATCCCCCTTCTCTCTCCCTTTTGTGTCATCCTCTCCTCTTCCCTTTATCCAGGTGCTTGGGGGCTTTGAGAATTGATTCCCACAGCAATTAACCAATTAACAAAATAATCAATTATCATTTCAATTAACCTCTGGTCTGTATTTGGTTCAGATCCTGGCACTACCAAATCCTGCTTCTTGAGGCTCCGGGAAGGCTAAAGAAATGGACTGGAAGGTGATATTTGGCTAGCTGGGGAGAGACAGCAATGCATCAAGTTGTGTCTAGCCATTTTTAATGCAGCAAGTCTCATTCACCCTCCCTGCAAAAGCCAGGGTGGTTTTGGGGGCCCCAGGCCTGTTGCTTTGGCAGCTTTTCTGACCTGGTTGAAGGAGCAGGAGGTCTTTTGGGGTTTGGCCCTGAGATGGACAACGTTTCCATGTTTGGAAGCTCTCTGCAGTGCAAAACAACAAAAAAGTATCAAGGGAACTTAATGTTAGCATTTTGGATCAATTTTGAATGTTCTCCTTGGACTGTTCTCATCAAACTGACCTGAAGAGTCACTTGAATTTTGCTTGTGGGGCAAAAGCTGGGTGAGCATGGAAGTGGCTGGACTGCTCAACCGGCTCAGAGACCGACCACCCTTTCCCCACTCTTGGGAAGCTTGGAGAATGAGCTCCTTGCAAACCCTTTTGCAGATTCCCTCGTGGCCAGTGAAGCCCCCCAGCAAAGTCTCTCTTCCTGCCTTTTGGCAGCCCCAATTTCCCTCTTTGCTTGTGCCTCATTTCCCCTCTAAGCCTCCCCCATTCAGCCCTTGCCCAAAGGCTCAGCTGGCTTCTGATCCTGGCCCCCTCCTCCAAAACCAGCCCTTTTTCCTGCAAAGTCCGAGAGGTGGAAACAGGTGCCGGAGCCCTCCTGCTCACTGGGCTTCCTGGATGATGCGATGCCCTCCTCCCTCACAGTCTGGGAAGAGCAAGCGGGGCACAGAGCTGATTGTTTCTTTAGCACAAATGAAGAATCTGGATTTACCTTCAACCCCTCCTTCTTTTGTCTAGAGGAAGCCAGAATCCTTTAGGGATCAAGAGGAAATTGCAAATATCTTCTGGGGCCTGGGCCTCCCCCATACTTTCCATTTCTCTACAGACTCCTCCTTTGCAAGGAACATTCAGAGGGTTGCAACCGGCTGCAGCTTTGACAGAAGGAAGTATTAATAAAAATGCATCCCTTCTGGGGTGGCATAGAGAGACTGGTTCGATGAGATGGCCCTGGGCACATGCCCACTCATGGCTGCTCAGGCCCTGGGCAAACCCTTTCACTTAGTACCCTGTGGGATACAGGTGGAAACATGGTGGCAGTTGCGACTAGAGGGGAATCACTTAATTTCATTCAATTTATTTGATTTAATGTAGGCATATACTCTGGATGTCTTACAAACTGCATAAAAAAGTAAACAAGTAAAACAATTAAAGAGCAACAGCACAAGGAATCAGCGAGGAAGGAATTTCCTCCAGATGGGCAGGACTGAAACTGCCAGATGTTCCCCGGAATCTACCCCAAGTTCTTCTCACTGCTCCCCAGGCAATCTCTGAGTCTTGAAATGTGCAGCATTCACCCTTTCATGACTGGTGTGTTGACTGTAGATCTATTCAATCAACTTGATTAAACAATTCCTTATGATACCGGGCAAACCTAGCACACACCAAAATTCACCCCCTTGACTTGAAGATTTCAGAATATCAGGTAAATAATACCTGAATTAATACCTTCTCACCTTGTCTGTATGAAATATTTTATTAAAATCATCAAGATAGGCCTTCCAAAACAATTCACAAAAGATAATAATAAGAACGTTAAATACATCTGACCTAAGGGGTGACCTTGCTCAGGGCAGGAGTCCAAATCCAGGCAGTGAGAGGGGCTGGAAGTTTCTTATGCATTCACCAAGAGGCTGCCTTCCTCTAACTTCAGTCTTTTCTTCCAATTCGTGCACTCAGGAAAGATGGAAAACTTCTAGGAGGCACGGAAGTTAAATCCACAGAGAGATGCCAATGTTTGAGTGTGAGTGTGGAGTTGATGAGCATGATTGATAGGCAGACTCTGGGCATTTGGCATCATAAGCTGAGCTGAGGCGCACAATCTGTGGCAATGCAAAAAGGCATTTTGATGTCTGGGAAGAGTTATTTTAATATACAGACAAGCCTACAGCTATACCCAAATCTCTCTTAGATGTTGCACCTTATAGATTAAGGACAGCTGAGTGACTTCTCTTCTGAAGTCTATCTATTTTGTTGCAGTTGCATTGTGGCTTTGGAAGTTGCCCTGGCACCAAGTCGGCTCTTCTGGCCATGCTGCTTGTCTCTCCTGCTCAGGAGATCCTTGCTGAATCCAAGCAGATTTCTGGAATAGCAATGGAATAGCACCCCGAAAAAAGTGATCTTTTGAACAACAATGTGGAAGTCTGTGGGCAGAAAGGATGGTGGGCCATGAAAACTGAAACCTTGTGCCCATTCCTCTAAAAGGTGGCCCCAAAACAGCCTCTTGGTATTTTCGTCCTTTCTATCTCTAATCTTGAAGAAGCTCTTTGAATGAAAGACAGTCTGCTGCCTAGGTTGGACAAAGACTCCCTCCTCTGGCTGCATCATTTTGAAAGAACACAAAAAGCTACAACCCACTGGTGGCTGCAGTGGCTGATGGGTTGTTCCCCCCTCAAACTGCCTCTCCTCTGCCACGGGGCAAAGAACCCCACATCCAAACAAAAGGATTGTTTCTGGAAGGCTGCCCTGCTGCGTTGGGGTGGAAATGCCATCTTTTTTAATCTGTTGATGTACTCAAAATAACCACTTCCACCCACACAGCAGCACAGAAGCTGCTTTCCAGATGGGCTGGAAATTCAGGAAGGTGTTTCCCTTCCTAGAAACAAAGTGGTTATTTCTGTTACAACTTCTGGAAAAATAATGGGAGGCAGAGCTGGAAATAAGCATGATGTCAGCCTTTGGTTTCATCTGGAGACTTATGAGAAACCAGAGGCCTCTAGAGGGCGGCACTGACCAGCCTTCCCTAGGAGAGGAGCCATCCACCTGAAGAGCCCCAGATCCTGGTACTGGCAGAATTGGCCAGCCATTTCCTTTGGAGGCTGACCTTCCTTAGACTCCCAGGGCAAAAATCAGCCCGGGACCCCAGCACGGGCAGAGATCTGATTTTAGGACAAGTGGCTGAGCTGGTGTATCCGAACAGAAGTCTCCAGCATTCTGCCTTTTAGATAGTCAAATCTGTCAATTCCCAGAACAGAGTCCACACAACAAATATTATACAAAAGGCCCCAAGTCAGGTTCTTTATGTCTGGTTGCCACTGACTTCAATAGCCTTCTATTATGTAGAAAATAACTCTTGCCTTCGGAATCAACTTATTTAAGAAGCATCTTCGGGGTGAGTCATTTATACCTATCAGATAATGAGAAATGGGTACACCATGCTGGTTTGCAAGGCAGTCTTTAGATGAGAGATCATGGCTTAAACAGAAGAGTGAGCAGCTTGGGCTCGTGTCTACTAGCCAAATGGTCCAGTGTTGACTGCATTATGAAGAAGAGGAAAATGTATTATGTTCTTTCCATTTGCATGAAATGCTGCAGGTGGTATGGCTGCAACTAAGGCAGGTAACCTAGGCTCCTTTTTATTCCTCTGGCTAAAAAAGTATTACGTGAAAGACTTAAGGGATCAAAACTGTGATGGGCAATAGGTTAGTCTGGTGAAAATAGGGAAGACTGCAGCTTGGAAGGTAAGAGGTAAAGGACACGAATTAATAAATAAGATAAATGAGATTATATTGATATTGTTTCCTGATTGCTTATTTGTACCCTATGACTATCATTAAGCGTTGTACCTTATGATTCTTGATGAATGTATCTTCCTTTATGTACACTGAGAGCATATGCACCAAGACAAATTTCTTGTGTGTCCAAGAAAAAAATGTCCAATAAAAAAATTCTATTCTATTCTATTCTAAATCAAGATCAAGGGAGGTACTAATACCACTCTATAAAGCATTAGTAAGACCACACCTAGAATACTGCATCCAGTTTTGGTCAGCACACTATAAAAAAAGATGTTGAGATTCCAGAATGAGTGCAGAGAAGAGCAACCAGGATGATTAGGGGACTGGAGGCTAAAACATGAATGGTTGCAGGAACTGGTCATGGCTAGTCTAGTGAAGAGAAGGACCAGGGGAGGTATAGCGGTGTTCCAATAATTGAGGGGCTGCCACAGAGAGGAGGGGATCAAGCTAGTCTCCAAACCACCCAAAGGCCAGACAAGGAATAATGAATGGAAACTGAACAAGGAGAGATTCAGCCTAGAAATAAGGAGGAATTTTCTGACAGTAAGAACAATCAACCCTGGAAAAGAAGTTGCCTTCAGAAGTTGTAGGAGCTTCATCACTGAAGGCTTTCAAGAAGGGACTGGACTGCCATATCAGAAATAATATAAGGCAGTGGTGGCGAACCTTTTATTTACCGACTGCCAAACAGGAACGCACTTCACGCGCTGTGCACGCTTGCATGCCATCTGGTAACGCGCGGCTCCTCCCCATGTGCTGCGCATGCAACCACACATATGCGCATGCGCACAGCTTTCACATGCACAATGCACGCACGCAAACACTGCATGCGTGCACCACACACCAGTCATCTTGCGTGCATGCGCAAATGCACACATGCGCAGGAGAGCTCCGAAGACCAGCTGGATCCCCTGAATTGCGCATATGCGCACCAGAGGCCTGAACACCAGCTGGGGTGTGTGCACATGCACAGTTTCAGATGAGCTTGGCGACAGCTCGTGTGCCCAGAAAAATGACTCTGCGTGCCACTTCTGGCATGTGTGCCATAGGTTCGCCAACACAGGTATAGGGTCTCCTGGATGGGTGTGGGGTTTGGACCAGATGACCCACAAGGTCCTTTCCAACTCTGTTAATTTGTAAAAGGTGCATTGTGTATCTAGGAGACAAGGAGAAAAAGGAAGGATCTAATAGATGTGACTAATGGTGATATGGTTTGATTAAAATGGGGTTAAGGTATTTGGATGTTTGAAAGTGTAGTCTAGGGATTATAAAATACCGCTATGGCTGGATCTTGGTCATATTATGTGGAATATAAATATAATGTCACTCGGGGGGGTTTTATACAAAGAGGTTCTTTTTACAGATGCGGGCAGATGGCAGTTGAAGACATTACAGACACTGTTGGATGAAGGGATTAACTTAACTTGGTTACAATATAATCAATTACAATTGAGATGGAAAGAGGACCAAAAAACTGGTATTATCTTGCATGAGGAAGAATTGGTTAGACACATAAAAGAGAAAGGTCCAATGCATATTAAAAGGCTTTATAATGTTTTGTTAGAAAGGGATTCAGAAACTGAATTAGTTAAAGATTGTATGATTAAGTCGGCACAAAATTTTGAAGAACCAGTGATGCTGGAAACATGGGAAAAAATTTGGGTTCAGAACGTTAAATTTACACAGTCGCAGAATTTGAGGGAAAATTTCTATAAAATGTTTTACAGATGGCATTTAGACCCCAAAAAATTGTCGTGTATGTACCCTAATGTTCAGCCAAAATGTTGGAGATGTGATTGTTTAGATGCTACATATTATCATGTTTGGTGGACCTGTAGGAAAGTTAAGGCTTTTTGGATAAAAATTTGGTGGGTCATGCAGAATGTTTTGAAGAAAAAAATTCAATTCTCTCCACAACTGTTTTTATTGGGTATAGTTAAGGGTTTTACATTGGGTGAAACAAAATTGATATTGTATATGATAACAGCAGCAAGATTGTTGATAGGTAAATACTGGAAGAATGAAGTTTTGCCCACTATCGAGGAATGGACTTTGAAGATGGCCAGTTTTGCAGAGATGGCGAAGATTTCAGCATATCTAAAAGACTGTTCACAAGAGACTTATGAATGGGAATGGAAAAAGTGGATAGATTATGTTCAGAACAAATACCAAACTAGGAAGTATCAAATAGCTTTCATTTGAAAATGATATATTAAGATAGAAAAATTTTAATGTAATGAAGATAAAAAAGAAAATTATAAGGGGGAGGGAGGGGTTCAAGTTTTATATAAGTTTTATATAAAGGGTTTTTTTTTTTTACTTAATATGAGTACACTGTGTGGAAGTCTGGAGGGAGGGGAGGGTTAGGGAGGGTTAGGGAGGTTGGGAAGGTTGGGGTGGGTTGAGGGGGGGGGAAGGGGTGAAAATGTAATTGTAAAACTTTTGCAATAAAAAAAAAGAAAAGAAAGTGTAGTCTTCATTATGAATGAATAGGCTAAATTGTATGTCAGGTAGTATGAAGTGATGAGATCCAGTTCATCATGAGAGGGCATCAAAGTGGAATCCATAATTTGGTAAGGACTCTGAGTCAACAGAATGATGATAATAGAAGAACCAGATATGGGTTCTGGGGAACATTCTGAATGAAGGACCTTGTTATTTTATTAGAACACAGAATAATAAATTTGGAAGGGACCTTGGAGCCTATTTTTGAAAACCTCCAGTGATGTGGAATGACTTGCCTTCCAAAGTTGTGGGTGCTCCATCACTGAAGGTTTTTAAGAGATTGGACAACCATTTGTCTGAAGTGGTATGGGGCAGGGGTGGGCAACTGTGGCCCTTTTACAACCTGTGGACTTCAACTCCCAGAATTCCTGAGACAGCGATCTCAGGAATTCTGGGAGTTGAAGTCCACAGGTTGTAAAAGGGCAACAGTTGCCCACCCCTGGTATAGGGTCTCCTGCTTGAGCAGGGGGTTGGACTAGAAGACCCCCAACTCTGTTATTCTGTTAAGTACTGGAAGACTGCTAGTCTTCTAACCCAGTTAGGTGTCAGCATGGTTGCTGGTCTGGTGGAAGCCTGAGGCAGGTTCTCGTCCTGTTATCTGGGAACAGTTTGACCCTGTTGCTCCCGAGTGGGTGGACAGGATCAGATTTGGGTTTAAGCAGGTTCTGACCAGTTCGGGAGAACCGGTAGTGGAAATTTTGAGTAGTTCAGAGAATCGGTAGTAAAAATTCTGACTGGCCCCGCCCCCATCTATTCTCTGCCTCCCAAGTCCCAGCTGATCGGGAGGAAATGGGGATTTTGCAGTAACCTTCCCCTGGATTGGGGACGGAATGGAGATTTTACAGTATCCTTTTCCTGCCATGCCCACCAAGCCACGCCCACCAAGCCATGCCACACCCATCAAGCCACACCCACAGAATCGGTAATAAAAAATGTTGAAACCCACCACTGGACAGGATTCTAGGGAGTGTGCACGCAAGCACCTGTGTATTAGACCCATGTCCCTCCTGGCTTGTGAAAGCTTCCCAGGAGGTGACAGGCGGGTGGACTCTGGTGGAGATTAATGCTTCCCTACAGGAGGGGGTGGTGCCCCAGCACTTTAAGGAGGCTGTGGTTCACCCTCTTCTTAATAAGCCTTCACGGGACTCCATCTGGTTGGATAATTTCCGACCTGTCTCCAATCTTCCCTTTTTGGGGAAGGTTGTCAAGAAGGTGGTTGAGTGGCAGCTCCACAGCTCCAGAGGTTTCTGGATGAAATGGATTATCTCGACCCCTACCAATCAGGATTCAGGTCTGGATTTCGGACAGAAACAGCATTGGTTGCACTTTTGGATGGTCTCTGGCAGGAGCGGGATGGAGGTAGTGCATCCATCCTTGCTCTACTTGACTCCTCGGCAGCTATCGATACCATCGACCATGGATTTCTCCTGGGGTGGCTTCAGGGGATGGGAGTGGGAGGCCTTGTGTTAGCCTGGTTCACTTCCTTCCTCTTCAGCCACTCTCAGTCAGAGTTGATAGGAGGGGAGAGATCCAGCCCTCGCCCACTCCTTTACGGGGTTCTGCAGCGCTTGGTACTCTCTCCGCTCCTGTTCAACATTTATATGAAGCCACTGGGTGAGATCATCCATCACCATGGACTGAGGTATCACCAATATGCTGATGATACTCAGCTGTATGTGTCATCCCGTGGTGAGTTAAATGATGCCATGTCCTCCCTCTCAGTGCCTAGAGGCTGTTCGGGGGTTGGATGAGGAGCAACAGATTGAAACTAAACCCTTGCAAGACTGAGTGGCTCTGGGTTTGGGGTTTGTTGGCTCAGGGAGAATTGCCACCTTTGATCTTGGATGGGGTGGCACTACCCCAAAGAGACCCTGTGCGTAATCTGGGGTTTTTCCTGGACTCACGACTCCTGCTCAAAGAGTAGGTGGCAGTCATGACCAGGAGGGCCTTTGCGCAACTGTGGGTTGTGCACCAGTTACGCCCTTTCCTGGACCAACAATCACTCACACCCTAGTCACTTCCCGTCTTGACTTAACACGTTCTACATGGGCTGCCCTTGAAAAGCATCTGGAAGCTCCAGTTGGTGCGAAATGCAGCAACCTGCATGGTTTTCTGCAGACCCCGGTGTGCACATGTATCATCTCTCCTGCGGGAGCTGCATTGGTTGCCAATTTGCTTCCGGGTGCAATTCAAGGTGCTGGTTGTCACCTTTAAAGCTCTTCATGGTTTGGGACCAGGTGATCTGAGGGACCCTCTCTTGCCGGTCACATCTACCCGACCCATCAGAGGCAGGGAATTTTGCGGGTTCCCATTCCTGAGGGAGATACACCTGGTGGGACCCAGAAGAAGGGCCTTCTCCATGGTGGCTCCCTCTCTCTGGAACATCATCCCCTCAGAGATTAGACTTGCCCCCACTCTAATAACTCTTCCGGAAGGTGCTGAAGACCCGGTTCTACCAGCGGGCCTGGGGAACCCAGAGTGGGATAGAGCCCATTAAAGGACTCATGTAATCTGCTGTCACCAGGGTGGGGTGTGGGAGGTGGGGTGTGTGTGATTTTTTTATATTGTACTATATTATTTGATTCTTTTTGTTAGTTTTTGTTGTTTTAAATGTGGTTTTATATTCTGTAAGCTGCCTTGAGTCACCATGGGCAAATAGGCGGCAACAGTAAATAAATAAATAAATAAATAAATAAATAAATAAATAAATAAATAAATAAATAAATAAATAAATAAATAAATAAATAAATAAATAAATAAATAAATATCACCCCTACTTGTTCTCTTCATTAACTAGACATACCTAGGCCTCTCAATCATTCATCTTACAGTTTAGCCTCCATCTAACCCGTCATAACCCTGGCACCTTTGTTGCTCTTCTCTGCAACCTTTCTACAGTCTCAACCATTTTGTTTCTTGGTAACCAGAATTAGACACAGTATTCCACATGTGGACTCACCAGTGCAGTATAAAGCAGTACCATCACTTCACATGAGCTTGAAACTATCTTTCTGTGGATGCATCCTAGGACTGTATTGGTTTTAATTTTTTTGCAGCTGCAGCAGACTGCTGGATCGTACTTAAATAATAGTCTACTAAGACTCTTAGCTTTCTCTCACAGTTACTGCTCTTAAACCAGACACTGCCTGTTTTATATCTGTGCATTTGGTTTTTCTTGCTTATATGTAAGGCTTCTATACCTTACTTTTCTCACCACCTGCATTTTGTTGGCTAGGGCCCAGTATTCAAGTCTGTCAAGATCCTTATGAATCTGGAGCCTATCTTCTAAGTGCTGGCTACTCCCCCAAGCTTGGTGTCATCTGCAAATTTGATTAACATCCTCTTGTATCCTCTCACCTAGATCATTTATGAAGATGTTGAAGAGTACGGGGCCTAGGACAGAACCTTGAGGCTTGCTATGATGGGAAACTAGAAACACAAGTATACCAAAAAACCACCCACAATAATCAAATACTCCACTACCAAAGTAATATGTTTAGCTTAGTGAAAATGACAGTAGTCTTTCAATACTTGAAGGACTGTCACAGGGAAGAGTGCGTCATTTATTCTCCAAAGCACTTGTGGGTAGAACAAGAAGCAATGGTGGAAGCTTATCAGAGGAAGATCAATCCTGTAAATAAAGAGGAATTTCCTGACAGTGAAAATGATTAATCAATGGAACAACTTGCCTCCCAGAGTTGTGGGTACTCCATTACTGGAGGTTTCAAAATAAGGTTGGACAACTATCTGCCTGGGATGTATAAGGACTCCTGCCTTGGGCAGGAGGTTAGACAAGATGATGATCTGCAAGTTTTCGTGACCATTTGGACATGCTGCATAAAGATATGATATCAGGATCTTCTTTTGATGGAAATTCCAGATTGGGTGATAAAATCCATTTTCAGATACTGAGGAAGATGGGGTAGTGGAGGAACAACTAATAGAGCTGCAAAATGACATTGAGCTGAAGCCAAAGTTTAAGAAATCATGTCAAGAGTTTTGGTTACAGAAGGAAATTTCTGATCCTGCACTATGGCCAGTGGTTAAGAAACTCCTTGTTGCATTTCCAACATCATATTTGGTTGAACGTGATTTCAGTGTGGTCATCCAACTCAGTGGTGAAATGTAAAATTTGTTACTACTGGTTCTGTGGGCATGGCTTGGTGGAGGGTAATGTGACTGGGTGGGCATGGCCAACTTTTAAAAAAAAAATTTAAAAGCATTTTTTCTACAACCTCTTCGACCAAAGAGGTTGTAAAAAATGCTTTTAAAAGGCTCTGACGATCCCAGCTGAGCTATGCGATCATCAGAGGCTTTTTTTAACTTTTGAAAGCATTTTTTTGGCTGGAAAAAAAAGCTTTTAAAAGTTTTTTAAAAAGCTTCTGATGATCGTGCAGCTCAGCTGGGATCGTCAGAGCCTTTTAAAAGCATTTTTTTACAACCTCTTTGGTTGTAAAAAAAATGGGCTTCTAAAGAGAAGCTGTAGCTTCATTTTATAGTCTTTTTTTTCCCCATGGGAGAAGTTGGAGTGTCACTCAGGTGGCCTCAAACCCAGGAGGATTCAGGGAAAAGACAGCAATCTAGGGAGCTATGTCTGGATTATATTTTTTAGATTTAAGGTATGGAAATGATTTACTTTCATGATAGTTGGTTCTCCCTGAGTCCCTATTTTTCTTTGTACACATGGCTGAATAGTAGCCACTGAGAAACATAGCAAAATTCCTTCCTTCCTCTTTCCAATTAGTACAAGAAGGGATGAGTTTTTGGGTTGAATGACCATTGCCTAGTTTTCTGCTGTCCTGACATTTCATTAAGCAGTTCCGCTGGCATCCTCAGAGGCAGCAGGAGATGCTCTTGTCAGGAAACAATGAGCCGAACAGGACAACTGTGTAGGTACAGAAAAGGCAGGACCTGGCTCACCAATGCTGGCTGTGAGAGAGATCTAGGTGAACGAGTGGACTACCACATACGTTGGAGCCAGCAGTGTGCTGCTGCTGCTGCTGCTGCTGCTAAAGCCATGGCAGTCCTAGGCTGCATCAACAGAGAGATAGCATCAAAATTTCTGGTCACCACCAGAATTTCTGATCCTTTCCAAGGATCTTACCCAATGACTCCAACACGAAATGCAATTGAATCAGAGTTCTTTATTAATCAGATGTTTCTGTTACAGGTAAACGTCTGGAAGTGCATCTGGATCCCTGGACCATACCTTATATACCTGGGAGGCGGGGCCAAGGTACGGAGGGATCAGGGGAAGGTCTATGTGGATGGATGGGATTAACCCTTACTCTGCCATGGGGAAGCAACATTAGGCATTTGTATGTAACAAATCCCCCTCTAAATGCCTAACAGTTGGAGCTGTGTGTGTATGTTGTGTGTGTACACCTAGTCTTGAAGTTAGGTAGACGTGCTGTTTATTCTGCAAAGGTTTGGTCAGGATGTCAGCGATTTGTTCAACAGTCTCGCAGTGTATGGCCTTGATAAAACCAATGTTCATTAACTGTCTGATGTGCTTGTGCTTAATGTCTATATGCCTTGATCTCTGGCCCACAGCGTCTGCCATGGATATATCTATGGCTGCCTTGTTGTTCTCATGTATTATTATCAGGTAGGCTGGCTCAGTCCAGATGTTGGAGAGCAGGTCATCAAACCACATCAGGTTGTTGGCTGCCTTGGAGAGGCAGATGTATTCTGCTTCCGCTGTAGATGTGGCCACCAGGTTTTGTTTCCCGGTGTACCAGTGCACTGGGCAGCCGTTGATGAGGAATACATAGCCAGATGTGCTTTTCCTACTCTTTGTGTCGCCTGCCCAGTCAGCATCAGCATAGCAGATTAATATGGGCTCTTTGGAGCTCACTGGCTCTAGACTTAGGTAGGCATCTATGCTGTACTTTAGGTATCTGAGCATGCATTTTACACCTTCCCAGTGATACGTTTTTGGATCGCTGATGTGCCTAGACAAGAGGTTGACCGCTAGGAGGATATCTGGCCTAGTCCAGTTGGCTATATATAGAAGGGACCCAACGACAGACCTATAGAGGGTATTGTCCTTAAATGTCTCACCTTCTTCGTTCATGTGTTTTAGAAAGTCAACTTGCATGGGTGTTTCGCATGGCTTGGCATCCTTCATGTTGCACTTGTGTAGTAGTTTCAATATCTTCTCCTTTTGGGAGATTCTGAATCCTTTATGTGTTCTGTTGATCTGGACACCCAAGTACTTGTTTACCTTTCCCAGAGTTTTTAGTGCAAAATGCTTCCCCAATTTATCAGCGAAATCATCACATTTCTGTTTATGCTGGCCACAGTATAAAATATCATCCACATAAACAAGCACGCATTCAATGGATGTGCCCTCCCTTTTGGTGAAGAAGCATAGGTCAGCGGAGGTGGCTGTGAATCCCATGTCCCTGAGAATTTTTGCTAGGCACTCATATCACCTCTTACCGGATTATTTCAGCCCATACAGACTCTTGTTTAACAACCAGGTATCCCCCTTCTGTGTGTTTCTTCTGGGGGGTGCCCTGACAAAGATCTCTTTGTCTAGTTTCGCATGGAGATAAGATGTCTGCACATCGAATTGGTAAACTTCTAGTCCTAGAATTGTTGCTATCACTAGGGCGCTCTTGACACTCTCGGCCCTGACTGTGGGTGAATATGTATTGGTGTAGTCCTCCGGGTATTTTTGTGCAAACCCCTGTGCTACTAACCTAGCCTTGTACAGCGTCTTATTGTCCTCAATCTCCTTGATTTTAAAAACCCACTTTGTCCCAACGGGTACCTTGTTGTCTGGTACCTTGGATGGAGTATACAGATTTAGCTCTCTCAGGCTGTTCATCTCTTTCTCCATGGCCTCCTCCCACCTAATCCTCTCTTCCCATGGCAACCTAAGAATGTCTTCGTAAGAGTTGGGTGTCGTGGTGTTTGTGTGTATTGATAGTACGTAATCTTCAAACCTTTTTGGCATTTTGTTCCTGTTGTGTCTAACGGGCCTGTTGGGTAATGTTTCTGTGTCATGCATGTACTTGGCTTCCCTTTCTGTGAGTGCATCTACCTTTATGACGGGGTGGTCCTCTTTCCATCCCTTGGTGGCTACCCCTTGGTGTTTGGGTTTGTGTTTCTTGTGTGCCTCGGTTTCAGCTGTGTCTAGTCTACTAGTGACCCTTGCATTGTCTGTGACTTCCTGCCTGGACAACACTTCGTTGAGATGTATTTTTGACCAGTTTGTGTTTTCATTAAACACTGCTGTTCTGGATATGATAAATTTATTGTCCTTGTCAATAAACCTGTACCCTTTTGTCCCGGACTCGTATCCCATAAATCTTAGTCTTCTTGATACCTTGTCCCCCTTTCGCCTTAATTGTTTCGGTATATGTATATCCGCTGCGACCCCAAATATGTGTAGGTGAGCTATTTGGGGTTTCCTGTTGTAATAACCTCATAAGGAGTTTTGTTTACCACGCTGGACCATAGCCTGTTCAGGGTGTAGTTTGAGTATGTGAGTGACTCTGCCCAGAAGTGTTGCCCCAGCCCTGCGTCTTCTAATACGCATCTTACCATTGTTTGTAATACACCGTTCCTGCGTTCCAACACTCCGTTCTGAAATGCGGAAAATGGCGAAGAAGTAAAATGTAATATTCCGTGTTTCTTTATCCAATTGGAGAAGTCCCTTGATAGGAACTCTGACCCTCTATCTGTCATTATTTGTTTTATTTTGGTGTTGTGTTGTGTTTCTACTCTCCTGTAAAATTCTTTGAACTTTTGAAACACCTCATTTTTGTGATTGAGTGTGTATACGAACCCGTAACGACTGAAGTCATCAACTATAGGTAGAAAAAAACCTCTTTTTGTACTTAATAGAGGGTTTCATGGGACCTACCAAATCCATGTGTACTAACTGAAAGGTCGAATTGGTGGTGCGAGAGGCCTTTTTTGGTTTGGGTTTTGTTTTGAGTTTAGAACATTTGCACACAGAACACTCTAGGTAATTGTTACAGTTCTTTACTTGCAAGGAGCCTGACCAAAGTTTCCAGCGCCGCTTCAGGGAGTGCTCCTCAAGAGACGAGAGCTTGCAGGGGGCCGATCTGACATCCACAATGGAGAGCAAAATCCAGCTGCTCCCCAGACCAGTCACTATTTACCGCTCAGAGTCCCAAGCGGCAGGAGATGAGCTGCGTTGTGCCACAAATATGCCAAGGTGGAATCTTGATGCCACACTTACAGCAGAGAGAAGAAGCCAGATTTTGCTCTCCATTGCAGACACCAGATCGGCCCCCTGCAAGCTCTCGTCTCTCGAGGAGCCCGACCAAAGTTTCCAGCACCGCTTCAGGGAGTGCTCCTCAAGAGACGAGAGCTTGCAGGGGGCTGATTTGGCATCCGCAATAGAGAGCAAAATCCGGCTGCTCCCCGGACCAGTCACCATTTACCGCTCCGAGTCCTAAGCGACAGGAGACGAGGGTTGCCTTGCGCCACCAGCTGGCGCAAATATACCAAGGCGAATGCTCATGCCGCGCAAGTTCAAGTAGTGCTTCGCTCCCACACTTCTTCCGGCCCTTGTTGGTGCTCCGCGCACCTCAGTCTTTCAGGGAGATGTTTGACTTCCTCTCAGCCCCAAGACACTGGCTGGCTCATGAGATGAGAGAGAGAGAGAATGAGAGAGACAATGAGAGAGAGAGAGAGAGAGAGAGAATCAGAATGAGACAGAGAGAGAAAGAGACAAAGAATGAAAGAGAAAGACAGAATGAAAGAGAGAGAATGAGAGGGAGAATGAGAGGGAGAGAGAAAGAGACTGAGAGAATCAGAGAGAGAATGAGAGAGAGAGAGAGAGAGAGAGAGAGAAAGAGAAAATGAAAGAGAACCAGAGAGAGAGAGAATCAGAATGAGAGAATCAGAATGAGGGAGAGAGTGGGGAAGAGAGAGAGAGAAAGAGGGGGGAGAGAGAGAATGAGAAAGAGTAGGAGAGAAAGAGAAAGAGAGGGGGAGAGAGAAAGAGAGATTGGGGGAGAGAGAGAGAAAGAGGGGGAGAAAGAGAATGAGAGCGAGAGAGTGGGAGAGAGAGAATGAGAGAGGGAGAGAGAGAGAATGAGAAAGGGAGAGAGAGAAAGAAAAAGAGGGGGGAGAGAGAAAGTGGGAGAGAGAAAGAGAATGAGAAAGAGAGAGGGGGAGAGAAAGAGAATGAGAGAGAGAGTGGGGGAAGGAGAGAGAAAGAGGGGGGAGAGAAAGAGAGAATGAGAGAGAAAGGGGGGAGAAAGAGAGAATGAGAGAGTGAGGAGAGAGAGAGAAAGGGGGGAGAGAGAATGAGAGAAAGAGTGGGGGAGAGAGAGGGGGGAGAGAAAGAGAGAATGAGGGAGGGAGAGAGAGAGAGAGAGAGAGAGAGAGAGAGAGAGAGAGAGAGAGAGAGAGAGAGAGAGAGAGAGAGAGAGAGAGAGAGAGAGAGAGAGAGAGAGAGCGAGCCTGAAGGACCCCATCCTGTCACTGGGAGTCCAGGTGCTTCAGCAAGTGGCGTGCTGGATTCGTATTAGTGGTCCGTGAAATTTAAAATTATGAACTTAGTGGTCCCTGAGGTCCAAAAGGTTGGGGACCCCGGTCTACTTTGTCAAATGCCTTACTGAAATCTAAGTATACTATGTCCACAGCATTTCACTGGTCTACTAATTTAGTAATTTTATCAAAGAATGAAATAAGATTAGTTTGGCATGATCTGTTTTTAACGAACCCGTGCTGGCTACTAGTTATAATTTTATTTGCTTCTGGTTGTTCGCAGATATGTTTCTTGATTATCTTTTCCAGTATCTTCCTGGGTATTGATGTTAGGCTGATTGGTCTGTAGTTTCCTGGGTCTGGTTTTTTTTCCCTTTCTTGAAGATGGGAACCACATCAGCACTTTTCCAATCCTCAGGTACTTTCCCTGTGCTCCAGGATTTTTGAAAGATATGGTACAATGGTTCTGAGATAACATCTGTCAGCTCCTCAGAAACAGAAATCACAAAACTTTTTTTTTTTAAATTTGATTTATATGCCGCCCTTCTCCGGAGACTCAGGGCGGCTTACAATGCGCTAAGCAATAGCCTTCATTCTTTTGTATATTTATACAAAGTCAGCTTATTGCCCCCACAACTGGGTCCTCAATTTACCTACCTTAGAAAGGATGGAAGGCTGAGTCAACCTTGAGCCTTGGCGAGATTCGAACCTGCAGTAATTGCAGGCATCTGGTCTTAATAACCAGCTTAATAACAGGGTGCCTTAGACCGCTGTACTACCAAGGCTCTTCAGAGAAATATTCACTTTGGGCAGCCAATTGAGCTCAGGTGCAGCTTGTGCTGGGCTGCTCTCCCAGCATCTGCTCTCCCAAGCGCTGTATAATTCCCTCTTTGATAGCAAATTTTAAGGGCAGCTCTTGGAACAGGGTGGTTCTATTACCTGAGAAGTCCAGGGCACCTGGACTCTCATTTGCTTTTTGGTGTCTACAAATTGTTGCAGTAATTTTGCTTTCCAAGGACACCCCAACTGCTAACAGCTCTCCACCCATCTGGCCCACAAAGGGATCATGTACATAACCCCAGGTGTGATGAAATTTATTTATTTATTTATTTATTTATTTATTTATTTATTTATTTATTTATTTATTTATTTATTTATTTATTTATTTATTTATTTATTTATTTATTTATTTATTTATTTATTTATTGTTATGTCTGGATTCCCAGGAGGGAGGGGGAGCATTCCAGAGGACTAAGAGGTAACTCAGCTGGGATACTTTGTGTGGGTGGAAGAGGGGGAAGACTGGGGATGCAGACTGTTCCACAGGCCTGGAACAATAAAGAAAGTCAGCATTTTGGCAAGCAAGTGAAAGGAGCAGCAGAGGTACTGAGCTTTGACCAGGTATGCCATTACACTGAACAATGCAGGGATCTGAGTGTGTCCTGGGATCAGTGAAGGATCTGGGGTATTCAGTCTGGAGAAAAGAAAGGAGGGAAGACATGGCATCAGGTGATTGAGGGAAGGTGGTATGGAGCCAGCTGCATCACACTCCTGGATCACGCTCCACATGTGATCTCCTAGAACATCTGGATCCTTTCCAGGTCGACTACTGCCAAACCATGTCGCCTTGCCTTACATTTCCCATCCAGACACAAATTTCCAATTTCTCCCTTAAAGACACCAGGCTATTCATTTCAGCCCAGGATGCCTTTGAATCTTCTTCTTCTTCTTTTTACTTTTTTTTTTTTTTAAATTTATATGCCGCCCTTCTCCGGAGACTCAGGGCGGCTTACAATGCGTTAAGGAATAGCCTTCATGCTTTTGTATATTTATACAAAGTCAGCTTATTGCCCCCACAATCTGGGTCCTCATTTTACCTACCTTTGAAAGGATGGAAGGCTGAGTCAACCTTGAGCCTGGTGAGATTTGAACTTGCAGTAATTGCAAGCAGCAGATGTTAATAACAGTGCTTTAGTCCACTGTACTACAGGCTCTGAATCTTCTCTCAAGTATGTGCCAGCTTTATATCCTCTCCAATCTCAGTTCTGTCCCTGAAGCCATTAATAAAAACCTTGAAGAGCCCACTCCCCGCAGCTCGTCCTCCCAAGGTGGAGCCGAGCCTTCCTGAGCACCCTTTGGCTCATTCAGCCTGCTCTGAGCCCCCCTATCCTCAGCCCACCTTCTCCCCTTTTCGGGAGGAGGAAAGCTAGAGAAAGCCCGCTGTTCTGGGGGTTCCCGGAGGGCCTGAGCTAGTGAGCCTAAGAAGGCAGGAGGGATGCCGGGGCAGTATTTCCGCAGCCTTTGCGTGTCCTAAACTCTTTTCGGGCCCTCCATGGCCGCTGCTTATCCAGGGGCTGCCAGACACACCTAGGACGGAAGACAAAATGACAGGTGCTGAGAAGAAAGATGACCACTCGGAAAGCCTACCTAGTGGCGATAAAGACGGCAAAGTTTAATTACTTTTCCGCCTCTATTGCATCATCAGGGAATCGTCCGGCCGCCCTGTTCAGGGTAACCCGCTCCCTGCTCCATCCAGGAGCGCGGGAGGATCCCTTGGAAGGCAGGGCGGAGGATTTCGGACAATACCTGTATGACAAAATCGCTCAGATCCGGGGGGATTTGGACTCTGACTGGGTAGATCAGGGCAGGGTGACGAGGAATAGTCCTGAGAATGTTATCTGGGAGGAGTTTGATGCTGTGACTCCTGATGATGTGGACAGGATTTTGGGGAGACTTAGTGCGGCTACATGTTTACTGGACCCGTGTCCCTCCTGGTTGGTACTGGCTTCCCGGGAGGTTACACGAGGCTGGCTCCAGGGTGTTATCAACGCTTCGTTGAGTGAGGGTTACTTCCCCACCACCTTGAAAGAGGCGGTGGTGAGGCCTCTCCTCAAGAAGCCGTCCCTGGATCCGGCAATATTGGCCAACTATCGTCCTGTCTCCAACCTTCGCTTTATGGTGAAGGTTGTTGAGAGTGTGGTCGCGCGACAGTTTCCGCAATTCCTGGAGGAAACATCTTATCTAGATCCGTTCCAGTCGGGTTTCAGGTCTGGGCACAGCACGGAAACGGCATTGGTCGCGTTGGTTGATGATCTCTGGAGGGCTCGGGACAGGGGTTGCTCCTCTGTTCTGGTCCTGTTAGACCTCTCAGCGGCTTTTGATACCATCGACCATGGTATCATGCTGCACCGGCTGGAAGAGTTGGGGGTGGGAGGCACCGTTTACGGTGGTTCTCCTCCTTTCTCTTCGACCGGTCGCAGTTTGTGTTGGCAGGGGGGCAGAGGTCGACCTCGAGGCCTCTCATTTGTGGAGTGCCGCAGGGATCGGTCCTCTCGCCCCTTCTGTTCAACATTTATGTGAAGCCGCTGGGTGAGATCATCCGTGGCTTTGGGGTGAGATACCACCAGTACGCTGATGACACCCAGCTGTACATCTCCACCCCAGGCCACCCCAACGATGCCCTTGAAGTGATGTCCCAGTGCCTGGAGGCTGTGCGGGTCTGGATGGGGAGGAACAGGCTCAGGCTCAACCCTTCCAAGACTGAGTGGCTGTGGCTCCCAGCATCCTGATATAGTCAGTTGACTCCATCACTGACTATTGGGGGCGAGTCATTGGCCCCCACAGAGAGGGCTTGCAATCTCGGAGTCCTCCTGGATATGCAGCTGTCTTTGGAGGAACATCTGACGGTTGTAACCAGGGGGACCTTTTGTCAGGTCCGCCTGATTCGCCAGTTGCGGCCCTTTCTTGATCGGGATTCCCTGTGCACAGTCACTCACGCCCTCGTCACCTCTCGCCTTGACTACTGCAACGCTCTCTACATGGGGCTCCCTTTGAGGAGCACCCGGAGGCTCCAACTGGTCCAGAACGCAGCAGTGCAGGTAGTGACGGGAGCAGCATGGCGCTCCCATGTAACACCGCTCCTGTGCAAGCTGCACTGGCTCCCGGTGGTCTTCCGGGCTGGTTATCACCTTCAAAGCGCTCCATGGCATAGGGCCTAGCTATCTTTGAGACTGCCTGCTGCTACCGACGACCTCCCATCGACCCGTGCACTCCCACAGAGAGGGCCTCCTCAGGGTGCCATCAGCCAAACAGTGTAGGCTGGTGACCCCCAGGGGGAGAGCCTTCTCTGTGGGGGCACCTACCCTCTGGAATCAGATGCCCCCAGAGATAAGGAGAATCCAAGACTTCGGTGCCTTCCGCCGTGCCCTTAAAACCCATTTTTTCAAGCAAGCCGCGCTGGCTTAAGAAGAAATTTTTAAATGTTTTAAATGTTTTAATTGGTAGTGAGTTTTAATTGGGCCAAATTTATATATCTTTTAATTGTTTTTTAATATTTGTCCTGTATGTTTTTTTTATTCTGGCTGTACACTGCCCTGAGTCCTCAGGGAGAAGGGCGGTATAGAAATTCAATAATAAATAAATAAATAAAAGCCCCCAAGCCAGGGTTCCCCATTATGGGGCAGCCCTCGGGTTGCTCCTCAGCCGGGATCAGGGACAGCTGCGAAGGGCGGCGATTTGGTGGGAAAATCCCTGTCTCCTCCTCACGTCTCCATTTTCAGGGGCCTTTTTGGGACCTAGTGATTCGGTTTCTTTTGCGCGCGCCCCTCCCCCCTGCAAGAAGCCTCCGGTGGGGCAGGCCGGGCGGAGGGGCAGTCCCGGCGGCTGACGGGGCCGGATTGGGCGCCCCTCCCCGGCCTCTGTGGGGCTCCGGGCGCGCGAGAGGAGGAGGCGGCGCAGCTCCCCCTCCACCCGGCTGAGTCCTCCCGCGAGCGCCCGAGTGCTAATGAGGCATTTCCACAGTGAATCAGCGGGCCGGAATCGCGGGGCGCCTAACTCGATCAGCAGCGCTGTCTCTCCGAGGCAGCCACACGGCTAATCCTGCCAGACAGGCAGAAAAGCCCCGGAGCGGCTGGGCGGTCGCCCCGCCTGGCCCGCCGCCCCCGCCCGGCCGCAGAGCGGGGCCCTCCAGGCAGGCGCCCCGCTGCCCTGAGCCCGCTCGGCCGGCCGGCCGCCGGAGCCTCGGTCACCTTGGGCGGCGGGAACGGTGGCTGCGGCTGGAAGGAAGAGCCAGTGCTCGCCGAAGCCCAACCGGCCCTGCTACGGCGCCGCTTTTCCGCCCCCGCGGGAGCCCCCCACCCGGCCTTTCGAATCCCGCCGCCCTCGGATGCCCCTCCCGCTCTGAGCCGGCTCCTCTGCCCCAAAAGAGAGGCGGGCCGCCCTTTCCGGAGGACCCGGTTTGTAGGCCGTGGCTTATGGATTGACCCTAGGGCTCGTTTCAGGGAGCAGCCCTTCTCACAGGTGTAACTAAGCGGCTCCCAGAGTCAAAGCAAAGACAGGAGTGGAGGGAAAAGGCAACCTGGCCCTTCTGCAGGATAATAATTGAATGTACGACTTCCTGCAGCTTGGAGACTCTACGGCTATTGATGAATCTGAGCATTATTGCACTTGCCTCTTTTGCAGCCAGTCCACAGGGCTGCCTCAAGTTCCCCTTGCAAGTAATTTTAATCCTAAATGCCTTTTCACAACTGTCATTTCCAAGAAAATCACCCTTCGTGGCCTATACCTGTGCACCTCCAGGGCTTCCAGGAGAGCTTGGAAGGGCATCATCCAGAGGAGGAAACATTCCAGAAGAAGGCACTGGCCAAGCCTCTCTACTGCTACCTGCCCTGGCCGTGAGCAGGAGTCGAGCTCATTTCCAAAGAATAACAGAGTTGGAAAGAAACTTGGCGGACTGCTAGTGCTTGGTCCCCAACTCCCAGGCTGCAGCTCACTATTGGGCCTTCAACCTTTTGGAACGTGGCTGTGGAAGTGGCAGGTGAGCATGCACGTGCATCCCCATTTGCACAAGCAGTGGGTGAGTGTGTGTGTGTGCCAAAAAGATCAAGGACAGGAAACCCTAAACCATTTCAGACAAATGGCTATCCAATCTCTTCTTAAAAACCTCCAGTGTTGGAGCACACACAACTTCTGAAGGCAAGACATTCACTGATCCACTGTTCTCACTGACAGGAAGTTTCTCCTTAGTCCTAGCTTGCTTCCCTCCTTGATTAATTTCCATCCATTGCTTCTTGTCCTGCCCTCAGGTGCTTTGGAGAATAGAGAGAACTCCCTCTCCTTTGTGGCAGCCCCTGAGATACTGGAACACTGCTATTATGTCACCCCAGTCCTTTTTTCCCCCTTAGACTAGACATACCCAATTCTTCATATGTTTTATCCTCCAGTCATCTTTGTTGCTTTTCTCTGCGCTCTTTCTAGAGCAGCGGTTCTCAACCTGGGGGTCACGACCCCTTTGGGGGCCGAACAGCCATTTCACAGGGGTTGCCAAAGCCCTCTCTCGCCCCCCCCACGCCTTCACTCACCCTCACTCTCTCCTCTGTTGGATCGCCGGCCGTTTGCTTACCCCGCCCACTCTCAATCTATTGCTGCCTCCCGAGTCCCAGCTGATGGCTAGAGGAAAAAAAAAACTGTTTAAATTCTTGACGCGGGGCTTCAAAGGGCCGCCCTATAGCCAGTGGTGGGATTCTGCCGGTTCCGCCCCACCCCTTGCCCCACCCCTCCGCACCACTATTTATTGCCAATAAATAGTGGTGGGCGAGGGGTGGGCGAGCCAGCAATTTAACAAATGGTTCGGTGTTTTTTTGTAATTTTATTGGCCCGCGGAGCTTCAGCATAGGCTAATTAGCCCTTGATTAGATCGGCTCCCAACTCTCAGCTGATTTGCTCAGGGCTATGCTGCTTGTTTGCAAAGAGTGCTGGAGCAATTTATTTTTCCCCTAGCTATGCTGAAAAATGAAACTGAAAGTAAAGCAGGCTGTTGGCTTTGCTGTTGCTACAAGGTTGGAAAATTAGGCAGGCAAATTTCTTTTTCCTCACCAAAAAAGGTAGGTGCAAACAATGGGAAATTTAGGGAAAAAGAGGAGAGTTCAAGATTTTAAAACACAAAAGAAAAAAAGCTGTATTTAACTAGGGAATTGTAACAATTGAGATACTATTAATTGTATATTGTGTTGAAAGCAGAAATGGTTAAGTTGTAGTTTGGAGGAATATATGGGGGAAATTATTTGGTTTATTATTATTGGTAAATATAATTAACTGATTTGTAAGAAATTGGATTGCATGGAAATAATTGGAATATTCATGTTCATATTGATTAATATACAAAAAAGGTAGTTATATAACTAATTGATTTATATTAAAATGTTGAATTTATATTAAACAACTGTAATATTACATAATTAACCAATGTGAGGATGGATATAAAAATAGATGACAATGGGAAGGGGTATAATATAGAATAGAAGGGAAAAATTGAATTTGATTAAGATTAGAGATGAGGATGACGGGTAATATTGTTTTTTTAGAAAAATAGATGAGGAATAAATATGGCAAAAAGGAAATATAGAAATTGTAAATTTAGTTGAAATGACTAAACACTTTAAATTAAATAAACTCCGGGTGCCGTCAGCCAAACAGTGTCGACTGGCGGCCCCTAGGGGGAGAGCCTTCTCTGTGGGGGCACCTACCATCTGGAATGAGCTCCCCCCGGAGATACGGAGGATCCCGGATCTGCGCTCCTTCCGCCGTGCTGTGAAGACCTTTTTATTCCATCAAGCGGGCTTGGCCTGATCTCTTCCCTTTTTAAATACGTAAATTTTAATCTGTTTTTAAATTATTGGGGTATTTTAATTTGTCTGGGCCAAATAATTTAATTTGATTTTATCGGGTTTTTAAATTTTGTGTATTTATGTATTTTATTGTTGGCTGTTCACCGCCCTGAGTCCTTCGGGAGTAGGGCGGTATACAAATCAAATAAACTATAACTAAACTATAACTAAATTTGTGAACCGGCCAAATACTCTGTTCAAAGAAAATACATTGTATGTTTGTATGTGTGTTTCTAATTATTGTTATTTATTCATATTTATTCTCTTTTATTCTTTAAAGTTTAACAATTCATTCTTTATCTTAATATCTTTATATTTGTTTGGGGTTGGCTTTCTTCCCTTTCATCTTTTTTATTGTACAGCAATCTTTCTCCTCAAACCTACCACCTCTCTCTTTTCTTTCCTTCTTACTTTCTCTTCCTTCCCCTCTTCTTCTCCTCCCTACTTCCTCTTCCTTTCTCCTTCTCCTCCTCTCTTCCTCCCTCTCTTACCCTCCCTCCTACTCTAATTTCCCTTCCCTTCCTTCATCTCTCTCTATTGCTGTATCCTTTTATGCATATGGACTACTCAGAGGGCTGAAAAAGTTATTTCTGACTGGTCCTCGCACTTTTGACCAGCCCTCGAACTTATGACCGTCCTCACATTTTACGTTTTTGCCCTATCTTGTCACCATGGTGAAGAGAAGCAGTTGTGAAATGAGTGACACGGTTGTTAACAATGGTACAATGGGCATAAATGATGACCAGTCATAAGTGTGAAGACTGGTCAAAAGTGCGAGGACCTGTCAGAAATCACTTTTTTCAGCCTTCTGGGTAGTCCTTTTGTGCACATGGACTACTCAGAGGGCTGAAAAAGTTATTTTTGACTGGTCCTCGCACTTTTGACCAGATCTCGAATTTACGACTATCCTCACATTTTACGTTTTTTGCCCTATCTTATCATCATGGTGAAAAGAAGCGGTTGTGAAATGAGTGACATGGTTGTTAAGAATGCTGCACGGGCATAAATGTGAGGATGGTCATAAGTGTGAGGATCAGTCAAAAGTGCGAGGACCTGTCAGAAATGACTTTTTTCAGCCCTCTGAGTAGTCCCTATACACACAACCATGGCCACCCGGTCATATGACCAGCTAGCCACGTCCACCCAGTCACATGACCTCCAAGCCACGCCCACAAAATAAGCCACTCCCACAGAACCGGTAGTAAAAAAATTTAGAACCCACCCCTGGTTGGGGGTCACCACAACATGAGGAACTGTATTAATGGGTCGCGGCATTAGGAAGGTTGAGAACCACTGCTTTAGGAGATGGTCACCCCATCCCTGCAGCAAGATGTACTCAGCAGCGGAGCTTCTTGGTCTGCGAGATTCCCCCCTCTCGCAGGCTTGGCCCTCCACGTTATCGAGGGCCTACCTCGATGATGGATTTTGGAATCCCGAGAGGTGGCATGCTGCAAAGAGGGGGCTGAGGGATTTTTTAAAATCGTCTTTGTGTAAATTTTTAAGGGGCTTGGGGAGGGGAGTGGGGAGGGAAGGTGATAGGTCAGGCTTGGCACAGGGGCATGAACTGGGAGGTGTGGAGCCGGGTGTGGAGGGGCTTAGTGCAAGTATGGAAGAGGGCGATTCCATCAGGACCATGGTTGGGAGGGGCAGATACAGCGGGAGCAGGGGACCATATCATATTAGGGGGGCACACACCCACTGTCTTCAAGCGGTGGTGTGCCTCGGCCCCCAAGGCTCCTCTCGTTTCCCGGGTTGTCCAGAGCTTCAGAGCCCAGGCCCTTAGACTGATGCTGTGCAATGCCAGGTTCGTGGTTAATAAGGCCCCCCTCATCTGTGAGTTAATTCAGGAGGGGGGAGCGGACCTGGTGGGTATTACAGAGACCTGGTTGGGCCAGGAGGGGGGGTCCCCCTCGTAGAAATGTGCCCACCAGGTTTCCAAGCATTTCATCAGCCGAGGGCCCAGGGCAGGGGTGGGGGGGGGCGGTTGTCATTAAGGAAGGTCTTGATCCGAGGGAGAGCACTATACCACAGATAGCCGGATGTGAGTCTCTCCTGGTGAAGTGGGGCCATGGGATGCAGGTGGGCCTGCTGATCACGTACCTGGCTCCCTGCCATGTGACAGCGGCCCTGCCCGAGCTTCTCAACGTTATTGCCGGAGTGGCGGTTGATACCCCCCAGACTGGTGGTCATGGGGGACTTCAACCTGCCGTCGGCCGGTGAGGCGTCTGAGGTGGCTCGGGAGTTCATGGCTTCCATGACGGCCTTGGCCCTGACACAACTAATTCATGGCCCTACTCACACGGGAGGACACACTCTGGACTTGGTTTTTGTCTCTGGTCAGTGGTTGAATGGCCAGGATATAGGGGATATAGCTATTGAGCCCCTGTCATGGTCTGACCATTCTCTCCTGAGGCTGGACTTTCTGATCGCTGCACCCCACCGCAGGGAGGTGGAACCGATTAGGTGGTTCCGCCCCAGGCGCCTGATGGATCCGGAGAGATTCCAGAGGGAGCTTGGGCCATTTCCTGAGGCTTTGGCTCACGACTCAACTGAAGATCTGGTGGCTGCCTGGGATAGGACGGCCACCGGGGCTTTGGATCGTGTCGTGCCTTTGTGGCCTCTGACCCGGTGCTGCACCTGCCCAGCTCCTTGGTTCACCGAGGAGCTGAGGGGGATGAAGCGCCGGAAAAGATGCCTAGAGTGTGGTTGGAGGGCCAGTCATTCCGAATCTGATCGAACACTAATTAGGTCTCATATTAAGACCTATTTAGTGGCAATAAAAGTGGCAAAGTGTGATTACTTTTCCGCTCTTATTGCATCAGCAGATAATCGCCCAGCCGCCTTGTTTAGAGTGACCCGCTCCCTCCTACATCAGGGAGCGCGGGAGGATCCCTTGCAAGGCAGGCTGAGGATTTTGCACAGTATCTGCACGATAAAATCACTCAGATTCGGGAAGGCTTGGACTCTGACTGGGTAGATTCTGGCGGGATGGCTGAGGTGGGTCTTGAGAATGTTATCTGGGATGAGTTTGATCCTGTGACTCCTGAGGACATGGACAGGATTCTGGGGAGGTTAAAAGCAACCACATGTTTACTGGACCCGTGTCCCTCCTGGCTGGTACTGGCTACCCGGGAGGTTACGCGAAGCTGGGTCCAGAGGATTATAAATGCTTCTTTGGGGTAGGGTTTCCTGCTGCCTGCCTTGAAAGAGGCGGTGGTGAGGCCCCTCCTTAAGAAGCCTTCTCTGGACCCGGCTGTTATGGCTAACTACCGTCCTGTCTCCAACCTTCGCTTTATTGCGAAGGTTGTTGAGAGTGTGGTTGCGCAACAGCTCCTGCAGTACCTGGATGAAACCGTCTACCTAGACCCGTGCCAGTCCTGCTTCAAACCTGGGTACAGCATGGAAACGGCATTGGTCGCGTTGGTTGATGATCTCTGAAGGGCTCGGGACGGGTTGCTCCTCTGTTCTGGTCCTATTAGATCTCTCAGCGGCTTTTGATACCATCAACCATGGTATGCTGCACTGCTGGAGGGATTGGGGGTGGGAGGCACCATGTTGCAGTGGTTCTCCTATCTCTCCGACCGGTCGCAGTCTGTGTTGGCAGGGGGGCAGAGGTCGACCTCGAGGCGCCTTGTTTGTGGGGTGCCACAAGGGTCAGTCCTCTCGCCACTCCTGTTCAACATTTATGTGAAGCCGCTGGGTGAGATCATCCGTGTATTTGGGGTGCGATGCCATCTGTATGCTGATGACACTCAGCTGTACATCTTCACCCCAAACCACCCCAACGATGCCCTTGAAGTGATGTCCCAGTTTCTGGAGGCCGTGCGGGTCTGGATGGGGAGGAACAGGCTTCGACTCAACCCTTCCAAGACCGAGTGGCTGTGGATGCCGGCATCCCAATATAGCCAGCTGGTGCCATCGCTGGCTATTGGGGCAAGTCATTGACCCCCACAGAGTGGGCTCGCAACTTGGGCGTCCTTCTGGACACACGGCTGTCTTTAGAAGAACACATGGCCAGGGGGGCTTTTTATCAGGTTCGCCTGATATGCCAGTTGCGCCCCTTTCTGAGTCGGGATTCCTTATGCACAGTCACTCATGCTCTCGTCACTTCTTGCCTGGACTACGCCAACGCTCTCTACATGGGGCTCCCCTTGAGGAGTAGCCGGAGGCTCCAACTGGTTCAGAATGCGGCCGCGCAGGTGATTACAGGAGCGACGTGCTCCTATATAACACCTCTCCTGTGCGAGCTGCACTGGCTCCCGGTGATCTTCCGGGTGCGCTTCAGTGTGTTGGTTCTCACTTTTAAAGCGCTCCATGGCTTAGGGCCAGGGTATTTACGAGACCGCCTTCTGCTACCGATAACCTCCCACCGTCCAATACGCTCTCACAGAGAGGGCCTCCTCAGGGTGCCGTCGGTCAAGCAATGTCGGCTGGCGGCCCCCAGAGGGAGAGCCTTCTCTGTGGGAGCACCCGCCCTCTGGAACGAGCTACCTCCCGGAATACAGCTGATTCCGGATCTCCGCACTTTCCGTAAGGCCCTGAAGACGTTTTTATTTCAGCAAGCCGGCCTGGCCTGAATAGGTTTTATGGGTTAGTTTTTTAATTGTATAGCTAGGGGTTTTAAATTGGGGCGACCGTTTAATTTAATTTATTTTTAATTATTTTAACTTTTATATTCTATGTTATTTTAATTCTCGGCTGTTCACCGCCCTGAGTCCCTTCCCTGAGGGGAGAAGGGCGGGATATAAATTTAATAAATAATAATAATAATAATAATGCGCACGTGCAGCATGCGTTTGGCATGCACTGCGGGCAGCGAACCTATGGCAACCCGCAGAGGATTTCCCCACTGGGGGGAAGTATGCAGTGGGGTACCCCAAGGTTCTGCTTGGGCCCTGTTCTCTTCAATGTCTTCATCAATCATTTAGAAGAGGAGATAGAAGGGGAACTTGCAGAGAACACCAAGCTGGCAGAATAGCCAACACTCCGAAAAAAAATAGGCTCAAGATCCAGAAGGATCTGACACACTTGAACACTGGGCACTGTCTAGCAGAATGAAATTCAGTGGTGGGAAAAGTAAGGCTTTACACTGAGGGAAGAAAAAGCAAATGGGCAGGTACAGAAAAGATGGTATCTGGCTCAATAGTAGTAACTGAGCAGGATCTAGGAGTCCTATCAGACAATTGCTCAAGTACGAGCCAGCAGGGTACTGCACCTACCAAAAAAGCCAGTGCAGTCCTAGGCAGTAGAGGGATAGAATCAAGATCACGTGAGACTCTGATCGAGAGCATAGAACTCTCTGTGGCCCTATGTAGACATTTCCTCCAAATCTGATGAGGAGCCATTGATGGGCTCTCTCCAAGGATGCATTTGCATCCACCTGACAGACAGTCAATTCAGCAGCCCATACTTAATTAGCTTGATCATCCAAAGATCACTGACATACTGGCTTCTCCTTCGGCCTCTGCTGACCTGTTCTTGCTTCCAGATACTCATCTCTCCCTGGATTTGCAGACTTAAGACTTTCATCACTTGATCAAGACCTGAAGCCTCAATAGGCTTTCCCAGCCCTCCCAGAAGGAAGGCATCTCTTTGGTTTCAGTCTGCCACCTGGTGGAAGAAGGAAGAAACCCTTTCTTCTGTAACGAACTGTTCTGGCATGAGTTACTTTTGCTCTCTTAAGGCATTGTATTCCTTCATAAATATTTCCATTCCCCATTATCCTGTCAGAGCTGAAGAAGCTTCATGGATGAGAAGCAAAACATTTTGAAAGAAAAACCAAGAAAGTCCAGTTGCCTCCTGAAAAAACACCTTTGAGACAACCTGGAGGCCTGAGAATCTCTACAGACTCTCTAAGGCTGTATGACCTTGCGCCCTAGCACAATGTTGGAGGGGATCTTAGAAGTCATCTAGTCCAACCTCCTGTTCAGTGCAAGGTCCCTTAAAATACTCTGGAGATGGTTCCAGCCTTGGTCTGAAAAGCGCCAGGGCAAGGGAGTCCTGCCTGTTTCATTGGCTGGCAGGCTTTACTCTCCAGACATCTTTCCCTCTGATATCTCCAGTTCCATTTCTCTGTGCTTTCAGCCTGTTGGCTGTGCTCTTCTGCCAGGTGGCAGTGGAGGGTCCCACCACGAGAAGAGGTGATGGGAGAAGGCCCACAGTAAAGGAAACTAGTTATGTCTCGCTTAGGTTTAGAGTGAGATTATAGCTATCTTCTGTTACTTGAGGGCCTGTCACAGAGAAGTGGAGATCGATTTATTCCCCCAAGAACCCAGAGGTTTCCAAGGAGTGAAGTTTGTTAAAGAGGGATCCAACCTTGATCTAAGCAAAAGTTTCCTGACAGTGGCAACAATTAAATCACGGGACAGCTTTCCTCCTGGAGTTGTGGGTGTTCCATCACTGGAGGTTTTCAAGAATAGAATGAACGACCATTTGACCACGATGGTAAAATGTTTCAAGGGGTTGGACTAGAAGACCTCAGAGGTCCCTTCCAGCTCCATGATTCTATGTTCTATGTGGATTCCTCCAAGGGACCCACCTGCCTAGGGTGAGGATGATCTCTTGGAGGTTTCTGGCTCTTCTGCTAGGCCTTTGGGAAAGATTTCAGAGCCTCTGATACTGGGATTATTTATTAGACATTGCACTATATTTTCTGTTATTTTTAGACTGATATTGTTGCATTTTTATTATACACATCTACAGACTGCTTAAGATCTGAGACATAACTAGATTCCAGTAGATGAATAAAATCTCTCTTCTGTGAGTTGAAGATATCCCAACGCTTTAGGCTTGTTTTCCAGATCCCTTCCATCGTGGCAGCCTTCCTCTAATTGGCTCCATGTTGTTCATCTGCTTTTTAAACGGATGCCTTGAGCTGAACATAGTAGCCAAGGCAGGGAGGGCACCTGCCCACGTCTAGGGGAAAATTACTTCCTGAGGTCTGAACTCAGCATTGGTGATCACACACCCCCAAATTTGCATTTTTTCATCTATAGGGATCTCTTCGCTTTTCCAATTTTGTGCAAATACAATTCTAGCTGTGGTTATTACATGAATAATCAAATATACAGTTTCTTTACTGTAAATTCCCGGTAAAATCCCCAACAGGAACAATTCCGGTTTTAAATCAGTATGTTGTTGCATCATCTTCTCCAGTCACATACACATTTTTGCCCAATATCTTTTTGCTTCCCCACACGCCCACCACATATGATAATATGACCCCGGTGTCTGTTGGTATTTCCAACATTTAGTTGATTTATCTTTAAACATTAAAGATGTCCTTTAAAGTCTTCCTGGTGCTAAGTGCCACCTGTAAAACATCTTATATAGGTTTTCCTTGTATGCAGTTGACAATGTTAATTTGTAATTCCTATCCCATAGTTGCTGCCATTTATCTAACTCTATCGTGTGGCCAAAGTTTTTTGCCCATGCTATCATTGTTTCTTTAACTTGTTTTTCTTCTAATTTAACACTCAATAAGTAACTGTACAATTTTTTTATTATTCTCTCTTCTATTTCTGCCAATGTCTTATCCAATTCTGTCAATTCCATAAAAAAACCATAAAGTTTAGCATCCTTTTCATATCTAGATTGTATTTGCAACTGTGTGTACCAATCCATATCAATCCCCTGCTTTTCCAGTTCATGTTTCATTTTAAGTTCCCCTTTATCTGACAAGATATATTTGTATATAACAATATTTCCCATATTAATAATATTTGGATGTATAAGTGCTTCCATTGTCGAATGCCAGACTGGTATCTTCAAGTAGTGTTGCTCTAATTTTTTCCCATACCAATAACAAAGCATTTCTTATATAGTGTCTTTGGAAGTAACCATGAATCTTATTTTTCCCATACCATAAAAAAGCTGCCAACCTAATTGCAGATCATGTCCTTCCAATGTCAATAACCTTGTATTTCTCAATACAATCCATTCCTTCATCCAAGTTAGCGCTGCTGCCTGGTAATATAATTCCCAATTCAGTAGTCCAAACCCTCCCCTAGCTCTTACGTCTTGTAACATTTTTAGATTAATTCTCGCATTTTTCCCCTGCCATATATATTTCATTATTATCTTATTGAGCTCTTCAAAACATTTTTTCTCCAATTTTATCAGGATTGTTTGGAATAAAAACAGTACTCTCAGTAATATGTTCATTTTAATTGTAGCTATTCTTCCTATTAACGATACTTGCAGGTGTTTCCATCTATCCAAATCTACCTCAGTTTGCTTTTTTAGCTTGTAATAGTTGTCTTCCTTAATTGTTACAAATCTTGCTGTTAATTGTATCCCTGAATATTTTACTTTCTTTGTAATCTGGATATCTAATCTCTCCGTCAAGTCCCTTTTCTGCTTCTCTGTGATACTTATTGATTTTCAGTCCTGCCACCTCACTATATATATATATTAATTTGATTTATATGCCGCCCTTCTCCGGAGACTCAGGGCGGCTTACAATGCGTTAAGCAATAGCCTTCATACTTTTGTATATTTTATACAAAGTCAGCTTCTATTCATATTCTTCTATTCTTTTTTAATAACTTTGCTCCTGTTTCTTGCGGATCTTCTAAAATAAATACTAAATCATCTGCGAATGCCTGCAATTTATATTCTTACTTTTTTATTTCCACACCCTTTATCTCCTTATCCTGTCTTATATTTCTGTTTAATACCTTCAGTGTCAATACAAATAACAATGGGGATAAAAGACATCCCTGTCTTGTACCCTTCATAATATTAATCTTTTCAGTCATATCTCCATTTACCATTAACCTTGCTAATTGCTTATGGTATATTGTCTTAATCATATTAATAAATTTTTCTTCAAAATCCATAACTTTTAGTTGTGTAAGCATAAATTGCCAGTTCACATTGTCAAAGGCCTTCTGAACATCAAGGAAGTTCAGGCCATTGTTTGGCTGGATGCGCTTCATAATATTCCAGTGTGTTCAAGATTATTCTCATATTGTCTTTAATTTGTCTCTTAGGTAAGAATCCATTTTGATCTGTATGTATAAAGTCATATAAGAATCTCTTTAGTCTTTCTGCTATGATTGAAGAAAATATCTTATAATCCGCATTCAACAGAGAGATCGGCCTGTAATTTTTTATCTGTTGCAAGTTCGCGTCTTCTTTCGGTATAAGAGTAATATACGCCTCCATCCACGAAGTTGGTATTTTCACCTCTATTAGCAGGTCATTGAATACTTCCAACATTATATTACTTACAGTATAACATTTCGAAGTGTTTTATACAATTTTGCTGGTACCCCATCTGGACCCGGTGTTTTGCCATTCTTTTGCCTTTTGATAGCTTCTGTGAGTTCCATCATTGTTATTCTTTCCTCTAGTGCCTTTTTAAATGCCTCTGGTATTGTAGGTAATTCAGCTTTTTCCAAATGTTGTTTTGTTTTTTCTTCTGAGATTGCTTCTTGCTTATATAATTTTTCATAGTAGTCATGGATCATTCCCTTTTTTTCTTCATTTCTATAATGTAACGTCCCTTTGTCATCCATTAATTGGTAAATTAGCTTTTTCTCCTGCTCTTTTTTCAGCTTATATGACAACCATCTTCCCGGTTTATTTATATTTTCAAAAAAGTTTTGTTTAGCTCTCTTAATCTTTTGTGCTAAGTCTTCTTTTTCTATTAAGTTTAGTTTATGTTTTTTCAAGTCCATTTGATTTATGATGTTCCTTTTTCGTGGGTCTTTTTGTAGTTCCATCTCTAGCTTCTTTTATTTATTTATTTATTTATTTATTTATTTATTTATTTATTTATTTATTTATTTATTTATTTATTTATTTATTTATTTATTTATTTATTTATTTATTTATTGGTTCAATTTATATGCCACCCTTTTCTGGAGACTCAGGGCGGCTTACAATGCATTAAGCAATAGCCTTCATACTTTTGTATATACCTGCTTATATTCCTCTTCTAATTGCTTTTGCGTTTGTCTTTTCTTTTTATTCCTCTTTCCCACATATGTTATTGCCAGTCCTTTAATATATGCTTTTCCTGTATCCCATACATTTTGTAATGATGTTTCTTCTTTTCTATTCTTTTTGAAGAAGGCGGCCAGCTCTCTTTTCATAAATTGTATAAAGTCTTTTTCTTTTAAAATTGTTTGGTTCATTGTCCATCGTAGCTTCTTTTTTTGTCCTCTCCATATATTTTAATCGGATTATGATCCACCCATGTGCTTGCTTCTATACTTATTTCTTGTATATTGAGTAGTAACTCAGTTGATATCCACATCATGTCTATTCTAGACCAAGACATATGTCTATTAGAGTAAAATGTGTATTGATTTTTTTCCAGATCCATCCCTCACCAAGCATCTTGCGTACCTAATTCTTCCGCCATTTCAAAAAAGATTTTTGGAAGTGTCTTCCTAGCTCTTTTATTTCTTTTTTTAGTTTTATAGTCCAATTCTGCATCCACAATTACATTGAAGTCACTGCATCCAGATCTGATCATCACAATACAAAGAAGATATTGAGACTCTGGAAGGAGTTCAGAGATGAGCAACAAAGATGATTAGGGGTCTGGAGGCTAAAACATATGAAGAACGGTTGCAGGAATTGGGTATGTCTAGTCTAGAGAAGAGAAGGACCAGGGGAGACATGATAGCATTGTTCCAATGTTTTTTTAAAGTTTTTTTATTTTTTTAAGTCAAACATTCCATCTTCCATTAAACAGTATGTCCTCTGGGTACAAATATCTCTGTGCAATAACAATAAAAAGGACTGTTCCAATATTTGAAAAAAACACTGTTGAGGGGCTGCCACAAAGAAGAGGGGATCAACCTATTCTCCAAAACACCTGCGGGCAGGACAAGAAGTAATGGATGAAAACCAATGGTGGGTTGCTACCGGTTCACACTGAATCGGGCAAACCGGTAGCGGCGGTGGTGGGAGGTTCCGTCCACCCACCCGGACGCTTCTGCGCATGCCCAGAAGTGCCACGCATGTGCACACAGACAAATGAACTGGTAGCAAAGGGATTTTGAATCCGCCTCTCATGGAAACTTATCAGAGAAAGAGCCAATCTAGAACTAAGGAGAAATTTCCTGCCAGTGAGAAGAATCAATCAATGGAATGGTCTGCTTCCAGAAGTGGTGGGTGCTGCAACATTGGAAGTTTTAAAGAAGAGACTGGACAACTGTTTTTCCAGAATGGTATAGGGTGTCCTGCATGGGGAGAAGGTTAGACTAGAAAACCTCCCTTTCAACTCTGTTAAAAGAACTGTGGCTGAAGTGCTCTAGACCATAGGGGGAACCCCACAATCTGGGAACAGGTGAGCCTCCAACCACTGTTTTAGTGCTAGAACAACTTCCTTGGATTTGAAGCACTGAGAGAGCTGCATCCTTGGTGCACAGGTGGCAGTGACTGAACTCTGCCTTTCCATTGCATGAAGCCAAAAGGCAACATTGCTGAGGTCCTCAGGCTCCACGTCCTGCTAGAGCTCATCCAGATGCCCTACTTTTCATGGCATGATGATGATGTCCTGGCCACTTCTAGAGGTTCTGAGCTCCTGACCTCACCTCTGTTTGTTTCCCAATTACAGTCAGGTCCAGAAATATTGGGACATCGACACAATTCTAACATCTTTGGCTCTATACACTACCACAATGGAGTTGGAATGAAACAAACGCAATGTGCTTTAACTGCAGACTGTCAGCTTTAATTTAAGGGTATGTACATCCAACTCAGGTGAACGGTGTAGGATTTACAGCAGTTTGCATATGTGCCTCCCACTTGTTAAGGGACCAAAAGTAATGGGACAGAATAATAATCATAAATCAAACTTTCCCTTCTTAATACTTGGTTGCAAATCCTTTGCAGTCAATCACAGCCTGAAGTCTGGAACGCATAGACATCACCAGACGCTGGGTTTCATCCCTGGTGATGCTCTGCCAGGCCTCTACTGCAACTGTCTTCAGTTCCTGCTTGTTCTTGGGGCATTTTCCCTTCAGTTTTGTCTTCAGCAAGTGAAATGCATGCTCAATGGGATTCAGGTCAGGTGATTGACTTGGCCATTGCATAATATTCCACTTCTGTCCCTTCAAAAACTCTTTGGTTGCTTTTGCAGTATGCTTTGGGTCATTGTCCATCTGCACTGTGAAGCGCTGTCCAATGAGTTCTGCAGCATTTGGCTGAATGTGAGCAGATAATATTGCCCGAAACACTTCAGAATTCATCCTGCTGCTTTTGTCAGCAGTCACATCATCAATAAATACAAGAGAACCAGTTCCATTGGCAGCCATACATGGCCACGCCATGACACTACCACCACCATGCTTCACTGATGAGGTGGTATACTTAGGATCATGAGCAGTTCCTTTCCTTCTCCATACTCTTCTCTTCCCATCACTCTGGTACAAGTTGATCTTGGTCTCATCTGTCCATAAGATCTTGTTCCAGAACTGTGAAGGCTTTGTTAGATGTTGTTTGGCAAACTCTAATCTGGCCTTCCTGTTTTTGAGGCTCACCAATGGTTTACATCTTGTGGTGAACCCTCTGTATTCACTCTGGTGAAGTCTTCTCTTGATTGTTGACTTTGACATACATACACCTACCTCCTGGAGAGTGTTCTTGATCTGGCCAACTGTTGTGAAAGGTGTTTTCTTCACCAGGGAAAAAATTCTTCGGTCATCCACCACACTTGTTTTCCGTGGTCTCCCAGGTCTTTTGGTGTTGCTGAGCTCACCGGTGTATTCCTTCTTTTTGAGAATGTTTCAAACAGTTGTTTTGGCCACGCCTAATGTTCTTGCTATCTCTCTGATGGGTTTCTTCAGCCTAATGATGGCTTGCTTCACTGATAGTGACAGCTCTTTGGATCTCATCTTGAGAGTTGACAGCAACAGATTCCAAATGCAAATAGCACACTTGAAATGAACTCTGGGCCTTTTATCTGCACATTGTAATTGGGGTAATGAGGGAATATCACACACCTGGCCATGGAACAGCTGAGAAGCCAACTGTCCCATTACTTTTGGTCCCTTAACAAGTGGGGGGCACATATACAAACTGCTGTAAGTCCTACACCGTTCACCTGAGTTGGATGTACATACCCTCAAATTAAAGCTGACAGTCTGGGGTTAACGCACGCATCGTCGGTGGGGGCACCGACGATCTGGAATGAGCTCCCCCCAGAGATACGGAGGATCCCGGATCTGCGCACCTTCCGCCGCGAGTTGAAGACGCTTTTATTTCATCAAGCGGGCCTCGCCTAAATCTTCTCCCTTTTAAGTGTAAATTTTAAATTTTTAATGTATTTTAAAATTATGGGTATTTTAAATTATGGGTATTAATTCAGCCAAATTTATTTAATTCATTTTATTCGATTTTAAATTTTGTATATTTATGTGTTTTATTTCATGGCTGTACACCGCCCTGAGTCCTTCGGGAGTAGGGCGGTATAGAAATTCAATAAATAAATAAATAAATAAATAAATCACCGGGGTGGCGGTGGACACCCCCAGACTTATTGTCATGGGGGATTTCAACCTTCCATCTGCGGGTGAGGCGTCGGAGGTGGCTCGGGAGTTCATGGCTTCCATGATGGCCATGGACCTGACCCAGTTAGTTCAAGGCCCCACTCACATAGGGGGACACACTCTGGACTTGATTTTCGTCTCTGGTCAGTGGTTGAATGATCCTGGTAGAGGGGACTTAGATATTAAACCCTTGTCATGGACAGATCATTCGCTCCTTCACTTGGACTTTCCTACCACTTCCCCCTGCCGCAGGGAGACGGAACCGACCAGATGGTTCCGTCCCAGGCACCTGATGGATCCCGAAAGTTTCCTGACGGAGCTTGGGCCGTTTCCTGAGACTCTGACACACGACTCAACTGAAGAGCTGGTGGCCGCCTGGGAGAGTGTGGCCGCCGGAGCTTTGGATCGCATCGTGCCTTTGCGGCCTCTGACCCGATGCCGATCTCAATTGGCTCCTTGGTTCTCTGAGGAGCTGAGAGAGATGAAGCATCGGAAAAGACGCCTAGAGAGCATTTGGAGGACTAGTCATTCCGATTCCAACTGGACACAGGTGAGGTCTTATATCAAGACCTACCTAGTGGCGATAAAAGCGGCGAAATCTAACCATTTTTGCGCTCTTATCGCATCTGCAGAGAACCGCCCAGCCGCCCTGTTTAGGGTGACCCACTCCCTTCTTCGGGGGGAGTGCGGGAAGATCCCTTGCAGGGTCGAGCTGAGGATTTTGTGCAATTCCTGCATGATAAAGTCGCTCGGATTCGGGAAGGCTTGGACTCCGACTGGGTGAGTCCGGGGGAGGAGACGAGGGTAGGTCTTGAGAATATTACCTGGGAGGAGTTTGATCCTGTGGCTCCCGAAGATGTGGACAGGGTTCTGGGTAGGATTAGTGCCGCCACATGTTTATTGGACCCGTGTCCCTCCTGGTTGGTACTGGCCTCCTGGGAGGTTACATGAGGCTGGCTCCAGGGGATTATAACTTCTTCTCTGAGTGCGGGTGCCTTTCCCGCCGCCTTGAAAGAAGCGGTGGTGAGGCCCCTCCTCAAGAAGCCTTCCCTGGACCCAGCTGAATTAGCCAACTACCGTCCGGTCTCCAACCTTCATTGTGTGGCGAAGGTTGTTGAGAGTGTGGTGGCACGACAACTGCCCAGGCACCTGGATGAAGCTATCTATCTAGACCCGTACCAGTCGGGTTTCAGACAGGGTTACAGCACAGAAACTGCATTGGTCGCATTGGTGGATGATCTCTGGAGGCCTCGGGACAGGGGTTGCTCCTCTGTCCTAGTCCTATTAGATCTCTCAGCGGCTTTTGATACCATCGACCATGGTATCATGCTGCAGCAGTTGAGAGGGTTAGGAATAGGGGGCACTGTTCTACGGTGGTTCTCCTCCTTCCTCTCCGACCACTCACAGTTTGTGTTGGCAGGGGGGCAGAGGTCGACCTTGAGGCACCTCGCATAGGGAGTGCCACAAGGGTCGGTCCTCTCTCCCCTTCTGTTCAACATTTATGTAAAGCCGCTGGGTGAGATCATCCATGGTTTTGGGGTGAAGTGTCATCTGTACGCTGATGATACTTAGCTGTACATCTCCACCCCAGACCACTCCAACGATGCCCTTGATGTGATGTCTTGCTGCCTGGAGGCCGTGTGGATCTGGATGGGGAGGAACAGGCTCAGACTCAACCCGTCCAAGACCGAGTGGCTGTGGCTGCCGGTGTCCCGATATAGTCAGCAGGTGCCATCGCTGACTATTGGGGGTGAATCTTTGCCCCCCACAGAGAGGGCTCGCAATCTGGGTGTCCTCCTGGATGCACGGCTATCTTTAGAAGAGCATATGACGGCCGTGGCCAGGGGGGGCTTTTATCAGGTTCGCCTGATTCGCCAGTTGCAGCCCTTTCTGGACCGGGACGCCTTGCGCACGGTCACTCACGCCCTTGTCACTTCCCGGCTGGACTATTGTAATGCTCTCTACATGGGGCTCCCCTTGAAGAGCACTCGGAGGCTCCAACTGGTCCAGAATGCGGACCATCAAGGTGTTGGTCATCACCTTTAAAGCACTCCATGGCACAGGATCCGGGTACCTTCGAGACCGACTTCTGCCACCAATAGCCTCCCACCGGCCAGTTCGCTCCCACAGAGAGGGTCTCCTCAGGGTGCCATCAGCCAAGTTATGTCGGCTGGCGATACCCAGGGGGAGGGCCTTCTCTGTGGGAGCCCCAGCCCTGTGGAATGAACTGTCCCCGGAAATACGTAAGATCTCTGACCTCCGGGTGTTTTGCTGCGCACTGAAGACCCTGTTATTCCGCCAGGCTGGGCTATCAACATAATAATTTTAAATTGGGGTATTTTAAATTTTCGGGGTTTTAAATCGGGCCAAATCTATTTAATTATTTTAATTTTTAACTATTGTTTTGTCTTGTGTTTTTAAATTGGATGTACATCGCCCTGAGTCCTTCGGGAGAAGGGCGGTATAGAAATAAAATTATTATTATTATTATTATTATTATTATTATTATTATTATTATTATTATTATTATTATTATTATTATTATTATTTAATCTTTAGTGAGATTCACAGCCTTTGAGGCTGGTTAATAGCTCAGCAGCTCAAGTCCTAACCAAGGACCTAGGAACTGTTAATGTATCGTCGGAGGATGTAAGCTGTTCCGAGTAAGGTGGTTTTTTGTAGAGTCAAAATGTTCAAGTCCGGCAATTTTAGAATTTCTAAATAGCGGGGTAGCCCTTTGGGTATTGCTCCAAGGGCTCCAATTACAATCGGGACAACACACGATTTCTTTTTCCACAGTCGCTCAACTTCAATTTGTAAGTCCCGGTACTTTGTGATTTTTTCTTGCTGCTTATCTTCAATTCGTGCATCACCAGGTATTGCAATGTCAATGAACCATACTTTTTTCTTTTCAACTATTGTTATGTCAGGTGTGTGGTGGACCAAGTGCCTGTCAGTCTGAATCCTAAAGTTCCACAAGATCTTGAGTTTCTCATTCTCTAAAACTTTCTCAATCTGATGTTCCCAGTGGTTTTTGCTGTACTCAAATCCAAACTTCTGGCACAATTTCCAGTGAATGATCTTAGCAACACGGTCATGGCGTTGTAGGTAGTCAGTTTGTGAAATTTTGCTGCACCCACTGATCAGGTGGTCGACTGTCTCATCTTTCTCATTGCATAGGCGGCATTTGCTGTTGGTGATGTTGAATTTTTGCCTTCATGCAGTTTGTGGCTAGGGCTTGTTCTTGAGCTGCCAAAATAAAGCTTTCTGTTTCTTTTTTCAGTACTCCTGATCTTAACCAGTTCCAAGTTAGTTTCTGGTCAGCTTTGCCTTCAATATTTTTCAAGTATTGGCCATGCAGAGCTTTGTGTTTCCAATTTTCAGCTCGCTGCTCAATTACTTCTTTCTTATATTCTGCTTTTGTTTTAGTTGTCTTTAAAAGGCTTCCTTTATTTACTTCCTTAATCATTGGTTCTTCACTTTTCTGGATGTAATCATTCAAGCTGCATTTTTCTTCTTCCACAGTCTGCTTTACTTGTAGGAGTCCTCGACCACCCTCTGCTCTTGGTAAATATAATCGGTCAACATCACTTTTAGGGTGCAAGGCATGATTCATTGTCATAAGCTTCCTTGTTTTTCTGTCCAAATTGTCTAACTCCATCTGGGTCCAGTCAATTATTCCTGCAGAGTATCTAATCACAGGTATAGCCCAGGTATTTATGGCTTTTATGATGTTTCCTCCACTCAATTTGGACTATTATTATTATTATTATTATTATTATTATTATTATTATTATTATTATTATTATTATTATTATTATTAGCCTGGTTTCACCCAGTCTATATATGTACTTTTGGCTTTTTTTGTCTAAGTGTAGGATTTTACTTTTATCTACATTGAATTTCATTTTGTTAAATAGAGCCCAGTGTTCAAGTGTGTCAAAGTCCATCCATATTAAAAACGTGGGAACTTTGATGCAAGAGAACATACATTCTTATAGTTCTTAATTTTAACAAAACGTTTGGTTAAAAACAAACAAGTTCAATCATATATCTTCATAAATTGAAAGGCCGATTTTAAATAGCTAAAAGAAATAACAAAGAGACAGAAAATCCTACAGGGCAAAAGCCTCGAGCCGACTGGGCTTCCTTGAAAACTTTACAGAGGACAACCACTTTCCAGCTGGGAAGAAAACTCGAGCCCTGTGAAAAAGCTGCTGTGGATGGAGCAGCTGGTGAGGGAGCCAGAAGGGAAACGGAAGAGGGAAACGGAAGGTGATCAGAAGCAGCCGAGTCTGTCATCTGTTTTACAAAATGTCTTTCTGTTCTAAAAATGAGAAGAGAAGGCAATACATTTCCATATGGTCTGGATTGAATAAAAAGCTTAAAGACTGAATTAATTCTACATTGCTACAAAGAGAATAAGGAACATTTTCTTTTTATTAACTAGTTTTTCCCTTTTGTTTTCATTATTTTTGGTTCACTTTAATCAGCGCCACCACACTATGTAGCCTCTTCTCTCACCCTATACCAATGGGTTTTTGTTGTTGTGGCATTGTAATTGTTACACTATTAAATTACTATTATTATTATTATTTTTAAATTTTAAATACAAATTTCAGCCTAGAAATGCAGGAAAGAAATCAGGAAGCCTGGTGAGAATATACACGTGTACAATTCTGGGTGCCCCATTTCCAGAAGGTGACTGACATTTTGGAGAGAGTTTGGAGAAGGGTGCAAAGATGATGATAGGGACTTGAGGCAGGTCCTGTGAGGAAGAATTGCAGCTCACTTAACGTCAATTGAACAGCAAGAAAAACTTCCCAACAGTGAGAACTGCATCAATGGTGGATTTCTTAACCTCTGGAGATTTCTAAGAAGAGGGTGGATAGCCATTACTTGAAGATAGTTTAATTTGTTTTTTGCACAATCAGAATATTGGACTAGATGTTCTTGGCCCTTCCAGCTCCACGATTTATACAGGTGGTCCTTGACTTACAGTATTCGTTTAGTGACCATTTGAACTTACAACGGCATTGAAAAAAGTGACATGACTGTTTTTCACACTTACAACTATTGCAACATCCCTGCAGTCACATGCTCCACATTTGGACGCTTGGCAACTGACATGTATTTATGACGGTTGCAGCCTCCCAGAGTCGTGTGATCATTGGTTGTGACCTTCCCAACTGGCTTCCAACAAGCAAAGTCAATGGAGAAAGCTGGATTCACTTAACAGCCACATAATTCACGTAACAATTATGGCAAAAAGGACATAAAATGAGGCATGGCTCACTTAACAACAGTTTGCAATAGAAAGCTTGGGCTCAATTGTGGTCGTCAGTCAAGGACTACCTATAATTCAGATATTCACTTGGATCAGAGCAGGCTTAAGCGCCTCCTTGGCATAAATTATCACCTATCGCCCAAGTGCTAACACTCCCAAAAAGTAGTTTAGCTGTTCAAAGGGCTGCTGGAATAATTTTGCACAGCTTCCTAGCAGGTCTTCTGTGATCTCTTTCAGGCTGCCAGTGATTGGTTGCTATTTCTGGCAACCTCCCCAGCAGCAGGAGCAGAAGTCGATCCTCCAGTGAGGTGGGGGGGGCAGGGAAGTCCTTGATGAATGCCATACTCAGGCCACCCACAGGACTGGCTCACTCCCCGCATAACACACCCAGAGACATCCAAAATTGGTAAGCTAAAGGTCCTGGGAGCTTCTAGCGATGAACAGAGTTAATAGAATCCTAGAATTGAAAGAGACATTTTAGGACATCCAGTCCAACCGCCTGCTCAGCATAAAAATCCAAATAAATATAAATCATGTTTTATTTTAATTTATTCGATACTTAACATATCAGTGAAGAACGCCCAGCAGACAAATGTCTTCTTTCTGCTTCAACACAAGCAATGAAGGAGACTCTACCAACAACATTTCTTTCGCTGTTGAACTGGCCTATTGAAGTTGTTTTCCCTACAATCCTTCTAGATACTTCATAATTCTTTCTGTAAAAAGAAAGAACAGGTTTTACCCACCGGTTGGATGTCACAACCTCTGCATTGTTTTCAGGGCCACAACATTCTCCGCTCGCCTCCCCCTTCCCTGCCACCATCATCCACCAATCCACCATGGTGGAAACCCAACCACCATTTTCTCACGTGACTGCGTGGTGGGATGAGGTTGGCAGCGTTTTCATTACTTTTAATCAATTTGCTACAAGTTTATGCTGGCAGCAGGAAGACAGTGTCTCCCCCCACCCCCGAGAGTAGATCACCCCCTCGGCTGGGTGACTGTAGCTAGAAGGAACTGGGAAGAAGCCTGCCACTTTGCTGCCCCTGAGCTAGGCGTTTCCCCCAAATAACATGTGTGTATTTGTGTGTGTTCCACAGCTCATTAAACTTAAGGTTGCCCAGATTGTCCTTTCTCTTTCCAGATTGGACCTCCTGTGGTCCAACCATGGCACCTGAACAAGAGAGTCTGGATTGAGATTTGGAAGCTCTGGGTTGTCCCAGTGGTATCTAGTTGAGTGAAACAAGATCCAAGGCTTCCTGCCTTTCCTTCCGATCCCCTGAGAGAATCCAGCTCCTCTGCTCTGGGATCAGATGCCTGCAATTGCAGACCATGGACAGGCAGCCAGAAAGGAAGGGAGCTAAGTGGAACTGCAGGGCTTCTCCAGGAACTTGCAGCCTCTGAACGGACAGGAGCCGCTTTTTCCCTGGGGAGCCTGCAAGCCCCGTGTGTCTCTTCTCTTCCAGGGCTGGGAGAAAGCAGCTCCAGAAGACCTGTCCTTGGAGGAACTGCTCCTATTTTCCTGGATCTGAAATCACATCTTGATTTTTTAAAAGTCTATCCACACCAATCATTCGTAGGCAGTGGTGGGATTCAAATAAGTTAACAACCAGTTCTCTGCCCTAATGACCGGCTGGGTAGGCGTGGCTGACTGATCATGCGACTGGATGATCATGTGACTGGGTGGGCATGGCCAACTTGACATCACTTATGTCGAGATGCGCTTCGCCTCGCCCAGCCTCTTCTGACTGTAGGGATGCTGCAACGGTCGTAAGTGTGGAAAGAGAAGTTATTTAAGCTCTCCAGCAAGTGAGTGGGTGGGCGTACTTAGGCTACAAAAAGCCAAGCTAAAAAGACAAATTAACAAAGTATATAGGGGACCCAGGTTCAAGTCTCTGCCCACCCAAGCTTGTCAGGATCACAATAAAATTAGTACATGCTACAGATATCTAAATAAACTTCAAGCCTTTGTTGGAAGAAATATCCATCTGGTTCAATTCCAAGCTGGGAGAAAGACACTGGAAACATGGAGGCTGATTGGAAAGATGGTTTAATGATGAAGCAGAACCACATCTCTCTGAGATAATGTAATGAAGAGGTTTGTGTCCTGAAAGGGTGTTGGGCAAGTCTTATTGTGTTTTAATGTCTTTCCTCCTGTTTTGGAGCTTGAGTGAGGGCTCAAGCTCCTTTGTTCAGACCTTGCTGCAGGGAATTTTTGCCTGAAAAAATTGAATCTCTTAATCTCTTAAATGCTGATATCTGCTGTAGGCTATTAAGGAATGTGGGGGCTGCTTTCTCCCTCTAAGAAAATGTTTCTCCATTTTTTTTATTCAGGGAAATATATTCTTCCTTTTTAATATTCCTCAAAATATTTCATTCTTCTAGGAATGGGGTGGGGGTGGGGGGATGTTAACTTTCTACAATTGGTGCCATGTTAAGCCTACTTATGAGAGAAAATTAAAACGAATTGGAAGGAGGAGCCACTATCAGTGAGCAAGCATGTGCCTTGGCCACTCAGAAGCAATGCAAGAGACTCCTGTCCCAAAGGTGCTTTTTCAAGAGGCAACTGGACTTTCTGGAAACCAAGAAAGTCCAGTTGCCTCTTGAAAAAAGCACCTTTGAGACAACCATGAACTGGATGATTGTAGAATCCCCATAGTCAAGAGACTCCTGTGCTCAGTGAACTGACAAAGCACCCTTTCCCACCCAGGAGAAGCAATCCTTAGATCCATTTGCATCACTTAAAGCTATCAGCTGGTCTCACTCGCCTCACAAGATATCCTAAGGAAATCATCCAGATTTAAGGAAAGATCACATGCCCCCAGAAAGGCAGTAAAAAAATCAGAGTGCCAAGCTTGCATCTTGCCTCTCAGCCATTTCTTCTATGGCTATGCCAATCCTTATGTAAATAGCTCTTAATCCAACCAGTCCCTTCTCCCAAGCCCCAGAATAAAAGTACCAGCAAAGTGGGGGGGGGGGACTCCAGAGAAGCCGCTCAGGCTATAGAAAGTCTGGGCGTACTGCAAAGAACCTTTAACTGCTGTTACAATGTAACAAGGCTTAACCCAGAGGCAGTTTTGGAAAACACTTAAGCAGGCTAGAAACAACACACACAGGCACACCGGAACGCCTCCTTCCTGCCTTCCTGACAGGATTAACCCTGTAAGGTAGGAAAAACAAAAGGCTGTTGGAAGGAGATTTCTTCCAACAGTCAATTTGCCGAACTGCTCAGAAAGTAAACTATCAGTTCACCTGAATCTACCACTGCTTGTAGGGCTTTTTTTTAAAAAATGATTTCCAGCTCCATGAAGAAGAGACATGCCTTAGCCAAATGCTTGTGCATAATGGGGGAGAAAGCTGACACATACAACTCACCCTTTTGGGAGACCCATGGGACTTGATCTCTCATATCTGGAAAAAATAAGAGGAAATAGCTGTACATGGGAGGTTCTGGTTTTGCAAAAATTGTAACATCCAGATAATCACCAAAGGCTTCCCTCTGGACCAGAGGCACGCAGAGCCCACTGCTTCCATGTATTCACACCCTAGACTGGTTTTACCTTCCCTCAGCAGCTACAGTCAGGTCCAGAAATATTGGGACATCGACACAATTCTAACATCTTTGGCTCTATACACCACCACAATGGAGTTGGAATGAAACAAGTCGGTCTCGAAGGTACCCGGATCCTAAGCCATGGAGTGCTTTAAAGGTGGGAACCAGAACCAGAACCTTGAAGCGCACCCGGAAGACCACCGGGAGCCAGTGCAGCTCGCGCAGGAGAGGTGTTACATGGGAGCTCCATGTTGCTCCCATAACCACACTCCAACTGGACGCACTCTGCGCCAGTTGGAGCCTCCGGGTGCACCTCAAGGGGAGCCCCATGTAGAGAGCATTACAATAGTCCAGACGAGAGGTGACGAGGGCATGAGTGACTGTGCGTAACGAGTCCTGATCTAGAAAGGGACGTAACTGGCGAATCAGGCGAACCTGATGAAAAATCCTCCCGGTCACGGCCGTCAAGTGCTCTTCTAAAGACAGGGGTGAATCCAGGAGGACGCCCAAGTTACGAGCCCTTTCCGTGGGGGCCAATGATTCGCCCCCAATAGCCAGCGATGGCGCCAGCTGACTATATCGGGATGTCGGAAACCACAGCCACTCGGTCTTGGATGGGTTGAGCCTGAGCCTGATGTCGAGTAGCTCGGGCAGGGTCGCCGCCACGTGGCAGGGAGCCAGGTACGCAGTCAGCAAACCCATCTGCACCCCACGGCCCCACTTCACAAAGAGGGACTCACATCTGGCTATCTGAGGAACAGTGGTCTCCCTCGGACAAAGACTCTCCCTAATAATCACCGCCACTCCCCCACCCCTCCCCATCAGCCCTTGGCTGGTGAAATGCACGGAAACCTGGTGGGCACATTTCAACGAGGGGGACACCCCCCTCTTGGCCCAACCAGGTCTCCGTAATACCTGCCAGGTCCGCACCCCCCTCCAATATAAGATCACAGATGAGGGGGGCTTTATTAACAACCGACCTGGCATTACACAACATCAGCCGCGGATCCTGGGCCTGAGACTCTGCACAACCCAGACCATGAGTCGCGCATTGGGGGCCAGAGTGCGCAATTGCTCGTAAACAGCGTATGCGCACCCCCGGCACATGATATGGCCCCCTGCACCCGTCATACCTGCTCCTCCCACTCATTATTTCAATTGCATTGCCCTTCTTGTCGCCCCCCCGCTCCCCGGATAAATTTTCTTTCCCGACCCCTCTGCTGCAGCCAATCAACCTATCACCCCACTCAGTAGCTATCTGGACCCCCCCAGGTCCACTTTTACAACCCCCTCCCTTCCTCCTGGATCCCCTTAAAATTTTCTTTAAAAATTTAAATAAAAAAAACCCTCAACCCCCTCTTTGCTGCATGCCATCTCTCGGGATTCCAAAATCTGTCATCAAGGTAGGCCCTCGATAACGTGGAGGGCCAGGCCTGCGAGAGGGGGGAGTCTTGCAGCGCAAGAAGTTCGGCAGCTGAGTGCATCCAAAAACCGGGAGAGGTGTGAAATATCATCTGGCTGAGGTTCCATAGAATAGTCTAAAACGTCCTAGGGAACGGAGAGGCAGCAGTATAGCAGTAACTGTGAGAGGGATCTTGGAGTCTTAGTGGACAACCAACTAAATATGAGCCAGCCATGTGCAGCGGCAGCCAAAAAAGCCAGTGCAATCCTAAATTGCATTAACAGAGAGATACACTCAAGATCAAGGGAGGTCCTAATACCACTCTTTAAAGCCTTAGTAAGACCACATCTAGACTACTGCATCCAATTTTGGTCACCACCAGGGGTGGTATTCACTTACCTTAGCTACTGGTTTGCAAATGTGAGTGTGCGCGCGCACACTTCACTCACACGCACCACCTCTGTGCATGCGCAGGGCCTTCCGCGCACGTGTATAGCATCAAAAATGTGGATAAATGGGATGTGATTACGTCCGAGCGAGTGGGCGGAGCCTCCCGCAACCACTGCTACCAGTTCGCCCGAACAAGATAGAACCGGCTGAATACCACCACTGGTCACCACACTTTAAAAAAGATGTTGAGACCCTAGAAAGAGGGCAGAGAAGGGCAACCAAGAGGATAAGGGGGCTGGAGGCTAAAACCTACAATGAACAGTTGCAGGAACTGGGCATGGCTAGTCTAGTGAAGAGAAGGACCAGGGGAGAAATAATAGAAACGTTCCAATACTTGAGGGGCTGTCACAGAGAGGAGGGGGTCAACCTGTTTTCCAAGGCACCCGAAGGCCAGACAAGGAATAATGGATGGAAACTAATCAAGGAGAGATTCAACCTAGAAATAAAGAGAAGTTTTCTGACAGAACAATTCAACCAATGGAACAGAAGTTGCCTTTGGAAGTTGTGGGAGCTTCATCACTTTAACAGATGTCTGGAGTGTTAAAGTCTCCCATCCTGTTTTTTGAGGCTTTGGTAATGTAACCTGCCCCTCTGGTGATCTGTAGCCGATTCCCCAGCAACATATCTTTTACATTGGCTTGCCCTCTTACCTTACCTTAGACTTCCACACACCTGTTATTGTCAATCCAGGGGACCTCTGTACAGGTATCCTCATTCCTGGTATTCAACAGTGCACCATTTCCCCCTGCAAAGCCTGTTTCCCTGAAACCAGTATCCCCATCAAGCTGGAAGCTCCACTGTTTCTGTAGTCCCTTTTATATTATGCCTGCGTTTCTGCTTCCTGCCATCCACCTGCCCAGTTTACTGTCTGATCACATGCATTGATGTGCATCAGCATTGAAGATAATGGAAGGAACTCTCTGGGTTCACATCATCCTTTCCCATTATTTCATTTCTTTCTTTGTTCAATAATTATTTCCATATATGTACTTTTTCTTCTGAGAGATGAATTCCATCTCCACCAAGCACATGTTTTCCTTTCCCTTGCTCAGTGTTTGCTTCTATTGCTAAGACCTTCCGGGCCCTCAAGTCCTTCAGGCTCTTCCCAAAAGCCATAAAAGGCTTCTTGACATACTGAAGGACACCAAAGCAATGTGAACATGGACAAGGAGAATGGATTCAGGCACCAGGGACAGCATACAGCCTGAGATGAATGACCAGGGCAACAAATGTGAGTTTCTGTGCTCCTCAGGAGGAAGTTACCTACAATCACAACCTGACTTTTCTTCTTCTTAGTGATTTGGGATGTATCACTTCCACTTGGATCAATGAGAGAGCTACAAGTCTGAGGTCTTCTGTAGTTGACCCTTGTTGGTAGCATCTTCCTCAGAAGCTAGAATTGGTTGGGGTATAGTTTATTTTGTGATGATTTTGCTGCTGATGGCAACGTGTTACCACCATCTTTATTCTCATTCTCTGGAGAAATTGTAAAGTTCACATTGCTCTGATGCCTACAGAGAATAACAGCATCCAAACTACTGTTCAGGAAGACTTCATATAAACTAATGAGATGTAGTTATGATGCTCTGGCCTCTAATTTACCAACCTTTGACTTAAGAACTCCTCACTAAATAATAGTTTGCACAGATGTCCACTTTTTTCTGGAAAAAATTCATCTACAACTATGATATGTCTTGCAGTTGCACTTGATACCTGGGAGGCAAACCAAGCTAAGGTTAGACATTGGGAGGCAAGATATGTGAATACTTCCAGCAAAAAAAATGAATTTGGTCCATCTAGGTGCCCAGCTCTACCCACTGGGCCACAGGTGCAGGAAGACAGGCCCTGCAGCTGAGGGAGAAAGGAAAAGAGACTTCCCCTGGGAAGACAAACTCTTGCACGCCTGGCCTCTCCTCCCACAGTTGTTCAGTGGCAACAATACATGCCAATATATGTGGCATGTATTGTGCAGGACTGGCAATGGAACCACAGTATAGCAAACCTCAAGGTCAGATGAGAGGAAACATCCATCAGCAGAAGCCGTTTGACAGTTTGGCAGAAGGATGGAAAGAGGGAAGACCATCAGCAACCCTGCAAATGCAGATCATGCACTCAGCCAGACGTGGACTAAATTGATGCCCCAGGTCAGTCCATCTGGAAGTCCAAGGTAGCACCTCTAATAATCTGAAAGCAGGAACATTTCCTTCATCTGCTCCAACACTGTACTAGCAATCTGCCATCCTCTTTCTGTTCTCTCAATTTTGGCCCAGAAAAGAATCGTGGGCAGGAAGCCTCTTGGTTTGACACAACAGGAAGTCTCTTATTCAGGGAGAAATGGAGCCTCTTAGTGCCAAGACACCTTTATGATGCAGTCTACTGGGTTCCATAAACATAGTCTGTGCAAGGATAAAATAAGGATCTGGCTTCTACTTTGTTTGTGGTTTGCACAATAGAATAGGTAACAATGGACTTCATCATTCTGACTGTTAGCCATACTTGTCAAGGAGAAACCTCTTTCCATAAGTGCTGATGCTAATCTGCCCTCACTCCTAGCAAGGCCCCTTTTGAACTATCAACATGAGGAATGTATAGACACCATTTCCATCTCTGAATAGAAGTAATCTTCATGTTTTAATATATATAAAACAGGCCCATCAACTTGTCTTAACTAGAAAAGCTACAGAATACACAGGAACTGCATAGACGCACACTAGAAGTTGGCATTAGCAGCAAATCATATTGGGAGAATATTTATAGCAGTTTTGCATATGCAAGAGAAAGTCAAGCTGCTTTCCTCCCAAAATCACATTCTCTTGATAAGTTTAAATATAACTTCTCTAGTCCAGAGCCTGCTATGCAGCACTTTTGAAAGGAAGAGCAACGAAGGAAAGGGGGCGAGAGGAAAGCGCCCCTCTTTCCTACGTCAAAGTGTGCAGCAAACACATTCAAAGGATAATTAGACTGAAAGAAATGACAGCTGGAATCAAAATTGGAGGCCAAATCACTAACAATTTGCCATATGGAGACAACCCCACTTTGTTAGCAGAAATTTAAGAAGACCTAGAATCACTCATTGGAAAATGTCAAGTGAACTATTAAATACTAAGAAGGCAAAGGTAATGTTAACTGGCCTGGCCTGTGAACATACTGACAGGTGATGGCAAAAGGTGAGGAGTCAAGAACGAAGGTGGATGGAGAAGTTAAGAAGACTGGTCTTAAAGAGGAAGGCAACAACAGGCTCCATCCTCCATCTCCAACCAGAACAATGGTTAGAATAGCTTAAACCATGGTCCATCCAGTGAAAACTATGGCTCTGAAAAGTGGAGGCTGAGAGGAAAATGTTGATGACAGAATTATGAGCTTTGGAGAAGGTTATTCTGAGTGCAGCACAACCCAATGCTGGAAATCACTCCTGGACCAAACTGAGGTTGATCGGGGCTTCCTTGATTAACAAGCTTTAACCTGCTTTAGGCATGTGATGGAAGAGAGGGACAATGATGTTTGGCAAGAGTGAAGAGAGTTCAATAGAAGGGGAAGACAACAAGTATTTAGATGGACATATCAGGGATTATGGCCCTTGGCCAATTGAGATGGCTTTTGTCCATATAATCATCATCCAGGAGCCAAGCCCAATTTGTTAACATTAATTAACTAACTAAACACAAAGGCAAAAGTCACACAATGGATAAATCTCTGGCACAGCCACATTTTCCAGTAAGAAAAATGTTCAACTTCTGGAAATCCTTTTTATGCTATATTCAGGCACTTCAGTATAGGAGATTTGCAACAGTCCCGGACCTCTCTGATCTCATGATATGAGCAAGATTCAGGAGCTGTCATCTTATTTCTGGTTCCATGATTTGAAACTGGAGCAATATCCTGTTTGGGAACTCTGGCCTGATGATCATGCTGAGACAAATGTGGTACATGTGGCTCCTAAAACAAGATTTCCAGTGCTGCAATTCATTTTACTTTGCCTCTGTACAAATTGGAAATGAGAAAATTGCCTTGGATTTGCAGCAGCTAGTGGTTGGACACTGATTGGATGACATTTTCTAGCACTCCTATTGGTCAACTGGAGGGGAGTATTGATTGGCTCATGTTGTTCCTGGGCATTCTCCTTGTTTCCAAGTCTGTAGAAGTGAAGATTATTACAAATCAGAATAACAAATAATAGAGTTCGAAGGGGCATTGGAGGTCTAGTGAAGTCCAACCCCCTGCAACCTTCCAGACAAATGGTTGTCCATCTCTGCTTAAAACCCTCCGGTGATGGAGCATCCACAACTTCTGAAGGCAAGCCATTCCTATTTCTCCCTACAGCCTTGTGAACAAAGTCAGTCAAGGGCCAGCTTCAGTCTTCACATGTCCCAAAGCCTGCCTTTCCCACTGAATCCTCCTCTTGGGAATCATCCTGAGTTGGCCTTCCAAGTCCGCTGAGAAAGGAATGTGCCATCAAGGAAATCTGGCGTTTGGAGAAAATAAATGTCCCAGAGACCTTGGTGCTTAAAGTGGCAAATAGGGTTGCCTGAGACGTCTTTATGGGTTGGACACCAAGCTCTTTCTAATGGTTTTGTTTTAAGGCACCCTTTGCTTGATTATAATCCAAATAGCTCAAAACACTGGGGGTGGGGGGGAGAATCCAATTTTCTTTTTGATCGCACACACTAAGTGGTTGCAAAAGTCTCACTTTTGATCTTGTGGAAAGCAGATAACCTTCCTCCAAAAAATTGAAGATGATAGATTGTGATCAGTTTTTATAATAAATATAGTTTTATATAGACAGCTACACTGGGAAGCCCCTGGGTGCCTGAAAGAGTTTCTCAAAGAATTACACTCAATCAGCCAGTCATAAGCCTGGTCGGGGCTCAGCTGGCCCAGAAGCAATGTTTGGGCAGCAACCCCATGCCTCCTTGAGCTGCTCTGGCTGCTGGTGGGATTCAAGGGGCTGCTTATCTCCCATAAAGCCAGCCAGGCTGTTGCAGGACTGCCTCTCCCATCACTTCAGCCCTGTCCCCCAGAGCTGGTGGGAGGGCATACTGTGGGTCCCTTCCGGCATACAACTTGTTGCCATGCTTTCTCTGTGCCTGCGCTTGCCCCACGTCTGTGTGGTCCTGACGCTGGCATCCTCCCATAAGGCACCAAAGGCCTGGCTGTTCAACTGGCATTCAGGCCAAGGGCTTAGGGGAACCTTGCCGGCTAAATGTTGCTTTTCCAGGTTGGGACTACTGCTTTAACCTGGGACTTCGGGGGTTGGAGTATGAAATTGTTGGTTCTTCAATCCACTCAGAGTCGCTGCTGTGGGACTGGCAGCCATAGAAAGATGTTTGTGCAGTGGCGCATGGCTGCGGAGGCAAAAGAAGCTCCTCCTATGCACAGATATTGTCTGAACATGGCAATATTCTTTGGGGTTGGTGGTCTGGGGCACACCCCATTTGCTCCCCTGGCTGCCTGTTTCACATAGTATTTCTAGGACAGAAGGACAAGGGAGAAGATTCTGGATTCTCCTAGTCAGGTTTTCGGATTTATTCATGATACATGTATTCAACCTTTTTCTGTTTTAAGTATTATTTTTGTTTAATGAAGAGGAAAACATTAGCCAAAAAAGCGATTGGCAGCTCTGACAGATATATTAAAGATTTGTTCTGTAATCATTAGCTGAAATTTTTTATCATATTGTTTATTCATTTGCTAATTCTATTGTTCATATTTATCACTGCATACTATATCCAATATTTATTTATGTATTTTCAGGAATTCCATTTATTTATTTATATAGCATTTTTCCAGAGTTCTTTTTTTTTTTTTACTATTTTCTCTATCATGGTTTACTAAATATTCAGTTTTAGAAAGATTATCAGTTCTTCTCCTCTAATTAACTCTGAGAATTAGGAGGAAAGAAACTGGTTTTTTCTTTTTAATGTTATTTCATACTGTAAGCCTGTGATAGCAGAGTGAGAAAACCTGAAAGCATCTGATCAGTTCTGGCTCTTTTCCCTGCACGGGTGTTTGAGAGATCTGTTGGGTCCAGAGAAGTCCTTTCTTTTCCAGGCCTTCTGTCATCATGGTCCTTCCAGTCCTTCTGCTAACATGCTTCCAATCCCAGCAACCTTCCTGGTTTCTAGACAATTCCTGGATGTTACCATGGTGATTCATGACCTAATTAAAGTCACTGGAGTGGTACCCACATCTTCCCATCAAATTCACATCATCTCTCCAACATTCTTCCAGCCTATTTAAAGAAGTCACAATCTGGGTCAGTGGTAAGAAATGGGAGGCATTTACTATCATCGGCCTGAGTGCACACACACACACACACGCGCGCGCACACACACACACACCCTTTTCAAATAGACCAAGGGCTAAGAGGTCACAACTCAGTTTGATGTTCATTTATCTTGCTTAGATAGTTTACTATCAAGATATCAACATCAAGTGGAATCCCAGGCACACCCCCCCCATTTTCAATCTGGCTGCCTTACCATTCCCGAGAGTGCCCTCATGACCTCTGGGGGTTCTTTTGAGATAATTCCTCTCTGTGCAGCTCAACAGTACCAAGATGCCTATAACAGGGATACATTGTCTGTGTTGCCTTGTTAAAACCATGTTAAGGTATATAGCTACCTCCATGGAATTTGAATCGTGTATTTAATGGTGCATAGGAGCTTTCTAGTGATTGGACATTATTCTCCATGCAGAATAGAAATAAAGGATTGTGTTGTGTGTAGGATAATGTACCATAGAGATGAGCAGATCTGGCAATTTTGTTAAGATGTTTAATTTAATAGCTGGAACAGTAAAGTGGATAATGGGCCAGAACAGAGTGGCAGTTGATCGGTTGGAGAGTGCAGACTCCTGCATGAGGCAATCTAAGTTATGATTGGATGCTGGGTGTAAAGAGGGAGTTTCCCTTTTTCCCCGCCTTTTTTTCTTCTGTGTGTGCTCTGAATGCTGTTCTGTGATTTACCTGATGATTTTATTTATTTATTTATTATATTTCTATACCGCCTTTCTCCCGTAGGACTCAAGGCGGCGTACAGTCAAGAAAAATATAGATACACAAACATCATAAAATTGCTAATTAAAATTATTATTATTATAACATAGTTTGGCCCAATTAAATAGAACCTAAAATTAGGTTTACCTCATGATGTAGCGATGTGCCTGACTATGTTGTCTAATGTAAATAGAGATGTTAAATATATTTATTTATATAAAACTAAAAGTTCGTGTCAGTGTCTCTGACTTAATTTGGGCACCTGCTGTGCAATTCCCTGACAAATTTTCATGTAGTCCTGCTGAGCTGATGCACCTCTTCCTTGGTGCCTAGCAGGATAGGCTGCCTCAAGAGATGACAGACTCTTTTTTGCTGGAGGTGTTTCAAATGAATCTAGATGGCCCTTTTTCGGGGTTAACAATATTGTGGATTTCTGCACTGGGTAGAGAGGTAGGACTAGATGGTCTCCAAGGTCCCATTCAATACTTCAAGCACATTCTGTGTTTTATTTTCAAAACTCACCTAATCCCAACTCTTGGATGGTCAGAAAGCATCTGTTGTGAATCCTCTTGCAGTTTCATTCAACAAGTTAAATCTGTTTTTCTTCAGTAAAGTCCCCATTAAGAAACAAACTGCAATTGGAGCCTCTGCATTACTGTTTAGGAATTAGCCAAAACATACCAGTCTTTTAATGTGTTCATGGTTTAATGGTAGATATGTGGATGCTAAGATTGCATATAGTTTTAAAATTATGTTCTCACGATAATTTTATTTTTATAATCCAACCTATTAATGGGATGGGAATACACAGTTCTCCTGAGGTGCTCCAAAGCAGCTGCTATGATTATTTTTATAGTCTTTATGATGTCTGAAGAGATTCTCACAATGTACCCAACCTGACTCTTGACTTAGCCATTCTGAAGTCTGGGACAATGCACAGAACCATCAACTGACCAGGCTGCATTTCTCCAACTCCCATAACTCCCTTTTCTCATTAGCACCCAATTTTGCCAGCATCACACAAACCAAGTTGAACATGTTGTCCAAACGTAGCCATGTGGTCTTTAAGAGATCTAGTGAAGCAGATCCTCTTGGCGGAATCTGGCTAGTGTTCTGGGTGGAAAATTCACCCACTCCCATGTCCTCTTGCCCAACTGGGCATCCCATCCGACTCAGATCCCCTGCTGCAAGAAGGGCCAAAAGCAAAGGCCCTTATGGTCTTTATGACCAGAGGCAGAAGAAAGGAGCCAACTGGGGAAAGAGGACGCCTCTCTCTGGCAGGACATTCAGCGTTTCCCAGGTTCTGCCAATGGGTCAGTCGCAAGGTTGGCTGCCTTCTGCTTTGCCAATGGCGAGGTGATGCTAGAAAGTGGGGACCCTAAGTGGGCATGGAAACTTTCTAAAAGAGGCCGAAGGGAGCCTGGTAGTTTGGCTGACTTCAATGGGGGATGGGGGCTTAGGAACATAACGTCCTCAGAAGTGGCCTCGATGCCGGCGGGAAGGAAAGAGGCCGCTCCTTCCCGTCCTGGGAGACTGAACTGGACTGAGCTCAGCGGCTGTTCCTGGAGTCTTCTTGCCTGAGCCTTGGATAAGGGAGCCCGGCAGGTGGACGGCGCTTTACTCCCCGGGCCCTTCCTTTTCACGCTGGCTTGACGCACGGGGCCACCCGCGGACGAGGGCGCCCGCTGGGCTGGGACTAGCTGGCCCGGGCTTCGCGGGACCCAGGCGAGGACGGCGAACTTCCCCTGCTGGGGGCATCGGCGTTCCCGGCAGCTGCGGCTGATCGAAGAGTCCCGCCCCGCCAAAGGCGCGAGGAAGGGCAGGGTCCTCCCGACCGACTCCTTGGCGTGGGGAGGCGCCAGAGGGAAGCTAAAAATAAACCTCGGCTCAGGCGCGCCGCCGCGGTTGCCAGGACGGGCTTGGTGCGCCGGCCCCGGTCGGGAGAGCGCCGGTCTCCGGGCTGCTCGGCTGCCACCGCCCCGCCCGGGACCCCCGAGCCCCTCTTGCGGCGGCGCAGGCCGGGAGCGAGGAGGGCAGCGGCGGCGCTCCTTCTCAGCCGGGCTGGCCGGCGGGGCGCGCGCAGCCTCCGAGCGCCGCGGCGCTGCCGCAGTTTGCCGCTGTCCGCGGTGCTGAGGGCTGGTCGGAGCGCGGCGGCGCTGGCCCCGGTGCTGGCCGTCCAACCTGCCGCTCAGGTGCCCGCGCTGAGCCAGGCGGCGGCGGGCATGCGAGAGGCGGGCCGACGGCGCGAGGGGCTCCGGCCTGCTGGGACCCTGCTGAGCCGAACGACGTTGCGGTTGCTGCGGCTGTGAGCTCCCCTGTGCCCGCACTATGCAGAAGGCGCTGCGCCTGAACGACGGGCACGCCGTCTACCTGGGGCTGCTGGCCAAGAAGGACGGGGCCCGGCGGGGCTACCTCAGCAAGAGGAGCTCTGACAACACCAAATGGCACCCCAAGTGGTTCGCCCTCCTCCAGAACATGCTTTTCTACTTCGAGAACGACTCCAGTTCCCGGCCAGCTGGCCTCTACCTGTTGGAAGGGTGCCTGTGCGACAGAGCACCTTCGCCCAAGCCCAAGGATGCGCTGGAGAAGCAGGTGGGATGGGAGCATCTTGGGGGGGAGGGGGAGGGAGCACTCGGATGGAGAAGCAGAGAGAGGCTGGGGAACTCTGACCCGGCCAGCCTCTTTGGGGGTCCTCCTCTGCATCAGGGAGATCATGTTGGGGAGTCTCTCAGCAGCTGCCAGGTGCATTTGCCCCACCTCCCTGCCTGCCCCCAGCCTAATAAGCAGCATGATAAGCTGGTCTTCCCCACTTCAGCACCCCAGACTCAAAGGACGGGAGCTTCCCTCTCCACCCAGAAAATTAGTTACCATAAATGAAATTGCATGTTTCTTTATAAAATTAAGTATTAACCTATCCAATTAATTAGTCAGCATACTAAAATATAATGCTCCAAGTGGAAGATGTTGCAGGAGGAAAGCTCTGTTAGTCTTTGTGGTATAAAAATTAATGAAAGAAAGAGTCTAGTAATATCTTTTCAGATTAAAAGCTTCAATAAAAGCTTATGCCTTTTAATAAAATTGGTTAACTGGAAAAAGTGCTACCAGACTTCTCTTGATTTTCTGGAGGGGAGATTGTGCTCATCTGCAGCCATTCACACTCACCTTCTTTCAAATCTGCCTCCCCCAGCCCCACCATCCTCTCTCCCTCCCTCAAGCCAATTCCCCATTGACTTCTCTCTCTCTTGGGGAGGCTGGAGGCCAGCCCACAGGCCTGAAGTGGCAAAAAGCTGGCAAGCAGCCCAGCCTTGATGGATTTCCTGGGCCCAGAGCCAGTCAGGCTCATCCCAGTCGCTCAGGAGTTCCAAACTGTCCCCTGAGCTGCGCTGCAGAGTGAGAGATATCTCAGCTCCATGCAAGAAATGCACTCCCAGACTCTGTTCCCAGCCCTGCAATTTGGAAAAGGCTTGTGAAGCTCCTTGAAGAACTGATCCTATAAAGGAGTGAGATAGTTGAGATTCCAGACTTCCAAAGTCAGGTAAATCTAGTTCTTAACATGGTCAGGAAAAGAACCACATCTGCACCTTCTAGAGTCAGGTGAAGACTGGGTCACTTGATCTGCTGCTCACACAGCTTGCCTTGAGAGGAACACCAGGGCATCCATCCCCTGCTGCATGTCTGCCTTACTCCGGAGACTCAGGGCGGCTTACAATGCGTTAAGCAATAGCCTTCATACTTTTGTATATTTTTATACAAAGTCAGTTTATTGCCCCTACAATCCGGGTCCTCATTTTAGAAACCAAGAGGAAAAAAATGGGCGGAGAAGGACCTGGCCTGGGCCAATTTCTAGTATTTGCCCATTCTGGCCCAAGTGGCCAGCTGTCAGACCACAGGGCAGGAGATGTCTAGGCCAGTGAGGTTCTCAAGAAAGCTCACTGCTTTCTTAGCACCTTCTTCCTCAGGGGTGCTTTGAGTAAATCAACTCAACTGTGAGTCCTAGATCATCCTTTGCTGCAGATGATTACAATGGACTATCTGTTACTCAGGATTTCTATAGACACAATAGTTTTCCACATCTTGGTTATTCAAAGCATTTTTCCTGTCTCAGTTCAACACCAAAACAATGGCATTAAATTACAGTTAAAGGGCTCCCTGCAATTGATTTACTATTACAGGATCTTATTCCAATCAGCCTTATTTCTGCTCCATGTATATGCACATATTCTGGGGACCATTTCTGAGTCTTCATGATGGGTCATCATCTCAGCTCTGCTTGAGGGTAAGTCATGAGTAGGAAAGCATTGCTACCTTTTAAGTGCTTTCCAAAGCCAGAGGATCTCCACCCAAGAATGGGTGCTCCAATACTGGAGGTTTTTAGGAAAAGATTGGACAACCATTTGTCTGAAATGGTATAGGGTCTCCTGGCTTGAGAGGGGGGTTGGACTAGAAGACCTCTGAGGTCCCTTCCAACTCTGTTGTTCTGTTAAAAGCCAAAGAATTGCTGCCAGCTGAATAGGCAGGAAGGACTCAGCAACCTCTGGCCCTCCGTTTTCTTGCTGCAGAGGCAAACCAGATGCAGAGAGAAACACTCTAGGTGACTTCTAATTCCCTGAAAATGCATTACAGTTTCTTCCTATCTCTTATTCTTTAGAAAGCCTCCCTCTCACCTCACTTTGGCTCTTCTGATGTGGGTACCCTATCCATATATGCATCCATGAATTTGTGTGCATGTCTCTGCCAATCTATTAGGCAGCAGCACCAGAGGGAGGGGCTGGGAGAGCTGGGAGGGAGCTCGGTTCAATTCTGAACACCGTGAGCTATCTAGTCGCACTGAGAAGAAGGCTGGGAAGCTTGAAATGGCCTCATGGCTTGTCCAGTCTACAAGAGCTGATGGACTCATGAGGCATTCCTGGAGTCAGAGCTTTGTTTTTCACTGCCCATTCCAAAATCAGGAACACATTCAGATATCAAACACTTTGCCTCTCAATAGCCACCAACCAAATGGGGTTTCTGCAGCACCACAAATTCAATCATTTCACTTCCACTCCAGTTTGAAAGCAAAACCTCCCAACAGAAAAAGAGCTTTGCTTTCTCTTGGTGGCAAGAATTGCAGGCTTTCAAAGGATCAGCACCACCAGGCAATCCATTGGCTGCTCAGAGCAGGGATTCTGCCTGCTGGGTCATCCCTTCCACTTTCAAATGGCTTCAAGGTGATTGTGGCTAACATCCCCTTGGGATTTGCCTTAAAGCCCAGACTCTGGAACAGGAGTGGGCAGGCTTTGGCCTCGTGACCTCTTCAGGTACTTCTGGCCTTTCTCCCCTAGGCTGGACAGTCCCTCTGGCTCTACTTAGTTTCCAGCTCCACTTTACTTTGCTACTCTCCCCTTTCTCTGCCTGCTGGCCATTTGCCCCTCTCCTCCTTGGAGGGGGACCCTCTAAAATTCATACAATCAAGTGTGGGGGGTGTTCACCTGTCTATAGTGGTCTTTTTATTTGGTGAAGGTTGGAAATTATATTTTTGTTGATGCAGATTAACATTTTATTTTTGCCAGTCATGTCACTGTGATCAGTACAATTATATCTTTTTTTATGTGAACAATATTTGTCTATTCTGTTCTTGCACCTTTGACCTCTGTTTTCCTCCATCAAGCTATTTGCAAATTTCCCAGTAGACATTTTAAAGGTAGTCTACAATTTATAATCATTCATTCAGTGACCATTTAAAATTACAATGTCAATGAAAAAAACGACTTGACCATTTTTTTACATTCATGACTGTTGCAGCATCCCCATGGTCATATGATCAAAACTTGGATGCTTGGCAACTGGCGGTTGCAGTGTCCCAGGATCATATGATCACTTTTTGCATCCTTCTGACCAAGCAAAGTCAATGGGGAAGCCAGACTCACTTATGTTAGTAACTGTGTTAGTATGTTACTAACTGAACACTGCAGTGATTCACTTAACAATTGTGGCAAGAAAGGTCGTAAAATGGGGCAAAGCTCATTTAGCAATTATCTTGTTTAGAAACAAATTTTGGGGTCAATTGTGTTGGTAAGTCAAGGACTACCTGTATTTTTATAAATATGAGGTAAGGTTTATCAAGCTAGACTCAATAATTCCATGTATGGTTTTAAATATTCAATAGATCAATTGCTTTATCAGATATTGATGAATTTCTTTCTCCTTTTTTGAATGTTTGAGATTAGAGTTAGGATATCTATCATCACATTTGCCAGAATTTTCATAGACCACCAGCCCAATGATGAGGTGTTTCCTTCAGTGCTCTAAGGCGCAACTCAGCAGGCCCTGGAGTTTTAAAGCATTTCGAGATTTCCTGATTAGATTTCTATCAATCTAATCTGAATTTGCAACCCTGTTTCTTCAACCTAGAAATGCCATCCTCTTCTCACACAATAGGCTCACTAAAGGGGCCGAATATTCTGCCTTTTCTTTGCTCTCTGTTAGCATTGTCTGGGCTTCATTGATTTTGATTCTGCTTCTTCTTGCCTTGTCAGCGAACCCCGAAGAAGCCCCTTTTCTTCTTCTAAGCATCCTCTGCTCCCTTAGCTCATTCTGAACACCAGAATTTTCTGACAACCTCTCTAAAAATCTGGACCTTTCTCCTGTACTTGTGATTCTTTCTCCAGAACGTGTCCTTTTCTATTCTGCTTCTTTGGCTGTTTTCCCTTTGTTCTCATTTGGATTGTCTGTACTTTTAGCACCTCCTTTTTAAATAATTTCTGTCCACCTTGTGCTCATCTTCTCATTAAAACCACTTTCTTGTAGATATGCTTTCAAGATGAGTTTGATTTCCTTGGTTCCATACCCCACTATTACTGCTGCATTCATTGGGCCTAGTAAGATTTTCTGATTGATTCATTAAACAAGGGCAGTTGGAGTTCCTGTGCTTTCTTCTACTTTCTGAAAAATAAAAGTGCCAGAAAAATAGTAAGTTGGGGATTTCCTCAAAGGGCCATGCTTGGCAGAATTTGCCTGCTAACATATGTCAGGGCTGTTAAAGTCTCCCATCATTACCACTCCATGTATGGAAAGATCTTTGCTTTTGGTAATCACTTCCATACTTTTTCCATAGTTGAATTGTCAGCAATAGATAACATTTATAAGCACTGTTTTTATTCACTGTTCCGCATACTTTAAACAATGTACACTCAACAGCACCAACAAGTGCTTTCCCTTGAATTGTACTGTAGATTTTATAGTTCAACTCTTCCTCTCTTTTTCTAAAACGTTTTTTGAAGTTTCATTTCTTCCTTCTCAGTCATGACAGCCATCCTATCAGGTCTCCAAATAAGATCTCATTTGATCATATTTCCCATATTGTGATGGATAATGCCATGAGCTGAGCGAATATTCTTGATTTTCATTGTGTAATATCAAGATATAGTTATATAATTATTCTGTCTCCTTTATTTCTACAGGATACAAATCCTTATTTCAAATTCTTCTAGTTTTATCTCCAATCTTAATAGGACAACCAAGATTTTGGATATTCCATCACTGGATGTTTTAAAAAAGAGGTTGGACAGCCATTTGTCCAGAATGGTATAGGGTCTCCTGCTTGAGTAGGGGCTTGGACTAGATGATCTTCAAGGTCCCTCCCTATTGTATGTTCTAGGATTCAGTGTAAAAGCTTCTTTATCAACATGCTTTGGTGGAAAAGCTTCTTTGTTCCCTTCCCTCTCTGCTCATCCTTTCTCCCCAGCCCTCCACTCCTCCTCTTCCTCTTCTTTCTACAGCCCATAAGTATTTATCCAAGGTTTTTAGTTGGAGTTGTACCTCAAAAGCTGAAATTGAAAGTTCTCCTGATTAGGGTCACCACACTTCGCCACACATTTTTAACTACTTGTGCCACGCAGCCAATCATTCAAGACAGTGGCTCCTGAAAACAAACATCTCCCACTCCATAGCATTTGTCTAACTGGTCAGTTTAACTGGCAATTTCCCTTGTCCTTTCCAGGCTTGATGAGTGGATGAGAAACCACCTGAAACTCCAGAATATTGATTTCCTTCCAGAATCCACAATGATGCAGTTATAACTATTATTGCAGTATCATCTGTCCCCATACAGAATAGCAGAAAGAGAAAACTGACAGCTTGATAAATCTTGGAAATTGTTCTGTCACATTGCTAATCTGGGCTCCAGAGAGACAAACTTGTTTCATGAGTCGTTGGGTTTATTGTCATCTCTCATTTTTATTCCACATTGAAGGGAATCAGCTACTTCCAAGGATGCCTTTTTTTAGGATGAAGCTGGACTCCCTCTGCCCTTCAGAGGTCCACTCTCCTGACTTCCTTTCTGGGGTCTCTTTCCTCAACTGAAGATTGAGAACCTCTTTTTTTGGATGAGGGTTGGAATTTGATTCTGAAGTCACTCACTGCTCCCAGCTGTCTTCTCCTTCAGGCACCAGAGCCTGCATTTGCTGCAGAGGACTCCTTAATTGTGCTTAGCAGTTGGAGATGCACAACATCAGTCTTCCAAGTTCCCATGGGGAGTGTCCTTCCTCTGTTTTCTCTTGGGCTGAGGAAATAAGGGTTTTCTCAGGGCATGGCCTATCCCTCCTCTGGGAACGCAAGAGGAACACCATTTCCTCCCCCTGGCTCTAGCTCATGCTTCCCACAGCCCTCCTTCCCCCCAACTCCAAAGGATCTATGCAGTATCCTGCATAGGTATAAAGCTTATGTATCCTCCGGTACAGGCATGACTGCTGGCCTGAAGCTTTACCAAGTAGGTTAAGGTGCTAGTCCTGTGGATCCTTGTTTGGGAAGTGGTCCCCTGTGCAAGCATGGAGACATTTGGAAGTGAGCAGAAACATGCAGTCCTCTGTAATGGTCCATATTCCATCATTTTGGAATTTAAGATCAGAAAGAACGACAGAACTTTTGCAGGATGAGGCCCTGCACACATTAGCATAGATGCATGCTGTGATTTGTTGTCCTTCACATAACCAGCAATACCAGTGAGAAGAGCTATATTTAGATGAGAAAACCCTCATCTGCTTGGCCTCATCCGCAATGTTTCCAGGGTGCTGCCGAAACTATATCCAGCAGGATGCCCTTGAAGAAGGCAAGCCAGATTTTTTGGGGGGGGGGATTAGAAGCTCCCCAGTGCAAAAGCCTGGCCAAGAATCAGGCTGGCTGATCAGCATCATGAGAACCATTGGCATGACCTGGCACACTTGCAGGTAGCTCTGCCATCCTTTAGCATAGCTCTACCCCTTGGTTACCCCCAAACTGCTCAGTGCTGTGTCTGATAGCAGGCAGGGTCAGTGAGAACAGGCCACGTAAAGCCCCAGCCTCCCTTGGGTTGATCTAGGAAGCCCTTCTGGGATCAGCAAAGGGAGCCACAATCTGCTCTTCCCTTTTTCTGTTGCACCTCCTTTCTCAGCACAGAACACAAAGACCTGGAGAGGGGAAAGGCAGAGACGCATTATGGAAAAAGAAAGTGGTCCCAAGCCATTAATCAGGCAGAGCAAAGTCCAGGTAAATTGGGTGGAAATGCAGCTCTGGGACCCCTCTGTGATGTCAGCAAGGCAAGAGCAGTGAGCTGTGCTCAGTTATAATGCAGCCATCATCCTTCCAAGCAGCCCCTTGACTGTTTTTGACAAAGATGCCACCACCCCTATTCTGCATATTTAGGAGCTCAGGAATGTAGGGTGAGCAGTGCCAGGTGAACAATTGCCCAGAGCAGCCACAACAAGGCAAGAGAGGCCCCTCTGCTCACCACCTGGCAGCCCTGACCACCATGGGAGTCAGGGGTCAATCTCTGCCTGTCAAGACCTTCTCCCAGGTTGCATTTTGGGGTCCCCTCTGATTAGAGCAGTGGAATCAGAAGGGGAGAGCTAAGTGCTTCCTTACTTGTTTCCCCACTTAATCGATTGGATCTGTGGCCATGCAGAATATTCCGTTTCCTAGGAGACTGTAGAAAGGAGAGCAAATGAACTGCAAGAACTCTTTTACTGGGCTAGAAGCTTCCCTGATGAAAATTAACACAACAAGAATAAATGCCAAAGGAAGCTAAAAATAGCCTGTCCTGAGTCTGCTCAGCTTCTCAACTCGGCAGCCTGAAACAAACCGGGGCCTGCCCCCTCCATTGGGCTGAGACTGAACACCAGGGTTTATTCAACAGGCTGACACATCCATGAAGTCTAGAATTAAAACAATAATTAATATCCAATCAAACCTATTTATTCAAAACTATTAAAGGCTCACAGCATGTGATGCAATCATGTAATCATTTGATATTCAGTGGCAAAACAGGTCAACAGCTCTTCAACTAATGCATTTTAATGGCACTGGGCATTACCCAGTCATACACCGAAGAAGAGAACAGGCTAAAAGGTGTCCTGGAGATCCAAAGCAGCCGCCTCTAAGTTCCCTTCCAGACCTTCCATTCTGTGGTCCCTGATGCCCATGCAGGAATCTGCTCTGCACTGCAGAGACTCCAGGGCAGCCTCTTTTGTGGTGCAAAAGTTCTTAACATCAGGATATTCTTGCTCATGTGCCACCAAAAATCTTTTTCCTTGTAGTTTCTGGTCCTCTCACTGAGAACAGCTTTGTGCTCCATCTGGGGTCCTTTGTATGATATCCCTTCAGATATGTCTCTCCCCTCCATCCTGCAGGCGAGCCCTTCAATCATTCCTCATAGGTGGCGCCTTCCAAGTCCCTGGTCATCTTGGTTACTTTAATCCAGCGAAAATCCTTCATGACCAATATGGCGTGTAGAAAAAAATTATGACTTCTCTTGATTGGCATGCCCTGTTTTTGTTGATGTAGCTCAGGACTGCTTTTGGCGGTTGATTGGGTGGTTTTCCCAAGTACATCAAACTGTTAGCTCATATTCAGTTTAAGATTCATCAAGGCACAAGATCTTTTCTCTATATATTGTTGCCTACTGTGATTTTCCCTAACCTATACCCAGACCCTTGGTTCCCCCCCTTTCCCCCCCATTTCCTGATGATGGCTCTGAGCTAAAGGTGAGGGTGGGGTTGCAATTAGGAAGGCTTAGAAAATCACAAACGCTGCCTGGCACCTCACTGGTGAGCCAGAGGCTCAAAGCCTTCAGGATCCAAGGGACGGTATTGGAGGCTGCTTCAGGTCAGGATGCCTGACAGAGTGACAGATGCTCCCAGCTGAGAGTCCCCACTCTTTCCCCAGATGCAGATGCCATCATCTTCAGGTGGTGATTGTTTACTCACCTCAAAGGGCCAACATGACTCCTCCTTAAGAGGAAAAGCAATTTTGTAGAAACCATCATAATTTCAGAAGAGCCATGGCTTCCTTTACCCCCAAAGCCAGAACTGGGCACGGCTAGTCTAGTGAAGAGTGGTAGCAGGGGAGACATGATAGCAGTCTTCCAACATTTGGGGGGCTGCCACAGAGAGGAAGGGATCAAGCTATTTTCCAAGGTACCCAAAGGCCAAACAAGGAATAATGGATGGAAACTAATCAAGGAGAGATTCAACCTAGAAATAAAGAGAAGTTTTCAACCAATGGAACAGAAGTTGCCTTCAGAAGTTGTGGGAGCTTCATCACTGGAAGCTTTCAAGAAGAGACTGGACTGCCATGTGTCAGAAATGGTGTAGGGTCTCCTGCTTGGGCAGAGTGTTGGACTAGATGACCTACAAAGTTCCTTCCAACTCTGTTAATCTGATTTGATCTGAACTAAAATTCATCTTGTGTCAGACCTGGAAGCCACCTTTTGCATTGGATCTTCAGGCCAGCCACATTTACTACTATGGGAAACTGGGAGGGGGGATTGTATGGAGCACAGGTAATATAAAGTCATAACAACATTCCTTTCTCAGAGAGTCAAGGACATCTTGCCCTGCACCTGGAGGGCTGGAACTGGGAGGCATCTCCAGTTGGGACAGTGCTTTGATTGGACCGTGTGATGGACATGTGGGTGCTGGGAAGAGACTTGGACTTTCCTTTGGGTGGGGAAAACCTGGAAGCTTTCAGATTCGGGTTTTCCCAGATGTGCCAATACATCTCTAATAAAATGGAACTTTGAGGAACTTCAAGCCTTGGAGTCTTCTTTCGTTGGGGGTGTTACTTGGAACCCTGACATCTTGTTGGTTTCTAACCATTGTTGTAGCTTTCAAGATTCCACTCAATCTTGATGGTGCCCTGCCAATGTCACCACAATGTCACTCCACAAAAGCCCAGAATGACCCCCCCCCAGCTACAAAGAGGAGGAGGGGTAAAGAAGCAGGGCTGTAATTAGGACCTCTAGTGGCCTCAGGTGGGGAGCTCCACAATGGGGGCTTGGTCCCTAAAGTGGCAGGAGGGAGCTCCAGCTTGGCAGAGCAAATATTTTTTAAAATAATTTTTATTAAAACTTTTAAACAAGAAGATAAAAACTAACACAAACTAATATAAAGTGAGGAAGAAAAAAGAAAAAGAAAGAAAAGGAAAAAGTGCAAAAAAAAGAAAAAAATGAAGAAAAATAGAAGAAAGATATAAAAAGTGGCACCAGATATTCTTCACAGCAGTTATAAGTACAATTATATTTTAACCTTTCTCTCTAAAATTACATCCTCGTACTCTTTTTTTCTATAATCTATTCTGTCTGATCCTCAAAACCATAAACCACAAAATCATTTTTTCCAGTTATGCATTAAAAGTCCATAAGAGGCTTCTGGTCTCAAATATTTTAATATGTTTGAGATGTTAATATGTCTCAAATAAATGCAGATTTTGTCTTTTCTCTAATAAAAGAAGTCAATTTAGCCATTTCAGCAAAATTGGCCAATTTTACCAACATTCCTCCATCGTGGGCAAGTGTTGAATGTTTCCTTCTCTGTGCATATAGAAGCCCCATTGCAATAACCATCTTCTGAAATAATCTTCGTGGCTTTTTTCCAGCTTTATCCATTAATCCTAAAATAAAAAAATCTAGTCCCAATTGAATTTTGATTTTTAGAATCCTCTGTATCAAAGTATGTATTTGAATTCAAATCTTTTTAGCTTTTTTACACGGCATGATAAAATGTCCCTTCATGTTTGCATTTCCAACCTACATTTGAAGCACCTTTATACATTCTAGATCATTTCCTTGGCATCATGTACTTACGATACATTATTTTATAAAAAATTAAATTTAAATCCTTTTAACCACATATTTTCCTATTGATCCAGCTGTATCTTTCAGATAAGAATAAATGGGGATATCACTGCCAACAGCTCTCTTGGCAGACCAAACATGACCTTGGGATGCCTGGTGGCTCCAGTTGAGGGAGCTGGTGGGCCTGAGACTAAAGGCTCCGCTTATTGTGCCAGTCTTGTATATTCCCATGAAGCTGATTATATTCTGATTTTGAGTGCATTTATTTTAATGTTATGTTCTATACATTTTATTATTTTAAACCATCTTGAGTTTTTATGAAGAAAAAGATGGGGCAGTATAAATGTAATAATAGAGCTGCAGTGGCACAGTGGTTAGAATGCAGTACTCCAGGCTACCTCTGCTGACTGACGGATGACGGCAGTTCGATTCTCACTGGCTCAAGCTTAACTCAACCTTCCATATTTCTGAGGTTGGTAAAATGAGGACCCAGATTGTTGGGTGCAATATGCTGACTCTGTAAACTGCTTAGAGAGGGCTGTAAAAAGGACTGTGAAGCGGTATATAAATCTATTGCTATTGCTAATAAATAAATAACAATAAGACCGTTTCTCTTTATTTTTACAGCATTATTTTACGGTTAACTTCAATCATGAGAACCAGAAAACTCTGGAGCTGAGAACTGAGGATGCCAAGGATTGTGACGAATGGGTAGCAGCTATCAGTCATGCCAGGTAAGGATCTCTGTCAGAAATGCCTCCCTAGGATGGCTCCTGGCAGGCTGAGCCCAAGGGAGGAAGAGTAGATGGAGGGAAGAGCTGCCTTGCTGTTTCCCTTTATCCAAGAGCTTCCGAATGGGCCGCAGCTCAGTACCAGGCCTCGGCCCAGGTTTGGGTACCCCTGACTTAGAGTGTCTTTCTTGGGTTTTGGAGCCTGACTCCTGAGAAGGGCCTGGTAGGCTTTCCTTGGGAAGGGAAGGAGAAGCAGGAGTTACACTTACTTCTTCAGATACCAGGGTGACCGAGGCACCACTGGGAGCAATCCTTTAACTTCTCAAATGGCAGACCACTGAATGGTGGCCAGCTTAAAATAAAGAGGGAATAATGCCACTTCTGTCTCACAAAGAAAGTTTGATGCTGTGGAATCTTTGACTATTACAACGAACAACTTGCCTCCTTCGACAAATATCCTGAAAATTCCTTTGACCTCAGATTAAACCCGATCCCACCCATGAAAAGTATATTCTGTCTCAATCTCTTCTAAAATGTAAGAAAAAAGAATGTTCCTCCTAAAATTCACCTCTTCCTGGCAAATTGTAATGATAAAAACAGCATGAAGGAGCAGGACTGAAGCCAGATAAAAATATTGTCTGGGGATAACTATTTACTTTAAATTTGGGGGCCAGTTAAATACCTCCATAGAGTGCAGCTGAAGGAGCCATCTGACGGTCTGGCTGAACACGTTTTCTTTGAAAAATCCTGGAGAGCAGAAGTGAAGCCAGGCAACTGAAGGAGCTTCAAAAGGGGGAAATCAGAGGAACCAGGGAGCTACAAATCGGGAAGGCTGCCCAGCTCACCATTTATGAATCTAAACAGCATAGATCAATAAAAAGCAAAAACATTCCAAATGAAAGAAAAATAATAATGTAATGTTTGGCCTCCTCAGGCAGTCCAGGCTATTAATAGTCCCTATTTTGGCCATAGATTATCTCTGTCACCAGATGGTGTGTAAGTGCCATGCTCCCACCGGAAACTGGCTGTCCAGGGGGGGCGGGAGCAGAGTGGGGTAGCACCTGGATGGACCAGTCGTCAGATCAACCCCCGAGGCTCAATTTCTTAGTTTGCTGTAATGCAGCTTTAATCACTTCACTTTCTAGTGAGCTTGTGGATTGCACTATGCTGTGGTTTCCTTGGTTATGGTTAACTGAGTAAGCCACATCCTGGCTGAATGCACATACCACACTAAGTAAAACCATGTTCCTGTACTGGCTTTGTGTGATGCATAATCCAGCCTTATTCTTGTCAGATTAGCTGAGCCAATCATCTCTGCGGCACATACCTATCAGAAGTGGGTTTCAAATCCCGTTGCTACCGGTTCACTCGTGGGTGCACTCACACTCACGCTCACAGGCGATGCGTCTGTGCATGCGCAGAGACATCTGGGCGGGTGGGCGGAGCCTCCTGCCGCCGCCACTACCGGTTTGCCCGATCTGTGGCAAACCAGTAGCAACCCACCACTGATGCCTATTACCCCACAACAGTCCTGTGCTTTGCTGAGTCCTCAGTGTCATCACAGGCAGGAATTCAGTGCCAAAATACCAAATAAAATTAATGTGACTTTGAGTATTTAAATCAGTAACAAGCTTAATTAACATCCAGTTTGAAAATAAGGGGAACTAGGCCAGAATCTGTCCTGCATCCCCTTCTGTAATGTTGCTGCACACTAGCCATGGAGGCTGAAGAAAACAATAAAAAGGCATCACACAATGCAGCTTTGCACGCATGAGGGCCAAGGTCCCAGGCAGATGGAACCAAAGCGAAAAGTCTGATCAAGTAGATCAACCTTGATGACAGAAGAACTCGGCCTTTGCCTTCTGGACCTCCTCCCAATCTTTGTTTCTTGAGGTTTTACAGAACTTCCTGTTGGTTTGGTTCACCAGAAGGTTGAGCCTTGACATCCAAAACCACCAGAGAACAGAGAAAATGGGAGAGAACCACAGGAAGTTCCCCTGCAAGGCAACTAACCAGTTCCTCCACCTTGAAGCCAGATCAATGATTTATTTCAATCAGAATAGAGCTGGAAGGGACATTGGAGGGCCTCTAGTCCAACCCCCTGCTCAAGCAGGAGACCCTGTACCATTTCAGATAGGTGGCTGTCCAGTCTTTTCTTAAAAACCTCCAGTGATGAAGCACCTACAACTTCTGGAGAGAAGCTGTTCCACTGGTTTATTGTCCTCCCTGTTGGGAAGTTTCTCCTTAATTCCAGGTTGCTTCTCTCCTTGATTAGTTTCCATCCGTTGTTTCTTGTCCTGCCCTCTGGTGCTTTGGAAAATAAATTGCTCCCCACTTCTTTGTAGCAGCCCCTCAGTATACCCTGGAATACTGCTATCATGTCACCCCTAGTCCTTCTTTTCTCTAGACTGGCCATACTCAATTCCTGCAACAATTCTTCATATGTTTTTGTCTCCAGGCCCTTAATCGTCTTAGTTGCTCTTCTTTGCACTTTTTCCAAAGTCTCAACCTCCTTTTTGTAATGTGGTGACCAAAATTGGATGCAGTATTCCAGGTGTGCCCTTACTAGGGCTTTATAAAGTGGTACTAATGCTTCACATGATTTTGATTCTATATTTCTGTTTATACAACCCAGGATTATATTAGCTTTTTTGGCTGCTGCCGCACACGGCTGGCTCAGGTTTAAGTGATCGTCCACTAGGACTCCAAGGTCCCTTTCACAGTTACTGTTTTTGCACCAGGTTTCGCCTACCGTACTTTTTGGAGTATAAGACGCACTTTTCCCACCCCTAAAAGAGAGTGGAAATGTTGCGGCATCTTATACACCAAATACAGCCATTTATGGCCTCCTGAAGTCCTGCTTCTTGTCCCGTTTTTGCAAAAAACAGGCCCATTTTTCACAAAAACAGGGCACGCAGAGGCTTTGGGAGGGCTGCAGAGTGCTCCTGTGGGCTGGGGAGGGCAAAAACGTTTTTTCTTGCTTACCTCTTCAAAATCCTGGTGCGTCTTATATACCAGTGCGTTTTATAGTCTGAAAAATATGGTAATCTGTACTTGTACCTTTGGTTTTTCCTGTCCATGTGTAAAACTTTGCTTTTCTCCACATTAAATTTCATGTTGTTGGATAGAGCCCATTGTTCAAGTCTGTCAAGACCTTTTTGGATCCTGAGCTTGTCTTCTGGGGTGTTGGCTATTCCTGCTAGATTAGTGTCATCTACAAATTTGATGCGTTTCCCTTCTATTCCATCATCTAAGTCATTTATGAAGATATTAAGGAGTACTGGGCCAAAGACGGAACCTTGTGGTACCCCCACTGCTTACGGAATTCCCTCCATATAGTTGTAGTACCATTAAGGATGATTCTTTGAGTACGGTGTGTCAGCCAGTTACAAATCCATCTGGTGGTGATGCTTTCTATCTCACATTTTTCTAGCTTACTAAGAAGTAGGTTGTGGTCTACTTTGTCGAATGCTTTGTGGAAACCTAAGTATACTATGTCCACAGCATTTTGTTAGTCTAGTTAGTTAGAAACTTAGTTAGTTAGAAACGAGCAAAGTAATAACTAGCAGTCAGCATGGGCTTGTTAAAAACAGATCATGCCAGACCAATCTTATTTCATTCGTCAACATAGTGACTAAATTAGTAGATCAGCGAAATACTGTGGACATAATATACTTAGACTTCAGCAAGGCATTAGACAAAGTAGACCACAACCTACTTCTTCGTAAGCTAGAAAAAAGTGGGATAGATAGCTTCACCACCAGATGGATTCACAACTGGCTGACAAACCGTACTCAACAAGTAGTCCTTAATGGGTCTAAGTCTACATGGAGAGAAGTAAGCAGTGGGGTGCCACAAGGTTCTGTCTTAGGCCCAGTACTCTTCAATATCTTCATAAACGACTTAGATGAGGGAATAGAAGGGGAACTCACCAAATCTGCAGATGATACAAAGCTGGCAGGAATGGCCAACACTCTAGAAGATAGGCTCAAGATCCAGGTGGATCTTGACAGGCTTGAACCCCGGGGCCTATCTAACAAAATGAAATTCAATGTAGGGAAAGTAAAGTCTTACACTTAGGCCAGAAAAACCAAAAGCACACGTATAAACTGGGGGAAACCAGGCTTAATAGCAGTAATGGTGAGAGGGATCTTGGAGTCCAAGTGGACAATCAGCTAAATATGAGCCAGCAGTGTGGCGGCAGCTAAAAAAGCCAACACAATCCTAAATTGCATTAACAGAGGGATACGATCAAGGGAGGTACTAATACAACTCTATAAAGCCCTAGTAAGGCCACACCTAGAGTACTGCATCCAGTTTTGGTCACCACATCATAAAAAAGATGTTGAGACTTTAGAAAAAGTGCAGAGAAGAGCAACCAAAATGATTAGGGGACTGGAGACTAAAACATATGAAGAACAGTTACATGAACTGGGCCTGGCTAGTCTAGTGAAGAGAAGACCAGGGGAGACATGATGGCTGTCTTCCAATACTTGAGGGGCTGCCACAGAGAGGAGGGGGGTAAAGCTCTTTTCCAAAGCATCTGAAGGCCAGACAAGGAACTATGGATGGAAACTGACCAAGGAGAGATTCAACCTAGAAATGAGGAGGAACTTTCCGACAGTGAGAACAATCAACCCATGGAACAGAAGTTACCTTCGGAAGTTGTGGGAGCTTCATCCCTGGAGGCTTTCAAGAAGAGACTGGACCGCCATTTGTCAGAAATGGTGTAGGATCTCCTGCTTGAGTGGGAGGTTGGATTGGATGACCTATAAGGTCCCTTCCAACTCTGTTAATCTGTTAATATTCATCAAGATCAGACAGGCCTTCTCCTACCATTCTCTTGCTGGTTTTAATTTTTATTTCTAATCTGTCATTTACAGTTATGTTTTTGGTAACTTGGGCTATAATTTCTTTCTGCGTAAAGACTGATGCAAAGAATGAGTTAAGCAGCTCTTCTTTCTCTCTTATGCCTGTTACTTACCTTGCCATCTTCTCTCTTTAGTGAATTTACAGTTGACTTTTTTCTTGTTATTTATATGTTGAAATAAACTTTTCTATTACTGGTATTATTTTTTACTTTTGTTGCAAGTCTTTATTCATCCTGAGCCTTTGCTTTCCTGATTTGATGTTTGCAGATTCAGGCTATCTGTTGATATTCTGCCGTAGTTATATGCCCCTCTTTCCATTTTTTGTACTTATCCTTTCTGTCTTTCAGTTTATCAGAGATCTTTGTGCATGGAACCATGCTTGTTTCTTCTTGGATTTCTTGTTTTTATTTTTCAGTGGTATTGTGCTGAACTGGGCTTTTATTATCATATTTTTCAGAGTTTCCCATGCTACTAAATTGTTTTCCCCTTTAGGATTTTTATCCTAAATGATGGTCGTAGAGAATCACAAAAATGCAGGAGCGCCAAAGGGCCACTGAGACCAAGCAATCCCTGGCCAATCTCTGCTTGAATACATCCAACAGAGGGCTGTCCATCACTGGGGGGGGGGGCAACCAGGTTCTGCTGAACTGCGTCTCTCATTCTCCTCTTCGTCCCCTTCGTCCCATGCAGAGTCGTTGGGATCCCTGCATTTCCTTCTTCCCTGAAGTTGTGCAGCCAAATACAGCTCCCACTTTTCCCGGGAAAGGAATGTGAAAACAAACCCATTTTCCTGGAAAGGAAGGATCTTTCCTATCTGCATGTAGCACAAAGCAGTTTTTTCCCCTCTGCATGTCCATGACTGTACATCTATATGGGGGAGGTGTGTGTGTGTCTGTGTGTGTGGTGCAGGCTACACAAACCACACTTTATCTTATCTCTGCAAACTCTTGGAAGTTGCCTTTAGTCAGGCATGGACTGTGAATATAACCTGGTGAGGGTTAGGATGAGGCATGCTGAATTCTACAGCTTAAAGATTCTTTGAAGCATGAATCTAAACCACTGTTAAGTAGTGGAATCCAAATTAAGCAGAAAATGGTCCAGTTTCTTCTTAGATAACTTCAGGAAAAGATGAGCCCACCTCTTCTTGGCTCATTGATTCCACTAAGTTAAGAGATTGTTGGAAACATCCTATTGGAACCCATTCTATGCAATATAAATCCATTTTTCTATATTGGACGGTCTGAGTCAATGAAGAACTGGAGTTAACCTTCTGATCAGGGACATCCTTTGGGTATTGGAGAGTGTGTGTGTATCAGGTTTTCTTCTGAAGATTTCATTTTTAGACCCCTGATTATCTCATTGCCTTACATGGAAGAAATTTCAGTGAGTCCTTCTCAAAGTGTAGAGCCCTAATTGGGGTTTGTCCAAAGCAAATAAACTGGACTTCCTCTGGCAATGTATATTGTGTTTGCCTTTTTAGTGGTCTCATCCCATTGCTGCTTCCTTCTCTTTTCTAACCACTACTATTCAAAGGTGTTTTTCACAAGAGCTACTACTAAGCCATGGCCTGCTTCTTATCCCTCTTCATTTGAGTTTTGCTTCTCAGCAAAACTGAGAAGAAAACTGAAGAATTTTGAACTTATCTCTGTTACATTTCATTTTTCTGTTTCCATCCAATTTCTCCAACTGTTCAAGGTCAGTTTGAACTTTATTTGTTTTCCAAAATACTTGCACTCAATTTTCTGTTACCTTCAATGGCTTCATCCTGGTGATTAATAAAAATGCTGACGCAGAACTTGATACTTCTCTTCTGTTTAATGAAGAAATGTTAATCACTTTTCCATAAATTCTAATTTTATCCAGACCCATTTAATAATTCGCTGATCAAAATATTGTGGACTTGCAGTAGACATAATAGAATTTGATAGTCTACTAATTAATCCTTTGACTTTCTGTACTCAGATGTCGGATCTAGTTCTCCAGGTCTCCTTTTTGAAGTTATGGCTGGCATCCACCTCCGGTTGTCTGGCACCTCAACCATTTCCCAGAATTTCTCAAAGGTTCAGTCAAACACTAATTTCCAGGAACTTCTTAGGAAGAAATTAATCTCCTCCTAAAAAATTATATTAAATTCAAAAGAAGTAGTATTTCCACCAGCTTGTTATCAGTCTCATGCTTCCTCTTGCTTTTTACAGTGGCAGTTTACAGACAAATCCTTTTCTGTTGGGGAAGATTAAACCGAAATAGGAGTTCAGTAAAAGTAACGATAACGTTTCCCCATTTCAGACTCTATGGGGCGGTGCTCATTTCTGTTTCTTAGCCGAGGGAGCCAGCATTATCTGAAGACCCTTCTGTGGTCATGTGGCTGAGGCCCACGGAATGCTGTTACCTTCCCACGGAAGTGGATACCTATTTATCTACTTGCATTTGCATGCTTTTGAACTGCTAGGTGGGCAGGAGCTGGGGCAAAGAACGGGAACTCACCCCATCTCATGGTGCTCGGGTTTTGAACCCTGGCTGTTAGTTGAAAGCTCAGCCTCGTTAATCACTGAGCTATCACACCTTGGATAGGAGTTAAGTATTTCTCCTTTTTCCCTTACCTGCTATCATTTTGCTATCATATAGTTCTTTATTCTGATTATATCTTAAAAAGACCTTTTCCCATCACTTCATTCTGAGCTTTCACAAATCCTTCAGTTTTGGACTGTCTGCATTTTCTATTCCTTGGCAATTTCTGGAAAGTCCTGATATGCAGATTTGGTGTGCATCTGTTTGTCTCTATTCCAAATTGTAGCAATGGTTCAGCAAGCATCAGGCTCTTGTCTCCTGGCAGCGCAAAGCTGCCTCCCTTCTGTCCTTCAGGGATCCATTCTTCGCTCTCTTGCTTAGCAGTTCAAAGCTTATTTCCTCCATTGTTTCAGTCTGATAAATCTTCTGGTCTGACCTTAAGGATGGTCGCCCGTTGCTCCAATATCCCACTTTTCTTCAACTGCTGCCATCAGCAAGGCTCACAAATCAGATGCCTCAAAGGAGCAGAACTTCTGGCCAACAGTGCAACAGCGTGTACAATGGTACAACAATTTTTGTCAGACTGACTAGAATGATAAGTTATTGTACACACTGTCGATACTACTACAATTTTGTACATGCTTCAAAATATGCCAGAATATGCCTAGATTAGGCAAGAATATATTGTCACTTTAAAGTGGTGGGTCAGGGGTCTATCCTGGAAATCTACCAATTAATTGCACTGGTTTCTCAGTTTTCCTCTGTTTCTGCTTGTTGCCTTATCATGGTTTGTACGGCATCTGCTTATTTACTGAGCCATTCTGCTCTTAAGACACACTTTGCAAACAGCAGCTACTTTGGAATGACTTGTTCACCTCATCTAGCTGAGCAACAGCTCAAAATATTCAGCTTTTCTGGTTGTTCCTCTCTTCCTCCTCCTGTTGCTCTCCCCACCAGGGCTTTCTGACTGTACAAGCATCTTAAGCAGCCCACAGGCAGATTGTCTTGGACAACTGGAACATAGCTGGACCACAGCATGTGCTCAACCTCTAGGTGTATGAAAGTGGCATTTGCAGGAGAAATGCAGTAGAGCACAAAGAGCCATCTGCACCTTCAGATCCCTGCGGAGCTTCAATAATCACTACAATTCTTGAATGCTAATTAAACATACAAAGCTGCCTTATACTGAGGCTCACCACTATCTCTCCTCCTCCCTCTCTTTCCTTGATCTCTGAGATCCTTTTAACAAGGCTTTTCCCTTCCTTGTGATGAAGTTGAAAAAATAGTTGTGGGTTACCCTTAAATCTTGCATATTGGATGAGAAATTTCAAAGGAATGGCAGCAAGTTCTCGGCCACAGCAGAAGCCCCTCCTGATGTGTACCCTGTATGAGCCAGACCAGCTGGGCTCCCTTACCCTAATGGCTTTTGAAATGAAACACCGGAAGTGTCATTATTCCAGACCAGCCCTTCCCTTCTGAGCCCAGCATTACTGACCCAAACAGGTCTACAAGATTCAGGCTTGTCTAGACAGACTTGCAGGAGAAAAATGGGGGCCCAACAGGGAACTTTCACGCTGGGGGTGGTTGATGGATCAGTAGTGGACTCCATACAGATGTATTGCTTTTAGCCTTGTAAGATGCCCAAAGTAGCTTTGCGGTGAAATGGGCAGCAATCAAATGTAATAAAATTATGTATATCGAATCCGAGTAAGGGTATGGCTAGCTGATGAGAGCTAAATAGCTTGAAATAGATCTATACTAGTGTCCCTTTATTGCTTTATCAGCAAATTTAAATTTGATACAAAATAGTTTGTCGTGATAGCGACTGCCTGAGGGCTCCTGGATTGGAGCTGAAAGGCAAAAGGGAAGCAGTATGCTACCCCATATTAGGGTAGACGAGGTGCTTCGACAGAAAAAAAACAAAAACAATATATATAATACATATAATAAATATGTGATTCTTAGAGATAGCTATCAAGTAGGAACAGCTTTATATAGATATATAAGATGTGTGTGTGTGTATATATATATATATACATAAGTCTCCCATAAGTCTCAGAATAAACAACACAAAATGTCTGACAGGCCTGAAAGTGATGATTGGAGATTTCATCCCACCATGGCCATTTAACAACTTTATCTACATAGGAAAAAAATTACAAAAATTACAAAAATATCATATATATATATATATATATATATATATATATATATATATATATATATATATATATGCAAAAAATTAAAATCTCGGGTGTTTTCCCGCATCATTATAAATAAGTTGGTTAAAATATTTAAAATCCTAGTTAAAATCCCAGCTTAAAATCTTCTAAAATTCCCTACAGAGCACTCTGCAAGGTCCTTTAAAACCTCAGCTAAAATCCTACCAGTGACTTTAAAGTGACTTTAAGAAAATTGATACTGTGCCTTTACAGGGAGGATATGGGTGTGGCCTACTGATGACAGCTAACGAGCTAGAAATGGATCTATTTAGGTCTCCCACCTAGCAGTTAGAGCTTGCTAGGTGTTAGAAAGGAAAAAAGCCCAGAACCGAGTAGATGTGATTCTACTGAGCTGGAGCTACAAAAAAACCTTGGCTACGTAGGGAAAACCTGGCTAGAACAAAAACATATATATATATATATATATAGTATTTTTCTATCGAGACACCTGGTCTTCCCCAACATGTGGGAGGGGGCATTCTGCTCCCTTTCGCCTTTCAGTTCCAATCCAGGAGCCCTCAAGCAGTCACATTCACGACAAACCATTTTATACAAATGTATATTTTGCTGATAAAGAAATAAAGGGAGACTAGTATAGATCTATTTCAAGCTTTTTAGCTTTCATCAGCTAGGCATACTCTTACTCGGATTCGAACTTGGGCTTCCTGCATGTTTAAGGTGACCAGACGTCCCGCTTTTGGCGGGACAGTCCCGCTTTTGAGCAATTTGTCCCGCGTCCCGCGGCGTTTTAAAAAAGTCCCGATTTTTCATTCTGCCTCCTGAGTCCCCGCTGATGGCTAGAGGGAAAAAAAACTGTTTGAACTCTTGCCGCGGGGCTTCAAAGGGCCGACCTACAGCTGATCAGTGTTAAAAAAAAAAAACCTTGGTATATTTGCGGCGCAAGGCAGCCCTCGTTTCCTGCCGACTCGGAGCGGTAAACAGCGTCTGGTTCAGGGAGCAGCCGGATTTTGCTCTCCATTGCTCTCTCGGTCCCCTGCAAGCTCTCATCTCTCGAGAAGCCCAACCAAAGTTTCCCGCGCCATTTCAGGGAGCGTTCCTCGAGAGACGAGAGCTTGCAGGGGGCCGAGAGAGCAATGGAGAGCAAAATCCGGCTGCTCCCCGAACCAGACGCTGTTTACCGCTCCGAGTCCCAAGCGACAGGAGAGGAGGGCTGCCTTGTGCTGCAAATATACCAAGGTGGAATCCTGATGCCGCCCTTACAGCGGAGAGAAGAAGCCGGATTTTGCTCTCCATTGCAGACACCAGATCGTAATGCACCACCTGCAAAAATTCGAAAATTTCCAAATGTAGCCCTGCCCTCTTACAGCTCTCCTGATGTTCAACTGTTGTCTCTCAAGGAGGATACTTGGCCAGCCTCATGCTTGATGTCTCCCACCTTGGCAGCTTTAAGACTTGTGGACTTCAACTCCCAGAATTCTCCACAATTCCCCAGAATGGGCTCGGCGGGAGTTGAAGTCCAAACGTTGTAAAAGAGCCACAATTGCCCAGCCCTGGGCTAGGGTAGGCTGATGCCGCGCGGATGGGAGGAGGGGCGGGCGACCCAGCAATTAAGTTGTGGTTTGGAGGTATATATGGGGGAAATTATTTGGTTTATTATTATTGATAGATATAATTAATTGATTTGTAAGAAATTGGATTGCATGGAAATAATTGGAATATTCATGTTCATATTGATTAATATACAAAAAAGATAGTTATATAACTAATTGATTTATATTAAAATGTTGAATTTGTATTAAACAACTGTATTACATAATTACATAATTAACCAATGTGAGGATGGATATAAAAATAGATGACAATGGGAAGGGGTAAATATAGAATAGAAGGGAAAAATTGAATTTGATTAAGATTAGAGATGAGGATGAAGGGTAATATTGGTTTTTTTTAAAAATAGATGAGGAATAAATATGGCAAAAAGGAAATATAGAAATTGTAAATTTAATTGAAATAACTAAACGCTGTTTAAATTTGTGAACCAGCCAAATATTCTGTTCAAAGAAAATACATTGTATGTTTGTATGTGTGTTTCTAATTACTGCTATTTATTCATATTTGTTCTCTTTTATTCTTTAAAGTTTAACAATTCATTCTTTATCTTAATATCTTTATATTTGTTTGGGGTTGGCTTTCTTCCCGTTCATCTTTTTTATTGTACAGCAATCTTTCTCCTCAAACCTACCACCTCTCTCTTTTCTTTCCTTCTTACTTTCTCTTCCCCCCACCCTCTTTTTCTCCTCCCTACTTCCTCTTCCTTTCTCCTCCTCCTCCTCTCTTCCTCCCTCTCTTACCCTCACTCCTACTCTAATTTCTCTTCCTTCATCCCTCTCTATTGCTGTATCCTTTAATGCATATGGACTACTCAGAGGGCTGAAAAAGTTATTTTTGACTGGTCCTCACACTTTTGACCAGTCCTCGAACTTACGACTGTCCTCACATTTTACATTTTTGCCCTATCTTGTCATCATGGTGAAGAGAAGCAGTTGTGAAATGAGTGACATGGTTGTTAAGAATGCTGCATGGGCATAAATGTGAGGATGGTCATAAGTGTGAGGACCAGTCAAAAGTGCGAGGACCTGTCAGAAATGACTTTTTTCAGCCCTCTGGTTAGTCCTTTTGTGCATATGGACTACTCAGAGGGCTGAAAAAGTTATTTTTGACTGGTCCTCGCACTTTTGACCAGTCCTCGAACTTACGACTGTCCTCAAATTTTACATTTTTGCCCTATCTTGTCATCATGGTGAAGAGAAGCTGTTGTGAAATGAGTGACATGGTTGTTAAGAATGCTGCACAGGCATAAATATGAGGATGGTCATAAGTGTGAGGACCAGTCAAAAGTGCGAGGACCTGTCAGAAATGACTTTTTTCAGCCCTCTGGTTAGTCCTTTTGTGCATATGGACTACTCGGAGGGCTGAAAAAGTTATTTTTGACTGGTCCTCGCACTTTTGACCAGTCCTCGAACTTACGACTGTCCTCAAATTTTACGTTTTTGCCCTATCTTGTCACCATGGTGAAGAGAAGCAGTTGTGAAATGAGTGACATGGTTGTTAAGAATGCTGCACGGGCATAAATGTGAGGATGGTCATAAGTGTGAGGACCAGTCAAAAGTGTGAGGACCTGTCAGAAATGACTTTTCAGCCCTCTGAGTAGTCCCTATACACATAGCCATGGCCACCCGGTCACATGACCAGCTAGCCACGCCCACCCAGTCACATGGCCTCCAAGCCACGCCCACACAATAAGCCACGCCCACAATGGTGTCCTTCTTACCAATGTTAAAATCTGTTCACCTTACCCTATACACATAGCCATGGCCACCCGGTCACATGACCAGCTAGCCACGCCCACCCAGTCACATGACCAGCTAGCCACGCCCACAAAATAAGCCACGCCCACAATGTCCCTCTTTACCAATGTTAAAATCTGGTCACCTTATGCATGTTAGGCAGTTGAATTAACCTTCTGAGCCACAAGTTCTCCTCCCTTCATCAACTTGAGCCAGGGGAAAGATTAAGCTCAAGCTGATGAAGGGAGAAAAACTTGTGGCTCAGAAGGTTAATTCAACTGCCTAACATGCAGGAAGCCCAAGTTCGAATCCGAGTAAGGGTATGGCTAGCTGATGAAAGCTAAAAAGCTTGAAATAGATCTATACTAGTCTCCCTTTATTTCTTTATCAGCAAAATATAAATTTTCCTGATATATATATATAAGTCTTATGGGATCATATATATATATATATATATGAAACTTGGTTTACGTAGGAAAATACCCGGTTGAAGAAAAATACACACAAAAACCTACAATAAGAGAAGAAAGCATGTGTGTGTGTGTGTGTGTGTGTGTGTGTGTGTGTGTTTCCTCTAGCCAGGTTTTTCCTACGTAACCAAGGTTTTTCTGCAGCCCTAGCTCAGTGGAATCACATCCACTCGATTCTGGGGTTTTTTCTTTCTGGCAGCCAGCAAGCTCTTGCTGCCTGGTGTGAGACTCAAGAGACAGCAAGAGCTTGCTGGCTGCCAAAAAGAAAAAAGCCCAGAATCAAGTGGATGTGATTCCACTGAACTAGGGCTGCAGAAAAACCTTGGTTATGTAGGAAAAACCTGGCTAGAGGAAAAACACACATAAATCCTACGAAGAAGTAAGAAAAATATATATATGTAGGTCTTTGGTTATTCGGGTTTTCTCCTGCGTAAAATTGGAAGTGTCTTGGCGACGTTTCGACGAAGTCTCATTCGTCATCTTCAGGCTGGTGTCTTCGGCTTCGTGCTTCTAGGAGCAATATATATATGTATTTCTCTTTAGCCAGGTTCTTCTTACGTAAAGACCTACGAAAAGAAAAGAAAACATATATATATATATATATATATATATATATATATATATATATATATATATATATATATATATATATATATATATATATATATATATATATATATATATATATATATATATATATATATATATATATATATATATATATATATATATATATATATATATATATATATATATATATATATATATATATATATATATATATATATATATATATATATGATTCCATAAAACTTTTTAATGATAGCAGTTCATCATGCTGGAAGTGAACTAGCACACTGAAAATAATTTGCTTTACAGGAACAACTCGACCCGGGAGCCCACTGTTGCTGTGCAGTGAGACTGGGGGCATCATGAATGCCAGGCCTCTGAAGGGGTTTCAGAGCTGGCAGGAATGAGAGCAACTTTTAACAGCTCCTCTATCTCTGCTGTCTCTGTCACAGTTATGGGACTCTCGCCACAGAGCACGAAGGCTTAATGCAGAAGTACCTCCATTTACTTCAGATTGTGGAGACCGAAAAAACAGTTGCCAAGCAACTCAGGCAACAAATTGAAGATGGAGAAATAGAGACAGAGCGCTTGAAATCAGAGGTATGGAGCCCAGCCTCAAAACGTGCTGCCAGCTGCTCAAAGTGCTAAGGAACTGGGTATTTTGCTATTGTGGGAGCCATTCCGTCATCCCTCCTGCTTCACGTGCAGGGGCCTTGGCCAAACTCCTGCCATCAAGTTGGTTCTTGATGCAGATGATGCAAATGGAGAGCAGATTCTGAACAGGCACCTCGGGAGACATTTAGTGGGTCACTAAACTCCATGACGTGGGCATGCAGGTTCCATGACGTGGGCAGGGGACTTCCTGGGTTGAAAGCCATTGTGACCCAATTGGCTTTGATTAAAAAAACCCTCTCGCTGGAGCTCCTGAGACCTAATGGTAGACATGGTATCAGTGGATAGCAAAAACTCTGCAGTATTTGGAGCAGAATAGAGAACAATTCTGGCAGAAGGACAAAAATTGTGCATCAAAGGATTTTAGAAAAATCTGGCTCCATAATATCTGGAAATGTCCTTTGCCTTTGTTCTGATAGCTTTGATTGTAAAGCCACTTTAAGCCCAGAAGTCCATAATAGGAGACTCTAGGAAAGTGTGACAGTTATTTAAAAAGCCCAAGCAAACCATAATCTCAACCTTTTGATTGATTATGGAGCTTCTGCATTTAAATGTTTGTTGAGCTTCTCTTTGTGCTCTTTGAAGAGCAGATCAAATGGCCCTTTGTATGCATATGCAAATACTGATGATTGCATTGATTGCGTAAGGAGTTGTGTTGTTTTGTTCCCAAGACGATTTGTTTAGACAGCTCTAAATAGGCTGCCCTGTGTGCTCCCCAAAAGGCCCCTCTTGCTCTTTCCTGAGGCTGAGCAGAAGGCCAGGGAAGTGGGCATTCCAGGGGCCAAGCTGGGAAGCACGGGAGCTCTGGGCGCGGTTGGCCTGGGCAGTCTGTCTCATCCCTGGGATGGGGGCATTGTGGGCTGTCAGAGGCACCCAAGACAAAATGGAGGCGACCTCTGCAGTTTTAGCGAGATGGAGAAGACCCCTGTTTAAGCTCTCTCTCTCTTTCTGTGTAAACAAGGAACTGAGCCCATATCCGAACTGGAACACCAGGCCATGGAGAGGTTTATGGAAGCTATTCCATGCACCGGGTTTCTCCTTCTTCAGGAGCAGATCTGAGCATTTGCTGCTGGGTGGAAGAAGGACTCCGAAGCAGGGAAGTCAAAGAGCAGAATTGCCTCAGCGCCACAAGCAGCCCCTGAGGTTTAGTGGCAGCGCTAAATCAACTTCTCTACCCCATTACTTCCTGCTACTGATTTTATTCTGGTTTATTTAAGTGCTGTGCTGCTTTCACATTACCAGATTTTATGTTTAGGCTTACTTTTTACATTTAACTTTCTGGGTGACCCTTCCAGGAGAAGCAGAAATATTAATAGTAAATAAATTCTTCACTGATGCCGTTTCCTTCCCCTGCCCAGTCCAGGCTACAAGAGCGATAAGGAGCCTCTTCCTGCTCAGGAAAGTCCCTTAGCTCAACCTGTGCAACTTTGTGTCGCACCCTAGGCGAAGCCAGTTTCTTGCAACCTTTCCGCATCTGGTTTTTCAGCCTGACCACTGACTGCCCAGTGAAGGCCGGGATTGGGAATCTCATCCTGATGAACCTTATTTCCTCTCCCAGAAGTCATGATCTGAATGGCAGCAGCTGAGCTAGCAAGTTCCTCTGCTTTGCTCCAGTTCTGATTTTTCCCTGAACCAGTATTTCCCTCGCTGCTTGAAGGATTCTAACTCTTTGGTATCTGTTGCACAGAGAAATAAAACCTTTGGCATCTTGTAAGCAGGACTCTTTATTGCTATAGTAGTTACTAGTTATTTGAGCTAGTAGTTATTAAAAGAGCCATGGTGATGCAGTAGTTGGAATGCAGTATTGCAGGCTAATTCTGCTGCCTGCCAGCAGTTCAGTTCTGACCAGCTCAAGGTTGACTCATCCATCAATCCTTCCGGGGTCAGCAAAATGAGGACCCAGATTGTTGGGGCCATAGGCTGACTCTGTAAACTGCTTAGAGAGGGTTGTAAAGCACTGTGAAGTGGTATATACGTCTAAGTGCTCTTGCTATTTATCCTTCCCCTTTCCTGGATTTGGGCTCACAATTCCTCATGTAATGTATCATTAAATCACACATCCCTAAGTTATTAACACCCTTTTAATAGCTGATTGGAGGGAACTCATTCTTTCAAAACTATTTTATAAATTAAAATATAAAGCCTGTTTCTGCTTTTCTCTGTCCCACCAGATTGCCGCCTTACTTAAGGACCATGAGCGCATTCAGTCCAACCAGGCCAACATGCCAAACGATGATGACATTGACATCAAGAAGATCAAGAAGGTGAGGAGCCCCTTTTGCCCCCAGCTTCAGCACAAAATGATGAGGGGTGTGTGTGTAGGAAAAGCCCATGTTTAGACCCATGAGAAGAAGTCTCCTTGCCCACTTCAGATGGCCTCTTTCCTCTCCTCAGGGCCAGAGGGGACCCCCAGCATATTGCTGGAAGACTCTGGTTTCTCTTCAGATAAAGTGCTCATTGCATAAGACATGAGCCCCCCCCCCCAGCCTCTCCTGGTCAATCACACTATTTTCCAGGGACTGAGCCACCAGGCACACAGTCCCCAAATGAACCTCAGTCAAGAGCATTTGTTAGGTTCAACGATTCACCTTGCTCTGCATCCATTCAGCGGCAGCCCACCTTTGGCCATTTTCTCTACTAGAATCTCATCTTGGAGGAATGCTTTTCCTCAGCCCTTTCGGGACATAGTCCTCTGGTGCAACTCTTGATTTTGGGAGATTGGGCTGGCCTGCTTCAGACAGTTATCCCTGTCGTTGGCGGAGCCCTGGGAGCTGTGGCCTCCAGCATTTCACCTGGGGTGAGCACCACATTTGCTGTGCCACCTGACTTAATTTTCTACTTAAGGCCTTTCTGATAAGAAACCAATAAACAGAAACTGGCCTGCTATGCAGCCTAACTAAGTGCTGGCCTCTGGTATCATTTTGATTGGCAAAAATGTTTCATATCATATCAACCAAACAGGTTATTTTCCAGAGAGGAATGTAAGAGGAATATTAAGGACAACAGCAGTAATTAATTAATTGCAGTAATTGTAATTAATACAGAACATTATTAATTAATAATATTACTAATAATATCAACAACAACAACAATGAAAAAGACAGCACAAATCTTCCTAGATAAAGAAAAAGCTTTTGATAACCTGCAGTGGCCCTTTTTACTTGCGGTATCCAAGAAAAGAAATCCTGGGCAGTTCTGGACTGAAAGTCTGTCTCAATGGCAAATGGCAAAAATTCTGGTGTATATTTTCCATAGACTTTCCAATAAGAAAAGGTGCCATGTAAGGAGTCCCAGTCTCTCCCTTATTATTGATCATTGCCTTAGAAATATTGGCAGAAAAAATTGGAGGCAACAAATTCTATGGAGAGGAATACAGGTAATTCTCAACTTACCACCACAATTGAGCCCAAAATTTCTGTTGCTAAGTGAGACATTTGTTAAATGTGTTTTGCCGCATTTCACAATCTGTTGCCACAGTTAAGTGAGTCACTGCAGTTGTTAAATTAGTAACAAGGTTGTTAAGTGAATCTGGCTTCCCCATTGACTTTGCTTATTAAAAGATTGCAAAAGGAGATCACATGATTGTCATAAATATGAGCCAGTTGCCACACGTCTGAATTCTGATCATGTGACCATGGGGATGCTGCAATGGTTGTAAATGTGAAAACAGATATAAATCATTTTTTTCGGTGTCCTTGTCATCTTGAACAATCACTAAATGAACTGTTGAGGACTACCTGTATAAGCTTAAATGTGGTTCAGATGATGGAGCATTAACCATCGCAGAACCATAAACTGCATTAAGACAGTTGATGAAAATAATGCAAGGCTTGGGAGAATCAATGTTCAAAAGCCAAACATAATTTCATGACACTGAACACAAGAAGATTTCCTGTGGAAGGATCTATCTGTCACATAATTGATTCAGGGAAGGACCTGGGATTGCATTTGACAGGCAATAATCTGGAATCCCCTCTCTGGAAACAGGTCCAGAGTTTTCTCCGGGGATGGCTGTGCAGAAGGAAGTGGAAGACCATCATCCAGGATTACATCCGCTCCCCTCACGCTGACAGCATGCGGAAGAGGAATCAGGTGGTCTTCAGCATGTTGGAAGCTGAAGCCGAGTACGTGCAGCAGCTGCACATCCTTGTCAACAACTTCCTGCGCCCACTGAGGATGGCGGCCAGTTCTAAAAAGCCCCCCATCACCCATGATGATGTCAGCAGCATCTTCCTGAACAGGTGAGTCAGAAGGAATGTCAGGCATGCCTCCTTTCAAAACTCAAGAAAGAAAAACCCCGACTCCATTTTCATAGAGAAAGGTACTTTTACTGAGTATGAACTGAATGCAACCAAAGAAAAGCAAGATCTGAAGCAAAAGGCGCGAAAATTACATATAGAAAACATCCCCAAAGCCTTCCCCCAACTGTCCAGCATAAATCATCCAAACCACAATACCCCAGAGGTCATGTGGGTGCGACGTCTGGTGGTGCCATCCTCCTGCTATGTCACAGTAGTTGACCTTGACTTGTTATCAGCTTCAAAGAAACGCTGAAGCAAAGTTTCTCTCTTCTTCTCCACCAGCTCACTTCCCCCCTCCCAAGAATTCCAATAGCTCCCCCCTCCCCCCGTTTCATGGCAGCTGAGCAAGCAATGAAAAAGCGGAGGCTGACATTTGGCCCTCCTGCAGAAGAGACATTATTCCTACAAGAAAACCAAAATGACAGAAAACAGATAATTATAGAATTAAAAGTATGACAATAAGAAATAGATTAAGGTTTATCAGGATATTTGGAGTGAAACAATTGCAGTTGTTTTGGAGCCCATTCAGCTTTAGATAACGGAAAATGTTTTCAGGCCACTACCACAATGCTTTCTAGAGTCCAATATTTCCTTGATCTCAAAATGCTGTTCCCCCTCAATTAGTATGGGGACAGGGGGAAGTTCTTGGTCCAGACATAAAGGGGATGAACACTCTGGTTTTAGCAAACTGATATGAAACACCGGATGAATCCTCCACAAGTTTTTGGGTAATTCCAATTGCACTGTGACTGGGTTAACGATACGGACTATCAGAAAAGGACCCACATACTTGGGTCCAAGTTTTTTCGACTTTTGGGTAGTTTGCAAGTACTTGGTGGAAAGGAAAACCATATCACCAACTTTATAATTCCAACCCTGAATCCTTTTCTTATTGGCTTGGATTTTATGAGCTTGATGTGCTTCATCCAGAGCCTTACATGTTACTGACCAAGTGTCATGTAACTGTTCAATCCACTCAACCAAGGAGGGTATCTGTGGGTTCTCCTGAGGCAACTCCGGAATGGGTACAAAATCTTGGCCAGAGGCCACCTTAAAAGGAGTAAACCCGATACTGCTATGTATGGAGTTCTTATAGGCCACCTCTGCAAATGGCAGCAAATCTGTCCAGTTATCTTGTTGATAATTTATGTAACATCTCAGGTATTGTTCTAACATGGAATTGATTCTCTCACAAGCCCCATTGGTCTGAGGGTGGTGGGCAGAGCTTAACCCTTGGGCAGAGCCTAACAATTCTATGAACTCTTTCCAAAGTGGGAGGTGAACTGAACACCTCTGTCCGAGATTATCCGCTCTGGAGCCCCATGTAATTAGTATACATGTTGGACAAACAAGTTTGCAAGCGTTTTAGTGGAAGGGATCTTGGGACATGGGATAAAATGCACTTGTTTAGAGAACAAATCAGTAACCACCCAAATAACTGTATTCCCCCCCCCCCACTTTCAGGTAACTCAACAATAAAATCCATGGAAATTTCCTTCCATGGGGCTCCTGGTCTGGCAACACTCTGAAGCAATCCAGGTGGCTTCCCAGGAGGTGTCTTTGCAGAAGCACATACGGGACAACTTGCTACGTATGCTTCTATGTCCTTCTTTAGTGCAGGCCACCAGAACTGTCATTTAACTAAATGTAATGTCTTCACGAACCCAAAATGGCTGGCAACTTTGGCATCATGGGCGTGTTGTAATACTGTCACTCTTAGACTGGCGGGAACATAAAGCTTAGCTCCCACCCAGGCAAGTCCTTCTCGAAGCATACACTCATTTGAATGGGCCAAAAACCACTTGTCGGTTTTTAAAGCGTCCCTTAGCTGTTTGCTCAAGTCGCCCGACAAAGTTGGATCTGCTTTCGCCTGGGCTCTAGTAACTACTGGTGCCGCCAGTTGTTTTGAGGAGATAATTGGATGAATCACTTCCTCTCTAACACTATTGTATTGTGGCAGTCTCGAAAGGGCATCTGCCATGAAGTTCTTCCCTCCAGGAAGGTAGCGCAGGGAAAAATTGAATCGTTTGAAGTGCTGAGCCCAGCGGACTTGTTTTGGGGACAGCTTTCGTGGCATTTTCAAAGCTTCTAAGTTCTTGTGGTCAGTCCACACCTCAAATGGTTGCTTAGCCCCTTCAAGGAAATGTCTCCACATTAACAATGCCCAACAAACAGCAAAAGCTTCTTTCTCCCATATGGCCCATCTCCTCTCAGTCTCTGATAATTTCCGAGAGGTATAGGCACAGGGTTGCAGCTTTCCTTCTGTGTTTGCTTGAAGTAACACCGCCCCAACGGCTACATCGCTGGCATCAGCCTGTACAACAAAAGGGGCTTCCATGTCAGGATGTTTAAGGACTGGTTCGGCAGCAAACAGTCATTTTAGTTTCTCAAACGCTGCCTGACAGTCCATAGTCCACTCGAGAGGCCGAGAGGGCTTTGGCCTCTCTTCTCCTTTCGTTTTCAGAAGATTAGTAATAGGTAGTGCAATTTTTGCGAACGAGGGGATGAATTGTTGATAGAAGTTAGCAAACCCCAGGAAACTGTAGTTGTTTGTGGGTGTGTGGGGGGGCCCATTCCAACACGTCCCGGACCTTTTTGACATCCTCCTGCCAATGCTCAACATCTATCAGGAGTTTGTTCGGAACCACCAGTACAGCCTGCAGATCCTGGCCCAGATGAACCTGGGGAGTGGGAGGGCTTGGCCAGATATGACCCACTCCTGTGCAGCTGCGTCAGGGACTAAGGGAGATAGTGTCTTTCTCAGGAATCAAGATTGAGCAGAAAAGGGATGGAATCCAACTGGTGTCTTCCAAGTCTCTTTGGGAGGGAGGGAGGAAATAGCCACATAATTCTCTTTTGAGGATCTCCAAGGAGTTTTCCCTTAAGAAGGTCTGGGCTTCTACTCTCTCATTTCCAAGGTGACAGGATGTGAAATCATGGATTTGAGTTCAGGAAAGGCACATTCCAGTTGTGCTTCCTAAACAAATAAGCAGTTTGATAGAGGAATTCATGATGGAGAGGGGTGTACTTAAGGGGAGCGTTGGCTGCTTCTGAAATTGATCATTAATCTGGATTCCTGCACAAAGTTGGACCAATGGCTTTGATTGCTCCTTCCAAGACTACAATTCTGTGATCCTATGGGGGATTGTAAGTGGGGTGGGAAAGGATCAGCTAATCTGTGACACTCGGAGTCTGTTGGCAACACTTTGCTACTCTCCAAAATCATACATGGGTGATGCTCCCGTGTGATTGGCTGCTCTCCCAGACTTTCAGATTTGGGGACAATTTTCCTTTGATTCAGACCAGTGCAGAGAGCTGAGTGAGGAAAAACTCAGCACGCATCTTATCCTCCTCTATTATGCACTATCCAGCAGCCTGGGGGCAATTAACATTTTCTTCCCAGCAAAATGAGTTTTCATAGGTGATAAGCCAAACGTCCCCCCCCCCACCAGTTTTCAGTTCCTAACTTCCTGGCCCACATTTCTTTCTCTTTTAGTGAAACCATCATGTTTTTACACCAGATCTTCTACCAGGGCTTAAAAGCACGCATCTCTAGCTGGCCAACCTTGGTGCTTGGTGAGTGTCAAGAAACTTGCTGTTTACCCTGTTCGAGATTAAACCAAACCCGAAGGACCTTCAGCAAAGTGCACGGGGCCTGGTTTCACCATTCCATTTCCATCTCCCCTCCTCATGGCCAGGCTCCCAATCCAAGCAAACTGAATATTCTGAGCACCCCCAGATTTGGGAAGGGAGATTCTTCTGCAGCCAAGATCTGTTGCTCTTTTCATCTCGGATTTCCCTCCAAACTTGGGGCTTCCTGCCCTTTTTATGTAGATGGGCTATAAGAATCTACACACACACACAACTGTTTGCCACTACTGAGTTGAGTCCATCCGCCCTCGACAGGAGAAAGTGATGCTGGCATGTTCACTGCTCTTCTGGCTGAGCTTCATGGTGCTGCCTGGACTGCGCCTGAGCCCGTCCTTGCCAAATGGCACATCCAGATTTTGAATATGTTGCATGTGATAAGCAAAGTGGCTGCCCACTCCCCACAATTTTCCTGCCCATCACACTATATCAGCAGGAGGGTATGTGTGGGGGCAGGGGAGCCCAGAGGAGCACCTCAAGGCTCTTTTGCAGGTCTTCTCCCCCACCCCCACCCACTGTTCCAGGGCTCAAAAAAGGCTTCAGAGAGAGATGGGATTCATGTTCTGAGAGCCCCTTTTCTTTCAGACTCCTCTCCCTTCCTTTCCTTTCCTTCCTTTGCTGCTTCCAAATTCAGCATGGCTGGTTGGGAAAGGGGCATTCTTCAGTAGTACATTATTAGTGCCAAAATAGGAAGGGGTTTTCATGGTTCTCAGGACACTGTAAACACCCCCTCTAGAAAATGATCTGCCCCAGCAATCCCAGTCTACAGGCGCCTCTTGCGTGAGGCTGGCTCAGGGACGCCGCCCGTGCCATCTCTCCCAGCACCGAGAAAGAGGGATCTGGATTGGGACATGTCTGGAGTGGAGCTTCACTTCCTCCACCCGAGCTCTGATCCCAGGGAGAACAAGCCCAGAGGGCAGCTGGGAGGGGATGAGATCTTTGATTGACACTGCCACAACCCCATTTAACGTTTAAAAGATGTGAAAGGACACAAATGGGATGTGGCATTACCCTGCATTCTCACTCAGAGTCTGCCCCTCCCCCCCAAAATGCAATGGCCAAGCCCTTTGCCCTACCAAGGAGTTTCCCCCAGCAGAGAGAGACTCTGCTGCCTGCCCAGGCCGGCCTTCCCCCCTCCCCCAGCCACTCACTGCCTGCCTGCCTGCCTTTGCCCGCAGCGGACCTCTTTGACATCCTCCTGCCAATGCTCAACATCTATCAGGAGTTTGTTCGGAACCACCAGTACAGCCTGCAGATCCTGGCCCACTGCAAGCAGAACCGGGATTTTGATAAGCTCTTGAAGCATTACGAGGCCAAGCCTGACTGTGAGGAGCGGACGCTGGAGACTTTCCTGACCTACCCCATGTTTCAGGTGAGGTTGTGGGGCACCAGGTCAGCTTGGGCACTGACATAAAGCCCCATTCGGGGTCCTTGTATGGTGTCCTGGAAATGCCACCCTGAAGGCTGGACACAGATGCTTCAGCACAGTCCTCTGAAGTCTGGGGGGTGGTCTTGTCTGGGCAAGCCAAAGCACCAACCCAGTCCCTGGTTCTCTTCTCTCTTGTGTCTCCACCAGATCCCCAGGTACATCCTGACCCTGCACGAGCTGCTGGCCCACACGCCCCACGAGCACGTCGAGAGGAACAGCCTGGACTACGCCAAGTCCAAGTTGGAGGAACTCTCCAGGTCAGAGGGGCTAAGGGCTGCCTTGTGGGGAGGGGCTGGCAGAATGCGGGCAGCAGGCCCTCTTGCACCCAGGGCCCCCTCGGCATCCACCACTGAGGTGGGTCCTCTCATCTATTTCCTCATCGGCCACCCTTTTCTCACAAGGAAACCGGCAAGAGATTCTGCTTGATGAAGCAGCCTCTCCATGAGGCTTTTACGGCATGAAGAGCCATTTGGGTTTCCAGTCGGTGCTCTGAGTCCTCCCTCCGACTCTGAAGCCCACAATACAAAGATCTCCATCACCTTTAAAGAATTCTGAATTTCTCACATTTTTGTATAATTATCACTTTGGGAAAAATAAGCAGCCATCTGCACTTAAGCAGAGACACAGAGTACAGGATGTGTGAAGCAGATAATGACAAGGCAACATATGTTATTTTAGAAATGCAGAGACTTTTCTTCCAAAATGCCTTTCAGGGAGAAAAAAAGCTCAGCTCCCTCAAACAGCTGATAGCTCCTGCTTGCCCTTCATCTTCGGTCCCCCCACCCCCCACCCCGAGCGGGCCCTGTGGCTCCCAGGTTTCCCTTTGAGGCGAATGCCCAGATGAACTGCCAGCTTTGCCCCCAAGGACTCTGGGCCGGGGGAATCTCTGGCTCTCTCCCTCCTGTCCTCCAGCTGCACTCTCTCAGCCCTCAGCTCTCTCAGCTAGGGACAGCCGGCAAATCTATGATGGTGGGAATTATTGTTGTTTAGCTGACCCTCTTCCTTTTTCAAACAATTACATTTTATTAAATATTTATTAAAGATGAATCATTAATAAATTTTATTAAATATTTTTGCTAACTAAAAATAATACAGATTTAAAGAAAAAAGCAAAGTCAAAGATGATAAGTAAATGGGGAAAAAAGAAACAGAAAAAAGATACAAAAGAGGTTTCTGATCTTCTTTACAGCAGTTAATGCATTTATATTTTGTCCTCTCACTCTAAAATAATCCCTTCTTTCCATTTTCTACCCCTTCTGATCATGAAATCCCCAAATCACAGGTTCATTCTCTCTGCTTTCAGCAAAAAGTGTTCCATAAAAGATTTCCAAATGTTGTCATTGTTGTCTTTTCCCTGATCAAAACAAGTAAATTTTGCAATCTCTGCCATTCTGCCATCTTCACCACCCTACTTCCCTTAGGGGCATTTCAGAGTCTTTCTATCTTGGAACAAATAATCTCGCTGCAGCTGCCATGTATAAAGCCACTGTCCAGCAAGAAAAACCCTGGTTTCAGGCTGACTGATCTCTTCCCATGCAGGATAATGCACGATGAAGTCAGTGAAACAGAAAACATTCGGAAGAACTTGGCGATCGAGCGGATGATTACGGAAGGCTGTGAAATCCTCCTGGACACCAGCCAGACTTTTGTGAGACAAGGTAGCCCATGAGTCTTCTGGCCACCAGAGCTCCAGAAAGAGCTGGAGATACTCCAGGAAAGGGCAGTCCCAGAGGGAGCCCTGAGGAGGCTCAGCAGTTCCTCTTTCTCAGGCAGCCCAGGGGCTTGTCCGGAGAAGTTCAAGGCTGGGAAGTTCAGGACAAGAGTTATTTAAGCAAAAAATCTGCTTCTATCGGAAGGCCTGACGGCCATCAAGGAATAGACCGATTCCTTTCATGGGCTGCCTGTCACCATGCCCACAGATGAATCCACTGGGGAAAGGCTCCCCAATTTAGAACATGAGGGGTTCTATAGCTTTCCTGCTGCTGGTCCTGCTAAATGTCAATGGCTGGGAGGATCAGTACACTTGCACGTTTGACCGGTCAGACCATTGCAGGAAGTTTTCAGTCCTGTTCTTTTCAGGTTCCCCCTCTGTCCACCCAGACCTGCTCTGAAAGCCTTGGGCATAGGTTTGGGCTGCACAGGGTCCCCCCATGGGCTGCCACCTGACCTGCTGTCTTTAGGTGCTACTAGGGAGGAGCTGGTGTCCCCAGGGCCGAGGGCTGTGACGGCAGTGCCTCTTCTCCCGCAGGGTCCCTCATTCAAGTGCCAATGTCTGAGAAGGGGAAAGTGACGCGTGGACGGCTGGGCTCCCTGTCCCTGAGGAAGGAGGGGGAAAGGCAGTGCTTCCTCTTCTCCAAGCACCTGATCATTTGCACCCGGGGCTCTGGAGGGAAGCTGCACTTGACGAAGGTGAGAGAGGCAGAACGTCGAGCAGCAGGTTACTCTAGAATATATTTGGGGTGTGTGTGCATTGGTCTCCAGCCTCCCATACAGAAGGCCACACAATCCTTACAGAAGCTACTGTACAGTGAGGGAGACACACACACCCCCGGTCATGACTGGAGGCTGCACATGGCAGCAGGATGCCAAGTGCATATGACAGACAGTAACTGAGCATTTCTCGTGGTGTGGAGGAGACGTAGCAGGAGGGTCAGGGAGCAGTGGGGATACGAGAGGCTCTCACGTAAGGCCTCCCCTGTGCTTTCTCCAGAATGGCGGTGTGATTTCACTCATTGACTGCACGCTGGTGGAAGATACGGAAAGCACGGATGAGGACCGTATGTATCCCTGGAGCAACCCCACCCTCCCACCCGCCGCTCTTCCACCCAGCCCAGCTTACATTTGACCCAAGCCCCCCCACCCCACCCTTAAGCTCTTTCCTGGTTCCCTGCTGTCCTCTGCAGCCTTAGCAGCACTGGGGTCTCCTGTCCCCACATAAGCCCTATGCACTTACACAGCCTCTCCTCCTCCGTTGACGCTTGACATGAGCATACTGGGAGTAGGGAGTCCAGAGAGAGTCTGCCTCAGGAGAGACTGTCTGGCTGCCATTCCCACATATCTATAAGGCAGGAAGCCAGGGAGAGTGCAGCAGGTAGCTCTAGGAGAAGAACCACAGCCTTCACTGGCGTTTCCCACTGCTAAACGAAGGTTTTTAATGGGGTTTCCCACTTCAAAGAAAGCCTCAGTTCATGACCCTGGGAGCTGATCTCACAAGCACAGCACAAGCCTGGAGCTGCTGTGGGGAGGAGGGGAACATTTCTCTCCTGCTCCCTTCCTCCAAGCGCCAGCTGCCTCATCTGTCCCTCTCAGAATAACAGAGCTGGAAGGGACCTTGGAGGTCTTCTAGTCCAATCCCCTGCTCAAGCAGGAGACCCTATACCATTTCAGACAAGTAGCTGTTCAATCTTGACTTGAAAGCCTCCAGTGATGGAGCACCTGCAACTTCTGGAGAGAAGTCGTTCCACTAGTTAATTGTTCTCACTGTCAGGAAATTTCTCCTTAATTCCAGGTTGCTTCTCTCCTTGGTTAGTTTCCATCCATTGTTTTTTATCTTGCCTTCTGGTGCTTTGGAAAATAGGTCAATCCCCTCTTCTTTGTGGCAGCCCCCCAAATACTGAAATACTGCTATCATGTCACCCCTAGTCCTTCTTTTCAAAAGCCTAAAGGTAAAGGTTTCCCTCGCACATATGTGCTAGTCGTTCCCGACTCTAAGGGGCGGTGCTCATCTCCATTTCAAAACTGAAGGGCCAGCGCTGTCTGAAGACGTCTCCGTGGTCATGTGGCCGGCATGACTAAACGCCAAAGGTGCACGGAACGTTGTTCCCTTCCCACCAAAGGTGGTCCCTATTTTTCCACTTGCATTTTTTACCTGCTTTCAAACTGCTAGGTTGGCAGAAGCTGGGACAAGTAACGGGAGCTCACCCCATTACGCAGCACTAAGGATTCAAACCACTGAACTGCCGACCTTTCAATCGAAAAACTCAGTGTCTTAGCCACTGAGCCACCATATCCATCTTACCTTTCACAAGCCTAGCTGTACCCAATTCCTGCAACTTTCTTCATATATTTTAGCCTCCAGCCCCCTAATCATTTTTGTTGCTCCTCTCTGCACTCTTTCCAGAGTTTCAACATCTTTTTTATATTATGGTGACCAAAATAGAAGCAATATTCCAAGTGTGGGATTACCACACTTTTTATAAAGTGGTATTAACACTTCATGTGATCTTGATTCAACCCCTCTGTTAATACAGGCTAAGATTGCATTGGCTTTTTGATGGCGGCAGCTGCACAATGTTGGCTCATATTTAAGTGATTGTCCACTGGGACCCTAAGATCCCCTCAGTTACTGCTGTCACACTCTTGCACTAGCAGTGAAAGGGTGGCTGGTGCACAATGAAGGAGCTGCCCTTTCAGTCTTTAAGGAAAAGGAATTTTGCACCAAAATGAATGTCCTGCCACACAAGTTGGAGGCTAAAGGCCCAGCCCAGCTTATTCCCTTCCTTTCACTTACCCCCATGCTTTCTCTTCCCGTGATCATCTTCTTAAATTGTTTCTCTCCTTCCTCAAAATAACAACATAAAGGATCTGGGCAAGATACGGAGCACCTTGACTTCAAGATCATGGTGGAACCTAAAGACAGCGCACCTTATACCATAATCCTGGTGGCATCATCCAGGCAAGAAAAGGCTGCATGGACCAGCGACATCAGCCAGGTGAGGAAAGAACAGTTACACCATGAAGAACCAACACTTTCTTTCCAGGCAGGGTTAGGGATGTTAGGACCTGGGGCTGTAGGAGAATCCTTCACTGTTTTTCAACATGCAAGGCATCCTCTGGACTAAATCAAAGATGAAGAATGACATTTGGAAGAGGAAGTAGTTGCCGAATGAGCCAATGCTTACAAGTGACACACACATCTCCCAAAGATCCATTGGGAAAACCAGCAGAGCACAACCGCTTCCCAACCCCCCTCCTTCCTGCTTCCTGAAATCTCTTTTCCCTGTTTCAGTGTGTAGACAACATCCGATGTAATGGCCTCATGATGAACGCCTTTGAAGAAAATTCAAAAGTTTCTGTTCCGCAGATGATCAAGTAAGGAATGCAGTTGCCTTTGTCTAGAATTGTTGGGGGTATTTTTGATGCAACCCCTAATTTATAAAGGCTTCCTGCCAACAAAGCCATCAATAACACAGGGAGTTGGTACCAGAAGTTCTTCTGGGTTAATTGCTCTATTTTGAATAGCAAAGTGTGGACTGTGCTCCAGAACTATGTGAGGACAGGGCAAAAACTGTGGCACGTGTATCTTTTCAGGCAACAGAGATGCCACCAGTGTCTTACTGGCCTGAACCTGAGAGATGGAGAGAAAACTGGTTTTTTTTGGCTGGAGCCAAAAGTCTTTTAGAATAACAGAATAACAGACCTGGAAATTACTTGAAATTATATCAATTTCTCTAGCAAGTAAATGCAATTTAAATGGAAGAAATGAATTAACTATAGCTGGATTGTTATCTATTATTTAATAATGTTGTAAACCATTTTGGGATTTTCTGTAATAAGAAGTAGCATGAACTCATTTCAGAATGGTGGGTCTGCACCCAGACTGCAAGCCCCAGCATCCCAGCCAGCTTCCTCTCCAGCCCTTGGAGGTTCAGGCCAGTGAGCATCTCTGGTGCCTGGAAAGCTACAGTCACCACAGACGAGGCCGATTGGCTGTGCTTCCTCTCTCTCTGTTCTCCAGGTCAGACACTAGCCTGTACTGTGACGACGTGGACATTCGATTCAGCAAGACCATGAACTCCTGCAAAGTTCTCCAGATCCGCTATGCCAGTGTGGGGCGTCTCCTGGAAAGACTGACAGACCTGAGATTCCTCAGCATTGACTTTCTCAACACCTTCCTGCACTCATACCGGGTCTTCACCACGGCAATGACTGTGTTGGACAAGCTGATCACCATCTACAAGAAACCAATCAGTGCAATTCCTGCTAGGTGAGTCTTTGGCAGCCACATGGGTGAAGCTCAAAATATGGGGGAGAGAGAAAGAGAGAGAAAGAGAGAGAGAGGAGAGAGAGAGAGAAGGAGAGAGACTGAAAGATTGAGATCAGCTTCCTTCTGGTCTGAGGGACATTTGATAGGATATCTGGGGCGTCTTGCTTTAGTGAGATGAGAGCTACCAAGGAGCCTCCTGCCTACTGTGATTCTTGAAATATATCAAGCTGGGGCATGCCATCTAAAATGCCGGGTAAGATAATTTCCCAAAGAAAGGCAGGTCAAATCCCATATGAAATAGACCAACAGGATCCCAAAAGTCATGAAAAGCCACTCAGATTAGTGCAGGTTTGCTTAGAGAAATGGAAGCGCCCAAGGCTGATTTCCCCCCACCCCCAAGGATTGGGGCTGCTTGATGAAGCTGCAACTGAAAGTATCTCATCAGTCCTCCCCACTTCAGATGGGGCAGAGATATAGAGTGGAGCCTCACTATACCCTTGGTTCCTACCTAAGGTCCTGGGAAGCCCTCTTTCCATCCAAGCCCAGGACTTCTCCAAAAACGTTACCCAAACCTCCTGGGGGTGGAAATTCAGCTGGGGCCATCCGGGCCTTTTCAGATGCTTCTTTGTTTCACTGATTTGATTGTGTTTACAACACCATGCATGCTTAATAGAAAGACAGAAGGAATAAGTAAGACAATATTCAGAAATCTAGAGACAACCTTTGGCAGAAAAATTCCTCCCAAGCCTGAGAGAGGCAGCCCAGTGTCCTAAGCCCCCAGCTCGGTTTGGCAGGAGAGTTAGAGTTCGACCTGGGGGCTTCTTCATGGATCAATCCCACTTTTTCAGCAGCATCCAGCATTACAGCCCCCATTAGCATGCGAAGCTTTTCACTGTGTGGCTGGCAGTGGCCTGCTCCCTCTGGCCTGGGGAAACATGGAACCTGCCTGCATCATAAAAGCTACAAGTAGTTCTCCATTTAAAACCAGACTGGAACTTCTATCACCAAACAATGCACTCATAAAGCAGGCCACCGTCTAGTGGTGGCAATCCTGGGACCTCCTGGTTTGTGTTGTTAATTGAATACTACCTGGTCTTGGACCCTCCTTGGCATCCTGGCCTTGGTCCTCCTCAGCCTGAGCTTCAGGAAGGCAGGGGCTGCCTCAGCTTCCTCCAGCCGCCGGCCTGCTTGGTCAGCAGCAGAAGCACCAAGATGGCAAAGGTCAACTGGGCCAACAGGGACCCTGGTGTGTGGGGGGCCGAAAGGGCATAGATGGGGGAGAGGCTGGTGGAAGGAGCCGAAGCGCTCCTGTGGTCATAAATTGCGGGTGGGCTGCCAAGTGCCTGAATTTTGATCATGTGACCACAGAGGGTGCTTGTAGCAGCCATAACTTTGGGGACTGGTTGTGAATCCGTCCATTCAGTGCCTCTATATCTTTGACTGGTCACTGAACAAATAGACTGCCTGCACTCGGCTTATGAATCCTCCAAGGCAGGGGTGAAATGCTCCCAGTTCGGACCGGATCGCCTGATCCGGTAACGATGGCGGTAGGTGTTTCGGAGAACTGGTAGCAAAAATCCCTGCCCCCCCCCAAGCCCAGCTGAGCCGCGCGATCATCAGAGGCTTTTTAAAAATTATTTTTAAAAGCATTTTTTCCACAACCTCTTCAGCCAAAGAGGTTGTAGAAAAAATGCTTTTAAAAGCTTCTGAGTATCCCAACTGAGTTGTCTGACCGACAGAGGCTTTGTTTCTTTTAAAAACATTTTTTTAAAAAAAACATTTTTAAAAGAAAAAAAGCCTCTGCTGATCAGGCAACTCAGCTGGGATCATCAGAGCCTTTTAAAAGCATTTTTTACAACCTCTTTGAAGAGGTTGTAGAAAAAATGGTTTTAAAAGTTTTTTTTTAAAAAGTTGGCCACGCCCACCTAGTCACATTACCCACCACCACCACCAAGCCACGCTCACAGAACCGGTAGTAACAGATTTTAGATTTCACCACTGCTCCAAGGATCGGTGCTGCATCCAATTGCAGATCTCTGGAGGGGTTTTGGCCTGATTGAGTCTCACCATTCGAGGTGGGGGGATGAACCGCCACTCCTCAGCTCCTGATCTTCTCCATCCATTCTGTTAATTCACCTGCATCTCACGGTAAAAGAAGAGGCCTGGGGAAAGGGGGCCCTGGACCTCACCTTTTTGAACTAGCTCATACTAGTTGAATTTTCTTCTAATGGGATTTGGGGCTCACACTCTTCTCTTGGGAGATTATGTAAAGTCATGCGGTGTTTGAGGAATTCAGGCAGTTGTGTCATTAAGGGATGCAACGTAGAGGAGGAAAGAGACGCCCTGGTGAAAGCTTTGTCCCTGGATGTCTTCCGCCAGGTCCCTGGAGCTTTTGTTTGCCAGCAGCCAGAACACCAAACTCCTCTATGGAGAGCCCCCCAAGTCTCCACGTGCCAACCGGAAGTTTTCCTCCCCTCCCCCTCTGTCCATCACCAAGTCATCCTCACCAAGCCGGAGGAGGAAGCTGTCCTTGAACATTCCCATCATCACAGGAGGGAAGGCCCTGGAGCTGGCGGCCCTGAGCTGCTCTTCCAATGGTTATGCAAGCATGTATTCCTCCGCCATGTCGCCCTTCAGCAAAACCACCGTGGACATCAACAAGCTTTACGTCTCCGGCAGCTACTCCAATAAGATATCCGACGAGGGAGAAGGGAGCACTGAAAAGGCAGAGGAAGCGCTTCTGAGCAAGACAGGTGACTGCCTTTTGGGGGGGAGGAGCAAAAGGTGGTCAGGAGGAGCCCAAAAGGGACGGTTTCAGCTTCTGCTCTCTGACCGTCCAGGAGCCAGACAGCAGCTCCGGGGGTGGAGCTCTCTCTTTTCTCACACGCCAGGCTCAGTGGAAAGGTGCCAGGTGGGCGGGTAGATGTGGCAGTGAGAATTCATACCCCCCCCAAATCTCAGGAGACAGGCCAACCTGGGAAGAGGTTTGGGACCACCTTCTCCTGGGCATCGCAGGGCTTTGGATTCCTGGTGCTGCTTTCTGCATTGAGTTAATGCTAGTGGCGCAGCAGACTAAAGCACTGTTATTAACATCAGCTGCCTGCAATTACTGCAAGTTCAAATCTCCCCAGGCTCAAGGTTGACTCAGGCTTCCATCCTTTCTAAGGTAGGTGAAATGAGGACCCAGTTTGTGGGGGCAATAAGCTGACTTTGTATAAATATACAAAAGAATGAAGGCTATTGCTGAGCACATTGTAAGCCGCCCTGAGTCTCCGGAGAAGGGCGGCATATAAATTAAAAAAAAAAAATTCGGATGAAGAGATCGGACAGACCCAATGGCTTCTCTCCCAAATACCTGGGTGAATCTGCTGAAAGCAGAGAGGGGCTGACAAGCATGGAACCTTCAGCCACCTTGCCTTCAAAGCCTCCTTTTCCTCCTCCTCCTTCTTCCTCCTGTTCCTTCCTCCTCCTTCTTCCTCCTCCTCTTCCTCTTCTTCCTCCTCCACCTCTCCTCCTTCCTGCTCCTGCTCCTCCCACAACTTGTCCATCAGGAACATTTGGGAGAAATGTCTAAAGCTGTTGCTGCTTCTTCTGCCAGGCTCTGAAGAGTCTCCCCGAGAAGATTCTGCCTTTGAAGCAGCCCAGAGTGAGGACGCAGACCCAGAGGCATCGCCCACCAAGTCTCCAACAACCCCTAAACTGGTCAGAGGCAAGAACTCTTCAGGTAAGCTGGCTGTGGGGGAGGGGGAGGGGCCCCAGAGAAGCCATCTTCACTCTTGGCAGGCGGCCACTCTGGGGCTTTCTAACAGGGAGCCTCTGTGGGTGAGGCTGATTCTGGCCCCCGTGGAGCCGCAAAGGGTCAGGGTCAGCCTCTGGGGGCTGCTTTTCCCAAGTGGGCAGGGTTTCTGATCCACCCAGGAAGCCCATTGGAGAGATGTGCCAGATGGAATCTGGATTCAGATCCCAATTGCCTCCCCCTGTGCAGAGTTCCCTTTGTTCTCCTATAACAATGGAGTGGTGATGCCTTCTTGCCGAGATTTGGAGAACAGCCGCAGCAGCTCTCTCTCAGCTGCCTCTGCATTCGCCATTGCCACCGCCGGAGCCAACGAGGGTACCCCGACCAAAGAGAAGTACCGCAGAATGTCGTTGGCCAGCGCAGGTGGGAGAAGAGGAAGGGACCTCTGGGCTGGGTGGTTCCTCTCTTTCTCAGGCCCCGCAATCCTTCCGGCGAGCCTTGGAAGGACTGCTGCCTGTGGGAGGAGACCAGGCAATGGCTGGAGCCATCTTCCAGGACAGGCCACCAAGTCTCCTCCAGGTGTCTTGCTGATCCTGCTTGGGCCCCACAGAGCCCTAGTCCTGGGTGGGTTTCCAGGCTGACTCTCTCTTGCCCTGCAGGCTTCCCTTCTGACCAAAGGAACAGCGACAAAGAGTTTGTGATCAGGAGGGCAGCGACCAACCGGGTGCTCAACGTCCTGAGGCACTGGGTCTCCAAGCATGCCCAGGTACGTGATCGGAGACCCCGGGCTGAAGTGGGCTGTGCTTGCCTGACCAGCTGGGCCTCACTGGGGCTTATGGCAAATATCCCTTTGACAGGACTTTGAAACCAAGGAGGAGCTGAAGTATAAAGTGATCAGCTTTCTGGAGGAAGTGATGCATGACCCAGAACTCCTGACTCAAGAGAGAAAAGCCGCTGGCAATATCATAAGGCAGGTCATGCAGGTCCCAAAGGCAGAGTTTTCCTCTCACTCTCACCACAGATGGGGGTCCTAATGCAAGGCAGGGAGGAGACTGTGTGGGACCCTGCCTGGCCCCCGAGTCCTGGTTGCCCCAAATGCTGCACTTCATTGGACCGTCAGCTCAGGGCAAGCGGCTGGTCACGTGGCTTGACTTTCTGATACAAGGGAGAGGCTCTGGATGGAGAAGCTCAGAGCCAGAGAAACCCAGGCCCTCCCCAAAATAAGCTGAAGCCTCCCAGTTTTTGTCACTGGAAGCTCACTGCTGCAATTCTCCATTTCTACTTGCCTGCCAGGACCCTGACCCAGGATGACCCTGGAGACAACCAGATCACCCTGGAAGAGATTCTGCAAATGGTAATGTCTTCTGGGGTCCCCAAGCAGGTCACAAAGAAGCCTGTGCTAGTTTGGTTCGTTTCCTAAACTAGGAGCCAACACTGGGCTCAATAGTCCACAAAGCGAGTCTAGTATTACCTGTGTAACAATGTAATTGTGAAGATTGGCATAAAGTTGAATAGTTATGGATTGTTGGGGAGGTTGTTGAGGTGTCTTCTAGTCACCTCAAAAGGGAAGGTAAAGTCAGAATACCAGCAAGAGAGGCCTTGGCGTGGCCTGAGCCCAGCGGTGAAATCCGACTGGATCTATCCGGCTCGCACGAACTGGTAGCGCCAGTGGTGGGAGGCTCGACCAACCCGCTGGGATGTCATTACATCCCATTTTTGACCCTCTGCGCATGCGCAGAAGAGGTACACGCACTATGCATTCCTGAATTGGTAGCCAAGGTAAGTGGATTTCACCACTGCCTGAGCCCCATTGAGGCCCCAAGAGGTCTGATGAGATCTGCCCGATCTTCCCTTCTTGGTACCCTTTGAGTTAGGCTTAGACCAATCTGCGACCTCTTGAGCCTCAGCTTTAGGCTGCTTCATGATAGCAACCATATAAGTAGGTCAGAGATTTGAGCAGAAGCACATCTGAGTGGGAATTTGAACTCAATTCAGTCTAAACTGGGCAGCACTACCCTGGCTCTTCTTTCTAATTCTAACTTCAGCAGACAGTTATTTATTTATTTATGTCCTGCCTTTATTATTTTTGCAAGTTACTCAAGGCATATTCACTATGCCAGGGGTGTCAAACTCACGTCGTCATCACGTGACATATCTAGACTTTTTTCCCCTTCGCTAAACTGGGCATGGGCGTGGCCAGCCCACAGCCCTGCACTATACCTTGCTTCCTCTTTTCCGCACAACAACAATCCTGTGAGGTGGGTTGGGCTGAGAGAGAATGATTGGCCTAGGGTCACCCAGCTGGCTTTTATGCCTAAGGCGAACTAGAACTCATTGTCTCCCGGTGATTGGCCAAAGGTCGCTCCGTGGGCTTTCATGGCTAAGGCGGGACCAGCACTCATGGTCTCCCGCTTTCTAGCCTGGCGCCTTAACCACTAGACTAGACTGGTGACCTGCATTGGCCCCAGCATGGGAGGGACAGAGGTTCTTTGGGGGAGCATCTCAGGGCCTCAAGGGGGCCATTTGTTTATAACACCCAACTTGAGGGGGCATCTATTTTGATCCATTCCTATGGAAGGGTGGAGTTGAGAAGATTAAGGAGCATAATGGGTGCTTTAAGGCTTCTCTGCATGTCAGCCTATTTGGAGATGTTCTTAAGAAGAGGACTGGGTTCTTCGTGCCTGCCTGTGAGCCGGGATAAGAAGCAGAGACTTTCTGCCATGCGTGTGCTCCTCTTGCCCACCCTATGAATCCTGTCTGCCAAGCGCTGGAGGAAGAGTGCCGGAGAGCCTGGCATCTCTCCTGGGCTGAGCGGCATTTGCCTCTTTGGATTAACCTCCTCTGCCTCCAAAGAATGACTGTTGTGCAATATCTGTGTCGATGGGCTGAGTTAATGGGAGCAAGAATCTATCCAGACTCAGGAGGGTTTTAAACCTTTCTGACTTCCTGGGTTTGTCCTATGTGAACAGCCAGGGTTCCATCATAGGAAACATGAACCTCAAGCAAGGTGTGTCTCTTTTCTGGAGCTCAGTGGTTCTGTTGATTTCCTGGCCTTTTTCAGAAGACGAGGAACTGGAAGTGCCATTGTCCTGCCTTGCTTGGGCCTGATGGAGCAGGAGGGTTTGCAGACTAAGGCCTTGCTCTGAATCAGCAGCTTCTGGGGCTCAAATGCAAGGGAAGGGCCTGGATTCCCTCCTCCACTTCTCCTTCACCACCAGGCCCTTGGTGTGGCCTTCTTGATCCCCCTCCAAGGTCCCCTGACTGGGCATGGGTGTCAGCTGTCAGGGAGGGATCAGGGGGCAGGTCAGATGGGCACTTTCCTCCCCCTCCTTCCTGCCCCCATATACCCCTGCTAGTCTGCCAGGTTCAAGGCTGCTGGGAAGTGGAGTGGAAAGTTCTCCTGGCCACAGCATTCACTTCACCTGAATCCACTCCCCCCCATGCTTGCCCCCCACTGAGTATCTGGTGCTGCTTCCTTCATATATGGTCTGGGGTGTTCTGGGAGGTGTGGTTGGAGTTGCTGCCTGTGGACTGGAGTGTCCTACCACAAAGTCCCAGCCCTTTGGGGTTCCTGGCCTTGGCATGACCCCCTTCCCTCCACAAGAACGGGAAGAGGCTGAGTCCGTCAGGATCCGGCTCACTCTGGCTCAACATATCTGAGCAGCTTCTTTTGCTTCACCTTCATTTGGGGACCCCATCCAAGCAGCCCCTTCTTTTTCCCTTTCAGGCTATGGGGGTCAAGGCAGAACCCTTTGAAAATCACTCAGCTTTAGAAATAGCTGAGCAGCTTACCTTATTGGATCACCTGGTCTTCAAGACAATACCCTACGAGTGAGTACTGAGCCCTTTGCCACACATTTGGGATTGCAGTCACGATGAAGGTTGCAAAATTGCATTCAGCTGGGGGAAGGGTGTTCCTGTGGGTGATTTTGCAAATACAGGTCCAAACAAAGATGAAGATGAATGTGTCATAGACATCTGTCACCCCTATCATATCCATGGGGCTTGTGGGAGTAAGTCTGCCTCTCCCCGCATCCACTTGCAAAGACCTTAGGAGGAGACCCCAGTGGTGGGTTTCAAAATTTTTACTACCAGTTCTGTGGGTGTGGCTTAGTGGGTGTGGCATGGCTTGGTGGGCGTGGCAGGGGAAGGATACTGTCAAATCTCCATTCCCACCCCACTCCAGGGGAGGGTTACTGCAAAATCCCCATTTCCTCCTGATCAGCTGGGACCTGGGAGGCAGAGAATAGATGGGGGCGGGACCAGTCAGAATTTTTACTACCGGTTCTCTGAACTACTCAAAATTTCCTCTATCAGTTCTTTAGAACTGGTCAGAATCTGCTGAAACCCACCTCTGGGAGACCCCCATTTCCTCAAGAACTTCCTGTGCAGGACAAGGTGGGCCAGGCAGGGAGAAATTCTGGAGAGGGCCCAGCTCATCCCGAGACCTCTTGTTTTCAGAGAATTCTTTGGACAAGGATGGATGAAGGTGGAAAAGAATGAACGAACACCCTATATCCTGATGAACACAAAACACTTCAATGACGTGAGTGCCACTGCTGTGGGTCCAAGTCTCAGTGGGGTTTTGCAGGGAGCAGCTCAGAATTCAGGAATAATTTCTTCCAACAACCAGTTTGCCAAACTGCTCAAAAAGTTAACAACTGGTTCTCCCGAAGTGGTGCAAAATGGCTGAATCCCACCAGTGTCACTATCCTATATTATACAGCCATTTGAATCTATATACTGTAGATAAAAGCAAAAACCACTCACACATTAATCACAAAATCTCCAGAACTGTAAAGCCTACAAACTTGAAATTTGCCACGTATGTTCCTCTTGTTTCTAGGTGCTCACTAAGAAAGGATTTTTCGAAATAACCATCAGAGCATTAGTATTTCCTATATTATTATAACATGCTCTGATGCTAATTAGTTAGATATTCTACTCCCCCCTCAACATGAAAATAACTTTGGAGAGAATAGGATAGCATAGGACAGGCTTCTGTGGGGCAAGCCTGAAGGAGAGAATGGGGAGAGGAGAGGATCTATGGGGTCACTCTGAGGGAGAGAAGGGGATAGGAGAGAATCTACGGGGCCAGCCTGAGGGAGAGAAGGGGAGAGGAGTGGCCAATCATAACTACTCATTAATTTTCAAACTCTAAGTGTCTATTTATCAAGCCCGATCACATCGTTTCATAGCGGAGCACAGGTATTCAACTAGTTATAGTTATATTTACACATAACTATGATACAATCATATTATCATCAATATTATATAGTTCTTATACAGTAATTTTACTTCTATTCTCTAGCCATATATACCATCTACTCCAAACTTGGTAGTACTCTGATTCTTCTCTCTTTCAATTCTATTGAGAGCCTACCCATCTCTGCACATTCATATACTTTTCTTATTATCATTGCCTCTGAAGGAATATTAGTCTGTTTCCAATTTTGAGTGAAAACAATTCTGGTTGCAGTTAGTATATGTAATATTATATATTGAAATTTTTTAGCCATTTTCCCATCTCTAATGCCCAATAAAAATAGTTCTGACTTCAGTTTGATCTTTTGTTCAGTAATTTCTTCCAGCCATTCCCTTATTTTATGCCAATTCTGGCTTTGGGGCAGGTCCACCACATGTGGTAGAAAGTTCCCTGTTTATAGCTACATCTCCAGCATTCGGGTGAGTGGTTTGGAAACATTTTGGCCAATCTGGCTGGTGGTAAATTCCAACGGTAGAACATTTTGTAGAGGTTTTCCTTATAGGCTGCTGACATCGTTAATTTATAATTTTTCTCCCATAATTTATCCCAATGATCTAATTCAATACTGTATCCAAAATTTCTAGCCCAGTTTATCATTGTCTCCTTCACATTTTCTTCTTCCATTTTAAATCTTAGGAAGAGATTATATGTTTTGGTAATCATTTTTTCCCCTGTCCCTAATATTTTATCTAGTTCCAATTGTTTTCCATAGATGCCATACTATTCTAAATCTTTTTTATATCTTGTCCTAATTTGGAGATAGGGCCACCAATCAATCTTTATTCACCCACTACACCCACTATCTGGAACGAGCTCCCCCCGGAGATACAGAGGATCCCGGATCTGTGCACCTTCCGCCGTGCTCTTAAAACCCTCTTATTTCAGCAAGCCGGCCTGGCCTAATTTTTCTCCCCTTTTTAAAATTTTAAATTGAAATTTTAATTGGTTTTTGTTGCAATATTTTCAGGATCAGACTCAATAAATCTAGTAAGAGTTAAGAGTTCAAATATATCTCTCTTTATTTACACAAGGCATTCTATATTCACTGAATATTCACAGATAGAAGCGAAGAAATGGATGCATACAGCTCCTTATATATACAATGGGTGGAGCTAGGTGTGGGAGTGGTGAATTATGAATACATTAAGTAGTGAAGAATAAGTTAACCCCTGATACCCCGTTCATATACTATTTACACATTAGAGAATAAGGCATTTACATGTGACAAATCCCCCTCTAAATGCCGATTCGTTAAGCTACACCAATTACATTCAGATTCAGGACAATACAAGACATATAACTTGGAAGTCAAGTACTTATGCTGCTTAGAAGGTAGAGGCTTTGTCAGTATGTCAGCTAATTGTTCTGATGTTTCACAATGTACTGCTCTGATAAATCCATCCTGAGATAATTGCCTCACATGCTTAAATTTTATATCTATATGTCTGGACCTTTGTCCAATGGCGTCAGATCTAGATATTTCAATAGCTGCTTTATTGTCTTCATGCATAACAAAAGGTAAAGCAGGTTTTTTCCAAACATCTGAAATTAAATCATTAAACCATACAAGGTTATTTGCAGCTTTAGATAAACAAACATATTCTGCTTCTGTCGTTGAAGTGGCCACTAATTCTTGTTTGCCAGTGTACCAGTAAACTGGACAATCATTTAGGAGGAATACATAACCGGATGTACTTTTTCTACATGAGGTGTCTCCAGCCCAATCCGCATCTGCGTAACATGTGAGGTTTGGTTCCTTAATATTATTAGGTTCTAACATCAAACAAAAGTCTAATGTATTTTTCAAATATCTTAATATCCTTTTAACAGCTTCCCAATGGTACATTGTTGGTTTGCTGACATGTCTGGATAATAAATTGAGGGGTAAAGCGATATCAGGTCTTGTCCAATTGGAAATATAAAGAAGTGAACCTATGACTGATCTATAAAACGTGTTATCTTTGAATTCAGGGGATGATTCATCAGCATTTCTTAGGAAGTCAGTCTGCATAGGAGTGTCACAAGGCTTGGCATCACTTAGATTACATTTGTTTAAGAGTTCTATGATCTTATCTCTCTGAGTAAGTTTGAATCCTCTTTTAGTCTTATTAATTTGAACACCAAGATACTTATTTACTTTGCCTAAAGATTTCAATGAGAAATGTTCATTTAGCTTAGTTACAAATGTTTCTCTTCTCTCTTTATGTTTACCTATGTATAAAATGTCATCCACATAGATCAATACAAATTCTATATAATCATCACCTTTTTTCACAAAGAAACAGTTATCAGCAGTAGTAGCATTGAAATCCATAGTTTTAAGTACTTTTACTAAACAATCATACCATCGTTTACCAGATTGTTTTAACCCGTATAAACTCTTGTTTAACAACCAAGTCTCATTCTTGTTTGTGTATTGACTGTGAGGTGCTCTTACAGGTGCCCTTATCTAGTTTTGCGTGTAGATACGCAGTCTGTATGTCATATTGGAATACATCGAGATTGAGTGCTGATGCTACTACTAGAGCTGTTTTGACACTCTCAGTTCTTACTGTGGGGGAATATGTGTCAGTATAGTCCTCCGGATATTTCTGTGCATAACCTTGTGCGACTAGTCTGGCTTTGTATAAAGTATTGCCTCCCTCTAAGTTTTTAATTTTATATATCCACCTAGTACCAATAATTGTTTTGTCTTTTGGTGCAATTGCAGGTGTAAATACGTTTAATCCTTGTAAACTTTCCATCTCTTTTTTCATTGCTAATTCCCATTTTTCTTTTTCTTTACGAGGAAGTTTTAACACTTCTTCATATGTATTAGGTGTCATTGATTCACTATCCATATGCATTATGTAATCCTTGTATTTATTTGGCATTTGATTTCTGGTGTTTCTAATTGTTTTTTCAGGTTTACTATTATTATCATGCAAATATCTTGCTTCCTTTTTTGTTAGTGTATCTGTCTTTATTTTGTGTTGGCTATTTGTCCATGTTTTGGTTTTGTTTCTATGTTTGTTGTCATTTTGCTTTTCTATAATTCCTTTTTCTTGGGATTTTGTATCTTTGTTGTTACTTGGAAATATTTCATTAAGATGTATTTTAGACCAGTTGGCCTGCTCATGGAACACAGCTGTTCTGGAAACTATAAATTTGTTATTATTATCAATGAATCTGTATCCTTTAGTGCCTGTCTCATATCCCATAAATCTGAGTCTTCTGGACACATTTTCTCCCTTTCTTCTTAATTGTTTAGGTATGTGTACGTCTGCAGTGACTCCAAATATGTGCATGTGTGCTAATTCTGTTCCGTTCTGAAACGCAGAAAATGGGCTAGATGTGTAATGTAACATTCCTTTGTCCTTCAGCCATTGGGAGAATTCTTTAGACATGAATTCACATCCCCTATCTGTCATGATTTGTTTTATTTTGGTATTGTGTTGTGTTTCTACGCGCTTATAAAATTCTTTAAATTTCTGAAAAGTTTCATCTTTGTGTTTTAATGTATAAACAAATCCATAGCGACTGTAATCGTCCACTATGGTCAAGAAGTAACGTTTTCTATAAGTGATTGATGGAGTTAGTGGACCAACTAAGTCCATGTGTACTAAATCAAAAATTTTGTTGGTTGACCTAGTTGATTTCCTTGGCCTGGGGCTAGTTTTTAGTTTTGTAGATTTACATACTGAGCATTCCAAATAGTTTTCACAATTTTTTATTTTAACACCTTCTGCGTGTTCAGTCATTTTTTGTACTACAGGAAAACTGGCATGTCCTAACTTCCTATGTAAAATATGAGCACACTCATCATGAATTGGCTTACCTATTTTTGGTTTTTTTTCATTATGTGCATCTTTGTGATCATGAGCTATTTTACATTCATCATTGTCACTATTGCTAATGTTTTCATCATCTACTTCAATACAATCTTCCATATTTGAATCAATGTTATGCAAACATTTTTCTTTTGTTATTAAATAAGGTAGGCCCCCTTTAATCATCACTGTACCTATATCTATTTTATTTTTCTCCAAGGTCGCTTTTCCTTTTGAAAAGACAATGTTAATATCGGAATCCCTGCTTAGTTTTATGGCACTTAGTATGTTATGAGGTATTTCGGGTATTAGTAATACCCCCTCTATTTTTCCTAGGCCAGGTAAGGTTACATTCCCTCTACCTAATACTTGAACCTTTTCTTGGTTAGCTACCTTTATTACAAATTTATCTTCTACAAATGAAGATAGTATATTTTTGTTATTGGTGGTGTGATTAGTTGCTCCAGAATCAATAAGCCAATTATTGTTCTCTGTTTGCTGTATGTTAGTGTTGTCTTGTTTATTTAATCCATTCAGTGAACCAGATTTTTTATCCTTTGAATTATCTCTGCCCCCTCTATTCTCTTTGTAATTTGGCGGGCTTCTATATCTATGTCTATCAATGGAAGACTGTCTATAGTTGTATTTGTTTCTGTATTCTGACCTATGTCTTTCCTTTGAAATTTTGGGGCAATCTCTTCTATTGTGTTCCCTAGATCCACAGTTGTGGCATCTAAATGCTTCATTATATTTTTCTTGAAAAGCTACTTTTCTATATGGTTTGTGTTCTATGTGATTGTTAGAGCGACTCCTCCTTGAATTGTCTTCAGCTATTAACTTATTGGATAGACTTTCTATGGATAAGTATCCTAGATTGATTGTGTCTAAATGTGACATATAATTATCCCATGATGGGTCAAGTGAGTTGATGATAACACTTTTCATTGTTTGATCTGAAATCACCTCCCCCCTTAAATGCAGTTCAGCTCTTATTTTGTTTAAAGATATCAAGTGCTCACTTATGGAAACCCCTGGTTTTATCCTAGATGAAAAGAAATCTTTAGACATCCTTGTGGTAGTAGCTACACTGTCACTGTGAAATAGATTGAACATGCATTGAATAATTTCTGAAACAGTCAGATTTTGCTTAATGCTGTGATACATAGCAGGAGATACACTAGAAATTAATAAGAAAAATGCTCTATGGTGTAAACAGTCTAATTTTAGAGTCCAAGGTCTTTTTGGGGGACTAGTGATAAAAAACAGTAAGTTTTCTTTCATAAAGACAACCTGGAGCTGCTGATACCATTCTTGTAAATTAATGCCATCTATCCTCAGCTTTGGGAAGTCACTAGGCAAATTTCCGACATTATTAGGTCCATTACTTACAACCTGAGGTAGTCCGTGGTCTCGTAAATGCAGAAAGTTACAAAACGGCGTGGGGATGCTCGCAACGAGCCTGCACGGTCTTCTCAGCAATTCATGTCTTCCTGGGCCGTCTGCGTAGTCTTGCGCATGCGCGTTGTCCATTTCGTCCCTGAAGTTGTCGTGAGAGGTTCTCGTCGTTGCAGCTCGCTCGTTCTGCTCCTCCTCAGACGAATCGGTATCTGGCTCGATCTTGGGAGTCCTGACGATGTTGGCTGTTCTTTTTCTTCTTTTGAGAGCGTTGGTGCTTGCATCGGTCTGTGGCGTGGGGCGGTATCGGCAGGGCTCTCTGGGTTCTGGCGTCGGCGCTCTCGTAGTCAGGATGGGAGCGGGTAGATTTTGAGGCATTGGCTTGCTCGCTTGTTTCTTAGTTAGCTTTTTGGTAATTTTTAGTTTTGGTCCAAATGCAGCAAAAAGCGTTTTCATTGCTGATTTTATCTGATTATTTGTTGAATCACCTTCACTTTCCGATTCTGATTCTTCTGAGGTGTTTGAATTTTCTTTTTCGTTTTCGTTGTCTGGTAATGTTTTTCGCGCCAGAAATTTTGAATCGAGTTTTCTGATTGGCTCTGCTTCGCTCACCCTGGAGGTCTGTTGAAACCAAGATGGCTGCCATTCAAAATTTTGCGCGGGATCACCGTTTTTCTTCTTCATAGTAATTTTTTCTGCAATCATATCACTCACTATTTTTGGGTCTTTTGTTTTTCCAGTAGTGATGTGCTTCTCTCTCGCTGCTCCGCTGTTTTTCAGCATATCTTGGAGGTTCGCGATGAGACTTTCATCATTTTTCTGGCTCTTTAATAGTTTTAATATCTCTGACCTGAGTTCGTTGTTTTCTATTTTGATTTCCTCCTGATCATCATTTTCATCTATTATTTCTTCGTCTTCAGTGGTGTATTCTTCGGATTCTCTCGAAATCGCGTTTGTTGATTCGTCGATTATTTCTTGATCCGTTTCCATTTCTTTGCTGTATGCCCTGGTGTTGGGCCTATCTCTCTTAGACATTCTTTTTAAATTTTTTATTGAGTCAATTAACCATCCTCTGCTACCAGCTTGTTGCAATATTTTCAGGATCAGACTCAATAAATCTAGTAAGAGTTAAGAGTTCAAATATATCTCTCTTTATTTACACAAGGCATTCTATATTCACTGAATATTCACAGATAGAAGCGAGGAAATGGATGCATACAGCTCCTTATATATACAATGGGTGGAGCTAGGTGTGGGAGTGGTGAATTATGAATACATTAAGAAGTGAAGAATAAGTTAACCCCTGATACCCCGTTCATATACTATTTACACATTAGAAAATAAGGCATTTACATGTGACAGTTTTAAATTTATTGGGATTTTAATTGTCGTGGGCCAATATTATTTAATTTGATTTTAAATTGTTTTAACTTTTGTATTTCTGTATTTTATCTTGTGCCTGTTCACCGCCCTGAGTTCTTCGGGAGTAGGGCGGTATACAAATTTAATAAAACTAAAACTAAACTATTCCTTGATTCTTTAATTCCTGATCAGATTTTAATTCTCCTTGTTCATCTAATAGTTCTGAATATCTCACCACCTTATTTAAATCTAATACATTTGGGTAAATCATCACTTCCATTGTTGATAGCCAAATTGGAATTTTCAGGAAATGATTTTTCTTAATTTTTTTCCAGATACTTATCAAGGCATCTCTCACTAAATGTCTCTGAAAATAGGCGTGGGTTTTGTTTTTCCCTTCCCAAAGGAATGTGTGCCAGCCAAGTTGGAGGTTGTGGCCCTTTAATGTTAATATCCTTTTATTGTTCAATTGAATCCAATCTTTAAACCATGTCATGGCTGCCGCATGATAATATAGTTCCCAATCAGGGAGGCCAAAACCCCCTTCTTGCAAAAGTTTGAGTTTTATTTCAGGCTTTTTTCCCCAACTAAATAAATTCTGTTATTATTTTATTTAATTGTTCAAAAAAAATTCCCCAATTTTATTGGTACCTTTTGGAAGAGATATAAAAATTTAGGTAATATATTCATTTTTATTGTGGCAATTCTGCCAATTAACGATATTTGTAATTTTGCCCAATTATCCAAATGTTTTTGTATCTGTTGTACTAATTTATTGTAATTGTCCTCTTTTATCGAAGAGCATTTCGCCGTTAACCAAATTCCCAGGTATTTCACTTTTTTGGCAGTTTGGATCCCAATTTCTTTTCCAATTCCTCATTTTGCCTGTTAGTAAATTTCTTAGTTAGTATTTTAGTTTTTTCTTTATTTATTTTAAGCCCTGCTACTTTACCAAATTCTTCTATTTCCTATAAGAATATGGTTCCCGTCTCTAGGGGATCTTCTATGATAAAGGCCAAATCATCTGCAAAGGCTTGTACTTTATATTCTTCCTTTTTAATTCTCAATCCTTTTATTTCCTGTTTTTGCCTAATTTGTATCAATAATGTTTCCAACGATAGAATAAATAAAAGGGGGGATAGGGGACATCTTTAGTATAACCCCTTTGGTTATACAAAAATCCTCTATTGTTTCCCCATTTAATATTATTTTTGCCGATTGGTTGGAGTAAATTGCCCTTATCATTCCCGTGATTTTTTCCCCAAAATTCATAATTTTTAATTGATTAATAAGAAAATTCCAATTTAAATTATCAAAGGCTTTTTGAGCATCTACGAATATCAGTGCCACTTGCTTTTCCAAGTGAGCCTCATAATATTCCAATATAATCATTATAATCCATGTGTTATTTCTTAAATGCCTGTTGGGTAGAAACCCATTTTGGTCAGAATGAATAATTTCATTTAATATTTTTTTGACTCTGTCAGCCATTATTGTAACAAATATTTTGTAGTCAGCATTTAGCAGCAAGGTTGGCCTATAATTTTTAATTTGCTGTTTGTCTGTGTTATCTTTTGGAATGAGCGTTATTAATGCCTCTGTCCAAGACTTTGGTAGTTTTGCCTGTTCTAAAGTTTTGTTGTATACATCCAATAGTAATATCTCCAATGGCTTTTGTATTTCTTTATAGAACTCTGGTCCCGGAGTTTTATCGTTCATTTAACATTTCATTTGTTACATATGGTAATATAGGGAGGCTCCTCTCGTTTAGATACAGTTTGATATCTTCTTTCTCTATCTTCTCCTGACTATACAGAGTTTTAAAGAATTTTTGGGCAATACTCATTTTCTCTTCCATCTGGTAATATGTATTCCCCTCTTCATCCTGTAATTGGTGTATTATTTTTTTTCTTTTTCCTTCTTCAATTTATAGGCCAGCCATCTCCCTGGATTGTTAACATGTTCAAAAAAATTCTGTCTCGTCAATCTAACTTTTTGGACCATTTCTTCTTGTGAAATTAAATTTATTTTGTGCTTAATCATTTCTTTTTCTCCACTAATTTTCTCATATGGGGATTCTTGCATCCTAAATTCCAATTCTTCAAGTTTCTCCTGTAGTTCTGTTTGTTGTTCCTTTTTTTCTTTATTCCTTAACACCACATAGGCTATTGTTAAACCCTAATGTAAGCTTTAGTTGTGTCCCATAGATTTTGTAGTGTTGTGTGTTCATTTAAGTTTTCCTTCAAAAAGAAATCCAGCTCTTTTTCTATCCATTGGACAGATTTTTTTTCTTTTAGCACTCTCTGATTTTTGTCCATCTCCCTCTCTTTTTTGTTCTTCCCTTCCATTTCATTATTAAAGGATTATGGTCCACCAATGTATTTGATATTATCTCTACCTCCGCTAATTCCAAATCCATCCACACCATATCTATCCTAGACCGTGAATTATGCAAGTTGGAAAAAAAGATGTACTGTCTTTACTGTGGATTTAGTTATCTCCATATGTCCTTTAAATTCAGCTCTTGCATCATTTCAAAGAAGGTGTTCGGCAATGTTTTCCTCTTCTTCTTATTTTTTTACCACTATTTTGGGATCCACTACAGCATTGTAATCTCCTAATAAACATATATTCTCCAGGTCTAATTCTACTATTTTCCTATGTAGTTTCTGATAATATTCCCTCTGATTAGTGTTTGGTGCGTAAATAACTGCCAATAGTGTTAGTTTTTGCCTTATTGTTACTTCAATTAATAGTGTTCTTCCTTCATCATCTGCGTATATCTGTCTCAGTTTTAACCATTCTTTTATGTATACTGCCTCTCTCTCTCTCTCTCTCTCTCTTTTTTTTTTTTGTGCCAGAGCCAAATGGAGTTTCCCTATTTTAGAAGATTCTAGGATGCCACTTTGCTGTTTTTTGATATGGACTTCTTGTAAACATGTAATATCCATATTTTGCTTTTGGAGTTTAGAGAATTCTTGCTTTCTATTAACCGGAGAATTCAGTCCATTTATATTAATTGATATTAACTTAATTTCTTCTTCCATATTATTGTTTATTGGTAGTCCTCGTTCCTCTCCTTGGTCTTATCTCCCATTGCGTCCTCATCTTCGTCCCCTCCCTTTCCTGTTGTTCTCTTTCAGTCTTCTCTCTTACTTCTTTGTCCAACTCCTTTTCTTCTACTTGTTGTTCTTCCTGGCTTTTACCCTCTATCTCTTCTATACTATCCTGTTCCTCATCTATTGCTATATAATGTTCGTAAAACTCTTGGGCTTTGTCCAGGGTATCGATTCTGATTTTTTATCCTACCAAGATACCAACATACCCTCAGGGATAAGCCACTGAAATATTATCTTATACTTAACAAATTGTGAAGAGAGAAAGTTATAGCCTTTGTTCTCTAATTCTTCTGGGTACCTGCTTAAGAGTTAAAACTTCTTTCCCCTTATAAGACATCTCATGTCCTTCTATAGATTTCATTCCTGATTGTTTTTTGTTTTTGTTTTTTTGCGAACCGCGCATGCACTTCCCATGGTAGTTTATGGTGTTGTGCATAATTAGTATGGACTCTGTATATTTCATCAATGCCATTCTGCATTTCAAGTTTATTCATCTGCAAAGTGTCTGCCAGCATTTCTGTAATGAGGTTCACAATATCTTCTTTATTTTCTGTTATATTTTGAAATCTCAGATAGAAGGCAGATTTTTCCAATTCAAGATGTATTATTGCCTCCTCCAGGTTCTGATTCACTGCCATCAGTCTTTCTTCCATTGCTTCCAATTTCTTCTCCGTTTGCTCTGTTCTTGCCACCAGTGTCTTTATTCTCTGTTCATTTTTGGCAATTGTCTCCTGTATTTTCCCCATTCTGTCATCTAATTTCCATATATCTTCTTTCACTTCACCCATATCACTCTTCATTTCCTCATGGTTCTTACCTATTGACTCTTACATTTTTGGCATCACTTCTTGGATCATATTCAATGTTGACTACATGCTCTGTAAACTTAGTGAGGGTCCTGATTTCTCAACACCCAGCATGTCTCCTATTGATCTCTGTCCCGATGGGGAAGCTATCATTTGTGCAGTTTTCTTTGCAGTTTTCATGATCGTCATCGTGCTTGTCATACTTAAACTCTTAAAGAACTTCTTCCACAGTAACATAAATTGCCTATTCTTTATTTTCTCCGGAATCCTCTTCTCTAGTAAAAATTCCTCCTACTCTACACACTCGTTGTATGTCCATTATAATTTAAAAAAAGGTAAATGTAATACACTATATTATCCTCTCTTAAACCTATAGCAATAATCACCTCATAAATTACTCTTTAGTATAATACAATTATATTCTAAAATTAATAGTTAATTAATTAGTTAATAGTTAATATCATAATCCAACAGTTCTGTTTACCAATAACAGTATCAATTCTAATCTAAATACATAAATTATAGTAATTGGAAATTGTATCATGTTTTAAATATGCAGAACTATATATATTAAGTATATATAAAATGTTTATATAAAACAGGTTTCTATACAAAAATATATCTAATATGTATACATGTATATATGTATATTCAGTTATACAATCAATATAATTAATAAATTGAATATTAAATATAGTATATATACACAGCTGATTGCGGGTGCATCCAATCCAAAGTCCTTCCCAAACTTCACCAGAGTTCTTTGCTCCTAAGTCTCACTATTTCATCTGCAACTTCTCCGTTTTCCGAATCCAAGATGTCAGCTTCCCTCTAATTTGCACTGTCACTTCTCTTCACTCCCAGAACCTTAACGTCTCCATCTCTATCAAAAAACTTTTTGTGCATATTCCTTTCCTGAACTGCTCACTGCAATAGCTAGTCTCTCAAAATAGATAGCCACAAATTCAGTCTCGATGGTCAGTCTAATTGTACAATTTTCCGGCACAGCACCCATTCGAATTGTCAGATCGCACCCTCCTCTCCTTCTGCCATGCTTACTGATTCTATCTTCTCAAAATTTTGCTCCCACCACTAAAGTGCTGCTTTTCCCACCTTGGAGACTCACTTGTCTATCAGCTTGTAGATTTCAACAACTTAGAAAAGCGACCTGGTATCTCACTCTGTCTTATCACTCTCCGCCAATACTTCTCATTGCTTCCCACTCTTTGCTTCCTCCACCATTCAATCAGGCTGTCACCCCTCCGGACCCAACCATTACAGCCGGTCTCTTTCGCGCTGGATTCAAGGGGTTCCTCCTGCTGAAACGGGGGATCGCTCTTCTCCCTGTCGCCTCTGGACTATCCCCTCAATAACACCAACCCCTCCAGAGGCTAACTTCGCCTCTACAGGCCTCCAGACGCAAAAATTCAGACAGAAAGAACGGAGCCCCGTTCTCCTGTACCGCACCACCGTGATGTCACCCCAAAAATCTCCCTCATTTCTGAGGATGTAGAAGAGGCATGAAAGGGCTGGTCCTTTCCTGGCCAGAGAATTCTTGCTTCCTTTGGAGAGGACAGTGCTACAAAAAGCAACCTTTCCTTTTGCGGTGATCCTCAAAAGGCCCCAATGAATTTAGAAACATTGCAGTTCAAGAGCTCTTTTGTGAATATGCTGGGTGACAGTTTGGACAGTTGACATTGACTGAAGAAACACCTTGTCTGTGCTTCATTTTAAGGCATTTACTCTATTACCAGCTTAAGCTAGTTGGTCACTCTGGCCCATGCTTCCCAAGTGACCACACTTTCCTGACCCAGGTTAGAAAACCACAAAACTCTCTTTGCTAGAGGCCTCTGAAGAGAGTTCAGAAGTTTCAGAAGACAGAATAATTGAAAGGAGCTAGGAGGTCTTGTAATCCAATCCCCTGCTTAAGCAGGAGGCCCTACCATCCTGGACAAATAGGTGTCCAGTCTCTTCTTGAAAACCTCCAGTGATGGAGCCCCCCCCCCCGACTTCTAGTTCCCTCTCATTGTTGCTGCTCTTGAGCCAGGCACCATCTATTCTGTCCCCTCTTGCTGTTCTCCTGTGCTGCAGGATCTTTGAAAGATACGGTTCGGTGCTTCCTAGATCATGTCTGCCAGCTCCTTCAGATGTAATCCATCTGGTCCTGGTGATTTAAACTCTTTGAGTTATACCTGCATTATATTGAATTCCAATATGGTCAGTCTCCCTCAAAATTCAATCCCCTCTATCATTTCATCTCTGTCAGCAAGAATTAAGTCCAGTATAGCTGTCCCTCTAATTCCCTCCTCAACCTTTTGGGTGACAGAATCATCTACTAGGCTTCTCAGGAACCTGTTTGATCTCCCACTTGATGCAGAGTTTGTTTCCCAGTTGATGTCAGGTTAGTTAAAGTCCCCCCCCCCCCGATTACTATTGTAGTGTGCTTCCTGCACATTTTAGCTAACTAATTAGCAAAACCTTTGTCTATTTCCATTGTTTGGTTGGTTGGTCTGTAAGATCATGACTGTTGTTGAGGAGGAGGCTTCTTTAGGGTTCTGGCTAGGGCTGGGGCATGGACCTTGAAAGACCGATCAGAATGCGCTGCTGACCCAGGAGAAGCTTTGCGCACCACTCTTTGCTGGAGCCCTTGGAGGACCAGGACTGGCATCTTCTCAATGCCCCACACTCCTTTCTCCAGGAAAGCGGTCTGCTCCTGGGCATGACATTCATTGAGTTGGGTTGGGATTTGCAATATCATCAAGAATAACAATATTTAGCTGCCATTTCTAAAAAAAAGAAAAATTCTGATATTGAAATTTTAATTATACTTTTGTGTATTTGAAGTCTTTTAAGCCCCTTTGTAACGCAAAGCACCTTCAAAGGCAAGTCAAACACAGTTTTTACATAACTCTTACTGGAATGCAAGTTCAGGAAATGTTGCTCATAGACTCTTTTTTTTTTTTATTGAAAAAGTTTTACATACATCAATTTTTCCCCCATTTCCCCCCCCCATCCCTCCCTAGCCCCCCCAAACCCTCCCTCCCCATGACTTCCCCAAGGTGAAATCCATCCACATTGTATTATATCATACTTTACCATCCCTCTATTCTCCCCCCTGTGCACTATACATTTCTACATAGCAATAAACTATTTTGCCCCCTATAAACTATACATTTCTACACAACATTTAGCTAAAAGCTATTTGATACTTCCTAGTTTGATATTTATTCTGCACATAGTCTATCCATTTCTTCCACTCCCATACATAAGTCTCTTGAGTCAAGTCTTTTAAGTATGCTGATATCTTCGCCATTTCTGCAAAACTGGCCATCTTCAAAGTCCATTCTTGAATTGTAGGCATATCAACCCTTTTCCAATATTCACCAATCAACAACCTAGCTGCTGTCACCATATACAATATCAATTTTGTTTCTCCCACTGAAAAACCCTTAACTATACCCAGTAAAAACAAATGAGGAGAAAATTGATTTTTTTTCTTTAAAACATTTTGCATAACCCACCAAATTTTTATCCAAAAAGCCTTGGCTTTCTTGCATGTCCACCATATATGATAATATGTAGCATCTAAGCAATCACATCTCCAACATTTCGGTTGAACATTAGGATACATGCATGACAATTTCTTAGGATCTAAATGCCACCTATAAAACATTTTATAAAAATTTTCCCTTAAATTCTGCGACTGTGTAAACAACATTCTGAACCCATATTTTTTCCAAGTTTCCATCATAACTGGTTCTCCAAAATTTTGCGCCCATTTTATCATACAATCTTTAACCAATTCATTTTCTGAATCTGTTTCTAACAAAACATTATAAACCCTCTTAATATGCATTGGGCCTTTCTCTTTTATCTGTCTAACCAATTCTTCTTCATGCAACATTAAACCAGTTTTTTGATCTTCTCTCCATCTCAATTGAAGTTGATTATACTGTAACCAAGTTAAATTAATCCCTTCTTCCAACAGTGTGTTCAGTGTCTTTAGTTGCCATCTGCCCCCATCATTAAAAAGTACTTCTTTATATAACCCCCCCCCCCCCGAGTGACTTTATATTCCATATAATGTGACCAAGATCCAACCACAACGGTATTTTATAATCCCATTTGAGTCAGTGCTTCTTCCATACTCTCATCAAGGAGCTTCTAAGTATATGGCTATTGAATACTTTATCCACCTTGTTTTCATAAAATAAATATGCATGCCAACCAAATTCAAGATCATGACTTTCTATATTCCAGTCTTTGTCCTTCCAAACCAGTCACTTGCTTGTGTAAACACTGCAGCTTCATAATACAGTCGCAGGTTTGGAAGTTTAAGACCACCCCTTTCACGAACATCTTGCATAATTTTCAATTTAACTCTTGGCTTTTTCTCATTCCAAACAAACTTATTCACTCCTTTTTGCCATTCCATCAAGTATTTGTCACTTTTAAGCACTGGAATCATTTGAAACAAAAATAAAAATCTAGGTAGAACATTCATTTTAACTGCTGCTATTCTACCAAGTAGAGACAGCTGCAGTTTTTTCCAGGTTTCCATATCCTTTTGTACCTTTCGCCACAACACCTCATAGTTATTTTGAAACAGTTTTATATTTGAATCTGCAACTTGAACTCCTAGATATCTCAGCTTTGATACTATTTCAAAGCCTGCCTTCCTTTCCAGTTCCTTCTTTTAATCAACTGTCATATTTTTAACTATCATCTTGGTTTTTTTCTGATTCAGTCTAAATCCTGATACCATACCATATTCTTCTATAATGTCTTTCATCTGGATTATTGATTCCATCGGCTGCGTTAGGATAACAACCAGATCATCTGCAAATGCCCTTGTTCTGTAATCCTCTTGCCTTATCACTATTCCCTTCAAAGTGCTCGAGTCCCGTATTGTATTCAACAAGACTTCTAAAGTTAGAATAAACAACAACGGGGATAATGGACAACCTTGTCTTGTGCCTTTTTCTATACTAAAATTTGTAGTTAAACTTCCATTAATAATAATTTGTGCTGTTTGTTCTTGATAAATTGCTGCAACCGCCTGTACAAACTGATCCCCAAAGTCCATCTTTTTTAAAGTCTTTAATAGAAAGTTCCAATTCACTCGATCAAAGGCCTTCTCCGCATCCAAAAACACCAGCACTGCAGAGATCTGTTTATTCTTCTCAAGATATTCCAATAAGTCTATAATTTGCCTCACATTATCCTTCATATATCTGCCTTCTATAAATCCTGCTTGATCATGATGAATCACCTCTTGAATAACTGGCATTAATCTGTTGGCTAATACTTTCGCAAAAATTTTATAATCCGTATTCAGGAGAGATATTGGTCTAAAATTTTCCGGTTTTGTAGAACCTGCCTCCTCTTTCGGTATCAAAGAAACAAAAGCTGCTTTCCACGAAGGGGGTATTTTTCCCCCTTGTTGTATACTACAAAATAAGTCTTTAAGATGTTCAATCATTTCTGCTTGTAAAGTTTTATAATACACCGCAGTTAAACCATCCGTTCCTGGAGCTTTAGCTGTTTTCAGTTGTTTAATAGCAACAATAAACTCCTCAGCTGTTATTGGTATGCTCGTTCTTTCCTTTTGAACATTAGAAATTTTTATAACTCTCTTTTCTTCTAGGTATTTATTTATAAGTCCATTCTGTATATCATCTTTAGCATATAGTTTGGTATAATAATCTAAAAAGGCTTCTTTAATTAATCTTTGTTGAAATACTTCCTTTCCTCTATACTCAATACTCCCAATAGTCCGAGTACTCTGCTGTTTCCTCAATGTGTAAGCCAACCACCTGCCCAGTTTATTGGCATTACAAAATGTATTATGTTTTGCAAATTGTAAATTAGTTGCTGCTTGTTCCACTGTAAGCATATGAAATTGATCTTTCAAAAGTTTTATAACTCCTTGTAATTTTTCATCTGTTGGATTTTTTATAAGCAACTGCTCTTTTTTCTTTATCTCTCCTTCCAATTCTAATCTTTTTCTTTGTCGATTTGATTTATGTTTAGAGTTCATATAAATCAGTACCCCCCGCATATACGCCTTACTTGCATCCCAAACAATTTCAATAGGGGTACCCTTATTCAAGTTCATTACAAAAAATTCTTTCATTTGTTTCTTAAGTTCATTCACATTCTTTTCATATCTAAACAAATTTTAATTTACTCTCCAAGATCTTCTCTCATTCTTTCCCATTTCTATTTCTATCCATACCGGGCTGTGGTCTGATAAAGTTCTCGGAAATATCTTTGTTTTCTTTGTTTTTGAGAGCAAATCAACTGTAAGTAAAATAAAATCAATCCTAGAGAAGGATCTGTGTCTATCTGAAAAAAAAAGTAAAGTCCAGTTCTTTTGGGTTATGCACTCTCCAAATATCTTTCAATTCCAAGTCTTCTTTCATATCAAAAAAAGCCTGTGGTAGTTTGACACATGATTTTGCCAAGCTCTTCTTATCTATTTTAAGATCTATTACTCCATTCCAATCTCCCATAAGTAAGATAGATCTATAGTCCCATTGTAGTATTTTAGAATGCAATAATTTATAAAAATTTTCTTGTTGCTGATTAGGAGCATAAATTCCAATCACCAAGATTGGGCCATTATCTGTAAGAAGTTCTATTGCTATATATCTTCCACAATCATCTGCTTCTATAATTTTTGTTGGCAGTCTTTTATTTGTATAAATCACTACACCATTCTTTTTCTCCGAATTTGAAGCTATAAACTGTGTTCCTAATCTAGAATTTATCAAATATTTTTGATCTTGTATTCTAATATGAGTTTCCTGTAAGCAAATAACATCATTATTAAATTGTCTCAAATAATGAAATATCTTCCTCCTTTTCTGTGGTGAATTCAATCCGTTCACATTCCAAGATAAAAACTTAATTGTCATTTGTGGTCTCCTGAAGCGATAAGAGCATTTGCTGAAGTTGCTGTTCCAGACTAGTAGTCTTCGGCTTGGCTCTTCCCATGGCTTCGGATTTTTGTGCTTTACCCTTGACTCCCTGTGTATCTTGTGGTAGCTTAGAACTCTGATGTTGTTGTTTCTCTAGAAATTGCTTGTAAGCTGCTCGAGTTATACGCTGGTCTTTAGCACTGTGCAACATCAGGTCAAGATCTGCTGCCACTTCTCTTGTATTTTTAGGTGGTTCAGCTAAAGCCTCTAAGGGAATCCAACAAGGGTTTGTCTAAAAAAAAAACCTGTTGCTCCTTGGGTCTCCATTGCCTCCATCTCCATCTGCTTCCTCTGCTCTTCAAGCTCTTGTTCAAATTCCTTCTCTTTCTCACCTTCCACTATGGCTAACACCGAAGAGGTACGTGGAGATGCTGCACCAGGTTTAAAGACACTAAAATAAAATTCTTCCGCTTTTTGAAGAGTGTTTAATCGATATCTCTCTCCTTGATACCTCAATGTTATGCCAACTGGAGTGTCCCATCTAAATGGAATTTGTTGTTTCTTTAATTCAGTCACCAAGAACCCAAAATCTTTTCTATCTCTTAACATCTTAGGTGGCAACTCTTTGTAGATCCCAATCTCTCTTCCATCCACTTGAATAGTAGAAACAAATGACTTTTGTAAAATATCATTTCTTATTCTTCTATCTGTGAAATATATCACCACATCTCTAGGCAATTGCCTTTGCCTTGCCACCCAAGAATTCATTCTATAGACCTTATCAATTTTGCAAAAAATCTCCTCAGGATCAACCCCTAGCATGACAGCCAGAGCATCAGCGCAGACCCTTCTCAGATCTTCTCTATTATTCTCTTTTATGCCTCTAAGTCTTACAGCATACTCCATAATTGCATCATTGTCACTTCATTTTCAAGCCTCTGCATTTTATTATCAACATTGGAAATTTTCTGATCAGTTTCCTTCATTTTGGATTCTACTTCTGAGCTAAGATGTTCCACTTTCTTATCAATCTGGACCACAACCTTTGACAAACCAGTCATAGCTGTCAATATGTCCCGTTTCACCTTGTCATACTTTTCTTGAATCACCTCCTTAAATTCCTGCTGAGATTTTTCAAATTTCTGGTCTAAAACTTCATTTTGATTCTTCAAAGCCACAGCAATAAATTCCTTCAGATCTTTAAATCCAGATTCTTGTGTTTGAGTCTGTGTCTGCAAGCTTAAAGGCTGCTCTTGTGGCTTGTGAGTGGGGGAGCCCCCCCCCCAGCAGCTTTAGCTGGCTTTGTCTGCTTTGAAGCCATCCTTCCACGCAGCCTGATTCTTTCTAAAAAGGATATCCTCTTTCCCTTTCCACCACAAAAAACTTTCAAGAATTTCCCCAGCTTTAGTCAAGTCCCAAGGGAGAGGGAACCAGTCAAATCACTTTTAAAAGAACTTTTCCTCTTTCTTCTGGCCAGCACTGTTACTTTTTGTTACTTTGTAGCACAGATAAGCTCAAACAATTCCACTTTCGCTTTCAGCATTCCTTATTGCTAAAGCCGGGCGCCATTTTAAAAGAACTTTCACTTCTTCTCAGTTACTAAATTCATTCACAGGGCTAAGAAAAATACTTGCAGTCTAAATTTGAAGTCCAGATTCCACCCTGCTTATTTTTGACAATTTTCTTGGCTTTCTCTCATTTCGTTGGTCGCATCGTCTGGCTCTGCTAATTACAGAGTCGTCCTCGGAGCCCAGAGCCTCGGCGCGCTGTATAGGGAGCCTCACCCTGCTTCCTCCCCAGACGCTAAAAAAAACGATCTGGGGACTTCAAAAGGGGCTCTACCTTGTCGCGCCGGCTCTTCTCCCGATTCCTCTGGATCGTGGAGTTTTCCAAGCCACCTCTCAGCTGTAGAGGCGGCTCTTTACGAGCAACGGGGCTGGCGGTCTTAAAAGGACCGTCTAACAGCGACAATGGCTCCAACCGGAAGTCACTCATAGACTCTTTGTATGCCTCCCCCCCTGCCAAAACCAGCCTTTCCCCACAGATATGCTCCTCTCCAAGGCCACTGCTCCCTGTGAGTCAGAAGCTGCCTTTGACCAGGTGGATTGTTGGCCCTTCCCTGCTGCTCCCCTCCCCTCTGCCCTGGCTCTGCAGCCCCCCTCCCCATCCAGAAGAACTTCCTTCCTTCTCTAACTGGAGGTGCTGCTTGGGCAAAAGTGCCTTCACTCCTCATTCAGATTCTAGTCCCAAAAGTCTTCCCTGTTAGTCCAGGATAGGTATGAAAAAGAAGATTTTCACAGATCTTTCTTTATTCATGTCAGAAGCACCTACAACTTACGGACATGCAACATTCAACACTGATCAAATAAAACAAGTTTTAGAATAGATCATAGAAATATAGCGCATGTAAAAAGTATACATAAATTGGATTAAATCTATATAAATAAATTGGATTAAATCTAAATGCCATTCACCCAGTATGGGGCCATGTCAAAAGCACTTTCTCTTGTCAGCATGACGTCTTCTTCCATCTGCGTTGAAGGATCTCGTCTGTGCAGCAGCAGAGATGGATTGCTCTTCTCCGCATTCAGACACAGGCTCTTCTCTAGGGAAGCCCCATTTCCTTTGATCTTCCTAACCTAGTGCATAATCTATTCAGCAATTTCCATGCAGGCCAGGTGGCAGGCAGGTGCATGGTTGTGCCCGGAACAGGGTCTTCCTTCTGCTGTGGGTAGGGAAGATGAGGGGCAGCCTTGCCCACTAGCGTGTGTTTGAGCTTCCCTCCGCCTCGGTCTCCCCCTTTCTCTTTGGAGGCAAGGGGCTTTTCTTATCATTCGGGGCTGCACACAAACTCTTCCAGGGGCTGTAATGTCCACCCACCCATCCTGATGACCCCTGCAGATCAGCAACCTGATCGCCTCCGAGATCCTCCGCAATGAGGACATGGCTGCCCGGGTGAGCACGATCGAGAAGTGGGTGGCCGTGGCTGACATTTGCCGGTGCCTGCACAACTACAATGCCGTTCTGGATATCACCTCGGCCTTCAACCGCAGTGCCATCTTCCGCCTCAAGAAGACTTGGATGAAGGTGTCAAAGCCGGTGAGTGCCTCAGGAGCCCCACTGCCAAAGCTGCACAATTGGGACAGGGGTGTTGGGAAGGGGCTTATGCCACAGAGGCCTTTCTATACATACTTGTTCTCCTGTTTTTCTGGAAATGAGATCCTAATCTTGTGTTTACACACTTCAGGAAGCCTTGCTGGCTGTATTCTGAGCCCCTTTGCAGCTTCGGGCTATTGTGTCCTTCTTGACAGAGCAGCACTGTTTACCCCACTGGACACGTTTTTAAAGGTGCTGTTTACCAGCTGGGGTGGCTTCCTGACTTCAAAATTGTGGTCCCAAAGAGAGAGGTTGCAAGCAGGAAGCAGTTGTGTACACAGGGATGGCTTTCCTTCTTCAGCTCTCCAAGATCCATTCAGCCAAGATCCATCTTCCTCAGCCTGCCTTCAATTGCCCTGCCCCTGAGAGTTGCAAAAGCCCCACGTTGTTCATGCCAGCAGCATCTGCCCACAAAGCCCGTACCCCAGAGGAGGGGACTGTTTCTTTGATCTCTAATGAATCTGGTAGCCATTGCATTTCCCCCCTTAATTCTTCCACTTCCTGGACTTATTATTTGATTGTGGGTCCTTGGTGCTGTCTGAGCTGGTTGGTTGCTTGGAGACGTTTCCTTACCTGACTAGGTAACCTCATCAGTGCACATCAATGCTAGGTAGCATCGGATGTTGTTTGATCATCAGGCTCTGCAGGCCCCATGGGCTCAAAGGGCCCCCCAATGAGTCATCAGCATGTCCAACTAGCAGTTCTGAGACCTCCTTGGAAAGCCCCTTTGGCCCAGGCTCCCTTCCCCCTTTTGCTCCTCTAACCTTTTCCTTTCTTCCCAGACCAAAGCTGTGATCGATAAGCTACAACGGCTGGTGTCTTCGGAAGGACGATTTAAAAACTTGAGGGAAGCGCTGAAAAAGTAAGTTTCCTCTGCTGCTCACACGTGTGGGTCAGAGGGCGGGAGGCCAGGCAGACTCCAGGAGAAGAAAGCAAAGGGGCAGGTTGTACCCAGGCCTGCCCACATAGATGGTGCCATGGCAAGAGCCAGGCAAGGGGCCAGCAGGAGGCTGAGGGGTGGCAGGTAGGGGAGCTCCCCCTGCGTCATGCCCCCACCCCCTTGGCCAAGGGAGCAGGGTCCAATGCTGCGGTGGCGGCCGCTGAGGCAGAGCAGGCCACCTGGGAGGGTCCAGCTCCATCCCAAACAGCAGAGGAAGGGTGGGGGGGCTTTCTCATAGCTTTGGGTGGGAGTCAAAGTTCATTTGCCTCATTCCCAGAAGGAGTTTGGGGAGAGAGACTTTGTTTGGCAAAAGCTTGTAAAAACTAAGTTAGGATTTTAAGTGACAGTTTCAGAGTTTCCCACTTCAAAAGGTGGGGGAGCCCTGTAGGTCTTCAGCTTTTTGCAGCAATGCTTGGAGCAAGTTTGGGGGGATGCCCAGGAATGTGGGGGTAGCTGGAGGGGCTGCATGGACCTCATCCCTGTGCTGGAAGGCAGCAGCAGCAGCAGTGAGTGACATCTGCCTGGAGATTCCAGAACTCCTAAAAATTATTTCAGTCTCAGGGACTAAAGCAAAATTCTGCAGACAAGCAAATCCTGTGACTTGATTTGCAGCTTAGATGTGACCAAAAGTACCAGGATAATGTAGGGCAAACCTCTTCCTGGGGCCAATTCTCCTGACTCAGAGAAAATGTGAAGGTGATAGTATGTAAACGGGACCAAAGAGACAGTTTTTCAGGAGACGGAGGCTGTTTATCTTTGGGAAGCAGCCCTGTTGCCTTTGTCTTGCCAGCTGAATTTCTCTTTTCTGCCTCTCGCAGTTGTGACCCACCTTGCGTCCCTTACCTGGGCATGTATCTCACGGATCTGGCGTTCATTGAAGAGGGCACTCCCAATTACACTGAGGATGGCCTGGTGAACTTCTCCAAAATGAGGATGGTGAGCTCCCTGGCAGGGGCACTGAATCGCCCTCCCACCTCAGCCAGCTGCCTGCCTGACTTTGCTATAACTCCCCTGGCATGATGCCAATGCTCTCCTGACCTGGCCCTTCTCCCTGGGACCACCGCCTGCTTTTTGGCAACCTTTGGGCACAGGGGCCTATTTCCTCTCTCCCCGTAGATCTCCCACATCATCCGAGAGATCCGGCAGTTTCAGCAGACGGCCTATAAGATCGAGCATCAGGCCAAGGTAGGAACCTGCGGCTGCTCAGCTCTCTGCTCAAGGAGAGGGTCTGGGTGGGGGAAAGAACCGCCATTGGGGGGGAACCACTTGGCCACGGGGAAGAGGCAGGCCTTGGTGTTACTGGGGCACAGGCTCTCCCTGAACTCTTGGGGTAGCATGTCCTGGAAGAGAAACTACCGGGGGGTGGGGGAGCAGAGTCCTGCTTTAGGCATATGGTTCCTTCAGTGACATACAGCAGACAAGCCCCCAGCCCAGCCAGCTGCCAGCGAAGTCTCAACTTTCTTCCTTCAGTCTCTTTCCTGAAAAGAGTGGGGTGAACATGTTGCCTCCCCAGTTGGGCTACTTCTCCTCTCCCAACATGCCCAAGGGACCCCTTTCTCAGGCTCCCATTTCCTGCCGCTCAGTCCTGAAGAGCTGCTGCCAACTGGCACCTTGGACAGATGCTCTGGGAGAGGCCCTCTTGACCCCGCCTTGTCCTCTCTCCCCACTGACTGGCACTGGGGCAGATGCTCCCTGGAGTCCCCAGCCTCCTCTTCTGCCCCTGCTCTTTTCTCTCTTCCAGGTCACTCAGTACCTCCTAGATCAGTCGTTTGTGATGGATGAAGAGGGTCTCTATGATGCCTCTCTGAAGATAGAGCCAAAACTCCCCACCTAAGAACAGAGCAGCTGCACCCACCAGCCCAGGACACGGGGATGTGTCTTGCCTCTCCTCTCTGTTTCTTGACTTCCTCCCATGGCCTTTCCTCCCCACACCCCTCCATCCTTGCACTGTCAACAGGCAGGCTTGGTTTTGATCAAGCCTATTTTTTCCTTTGTTGACTCTTGGGAGCAACTGGACTGGAGGGACTCAGGACTGGGGCACCGAGTTGCCGCATTTGCCCTGGAGCCCCAGTTTTCTTGGCTTCTGTACTCTGGCCCCTCCTGTAGTGTGGCCAGAAAACGCGGCCCCCAACTGAGCTACTCTGGACGTTCTTCGGCTTTTCCAGAGCAGCTTTGATGGTATCCATTTTGCCAGGATTGTTGGGTTCTCTTCCCCGCCCAAGGCAGGCAGGGAGGCCAGCCGGCCCAGCAGAAGGTGCCCATGGTTGGCTTGGCAGGAGCAGCTGGTCCACACCTCCCATCCATATTGGGAAGACACCTCTTTGGCGGCACAGAGCCCCTCCAAAGTTCCTGGAGCTGGTTGGCTTGTGCAAAGAGAGGTCGGGACATCCCCGTGGGGCTCTGGGCCTCATGTGGCAGGGCTGGGGGGTGGCAGGGGTTAAAGGTCATTTGGACTTCCTGCCTGAGGCCCTGAAAGGGAGAGACCCTCTATCCCTTTGAGCAATTCTGCTGCATCTCCCACTTTGGCGCTTCTGTCTGTATGCTTCGTTGTAGACATAGTGACATGTCTTAGTAACATGATGTACAATTAAAGGGGGAAATGGCCAGGTGTTTTTATTACATATACTGTAATCCTGTCTAACCACTTGCTAGCAGGAATATAGTAATGTAGTGCTTATTCTGTGAATATTATCATGTATTTTTTACAGTGTACAGTGTATAAACCCAAGTGAATTTTTGACTAGCAGGCATGCTCTATGGGAACTGAATTCAGAAACCTTTTGCTGTAAGCAATACCCTCTGGTATGAGAATTGTCTTTCAAGACCTGAAATATTTCAACCTGCAGCTTATTTGGAAAAGAAAATTTCCATTTTTTGTAAAAATCTATGTTTCCTGATTACCTCTTGCTAATAAATTTATTCTATCTCAGGGTGAACCTTGGTTTTGGACATGTGTACAGACCAGCCAGTGGGGCTAGAGAGCCAAGTTTTAAAAGGAAAAACAGAAAGTGGGTGGGAAGGGAGAGTTTTTGCATATCTAGCACAGCCCATTTCAATTGAGAGCCTGGAGGAGAGTTCCAGATTACCGATAAAGAGGTGGACACCTCACCATCTCGGTGTGAAGCAAACACATCCCTAGTTTTCAGAAAGGGGGATACTCATCATTTTCTGGGAAACTGCAGGTACTTAGCTTAAGACCTACTCTGGCCGGTTTATGGGATCACAGGATCCTCACCATGTTTTCAAGTGCACCCTCCACTTCCACCCCACTCCCAGCCACAGCGATTCCTTCAAATGGAACTTCTTTGACTCCCCAGGAAGACAGAGCAAACTGGATGCAGTATTCCAAAGGCCTTACTAAGGCTTTATAAAGTGGTACTAATACTCCAGGTGATTTTGATTCTATGCCTCTGTTTATACAACCCAGGATTGTATTAGCTTTTTTGGCTTCTGCCGCACACGGCTGGCTCATGTTTAAGCGATCGTCCACTAGGACTCCAAGGTCCCTTTCACAGTTACTGTTTTTGAGACAGGTTTTGCCTAATCTGTACTTGTACCTTTGGTTTTTTCTGCCCAGGTGTAAAACCTTGCTGTTCTCCACATTAAATTTCATGTTGTTGGATAGAGCCCAGTGTTCAAGTCTTTTTGGATCCTGAGCTTATCTTCTGGGGTGTTGGCTATTCCTGCCAGTTTAGTGTCATCTGCAAATTTGATGCATTCCCCTTCTATTCCCTCATCTAAGTTATTTATGCAGATATTGAAGAGTACTGGGCCTAAGATGGAATCTTGTGGTACCCCACTGCTTACTTACTTCCCAGTACATCTACATCTAGATGCAGTACCCTTAGGGGCTGCTCATTGAGTACAGTTTGTCAGCCAGTTACAAATCCCTCTGGAGGTGATGCTGTCTACCTCACATTTTTTTACCTTTTTCAACCTACAAGTAGCAGGTTGTGGACTGTTTTGTCGAATGCCTTGCTGAAGTCTAAATATACTAAATCCACAGCATTTCACTGGTCTAGTAATTCAGTCACTTTATAAAGAATGAATGGGGTGAGGAAACGGGGCGCTGTATCCGAAACCCAAAAACTCTGTATCAGGAGCCCCTACAGGGCATTCCAATCCCTTAGAGATCAGGAAACAAAAGGGGAAGATCCGAAGTCCCCGGTCAACATGCAATTGTCCGAGAGGACAAGGGATATATACCCTTAAAACTGGTGGAGAGGAAGTTGGCCAGCAAGGCAGACTAGGAGCGATGGCGGCCATATAGAATGGAAGCAAAGAGTGGAGGAACAGTTTCTAGTGGCAGATGAAAAGAACCCAGAAGAAGGACATCGGGAAAAAACTCGGAGAAGTGGGAAAGCGGAGTGAGGAAGACACAAAAGGGACGGACAAGACTAGTCCAACAAAGCGGCAACGAACTCAGAGGGGAGCGCTGCACGAAACGGAAAAAGAGGTTAGTAGTAGGATCCCAGAGAATGAAACAGCTGAACGAGAGGAGGACTAATGGCGGAGATAAGACCCCTGAGACGGATGGAAGCGGAGAGGGTGAAAACACAGGAGAAACAAAACTACTTCCTGAGGCAAAGAAGAAGTTAAAAAACTTAATTTTGGAAAATCCGAGGAACTTAAATTGTGACTGGTAACTGTAAAACAGAGATATAAAAACTAAAAAGAAGGAAAGACGAGAATTATATAGATTGACTTGAGGGTGGAGACAGAGATTTGAAAGAGACGGAAAGAGACTGATGCAATAGCACAACAGAAAATTACAACCAGAAGTAAAAGCAGAGAAGGGAAAGAGTGATAAAGAAGTACAAAAGAAGAATAAAATATACATTTTTTAAATATAAATATATATACATAAACAGTAAAGTAAGGAAAAATATTGTATTAATTTATAGTTAATTATTGTTATCTCACTGAGTTTGAAATAGAGGAATTATTGAATGAATGAATAAGACATTAAGTGATTTATAGAAATATATAGAGGGGGAAAAAGGGAGGTAGCAGAAGATAAGCAAATTAAATTAATTGTACTGATTAAATACACTGCAAAGCAATACTTGATTATATTGATTATATTGTATAATAGATGAATTCAGATTAAGTTGAAGTTTATACAGAATATAAAGCAAAGGTGGGTGTACTCAAAATTGTTTTTGATCATTAATTATATTATAATGTGGAAAAACTTTACACAAGCTTAAACAACAACAATAGCCAAAACCGGAAAAAAGCCAACTACAAATCCTATACCTACAGTGGCGTCACCACTACATCAGAGAACAATAGATAATATGATAGGAAAGGAAAAAGAAAAACCGGAAATGACACTAAATACCATGCAAAATATGTTCCAGATGATTCAAGAAACCCTATTAAAAACACAAGGGAAAATGGCGGATAATCACGAAGAAATGAAAATGTTTCATACAGAAATTAAAAATTAAATAGGAGAATAAAAGAGAATATCAAGAACATGAACGATAAAATTGGGGACATTCAACAAACAATAACAGAAAACGAACAAAGAATCAAAAAAATGGAAACAAAAATAGATCAAGTAGAGACAAAAATGGAGACCATGGAGCAGAAATCTCTCTAATTAAATAAGGAACTATCAGATTCAATAGCAACGTTGGAAATGGAGAAAGCTCCTATTTCCTGTGCTTTCAGAACATAGTAGAAGAAAAAGATGAAGATCTGGGGAAAAAAATGGTGGAAATAGTGTCAGAAATAATACAGAGACAAGATAGAAATAAGAGGACAGATAGACGAAATTTATCAGGTACATACAAATTATACAAGAAGACACCGATTGGCGAGGGAAGTACATATCAGATTTACAAAGCGGACAATCAGAGATGAAGTATACAAGAAATCATGAGAAGAAACATTGACCTACAAGGGCAAAGAAATAATAATTTTAAAACAAATACCACGAAGGATTAGAAACCAACGCCAATACCAATTTTTTAAAAAAATTATTTTATTTTTAAACATAAAAACACCATCATTCAATACAATCACAGAGTGTGTGTCGATCGGTTAAGATTCTTTTGTGCATAATCCCATAACCAAAATTACAAATTATTTAATTTCTCTTATTTGACAACTTTATATATCCCTTTATATTATTATTCTCATTTAACAATTATTTAACAAAGGCTTAACTCCCATAAGAAAACATTTCATATATTTTGTCATTACCTTAATTTCATATTTCATACTTCATCTCCATGCTTTATCTAGCCATTGGTAAAACAAATCCCATATTGAATAGTATTGTTTATCTTCCTGTTCTCTAATTTCAAATGTCAATTTACTCATTTCAGCACATTCCATAATTTTTTTAATAACTTCATCATCAGTAGGTATCTTCTCTCCTTTCCAATTTTTAGCAAATACAATTCTAGCCGTTGTCAAAACATTCACAATCAAATATCTCAATTCTCTACTATACATTTCTGGTAAAATCCCTAATAAAAATATCTCTGGTTTAAAGTCAATGTGTTTTTTTTGTCATTTTTTCCAATCATGTGTGGATTTTAAGAGCCTTGGTGGTGCAGCAGACTAAAGCACTGTTAAGTAACACCAGCTGCCTGCAATTACTGCAAGTTCAAATCTCACCAGGCTCAAGGTTGACTCAGCCTTCAATCCTTTCGAGGTAGGTAAAATGAGGACCTGGTTTGTGGGGGCAATAAACTTACTTTGTATAAAAAAGAACACCGCTTAAGCCCTACTAACACCCCCCGAAAGCCCTACTAAGCAAGTATATACAAAAGTATGAAGGCTATTGCTTAACCCATTGTAAACTGCCCTGAGTCTCTGGGAAAGGGTGGCATATAAATCGAACCAATAAATAAATAAATAAATTTTGGTCCAATATCTTTTAGCTTCTGCACATGTCCACCACATATGGTAATATGATCCTGGAGTCTGATGACATTTCCAGCATTTCTCCGATTTATTCTTAAACATTCTGGCTATTCTCGTTGGGGGTAGATGCCACCTGTAAAACATCTTATACAAATTCTCCTTATATGCTGTAGACATTGTCATTTTATAGTTTTGCAACCACAATTTATGCCATTTCTCTAAATCCCATGACCAAAATTTTTCCCCCATGCTATCGTTGTTTCTTTAACTTGTTCTTCTTCCAATTTTACCTCTAATAAGTAACCATATAATTTTTTGATTACATAGTCATCATAACCCATTAAAATCTTATCTAAATTGGTCAAAACATTATAAAAACCTTCTTGTTTAAGATCTTTTTTTAATTATTATTTTACTTCAAATTTATATACCGCCCTTCTCCCTAGGGACTCAGGGCGGTGTACAGCCAAATAAAAACACATAATAAATACATTAAGAATAGATTAAAAGGAAATATCTCAATTTGGCCCAAAATTTAAAAAGACAAACAAATTTAAAATCATTTAAAGGATTTGTTAGGCCAGCCTGGCTTGTTGGAAAAGGTAAGTTTTAAGGGCACGGCGGAAGGCACGGAGGTCATGGATTCTCCTTATCTCTGGGGGCAGCTGATTCCAGAGGGTGGGAGCCCCCACAGAGAAGGCCCTTCCCCTGGGGGTCACCAGCCTGCATTGCTTGGCTGATGGCACCCCGAGGAGGCCCTCTCTGTGGGAGCGCACGGGTCGATGGGAGGTCGTCGGTGGCAGAAGGCGGTCTCGAAGATAACTAGGTCCTATGCCATGGAGCGCTTTAAAGGTGGTAACTAACACCTTGAAGTGGACCCGGAAGACCACTGGGAGCCAGTGCAGCTTGTGCAGGAGCAGTGTTATGCGGGAGTGCCATGCAGCTCCCATAATTACCCGCGCGGCTGCATTCTGGACCAGTTGGAGCCTCCGGGTGCTCCTCAAGGGGAGCCCCATGTAGAGAGCGTTGCAGTAGTCCAGGCGAGAGGTGACGAGGGCATGAGTGACTGTGCGCACAGAATCCCAATCAAGAAAGGGGCGCAACTGGCGAATCAGGCGAACCTGACAAAAGGCCCCCTGGCAACAGCCGTCAGATGTTCCTCCAAGGACAGCTGCGTATCCAGGAGGACACCCAGATTGCGTGCCCTCTCCACAGGGGCCAAAGACTCGCCCCCGATAGTCAGCGATGGAGTCAGCTGACTATATCGGGATGTCGGGAACCACAGCCACTCAGTCTTGGAAGAGTTGAGCTTGAGCTTGTTCCTCCCCATCCAGATCCGTACAGCCTCCAGGCACTGGGCCATCTTCATATCTAGAATGTATTTGCAAATAAGAAAACCAATCCATCTTAAAGCCTTGTTCTTCCAGTTCTTGCTTCAATTTAAGTTCACCCTTTTCATCCATTAATTCACTATATCTAACAATTTATTCCCTTCTAAATACTACTGAATATGAAAATGCTTCAATCATTGATACCCAGACTGGAATTTTCAAATACTGTTGTTTTTAATCTTAACAATACCAATTTTTAACAACCCAACTGATCAGGTAAAAAGTAATGTTTAGATGGCTGACACCAGATGGGATTTTAATTACATGGCAAGATAAAAAATATAAAATAGACACACTAGAGAAAGCAAGAGAATTTTGGACTTCCTGTGCTCCGCGAACGCCGATGGACGCTCCTTCGAGAGCTCCAGCCCCGTGACTCTGTTAGCCGCTAGAACAGCGAAAATCTGCTGTCTAGCGGCTTAAAACTCTCCCCCGACCCCCGAGCAGGGGAAGAAGGGGGAGAGAAGAGCAGAAGGGTCTGGGTAGAGCTCCCCTAGACCCCCAGGTTTTTCTTTCTAAGCCTGGGGTTTGCAGGGTGAGAGCTCCCTGAAAGCCCATCAGTTGCTCCGGATCCGGGACGAGTCTGCTTTATGCAGACCAAGGCGTTCGTGACCACACCAGCAATGCAACTTTAAGGATTACAAAAATTTTGACTATGGATGCTGGCAGAGCAAACTCAGGAGAACAAAAAAATGCAAGTATTTTGAAACTCCGTTTAAAAGGAGAAGAAATGGCGCCTGAGGGTATGGAGACGAGGGCTGGAAGATTACTGCTGGGTGAGTCAGCAAACTCACAAGCTGTGACTGTAAAGGGCTTTCAAGAACTTTTAAACTTCTTTACTTCTGCTCTTTTGGAATCAATTGATAGAACTTTTCAAAAATATAATTTGCAGCATAACAGGGATTTGCTGGTCGGGAAAGAGGTAGAAATTATCCAGCCTATTTTGGAAGACAAAGAAGTCGTTAAGACAAAGAACCTTAAGATGGAGGTTGACGGTGAAACAAAGGACTTGGCAGAGGTTTCCATACAACTAATTGAAAAGCAACAAGTAGATTCTTTATTGCTAACTGATAAATCTTATCGTGACAATTTTTGGTTCTACAGACAAAGGAATGGATTGATCGACCATACAAGCAAGAAGAGTCAATGTGGGGGTTTCAAACCAGAGGAAATAAATCTAAGAAGGGAACGGGTTTTAAAGACTTTAAAGATACATCAATGTCAAATTAAAATTCAAAAACTCTCCAAAATAAAAGCAGAGGGGAAGAAGAAGGACTGGAAAAAATATAGAAAGAAAGGAATGAAGAATGTTTTATTGATGTATTAAGATTTTAAAATGCTTGAATCTTGAGAATAAAAGCAGGAGGAAGAAAGGAAGAAGAGTAAAATGGTTAATTAAAATTTAATGGATAGTTTCCTGAAGGTTGTGAATTTATATTTTGAGAAACAAAGTAAGAATACTTTATTGGTATTAAGAGATTTTTAGAATGTTTAATATGAGATTTTAGTATTTTAAATGTTGAAATAGAATGGTGTTTGAGGGTTTGAATGAAATTTATCAGTGTTTGTTAATGTTTCTAAAACTCTAAAAGTTATTGGATTATATGCTAAGAAAAAGGCTTTTATACTTAGGAAGAAAGAATTTAATTTAATTGATTTTCAGAATTTATAAAGGGAAGGTTGATGAATAATTTGTAAAAAGGAAGTTAAAGTGTGTGAGGGAGTTTTGAATCTTGCAGTAAGTTAGAATATTTTAGCATATGTTTGTTAAATGTTATACCCTGTTTTTGCTCTGGGAAGTCGGGGGTGGGGGGTGGGGAGGGGGGGTTGAAGGTTGGATTAGGATATAAAACGGAGAGACAGATAATTGTATCAACAGATAAGTAAATGTGAGGGAAATGTTACATTAAATGAAATGAAAAGATGTACTTAGACGATACAATGAATGATTGATTATATATTGTATATTTGTTTGTTCATAAAATAAAAATCTTTTTTCTTAAGAAAAAAAAAAGAAAGCAAGAGAATTTTATAATCTACATTTCACACAGGAAGAGGAACAGGAAAGCAAAGAAGAAACAGAGAGCAAAAGCCAGGAAGAAGAGCAAATAGAAGAAATGGAGCGAGAAAGAGAAATAAGAAAGAGCCAGGAAAAGGAACGAGAGGGAAGAGAAGGGCCAAAAGCTAGAATACAGATGGAGACAAGAAATACAAAAAACAACAGTAGGCAATGGAAGAGGCAATTAAACTTCTCTCAGTAAACATAAATGGATTAAATGCACCAAAGAAGAGAACACAAACATTCATAAAATTACGAAAACTGGAAGCAGATGTGATATGTTTTCAAGAGGTACTGTACATATCAAAAAAGGATATCAAAAATTACTAGAAAATCCAAAATTAGGAAAACTATATATATCATTGATACAAAAAAAAAAGAGGAGTGGCGGTCTATGTAAAAGAAAGGATAAAATCAAAGCTAATCTATGCGGATGAGGAGGGGAGAATTGTAATGGTCGAATTAGAAATAGAAGAAAAAAAGTCATTATTAATAGTAATATATGCCCCCAACAAAAATCAATAGGAATAGAAATACACAGTAAAATATTTGTCTAATTGGAGACTATAACGCCATAGTAGACATTAAAAAAGACTATAAGAGTAACAAGAAAAATAAAAAAAGGAAAGAAATATTACCAAAAGAATTCTTTAATATGACAGCAGAACTAAAATTGAGGGATGTATGGAGGGAAATACATGAAGACGAGAACCAATACACATTGTACTCCCACCCACACCAATCTTGGTCCAGAATCAACATGGCCTGGATGACTGCAGATATCCGGCAGGTTTAGAAACAATAGAAATAGGGGTAAATGAATCGGCAAATCACAATCCTATAATCATAAAATGGAAGGGACAAAAAAGATTTAGGAGATGGACAATGAACCAAAACATATGCAAAGATAAAGAGTATAAACAAATGCTAGAAAAGGAATTGGAATCATTTTTTACAATAAATAAAACAGAAGATACCTCTTTACAAAATATCTGGGATACGACAAAAGCATATATACGCGGATTGACAATTGCGTATATAGGGAAGAAAAATAAGGAAAGGAGACAGCAGCAAGAAAAATTATATGAAGAATTTAAAAAAGCAGAATATAAATTACAGGAAGATCCTCAAAATAAAAAACTAAGAGAGGAATGGAAGATAACCAAATAAATTTGATAACTCAAAAGAAAGTAGCCCAGAAAATAAAAATGGCAAAGCAAAATTATTTTGAATTTGCGAATAAAACAGATAGATGGCTGGCATACAAACTGAAAAAAGAAAAAGATAAAAGAATGATACACCAACTCAAAAATGAGAAGGGGGTAATGCAGTACAGAAGAGAAGCCAAAAAAAAAAAAAAAAATTATCCAAACATTTTTTTCAAATTTATATAATAAGAGGAAGAAAAGTTAAATAATATATAGAAAGATCCGAAATGAATAAAATTATAGAAGAACAAAAAGAAATATTAAATAGCCCAATAACTAAACTTGAATTTGAATTGGCATTGAAAAAACAAAAAAACAACAAAACACCTGGTCCAGATGAGCTACCAGTGGAAATATATAAGATCAACTGGAAATATTGGGAGAAACAATGTTAGAACTATACAATGATGCTCTGGAAAATGCAAAAATCCCGATAACCTGGACAGAGGCAATAATTACTATTATCCCCAAAGAAGATATGGATCACCACTTAATACAAAATTACAGACCAATCTCCTTACTAATAATTGCTTACTATAATTGCTGCGAATATCTTATAATCAGTATTTAGTAATACTGATTATAAGATATTCGCAGCAATTATAACGGAAAGAATCAAAAAAGTTCTGAATAGCTATATACACCCAGATCAAAATGGATTCTTGCCAGGCCGACAAATCAAAAATAATTTGAGAATAATAATAAACACATTAGAATTTTACGAATCACACCTGGAATAACAAGTTTCATTGGTTTTCCTTGATGCCCAAAAGGCATTTGATAATTTGAATTGGGAATTTTTAATGGGGCAACTAAAATTTATGCAATTCGGGACAAAATTTGAAAAAATGATAGGGAAAATCTATACAAAACAAATGGCAAGAGTAATTATTGATGACACCACAGAACAATTTAGCATAACAAAAGGGGTAAGACAGGGATGCCTACTTTCTCCACTTTTGTATATATTAATGTTGGAGATGCTTTTGAAGAATGTCAGAGAAGATCAAGAAATAAAGGGTCTAAGGATAAAGAAAGAAGAATATAAGATTCAGGCCTTTGCCGACGATTTGGTGTTTACAGTAGAAGAACCGCTAGAATCAGGACCAAAATTAATTAAGAAATTAGAAGAATTTGGAGAAGTAGTGGGATTTAAGATAAATAAAAATAAATCAAAATTGATAACTAAAAATCTTAAAAAGAATCAGGAAAAAGATTTGGAAAACAACATACAAATTCAAGTAACCAAGAAAATAAAATATCTAGGGATTTGGCTATCGGCAAGATGCTCCTCAATCAAGGAGGGTAATTATGATACACAGATTAAGAAAGATTTGGATAATTGGAAAAATTTACAGATATCATTATTGGGAAGGATCGCCACCATTAAAATGAATATTCTGCCAAAACTGTTATTCCTATTTCAGGTCATACCAATAAAACTGGAAAAAAAGTTCTTTGAAACACTAAATAAATTAACATCCAAATTTATATGGCAGGGAAAGCGACCAAGAATTAAACATAAACTCTTATAGGATACAAAGGAAAGAGGGGGAGTAGCACTCCCAGAATGGGAATTATATTATCAAGCTGCTGGAATAACCGGGCTGAAAGAATGGATAGAACTAAGGGACAAAAGAATATTAGCAATAGAAGGACACGAGTTACAAGTGGGTTGGCACGCATTCCTATGGGATGGAAAATACAAAATGCAGTTATTTCAAAAGAGATATAGTAAGGAATGCTTTGTTGCAAATTTGGTTGAAAATTAAAAACATCATTATAAAAAAATACCAATTTGGCTTTCACCGATAGAAGCAGTAAAACATCCAAATTTAACCGAATTAAATAAAATAATAAGATACAGAGATGTAATAGAACAACAATTTTCCAATTGAAATCAAAACAAGAATTGGAATTGGATCTTGTTATGTATAAATGTCCACCATTCACCATCCCAGGTATGATAAGGGTAAACTCTACATCCACCTAGATCCTCCCCTGACATGGTCCAGGAGTCCAGGGGCCACTTCCAGCTAAATACCTGTAATAGAAACATTGATCAATAAAGAGCATTGGTTCACTGCATCCTGTGTTTGGAGTTATTGGGTAAGATCCTAGAAATCAGTCACAGGTTGGTAGCAGAGGATGGTTTACCCACAACTCACAGAGATGGCAGAATCAAGAACCCAGACAGAGGCAGAGAAAAGAATGGCCACCAGAGCCTACATCAAACAGATGAAAGAACTGCAGGTTCTCGAAGGTGCCACAGCAAGGACCACCACAACTGAAGGTGATGGAGACTCCAACCCGAGTCCACAACTCAGGGACGAAGGGCCAAGAGAAGAAACCTACTACTGCGAAAGGGCAGAGCCACCAAGCAACGAAGAATTCCGATCCACTATCCTGGGGATGATGGAAACGACTGCCAGCAAAGAGGAGCTCATCGCGAAACTCCAAAGCCTACTCGAAAGCAATGGAGCAGCGATGAGCACCCAGCAACAGAGAGAAGAAATCCTCAGCCCGGCAAGAGGGAGGTATCCCCAAGCTGAAGCTCCGGACGTAGAGGATTTCATTTCCGCGCCATGCTCTCGGCGGCCATCTTGGAATGGCCAACAGCCAATGGGAAGCCAAGATTCAAATCGAATGGCGGGAAACAGCGAGAACCCCAACTTCGCTGGGGAAGACCCCCAAAACAGCACCCAAGCAAGATCAGAAGCCTGCGGGGGCTCACCCATTGAGCCCGAAGCAGACGAAACGATAGAAAACCTGGCTGCAGCACTCGGCTCAGCACTCAAGCCCCCAGGAGCCAGGAAGAAACAAACCGACGCTCAGCACCCCCAAAAGAGCAGCAGGGTAGCCACCGGAACCCTTGCAACACGCCAGCAGACACCACGCGGGACAACGCACCCCAAAAACTACACCCAAGACCCGGCCGCCTGCAGGACTGAATACCCGCAGGATTCGCACTCGCCACCCGCCGCACCAACTTCCCTAGGCCGCGGAATGAGGAGAAGAAACAACAATTCACCAGCCATGCGGCCTCCACCAGGCTTCCCGACCCAAAGGGATTCAAGATCTCTCAAAAGGAGAAAATACTGGATCTGTTAATTAAATGCAACATGAAGGAAGCCAAGCCATGTGACACGCCAATACATATTGACTTCCTGAAACACATGAATGAGAAAAGCGAGACCTTCAAGGACAATACCCTCTATAGGTCTGTTGTTGGGTCACTACTGTATATAGCTAATTGGACTAGACCAGACATCCTCCTGGCTGTCAACCTGCTATCCAGACATGTCAGCGATCCAAAGATGTATCACTGGGAGGGGATAAAACGTGTGCTCAGATATCTAAAACACAGCATGGACGCATGCCTGAACCTAGAACCAGAGATGTCCAAAGAACCCATACTAACCTCCTATGCAGACGCTGACTGGGCAGGCGACACAAAAAGTAGAAAGAGCACATCCGGCTATGTATTCCTCATTAACGGCTGCCCAGTACACTGGTACACCGGAAAACAAAACCTGGTAGCCACCTCCACAGCTGAGGCAGAGTACATCTGCCTCTCCAAAGCAGCCAATAATCTGACATGGTTTGACGATCTGCTTACCAGCATATGGACCGAACCGGCCTACCCGAAAGTAATACATGAGGACAACAAAGCAGCCATAGACATATCCATGGCAGAAGCAGTAGGCCAAAGGTCCAGACATATAGGCATTAAGCACAAACATGTCAGAGAATTAATGAACATTGGTTTTATTAAAGCTGTACATTGTGAGACCACCGAGCAAGCCGCAGACATCCTGACCAAACCTCTACCCAGCAAACAACATGCCTACCTTACGTCTAAATTAGGGGTACGGGTACAGAACATACAAGCAGGTCCAACTGTTGGGCATTTAGAGGGGGATTTGTTATGTATAAATGCCCACCATTCTCCATCCCAGGTATGATAAGGGTTAACTCTACATCCACCTAGATCCTCCCCTGACTCCTCCTTACCTTAGCTCCGCCTCCCAGGTACTTAAGACATGGTCCAGGAGTCCAGGGGCCACTTCCAGCTAAATACCTGTAATAGAAACATTGATCAATAAAGAGCATTGGTTCACTGCATCCTGTGTTTGGAGTTATTGGGTAAGATCCTAGAAATCAGTCACAGATCTAAATAGAGATATTGACTGGTGGACATACACACAGATGCAATTTAAATATAAAGAAGATACAAAAACATATGAAATACAAAGAGAACAACATGAATTAGATAAAATTATACTAGGGACAGATGAGAAGTTAATTAGTAAGGTTTATAAATTCTTATTGCGATATAAAATGGAAGAGGAGATAGTGAAACCAGGGCCGGATTTTCCTATAGGCTAACTAGGCTTCAGCCTAGGGCCTCAAGATCAAGAGGGGCCTACACAGTGGTGGGATTCTGGGGGTTCTAGGGGGTTCAGCTGAACCCTTTGTTAAATTGCTGTCTCGCCTGCCCCTCGCCTCCCATCCGCGCGGCGCCAGCCTACCGTAGCCAGGGGTAGGCAATTGTGGCTCTTTTACAACCTGTGGACTTCAACTTCCAGAATTCCTGAGACAGCTTGGCTGTCCACCCCGCCCACTCCCAATCTATTGCTGCCTCCGATGGCTTCAAAGGGCCGCCCTAGAGCCAGTGGTGCAGCCGAACCCTTTGTTAAATTGCTGGCTTGCCCCGCCCCTCCGCACCACTATTTATTGCCAATAAATAGTGGTGGGCGAGGGGCGGGGGAGCCAGCAATTTAACAAAGGGTTCGGTGTTTTTTTTGTAATTTTATTGGCCCCCGGAGCTTCAGCATAGGCTAATTGGCCTCCCGGCTCTCCGCTGATTTGTCTCCGCTGTTTTGCTTCCTTGCAAAGAGTGCTGATTTTTTTCCCCCTAGCTATACTGAGAAACGAAAGTGAAACTGCTTTGCTGTTGCTGCAAGGTTGGAAAATTAGGCAGGCAGAATTCTTTTCTTTTTCCTCACCAAAAAAGGTACGTGCAAACAATGGGAAATTTAGGGAAAAAGAGGAAAGTTCAGGATTTTAAAACACAAAAGAAAAAAAGCTCTATTTAACTAGGGAATTGTAATAATCGAGATACTATTAATTGTATATTTCTGAAAGCAGAAATGGTTAAGTTGTGGTTTGGAGGAATATATGGGGGAAATTATTTGGTTTATTATTATTGGTAAATATAATTAATTGATTTGTAAGAAATTGGATTGCATGGAAATAATTGGAATATTCATGTTCATATTGATTAATATACAAAAAAGGTAGTTATATAACTAATTGATTTATATTAAAATGTTGAATTTATATTAAACAACTAATATTACATAATTAACCAATGTGAGGATGGATATAAAAATAGATGACAATGGGAAGGGGTATATGTTACAGATGAAAATACCTAACCTGATATCTGTAAATATGTGTGCTTGTTTATATGTCATTGTGTGATGTCATTGTGTCACTTACCATTGGTTAGTACTTACCATTAGCCCCGCCTTCTCTGTATATAAGTTCTTGCTCCTCCCAGATTAGTGCCTGTCTAATTGTGTTCCTGAGGAAGAAAAGAAATAAATATTACTATTACAAGAAAGCCTACAGTCTCTTATATATGGGCCTAACCAGGATAACCAAACTAGCAACAAATTGGTAGCAAGAGGATGGTTTGGTAGGCCCAACCGAACATAAAGATGCAAGACTCACATAACGACAAAAGAAGACCTGCCACCAGATACATAACGAAAAGAATGGCAGCTCAACTAACTCCTGACAAATATACACCACTTGAAAATATTAAGAAACAAACGCAATTACAAGAAAATGAACTGCTAACACCAAACAAAGAAGATGAGGTAAAAAGTAAAATACTAGAATTAATAGAAACAACTACAGCTGAATCAAATCTGCTTGTGAAAATCCGCAGCATAATAAACGACCACGGAACAGCAGCAGATAACGAAAATAACAAACAAGAAAACTGCAAGGTAAGAAATTCAACCCCTGACTTCAAAAATGACACCAAAGATGGCGACAGCTTCCCGCCTTTTTCATGGCAGCCATCTTACCCACCTAATACCTCTAAAATGCCTGACCAATTACTAAAAGAATTCCAAACCTCAAACTACGAAATAAAAAACAAAACCTACCAAGAAGATGATTACCCGAGTCCAAAAACAAATAAAAAACAATTATTTAAACAAAACAAAGCTCAACCTACTGAAGTAGAAATAGACAATGCTATACAGGTGCTAACTGCAGCACTCGGGACTAAACTAACAATACCAAACAAACAACCAGAAAATGAAATAGAAAATTCTAAACTACCATCTACCAAAGGCCAAAAAGAAATAGACTGTCTAAAGAAAGGCCTAGCCACCCGAAGAAAGACAAGCTGGCAATCATACTTACCTACTGAAGAGCAGCTCCCTGAACAACCCGGCTCCATTGGCAATGGCGGCCCGCCTCAAGCTCCACTTACTGACGACCTCAGAGAAGACTCCCCGATGAGCAGAGCAGCACCCCAGGCATTCTTCAGTCACCAGAGGCCCTCCGGAAACAAAGCAGAGCAACAGAAGGCCGTCTGGGACTTCACCCCAGGAGCTGCAGACACAGGAACCTCCCTCATCGACTGCTGGAGAAAAATGAGGACTGAGCATGCCCAGAACGAGCCTGCAAAGAAAGAAGAAGGAAACATAAATACAAGTCAGCGCAACATAGAGATAAGTAAATACAGACATACATCTACCATACCCAGGCCTTATTGTGAGTATGCTAAGGTCTTAAATCATGGACAGCTACTAAACATGAATAACACCTCACTACACTCAGGGACAATACCTCCAGACTTTATAAAATTGAAATTAGATGGAAGCAACTTAATGGAATGGGATCAGTGTTTACAGATTGTATATATGAAAGAAAATGTTTTATTTTTTATTGATAACCCACCAAATAAGCCTTGGACCTATGAAATAGACTGCCTCCACCACAAAGCATACTATATGTTAATTGTTTCTATTTCCCCAAGTATACTCCCCAGTATAGAGCATAATTTAACTGTATTTGAAGTATATCAAAAATTATTCAGACTGTTCTATAGCAAAAATGTAGCCACTACCACAAAAATCTCTAGGGAATTCTATTCTGCCAAACTAAAACATGATACATCCATGAGTGAGCATATCTTGAATTTAAACGCTGTAAGAGCAGACCTTATTCAAAGGGGAGAAACCATTTCTGACAACACCATGAAAAGCATTATAATTAACTCACTAGATCACAGCTGGGATAACTACATTACACTAATAGATAACCTAAGTATAGAGCAAATTACTTTAGAAAACCTTACCAATAAGCTTATTACTGAAGATAGACTTAGAAGAGAGCGATATACACAACAAAGAGAAGGTAGAAATCAAAGAAGGACTGATTTCAGGGCCAGAGACAGATACCCACATGAATGTCTCACATGTGGATCTGAAAGACATCAGAGTAGAGACTGTCCCAAGAATATAGGATACAGTGACTCATATAAACACAAGGATAGAAGAATACACTTTTTAGACAGAACCTCCCCAGATTACAGGTATAAGAGAAGAGAATCACCACACTCTAGAGAAAGACAAACATACAGAAATAACCCTAGAAAAAATAAGAAAGGATCACTATATGGAATAAGAAATAATAACACTTTGATATCTGATTCACTCAACACCTGGCTCATAGATTCAGGAGCCACATGCCATACAACTCATAATAGAGAAATATTAAGTAACTTCACTGAAAAGAAATATTATATTAAAGTAGCAAACCAAAATAGAGTCCTAGTGAGAGGAATAGGAGACACGCATATAAAAGGTATAGGAAAAATAGAGGGGGTACTATTTGTGCCCGAAATTCCAAATAACATATTGGCAACCCTAAAGTTAAGCATAGACAATGCAATAGAAACCACTTTCAGAGGTGGAAAGGTATTCATGACTAAGAACAACAGAAACATAGGTAAACTATTTACAAATGATGGACTAACATACCTACTGCCACAAGATAACGAACTAGTCTATGCAAACTATCAATTAAGAAACAAAAAACCAAATTCAGATAGCCATGATGAAAATAATGATAAGAATGCATCAAACACTGATACTAATATGTCTGAAAATTTAAACAATGGAAAACCTATTCACGATAATTGTAGTCACTTACTCCACAGAAAGCTAGGACACGCGAGCTTTCCAGTCATACGAAAAATGTTAGAGTGTTCCGAAGATTTAAAAATAAAGAACTGTAAAAATTACTTAGAATGCTCTGTATGCAATTCTTCCAAAATTAAAAACAAGCCAAAACCCAAAAAAGCCACCCGCACCACACAATCAACCTTTCAACTAATTCATATGGATGTAGTAGGCCCATTAAAACCTTCAATTAAATACAAAAAAAGATACTTCCTGACCATAGTCGATGACTATAGTAGATTTGGTTTTGTATACACCCTTAACCACAAAAGTGAGGTTTTCAAAAAATTTAAGGAGTTCTTTAAAATGGTAGAAACACAATACAATACCAAAATCAAACAAATAATGACTGACAGGGGGTCGGAATTCCTATCCAACGAATTTTCAACTTGGCTAAAATCACAAGGAATATTGCACTTTAAATCTTGTCCATTTTCCCCATTCCAAAATGGAGTCTCTGAAAGGAAGAATGGTTTGCTACAAACCATGGTTAAATGTGTGTTAGATGATGCTGGTTTAAACCAGTCATTCTGGGCTGAAGCCCTTAATTATTCCAATTACACTATAAATCGCTTATGGTCCAGTACAATCAATAAGACCCCATACGAACTCATGTATGGAAGGAAACCAAAAATTGGGCATTTACACGTATTTGGTGTATCTGCTGATGTATATGTGCCCTCACAGTTAAGGCGCAAAGGAGAGAAAGTATCCAAAAGACTGATATTTATGGGGTACGAATCAGGAACCAAGGGATATCGCTTCATTGATAAAAATAATCACTTCATTGTATCCAGATCTGCCGTGTTTCATGAACACATGAACTGGTCAAAATTACATCTCAATGAAATTTACCCAGAATCAAAAAATATTACACACACGCACGCAAAACATCACACATCAGATACGAACCCCAAATCCACATCTACTAACAGAATCAAATGCCCAGTAATAGTTAATGATGAATGGAAAAAAGGACACCCCACTTTGAAAGTAGATCAATTAACCGAAAAAGAAGCTAAGTATATGCATAGCGATGAACATCCCCAGAATAGGCCCATTAGATCCAATAGGGGCATAATTCCTAAAAGATTAGATGATTACGTACTGTCTATCCAAGCTAAACACCTGACTCCTAACACATATGATGACATACTTAAGCTACCCCTAGAAGAAAAAAGTAAGTGGGAGGAAGCAATGAAAAAAGAGATGGACAGTTTGAGAGAACTAAATGTATATACACCAACAGACCTGCCCACTGAGAAATCCCCTATTGGCACTAGGTGGATCTATAAAATCAAGGAGCTAGAGGATGGTAAATTCCTATACAAAGCCAGGTTGGTGGCTCAAGGCTTTGCCCAAAGATTTCCGGATGACTATGAAGACACTTACTCCCCAACCGTTAGATCAGAAAGCGTGAAAACAGCACTAGTGTTAGCTTCTATCTTAAATCTGGAAGTATATCAATTTGACGTGCAGACAGCCTATCTGCACGCTGATCTAGATAAAGAAATTTATGTGAAAGCACCCCCAGGAAAGGATACAAAAAAGGGAGAAATTTGGCTATTAAACAAGAGCCTTTATGGACTAAAACAGTCCGGTAAGCGGTGGTATGAGTGCTTATCAAAGATACTTAAAAATATGGGTTTTGTAGCTACTTCATCTGATTTTTGTTTTTTCACAAAAAAAAATAATGATTCTATTGAATATGTTTTGATTTATGTTGATGATATATTGTATTTTGGACACGACAAAATTAAATGTGATAATTTCGCTGAACAACTAGGCAAAAATTTCAACTTAAAAATATTAGGAAAGGTAAATAAGTATCTAGGAGTCCAAATTGACAAAACAGATAAGGGGTTCAAATTATCTCAGAAAGACAAGATTATGGAACTCATACAAAAATGTAACTTAATTAATTCAAAAATTTGTGATACTCCTATGTCAACTGATTTTTATAGGAATGTGTATAATGAGTACGAACCATTCAAGGATAACACGTTATATCGATCAATTATTGGGTCCTTATTATACATATCTAATTGGACCAGGCCTGATATCACCCTTGCTGTAAATTTGTTGTCAAGACATGTAAGCAATCCTAACTCATACCACTGGGAAGGAATTAAGAGGATTCTAAAATATCTAAAGTCTAGCATTGATATGTGCTTATTCTTAGAACCATTCATTTCTGAAAAACCAACTTTGACCTGCTACGCTGATGCTGATTGGGCTACTGATTCAAAAACCAGAAAAAGTACTTCTGGATATGTTTTTCTTATAAATGGCTGTGCGGTGCACTGGTACACAGGCAAACAGAATTTAATTGCCACTTCCACAGCGGAAGCCGAATATGTTTGTTTATCCAAAGCGGTCAACAATCTAACTTGGTTCGATGACTTGTTAACCAATGTGTGGGATGAACCTGTTTATCCAATTATTATCAATGAGGACAATAAGGCAGCAATTGATATATCAGCTTCCGAAGCAATAGGTCAACGATCTCGACATATCGATATAAAATATAAACATGTAAGACAACTGTCAAGTATAGGATTTATTAAAGCTATCCATTGCAATACTAGTGAACAAATTGCTGATATCCTCACTAAGCCATTGCCAACCAAACAACATATGTATTTGACTTCCAAACTTGATGTGCATATATAATCTTAATAACCCACCATTAGTTAGGTATTTTAGAGGGGGATTTGTTACAGATGAAAATACCTAACCTGATATCTGTAAATATGTGTGCTTGTTTATATGTCATTGTGTGATGTCATTGTGTCACTTACCATTGGTTAGTACTTACCATTAGCCCCGCCTTCTCTGTATATAAGTTCTTGCTCCTCCCAGATTAGTGCCTGTCTAATTGTGTTCCTGAGGAAGAAAAGAAATAAATATTACTATTACAAGAAAGCCTACAGTCTCTTATATATGGGCCTAACCAGGATAACCAAACTAGCAACAGTATAATATAGAATAGAAGGGAAAAATTGAATAAGATTAGAGATGAGGATGAAGGGTAATATTGGTTTTTTACAAAAATAGATGAATAAATATGGCAAAAAGGAAATATAGAAATTGTAAATTTAATTGAAATGACTAAACACTGTTTAAATTTGTGAACCGGCCAAATACTCTGTTCAAAGAAAATACATTGTATGTTTGTATGTGTGTTTCTAATTATTGTTATTTATTCATATTTTTCTCTTTTATTCTTTAAAGTTTAACAATTCATTCTTTATCTTAATATCTTTATATTTGTTTGGGGTTGGCTTTCTTCCCTTTCATCTTTTTTATTGTACAGCAATCTTTCTCCTCAAACCTACCACCTCTCTCTTTTCTTTCCTTCTTACTTTCTCTTCCTCCCCCTCTTCTTCTCCTCCCTACTTCCTCTTCCTTTCTCCTTCTCCTCCTCTCTTCCTCCCTCTCTTACCCTCACTCCTACTCTAATTTCCCTTCCCTTCCTTCATCCCTCTCTATTGCTGTATCCTTTTATGCATATGGACTACTCAGAGGGCTGAAAAAGTTATTTCTGACTGGTCCTCGCACTTTTGACCAGTCCGCGAACTTACGACTGTCCTCACATTTTACGTTTTTGCCCTATCTTGTCACCATGGTGAAGAGAAGCAGTTGTGAAATGAGTGACATGGTTGTTAAGAAAGCTGCACGGGCATAAATGTGAGGATGGTCATAAGTGTGAGGACCGGTCAAAAGTGTGAGGCCCAGTCAGAAATGACTTTTTTCAGCCCTCTGAGTAGTCCCTATGCACATCGGTCACATGACGAGCTACCCACGCCTACACAGTCACGTGACCAGCTAGCCACGCCTACCCAGTCACATGATTGCCAAGCCACACCCCCAACTAAGCCACGCCCACAGAACCTGTTGTTAAAAAAATTGAATCCCACCACTGGTGAAAGGGCCTCATAAGTGGAATAGCCTAGGGCCTCTTTTCATCTAAATCCGGCCCTGAGTGAAACACACAATGATTAAATGGGCACAGAACTTTAATTATAAAATAGATTTGGAGAAATGGGAAACAATGTGGCAAGTAAATTCAAAATTAACGTTATCTGCGGCATACAAGGAAAACCAGCTGAAGATGTTTTATAGATGGTATCTTCCACCGACAAGACTCGCAGAGATGTTCCCAAATAATACTCCAACCTGTTGGAAGTGCAAGGAAACTCATGGAATATGATGGTAATCTATGGTGGACGTGCCTGGCAGCTAAAAAGTTTTGGACAAATATAAAGAAATGGTTAGAGAAAATAGTAACCAACCAATTGAAAGAAAGCCGGAAACATTATTACGAATATTCACGAGAACATACACCAAAGAAGTAAACTATCTGATTCTACACATCATAACAGCTGCTCGAATAACATATGCACAAAATTGGAAACAGGAAAACTCTCCAACAGATGAAGAAGTGATAGAAAAAATTTTAGAATGTGCTGAGATGGACAAATGAACAAAAGAAATTAAAGAAAAAGAAAAGACAGACTATTATATAATTTGGAATAAATGGTATGAATGGGTTGGGACTAGAAATAGAGAATAACAAATACAAGGGAACATCTAAAAATGTAAAACATGTATATAATAAATATATAGAAATGTATAAAAATAAGGCTATTAGTGTTAGAAAATACAGTGTAACCAAAGAAAAAGGGACAATGAAGAAAAAGAAATAATAAGAGAGATACAGGGGGAAAGATACAAAATGGAAAGAAAACCACCAAGAAACATTGTTTTAAAAAGAGGATATATTTATATGTTGTATGTTATGTGTTTGTCATATTGTGTTATAATAAAATATTAAAAATTTTAAAAAAAAGAAATGATTGGTTTGGCATTGTCACTGCGTTATTTTATTTCCCAGCTGAGCTTCATTATTTCTGGACTGTCAGACTCTCCGTAGCTTTGCCAACTTCTTATCAGTAAGCTACGTGTTTCCGTATCCACCCACATTCCTTCACTTGCTCTTCACACATCTCTTTCCTTTGTTCTCTTTCCAGCAAGGTCCGGCTGAAAGATAGCCGGCCCGAATTATTTTCAAAAATGTAACAATTAACTTTTCTTAGTTAGTGAGGTGTTTTATTTTCTTTATAACAAATAAATGAGTTTTATTAGAAACCTTCCTTCGCGTTTCTTTTCAGATTATTGCAATTTGGAATAAGCCACGATGCATCTCCTCTAAACCAGGGTAATTAGTCTCAGAGCCAAACATGGGATTAATAAATGCCCTGACATTCTGGTAGCACGAGGATGGTCTGATTTATGGCTTTTCCCTTGTTTTTGTTACTTCTGATAAGAGCGCATAGGCAATTAGTTTTTAGCTACTGAGGTACGCTAATTATATTGCTGAGATGCCGAAACAGAAGAAAAAAAGGCAAAGTGAAACCAAGACCACTCTTCGTAAATGATTTGATTGATCTTTCCAACGAAGAGGTGGCAGACAGGAGGTTTCCAGATTTCCAGCCCCTTACTACAGCCACACGCCTGGAACGAGAAGAAGCCGTGGGAACAGAAATGGATGGAGATAAGACAGAAGCTGTTTTTGAAGATGATGATTTACGACTGAGGTCAGTAACATTTTCTTCTGATCTTCCAAGCTCTGAAAAAGTCTCCCCAGAACCTTCTGAATTTGTAACGCTCGGTGCAAGCACTGCTGAGCAAAATTACTCCCACGCACAGAGAGAAACAATTCATTACTCTTCTCAAAGCCCTGAGCTCACCCAGCGTGAGAATGCTATGAAAGCCTATCGTGACCGTATAAAACTCTATGAACAGCAGCTATTCCAGGCAAAAATGGCTATATCTATGCTTGAGCAAGATATGGGAGATAACTTAAATTTTTCAAAAAGCGCCATATTGTCTTCTTGCTCAGAGCCAAAGACACTCCCCCTGGTGGATTCTGTGTCAGGCCAATTAAGACAGAGGGCACTGCATACGTCACATGAAAGTCTCCCTGATCAAGTTACACATGTCTTACATAACCACTCCTACTGTAAAGCATACAATGCCCCGTATGCAAAGCTGCCTAAAGGTGCAGCACCATCTGCTGGCAAAAGTAATTTACTACAGGAAGCTGAAATGCCACAAGTGTTTCCACAGGCCCAAACTCAAACACCCCCTGGCGGTGTTGGTGTCCTTTTAGATGGAACACAGCAAAGGCAAATGATTGCATCTCCAGCAGGTCATGCCAATATTGCAGCTCAAGCACAAATGGCAACTGGAATACAGCAGATTCCAGTGCATCAGCCACAGCAGCTACAAATGCCTGCATATGTGCCCCAGCCACAACTGCAAATAGGGCCACCTCCTGGCCCACCTCCAATGGCACAACCAAGACCATTTTTAGGTCCACAACAGGCACAGCAAATACCACAGGCATTCCTGCCAGCACAGCCAGCATACCAAGTGCAGGCTCCTCACCAGGCATTTTCTGTCTCTCCACTAACTGTTGAGTCAAAACTAAAAATGTCAGGACACAATTACAAAGCCTGGGTCAGTGAGATTACACTATTGCTTCTTAGAGAAGGCAGTCATTGTATGGTATTTAACCCACCTGCTCAACCATGGGACTTTGCAATAAGAGATTTAGAGATAAGGGCCCGCACAACATTATTGATGTCCATGGATACTGAACTGCAGGTCACTTTTCCACCAAATACAACAGCCCGACAAATTTGGGCTGAATTGGAAAATTGCTACAGGCCTATCTCAATTGAATCTTCATGTTTACTCATGTCTGAACTCCACGGTTCGAGATTGAAACCTGGTGAACAAATTGGAGGACATTTGACCAAACTGAAAGGTCTGAGAACAGAATTGAGAGAAAGAGGCCATAACATTGAAGATATCCAAATGATCAGCATCATTATTAACTCTTTGAATTATGAATGGAAAGATGCTGTTACAAAAATTAACCAAGTCCCAATTGCTCAACGCACAGTGGACAATGTCTGTAGACTTTTAATTGAAGAAGAGGCATTCATGCTAGCCACACCACATTTGAGAGGACCACCCGCATCAAGAGCTCCAGCTAGGCGCCCCTTCCGAGGAAGGACCTACGCTCCAAGGACGCCAAGATGCAACACCTGCGATCGTGTGGGACATGCCACCCGGGATTGTCCCCAACGAGTTCCAGCTCCCGTCACATACCAGCCCAGAGGAACAGATTCCAGAGGCAGAGGCAGAGGTGGAAGACAAGGTCGTCGTGGTCCCCGGCGTGATCCACAAACTCCACTCGCCACATTGGCTTTAACCAATGATCCACAACCTCAACCAGAGTACGACAGACGACTCCTGTGGACTTTGGACAGTGGTGCAGCATTGCATGTTACCTACAGAAAGGAACTTTTCACAGAGATGCACGAGCCTGAACCGGAACTACGTGAACTTTATTCTTTCTCCAATCATCCTTGTCAGGTCAAAGGAAAAGGAACTGTTTATGTTGAAGAGCTCGATGCATTCATTCCTGATGTTTATTACATACCAACAGCAACCAGTAATTTGCTTAGTCAGTGTCACTTGTCTAGAATGTTAAAGTTCCAAGTTCACCACCTTGAAAAAGCAAGTTACATAGTTAAAGATGGAGATATTGTTGCTGAAACCATATTAATTGGTGGTGTTTATTACTTAAAGCCAAAGCCTAAACCACAAACACAGGCAAATATGCAAACTCCAAAAAGGGAATGCACAGGCCCAGAGAGAGATGCTCCAGAGAGAGATCCTGTTGCTATTCCAAAGGCTCCTAAAGCCAACAAAAATAGAATTGGTAAACAGGTTGCTCAGAGCAAGCCTGAGGTTCCGCATAAAAATGTTAATGTTGAGAATTCACTAACAGGTAAACCTTTGCATTCCAGGTGTATCCACAAATGGCATAGAAGATTGGGGCATGCCAGTTTCCGTGTTCTTAGGAAGATGCCGGAATTCACAAAAGGTTTGGATCTAAAGGGGTGTAAGGTGTTTTTGGATTGTGCTGTATGCAAGAAGGCCAAATCCAAAGCAGCAGCCATTCCCAAACGCGCTACACACCTGTCAACACGCATTTTTGATTTGGTTCACATTGACATAGTTGGTCCTTTCCCACCATCATTTGGTGGTAGAAAATATTTTCTAACAATTGTTGATAATTACTCTAGATATGGATATGTATATCCTATGAAAGAAAAATCAGAGACTTTTCAGATCTTTAAAGACTTTGCAACCCTTGTTTCTACCCAACACCAAGTTCGCATCGCCAGAATCCAGAGTGATCGTGGTGCCGAGTTCATGTCTCAGCGTTTCCAGGACTGGATGTGTAAGAATGGAATTCTTCATCAGACTTCAGCCCCTGACACATCGGCTCACAACGGAGAGGTACTGCAAACCATGATGCGTTGTCTCCTAGAAGACGCCAACCTTGATATGATATACTGGGGTGAAGCTATCAAATATGCAAATTACATTGTCAACCGTACTTGGAGCAGTGTAACAAATCAGACTCCTTTCTTCATGTTGTATGGCTACAAGCCCAATCTTAAAAACATTCATATTTTTGGTTCATATGCTATGGTGAACATTCCCTTAGCTCAAAGAAGAAAAGGAGGTCCAGCAGCAAAGAGACTGAGATTTATGGGTATTGATGATAACTCAAAGTGGAGCAAATTTATTGACTCTAAACATGTAATTGTGATTTCCCAATCTGCTAATTTTGAAGAAGATATTGACTGGTCCAGGATTCATTCCAATGATCCTGGAGTTTATTTTCCTAGAGATGATACTGCTGATGCCACGCAGATTGATGATCAAGATTCCACTGATTCTTCTCAACCCAATGTTCCGTCTTTGCAAGCCGCGGATGCTGATGCTAGCGACGAAAGTGAGGACGAGGACGAAGCAGAAGAAGACTGGACAGTTGTTCCGAGACGTTCCAAGAGGGTCACAAAAGGAATCCCTCCACAACGATATTCTTGGCAACTGACAAAAGCACCCTTGCCTTTGATTTGCAATGTCACACTTCCACCTGATAATTTCACACAAATCAAGCAGCTCCCTGATTCAGAGCAAGACAAATGGTATGAAGCAATGCAGGTTGAAATGGACAGTCTAAAGAAACTTAAAGTATTTACATCTGCAAAACCTCCAGCAAACAAAAAGGTCATTGGCACTCGATGGGTCTACAGAATCAAAAAGAAACCAAATGGTGAGTCACTGTACAAAGCCAGACTTGTAGCTCAGGGTTTCGCTCAACGTTATCCTGAGGACTACACAAATACCTACTCACCGACAGTCAGAACTGAGAGTGTAAAAATTGCTTTAGCAACTGCAACTATCCTTGGTTTAGAAGTTTTCCAGTTTGATGTTGACACGGCTTATCTACATGCAGACCTAGACGAAGAGATCTACGTGAGAAGTCCTCCAGGATTCCGACAGCAAGAAGGGGATACCTGGTTCCTAAACAAAAGTCTCTATGGTCTGAAACAATCTGGTTTAATGTGGTATTTATGTCTTACAAACTAAATTCAATGGGCTTTATTAAGTCCGAAACTGATGAGTGCGTGTTCACAAAAAGATCTAACAATGCATATGAGATAGTTCTTGTTTATGTTGATGATATTGTTTATATTGGTCCAAATAAGCAAATGAGTGAAATTTTTGCCAAAGCTTTGCAGAGATACTTCACATTGAAATCATTAGGTCACATTAGCACTTATTTAGGTGTTCAGATTGAAAAGACACAGAAGGGGTTTAGTCTTTCACAAGAAGATAAAATTGAACAAATTTTGCATCATTGCAACATGAAGGATGCTAACACAACAAAGACACCCATGCAAACAGATTTTCACAACTTGACACAAGAAGAAAGTCCTGAGTTCGAGGATCAAACACTTTATCGTTCAGTCATTGGGTCACTATTGTACATTAGTAGTTGGACCAGACCCGACATTGCACTTAGTGTTAACCTCTTATCTCGACACGTAGGTAAGGCAAAACAGTTTCATTGGACATGCATTAAGAAATTATTGAGATACCTAAAATACACCAAACACATGAAGTTATTGTTAGAACCAACACATACTGATTATGCAGAATTATGTTGTTATGCAGATTCTGATTGGGCAAGTGATAAGAAATCACGCAAAAGTACTTCAGGTTATATGATGTTCTTAAATGGATGTCCTGTTTATTGGCAAGTACGTAAACAGAATTTTGTTTCTTGTTCATCTACTGAAGCTGAATATGCTTGTGTTTCAGATGCATGTAATTCCCTAACTTGGTTTGATGCTTTAGTCACAGATATCTGGACACACCCGATCCGACCGATCACCGTGATGGAAGACAATGAATCCGTGGTTTATATTTCTGAATCTCATTTTACAGGTTCTAGGTCCAGACACATTGACATTCGTTACCAAAACATAAAGCATTTAGTGAAAAAAGGTTTTGTCAAAATGCAATATGTATCTACACATGATCAAATTGCTGATATGCTCAACAAACCACTTCCAGCAGCTCAACACGAGTATCTGTGTGAGAAGATGTGCCTTATTTGATGATGAACTGATATTCGCTCAACTGGCAAAGAAGGGGAATGTCACTGCGTTATTTTATTTCCCAGCTGAGCTTCATTATTTCTGGACTGTCAGACTCTCCGTAGCTTTGCCAACTTCTTATCAGTAAACTACGTGTTTCCGTATCCACCCACATTCCTTCACTTGCTCTTCACACATCTCTTTCCTTTGTTCTCTTTCCAGCAAGGTCCGGCTGAAAGATAGCCGGCCCGAATTATTTTCAAAAATGTAACAATTAACTTTTCTTAGTTAGTGAGGTGTTTTATTTTCTTTATAACAAATAAATGAGTTTTATTAGAAACCTTCCTTCGCGTTTCTTTTCAGATTATTGCAATTTGGAATAAGCCACGATGCATCTCCTCTAAACCAGGGTAATTAGTCTCAGAGCCAAACATGGGATTAATAAATGCCCTGACAGGCATGATCTGTTTTTAACAAACCCATGCTGGCTACTAATTATAACTCTATTTATTTCTAGATTTTCAGTTGTTTTTTGATGATCTTTTCCAGTATCTTCCCAGGTATTGATGTTAGGCTGATTAGTTTCTAGTTTCCTGGGTTTGTTGTTTTCCCTTTTTTGAAGATGGAAAGCACATCAGCTCTTTTCTAATCCTCAGGTAATTCCCTGTTGTTCCAGGATTTTTGAAAGATATGGTACAATGGTTTGAGATAACATCTGCCAGTCGTGTTATCTACATTTGAGTCCTTTATGGGTCCTGGGTATGTGTCTTATATCTCCTTCTAGGTAACTGGGATTTCCATCCTTTCCATCACTCTCTACTTCATTATGTTTTTCTATTTTTTTCTCTTTATTCCCTTTCTCCTTATGTGATTGGTTATCTAGTGGTTTTTGCTTGGAATTACCTCCCCTCCCCCTTAAATTTTGATTTAAAGATGCTGGTTACAGACGGAAGAACGGAGGGCCGTATCAGAATTTGGGAGCATGCCCCCGCTGTCTTTGAGCGGTGGCTTGCTCCGACCCTCCGGGTTCTACCTGCCTCCCTGGGGGTTTGAGAGATAGAGTCCCTGGGCTCAGGCTGGTTTATTTTAACGTGGTTAACAAAGCTCCCCTCATCTGTGAATTGATCGAGGAGGAAAACGCGGACCTGGCTTGCATTACGGAAACCTGGCTGGGCTCGGATGGAGGTGTCCCTCTGACTGAACTTTGCCCACCAGGTTTTCAGGTGCTACACCAGCCGAGAGCCCAGGGTAAGGGTGGGGGGGTCGCAGTTGTTATTAGGGAGGCCCAGGTTCCACGGGAGGTCCCTGTTCCGCAGATAGACGGGTGTGAGTCCCTCCTCATGAGATGGGGCCCGCAAGGACAGTTGGGCCTGTTGATTACGTACCTTATCGCCCAGCTGCATATCAACGGCCCTGCCCGGGCTGCTCGACATCCTATCAGGGCTGGTGGTTGAACTTCCCAGACTTATTGTGCTGGGGGACTTCAATCTGCCTTCTCTGGGTGGGGCGTCGGGAGCGGCCCGGGAGTTCATGGCTTCCATGGCAGCCATGGACCTGACTCAGATAATTCAGGGCCCAACCCATGTGGGGGGATACATGCCCGATCTTTTTTTTTTTGAAACGTTTTTTTTATTTTTTAAAACATGAAACATAAAATACATCTTTTTAGAGCAAGGATTTGATCTGGTATAAAGTAAATACAATTATTCACATTCCCTCAGCCAATTTTGTTCCAAAATTATCCATTTACCTCTTTAAAAAAGAAAGAAAAAAAAAGAAAAAGAAATCTTGTTCTAAACATTTAAATTTTGAACATTCTACTATATCACCCTAAATTCTAAACAATTATTTCCAAATAGACATCATTCCAAATCTTTGTCATTTTAACAATCAATATTTCATATATATTCTTCATTTCTAAGACCCATTACATCGAATCTATATTGTACCTCTTTTAAATGGCAACTAGTATCCATAATCTTGACAAAGAATATTTTCCTCCTCTCTTTATTGTTTCTAAATCAATCAACATTTCCATCTAAAATTTGTCACTCCCAAAATACTTTATTTTAAAGTCTAATATTTAACTGATTCATAATAGCTATTTCCCAACAGTGTTTTTCACCACTTCTATCTCTATTTATTTAACTGGTTCACAGTTTGGCTTAGCTACTCTCCAGTATTGTCTCCTCCACTTCCTCCTGAGTTTAATTTTTGGCTGGTTCACATCTTAATCAGTTGCTTTTCAGCGGTGCTTTCCTCCACTCCTAACCTTACTTATTTGAGCTGGTTCACAGTATAATTTTAACTGCATACCAACGTTATCTCCTTCGATCCTCCTAAATCTATTATGAAACTGGTTCGCAACTCAAATAGTTGCTTCCCAGCAATGCTTCCCTCTGCTCCAACCTCTATTTTTAACTGGTTCACAGCTGTATTTCAGTTGTGTCAGATGTAAATGCCTTATTCTCTAATGTGTAAATAGTATATGAACGGGGTATCAGGGGTTAACTTATTCTTCACTTGTTAATGTATTCATAATTCACCACTCCCACATATAGCTCCACCCATTGTATATATAAGGAGCTACATGCACCCTTTTCCTTGCTTCTATCTGTGAATATTCAGTGAATATAGAATGCCTATTGTAAATAAAAGGAAATATATTTAAACCTTTAACTCTTACTAATCTTATTGAGTCTGATCCTGAAAATATTGCAACAAGCTGGTAGCAGAGGATGGGTAATTGACTCAATAAAAACTTAAAAATGTCTAAGAAAGATAGGCCCAACACCAGGGCCTACAGCAAAGAAATGGAAACAGAACAAGAAATAATCAACGAATCCACAAACGCAATTTCGAGAGAATCCGAAGAATACACCACTGAAGACGAAGAAATAATAGATGAAAATGATGACCAGGAGGAAATCGAGATAGAGAATAACGAACTCAGGTCAGAGATATTAAAATTATTAAAGAGCCAGAAGAATGATGAAAGCCTCATCGCGAACCTCCAAGATATGCTGAAGAACAGCGGAGCAGCGAGAGAGAAAAACATCACTAATGAAAAGTCTAAAGACCCAAAAATAGTGAGTGATATGACTGCAGAGAAAATCATTGCGAAGAAGAAAAACGGTGATCCCGCGCGAAATTTTGAATGGCAGCCATCTTGGTTTCAACAGGCCTCCAAGATGAGCGAAGCAGAGCCAATCAAAAAGCTCAATTCAAAATTTCTGACACTTTTTGTAATCCAGCATTTACGGGCAGTTCTCGCCTGGGCAGAAGTCAACTCACCCAGCTTTCAAACTCCCTGCTCCGCTCTCCGCTTCTCACTTCTCCTCCTCTCCTCCAGCATGATCTTTGTTCCCGGTTGCCACGGTTTTGGGACAGCCACCATGGCTGTCGTTCTACTGCCACTGGCGTGAAGGGAAAGCCTCCAGTCCCGAGGAACCTGCCTGTTCCTCTCGGCCACCCAAGGGGTCCCTTCTTGTCCCCCTGTCCCTTCAAGACAGGGGAGGTCCGAAGACCTGTTGGCGGCAGCTTGGCAGATGGGGTTTGGGCAGAGCTCCGCGGAGCTCACCATTTCCTCATCTGGATCCCCGCGGCGCCAACCGGAAGTCTGACACATGCCCGATCTTGTTTTTATCTCGGAACAGTGGCGTGCAGAGCTCGGTGGGGGAATGCCAGTCATTTAGCCTGTCATGGACCAATCACTATCTCCTCCGGCTGGGCTTCCACTATGCCACCCCACGCCGCTGGGATGTGGGACCGACCACCTGGTTCCGCCCCAGGTGCCTGATGGACCCTGAGTGGTTCCAGATGGAGCTTGGGCCGATACCTATCTCTCTTTCCCATGCCCCGGTTGAGGTTCTGGTGGATGCCTGGGAATGGGCAGCCTCTGGGGCTCTTGACCGTGTTGTGCCTTTGCGGCCTCTGACCCGGCGCAGATCCCGGTTGGCCCCTTGGTTTACTGAGGAGCTCCAGGAGATGAAGCAGCAGAGGAGAGGCCTAGAGAGTTGTTGGAGGTCCAGCCATTCCGAATCTGACCGTGCACAGTTAAGATCCTTTACACGGTCTTACCTAGTGGAGATGGAGGCAGTGAAGCATTCTTACTTCTCTGCCCTCATCGCATCCACAGATAATTGCCCGGCCGCCCTGTTTAGGGTGTCATGCTCCCTTCTGAATCGGGGAGCGGGGGATGACCCTTTGCGGGGGCGGGCCAAGGAGTATAGTCAGCATCTGCTGGCAAGATCGCTCAGATTTGGGACGGCCTGGACTCTGACTGGGCAGGGTCGGACAGGAGGGAGACGACGGGTCTTGTCATCTCGGAGGAGTTTGATCCTGTGGCCCTTGAGGAAGTGGACAGGATCATGGGGAAGCTGAGTGCTACCACATGTTTGCTGGACCCATGTCCCTCCTGGCTTGTTTATGCAGCCCAGGAGGTTACGCATGACTGGATCCGGGCAGTGATTACTGCATCCTTGGGTGAGGGGAGCTTCCCCGCCGCCTTGAAGGAGGCGGTGGTGAGGCCCCTCCTCAAGAAACCTGTCTTCGATTCAGCCATTTTGAACAACTTTCGTCCTGTCTCCAACCTTCGCTTTATTGAAAAGGTTGTTGAGAGCGTGGTGGCACGGCAGTTCCCTTTGGCCCTGGAGGAAACAGAATACCTTGATCCATACCAGTCGGGTTTCAGGCCCGGATACAGCATGGAGACGGCATTGGTCGCGCTGGTGGATGATCTCTGGAGGGCCCAGGACAAGGGATATTCCTCTGTCTTGGTCCTATTAGATCTCTCGGCGGCCTTCAATACCATCGACCATGATATCCTGCTGCAACGCCTCGAGGGCTTGGGGGTGGGGGGCACTGTTCTACGGTGGTTCTCCTCCTACCTCTCAGGGCGCTCACAGGTGGTGTTGGGGGGGAACAGAGATCGGCCCCAAGGCCTCTCACTTGTGGGGTGCCCCGGGGGCCGGTGCTCTCTCCCCTTCTGTTCAACATCTATATGAAGCTGCTGGGGGAGGTCATCCGTGGTTTCGGGCTGAGGTATCATCAGTATGCTGATGATACCCAGCTTTTCATATCCACCCCGAACCAGCCCGGTGATGCCCTCGACGTGATGTCCCAGTGCCTGAAAACGGTACGGACCTGGATGGGGAGAAACAGGCTTCGGCTCAACCCTGCCAAGACTGAGTGGCTATGGGTACCGGCATCTCGGCTCGAACAAGATATTCCATCTCTGGCTATAGGGGGTGAAGTGTTACCCCTGTAGATAGGGCGTGTAACCTGGGTGTCCTCCTGGATTCATGGTTAAATTTGGAAGATCATGTTATGACCGTGACCAGGAGGGCATTTGCTCAGGTTCACCTGGTGCACCAGTTGCGCCCTTATTTGGACCGAGATGCCCTACGCATGGTCACTCATGCGCTTGTCACCTCCCTATTGACTACTGTAATGCTCTCTACATGGGGCTTCCCTTGAAGACCACTCGGAGGCTTCAGCTGGTGCAGAATGCGGCCGCACGGGTAGTGATGGGAGTGTCTCGACACTCCCATGTTACACCTCTCCTGTGCAACTTGCGTTGGTTGCCAGTTGCCCTCCGGGTGAGATTCAAGGTGATGGTGATCACCTATAAAGCCCTACATGGCTTAGGCCCGGAATATTTGGTGGACCATCTGCAGCCAGCAACAGCTTCCCATCGCCCGGTGCGCTCTCACAGGGAGGGCCTACTCAGGGTGCCGTCGGCCAGACAATGACGGCTGGCGACCCCCAGGGAGAGAGCTTTCTCTGTAGGCGCACCCACCTTTGGAATCAACTCCCTCTGGAGCTCTGGGTGGCCCCCAACCTTCGCTCCTTCTGCCATGGGCTGAAAACGTGGCTATTTCATCTAGTTGCCCTAGACTGATGGGGTTTTTAATAGAACTTAATGGGGTTTTATTGTATTTTTTGTCAATTTTGTCATGGACTTTGTTTTTATTTATTTATTTATTTATTTATTTATTTATTTATTTATTTATTTTTCATATTTGTATACCGCCCTACTCCCGAGGGACTCAGGGCGGTGAACAGCCATAAATAAATACAAAGACATACAAAAGTTAAAAACGATTAAAAAATATTAAATAATTTAGGATTAGGTTCAAAGATTAAAACATCCAATTTAACTAAAAGAGATTTAAAACCCAATTTAAGGCCAATTTAAAAGGGAGAGTTAGGCCAGACCAGCCTGTTGGAATAAAAATGTTTTTAGGGCGCGGCGGAAGATGCGTAGGTCTTGGATCCTCCGTATCTCCGGGGGGAGCTCGTTCCAGATGGCAGGTGCCCCCACAGGGAAGGCTCTCCTCCTGGGGGCCGCCAGTCGACATTGTTTGGCTGACGGCACCCTGAGGAGCCCCTCTCTATGGGAGCGAACTGGTCGGTGAGAGGCTACTGGTGGCAGGAGGCGGTCTCGTAAGTACCCTGGTCCTGAGCCATGGAGCGCTCTAAAGGTAGTAACCAAAACCTTGAAGCGCACCCGGAAGACCACCGGGAGCCAGTGCAGCTCGCGCAGGAGGGGGGTCACATGAGAGCGCCACATTGCTCCCGTCACCACCCGCGCGGCCGCATTCTGGACCAGTTGGAGTCTCCGGGTGCTTCTCAAGGGGAGCCCCATGTAGAGAGCATTGCAGTAGTCCAGGTGTGAGGTGACAAGGGCGTGAGTGACCGTGCGGTCACTTTTAACGGTCTGTTTGTTTTGTTTATTGTTGTGAGCCACCCTGAGTCCTGTGGAGATAGGGCGGCATATAAGTCAAATTAAATAAATAAATAAATAAAGTCAGGTGGAATCTGCATTTTCCCACTCAACAGCACAAAACTATTTCCTTCAGTCCATCCCTCCCCCCATGACCAGTCTAGCTCCACCCAATTCAATGCCGTAAAGATGTTTTGGGAATGCTGAGGTGTTTGGGATGCTAGAATTTCACACTCAGGGTAAACGATCTTGAATGCCTGGCACAACCAGTTCCATGTTGATCTGCTTTACTTTAGCTGTCATTCCCCCCTCCCTATTTCCCACACAAAATGCATAGAAATTTATTACCATTTGTCATCCCTCCCATCCCTCCCCCCACAATCCTTTGATAGTAGGATGCCAGCGAGGCACCAAGATGAAACATCTGACATGCCAGAGGCCCCCCTTAACAGGGACATGCAGAGAAGAGAAAAGACGGAGAGGGAAAACCAAGACTATTAGAGAGTCACTTCGGTTGGTTAGGATATTATGGAAATGTTTTATGAGCTTGGCTGCTTTAACGTGTTTGGTGTCCACTCATTCGGGTTTAGAGGGGGCGGGAAGTCTTTCCATGCCACTAAATACTGGAGTATTCCCCGATGTCAATGGGAATCTAAAATGACTTTGACTCCAAAGTGCTGTTCACCCTCGATCATGAGAGGTTCAGGTGGTGGTGCTGGCTGTAGTGGGGAGGGGATTTCAGGCTTAAGGAGGCTGCAATGAAAGATTGGGTAAATCTATTGAAGAGATTTAGCAGTTCGAGTCCAACAGTTACTCTGGGTTAATGATTATTTTAATAGGGAAAGGACCAATGTATTCTAGCCCCAATTTTTTACAAGGTTGTCTGGATTGCAGGTATTTGGTTGACAAGTAAACCAAGTCTCCTATTTTAAAATCTTTTACTTTTGTACCTTTTTTATCTGCTTGTTTTTTATATGGTTCTCTTGCTTCCTCTAACATTTTCCTCACTACTGGCCAAGTGTTCCATAGCTGAACAATCCATTTTTTCACGGATGGTATAGGAGGGGTAGCCAGGGGCAGTTCAGGCACGGAAGCAAAGTCCTGTCCCATAATTACCTTGAATGGGGTGAAGCCAGTGCTGCTATGTACAGAGTTGTTGCACGCGACTTCAGCAAATGGGAGGAGGTCAGTCCAATTGCCTTGTTGGTAATTAACACTGAAGTATTGCTCTAGAACCCCATTCATACATTCACAGCCTCCATTCATTTGCAGATGATGACTGGAACTAAGCCTCTGGGTTGTCCCCCAAAAGTGTTAAAAACTCTTGCCACAACTTCGAGGTAAATTGCACCCCACGGCCAGAGATCATTCACTGTAGACCCACCATGCATCTTGTAAACATGTTGCATGTACAGTTTAGCCAAGATGCATGCTGTTTCTGTTCAATATCCAGGCTTGAATTTTATTTGGAAGGGGCCCAGACAATCCATTTAATCCAGGGTTCTCTGAAGCCGCTGCGTAATTACCCCCTGGGGGCAGGGGGAAGTTGGATTGAGGACAAAAATGGTCTAATATGGTGGGGTCTAGCAATGGCTTTTTGAGAAGGTGGACCAAGGCCTCTTTAAGAGGCGGAGACCAACTCCGTCCCTCAAGGATGAATTCACCACTGCCAGAAGCTCCTGGACAACCTAGGCTAGCTAGGAAGGGCATGCGTCTAAACAACAGGTGATCAAGCTCATAGTCCCAAGAACCCCATCCATTTCCTCAGGTCCAACAGGATGAAATTGTTCTCGGATAGTCAGACAAGACTGCATCCCAAGATCCTCCAAGCATCTGGCATCCAACTGAGAGCAAATCTGAGCGATTTTATCTGACAAATGCACTCCTATTCCAGGCAATGACCAAACCTCCTGTAGGACCATGCAGCAGATTCTCAGGAATAATCCCCAATTCCAAGACTTCCAGGTGAGGACCTTTGGTGAGTTAGACATCCTGTGAGTGGCTTTGTGAGCAGTGACAGCACCAAAGTGAATTTAGTGGCCCAGGAAATAGGTTCTGGCTGACAAAAATCTCTCCAGAGGAAGGAGAAATTGGGGGATAGCCCACTTGCACTCTGGATAGCTGCTCCTAGTAAGAAGTCCACAGAAGTTTCTAGTGATCGATCGATCAACCGTGAGTTGAGTGGTGTGGTGTGGAAGCTGAGGGTACATTAATGTGCCCTTAATGCTGTGCAGCCTTTATTTACATATGTCCAGCAAAAAACTCACTTTCTTAAACATCTTTGGCTATAATTAATTTACAAGATGAGAGATATTCTGAACAGCATGGAAGAATAAAGGTTCTTGGTAAATTGCCTTCTTTTTGGAATTGAGAACAGGAAAAAATGGTATCTTAAAGGATTTTAATTTAAAAACAAAAAACTTAACAAAATTGTGATTCAAGAAAGTTTTTAATGGATAAAGAGGACAATAATTTTAGAAAACAGAAGAATTTTTTTCAGATGAAAGTACCTTTGATAATAGTAAAGTTAATTAGACAAATAGACCAGAATTTTGTGGGAATGCTGATAATTTATTACTGGGAAGTAGATAATTGGTAGGTTTTGCAAAATAAAGATTAGGGGCATGGACTGTAGCTATAGAGAGGCTAAAATGTTAAAGACAGATAAAAACAAAACAAAGGGGAAGCCTGCCTTTTATTTTTACACTTGTAATTGATATACTTTCAATTTGACAATCACAAGAAAAATGCAAAATTAGCAGAAGGAATGAGAGATTCATCACCACAAACTACAGATGTGGGTGTTTCAGCAGATTTATTGCAGAAAAAGTTTGAGGAAATTGGCAAGAATTTGCAACAGTTGTCAATAGTTTGGGTGCTTTTAAAAAGGAAATGGGAGAAGGATTAGCAGGAATAAAAAAGAATACGAAAGAAGTTTATATTCTGAGAGTGGATAATCTATAGGACAATTGGCTGGAGATCTAAAGCAAATCATTGACAAAATGGTAGTCTTGAAATGTAAGGCAGGAGTTATAAATGGAGAATACTTGGCCTAAATATTGATTATAAATAGCAATAGCACTTATATACCACTTCATAATGCTTTACATCTCTCTCTAAGCCGTTTACAGAGCCAGCATATTGCCCCCAACAATCTGGGTCCTCATTTCAAGTCAAGTCAACCTTGAGCCGGTCAGGATCAAACTCCTGGCAGTGGGCAGTCAGCCTGCAGTACTGTGCCACCACGGCTCTTTACTATAAATATAAATGTATAAAGGTGTTGCAAATGTATGTTGCAAATGAGAGCATGGACATGTAAAGAAAATCTTTAAAAAATTGGATTCGATTTAAAAATTAATATTAGATTGAAGCCAGAACTCTTTCCATTTTGTGTCTAAACATTAAAATACACACTTAAATCATCTTCCATAGCTTTTTTTCCAACTGCTTGTCTAGTTTAGAAAGCGTTGGCATGGAGGAATAGTAGCAAATCTCACTGACCATTAGGTCTCATCTCCCTGCAGCGGGCAGCACCTGAGAACTCAGGCTCACCAGAGCATGATCTGAGCATGTTGGGGAGCCACAGGGACTGCCCCAATTCCAGAGCATATTATCACTGCTCCAAGAGAACCGCCACCTCATGTGGAACCCTGATGACCTGGGAAAGGCCCATAGCTTTCATGGTGGTCATGAACACCTGAGCCCCCTCAGACCCAACTTCCAAGGATACCTTCCCCCCTGCCACCAGTGGGGAATTCCACTGCCAACCCAATAACGGTAGAAAGGTTGTGACACAACTGGGAGGCTGGTGCCATGGCACAATACCAGCTGATCCCTGCAACACAATTGTAATGAACAGGGTCTCACAACCCACACTCGCAGGGGAGGGGTCCTGAAAGCCGGAGAGATTTTCGGAGGGCAATTGCCATCCCGCCTGTAGCGTCCTCTGCCTTTTGCCGTCAGCAACCAGGATTAGCCACTGATTGGCTACCAGTTGACAGTTCCTTAGGCGGGAGGCATACTCGTTAACCATTGGCTATCTCTCTGACAGCTGCTGGTATAAATAGCAGCCTGCCTCAAGTTTTCTCTCGCTGTGTTCTGGTTACTAGTTGTTAAACAATAAATCTTTGTGTTCGAGTTAAATCGCCTCAGTCGTTATTCCACGCCAATAACGAACTTAACACTGGCGATGAGGTTTTTGGGGCGACTGAGGAGATTCATAGGCACGCCTCCGTCTCTGCTGCCGTGCTGCGATGGCTACCCCGGCCACATTTGCCCGTTTCGAACCTTCCACAGAGTCCTGGGATGCCTACATGGAGCGTTTTGAGTGCTTCTTACAGGCAAACGACTATGCAGGACTCTCGAATGACAGGAAACAGGCTCATTTTTTGAATTCCTGCGGGCCTGAGATTTTTTCGACTGCCAGGGCTCTGTTGGCTCCTCTGCTCGTTTCTACTGTGCCTTGGGACGTTCTTTTGGCCAAGCTGAGGGCCCACTATGCACCTGCTCCTTCTCGCATTTCCCGGCGTTTCGCTTTCCGCCACATCCTTCAAAAGGAGGGCGAATACATCAACCAGTATATGGCTTCCCTCAGAGCTGCTGCGATTGAATGTGAGTTCTGTGATCTTGATGACTCCCTTCTTGAGCAATTGGTGTGCGGGGTGAGGGACATCAAGCTTCAGAGGCGTCTTGTAGCAAGGACTGATATTACTCTTCAGATTGCCATCAATGAAGCCTGTGCTTCGGAGATGTCTAATAAGTCGACAGCCAAAATGCACAGGGCTCATACACCTGCACCACCTAGCCGCACCATTCCTGTCCATTATGAGGAAGAATTTTCCGAAGATACCACTGATGAAACCAAAGTGAGCCGCCTGAAGTCCCAGCCGGGTCAGCGATCCTCAGTGAGGAAGACCCCATTTTCCGCCTGCCTGGGATGCGGCGAAAACCACCCCCAGTCCTCATGCCGTTTCAAGACCGTCATCTGCCGGCGATGCGGGAAGAAAGGCCACCTCGCCAAAGTTTGCCGGGCCGCCACTCCGGATGCCCGATCGGCTCCTGACCAGCGTTCCTTTCAACAGCCCCAGAGGCATCCCGCCAAGCCTAGGGACAACTGCTTCACAATTTTCCGAGAGAACGCCCACCCTGCGGTGTTGACCAGTCAGGTTTCCCCAGGTTCCAGGAAAAAAAATTTCCACACGGTTAAGATTGAGGGGGTTCCCTGTCAAATGGAGGTTGATACAGGCTCTTCTAAATCCATCATAGCCTGGAATACCCTCCACAAGCTAGTGCCCACCCTGCATAAAAGTAGCCTTTCTGCCTGCTTTACTAGGCTGCGGGATTATCAAGGGAATACCATCCCCATTCTGGGGCGGGCTAATATCAGGGTAGAGAAAGGGAATTTTTCTGGCCACCTCCCTTTAATCATTGTCAAAGGTCACCTCCCCATCTTGCTTGGGCTCGACTGGTTTGAGGCTTTAGGCCTCACAGTCCACTCAACATCCACTGATGTTTTCGACGCCCTGACCAATGAATTCGCCGAGGTTTTCGACGGCAGATTAGGTAAATACACTGGTTCTCCTATTTTCCTCAATCTCGACCCACAGGTGGCCCCCATTCGCCTCAAACCCAGGCGAGTGCCATTTGCCCTTAGGCCCAAGGTTGAACAGGAACTGGACAGGTTGGTGGCTCAAGGGGTTCTGGAACCCACTGACCACTCTCCGTGGGTGACCCCCATTGTGATTCCGATAAAGCCCGACGGGTCTATTCACATCTGCAGAGATTTTAAGTGCACCCTAAATCGTGCCTTGCAAGCGCACCCATATCCTGTCCCCGTGGTTCAACACCTCCTGCATTCCCTGGGTCAGGGCACCATCTTCGCCAAGCTGGACATGGCCCAGGCCTACCAGCAGCTACCTGTGGATGATGCCACTGCGGCTGCCCAAACGATAGTTACTCATAAAGGGGCTTTTAAGTGTCGCCGCCTCCAGTTAGGAATAAGTGTGGCCCCTGGGTTATTCCAAAGCCTCATGGAGCGCTTATTGCATGGAATACCTGGAGTCATACCTTATTTCGATGATGTTTTGGTTTCTGCAATCAGCGAGGCACAACTTCTTCACCGATTGCGTCTTGTCCTGACCCGATTCAGGCAGACTGGGCTCAAACTTAAAAAAATCCAAATGCCAATTTGGTGTCCCCAGCACAGAGTTTTTTGGATTTCTAGTTGATGCAGACGGCCTCCACCCCACACCTTCTAAAGTGGAAGCTATAAAGAAGGCCCCAACTCCCACATGCAAGGTGGAACTGCAATCATTCCTGGGGCTACTTAATTTTTATAGCGTTTTCTTGCCCCATAAAGCATCTGTGGCAGAGCCCCTTCACAGATTGTTGGACAGCAAAACTCCATGGCACTGGAGGAGGGCACAGGCCTCCGCTTTCGCAGCTGTCAAGGACTACTGACGTCCAACGCTGTCCTTGTCCAATACTCAGATCGTCTTCCCCTCTCCCTGGTTTGTGACGCCTCGCCCTATGGCGTGGGCACTGTCTTGAGCCATGTTCTGCCTAGTGGAAGGGAGGCTCCCATAGCATACTTTTCTAGGACCATGTCACCCGCTGATAGCCAATTAGATAAGGAGGCTTTGGCTATCGTATCAGCGGTCAAAAAATTCCATGATTACTTATATGGCCGTTTTTCCCAACTGTTTACGGACCACAAGCCTCTTCTAGGTCTGTTGTCAGGGAACAAACAGGCCCCCCAGATCATGCCACCACGCCTCTCTCGTTGGTCAGTATTTTTGGCCGCATACAACTACCAGCTCATCTACTGCCCAGGGAAGGCCCTAGGAAATGCTGATGGCCTTAGTCGCTGTCCCTTGCCATTACCTGTCTCTGACCCTACTCCAGGTGTCCCCATTTCCTTGGTAGATGAATGGGAGGCCCCTGTAACAGCATTAGACATAGCTAAAGCCTCGCAGAAAGACCCCCAGATAGCCCAGGTTTTGGATTGGGTACGTAGGGGATGGCCTAGCGGCCACGTATCCGAGGACTTCCAGCCATATCTGAAGAGGCAGCATGAATTATCTGCCTTAAGCGGGTGCCTTCTATGGGGTAGCAGAGTGGTGGTCCTCCCCCCATTGCGGACATCGATTTTACGTAGTCTACACGACGGGCACCTGGGCATTGCCCGCATGAAGGCTCTGGGTCACAGTTATGTATGGTGGCCCAATCTGGACAAGGCTATAGCAGAGTGGGTAGGTAGATGCCAGAGTTGCCAACAGTCCCGTCCAGCTCCCCCGGAAGCCCCCGCCCAGGAGTGAGAAACACCTAGAAGCCCGTGGTCTCGGCTGCATATTGACTTGGCAGGGCCGTTCCTGGGACAGACCATATTAATAGCCATGGATGCGTATTCTAAATGGGCCAAGTTGGCACGCATGTCCTCCACCACCTCTGAGGCCGTTATCTGAATCCTTTGTACGTGGTTCACTACCCATGGCCTGCCGGACCTGATCGTCTCAGATAATGGCCCACAGTTCACCTCTGCCACCTTCCAGGTGTTCCTGGCCGAGCTGGGCATCCACCATGCCACGGTGGCCCCATTTCATCCGGCCAGAAATGGTTTGGCTGAGAGGGCAATTAGATCAGCTAAGGACGTCCTGTCCAGACTGGGGCCAACCAACTGGGGGGAGAAGATCACAAAATACCTTTTGGCACAGCATACCACTCCCTGCCCGACAACTAATCGCAGTCTGGCTGAGCTCCTCATGGGCTGCCGCCTCAGAATCACCTTGGACAGGCTGCACCCGAACTAATCAATGGACATACCTTTGGACTCCACTAGTGGAGTCAGGACCTTTAGTGTTGGGGACCAAGTGTATGCTCGCAATTATGGGGGGGAACCTCGTTGGTTGCCTGGGCAAATCTCCAAAATAACTGGTCCCTGTTCTTATAGGATCCTGCTTGAGGATGGTCGAAGCTGGCGCCGACACATTGACCAGATCCGAGGATGATTGTTTGCTTCCCTTCCAGCCCACGTCGAATCAGACTCAGGACTAAGCATGGCGGCGGACCCCGTTAACGACTACCGAGCCGGAGCCGCGGCTTGCCTGTCCGTCCCCCAGTCACCCCCGTCGGCTGACTTACCTGCGGATCCAGTCATTAGCTCGCCAGTGGGGTCACCAAGCACAGTCAGGCCGTTGGCATGCGAGCAACCAGGGACTCTGGGCACGGCTCTACCTTCGCCACCATGATTTGAATTTTCCGCTCCGGAATTGCGGCGTTCCAGCAGAATACTCAGGCGCCCTGCGTATTTGTCAGACTACGCATGTGCCATCCAAGGGGGGAGGAGTGTAGCGTCCTCTGCCTGTTGCCGTCAGCAACCAGGATTAGCCACTGATTGGCTACCAGTTGACAGTTCCTTAGGCGGGAGGCATACTCGTTAACCATTGGCTATCTCTCTGACAGCTGCTGGTATAAATAGCAGCCTGCCTCAAGTTTTCTCTCGTTGCGTTCTGGTTACTAGTTGTTAAACAATAAATCTTTGTGTTCGAGTTAAATCGCCTCAGTCGTTATTCCACGCCAATAACGAATTTAACACCGCCCTCCCCCCTTAGGTTTTGCCCATAGTTGAGATTAAACAGGTGAAAAAATACAAAGCAATTTTGGTGAAGATTTAAGGAGGATACAGTTCCTGCTCTTTCTAAACTGAGATTCAAACCCAAATTAAGCCTAACGCTATAAATAATAGGCTAGGCCAAACTAACAGGAGCAGATCAAAAAGGGGGAAACAGATCCATGGACCCCTCATAGAGAGCCCATTCCTACTGCGAAGGCCCAACGAGGATCTGCTGCAGGCTGAGCAGGGAGGCCCTTTGGACAGACCTTTCCAGATCCGGGAACAACACGGTGGCATTTTGGCTGGAAAGGAGGAAAAAAGGGATGGAATTAATTGGGATAAACGCGGGAAAGGAGCGCTTTGGGGCGCTGCTTGGGAACGCAGGAAGGCGCCACCGGCATGGCGGGAAACACAGCCGAGCTTCAAAAGAGAGTCGAGGGCGGCATCGCTTTGGCCTTCACCAATTACAGTGATTTTTTAAAAAAAGGTTGGAGTTTTGCTGGCGTGACGGAAAAGGCAAAACTGCGGAGTCACCTGAACTGAGAGGCCCCATTGTCTGTGTGTTCAAGGCAGGGGTGAAATCCAGCAGGTTCTGACAGGTTCTGGAGAACCGTAGCGGAAATTTTGAGCAGTTTGGAGAACCGGCAAATACCACCTCTGGCCGGCCCCAGAGTGGGGAGGGAATGGAGATTTTGCAGTATCCTTCCCCTGCTATGCCTACCAAGCCACGACCACTGAACCAGTAGTAAAAACATTTGGACTTGACCCCTGGTTCAAGGGATCTGCTGTGTATCCCCAGTGGCTCTCCTCCTCCTCCCAATGGAAACTTGTTGTGCAGTTTTGGAGGGATGGGGGGGGCGGCATTGCTCTCCCCAGCCAGACCCGCCATCTTGAGTGTAAATTTCTCTGAGTGTGTGGCGAACGAAGGCGAGGAAGGAGCCAGTTACGAGCTGGAGAGAAAAGCCAAAGCTGGGTTGCACGTCCGCGAGGGAAGCGGGCCGAGCGTCAAAAACATTCCGAGGCTGCAAAAGTTTTCCTGATGCCCTATAAAACCCTGAGCTGCATCTGCCGCCAGCGGGGATCCTCGGGGAAAAGGCGGCGGAGCTTTCCAGGCCGAAAGGCTGCAATTGGCCGTGGGCTCCCCGAAGGCCACCGAATGGCCACCTCCTGCTCCTCCGCCGCCCTTCGCGGCCTCCCCTGGTGGCGCTGCGCCCGCCCCCGAAAAACCAGCTTGGACTTTAATTCCGACACCAACATGGACAATCACTGAAATCTGAGCCAGCGGTGTGCCTGCCGCAGCTGCCCAAAAAGCCAGTGCCGTCCCAGGCTGCCTGAACAGAGGGAGAGCCTCAAGGCGAGGAGAAGCGCTTTGCTGCTGGCGAGACACACTTGGGAAGCTGTGTCCAGTTTTGGTCATTATGATTCAAAAAAGATGTTGAGACCCTGAAAAGTATGCAGAGAAGAGCAACGAAGATGACAAAGAGCCTGGAGGCTAACTCGTATGTACTGGGGGCCTCCCTTTCCCTCCCTCCCTTTTCCCCTCTTCCTGATATGAGGTATCAGAAAATCACAGGTAGGAAATATAAGGGTTGCCTTCCTTGGAAAATCCAGCCATTTGTGGTGAAATTAAGGTTCTGTTTAATCCTGTTTTTATTTAGGTCCCTGAAAAGGCAGGTGAAGCCTTTCACATCAGTGCTGGGGAGGCTGCCTAAGCAATCACTCCGAGATGCTGGGCAGTCACGAGGGAAACGGGGCTTGTTTGCTTCTCATGGAATTGAATTTTGTTCACCTACACTAAGAATTGTGCATGCCCAGATTTTGAACTGCAGCAGTCGGAGCAAACCCACTGACTCCTGATGGTCTTTTTGGTTGATAACAGAGGAAAGTGGTCTTGGAAGCACCTTGTTAAGTTCATCCTCCGAGTAAATAAAAGAGAACAATGTACCTCCATATGCAACTGCGGTTACATCAGTTTTCAGTTAAAACGTAGGCATTATCTGTTGGTGTAACTGCAATATTATATGTAACACTGTTGTCTATTTATACGGTTTTATTTTTGTTTTTCTAAAATGCATTCTGCATGCTCAGAAATACCAAAGCATTCCTGGGAAACTGTCAGCTATGATTTCTTTTTAAATCTTTGAAACTATATTAATAAAATATTGAAGCCTAATGGAATTATATACAAAGATCAACTAGATCTAGAGTATCTCACAGGGTGGATTTGGCTTAAATCAAGTCGCTTTAAATCACGATTTATTTAAATCACTAGTAAAAAGGCTTGATTTAAATCAACTCGGTTTAAATCATACTTTTTAAAGAGCAACTGTCATCTCTGTCCTGCAGCAACTCTTCCTCTGACCCATTGTTGACTCACCGACAGTCCCAATACTGCAGAATATACAGCCTCATACTACATAACTAAGCTGCATTTCATGCTGAATAAACTAAATTATTAATGTATCTTAAATAAAAAACGACCTTTAGATAGATTTTTTCTCCAAAAGCATTTTATTAAAATGAATTTGATAAAAATAAAAAAAAATGATTTTTTTGATTTTAAAAAAACCATCCATTTTTATTCACTCTGGTATCTCAGATACCGTATATGGGACCCAATTGTATCATACAGTAGTGTATAAACTCATCCATGGATGACTTGAATTTTTAACCGAAATACCATAAAAAATTTACTACCTACAGAAAAGCTGGCCCATGTTTGTATGTTACTGTTGATTAATGTTTAAGGGCTAATCTAACTCTTATTCTGTTAATGGGTAATCCACAAATTATTTGTTTTTGTGGTTTTTGGTTTAAAGGTCAGCTTATTTATGGATGGGTTTATATGAAGTATATATGGATATACTGATACTTTTTAAAAGTGTTACTGCATATACCCAGGGAAAATACCATCTGCAGATAAGGCAATTCCTATTTGGGTGATGGATTTTGGCATCTAAAATGCTTGGCTTATTACCAAGTATATAGATATATACAACTGTGTTAAAATGAACTTAAAACATTTCCTTGATCACATTCTTTTGCACTACTGGATTTCTCCAATCACCTTTTATAGTATAAGGTGTTATTAACCCTTTTTGTGACACTTTAACATCTTACAATTTGTGGTATGTCAAGCAATGTTTGCCTTGAGAAGGATCTAAGAGCTTATTTCTTCATAACTGCATCTCTAAGTCAGATACCCACAATATAAGCTGTTATAAAATGTCACCAAGTCTATTTCCCAATAACATGTATGTGCGTTGAATCATGGACATGCTTTCAACATGGGGCAGGCATTGCCTTGTCAAAGTGCAGATGCCAACAATATTGCTATGTTTGTTGGAAGTGTTTGAGCCAATGTTGGGAAACCCTATTATGTATAAACCATGACAGGAGGAACCTTCCACCAAGCAGGTGATGAATGAACTCGGGGAGGCCAGTGGGGTCTGGCCAGAGGGCCACTACAGATGGCCAAAGAGAGTCGGACATGATTGAATTGATAACATTATCAGGTTTCAGTTTTGTCAGAACTGGTAAATTGTACAAACTTATTTACAGGCAGGGAAGCCCTCCCTCAAAAGCAGCCTTTTGATCTGATAAAGATGATATGCTGGTAACTTTTCCTTAACCTAAGAAGATTTGTCCCAACTTGAAAAGAATTTTCTTCCAGTTTCCAACTTGGAAGGTAATACAGTTGCCTTCCAACCCTGAACATTGGCTCAATTATATCTTAAGTGTACAGGTAATCCTTCAGTTACGAATGTAAAGGAGCCTGCCAATTAGATTTGTAACCTGAAGATTCGTTGGAGTGAATCATATCAAACGAACATGATCACTCCCTGCTTTTGCCCACACATTCTCTAATTGAATGTGCAGGTTGTTAAGCACATGAGGTGGGGAAGGCCATGGGGGCCCTAGCGATGGAAGAGGCCACCTGCTTCAGACCACTCAAGGTCTCCCCCCCCACACCTACTGAGATACCTCATGCTCCCTCCCCTGGGATTCCCACAATTGCTCCCCCTCATCCTGCCACGTTGGGTCATTTATGCTGGTGAAGATATAACAAGCTGTCTTCTCTCCAGCCTCTGCCGCAGTTTTGCAGTCTGTTTGCAGTCTTGGTGCGAAAAGCTTTTGCAAGCCAACGAGACTTAGGATCAGCGAAATCGCATTGCTTCAAGCCTCCCATTGATTTGCAAATGCTTTTCGTGCCAAGACCGGAAGCTTCTGGGGGCCATGATCTCATGTAATCTAAACCCTAACTCTAACATACTGTAGTACAAGATCATGCAAGATCAGTAGCACGTGAGGGGGGAGGGAATAGGCAGGGCGAATGTTGCAGTGCCTTTGTGGTCATTCGTAACTGTGAATGACTTCCATGGTGCTGTAACATTCGTAACTTTGGGAACTGTCCTTGGGGGGGGGGTGTTATGTCATAATTTCGCTAAGTGAACTGTCGTAATTTAAGGATTACCTGTATTTTTGCAAAAATTATGGCATCCACTACATTTTGTAAGCCTTTGGACCTGAAAACAATTGGATTTATAATCTCCACTCGGCTGGAACGCTTTTAAATCTTACCACATTTATTGCATGCATATTTGTCTTTACACTAGGTAGCTTACAAACTATAGCTATGTTGTCTTGCACTCATAGTCTCAGTCTGGCACTACTGAGCCTGTGCCTGTCATTCTATGTGTGCTTTAGGGTGAACCTGAGGACCGCCCACCATCTCACCCAAACTTAATTTGCTTGTGCTGTGCTGTTCCACGAAGGAGCTATGTATATAGACTCCAAAGCACCATCAGTCTTGCCTTATACTACATTTTGTGCAGCTCCTTGAGGGGCCATAAGTTACCAGGTCTGCCTCAGAGCTTCCTTGGGGGAGTCCAGGGATTTTGGGGGATGGGTTTCTTGGACATTCTGCAGCTACTTCACAGTCTTCTTCTCCCCTGCTAGATTCTGGAGTGTTTTGCAGAATAGTGACTGAGGGCTTTTGTTGTTAGCCTCTGAGAGATGCAGCTACACTCTCAATTTTTATTCCATCATGAATTTATATCAAGGGTTCCATGGAATAATTTGAAAAGGCACTGTTTTAATGTACCAATGTGAGGCTGGAATCTCTGAGTTCACAGAGATTCTCTGAGTTTGAAAAACCTTCCTTGTTTTCTGAAACTGTTTTCATTTGAATTATTTATGCAGAAGTTGTCGTTCTGTTTCTTGTTTCCTCTAACAACTTCCTGACATTCTTTGTGAAGTTACTTCCTGAGATTGTTTTATTATTTGACATTGGCTTCTTTTTTCTTCTTGGCAATTTCCACCATTTGTTCTGACATCCAGTTTGTTTTCTTCTGTTTCTTCATCTTTGACATTCTCTTTTCACTGTCATCCTCAACAAATGCTTTGATTTCATTCAGAGATCCTCTGGTTCTCTGAAAGGTTCAGGACTTTCAAACGATTCCTGATGTTCTCCTTGAAAACATTAGCTATACACACATGCTCTTAACCAGGCTTTTGGTGAGGTAGCGCAAGGCCCCCTCCCTTCATTCCATCTGCTTTCTTACAACGGGCCTCCTTTTAGGGTTTATAGGTTTTATTGTTAATTCCTTTGACTACATTGTCAGGCAGCACACAAGTTTAATAAACCACTAGTTGCTGTTATCACATTGTGGAACTAATTGGCTTTCTTCTGCAGTTTTAGCTTGATTTGGAACTTGTACATGAGCAGCTTCTGATGTGTTTCACAGTCGGCACCTGGCCAGGTCTTTGCTCTTACACCTGAGCTCTTCTACTTCCTTCCTATAATCATTTTGGTTTTTGTGTTCACTATGCGATGTCAGCAGGGCTTGACATGCAATGGATGGTAGTTTCAACAAACATGCAGTGGCATATTTGGTGGTGTATCTGGCCAATGGAGCCTCTTTTTAGGTTAACTTCCCCAAGCCAGATCAATTTCTACCTCTGTTTCTTGTCTTGCCTTATGGTGCTTTGGAAAATAAATTGACCCCCTCGTCTTTGTGGCAGCCCCATTTGTCCAGAATGGGATGGGTTCTGAGCAGGGGCTTGGACTAGAAGATCTCCAAGTTCCCTTCCGTCTATATTCACAAGTGCCTTTGAATAAAATTTGTCAAGTTATCAAAACACTTTGTTTTTCCCCCACTCTGAGTAGTCTGACAGAAAGTAACTACCCAGAAAGTAATTTCCCTGATGCTTATTATGGCAATTTGCAGAAGTTTCATTTCATCTTTCTGTGGGTTGAGCTTCCCCATGTTCTTATGTTTCATTTCTGCCTTTGCAATTTCAGATCTTTTCCTCTATGGCATCTCAAAGGCTTTCACTGAGCCATGTTGCAAACACCATTAGCATCCTGAAAAATCCTCAGCTCTTCTTCGGCATCTGGAGGGCCATATGACCTGAGCAGCCATCAGCCAGCACTGCACCCTCAATTGTTTTATATTTTCCATCTGGTTTCCTTGATCAAGATCCAGGAGTGGCTTACCATGGCCTTCTCCCATGCATTATTGCCACAAAAGGGACCTTCTGCTCCCAGCATCTGCTTCTATCACTGTTGCCCCATAGTGAGGCCTGCTGGCTTTAGCTGGGCAGCTGGGATGAGCTTCAGGCCTTGGGTGACCCTGCTGAGAGGCACACCCTTGGCATACACCCCTGGCCTTCCTCACCCACCCCTCCAGCACGTGCGCACACACACACAATTCATTGAATTGCTGGGAGTATCTCAAAGTACTTTAAGCCATTCCCAACAATTTTCTCCAGCAAGGTAATTCAGAAGTCATTTTTTCCCAATCACCCTTTCCCAGGCTTTCACAGCCACGTCATTTTCATGGGGGAGGCAGCCTGGCTCTGGCAGTGTAGCTCCTTAGTTCAAAGGTGCTTTTCAAAGGTGCACCCTAGAGGATAGGCTCAAGATCCAGGTGGATCCTGAAGGCTTGAACCCCGGGGCCTATCTAACAAAATGAAATTCAATGTAGGGAAAGTAAAGTCTTACACTTAGGCAAGAAAAACCAAAAGCACACATATAAACTGGGGGAAACCAGGCTTAATAGCAGTAATGGTGAGAGGGATCTTGGAGTCCAAGTGGACAATCAGCTAAATATGAGCCAGCAGTGTGGCGGCAGCTAAAAAAGCCAACACAATCCTAAATTGCATTAACAGAGGGATACGATCAAGGGAGGTACTAATACAACTCTATAAAGCCCTAGTAAGGCCACACCTAGAGTACTGCATCCAGTTTTGGTCACCACATCATAAAACAGATGTTGAGACTTTAGAAAAAGTGCAGAGAAGAGCAACCAAAATGATTAGGGGACTGGAGACTAAAACATATGAAGAACAGTTACATGAACTGGGCCTGGCTAGTCTAGTGAAGAGAAGACCAGGGGAGACATGATGGCTGTCTTCCAATACTTGAGGGGCTGCCACAGAGAGGAGGAAAGGGGTCAAGCTATTCACCAAAGCCCCCGAAGGCCAGACAAGGAACTATGGATGGAAACTGACCAAGGAGAGATTCAACCTAGAAATGAGGAGGAACTTTCCGACAGTGAGAACAATCAACCCATGGAAGAGAAGTTGCCTTCAGAAGTTGTGGGAGCTTCATCCCTGGAGACTTTCAAGAAGAGACTGGACCGCCATTTGTCAGAAATGGTATAGGGTCTCCTGCTTGGGGGTGGGGTTGGACTAGATGACCTACGAGGTCCCTTCCAACTCCATGGGCTCTTGGTTTTTCTTCGAAAACCTTTTGCTTCTCATCCCAGAAGCTTCCTCAGTTCAAGACAGCCTAGTTGACTCCATAGTTGTTTCTGAGTTCCAGTTCAGCCTTTTGCGGGGAGTTCCGGAGACTCCTGCGCGGCTTCCGCTGTTTGGCCGGGTGTCCCACGCGGGCCTGCAACACTCCAGCCTCTTTGGGGACAAGGCGCAGCCCTCGTCGGCTCCGCTCTCCGGCCAGGAGCCCGGCGAAGGCCACCCAGCGCGGCTCCCCGGCTCCATTGGGCCCCCTCCGCCCCGAGAGCCGCTCCGGGCCGGTGGGAGAGCAGCTTCCGAGGCGCAGGAAGGGGCGGAGGCAGCGGCCGGGCCTCGGTTGCCCAAGGAGCCGCCCAGCCCCTCCGCCACTTCCGAAGAGCGCCGCTCCAGCACTCAGCCCGTCCCGCGCCCAGCATGGCCCCGCGGGCGCTGCCGCTCTTGGTGCTCTGCTCCGGGCTGGGACTCGGCCTCTGCGCCGCCGGCAGCAGCTCCGCCACAGGTACGCCGCGGCCCCCCGGCAGGGCAGGGCAGGGCAGGGCAGGGCAGGGCAGGGCAGGGCAGGGGAGGCAGCGCGGTGCCTGCGCACTCCTGGCCCGCTCCCGACCTGCGCTTTTCCTCCCGCAGGCGAGCAGCTCTTCAAGGCGTGGGCCTCGCAGGTAAGCGGCCTCTGCCCAGGAGCCACGGCGGGCCCGGAGAAGCGCCCGTCCCCCCTCCCCTCCCCTCCCTCCCCGGGGGCGAGCGGGGCGGATTGGGGAGGGGGAGGCGGGCGGGCGGGCGGGGGAGGGGCCGGCTGGAGGCGCGTCCCGGGAAGTCCCCTCCTGCTCGCGCCCGCCGAAGCCTCGCCTCGCTTTCGCTTTCTCTTTGGTGCTGCAGCACCGGCGGGAGTACCGCTCCGAGGAGGAGTTCCGGCACCGGCTGCGGATCTTCCTCGACAACAAGCAGAAGGTCGACAAGCACAACGCCGGCAACTCCAGCTTCCGAAGTAGGGGCGATGCTGCCCCCCCCCCGCCCGGCTTCCTTTGGCGGCTAAGAAAAAAGGGAGCGGGAGCCCCTCCTGACGCCTCCCCCGTTTCTCTCTCCAGTGGGCTTGAACCAGTTCGCAGATATGAGCTTCCCTGAATTCAGGCAGAAGTATCTCTGGCGTGAACCCCAGGTAATGCCACCTGGCCCAACACTCAGCAGATGTGCCCTTAATCCCATCACACCCCACCCAGACCCCAATCTGCTAGAAGGGCCACCCTTGACCTTGGAAACCTTGCAGACATGCAGGCTTCAACTCCTACAATTCCCCAGCCGGTATTGCTAACAGCTGAATTCTGGGATTTGAAGTCCAGGCGTCTTAAAGTTGCCCAGGTTGAGAAATGAGGGGCTGGAAGTTAACCTCTCAGTCACATTTGGGATAAGCATTAAAAGTGAAAGGGGAGGGGAGGGGGGAACCAGAGCAACAAGGGAAGGCTTCTCACCAGAATTGGGGCACTGCCAGCCCTTTTAATGCTATTCCTGCTCCTTTGTATCCAAAGCAGATCCTGCACGAGCCGAGCCACAGCCCGTTAGTTTCTCCTGTTCAGATATAGAGGTGCCTCACAAAACCCCAAAGCTGCCCCACATGGGGGGTAGGGCATTACAGTACAGAGGGCTGCCATGAGGGAATTAGCCCCCCAATCCTTTATTTGGCCCCACTCACGAGAAGCAGGCTAGCTGTGGTGGCCAGGGACCCACCCAGAGCTTCCTCAGAGTGGTCTGTTCAGGCACGGGGAGACCGAGATGAGCTGGCCCGATGGGGCTCATCTGCTGGCCAGTGACTGCTTCCCACTTGCCTCCAGAACTGCTCTGCTACCATGGGCAACTTCCCCAGGAGCTCTGGGCCCTACCCGAGGGCCATCGACTGGAGGAAGAAAGGAAAGTTTGTCAGCCCTGTGAAAAACCAGGTAATTAGGTCAGCCATACACAATCCGTACAGCCGCTCATCCCAACAAGGGACTCTGGGCAGCCAGCAGGGCTTAAAAAAGGGGGTGAGCTTCCCTCTGGCCTTTGGGAGCCTTGCCAAAAAGCTGGGTGATGGGATCTTCTCATGCCTCTCCTCTCCCTCTGCCCCCCCTCCCCCCCAGGGCCCCTGTGGCAGCTGCTGGACCTTTTCCACCACCGGCTGCTTGGAGTCTGCCATTGCCATAAAAACAGGGAAGCTACTGAATTTGGTGAGGATGTTTGTTTGCGCTCCGTTGCATTGAAAGATTTTGGTGAAGTATAACCAAGGGCCATTTGGAATAGGGCCTGCTCTATTGGATAAAGCCAGAACCATACCAGTCAGCATAAGCAGAGGAGATTCCATGGCTGAAACCCACAGCCCCCCTTGCAAGTAATCCTGGGGATCCTTCCAGTCTCACAGGCGTCACTTGCAGCTCAGCAGGACACACTTTGTGCTACTCTCTTGGAGATGCTGCTCCTGACCCAAACTCATCAGCACCCCACTTCTTCCAAACAGGAGGCTGCTTGTACAGGAGCAGATAACCGGGGGCCAAACCCCTACCTGGGAAACTGCAGCCTTCTCCTGCCAAGGCCGGAGGGGTGGGTGGGGCGGGGGCTTTCATGCTGTGTGTTTGTGGCAGAGAGAGCAAGCAGCCCCGGCTGAGCCCCAGCCCAGCAGTTATTATTCTGCCAAGGCATCACACTCTCCTTATTTTCCCCTCGACCACCCTGTGAGGTTTGATGGGCTGAGAGAGCAAGTGACTGGTCCAAAGTAACATAGCCACCTTTCATGGTTATGGCAGGACTAGAACTCTGTCTCCCACTTTCTAACCTGGTGTCTTCACCGCTTGACTTCAACATGTGAGACCCTCTACACCAGTAGGGCTGCCGAGGAGCAAGGTGGACGCAAGCTCTTGCAGAGCAGCCTGGCCCCAAGTGTCTACTGTATATGGTGGGCTTTTATCCTGGGCTTCAGTTTGATCACAGTGGGCATGTGGGCAGCCTCGGCCCTACAGGGGCAACTTGAGGACAGGCTTCCTCAGGTGCCAAGCACAGTGGCAAAGAGCTGGGAGGGCCCCTTGTCTGCAAAAACCCCCAGCCTCTAGGAAAGAAACTGGCACTAGGTAAGGCAGGGCGGGCTGCTAGAGACGGGCAGGAAGGCTGGCTGGGCCTGAAACAGGCCCTCAGTGTGTGGCTTTCCAAGGCTGGCAGTCTTGATTCAACATGTCTCCTCTCCCAGGCGGAGCAGCAGCTGATTGACTGTGCTCAAAACTTCAACAACTTTGGCTGTAATGGGTAAGAGAGGCCCTCAGGAAGCATCCTCCCCCATCATTCCATTCCACTCTCACCACCCCAGGCAGCTTTGGCCTCTGGGGTTCCCTGCAAAGGGTCCACATGGTGAGGCTGTACCTTCCCTCCGCAGGGGACTCCCCAGCCAGGCTTTTGAATATATCCTGTACAACAAGGGACTCATGGATGAAGAGGGGTACCCTTATCAGGCTAAGGTATCGGGGGGGGGTGTTCTCTGACCCAAGGCGAGGGGGGCAAGTTGCCTCTTCTGCAAAACCACATCTAAAAAGGCTCTCTGGTTATGTGCAGAATGGCACCTGCAAGTTCCAGCCTCAGAAGGCAGTGGCGTTCATCAAAGACGTGGTCAACATTTCACTGGTGAGCAGAGACTTGTAGAGGCCAAGCAGCAGCCAAAAGCCCTTTGTTCCTTGGGGGACCAACCTTCATCTCGTGCCCCACAAAGCGGAGGCCCAGGGCACTCCCGGCAGTCTTCCTTGATTGCCCTTTCCTTTTAAAGAGATTAAGAGACTTGAAAATGGCCTGCTTCTCACTTGGGTTTGCTCTGGCAACTTGGTGGGAAGCCATGTCCCCGCTTTCTGCAGATGCTCAGAGGCCCTTGCACAGTAATGCTGGGCCTCTTTCTTTCCAGTACGATGAGCAAGGCCTGGTGCAAGCAGTGGGCACGTACAACCCAGTGAGCATTGCCTTTGAAGTGAAGGACGACTTTGTACTCTATCAGGAGGGGGTTTACACCAGGTGAGTCCCTGTTGGCGCACCCCGGTTTGCTTCATGCTCCATCATCAGCCTCTTCCCAGCAGGGCTGCCTGAAGCAGCACTCGGGCAACCCCCTGCAAGAATGCCCCCCATTCCATGGCCCCTCAGATCCCCACCAGAACTCCCAGGCACCCATTACAGGCACATGCTGAATTGAGAGATGGCAAGCAAATTGGCCAGCTGGGCAGAGGCACTAGAAACAGGTCCACATGAAAGGGAAGTGCCCGTTTCGGGCTTCACACTTTTTTTTTTTTAATTTGATTTATATGCCGCCCTTCTCCGAAGACTCAGGGCGGCTTACAATGTGCTCAGCAATAGTCTTCATCTTTTTGTATATTTTATACAAAGTCAGCTTATTGCCCCCACAACTGGGTCCTCAATTTACCTACCTTAGAAAGGATGGAAGGCTGAGTCAACCTTGAGTCTTGGTGAGATTCGAACCCTGCAGTAATTGCAGGCAGCTGGTCTTAATAACCAGCTTAATAACAGGGTGCCTTAAACCCCTGTACTACCAAGGCTCTTCTTCTTTCTCTTCTTTCTCTTCTTCTTACTTCTTTGAGGCATTGTGCAGCCCTAGATTTCGGCTACATGCTCAAAGGAATCACTTCCAGGATTTCTTGATTCCAGTCCTGTTACTTCACTTTCTTTGATCAGCCTGTAACTTATCAGTCATATGCAAATGAGCTGATCTTATAAAACCCTTTAGCTGGGGTCCATGAGTCCATGTCCTGCTAAGTGCCAAACCCCAGCTGAGACCACCTGGCCTCTGTTCCCACCCAGCCAGCGCAAGGCCCAATTCCTTTTCCTCCGTGCCCCCCCCCATCCAGAATCTACCCTGTGACACGGTTGCCCTTTGGGACAATAGGAACAAGGCTTGACATCTTCAGGTACTTGAAAATGATATTCCCTCCTCCCATTGCTTCTTTTTCCAAGTCACCCTATTCAGTTCCCTTTTTCCCTCATAAATTTTGTTCCCAGACCCCTACGCAACTCGCTATCGTGTAAACTGTTCCCTAAAAATGTGGTGCCCCAAGCCTGGCATAACACTTAAGTTCCTGTGCAGAAAGCCCCTCACTATTCCTTCCTATGATCTAGAAATTAAATACGTTGATTTATCTTTAAACTGTATTTGCCTTTTTTGCATGCATATTACACAGCTGGCACATAGTTTGCAATCGGCCACTATTCCAAACCTGAGTTTCGCCCCAGCCAAATAGCGGCCGTTCAGAGACTTTGTTTCCGTTTCTGCCTTTGCATCTAACTGAGCAGTCCAAGGAAGCAGCGAAAGGAGAAGAGCGCATCTCTTGGGCTTCGGCTTCTCTAAGAACGGAAGCTTCCCAGAGGGCATCTGGTCGGGCCCTTCGTGACCATCCCGACGCTTTTCCCTGAGGAGGCCGAGGGACCAGCGGGCTTCTTTCCCTCTTGGACTCGCACACCGGCGGCTAAAGCAGAGCGTCTCTCTCCCCACAGCACGGAGTGCGACCGAACCCCGGACAAGGTGAACCACGCCGTCCTGGCCGTGGGCTACGGGGAAGCGGACGGCGTGCCCTTCTGGATCGTCAAGAACTCGTGGGGGCCCTCGTGGGGCATGGACGGGTAATGCAGGCAGCGCCCCCGCCCCCTCAGCCTCGCAGGGGCCTCCGCACAAGCCGCGGCCCCGGCCCCAGGCGCGAGAAAGTCGCCTCCCGAAGGGGACCCGCCTCGGCTCTCATCCCGCGGCTTCCCGGGAGTCAGCGGGCGGGGCGCTTCGGGGGCAGCAACGGGCGCTCCGAGGGGCTCCGGCGCCTGAGGCTCTACTTTGCCCCGGCAGGTACTTCAACATCGAGCGCGGGAAGAACATGTGCGGCCTCGCCGACTGCGCCTCTTTCCCGGTCCCCCTGCTCTGAGGCGACACGGAGCCCCGGGTGCCCTCGACGGCTCCGGCAGCGGCGCAGGCGCACTCCGCGCGGCGGTTAATAAAGGCTTCAAACCGAGAATACGCGTGTGGGCGTGTCGAGGGGGCGTGGTCGCCGGGCTCGCCGGAAGGTCCTGACGTCACTTCCGTGCGCGGGCGGGGCCTGCGGGCTCCAATCGGGCGCCTCCGGGCCGGGAAGGCGCGACGTCCGAAGCCTCCGCCGCGATGGCGGCCCTTCCGCGCAACAACCTGCGGGAGCAGCTGCAGCGCCACTCGGCCAGGGGCGTCCCCGGCCCGCCAGCCGCGCCCAGGCCCAGGCCCGCGTGAGTCGAGTGGGCGCTCGCCAAGTAGGCGGGACGGGGGGCCGAAGGGAGGCGGCACGTCGCTCCGGGCGGGGCGGTTGCCGCTGGCGAGGGAGGCCTCGGTGCAGGCGGAGGCCTTGCAAGCCGCGCAGGGGCCGCCCAGCCAGCCTGCCCTGCGGCTGCTCGCCTCGCGTGGAGCCCCCGGCCTTTGGCGGAGGCCGCCGAGGAAACCGGGGCTCCGGCGGGAGGGGCTTCCGGGACGGAGGAAGCGGGGGGAGCTGGTCCTGCAGCCGCCGCCACCCTTTCCCAGTGCGCCCACGACGGCCGGCCGGGGCTGCTGCCCTCTAGGCGGCGGCAGCTTCCAGACTTTCCCGTAGAGCGCCGTGCGGTGACCGCCTCGGGGTGACCGAGCGTGGGCAGCGCCTGCCAGCCCAGGAAAAGGCGCGACTGGAAGAGAAACCTGGGCGCCTCCCCTCCGTGGCTGCCCCACCCAAAGGGACGCGCCTCGGTTGCACCCCGTTTTCTTTGGGAAAGTGCAGTTGAGTCCAGAGTCAAAGGTGGAAACAGTAGATCGGTGGGGCTCCCAAACCCAGAATCCCCTCAGTCTTGCCAGGGTTAAGCTGAAGCCTGTTCTTCCCCGTCCAGACCCTCACAGACACCGAGGCCGAATCTCCTGTCTGAAGGAGAAAACAAGCTACCGGCTAGATCAGTGGTTCACAAACTTTTTCAGTCCACCACCCCCTTGGTTCTACAAACTCATCCTCAGTGCCCCCCACCCCTATAAATAGCATTGTTCGGAATAGTGGTTTGCAGGACCCACTAAGGAAGATAGTGACAGTAAATTTCAAAACTAACAATTAATTGCACATTTATTCAAAATCCAATTTAAAAATCTTTTGTTAACTCAACAAAATTGTTGAACACAATCCAGTGATACCAGGTTTTCAAAGTCTGATAGTCATTTATCAAGAACCTTAGTAACTACTAATTTAGTAAACTCAGTAAAATTTAGTAACTACTTCACTGTTCAGTAAATTTTTAATGTGATGGATGGGCTTGATGAAGTGATACCAGTTTCCCAATGTCTGGTTTTAAGTCACTTAGCAGGAGTCTTAAATCACCACTCCAGTAATCTGGAGTCGATTTCTTTGCTTGGAGAGAAGTTGGATGACCACAGTGAAACCATGTTCCACCAAATATGATATTGCAAATGCAACAAGGAGTTTCTTAAACCACTGTCCATAGTGCAGGATAGCAACCAGAAATTTCCTTCTGTAACCAAAACTCTTGGTACGATTTCTTAAACTTTGGCTTCAGCTCAATGTCATTTTGCAGCTCTGTTAGTTGTTCCTCCACTACCCCATCTTCCTCAGTATCTGAAAATGGATTTTATCACCCAATCTGGAATTTCCATCAAAAGAAGATCCTGATATCACTCAGACATATCTTTATGCAGCATGTCCAAATAGTCACAAAAACCTTGCAGATCATCTTATATCCTACCTTTCTCTTCTAGCTCAGACCAGCTCAGAAATTGGTATAGCTCGCAATGGCCTATATTGCGCTTGAATAGAGTTACTTTGAAATAAATGTAAAGATGACAAATTTGGCCTTAATAAGATTGACTCGTTTCCTTGCAACTGCAAATTCACTTCATTGAACTTTGCAAACAGTTCTGATAAATAAGCAATCTCATGCCTGATCTCTTTGAGTTCATCACTAAGGTAATGACTGATGGCCACCTAATGTCTTCACTTCTGCAGATTCTCAAAGATTTCTGAGACCAGTGTTGAATACTTAAATTTCAGTAGTCACCAATCCCAGTCTTAAAATGAGTTTAGAATCAGTGGGAGTCACTGATAACAATGAACTACTAGCTACTGATAATGAGTCCAGTCCTGCCTTTCTTTTCCTTCTGTCCAAGTTTTGCAAGTACTTTTTCCAAGCACATGTTTTATTCCACAGTATACAAACCATTATTGTTAGGGGAAAAATTGCTCTTCCAAGCAATTTTAAAAGACACTGTCAGAATGACTGCTCCCCCCCCCACACACACACACATGGCAGCCCACCTGGATCCTCGGCAGGGGGGCAGCAGGCCTGGCTGGCCGCATACTAGCCATCCTGGGAAGGCCTCTGGTGACATCGGGGTCTGCGGCAAAGCGACCGATTTCTCCGAATGCCTCTTTCTTACCGTTATAAGGGGACGGGCTGCGGTGCGCAAACTTCGAAAGCTGTTCCGCTGCTGCCTGCACCGCTTGTTTGGAGTTGGTTTGGAAAGGGAAAAAATGCAGCCGAATTAGGCAAGACACGCCTCACCCAGATCCCTCCAAACGGCTCTCCCTACAGTAGCCTTCCCGCTGAAAAGCTTTCCTGCTTCTCCTCTGCCTGCATTCTGTTACAGGCTCTGCACCCAGGTAGCGGCCGGTGGCCCTGGGGAGTGGCATCTTGTTGGTCTGGGCGGGGGGGTGCAGAGCTGGCAACAGTATGCAGGTAGAGAAGTCAGAAGCGCTTTTCGCGCCCCCAGCTCATTCGCTGCAAGAAAGAGCAGGCGCTCGGAAGAACGGGCTCTGGGTGGGTGGGCGCTCACTATTGGGTCGCGTAGTTCAGCGGGAGGCTACCGAAGGGAGACCCATTTGGAGGGATCTGGGTGGGGCATGTCCCGCTTAATTCGGCTGCAGTTTTTTTCCTTTCCAGACCAGCTCCAAGCAAGCGGTGCACAAACTTCAGCAGCTCTTGCACCGCCACCTGCACCACTTGCTTGGAGCTGGTTTGGAAAGGAAAAAAACTGCAGCCGAATGGTATCACCTATGCTGAGATGTGGAGTTAGGAGGAAAAGGGGAGCAGTGAAAGAGAGACACCAGCAGGAAGCAGACATAACTAGCCAAGCTGAAGGATTAATTCAAGACACCGTGACTTTAGTTACATTAAATGGTATGAAATCTGCTGAGTTTCAACTTGGCTTTTTAAGGACAGACTTGAAATCCTTTTTCTTAGGGATTGCTACCATGAGGTCAGTGATGGGGTAGCTGGGTGGGGGGAGGGCAGGTGCGGGGAATATTCTGCCAGGAATTTGAGTCTGTTGCCACCTTTACATCAGAAATGTGTTTCTTTTGCATAGAGACTGACTGGGTTGCCTAATGTAAAACATAACAGGGCATTGCTCTCAGCCTTGCCAGGTACTTCAGATAAGTCAATACTTTTACTTAATTGTAAAGCAGAACCAAAATACAGTTGTCCCACTGAAAAGACTTTCAGTGATTGTCCCACTGTCACCTTTTACAGCCTGATAACTCGAGGTGGGTTGGTCTCTTCTGAGCTACTTGTTCTGCCCACTATTCAGCTGCGGGTAACGCTGTCTCTTATCTGACAGCTCCCTAGGCAGCATCTCCCCCCCCCCCCCCACAAATACCATTACATCTCCTTACAACTTGCTACATTGGAGGATTAGCTTTGAGGAACTTGTCAAATGTCCCATTTTTTCAGGGCTGCCATAACTCTGAACAGATACACACTATAGATTTAAAGTAGGCATTTTTTAAAATTACAATAAAAACTATCCACCGATTGAAAACCTATCAACCAAAATATAAGAGTTCAAAGGAATAAGGTGCAAAATAGATGTAGAAGAGAAAAAAAACAACAGAATGTCACTTGACTTTTGTTTAATATGTGGTCTTTTTTGGTTAAAGGGCAAAATGACTGGCTAAAGTCTAAACTTACCCATTTTTGCAGGGGTTTTATATTCAGAAAGATGAATTGCCTTGATGACTGCGCATCAGGATATCTGGGTGGAACAAAACCTCTGGCCTTGAAGGACAAGAATATCAATTCTTCTTTGGAAAAACAAAATGGAATTAAAAATAAGCAAGCCAAAATTAATGTGCTGTTTGAAACAACACTGAAAGTTCAAAAAGGAAAACAAGCGCATTCAAATGATCAACAGGTCAATAATTTAGATTGTTTTATCTCCTCTGTGAAAGAAAGTGATGCGGACTGCAAAGGGGGGGGATCTGAGATCCCGACCCCAGACCATAATTGTTCAAACAACTCATTTATTGACCTTACTGATATTTGGGATGACATGGAGGACTTTGAAACAACTGGACCACAGAAAATATGTTCACAACAGTCTGTATCATTTCGAGATAAGCTGTCTGTATACAATAGAAAGACTGCAAAAAGCCCCTCTACCAGCAAGCCAAAGATATCTATCACAGGAAGCGAGAATGAAAAATGCAATTTGTATATTTGTACAAATAGGAAAACACAAACACTTCATAAGGAACAAGAGGGAGGCAGCCTGCCTGTTCCTTGTCTTGATCCTTCTAATTCCAGTCAAAGAGATTTTTCAAATGGAGAACGTGAAGAGGAGAAGTCTTTGGAAAGTCTCCAGGCAGAGAAAAAAGAAAAATCTTGGATTGGTAAATGCCCTTTTTCTAATCAGTTCTGTAATAGGGGGATAACTTCCAGGAAAATGAATTTACTACAGCATGTGCCCCTTAAAAAGCTAGACTCTCAAATGAAGCTTACTTCCTCTTATTTTATGAATTTAGGTTCTCATTAGTTCCTCTGGGATGTTTTCCAACTTCCCAGGCTAACTTAGAACCTTGAAATTCCTCATTAGGTCCCCAACTAAGAGCTAAGCAGTCCCAATGCTGCTCATTTTCCAGGGCTAGTCAAGGTGACGGTGTTTGTGTAGATCTTCTGCCATGGTGCTCCTTCCCCAGGAGCTCACAGCAAATGCCATCTGGTTTCACATCAGCTGCATTAGGGAAACCAATCACACACACACACACACCCCTTTAGCCTGAGGTCACACCAAGTAACTTGTAGCTCTATTGCTGTTTTGACCTGGTTCTCCATAGTCCAAGTCTGACCTTGTTCTCTATCACATACTTGACTATGTTAAAAAGAGTGGGTTATGCATCCCCACTAATCAACACATCTAATCACAGAATATCATTAGATGTACTTACTGCTTTTCCTTACTTGATTAGCAATAGCAACAGCACTTAGGCTTATATACCGCTTCGCTGTGCAATCCTCTCTAAGCAGAGGATTTACAGAGTTAGCCTCTTACCCCCAACCCTCTGGGTCCTCATTTTACCGACCTCGGAAGGATGGAAGCCTGAGTCAACCTTGAGCCATCCAGAATCAAATTCCTGGAGTGAGCAGTGAGTTAGCCTGCAGTACTGCATTCTAACCACTTATTGTCATTTAACTTTATATTTTTAATGATTAAATGTGTTCATTATTTTTCACTGGTCTTTTGTTTAATATGTCCTCTTTTTTTGGTTAAAGGGCAAAATGATTCTGGCCTCCCCTTAAGTGGGAATGAAGAACCTGATGATGGAAGGGATGACCCTCAAGTATTCAGTGAGTCTGAAGACTATGTAGACTTCATCCCTCCATCCCCAGAAGAGGAGATGCTGCCTGCTTTGTTCGGGATGAAGAGCACTAGGTACACACTAGAATTTATCTTAATGAATAAGCAAAGCAAATAAGCAAAGATGGCATTTTTCTAGAACGGCCCCTTGTGGGAAATAGCTGGTATGTATATATCTGAATGCTCTGCACAAGTGAATGAGCAGAACTCTCCCTAAAGATAAAACAATGAAGGTAAAACAACCAAATTGTTCTAAAAGGGCAGGTGGTGGTATTAAGTGGGGGAGCTTGGACTCTGAACATCCCCAGAGGAAAGGAAGATGTTTACCAGTAGCTGCCAGCATAGGATCAAGCCCTTCCCTGGTTTTGTTTCTATCCCCCTCCCCAAAATCACATGGGGGCAGGAAGGGGAGGGATCCAGAAGACTTCCCCCTTTCCCCACTAGACAGGTAGTCTTCACGACCACAATTGTCCCCAAATTTATGCTGTTAAGCAAGCAAAAGCACTTAGACTTATATACCGTTTGACAGTGCTTTCCAGCCCTCTAAGCAGTTTACAGAGTCAGCCTCTTGCCCCCAACTATCTGGGTCCTCATTTTACCCCACTTGGAAGGATGGAAGGCTGAGTCAACCTTGAGCCTGGTGAGATTCGAACTGCCAAATTGCAGGCAGGCAGCAGAAGTAGCTGCAGTCCTGCACTCTAACTTGAGTTTTGCCCCATTTTATGACCTTTCTTGCCATACTTAAGTGAATCACTGGAGTTCAGTTAATAACATGGTGGCGAAGTGAATCTGGCTTCCTCCTTGACTTTGCTTGCCAGAAGGGCGCAAAAGGGAATCGGTTGACCTCGGGAATCGGCAACCATCATAAATAGGAACCAGTTGCCAGGCATCCAACTTTGGATCACATGACCATGGGGATGCTGCAACAGTCGTAAGTGTAAAAATTGGTCCTAAATCATGTTTTTCAATGTTGTTGTAACTTCAAATGGGCACTAAACAAATGGTTGTAAGTTGACTTACTGTAGCTCCAGCAATTCTCTGATACGTTTTACTGTGACCTCTCAGCCGTCTTTGCAGTGACTGGCCTTCCTGTGAATCATCCTGACTACCTTCCTTAGTCTTTGTGGGGATGAACGCTTCCCCCAGGTAGTGACAAATCATGGAAATACAGCCAGTAAGAGCTGACTTTACAAATACTTCTAAATTAGAGTTTCCGGATCTTTCTGGGTTGGGGGCTGAGGGTTCCCCTCGAGCTGGCTCAAAGGATTCCTTGATCCGTGCTGAGAGATCATGGAGAACCAGGATCAATATCAGCTCAGTGCTATATTCAGGCCTGAAACCGGACTGTAGTGGTTCAGATAACCTGCAATAATTGAAAAAATTCTCAGCAATGTTTGGTGATTAATTCTATCGAAGATTTATTGTTTGTATTTATAAAGATTTGTTAACCAACTTAACCAAATACATCAATACATCTTTTAGTGACAGGTGTATTATTGCAAACACTGGAAAATCAAATAGTTTTTCTCTGGCTGGTAGTATTTAAGCAAATGGGAAGAAGCACTCACTGAAAAATTAACACTTTCAAACTTCAATACAGTTGTTTTACTCAAATTTAATTTCCATAAATTCCATACTTTCCTAATTGTCATTGACTATAGAAATACATACATTTTTTGTTGACAGAAATACTGTGGATGTGTGCATAAAATCCCTATCTTGTTAAAATTCAATTTGATGTATAAAGTGTATCTACTTCATGTGATATATCATGTGTTAGTTATCACCTTTAAAGCGCTCCATGGCTTAGGACCTGGGTACTTACGAGACCGTCTTTTGCCACCAATAGCCTCCCACCGACCAGTTCGTTTTCACAGGGAGGGACTACTCAGGGTACCGTCAGTCAAATTATGTCGACTGGCGACTCTCAGGGGGAGGGCCTTCTCTGTGGGGGCTCCAACCCTTTGGAATGAACTGCCCCCGGAGATACGGAATATCCCTGATCTCCGTGCTTTCCGCCGTGCCCTCAAGACCCTGATGTTCCAATAGGCGGGGCTAAACATACGAACATGTGAATGATTTTTTAAATGTTATCTAATTCTGGGTTTTATTTAATTGACCAAACTAAGTAATAATTTTAATTAGCAATTTTATGATGTTTGTGTGTCTATATTTTTCTTGACTGTACACCGCCTTGAGTCCTACGGGAGAAAGGCGGTATAGAAAAATAATAAATAAATAAATAAATATATGACTGGATTTCTTAATAATTCTTAACATTGTTAGGCATTTTCCCCAAAGAACAGCTGATGAGACAACGATGAATCCTGAACTCTCGGTGAACCAACTTCCGGAGTTTGGAGAAATGACCAGAAGAAGCGAAGGAAGGAAGGAAGGTAAAACATTGTGACATATTCCATAATCTTTTGATGATAGTCAGCCAGCTTTGCACTGCTGGTGCCTTGCAAAATATGTGACTGAACCCTGTTACATTTCAGGCCAGTCCCTCCTATGTGTAATGGAAGATATCTGTAAACTGGTGGACTCCATTCCAGAAAGAGAGCTGAAGCCTCTGCTAGGTGGCCAAGAGCTGCTTCGGCTTAGAGATTGCAGGTCTGTTGGGAGTTTGGAATGCGATGAGGGCCTTTGCTTCTTTACCTTAAGAAATTAAGGTGGGATAGGTTTGTCCAAGTTGCATAGTGTTCAGTCCCCTGAGATTCTCTTAGCTCTTAAAGCAGGCCAGGTTTTTTTAGGTATGCAAGATAACTTCTAGAAAGTAGAATTATGCAAATAAATTCCCTTTTTTTCATCGGGATTTAGTATCTCATAATTTCAGTGCTATTCAGTTCAGGGCTGTAAAACCTCCACAGAAATCCAACCTTGGAAAATATGCCTAGTCCATAAGGGGGAAAATTGTTCCTTACTATTAATATATTAGAGAAACAGGAATGTTGTAGAACAAGAGAGTTCTTAATGATCAGATAATACCATAGTATCATAGTTCTACAGGAAACTCATGGGTGAATAATAATTAAAAAATATTTTTAAATGGGATAGCTTTTTATTATCCATGGCCATTGAGGGTCAGGAGTATTGATTGAATTGTTGAAATTGTTCAATTTCAGTATTGACTAAAACTGTTTCTATCAGTTAGGAAAGATTCCACAGGACAATATATTGCTATTAAGGATAGGTATATTGTATGGAGGATATTTAGGATAATAGTATCACTTCACTTTATTGGCTAAATCAAAACTCTGGAAATGCTTCTATATAATACACTCAAACATATGTTTTAATGTCAATTATGTTTTATAGACAGGGATCTAAATTGGGTTGTGAGTTGTAAGTAAGGTAAAAGATTAAGAAGAGGAGTTTCTGGAAAGGAAACAGCAAATTCATTTGGGAATTTTTAAAACAATAACTTATATTTTTTTTATATCCAGAAGAAAACTGTTGAGCAATTGCAGAAATGGAAGCAGAACCAGTGCTGATAAATTTGTAGATATAAACTCTAAATGTAATTTTGACTACGATGGCTCCCACAATGGAAGTTATTCTTCTCAGCTGGGAAAAACGTCTTCCCCAGTTCCTCAAGGGGCCGTCTTTACTTCTGGACCATTTTCTGGCAAGCGGCTTGGTGACGTTCCCGCACTGCATGGCCTTCATCCGCCACCCTCTCAAGGATGGGCCAGCGCCAATCCTTCCACTTTCCTGAAAGATTCTACCTGGGACACATCCTCTTCTGCCGTGGAAAGTTCAGGCGTATCTTGTCCCAAGAGGGACGCTGGTGGAATAACTGGGCTCCAAAATCCAGACTTAGAAACCAAGACACGCTGGTGGCCTTCAACGCTGAATGGAACAAGTTCGGAGAGCCGAAGGAAACCTGCTCCACTTATGAGCAATGTGGGAAGTGAGAGTCCTTTGGCAACTGGAGGGCAGAAGCTTCATAAGGATGATTTTGATATTGATGATTTGAATGACTTGGACGATGCAGTAAGGGCTTCAACAGCCAGAGACGCTTCCCAGGGCCCGGTCCAGCCTGCTGCAGACGCCTCCCCTGCAGCAAATCTGTTTTTGAAAGAAAACTTGGTTGCAGCCAAGACAGGCGCTGATCTTCTGCATAGCAATTTTTCTTTCACAGACTGTTCTGTGAGGGGCAAGAGTTTCCCTGGTAAATTAGCCTATTTCTTCTTTTAGTGCATTCTGGGAAATAAGCTGCAGTAGGAAATTATGGTGAAGAGTACAGTTAACTCATTTTACAAACAATCTTGCACCAGAGACTCTTATCCACAAATTAACTCAACCTTTTTGAGTATATTCGGATTTTTAGAAACATGTGGGCACTCACCACATAGTTGCTAGGGGTATTTCTCAGTTCACAAGTTGGCTAGCAGTAGGTATGTTTGTATGTGCTTGCGCAGATAAGGTACTTGAAGTTTAGCTAACTCTCCCATTAGGCCTGCTAACCTTTGTCCCTTTTTTGGACTGGGAGGCATATTTCCAAAAAGAGTTCTGGGTTGCATCTGACCATCATTTTTATTCTGTAAAAAACATGTATGGATCCCAATCATTATTCTTTATAATAAAATAACAGAGTTGGAAGGGACCTTGGAGGTCTTCTAGTCCAACCTAGCAAGGGCTCAGGCAAATAACGTACATATATAATACATCAAATAACAACATATCCTTGGGAAGGACTCGATAGGTGGATAAAAATGCCAAACTCAGTCTAAACATCTGGCTGACTGTTTTGATGTAAAAGGTCAGGAAGGAGCAGGGAACGAGATGTCCATTAAAGCAGGTCGCTGGAGGTAGAATGGCACTCCTTGCCAGCATGCCAGGAATGCAAGACCACTAATTGCTATCCATTGTGCACATGCACACATGCATGATAGCACATACATGATGCATTAATTTTAAATAGAGCAGATGGTTTTTCCAATAGAATTTTTTTTCCTTCTGCTCAATAGTATTCACTTCTTGGAGATTGCCTGGACCAGTCTTGGTAAGGTTTTTCAGCTGTGGATTGCCAATGCCTCTTGCTGGCTTTCTGACTAAGGCAGGACTTGAAAAAGTGTATATTTTTCTGGCAGCTTTTTGCATTTAGTTTTTAATGGTAATTTTGAAACTAGCTGCATTATATCCAAAGTTGCTGTGTTGTAATAGGTGAAAACTGAAAGTGTTTCACTGGCTGATCTGCGTGTCAAGATGGGAACTGGGTCCTCTTCAAGACTTCACATTGTTCTGTACATTTATGAGTGGAAATAGAGTGGGTGAAACCTACTGAGATTTAATCATAGCAATAGCACTTAGATTTATATACCACTTTACAGTGCTTTACAGCCCTCTCTAAGCAGTTTACAGAGTCAGCATATTGCCCCCAACAATTTGGGTCCTCATTTTACCCACCTCAGAAGGATTGAAGGCTGAGTCAACCTTGATCCTGGTGAGATTTGAACTGCCAAATTGCAGTCAGCAGAAGTAGCCTGCAGTACTGCACTCTGACCACTGCACCACCACGGCTCATCATTGACATGGCTTAGTAATACACTCCCTCTATCCCTCCTCCCACCCCTGAAAATATTTGGATATTTTCCTGTTTAAGAAATTAATTAAGTTTCAGCACCTTATTGGCTGGCTATAAATTATGGAAACAGCAAATATATTTTGTCTTCAATCTCATACCAAAAATTTGTTTTCTTCCAAGTTCCTCCACTAATTAAGGATACGCCTTCCAGAAATGCCACCCTGGAACCCTTCAGAGGTTTAGCATTTCCACATTCTAATGAGATGATGAAGATATTCCATAAAAAGTTTGGTCTCCATCATTTTCGGACCAATCAGCTTGAAGCCATCAATGCTGCTTTGCTGGGTCAGGACTGCTTCATCCTGATGCCCACAGGTGAGTCTTCAGGCGGAGCCCATCTCTGAATGGTCATTGCCTTCTGCCCTTCGATGAAAGGGGGAAGGGAGAATCAAGGCTGACAAATGACATTTTAAACTCGGGTTGAAATAATCAAGGGGGAAAAAGAGCAGTTATAATAATTGGTTTTAAATCAAGTTGCTGATATTTTGCCTACATTCTAATTGGGACATGCTGATAAACTGAACAATTGGGATTAAATGATTCAGGTGGTGCTGCAACCTTGAACTTTCTTCCCTTATACTGTTCTGATCAATTGTTACAGACAGTTCCTGTCACCTCACAATATTCAATACAAGTGTGCAGCCCCTACAGAAGTGAACCATTGCTATTAGGGGAAATTAAGTTTATGAATGAAATCCATCGTTCCGTCTGTTTTGAAAAGTTATAAATATTGGTTTCAGAGTTGAATGCATTGCATAATTTTGGTAGCTAGACATTAGAATTGGGGAAAACTTCCAGCTCTGAAACCCTGCAAAGTAAGCTATTTCAAACATGCTTACCAACCGCAGTGCATAAATTTATGACTGCAATGGCTTTTAATTGAAATGTCAGGTTCTATTATGGTTCTAAGTCAAGGACTACCTGTAGGTATCATTGAGTCAGACTTGACTCGTAGCAACAAATGCATACCGTTTCAACTGCTTCAATAATAACTGAATGCTTTTCCAGCAGAGTCCTACACTTTTCTGGATCCTGCCCATCCTGTGATCCATTGCCTTCCTTTTCTTTTTTCTTTTTTTTTTATTGAAAAAGTTTTTCAAATACAAATTCCCCCCCCCTTTTTTCCCCCTCCTTCCTAACCCCCCTCCCCCTCCCCTCCCCCTGTGGCTTCTCCAAAATAAAACCCAAGTTAATAACAGATTATATAATACTTTACCATCCTTTTGTTCCACCCCCCATATACTAACCCTTTCTTTCTAACAATATTATTATATCCCCCTTATACTATACATTTCAAAAACAACATTCAACTGTAAGATTATATAATAAATTCTAATTTAGCAATTTCATCTATTCAACTCATAATCTATCCTTCTAACAATATCATTATATCCCCCTTATACTATACATTTCAAAACAACATTCAAAGCAACTTTTGGCTGTAAAACTATATAATAAATCCTAATTTAACAATTTCAACTCATAATCTATCCATTTCCTCCTCCCCCATACATATATCTCTTAATTCGAATCTCTTACGTATATTGATATAACATAACATCCCTTCTCCTAAACTAAACAATCAGTAAACTAACCTGTCTCCACCCACTTTCCTACAGGTCTACATACATAATATTTTCAATATCTTTATTCTTCTGCCCATTCCACTAAAAAAGAATTTATTTACATATATATATAAAATCCTCAATTAACTTTAAATTTGTAATCCTTATGATATCTTCTGTAATGTCTCTCAACTGGATTGTTAATTCCATTACCCATGTTAGGGTAACGTCACATCCTAATTCCAACAGTATGTTCGGTATCTTCAATTACCATCTGCCCTCATCAATAGTAAATGTTTTCATATATAAAAAACCACCCGAGTGACTTTATATTTATATTCCATATAGTGTCGTCTATAATGTCTTCCATCTAGATTATTAATTCCAACCACCGTGTTGGGGTAACAGCCAGATCTTCTGCATGCCCCAGTCCCATAGTTCTCTTGCCTTATAGCTCAGCATAAACGTAATCCATTTGTCAAAGAATCCAAAATAGAAGATTCCAATCCACTCAATTTATGGCCATCTTCACATCCCAAGAGTACAGCACTGCAGAGATCTGTCACTCTCCTCAAGATAATATACACCAATACTTTGCCTCAACTAAATTTCTAAATATTCAATCAGCTCTTAAGTAACTGGCATTACACTGTTGTTTGGTCTAAAAAAATTTATTTTTGTAGGACCTGCTTCTTCTTTTCTTAACTTTTTGTGGCTTAAATCTCCATTCTGGTTTCCTTTCTATGAGTTGTATATCAATTGTTTGGTTTCCATGCTGGTCTGTAGCTTGATAAGTCATCACATTAGAATCCAAAGCCGCCTCTCTTGTATTTATAGGTAATCCAATTGTAGCCTCTGAAGGAGAATCCAGAAGCAGCTCATCCACAAAAGCCTCTGTAACTTGTTGTTTCCGTTACCTCCACCTCCATCTGCTTAGCCTGAATTTCAATCTCTTGTTGATTTTGCTTTTCTTTATTCCCCTCGTGTATTATACGTGGAGATGTTAAACCCATTTTAAAAACCTTATAGTAAAATTCTTCCGCTTTTTCAACAGTATTTAGTTGATATCATTCTCCTTGATATCTCAATATTATACCAACTGGGACATCCCACCTGAATGGGATGTTTTGTTTCTTTAGTTCAGTCACCAAAAATCCAAAATCCTTTCTATCTTTTAACATCTTGGGCGGTAGTTCTTTAAATATCCAAATCTTCCTTCCATGCATTTCAAGAGTGGAGTTAAAAGACTTTTGCACAATATCATTTCTTATTTCTTTATCAGTAAAGTAAATCACCACATCTCTAGGCAGCTGCCTTTGCTTTGCCACCCAAGAATTAACTCTGTAGGCCTTATCAATCTTGCACGATACATCTTCATGGCTAACCTTTAAAATCCTAGCCAGAACTTCAGCAGACATCTTTCTCAAATCTTGTCTTTTATCTTTCTGTATTCCCCTAATTCTAACCGCAAATTCCATGAGTCTGAATTGCATTATTGTGGCTTCATTTTCAATCTTTTGTTTTATATTATCTACATTGTAAGTCTTATAATCAGCTTCCTTTATTTTTTTAAACTCTACTTCTGAGCTTTTTTCTTGAATCCTTATTAAATCATTTTCAATTCTTTGTATTTTATTATCCAAATTATAAATCTTATCATCAACTTCCTTAGAGTCTATTTTTAAATTTATAATTTCATCCATCTTCAGAATTAGTTCTATGAAACTTTTCATATGTTGCTTCAGAATATCATACTTTTGTTAAACCAACTCTTTAATTTCCTGTCTAAAATTTTCAAGATTCAAATTCACAGTCTTATCATGTCTTACCATCTCCTCCAGTAGAAATTTCTTTAGGTCTGTGAAGCCATTCTTCTGCATCTGCAAACTCTCAACTTGTTCATGCGATTTATAAATGGGAGAGCCCCCCCATGGCTTGGTTATCTGGCTTTGTCAGTTTTAGCGCCATCCTGCCACACAACAGATTTTTTTTTCTTTTTCCTTTTAAAGAGAAAGACTTCTCTCCAAACAATATCAATAACAAGTCTCTAAGAAGGAAGAAACATGAAATAAGAGTTTTTTCTCTTCACTTCTAACCAGCACTTTTGCTAGATACTTTGTAACTTTGTAACTTTATAACGTTATAAACTATTCAAACGGAAGGACTTTCGCTTTCAGCTTTTCTCAAGCCTCGGCCAGTCGCCATTTTAAACTCTCCTTTTTCCTCCTTTCACTCTTCTTTAATTTTAAAATCAGTCTTGGGGTTAGAATACTTGCAGTTTAGGATCCCCGATCCAGATTTCATCCTGCTTATTCAGATGATCTGTTAATTTTGTTGATTGGTCTGGTCCCAGCGCCTAGCTCTGCAAAAAGGCAGAGTTCTCCCAAAGCCCGGAGCAGCGGCGAGCGGAAATAGGGAGCCACAACCTGCTTCGTCCCCAAGAGTAAAAAAAAGAACTCTGGGGACTTCGCAGAGGGCTCTACCTGCCCTCGCCAGCTCTATCTCACATTTCCTTTAGGAAATGGAGTTTTTCGAGCCGCCTTTCAGATGTAAAGGCGGCTCTTTACGGGCGACGGGGCTGGCGGTCTCAGAGGACCATCTGGCGGCGGCGGAAGCCAGACCGGAAGCCTTTCCATTGCCTTCCTTTTCTACTTTCCTCGCTTCTGCCAAGGATAACTAAAAGATCTCACCTATTATCCTCTCACATCATCTGCCAAAATTATATACATTTATTTGCTTATCTGGGCGATGATTGCTGGTGATGGTCTCTTTGCTTCCTTTTTAGCTTTTTATTGTCTTCTTCAAATGGTTTGAATTTATCTCTATGTGCCTGTTGATGGCTGATTTGTCTGAGTGCTTCTGGGAATTCCTCAGCATTTTTGGATTTAACTTGGTCTAGGATGCTCACCGTTTCGCAGTTGAACTATGGTTGAGTCTGCTCACCTGTTGTGTGATTAAGAAGTTTTTATTGTGTCTTTTGACTGCTAGTTGGTGTTCATGACTAGTCTGCCTGTGTTCTACATGCAGGTAGTTCTTGACTTATGGCCACAATTGAGCCCAAAAATTCCATTGCTAAGCAAGGCAGTTAAGTGAACTTTGCCCCATTTGGGGACCTTTCTCACCACAGTTGTTAAGTGAATCACTGCAGTTGTTAAGTTAGTAGTGTGATTGTGAAGCGAATCTGACTTTGCTTGTCAGAAGGTTGCAAAAGGGGATCACGTGATCCCGGGATACGGCAAGCGTCATCAACACATGCCAGTTGCCAAGTGTCCAAATTTTGGTCACGTGACTGTGGGGATGCTACAATTGTCATAAGTGTGAAAAAAGATCATAAGTCACTTTTTTCAGTGGTGTTGTAACTTCAACAATCACTGAAGAAAGTTCTAAGTCAAGGACTACCTGTGGCTATTGCAGTCCTTATATTGTATGTTGTAGATGACTCCTTTTCTTTATTCTCGGGCTCCTGGGTCTTTTGGTCTAGATATTTTGAAAAGCTTTAAATGATGATGCCATGTGATTGTAATCACATGTTGGTTTTTTTCTGAGATGTTTCTGATGTATGACAGTGTTATTAGCTTTTCCATACCTTGTGTTGTTTGTGTTGTAGTGGGTTGAGCGGCCGGAGACTGTTCGATAAAGCTCCATGGGTGCCCATTTTGTTGGAAGATGTCATAGGTGGTCCTTTCTCTCGTGCTCTGGGTTGTCTGAGTGATGTTCTTTCCCAGCTCCTTTCGTAGGAGTTTGGGTTGATACTAAAGGCTAGCGGAATACTTGGCTAGTGTAGTGGGTGGTTTTTCAGAGACTTGCGTTTCTAATTTGCCATCACTTCCTCTGCTGATGAGGATATCCAGGAAGGTAGTGTGTTGTTGTTTTCTTGAAGGTGTTGTTGATTGCTTTCTGTGTCTTTTCTAGGTGTTCCTTTTTTATAATGAGAAAGATGTTGTCTACATAGCAGTTCTATCAGGGTGGATTTGATTTAAATCGAGTTGATTTAAATCACTAGTAAAAAGGCTTGATTTAAAACAACTCGATTTAAATCATAATTTTTAAAGAGCAACTGTCATCTCTGCTACTCCTTTGACCCGCTGTTGACTCACCGATAGTCCCAGTGTTGCAGAATATACAGCCTGATGCTTCATAACTAAGCTCCATTTCATGCTGAATAAACTAAATTATTTATGTATCTTAAATAGAAAACTATCTTATGATAGATTTTTACCCCAAAAGTTTTTTATTAAAATAAATTCGATAAAAATCAAAAAAATCCAATTTGAATCAGAAAAATCTGATTTTTTTGATTTTTTTAAAAAAATCATTGATTTTTATCCACCCTGAGTTCTATACTTTTGGTCAAATGCCTGGGAGTGCTGTGCTTTCCAGATGTTGCATTATAGTCTCTGTTAGGAGATCTGAGAATGGTGATTCTGCCAGGGTTTTCCTCCGATTTGTTGGTATATTTGTTCATCAAACTGAAAGTAGATAGAGAGGCAGAAGTTGATAAGAGCCATGATTCTGCATATTTCATGGTTAGCTTGGGTGTGTTATGTAGTTCTGCTGCCCTGGATTCTTTCACTAGTCCTGGATCTATGAATGTAAATGGTGCTGTGACATTGAATGAAACTGTAATCTCATCCTCTTCTGTTATGAGATCTTTGATACTTTGGAGGCCTTTAGTGGGGGGTGGATGGAATATTCACTCCCTGTATGAGATGTCCAAGCTTTTTTGTACATTCTTTAGCTTTGTTGTATGTTGGAGTCTCTTTAGCCATACACTTGGATGAAGAGATATGTCAGGCGTGTGTATTTCTGGATCTCCATAGAAGCGTGGGAAAATGGATCCACTGTTTTTCATCTGCCACTCTTTTTCTTTTGTGAGTTCACTTTTCTTGATTGGGTGGTTAACAGTTCTTGGAAGAAAATAAACTATTGGATTTCTTACTTGGTTGAATTACACATTTACAACCCAGACTGAGCACTCTTCTGCCCCATACCAGGAGCCTGGTAGCGCAGCAGACTAAAGCACTGTTATTAACATCAGCTGCCTGCAATTACTACAAGTTCAAATCTCACCAGGCTCAAGGTTGACTCAGCCTTCCATCCTTTCTAAGGTAGGTAAAATGAGGACCCAGATTGTGGGGGCAATAAGCTGACTTTGTATAAATATACAAAAGTATATTTACAAAAGCCTGGACTATTGTAATGCTCTCTACATGGGGCTCCCCTTGAGGAGCACCCGGAGGCTCCAACTGGCGCAGAGTGCGGCCGCGCGGGTGGTAATGGGAGCGACATGGCGCTCCCATGTGACACCTCTCCTGCGCGAGCTGCACTGGCTCCCGGTGGTCTTCCGGGTGCGCTTCAAGGTTTTGGTTACCACCTTTAAAGCGCTCCATGGCTTAGGACCTGGTTATCTACGGGACCGCCTACTACCACCAATAGCCTCCCACCGGCCAGTACGCTCTCATAGAGAGGGACTCCTCCGGGTGCCGTCAGCCAAACAATGTCGGCTGGCGACCCCTAGGGGGAGAGCCTTCTCTGTGGGGGCACCTACCATCTGGAATGAGCTCCCCCCAGAGATACGGAGGATCCCGGATCTGCGCACCTTCCGCCGCGCTGTGAAGACCTTTTTATTCCATCAGGCGGGCTTGGCCTAATCTCTTCCCTTTTTAAACATGTAAATTTTAATCTGTTTTTAAATTATTGGGGTGTTTTAAATTTGTCTGGGCCAAAATGATTTAATCTGATTTTATCTGGTTTTTTAAATTTTTTGTATCTATGTTATTTTATTGTTTGGCTGTTCACCGCCCTGAGTCCTTCGGGAGTAGGGCGGTATACAAATCAAATTAAAAAAAAAGTATGAAGGCTATTGCTTAACGCATTGTAAGCCGCCCTGAGTCTTCGGAGAAGGGCGGCATATAAATCAAATTAAAAAAAAAATTATAAAGCTATTTTCTGTTTTAATTTTAATGTATGATTTGCTGTTCATTATGATTAGAAGTCATTTTCAGGATTTCAGTCAGTGTGCATAATAATCTGAATTCCTATGCAATCTAATCTTTGGCTGCACTTTAAATAAAAACCCAAAGAATGATCTCCTAAAATAAATTTCATAAGAAATAACTGTATTTTATCTGAGCAAGTGTTAAGGATCTTCCGGGGATGCTTCACTCCTGCACCAAACAGAAGGTTGAACTTAGTGGTTCTTTGCATCTCAGTCTCGGGTCAGATTTTAATCTTCATGGTAGTAGAGGTGATGGAGAAAGTGAGTGGAAGCACTGGGCCTCCTCCCATGGTTGTGCGTATAGAACTAGTAGCAGAATAGAACATGAGTAAAATTTTCATCTTGTGCTTTTGCTCTGCTCAGGAGGTGGCAAGAGTCTGTGCTATCAGCTACCAGCCTGTGTTTCGGTGGGAGTCACCATCGTCATCTCTCCGTTGAGGTCCCTGATAGTGGATCAAGTCCAGAAGCTGACCTCAATGGATGTGAGTTCAAGATGGCTTCCTGCTTGATTGTCTGTAAATTGCATGAAATGCAAAACTTTTTAAGATCACTGTATCTGTCACGGGCATATTGATTTCTGCTCTTTACAGTGTGACTGTGCAAATATAAAACTCTAAATTCTTGTAGAATCTGTGTTCATACAAAATTTAGTGGGTTAGTCCTGTTAAAAATCTAGGAAGAAAACCTGGTGTATAACTGCTTTCATCGAAATAACAATGTAGCCTTGGCTTCCCCAGAGTTATGGGTCCAGCCGGAATTGGGGTTTTTTACATATAATTGTTATTGAAACATTTAAATGAGAAGATGAACACTAAGACAAAGAAATAGCAAAAATACAAGAAAAGAAAATTGAAGAAAAGTAGAAAAGTAAGAAAAACATTATACAAAAGTGGCTTCCAATATATAACAGCAGTTATAAGTACAGGTCCATCTAGAATTATGTGGTGCTTCTTACAATTTGGTTCTGTGGCTGAAGGGACGAGCATTGGCCAAGAGCAGAGCAGTGATCTGACCTTCCCCACTCCAAGCACAAGCATTGGCCTTACTGTTGATCAGTTTCCGAATGAAGCGGTCAGCAGCAACCAAGATTAGCTGCAAATTAGAGCCACTGTCTTCTCTGTCTAGATTCCAGCCACGTACCTCACAGGCGACAAGACTGATGCCGAAGCATCCCGAATTTACATGCAGCTCTCAAAGAAAGATCCCATCATAAAACTCCTCTACGTTACTCCAGAGAAGGTTTGTATGGAGGCCTGAGCTGCTTAGCAGCGCTCCAGCTGACCCAAAGGGTTTGGATGGAGTTGGCTCTGCCCAGGTCCCTGCATAGGTGAGGAGGCTTTGGTTGCTGTTGCCTGCCTGATGGGGCCTGAGGGTGAAGGAGACAAGAAGTCTTGGAACAGTGCCAGAGTTGCGGCCTCTGGGCCTCCTGCTGCTCTTGCTTTCCCCAGGTTTGCTCGAGTGGTCGGCTGATGTCAGCGCTGGAGAATCTGTACCAGCGGCAGCTCTTGGCTCGCTTTGTGATCGATGAGGCCCATTGCGTCAGTCAGGTGATCTGTTTTCATTGAAAAGGGCACAGACGGCCACAACGGTTGTCTATTTCACTAGCGGTCAAGGCACCAGGCCGGAAAGTGGGAGACCTACAACTCCCACCTTTGGCATGAAAGCCAGCAGGGTGACTTTGAGCTAGTCCCCCTCTTTCAGCCCAGCCCGTCTCACAGGGTTGTTGTTGTGGGGTTAACAGAAGGAGGAATGGATATGTTTGCAGCCTTGAGTTATTTGTAAAAATAGTAGATGCGGAATACAGTCGTGTGATAAAGAAAGTTACACCCTGCTGGAATTCTGTGGTTTTACATATCAGGACACGTACTCCTGTTCATCTGAGGTTGTGTTTACCTCCCTTTAAAAACTGGTAAGGATCAGATGATTTTTACTATGTCTTGATACATAAAACTATAGAACACAAAAAGTGTGCTTTTTTCACATGACTATATAAATGTAAATGTAACTTTTAAAAATCTTTTTATTAGTGGGGTCATGATTTTCGCCAAGATTACAAGCGGCTTAACATGCTCCGAAAGAAGTTCTCCTTGGTTCCCATGATGGCTCTTACTGCCACCGCCAACCCCAGAGTGCAGAAGGACATCCTGAATCAACTGGAGATGCACCAGCCCCAGGTGTAAGTTGGACTTGGAGGCAGAGGAGAGATTTCCTTCTTGGGAAATTTGGAGAAGAAATGGCTTCACTGGGATTGCTGTGTAGATGAGCTCTAGAGTCATTCAATAATCCTTTTATTCAACTAAATCGCTAATATCCTTCTAGGTTTACTATGAGCTTTAACAGGCACAACTTGAAATACGACGTCTTACCGAAGAAACCCAAAACTGTTGCTTTAGATTGCTTACAATGGATCAGAAAATACCACCCCTGTAAGTCATGACCCGTTCTTCCTTGATCAATGTCTTCTTGTATGGGATTATTATAAACCCAAAAGTTTTTATTAGATTACAGAGAAATTCTGGTATTTGCTATCTTAGTGTTCCTTTGTGAAATATGCACAAAATAGGTAAGCCTAGTGGGATGATTCTGTAGATATCTAAAACCTGTTCAAAAATGTCCCATATTAATAAACAAAGTGGTGCCGTGTGGCTAATGCAAGTTTCTTCAATCCTTTTGAAATTTGGGGCCCTTTAATTTTGAAAAGTATTTGGGTAATAGCACCAATGAGCTGGTTGTAAGGGATGTGCCAGATACAAAAGCTTGGAAATTTGGGGTCCTTTTTCCCCTACCTTTATGCTTTTTCTGGAGTTAGAAAGGCCCATTGAGGCTTTTTACCTATTCAAGGCCAAAATCCAAATGCAGGCATCCCAGAGAGAAGGACATCCATCTTCAAGAAGGGGATAAATGATTTTATACATATTTTTTCAAATGTGGCTTTTGTTGGGAAGGCTAGGTATTTGGGAAGGTCCCTCCTTTCTGGAACAGTGGCATCCATGAGCATTACGTTGCATGCCCCACATGAGAGTATTGGTTGAAGACCATCTGAGATGTTGGCAGAACAGCAACAGGCAACAACATTTCCAGAGCTACACCTTCATCATCTTGTTATGGGATGAGAGAAAAGCCGGCTTTGTTGTTTGGGCTAAGATGGGAAAGGACTTTGTCATCTGTTACAATCTTTAAAGGGCAGGGAAGCCATGGAGATAAAGGAACAATGTCAAGTTTGACGGTTGGGTTTGTTTCTATCCGATGGTGAATTGTTATAAGCTGCCATTAAGTAAAGCCAACGGATGGAATTCCAAACTGTATTGTCTTCTTGAACAGACCAGCAACTTTAAGATGGGTGGCGTTCAACTCCCAGAATTCCCCAGCCAATTTAAAGTTGTTGAGGTTGAGAAACCCTGGAAGAGATCTTTAGAGGACTTGAGACCCTGAACCTTTTCCTGTGTGTTGCAGGTGACTCGGGAATTATTTATTGTCTCTCGCGGTATGAATGTGACTCAGTGGCCAACGCTTTGCAAGGGGGGGGGCTCTCAGCCCTGGCGTACCATGCTGGCCTCCCGGACGGCACTAGAGACCTCGTGCAGCAGAAATGGATTAACCAGGATGGATGCCAGGTAGAAAGAAGACCCTGCGAGAAAGGGAGATCCAGTCACGAGCCATGTCAGCAATTAAAGCCAAAGGGGAGGGGGGGCAATGGGACCCGCCCTCTACAAAGGGAAGTGCAGGGAACGCTTGAGCCCGGTCAGATTTCAAGAGCTCAGACCGGCACCGATTCTACTGACATAATAGCAAAATAGGGCTTTTCGTTCTTTGACCAATACTGTGGCTTGAACAGGATTCTTGGGAAGACGAGAAGCCTTAAGAACACTTAGAATACTGCATCCAGTTTTGGTCTCCATATTACAGGTAGTTCTCGACTTACAACAATTCGTTTACTGACTGTTCAAAGTTTCAGTGGTACTGAAAAAAGTGATTTATCACCGTTTTTCACGCTTAGGACCGTTGCAGCATCCTCATAGTCATGTGATCAAAATTCTGACAGTTGGCAACTGACTCATACCATACTTATGATGGTTGCCATGTCCCGAGGTCACATGATCACCTTTTTCAACCTTCTGACAATGGGGAAGCCAGATTCATTTAACAACCACATTACTAACTTAACAATTGTAGCGATTCACTTAACAACTGCTGCAAAAAATGTCATAAAATGGGGCAAAACTCACTTAACAAATGTCTCATTTAGCAGCAGAAATTTTGGGCTCAATTGTGGTCATTGAGTCAAGGACTACTTATATAAAAAAGATAGTACAGAAAAGAGCAACTAAGATGACTAGGGAGCTGGAGGCCAAAACATGAGGAACGGCTGCAGGGATTGGATTTGTCTAGCCTAGTGAAAAGAAGTACAAGGGGTGACGATAGCAGTCTTCCAATATTTGAGGGGCTGCCACAAATGGGGGGGGGGGTTTCCCACCTATTCTCCAAAGCACTTGAAGGCAGGACAAGAAGCAATGGGTGGAAACGAATCAAGGAGAGATCCAACCTAGAACTAAGGAGAAAATTGTTCTCCTGCAGGGAGAACAATTAGCCATTGGAACAGCTTGCCTTCTGTGGATAGCAATAGCAAAGCACTTAGACTTATATACCACTTCATAGTGCTTTTACAGCCATCTCTAAGTGGTTTAGAGTCAGCCTCTTGCCCCCAACAATCTGGGTGCTCATTTTACCCACCTCGGAAGGATGGAAGGATGAGTTAACCTTGAGCCGGTGAGATTCGATCTGCTGAACTGCAGCTAGCAATCAGCTGAAGTAGCCTGCAGTACTGCACTCTAACCACTGCCACCTCCTCGGCTCTATCCAGTGCTCCATCACTGGAGGTTTTCAAGAAGAGACTGAACAGCCGCTTGTCTGGAATGGTATAGGGTCTCTTGCTTGAGCAGAGGGTTGGACTAGATGTCCTCCAAGGTGCCTTCCAACTCTGTTTTTCTATTATCAAATGGGACAAAATGTTCCAGTTCAGAAGACATTGGCTCAAATAGTATGCCATCATTTTGGGCACTGCCCAATGTAGCAATTGGGCTGCCTCCCCTGATTGGATCCCCCACACTTGATAAAACCGTTCGTGTGCTTGACTTTTCCCTCCTTGGGAGGGGTTTGAAGAAGAGCAGAAGAGAGAGTGGGATTGCCTGCAGTCCTGGCAGCGTCTCTGTGGGCTAGCAATGAGGGATAGGCCAAAGGGGATGAACCAGTGACCGGCTCTGCCCGTCAGTTGGCTGCACTCTCGCTTTGGTTCTTCCCTAGCAAAGCCCTGGACTTGCCTTGATCCCCAGCCATACCGGCACCAGCAAAATAGGGAGCAATGTGGTAGAAGAGGCAGCCAGGCCCATGGGCAGGGAACGTGGCCGAGGATGGCGAGCACTCTGCCCAGCCTGAGCTTTGGGCAAAGGGGAAAAGGGAAGGAGCCAGAGTTAGTCCAGGATGCTCTTGCTTCCCCTGCATGAAGTGGCCTGTTCTATTGCCTTCCAGGTTATCTGTGCCACCATTGCATTTGGAATGGGGATCGACAAGCCCGATGTGCGCTTTGTGATCCATGCCTCCCTCCCGAAATCGATTGAGGGCTACTATCAGGAATCCGGCAGAAGCGGGCGGGATGGTGAAGTCTCCCACTGTCTTCTTTTCTACAGCTACAGCGATGTGACCAGGCTGAGACGGCTCATCCTGAGTAAGTGTCATTTCAAGGCTGGGGCTTTTCAAGCTCTGACCTGGCCGTTATTCCCTTGCCCACTCACGATGCTGCTCACTCCCAAAGGGTCCAGTCGGCTAACGGTGAACAGAAAACCCTAAACTTAAATAGAGGGAATATCCAGCTGATGATCTTCTTTCCGTGCTTCTCTGTGCAAGCAGCCCTTCCCGAAGCAACGCTCACTGCCTGCCACTCCAACAATATTCAGAGCCAAAATAAGACTGACTTTATCTTGCTTGGACTATTACGTGAGAGGCCGTCACATTCCAGCCTTTCATAATTTGGCTTTGGCTTCTTTTGCCTAGAAAGTCAGCCAGAATTAGTCTAGCTGATTATAACGGCTGCCTGGCTGATTTCTTTTGTTTCCTGTTTGCCGAGGGATCTGTGTATATAGGTGAGGATTGGGAACAGGTTGGGCTTTAACAGCTAGGACTAATTTTTCAAAAAATGGAAAATGCACTACAATTGGCAGCTGCTTTTCCCAGCAAACTTTGGGACGGTGCTTGTCCCAACCTAATCTGATCCAGCAGGACTGTCTGGCAGCTGAGGGATCTCCTTGTTCCAGGAAAATGGCCACAAAGGGGGTTCCAGGGTCCGTGGGGTGTTTCTTTCCATCCTCACCAGGTTCCTCAGAAGTTTGCAGCGGCTTTGTGAAACTTTAGTCGCTTGTCCCAGGTCTTGCTCCTCTGGACCCTTTTCTCACAAGGGCCCCGCTGCTTGCCTTTCAGTGGAAAGGGAGGGCAACAGCCACACCCGGCAGACACACTTCAACAACCTCTACAGCATGGTCCATTACTGCGAGAACATCATGGAATGCCGGAGGATACAGTTGCTGGCCTACTTCGGAGAAACAGACTTTAATCCTAGGTTTTGTAAGGAGCACCCCGAAGTAAGTTGCGACAACTGCTCCAAACAGCAGGTAAGCAGCTCTGCCTCAAAGTTTGCCTCTAAACAGCTGGATCAGGCCCCTCTCTGAGGAGTGGGCAGTTTAAAAATATGAAATATAAATACTAAACATAAATCTTCCTGGGAAGGGCTGAAAGCAGCCAGCTGAAGAAGTTCGTTTTCCATATGGTAGCATACCATTTTTTCTCATTATTGCTGTTCTTCATCCCAAAAAGGCTATTATATGATATTCCTATTATAAGTAATTAATTACATTTACACGACATTTAAGTGGTATTAAACTGGCTTATGTGAGATACAGAATTAATAAAACTACATTTATTAGGTATACAAGTTGAGGAATGTGACCGAAGAAGTAAAAAACATTGTGAGGTTTGTAAAGGAATATTGTGGTGAAAAAGGACCTAGAAATATCAAGAGAAATGCAGGAAGATATACCCTCAATATGATGATTGACATTTTCTTGGGTAAGTTCCACATTATACGTATTTGCATGTACATATACAAATCCTGTATATTTTTTTCAACATTGGGTGCCGGATAGGTTGTAAAACATTTTCTCCCCAGCCCTCCCCTTTTGCCAAGGAAGGATGTGCATGATTTCACACACAGTCACTTCCAGGAGTATCCCATGGCTCTCTTTATCCCCCTCCTTGTCTTCTGTTGGGGCTCAGAGGGTAGTAGCCTGTTGACATGACAGAGATGGCGGGGTGGAATTTGTGCCCAAGCAATGGGCATCCCGGCTTCCATATTGCTTGGGTGGGGGGGTCTTCTCTTTCTTTCAGCAACAGAGAAGCCAAGTGAATTGCTTAACGCATTGTAAGCCGCCCTGAGTCTCCGGAGAAGGGCGGCATATAAATCAAATTTTTTAAAAAAAATTGCCTGAGGAGAGACTGGTCAGTCTCTTTGACTGCCCTGGCTATCTGTGTGGGAAGCAGGGAGGGCTGAAAGGAGGAATCGGGAGGGGCCAGGCTCTCTTCCCCTTTCTATGAGAAACCCAGAGAGAGGTGCATATTCCAGGCTGCCCAATCAGCGCACTCTGGCTCAGACCTTCCCAGCTGGTTATATCCGGATGTGGACCCGACTCTTTCTTGTTCAGTGCCAGACGTTTCCAATCCTGGGCTCTGTTCTTTCTGAAGAAGAGCCGTGAACTTTCAAATGATAAATTGGCTTGGCCATGAAAATAGGCTATACTCTCCTCCTTTTCCTAGGTTCAAAAGCTGCAAAGATTCAGTGTGGTCTGTTTGGCAAGGGAGCAGCCTACTCCCGCCATAACGCCGAGCGACTTTTTAGGAGGCTGGTACTGGACAAGATTCTGGATGAAGACTTGTACATCACTGCCAACGATCAAGCGATAGCGTATATCCAGCTGGGGGAAAAAGCTGGTGCTGTGCTGAACGGCTGTTTGCAGGTGTGTGACTGCAGACTCAGCTGCCCCTCAGCATGGGCTGGAGCTGCTCCGGAATGGTTCAGAAAAACAGAATAGTGACGGGGGCTGCTGCAAAGGGGCTTTCCTGCTGTCAGCCATCAGTTGTTCTGGACTGTCCCCTCTTCTTTCTTCTCTTGTAAACAACATTTCAGAAGTGTTCTTATTTTTATTGTATACCAACTTGCATCTTCATGCCCTCCAGGTGGAGTTCTGTGAAACAGAAAGTGCCAGCAATATCCGGAAGCAGAGGGCTTTGGAGACCAAGATGTCCCTACGGGAAGAGATGGTTAAGAAGTGTCTCTCTGAACTCACAGATGTCTGTAAAAACCTTGGGAAAGTGTTTAATATCCACTATTTTAATATTTTTAACACTGCCACATTAAAAAGAATAGCAGGTAATATATATATATATATATATGTATATCTTCATGGAAAAAATGTGTATGATATATTTGAGGATAAATCCTATGTGTTGCAATAAAAATAACAAGCGTTTTATCATAACTATCATGTCACTGGCATGCCAAATGTACAATTTCCAACACTTCAATGCAATGCTCAGGTTATGTATGATAAATGCAACGCTTGTTCAAATAGCAATCCTTGCCATTTTATAGAATAGAATACTTTATTGGACAAGTGTGATTGGACACACAAGGAATTTGTCTTGGTGCATACGCTCTCAGTGTACATAAAAGAAAAGATACGTTCATCAAGAATCATAAGGTACAAGGTTACAGTCATAAGTGGAAGGAGATGGTGGGATACGATGAGAAGATTAATAGTAATGCAGACTTAGTGAATAGTTTAACAGTGTTGAGGGAATTATTTGTTTAGCAGAGTGATGGCGTTCAGGAAAAAACTGTTCTTGTGTCTAGTTGTTCTGGTGTGCAGTCCTCTATAGCGTCGTTTTGAGGGTAGGAGTTGAAACAGTTTATGTCCAGGATGCGAGGGGTCTGTATTTATTTATTTATTTGTTTGTTTATTTATTTATTGGTTCGATTTATATGCCGCCCTTCTCCGGAGACTCAGGGCGGCTTACAATGCGTTAAGCAATAGCCTTCAAACTTTTGTATATACCTGCTTAGTAGGGCTTTCGGCCCCCCCAAGCGATGTTCTTTTTTATAGAAAGTCAGCTTATTGCCCCCACAATCCGGGTCCTCATTTTACCTACCTCGAAAGGATGGAAGGCTGAGTCAACCCTGAGCCTGGTGAGATTTGAACTTGCAGTAATTACAGGCAGCCGGTGCTACTTTAACAGCACTTTAGTCTGCTGTGCCACCAAGGCTCTATAGATATTTTCACAGCCCTCTTTTTGACTTGTGCAGTATACAGGTCCTCAATGGAAGGCAGGTTGGTAGCCATTGTTTTTTCTGCAGTTCTAATTATCCTCTGAAGTCTGTGTCTGTCTTGTTGGGTTGCAGAACCAAACCAGACAGTTATAGAGGTGCTGTTGACAGACTCAGTAATTCCTCTGTAGAACTGTATCAGCAGCTCCTTGGGCAGTTTTATCTTCCTTTATTTGCCAAGTGTTTATCTTGGAATGTCAATGGGTTGAATTCAGCACAGAAAAGGAAAAAATTATTCACATATTTGAAACAATTTAATAATGATATAATATGTTTACAAGAAACGCATATTACAACTCAAGATCAAAAATATTTGATAAACTCAAAACTAGGAGTACATTATATATCTTCAACTTCGCAGAAAAAGAATGGTGTGGTTATTTATGTAAATAAAAAATTAACAGCAAAAGTTATAGAAGTAGATCAAGATGGTAGATTTGTAGCAATTGAATTGTTTACAGCAAATGGGCAAATTCTTTTGATTGGAATTTATGCTCCCAACCAACAACAGGATTATTTTTACAAGATGTTACATACTAAAATATTGCAATGGGACTACAGATCTATTTTAATTATGGGAGATTGGAATGGAGTAATTGATTCTAAATTAGATAAAAAGAGCTTGGCAAAGTCTAGAATTAGATTACCACAGACCTTTTTTGATATGAAAGAAGATATGGAACTAAAAGATGTTTGGAGAATACATAATCCAAATGAATTGGATTACACTTTTTTTTCTGATAGACATAGATCCTTTTCTAGGATTGATTTTATCTTGTTGTCAAATGATCTACTTGTTAAGACAAAAAGAACAAAGATTTTTCCAAGAACTTTGACTGATCATAGTCCTGTATGGATAGAAATCGAGATGGATAAGGTTGAGAGACGTTCTTGGAGATTAAATGAGAACTTGTTTAGATATGAAAAAAATATAATAGAACTTAAAAAGCATTTGAAAGAATTTTTTGAAATAAATTTGAATAAAGGTACCCCAGTTGAAATTGTTTGGGATGCAAGTAAAGCTTATATGAGAGGGGTACTTATCTACATGAATTCTAAACATAGACTGTTCCGACAAAAGAAAAGATCTGAGTTGGAAATGGAAATAAAGAATAAAGAACAGTTACTTATTAAAAACCCAACAGATGAAAGAATACGAAGTGCTATAAAACTTTTGAAAGACCAATTCCAAATGCTTATGGCGGAACAAGTTGCAACAAGCTTACAATACGCGAAGCATAATACATTTTGCAATGCTAATAAACCGGGCAGATGGTTGGCCTACACATTGAGGAAAAAACAAAGTATGCGGACTATTGACAGTATCGATATTGGAGGGAAAGAAATTTTTCAACAAAAATTAATTAAAGAAGCTTCTGTGGATTATTATACTAAACTATATGCTAAAGAAGAGGTGCAGAATGGACTTATAGAAAAATATTTAAAGGATAAGAGAGTTACAAAAATTACTGATCAACAAAAGGAAAGAATGAATTATCTTATAACAGAGGAGGAGATAATAGTAGCAATTAAACAGCTAAAAACAGCTAAAGCTCCTGGTACGGATGGTTTGACTGCAGTGTATTACAAAACTTTACAAGCTGAAATGGTGGGACAACTTAGAGATTTATTTTGCAATATTCAACAAGGGGGTAAAATACCCCCATCCTGGACAACTGCTTATATATCTTTGATACCAAAGGAACAAGTTGGTCCTAAAAAACCAGAGAACTACAGACCAATATCTCTTTTGAACACAGACTATAAAATTTATGCGAAGGTATTAGCCAACAGGTTGATGCCAGTAATCCAAAAGGTGATTCATGAGGACCAAGCGGGATTTATTGAGGGCAGATACATGAAGGACAATGTAAGGCAAGTAATAGACTTATTGGAATATCTTGATAAGAATAAACAGATTTCTGCAGTGCTGGTCTTTTTGGATGCGGAGAAGGCCTTTGATAGAGTGGATTGGAATTTTCTACTAAAGACTTTAGAAAAGATGGGCTTTGGGGACCAATTTACACAGGCGATCTCAGCAATTTATCAAGAGCAAAAAGCACAGATTATTATTAATGGAAGTTTGACGACAGAGTTTAAAATTGAAAAAGGAACAAGACAGGGATGTCCGTTGTCCCCACTTTTATTTATTTTAACATTGGAAGTCTTGCTAAATACAATACGGGACTCTAAAATTTTGAAAGGTATAATGATAAGGCAAGAGGATTATAGAATAAAGGCATTTGCAGATGATCTGGTGGTTACCCTGTCACAACCAATGGAATCAACAATCCTGATGAATGACATTATACAAGATTATGGTAGAGTTTCAGGTTTTAGACTGAATTCAAAAAAGACTAAAATGATAGTCAAAAATATGACACAAGATCGTAAACATGAGCTTGAAAGGAGGGCAGGTTTTGAAATTGTACCTAAGGTAAAATATCTTGGAGTTCAGGTTGCAGAATCAAATATGAAATTGTTTCAAAATAACTATGAGGTGTTGTGGCGAGAGGTTCAGAAAGATATGGAGACTTGGAAAAAGCTGCAACTGTCTTTACTTGGAAGAATAGCAGCAGTTAAGATGAACATGTTGCCAAGATTTCTGTTTTTGTTTCAAATGATTCCGGTGCTTAAAAGTGATAAACAACTGAAAGTTTGGCAAACTGGACTTAATAAGTTCGTCTGGAACGAGAAAAAGCCGAGAGTGAAATTGAAAATTATGCAAGATGTTCCAGAAAGAGGAGGCCTTAAACTTCCAAACCTACAGTTATATTATGATGCAGCAGCTTTAACTTTAACAAGTGATTGGTTTGGGGGTAAAAAGGCTGGAATATTGAATGCAGAAAGTTTTGATCTTGAATTTGGATGGCATGCTTACCTATTTTATGATGACAAAGTTGATAAAGTATTTAAAAGTCATATACTTAGAGACTCTTTGATGAGAGTTTGGAAGAAGCACCGACTCAAATGGGATTATAAAATACCGCTATGGCTGGATCTTGGTCATACCTTGTGGAATACAAATATAATGTCACTCGGGGGGTTTTTATACAAAGAGGTTCTTTTTACAGATGCGGGCAGATGGCAGTTGAAGACATTGCAGACACTGTTGGATGAAAGGATTAATTTAACCTGGTTACAATATAATCAATTACAATTGAGATGGAAAGAGGACCAAAAAACTGGTATTATGTTGCATGAGGAAGAATTGGTTAGACATATAAGAGAGAAAGGTCTAATGCATATTAAAAGGCTTTATAATGTTTTGCTAGAAAGGGATTCAGAAACGGAATTAGTTAAAGATTGCATGATTAAGTGGGCACAAAATTTTGAAGAACCAGTGATGTTGGAAACATGGGAAAAAATTTGGGTTCAGAATGTTAAATTTACACAGTCGCAGAATCTGAGGGAAAATTTTTATAAAATGTTTTATAGATGGCATTTAGATCCTAAAAAGTTGTCATGTATGTACCCTAATGTTCAGCCAAAATGTTGGAGATGTGAATGTTTGGATGCTACGTATTATCATGTTTGGTGGACCTGTAGGAAAGTTAAGGCTTTTTGGATAAAAATATGGTGGGTCATGCAGAACGTTTTGAAGAAAAAAATTCAATTTTCTCCACAATTGTTTTTATTGGGCATAGTTAAGGGTTTTACACGGGATGAAACAAAATTAATATTGTATATGATAACAGCAGCAAGATTGTTGATAGGTAAATATTGGAAGAATGAAGCTTTGCCTACTATCGAGGAATGGACTTCGAAGATGGCCAGTTTTGCAGAGATGGCGAAGATTTCAGCATATTTAAAAGATTGTTCACAAGAGACTTATGAATGGGAATGGAAAAGGTGGATAGAATATGTTCAGAACAAATACCAAATTAGAAAGTATCAAATAGCTTTTATTTGAAAACAATGTATTAGAAATATTTTAATATAAAGAGACAAAGAGGGAAAATTATATAGGGGGAGGGATGGGTTCAGGTATATATATCAGTGTTATTAGTTATGAGTACATAATAGGGAAGTCTGGGGGGGGAGGGTTAGGGAGGGTTAGGGAGGACGGGAAGTTTGGGGAGGGAGGTGGGGGGGTGAAAAAAGGGGTGAAAATGTAATTGTAAAACTTTTGCAATAAAAAAAAAAAAGAATCATAAGGTACAAGGTTACAGTCATAAGTGGAAGGAGATGGTGGGATACGATGAGAAGATTAATAGTAATGCAGACTTAGTGAATAGTTTAACAGTGTTGAGGGAATTATTTGTTTAGCAGAGTGATGGCGTTCAGGAAAAAACTGTTCTTGTGTCTAGTTGTTCTGGTGTGCAGTCCTCTATAGCGTCGTTTTGAGGGTAGGAGTTGAAACAGTTTATGTCCAGGATGCGAGGGGTCTGTATTTATTTATTTATTTGTTTGTTTATTTATTTATTGGTTCGATTTATATGCCGCCCTTCTCCGGAGACTCAGGGCGGCTTACAATGCGTTAAGCAATAGCCTTCAAACTTTTGTATATACCTGCTTAGTAGGGCTTTCGGCCCCCCCAAGCGATGTTCTTTTTTATAGAAAGTCAGCTTATTGCCCCCACAATCCGGGTCCTCATTTTACCTACCTCGAAAGGATGGAAGGCTGAGTCAACCCTGAGCCTGGTGAGATTTGAACTTGCAGTAATTACAGGCAGCCGGTGCTACTTTAACAGCACTTTAGTCTGCTGTGCCACCAAGGCTCTATAGATATTTTCACAGCCCTCTTTTTGACTTGTGCAGTATACAGGTCCTCAATGGAAGGCAGGTTGGTAGCCATTGTTTTTTCTGCAGTTCTAATTATCCTCTGAAGTCTGTGTCTGTCTTGTTGGGTTGCAGAACCAAACCAGACAGTTATAGAGGTGCTGTTGACAGACTCAGTAATTCCTCTGTAGAACTGTATCAGCAGCTCCTTGGGCAGTTTTATCTTCCTTTATTTGCCATCTCATCCACCTGTTTTCTCACTTGCTTTCTCTGCATAAGCTTGAATTAGGTAAGAAAAGGCCATGCTACCTGACAACATTTAAAAAATCTGTTACTTGGTAGGATGCTGTAAGTGTTGTAAAATTTGTCTGTCTTCAGATTTTCCAGCTTTCAAAAGTGCCCTGTTTCTATAGCCCTGGCTCCATTTCATGCAGATTTCTTCGTGTCTGTCTGATGACCTTCAGGCAATATCAGGCTCATAATGCTCTCCATGAAAAATCAGTCAATGTCACTGAGTCCTGACAGGGTGTTGGAAAGTCAAATAACATCCCTGAAGGCAGAGATGGCAAGGTTTTTTTGTATTGTAGTGGGGGAATAAGGATCTTCCATGATGTCAACAGGTGGCCAACATGTAGCAGCTCTTGGCTGATCTCAAAAAAGCTAAGCAGGATTGGTTGGTTGGTTAGACTTGGAATCGAGACTACCGTGCTGTAGCCTAAATTGGGAAGTTTAAAAAAAATTCTTGGAAGACAGGAATGACAAGCCAGTTTTGTATTGCGGATACCAAGAAAGCTGTATTGAGATTTTTTTTTCCAGAGACTTTGTCTTCAGATCCAGCAGTTTTGCTTCAGATTGATGGTGTCACAGAGGACAAATTAGAGAAGTATGGAGCAGAAATAATAGACGTGATGCAGAAGTATTGTACAAAGTTACTACCAGGTATTTAAATCACTTAATTTACTTAATGCATAGGCTGGCCACACTGCAACTGAATCTTACTAAAATGTTAACTTCTGTCCTGTTGACTCTTTTCCTTATCGCTGACACAGCTCAGTTGTTTAGATCTAGACAAGGTTCTCAGGCAGTCTTTGGGGGCAGTCATGCCAATGGGACCCCTAAGGCAGAAATGCTGTCCGAACTAAGAAAAAGGAAGTTGGGTTTTTCTCCACAGCAGAAAAGAAGCCTCTCGCAGCCACAGAGACTGATGTTAGCAGATGTGACAGTGAAGGTGAGGAGGGAGAAGCAACGTATACGACGTCCAGCTATTTCCAAACCAAAAATGGCAAGGGAAGGAAGAGGAAGAAGTCTCATTTTTTTAGAGAATCGAAGAAAAAAAAAGGATCTGGGGGACAGCAGGCTTATTCTAAGAGGTATGTTTTCCGATTGTTCATAAAGGTTGAATAAAACTGTGACATAGTGCTAATGAAGCATCTTTTAACTATTTCATCATGAAAAGTTCCTTGGAGATATTCACTGGTAGGCCTGCGGGTTGAATTCCGACATTGACAATAGCTTTGGAATTCTTTAACATGACCAGTGACTGGCTGTGCCTCTCCTTCCCCACCTCCCCACCCCCATTGTAACAGCCACACAAATATAAATACCACCTGAGCACTGAGGTTTCAGAAAAGGTGATGAGAAGGAAACTCTTCACTTTTCATACTCCTAAAAGAAGTCTCTGCTGGTGTCACTATGTTTCCTTTCTCCATGTGCAAATGACCTTTTAAACTGTGTGGCAGAAGCCCATGTGATTTTTTTGAAACAAAAGCTATAGCCCGTTTGTTCTTCTCTCTTCCTAGGAGTTACAAAGCCTGCAAAAGCGCATCCTCCAATTCTAGAAGTTCTACTTCCTGTGTTTTTCCTGGCCAACCAGGAGCTGGCAAGAGGCCTGGAATCATGGCACCGCCAAAGCCCCAAAGCAGACAATACCTTAAACCTTCTTACATGCTATTGTGATGCCCTTAAAAGTTATTTTCATTTTTATAGATGTTATTCAGCATAAATGTATTAAATTTTTCAATGACTTTTATATTAAGTACTCGTATTTCATAACTTGCTCGTACATAAGTAAAGCATTTAAATTAAGTCACTTCTTGTGAGCTGCTGCATAAGAAAGCTTTTGAGTTGTGGATATGAATCCCCTAAATATGAGATGCATGTCCAGGAGGCGGGAGACATTTAGCTAGTGGAGATTAAAAGGTTTGTATCCAAGTTAAGTTGTATGGGCAGCGATCAGCAGCAGCCCTTTGAGCAAGGGAGCTTGGCAAGAGATGGGGGGAGGGGGGGCTCTCCAGGACCAGAACAGGATGAGGGGGGTCAGGAAAGGGTCTCGTCCAGTGGAAGGAGCGGGGGGGGGGGGAGACCTGTTGGAGGCTGCCAACAGCCTTGGCGGGGGGGGGGGTCTGCCTTCCACGCTGCAGCCCTGCTCCTCTTCCACCTTTCCAGGAAAGAGCCGGGGGAGGGGGGGGGCTGTGGCAGGGGAAGGGGGGGAACGGGGGTCCCAGGGTTGCCTAGGAAACTCAGGTGGCCTGTGGGGGGGTCAGGGATGGGTGGCCCAATTGAGGGCAGAAGCGTTTTTGCAAGGTGTCTTTTGCCCCCACCCCCACCCCCCAATCCCAGGCGCTTCAGGCGAAGCAAAAGGCCTTTATTAAGGCGGGGGGGAGTCTATCCGAGGGACAGAAGCGAACGGCCCCTCCGCTCGCTAAGGGGGAGGCCTCGTAAACAAGCGGCCTTGACCGGCGGTGAAAACTGAATAGGCCGCGGGATTTCCCCCCTTCCCGCCCCTGCAATCGCGAGGGAGGCGCCGCCCCCAGCAGCCCCAGCCGGGCGGGGCCTCTGCGCGTGCGCGCGCCTGCCGCTGTGGCGGGAAGCCGGCTGGGCGGCGGGGGAGCCATGGCGGGATCCGCGGGAGCCTCCTCGGGCCTCCGGGCGGCCGGAGCGGAGGAGGGAGAGGCGCCCGAAGGCCGGCTCCCCTCCCGGCGGGGCGGCGAGGGGGCGCAGCTGTCGGCCTACGAGAGGAAGCGGCTGAGGAACATCTCGGAGAACGCCCGCTTCTTCGCCTCGCTGCGGCTCTTCGAGGTCGGTGCCGGGAAGCGCTCCGGCTGCCCCGCGGAGGGGCTGGAAAGAGGGCCGGCTGCTCCCTGCCCCGAAGGCAGCGGGGAAAAGCGCTCCCCGTTTCGCCGGGACGCAAGCCAAGCCAGGCTCCGTGGGGAGAGAGAAACGGGGCCGGCTTGCCTTTGCGAAGTCTCGGGGGGCTCGGATTTAAAAGAGCCACTTTGGGGTTGCCCGACCTCCCTGGGCCGCGTTGAGGGAAGAGGCGCTGGTTCGCGTCTACAAATCACATCAAATGTCAAAAGTTTGCATTCTTGTGGGGCCACGTGGCGGCCGTCCAGGCCTGCAGGTGCCTGGTATAAGGATTAAGGTGCCGGCCTTGAAACCAGGAGAGACTGAATTCTAGTTCTGCTTTAGGCGAAACAGGCACTGGGTAATTTTGGGTCCCTCGCCTCCTGCCTTAGGCCTGAAAGCCAGCTGGGCCAGACCCTCCTCCCTCAGCCCACACACACTACTGGGTGGTGCTGGTTGGGAAAAGAGGAGGAAGGAGGAAGCATTAGGCCTTGGGTTATTTATAAAACTAATAAAGATGGGATAAAAATATAATTTAAAACAAGTGTGTTGAAACATTGAGAGAGCATGTTTCTCTGTTCTTTTTCTCCTTCAAGTCAGCTGCCAGACTTCATAAAATGACCTTGAAAAGGAAGACACAAGGAATAAAGAGGTAAAACTATATTGTGTGTACATTAACTGAAGGCAGAGTTCAGATATCTGGCAATCCCAACCGAAAATTAATCCAGACACACTCACCATGGGAAATGTTCTTGGCCTGTGACTGTAGCCCTTCCGGTGGTATCTATGGAACCCACAAACTTAAATTTAAAAGCTTACACTTTATACAGTCCTTAAAACTCACAAGCTAAGTATAAAAACAGTTTACTTCAGAGTAGGTTCTGGATATTGGCTGGAGGAAAGCATCCTTGGAGAAAACTGGTAGACCCCTCTGTGTCGTAGCCCAATGGAAACAATCCACACACACACACATCTGCTTAGCCAGTTGGGGAAGAGCTGCAGGGCTCTTGGTCTCCAGCCTCATCCAGTCAAGTTCCTACATCTTCAGATTGTAGCACAGAGCAGCCTGAGTGGTGTCAAAGGAAGGAAATGATAGTAGAAAATACAATGAGAATTAAAACAGTGAGAACTCAAGTAATTGAAAATACCAACAGGGCATAAGCAAATGTTTTCATGACATGAATGTATTCTTGATGCACAAGATTTTAGAGGTGCACTTGTATTGTCTCAGTAGAGTTAAGTCTCCAAAGGCAGAAACTAAGACAACTTGTCGAAGATCCATGCGTTTGCAGAGAATAGATCCACTGGGCATTCCCCTCCCGGAGCCAGAAGCAAAGGTGGAATCTCCTGTGGAAGAGGAGCATGTAAGAGGACCACAGGGGAGAGGGCAGGTTAAAATGCGCTTGTGCTTGGCCCTCTGGGTGACTCAGACACATTAGGGGCTTCTGCCCTTGGCTGGCAAAGCTTTTTTGATTGAGAGTTACCTTATGTAGGGACTTCTGATCCTAACGGATGGTCTTGGATTTTCAATGCCACCTCGCTACTAATGTGCATGCAGTTGCTTTGAGTGTGACTTAAATTTAGCTTTGCTCAAGTGACTTGGATTATGCAAACAAAGCAAAATAATTTGTTTAAGAATCTGTATTTCTGCTTGCTGCTTTTTCTGTGAACTGCACTGATAATATACAATGCAATTCACTGTTTTATACATCTTTTCCTTTTTTGAAAGGCCCGATTGCCACCTGGCCCTCATCCAATGGTTGCTACTGTTCAGGAGCCAGAAACTGACACATTTCTCAGCATTTGGGCAAAAATAAGCCAGGTATTTTTAGAATTCACTAGTAAGTTTGAAAGAGACTGAACACTTAATGTAAATAATTTCTGCATTGTTTTCCAACCATTAACTAGGTGGAAGAAAAGAAGAGTGAGAAGAGCTCGTGTAACTTAGAAAGGTGACTCTGAAATTAATTCTAACTTGGTTTTTTAAAATGCGTTTACTTTGTATTTAAACTAACATATTCATTATTTTGACCCAGTTACAAAACTCATCTCCGTGGGATGGTCCTCAGAGAAGAACATGTTGCAAAAGTGGTGAAAAGCCGGATTTATTCTGTGGCTGTCCATCCATCAGAAAGCAGAACTCTGGTGGCAGCTGGGGACAAGTGGGGGCAGATTGGCATCTGGGATTTGGTAAGTACTTCATGATTCATTGTTTTTGCAGCAATGTTTTATTATGCTTTCAAGATAGCTTCCATATAAGTTATGTTAGGTAGAAATAATTGAATGTTTAAAGAAACAAGAAACATTTGGCTGGGCAAGTGAATATTGTCAGGCAAAAAATGAAACTCAGATGTGGCCCTCCTGCTATTCAGATGAGTCAGGCTGCTCTGTTTCCCTCTCACTTGGCAGGATTTTGATAGCCGAGCAGAGGTTTGAGCTTTGCTCCAAGGCAGTGTTTTTTAACTGTGGCAACTTTAAGATGCTATGGTATGTTGGCTGGGGAATTCTGGGAGTTGCAGTCCAGACATCTTAAAGTTGTCAAGGTTGAGAAACACTATTCCAAGAAATGTAGGTTCTGTGATTTGGAAAGAAATGGAGAAGCTTAAGAAAGGCTTGTGCACTGTCTGATTTCCTTTTGCTTCTGACAAGCAAAGTCGATGGGAAGCCAGATTCACTTAACAACTGTGTTACTAACTTAATAATTGCAGTGATTCACTTAGCAATTGTGGCAAGAAAGATCATAAAATGGGGCAAAACTGACTTAACAAATGTCTCACTTAGCAATAGAAATTTTGGGCTCAATTGTGGTCGTAAGTTGAGGACTACCTGTATTATTCTGGAGAAATCCAGGAAGATTGAGAAGTGACCAATTATTGAAGGAGAGCAAACATCTTTACAGTATATTCAAAAAGATAACAAGGAAGATAGAAGAGCTGCTGAAGCCTGTCTCTGCCAGCTTTCTCTGTCTTCGTTAAATCAGATCCCTGGGAATATCAATACAAAAGGCTTTTTTGTTTTGGTTCACCCAAGTTGGAACATTCTCACTTTTTGAGATGGGGCCCTCTGGCTGGAGCACAGCATTTGTGTCCCTGTGTGAGAAAGTATTCCTCTTCCTGGTGTGGCCCTTGCTGTGAGTTCCATTGCTGATTGTGAAAAGCAGGACTGTAACTCTGGTATTGCTCTGGTTTGTGTTTTTCAGGACTCCAGTTTAGAAAATGGAGCCTACGTCTTCACACCTCACAGCCAGGCAGTCAGCTGTTTGCACTTTTCTCCCATTAATCCTGCTCATCTTTTATCTCTCAGTCACGATGGCACATTACGATCTGGGGATGTAACTCGAAGAATTTTTGAGGAGGTAAATATTTCAGCCATTAAATAATACTAGGAATCCTATAATGCCATGTTTGGCAGAGACCTTGTGGATAATCTACTCCAAGTCCTCTGTCTGCTTATACTTACCTATTTTTTAGGGAAAGGCTGCAAAGTCTTGACAGCACTGTTCCTTTAGCAAGTGGAGCATAGCTTGACTCAGTTGGGTACAGTGGAGTTTGGGATGGGCTCTCCTATTCCTGCCCTTCTTCCCTGTCCCTGGAGGCAGGTGAAACTGAAAAGAAGCAATGCTCTCTCCCATCTGCCTGGGAAGCCTTTGCCGCTATCGGAAGGCGAGCGCCACAAGTTGAGGCCTGGGCCTCTAGACAGAATATCACAGGATACTCTGGATAGTTGTGTTCTAAGTGACAACTTCCAGCTGTGCTTATTTTTTTCTGAGTTAGAGAATGAATATTATTGTGTGTTTGGGAAACTCAACTGTCTTCAGGAAAGTCTGCTTTTCTCCTTTTGACTGCTATAAGTGAGCCTTGAAAGTAGATGGAAGTTTAATTTCCAGCTGTTATGAAATGCAAGCATCAAGTCAGTAGCTCAGGCTGAATAATGCCTTAGGCCTAGTCTTAATGGAAACCTCTTTCTCATTCACAGATATACCGAAATGAGAGCCACAGTCTTTCTTCATTTGACTTCTTGGCAAGCGATGCCTCTACTTTGGTTGTGGGAATGTGGGATGGAAAGGTAGCCATAGTGGATCGAAGAACACCAATCCCATCCCCCGAGATCTCGGTTGATCTTCATTCAAAGACAAGGACGGTCCATGTTCACCCCGTCCATAGAGAGTACTTTGTTGCTGCTGGGGAAAGGTGAGTTCTCACACAGGTGCAAAGGTGTGCTAGGCTGGTAGCAACGGGAAAGCAGCAGCCACCCATTTGAGTTAGAATAAAATCTAGAGAATAGAATCTAAAGAAAAATGTTTGGTGTAATGAATAAAGAATTGGTTGAAAAGAGTCCTTTAGGCCAGGGGGTCACCAACCTTTCGGACCTCAGGGACCACTAAATTCATAACTTTAAATTCCGCAGACCACTAATATTAATCCAGCGTGCCACTTGCTGAAGTGCCTGGACTCCCAGTGATGGGATGGGGTCCTTCAGGCACTTAGCTTGGCCACCTGTTTCTGCAACCTTAAACACTCAAAGAACAATAGAGACAATATATTAGACAATATTATAGAGACAACCCAGATTATTGGGGGCAATATGCTATTTAGTATACTGTCTTTGGTGTAAACCGCCGAGAATCCTCGGACAGTGGGCGGCATAGAAATATGAATAATAAAATAAAATAAATAAAAAATATCAAGATCACATGAACTTTTAATACTGCTTTATAGTGGCTTGGTAAGACTACAATTGGACTATTGTACCCAGTTTTGGTTGCCATGATATAAAAAAAAAGATGTTGTGACTCTAGAAAAAATGCAGAGATCAACAAAGATGACAAGGGGACTAGAGGGTAAATCATATGAAGAATAGTTATGTTGTGGCCCGCCAGCAGCCAGCAGAGCTGGCAGCAGATTCGGACAGTGAGGTTGGGAAGGAACGTGGGTCAGTCCTGGAATCTGGGGAAGGCTCGGATGATGGCTCTTGAGTTCGGAGGCAGAGAGGAGGCCAAGGCCATCTGCTAGTTCTTTGGTGTCTGACATCAGCGAGGCAGAAGAACAGCATGAGCCTGTTCCCAGTGTGCGCATGAGCAGAGCTGCCAGGAGACAGGAACAATTAAGAAAACAGGGTCGACTTGGGAGTAAGGCTTGGAGATGATTGGCCCCTCCCATAAAACATAAAAGAGAAGCGAACGGGACGTGAACTTTTGCAGGAAGCAATTAGTTCATCTGGCCGATTCAATATTTAAAAAATCTGTTTGTGACTCTGTGCCAAGTTTGGCCTTGCCCTGCGTCTGGAAATTAGCTCTTTGGCAGTGTTCCACGTGAGATAGGTGGGTGTTGATAACCTTCCTCTGAAAGACTGTTTATCAAGCCTTGCGGACTGTAAATGAAAGTAATTTACAGCCGTATGAATTAAACAGGTTTGCCAGGACTAAGTTTGTGCTGTTTAATTTCTAAGGAAGCCTAGGTCAGAACAAGTTATAGGAATTGGATATGTCTATGAAAAGTCCAATGAAAAGAAGGACTAGGGGTGACATGATAGCAGTCTCCCAATATTTGAGGGGCTGTCACAATATTTGATGGGAGAATAGGGTCAACCTATTCTCTAAAGCACCTTAAGGCAGGACAAGAAGTAATGGATGGAAACTTGTTAACAGATCTAACTTAGAATTAAGGAGAAATGTCCTGTCAGTGAGAGCAATTAATCAGTGGAATGGCATGCCTCCAGAAGTTGTGAGTGCTCTATCACTGAGATTTTTAAGAAAACCGGACAGCCAGTTGTCTGAAATGGTGTAGGGTCTCCTGCTTGAGCAGTGAGTTGGACTAGAAGACCCCCAAGACCCCTTCCAACTCTCTTGTTCAACTAGGTATAAATCCATCTGATTACGGGACAATCCATCTCATGTTGTTCCATTATACTTAAGAAGTTTATCAAATGCTTATTGAAGTCTAGACATCTGGGTCTACTAATCTAGCCTCTCTGTCAAAACAGAGAGTCCAACATGACCTGTTTCTAACAAATCCATGCTGGCTTCTAGTAATTACTTTGTTTCTTGCTTAGGGCTTACATGCCCGCTGCTTGATGCTCTTTTCTAGGGTTTTCCTTGTTCCTGATGTCAAGCTGATGGGTGGATCCACTTTGTTTTCTTTCTTAAAGATTGGAACAATCTTTGGTCTTCTCCAATCTACTGTTACTTCCTCTATACTATTAGTCAAAAAGTCACTGACTCCAGCCTAGCCTGCATGAAACTTTCCATTCGTTCAGTTTACTATTCTATTGCTTTATTGGCCTAGACATCTGTTTATAGATACTCAGTAATTCTTTTGTTTCTACTAAAACAGCATTTTTGCTTAGGATCGTAATGAAATAGTCTTTAATCTCTGTTGGGAAAATGGGACAATGAAACTTTCTTCTCACATCAGCTGGAACATAGACACTACATTTTTAATAAGTAAAATATACAGAAGGTAGTGTATAAATTAAGGAAATCTAATTACTAGGCCTATCCATATTACTCATTCAGAATATTGATTTAAATATTACAAGATATTGCTTCATAAAATGATGCATTATTTAATTATTAAGTAATTTCAAATACTTCCATTATAAAGCATGTTATAAACATTTACAATTTACATTCTAAAGGAGAAGCCAACAGATGTGCATAACATTGTTTTTCCCCCCACATAATTCTTGGTTTTGTTTGAACGGCTAGAAAATGGAACAGTTCTCAAACTGTCAACCTTTATTTTTTCTCCTTTCTCTAAGTGAAGGGCACTCACAGTTAATCAAAATTTAGCTAATTTGCCTTGCAGATTGCAACTGCGACATCTTAAAGGTTATTGTCCAATTTCTGCTTAGTTGATTCCAGGGAAGAATCCAGATTTCCAATGCAGCAAGATCCAAAATGCCTCACATTTCTTTTCCTGCGTCCTTCTTTTGCTTTCTGGAATCATTGAAAACAATTTTGCTCTGTCTTCTTGATTGTGGTGGCTCTTTCACATACCATACATATCAATTAGCGGATCATTTGATCATGGGCTGGATGGGTAACTGGCTTCTGTGGAACATAGAGCAAAATTTGTCTAATCAGAAGATGAGATTTTTGTCCCTCCCAGATAGGAACTGCTAACTGTCACTTCCAAATGACTCTGAATTTAGTGTTAACGATCTATGGATGTGGAGAGAAAAGTTCCGATTTACAGGTGGATCTTTCTCCCCAAGATACTTGGAAGTGTGGCATATCCTCTTTAATTTACTGGACAATAAAGACTTTGCTTCTTGAATACTTTTAGGTGTACCTTATAAATTATTGGCTTCTAATTGTGAAAGTAACCAATAATTCAACATACCAGTTTACAGACATCTTCTGTTTTTACACAATGGCAATGTATGCCCTTCAGTACTTGTTGGTTGTGCTGCACATATGAAAGAAACATGAAAATATGGAACTGTTGAAGCACATCCAGTATACTATGCAACTGGAATATCTGTGGAGATCGCAAAGTAGTGGTTCTGCTTGTTGGAATGCAGCTTTAGCATACCATGTACTGTTTTTATATCTCCAGTTATGATGCTGAATTTATCCTTATATTATTTATTTATTTTATTCAATTTATTTATTTATTTATTTTATTCAGTTTGTATGCCGCCCTTCTCCTAGTGGACTCAGGGCGGTGCACAGCCAGAACTAAAACACATACCAATACAAAATTTAAAATTATTAAAAGAATTACATAACTTTGGCCCAAATTTAAAACAATTCAAATTAAAACCCATGGACAATTTAAAAGCTAAAAAACTAAAAAAGACTAAAGAAGGGGGGGTTTCACGCCAGCCCTGCTTGATGGAAAAGAAAAATTTTCAGGGCATGGCGAAAGACCCGGAGATCCGATATCCTTCGTATCTCCGGGGGCAAATCGTTCCAGAGGGCAGGAGCTGCCACAGAGAAGGCCCTTCCCCTGGGGGTCGCCAGCCGACATTGCCTGGCTGACGGCACCCTGAGGAGTCCCTCTCTGTGGAAGCATACTGGTATTATGGAAATAATGTTAAGTTCTGCTGAGCTATTTATGGATTTACTGCTTTAGTCAAAATTCCTTTGGTATACAAAAACTGTGGCTCTGGTCAATGCAAGAGGAACAGCAGTATTATACTCAAGTATTTCTTCCTCAAGAAGCCTTCCCTGGACCCAGCAGTGTTGGCTAATTACCGTCCAGTCTCCAACCTTCGCTTCGTTGCGAAGGTTGTTGAGAGTGTGGTAGCGTGACAGCTTCCTCAGTACTTGGATGAATCGGCTTATCTAGATCCGTTCCAGTCGGGCTTCAGGCCTGGATACAGCACGGAAACGGCATTGGTCGCATTGGTAGATGATCTCTGGAGGGCCCGGGACAGGGGTTGCTCCTCTGCCCTGGTCCTATTAGACCTCTCAGCAGCTTTTGATACCATCGACCATGGTATCATGCTGCACCGGTTGGAAGGGTTAGGGGTGGGGGGCATCGTGTTGCGGTGGTTCTCCTCCTTTCTCTCTGATCGGTCGCAGTCTGTGTTGACGGGGGCAGAGGTCGACCCCGAGGCCCCTTGTATGTGGGGTGCCACAGGGGTCGGTTCTCTCACCCCTTCTGTTCAACATTTATGTGAAGCCGCTGGGTGAGATCATCCGTGGTTTTGGGGTGAAATATCATCAGTATGCTGATGATACTCAGCTATACATCTCCACCCCGGACCACCCCAATGATGCCCTTAAAGTGATGTCCCAGTGCCTGGAGGCTGTACAGATCTGGATGGGGAGGAACAGACTCAGGCTCAATCCATCCAAGACCGAGTGGCTGTGGTTTCCGACGTCCCGATATAGTCAATTGGTGCCATCACTGACTATTGGGGATGAGTCATTGCCCCCCACGGAGAGGGTTCGCAACTTAGGCGTCCTCTTGGACTCACGGCTGTCTTTAGAAGAACACTTGACGGCTGTGGCCGGGAGGTCTTTTTATCAGGTTCGCCTGATTCGCCAGTTGCGTCCCTTTCTGGATCGGGACTCGTTAAAAACGGTCACTCATGCCCTCGTCACTTCACGCCTGGACTACTGTAATGCTCTCTACATGGGGCTCCCCTTGAAGAGCACCCGGAGGCTCCAGCTGGTCCAGAATGCGGCCGCGCGGGTAGTTATGGGAGCAGCATGGCGCTCCCATGTGGCTCCCCTCCTGCGCGAGCTGCACTGGCTCCCTGTGGTCTTCCAGGTGCGCTTCAAGGTCTTAGTTACCACCTTTAGAGCGCTCCATGGCTTAGGACCGGGGTACTTACGAGACCGCCTTCTGCCACCAATAGCCTCTCACCGCCCAGTATGCTCCCATAGAGAGGGGCTTCTCAGGGTGCCGTCAGCCAAACAGTGTCGACTGGCGGCCCCCAGGGGGAGAGCCTTTTCTGTGAGGGCACCCACCATCTGGAACGAGCTCCCCCCAGAGAAACAGAGGATTCCGGATCTGCGCACTTTCCGCCGTGCCCTCAAAACATTCCTGTTTCAGCAGGCCGGCCTGGCCTAACTTTCCCTTTATATTACTTTTGATTTTATTTTAAACTGGGATGTCTTGAATTATCTAGGACCAGAGTGTTTAGTATATTTTAATTGTTTTTTTTTTTTTATTAACGTTTGTATTACATGTATTTTTATCGTTCGCTGTTCACCGCCCTGAGTCCCTTAGGAATAGGGCGGTATATAAATTTAATAAATAAATAAATAAATACTCAATATACAATATAATTATATATTAAAAATTTCAGTTACTTCAACCTTCCAAGCACTCAAGATCTAAAGGCCTTCTAAAGAGCCAGTGTTTTACAGGCTTCTGGAAGGCCCACAAACGGAACCCCTGCAGATTGGAGCCCCTTGCATCCTGCCTCTCAGCAGGAGCCTTCCTTGCTCCCTGATTGGGCAGGCAAAATCTAAACTTTATTATCAGGAACTGGCTAAAAAAGCTGGAAACTGTCAAAAAACTTATTGTGCTCAGGTGACCATGAAATGCTGCAATCGGTCCTAAATTGAGCTGGTTGCCAAGCGCCTGAAATGCAGTCACGACTGCAGGCGTGTATGCAGCATCAAAACTCTGGAACGGGTCGTAAGGAGCTTTTGGGGGGCCATTGTAAGGTTGAAAAGTCACTAGGCAACTGGCCTCTTAACAAGTACCATCTGCACCTTTATAGATGCCCTGGTCTAGATCTCATCCAGAGGTGGGTTGTACTCAGAAGAATGGCCCTCAACCCCTCAAGCTCCTCCCAGCAGCTGTGCTTGGTGGTGGTCCTGACCAGCAGCCTCTGGGCTGCTGCACTTTGCACCAAGTGAGGTTTCTGAGTGGTCTTCAAAGGCAACTCCATGTAAAGCTACTTACAGAAATCCGCAGAGAAAATGACTATCTCCAGTGCCACTTGCTGTGAGTGTGGTTTGTTTGATTGCTGTTGGTTTTGATGCCCTTCCAAAAGTTTCTTTTGCCTCATCCCTCAAGCTATCCACCTCCTTTTGTTTTCTGTATGCATGGCACACACCTGTAGCAACTGGCTTTGTGGTGCTTGGTTACCTGTTCTCGGATACGTCGTTGTCGTCATCACCATGTTCCCCCTGACATTAGTCCTTTGCTCCCAGGCTACAGAACCCTTTCTGCCCGCTTCCAGTTCTGAGCACCCAGCCCTGTGGTTTTATCCAAAAGCCCTCAGCCCAGCTGGGAGCTCCATCACATACCTCAATGTTTGCTTAACAAGACTGGGACTGGTGATGCAACACACCAGAAAAAGCACAGACCTCATGTAGGCTGAGCAGGTGAGGCACAGGAAAGTAGGAAAGAAGCAGTAATGAGGACACCCCCATTAAGTCTAAAACTGGGTTCAAGAATCCTTTTGGCCATTATTACCTCTGAAAACCTGTTTCTTCACTCCCAGAACCCAGAGACTATTCCTGAAAAGCTTCCTTGCTTAGATTCCCCACAACTGTGAACTTAAATTCTCTTCCATCAGAGGAGATGTGCGCTCCTTTGCCTTAGTCCCACTTATTCAGGAGTGATGGAAGGTGATTCCCTACGCAGCATCTCCTGATCTTTGAAGAAAGTCTGCAATCCTGGTAAATCCCTGTTTCGGTTGCTCTTACAGAAACGTCAGTATTTACGATGCTCGGCACCTGAAGAGCAGAAGCCAGCCAGTAGTTGTTCTCAGCGGACATACCAAGAGTGTTGCTTCAGCTTATTTTTCACCTGTGACTGGAAACAGAGTAGTGACAACTTGTGCTGATGATACACTGAGGTATGTGTAAATTGGCTTTGAATTAGATTTTGTTTTTGGGAGTCTGCCTTCTAATTTTCTTCCCCTGCAGCCAAAATATTTTATTTAGCAGGACAAAGGGTCCAAGGAAATTGCCTAAGTAGCCTTCACACCAGATGTCTATTGAGGCACATTTGCCCTCACAGCAATTTCTCTTTTTTCTTTGCAATGTGTGCAGAACAAAGGGAGTTTGTTGGTTTCTGTGTAAAAATTGGGAGGCAGAGGAACTCTGTTGAAAGAGGGGCTGGGGAAATGCTAGAGGACTCCACATACATACCTCTATACCCTTATTGTAAATATTGTGAGGAATCGAGCAATTCTGGCTCTACTATTGACCATAGGATTCCACAAACTGGAAAGTCCGAATGTGAGTTCACAGAGCAAGAGGAGCTCCAGTTCACTCCCCCCTCCAGCTGGGACCAGTTGGCATCTGCCCCAAGGGAAGAGAAGAAAGAAAAACATCCTCGAGCAGCAGCTGCCTCCTTCTCAAGCATCTCTGGAAGGAGTTGCATAGAATCTGTAGCTGAATGAACAGAACCAGTTGCCACGGTGTGGGCCCACATGTGGGCACAAGCTACCACTCGGTGGTGGGGTTCCCGTTTTTCACCAGGATTGTTTTGCTCTCATCAGCTGCTCCAAGAAGCCTGGAGCCAGCTGGGATTGACAGCTTAGAAAATATTTTGACATCAATCAGGATGGAAACTGAACCATCAGGGAATTCCCAAATGCCCAGAAAACTCAGGCAGTGGGCTGGACCATCTTATTCTTAAGGGGCTCCTCAGCTACATAGATATCAAGGGTGATCTGCAATCTGGCTAGAAGGGGATTGGAGCACGGCAAGCAGGGGTGAAATGCTACCTGTGTGGGCTGATTCGCCCTAACAGTTAGTAAAAAATGTCACTGGGTCACCGAACTGTTAGTAAAAAACGTTTTAAAAAAAAAAACAGTTCCGATGATCAGCTGACTTCTTTTTTTTGAACTTTTTTAGCATTTTTTTACTACCGGTCCTGGAGAAAAATTAAAATTAAATTAAAATTAAAAATGCTTTAAAAAGAAAAAAAAAAGTTTCGATGATTGCGCATCACTCAGCTGATCGTCGGAACTTTTTTTTTTTTAGGCATTTTTTTAACTACTGGTTCAGGCGAATAGATAGTAAAAAATGCTTTAAAATTTTTTAAAAAGGTTCCAACGATCACAGCTGTGGCGCACGATTGTTGGAGGCCCCCCCCCCTTTTTAAGCATTTTTACTACCTACTCGGACAAGCCAGTAGTAAAAAATGCCCTTAAAATTTTTTAAAAAGGTTCCCACGATCGCGTGGCACAGCTGATCACACCCTCCCCCCCCGCCCCATGCTGTTCTGCTTACCTTCCCAAGCCTCCTTTTCATGCGCACGGTGCACTGGTAGTGAACTAGGAGTTCCTAAATCAGCTCCTAGTTCTCCTTTTGTGTTCTCTCTGAAAGTTTGACGAATTTAAGGCCTTTTTGTTGGATGAGTAGGTTGGATAAGTAAGTGGGGAGAATGCTGGAACAGTAATAACAACTCCAGCTTTCCCCCAGTTGCGTGGTGGGAAATGGGAGGCAAGGAGGGGAATGTTTACCTGTTGGCGTGGGGGGAATAGGCTCTGTAGAAAGAGGCAGGGGGAAGGAAGCAGCCTCTGGCCTGGAATCGGCCAACATGGTTTAGAATCAGGAAGTCAGGAAGCTTTAAAAGGAGAGATGAGGAAGCAGTGGTTGATTCTTCTGAATTGAAGCCTGCTGTTTCTCTGGAGGATCTCTGCCTATCTGCTGCTGGTATAACATAGGTCATCATTACGGCGATTCTACTTTTCAGAGGTGGCTCTTCTGTTCTTGAGTCAACCTGTGGACTAGGTTGTTGACTTGGTTTCACTTCCAAGTGGAGGTCAACTGACTGTGAAAGCTCTCAATTTTCACAAGCAAGTCTTCTGTCAGGAACTTGGTCCCTGAGCAAAGACAGTGGAGTAGCCAATACAGGAGGGGTGGGGATAGTGGAATACTAACCAACCGATGCTATGCCTAGCTGTATTGATTCCTTGTTGGGGGATGCTGCAGGAGAGGTGAAATATTTGATCCTCAGGGAAGTTTTGATACAATCTTTGTGCAAAATGAGATGGATGATTAGAGTGTCCCAGCACAAACCTTCATATGAGAAGGATTGATGAGAGTTGATAGCATGTTTCTTCCAATTACTGATGTTGGCCAGATGTGGAGTGTCTACACAGGAGATGCCCAGTTGCTATCCCCTGGGTCATGCTGGAAGGCTGTGTAGAGAGATGTATGGACTGCCGTGCCCCATAAGACCGGGCCTGGGAGCAGCCTGATTTATGTCAGTGAGTTTCCCCCCAGCTTGGGGAGGGGAGGGGAGCAAAGGTAAGCAACTTTAGGGATAAGCCATAAGCGGCACTTAAAAGCAATCAAATTGTTTATTACAGCCATAAGGCTAGATATAGTGGAATATCCAATTGTAGAACTGTCGCATACACCCCACATATATACAACAGAAACACAACAAGTTCTGCATCATAAGATCTAAATAAGATTATTTATCATAACATAAAAATGATAAGGGGGGGGGCCATGTAAGACAGCAGTTAATGATCTGAGGGTTTGGGTCTGGGATTTCTTCTTTGACTAAACCCTCATTTTTGCCTTACAGGATCTTTGGAACTCAGTGTTTATCATCTTTAGCTCCTATTCTCACAACTATTCGGTGAGTTAAGACAAGGAGATTGACTGGATACAGGTAGCCCTTGACTTATGACAAAAAAAAATCAATTTCTAAGCAAGACAGTTGTTAAATGAGTTTTACCTATTTTACAACCTTTCTTCCCACAGTTGTTAAGTGAATCACTGCAGTTGTTAAGTTAGTAACATGATTATTCAGTGAATCTGGCTTCCCCATTGACAAGGTTACCAAAGGTGATCACCTGACCCCCGGACTCTGCATCAGTCATAAATACATGCCAGTTGCCAGGAATCTGAATTTTCATCACATGATTACAGGGATGCCTCAGTGGTTCTAAGTGTGAAAAACGGCCATAAGTCATTTTTTCCCATGCCAATGTAAGTTTGAACAGTCACTGGTTATAAAAGAATGGTTATAAAAGTTGAGGACTACCTGTACTGATGAGAATGATATTGCCTAAATGAACCCAATTTTCCAAAGTGCACAGATCTTGGCATCCGAGTGTCATTCAGGAATTTAAAGGGCAAGTGAGCCAACGCCGCGTCTCTCTCTCTCTCTCTTCCCTTTTCTGAACAGGCACAACAACAACACAGGTCGATGGCTGACCAGGTTCCGGGCAGTTTGGGACCCCAAACGGGACGACTGCTTTGTAGTGGGGAGCATGACACGGCCGAGGCAGGTCCAGGCCTTTCATGCCAGCGGGGAGCTGCTCCACTCCTTTCTGAGTGAGGATTATCTTAACTCTGTTTGTTCCATCAATTCCTGGCACCCCACCAGGTACCTGGTTGCAGGTGGGAATTCCAGTGGCCGCCTGCACATTTTTAAAGAGTGAAAGATATGCTGAAAACAAATCAGAATTTAGTGTTTAGTTTAGGTATTCCTTATTTTGCTTCAGGGCAAAGACAGCTACAGACCAATAAATACGTTGCATCACATATCTGAAGAGGTCTTCCATTGCGACTAAGTTGGAAATTAATAAGGCTCAGTTTGCCATATGGGGTTGTAACTTTTTGAACAGGTGGTGAGAAACTCTTGGTGTCAATTTAATCACTGTTGGTGTCAATTTAATCACAGAGGCTTATAAATCTGTCACAAACTGCAATAGATAAACCTCATTTAGAAGTTAAGTGCTGGTACTTTTGTGATAAGAAATTTAAATGTGTGTTCAAGAATCAATAAAAAGCATATTTTGATATTTTTAATTCAAACAGCATGTTTATATTGTTTATTCCTAGTATCGATTGGAAATTATGAATGCTCTGATCAGAAAAATGGCTCTTACAAATTAGGGGGGGTGGCCCCTGTGTTAGTAAACATCCTTAACGTATAAACAATTGTATAATACACATCCCATGTTAATTATTCATGCTTCTCTTATAATGCCCCTTAAACATACTTAAATGTTTTTAGTAATCATTGTACACAATTGTTCCACAATTAAATTGCTCAAAAGGATTTTTTTCCATCATAATTAAGTATTTATTTAAATTTGAAAATACTTTGATATGGAATCAATGGTTTGCACTAACTACAGGCTGAATATGTAGAAAAATTTACATCTTTGAAGGAAAAATGTGACATATAGTATTTGGCACATGAATTAACAACATCTATATTATGAAAATGAAAAATCACATTTTCAGATGATCGACCTTTTCCTGCTTCGGTGTGCAGCACTTTAGTCCTCATTCAGATGAGCAACCTGTGGAAATCCCCCAAGTCATACAGTTGTGATTTGGAACAAATGAGCAGTGAGCCATGAAACAGAAGGCTGAAGGGTTGGATTGGCAGAAACAGAGCTCAGTCCCCCAACGCATTCTGAAGGGCACAAGAGAAAGTGTCCTTAATTGGGCCCAGGATTTAGGGTCAACAGCTATCTAAGAATGACTTGCCCCCATCAAAGTTTGCATCTTGTCTATTTAAAAAATGTATTGCATGAAATAGTTACAGGTAGAATTGGACAGGTTTGAGACACCACCAACAATTAACACATGAACATTTGTATCTTCCCCTGGAATGGAGAATACGACATGAAAACTTTTCCCTCACTGCATAGAAGCATCATTTACTACAGACTGAGGTAGGAACACCACACTAGAAGTTTTTGTTGCTTTGTTGCATAAAACATTATAAATCCTTGGATAGGTCCCTCCATCTTCTTGTAGACAGTACAAAGTGTAATGCATCCGTTCCTCTTGTGAAAGCCACAATTGCTTCTGGCTCCTGAGAGGCTAGCTATACGATTCAGCTATCTGACTCTGAGGGGAGGCCCTCCGTTAACCGGCATCTTCACTAGCCAATGTGCATGCGCCCCGTCTAAGTGCAGCAGAGTCTTGCCCATTCCCACGTATTGCTAATGCTGTTAATTGTGCTCTGTTTTGACTGGCGAATGACCAGCTGTGGAGGAAAAGTCATTGCGCAAAGTCCCAACTCCACAGCTCCTTCCCATTGGTTCTGGCAGTGTTTCGGTTCTGCTGAATTCGGAGGGCCTGTGCGCATACGTATGGCTGCCCGGGCAGAGTCAAGATCATGAAACCGGCCTCTTGAAATATTTCTGATTAGATCCCCGAATGACTTGAAATCTCTCCCTGAGATGAAATAGGACCCTTGCCAGTCAGATTTCGTGCTCTTACTCTCTTCCCATGTTTTATTGCTCCCTGTACAAATGAGCTGCTGCTTTTAGAGAATGTTCTCTGAATCACAAAACAAAATACAAAGAAGTCTGGATTCCCTTTGCTTTGGAGACAATGTTGGTTTGGTGGTTACTTGTCATTTCTCCTAATTTTCATTTTAAAATAGCACAAAATAGCCCACTTTTTAGAAACGATGGATGGTTGATTGAGTGTTAACACATTGTTCTAAAACATTTGTAACCTTGTGAGTATCTCCGTCACTTGATACCCAACACTACATTTATCCAATTTATAAAGTAAAAAATGGTTTGGTTCATTAACAAAATATATATTTTTCTTAAAATATAGGTTGAAATAAGTTCTTTCATAATACAAAAAAATTTACAGTTTACTGTGGCAGAATCTCATTCAAAGAATCCAGACCTGATGATTCCTACTACAGCAAGATTTCAAAAACAACAATCAGGTGCACAGATTGACTCTTCCCGTCTACACCAACTCCTGTTTTTTTTTGGCACCCAACTATTCTAAGAAAAGGTCTCTCTGGGATTGAAAAGGCCAAAGATTGAAATTCACCAAAGACAGATATTTAATGGCCGTTGCACTCCATGCTAAGGGAAGAAATAAATTTATGCCTGCTGACTTCCTCTCGTAACAATCTATTGCTTGAAAAGAATAATGCTAGATGATCTCACAATATTGGCATTGGTCCTATCATTCCCCCCCTCCCATCACTCCCCCACATAAAGCCTGGTGATTGGTAAGAAAATAAAACTGCCCTATTTTCAATGTCCATGTCCAAGATGGTAGTGCTATGCACGGTGACAGTTTTAATAAAATAATACTATATTATTAAACTTACAACTCAGTAGCACCATTACAAAAGCTCCTGCATAAAGTAACAGCTGCCTTCATAAACTGGTGTCCCAGCTGAAGGCTGGCATTTAGTCCAACGCTAGTAATAATAAAAATAAACTCTCTCTACTTGAAGTTTCTGCAGTTAACACTTCTACAAAAGCAAAACTAAATTTGAAGAGTGCAGAGTAATTTGAATGTTGGAAAGCAGAACTCTGAAGGAGCTTCCCCCAGGAGGACCTGCAAAGAAATTGATTACGTGGTGCGTTTGATCTGGCAAGAGTCTGTCCTTATCTTCGGCTGGGAAACCGCCCTCCTGGGCCGCAACGTGCTTTGAGTCATGAGAGGAGGAAGAGGAGGAGGACTTAGTTTATGTGCTGATGGCGCCACGATGAGCCCCATTTTCTGGGAATGGGCAGCAGGGATCTTCCACAGTCCGCCCGGTTAGTTACTAGGAGGACAACTGCCTTCAGGTATCATTGAGCAGGCTGAGTACGGAGCGGATTTTGCAGGCAAACCATCGCCTGAGGGGACAAAAGTATTGGTAATGGAATTGTTCAAACTCGGGGGTCTGGCGAATATCACGGAAAAAGGCAATGTCAAGGTCAGACTCCGTAAGGATGATCAGGAGAAGGAGCAAAACCAAGAGGAGTCCGACTGTCACAAGGAGCAGACGGAGGACACTTAAAACAAACTTATTCACCTGTTCTGCTTGGGCTCCTCCACTGCTGCACAAGGCCCGGAGGTCCCTTCCCAGCTCCTCTGCCTCCCCCGCTGGAGCGCTGGCTTCCGACTCCTCTTCCTCTATGCTGCAAGGGGTGCCATTAACCGGCCGGGACAGCAGCATCAGTTCCAGGCTCTCTTCGGCCACCGGAGTGGGCAGCACGCTGTCCGATGGACTGTAGACCTCATCTGAGATGATTGCCACACGCTCGTTACTCTCCGCCCTGCTGCTCCGCGAGTGGAGCAAAAAGGCGTCGCTGTGGGAGGTCGACCGGACCGGGGTGGAGTGAGCGCTGTCCCGCAAAGACTCGAGGCCTGAAGAAACAGAAAAAGATGGGTCTCATTGTAGAGCCACAAAAATGGTTTCTACCAACTTTTTATTTTGACATTGCAACTTTCTGCTTGCAGGAGGTCCTATAGGAAAACAGTATTGCAAGTTTAATTAAGGATAGGCATTGATGATTTGGTTTGGTCAACAGAAGGTACTAGAGATTTTAATAGAGATATCTCTATTAAATGTGGATTATAAGATTTTTGCATCAATCATGGCTGAAAGATTAAAAACATTATTAAACAAGTTTATACATTTGGACCAAAATGGCTTTTTACCAAAAGACAAATTAGAGATAATATGCAAATTATATTAAATACATTAGAATATTATGAATTACTCAGAGAAACAAATAGCACTGTTGTTTTTAGATGCACAAAAGGCGTTTGATAACGTGAATTGGCAATTTATGATAAAACAGTTGAAAATGATGGATTTTCCAAAGGATTTTGGAGACAGATTTATAAATATAATCCAAACTATATATAGAGACCAAGCGGCAAAGGTGATGGTAAATGGTGAAATGACAGAGAAAATAGATATTAGAAAAGGAACAAGACAAGTATGCCCTTTATCTCCATTATTATTTATATTGACATTAGCAGTTTTAAATAGAAAAGTGAGTCAGGAAAAGGAAATAAAAGGAATGAGAATCAAAAAATAAGAATATGAACTACAAGCATTTGCAGATGATTTGGAGTTTCAAAATCAGAATAGAGGAGGAAGGGACCTTGGAGGTCGACCCAATAGAGACAGCGCCAAAATTATTAGAGCAAATAGAAGAATATAGGAAGGTCTGAAAATCAATAAAGATAGGACAAAAATATTAGTTAAAAATATGAGAAAATAAAAAAAAAAGGAGATGATGGAGAAACTGGGCTTCCAAATTGTGAAGAAAGTGAAATATTTGGGCATATATCTGACATCAAAATGTGTAACGCTCAAGGAAGACTATTATAAACTGAAAAAACGAATTGAAACAGACCTGGAGAAATGGAGAAACTTGCAATTATCACTAATGGGAAAAATAGCATTAATAAAAATGAATGCATTACCAAAAATATTATTTTTACTTCAAACCATACCAATAAAACTGGAGAAAAATACTTTGAAGAGTTGAAGAAAATAACGTGGAAATATGTGCGGCTGTCAGCCTCCGCTTTTACTGCTTCAGCTGCCATAAGAAATGGGTGGGAAACGGGGGCGAAGGGAGGGAAGGAAGCAGGAGGAGTTTTCTAAGAAACGAAAGTGATTCTCCAAAGGAGCAGTCAGACCAACCGTCATTACATTCCTGATGGATGACGCTGCCAGACGTGATTCTACCTGACCTTTGGGAGACCTGTGGGCTGGATGATGGATGATGGACAGAGTGGGGGGAGATGCTTTCTAGATGCAATTTCACGCGTTTTGCTTAGTCCCAGCTTTACCTGGGTAGCGATCGCTTCATTTTCAGTAAAAGTACTAATCTCTATAAAAATGGAGTTTGGATCATTCTTTCCTGGAATTTGAAGGAAGCATACCTGACATTAAGCTGGGACTCACCCCAGTCATCCCGGACAAAAACCGAGGGGACTGAAATTCCAAATTATGTCAGACCGAGAAAGTGATGAAGAGATGGGGGCAGCGGTTTCCATGGCAGCCACCCTCCAAGCCAAGAGAGAGAATGCAGAATGGTTGGAAAAACTCTGGCCGGATTCTGAAGAAGCCAGATGGTCAAAAGAGTAGGAAGATTGCCAGACTGGGGGGGGACCCCCCGGGGAGTAACGAGCTCCTGACCTCGTAAGAAAGAGGCCGTCTGGCTGCAGGAGCAAAGGGAAAGCCTCATGCTAGCACAAGCCTTGCAACTTCTCCGTGATGTGGAAGAGAGCAAGAAAAGCCAGGAGAGCTGTGAGTCTTTTGGGTTCCTGTGGAGAAGGGAGGAGAAGGTCCCAGGGGGAGCCAGAAGAGACAGCCTGTGGGGGAGAGGAAGAAGCTGAGGAGGGAACATCCCAGGCTTCTGCAGCTCAAGGGAGGGATGCAGCCGGCCAGGGACCCCCAGCCTTGCAGGGCCCCCCCTCCACAGACGTAAAAAGCCAAAAATTCCCCCCCTACCTGGGAAATATGATGGAAATCCGAAGACCTTGGGATTTTTCCTGACCCAAGTGTGGAACCACATGCAGGACTGGGGGGAAGACTACGTATCAGATGCCGCCTGAGTGAGAAGTGTCACAAACTCCTTAGAGGGATTAGCAGCTGAATGGATGGTGGTCCTCCACAATAAACTGTACATCTCCACCCCAGGCCACCCCAACGATGCCCTTGAAGTGATATCCCAGTGCCTGGAGGCTGTGCGGATCTGGATGGGGAGGAACAGGCTCAAGCTCAACCCTTCCAAGACTGAGTGGCTGTGGCTCCCGGCATCCCGATATAGTCAGTTGACTCCATCACTGACTATTGGGGGAGAGTCGTTGGCCCCCACAGAGAGGGCTCACAATCTGGGAGTCCTCCTGGATATGCAGCTGTCCTTGGAGGAACATCTGACGGCTGTAACCAGGGGGACCTTGTGTCAGGTTCGCCTGATTCGCCAGTTGCGGCCCTTTCTTGATCGGGATTCCCTGTGCACAGTCACTCATGCCCTCGTAACCTCTCGCCTTGACTACTGCAATGCCCTCTACATGGAGCTCCCCTTGAAGAGCACCCGGAGGCTCCAACTGGTCCAGAACGCAGCAGCGCGGGTAGTGACGGGAGCAGCATGGCGCTCCCATGTAACACTGCTCCTGCGTGAGCTGCACTGGCTCCCAGTGGTCTTCCGGGTGCACTTCAAGGTGTTGGTCATCACCTTTAAAGCGCTCCATGGCATAGGGCCTAGCTATCTTCGAGACCGCCTGCTGCTACCGATGACCTCCCATAGACCCGTGCGCTCCCACAGAGAGGGCCTCCTCGGGGTGCCATCAGCCAAACGGTGCAGGCTGGTGACCCCCAGGGGGAGGGCCTTCTCTGTGGGGGCACCTACCCTCTGGAATCAGTTGCCCCCAGAGATAAGGAGAATCCAAGACCTCAGTGCCTTCCGCCGTGCCCTTAAAACCCATTTTTTCCAGCAAGCCGGGCTGGCTTAAGAAGAAATTTTTTAAATGTTTTAATTGGTAGTGTTTTTTAATTGGGCAAAATTTATATATCTTTTAATTGTTTTTAATATTTGTACTGCATGTTTTTAATTCTGGCTGTACACCGCCCTGAGTCCTCAGGGAGAAGGGCGGTATAGAAATTGGAAATAATAAATAAATAAATAAATAAATAAATAAATAAATAAATAAATAAATAAATAAATAAATAAATAAATAAATAAATAAATAAATAAATAAATAAATAAATAAATAAATAAATAAATAATAACTCCCCCTTACTGAGAAATTACAACCAGTTCATGGGGGCCCTTAGGAGGCGGTTTGAAGACCACTTAGCTGAACGAAAGGCGAGACTCAGGATGAAGGGCATCCAGCAGGGCCGGAGGCCTGTAGCAGAGTATATCCAAGAGTTTCGTGAACTGGCACCCTATATGACAGGGTGGTCAGAAATGGCTCTGTTGGAAAGTTTCAAGGATGGGCTGAATGAAGAGATATACTGAGACTGCAGAAGTATGGGGGTCCCTGAAGACTTGCAGAGTTGGTACATAGTAGCTGAGGATGTGGAGATCAAATTGAACAGAAGCCGACTCTGAGGTGGACGTGCAGGAGATCAGTCATCTTCCTTCCACCATAAGGGAGCACCAAAACCGGCTGGGGGGAGAGCAGAATTCAAACCCAAATCAAAGCCCTTCACCTGTTTCAAATGTGGGAAGGAAGGGCACCGGGTGGCCGAATGTTTTTCCAAACCAGTGCCAAAAGCGGCCGGCTCTGGGCCCAAGAAAATCGACAAAATACCCGCCAAGACCCGCGGCACCGCCCTGAAAGGAGAAGTCGTTGAGTTCGCTCCCCGAAACCAGGGTGTGTTGGGAACTCCGACCAACGACGACGACAGCGAGACGGACTCCGATTCCAACACCGACAATCGGGTGAGTCACACGGAAGACCCTCTGCTCATCCCCGTAGAAGTAAGGGTGCCATCCACAGGGGCCCATGCCCAAATGTTAGCTCTGTTAGACTCGGGGTGCACCAGGTGCATAATTAGCCCCAAGGTGGTGGAGGAAATGGGACTGAGACTAAAAATGCTAAAAAGACCCATTGCGTTCTGTCAGTTAGACAGATCGATTGCAGGAGGGCCCCCCGCCAGTTTTATGACCGAACCCCTTGAATTGCAGTTGGGAGATCATGTAGAGAATCTCAGATTTATTGTGGCCCCTGGCATGGAGAGACCCCTCATACTTGGACTGCCCTGGCTTCGTAAATGGAACCCACGGGTAAATTGGAAAACGGGTCCTGCGCATCTGCACTGCAAAACCAAATCCAGAGAAGGAAAGCTCACCCCTGAAGGACGGTACAAACCCGGAAAGAGCGGAAGTAGCAATAGACTATATTGAGGGACAGGAGAAAATTCCAAAGGAATATTGGGATCTCCGTGAAGTTTTTAGCGAAAAGGCCTCAGACATGCTGTCTCCCCACCGGGCTACCGACTGCACCGTTGAGATACTCCCCGGGGTGAAGCTTCCCAAACCGAAAATCTACCCCATGACCCCTCGAGAATTAGGGGAATTGCAGAATTTTATTGACAAAAATCTAGAACGGGGTTTCATCGAACGAGCCAAGCCCAAGGTGGCGGCACCAGTGATGTTCCGCGAAAAGAAAGATGGCTCCTTCCGTTTGGTGGTTGATTATAGAAATATTAACGCTATTTGCATGGAAAATGTTTACCCCCTCCCCTTCATGAAGGACATGTTAGCCCACTTAGGGAAGGGAAAAATTTTCACCAAACTTGATTTAAGAGAGGCGTACTACCGAGTGAGAATTAAAGAGGGGGATGAATGGAAAACAGCATTTAATTGCCCACTGGGATGTTTCCAGTCCAGAGTGCTTCCTTTCGGCTTACAGGGAGCCCCTGCTGTATTCATGCAATTGATCAACGAAATATTGCATGAGCACCTGTATAAGGGGGTGCTGGTCTACTTGGATGACATTCTTATCTACTCTGACAACATGGCCGACCATGTGAAACTGGTGCGAACTGTCTTGAAAAAACTCAGGGCTTCTGAACTATCTGCCAAACTTTCTAAATGTGAGTTTCACCAAGACAAAATCGACTATCTTGGATATCGCATATCACATGAGGGAATAGAGATGGACCCTGAGAAGGTTCGAGCAGTATGGAATGGGCCGCGCCATGCACTCGCAAACAACTACAGAGTTTCCTGGGGTTTGCTAACTTTTATAGACAGTTCATCCCCTCGTTTGCTAAAATCGCGCTGCCAATTACAAATCTTCTGAAAACAAAAGGTGAAATAAAACCAAGACCATCGAAACCACTTGAATGGACTATGGACTGTCAAGCCGCATTCGAAAAGTTGAAACGGCTGTTTGCGGCTGAACCAGTACTCAAACACCCCGACATAGAACAGCCGTTTGTAGTACAGGCTGATGTGAGCGACGTAGCTGTAGGAGCAATACTCTTGCAAAAAAAATGCAAAAGGGGAGCTGCAGCCTTGTGCCTACACGTCCCGTAAACTATCAGAAACGGAAAGGAGATGGGCCAAATGGGAGAAGGAGGCTTTCGCAGTGAGATGGACGCTGTTAACATGGAGACATTTTTTAGAAGGAGCGAAACACCCTTTTGAGGTTTGGACTGATCACAAAAACTTGGAGGCATTAAAAACACCACGTAAACTGTCCCCAAAACAAATTCGTTGGGCCCAACATTTCAATCGTTTCAATTTTACCCTACGCTACCTTCCTGGTGGAAAGAACTTCATGGCAGACGCACTGTCCAGATTGCCTCAGTACAACAGCATCAAGAAGGAGGTGGTTCAGCCTATTATCCCTTCAACACAATTGGCAGCACCAGTTACTACCAGAGCACAGGCAAAGGTCGAGCCAGAGCTCTCAGAAGATTTGGTTCTCAAATTACGAGAAGCCCTGAAAACTGACGAGTGGTTTCACAACTACTCGAATGAAAGTACACTCCGTGATGGACTAGCGTGGACTGGGGCAAAATTGTTATGTTCCTGCCAGTTTAAGACCAACAGTATTACAGTATGCCCATGACGCTAAGACAGCGGGACACTTTGCATTTGTTAAAACTCTACACCTTGTTAAGAGATAGTTTTGGTGGCCTGCGCTCAAAAAGGACATAGAGGCATATGTGGCTAGCTGTCCAGTATGTGTGCCTCGGCTAAAAGACCTCCAGGGAAGCCACCTGGATTACTTCAAAGTGTGGCTAGATCGAATGCTCCGTGGAAAGAAATATCCATGGATTTTACTGTGGACCTACCAGAGAGTGAAGGGTGTACTGTCATTTGGGTGGTGACGGATTTGTTTTCAAAACAAGTGCATTTCATCCCTTGTTCAAAGATCCCTTCAGCAAAAACCCTTGCCAAACTGTTTATTCGTCAAATTTACTGATTACATGGAGCTCCAAAGAGAATAATTTCGGACAGAGGTGTACAATTTACTTCCAGCTTCTGGAAGGAATTTTTGAAGTTGATAGGCTCCGCCCAGGGACTAAGTTCCAGTCACCACCCCCAAACAAATGGGGCTTGTGAAAGGACCAATGGGGTTTTAGAACAATACCTGAGATGTTACGTAAATTACCAACAAGACAATTGGGTGGATTTACTGCCATTTGCAGAAGTGGCATATAATAATTCCATACACAGTAGCACCGGTTTCACTCCATTTAAGGTACCATCGGGCCAAGATTTCGTACCGATCCCCGAACTACCTCAAGATGATCCCCAGAACCCATCCTTGATTGACTGGATTGAACAATTGAGGAGCACTTGGACAGTAACTCGAAAAGCATTAGATGAGGCGCACCGAACCCATAAGGCCCAGGCCGATAAGAAAAGGTCCCCAGCACATGTGTATAAAGTGGGTGATAAGGTTTACCTCTCCACTAAGTACTTACAAACTTCCCAAAAGTCTAAAAAACTTGGTCCCAAGTATGTGGGTCCTTTTCGTGTGATTAGATTGATTAATCCAGTAACAGTTGAATTAGAGTTGCCAAAAATGTTGAGACGAATACACCCCGTATTTCATGTTAGCTTGTTGAAGCCTGAACACTCGTCTCCTCTAAGACCGACCCAAAGCTCCCCTCCAGTTCCCATACTCATAGAGGGGGAGCAACATTTTGAAGTTAAGGAAATTTGGAAAGAGAGCAAGAATCAACAAAAATGCTACAAAATGCAAGAACTAGAGGTGGGTTTGGCCTTCCGAATTGGGAATTGTATTATCAAGTGGCAGCATTAACGTGGATTAAAGAATAGATTTCATTAAGGAATATAAGACTATTGACATTGGAGGTCATGATTTACAACTGGGTTGACATGCCTTTTTATGGTACAGGAAACAACATGGATATTTCCAAAGACATTATGTAAGAAATGGTTATCAGCATGGGAGAGAGTGAAAACAAAACATTATCTGAATATACCAATGTGGCTTTCTACAATAGCAGTGACATACCCAAATATTGTGAATATGGGGAATATTGTTAGATATTACATCTTGACAGATCAGGGAGAACAGAAACAAAAAGTTCATGTGATCTTGATACCGTCTATTAATGCAGCTTAGACTACGTTGACTTTTTTGGCAGCTGCAGGACACTGCTGGTGGTTGTCCACTAGGACTCCAACATCCCTCTCACGGTTACGGGTCATTCCATGTCAAGTGGTCTGATTTCAGCTCGACCATCACAGATTTCGATTAAATTTGGTGTGAACATGCACACACGTCCCCAATGTACATTGGTAAAGTGTTATGTTTGCCAATGCAATACTTGCGAAGATATAGTCATTTGTTTGACCCCATACCTCAGCCTTCTACAGTATGACTCTGAGGTTTCAGCAGCTTTGAAACATAATATCTCCGGCAATATTTTGTTGAGAGAAACAAAACTTGGCCATCTTGTACAACTTGTTGTGCTCTATTAAACAAAATAATAAAAACATTCTCACGAGCGATCTCCATCTAGATAATTTGGAGCAAAATTGGCTGAAAATGACTGCGGCGCGAAAAAAGGGTAAAGTTTGGCGTCTTATATCTCTGGAAGGAAAGGTATGAGAAATGTGAAATTTCATAATAACTTAGCAACTCAAGGTTCTCGAATACAACATTTTATTCTCCTACTGCTTTTCAATAGTTCACAAATTGAGTGTAAAGGTGACAGTTTTTGTAAAAATGCCAGTTCCTAAAGATTGGTCACCCCCCACTCCCCCCTTCAGCTTTAGTTTAAAGCCCTTTGGATAAGCTGAGCCAGAGTTTCCCAAATACATTCTTTTCAATTCTTGTGCAGCCCATCCCCTGCCAGACCATTCGTCTCCACATGGAAGAGAAGAAAGGGATAACAGACTGTGGGCTTGATTATTTTTAAGGCTCTCAGTCACATCTTTGATTTCACTCCTGGGAGACAAGATCCTTCCCTAGATTTATTGTCAGTCTACAAATTGCTGATTCCGTTTCTCAGAAGAATCTCCTATCATCAACATACGCTGGGGGGGGGCGGGGGGCGTGAAGTCTGAGCTACTTTTCTTGCTATCACTGGAAAACGTGGTGATGTCCCTTCTCCAGCTGTCTTCCAGGAAAGGATATGAAATTGGCTGCTCAGCTCCAGCAAGACTGGACTGGATTGGGCTGTTCCAGGCAGCAGGGACAGCCCTCTCTAAGTGACATGTTGCTATCGGTCTATCTCTAAAAGTTTATGAACAGGTTGATTTCTTCTGGTAACTGCCATTCAGCAGTTCAGCAAATGCATGAAAAGACACTCTGCTGCCACAATTTTGGAAAATGCTGAGCCTTCTTATAAAACTACTGAAACTACAATCCATGAATTGCTTTGCATGTACTGTCTCTCTTTGGAATTCACTTCCAACTAGCAAAGAAGGATGAAGCCTTTGGTCACTGCAATTTTGTACTCGGAAACTGAAGCCTCAACTCCTGAGCATTTTTTTCAATACCTAGTTCCAAAACTGATTAAAATCTATAACAAAGGCACCGGAGCAATCTAACAAAATGAACTCCAATGAACCAAATGCAATGTGATTGCTATTGTTCTGCAGTCCTTGTTTAGCAGCCATATGTAACGCAAGTGATGGAAAAGTAACTTTATGGCCAATCCTCACATTTTCAACCCTTGCATGTCTGCAAAGCAAAGGAAAGCTGAAGAAAGATTGTAAATACAGTCATAGTTTCAATAGTCAGCAATTGTCTCTGAAGCGATTAATGACCAGGTTTGTATGATTAATGACTTAAATGTGGTTGCTAAATGAGGACTATCATCAGCAGGGCACCCAACTCACCTTCCATGATGGAGATGTGGACAGCTCTCCTCCTGGTCCTGGGAACACTGCTGAGCCGGGGTCCGTGGGGGATGGAGGGGCAGCTACGGCTGGGAACCAGTCCAGCCCTGCGAAAGAAAGGAAGGACAGAGGCAGCATTCTCTTCCCATCACAAGGGCTGGCTCCAGCTATTCCCACCACTCCTGTCTTCCTCCTTCCTGCTCATGGTGGCTCTTTGACCCTTTCGCTCCTCCATAGCTGCCTTACCTGTGTATTTCCGGAGGCTCCCTCTTAATTTTGGCACTAGACTCCATAACCTCTTTGGCAACTCGGCCGCTGAAAGAGATTGGAGAGCAGAGCAGGTGACAAGCATGGCAAATGCCCAGACCGAGATTCTGATGGCAAACTCCCCCCCCCACCCTAAAAGTTGGGAGCATGGCAGTGCTTCTCCATCCTGCAGCATCACTCGAAGCTATTACTTAATCCCTGGTAATAACCAGATTGGATACCTGGAAAGGTTTTGAGTGGGTGCCTAGCTTGGCAAGAGTACCTGGGCAGCCTTCCTGTTGTGAAAGAGCTAAGTGGCGGTGGCTGTGTGTGGCATTGGGAAGGGGGACCCCAGAAATGCCAGGACTGAACGGGTCAACTCAGAGGAGACTTTGCCTTTGTACTATCGCCTCCCTTAATCGATTCTCAGGCTTCATGCAACCAGGTGTGTGCCAACACAGGTCCAGCAACAGCCGCCTACAGTCATAATTTACCTGTATCGGAAGCGGCTCCCTTTGAAAAATAAGTTGCTGCTGGAGACGGTGCGAACTTGACTGGACTTCTCCAACCTGAAGCAAGAAGCAGAGGTGGGAACAGGGATCGAATAACAGCACTCGGTCAACAGTTGCTGGGCTTTGGAAAGGGCTGCGATGGGAGGGGGCGTTTTGGAAGCTTATCATTTCCACGTGCTGAAAACGAGATCTGACACAAAGAAAGATGCCCCTGGGGGAGCCACCACCTTGGGCACTACTAATGGCCACCAAGCAGAGAGGATGGTGTCTCCTGCGGGAACTGGCGCCTGTACATCGGCACAGCTCAGAAGCGCAAGGGAAAGTGTGGCCAGCTTTGAGGCTTTTCCAATACCTGTTATGGACATGTGGCTGCCTTGCCCTGAAAGGTTAAGAACCGTTTAAAACCCTTATGAGGTTAAGAACCGTTTAAAAAGCTCAAGGTGTCTGAGCTTTAGGCTTTGGGCCTCCGTTTGAACTTTCATGTGTAGTTTCTGAGAGCTGCTTAGCAAGATTGGAAGAGAACTGAGTTTTCTTAATATTAAAATTGAATTTTGGTGAGGAAACATGGAAGTGCAAGTAGCATTCTAAAAAGAGCCCAGGTAGAGAAGCTTTTCTCTCCTTGAGAGTGTGGAACAGCCCTTCAAGGTGGGCCAAGTCAAAACACAGACTCCACAAGGATGCTCCACTATTGAGACAGGATCTCTAAAGCCCAGCTGTGTTTCCCCTTCCTTCCCTTTTACGCCAACAAAAGTTAAAGTGGAACCAGAATTTGTTTTTCTTCCCAGGCTGAACTCCTATCATGTTCCTCCTCTGGCTTCCTCTATCCCACTTGGCTCAGTCGTCCTTCAAAAATCATCACTGCCTGCTGTCAGAACTGCCATCTTCAACTTCAGCCTTGCTTTGCTAGATGCTAGCCTACCATAGACTATGGGGGGAGGGAGCTACTGAAAAGGGGGTGACTGAAACTACGCATTGTGCCTTCCCGAGACATCAGCTCATCGTCCCAAAGCCAGAGGGGAATGCAACGGCTCACCATCTAGCCCACCGATGGAGGGAGCGATACCAAGACAATTCCTTTGAATGTGACTGGACAATAGGGAGATAATGGGAAAGGGAAAGTTAACTGGGGAACCTTTGCATGCAATCCTTTAGCTCTGATTTACTGTAATTCACTTGGCTTCTAATAATTTTTTTCCTTTTGCAACAAAAGGAGCTATTTCTTTGTTTCTACTTGGGGGTCCATCTCCTCACCACGCAGAGCAGAGAATGCCAAGGGTCAACGCCAGGGGTGAAATCCAGCAGGTTCTGACAGGTTCTGGAGAACCGGTAGTGGAAATTTTGAGTTCGGAGAACTGGCAAATACCACCTCTGGCTGGCCCCAGAGTGGGGAGGGAATGGACATTTTGCAATATCCTTCCCCCAGGAGTGGGGTGGGAATGGGGATTTTGCAATATCCTTCTCCTGCCACGCCCACCAAGCCACGCCCAAAGAACCGGTAGTAAAAAAAATTGAATTTCACCACTTGTCAACACCTTGGTTAGTGGGGCCAGCCACAAGTTCCCAGATCCTCTGAGCTAATTTGAGGGAATCCATTTCATAGCTGAATTTAGGTTAGTACTGATCAGACTATCTAGTTGAGATTTATTTGAATTAACAGAATCAGAGACTATCCAATTTTGGTATCTACAGCAATATCTGGAAAAGCTGCACATTAAATGCAATGTTAATGTGTTATTTTGGCAAGCATGCAAGACTACTCAGGATTTGGTTGGTGCACATGTACAATATTTGGTATGGATCTGTACAAATTGATTTAGAAAAATTAAAAGATGTACTTTGGTATGTGGCATTGGCTCTTAAAACTAAGGCAGAAATAACTATCACCCAGGGGTGAAATCCAGCAGGTTCTGACAGGTTCTGGAGAACTGGTAGCGGAAATTTTGAGCAGTTCGGAGGACTGGCAAATACCACCTCTGGCTGGCCCCAGAGTGGGGTGGGAATGGAGATTTTGCAGTATCCTTCCCCTGCCACTCCCACCAAGCAACACCCACAGAACCGGTAGTAAAAAAAATTGGATTTCACCACTGATATCACCTCTTCCAGGACATGCATCAATCCCAAGCAATTATTGTGGCCACTTTTCAGCCGCTCCTTAAAAAGCCCAGAGGATCTGTCTAAACAATGCAGCCCCTGCTTTCCCTCTTAGCATAAGGAAAAGGAGGCTGCCTGAATGCAAGATTTCCAAACAGGTCCAGGCAGCACACAGAGCCAAAGGAAATTTGTGTGATACAAAAGACAAGATGACTTGGGACATGGACAGGAGACGCTTATGGACAGCAGATGCTCTTCATGAAAAATTCTTTCTCACAGATGCTTTAACTTCTCAGGCTTCTGAGCTTTGTCTGGGAGACAGGAAGAATTCCCAGGCAGAAGCCAGAGGGATCACCAACCCAATTAGGTGCCCATTTACAGGGCAAGATGTGTCTGCAGCAGAGAAACCAACCCTGGACCAGGTTTCTGCAGGAAACGTCACCGCCACTTTGGGCTGAGCGGACAGGCTCTGCATTGGCAACGGCTGCTTCCCAAAGATCGAAAGCCATCCTGGAAAATAGATCTTCTACTCACTTATAAAAGGCTTGATTTTCAATCCCACATTTCCAGAGATGCTTGCAGGCTTCAGGAGTCGGAGCAAAATAGGTCAGGACAATTTTCTTTTCCTGTCAAAATCCCAGAAAAATCCTTATGGTTAATTTACAGGTGGTCTTGATACTGTTTGAAAGAAAGCATGCAAAATATAATTGAAGTAACAAAAACATGGATGGTTTAGATCCAGCTCTGAAATAGGCCGGAACAGGAAACCAACTCTACACTCCCAGTGTGTCTAAAACTGCTTTTATTAAGGTGGGCTCTCAGAACAGAATTTTGCCACTCTGGTTGTAAGGTCCCTCCTCCTCGATGTTCTGGTCCAGTGAATTGGGGAGGAGCCTGAACCATTTCCAAATGTTATCTGGGCATTCTAGACTTAACAATTATTTCAGTCCCTTTTGCCTAGGACTCGGGTATCCTGCATAGCATCCTTCATCTTCATCTTCCCTATTCTCTGCTTCTCTGCTTCCTTCTCCCTTCTCTGCTTTTTTATGTGTTGCGATGCATATTAAACAGGGCAGGTGGCCACCATCTTGGCTTTTTGACACAGCAGACACCTTCACTTGGTGTCTCTCTTGGGACACCAAGAGCTCCCAACCAGAGTCTGGAAAAGCAGGCATCATTTGAGTAACTGAACTGGGCATCCTGTCCTACACCCCAATGTTTGTTTATCTCCCCACCCAGCACTGCCCTGAACTCCTGATTCCTCTGCCCCCCCCACCTTTGGGAAAACGAAGTGAGAGGTGCAGAGTGTCTGCGGGGGGTGGGTGGGGGTGTTGATCCTGGAATGTGGTGGTGAAGAGGATAAGCTATTCCCTCCGTCTGGCAATAAGTGCAGCCCTTCAAATCCCAAAGATGGAAGATTTTCCAGTCCGGATTCAGCCTCAGCCTCCCCCCCACATGGAGTTGGGGGGACAGAACCCCCTCCATGTACTCAAGTCCCATGAGCTCTGTGCCTGGCCTGTGACTCTCCTTGCAAGGAGGAGAAGGCTGCTCTGAGGGGCCAACAATTAGGAGGGTCCCTGTATTTGTTCAGGGGGTGGTCTGCAAGTCTTGAGAGCTTTTTCTCCAGCCAGAGAAGATGCTCAACATTCAACAAACCCAAGTGGGTGGCTCCATCCACACTGGCTCCATCCCTTTTGACCAGCATTAGTCATTGATCAAGTCTGAGCTGGATTCCTCTGGGGTTCAATGGAGCCTAGAACCAAGGAAGCTCTGCTAGTCCATTTGGAAACATCCCAGTTTCTCGGCCTGACGGTTGCTTTAATAAGGTAATACAGAGTTTAACCTGGATCCAGACAACTTCTTGAGATCTCGTGGGTGATCTGCAGGCAGAGATACCCCTGGATTTGTTTGGTCTCATTAAGCAGATCCCTTTGGAAGGCACTCACCTCTTTCTGACTTACATATAAATAGAACGTCTTGCCTTCAAATTTCATTTTGGCCACTTCATTCCTGCAAGCGAGAGAGAAGCACTTCCATGAAAGAGGAAACCGTCTCAAACCCTCCTGCATCGCATGACAAGGTCAGGCCCACACACAGCGTGGAACAGGCTCTGGCAAAATGCAGAGATTTTTAAATCAAGCTGCATAAAACACGAAGTTAAACGAAACTTCTTTTGGAAAAGGAGAGCAGTTGCAGATCTAAGCTGAACATTTATGGCTCGGGGCAGGGGTCTCCGGCTGAAAACAGCAGTGGGCAGCAGCACCTGGCAGCCTGGCAGATTTGAAGGAGCAGGTTGAATGGAGAGAGCCACGCTTGGCTGATGTGGCCGGAGGAAGAACTACCCGGTGACCAGGCCAGGTGAGGGGCTTTTTAGGTGGCTGTGCCGAGAACATGGACAATGCAGACAAATGGACAAAAGGAATATCTGGAGGCACAAACTGAATATTGAGGGCACAGATTACATGGAACAGTCATGCAGTGTACTGACCAGGAAAGGGGTTTAGGGGATATTGTAGAAAAATCCGTGAAGCTCAGGATGGAGCTGCAGTTAAAAGGGCAAACAGGATACTGGGGCATATCAACAACGGGCTACAAGACAAAGCAAGAGAAATGACACTAACTACGCATCACATGGACCAGTTCACCACCAGATTGTTCCCAGGGGAAGAGGTGGCCCTTAGCCAGGTCCTGCCAAAGGAAGTACCTACCCCAGCAGCACAGCCCCGCCTCCCCCCTCCCCGCGAGGGCCTCTGTCTGTCCTCAGCAGCAGAGATCCAGGACAGCCCTTCCCCCAGCGGCTCAGATCTGTTTCCCTCCCTCTAATGGAGGAAGCCTAGTTCAGATTTGGGTTGAAAACTTTTGGATTCCTTCTTTCAGAAAGTCAGTCCTTTCAAGGTCGGTGGCCGACCTTGGATCTCTCTTGGCGCAGTGATGCCTGCTGGTGGCAGCCATGGGCAGTCCAGTGGCCCCTTCTTAGCCTGCCAGGCATTTCAGGTCTTGCTGGCCTCCTGTTCAAGTGCAGAAATGCCAGCTATTTCCCAGAGCAGACTTTGCACACACCGAAGGGGGCAGCTTCTCCTGTCTCTTCTTCCTGCACCTGGGAAAATTATGCCTCCTTTTTTGTGGCTGTGGGAATTTTTCTCTGGGTAAAAAGACACTGCAGCGCAAGGCCAGAGGTTTCGAACTCTTTACTGCCTGCTAGGCTTCTAGTCAGCTCTGCTGACTCTTGTCTACACACCCAGGGAGTGACTTGGTTGGGCGTCACAATCTCTCAGTCTGGGTTTGCACCTGCACAAAGAATTCTCCAGAATGTCTCACTTTCCAGAACTGACACTGTCTGGGCTTCCCAGCCTGCCAGCTTCCTTCCTTGACCCAGAGCAAGGCAGAGGCTTGGAGCCCCGCCTCAGGAGGGAAGACACAGAATCCCTTTGGTATCACAAGGCCCTTTTTTCCCCTCCTAAAATTGGGAGGCCTGGCCGGATGGAAATCACAGACTGAAGGATTCCAGGCTGACCTGGGAGACAGAAACATTCCACATCCGATAGCTGAGGGAGAGGGTAGCTTTCTGCCCCTTTTATCAATTCAAGGGCCAGGTTTTGATCCCAGAAGCAGAGGCTGCTTGGCAAAGGCTGGTGCCAGTCTGCCATTTCTTTTTCTACGCTGCCTAAGGAGCAGATGAAGGCCAACAGGGATGTGCTCAGTTGCAAAGAAGATCCTCAAAGAAGCAAAGGAAGATTGCACTTTGCTCTTAAGGAATCAAAAGTAAAAATGCTAACATGATTTGGTGTGCAACTGAGTTGATGGAATTCTGGAAGGAGTAGTTTAAGAGGTTTGTATGGGGATGTTAATGATATACAGAACATGTCACTTAATGTTAATGCTGTAATGCTAATACAGATAATCCTCCACTTACAACAGTTCGCTTAGTGATGGTTCAAAGTTACAACAGCACGGAAAAAAAGTGATTTATGACCATTTTTCACCATTGCAACATCCCCAGGGTCACATTACTTGCATTCGGATGCTTGATAATTGACTCATATTTATGACAGTTTGCAGTATCCAGGGATCATGTGATCCCCTTTTGATCACCTGACAAGCAAAGTCAATGGGGAAGCCAGATTCAGTTAACAATTGTGTTGCTAATTGAATAACTGCAGTGATTACTTAACATAGGCATGTGGCAATAAAAGTCATAAAATGGGGCAAAACTCACTTAACCAATTTCTCACTTAGCAACATAAAGTTTGGGCTCAATTGTGGTCATAACTGAGGACTACCTGTATCAGTATTCAAGAAACATGAACAAGAAGCAAGAAATAGTAGAAAGTGGATAAGTTGAAAGGCTACAGGGGCAGATGACATAACTAGAAGAACCTTGAAATGTTGATGTAGTTTACTTATGTGCAACTTGTTTAATGTTTAACACATTTGTGACTGTCCAATTGTGCCCTTTACAAAAGGAAAGCCAGTAAGGGTGAATGCAGAAACTACAGGGGGGTTAATTTGTTAAGTGGGAAGGAGCTGACTGAATTCTGAGAAAAAGGCATCAATGAGCAAAACCTATTAAGTACAGGGTAGATTTAGCACAGTTGTTGAAAGTATTTATGGATGCATGTATGGGAGGAGATTACATGATGTGGGTTGGAAATATGAAATGTTCATGGACTTTTGCTTGCAGATGAGGCTGTTTTGCTGATTAAGAATCGGAATTATTCCCAGCAGACTTTGGGCTATGTAATGAGATAAGGATTGTGGATCTGAAAATTAATATATTAAAGTCCAAGGCAGTTTCAGAGTGGAGATTTGGAAAGTTATATATACATGGCAGAAATGCTTCAGTACAGTATATACTGATGATGCGAAAATAAGAAATTTTAAGATATGAAATGCCTATTGCAAAATGGTGGGCAGTGTGTGGTTGCTGCAAGGGAGGGGCATCAAGAAAAGTGGAAATGGCTGCCTAAATTGAATGCAGAAAGAACGGAGAGAGCATAGCAAAAACCAGAAGTGTTAAAGGAATACAAAAGGGAATAATCCATACCAAGGAAGTAAAGGGAGATGGGGAATTGGAGGTGCTGAGGTAATGGATGATCTTAGCTTTTTTATTGACACTTTTCAATGGTGCATAAATACGGTTTATTTCTCTGGGCCGATTGAGAGCCGATTTCTCTGAATGCCAGTTTTGGATTTAACTTGGATTGAGCTGTGAGCTAAGATGATTACAGTTTCCCAGTTGCAACTAAAGTTGAATCTGTCCCTGTGTTGTGACACGAAGGAGTTTTCATCGACACCAACTAGCAGTCAGAAAACTCCTTCATCTCACACCATATAGACAGACTCAACCATACTTTCAGACAAATCAGACATCAATAGACATATGTTAACAAAGAGAGATTATCTGTGATGTATAAAGTCTCTAACTACTGTTGAAAATGTGAAGAGTATGAAAGGACATGTTTACCATGTGAACTTGTGAAAAAGCAAAAAAAATAAATAAATACTGGATGCAAATACAAAATGCAGACAATTTTAAAAATTAATATTTAGTGGAAACTCAAATTTTCCTCATTGGGACTGATAGAGAGCCAATTAGAAAAGACTCGGGGAAGATTAACTGCAATAAGGCTATTATGTGCACCAAGATGGGGAAAAGGCAGACTAAAAGGAAGAGAGGATCGTAAAGATGGAGAAATGCGGAAATGGCTAAATTGACTTCTTTGGTTAGAGAAGGAGTCACGGCTACATTTACCAAAGGCTGGAAACCCTTTATAGACTTTTCACTGAAAATGTATGAAAATGAACTGGTGATTAAGACGGGCTTTATATGGGAAGAAGGGAAGGACATCCAGACAAGACCATCTCTCTCTATAACTGCTGCAAAGACAATCAAAAGTCAATTCTTTAAATCTTTCTTTCTCTTTCTCTCTTTTTCTTTCTTTCTTTCTTTCTTTTCCTTCCTTCCTTCCTTCCTTCCTTCCTTCCTTCCTTCCTTCCTTCCTTTTTAAATCAATAGTGTTCACTTTTTCTGTTTTTTTCTTTCCTATCTTTTTATATCTTTTCCATATATATATAACTTTTCTGTACTGTTTGATTTTGTAAACTACTTTTTCAAACAAACAAAAAGGCAAGGAAATAATGAAGTCTGCCCTGGAGGGTGAGGCCAAGCCGAGGAGGGAAGGGGGGTCAGGCAAGATCAGGCACCAAAGCTCCTTGCTTTCCAATAGAGGTGTGTGGGGCGGGGGAGGGGGGGAGGCTGCCATTGTGGCAGAGGCCACAAACAGGCATCGGGAGGGGCTGGAGGGGGAGCTGATGATGTCACTCTATTTGGGAAGGCCTCCGTTCCTCCTGTGTAACTATAGGAACAGGTTTTAGGCGCAGAACTCACCATTTGATGAAGTGAACTCGCTTGTTTCCCTGCAGGACCACAAATCCAAACGGGGTGAAGGCCAGAAAAGCAGCATTTCCGGACACGTCCTGCAACAGACCAGGAGCTGCTCACCGAGCAATGCCATGGTTGAAGGCAAACTCAGCACATGGTGGAGCTGGCCATAGTGCAGCCTCTTTGGCCACCAGGACTCTGACCTGGATGCCTGTGTTGAACAGCGAGGCTCCGCAGCTCTCGAACCCTGGACATCGCTCCCCTCCCACTTGGGGAGGCAGCTGCCCGGAGCTTCCGGGAGCCCATCCAGCATTCGGCCGTTGATCCAGAGGGGCCTCTTGCATGCCCTGCCTGGAGGCATCAGAGCCCTCTTCTTCAAGCCACCTGCACTGCTTTATTTCTGGGTAGGGCCAGCATGCGTGGCTGCAGGTATGAAGCCATACGTGGGCCCGGAAAAAGGGACTGTCAGCCCTTCAAGGTAGAGCAGACAGGGAGACCAAAGTCACACATGCAAACGTTACTTTTCTTTAAGGTTACAGTAACAGAATCCTCCAAGACTGAATATGTGCCCCCCCTCCCCCCACTTATCTTTTGAGATGCTTTCTCAAATTCCCCTTCTGCCTTGGTCCCAAATTTCTTTTCTCTGAGCATCACCTTGGCTGCTGCCCTTCCTTCTGTTTCTCAAGGTTGCTCCTACTGGGACCTGAGAAAGTGTCCAAAATAACTTTGTACCTTAAAAGTAAATTTCAACTTGAACTGGAAACCATTCTTAGACTAGGATCCAACCGATGGCCTGATAGCACATCTGATGTTTGGGTTCATGTATGCATAGATTCTATATTTTATAAGATACCCAAATTAAAACAAATTCTAATAATACAGACTGAGCTATACCCCCTCTGCAGGGAGGCTGGGGCCATTTGATTGGCCTGCCCCCCCCCCCCCCGGTGACTAATGGACCCAATGGGGTTCCAAAGAAAGCTGGGAGAAATCCTGCTGATCTGCGACTTCATCCTGCAGAGGCCCCGGCAGCTGCCTGGAACAGGGAATCTGCTGGGCCCTCAATAGGATCCTGCTTGTGCGGTCTCTCCTGGCCCATCAGCCCCGTTTCTCCACAAGGTTCATGGAGGAGTTGAAAAGACGCCCATTTTCCTCCCACTGGAAGAAAATGAAGAACGAGCTCGACTGGACACGAGTTAAAGCCCCTACTAATGTTCATCTTGTGGTAGGAGGGGTGGCCAAGTGCCACAACTTCTCTGTCCTTATGGCATCCACGGAAAGCCACCCAGCAGCCCTGTTTAGGGTCACTCAGACCCTCCTTGGAAAGGCTGGCCCAGAGATCCATCTACAGGGCCAAGCGGAGAAATTTTCCAGGCACCTGGAGGATGAAATTGCTCAGATTCATTCCCAGTGTGGTGCACGTCCTGTGGAGATGCCCTGGGAACAGACTTACCCAGTTATCTGGGAACGGTTTGGTTCTGTTGAGGAAGTGGACCCTGCAGAATGCAAATGCCAGCACTTGTGTGTTAGCTCTGTGCCCCACTTGGCTGGTTAAGGCTGCCCAGGAGGCATCGTATGGTGGGTCCAAGCAGTGGTGAACTTGTTGGAGAGGGTGATCCCAGCTCTTTTCGGAGAGGCACCATTGCTGGAGTCTCTCCGAAGCAAAGAAGCCATTGCTGGAGCTGACCACTCTGGACAATTTCTGTCCAGTCTCTACATCCTCTTTTTAAGGAAGACAATTGAGAAGTTGGTGGCATTGCAATTACAGGAGATCCTGGAGGAAATGGAAGGTTGGGATCCTTTTCCATCAGGTTTCAGGGCCAGATATGGGACCAAAACTACATTGGCCCACTCTATGGATGGATTCCAGAAGGAGGTGGTACATCCATCCTTGCACTTCTTGACCTCCTGGAAGCTCTCCATGCTATTAACCATGGTATCCTTTTGGGTCACCTTAAGGAGTTGGGTGGCCCAGTTTTGTGATGGTTCACCTCCTTCCTCCAAGGCCGGTCCCAGGAGGTCCAGCTCACAGCCCCTGCTTTGTGTGGGTGCCACAGGGCTCGGGGCTTTCTCTGCTCCTTTTGAACACCTACATGGAACCGCTGGGCGAGACCATCCATCACTACAAAGGAGCAGGCAGTTCCTTTACCTTTGCCAACTAATTTTACGGAGTTTAATTATTCTTGCCTCCTTAAACTTCTTTAAACTTTTAAATTTTATAAAATTGCACCTCTAACTTTTTAATTTTTGTATACTGTTTTATTTTTATTTATTTTTATTTTTTAAGAACAAAAACAAACATAAAAACATGTTTTATGTTTTGATGCTTTTCCAGAGTCCCTCTTATTCAATATTCAGAAGGAGACGCCGCTGCCTGAAGTGGGCCCCGAAAGCCAAAGAAAGGATTGGGGAAGGTTCATTGGGCACAAAGCCCATCAAGAGGTGGCATCTGGGGTGGCACCGCCTGCTGCAGGAATGCCTGGCTTCAACCCAGAGTCTCCACACTGGGGAGGGTCTGAAAGCAACATGGAGGACAAAACTTTGTTTGACTGGGTTGGGCTGGGCAGGAGTCCACTCAGAGATCCCAGGCAATAAGAAGTTGAAAAAAGGCAGTAGCAAACCAGTTCTCTTCTGCTGCCAAATAAAGGGACAGGAATGTAGCCGTGACGGCTCCAGGAGTCCCTCTCATGCTGAACCCCATGTGACGGGCTGATCCGCGAGCTGCACTGGCTGCCGGTTTGCTTCCGGGTGCACTTCAAAGTGTTGGTCATTACCTTTAAAGCCCTGGAGGGGATGGGTCCAGTTCCCTGAGGAGCCATCTCATCCCAATGGGACAGGCCTGTCCCACCCGCACTGGCAGAGGAGGCACACTATGGGGCCTTTCCTGCCGTGGCTCCTGCCCTTTGGAGCATTTGCCCCCACATACAGACCCCTCGGGGTCAGATCTGCTCCCACCCCCCTGACCTTCCATAAAGGCTCAAAAACCTGTCTCTGCCAGTTGGTTTGGGGGCCCCATGAGGAGTATCACGCTGGAGGTGGTTGGTGGACTAATGACAGATCCCACCTCACTCCCTACACGCCCCTCCTCCCTCCCCAACTTTTTACCAGAATTTATAATTTTATTGTTACTGGGTGTGTCTGTGTGCAGTGTGCATGTGCATAGTTTTATTGCTTTTGACCTTGTAAGCTCGCATTGTGGCAAACTGGGTGGCAAATAGATTTAATAAATAAGTAAATAAATAAACTTCATCGTTGATTTGGAACACAAACCATAAGGCAGCAGCCTGAGGACTTGTCCTTGGTAACTGCTGAGGTCTCTGCCATAGTTGGGTTGAGTGGTTGTCCCCTGCCAGCTGCTGGATGGAAGGCAAAGCAGAGGGGGAAAGAGAGGGGGAGAGAGAGAAAGAGGAAGGAAGGAAGGAAGGAAGAAAAAGAAAGAGAGAGGAAGGAAGGAAGGAAGGAAGGAAGGAAGGAAGGAAGGAAGGAAGGAAGGAAGAAAAAGAGAGAGGAAGGAAGGAAGGAAGGAAGAAAAAGAAAGAGAGAGAGGAAGGAAGGAAGGGCTGCCTAGCATTTTCACAGTTGGATCCTGCCCAAGTCTGAGTTTCAAGTAATCAGTGCTCACCAGCCTTAAATTATGGTTGTGTTGCATAAATTATATGTTTAAGTAAGTGGTTTGAAAATTGGAACGAATGAAGACAATGCCAAAGACGACAACAATTAAGGCCCAGAATGAGGCCTCGCTGTAGTAGAAGTGTCTGCCCCTCATCCCTGCCCTCCATTTTGGGAAGGAAGGATTTTGCCACCCACCGCACCCGCATCCCTTTCTCATCACAGAGTTCTTAAACTCCTATTTTATTTCTAAGTGTGGGCTGCGTTATTCCATGGCAAGGGAACTGCCACTTGCCATGCAAAGCAACGGTCCAGCAGGCAGGAATCCCATTGGGAGAGATGGCTCTGGGCATGTGACATAGGTAGCTCTCTGAACCGGGAGCTGCTGTGTGGCACACAAGGAAGCCTCACATCACCAAGGTGCAGGTTGTCCTTCCTGACATTGACTTAAATATTAAAGACACCGCAAGAGTCAATCCAGCTGATCTGACAAATATCTTTCTGCTGCAGATCCTCCTTAAACTGCTTTTGCTGCAGAATTTTCTTTCAAATGTTTTGATTTGCTGTTAGCATTTAAATGCAGCTGTGTCCATTTCTCTCTACTCACTTTTAACAAAGGGGGAGGTGGCAGTGTTGCTTCCAGACCCCAGCAGATTGCTGTCAATCAGCAATTTAAATCTGGCTCAACAGGGGAGCCCTACAAAACCAGTGGGGCAGCAGGAAAGGGTGAAGGTGTGCTGGGGGGGGGGGCAGTGTGGAGAGGAGGTCAGGGGCTGCCTGTCTTCCACGGCTATTTAATAACCCTTTCAGGGGGGATTCGGCCTCTCCCAGGAGGAGGACTTCGTGGCCGATGCCATGGCTGGCAAGGGCAACCACTGCCCCATTAATTGCTGCCCGTAAATGCCCAGGCCCTCAGTGCAGAAGAAGGAAGGTGGCTGCAGTCAGGGAGAGGATGGGGGCCCACTGTGTACCTTGCAGGGATGTGGGTCCACTCCATACGTCTCCAAGGTCTGCGCTTTCCTGAGAAAGTTCAGCTCTGCTGTCGCGGGGGTCTGCCCACTGGAAGAGAAGAGGGGGAAGGGCATCAGCAGCTCTAAGCCCCGCCTGAAAAGGGCAGTGGGGCAGCCTGGCTGCAGGCCCCGAGCAGAGCCACCACAGCTTGGCTGCCTTTGAAAGCCGCAACTACACAAGGGTGTGCATGGGGAGAGGCACCGGCAGACAGGGGCTCTGCCACCTGGGGCCCAGGGAAGCAGCCCGGTGGCACTTCAGCAGCTCTGTGGGCAGCTTGTTTTATGCTGATGCCAACTTTGTGTGCCTAATTTGGTGGTATTGATGGTTTCATTTTACATTATTCATTGGTCCTGCTTTCCTAGCCGAGCGAGAGAGCTGTCAGGGTGAAAGGCGACCTTAAATATTCTGACAAAATGCTAATACAGTAAATAGCTAGAAGTGCTTAAATATGTGATTTCTTAAGATGCTTCTTGAATCATGTGAAATGCAACCTTCTTGCACAGTAATATAACACAACAGATAACAACGCAGTGGAGAGAAGGAAGATGGGGAGGAGGAGGAGGAGGAGGAGGAGGAGGAGGAGGACGTCCCAATCCTCTCGCATCTGCCTGAGCAAACTGGGGGAGCGATTTTCCCCAGCAGGGAGGGACTTGGAAGGCAGAATGTCACCTGCCAAATGGGGTAATACTTAAGAGATCTTCAGGCCCAGCTTGGCTGAATTGTTGCAAACTAATTCTTAAATTTTCAGTGCAATGTAATGAAAACTGCAATGTAATATTGGAATTATATGGTATTAAATTGCACTATGGCTGAATTTGCACCTGCTGGACCAGGCCATTTGTATTTCAAAGGGGCTGTTTCTCCCCAGGTGTTCTCCTTAGCTGGCTTTTCCCCACCCCACAGATGCTTCCACCCATTCACCAGTCTTGCCCTGTTCTGTGTTCTCCTTCCCTGGATCAAGCGATGCCCGGAAGTGATACATAGCGGCTCTGCCTTTTATTAGTTAGACCATCTTCTGGCCTGACCCCAGAAGTGTTACAGAACTAAAGTAAGCCTTGGTTTTAGCCGCTCCTTGTTCTAGGGATGTCCTCATTGTCATTGGCCATTGGCATCCTTCAGTCTCAAGAGACTCTGGTATCGTGCTCTGGAAAGAGGTCCTAAAACAGCATCTAGTGTGACTGAAAAGGCCAATTCAAGAGTGGCAATCAATCCCTTCCACACTGAGGGCAGATTCATTCTGTCCCCTGCCCAGCCCCAGATTTCGCTGGTTCCGGGACTGCCTCTTTGCCTCAGCCTGCCGAGCAAGTGTCTCTTCGAATCGGAGAAGGCCTTGCTGCGTCTTTAGCCTCCAAGCTGAACAATCGGAGGTCAAGGTTTCCCAGTTGTTAATGTCCATTCCCAGGGCCTCTAGGTCCCTCTTGCAGATATCTTATATCGCAGCTGTGGTTTCCCTCTGAGGCGCTTTCCCTGCACTAATTCTCCATACATCTAGGGATGCCCTAAAGCCAGGAAAAATAGTTGGGGCTACTAAATCATGTTTTGTTTTGTTGAAAGGCGTCTCCCAGGCTGCCTTCCAGTCCTCTGAGGAGCCAGAAGGAAACAGGGTGACCATGTCTCTTGGGTGCAGCTTTAAAACCAACCATCCCTCTTGTTGGGAAGGCCAGTCCCATCAGCTGACCACAAAGCAGAGTTGATCCATCTGTAGGGCAGCTTCACCCTTGTGATCAAGTACTGGGCAATCAAGGTCTCATCTCTTCTGCTCTGGCAAATGAACAAGGCCACCGTGAAAAGGGCAAAAGCCAAAGTCAAAAAAATCTCTCCTGAGCAGCTCCAGGCACACATTTCCCCGGCCTTTCATGACGGCTCTTGTTCTAAGGGCATCCGAATCCTCCCCCCACCCCCACCCCACCTCACCCCACCAGTGCTGAGCTGGATCATTGCTCCCGACTCAGCCAAGACTTGCTACAGGGGACTTCAGGAAGCACTTTTGCACACTCTAGGAGACAAATGAAGACGGAACAGCTACCAAGAGAGTCACCTGAGCTCAATTTTATGGATCTCAGCAATTTTCCTCTCCAATTTTTCAGAGTGTTTGGGGAAAAACTGGAACTTGGAACTGTATCCCTCTGGGTGTTTTCCAGGGTCATAGTCACCAATTTCGGCTGAAAGAAAGAAGAGAAATCACCAATAATTATTGACTTTGGCAAATGTAAGCAAAGGGGATCCTTGGTGGGTCCATTTGGGGCTGTTGTTTTAGAAATATCCTCTTAATAATACATTCACCAGGAAGCTGATGTTTATTTGCAGGATCTCTTTCAGCCCCAGAGGGATTGCCAGAAAAAGGCAAACATGTCCCCTTCTCCTCCTTAAACTATTTTCTCTGGGAAGAAAATGAGTGGAGCGGTGGAAAAAAATGGGTTGAGGTGCAAGTAAAAGCCCACTGAAGAGATCCTTCCCCCCAACCTAGGGGCAAAAGGGCTTAAAGGCAGCCCAGCTTAGCTGTGCTGCTGGAGGGCAGCTTGCAAGGAAGCCATGGTGCCCCCCCCTTCCTCCCCCCCAAAGGTCTTCTTCTGAAGCCCTACCTACCTTGGAGGATGTAGGCGGCCAGCAGAGCAGCGTCCGAGGTCTTGCACAGGAGGCGCCCGTGATACAGATCTCGTTTGATCTGCAAGAAGACGAGATACCTGTCAGGGGAACCAGAGCGAGAAGGATGAGTGCCTTCCTTCCTGCACCTTCTGCAGAAGCCACTCGGGGCCTTCCTAAATCCTTTCTGGGCCTCTTCCGGTGGCCGGTCCTCACCAAGCTTCTCCCTCCCAGATGGATCCGAAGAGGCTTTGTTCCAAAATGCCCGGGCAAGGAAGGCTGTTTCTGACCCCCCTGATCCCTGCCAGGGAGCCAGTCCGGAGGAGAGCTTTTCCACGCCTCTGAACCCAATGCCTCAGCCAGCCCTTTCATCTGTACAGCTAAATGCTGCTCTTCTTAACTATTGCACTATTGCAACCGCTGGGCTGGGACAGTTGGGTTGAAGACAGCAGAAGACCACACAAGTTATGATCCAAGGGGGAGATAATGAGCAGGGAAAAGCCTGGAATGGGCATATCATCTAAGGAGGCCCCCAAGGGATGGACTAGATGACAGCTGCAAAAATGGAAGATCCACTACTTCTGCTTTTGACGCCATCTCAGCAGCCCTTGAGAAGACAGCCCAACCTGAAACCACCACGGTATCTAGTAGAAAGGGGAGATTGACCACCTAACCGGTTCCAAAGTCCTAATGGAAAGTTCCTTTCTCCTCTATAAACAAGCCAACCTCCATAGTTTCCAGCAGGAAACTCAGAAGCAGAACCTGACCCTCCCTGGAAGGTGTTGCTGGCAAAGCACGTCCCTAAAGGCAGCCCTGCTGGAAAGGAACATCCAGTTTCTTTTCCTTTTAGATGTCCTTGCTGTCATCTCTTCCTCCTTTCTCTCATTCCCCATTGAGGTATCAGAGCAACAAGCAAAGCCAAGTGCCTCCACTGCTCTCAGGCTCCCCCCACCCCACCCCATCAGCTTTTCCTATGACCAGCCCAAAGTGGGACAAGGCCTCTCCCTGTCTTACCTGGTGATCTCCTCTTTCAGAGCAGCTGGGTCGGTGGGGTAGAACTTCACTCGGAAGCACATGGTGAATGGGGGCTGAGCTGCAGAAGAGAAAAAGATCTCAGATGGGCTGGGGAGTCTACAGGAACCCATCAGCCCCAGGGGAGCCTTCACCCGCCTGGTGCATCTCCAATCTGACTTCATCCAGAACAAAAAGAGGATTTGTGTCTTGGAAAGGAAAAATTGAAAACTGCTCATCAGAAACTGGAGAATATCATGTGACAAGAAGAAGGAAGTCACGTCTAGGAACAGACACAGATCTTATTTGTAGCTCAGCTACAAATCCAGCTAGGATCCATTTGGAAAAGTCAGCACTTCTCTCAGCTCAGTGGATCCCATCAAGTCAAGAACAATGAGAGGAACCAGATTCCTCTATTTAAGCACAAGACCACTAATGCACCATGTTCACAGAGGTTCAGACGGCACCATGGAAGCTTAGATTCCAGATGTGTGAGTGGGAGATCCCCCATAACCAGCACAGACCCCCACCGGCAGAGTAGAAGCAAGAAGGTGTCACATCTCCCATTTCCCTCTTCACTACAGTGAAGTTTCCAAATCTTGCTACTGGCTGTGACCCTCTGAATGAGATCACCAAAATGGCCTCTAAATCTCCTGAAGAAGTTCTGATACTTGCCAGTATCAGGTCATTGCCTTCCATCAATGGAATGGCCCATTTTGCTGCTAACCTCTTCAACAAGCTTAATAAAAAGCTCACCCTAGCCTGGTCAGTTGTCTCTCCTGTCCGTGAGCATCTCGCACTGAGTAAGAAAGGTTAATTGGTCCATGTCCTCTCCACACTCCTTCAGCCAGCTGCCCTGGGAGCGCACAAGGACTGGCTGTGCTGTTGTTGTCAATGTGGCTACAGCTACTGGACATTTTTCCTGACCTGCTGCAACAACTGCATCATTGTGGCTTATGAAGTATTGACCTGTCCATCCATCTGCTGCTGACGCTTGAATAAGACCTCTGCTAGCTGCTACGGAGTCATCCGTGTTCCTTGTGGATCTGTGGCCATGCTTGAGTTCTCCTCTCTTTTGGGGGGAGTAAGAGTCTGGCAAGATTTATGTCAGGTGTAGCCCAAGAACAATGTAACACAATCCAGCCAAGGTTTATTTGCTTCCACTATATAGACAGAATCTTGCCAGACTAAAGCTAGAGTACTCTAGCCCTAATGGATATACTCTGGGGGATTTTTAGGTAATGGCTATCCTAATTCTCTTCCTCTGCCTCCTATCCAGCTCTGGACTGCCTCTTGTCTCCCCCACCCACACCCAGCATGGACTTCCTCCCTCTTTGGAAACTGCTGTAGTCCACTGTAGTCCATCCCACCACCTCTCCCTTCAGAGATCCAGACCCTCACACATTGCCAAGGTAGAGGCATGCCAGCTCATTGAAGAGATCATGAAGATAAATACTTACATCGCATTTGCTTCACAATAGACTTTGTGAATTCCAGCCAGTGCTGAAGCGAAGAAAAGAGAGAGATTCAAAAGCTAGCAAAGAGAGGGTGGCTGCACTGTCTTTTTTCCCCCCTCCCCACAAAACCTGACTTCAGTTATAAAATTGCACTAGCTACAAAGCGGTTGGGGATGAGCAGGAGCTGTGCAGCGATCTTGTAGAGATATTTGGGGTAACTTGTTTTCAAAAGACTACAATCCTGATCTTTGCAATGCGAGCAAGATTTGTGGCTGTAAATCACGGGGCACCCAATCAAGCAAGTGATGGGCTTTCAACATTTGGGATGGTTTTCTCCACACCTGCCTACTTTGCCTCAGAAGCTCAGCATAGGACAGTCCCTTTCTTAGGTCCTTGGGATCCCAGGGGGGTGGTTTTTCTGTCCGGCCTGCAGCGTCCCAAGGCTGGGCCCTTTTGCTGGTAATGCAGCCCCAGGGTGTGTCCTGGCCAACTTCCTAACAACTGCACTCCGGGCTCCCTGCTGGGTCCCCTTGGAGCAGGTGCTGTGCCCGAGGAGGGCAAGGCTGGCTCTGGGCTCACAGCCTCCGGGTGAGATTCCCCTCTGTAGGGAACGCAGCAGTCTGGGTGGTGCAATTGGCATCCTTGGGATTTCTCCCCCCTCGTCTCGTTGGGCAGGCAAGTGCTGGGCCCAGAGCGGCTGGAGGGCACCACAGCTTCCTTTGGTTGGCTTTTTTTGGCCTTTCATAAACTTTTAAAAGGGGGATTCGTTCAGAGAGTTCTGGAGTGCCAAGAGTTTTTCTTGCAGGTTGTGTGTGTGCTGCTCTTTGATTTTAACGGCTTCACCATGCCAATTCTTCTCTACGGAGGCTACCTTGCACTGTTTCCTATCACAATATTGTGGGCCACCAAGAGCCTTGAATTGCACTGCTACAAATCCCGTCTGCACTGAAAGTGCTGGACTCTGGAGGGTCTTCATGGGCAGCAGAGCTTCCATCTGAGTGAGAAAGGCTGCTCTCTCGGTCCAGGTTAAGCACACACACACACACACACACACACACATCCAGAGCCCCTTCTCTGTCCTTGGACTTCGCTTAGCAGGCCACGTCTACCAAGCATCTGCATTGGATGGAGATGTTGCAAACGCTCTTAATTCCCCATTATTCCCAAACTGGCCCTCTGCTCCCTACTCTAAGATTATACACTCTTCTTAATTTAGGAAGGTACAGAAGATCGTAAGCTCATGGATCAGGCAAGGACCATTCCTGTTGACTGATCTTGTGATGGTAACCCTAAGCTGGTCCTTCAGGTCTTCCCACAATGTACCCACAGCTGCTGTAACTGAGCCAGCCCCCCACCCCCAGCTGCTGGGGCCCCCTTCTCTTTTCTTCTATTTTTCCAGCATTAGAGACTTCCCCAGAGAACTAGATCTTTGCGTAATGCATCCAAAATAGAATTAAGAAACTATCATTATTTTCTTATATGATTTTATCTATATCCTAGACTATATTTACATAATCATGTTTATAATTTTACTATTAATAGTCACCAGAATTTCTATATATATATATATATATATATATACATATATGCCTCTTAGGGTAATCATGCTATATAGTTTTTGGGCAATTATGATAGCTCTCAGATGTCGGTTCCATCTTCCTCCTTCTTACAGGTTCGACTGCTGTTATTGGAGGAGCTGCGACTGTCCCCTCAGGCAGCGCAATGTCTCTGCATCCACCACCTAGGATGAAGGCAGGACCCCCAGCCTTGTGGGAACCAAAAGAGGGATGGACTGGGCAGGGCAGGGCAGGGAGTTTGCCTCTTGGTCACCTGCTCTCCGGAGCACCCAGGGACAGCTTCCCAAGGTCTTTGCTTATTCCGATCCAGGAGTTGAGAGACAAATCCAGGAAGGCGCAATGAGAGATTCCGAGGGGCACCTGATCAAAGCAGCTCCTGCCAGGACAAGGCAGGCTCAGGCTCTGCCTGGCTCCCTTCTTTTGACTCCCAGCACTTTAGCAGAGAGAGAGAGAGAGAGAAAAGAGGGGGGGGTGCCCTGAGTCTGTTGCTCTGGTTCTCAGAAGAATGGGGGTGGGAGATTCAATTTTTCCAGTCTGAACGGTGCTCCAGAAAGCATTGAGAAGAGATAGAATTTCATTTAATTTGCAATTAAATCAGATTAATTTCAAATATACTCTATGCACGCATAACCATACAATATCTACTAACTTGGGCCTTGGTGGTGCAATGGTTAGAATGCAGTACTGCAGGCTACTTCTGCTGACTGCTGGCTGACTGCAATTTGGCAGTTCAAATCTCACCAGGCTCAAGGTTGACTCAGCCTTCCAACCTTCCGAGGTGGGTAAAATGAGGACCCAGATTGTTGGGGGCAAGAGGCTGACTCTGTAAACGGCTTAGAGAGGGCTGTAAAGTACTGTTAAAGCAGTATATAGGTGCTATTGCTACTGGAGTCTCTGGGTATCTCATTCAAGGCATACAGGGCCACATGGGGCCTGGACTGAATATCTCTGATCTCAAACAGCGGTCAGGTATAAACCCAAAATGGGAGATAACAAGCAAGCAAAGATGCTGCAAGCAAATTTGCTGTGTAGTGAAACCAATGGGAGGCTTTTTGACTGGGGGGGGGGAGTAATGCCAGTATTTTAAGTGGGGGGGGGCAACTCTTCTCCAGTCTTCTCCCCCTCTGGAAGAACGCAGGAACAGCAGCTGAAGCCCCACCAAGCAGGAGACCCTCCACCTGCAGCATCTTTGCTGGCTTGGAGGCCGGGCACAGGGAAGGGGCTCCCCTGACCAAAAGCACAAGCCGGGACTCACCCTCTGCTTGTCGGGGTCAACAAAGCGGATCCCAAAGTAATCCTTCTCCAGGAGGTTTAAGTGATGGCACAGCAGGTCAAAGAGGAACTGGCCTTTGGCATCTCTCTGCAAAACAAGGGCTGCAATCAGTCAGGGCAGCAGCTGGAAGCAGGCAGGCTGGCTGGGAGCCTGGAGCAGGAGGGATGTCTGAAGGAGGGATCTCCTTCTAGGGATGGGCCCAGACAACGCAGCAGCCACAGCAGCAGACACAACTTTCCCAAAGGTAACACGCGTCCCCCACACAACACGGCAAGGCATCAGGAGATGAGTCCAGAGAGCCAGCAAGAGAGCCCCTTCCGAGACAGATGCAGTCTCTCTCCTCCCATTCCAGATGGTGTTGATCTTCTTCTGTGCAAAGTAGATTTTCCACCAATCACGGCCCAAAGAATGTTGGCCAGAAGCACCTCATGAATCATGAGAACCTCTGCAGAACTCGTCACCAAAGGACGAGAAAGGCAACCACTGGATAGAACCTAAGGGGGAGGTGATGTGGCCTCCCCCATTCCTCCCCCCTCTTGAATCCCTCAAACCACCTTTGGGACAACCATGACCGGATGACTGAGAATCTCCACAGACATGTCTGAAGTGAAAATTACTGAACCAGCCTTCTGGATTCTTACCCGCCATTCTCTTTGGGAAGAATCTGAGCCTTCCTGAGAAACTGGATGAGGCTCAAAGCTGTCCCTGCTTTGTCCCCAGAGCAGAAATGTCCCCCAGGGCAGGTAGCTGTCCTCTCCCTGCACCTGCCCTCCTGCTTCCCCTCCTGGCAAGTAGGCCGCTCGCCTGGCCCAGCTCAGCCCCAGAGCCTCCCTCCTCCACGGTCCTTGCCTCCACGGTCCTGAACTCTGAGGAGCTGAGATGGAGGGGCACTTGGGGGGCCACTCAAATCACCCAAAACTACTGCTAGGAGCAACCAGCAACAACAAGCTTTTCAGTTACATTCACATTCAAGATAATGTTTGCGGCTGAGGATCTGCTAACGTCTCCCCACATCGACGAACCGTGATAAAAGAGCAACTGAATCCTTCAGACAGCCTAACTGCAAACTCTTGCTTAACAACTGCTCTAAAAACAATTGAAAAATCAGATCTGGTCACATGGGTGCCTCAACTTGTGACTGTCCTGACGTACAACTAAAATTCCAGTCCCGTGAGGTCATATATCACACTACCTGTACCTTTTCAGCATTTTCAGTATCTTTTCAATGCAACTATCCTTCAAAAAGACCTCGACTATGTGTCAGATTGGTCTAACAAGTGGCAACTTCAAATCTCAACAAACAAATGCTCTGTCTTGCACATTGACAAAAAAAAAAATCAAAACATAAAATACAAATTAGATGGACATGACCTTGTAGACAACCCTCACTCTGTCAAGGACTTTGGAGTACTCATTTCTAAAGGTCTAAAGTGCCAGAGCCCACTGTAACAACATTGCCAAAAAGGCATTAAAGGTTGTTAACCTAATCTTGTGTAGCTTCTTCTCTGGTAATGTTGTACTACTAATTAGAGCATACAAAACATTTGCTAGACCAATACATCTTGAATACAGCTCATCTGTCTGGAACCCGCACTGCATATCAGACATTAATACAATTGAGAGAGTCCAGAGATATTTTACAAGAAGAGTCCTCCATTCCTCTACCTGCAATACAATACCTTATGCCACCAGACTCCAAATTTTGGGCTTAGACAACTTAGAATTACGCCGACTTCAGTCTGACCTAAGCATAGTACATAAAAGTATCTACCACAATGTCCTATCTGTCAATGACTACTTCAGCTTCAACCACAACAATACACGAGCAAATAATAGATACAAACTCAAGGTAAACCGCTCCAAACTCAATTGCAGAAAATGACTTCAGTAACAGAGTGGTCAATGTCTGGAATGCACTACCTGACTCTGTGGTTTCTTCCCAAAAACCCTCAAAACTTTAACCTTAGACTGTCTACTGTTGACCTCACCCCATTCCTAAGAGGTCTGTAAGGGGCGTGCATAAGAGGACCAGCGTGCCTATCATCCCTTTCCTAATATTCTTTTTTACTTACTCTTATACTTTTACCTGTTATCTTATATATGCTTGACAAACAAACAAACAAACTAACAAACTCCTTGAAAGTCCCTGCCAGGCTCCAAAAGCCGAAGATACACTGAGTTCCTTTCTGTCCCCGTACCCCACACGCACCCCCACAGACAGCCCAGAGTTAATAAGCCACACGACAAAACTCTTTGAAGATAAAGCTGGCAGCAACCCAGTGGCTAGCTGCCAATTCAGACTTTACTCACACAAAACAAAGATTAGACTGCCAGCATTCCGATAAAACAGGCAGAGTGTCAACAATACAAGGATTAATCCAAATGCAGTCCGATAAAGCAGGCAAAGTCCAGTAACACAGAGATCATGGAGTATTTCCAGTTTTTGCTCGTCACAAACTGAACCGGCCACCACACCCACATTTATACCCTGTGGGGTGTGGTCCAGTGACTCAGCTAATCTCTGGCACGCCTTCCCTTCTGCTGTGCACGCTTCTCCCTGCGCCTCTGTCGCGGGTCCAGCCAGCACTTATCTTCTTCATCGCTGTCCACCTGTGGCTGCGGGGACGTGCTTGGCTCTGAGCCTGTCGTTTGGCCTTCGGTGTCCTCCGGAGGCATTGCCAGAGAGGAGGGTCCTGGAGAGGGAGGCCTTGCCAACTCCTCTCCCTCACTCTCAGAGTCTGCATCTGTCAATAGCCCAGGCTCAGGCAACGGAGCCACAACAGTTCCTTTCATGTTCCTCATCTACAGACAGAAATTTTGCCAAACTGAAGCAGACTCCTTGCCCCATTAAACACAATATCTGGGAACTATTAGGGAGAAGCTTTCTTCATCCTTTTTCTCCCGCACAAACTATCTATGCAGCCCCTCCCTCCCTCCTGGGAATCCAGACTACTTTCCACCACAGTCTCTCTTCCTGCCTTGGGACTGAAAGCTCTAAACTTCCTCTCTGGGAATCAGCCCACCCTGATGGTCAGTTGCAGAAAGATTAATGAGCCAACAAATGCTGCTAGGCCCCTATGGCATTAAGGTTCCCTTGTCACCATCCTCCAGCCTCTCTGGTTGATGGCTCTCAACTGCCACCCCGGCTTCTGGCTGCCCAGCCAGAAAACTCAGCACAGAAGGTGCAGCTCAGCCTTTGCAGAGTCCTACCCCACATCAGCCTGAGTCTCGCTCACTGGGCCTCACCCTCCCTAAGAGCCTCGCTGCATTGTCAGCGGAAAAAGAACCAGGCATTTCTCAAGGGCAGCAACATCCTTGTCTCCACTTTTCCAGGACTCCTTTGTGAGCAGAAAATCTCCGGACCGCCCAATGGCTTAAACTGTGTCTCCCTCCTCTTCCTCCTTCCGGAGCCAGGATCCATGGAAACCGCTGGACTTCAGGCAGCAGGGCAGAAACAGGGGGCTCGGGGGTTTTTCCCTTTGGTTTAAATAAATGCTCTGGGTGGGGGGAACCTGAGGATGCCGAACTGCTCCTCAGACCTGCTGAGAGGGTCATTTCAGCTCAGAGCTGGGACCTCCATGGGAATCATACACAAACCAGCAGTGGGAAAGGAAGCTGAGCCCTGGGAAGCCCTGCCCAAGATTGAAACAACTGGGAAGATCAAAACATTAATGAACTTCAGTGGAGACAAATGCAAATAAATGCTGCTCTAGGATCGTAATAAAGCTTTGATTTGATTTCATTTCATTTGATTTCATTTCATTTGATCTGAAATGCCATGGCTTTGGGGCATCTAGAATTAGAGATTGTCAACAAAAGATCTGACTCAACGCAGGTCCAGAAATCTAGCAGATGCAACCGAATTTGAAGGTAGCCGCAGCAGCAGAAGGTGAATGCCAAGCAAGTCCCATCACGGCTGGCGGCTGCCCCGCCCCAGCTCCACCACCACCACCCTGATCAAGAAAGGAGGCGGTATTCTGGGAGGGAGCCAAGGGAGGCCAGAGCCACAGAGAAGGCAGAAGAGGTGGGGGGAGAAGAGAGCGGTTAGGGGGCAACCATCCTCAAAGGAAATGGACAATGGAGCAAATGCGTTTTCTGATGCTCCAGAAAGAGGATTCAAAGGAAAGGATCCAGAAGGATCCAAAAGGCAAACTAAAGATTAGGACAGAATTGCTTTCTTTAGTGTTAACTAAAAACCGGGAGACCCTAAGTTCTAGTCCTGCCTCGGCACAAGACCAACTGGGAGTCCCTCAGCTGGGGAGGGTCTCCCAGGCCTAGGATGCAGGTAAAACTTGCCAAGAAAACTGCAGGGAGAAGGCCAGGCAGTTGCCAAGAGTAGAGACTGACTGGAGGACAAACAACAACAACAAAAACAGACAATACCTTCTGAACAGACTACTTTGAAAAGGGAAAGACGTTTTTAATTTAAATAACTATTTTAAAGGAAGCCTTATCAGGGACATTATATCAGTGCATCAGTAGGATGTTATTGGCTGCCTGGATGGCCTTTTCTGCTGGCGCCTTTGTCCCTCCCACCCCCAGCAGAGTCTCTATACCTGAGGACCCTGATACTGATGGATCACCGTGGTTGTCCTAGAGCTGGTCAGTCCTCAGGGTCACCTCGCCTGAGGCTGCTCACAGGGGGCAGGAGGGAGGGGGCTGGACAAGTCCTCTTTTACAAGTTGTTGAAAAAAGCCCTTGTGTCTGCGGAAGACCTCCATCTTTATACATGTGGGATGGTGGTCGGCTTCCGCTTTCATTTTCCTTTCATGTGCAATTTTGTATTTTATAGTTTCATAATGGTTTGGTGTAGGAAGTCATGTAAAAATATATGAAAGAATAATAATCTAATTTTTGTACTTTGGCGTATCTCCCCCGTCAATCCCAGTTCTACAGTGGGGTAACAGTGGCAGAAGCAGCAGCAACAGAAATCAAATACGTATGAGCAAAATTTGATCCAAGGGAGAACACAATGAAAGTAGTTTTGTGCTGCATTTTCTGCTGAGCTCACAGCTGCAGCGTAGAAGAGTCTGCGTCTGCATCCAAAGAATCAGAATCACGGGGATAGACGGGGTCCTGGCCAAGACAAAAGTCTACATACTATCTTGGACAAGTGGCTGTTCAATCTTTCTTGAAAACCACCTCAAATGGCATTTCCTTTTATTTATATAAAGGTTAAACATTAGGGGAGCGATCAAACATCCTGGTTGATCCCCTTTAGATCACCAAAATTAGTGCCTTTAACTTGCAGTCACTCCATTCCCCCAAGAAAAGCTTTGGAAGAAACTTACTTACATGGATTGATCATCATCTGCCTAATTTAACAAGAATTTCTTGTTTTTTATTTCTTGTACATGATTTGCATACTCCCAACTCTAGATAAAGAACCCGTGTGGCCTAGTGATTAAGGCACCAGGTGAGACATAGAATATTCGAGTTGGAGGTCTTCTGTTCCAAGCCTCTGCTCAAGCAGGAGACCCTCTGCCATTTTAGACTGTCCAGTCTCTTCTTGAAAACTTCCAATGATGAAGCACCTGCAACTTTTGGAACCTGATGCACTGATAAATTGTTTTCACTGTCATACATTTCTCCTTAGTTCTAGGTTGGATCTCACTAGGGATCAGTTTTAACTTGATTCATTTAGTCCTCCACAGCCTTCAGATACCTGGTTAGAAGTTTACTAGATTTCTGCCCCGAGTGGAGTACACAATTGGGTACCATCCATGTATTTATGATGTATTATCCTGAATCTACAGATACTATAATTTCTCTCAATAGAAATAGAATAGAGTAGAGTAGAGTAGAGTAGAGTAGAGTAGAGTAGAGTAGAGTAGAGTAGAGTAGAGTAGAATAGAATAGAATAGAATAGAATAGAATAGAATAGAATAGAATAGAATAGAATAGAATAGAATAGAATAGAATAGAATTCTTTATTGGCCAAGCGTGATTGGACACACAAGGAATTTGTCTTTGGTGCATTTGCTCTCAGTGTACATAAAGAAAAATAAAATACATTCATCAAGAATCATAAGATGGTTTCATATAAATGTTAAAGAGCCTAGGAGAAAGAATGGAACAGTCCACCTGCACCTATTGAAGTCCTACTGACTGGGCCTGCTCTCTCAGGAAGGAGCAGGACCATGGAGGCAGTTCTAAAGTCCATGGACAACAGTACTGAAAGCTGCCGAGAGGCATCGTAAGGCCTTAGAGGCTGCATTTCCCCCCTTCAGTTCCCAATGCAGTCTCCTAAGAGTGGCAGTTTATGTCCCATGCCCAGGCTTGAACTTTGACCTGAAGGGGTCTGGTGCCCCAAACGAGATTGCTGGGGGTCAATCATGTCCAGCACTTTTATTATCTCTGTCCAGAGATCACAGAGCCTGCCTCTTCACTGAGAAAATCTCCAACTGCCTCCTGGAAACCAACCGGATCCATTAATCACAAGGGTGGAAGCATCCTAATTGGCCTGCCAGCCCTGGCTGGTAGAGGTGACAACCTGAACACAGCAAAGAATTTAACAGTAAGGTCCTCCATATTCAGTCAGGTAAGCCACCAAGTGAAGGCGAGATGGAATACATGACAACCTGAATGAGTGGGGCAGATGGGGCAGACCCAAGATCTTGCATTCCCGAGCTTGCCCAGAACCTTTCCCCTGGAGGTACCGAAGTCCTCTGGCATGAAAACCTGGGGAGGCTCCGACAGCCTTAGAACTCAGGAAGAACTCGGAAAGAAGTCCTGCTGCAGGATGGGGAAGCTCTTCTTTCCATTGCAAGGTTGAAAGACCCTCTGCAGAATTTTCTGCAGCCAACGGACCCTCGGATTGTCCAAGTTTCCTTTTTCATATAGACTGAATAAAATGTCGCTTGATGGCCTTATTGGCAAGGGGAATTGCATTAATATTTTTGAGTACAACTGACCTCTGTAAAAATTAAAACATAAAATAATGAGATCCCTCAGGAGAAGGGCGATATAAAAATTTAAATAATAAATAAATAAATAAAATAGATGCTGGTTGGTGTTACTGAGGTATTTCATACACTTCTGCCAACTAAGACAGCAGGGGGGGGATCTCCCTCTGTGGAAGCCGCTCTCCCTGCCTCCCACCCAGGTCTGCCAGACCCACCCTCCTGACCCAACTGTGGCAGCCTTGCCAGGCACTGAGCCCCAAAGAGAGCCAGGCAGCACAGAGCAAACCCAGCTTTGCAGAGATTTCAGCAGCTGATGGGAGCCATGCCAGATCCAGAACGCCTGGCCTCGGCATCCATAATCTCTGTGTCTTGTCTGCCTTTTAAATACTCTCAGGACATCCCAGGATATTTACAGCTCCAAAGTTAACAAGCAAAGCCAAGCCTCCTTTTGATTTCTATTTAATTCAAACCAAGAATGCTGATTTCCCCCTTCTGTTGTGTGTATGAGCAACTCCTGCTTAATCCAAGTGAATCTCTAAGAGCAAAGATAGTAACTAAAAAGAAAAAGGTTATGAGAAAGAAAAACCAATCTGAAAAGCTGAGATTAAAAGTTCTCTGCTGCCTAGGAGACCCTTTGTCTTGTGCCGTCACTTGTAGGCAATGGCTATCAAGTGGGACACCCATCTTATGAATACATAAAATGGATATGAATAAAAAGGGACATTAGGACAGGGATGGTGTTTGTGTGGTTTTTATTTCATTCCACACCCAATCAGAAATTCAAAGGAGAATGGGATGAGACCGGCTTCTTGACTGTAATCACAGGCTGCAGTCTAACCCGACATCTGCAAGACGGAACTGCTCTACCCTTTGCTGAAAGTGACACTTTAATCTCCTCCATTACAGAATCTTCAGCCACATATTTATATAATCCTTCTGGAAAAGGATTTATGGAGGAGAAACACTTCTTCCTTAAGTCCTGAGTTAGGCTCTTATCTCTTTAAAACTGTTAGGAGTTGGCTCTGCAACCATCATCTGCAGCTAAACCAGTGGTGTAGAAGCCAAACTTTCCCTCTTCTCCTACACTTTTGGGCAAACCTGGTTGGGCAAAAGCCTAGCCCATCACTCTCTGCTTGCAGGCTCCCTAAAACTGAGCAAGTAAAGCCCAGTGAGGTAGGACTAGTACCAACAGGTAGGACAGGATCTTTTAATAACAAACGAGTGATGGAAGAATGCAATTTTAAAAGGTTAGAGGGAGGGAAGGGGAAGGGGAAGGGAAGGGAAATTTCCAGCCAGATGAAGCAATTCGAGATGATCTGTCTTCTGTGCTTCCATCCAGGCCTCTGCAAGAGGAGCCATCTGTTTTCTCCTCTTCACATCAAAACATTCTTCACATCAAACATGCCTTAATGAGCCACAATTAAGAACAAGTATGAGACATGCTTGTGTCAGAACAAACCACTTAGCACCATTCAAATATTCATAATGAACTGAGCACAGCGGAATTCTCCACGATGCATTTTTGAAAGAAGAGCCCTCAACATACACAACTGCAGCCTCCAGATGGCCTGTGCTGAGGGGCTTCTGGGGACGCAGCGGCACCTATCAAGCTCAGCTCTATGAAAAGTGGGACCGGGAAGCCCCTGCCTGTCTCCGCCTGTGGGCTGAACACCAGGATTAACCCAGGCTGGACGCCCTTCTTCCACCCCCCAAGTTGAAAAGAGAAGGGGAAGGGAGAACTTCACCTTTGTTGGCAAGACAAGTTGCCTGAGGCCTCTGGCTCAGTGCTGACCTGGGTTTCTTTGGGATTTGGATAACATCCTTACTGCCTAAAAGAATTACTTCAATGGTGAATCCAAGAACCCTCCCCTCCACTTATGAAAAATGGCTGGGGGGGGGTGGGGGGGATTCATAGCAAATTCTATGCACCAGAACCGAAGTTACCAGAAGCGGTAAACACTTGGCAAGGACAAAGAGGAAACTGGGAACAATTGAAAAAAAACCAGTCTTGTGGCATTCACTATATTGCAGCCTCCCTGCCAGTCCGAATGTCAGACAGGGTCCAAATCTGATACACAGCCACCTGGTAAGATCCGCCACTTGGCAGGTGGGCACCAGGAGTCCCTCCCTTCCCCTCTTCTCTTTCCTGGAGAGAAAAAAAGCTTTGCCCATAATTCCTATGGCTTCAGGTCTGACTGTCTGGGGTTTCTGGGGGAAATGGAGATCTAAGCGAAGAGAAACAAGAGGAACATCTGTTTCAAGAGAAATATTTCTGGGCAAATAGGTCAATGTTTTCACTGGGAGCACCTTTTCCAGCTAATGAATGTTATTAAAAGAGAGTTTTTGTGAGCCCAGAGTGGCTGAGCTGATGGACAAGGATTTCAATTAGGTTGAGTGGGAGGGGGGAGGGGGGATATTCAGATGCAGGTTATAAATGGGGTGGATTGTAAGTATCTCATCAATCAATTAACAATTGTAGTGTGTTAAAACCACCGTGATTGTTGAGATTGCCTGAGATCAGCAACTTCTGACTCAGTGATGGAGTTAAAAAGTAGAGAGAGAATCTCAAAGGCATCTCCACCATGTCCTGCTGAGAGAGGCCCGATGCCGCCTTTTGCTCAAAAGGGCCATGGCGGATTAGCCACTTGACCAGCTGAGGAGGTGAGCTTTATTTAAGAACTGCTAGATGAAATCTGTGAGCTCCGTGGCCTGAGATGTCAGGTTTTCAAGGAAAATTAACAGCATGTTTCAGATTGAAGCCCGTCTTCAAAGAGCTTTACTCTTCTCCTTTTGCTGTACCTTCATTCTCTCAAGCCCCTAATTGTAAGATGGGCAGGTGAGCAGAGGCCATTCTATCCCCTGTACTTTGGGTGTGGTGCTGGCTGCTCCCTGTCCTCCTTTCTCCGAGCCAGGCAGAACCTGCAGCCTGTTTGAGATCCAATGGTACCTCTTTTACTCCACCATGACCCTTCCTGGATGCTGCCCACCTCACAGAGTCAAGCAAGCCCCTGTCGGGGTGACTGGACGAATCTCCAACTGCCAGGGGAGCCCCAATGCCAGTCCCTCCTTTCCCAGAACCCATCGCCCAGTGGAAGGAACAGAGGGTCAAAAGAGCATCAGGGCCTGGCAGCCTTTTCTTCCCAACCATCTTCCTTTGCTTCTCCTGGCCAGGCTTGGTAGCAAACTCTCTAGACAATGTCTTCAATATTAGAAGACGTTGGGTATGTCAGGCCAACTTGGCCTGCAGACTTGCGATCTCTAGACACACACAGCACAAACACACCCACACCCGCTCTGGCCTCCTGCTGAGCTTCTGACATAAACCCCAAGCATTGGGAGTTGCCCATTAGGACAAAGGCGGCTTTCCTTCTGAAGCCCCGCCCCCAGAGGCCTTTCTAAGGCTTTCTGCCTACAGCTGGAAACCTCCACTCCCCACTTTTTGCTTACTGAAGGCTCCTTGTCAACCAGCCAGCAAGGGGGATTCTTCAGCAGGCTGGGGTGGGGGTGGGGGGTGGGGGGGTGTCCCATGGTCCAGCTGCCCATGAAGCCCTTCCCTTCCGGCAGCTGGCGGGTATAATCAGCTCCTCCTCTCCTCCCTCAGCTTCAGTTCTCCCGTGAGGAAAAGACAAGCTAATAGCCCCAAGAATGAAGTCCCAAGAGAATAAAATGGCTGGCAACAAAGGATGCAGCAGTGACACAAACACAAGCTTTGGGGGGCGGGAGGGGAGAGGAGCAGCACACATACACCTGGGACATTATTGCTGAAACCCCAGAAAAGGTCTGGATCACAGGCAGGTTTCAAAACCTGTCGCTCCCAGTTCGCTTGTGGGCGCATGCACGCTCACACATGCACGTGAGGCTTCTGCACATGTGCAGAAGTGCCTGGCGGGTGGGCGGAGCCTTCTGCCGCAGCCGCTACCGGGGTGAACCGGTAGCAACCCACCACTGGTCTGGATGCAGCTGGGTGCCTCCCCTGGTGCCCTGGACGGGTGAGGACCGAAGCAGTCCGCCCTGCAGCTCCTCTGTCCAGGGGGAACCTTTATGTTGATTTGGTTTAACCTAAATGCAATGATGTAAGCTGCCTGCACAGAAACCTTTCTAAAAGCTGGGCGACTCCATAAAAGAAAAAAATGCCTCCTCCTCCTCGCCAGATCCTTCCCATACCATCTAAAGAAAGCATCATGGCTGGCAGCCTCCGCAACCAAGTAGGCTGGTGAGATTGTGAGCTACAAGGCCTTTTGTGCAGAGTTTTGTGATCTCTTTTTCACTCCTTCTCCCGGCCCATCCCAACCAGCAGGGCAATCTGCAATACCCACCCAGGCTGAGTCCTTCTGAGTCTCTGCACTGATTTAAAACTGTCACTGAAACCATCTTTAAGCTGTTCTTTGTCTTGCAAAGGAAAGCGTAGAATGTGCTGTTACGGGCACTTTTGTGGATGAGTGCCATTCGCACGCATAGGAATTTACCCTCTCAAGCGTGACTCTGAACAGCCCCTGCTTTTCCACTTTGCTGTCTACTAGAACCAGCCCTCCTTCTCCTGGTCAGATCCATCCAGGAAAGAGCAGGCTTAATACATCTTCCCCCTGAGACGAGCAGTTGCAATACTCATCTATTTTGAATGGTTTTTCCCATGTTGCTCCTCACCCTAATCATGCTGGAGGTTTCACAGTCCAGTGAAGTTAGCACCACTCAGAGTAAATGGTTTCATTGTCAGATCCTTCACCAGCTCCAGATTATGTACAAAGGAATGAAGGAGCTCCATTCTGTGGTGCTAAAGCAATTCTTTAAAAAAGAGCCCAAAACGGTGAAAGGGAGAGGACAACGGGGGAGGGAGTCAACAGTCCAAGAATCTGTTAGACAAGGACACAGGGAAGTCCTCCTCACCTCAAAATCACTTTCTTCGGGCATTTGTGAATGTTTTAGAACGTGCCTTTTTAACAAGAATTCTTGGGATATTATAGACAGGAAAGGACAGTCAAAGCAGTTGTGGGAGAAAGGAATCAATTGATAATGGGCGATACTGAGAGGGCAAAGCTTCTCAACTCCAATTTTATGCCTACCTTGTAGAGGGTAACGGACCCTGCAAGGGTCTTTACTCTGCCACTGGGGGAAGGAGGGATCTCAACTCAGGACAAATGAGCTAAGGAAAAAAGAACTTGGCTAATTGAAAGCAATTTAAGTCTCTATTGCCAGGTGGAATCTACCCCAGGGTACTGGAGGGAGGGAGGGAGGGAGGGAGGGAAGGAGGAAGGAAGGAAGCCCAGGGAGAGTGTCTCATCCAATAATTCAAGTCTTAGCAAACCTTCCAATTGCCTCAACTTTTCTCTTCCCGGAGAAATGCTGCATTGAGCAATTAGAAGAGATTAGAAGTTCTATTTGCGATAGGAAAATTCCATTTTCTTCTTTGCTCCAGAGGCAGGTGTCTGACTCAATTACATCTGTCTAGGATAAAGTGACATCCTTTCCTCTAATACAGTCAGAGGTGGGAGGCATGTCTTTGCTGTGGGGCAGCAGCTCTGCCATTGTTAGTGGCATTAGCAACTTCCTCCGAGCCCTTGTGCCCCTCTCTCCAAGGCTGGGACTCTGGCTGGGAGGCACCGTCATCCTTCATGGAAGGCTTGGCACGAGGTCTCAAGCGATCTGATTTCCCAACTCGGAGCCTGTTCTTGGCGGATTCTTTTTCTTGGAAAGAGCAGAGGCGGCAGAGCACCAGCCAACCCAGCGGGTGACCGGTTAGCCATTGAAGCAGGCTGGCTGAGCTCAAGTTGGGAAATGAAAACGGCGCAAGTGGAGAGAAAAACCAGAGAGCCACCAGATCCGGGTTTCCCTGCTTGACTCTCCGGAAGGAAGGAAAGAACTCATCTCAATGGTCACTTATATAAAGAGGGAACGGATAGGCAAGTGCCCTAGAGAAGGGCCCGATTCTGCTCCAGGCTTCATCTGGAGTCAGCCTGGGTGTGTGAAGTGCTATTGGACATAACGGAGATGCCTCTGGCCTACCTGGCTCCCTTGATGTGGGGGCTTCCGAGGTTGCTAAGGTCACACTGAGACCCAGAGGAGACACACACTGGGGCAATGTTTTTGGTTCCAGGAACCGAACTTTCCTGGGGAAATGCCTGGACACCATGACTCCTTGCAAGCTGGGACAATCACCCCTTCCTCCCTAACCCTTTTCTCTTCTTGTAAGTAATGGTTGCCCCATTGCCTTTGCTTTTTTGACTTGGCATGAAAGCGTTTAGGAATAAAAACTGCTTAAAAGACAGTTTCCCAGCTCAAGCATAATGCAAAAGGTACATTACTTTCTTGGGATGGTAGAAATCATGATTTGTGCTGCCTGATCAGGATAGCCGCATTTCCTACCACCTCTTCCCCTGCCATGCCGCCCATGGCTCCTTTTACCGACAATGACATGTGAGCAAAGCAAAGGCCCCCTGGCTCAGATGCCACTGTGGGCTCAGGTCAGTGGGTCTCTTCCCATCCTTGAGAAGGATGTGATAAATACTGCTAAGAATATTTAATTTATTATCTAATAGATAACAATAAATACAGTCATAGTCCCTGTGCCTTAGCCACACACCCTGATGGTCTGCTCTCCCTTACGGGGACATCCTTAAGGGCCCCCAGGGCCACGATCCCCCCCTCCTTTCATGACCAGCCATTCCCCGCATCTAGCATGACCTAGCATGAACCCCTGGCTAAGCATCTTGTCCAGAATATCTTTAATTAGTTCAAACATTTATACAGCTGCCCATCTTGTACCAAACTCTGGACCGCTCACAACCAAGAATGCCCCAGATCAGCCCAGAGAAAGGTGGGAAGCTCTTGGAAGAAGCAGGTGGATAATCCCTTGCTGCCTTTGTGTGCAAGAGAGGAGGAGAGCTGCCAAGTGAATCCTGGAGGTCCTTCTTTTTTTAGTCCCAAAGGGACTAAAAAATCTACATCTACATTCTGCATCTACATTCCCCATTCAGAACCTCAAAAAACAAGAAGAAATCTGACTCTGCTGTGGTTGGCTCTCCCTGGCAGACTCAGCAGAAAAGTGGCACATGGAGGCACAGAGCCCAGTCTTGGGCCTAGGGCTGCTGAATCACCTGGAGGTTGCTGGCCTCCAAAGGTGCATGAACCCAGACTCCCTGCATGGGAGAAGTCTTGTGCTTCAGCACTCTTTCGTACCTGAAGACCTGAGACGAACTTTGGCCGGCCTCAGCAGTGGCCCAGCAACACGTCGGAGGCCATTCGATGGAGACATGTCCTTGGCAATGGGATGTCTTTACTTTGCAGCAATCAGGATGAGCCCTTTGCCAGCCTCCTGCGATCTATCTTTCGAAGGAGAGAAAGGACGGTGGGCATCACTTCCACTCCTGGCCAGTCCATGAAATTGCACATTGCCATGTTTTGAAGCACACACAGTCACAGGCCTCTGAGAACAAGGAAGTTCAAGAAGGTTGAACTACACTGATAGATGGGATTGGTAGTATGGGATTTATTGTACACAAGCCATTTGCCAGGGCCAAGCTCGGCTCTGAATTAAGCTTGGTGTGCTGTCCTGCACACACAGACATATTCCCCAGCAATTCCCTTCACCAAAAACCCAGAACTGTCCTAATTATGTCTGGCCACAAGCAGACCAATGCTAGTCCACAGAGCAATGGCCAATGAGTCCATAAGGCACTTGAAAATTTCCCAGTCAAAGTAAGCCCACCAGACAAAATAAAATCCACACTACAAGAGAGTTCACAAGGCAAGAAAAGAGTTCACAAGGCACAATATAAGTCAAGGCATGGTGTCAATCCAACGCAAGGCAAGAATCATAGTCCCGCAGGAGAAGGGCGGTATAGAAATATAATAAAATAAAATAAAATAAAATAAAATAAAATAAATAAATAAATAAATAAATAAATAAATAAATAAATAAATAAATAAATAATAAATAAATAAATAAATAACGAATAGAAAACACACAGCTAGGAAATGAACAGTTTGTTCCCAGCATCACTTCCCTCTTTCTGCTGTGCTAAAAAGCCAGTTTCTGGTGCACCCCATCAAGAAGGGCGAGGTTTTCTCCTCACAAGTAATCTGGCTGACCTTCTCTGCTCCTGCCTTTTCTCTGCCCTACGTGTTCTTGGAACAGCAGGCAGTTCCTCTTCCTCAACACTGACTGGTTCCAGCTGCATGGAGCCTCAGGGTTGTCCTGCTGCAGCTGTGTTTGAGCCAAATCCCTCTCAGACGGCTGCTTGGAGCCATTGACCAACTCCCCTCTAGACATGCCTGGAACTGGTTCATCTTCCTCTCAGCTGACATCTGGAGAGATAATGTGAAGCATCTGGGGGAGTCATCACACTTGGAAGCAACAGGCAATATCAGAGGGAAGCCTCAGTAATCCATAGAGAGACTGCGTTGCACCTATGAATATTCTAGAGAAGATCAGAATGAGATTAACCTGTGAACACCTTGAGGGAGACACTCATTCGAGAACAGAGCACCAGATCACCAAAGGAGAATTCATGCAAAATGAGCAAAGGAGGCTAAGAACAACAGTTCTTCAGATATGGTCAAAAGAAAGAAAGCCAAAAGAACTGGGACACCAGAACATGCAGACCAGGAGCGAGTTCCAAATCCCATTGCTACTGGTTTGCTCGTGCACATGTGCGTGGCACTTCTGCACAGAAGCGTCCAGATGAGTGGGCGGAGCCTCCTGCCGCCGCTGCTACAGGTTTGACTACAGGTTTGCCCGATCCGGTGCGAACCGGTAGCAACCCACCACTGATGCAGACTCCTAGGCAATCAAGGTGAGGAGGGTCTTTACACAGCTTTGAATGGTGCGTCAGTTGCACCCATTCCTGGATCAGGCACACACACCCCGCTCAGTCTCACATGCTCTGGTCACACTCCCCCTCTCCCCCGTATAGAATGCTGTAATATGCTCCACATGGAGCTGCCTTTGAAGAGCACTTGGAAGCGTCCGTTGGTGCAAACTTCAGCAGCACAGGCAGTTATGTGCACAACTAAACCTGTGCCTGTTACCCCTCGGCTTCCCAAGGTTTCCTGGTTACCAGTTTGCTTTCAGGTTCAATTCACGATGCTGGTGATGCCCAATAAAGTCCTAGGTGGCATGTTGCCACGTCATTTGAAGAACCTCTTCTTCCCAGTTAGATCTATGCATCCCATAGGTGGGGCAGGAAGGCACGTTGCGAGTCCCACCAAGAAATGTCATCGAATGGCACCCACTGCACCTACCCTTTGGAATATCTGCCCCACCCCCACCCCAGTTGAGACTGGCCCTAACCCAGCTTTGCCCTCTGGCCTGGGGATCGGAGAGTGACAGTGCAGAGCCTATAAAACGGTTGAATCATTCCTAAATTGATTGAGTTGACCTGCTGCTTGTAGTGCTTTAAATTGCTTTCATGTCTTAAAGGCCGTAGCCTTGCTTTGCTCTGCTCAGAGCTCTTGTGCAGGTCTTTGGTGAGAAGCCTTTCCCACATCAGTCCCACTTACCACTCATCCTAGGATGCTACTTAGTAATTACTAATATTTACTTCTACTGAAGGAACAGCATTGCTTTCATAAGAAGGATACAGTAAGGACAGTACATGGGCACAGTGTAGTCAGTGACCAAATAATATCAATTAAGCTTCATGGACAATCCTTTAATATGATTATTTATTTATTTATTTATTTATTTATTTATTTATTTATTTATTTAATTAATTAATTAATTAATATCCCGCCCTTCTCCCCGAAGGGACTCAGGGAGGTGAACAGCCGAGAATTAAAATAACATAGAATATAAAAGTTAAAATAATTAAAAATAAATTAAATTAAACGGTCGCCCCAATTTAAAACCCCTAGCTATACAGTTAAAAAACTAACCCATAAAACCTATTCAGGCCAGGCCGGCTTGCTGAAATAAAAACGTCTTCAGGGCCTTACGGAAAGTGCGGAGATCCGGAATCAGCTGTATTCCGGGAGGTAGCTCGTTCCAGAGGGCGGGTGCTCCCACAGAGAAGGCTCTCCCTCTGGGGGCCGCCAGCCGACATTGCTTGACCGACGGCACCCTGAGGAGGCCCTCTCTGTGAGAGCGTATTGGACGGTGGGAGGTTATCGGTAGCAGAAGGCGGTCTCGTAAATACCCTGGCCCTAAGCCATGGTATTATACAAGCTTATGGTCAAACCACCAATGCAGAAAGAGGAGGTGGAAGATTATTTTTATGATCCAGCTTAATCTGAAGCCAACAGAACATGCAAGCGAGGTGTGTGGTTTCTGGTGGAGAACCAAGTGCCATAAGAGGAAAAACACCAGTGCGCTGTATGACTGGCCATGGCTCCTGGGCAGGGCTGGGGCTGTTGTCCTTTGTGAGTCTCTGATGGCCACTAAGGGTCCTGCCCCAGACATCACTGGCTGAGAGACCTTTTTTGTGGGATCAGAGGAGTCTGTGTGTGCATTACCTTCCTCCCTGCAGAGTAGCAGCATCTCTGCCTGTGTTCCTGGACTCACTCTGGGCTGGCAGTGGATGGTTCCTCAGGGTTATGATTTGGGGGGGCTTCAAACTTGCCCTCACGAGGCCTGGGGCCTGCATGGGGCCACAAGTGACTCAAGAGCTTCTGTCTGAAAACCTCTCTGGAGAACCCACAACTCGACAGCCTGTTTTAGATGTCAACAGCTTCGAGTCAAGATGTTCCTCCTGGTGATTAACCTAAACTTACTTCCTTGCAGTTTCTTACTCATTGGTTCTGGGTCTCTCCTTTATGTTAAAGGGGAAAAGTCACTCCTTCTTCTGTATGACTACTTCTTATTTCAGAGTTCCCCAATCTTTCCAGCTTTGCAGACTGACGGGGGGAAGGTGGGGTGGTTCATGCATGGCGGGCAAGTGCGTGCGAAGCCCCATTTGTGCGAAGGGCAGGCAAGCACACCCGCTGCCTGTGCAAAAGGAGCATGTGCCCACCCACTGTTCATGCAAATGGGGATGTGTGTGTGTGCTCGCCCACCACTTCCACAGCTCGGTTTCGAACGGCTCAAGGCCCGGAGGTGGTGGGACCCCTGTCTTATTTGATATGTCTCCCCTTAGTTTTTGAAGGGTAACCTATGCCGATTCTTTCCTTCCGAGTGCTCAATTCCACGTCCTTCATTATCTCCTTTACATCAACTTACATCTACCTGTCATTGTCCTTTTTGAAAACTGGTGCCTGGAATTGGACACAGGACTCCAAGGGGGGGGTGTCTAACGGAGCCAAAGTAAAGGGGAAGAATTTGTTTCCATGATTTGGACTCTTGTTAATGCATCCCAAGGGTGTGTTTCGCTTTTGAGAGTGGAATCCCAAGACTGGGATCCAGCCCTTTGAAGTAGGAAAACTCATGAAACAAGAACTATTTGGGTTTATGGAAAGTTCTTTATTGGGAGTAAGGTACTGTAGCAGACTCTTGAAAGCTTGTCCAAGTAATTTTCCAGCTCAGTTTATATCTAGCATAATTATAGGGGAGTTAGTCTGACTCTTTTTTCCCTTTATTTTTCTCCTCCTCTGAACTCCAAAGTATTTTCTGTAATGCTCAGACTCCCTCTATGACGTCCTCAGCATTTGCCGGACACACCAATATTTTCCAAATAGTTCCAATATTTGAGGGCGTGCCACAAAGAAGACCTATTCTCCAGAGCACCTGAAGGCAGGACAAGAAGCAGTGGATGGAAACTAATCAAGGAGAGAAGCAACCTTAGAACGAAGGAGAAATTTCCTGATAGCGAGAACAATTAGCCAGTGGGATGGAAGTTGCCTCCAGATCAGGTGCTCCAATACTGGAGGTTTTCAAGAAAAGGCTGGACAGCCGTTTGCCTGGAATGGAACAGGAGGAGGTTGGACTAGAAGACCTTCAAGGTTCCTTCCAATTCTGTTATTCTATGTTCCGTTACTGTGGCGGCTCATGTTTAAATCGTGGTCAGGAAGGAAGCCCCGGTCCTTTTCATAAGGATCACTGCCAAACGAGTTCGTCTCATACTTTTTTGCCTTCCATTTCTCCCACCCAACTTTATATTTCTTTTGATTAGATTCCATCCAATTTGTTTCAGCTCACTGCTCAAGCTTGCCTAGCCGTTTTTGAATTCTCTCTCACCTCTAGTCAGTTGAGTAGGCAGCATATATATGGCAGTCAATAAAATCAATAAATGAAAAAGCATTAAGCAATCTTCCCAGCTTTGTGATTGTCAATTTGAGAAGTGTCATTACAATTCCCCGAGTTATTGTTCAAACGTTGAACTGCACAACTCAGGGCGTTATGGTGCCCCCTGCGACTTTCCCCTCTAAGGCAGAGCCATGAATGAGCAAGCTTTCCAGATGGTCACTCAGCCAACGCCCAGTTCATCTAAGAGGAGTATCATCTAGCCCATCTCTCACTGTTGGATAAAGAATACCACAAAGACTCCAATGAAGTCTTCACTGAGATCGAATAACCCATCTCTGTAGCCCGGCCTTGGTCTGCTACATAAATACTGCTATTACCTAAGAAGCTAAGGTTAGTCTAGAAGAAGTGCTTAAGGCCGAAGACAGGCAGTCAAAAACTAAAACTATAAGAAAAAAAACAACAACAACTGAAAGCCAATTTGAAAACCTGGGAAATAGAAGATATGAATTATTTATTAAATGTCCATTCAATTTAAATTGAAACTCCACAGCCCTACATGTTAAGGGTGTTGATTGCAGAATTGTTCCTGGCAATGAGAATTGTGGAGGGCAGGATATATCACCCCCCTTCAGAAAAGTGGCCCCTGTTAATTGTAAACACCAATTGAAGCAATTCAAAGCCTGCCCTTAATCCTCAATTCAACAGCCTCCCCGGTACAGAGACCAGGCTCAGTTCCTGGGACCCCTTTTTCTAGTTTTCCGAAGAGGGGGTGATATATCCTACCCTCCCCAATTCTCAAAGATTGCCAGGAACAATTCTGCAATCAGCACCTTTAACACGTAGGGCTGTAGAGTTTCAATTTAAATTGAATGCAGCATTTAATAATAAATACATTTCTATTTCCCAGGCTTTCAAATTGGCTTTCAATTGTGTTGTATTCATATAGTTTTAGTTTTTGAATGCCTATCTTGCTGCTACCTAGTTTATTTTGTATCTGCTTTGATTATATTGTACATATTTTTGCTCAGTTAATATATTTTTGCCCAAGAGCTTCAGATATTGGATAGTGTAATATTTTTAATAAAAAAAAATAAAAATAATGAATTAAGTACATTCTCTTATACCCATTCCTTGGATGTTTATAATTCTCCTTCCTTCCTTCCTTCCTTCCTTCCTTCCTTCCTTCCTTCCTTTCCTTCCTTCCTTCATCCGTCCCTTTTCCTGCACTGTTGACTGACTATAATACAGTATTCATTCATTCCTGCATGGACACGTTCATTTCCTCCTCCTCTGGACATCATGAATTCAGCGGTAATTTTCCTACCAAGGGACCAGTCCCTTCAGCCTGTGGATGGGAATTCAGTCCAGAATAGCAACTCCTGGTGCTTTCGTCCAACTGGTCATCAAGGAAGGACAGGTTCTTGTTGAACCCGTCTTTGGGCAGAGATGGATTCCCAGCTGGCATTGCGTACCTGCAATTCCCCATTACTACCCGCCTGTTTGAAAGCCAGATCTTCGCACCCAAAAAGGCCTCAGGAGGGTCTACAAGAAACTTCCTCAAGGCTTTCACTTGGTTTCTCTCCTCTTCTGTTCCACCGCAAGCTGTTTCAGCTGGATTTCTACGCTCCAGTTCCTAGATTTCTATTTATGTCAACTGCAGTGCTCCCTCCCTCTCTGTTGCTCCCATTCCTTTTAAATAAATTATAGCCTTCTGGACTGCGTGTCCATCACGAGTGTCTTTCCTCCAAATTTCAGGGATGTCTTTGACATCATACTTGTCTTCCTGAGTTAGGCTCTCCAGTTTTCCTACTTATTTCACTTGGTCTTGAAATAGCTAAAATTTGGAGGGCTCTATTTACTGGCTACTCTCTTGTAGCTCTTTCTACGAGAAAAGGGTCAGGCCTTCCAGCTGGCATATTGGCAGAAAACCCTACAGGAACACGTCTTTGCTAGCCATCAACTGTCTTAATCCACCTGCCCAACGCAGGCAACCTTCTAGCACTGCAACTGATTGTAAGTCATAGCAATTTTGGGGACACCCAAATGAGCCTTTCGGCTGAGAGAAAGTTATTTTCAGAGGTGGGATTCAGCTGGTTCGGACCAGTTCACGTGAACTGGTTGTTAAAATTCTGTGCAGTTCGGCGAACCGACTAATCCCACCAGTGGCTGCCCCTCCCGTCCACCCCTCATTGCCCTGCCGTCCCGCGCGCCCGCCCCTCTCACAGCCACTCCTTTTTTTGCCTTGCTTGCTTTGGCTGCTTGCTTGCTTGCCTTGCTCATTTTTTGGCTCATTTTCAGCCCGTTTTTCGGACCATTTTTCAGCCTGCCTGCCTGCCTGCCTTCCTTGCCTGCCTTCACCCCAGCTGCTCTCCGGCTCCTTCCCCACTTGCCTGCCTTCGCCACTTGCCTGGTAAATTGCTGTCATGTACAGGGACAATGGGGCCAGGTGGGGGCCTTCTTCCCCTCTTTCTGGGCAGTTTTAGAAAGAAACTGGGAACTTAAAAGCCAGGCGTGCCCCACAGGCCCAGGCTCGCCTCGCCAACCCCTGCCAGCCAGGGGCTGCAAGGTTGCAGCCACCCAGATTGCCCGTCTCCCACCCGCTTGCCCTCCCGGTCAGATTGTGGGAGTCGCCTGGCCACCCAGCTGCCCCCCACCCTCTGGAACGGCAGCGGCAGGGAATACAGGATCGCCTGGCAGCAGGGAGAGAGAGGGAGAAGGGGGTGGCTGCTAGCAGAGAGGGGAGAGTGCGAGGTTGATGCTTCTGGGATGAGGGGAGCCAGGAAGCATCTGGGTCTGGTTCACCCAGTCTCTCTTCCTCTCACAGCCACGTCTCCTCCAACCGGCATGGATGGCAACTATGGCCTCAATATATGTTGCCAGTGCTTCTGTTAGTACACCGAAGACATCGGCTTCATTGAGGTGAGGGGGAGGGAGGCTGTGTAGGCCCTAGCCATGCGCTTCTGCCGCCGCTGGCTGACACCCCCTTTGTTGCCCAGGCTTCCCTGGCATCTCCTGGCTCTAATGGTCATGTGCAGGCTAGGGAAATAAATCTGAAAACGTGTGTAATGTTTGAATGTATAGAAGTTATAGTTAAATGTATGACAGAAAGTGGACTCTGGGTGTGTGAGGTTGAATGTGTATAGTTTTAGCTCTGTGTGTGTGTGTACATACACATATAATATATATAGTACCTAATGTATCTTTTTGTGTGCCTATACACACTCTATACTGTGTAATGTGCATGTACACATATGTCATATATACATAGGATTAAATAGTGTATTTTGGATGTTCAGTAGAGGGAAATTGTATCTTGTTGAGGCCTTGGAGGCGAGTGGTCGGGAGGCGGGGCCGGGTATGATGAATGACATTGAGTTGGGCACGCCCACACAGTCACATGACCACCCAGCCACGCCCACCCAGCCAGTCATTAGGGCAGAGAACCGGTTGTTAAATCGTTTGAATCTCACTACTGTTTATTTTACATTACTCTTTAGGGCAGCAATAAAAGCAAAGAAAAAAAGAAACCCTACCCTCCAATCCCACTGCCACTTTCTTTCCCTTCCCAAGTAAAGTGGGTCCACAAAGTCAAGGTCTGCATGGTAGGCCTGCCCCCTCCCGGAGCTGCTTTCCTGCCATCCACCTAATCCAAGCTCTTTTGGGCCTCCGTGCAAAGCCCCTCTTCCACAGACTGAGTCCTGAGGCCCTTCTGCTGCTCGGCCCCTGCCCCTGCCCCAATCCTTTCCGCCACACAAAAGGGCCGCAAGAGTTGGTTGCTTTTGGAAGCTATTGAAGGTCTCAAAAGGAGCACAAAACCCGGCCCAGCCTTTGCACCAGCACCGGATTCTGGCATGTTCTTCTCTTCTGCAGCAGAGAAAGCGATTCAATCCATCTTGCTGGTCTGAATCTCCTCCCAGAAAACGCGGAAGGTGCCAACAGGCTGGCTGGGTGGTTTATTGAGGGAGCTTTCAGTAATGGCAACTGGTTACCTGGAGCAGCTCAGCTTTGACCTTTTGCTGAGAAATTTCTTTGGACAGCTGAACAACTCATCTCCCTGAATCAAGAATGATGCTATTTTTTTCAGGAATGAAGAAACGAGTGGGACTTACTGCTTTTTAACATGCTGTCTGTCCACAATTCCCATAGATTTGCTGCCTTTCTCTGCAACGTTCCCACACCTCCTTTTCCAAGGTCTCCACGGCACACAGGACAACTTGGGTGTATTGTCCAAGAAGACACCAACCAGAAAATTTCTTCCTGAAGGTCAGAAATGGCCAAGAGCTCCAGACCACACCTGCCCCAATGATGAAACTTCAAATGAGCTAATGTAAAAGGCATAGATTGATTAACTATGGTTTGTTGAATAACTCTCAGACGTAGCTATGGCATAAACCACAGCTTACCAATCGATTGTATTCATACAGTACACTAAATTAAAGCCACACAAACTATATAACCTTCGAGCGTGAAGGTTAAGGCCCATCATCTGGAGAGGCTGGAGCCCAAATCTGACCTGGATTAAATCACCCACCACTGATCCCACAGCACCTTGCAGCAAAGCCAGAACCAAAGCTTGTTTGGGGGAGGAGGAAGGGGGACTGCCTACAAAAGAAGGCCGGCCCCGTTTCCACCAGCCGCCTTAGAGCAACATCCTGGCTGTCCTTCACAAGGCTGAGCTGTCACGGGATGACCGTCCGCAGGTCCCTTCCACCGGCTCGCACGGATGCGCAGGCAGCCTCTGGGAGAAGGAGGAAAGGTTCTCGCTAACGCTTCCTGACAGGGTGAAAATTCACTGCCATCAGGGGGAGCCACAGGCCACGCCAGGAGGGCTCTTTGGCAGCTGCTGTGGCACAATGTTCAAACATGTCACTTTGGATCACATCGCAAAGTCCATAAATAAACTCCGGTCTCCACTTAAGGGCACGGAGCCTTCAAAAAACTCTAATCTGAAGATGTTTTCCCCTAAAACCAGACTCAGAAAACATCAGACATCTTAAGGGTAACAGCCAGGACCAGATCTCCAAAAACCAAAATGGGAAAGAGGCATCCTGTCTGCTTCCTGATTTAATTCGGTCAGGGAGACATTGATTTTAATTACAGCAAAGGAGTTAGAGGGGTTTTGCCCTGCTTTCTCCCAGCTTTATGTAACTGAAAAAAGTTCACTAAAAATGAAATCAATGAAAAGAAGAGCAACTATTAGAAGTTAATAAAGACACATTTTCTGCAAAAGAAGCAGAAGGCAACTTGCACAGTCGAGTTTTTTGGGGAGGGCTCCTGGGTGCTGCAGCTGAGACCTTTCTAGTTTACACTTTCTTATCTTCTCAAGTTCCAGGCGAGCTGAGAGAAGACACTCAAACCAGATGTTGCTGTCCTTTGGAAGGCATAAAAAAAAGGCTTGAAGCTGATCTAGGAACGGTGATTCCTTGAGGGGTTCCTCAAGTCCGAAGCAACTCTCCTGAGGTGGGAGGGGGATGAAAGCCAAGCAGAGGACAAGGGACTGCAAGCTGCCCCTAGGGAAACCTTCAAGCAGGTCAACCTGGAGGCACGGAGGAGGCCTCTCCGGACAGACCAGAAACATTCCCCAGGGGCAGAAGGCCAAGGAAGGCTCAGGAACATCAACCTGGCGCTCTTGGCACCTGATGGGCATGCCTGCGGTGGCAGCTAGGCCTTAGGAGCCTGCAAAGACGAGGGCTCCCTTACATGGCCAGGGCTTGTCCAGGGCAGTCGGAACCTGGAGCTGGGGACATACTGGGTGCAATCAATCCCCCCTCCAGGAACTGATGCTGCAGACAAACCAAAGAGCAGAGACAGAAGTCTTCCGAGGACTTTCGTCAAGCTACATTTCAAAGCAGCAGCAAGAGGACACAGCAATGTTTCTAATGCAGCTTTTAAAAATTCTTAAATCACTCAGAAATAAATACAAGATCCTGATAGTCCTGCTGAGAAATAATTAATCAGATTCCCTGTTCTCTAAGCAACTGTTACAAAAATCAGAGAAATGAAAAGACTTCCAGCTCAATGTAAAAATTACAGTGCAAGACAGCAATGAAGCATTTCTGTCAGGTAAGCAGGCAGGAATGGAGAGCCCAGCCCTTTTCTAAAGCGCTTACAATTCAGAAATTTCTTGTATTTAGCCAAACCTGCTTCCCCGCTCTCGGCTTTGGAGTCACAGGGAACAAGTCTCCTCCAGCTTCTGCAAAACAAAGCTTTAGCGTGGCCTTCATGTCACTCCCTACTAGCTCCCCTTCCCAAGTGCCCCTCCATTCGGTTGGGTGCCTGATTTGCAAAGACTAGCCTCACTCCTATTTGCTGGGCATCTCAAGGTCCTTCTCCAGCTGGGCCGTTAGCCCAACTGCAGGCTGCTTGACGCAGAACTGAGCTGGGATGCCCACAGGATCTGCCCAGGCCCCAGCCAGCAGGTACACACCTCTGATTCATTTGGGCACATCGCCAGAAGGGCCACAAGGCTGGGGGATGGGATGGGATGGCCGTCCAAATCATGGAAGATACTAACTGGGGAGAAAGAGCAACACTATATTGAAGGGAAAGAATGACGGTTCAGAAGCTCCCAAAGGTTGCCTCAGCTGGGCTGCTGCAGGAAGCACATCAACAAGAGTCTCCAGGCAGTGTAAGGGCGACATTCATTTTGTTGTCGCTTTCCAAAGGACCAGGATGGTATGAACAATGGCGCTGGGCACAGGAAAGTGCCTTTTGCTTCTGCCTCAGGACTGCAGCTTGGAAGAGGATGCCAGCTGGGCCCCGGCATGTCCTGCTACCTGGCTCCTTTAACCAACAGCTAGGTGGGGGAGGGACGGGGGGATGCATTCAGAAAGGGAACCCCATGTGCCTCTTGGGCATAGTGCCATCTCTTTGGAAGGAGAGGCCAGGCTCCATTAGGCAACTTCTGCTGAACTTACTATCTTCCTTTTCCAGGGAAGAATTTGAAGGTGCTACAACTTCAGTCAAGAAAGATCCCGGATGGGTTGGTGCAAATGAGACCTTCATTCTTTTCCAGAGTTTTCAACTACCTTAAGCATAAAACGGTACTATCACTTCATGAGATCTTGATACGATCCCTCTGTTGATGCAAGGATACCAGGTCCACAGCATTTCGCTGGTCCACTAATTTAGTAATTTAATCAAAGAAGGCAGTAAGATTTTTCTCGCACAATCTGTTTTTGCCAAACCCATGCTGGCTTCTAGTAATAACTGTGCTACTTTATAGGCATTCACAGATCCGTTGATTATCTTTTCCAGGATCTTCCCAGATATTGGTGTCAGACTGATTGGTTTGTAGTTTCCTGGATCCATTTTTTTCCTTTTTTGAAGATGGGAACCACATTGGCTCTTTTCCAAATCTCTGGTGCTCCAGAACCTTTGAAAGATACGGGTCAGTGCTTCCAAGATCACACCTGTCAGATCCTTCAGAACCCTGGGATGCAATCCATCTGAGCCTGGTGATTTAAACTTCAAAAAAAGTTCCTGTTTCCTGTTTGGTTGGGTGGTCTATAGCAGCAGCCCCCAACCTTTCCGGCTCCATGGACTGGCAGCAGTAGCAGCAGTGGCAGTGGGGGAGGGAATAGTTTTGCACACGCAACCTAGCTTCTATGCATGTGCAAATGAAGCTTTACGGCTCACTCACCACTCCCATGGCCCGGTTCCCAATGGTCCGTGGACCAGTACTAATCGGCAGCCGAGGTTTGGGGACCCCTGGTTTATAGTAAAAACCTATGGCAGTGTCATTCCTTTTTCTTTTTATATTTACCCAAATGAATTCAAGAATGCTTTCATACTTTTTTTTTTTTTGCATTTCTATAGAGGTATAGTTATTTCTTATATAATGTAAGCATATATATATATATATATATATTTCTTTTAATTCATAGGTATAAATGTGCGATATTTTTGCAATCAGGGTTTTTTCCTATGTTGAAAGATGTTAAAATGGCCATGGTGGGATGAAATCTCTAGTGCTATCCCAGTCTCCCATAAGTCTCAGAAGAAACAACATAAAATGTCTGACAGGCCTGAAAGCGATGAATAGAGATTTCATCCCACCATGGCCATTTTAACATCTTTCAACATAGGAAAAAACCCTGATTGCAAAAATATCGCATATATACATACATACATACATACATACATACATACATACATACATATATATATATATATATATATATATATATATATATATATATATATATTTGTTTTCTCAGGTTTTCGCAGGTGTTTGTATGTAGGTCTTTGGTTATTCGGGTCTTCTCCCACGTAAAATTGGAAGTGTCTTGGCGACATTTCGACGAAGTCTCATTCGTCATCTTCAGGCTGGTGTTCTCGGCTTCGAGCTTCCTGGAAGCACGAAGCCGAGAACACCAGCCTGAAGATGACGAATGAGACTTCGTCGAAACGTCGCCAAGACACTTCCAATTTTACGTACTTAACCTCATGGACTAGGATTCGACATTCGCCTTGTTTGCTCCTCATACTTTGAGTGTTAGTATTTTAGGCATTTGAGTCCTTTTGGGGTGAACCTGCATTTGCTTCCTGTTCCTCCTGTTTTGTACCTGAACTCCTCGTTTCTTACTGCTTGGTTCACTGCCCTGAGATTTATGTTTGGAATTGGCTCCTAAAAATTTGTCTCCTTCCCCCTCCAGTTTTAGGTTAAAGCCCTTCGGATGAAGCTAGCCAGTTGGGTTCTAAAGACATTCTTCCTGGTTCTTGTGAGATGTGCCCCCCCCTGCCAAAAGCCCCCCTCCCCCCGGCAGATATTGTAGACCATGGTCTAAGAATCCAAAGTTCTCTCAATGGCACCATCCTTTAAGGCAGCGGTTTACTTCCAAAGCTCTGTGTTCCCCTATTGGATGCTTACCTTTCATTGGGAGTACAGAGGAAAACACCACCTGTGCCCCCCTCTCTTTGGCTTTCATGCCTAGCTGTTTGTAGTCTCTTGATATTGCTTTCAGGCTCTTTGTTGCATCATTTGTCCCCTCATGAAAGAGGAGAAAGAGCTAATAATCTATGAATTATTTTAGTAAGCCTCTCAGCCGCATCTTTGCTCTTTGCTCTTGGGAGACAGCAAACTCCCTAGATTAATTGTCCCAAGTACTGAGTCTCCTATCACCAATACACACCTTTTTCTTCTTAAAGAAGTCTGCCCTACTTTTTTTCTGCACTTGGTGACGTCTTTTCTGCAGGTGTCTTCTAAACGGAGGTGATAATATTGATTGTTTAGCTACTGGATTGGACAGGGCTGGTTTTTGTTTTTTGTTTTTCCTTCTATGAGTGACACATCGCCAGCGGTCTCTCTCTAAAGGTTTGCTTTCTGTGTTAGTTAATTGTTCCTTACTGTGTTCAGTTTGGATACAGTCTTTGTCCTTTAATTGGAATTTCTCGTTTTGTTTTCTGAGTCTCAGAGAGGCTGGACTTTAGAGAAAAACCCTTTGCTTTTTCCTCTAGGTTGTTAACTTTTTTCTCAAGTGTTTAAATTAGTTTACATTTGGTACAGATATAATTTGGTCTTCTGAGGCTATGAGTACATACATGGGACATATTTTTGCAAATCAATACATTGTTAATTCCCCGCCCTGTGATTTTTTCCATGACTATATTATTCTTGTTGTAACTGCTGTTATAAATGCTCCCAGTAGTTTCAATGCACAGTCCCTTCTTTAAAAATAAAAAAAAGTTTAATGAAGGGGTTTTTTTTTACACTCTTGCAGTTATTATGAAAGGATGAGAATATTTATCTAATACTTTAAGATTAGGGGTGACATGATAACTGTCTTCCAGTCCTTGAGGGGCTGTCACAGAGAAGAGGGGGTCAACCTATTTTCCAAAGTACCAGAAGGCAGAACAAGAAGTAACAGATGGAAACTAATGAAGGAGAGAACCAACCTGGAACTAAGGAGAAATTTCCTGACATGTGAATGGGTTGCCTTGTGTTTTATTCTCAAGTCGGTGTTCACCGTGGGATAATGAGGAAATCTTTCCTCCTTTGCGACAATGCCTGGTTTGCTCCACAACCCACTGCAGCAGCAGCAGTGACCCTGCTGGAGCAGCTCAGCAAAATAAATGCAGCAGAAACCTTTTCATCAAGTATTCCAATCGGAAGGAGCCTTCCGAAGTCAGGAGAGGGCTGAAAACAACCGTAAGTGGCCAGAGGAAGGTGCCTGACCTGCAGACCTGGAGATGCTTCCCTTGCCTCACTCTGCCTTCCTGGGACACCAGACCCCTGGGGGGAGTCAGGCACCCGGCTCCGTTGCTGCCCTACCTTTCTGGGGACACAGCCGGCTGTGAGGCTGAGTGGACAATATCTTTTCCTCCCCTCCCCCCCCACCTTTTCAAGGCACTTGATTTCTCTGCCTGGCTGCAAGTTTAAGATACAGGTTGAAGAACAAGCTTCTTTTTTTCACCTGCGAAATTAAATTATTTTATTTTAATATCCTTTAAAATGGTTTGTTTGACCATTACAGAATGATGCCTTTCCCTGTTCTAAAATTCTTTTTAATAATTGTTGTTTATTTAACCCAGTTATTTAAAAATATTATTGTTGGAACGCACATACACAAAAAGGGAGAAACTGCTATATTGGTGACTATTATTTATTTTCCAAAGAAAAGGAAAAAACAAAAGACTGAAACAGGTAAGTAACAGAGAAGAGATATGTAACAGTCACTTGGCTCTTACCTTTGCTGGTTCTAAGGCCGATCAAGATCCCCTCTGGCTTCCTCTTCTCCCCAAAGGGAGTGAAAGATGAGGAGGGTCTCTGCCCCCCTAATGCTTGCTGAGACATCTGGGCTCTAAACTGGAAACTGCCTACCAGCTGGAATCCTCAGACTGTTTCTTGTTCATCTTAACAAATCTCACTAAAGGGAATTCACTGAATCTGGGGAATGAAAATGGCTTTCCATTTAGATTGCCCCCAAAGGCCTGGTCCTTGCCCACACAGAGGGCCGTGCTGGTCTTTCCATTGCATCTGCAGTATTTCACACCTGGAATACAGCATCCAGTTTTGGTCAGCACATTGCAAAAACGATGTTGAGACTTTGGAAAAAGCGCAGAGAAGAGTAACAAGGATGATTAAAGGCCTGGAGACTAAAACTTAGGAAGAACGGTTGCAACAACTGGGCATGGCTAGTCTAGAGAAAAGAGGGACTAGGGGCGGGATGCTAGCAATGTCTGAGGAGCTGTCACAAAGAAAAGGGGGGAAACTTATTTTCCAAAGCACCAGAAAGCAAGACAGGAAACATTGGATGGAAACTAATCAAGGAGAGAAGCAACCTGGAATTAAGGAGAAATTTCCTAACACTGAGAACAATTAACCAGTGGAACTGCTTGACTCCAGAAGTTGTGGGTGCTCTATCACTGGAGGCTTTTAAGAAGAGATTGGACAGCCACTTGTCTAAAATGGTATAGGGTTTCCTGCTTGAGCAGGGGGTTGGACTAGAAGACCTCCAAGGTCCCTTCCAGCGCTATTCTGATTGATGTCCAAGTGAGTCTACTCAAAATCTGAGATAGAACACGGAGCTTCAAGCCATATCAAAAGTGTGGTGTGATCATTTATTTCCATAGCTTTTTCTCTAAGTGAGACCAAAGGTTGTCCTAAATTGATAAACGTCAAATTTTATGTATTTCCACATCACATTAACATCTCTGCAGCTTATTTCTCTTCCTATAATCCTCTCGACAATAATGTGAATATTAAACCCAAATCTGAGAATCATACAAGAAAAAGCCATATATGTCAAAATTCCCTTAAATGTATGACTTCTTCAGCATAAAATGTCGATACCAAACCCTTTTGAGCATACATTGAGTTACCCTACACATCTGAAAAAGAATCTTTTGATGAAGTAGTTTTTAAGAGCATAAAAATGTATTTCTTTAAATCATGATTCCATTGATTTGCTAGAATATTTCAATTCTGTACTCTTTTGTAGTTTTTTTTTTCATAGATTATCACTATTATAGTAACACTTCTCTTTACTGTCTATAAAAATAAATTGTAGGTTAGATTTTCTCTTTCCTGATTCTCTCCAATATCTAAGATGAAGGAGAAAAAAATCTTTGGAAATTTCTTTCTTTGCAATGGTTCAATTTGCCTAATAGGATTCAGCCTCCTCAGATACATAGTCTATTATCCAAGAAAAATGGACACCTAACATCAAAAACGTCATCAAAAAAGCACAACAAAGAATGTTCTTCCTGTGCCAGCTCAGGAAGCTCAAACTGCCCAAGGAGCTGCTGATTTTCTACAGAGGAATGATTGAGTCTCATTTGCACCTCCATAACTGTCTGGTTTGGCACAGCAACCGAACAAGACAGACACTGATTTCAATGGATAGTTAGGACTGCAGAAAAAACAATTGCAACCAGCCTGCCTTCCAATGAAGGCCTGCATCAGACTGCATATACTGCATCAGACAGAAAAAGGGATGTGAAAATATCTACAGACCCCTCACATCCTGGACATAAACTGTTTCTACTTCTCCCCTCAAGGCGACGCTATAGGGCATTGCATGTCAAAACAACCAGACACAAAGACAGTTCCCCCTCCCCCCATGCTATAACTCTGTTAAAAAAACGAATTCCCACTACACTGTGTATGCCCTGGGATTTCAAACCACCAAATAGGGCTGTATTATTTATTATCCTAATCTGTCCAATTACCTATTTCCTTAGAATCTTATGACTATAACTTGTATGCAATGCTTTGTTGATTGCTTTTATTTAGTATCCTATTATGATGATTGCTTTAGTATCCTATGACTATCAGTAAGTGTTGTATCTATGATTTATGATGATTGTATTTTAGGATTATGATTATCACTTGTTGCTTGTACACTGAGAGCTTATGCACCAGAGACAAATTCCTTGTGTGTGTCCAATCGCCCTTGGCCAATAAAGAATTGAATTCTGTTCTGTTTTTTGCATTTTTATTTTATTATTGTAAGCTGCCCAGAGTTGGTCTGAATTTGGACAGTGATGAACTTGATATAGATAGATAGATAAGATAATAGCCCTATATATTACTAAAACTTCTCATGACCTTTAATTGGGCGAAATGGTGCATGACCTTAGACTAGTCACTCTCAGTCCAACTGCCCTCACAGGGTTTTTTGTTGTGGGGAAAATAAGAGGAGGGAAGTATGTTGGATATGTTTGCCATATTGAGTTATTTGTAAAAGTAATAAAGGTGGAATATAAATAAACGAATAAATCCTAGGGCAACAATTTTTGAACTAGGATACCACAAACGGGCTTACGGATTGTGTCCAAAATCCCAATGATATGAAATGTGGGAAAGATGAGTTGCTTCAGTGCTACTGGCTGCTGTGGTCGTGTAATCTTCGTTTTCATAATTCTCAGTTTCCCAGCCATTCTTGCAATCCTTTGCTTTCTCCCCCACCCAGCAGCAGCCACTTACTTGCAGGATAGGAAGGGGAGGGAAGGGGGAAGGGAGAGGGAGCTTTCTGACACCCCCTGCCAGATTCCCACAAGGAAACTCAATGAGGAAGCTGGCAGGAATTTGCTCCTGCTCATTCCTTCTTTGCCCAACCACAGCCATTCTGTTTGTCTGTCTAGGTAAGGAAACACCTCTGAAACTATGACATAATGGAGCATAGGTTGTCGAACTGCAATTTGGCAGTTCGAATCTCACCAGGCTCAAGGTTCACTCAGCCTTCTATCCTTCCGAGGTGAGTAATATGAGGACCCAGATTGTTGGGGGCCATATGCTGACTCTGTAAACTGCTTACAGAGGGCTGTCAAAGCACTGTGAAGCAGTATACGTCTATGTGCTATTGCTATTTGTGAAAAAGATCTTGGAATAGTGGTTGTGTGCAAATTGAAAAGGAGCCAGAAGAGACATGCAGTTTTAGGCTGCATCTATAAAATGCAATTAACAAATTAGTGGAAGTAAGTATTCTATTATACTACTGTAAGTTCAGATCCATGAGCCACACTAACAGGAGGATTCAGAAAAATTGGCACAGGTTGAAACAAGGGCAGTGAGGAACATCTGAGGATTGGTACCTTAAGTTCTATGGAGAAAAGACTGTTCATGTCAGAAGCATCACAATTACAATAAGGCATACTGTGTGACCTAACATTCAAAATATAAAATTAAAATATGTACACATTAATCAGACCTTGCCCAGAAACTAGCAATGTTAATTGTGTTCCATCGCGCTGCCATAAGGGACAAAAGGCAAGCAAGGCAGAGAAGCCCAGGTTGGGGCCTGCCTGGGCTTTGCTGCTTCTGCTCTGCCGTGAGCAATCCCCTTGGCAAGAGGGAGGCTTCTCTGAAGAAATCAAACATTCCCATCTGCTGTTGCTAGTCAGCAGCTGAGTTTACATAGCTGAAGCATTCAATAAAGACGAGAATGGCAGCCCTTTCTAAGCGGTAGCCTGAAAACGGGGGAAGAGCCTGATGGAATAGCTGGCTTGCCTTGAAGGAACACCTGCCTGCATTTCGCCCAGCTGCTCTCGTTTGGAGAAGGAAGGAGCACCGGAAGGTAACCAGCAGCAGATCGATCAAACTCACAGGGCTTCTCTCCTGGGGGTCTCCTCTCTCTGCCCAGGGTCTTCTCCCTGGAAGAGTTCATGCAGTTCAGCAAAGGCGCTGGGCAGGTGGGCACAAGGAATCTCTCTCGTTCAGCTATGATCAAGCTGAAAAATATATTCCCATCTTAGTACTGAAACACATTCTCGGGAAATCAGGAGTTGCTTGGGATCAGCTCAGCTTTGTGGCTTTTGCAACAAAGAAGAAAATGGGGGAGGGGAGTTTAGAGATGAGTAGACTTCCATCATAATTGGTTCAGTTAATGCTCTGACAGTGTCCGAAAAAGGCCTCTTCTTGCTGCCATTCAAAAATGACCACCTGGTGAAGATGAGATAACCAGCAGATCTCTTTGACCACCTGGCCAGGAAAGATTGAACAGCACTCCCAAACGATTGCAAGGATGTAAAGGGCCCAAAGTCCTCCTGGATCTCAAAAGTCTCTCCAGCCACCCTGAGGGAGCTGCCCGGCACCCGTTGTCCTCTGAAGGCCTCCCTCATAGCCATGGAAACACACGCGAATGGAAGTTCAGCTACAAAGTGGAAAGGCGCAAATTTCACCAGAAAGTTCTGGCTCCTACGAATGAACTCTCCAGGGTCCCGGTGTTAATGGCTGAGGCCCTCTATTTATCCAGAGTCTTTATTGTCTCTTTAATGAATTCTCTAAGTCAGGGATCCCCAACCCCTGGTCCATGGACCAGCCCCAGGCCACAGCATGCCAGAAACCGGTCTGTGCAAAAAAGCCCCATCCGCAGGATGCTGGAAGTACACAAAACCACGTCCCCTCCAATCCACGGAGAAACCTCTCTCCACGGAACCGGTCCCTGGTGCCCAGAAGATCGGAGGCTGCTGCTCTAAGCAACCCTAAAGGAGACTCCTGCCGCTTTGCCAGCAATTGATTCCTTCCCAGCCACACACACTCTTGCAGAAACGCAGTGGCTCGATTAACTATTGATAACCCTGGCTTGTTCAAGCACTCATTTGCGGTCTATTTTTGTGCTGTTTCCTTTTGTTGCAAATGTCCAACGCTTGTGTCGATACAAGATCCCTGCCGGGGCCGGGGGACCAATGGTGCATTTTAAGACGAGCAAAGCAAACCATCCGGCCCAGAGCGCCTCTCATGCCTTCTCTCATTCCCTGGCCTCAGACTGCATTCACTCTGAGGGAGGGGGTCACCTTGCTTTGCACCCCATGAGTTTTGGCAGCTGGACTGCCCTGTGTAAATTGTACATTCAGTTAAAATGCTAAATTTCACTGCAATGAATGCAGACTAGCCATTGAAAAAAACTATTACAATTGACATTTGCCAATCTAATTTTAGAAGGCTTGTGCCATTGATGTGGATCATTTTTTCCCTGAAATTTACCAAATGGAGTACAAAACCACGTGGAATGACACAAACACATGTTTTTAATGCATAGATACAAGGAAGGATTTATTGTGCGCTCACTTTCAGCCTCAGATGGAAACATAACTTCTTGCTCCTCTTAGCATGTATCCTACACAAGTATAGGTTGTGTTAGGTTTTGGGTGGCCCTTGTCTAGTTCGCGCAGCCAAGCCATTGATGAAATGATCTGGTTTTTGGCCACTCGATGCTGATTTGGAGAGGGTGGTCAGAAGCCTGCAGGCAGTTTGGGTGGCCAAGGGGGAATCAGAACCTGGACCTCCTTACTCCTACTTTTTCTTCTACGCCAGAGTTGCCCAATCTTTCCGGCTTTGGGGCCTGGTGGGAAGGGGAGACGGGATGGTTCCATATGTGCGGCCAGCAAGCACGCCCACATGCACAGCTCTATTTGCATGAGTGCTGTGCACACGCGCCCACTGCTTAACGCATTGTAAGCCGCCCTGAGTCTCCGGAGAAGGGCGGCATATAAATCAAATTAAAAAAAAAAAAATGCTCGTGCAAGTGGGGATGTACACACATGCACTTGCCTGCCATTTCCATGGCCCAGTTGCAAATAGCTCACAGCCCACTAGTAGGCCGTGGCCCAGAGGTTGGGGACCCCTGTTCTGTAACACTCTGGCTCTCTCAATAGAAAAACAAATCATTGTCTCACATACCTTTAGGAACAAATAATGAACTCTTCCCATCTACCTGTAGGCTCCATATATGTGGGGCCATCAGGTCAAGTGCCGTCAACTGCACCTCTTTGCTTGTAGTCCATCCTTCACCCCATCGCTGGCCTTCCAGGAGCCCACTACCTCCGCTCCGGTCCCAGAGGGGCCCATTTGCTGCAACCTCTTTCATGCAAACCAACTGACACACTGCAGAGAAAAGGCAGACTATGTAGGCTAGTTTAGCAGAGAAGCAGCAGTGAGAAAGATACGGTTGCCTTCTAGATGATCCTGAGGGCAAGGTGAGGCAAGGGCAAGACCTCGGAGTTTTGTCAAGGGGGCAGAGAAGTCCTGGTGCCCAGGGTGGCACGGAGGCTTCCTCAGTAGAGCTGCGTCCCTTCCGGATGCCACCCAGAGCCACGGAAGAAAAGTCCTTCACTTTTTGCCATGGCAACAAATGGATTTTCCAAAAGAGGCTGTCAGAAATGCTTGACATTTTGAACAGAAATAATCACCAGTTGCCGAGATCTTACGGGCGCTTAGCAAACCAACCAGCCAGCCGAGCGAGCGGTATTTGCAAGGGTGTGCTAGGAGGAGGGGAGGAGATAAACCCCCTCTCCCACAGGGATTATCCAAGCCTCTGTTTTTAAAAAAGTTCACTTCAATCCTGCCTCTTCTTCCTCCTGGTGACCCAATGTCTCCTTTTTGGACAGCTGATCAGTGGGCCCCACGCATGATTTTTTGGGAGCCAGAATGGCCCACTGTGGCCACCACAGCACCAACCTCTGCTGACCATTACATAGCTGCTGCTTCCAGGGCAGCAGGCACCAGCCGTGGCTGGTCCACTCTCTGCCCCCCCCTCCTAAAAATTACCTTGTTCTTCCCCATTTTCCTTCCCTGGGGTGAAATCAGTGACCCCATCATCCCGCCCAGAATATAGTAACACAGTCCTGGAGATTTGCTTGATGAAATAGTCCAAATCCAAGAGATTCCCAGAGGCTATGCAGATATTTGCTTATTTAAAAATACAATACTTAAGCCACAGGCACCTGGGGGATTAGTCCCGTTCACCAGGAGGATTTGGCCAGATACATCTCAGCAACTGAGGCAGAGATGCCTGTGGCTCCCAGCTCCCAGTCAGAACCAAATCATCATGTTCCTCTGGAAAACTTGTTCTCCTTTGTTAATCCCTTTTCCCTCCATAGGGCCGCAATGCCACTTTTCGGCTGTCGTGCTATGGAGCTAGTAAAGGCACATTGTTTCCAGCCCCCAGCAGCCCCCCAGAGACTCTCATCAGATGGGATCAAGACCCTCCTGTCTTAGACTAGACTTTCCAAGGAAAAGCTCCCGCAGCCCCTCCTCCAAGCCTTCTCGTCCGCTCTCAAGCCATCCAAGGCAAGGCAGGCAACATCCTGCAATGGGAAATCCCATCTTGAACAAGGTCATTTGCTCACTGTCTCTACACTCTTCCCAATGCCAGATGCTTTCTGAAGGGCAGAGACCAAAGCTGCATACAGGAATTCCGGGGGGGGGGGGGAGAAGGGGGCTGCATCAGTTTGAAAGCAGCTCCAGATCTCTGGGTTGGAGAACTGAGATGATTTGTTTCTGGCCCTTCTAAGGAACAGATTCAGAACAGTGAAAGCGCTGCTAATATGGAAGCTCTCCAAGGACAGGCCCATCGTGCACCTACACTGAAGAATTCAGGTGCTGGCAATTCTATTTTGTAATAATCCTTCCTAAAGGAAGACTAATACAGAAGTTTCACGCCAGCCGCAGACTTAATTAACATTTTCCTAAAAGGTCAACATCCTATTTTTCCTTGGTTATTTATCAAAGCTCAGAGCACTCCGAGATTCGCTGGCTCAAAAGATGGGATTCTGCATTCAGTTGGGCCGGAATGATTCCTAGTCCTTTCCTATAAACATTGCCATCTTGTGGGAGTGCCTTTTCCAGGGAGGGGGCCTCCGCCCTCTGCAATCCCCCTTCCCCAGAAGTTTAGCCAGCTTCCAGTCTCCTATCCTGCTGAAGACCCGGCTTTTTCCCCCAACACCGAGATAGACTGAGATCAGTAGGGGTTTCTGTGGTGGACTGCTTGGGAAAGGTGATTACGCAGTTTTAATAGAGGCAGCTAGATATTAATTCTATAAGGATGCTGTTTGAATTGTTGATTGGGAGCCACCCAAAGTTTGGTATATGATGGGTGGCCATATAAGTCTTATTAAAAAATAGTTCATTTACGAGTGGGCTGACTTTCAAGTAAGCTAAAATGCGACAATCTCAAAAACATAACACAGGTAGTCCTTGACTTACAACCACAACTGAGCCCAAAATTTCTATTGTTAAGTGACACATCTGTTAAGTGAGTTTTGCCCCATTTTAGACTTTTTTTGCCACACCTGTTAAGTGAATCTGGCTTCCCCATTGACTTTGCTTAGAAGATCACAAAAAGTGAAATACCTGACTCTGGGACACTGCAGCTGTCATAAATACGAGTCCTTATTTTGATCGCATGACCAAAGGGATGCTGCAATGGTCGTAAGTGTGTGTGGGCCCTGTGGCCATTGTGCACATTGCTCCTCCATTCATTCTTTCCCGGCTGCTCAGGATGAAGCCCAGACTTTCACTCAGAGACTCCTTACAAGAGGTCACGAGGTTGATTGGGCCAAGTGACCGGGAGAAATGGACCACACAGGTGCCCACTTTCTGCCTTCTCCAAAGCAGCCAAAGCAGAAAATCGGCCAAAGGTTCCCAGAAACGTGAAACAACACAGCCAGGCCAAATCTTGAACATTACAAACCCCAGTAAATCTCTGGCCATGAAGGATAGTTTCTCAACTTGATCTTTCTTGGGCTCAAATCCAAAATCCTGCCACCTCCCCTTTCCCTCTGTGCAAATGGGTTGTTGCCTTGTGTCCCAGGCTTGCTGAAGGTGCCCGTGGAATCTGCCCATTGCCCACGTTCCTCCCCTGGGAATCTCTAGCTGCTCCCGGCCCCTGGCAGCTGCTGGCGTTCATGGCCGAGCAGGGCTTTAGATGCCAGTTTGCAAGCCCTTGGCTGTGCTGGCTTTCACACCAGCAGCCCCCGCCCCCACGAACAGCTTTCTTCTCCCTGGGTGGGAAAGATCCTGGCCCAGCTCTCTTTTCTTCTCTCTCGCCATGGTCACTAAGGTTGCCCCGAGGGAGGTGCTGCAGCGGGGTCTTCCAGGCGCTCTTTGGCTCTCTAGCATTTCCCAGTCTGACTCTGACTCCCAATGGGTGGGACTAAGCTGCGCCTCCTCTCCCACCGGCTCACCGAGGTGCTGAACCCCAGCAGCCCTTGGCTCGGCCAGCAGCTTCGGTTCCTCAAGGAAAGACTGTCACACGAACTTGCAGAGAGCAAGAGTCACTTGGCCCACAATTTGAAATCCGCTTCCAAGTAACAGAGGCAAGAATGGACCAAAGAATGCTTGGGTTTTATGCTGTTAGAGCCACATCTGAATGGAGAGCAAGTCATTTGGCAGGCTGTGGAAGGAGTCCTTCCTCGTGTGCCTTCTGGCATTTTGGAAAGGAGTTTCTGCCGAAGGAGCCAGCCTTCCGGGAGTTCCCCCACTTGAGCCAATCTCCAGTCCCCAAGGCCAAGAGTGACTGGCAGGGCAGGAACCACTGCTTTACGGCCACTCCTGGCCTGCTGTCCACAGTCAGAGCAGGTCAAGCAGGCTCTTCTTGGGGCCTCACGGATAAATGGCCCAGGACTTCTATCCTTGGCAGTGAAGAAGTAAAGACTTCTGGATCTTGAGGGAGAGGAAAGAGCAAATGAGAATCTCCTGGGAGTCTGTTTAATGTGGTTATTTCTTTAAAATAGAAGTGTGCGAATAGATATCGAGAGCAGGAGTAAAAACCATCACATATAAGCGCCCCTGGTGCGTTTTCCTCACAAATCTCTGACTTGAGCTCCTGCAGAGGCCCAACAGGCTGCTCCCTCAGCAGACACTCCTGCTGTCTCTCTGCATTGCAGCAGGAACACAAACTGACCTACTGGAATCTGGTGGAAGAAAGTGAAACTCTGCAGGATCCCTCCTCATTGGCAAACATCTCCCGCAGATTCCTGGCACAGTCCATCCAGAAGATCATCCTGCACAATAGGAAGAAATCCTCCTCTTCAAGGCTGCTGCTGGACTCAGGAATCCCAGAGCCTCCTAAGACCCCACCCAGCATGGTTCCTTGCAAATTCTTTCAACAGACAGATTCAAGGGACCCTCAAGAAAGAAGAAATGCTCCTACAGCCTATCAGAAGAGGGCAGTGCAATCAGCAACTCTACACAATATGGAAGAGGGTTCTAAGGAAGAGGTGGAACAAGCAGCTCTCCCACTCCAAACACACCTGAACGTTGTCCTGTTTCACTGGCACTGAAATGTGGGATGGGGTGGCAAAGGCTGAGGAAACAGGCCTAAGTCAAGCCAAGGAACAGGGCCACCAAAAGCCCTACGATCACCTGCAGCCTCGCATTTAGAAGGCAGGGGCCTTTAGCCCTGCTGCCTGCATCTGTCTGCCCAGGTGTTCTGCCCCAGCTCCGGATTTCTGAGGATACTGACACACACCAACGATCCTTATAAAATTTATTAAGTAGCAAGAATAAACAAGACTGGCAAAGGTTGGCAACCAGCCCAGAAAACAAGATATGATAGACCAAAATACTCTGATAATAAATACGAGTTGTTTCTAGCAAGAAACTTACTAATGGCGAGTGACTTAAATAGGCTAAGGGAGTGGCCAATTATCCTCAAGCCCTACTCTCGAGGAGACCTCCTCCTCCTGAGTAGCCACTCCTGCCTTTTGGCAGCCCTGCATGCTCGAGCATTGAGGAGAGGCTCCTCCATTTCGCTCTCTCCACTGGAAGGAGCCTCTGGAGGTTCTGAAGGCCCTGGCTGAGTCTCTGCCTCTGGCACCACATCCTCTTCAGCCTCCTCGCTGTCCGACGCGAGCACTGGCTGCGCAGGCTGCTGGCGCGACACCACACCAGCCTCCTCTTTGTCGGGATCAGCCACAATCCGCGCAGGCCGCTGGCGGGCCACAACACCAGGTAAGATACTTGCTCTTCTTCACACAGTGTGTGATTCCCCTGTGCAGTTCCTTACTATGAGATGTGGTGGGGCCACTAAACCAAATAACTTTAAAAGAGGCTTGCATAAGTTCAGGGAGAACTATAAGCCTTAAGACTCCTAATTGGAGGGAGGAAAGGGGCAAGCCTTCATTTCCTGCTTGAGAGCAAACAGGGGCAACTGGGCCACCTCTGTGAGAAACAGAATCATAGAGAGGCTGGACTGATGCATTTGGGCTCTCATGGGCATTTTTTAATCTTCTCGTAGTTGTGCGAAGATGGACATGTCCGTATTCAGACACTCGGATTTCTCTTCATATGGAAGAAGAAACAGCACCTAGGAAGGCTACACTAGAATTGCCGTTTGGTCGAAGGAAGCCAAGGTGAGGTCCTCTTCTGCTGCTTCTACGGGTGGATTCTGAAACCGGGCCAGGTAGCCAGAGGAACAGGAAAACGAAGGAGACCGGCGTATCAGAAGCACAAGTGGGCCCCAAGTCACTTAAGACCAGCCCCCTGCCCAGTCTTCATCACATATGTACCTTTCAAAATTGAGAATGATAATGGAAGTATGTTAGGGTAACAAATTTAGCACTTTGTTGAAAGGGAAAGCCATCTATTTCTAAGTTTGGAGAAAGAAGGAACATCCATCTTGCGTTTATGATGTCACATCAATAAAAAGAACAGGCTGACTTGACAGGATACAACGGAGATGCTTTCAGCAGTTGGAAGGACTCAGAACAGACCATTTTATCCTCTGTTAATTAAATGAATCCAAATATGGCCATTCTTCTTCCTGTCCTGATTTTTAATTTCCTTCAGCCCTTACTGACACGTCTGCACCTCGAGGAGACGGGAGCTCCACTTCTTCTGCTTCAGCATTGTTGGGCCATAAATCATTCTCCAGAAAATGTTGCTGCAGAACAAGCCTAGCCATGATCTGAGCCGGCACCATCATCCAATCCATGTTCTGTCTTCAGGCCCTGCCTCCGCCACAAAAGAAGCATCTTTTTGGTGGGAATGTGTAGAATAAGGACCTGGTCATTTCTATAAGGGAACCTGGGGCCAGCTGAGGAAGGACACTGACTAAAACCCTGCAAAGTAGGAGCTTGAAGTGAGAGTCCATCCTCTGATAGATTACAAGACTGTCAGGAAAGAAGAAGCAAACCCAGAACTGAAGCCCTAATGCGGATTGATGTCACCAGGCTTTCTTGCTCAACCACAGATGTTTCCGAAGGAAGGAAAAGCAGGGTGGCATTTGTGGGGTGAGGAAATGACTAAGAAGTTCAACCACCCACAGCGAGAAGCAGAGAATGAGGCAGAGTCAGGCATCCTGCGCCTTCCCTGTCAGGAAGACCTGTTGCCCAAGGGACAGGTGGGAGCTTGGTCCAGTCTTCCTTGCTGAGGGTTCCAAAAAGCGCTATAGGATAAAGTTGGGCCCAGGAATTTACGGTACCTGTAACCATCCATTCCTTCAGCCATCAAGGGGGTCCAGCACTTCCCCACTGCTCTGGGGGCCCCAGCTTCCATATCATGACTGAAACGCAGCATCAGGTCTGAGTTTTGTAACATACCCAAAGCAAAACTCTGAGCTACATTTCTTGGCCTGGCTCAAGATCATGTTAGAAGGTTCCTGCCAAACAATTTCCCAGAAGGAAAGATAGAAAAGCAGAACAGCTACAGATAAAAGTCTTTCAAAACTTGGCTGGTTCTTCAGCCACCTACCACCATAAGCCTCTACTGCTGCTCCTGGCAGACTTGCAAGACCCTCTCAAGTGTTGGCTACCATCCTTGGTTAGGGGGTGGGAGAGAACGGCAACCTGGAGATGGAGTGAAAAGAGAACTCAGCCTAGAATCCCTAAGTAGCCAGAAGCGGACTAAGCCCAACCTTCCTGGAATTCCGTTCCCTTATTTAACCCCAAGCACGGGCTGACCTTAGTTAAGAAGATTCCTGTGCACAGGCTTCTAGCAATAAATCAGTTTAATGGGACCTTCAGCTGGGCTTTGGCACCTGACAAGTGCAGACCTTCCGCTTCCCAGAGCATTGCACTCTCTCCAGGAACAGAAGAAACCAACGTGAGCCAACCGGAATGAAAGCCCTACGTGAGCCAATTTATACATCGAGGTAACAAATCTGATTTGGACTTTTGCTTCTGAAAATGTCCTATTGGGAGGACAGCAGAATGGATAATCACAGAATCCTGTTTCTGGGAGGGGCCACGGAGTCGAACCTCTGCTCAGGGTAGGAGTCCAAATCCAAACCACTGAGCAGACCCACTGAAGAGATTTTCTTCTAGCATTCAGTCAACTTCAGTCTCCTGCACTTCAGAACAACAGATCCTGGGAGGTTTGCACAGGACATCTTTTCAAGTATCTGCCAATCACTGTCATATTTCCAGCTGGTGTTTTTTTACTCTCCAGGCTAAAACACCCTTCAAAGACCTTAATTCCAACTCCTCAGTAGTCCTCATCATCCTTCTCTGCTTCTCTGAACCCTTCTTAAACTATGGCCACAGGTGGCCCATGTAAAAGAGGGGAAACCAACATTACCTCCTCCACCCCCCACCCCGAGCCTTCACAAAGCCTGGAATAGGACAGACAGTTCAGGGTGTAGCCTGACCAGAGCGGAAAGGGAGCTGCCCACCGGAGACCAATTCCTTGTTGCACAGACGGATGTGAGCAGCGCAGCAGAGCATTCTCACCACATGGAACCCTCATTCCAAGGAACAAGAGTTCTTCGCTTGGTTCAGTTATAGTTCCTGTTTCTATTTCATATCATTCCTGATTTTAAAAGGTGTTTTCAGGGTGCCTTTTCCAAGTGTTAGCTGTTTTCTATTTACTGTCATCAATACAGAAAGGGCTGAACATGCCTGCAATTGTCACCATGGACTCCTGGGGCAGAGTCATCTTCTCTTGAGCTCTGGCTCAAAGCCCCCAGCGGGAGTGAGCAACCAGAAACTCTGGCAACTTGCATCTTTTGAAACAGCCCAGAGTTCCCCCAAAAGTTGCCACCAGACTATCATAGAAACAGGAAGTTAGAGGACATCAAGCACCAATGCTTGCCCCGTGTGGATTCCTGGGCCGTATCTCTGATTCATGAGCAGCCTCTATTGGAAGCTCTCCGGTGAGGGAGAACTTCCGCATCACGGAACAGCCACCTGCTCTATGTCTAGCAGTTTCTACACTCAAGGAGTTTCTCTGAACTCCTTGAGCTCATTGAGCTCTAAACCCATTGGTTCTGGACCTGCCCTCTGGAAAAACAAAGATTAACTGTCTCAAGTAGCATTCAGACATTTGAACGCTGTAGTACATCTCCCCACAGTCCTCTCTTTAGTAAGTTAAACAGGTCCAATTCTTTGATCACTTCTCATGAGGCTTAGTTTCCACCCTCTTTGTCATCTTGGTAGTCCATCTCTGAATTCCAGCTTGCCACTATCCTTTTTGAACTATGCTACCCCGAACTGCAGACTTTAGCTAAAGTGGGGCCTGACCAGAACAGACCAGATTAGAGGGGAACTATTATTTCCCATGAATTGTTCATCCTTTTTCTGCATACCAAGAGCTTTTTCAGCCATCGCATTGTTGTTGGCTATGTTTAATTTGTGTTTAGGGGAAAAAATGAATCCAGGAGCCTATAGACCAATCAGCCGGACATCAATACCTGGGAAAATCCTGGAAAAGATAATCAAGCAATGAATCTGCAAACAACTTAGGAACAAGCAAACCCAACATTTTTGCTTCTAGCAGATCATGCCCGACAAACCTTACTGCATTTGTTGACAAAATGACTAAGTTAATGGGCCAATGAAACGATGCGGGCACAGTATATTTGGATTTCACTTTGTCAAGGCACTTGTCAAAGTAGACCACAACCTACTTCTTGGTAAGCTAGAAAAATGTGGCATAGACAACATTGCCACCAGATGGATTAGTAACTGGCTGGCCAACTGCACTTAATATAGAACTACATCTACATGGAGGGAAGTTAGCAGTGGGGTACCCCAAAGTTTTAGCTTTGGTCCAGTCCTCTTCAATATCTTCGTAAATGATTTAGATAAGGGAACAGAAGGGAAACACATCAAATTTGTAGACGACATCAAGTTAGGAGGTATAATAGTCAGTGCTTTAAAAGATAGGCTTAAGATCCAGAAGGATCCTAACAGTGTGGAACACTGGGCCCTATCCAACAAAATGCAATTCAGTGTGAGGAAAGTACGTTTTTACACTTAGACAAGAAAAACCAAATGCACAAGTACAGAATGTGTGATACCTGGCTCAATTGAGAGGGATCTTAGTCCTAATGGGCAATCATTTAAATATAAGCTAGCAGTGTGCTGCAGCTGCCCAAAAAGCCAATGCAGTCCCAGGCTGCATCAACAGAGGGATAGTATCAAGATCATGTGAAGATGCATTAGAACCACCATACTTGGAATACTGTATACAGTTTTGGTCACCATATTACAGAAAATAAATTGAGACTCTAAAAAGAGTTCAGAGAAGAGCAAGAAAGATGATTAGGGGACTGAAGGCTAAAACATATAAAGAACGGTTGCAGAAACTGGGTATGACTAAAGTAGTAAAAAGAAGGACTAAGTGTGACATGATAGCAGTGTTCAAATATTTGAGGGGTTGCCACAGAGAAGAGGGAGTCAAACTATTTTTCAAAGGAGCTGAGGGCAAGACAAGAAGCAATGGATGGAAGAGAGATCCAACCTTGAACTAAGGAGAAATTTCCTGACAGTGAAATCAATCAATCAATGCAATGGCTTGCCTCCAGAAGTTGTGGCTGCTCCATCATGGAAGTTTTCAAGAAGAGATTGGACAACCATTTGTCCAAAATGGTAGTGGGTCTTCTGCTTGGGCATGGGATTGGACTAGAAGACCTGCAAGGTCCTTTTCAACTCTTAATATTCTGTATTCAGCAATGAGGACATCCAAATCCTTTTCACATTCACTGCTGCCAAGCCAGGCCTCCATATCCTATTCTTCTACCTTTCATCTTCCCTGCTCGAATGCGAAATGTTGAATTTCCCTGTTAAATTCTATTCCAGTGATGGCTAACCTTTTTGCCATCACGTGCCAAAATTGGGGGGAGCGGGGAGGGCAATGCCCCCCGTTCATGCGCGTGCAACCATCCCGCACATGAACACACAACCATCCCCTGCCCCATTTTGGGCCTAGCAGGCCTACCTGAAGACTCCAGAAGGCGAAAACGGCCTCCCCACCCTCCCGGAGGCCCTCTGGACCCTGGAAACAGCCCGTTTCCCAACTTCCAGTGGACCCAGTAGGCCCGTTTTTCACCCTCTCCAGGTTCCAGAAGCTTTCCTGGAGACTGGGGAGGGTGAAAACGGGCTCCCCCATCCACTCGGAGGCCCTCCGGAGTCCATAAACGGCATCCCAGAGCCTGTACTTACCTGGTATCCAAAACAGGCCGCGTGGAGACTCCTGGGAGAGGTGGCATGGGAAGAGCCAGCCGAAAATCAGCTGGCTGGTGTGTGCATGCGCGCTGGAGCTGAGCTAGGGCAACGGCTTGCGTGCCCGAAGATATGTGTCCACGTGCCACCTGTGGCACACGTGGCATAAGTTTGCCATCAGGGTTCTATTCTATTAATTTCAGTCCATTATCGAAGCCTGTCTAGACTTTGTGGAATTATTTCTTTCTTCTCTAAAGTAATAGACACTTTAGCAAGCAGCATAACATTCAAATAAATAAGGTTAATAATAAAAGTATAACCTCTCCCATGTACCAGTTTTGAATGCAGGCTTGGATGGGTGGATGATGAATAGATGGATGGACAGTCATTCTTCCCAGTTCTGTCTAATCTGAAGGCCTGATAAGTGTAGCCTCAAATTGTTTGATAGAGTTGTTGAACAGCCTAGAGCGCAAGGCCTGTTGTCCTCCACAGCAGACAGAATTACAGAGTTAGAAGGGACTTTGGAGGTCTTCTGGTCCAAACCCCTGCATAAGCAGGAGACCCTAAACCATTCCACACAAGCGGCTGTCCAGTTTATTCTTAAAAGCCTCCAGTGATGGAGCACCCACAACTTCTGAAGGCAAGGCATTCCACTGGATAATGTTCTTCAGGAAATTTCTCCTTAATTCTAGGTTGGACTCTCTTTAATGATCTTCCATCCATTACTTCTTGTCCTGTCTTCTGATGCCTTGGAAAACAGGTTGACCCCCTCTTCTTTGTGGCAGTCCCTCAAAAATCTGCTATCATGTCTCCCCTCGTCCTTCTTTTCACTAGACTAGCCAAACCTAATTCCTGCATCTATTTTTCATAGATTTTAGCCTCCACTCCCTAATCATCTTTGTTGCTCTCCTCTGTACTCTTTCCAGAGTCTCAACATCCTTCCTATAATAATATAGTGACCAAAACTAGATACAACATTTTAAGTGTAGTCTTACTATAAAGGTTCTTTATAGAACCTTTAGTTGCTCTCCTCCCGCCTTTTGGGACCCCACCAGTCCTCCAAGGAATGTTCAAAGATTAAAGAGAGAGGTCACCTCTGCTGCTTCCTTCAGGATTCTAGGAGGGGAGTCATCTGTCCCTGGAGATCTGGATTTCTTTACATTAATTCATGTCTCTCTTACCTCCTCCTCGTCTGTCCTAAGCAACAATCCCCCGACTCACCCCCACAATGACAAAGCCACAGTCATGGGAGCTCCGTTTCCATTTGAAACAAAATTCAAGCAGTCATAACTGGCTAAATCTGCACTTTCCTTTATTTTCTGTTTGGAAGAAAATTCTCATGGTGCAGACGTCCCTTCCTCTTCTTTCAATACGAATCAAAAACCTTTTTTTACCACACGGTACAAACCTTTGCAGGGGAAACAGCTAAGTCTCTTTCTAAAACCTTTTTCCAGTCGGGCCTTTTGCAAAGATGTAAAAGAGCCCCCGATTAAACACTAAACGTTCTAAATGTACAAAAAGCTAGGAAGCCACTTTTGGAGCACATGACGACAATGTATTGATTAGGCACCCTCCATTCCTGACCTTTGTGAAAACCTCAAGGATTTTTTTCTCAGCTGAGTCAAATTCATTTGCCTGATTAGATTATTAAATTCATTTTTCTCTGCATGATTTTCTGCTGGTTTTTGAATGTCTCTATTTTGCTAAAAAAGGATGACAGATGCTGCATTCTGGGAAATGCATTATATCAGCGTTAAAGATCTTGACGACAGGCAGCAAACGGAGAGATGGACGTCAGTAGAAAGAACTGAAAGAGCAAAATCAAAGGTGCAAAGATGGGATAGGGAGTCCACACTGGGCAACAGCGGCAGCAGATACAAAAAGAATCTGAATATTTTGGTGGCTCACAATCTTGAGCCAAAAGGCCAATTCAAGGGAGTTTAAGATGAAATCAAGAAAGGAACTAATAATAGATGGACAGAGCTGTCATGGTTTTCCCATTTACAGTTATCGGAAAGACTCAAAATGGATAAAAAGACTTATGGGGATAGGGCAAAGCAAAATAAAATTTGAAGTACAATTGTGCACCAATGATAACATGTAATTGCTAAAATGTACACATGGTTTTTATGGTTAGATCAGTTAGATCAGGGGTGTCAAACTCAAGGCCTGGGGGCCGGATCCAGCCCCCGGGGTACTTAAATATGGCCCCTGGAGCCGCCTTGGAAACAGCAAAGGACTGGCCTGCGGTGCTTCTGCCAGCGAAAACAGGCTCCCGAGCTCTGAATGCAGTGCCTTTCTAGGCCGCTTCAGGAGGAGCTGCCTCCAGAAGACTCTTCCCAAACGGGCCCTAAGGAGTAGAGCAGAAAGGGGCAGGAACACTCACAGCAGAGGTGGGTTTCAGCAGGTTCTGACCAGTTCTGTAGAACTGGTAGCGGAAATTTTGAATAGTTCGGAGAACCGGTAAATACCACCGCTGACTGGCCCTGCCCCCATCTCACGTGCAGCCCTCCCTCAGTTTTCACTGGCAGAGGGTTGCAGGAGGCCGTGGCAGCCGAAAATGGAGCTGGGGAGCCCGTTTTCACTAACAGAATGCTCAGGCCACCACAGGCGACCGCCACACGAGTATCGTTGAGCCGGCCACACCCACCCCAGCCCCCTGAGGTCAAACACAACCCTGATGCAGCCCTCAATGAAATCAAGTTTGACACCCCCGAGCTAGATTATTGAAAATATTATGATGTAACTTTAGAGAGTGGGGTTAAAATATATTGTCCTTTACTGCTGCAAAGAATATCACAAGCTTTTGCTTTGTATCTTTTTTCTTCCTTTCCTATTTTTAACTTTTTTTTATTCTTGCACTTTTTGCTTTGCTTTCTTTCCTTTTCTTCCTTACTTAATATTAGTTTGCATTAATTTTTATCTTCTTAAAAATAATTAAAATTATATATATTTGTGTGTGCGTGTAAGATTCTGCTCAGGGTGGGCAAGCAGAGACAGTCTGGAAAAACACAGATCCAAATATTGAATTGGCAGAATTCCTGCAGGTCAGCATCAAATTTTCTTGATTAAATATCAGCATGGAAATGGAAGAGCTTGAGATGTAATACTGAGGGAAAAAGGTGTAAATAAATATTTTCCCCAACAGAGTCTTGAGAGTTCGTTTCCTTGACACACCCACACACACATATTGCAGTCTTTTGTTTCTTGCCAGGGGTGCATTCTCACTGCTACCCAAGCCAAAATATCCCATCTTCCAATGACCAGCAATATTGGCAGTTTCAGTCGATAGGAGGTGATGTGCACAACTGTCTATGAGTCAGTGGTGGGATTCAAATTTTTTTACTACCGGTTCTGTGGGCGTGGCTTGGTGGGTGTGGTATGGCTTGGTGGGCGTGGCTTGGTGGGTGTGGCAGGGGTAGGATACTGCAAAATCCCCATTTCCTCCCAATCAGCTGGGACTTGGGAGGCAGAGAATAGATGGGGGCGGGACCAGTCAGAGGTGATATTTACCGGATCTCCAGAACTGGTCAGAACCTGCTGAAACCCATCTCTGCTGTGAGTGTTCCTGCCCCTTTCCGCTCTGCTCCTTAGGGCCCGTTTGGGAAAAGTCTTCTGGAGGCAGCTCCTCCTGAAGCGGCCTAGAAGGGCACTGCATTCAGGACAAGGCTGGCACCTCACAGCTGGGCTCTGGGGTGGCTTCTGCCCTGCCTCCTCCCAAGAGTGTCCTTGCCATGACCCAGAGATGTCTCCAGGCTGAAGGAAGCAACCCAAGGCTCAGAACAGAGCCCCTTCACAAGTGTCTCAGTGCTGCCCCACAATAGCCCCTTGTTCTAGGCAAGCTGCTGGACCCGGCCAAGGGGCAGCCTCGACACCACACAGCTTCCACAGCTTAGGCCGCAAAGGAAGCTGCCCTCTCAGCCCCTGCCCAACTTCAGCCCCAGGCCGGTCCTCTCCTGCTCTGCCAGTTCCAATTCTTTGCAGGCTTGGATGTCAAGCTGATTGGTGTCAACCATCCCATTTGGCACATCCATAAAAAGAAACTCCTGGCACGTAAGAACTACCAACAGTAAAACTTTATTAAAAGATCCATTTAGGTACAGCAGAAGTCAAGTCAGCTCTGAGGTTTTCCCTTGAAAACCCATAGGTAAAACCCCATTTTCACCCCTGGGCCGCCCACGGTTCATTGGCCACCAATTACACTCAGTACTTTTGTTTTGGGAAAACATTCTTTGCCAGCTGATAGCTCTGAGAACCTGGCCTTGGTGGGTATCTCTTCTCTGCCGGCAGAAGGCTCTCATGCATTCCTTAGTCTCCTCCCACCCTAGGAATTTACCAACCAACCAGCCTCTTCTGTTTGGCAAACTGTGAGCTGAAAGTTGATGCAGGCAACAAAAAAAGTGAGTCAGCTTGGACATGCCGACCCTCCAGAGAAAATAAACATAAAGGTGCTCACCTCATTAGACATTATTTGCTTCTCTCCTCACTGGGGCCGACCCAGATGTTGAGTATGAAATCCACACACTAACCTATCCACCTTCATATCTGTTGCAGCCACCCATTCTGCATTGGCTAAAAGATAGCCCCACCATAACACCAAATATTGCAGTTCCCCCTATGGTACCGGGAGTTGAGAATCTCCTCGATTTCATAGTGCTCCTCTCCTTTGACCATGATGGGAGGGGGAGCGCCTCCGTAGTTGGCCTTAATTCCGAACTACGGAAAGTCTTCAACAGACTGCAGTGAAATACTGGCTGCACTTGTCTGAGGCTTTTTGACAGCTGCAGCTCTATAGTAACCGGATTTATGATCTGGATAAGCTGGAAGGGAGGGTACTTTGGGCCCAGCTTCTTACAAGGCTGCCTCAGGTTAAGGAACTTGGTAGGCAGGCATATTTTATCCCACACCTTGGGCTCCCTCTGTGGGCCTCTTTTCTTGCCTGCCTGCCTCTTCTGCATTTCCGTAGCTTTCTGCAATGCCCTGCGCACCACCACCCATGTATCCTTGAATGATTCCATCCATTCAGCCAAGGATGCTGAGGATGGCTACCCCTACGGGATTTCCAGCATGGGTGCAAACTCTACTCCACTAACTACCCAGAAAGTGGTAAACCCTGCACGGAGTTATTGTACGACACTTCTGCAAAGGGGAGCAGTTCAGTCCAATTGGTCTGTTGGTAGTTGACATAACACTGCTCCAGAACCAAGTTCGCTCATTCACAGGCTCCATTGGTACTAGGATGATAGGTGGAGCTAAGGCCCTGTGAGGACTCAATCAGGCTGAGGAATTCCTGCCAAAATTTTGATGTGAACAACACCCCTCGGTCTGAAATGATGCGTTTGGGGATTCCATGCAGCCGACAGATATGCTGCACAAACAACTTTGCCAGGGACCAGGAGGAGGGAATCTTTGGGCATACTACAAAATGTGCCTCCTTGGAAAATAAGTCTGTGATGGTCTAGATTACAGTATTCCCTGCACTTTTTGGCAACTCCACAATAAAGTCCATAGAGATTTCTTCCCAGGGCCTCATTGGATTGGCCAATGGCTGCAATCGACCAGGGGGACTTCTCCGGTAGCCGTTTCATTGAAGCACACCCAGGGCAGCTGGCTACGTAAGTCTCTATGTCCTTTTTCATCTTTGGCCACCAGAACTGCCTCTTCACTAAGTGAAGAGTTTTTATGAACCCAAAATGTCCTGCTGCCTTTGTGTCATGACTCCTCTGCAAAATCGAGGTCCATTGGTTGGCCAGGACATATAATTTTGTCCCTTTCCATGCCAACCTTCCTTCAGGGATAGGTTGTCTTTGTGCTGTTAGAAACACTCATCTCTTGCCAGGGCGTCTTTCAGGGGTTGCACTAAGTCCTGGGCTGGCTCCGGTCAGGATACTGCTTGTTTTCGAGTGATGGCTGGTGCTGCGCACTGTCTAGATCGGATGATGGAAGTCACTACTGCCTCTTGGGAGCTATTGTACTGCAGCATGAGAGAGAGGGCATCTGCGAGGAAGCTCTTCCCTCCAGGCAGATATTGGAGGGTGAAACTGAACTGATTAAAATATTGAGCCCACTGGACTTACTTAGGGGACAGCTTCTGGAAGGGTCTTCAGCACTTCTAGGTTCTTGTTCTTCCACTCAGACCTCGAATGGGATCTTGCTACCCTCCAAGATCTGTCTCCACATCATGAGAGCCCACCTGACGCCCTTGGTGTCGGACAGCTTGCAGGACATGTAGGCGGAAGGTTATAATTCCCCTTTGGTATTCTTTTGGAGTAGGACTGCCCCTATTGCTACATCACTGGCATCAGCCTGTATTACAAACGGATTCTCCAAGTCAGGGTGCTTCAGGACCAGCTCTGCAGTGAACAGGCATTTCAGCTTTTCACAAGCAGCTTGGCAGTCAAGGGACCAATCCAGGTGTTGGTTGGATTTTGATTTTGCGCCCCCTACCCCCTGGTTTTCAGCAGATTGGTGATCCGCAGGGCTATCTGGGCAAATGTGGTAATGAATTGGCAGTAAAGTTCGCAAAGCCTAGGAAGCTCTGTAACTGCCTCCTGGTTTGCGGGGGCTCCCATTCCAGTATGGCTTTCACTTTGCTAGGGTACATTTCCACTCCCTCATATGGTACCCCCAGATAGTCCAAAGGTTTTTTGTGAAACTCACACTTGGACAGCTTCATGTAGAGTTGGGCTCTTTACAGTTTCTTGAGTACTGCCCTGATTATTCACATGCTCTTCAGGGGTTTTGGTGTATATTAATACTTTGTCCAACTATACCACGTCCCTTTTGTCATTCTCATAAAAGGTTAGACACGCTCGGGTGGCAGTTGGAGTTCCCTCTTCCTCACTGGGCTGGGGAGAGAATTCGATGACCTGCTGCCCTATGCGTGTCTTCTTCGGCTTCGCGGGGAATCTTCCTTTTGGGCTGACTGGCAGGTGGAGGAGAAGGGACCCCAGTTGCTGCCACAGCCATGGGGGCTGCTGGCTGCCCCACACCAACAGAGAGATGGTGGAGCCTGTTGCCACTGCTCCTTGCACCGGGCACCGAATCATCCTGGCAGGTGCTGGTACCACCGGCTGCAGGATGGGAGGAGATGGACTGGTTAGTGATTTCATTCCCCCGTCCCAGACACCACTACTGCAGCACCCAGGATCACTGCTCCTTTGATCTCTAGCCCACTTAATTTTTCCCCAGTTGCTCCACTGATGGGCTGCGGGTGCCACTGGAAGTTTCCACTCGATCAGCTCATACCACTACCGTGTTTCCCCAAAAACAGGACATGTCCCGAAAATAAGGCCAAGCCTGATTTTTGGGGTGGGTGTAAATATACGCCATCCCCTGAAAATAAGCCCTAGTGATGGGATGGGCATGGCCAGCACAGGAGGCAGCCTTTCCCTTCCCCTGTCACCTCAGTGCTTCTTGGCCCCTTAATCAGATCAGCTGAGCCACTCAGGCTGCTATTCACAGCTGATTCACGGGGACCCTTCAGGTCGCCTCCTCCAGCAAATGTGGTTGCTTTTGCAGCCAATTGCGGCTGCAAAAGAAGCCGGAGGCCAAGCGACGCACCCCACATGCCTCCCACCCTCCTTACCTAATGGTGACAGTCACAGCAGGCAATTCTGTCCACCGAACAACTGCCTCATGGGTGCCACTTCGGCTGACGCCTCCAGCAAGCGTGGCCATTTTTGCCATGGATTGCAGCCACTTCTGCAGCAGGAGGCCAAGCAATGCGCCCCATGTGCCTCATGCCAGCCTTCCAAAGGGTACTGTAGCAGCAGCTATCCACAATTTTTTTACTCTTATTTTGTCCCAACTGTACTGGGCTACATGGGTCGGGACGAAATAAGGGTTAAAAAATTGTGCATAGCTGCTGCTATGGTACTCTTCAGAAGGTCTGCGCGAGGCGCAAGTCTCCTGCTGCAGAAGTGTCTGTGCCCAAGGAGCACTTTTGGGAGAGAAGGCAAAGGGGAAGCGATCGCTTGCAAACTCCCGCCTTGCTCTCACCTCTCCGCCGGGCGACTCCCAGCAGCCCCAGATGCCCAAAGCCCACGCTCGCCCGGCTCCCCTTTCCAGAGTTCCTGGCTCTTTATCAAGCGGGGTGGCAGGTGAGGTGGAGAAGTGAGATGCATGGAGGGCTCACTCCTCTTGCTGTCTCTTCTCCCCCTCTCGCCAGGCACGGCAGGGCTTCCTGCCCCTGCCCAAATTGGATGCAATTTGGGGGTGGCAGGTGGGGAGGGTTGGGGCTGGGAAGACGCGAGATATGTCTTACCTGCCTTGTAGCTCCGTCGCGTGTCTCGCCGTTGTCTACAGGCAAACATGTAGGGTAAAAAAACCCTCGAGAGTTCAATCAAATTTCTCGAACTCACGAGACGTTTGGTTTTACCCTACAACGTGTTCGCCTACAGACAACAGCGAGACACGCAACAGAGCTGCAAGGCAGGTAAGATGCGCATCTCGTGTGTCTCCCCGGCCCCTGGCGGGGTGTATGTGTGAGAAGAGATGGCAAGAGGAGCGAGCCCCATCTCACTCCACATGTCTTGCTTCTCCCCTGCCCCACATATCACACCCATCGATAAAGAGTCAGGTGCTGTGGAAAAGGGAGCCGGGCAGGCACAGGCTTTGGGTGTCTGGGGCTGTCGGGGTCACCCGGCGGAGAGGCGGGAGCGGGGCAGGAGTTTGCAGGCAAGGGGGATGGATGGATGGATGGGAGGCGGGTGAGTGCCAAGAACGCCGGGGAGATTCCCACCTTTGGTTGCCCCAGCAAACAGCTGACGAGTGGCGCAACACAGTGAGGTGGCCACACTCGCCGCCTCCTGTACCCCCAAAATAATAAGACCCCCGATAATAAGGCCAAGTCCTTATTTCGGGGTTCAAATAAATATAAGACAGGGTCTTATTTTTGGGGAAACACAGTATACCAGCCACTTCACTTTCCACTTGCTCCCTAGGATCATGTTGACTTCCAAGGGGATTAGGGGGTCCTCAGATTTTTCCACCTTCCCTACATTCGCGGCCAAGCGGTCTTCAGTCCCTGGTAGGGGGCCTCTCTCCGCTGCTCCCTTAAGCTCATTGGTTGCAGTTCCACCTCTCGGCTCTCTGTTTGAGCTTCTGGCTGCGCCCCTACCTCGGTCTGCAACACCACCAACTTCTGCTTCTCCTCCGGCTCCTTGTCTATTTCCAACATCTCAGGGATTCTGATCTCCTGGTGGGGTCAAGGTAGACACTATTGTGAAAGCTGACTTAATATCAACCTTCCCATTTGGCACATTCCAAGAACTGGATGGGTATCTCATCTCCAGTGGCAGAGGCTCTTATGCATTCCTTAGCCTCCCCCCACCCTAAGAATTTAACAAACCCCCTCTCATTTCTGTCTGGAAAATTGCGAGCTGGAAGTTGATGCAGGCAATGAAGAAAGCGAGTCAGCTTTCATAATTGGTCTGTAAGCCCTTCTCCTCCTCTTCTTCCTCCTCCGCTTTCCCCCTTTTGAGCCTTCTGGGTGCACACTATCACCAACTTGAGTTCAGGGCATCCACACTTCCCCAGGCCCCAACTGTGTCCCTGCCCCCACCCCATGGAAGCCCCTCCAGCCATCCAATTGCTCAGTTTGAGCAGTTTGCATTTCCAGCCTCCTCTTTCCAGAAAAGGGAGCCCTTTGAAGACCTTGGCCCCACAAACCGAAGGAGGCAGGCGGAAGTGAGAGACAGCATCTTGCTTGGGCTGAAAATGGCCATATGCTTCAGCTCATCCATTCATCCAGAGAGCAATGCCTTTGGCGCTGAGAGAGCATTGGAGCATTGTCGAGAAGATGCAGAGGCCATTTATCCCGTGTTTCCATAGTAATGCTCAGCCCTCTGAGCCACACAAAGGCCCCCGAATAAAGACAAAGGAGCAGCCATTCCAGATGGCACACCGAGGGAAGCCAAGCCACCGACAGGCCTCCCAGAGAGGCAGAAGCCTGTGTGACTTCTTCTTCTGGAGGTTTACAGCTCACTCTTTACAAAAACCGCCAGGGCTCTGCACCTTTTCCCTTGCAATGGCATCCGAGGGCTGCCCTGACCCTTTGGCTGATGCCTCCTCAACCCTTTCCAGCTCCCAAGACGGCTGCTGGATCAGCTCAAATCAAACTGGAAAGAATGTAGAGATCTGGAATATTGCATCCAATATAGAAGGGTGCTGAGGAAGTGAAAAGAGTGCAGAAAAGAGCAACATAGCTTGTGAGGAAGTTGGAGGCTAAATCCTATGGAAGAGACGGGGGAGGGGTGAGAAGGAGAAAGGGAAGGGAAGGGTGTTCAATATAACCATTTGTCACGGATGGTCTGAGGATTCCTGCCCTGACGGAGGTTTCTACTAAGGCCCCCAAGTCCCACCCATCCCTATCATCTGCTGTTCTCCACGCTCAGAACTTCAACTGGTATTACTGGACATGGATTCCAATCCAGTCACAAGGGGGAACTTGATGTCCCTGGGATCAGTCATCATTGTGATTAGATTCTTAATATCTATCAACTAAAATAATTTTGTATAATTTGAGTAAAATAAAAATATCTTTGAAAGATCAAATTTCATTCCAATCCCCTTCGGATGTGAGGATGTGGTTGGAATGCTGGCCTAGAAATCAAGAGATTGTGAGTTCTAGTCCTGCCGTAGGCATGAAAAATCATCTGGGGGCCTTTGAGCCAGTCCCTCTCTCAGTCCAAGCCACCTCACAGGAAAAATGAGAGGCGGAGGAAGGAGTATTAGGTATGTTCGTCACCTTATTTACAAAAAATAAGGTGGGATTTAAAAAAAATCTAAAATTAAAAACTAATAGTAATAAATAAAATGTCTCCCCTCACCTCGGTAACTGGACAAGCAGCTGTGCTCTTACGATTTTACTGTAGGACAATTTAAGGGCAAAGGCTGATGAATTCCTCTGGCATCATTTTCACTTACAGCCAGCCTCACCAGCCAGAAGGAAAAAAACCCATAACTGTACCAATTGCTTTCTTGGTTAAGGTGGGAAAGGGTTGCTGGCCTGAGGGACAAAGGCTTGGCCTCTTTTCAACTGACCAGGTTGCTGGTGATGAGATGCTCCTCACCTGCTAGATGGATCATCTGTTGTATTTGGATGGCGATCAGCTGGTCTTTCAGAGGAACTTTGTTCATCCTCTGAAAGACCAGCCGATCGCCATCCAAATACAACCAAGTTCATTGTTGGAGGGGGACAGGAGGGGATGTGGGTTGAACTGGGAGCAAGTTCAGAAGGCACATTGGGAGAATTTCCTTAACGAGCCCTGAAAGTTAAAAAAACTTAAGAAGCAAGAACCTCAGCTTGTGGAAAGATCTATGTTACTGGTAAAACAATGAAACAGAAACTTGAAGATTTTTTCAAATAAATTCTCCAGATCAGTGTTTCTCAACCATGGCTACTTTAAGATGGGTGGACTTCAATTCCCAGAATCCCCCAGCCAGCATGATTCTGGGAGTTGAAGTCCATCCATCTTGAAGTGGCCACAGTTGAGAACCAGTGCTCCAGATAATTCATATCTCATGTAATGAAAGGAGGTTACTCTGAGCCTCTGTTTCACATTGCCCCCTTTCCTGACCTAAGGAAAGCTTTCAACGATAGCTCATCTTGGCTGGTCTATTTTGGGACACAGATTTACTGCTCTTTCCGTCACTTGGACAGATGCTAACCCAGAGTCTGGAGACTATAAGGAATTAGATGACAGCAATCAGATTTGTATTAAATCCCTGCCAGATAGAGAAGCTGCTCATCTGGATCCAGTCCAATTCCAGGCCACTTTCCTCTACAAACATCCACCTGGGAGGATGTGTGTTGTGACCACCTCCTTCGAAGGGATGGAGCACGAAACAGGTTTTTCCACCAGCGGCTCCAACATCTTGGAATACTCTTCTCTCTGATGGCAGGAGGCCCTGCCCTGCCATCTCCTTGGAAAAAGGAGGAAGCTGTCTCTTCTCCAGGGTCTGGAGGTACGTCAATGTAGAGGATGCTGCTGTTTTAGGTCTACATAAAATATTTTTATATTGATGTTATGCTTTTTATCTTCACAGGCATGTTTTATATTGATTATCATGATAAGCTCCATTTTTTTGATAGGGGTAGCTTACAAATCGCTACAAAAGAGAATAACAGAGTTGGAAGGGATCTTCTAGTTCAATCTCCCGCTCAGGCAGAAACCCTAAACCATTTCAGAAAAATGGTTTTCAAATCTCCTCTTAAAAACCTCAAGTGTTGGACCCCCACACAACTTCTGGAGGCAAGTCGTTCCACTGATTAACTGTTCTGACTGCCACGAAATTTCTCTTTAGTTCTAGGTTGGTTCTCTCCTTCATTACTTTCCATCCGTTGCTTCTTGTCCTGCCCTCTGGTGCTTTAGAGAATAGATTTGACCTCCTCATTTGTGGCAGCCCCTGAGATATTGGAAGACTGCTATCCTGTCACCCCTAGTTCTTCTTTTCATTGAACTAGACATAAATACCCAATCCCTGCAATTATATAATTCCTTATATATTTTAGCCATACAGCGGCTGTCAGGGCAGGATGGATGAAGCAGTCTCACAAACATCTTATCTTCAGAAGTTGTGGGAGCTTCATCACTGGAAGCTTTCAAGAAAAGACATTTCTGACATTTGTCAGAAATGTCGGGTCTCCTGTTTGGGTGGAGGGTGAGCTAGATGACCTACAAGGTCCCTTCCAACTCTGTTGTTCTGTTCTGTTCTGTACTGTACTGTACTGTACTGTTCTGTTCTACTATATGGAAACTATGGCCCTTTTACAATCTGTGAACAGGCAGCCCCTTCTGCTATAAACCCACAAAAATGAAGGCCCTTGCAGTGGCCACCAAACTCGGAATAAAATGGTTCCAAGTGGGAGATGGTGGAGAACAGGAGGAGATGAGGAAGGAGGGGATGTGAGCCCAGTCATACCCAATAAAGCCCCTGCAGTGCTTCACTTGGAGCCTGGATCACTACCTCCTTCAAGGTAGCTCTTCTCATTTGAACAAATACCTGTATCAGGAAGTGAAATGGATTCATGTCCTGAGCAGGCCTGAGTGGATGAGCTGGATGGACATGCAGGTGCCGGCAGAGGAAAGAGCCCAATTCTGCATCTCCTTCAGTTCAGAAAAGAGGGCTTGCAAACTGCCTCTCGGTTGCAGACAACGGGCGAGCTTTCCAAGCACAGTCCAGGAAAACACAAGTGCCCAAGTTTATCTCCTCAGCTCAACAGTTCATCGGTTTGCCCCAACAATTCCTTTGCAAGGATTTTGTCTGGGAGCAGAGGCAGCCATTTCAAGCCCTCCCTGCAATTTTTCAGCTTTTCTAAAATGGATGCTCCATGCCTTCCTATTATCATTTCATTTCTTATTCTAAGCAGAATTGCTTGTGATGGAAGCAGATGGGACACAGCTGTCTCTTAATTAGGCCAGTTCATGTTGCCACGTGGATCCAGATTTCCTTGGGGAGAAGGCCAAAACAGATTCGTGGGTAATGATGTATCTAATGGCCTCCAGCAGAAACCCCTGGGATTCAAGACACTTCCAATCAAAATACTACAAGAGATGTGTTCCACCCCCACTGCCCCATTCTCTCCTGCGGGCTACACAACCCTTCCTTCTGTTTGGCATGTTGACACACTCAGAAAGTGTCAACAAGAGGTTTCAGGTACATCCATGACCTGGTGGGCCATGACCTAGTTTGAGGAGAACCCTTGGGAACTGTCTTGGGAGAACTGGCCAAAGAGATTGCTGCCAACTATGTTTCCCTCCCATAAACCTTGGTTTGGTGTGGAACAGGAGGAAGAAAGGGCACCTCAACGCCTAGGCAAGGTTGGGTCAGAAAGGTCCCCCGTGCCTTCTTCTGAGAAAAGTGAACTACCCCAATCTGTAGTGGTGAAGCAGTGACTCCTGTCATGGGAATGCCAGACTGAAAGGTGAAAGGCAGGTCAGGAAATCCCAAGAAATGATTAACTCCGAGGGCTCTCCAGCCAAGGGCCTTCCCCTCACCTGTTCTGCCCTTCCTTTGGGGAAGACATAATTGACCTTCGTTCACTTCAAAGTAGCCCAGGTGATCCAGTGCTTCCTTTTCAATACTTCTATGCCACCTTTGTGAAAGAAAGCACAGAATTGGAGGAGGCACAGCATCCTAATACAGAGCCCTAACTGTAATAAAAAGCCACACGTAAACAGATTTAATTTCAAAATGTCTGCAGAAAAAAACACACCTTCCTTGTCCTTCAAGAGAGGAAAGCTCTTCAAAAGAAACCTTCTGCAGGCAGGGCCATCTTAACAGCATTATAGGCCCCGGGCAAAGCAGTTTCCTGGGGCCCCTGCGACAACTACTCACAGGAATAAAAATGTAAATGGTTGATAAAATTAAACATATATTTATTTTGTTAGCACTTCCAACGCGGTGTTGAAACATTAAAAACATTCTGTGCAACAACAACTAATCATCATGATAAACATTTGAACAACGCGAGGCTTGAAAACCACAATAATACTCAGTAAGCCATACAGGTGCTGTATTTATATGATACAAGGTGCATTGAAGGGTTAACATACACAGATTAGTATGGGGCCCCTATGCAAGTGCCCATCAGGCCCATTGAGACAGCCCTGTCTGCAGGTACAGGCACCCCCTGACATCACCTGCTCCTAAGCAGACTTAAGCTTCTAAAGAGACAGCTGGCAACCAGTGTGGGTCTTTTGATGGGGGGAAATGCCAAGCACAGAACACAGACTGACCTACCACACTTTGTGGCAATGGAAGCATCCAGAAGCTCTCCGAAGAATAGCCCTACTCAGAGCTGACCAAGCCCAATGCAAACCAGAGTACGGATAACAGGAGCTACATCAGAGGAGGGTCAGAGCTGGTACCGCAGCTATAATTCTGCTTCCTCCCGAGAAGCCCTGAGGCAGCAGAAGACCAAGAGGCCTTCCAGGCGCCCAGCGTGACACATCAGAAGCCTTTCTGGGACAGATTCAGTCCCAGCCCTTGGACCTGCCTTGCTGCTGCTGAAAAGCACCTCTCCTTCTCCGGGTTGAACCAGAGCACCCGACCACACAAAGGCAGGAGAAGACAACAGTGGAGAAGTCAAGAGCACACGCCACAAAGCCATGGTCCCAAGCGGGGACAATCTACTAAAGGAAAGCCAACCAGCCTGGCCAGTAAAAAGACCCTCCCTCACCAGAAGAAGCAACACTGCTCCCTACATCCTGATCCCCACACTCATGCCCCTTCTTTTGGCTGGACAGGGGCACCCCTCCCACGAACAGCCTGGACTCTCGCTGTCCCCATTTTCATAGCATGCCTGGGGGGGAAATGGGGGCCCAGAGGGTTTTCTGGAAAAGTGGATCATGGAAGCAGCTGGCACTTTCGCACTACATTCCAATTTCAAATTTGAGATTTAGAACCTATTAAATGGAAAGGCGAGGGAGGGGGCAGGGAGCCAGGAAAGCCTTCCTGCCTGTGTCAGTAGGCGCAGCACTTCTCCTGCTGACAGATATTCCACTGCTCCTTGGAGGCTGAGGAGAAAGAGCGAGAGGATCACCAGCAGCATAATAATGGCTGTTCCCTTCAAAGCAGGCAGGCGACTGGCCTCACCCGCCCCAGCTCAGCCCAGACAAAAGCCCAGGGGGTGAGGGATGGAGGGAGCTGGTGTGTCTGGAGGCCCCTCATGCAGCTGGCTGAGGTTCAGTCTCATTGCTAGGACGCCTAGACCTAAAGACCTGGTATTTCGTCTGCAAAGAGATTACACTATGCAGGAATTGAATGGGGCCATTTAAACCACAAAGCCCCCTTCTCTTAGTATCCAAAGTGAAGCATCAACTTAACCAATGGCTGCCCATCTTCCTCTTGGGCACATCCACTTGCTGGAGGATTGCTGGAGGTTTTCCAGAAAAGTTTGTCTGGGATGGACTAAAGTCTCCTGCTTTAGGCAGAAGGTTGGACTAGAAGACCTCCAAGGTCCTATCCTGTCCTGTCCTGTCCTATTCTATTCCCATCCCCATCCCCATCCCCATCCCCCCACTCCACTCCTCTATCTTCATATTCTATCTTCTAGTCTGTCCTGTCCTATTCTTATTTGTCCACTGTGGCTCACAACCCCATTCCTTACTGGGCTTAATGACAGCGTGGACACCTAAAACAGGGCAGGACTTCAGCTGTGCCGGCCACCCTGGACCCCTTTGGACCGTTGCAGAGGTCCCTGGATGGCTTTTCTCTGAAGCTGTTTACCATTTAAGTGACATGAAGGGAGTTTCTGGGTGCTCTCAGCGAGACCAGCTCAAAGCAGCCACTGCCAAGGGCTGCATTCACACCAGCAGCTCTTCGAGGCGAAAGGATTGGGTGCAGGGCCTGGCAGGTCAAAAGGCTTCTTCATTTCCCGGTCACTCAAGAATGTACAAGAAAGCCCCCACAAAGGGCAAACTCTTCCCCATGCAGGAAAACTCATCTCTCAGAAAACCAAACATTTTCCGGACCTTTCTGGACCCCAACGTATGGGAGCATAATATCACCCTGAGCATGTCAATCATGTGCACAGCTTCTACATGTCTGAGTCCTGATCCAGAACTCCCCCCTCCCACCATGGCATAAAAGGGGCAGGCTGGCTGATCACTCCCTGGGAGTGGGGGAGCAACTGCAAAGCTGGCCTCCTGGCTGAATCAAAGAACCAGACCCAAAGGAGCCAGCCAGATACACACACTGGCAGCTGGGGGGGGGGGCGCCTGCAGGGATTAGTTTCAGAGGTCTGCATTCACCCCCAATCCATATACGATCTGATGCCACAAGATACCAGGGCAGCCATATTCATCTACTAGGGTTCACTTTATCCAATGGGGGCTTAGTCTTGCTACTATAGGTGGACCTCTGCACAGGAGAAATGAGAATTTAAACATTAAGATGAATGGAAGAAAATTGCAGACAACAATAATGTACCATAAAAACACCCACTCCTAAAATAGCTGCTGGCTGGAGAGACAGTACGTTGGTTCGCAAATGTTGTAAAGAAGATCAGAAGGTGCTTCTTTAAATAGTTTTTGCTTTTCCCATTTTCTATCTATCCTGATTTTTGCACTAGGGGTGACATGAGAGCAATATTCCAGGGTATTTGAGGGGCTGCCACAAAGAAGAGGGGATCAAATTATTTTCCAAAGCACCAGAAGGCAAGACAAGAAACAATGGATGAAACTAATCAAGGAGAGAAGCAACCTGGAATTAAGGAGAAACTTCCTGACAGTGAGAACAATTAACCAGTGGAACAGAAGTTGCCTTCAGAAGTTGTAGCTGCTTCAACATTGGAGGTTTTAAAGAAAAGATTGGACAGCCATCTATCTGAAATGTTATAGAGCAGTGATGGCTAACCTTTTCCGGACCGAGTGCCCAAAGCGCAAGCATGCGCACGCTTGAATCAGCATGCACTCTCGAATCCGTGCGTGTGCGCCTGAACCCACAAAATGCAATGCGGCACGGCCTCCTGCATGCACCCTGCTTCCTGTGCACATGCCCCCATGTGTCCCTGGGTGTGCACACATGCCTCCCGCATGTGCCCCGCCCCCCAGCAGAGACCTGAAGACCAGCCGGCCAGTGGGAGGCATGCATGCATGTGCAGCAGAGCTGAACTGAGGCGATGGCTTGCATGCCATCAGAAAGGGTGCCGCGTGCCACTTCTGGCACACGTACCAAAGGTCCACCACCACAGTTATTGAGTCTCCTGCTTAAGCAGGGGGTTGGACTAGAAGACCTCCAAGTCCCTTCCAGCTCTATTTTGATTGATTGGTTTTTTTCTTTTTTCTTTGTCATATATTTTTTTATGGCTATCTTTTTTTCTTGTAAAAATCTTTCATAAAAATTATTTAAGAGACAGTTTTGGGACACTAACGCTGACATTGTTTAACATAATTTGTTTACTTGTTGATGGACACCCAGAATAATTTGATACCCTGTTTCCCCCAAAATAAAACACCCCCTGATAATAAGCCCAATCAGGCTTTTGAGCGCATGGCAATAAGGCCAAGCGCTTATTTCAGGGTTCAAAAAAATATAAGACAAGGTTTTATTTTCGGGGAAACATGGTATAATATGGGTGATCATATAAATGTCTTAAATCAGTAAATAAAATATACTGGTCACCAGACGCAGCTGACTTTCAATCCCCTCCATCCCTCCCAGGTGTAGAATTGAGTTGTGTTCAAGTCTGAGGACCCCCGGGCCCCCCTGCAGAAGAAAAGCTTTGTCTTTTTAATAGGACAGACATTGAGAAAGGGGGGCTTGTCCAGCAGCCTCAGAGCTGAGAATGAGCCAAGAGGGTGGGAAATCAGGTCGTCACCTTTGAAAGGACAAACCAAGAACCTTTGGTGAGGAATACTGCATACAATTACTTTAAATTCAGCTGGTGGGAGGGGGAATTAAGTTTACTTTTATTGTCCGTAGTATTTTAGGTTTTCTGAGACTGTCCAGTAAATTGAGTGATTTTGCACAGAGTTGCACCAGAAGCAGGATCTCAGCACAAGTCAGGCTCTTTCAAAGCTTTGTTTTCCTGCATGCTTTTTCTACCAAAGGTTCCCCGTTGCTTTTTATGTCCATAGCTGAATTTATTTATTTATTAAACTTATATGCTGCCCATCTCTCCAAAGGAGACTCCTTGACTGAATGCTTTGCAGGTCACTATTTAAAGTTAAAACCCATTTCCTTCAAATAAAGTCAGACAATATTTATACCTTGGGCTTTTATTATAATTGTCTACATGACTATGAGCTGTTTGGGAAGAATGGTTAAAGGTGGGATCTAAATTACTATGACCAATAAGTTGACCTTAAGTTGTGACCTTTGGCTCAGTTCTCAGTGGCTGAAAATCCACTCCATCTGCCAGCATCAATGAGGCAGGAGCACAGAGAGGGCTCGCAATCTGGGAGTCCTCCTGGATACACAGCTGTCCTTGGAGGAACATCTGACGGCTGTAATCAGGGGGACCTTTTGTCAGGTTCGCCTGATCTGCCAGTTGCGGCCCTTTCTTGATCGGGATTCCCTGTGCACAGTCACTCATGCCCTCGTAACCTCTCGCCTTGATTACTGCAATGCTCTCTACATGGGGCTCCCCTTGAAGAGCACCTGGAGGCTCCAACTGGTCCAGAACGCAGCAGCGCGGGTAGTGACGGGAGCAGCATGGCACTCCCATGTAACACCGCTCCTGCGCGAGCTGCACTGGCTCCCAGTGGTCTTCCGGGTGCGCTTCAAGGTGTTGGTTATCACCTTTAAAGCGCTCCATGGCATTGGGCCTAGCTATCTCCGAGACCGCCTGCTGCCACCGACGACCTCCCATCGACCCGTGCGCTCCCACAGAGAGGGCCTCCTCGGGGTGCCATCAGCCAAACAATGCAGGCTGGTGACCCCCAGGGGAAGGGCCTTCTCTGTGGGGGCTCCCACCCTCTGGAATCAGTTGCCCCCAGAGATAAGGAGAATCCATGACCTCAGTGCCTTCCGCCGTGCCCTTAAAACCTTCTTTTTCCAACAAGCCGGGCTGGCCTAATTCTTTTTAAGTGTTTTTAATTGTTTTGTTTATCGTTTTAATTAATGGGGCCAAATTTATATATATATTTTAACTGTATTTTAATATTTGTATTTGATGTTTTTATTTGGCTGTTCACCTCCCTGAGTCCTCAGGGAGAAGGGCGGTATACAAATTCAAAATAAAATAAAATAAAAATTGCCACTTGCCTAAAATTCTGGAATTCTGCTTTTCTAGACATCGCCTTCATTTCATCTTTCCTGCCTGCGTTTTAAGATATCAAGCGGCCGCTTGCCTGGGCTGGTTCACTTGAGGACTCGGAGGGGGGGGGTTTCCGTGCTTGCTACTGCCTGCCCCGCCTCCCCCAGGCAGAGGAAGACGCCTTCTGGACTCCTCCAATGGAGCCGGACGATGCTGGTTTTGAATGACACAAGATGATTCTGCAGGAGGGGGGATGGAGGGGATCATTGAGCACTGAACGGCCTGCATTAGGAGTGGGGTGCTCTGCTTCTGGGCATGGAAATCACTCTCTGGTGCCCCCCTGAAGATTCCCGGAAAAAAGGCCCTGAGGAAGGGGGCGACTGAGACTCTACATGGGGGGGGGGCAGCAGGTAGCAGCCAGAGGTTGTTTGGGTTGACCCAGGCAGCCACCAGGCAGCTTCCTCTCCCCTCCCCTGTGCCAGAGCAGCAGCAGGTGACTCCATGGGGCCGGTGGGAGGGTGGGGTGTGTGTGCCAGCTGCTGCCATTGCTCTGCAATCTCTTGGCTCTCCCTGAGCTGGCAAAGCAACACCGAAGAAGCTACACCAAAGAGAGAGAGGGAGGGAGGGAGGGAGGGAGGGAGGGAGGGAGGGAGAGAGAGAGAGAGAGCAGAAACTGGCTGAGGTTTCTTTTCTCTTGCAGGAAGAACAGGCAGAACTGGGAAGAAATTCAGAGGAGATGCAAGCCGTTCCAGAAAAGAGGTCTGCCTGGAATAAATTGGAGGATTCGTTGATACAGCATTTATTGGCAGAGGTGAAGGAAAAAGAGTATTTTTGTCAACTTAGTTTTTGGAGGGATATGAAGCTATACAGAGAGCAATCCTTCATCAATATTTATGAAACGGGGGTGGGGGTGGGGGTGAGAATTCTCAACTACTCTGGCTGGGACTAGGAGACGCCAGAAAATCCCTATTCCCCAAATCCCTATTCATCCACTGAGTTGATCTCCAGAGTCATCATGGCCACAAGTTACAGACAGGCTCACTCTCCAGAGATCTCTCCGATGACCATCCAGTCTTAGAATCTGAGACTCATAGGACTGTTAATCATTCGGTTTAGCCTCTTTAGACACTTTATCATCTTTTTTGCTCTTCTCTGTTCATTATCCAGATCTGGAGATGTCTCCAGATGTCTATTTTGTATCATGGTGAACTGAACACGGTAGTCCCAGTCTGATCTCATCAGTGCAGTATGAAGAGGTACTAACACTTCTCGTGATCTTAACGCTCTCCCTCTGTTGAGGCAGCCTAGCTTTTTTGCATTGGCTTTTTTGGCAGCTGCAACACACCGCTGGCTCAAACTTCAGTGATTGTCCACTGGGACTCCTAGATCTCTTTCACAGTTATTATTGCTGAGCCACTACTGTTGAGCTATTCTAAACTTTTGCATGTGGTTTTTCCTGCCTATGTATCAAACCTTCCTTTTCTCACCAATGAATTGCATTTTGTTGCACATTCAAGTCTGTAGAGATCTTCCTGTATCTTCAGCCTATCTTCTAAATGTTGGCCATTCCCTCCTGCTCGGTGCCAGCTGCAAATTGGATGAATTCCCCTTCTATCCCCCCCCCCCCGTCTACATCATGCATGAAGATTTTGGAAGAGTACAAATAGTCCTCAAATTATGACAATTGAGCCCAATATTTCTGTTGTTAAGTGAGACATTTGTTAAGTGAGTTTTGCCTGGTTTTACAATCTTTATTGCCACAGTTATTAAGTGAATCACTGCATTTGTTAAGTTAGTAGCAATCACACTTAGACTGCAGTTTACAGAGTCAGCATATTTTGCCTCCAACAAGTTAGGTAACCCGGTTCTTAAGTGAATGCAGGTTCCCCATTGGCTTTGCTTGTCAGAAGGTCATAAAAGGGGATCACGTGACCCCCGGGAGGCTGTGACCGTCATAAATGAGTCAATTGCCAAGCATCCAAACGTGAACCCCATGGCCCTGGGGATGCTGCAAGAGTTGTAAGTGTGAAAAACAATCATGTCATTTTTTTCAGTGCCATTGTAACTTCGAGCAGTTACTAAATGAACTGTTTTAAGTCAAGGACTACCATACTGGGCGCAAAACAGAACCCTGAGCATGCTTCATACCTCACAGCATGCTTCCCACCATGTAGTAGATGTAATTCCATTGAGGACTACTCATTGAGTACAGTTGGTCAGCCAATTACGACTCCATCTGGTGGTGAAGCTGCCTGCCTCACTTTGGTCTAGCTTTGTGGCTGAAAAAAGTGAGGGCAGAACAGGAGGTCTGCAAACATGGAGAGCCTGGGGAACAGGGCGGGGAGAAGTCCAGGAGTCCTGGGGCTGCCTTGCCCTTTCCGTCCACCCGCCCGCTCATGTTTACCTTCCTTCAAAAGGAAGCTTCTCCCTTGCCCCAGAAGTGTTGCACCAGAAGGTTGCTCAGAGCAAAGCATCTTGGGACTGGGCAAAGGTGAAGGAGGGCAGCAGCTGGAGAAGGACCCAGCAGGTTCATGGCTATGCGAAGCTCTCGGGGCCCTGCCTTCTGCTGATCTCCATATGACCCTCCCCTGCTCAAGAGACCCCCACTTGATAACTGTGCTGGTTCAATCATTCCTCCCTCTAGCAAGGCCCCAGCCTGGCTAGAGAAACGTGGCCTCCTGCACAGAGCTGAAGGGAAGGTGCCACTGGAGCCGCATCCCTTTCCCCTTGGAGAAGGCTAAGAGAAGCCCTTCCCCACTCGGGACCTGCTCCAGGCGAGGGCTCTGCCCACTGCCCTTGAGGAATGGGGGCTCAACAGAGGAGGCAGTGCCATTTAATTGAAATGCCGCCTGGGTCTTCGGAGGTCTCTCTGCTGGAGAGCTAGTCCCTGGCAGCAAAAGAATCAGGAAGCTTTTCCCAACTGGATTGTAGCTTCGATGGGCTGTCAGTTGGAAAAGGGGCTCCAGAGGCCTTGTTTCTTTGGGCTCAGCAGTGCTTCTTTTAGTTATTTTAGAGTTATTTCAGCTAAACGCGGAACAGATGCATGGATTTTATAGTCACATGTTCTGATTAGAATCCAGTTCCTCACATAATCAAGATAATGAAAAATAAATTCTAGAAAATGCACACGTGCACCTGTTTGTTTTTCAAAGGCAATGTGCAGCCTGCTTTAAAACCAGCAACATCGGAGCCTCAAGGCAAGAAAGAGTTGTGTGTTTCATCTTTTCCCCCAGAATGACTTCCGGAATCCTTCCTCTCTGCAAGCAACGGCTCTCAGGGAAAATTCCCGTTTGTACATGTCGTTTACTCTCAGGTTGGAAATGCTTGGAAAGGAAGAGTTTGGAAACAAGACAACTCTCCTCCCACCGCCCAGACCCCTGGAGGAGGGTGAGACCCCAGAAAAGGCCAGGGCCTTTGCAGAGCCAGCTCCTCAATCTCTTTCCCAGGAGACAACGAAAGCCATCGACCCAAGCCCGGCCAACCTAGCGCTGCTACTTCCAAACTTTCAGCCCCAAGAGAGCCGCACTGTCACCGCAGATCAGGTGTCCCTCCAGGCCAGCACAACAGCAGGACCAGGAGCTGAAGAATCCTGCCGCAGCAGAGCCTGTGGCTCCCACATATTGCAGCAGGCAGATAGCTCTCCCGGTGCAGCTTGCAACCTAACACTAACCCTGCCAAGGGTTACGCTGTGCTGAGTCCGCAAGCATTTGGCTGAGGGGACCAGTTCCTGAGGGAAGGGGCAAAGTGAGGGGCCAAGGCTGCTCTGAAGCCTGACCCTGGTTGAAGGGGGGGACAGAGCCAGGCCCCTTCTGCTAAACTGGAACAATTATTCCCATGCATCTCACTAAGTCCAGTGTCCAGTGTTAAGTCACAATGGCTAGGACCATCCATCGCGCTCTGCAGTAAACCAGACTTTGTGGTGGCCGGAAGCTGAAAGCAGAAAACCAGTTCAATACTGGGACTATCCTCCACCGGCAATGGGGAGGGCGGCAGAGGTCCCAGGAGCTCTTCTGCAGCACCCCCAGAACCATGAAGGGGGCAGATTCCTTGTCGGAGCCAATTGAGCTGAGGCCACAAGTAGCCTGGACTCAGGAGCCTCATTTGGGCCCTCAGAACATTCGCGGGGCCCAGCCAAGGGCGGCGTTTTAGCAGAGGCGCTTCCTTCTTGGGGGGAAATGTACTTAAAAGGAATCCCCCCCCCAAACGTAAAGCCCGCCGTTCTCTCCAACGGGCCACCAATCACCCCTCATCGCCCTGGTTGGGGCGCCAAACGCCCGACCAGCCGCCAGCCGCAACGCGCGCCGGCCAAGGACCCGCCGCTAAGAGGCGAAACGCCGCCCCGCTCAGGACCCGCCGCTTCTCCGCGCTCAGCGAGCGGTGGGGCCGGAGAAGCAGCGGCGACCCAGGAGGCAGACGGCCGTGGCCCCGCAGCCCGCCCCGCTCCCCAACGCCGCTTCTGCCGCCGCCCCTTAGCAACCGGCCCAACAGCCCGCCGCGGTTTCGCGCCCAAGTGCCGGCCCGTCTCAGGCAGGACACAGAAAAGGCGCCTCGGAGCTCCGGAGCCGAGCCGCGCCGCGCCGGGCTCAGCCTCGCCGGCAGCCCCGAACCCAGCCCGGCAGCATCTCTGCGGGGCGCCCGGAGACCACGGCGTCTGCCTTCCGACGTGACCGCTGCTTCGCACAGGCGGGGGTTGCGGGGAGGGCTCGGTCGGCGGAGATGCCCCGGCCCGCCCCCCGCCGCGCCTCCCGAAGAGGAGTTTCTTCCCAGCCGCGTTTCGCCACGCAACGCCGCCGGGCTCCGCGCCCGCAGCCCCGGACCCCCGCCTGGCCGCCCGTTCCGGCTCCCGCCCGCCGAGCTCCCTGCGTGAGGCCGCCGGTCGCCAGGCCGCCACCGGCGCGGCGCTTCCCGGAGCGGCAGGCCCGGAGAGCAGCCCGCCCGCCCGCCGAGCTCCCGGCCCCGGCGCCGGCTCTCCCCGCAGCCCGTCCGCGCCGCAGCCCCCACCTGGATGGTGCACGAGTACTCGTTGTCGTCGAGGAGGCGGACGGTGCAGCTGTAGTCGCGGTCGAGGCTCCTGCTGCTGCCGCTCATCAGCCGGCTGAGCATCTTGGCCGGGGCAGCGGCGGCGGACGGGGGCTCCGCGCCGGCTCCCTTCACATGGCCGGAGCAGGGGGCTCCCTGGCGGGCGAGGGGGGGTGTCGCCGCCGCCGCCACAGCTGCCGCCGCCGCCGCCCGCCTCGGCTCGCCTCGCACAAAGCCCGGCCGGAGGGAGCGCGGCGGCCAGGCGGCGAGCGGCGCGGCTTTCGGGGGCGGGAGGGGGGGGAGGGGCGGGGGCTGCGCCGCGCAGAGCCAGGCTGGCGGGTTCGCGGCCGCCGAGGCCAATCCGGGCCCGGCGCCGCCTCTGACGAGCTCGCGCGCAACCCAATGTGCCGCTCCTCTCCGCTCCGCTCCGCTGGGGGGGGGGGGCTCTCCGGCGGCGCCTGGGAAGCTGCCGCAGCTGCTACCGCGGTGACCCCCCTTCCCCGAGGCCCCTGCAGGGCCAGAACGCGCCGCCCCCGAGGAAATGGGGGACGGGGGCAGCAGCCTCTCGCTCGGTCACGGCCGGGGCGACCGTCTCGGAGGCGCCGCTCTGCGGAACCGATCGCGGGGAGGGGGGCTGGGCGCCTCGGGGAGCGGTGCCCGCAGCCGGGCCAAGGGCGCGGAGGACGCGGAGCGGCCGCCGAGGGGCTCACAGGAAACCCGGAGCGCTTACATGGGCGGCGGGGATGCCAGCCCTGCTAGTGGCGAGTTCAGACGTGCAGCTGAAATGCCGGCAGGGGCTTCAGAAACGCCGCCGCCGCTGCCCCCCCCCCGCCACGGCCTCTTCCGACCCACCCGTCGCAGGAGCTCAGCCTGGAAGTCCTGACCCGTGAATCGTCTCAAGGGCCGGCAGCGCTTTTACACCTGGCCTTACAACTTAACCGCTGATCACCACCTGGCACTTTCAGCAGAGCCAGTAAGCAGTAGATGAAAGTGGCAGGTAGCAAAGGTATTCAGGCAGCTAAACAGGTGGCAGAATTGTGTCAGAACCAGACAATTGAGGACCCAAGTGGTCATCCAGCCCAACCTCCTGCTTAGTACAGGATGGCCTAAAGCATGGTGGACAAAAGCCTGTCCAGCTTGTGATGCTGTCCATGGGGCAGGGTTTTTTTGGGGGGGAGGAGGGGGGCCTGGAAGCAACATGGGCTGCTTTGTGGATTGTGGCTCTGCCTGGAGAACCTGAATTCCAGACTGCCTTCTGGAACTGCCCCCAGTTTCCTCATTGGCAGAGAATCCAAAGGGCTTGAGGAGTTTGGCCATTGCAGCAGCTTAGGGGAAGTGAGGAGATAAAGCTGCTGGCAATGGGGAGGAGCAGGGGAGGGTCCAAAGAAGGCCAGTGGGAGCGCAGGACAACCAGAAGGCATGAGAACCTTGAACTAGTTGAAATGAAAGCGCTCCGGAGCCGCCTCCACTGCATGCCAGGCCACAAAGGAACCAGCAGAGGTTTTCGCAGCGCCTAAATTCTTACTTAGCTCTGTGAACTCCTGGAAGAGTGGCAAGATCCAAGATGACTCCAGGACAGCAAATGTCACCCCCAACTTCAAAAAAGGGAGGAAGGAGGGAAATTACAGAACTGTGTACCTCAAGCTGATCCTGGGAGAGATGGTCAAAATTATGCTTGTGAATTCTTGGATAGGAATGCAACAATTAACAAACAACAGCCAAGGCTTGTTACAAACAAGTCATATCATCTTTCTCTTTGGGGGGTGGGAGGAGGACAGAACTATTAGCTTAATAGAGATGCCCTAGATATAATACACCTTGACTTCAACAAAGCTTTTAAGGGTAATGTTTAATAATGATATTCTCCTTAATAAACTGGTGCAATATGGGTTGGATGATATGGATGTTAGGTGGATTCATAATCGGCTGAAATACTACCGTAGAGAGTACTCACAAATGGCTCAGAGTTCAATTGGAGAGTAGACCTGAAGGGTCAGATCATCCTGGAGAAGGCCGGAGTCACTAAGAGTTGACACTGACTTGATAATCGTCACTGAATAGACTGCCACCTGAGGACTGTATTCAATATTTTTAAAAATAACTTTGTTGAAGGGTTTGTGGGAAGATGATCGTATTTTCAGAGGAGCTGGCACCAGGAAGAGTGGCTGACACTTTAGAACATATAGAGGAGAAATAAAAAGGTCTAGGGGGCAAACTGGAATATTGCTCCCAAAGTGATGGGGGTTGCTTCACATGAGAAGGATCTGTATAAGAAATCAAAGTTGAATGTGAGTCAACAGGGGCGATGCAGATCAGGGGTGGGTTCTACTTACCTTTACTACCGGTTTGCAACGGGGCTGCCTGCGCGCGCACTCTTCTGTGCATGCGCAGAAGCATTCTGATGACGGTAGGGTCGGTGGGCGGAGCCTCCCGCCGGTTTTACTACCAGTTCTATAGAACCGGTGCGAACCGGGGGCACCCCACCACTGATGCAGATACCACAAGACAAATGCTTTCTTGAGATGCATTAACAGGACCATGGAGTCCAGATCACAGGAAGTAACTGTCCCAACGTTGTCCCAATCAAACCCCACTTGGCCTAACGTGCAGCTAACATGGTGAGGGAGATAGCAATCAAATCCTTTGAAGAACCAGGTAGAGAAGGCTTCAGGGAGATTGACTTGGGTTGAGAAGCAGAGTTGATGGCCTTCTGGGTGCTTTTTGCCTGGCAGAGTGGCTGTTTACTCCATGCAGCTTTGCATTTCTGGGTTCCCATGTCCATTTTGGGAGCCTGGATCTTTTCTCTTGATCCAGTCCGTCTGTATGGAGAGGGAGGGCTTGGGCAGCACAGTGGGGCTTCCAGGGGCCCAGATGTTTGTTCCTGCTGAACAAACTAAGGCAGAACTGGCTGATAGACTATTAGTGTCTCATATGGGCTAGGGTGACTTGGGTTTCCCAGGTCTGGTATATGTTGCAAATGATTTCAACACCAGCCACAAGAGGAGCTAAAAAAAGTATTACTCCAACTTTAACCACAAAAGATTAAATCCGTCCATATAGCCATTCTCATTTTTAAAAACCAAATTTTAATTAAACTTTTAAAAAGTTATGCTTTTTAATTTTATAATTTTTAAAAATTGGTATAATTTTCTAAACTAATTTTTATATATAAATTTAAATTTATTTTTTTCAAAAAAAAATATATAGTTTCTAAAATTTATTTTAAAATAAATTTTAATTTTTTAAAAGTAAACATGAATTTTGTAAGTTTAATTCTTACATTTTTATATAAATGTTAAACTTTTATTTAGAGTTTTATATTTTTATTTTAGACCTTTACATTTTTATATTAGATTTATATTAGATTAGATTTTATATCATCTTTATAAAGTTTTTAATTTAAACAAAAAATAAAAAAATCTATTTTAAAATCTTTAATTATATTTTTAAAAATCCCATGGAATCCCATATTGTCATGAAAAAAAATCTAACAATGTTTTGATTTGCAAGAATATGTCCCATGTATGTACCCTCAGAAGATCCAAATTAAATCTGTACCAAATGTAAATTAAGAGCCTTGGTAGTACAGTGGTCTAAAGCACCCTGTTATTAAGACCAGCTGCCTGCAATTACTGCAGGTTCGTATCTCGCCAGGCTCAAGGTTGACTCAGCCTTCCATCCTTTCTAAGGTAGGTAAATTGAGGACGCAGTTTGTGGGGGCAATAAGCTGACTTTGTATAAAATATACAAAAGAATGAAGGCTATTGCTTAACGCATTGTAAGCCGCTCTGAGTCTCCGGAGAAGGGTGGCATATAAATCAAATAAAAAAAAAAGAATTGAAACACTTGAGAAAAAAGTTAACAACCTAGAGGAAAAAGCAAAGGGTCAAAGGCAGCAAATAGTTTTTGCACACACAACCAAATTCTGTATATGTGCAAATGAAGCTTTACACACTCACTCATAACTCGCACCGCCTGGTTCCCAATGGTCCGTGTGTGTATGTATATATATATATCTCCACTTCTTTTGTTAAGCCTGTTTCCTTTGAACAATTTAAATCCAAATTAATTAAGATCTCATTTGCACCAACCCATTCGGGATCTTCCCTGACTGAAGTTGTAGCACCTTCAAATTCTTCCCTGGAAAATGGGAAACCTAGGACTGACAATGTACAGTTAAAAGTTTTCAGTTGTTCAAAAGAAAATGTCTTAATAAAAGCTAAAACTCAGAATGAACTAATCATTGCAACAAATGTCAACAATAATTAATAAAACTTCTTTCAACATATAAAAAAAACAAAAAAGTGGTCAAGGAAATGATTGGTCCACTATTGGAAGAAGATATCAAGGAGGAAACGGGCATCAGGGAGAAAATGGAACTGCTTAACTCAATCTTTGCATCTGCCTTTACACCAAAGGAAAAAATCATCCAACCTATTTAAAAAAATCATAGATTTTTTATCAAAAAGACAAAAATGGGATCTCAGAACCACTAAACCATATCTTTTAAAGATCTTGGAGCACAGGGAAACTACTACAGGACTGGAAAAGAGCTTATATGGTTTCCATCATAAACAAGGGGGGGGGAGGAATTACTCCAGAAAACTACAGATCAATCAGCCTTACATGAGAAGATCCTGGAAAAGATAAATCAAGCAATGAATTGCAAATACCTAGAAGCAAGCAAGGTTATTAGAAGCCTATTAGAATTTGCCAAAATAGATAATACCAGACAAATCTTAGTATATTTTTTACAAAATGAGCAGCAATATGCGCTTCAAGGTGTTGGTTATCACCTTTAAAGCGCTCCATGGCATAGGGCCTAGCTATCTTCGAGACCGCCTGCTGCTACCAACGACCTCCCATCGACCCGTGCGCTCCCACAGAGAGGGCCTCCTCGGGGTGCCATCAGCCAGACAATGTAGGCTGGTGACCCCCAGGGGGAGAGCCTTCTCTGTGGGGGCTCCTACCCTCTGGAATCAGCTCCCCCCAGAGATAAGGAGAATCCAAGACCTCAGTGCCTTCCGTCGCGCCCTTAAAACCCATTTATTTAAACAAGCCGGGCTGGCTTAAGATGAAATTTTTAACTGTTTTAAACGTTTTTAATTGGTAAATGAGTTTTAATTGGGCCAAATTTATATATCTTTTAATTGTTTTTAATATTTGTTCTGCATGTTTTTTAATCTGGCTGTACACCGCCCTGAGTCCTCAGGGAGAAGGGCGGTATAGAAATCCAATATAAAATAAAATAAATAAAATAAATATCACTTAGACTTATATACCACTCCATAGTGCTTTACATCACTCTGAGCAGTTTACAAATGTCAGCATATTGCCCCCAACAATCTGGATCCTCATTTTATTGACCTCAGAAGGATGAAAGGCTGAGTCAACCCTGGGTCGGTCAGGATCAAACTCTTGGCAGTGGGCAGAGTCAGCTTGCGATACTGCATTCTAACCACTGCACCACCAAAGCTCCTAAGTAAATGAGTGGACCAGCAAAACGTTGTGAATTCTTACTTGGAATTCAATAAGGTATTTGATAAAGTAGACCACAGTCAACTTCTTGGTAAGATAGAAAAAGATGGGTTAAACTGCATCATCAACAGATGGATTCCAGCTATTTTATCCATCTCTTTTTTATTGCTAAGGAGCGAAACACCACCAAATATTGGAAATGCAAGTTGGAGGGGTCAGTGTCATAGGATGATAAAGTGGTCCTCAGTACAGCTGGATCCTTTCTATTTTCCTGCAGTGGGGCCTCTTGGAGACATTGCTGTGACTTCCCCATTGAGCTCTCAGCTGCAGAATGGCCTCCCCTTCAGATGGCATCTCTCTTATTGTGGAAACATTAAACACGGTTGTCCATCTGCTGCAGAGCGTTTATAGGAAAAGAATCTGCCAGTCAAAATCCCAGGCAATTTGCCACTTAGAATGCCATGGGTTTTCCCACGTGGCCTTTTCATAAAAGCTGCTTCTCATTAGGAAACGTAGCAGTGAGTCTTTTGCAAAACAAAACCAAAAAAGTGCCATTTCAGTTACCATCTTTTTGAAAGATTACTTAACTTGTCGGTACTGAACTGCAGACTATGAGTGACTGCAAACTAGGGGTGAAATGGGCCTCAGCACTCAAAGAAAGAGCCTTGGTGGCACAGCAGATTAAAGCACTGTTAAATAGCACCAGCTGCCTGCAATTATTGCAAGTTCGAATCTCACCAGGCTCAAGGTTGACTCAGCCTTCCATCCTTTTGAGGTAGGTAAAATGAAGACCCGGATTGGGGGGGCAATAAACTGACTTTGTATAAAAAAGAACACTGCTTAGGGGGGGCCGAAAGCCCTACTAAGCAGGTATATACAAAAGTATGATGGCTATTGCTTAATGCATTGTAAGCCGCCCTGGGTCTCCGGAGAAGGGCAGCATATAAATCGAACCAATAAATAAATAAATAAATAAATGTTGCACCTTCTGAAGACAGCAGCCGGACATGAGTAGGCCGGGGGGGGGGGCATCCATTTCATGCTGCAATGCCATCATTCCAGCCAGGGCCGGATTTTCCTATAGGCTAACTAGGCTTCAGCCTAGGGTAAGGTGACCAGATTTTAACATTGGTAAAGAGGGACATTGTGGGCGTGGCTTATTTTGTGGGCGTGGCTAGCTGGTCATGTGACTGGGTGGGCGTGGCTAGCTGGTCATGTGACCGGGTGGCCATGGCTATGTCTATAGGGTAAGGTGACCAGATTTTAACATTGGTAAAGAGGGACATTGTGGGCGTGGCTTATTTTGTGGGCGTGGCTAGCTGGTCATGTGACTGGGTGGGCGTGGCTAGCTGGTCATGTGACCGGGTGGCCATGGCTATGTCTATAGGGTAAGGTGAACAGATTTTAACATTGGTAAGAAGGACACCATTGTGGGTGTGGCTTATTGTGTGGGCGTGGCTTGGAGGCCATGTGACTGGGTGGGCGTGGCTACCTGGTCATGTGACCGGGTGGCCATGGCTATGTGTATAGGGACTACTCAGAGGGCTGAAAAAAGTCATTTCTGACAGGTCCTCACACTTTTGACTGGTCCTCACACTTATGACCATCCTCACATTTATGCCCGTGCAGCATTCTTAACAACCATGTCACTCATTTCACAACTGCTTCTCTTCAACATGGTGACAAGATAGGGCAAAAATGTAAAATGTGAGGACAGTCGTAAGTTCGAGGACTGGTCAGAAGTGTGAGGACCAGTCAAAAATAACTTTTTCAGCCCTCTGAGTAGTCCATATGCACAAAAGGACTAACCAGAGAGCTGAAAAAAGTCATTTCTGACAGGTCCTCGCACTTTTGACTGGTCCTCACACTTATGACCATCCTCACATTTATGCCCATGCAGCATTCTTAACAACCATGTCACTCATTTCACAACTGCTTCTCTTCACCATGATGACAAGATAGGGCAAAAATGTAAAATGTGAGGACAGTCATAAGTTCGAGGACTGGTCAAAAGTGTGAGGACCAGTCAAAAATAACTTTTTCAGCCCTCTGAGTAGTCCATATGCATTAAAGGATTACAGCAATAGAGAGGGATGAAGGAATGGAAATTAGAGTAGGAGTGAGGGTAAGAGAGGGAGGAAGAGAGGAGGAGAAGGAGAAAGAAAGAGGAAGTAGGGAGGAGAAAAAGAGGGTGGGGGGAAGAGAAAGTAAGAAGGAAAGAAAAGATAGAGGTGGTAGGTTTGAGGAGAAAGATTGCTGTACAATAAAAAAGATGAAAGGGAAGAAAGCCAACCCCAAGCAAATATAAAGATATTAAGATAAAGAATGAATTGTTAAACTTTAAAGAATAAAAGAGAACAAATATGAATAAATAGCAATAATTAGAAACACACATACAAACATACAATGTATTTTCTTTGAACAGAATATTTGGCTGGTTCACAAATTTAAACAGCGTTTAGTCATTTCAATTAAATTTACAATTTCTATATTTCCTTTTTGCCATATTTATTCCTCATCTATTTTTTAAAAAAACCAATATTACCCTTCATCCTCATCTCTAATCTTAATCAAATTCAATTTTTCCCTTCTATTCTATATTATACCCCTTCCCATTGTCATCTATTTTTATATCCATCCTCACATTGTTTAATTATGTAATTATGTAATACAGTTGTTTAATACAAATTCAACATTTTAATATAAATCAATTAGTTATAAAACTATCTTTTTTGTATATTAATCAATATGAACATGAATATTCCAATTATTTCCATGCAATCCAATTTCTTACAAATCCATTAATTATATTTACCAATAATAATAAACCAAATAATTTCTCCCATATATTCCTCCGAACCACAACTTAACCATTTCTGCTTTCAACACAATATACAATTAATAGTATCTCAATTATTACAATTCCCTAGTTAAATACAGCTTTTTTTCCTTTGTGTTTTAAAATCTTGAACTCTCCTCCTAAATTTCCCATTGTTTGCAGTTTTTCACCTACCTTTTTTGGGGAGGAAAAATAAAAATAAAAATAAATCTCTCTCTGCCTCATTTTGTCACGCTGCACCAAAGACCCTGGTTTCGGTTTCGTTTCTGAAGCTTAGCTAGGGGGAAAAAAAACTGCTTTACACTGATTGCCTGTAGGGCGGCCCTTTGAAGCCCCGGGCAAGAGTTTAAACAGTTTTTTTTTCTTCTAGCCATCAGCTGGGGCTCAAGAAAAATCGGGACTTTTTTGAAACGCCGCGGGACGCGGGACAAATTGCTCAAAAGCGGGACTGTCCTGCCAAAAGCGGGACGTCTGGTCACCTTAGCCTAGGGCCTCAAGATCAAGAGGGGCCTACACAGTGGTGGGATTCTGGGGGTTCTAGGGGGTTCGGCCGAAGCCTTTGTTAAATTGCTGGCTTGCCCCGCCAATCCGCACTATTATTTATTTCCAATAAATGGGGCGGGCAAGCCAGCAATTTAACAAACGGTTCGGTGTTTTTTTATAATTTATTGGCCCCCGAACCGTTTGTTAAATTGCTGGCTCGCCCGCCCCTCGCCTCCCACCCGCGTGGCGCCAGCCTACCGTAGCCAGGGGTAGGCAATTGTGGCTCTTTTACAACCTGTGGACTTCAACTTCCAGAATTCCTGAGACAGCTTGGCTGTCTCGGGAATTCTGGGAGTTGAAGGCCACAGGTTGTAAAAGAGCCACAATTGCCCACCCCTTCCCTAGCCTGAGTTCCGCTGCCTGGGATCCACGTGGGCTGCCACGTGGTTCCCCACTGGCTCCGGACGCAAGAGAGCAGGATGGAGAAAGCAGCTTCCACACCTTCACTCACCCTCACTCTCTGCTCTGTTGGATCACCGGCTGTTCGCTTACCCCGCCCACTCCCAATCTATTGCTGGCTTGCCCCGCCCCTCCGCATGGCTAGAGGAAAAAAAAACTTCAAATTCTTGCCTCGGGGCTTCAAAGGGCCGCCCTAGAGCCAGTGGTGCAGCCCAACCGTTTGTTAAATTGCTGGCTTGCCCCGCCCCTCCGCACCACTATTTATTGCCAATAAATAGTGGTGGGCGAGGGGCGGGGGAGCCAGCAATTTAACAAAGGGTTCGGTGGTTTTTTTGTAATTTTATTGGCCCACGGAGCTTCAGCATAGGCTAATTGGCCTCCCAGCTCTCAGCTGATTTGTCTCAGCTGTTTTGCTCAGGGCTCTTCTGCTTCCTTGCAAAGAGTGCTGATTTTTTTTCCCCTAGCTATGCTGAGAAACGAAACTGAAACTGCTTTGCTGTTGCTGCAAGGTTGGAAAATTAGGCAGGCAGAATTCTTTTCTTTTTCCTCACCAAAAAAGGTAGGTGCAAACAATGGGAAATTTAGGGAAAAAGAGGAGAGTTCAGGATTTTAAAACAAAAGAAAAAAAGCTCTATTTAACTAGGGAATTGTAATAATTGAGATACTATTAATCGTATATTTCTGAAAGCAGAAATGGTTAAGTTGTGGTTTGGAGGAATATATGGGGGAAATTATTTGGTTTATTATTATTGGTAAATATAATTAATGGATTTGTAAGAAATTGGATTGCATGGAAATAATTGGAATATTCATGTTCATATTGATTAATATACAAAAAAGGTATATAACTAATTGATTTATATTAAAATGTTGAATTTGTATTAAACAACTGTATTACATAATTACATAATTAAACAATGTGAGGATGGATATAAAAATAGATGACAACGGGAAGGGGTATAATATAGAATAGAAGGGAAAAATTGAACTTGATTAAGATTAGAGATGAGGATGAAGGGTAATATTGTTTTTTTACAAAAATAGATGAGGAATAAATGTGGCAAAAAGGAAATATAGAAATTGTAAATTTAATTGAAATGACTAAACACTGTTTAAATTTGTGAACCGGCCAAATACTCTGTTCAAAGAAAATACATTGTATGTTTGTATGTGTGTTTCTAATTATTGTTATTTATTCATATTTGTTCTCTTTTATTCTTTAAAGTTTAACAATTCATTCTTTATCTTAATATCTTTATATTTGTTTGGGGTTGGCTTTCTTCCCTTTCATCTTTTTTATTGTACAGCAATCTTTTTCCTCAAACCTACCACCTCTCTCTTTTCTTTCCTTCTTACTTTCTCTTCCTCCCCCTCTTCTTCTCCTCCCTACTTCCTCTTCCTTTCTCCTTCTCCTCCTCTCTTCCTCCCTCTCTTATCCTCCCTCCTACTCTAATTTCCCTTCCTTCATCCCTCTCTATTGCTGTATCCTTTTATGCATATGGACTACTCAGAGGGCTGAAAAAATTATTTTTGACTGATCCTCACACTTTTGACCAGTCCTCGAACTTACGACTGTCCTCACATTTTACGTTTTTGCCCTATCTTGTCACCATGGTGAAGAGAAGCAGTTGTGAAATGAGTGACATGGTTGTTAAGAATGCTGCACGGGCATAAATGTGAGGATGGTCATAAGTGTGAGGACCGGTCAAAAGTGCGAGGCCCAGTCAGAAATGACTTTTTTCAGCCCTCTGAGTAGTCCCTATGCACATAGCCACGCCCACCTGGTCACATGACGAGCTAGCCACACCTACACAGTCACGTGACCAGCTAGCCGCGCCCACCCTGTCACATGATTGCCAAGCCACACCCCCAACTAAGCCACACCCACAGAACCTGTTGTTAAAAAAATTGAATCCCACCACTGGTGAAAGGGCCTCATAAGTGGAATAGCCTAGGGCCTCTTTTCATCTAAATCCGGCCCTGATTCTAGCTTAGCTTGATTGACTCTGATGCATCTGCTGGAGGTGACAACCTTTAACATTCAATGCTACAAAGGACCATCCCATAAAATACAATGAATGTTAGAAATGGGGAACAAATAAAAAGGCAGATGCTGTGGTCCTCCTGAGCAATGGAACAATTCCCCAGTAAAAGAAATTCTTGTTTCTAAATTCTCTTCCTCCAACTGGAAAAAGATTAAACCTCGGAGAATGTTTAGGTCATCTAGCCGAAGTAGTATTTGTCATGCCAGATTTAATATATTGAAAATAGTACAATAAATGTATCTGTGCTGTGACTGCAATAATGTGCTGTATGGAATCATGGAATCGTAGCACTGGAAGGGGCCTTGGAGGTCTTCTAGTCCAACCCCCTGCTCAAGCAGGAGACCTTATACCATCTAGGGAAAATGGTTGTCCAGTGATGGAGCACACACAACCTCTGGAGGCCAGCCATTCCAGGAAATTTCTCCTTAGTTCCAGGTTGGATCTCTCTTTAATGAGCTTCCACCCATTGCTTCTTGTGCTGCCCCCCAGTGCTTTGGAGAAGAGATCACCCCCACTTCTCTGTGACAGCCCCTCAATCTTTTGGACCTCAGGGACCACTACATTCATAATTTTAAATTCCACGGACCACTAATATGATCTGCCTAATGACTGGTTGGGTGGGCGTGGCTAGGTGGTCATGTGACTGGGAGGGCGTGGCCAACTCAATGTCACTCACATCAAGGGGTATCTGGTCAGCCTCTGCTCGCCCCTCCCCTCCCAGCCACTCCTCGCCTCCCCACCCAGGCTCCTTAGGGCCCCAACGGGAAGCAGTTGTTGGAGCTAAGCAGCCACCACGAGAAAGAGTTGGCAAAACAGCTCAGTTCAAATTGGATCTGACCAAGAAGGAGGCTCAGCAGAAGCACCTCACTGAGGACTACGAGCATAGGCTATTGTCAGCTTGGAAAGCAGAGGGAAGACCTGCGGGAGTGCAAGGCCAGGTACCGGCGCCTGGAGGCTCAGTGGGCTGAGATGGTCAGCCGGTTCCAGGCCATGATGCTGTCCCACTGGAACAAAGTCCTCCGGCTCTTTGCCACCAGCGGCACTTCCCTCCAGCCTTTGCCCAAAGCCCCGCACCAGGAGGCTGAAGCAGCCAAGTCGTAATTTCTGCCCCACTCTGACCCAAATAAAAAGACCCAGAAAGAGGAGACTCTCTGCAGCAATACAAACGTTCATTACACATATCCATCCCAGGGGCCGTACTTTGAGGACCCCTGATTTAGTGCAATATAAAAAATGCAAATAATTTTTCTGCGGACCACCAAAATTTTCTCACGGACCACCAGTTGGTGACCGCTGCTCTAGCACTCCAGTTCCCTTATCATCTTTGTTGTTCTTGTCTGCACACTTTCTAGGATTATGTGTCATGATGACCAGAACTGGATGCACTATTCCAATTGTGGCCTCACTAGTGCAGTATAAAGGGATACTCTCACTTCTCGTAATCTTGATGCTATTCCTCTGCTGATGTAGCCTAGGACTGCATTGGCTTTTTTGGCTGGCTCATGCTGGTTGATGACAAGGTAGTTAAAGTCCCCCATTTCTACTGTGGTGTGTTTTCTGCACCTCTCAGCTAAGTGATAAACTTATGCTAATCCATCTATTTCCTCTGTTAGTTCAGTGGTCTGTAATACACACCTATAGCAAAGCCATTTCTTTTTCCTCTAATATTTACCCAAATACTTTTAAAGAAGGCTTTTATTCTTGGTATTGTGTATTTTTATAGAGATGTAGTAATTCCTTACATACAATGAAACCCCCTATTAGCCAGGGTTTATTTAACCATTTTTAATGTATCAATCACGCTAAGATGCAAACCAGTTTGCAAGAATTGAGTTGCCACATTGGGCTAAGCTAAATCAAGGCACATTATGGCTTTCTGAGACACGACGGCATTCATTAGCCAGACATCTTTGATTCTGAGAATTATAAGAGCCAGTTCGGCCTAGTGGTTACAGCAGCAGGCTAGAAACCAGGAGGCTGTAAGTTCAGACCCGCCTTAGGCACAAAAGCCGGCTGGGCTAGTCTCTCTCTCTCTTAGCCCAAAGCGCCTCAAAGGGTTTTGTTGGGGGGAAAATAGGAAGAGGAAAAGAGTTATGTATGTTTGCAACTTGAGTTATCTATAAAAAATAATAAAGGTGGGATATAAATAAAAAATTTCCCTCCTGTCTTACCAGTTTCAGGTAGCGAAATAATATAAAGGGGTGAAATACTTCTATTAACTTGCTCATTTTGGAAATAGCCTTTATTGTCATCCTTACAATTGAGTGCAAAAATTTCAAAGATTGAAACTGATTAATGTAAAACTTTCTGGCTTTTCAGTTCTTGGGAGAAAAGTCTAAACTGTTAGATCAGTTTTCCTCTTCTTCACTGGCTTCAGAAATAAGAGAGTGTGTGATAAAGTGAATAGGCTTGAATTCTGCAATCTCTTGCGTGAAGCCAAACATGATGGAGGAAGTGAAGCATGTCTGAGAATAAGAAGAGACGAGGGAAGGATGTGTGCTGTCCTCTGGCTTATTTAACGTATTTATGGATAAATATGTAAGGAATGTGAGTGGGGATGTTAAGCCTGTTGGTTGGGATATGAATGTGCTGTGGGGTGTGGTCCAGTGACTCAGCTTAATCCCTGGCACGCCTTCTCATCTGCTGCAAACGTTTATCTCGCCTTCGTTGGCGTCGATCCAGGAACGACTTATCACCCCCATCGCTGTCATCGGAGACACCTGGCTCCTGGTCAATCTCCTCTTCCTCAGCAGACACCTGAGGCATTGCCAGAGAGGAGGGGCCTGGAGAGGGAGGCATGGCCGGCTCCTCTCCTTCATGTTCGGAGCCTTCTTCCTCCGATAAGATAGGCTCGGAGGACGGAGCCACAACAGAGACGGGGTGCAAAGTGGGCTCTCAAAAACCAAGGCAGTCATGCTTGGAAAGGAAAAGGGAGCCAGGTCTGTCAGGAAGCAGGTAAGAAGAAATTGAGTACTTGGAATACTTAAGAAAAATGTAGTAAAACTGGAAGGGAAGAAGAAAAGAGTGATGAGCCAGGAGTGGCAGTTCAAAAGTGGGAGTTTTGATGGCCTGGTCATATTGATATCCCAGTATGGAAGGAGAGTAAAGGGACCAGCCAGGTCTAGTTGGCAGCATCCTCAGAAAGAGAGGCGGGTTTTGGGGAGAAGCATACAAAACAGTGGACAGATTTGGTGGAAGCAAGAATGGTTTGTGAGGGCTGAGAGGTTCCAAGAAGCATAGCAAATCTAGGCTTTGTTCCCTTTTATTCTTTCTCCCTGTGCCTTTAATACCTTTTGCTTACAATTTTGTATTCCTTTCCTGAATCACATTGCTCATTCTGAAAGGGAACAGCTTGGCAGAGATGTCTCCATTCACACTGACTAATTTGGAACTCAAGTAATTGGGCATTAAAAGAGGGCAATGACCACTCATAAGGAATGACTGGCTAACCAGTTAAAACCACAGTGTACACTTTACAGTTTAAAAAATGTGCATTGTGGTTTTATACGATTGTCCAAATCACTTACTAGTCCTGGGCTCCCAACTTCAAGCCATACAGTAAACATGAATTATTGGAATGTTTAAATCTGGTTTTCCCCACTGCTCTTTACTTATCACAGTGAAAACATTAGCATCTAGCATATTATTCATCTCGTGGAGGAAGACTACAGAGGGCTGGAGGGCTCTGTGGTCCAGTCTGCCTGCAACTCTTCAAGAACATGGCTAGGAGGCCGTAAAGTCCTGTGCATGGTCCCACCCGTTTCTTTCCTCCACGCAGTGATGCTCAACCTCTATAGAAATGACTCACCGGATGGAATAGAAAAGATGCTTATTCATACACAGATCATACCAAGCAAGGGCATTGGTTAATACAATACAAATCAAAATTTGCATATATTATGTAATATGATAATTATATGAAAGATGAATACCAAGCCCTTCATGTGGTTTGGAGAAAGGCACACATTCCTCTTTTGAAGTATTTCAGCTAAGGCTTGAAATAGTCACATAGGGTGTTTTTCATGTATCAACATAAAACAATGGCAGTTCAGATTATCCATACAAGATTTCCTTAAGAGCAGATTAAGCAAATCAACAATTACATCTTTAGATGTAGAAGACTGAATTATGTCAAAGTTGTGGGATATTTTTTTAAAATCTTCCAGAATAACAGAGTTGGATGGAACCTTAGAGGTATTATAATCCAACCATATGCTCAAGTAGGAGACCCTATACCTGTGATGGCAAACCTATGGCACCTGTGCCCAAAGTGGCATGCAAAGCCATTTCACCTGGCATGCACCGCCTTGCCTGTTTGTCTTCCAGGTTTCTGGCACGCATGCGCATGTGATGATCAGATGTCCTTCGTGCACGCAGCAGTGCTGAAAACTGGTGCACGCACGCACGCAGCTAGCTGATCATTCCACACCTGTGTATTTGGTTTTTATTGCCTGTGTAACCTTATTTTTCTTCTCACCGAATTTCATTTTGTTGCACATGACCCAGCATTCAAGTCTGTAGAGATGCTTCTGGATCTTGAACCTATCTTTTAAAGTGTTGGCTATTCCCACCACCATCACCTTGGTGTCATCTGCAAATCTGATGAGTTCCCTTTTCTTTCTCCTCATCTAAATTGTTTAAGAAAATGTTGGAAGAGTACTGGGCCCAAGACCCACTGCTTGCTTCCCTCCATGTCAATGTAGTTTCATCGAGGACGACACACTGAGTGTGGTTGGTCAGCCAGTTACAAATCCATCTGGTGGTGATGCTGTTTAGCTCACATTTTTTCTATCTTATCAAGAAGTAGGCTGTGGTCTATTTTGTCCAATGCCTTTCTGAATTCCAAATACATTATGTCCACAACATTTTGCTGGTCCACTAATTTAGTCACTTTGTCAAAGAACGCAATAAGGTTTGTCTGGCATTGTCTATTTTTGACAGACTTATGTTGACTTCCAGAAATAGTTTTGCTTGTTTTTTGGGTGTTTGAAGATCTTGTTGGCTGGTTGTCTTTTCCAGGATGTTTCCAAATATTGATGTCAGGTTGATTGGTTGATTGGTCTGTAGTTTTCTGAGTTCATTTTTTCCCCTTTTTTGAAAATGCGAACCACATCATCTCTTTTCCAGCCCTCCGGTAGTTTCCTAGTGCTCCAGAATCTTTGAAAGAGTTTGTTCAGTGCTTCCAAGATCATGTCTGCATCATGAGTTTCCATTCATTAAGTAAGGTCACCAAGAGTGGGCACACTACTCCACCTGTCAATTAAGCAGTTAACATCTTGTGGGAATTAGGAAACGACTCTTCTTGGTGGTGCTTCTGCCTCTGAAATGCTATCTCTATTGGCTCCCACCATTTTAACTTTCTTAGACTATTATTTATTTATTTATATATTTGTTCAACTTGTATGCCGCCTTTCTCCGAAGACTCAAGGCGGCTTACAATGCATTTAAAAACCATATATAAAACATTAAAAGTTAAACCATTAAAAACAATTAAAACCTATTCACACCATTCATGGCCGGATCTCGCCAGATCGCAACAGTGAGATCAACGGCCCCAAGCCTGCCGGAAAAGCCAGGTCTTCACCGCTTTTCGGAAGGCCAATAGGGTGGGGATGGTCTGGACCTCAGGAGGTAACTGGTTCCAGAGAGCTGGGGCAGCCACAGAGAAGGCCCTCCCCTGCGGGCCTGCCAGCCGGCATTGTTTAGCTGACGGGACCCGGAGGAGACCAACTCTCTGGGATCTTACCAGTCCCTTAAAGGCCTGGTTGTGGTTTTCTTGCCCTTACCTCCCTGGCTTCCAGTCAATTACTTTCTTTTTTCTTGGTGTATCTTATTTTCTTTTCATTTTTATCGGAAAGCTGCCAAGAATTGCTATGGAGTTGGGTGACCTCAAGGCTGAAATAATAAATGAAATAATAAGGAAGTCAAAGAGACAAGCTCCTGCCACATAACAGTCCAGACTTCACAATTGTTGATAAGAAAGACAAAAAAGTCTGGACAGTGGATGGGGCAGTACCAGAAAGAGCAGAGGAGGAGAGAAAGAACTGGAGAAAATCACGAAATACTTGCAAATGGAGAAAGAATAATGTGGCAAAAGAAAGTAAAGATAGTGTCTATAACTACGGGTGCTTTGGTTGCAATCCCAAAACAACTGGAGCACTATTTGAATGCCATCAGCATTAACAAAACCACAACCGGTCAATTGCAAAAGGCAGCTTTATTTGGAACATTTTACATCCTGCGAAGATACCTTTAACCCCATCAGCAACATCTGCCTGTGCCAGGGTCCTTGGGAAGGCCTTGATAAAAGTAAAAAACAAATGCCAAATCCCATCTAAACATCTGGCTGACTGTGCACTCCTCTATAATAATAATTCATATTACTTATACTGGGGAAAGAAACACCAAGAAATATAATTGTAGTATCTATGCAGGATCATAGAGCATCCTACCTTGTTGAAAAAAAACATTATGTATTTATTTATTTATTTATTTATTTATTTATTTATTTATTTATTTATTTATTTATTTATTTTATTTTATTTTATTTTATTTTATTTTATTTTATTTTATTTTATTTTATTTTATTTTATTTTATTTTATTTTATTTTATTTTATTTTGATTTATATGCCGCCCTTCTCCGGAGACTCAGGGCGGATTACAGTGCGTTAAGCAATAGCCTTCATCCTTTTGTATATTTATACAAAGTCAGCTTATTGCCCCCACAAACTGGGTCCTCATTTTACCTACCTTAGAAAGGATGGAAGGCTGAGTCAACCTTGAGCCTGGTAAGATTCGAACCTGCAGAAATTGCAGGCAGCTGTGTTAATAACAGGGTGCATTAAACCACTGTACTACCAAGGCAGTATAAGGTAGTTTCTTGCCTAAATTTGAATTTCTTAAAAGATGTGGGGCTGCAGGCAGCCCTATTTTTTTCATCTAGTTTTCTTTTTCTTTTTTTCATCTGTTTTTATACTGTAAAAGGATGCCTGCTTTTTCTTTTGTCATTTGTTGTTTATTTAGAACTCTTATCTTCTGCCATTTTATTTTTGAAAAATGATATATTTATTTCTAAAGGTCATACTCGGATTCCAACATGGATCCATTTGATTACTGGATTTGGACTGTTGGATATTCTGTTAATCATTAGAAATTATTGCAATAGGCAGGTATTTATTAAAAACTAATTATTTTATTGTTGGACTAAATTTATTAATTTAGGTATATTTATTCCATATATTTTTCAAATGATTATATTAAATTATATTAAATAAATTATATATACAGGTACATATCTGGATATTGACAGAGGGGTTTATTAAGTCTTACCCTTTGAGACCCCTTCATGGATTACTGCCTTGTCATGGCGAAGGGGCTTGCATAGCCCAATGAAGCTATGAGCTCTGCTGTGCAGGGCCACCCAAGACATACAGGTCATAGCAGAGAGTTCTGACAAAACGTGATCCACTGGAGAAGGAAATGGCAACCTACTCCAGTATCTTTGCCATGAAAACCCCATTTGTTTTTGTTAGTTGCGAAGTTGTGTCTGACCCATCGTAACCCCATGGACAACCTCCCTCCAGGCCTTCCTGTCCTCTACCATCCTCTGGAGTCCATTTAAGCTCACGCCTGTTCTGAATTGAGAACGGCGGATAAGAGACCAAGATAAGCAACACGGTTTATTCCAGCAACAACACAAGGGTTAAAAATATGTAACCTGACATCGGTCGCGCGCAGCCGCTATTTATATTGCAGCTGGGCTCGCGCGGCCAATAGAACACTTTAAAACATTCACACCTCCCGCCGGCCGAGCTATCAGCTCAGCCGATCAGGAAAGCCTCCCGTTGCTGGGCGACCGCGCATCAGATTGTAACACTCCTCCCCCTTTAGATAGTACAATAATCGTCCAGATAACCCGGGTGCCTACATGTACGCCCGGACCGGCGCAAATCGCCGTCCAAGTGATCAAGGGGTGACGCCGTCTCCGGTACTTCCTGAGATGTCGTAGACGGAGGTAGCTGGTCTGAAGACGGTGGAATAGATGATGATCGTGCAAGAACATCTACGGGTACCTCTGGCAATGAAGGAGCTGTAATTACAACAGGTGAACGTGAATGTTGCTAGTTTGGTTATCCTGGTTAGGCCCATATATAAGAGACTGTAGGCTTTCTTGTAATAGTAATATTTATTTCTTTTCTTCCTCAGGAACACAATTAGACAGGCACTAATCTGGGAGGAGCAAGAACTTATATACAGAGAAGGCGGGGCTAATGGTAAGTACTAACCAATGGTAAGTGACACAATGACATCACACAATGACATATAAACAAGCACACATATTTACAGATATCAGGTTAGGTATTTTCATCTGTAACAAATCCCCCTCTAAAATACCTAACTAATGGTGGGTTATTAAGATTATATATGCACATCAAGTTTGGAAGTCAAATACATATGTTGTTTGGTTGGCAATGGCTTAGTGAGGATATCAGCAATTTGTTCACTAGTATTGCAATGGATAGCTTTAATAAATCCTATACTTGACAGTTGTCTTACATGTTTATATTTTATATCGATATGTCGAGATCGTTGACCTATTGCTTCGGAAGCTGATATATCAATTGCTGCCTTATTGTCCTCATTGATAATAATTGGATAAACAGGTTCATCCCACACATTGGTTAACAAGTCATCGAACCAAGTTAGATTGTTGACCGCTTTGGATAAACAAACATATTCGGCTTCCGCTGTGGAAGTGGCAATTAAATTCTGTTTGCCTGTGTACCAGTGCACCGCACAGCCATTTATAAGAAAAACATATCCAGAAGTACTTTTTCTGGTTTTTGAATCAGTAGCCCAATCAGCATCAGCGTAGCAGGTCAAAGTTGGTTTTTCAGAAATGAATGGTTCTAAGAATAAGCACATATCAATGCTAGACTTTAGATATTTTAGAATCCTCTTAATTCCTTCCCAGTGGTATGAGTTAGGATTGCTTACATGTCTTGACAACAAATTTACAGCAAGGGTGATATCAGGCCTGGTCCAATTAGATATGTATAATAAGGACCCAATAATTGATCGATATAACGTGTTATCCTTGAATGGTTCGTACTCATTATACACATTCCTATAAAAATCAGTTGACATAGGAGTATCACAAATTTTTGAATTAATTAAATTACATTTTTGTATGAGTTCCATAATCTTGTCTTTCTGAGATAATTTGAACCCCTTATCTGTTTTGTCAATTTGGACTCCTAGATACTTATTTACCTTTCCTAATATTTTTAAGTTGAAATTTTTGCCTAGTTGTTCAGCGAAATTATCACATTTAATTTTGTCGTGTCCAAAATACAATATATCATCAACATAAATCAAAACATATTCAATAGAATCATTATTTTTTTTTGTGAAAAAACAAAAATCAGATGAAGTAGCTACAAAACCCATATTTTTAAGTATCTTTGATAAGCACTCATACCACCGCTTACCGGACTGTTTTAGTCCATAAAGGCTCTTGTTTAATAGCCAAATTTCTCCCTTTTTTGTATCCTTTCCTGGGGGTGCTTTCACATAAATTTCTTTATCTAGATCAGCGTGCAGATAGGCTGTCTGCACGTCAAATTGATATACTTCCAGATTTAAGATAGAAGCTAACACTAGTGCTGTTTTCACGCTTTCTGATCTAACGGTTGGGGAATAAGTGTCTTCATAGTCATCCGGAAATCTTTGGGCAAAGCCTTGAGCCACCAACCTGGCTTTGTATAGGAATTTACCATCCTCTAGCTCCTTGATTTTATAGATCCACCTAGTGCCAATAGGGGATTTCTCAGTGGGCAGGTCTGTTGGTGTATATACATTTAGTTCTCTCAAACTGTCCATCTCTTTTTTCATTGCTTCCTCCCACTTACTTTTTTCTTCTAGGGGTAGCTTAAGTATGTCATCATATGTGTTAGGAGTCAGGTGTTTAGCTTGGATAGACAGTACGTAATCATCTAATCTTTTAGGAATTATGCCCCTATTGGATCTAATGGGCCTATTCTGGGGATGTTCATCGCTATGCATATACTTAGCTTCTTTTTCGGTTAATTGATCTACTTTCAAAGTGGGGTGTCCTTTTTTCCATTCATCATTAACTATTACTGGGCATTTGATTCTGTTAGTAGATGTGGATTTGGGGTTCGTATCTGATGTGTGATGTTTTGCGTGCGTGTGTGTAATATTTTTTGATTCTGGGTAAATTTCATTGAGATGTAATTTTGACCAGTTCATGTGTTCATGAAACACGGCAGATCTGGATACAATGAAGTGATTATTTTTATCAATGAAGCGATATCCCTTGGTTCCTGATTCGTACCCCATAAATATCAGTCTTTTGGATACTTTCTCTCCTTTGCGTCTTAACTGTGAGGGCACATATACATCAGCAGATACACCAAATACGTGTAAATGCCCAATTTTTGGTTTCCTTCCATACATGAGTTCGTATGGGGTCTTATTGATTGTACTGGACCATAAGCGATTTATAGTGTAATTGGAATAATTAAGGGCTTCAGCCCAGAATGACTGGTTTAAACCAGCATCATCTAACACACATTTAACCATGGTTTGTAGCAAACCATTCTTCCTTTCAGAGACTCCATTTTGGAATGGGGAAAATGGACAAGATTTAAAGTGCAATATTCCTTGTGATTTTAGCCAAATTGAAAATTCGTTGGATAGGAATTCCGACCCCCTGTCAGTCATTATTTGTTTGATTTTGGTATTGTATTGTGTTTCTACCATTTTAAAGAACTCCTTAAATTTTTTGAAAACCTCACTTTTGTGGTTAAGGGTGTATACAAAACCAAATCTACTATAGTCATCGACTATGGTCAGGAAGTATCTTTTTTTGTATTTAATTGAAGGTTTTAATGGGCCTACTACATCCATATGAATTAGTTGAAAGGTTGATTGTGTGGTGCGGGTGGCTTTTTTGGGTTTTGGCTTGTTTTTAATTTTGGAAGAATTGCATACAGAGCATTCTAAGTAATTTTTACAGTTCTTTATTTTTAAATCTTCGGAACACTCTAACATTTTTCGTATGACTGGAAAGCTCGCGTGTCCTAGCTTTCTGTGGAGTAAGTGACTACAATTATCGTGAATAGGTTTTCCATTGTTTAAATTTTCAGACATATTAGTATCAGTGTTTGATGCATTCTTATCATTATTTTCATCATGGCTATCTGAATTTGGTTTTTTGTTTCTTAATTGATAGTTTGCATAGACTAGTTCGTTATCTTGTGGCAGTAGGTATGTTAGTCCATCATTTGTAAATAGTTTACCTATGTTTCTGTTGTTCTTAGTCATGAATACCTTTCCACCTCTGAAAGTGGTTTCTATTGCATTGTCTAAGCTTAACTTTAGGGTTGCCAATATGTTATTTGGAATTTCGGGCACAAATAGTACCCCCTCTATTTTTCCTATACCTTTTATATGCGTGTCTCCTATTCCTCTCACTAGGACTCTATTTTGGTTTGCTACTTTAATATAATATTTCTTTTCAGTGAAGTTACTTAATATTTCTCTATTATGAGTTGTATGGCATGTGGCTCCTGAATCTATGAGCCAGGTGTTGAGTGAATCAGATATCAAAGTGTTATTATTTCTTATTCCATATAGTGATCCTTTCTTATTTTCTCTAGGGTTATTTCTGTATGTTTGTCTTTCTCTAGAGTGTGGTGATTCTCTTCTCTTATACCTGTAATCTGGGGAGGTTCTGTCTAAAAAGTGTATTCTTCTATCCTTGTGTTTATATGAGTCACTGTATCCTATATTCTTGGGACAGTCTCTACTCTGATGTCTTTCAGATCCACATGTGAGACATTCATGTGGGTATCTGTCTCTGGCCCTGAAATCAGTCCTTCTTTGATTTCTACCTTCTCTTTGTTGTGTATATCGCTCTCTTCTAAGTCTATCTTCAGTAATAAGCTTATTGGTAAGGTTTTCTAAAGTAATTTGCTCTATACTTAGGTTATCTATTAGTGTAATGTAGTTATCCCAGCTGTGATCTAGTGAGTTAATTATAATGCTTTTCATGGTGTTGTCAGAAATGGTTTCTCCCCTTTGAATAAGGTCTGCTCTTACAGCGTTTAAATTCAAGATATGCTCACTCATGGATGTATCATGTTTTAGTTTGGCAGAATAGAATTCCCTAGAGATTTTTGTGGTAGTGGCTACATTTTTGCTATAGAACAGTCTGAATAATTTTTGATATACTTCAAATACAGTTAAATTATGCTCTATACTGGGGAGTATACTTGGGGAAATAGAAACAATTAACATATAGTATGCTTTGTGGTGGAGGCAGTCTATTTCATAGGTCCAAGGCTTATTTGGTGGGTTATCAATAAAAAATAAAACATTTTCTTTCATATATACAATCTGTAAACACTGATCCCATTCCATTAAGTTGCTTCCATCTAATTTCAATTTTATAAAGTCTGGAGGTATTGTCCCTGAGTGTAGTGAGGTGTTATTCATGTTTAGTAGCTGTCCATGATTTAAGACCTTAGCATACTCACAATAAGGCCTGGGTATGGTAGATGTATGTCTGTATTTACTTATCTCTATGTTGCGCTGACTTGTATTTATGTTTCCTTCTTCTTTCTTTGCAGGCTCGTTCTGGGCATGCTCAGTCCTCATTTTTCTCCAGCAGTCGATGAGGGAGGTTCCTGTGTCTGCAGCTCCTGGGGTGAAGTCCCAGACGGCCTTCTGTTGCTCTGCTTTGTTTCCGGAGGGCCTCTGGTGACTGAAGAATGCCTGGGGTGCTGCTCTGCTCATCGGGGAGTCTTCTCTGAGGTCGTCAGTAAGTGGAGCTTGAGGCGGGCCGCCATTGCCAATGGAGCCGGGTTGTTCAGGGAGCTGCTCTTCAGTAGGTAAGTATGATTGCCAGCTTGTCTTTCTTCGGGTGGCTAGGCCTTTCTTTAGACAGTCTATTTCTTTTTGGCCTTTGGTAGATGGTAGTTTAGAATTTTCTATTTCATTTTCTGGTTGTTTGTTTGGTATTGTTAGTTTAGTCCCGAGTGCTGCAGTTAGCACCTGTATAGCATTGTCTATTTCTACTTCAGTAGGTTGAGCTTTGTTTTGTTTAAATAATTGTTTTTTATTTGTTTTTGGACTCGGGTAATCATCTTCTTGGTAGGTTTTGTTTTTTATTTCGTAGTTTGAGGTTTGGAATTCTTTTAGTAATTGGTCAGGCATTTTAGAGGTATTAGGTGGGTAAGATGGCTGCCATGAAAAAGGCGGGAAGCTGTCGCCATCTTTGGTGTCATTTTTGAAGTCAGGGGTTGAATTTCTTACCTTGCAGTTTTCTTGTTTGTTATTTTCGTTATCTGCTGCTGTTCCGTGGTCGTTTATTATGCTGCGGATTTTCACAAGCAGATTTGATTCAGCTGTAGTTGTTTCTATTAATTCTAGTATTTTTCTTTTTACCTCATCTTCTTTGTTTGGTGTTAGCAGTTCATTTTCTTGTAATTGCGTTTGTTTCTTAATATTTTCAAGTGGTGTATATTTGTCAGGAGTTAGTTGAGCTGCCATTCTTTTCGTTATGTATCTGGTGGCAGGTCTTCTTTTGTCGTTATGTGAGTCTTGCATCTTTATGTTCGGTTGGGCCTACCAAACCATCCTCTTGCTACCAATTTGTTGCTAGTTTGGTTATCCTGGTTAGGCCCATATATAAGAGACTGTAGGCTTTCTTGTAATAGTAATATTTATTTCTTTTCTTCCTCAGGAACACAATTAGACAGGCACTAATCTGGGAGGAGCAAGAACTTATATACAGAGAAGGCGGGGCTAATGGTAAGTACTAACCAATGGTAAGTGACACAATGACATCACACAATGACATATAAACAAGCACACATATTTACAGATATCAGGTTAGGTATTTTCATCTGTAACAGTGAAGACCCCAACGACGGAGCTTCTAAAATACTATCGTCCACTGGATCAGCCGTCAGAAGTGCACCAAACATATCTGGCTCCTCGTTACCCCGGGTCCGACCCGTAATGCGACTCCTTAGCTGGTCTATATGGTGCCGCCAGGTCCGGCCATCCTCAAGTTCGACCCTGTAAGAACGGGGTCCCGTGTCTAAAATGATATGTCCAGGAAGCCACAAAGGATCACCCCCATAATTCCTGGCATAAACGCCATCACCAACCCCGAACACCCGGGGCCGGCTAGAGGAATCCACGGGTGCCTCAGGTGTATAGTCCGGATGTAGCCTATCTAACACAGTCCTTAGGCGCCGGCCCATAAGAAGTTCAGTCGGGCTACGATTGGATACCGGGCATGGGGTCGAGTGCTGCGCCAAAAGGTACCGCTCCACCTTCTCTTGCCAATCACCGGGGCCGAAACGGGCCAAGGCGTCCTTGGCCGAGCGGACGGCCCTCTCCGCCCGGCCGTTACTGGACAGATGATAAGGTGCCACTAAGGCGTGACGAATACCCAACCCCATCAAAAACATCTGAAACGCTGCTGAAACAAATTGGGGTCCATTGTCCGAGACAATTACATCGGGAAGTCCATGTGTGGCAAATATGTTACGGAGAGCCTTACTCACAGCGTCCGACGTGGTTGATGCCATACGAACAATCTCCATCCATTTAGAATAAGCATCAACCACGATTAGAAAAGTCTGGCCCTGAACCGGCCCTGCTAGATCTATATGCAGCCTGGACCACGGATTCCTGGGTATCTCCCATTCCCTAGGTGTGGCAGCCGGGGGCCCTGACCGGGATGACTGACAAACTTGACACCTTGCTACCCAATCTGTGATGGCCTGATCAAGCTTAGGCCACCAAACATGACTACGGCCTAAGGCTTTCATTCTCTCGATACCGGGATGGCTATCATGCAGTTGTTTCAGAATAGTTGGCTGCAACACAGGAGGAACCACCACTCGGCAGCCCCACAAAAGGCACCCCCGGGAAATAGAAAGCTCGTGTTGGCGGATGGAATATGGCTTAACCTCCGTGGGTAACGGCCCACGCGGCCATCCCCTACACACTCAATCCATGACCTGTACAAGGGTAGGGTCCTTATTTATTTATTATTGAATTTCTATACCGCCCTTCTCCCTGAGGACTCAGGGCGGTGTACAGCCAGAATTAAAAAACATACAGAACAAATATTAAAAAACAATTAAAAGATATATAAATTTGGCCCAATTAAAACTCACTACCAATTAAAACATTTAAAACATTTAAAAACATTTAAAAATTTCTTCTTAAGCCAGCCCGGCTTGCTTAAAAAAATGGGTTTTAACGGCACGACGGAAGGCACTAAGGTCTTGGATTCTCCTTATCTCTGGGGGCAGCTGATTCCAGAGGGTAGGTGCCCCCACAGAGAAGGCCCTCCCCCTGGGGGTCACCAGCCTACACTGTTTGGCTGATGGCACCCTGAGGAGGCCCTCTCTGTGGGAGCGCACGGGTCGATGGGAGGTCGTCGGTAGCAGCAGGCGGTCTCGAAGATAGCTAGGCCCTATCCCATGGAGCGCTCCTTAGCGGAGTGTTTAGCTACATCCGCAGCCGTCACAAGGGAAGGAACATCGTCTATCAAAAGAACCAGCTGATCCGGAACGGGATCCTCTACGGCCAAAGGAAGGGGGCAGCGGCTAAGGCCATCCGCATTTCCCAAGGCGCTCCCGGGGTGATAAATTAACTGATAGTTATAGGTGGCCAAGAAAACAGACCACCGCGCCAAACGCGGGGAGATAATCTGGGGAGTAGGCTTATCTCTGGCCAACAAACCCAAGAGTGGCTTGTGGTCCGTAACCAATTGAAAGAAACGGCCATAAATATAACTGTGGAACCGCTTTATGGCGGCCACGAGTGCCAACGCTTCTTTATCCAGTTGACTATAATTCCTCTCTGTCATCGACAAAGTTCTGGAATAATAGGCAACTGGAGCTTCGGACCCGTTGGGCAAAACATGATTCAGCACAGCGCCGATGCCATATGGGGAGGCATCGCAAACCACGGTGAGGGGTATATGGTCACTATACTGGACCAACACAGCATCAGAAGTAAGTAAATCTTTAACAGCCCTGAAAGCAGTAGCTTGGGCTTGCCCCCACTTCCAGGGGCCCGTTCTGTCCAATAGCCAATGGAGTGGTTCCGCTACAGACGCCTTATGCGGCAAAAATATACTATAGAAATTAAGCAGGCCCAGAAAAGCCTGAAGCTCGGCCCTACATGATGGCGTTGGAGCATTCTTTATGGCATTGACCTTAGAAGGTGTAGGATGAATGCCAAACTTATCTACAAGGAACCCTAAAAATTCGACCTGGGGAACGCCAAACTTACACTTAGATTTTTTAAGTTTCAAGCCCTTTTGTTGAAATCTGCGTAGCACCTGGGGAACACATTCGACGAGGTCGTGTTTGGTGGTAGCCGAGATCAAAACATCATCAAAGTAAGGAACGACACCAGGGATTCCCTGGAGCAACCGCTCCATAAGACTCTGAAAAATGCCAGGAGCTATGCAGACCCCAAATTGTAATCGGCGGCACTTAAAAGCGCCCCGATGCGTGACAATTGTTTGGGCAGCGGCCGTGGCGTCATCAACAGGGAGCTGTTGATACGCCTGGGACATATCCAATTTAGCAAAAATAGATCCTTGACCCAAAGAATGTAAGAGGTGCTGAACTACCGGGACTTAAAGTCCCCACAAATACGGATGGAACCATCCGCCTTAGTCGGGATAACAATAGGGGTCTCCCATCGAGAATGATCCGTAGGCTCAAGTACACCCTGAGCCAGCAACTTATCTATCTCAACATCCACCTTAGGGCAAAGGGCAAAAGGGACCCGTCGGGGCTTAAGGCGTATAGGTGGCACCTGGGGATCTAGATTAAGAGATATGGGGGTACCCCTATATTTACCCAAGGTGCCATCGAAAACCTCAGCGAACTCTGTCGTCAAGGTTTCGAAGTCATCACTAGACGTGGTATGGATGCCGGCAATGGAAAGCCCCAACGCCCCGAACCAGTCTAAACCCAAAAGGCTAGGGAGCCTGCCCTTGACTACCAAAAGTGGGAGGGGATCTGCAAACTCCCCCCACTCCACCATAAACTGGCTGCAACCCAAAATGGGAATGCCATTTCCCTGGTAGTCGTGAAGACGAGTAGAACAGGGTTGCAAATGGTCACAAGCGAAGGACGGCACCAGCTCTTTAAGGGTTTGCCAGGCGATGATGGACTTAGATGAACCAGTATCCACTTCCATCCTGCACGGTTTTCCTTCGATACGAACAGTCAGAAAGATCTTCTTGTGACTCGAGACAGCATGGCTGCCAGACGAGAGAAGATCACAGCGGGAAATAACGAAACAAGAGTCCTGAGGACCATTGAACCCTTCCCGGCCTAATTTAATGGAAGATGGTACACCCATGACGTCCGCGGAGGATCTCGAACGGCAAACCTTTGCCAGGTGACCTTTCTTTCCACAGTGGCGGCAAACGGCATTTCGAAAACGGCAAAAGGCATGAGGATGTGAATCCCCACAACCCAAACAAAACGCTGAAGCCTGTCTTTTGGAGGGTGGGCGTCGATTAAAGACCGACGCCTTGAGGCGGTCCACCTCCTCTTCGCTATCAGCAATGGTATCAGAGCGTTCGTAGGACTCCCCTAGCTGTATGGCTGCACAACGAGAGGCCGGTAGAACGTGCGGGAAGTTTTGAATTTCCACCGCAGACCGGTCAGACATCTCAAACGCAGCCGCTTCCTCAACAGCAGTCTCCAAATTGATGACAGATTTGGCCAAAAGGCAGCCGCAAATTGCACACGCTGCAAACTAGTTGCTCAAGGAGGGAGTCATCAAGGTTTTCAAACTCACAATTTATCGCCTCAGTCCGAAGGGCAGCGAGATAGTAATTAATGGACTCCCCTTCCTTTTGCACCCGTTGTCGAAACATGAAACGGCGAAAAATGCGGGAAGGTGCGGGTGCATAATGGCCCTTCAATTTAGCCAGCAAAGTAGGCCAAGAAACGGTGGACAGCTGTTGGGGCCCTACAAGCACCTGCGCCGTTGCAAAAATCTGCGGCCCACACACGTTGAGAAAATGGGCTCATTTCCGGTCATTGGAAAAGTCAGTATAGTCATTTGCCTGCAAAAAACACTCGAAACGCTCAATATAAGCGTCCCAAGTTTCTGCGCTGGGCACAAAAGGCGCAAAAATAGCCAGATTACTCATTAGAAAAGAGTTGCAGGCCCACAAGGAACGAGAGAGAAGAGAAAAAAATGTTTGCCTCACGTAGCTACCTTCCGAAATGCCAACAACAGAACAATTCTTCTCTCGTGGCTGTACTCAGTGGGAGTTATCCCACCTTCATCGCCAGTGTTCTGAATTGAGAATGGCGGATAAGAGACCAAGATAAGCAACACGGTTTATTCCAGCAACAACACAAGGGTTAAAAATATGTAACCTGACATCGGTCATGTGCAGCCACTATTTATATTGCAGCTGGGCTCGAGCGGCCAATAGAACACTTTAAAACATTCACACCTCCCGCCGGCCGAGCTATCAGCTCAGCCAATCAGGAAAGCCTCCCGTTGCCGGGCGACCGCTCATCAGATTGTAACAACGCCGACTGCTTCAATGACTCCATCCAGCCACCTCATTCTCTGTCATCCCGTTCTTCTTTTGCCCCCAATCTTTCCCAGCATTAGGTACTTCTCCAGGGAGTCCTTCCTTCTCATTAAGTGGCCAAAGTATTTGAGTTTCATCTTCAGGATCTGGCCTTCTAAAGAGCAGGCAGGGTTGATCTCCTCTATTCTAGGACTGACCGGTTAGAATGCCTTGCAATCCAGGAGTCTTCTCCAGCACCAGAGTTCAAAGGCCTCAATTCTTTGGCACTCAACCTTTCTTATGGTTCAACTTTCACAGCCATACATTGCAACTGGGAAAACCATAGCCTTGACTATACTGACTTTTGTTGGCAACGTGATGTCTCTGCTTTTTAGTATGCTGTCTAGATTTGCCATAGCTTTCCTTCCCAGGAACAAGCATCTTTTAATTTCTTGGCTGCAGTCCCCATCTACGCATTTTTGTTGCAAGGGTGATGTCTCTGCTTTTTTTTTATCCCCAAAATGATAGAATGATCTCAGTTCGAATCCAAGGGAAACCATTCAATATTACAGTAATCCAAGCCTATGCCCCAACCACTGGTGCTGAAGAGGAGGAAATTGACCAGTTCTACAAAGCTCTACAGCACCTTATAGAATTAACACCAAAAAATTATGTCCTTATCATAATGGGGGATTGGAATGCTAAAGTAGGAAGCCAAAAGATAACTGGAATAACAGGCAAGTTTGGCCTTGGAGTACAAAATGAAGCAGGGCACAGGCTGATAGAATTCTGTCAAGATAATATGATGGTCATAGCAAACACTTTTTTCCAACAACCCAAAAAATGACTCTACACATGGACATCACCAGACGGCCAACACAGAAATCAGATTGACTATGTGCTCTGTAGCCAAAGATGGAGAAGCTCTATACAGTCAGTAAAAACAAGACCAGGAGCTGACTGTGGCTCAGATCATGAGCCTCTCATTGCAAAATTTAGACTTAAATTGAAGAAAGTAGGGGAAAGCACTAGGCCACTCAGGTATGAACTAAATCATATCCCTGATGAATATACAGTAGAGGTGACAAATAGATTTAAGGAATTAGATCTGATAGACAGAGTGCCTGAAGAACTATGGACGGAGGTTCGCAACATCGTACAAGAGGTAGCAACTAAAACCATCCCAAAGAAAAAGAAAGGCAAGAAAGCAAAATGGTTGTCTGAGGAAGCTTTGCAAATAGCTGAGGAAAGAAGGGAAGCAAAAGGCAAGGGAACAAGAGAAAGATACACCCAGTTGAAAGTAGAATTCCAGAGAATAGCTAGAAGAGATAAGAATGCCTTCTTAAATGAACGGTGCAAAGAAATAGAAGAAAACAATAGAATAGGGAGGACTAGAGTTCTCTTCAAGAAAACTGAAGATATGAAGGGAATGTTTCATGCAAAGATGGGCATGATAAAGGACCAAAACGGCAGGGACCTAACAGAGGCAGAAGAGATTAAGAAGAGGTGGCAGAATTACACAGAAGAAGTATACAAGAACGAACTTAACATCTCTGATAACCACGATGGGGTGGTCACTGACCACGAGCCAGACATCCTAGAATCTGAAGTCAAATGGGCCTTAGGAAATCTGAGCAAGAACAAAACTAGTGGAGGAGACAGTATTCCAGCTGAGCTATTCAAAATCTTAAAAGACGATGCAGTAAAAGTACTACATTCAATTTGCCAGCAAATTTGGAAAACTCAACAGTGGCTACAGGATTGGAAAACGTCAGTTTACATTCCAATTTCAAAGAAAGGCAATGCCAAAAAATGTTCAAACTATCGCACCATTGCACTCATTTCACATGCTAGTAAGGTTATGCTTAAAATCCTACAAGCTAGGCTCCAGCAGTATGTGCATCGAGAACTACCAGAAGTAAAGGAAGGATTTCAAAGAGGCAGAGGAACTAGAGATCAAATTGCCAACATACGCTGGATCATGGAGAAAGCTAGGGAGTTCCAGAAAAACATCTGCTTCATTGACTATGCTAAACCCTTTGATTGTGTGGATCACAACGAATTATGGTAAGTTCTTAAAGAGATGGGAGTACCAGACCATCTTATTTGTCTCTTGAGAAATCTATATGCGAGTCAAGAAGCAACAGTGAGAACTAGACACGGAACCACTGATTGGTTCAAAATTGGGAAAGGAGTCCAGCAAAGCTGTATACTGTCACCCTGCCTATTTAACTTATATGCAAAGCACATCGTGAGAAAGGGGGGGGGCTAGATGAATCAAAAATTGGAATTAAGATTGCCAGGAGAAATATCAATAACCTCAGATATGCAGATGATGCCACCCTAATGGCAGAAAGCAAAGAGGAACTAAAGAGCCTCTTGATGCGGGTGAAGAAGGAGAGTGCAAAAGTTGGTTTGAAACTCAACATTAAGAAAACTAAGATCATGGCATCCGGCCCTCTCAATTCCTGGCAAATAGATGGGGAAGAAATGGAGGTAGTGATAGATTTTATTTTCCTGGGCTCCAAGATCATCGCAGATGGGGACTGCAGCCAAGAAATTAAAAGACGCTTGCTCCTGGGGAGGAAAGCTATGGCAAAACTAGACAGCATACTAAAAAGCAGAGACATCACATTGCCAACAAAAGTCCGTATAGTCAAGGCTATGGTTTTCCCAGTTGCAATGTATGGCTGTGAAAGTTGAACCATAAGAAAGGCTGAGCACCAAAGAATTGAACTCTGGTGCTGGAGAAGACTCCTGCGGGTCCCTTGGGCTGCAAGGCGATCTAACCGATCAGTCCCAGAGGAGATCAACCCTGACTGCTCTTTAGAAGGCCAGATCCTGAAGAGGAAGCTCAAATACTTTGGCCACCTAATGAGAAGGAAGGACTCCCTGGAGAAGAGCCTAATGCTGGGAACGATTGAGGGCAAAAGAAGAACGGGACGTCAGAGAACGAGGTGGCTGGATGGAGTCACCGAAGCAGTCAGCATGAGCTTAAATGGACTCCAGAGGATGGTAGAGGATAGGAAGGCCTGGAGGAAGGTTGTCCTTGGGGTCGCGATGGGTCGGACACAACTTCACAACTAATAATAACAACAACAACCCTTTGAGATAGGTAAATGTGATAATGATAGGTCTTTTTATAGTTCAAGATATATCCCTTATTGCTATATCTATCAATTTGAAATGGTGGTATGCCAGTTGGATAAAATAGCATTTTTTATTTTTTTCTTACACAAAAATGACACTACGAAAATATACATCTTAAATGTGATTTTTTTTTATTAAAAAAACTGATGTGGAAGATTTAAGTGTTGAGATTTTTTTTCTTTATCAATAACAGGACAATAATTTCCTTTGTTAAGGGATAAAAAATGTCATTGATTTGTTGCCCCCCACTGGCTGCATTAAGAACTGCAGTCTGTACCAACATCTCAGTTGGGGTGGGTGGCATCTTCAGCTACAAATCCACTACAATTATTCGATATGATCATTAAATCTTAGAACCCCCATTTAATAATTAAAAATATTTTTTCATCAATCATTAAATTTGATATGCAGACTTTAAAGCTCAAATGGAACAATAAACTGGAGATTCCCATTTTGCCTACAGAATGGGAAAGTGTCTTAATTGCTTTATCAAAAATGTGAATCTCAGTATCTAGAAAGGGAATAGTTGTTGGATGCTATGAAAATAAGGCTTATTAAACTATTTTGTGTTTTCCTAAAATTGTTATGTTTTAAGAAGATGTCATGAAACCTTTTAACTTGATTTTGAGATGGGGACTTTGAAGTATTTTCAAATTTGAATTATATATGTATTATTAAAATTGATTGCAGAACAATGGAAATAGATTTAATTTATAGATACATATGCAGATTATGGATGGATGATTATAAAGAAATTTGGCCATTGTTTATTGAAACTTGTGCAAAACGTTTAGGTCAGTCTTTGTAGTGACCATACACACACAAAGGTTGAGGATGTATGTGGGGGGTAACTTTATTGTCTTACATAGTGACATTATATAGTTTGTTACTTTCAAGTTAACAGTGTACTTGGCAGCATCTCATTGGCTACAGAATCTTCCAGGTAACTAGAGTCTTTGGTTAACCATTCTGCTTTGCTTAAGCACTTATAATGTTATCTAGGGTTAACACACATCCCACTTCCTTTCCTCCTGTTCCTCTTGTTTACAGAATTAGGGTCTTAATGCCATTTCCTGGCGCCTACATGTGAGTAACCTTCCCTATCTGAGGTTTGCCATCCAAGATAAGGAAACAGTCCTACACATAGCAGACTACAGGCTCCTACAAGTCTTCACCTGTCCCTTGCAAAGCCCTTTTTCAAGACAATAATAGTACTGAACAATAGTACAATAATTTCAGCCTTCAGCTATCCAGTTATTTCTGGAGTAACTTTTTTATTCTAGATATCCCAACTCCTACAACATGGATTCAGATTCAAATATTGCGTATAAAAACCCATAAGTTCATCTACATGCCATTAAACCTGAAGCAAATCTTACTTTACAAATAATACAGTGGGTGACCAAACCTTGATGAATGCATGTTGCAATTAAAAAAAACCCTTCAGCTATCCAATTCTTGACAAAAAATATTTTCCTCATCTCTTAAAATCATTTTGAAATAAATCAACATTTCTTTCTATATTTTATTACTTCCAAAATATTTTACCTTAATACTTCAAATTTATTCTCAAGTTCTATTAGACCAGCTGTTTAATTGAGTCATGGTTTAATTATCTATTTCCCAGTTGTAATTTCCAATATTCCTTTCTCCATTTATTTAACTGGTTCACAGTTCAATTACTATTCTCCAATAGTGTCTCTTCCACTTCCTCCTAGGTTTATTGTCATTTAAGAGAGATAAAATATAGTTTTGAGGCAATGGGTTTTAGGATTGAGGAATATATATGAAATATTAATTGTTAAAATGATAAAGATTTAGGACGGTGTTTATTGTTTAGAATTTTGGATGTTATAGTTTTAGAATAAGAATTTTGTCTTTTTTTAAATTCTTTTTTCTTCTTAAAGATTTTAAAATTTGGAACAAAATTGATTGAGGGAATGTGAATAATTGTATTTATTTTAAGCCGGACCAAACCCCTGCTCTAAAAAGATGTATTTTATGTTTTATGTTAAAAAAATAAAAAAATTTGGGGAAAAAAAAAACCTTTAGCAAATCCGATTTCAAAAGGCAGGCAACATAAAACCTATCAGGGTGACGTTTCGTTAGAGGAAAAAAAAACATCGGAAAGGAGCATCGGCTCTTCAATTAAATTCTAATATGATTTACATAAATTTAGATTAATTATATTTAATTAACTATACATAAAATAAATAAAAATAGTTTCCTATCAGACTTCCCGGCACTTAGCTAAACCAGTGTTTCTCAAGCGTGGGCAACTTTGTGTGACTTCAACTCCCAGAATGCCCCAGCCGGCACGCAGGAATGCCGGGAGTCGACGTACACGCCGCCTTCGAGCGGGCGGCCTCGCCCCACCCACGCCAAATACCACGCTCCGCCCTCTGACGCGGCGGCGGGGCGGGGCTGCACCGGCCGCGTCCCTCGCAAACCTCGCAGCAACGGCGCGCGGCCCCTCTCTTCTCGCGAGAGGCGTGGCTGTGGGAACGGGCGGTAGGGCGACGCGGAAGTGGCGGAGCGGAGGCGGAGGGAGCGGCGGGCGGGCGCCGTTGGCCGCCTGGCGGGGCTTCCCACTCCCTCCTTCCCGGCGGCCGCCCAGCCTCGGGCCCTCCGCCGCCACCCCGACCCGCCCGGCGGGAGCGGCAAGCGGCATCGGCCGGGGCACCCTGGGCGGCAGCTGCCCCGGCTCCGGCCGCTTCGGTTTGCCCTTGAGAGGCTCCCGCAGCAGCGGCCTGGCCGGCGCGCCCTTCAGGCGGCAGCGCTTCGGAGCCCGCCCGCCCCCCCCCGCGGTCCCTCGGTGCCGGCTGAGGGGCGGCGCGGGTTGCCAGGCGCCCGGTTCCTGCCCGGGAGCGGCGCCAGATCCGGGGCGCGGAGGCTGCGAGCGGCCGGCGAGGGGCCCCTGGGCTGCGGCCGATGAGAGCGCCGCCCTTCCGCCCCGCCAGGTGCTGAGAGAGCCGCCCGGCCTGCCCCATGGTGGGGTTCGGCAGCAACCGACGGGGCGGCCGCCTCCCGTCCTTCCTCTTCGCGGCGCTGCTGCTCGTCATCGCGGCGCTGGCCTTCAACTCCTGGAGCTCGTCGTCCCGCCAGACGGTCCTGCAGGAGGAGGTGGCGGAGCTGCAGGGCCAGGCCAAGCGCGGCGATGTGGCTCGGGGCCGCCTGGAGAAGAGGAACTCGGAGCTGCTGCTGCAGGTGGAGGCCCACAAGAAGTCCCTGGAGCAGAGGGAGGCCGACCACAGCCAGCTGAGCGGGCAGCTCCAGGCCAAGGACGGCCAGGTCCGCAAGTGCGAGGAGGGCAAGGTGAGGTGGGCGCCCCGTTGGCGAGACTGCGCGGCTCTTCCTGGCCTTGGAGAAGATGAAAGGGAAGCTAAAGGTGGAGGGCCGGAAGGTTCCTCCTCTTGATCTGATTCAGGGGTCTCCAACCTTGGCAACTTTCCATCCTTCCAAGGTCTTCCGGGTGCGCTTCAAGGTTTTGCTTATCACCTTTAGAGCGTTCCATGGCTTAGGACCTGGTTATTTACGGGACCGCCTGCTACCACCAATAGCCTCCCACCGGCCGCTCTCATAGCGAGGGGCTCCTCCGGGTGCTGGCGGCCAAACAATGTCGACTGGCAGCCCTCGGGGGAGAGCCTTCTCTGTGGGGGCACCTACTATCTGGAACGAGCTCCCCCCGGAAATACGGAGGATCCCAGATCTGCGCACCTTCCGTCGCGCTCTCAAGACTTTTTTATTCCATCAAGCCGGCCTGGCCTAAATCTTTCCCCTTTAAAATGTAAATTTTAATTTGTTTTTAAAATTATTGGGTGTTTTTTAATTTGTCTCGGCCAAATTGTTTAATTCGGTTTTATTCTGGTTTTAAATTTTGTATTTATGTGTTTTATTCTGTGGCTGTTCACCCCGCTGAGTCCTTCGGGAGTAGGGCGGTATACAAATTCAATAAATGAAATGAAATGAAATAAATGAAAGGTTGGTAAAATGAGCACCCAGGGCAAGAGGCTGACTGTGTAAACCGCTTAGAGAGGGCTGCAAAGCAGTATATAACTCCAAGTGCTATTGCTATTTAGTGGCACTGAATAAAGTGACTTATGACTGTTTTTCAGTTATGACCTTTGCAGCATCCCCACAGTCACATGATCAAAATTCAGAGGCTTGGCAGCCAATCCATATTAATGATGATTGTAGCATCCAGGAGTCATGTGATCCCCTTTTGTGATCTGATCAGCAAAGCCAATGGGGAGCCAGATTCACTTAACTGTGTGACTCACTTAACAACTTCAATGATTCACTTAACTGCAGCAAGAAATGTCATAAAATGGGCAAAACTCACTGAACAAATGTCTCACTTAACAGAAATGTTGGGCTCAGTTGCGGTCATAAGTCCAGGACCACCTAATTAAAATGCCATAAGCAAACAAAATTAACAGGAGGAGGGAGTTAATGCAGCTGCCCCACCAGTTCCCCAACCCTGGGGTCCCCAGCCTTGCTTACATAGTTCAGTATATGCTTCAGTCTCTTCTGCTGAAGCAAGGGTAGGTTGTGGGATTTCAGTCCATACTTCAACTATTCAGCAGGGAAAGCCTGCTGCCTTCTGCAAATTACTTCTCGGGCACAGGGTATGTATGAAGAGGTAGCTGCCCTGATCAGTTTAAAATACCTGCCTCTTAAAAGGCAAGCCATAAAAACAAAATAGTAGGATGTGTTTTCTAAGACATCAACTGTATTACTTTTGTTTAAGCCAAAGAGAAAAAAGGGGATGTGAAAGTCTCATCCCTCCAGGGATTACATTTCTTACATTCTCACCCCATCTCTGAGGCTCTCAGAGTGAGGCCATAGACAAGGGAAGAGCTGCCTTCAGAATCATTTGTTCTAGAGAATTTTATTCTCGGAACAGGAATCTGTACTACTTCACTACTTATTTTTTGTTTTTAGGTCAAACTTCAGAGCAACATATCATACCAGATGGCAGACATACGTCGCTTAAAGGGTAAATGTTCTTGGTGCAAACATGATTTTATAGCTGAATAAATAGAGCAGTAAAATGTAATGCCAAGTAGGCAACATGCTTTCCTGACGTTTTGGAAGGCAGCTACAAATATAATCTCTCCTACTTTTTGTGGACTATTGTAATTTCTCTTTTAAATATTTGGCTACATAAATATTATAAATTTACTAGAATATGAAACATTAAAAACAGGCAGCATCTCTGAAAAATATCCATTATCTTCTGGAGTCTTTTTAATGGGCCTCAAATATAAAAGCAACAGCCTCTATTGTTTTGTAACAAAGTAGCTGAATAAGGATTCAGAAAGGTATATTTTGTTTTATTTTACTTCAGTAACATATATTTTTATTACTATAGTGGAAAATTACCCATCCAAAAACAAGGCTAAGTATGGAGCACTTTTAAAAAAAATTTCAATTATTTTTACTTCGGCTTAGAACAACTTGCAGAATTGCGTCAAGAATTCCTACGACAAGAGGACTATCTTCATGAATACAAGAAAAACAATACACAACTTCTTAAAAGATTGGAGTATGAAAGGTGAGAGATTAAATATGAATAAAAGTAACCTGGTTATAAGACATTTTATTGTTGCTAGGTCAGCTCATTTGTTTATGAGCATTAGGATCAGTGTTGAGTATTATTTTAACCATAATCTTTCGTGGTTGTTGTATATAAAATAGGTTCAGATGTTTGGCCTCAGCCATGTTGTTTGATAGGTCAATACAGCTTTATAATTATTAAGGAGGAGATGAATGCAACACATTTTGCTTTGCTTGTTTGTAGAAATAAAATCTGCAAATAGATTGCAGTTCTCCAAAGTCAATAGACAATGTAAAATGGTCAATTTACTGGTGTTTATAGAGAGCGCTGCAGTAGTATGCCGCTCTACTTGGGTTCATGACTGATGAAGATTTTTGTGAAGGAGTTCCTCAAAAACGTTAAGAGACCCTGTCTGTCTGCCTCTCAAACTCTCCTGTTTGCCTGTGACCTTTATCTGGGTGAAACAGTTCATCAAAAGGCAATCATTTTTGAACCAAGATACCTCAAGTCGGGCTAACTTACAGAATGCATCCAAAATCTGGGACCTAAGACTCCCATCAAATTGAAATTTGGCAAATTTTTATGATGTAACAATTATAAATCATTTTATGACATAATGCAAATTGTCAAAAAACTTTCCCTGCGGTCAAGTGTTGATCTTTGTGCTATGTAGCTTATCAGAGCCTATTTGCAAGGCAGATCCATCTCTCAATCTCCCTGAATTTTGAAAAGAGCTTTTCAAGTGTACTAGGACTTCTGCCATTTTTGAAAGCATTGAGGAATCTGGTAAGGAAGTATCTCTGAAACAATGACCCCAGGGATATCAGGTTGTCTGGTTTCCTATAAAGGCCTTTTAAGAACTATACTTTTCTTAGCAGATCATAAATGATACAGTGGGAAGCCTAGAAAAACTCAATCTCAGTTCTAAATTCCACTCCATCTTGGTTCTAGTTTTCAGTGTGGACAACAAATCAAGGAACTAAGAATACAACATGAAGAAGATATGAAAAAAATGGAGGAACAAGTTATGCAGGACCAGAAGGTACATTGTTCTCTTTGCGAGGGGTGAATCCAGAAGCCTTTTGCCTGTTTTTGCTCCCTCCCAACATGGGTATAAGATGGGACTGGCAAGGAGCAGACTTGGCAACACTTGTTGCTGCATCAGGGTAGAGTTTTTATTTTATTACACTTGGGCTGTAGGAAGTAGGTGATGCAAAGGTGAAAAGAAAGATGGATGATTTCTATATGTTGATCCCAACAATGAAATATAAAGCATTGGATTAACTGAAAGATAAATTAATGTTTTCCTTGCAAATCTAACTTTTAATGCTTAAGGAACATTTTCACAGCAGGCCATTCACGGGAGCCAATTCACCAAAGACATTGAGAGAGGATTGAGTGAGAGTCCAAAAGTAGTGAAGGCAACTCAAAAACTGAACGAAGTTAAGAATGAAGCACCATCGACCAACAATATATCAGATGGAAAAGGTCTGTGTGGGGCAACTGTGGTAAGGCATCAGGGTCCCTCTGGCACTCATGGGAGGATGGCAAATACTTGCCTGGCACGTTATGTGGCCAGGCTACACACCTGGTGGCACTGCACAGCTCAATCAGCAGAGCTTGGGAGGGGATGGGGGGGGTTAACCTGACTGCAGCAGGAGGTTAGGTGAGATAATTTTCCTCTGTTACCGTTTCAACTCCCTTCCCTGGAACAGTCTGAAGGCCCCTAGTTTTAGAGCTTCAGTGGATGGTGCAGCAATGGGAAAAATATCTTGTTTTGACAGAAAAGATTAAACTCGGAGATGACGCAGGCATGCCTGGAATAGAAGAAAATGACCCTGCCAAAGGTGAAGATACACTCACTGGTTAGTATCTCAAATCTAATGTTGGCTGACTCTTGCCTTTCTGCTCACTCCATAGACAGATATTTGAATTGATAAATGGGACCCAGGATACTTAAAAATACTACTCTGATAAATAAGATTGGTGATGTTTTCCTTACTCATGCAGCATTGTTTCTGGGTTAATTATGTTGTTTTTCAGTTGGTTTTCACAGTTGGCACTAACAGGTTAATGTCCCATCCTGATCTGAAATATGAGAGATGTGGGCTGTAAGGCAGGACTTCTTCATGGAAGTCCTGACACTGGTTAGGAAATGTTTTAAGACCTTCTTTTTTAAATGGGTCGTAGTAAGAATAAGAGCTTTTTTAGATACTTTTTTGATCCTTAAAACTTGTGAGAGATTGCTACGTTGACAGAGGACTTCTGTGTACTGTCCAGTCCCAAGTTTGAGGCAATGTATATTTATTAATATATGCAGTGGTTTTTCTACAAATCTGGAATTGCACATTTTTATTCATTGGTTGTTAATGCTGGTAGTTGCTGTAATCAGCAAACCCTTCAGGGCTACTAGGACAGAGATGTGAGTCTCTGATTTTCCCCAGGAATTGGCATTATGACCGTTGTAACTAGGGAGGCTTATGGTGAACATCTACATTTGCTTAGAGCCACAGCTGGATCTGTAACAGTCTGTCTCCTGTAGCAAACATTGGTCTTTAGCAGAATTATTTGTTTGGCCTCTTTGAACCAAGTGCTAATAATTGCTCTGTAAGTAGTATTTACAGATTTAAGTATTTAAGTAGTATTTACAGATGTGAGTCATGGTATGGATTTGTGTTTTTAGCTTTGAAGAAGCCACTTTTTTCAACTTCTCAAAATCAGCATCAGCCTGTTGGAAATGTTTTCACAGAAAAAACCCGTACAGGTGAGAAGATGTGTCCTGGGTGAAAGTCTTGTTGATTTGCCCTTCATCATGAGCTTTTCTCTATGTCCTTGAACTCTGGCTTTGTATTTTTGTCTGCTCCAGGGGCAAATGAGGGTAATACTGACATGGTAAACCAGGTACCACCAAATTACCTTCAGCGGGCAATTCCTGATCACACATTGGACATTCAAAAACCCAAAAAACAGCTTGCAAAACAGACTTCCAAGGAGAGAGTCAACGACTTTCAGAGAATGAAGCAAAGTGAGTCAGACCATGATAATTGAGCATAATTGCATGTGTTATCTCAAGTTCATTAAAACACCTAATATCTACCAGCTGGCTGTTTTAAGTATATTTGTATTCAGATGTCTTTGTTTTTAAAAATCTTAGCCATTAATTGCTGTACTATAAATCTATCTGAGAAGCTCAGAGCTCTATCTTCTAGCATTCCTACCCAACATGCTAGGGAAGCTCATGGTCTACCACAGTGGTATGAGGTTTGTGAATCCATCATCCTACAGTGCTGTGACCAGAGCTTCATATAAGTCCTATCCAGAAATGGACTCTGATGAAACAAAGAAAGTGTACTCTGTAGGGGTTTAGGTCTTTATGGAATGCATATGGCTAACGTGAACTGTCTTCTAAAAAGTATGCCAAGCTCTACGATAATTAGCCTCTCTTAAAGAGACTAATGAATCAGATGTTCAAATCTGAGATGGCAATCGGGGGTGAATTGGGGTGGGTGGGTTGGGTTCATGCTCTATAAACAAAAAAACAACTTCCCATCTCACATATTAATTGCCTTCTTCAGACTCTTGGGTTCATGATGTAAATTTGTGGAAGCTGCAAATCATCATCATGAACACACAGGATCTGCTGACCACTTTTACCCTGCCTGATGTCAGTGTGCATGATACCACGTGCCATAAGAAAAATACTGAATGAGAGTGATGTGCATGGGAAGAGGCCAAGGAGGAAGCCACCAGACTCCAGAAAGCACATTGCTATTCAGCTCGAGTTTGCTAGAGAGCACTTGGGTGACCTAGCCAGTCACTGAGATAACGTTGTGTGGGCCAATAAGGAAAGACCTAAATGCATTGGAACTGAGAAACATAATGTGTGAAGAAAACAAAAACTGCAGTTCAAGGAAAGAACCTTATCCTGGCTGTGAGGTGTGGGAGAATCAAAGCCTGGAACAGCTTGGCAAAATCGGCAAGATTTTTCAGTGTGGACAAATTCAGAATCTAAGCTTTGGGTTGGAAAAAAACAGCAGGTATAAAATGAAGAAAGCCCTATAGGGCAGGAATCCATGTCAAAAAAATATCTGGTTGTTTTGGTGGTTCACAAGCTGAATATGAACTAGCTGTGTGATTCAGTTGCAAAAAATGCAAATGCAATATTAGGCTATATTAACAAAACTTAGCATGGGGATCAAGAGAAGTGATTCTGTACTGGTGAAATTTATTTATTTACATCTCACCTTTATTATTTTTATAAACAATTCAAGGTAGCAAACATATCCAGTACATCTTCCTTCTATTCTCACAACAACAAACTTGTGAGTTGGGCTGAGAGAGAGTAACTGGCCCAAAGTCACTCAGCTGCCTTTCGTGGCTAAGGTGGGATGTGAATTCACAGTCTTCTTAGCCTTAACCACTAGTCCAAACTGGCTAGACCTTTCTCTAGACCAGGGGTGTCAAACTCAAGGCCCGTGGGTCGGATCTGGCCCACAGGGTGCTTAGATCTGGCTCATGGGGACACCCTGGAAACAGTGAAGGAGCGGCCTGCGGTGCCTCTGCCAGCAAAAACGGAGCTCGGGAGGCTGCGATGGCCTCCTGCAACCCTCTCCATTTTGGGCCACCACAGGTGCCCCCGACACGAGTGATGCCGAGCTAGCCATGCCCACCCTGCCCACGCCTGTCTGGCCCCAACCCAAGGTCAAACACAACCCTGATGCGGCCCTCAATGAAATCGAGTTTGACACCCCTGGTCTAGACTATTGTATCGTATTCTGGGCATGGCATTCAAGGAAAGACTTTGACCAATGGCAACATACCAGGTAGTGAGCAGCAAAGGTGGTAAGGGAACGTGGATGGGAAAAACTGGAGGAATGGTTGAAGGTGTTGAGTACAGCCTGGAGAATACTATGCGGAGATGTGATTTATGTCTTGAAGTATTTTAAAGGGGTGTCAGCAATAGGTACAAGGAAGAGTTTAGTCACCCACACGATTGATCCAATTTTTACAACCTTGTTTACAGGGGGGATTAAGCGAATGGTTTGCTGTGGGTGTGTTTTTGCTGAAAACCAAATGTAAAGGCCTGTTTTCAGCAAAACCAGCATAAAACATAGTTATGTGACCATGGGACACTGCAAATGGCTGTAAATGAGGCCCAGTAGCTGAGCATCAGAAGTGCAGCCATGGGACCACGTGATGGGGGGAACCGTCGGAACTTTGAATCCAGGCCGTAAGTACCCCAAGAGAGGCTGTTATAACTTCAAATGTTTGCTCAATGACTGGTCATAAGTTGAGGACTACCCGTAAGCCCTGTTCAGCAATGGAAGAGGGTGCCTTTAAAGAGAGCCTGGAAGGCTCCCTTTTTGGGATGCTGTAGAAGTGGATTCCTGCACTTGAGCAGAGCATTGGATTGAATGACAATGAGCGTTGGATTCTGCAATTACATTCTGATTAACGGCGTAGATAAAAATGATCTGAAGCTCAGCTCTTGGGACTTTTTCTACTGTACTATCTTTGAAACAAAATGCTGCTTTGTATACTTCAGTAATAGTAATAATAAGGTCCTCAGGAAGGACTGAATAGATCAGTGATGGCTAACCTTTTTGCCATCGCGTGCCAGGAGTAGGGGGGAGGGGGCGTGTGCCCAAACCCATAATTCTATGCACCCTGCCCCCATGCATATGTGTGCGACACCCCCCCCCCTCACGCTCCTGGCATGTGATGGCATGGTAAGCCCATTTTTTGTTCTCCCCAGCCTCCAGAGTCTTTCTAGGAGTCTGGGGAGAACGAAAACAGCCTTCCCCCCCAACCCCCGGAGACCCTCCGGAGGCCAAAAACAGCCAGTTAGCCAGTTTCTGACCGTTTTTGGCCTCCGGAGGACCTCCAGAGGGTGGAGAAGGTTGTTTTCGCCCTCCTCAGACTCCTAGAAAGGCTCTGAAGGCTGGGGAGAGAGAAAAACGGGCCTTCCCCACCCCCTCCCCCTGAGGTCCTCAGGAGGCAGGAAACAACCTGTGTTCCTGTTCTACTTCTGGTGGGCCCAGAAGGCCTGAAACGTGCCAGAGCTGAGGTTGTATGCCCACCGATATGGCTACACGTGCCATCTGTGGCACGCATGCCATAGATTCGCCATCACGGGAATAGATAGACAAAATCCAGTCTGAACATTTGGCTGACTATGCAACGAACCGTAATAACAGAATACAGAGTTGGAAGGGACCTTGGAGGTCTTCTAGTCTAACCCCCTGCTCAAGCAGGAAACCCTATGCCATTTTGGATAAATGGCTGTCCAGTCTCTTCCTAAAAACCTCTAGTGGGATAGTGTTGTGGCCCGTCAGCGGCCTGTGTGGATTGTAGCTGATCCTGACAGCAAGGAGGCTGGTGTGGTGCTACGCCAGCAGCCTGCGCAGCTGGCGCTCGAGTCAGACAATAAGGAGGCTGGAGAAGATGCGGTGCCAGAGGCGGGGATTCAGCCAGGGCCTTCAGAAGCTCCAGAAGCTCCTTTAAGTGAAGAGGACGAAGAGGAGGAGTCTCTTCTCAATGCACGGGCACTCAGAGCTGCCAAAAGGCAGGAGTGGCTCCTCAGGAGGAGATCTCCTCGAGAGTAAGGCTTGGGGCTAATTGGCCATTCCCTTAGCCTATTTAAGGAGGAACGCCGACTGAAGCAATTTGTAGGGAACAACTTTTAGTTCATTCTTTTTCAGGTCTGGATTCTCTGCAAATTGCTTCTGGGCTTTCTGCCAACCTTAGTAAGATTGTGATTACTTTATCTTTGGTTTCTTGTAGACGGTTAAGAAAGTTTCTTAACAACCTTTGTTTGGAAAAGACTGAGTTATTTTAGTAAATTTAAGTTTTGTACAGACTTCGTGTGTGCTGCGTTCTTTCGGGTCCATAGCTGGGGCAGAACAGATAGGGATAGGGGGATAGAAGGGAATAGAATAGGAATAGAATAAATTGGCCAAGTGTGATTAGACACAAGGAATTTGTCTCTGGTGCATAAACTCTCAGTGTACAGACAAAGAACAATGTCACACTCATCGATCATAAATCACAAGATACAACCATAATCATAAGATACAAAAACAAATGATAAATCATAAGATATCAATAGGAGAAGGTAGTAGAGAAGGTGAGAAAGTTGAGAAGGTGACAAGGGTAATAGCAATACAGCTTACTACATGGGTAACTATGGTATCTTTAGGCATAAGACAGTGCTGTGGGAGTTGGGTGTTTAGCAGTGATGGCATATGGGAAGAAACTATCTTTGTGTCTAATTCTTTAGCCATGCTATGCCCTATAGTGACATTGCATGCCAAAACAACTAGTATTGGAGCGTTCACAACTTCTGGAGGCAAGTTGTTTCACTGATTAATTGTTCTGTCAGGAAATTTCTTCTTAGTTCTAGGTTGCTTCTCTCCTTGATTAGTTTCCACCGGTTGCTTATTGTCCTTCCCCCTCCGGTGCTTTGGAGAATAGCTTGACCCCCTCTTCTTCATTCTTCTTTGCTGTGCCTGAGATATTGGAAGACTGCTATCATGTCACCCCTAGTCCTTCTTTTCATTAAAATAGACATACCCAATTCCAGCAACTATTCTTTATATGTTTTAGGCTTCAGTCCCCTAATCATCTTTGGTAACCGGATGCAGTATTCCAAGTGTGGTCTTACCAAGACATTATAAAGCGGTACTAACACTTCATGTTATCTTGATTCTATCCTTCTGTTAATGCAGCCTAAGATTGTGTTGGCTTTTTTGGCTGCTGCTGCACACTGCTGGTTAATATTTAAGTGACTGTCCACTAGGACTCCAATATCTCTCTCGTAATTAGTACTATTGAGCCAGGTGCCACCTATTCTACACCTGTGCGTTTGGTTTTTTTTTTTTAATTTGATTTATATGCTGCCCTTCTCCAGAGACTCAGGGCGGCTTACAATGCGTTAAGCAATAGCCTTCATACTTTTGTATATTTATACAAAGTCAGCTTATTGCCCCCACAAACTGGGTCCTCAATTTACCTATCTTAGAAAGGATGGAAGGCTGAGTCAACCTTGAGCCTGGTGAGATTTGAACTTACAGTAATTGCAGGCAGCTGGTGTTAATCACAATGCTATTAGTCTGCTGAGCCACCAGGCCTTTTCTTGCCTAAATGTAGAACCTTATTTTTATTACTGTTCAATTTAATTTTGTTAAATAGGGCACAATGATCAAGTCTGTCAAGATTCTTATATACCTTGAGCCAATCTTTTGATGTGTTGGTATTCCTGCCAGCTTGGTGTCATCTGCAAATTTGATGAGTTCCCCTTCGATCCTCCTGTCTAAATCATTGATGAAGATATTGAAGATGTTGCCCCAAAACAGAACCTTGGGATTACCCCACTGCATCCTTCCCTTCATGCAGAAATGATGTGTTCAGATTCACGGTTCCAGACAACAATATTTTCTAGGAGACTCCTGTTTCTATTCCTGTCCCATTTCCCCCCCCCACCTTTCGTTTCCCCAAGTGTTGTCAGTGTTGCGATTAAGTATTTTTCAGAAGTAGCTTTTACTTACAATCATGCTCAATCCTGCGTTCTAGGGTCCTCATGAATACACCTGAATCATACTTGGTCTTCTGAAACTTGATGAAACCAGCTGTGGGGAGCTAATGGATGCGGATGCATTTCCTGGGCTCTAGTGGGCCAAGCAGCTTCTGTCAGCAAGTAGAACTTCTTATAAAAAGCTCTCAAAATATTCTTGGCTCCAAAAATGAACACCACTCAGAGCCTGCCTTGTTTCCAAAGTCAAACTACGGTAGTACTGAAAACTTAGAAAGCTAGCAATTCTTTGCTGCTGGTATTTTTAATTACAGCTCTTTGGGTTTCACAAAGCGGTTGGAGTTTGACAATTCTATTTATCCAGAGTTTCCATACATACACTAGTTTGCCCATTCCTTTGGCTGGGTTCTCAGCCCATCTGCTCTCAGCTACAGGATGAACAAAAAATGATCGATCCTAGACAAGCAAAAGCAATTCCCAGTCTTAATGCAGGACCTACTAAAAGAGAGCATGTTCAGTCCCAGAAAGAGCATCCTTTTAAGTGCTTCTGCTTTTGGGGCCCACCTGCTTTAGGCTGGAGCTAAATACCCCAGCCACTCTTCCAGAACAGGACATGTCTGGAGATGTTACGTCACCCCAGCCTCAAAACTCAAGGCAGGGGGCTGGCGGTGGTAGAGTTGCAGAAAGGCAGGTAAAGTTTTTTAACCTTCCATCCTCATAGCTTTCCATCAGTAGAAGCATCTTCCCTCAGGTTTTGTTATTTTTCCAGATAGTAAACTGAGAACTTGAATAGCTTTATTGCTTTCTATCTTTGTAGATAATTAGAAATAAGAATTACATTGTATTTATTTACCACAAATTTCCGTACAACATTTATGAAACTCATAACATGTATGCCCTCTGCTTAACTGTTTCTGCATGTATGTGAGAAAGGGGTTGGACTCAAATCTTAGCTGAGTTTCTGAAAGATGCTTTGGAGGAAATTCTGGAAGGATTTGCAAGTTGATTTTGTAAGCATTCCCGGCCTCCTTTTGCATTCTTTCACCATCTGATAATGGGCATTGGGTTCCAGTTCATCCACATAATATGGCACCGGATCTTGCCCTTCTTGCTATGTACGAGAAGTAGTTTTCTTCAGCTTAATTTGTTTTCATTGTGAAATTTAGTTTCACAATTCATATTTTTCTCAAATATTGGGAATTTTTCTATATAGGCTGGAGTATGTTATTTATTGTAAATTTAGCCCAAGTGACCAGGCGTTTTCATCAGCTCAGATAAATGGAAGTCAAGGTATGCTTAAAAAGTATTCAACCAGTATAAATTGGTTACTTGCCTTCATTTAAAGCAAGCAATTAAAATCTCTGCATGAAAAACACAGCAAATTGAGCCTTGGAAAATAACTATTCTGTGAAGAAATAGGAGTTGTACAATATGTGAGGTTTTGGACATATCTTTCTAGTTATTTAGCCAAAAAGGCGATAGTCCTTTTTCTCACAACAGAAGTAACGATTGTGTAACACAAAGTAAAATGTCTACTCTTGACTCATATTGTGATTTTTTTCCCCCTATGAAGTTCTGTATAATAAATACTCACCTTTCTGGGGTTTCTGGTGCTGGAAGAGCTGCAAATTCCCTTTCCACAACTTTCCTAACAGGTGACATTGAAGCCTCCCCTTTGATGCTTCCCCCCCTCCCGCTCTCCCTGCGCCCCTCTCCCCTTCTCCTGGCTTCTGACTGAACCTTTGCCTACTTCGCAGGCCGGTTCTTTGATGAGAACGAGTCCCCCGTTGATCCTCAGCATGGATCTAAACTGGCGGATTATAATGGGGATGATGGGAACGTGGGTGAGTATGAGGCAGACAAGCAGGCTGAGCTGGCCTACAATGAGGAAGAGGATGGTGATGGTGGTGAAGAAGACGTCCAAGGTGAGCTTGGGCCTTGTCTCCATCCCATTCACTTAACTTCATCCTGTAAAAAAACTCTTGGGATTTGTGTTATTTAGCTGATAGGAAAATACTTTCGGCACCTGAGATTTGAACTTGGCACCTGTATCTTTTTTGTAGTACTTTTGGGGTCGAATGTTTCCAAAATTGAAGCCGTTTTCTTGAAATGGTTTTTTTTAAAATCAAATGTATTTATGAAATATGGCACTGTGTGTGAAGGGGCAGATCTAGCAGCTGAATCTTAAACTAGAGTATACAATTGAACAGTACTCTGCTTTGGAGAAACTGGCTGGGATTTTGAGCCCACTCTAGCAGTAACTATGTAGACGGTGATATTTCAAAGCAAGCAAGGACATGTCCATGGAGATTCTCAGTCATCCAGGTCATGGCTGTCCCAAAGGTGCTTTTTCAAGAGGCAACTGGACTTTCTGGTTTTCCTTTGAAGACATTTCGCTTCTCATCCAAGAAGCTTCTTCAGCTCTAATTTCTAAGTGAAGAAGCTCCTTGGGTGAGAAGTGAAACGTCTTCAAAGAAAAACCCGAACGTCCAGTTGCCTGTTGAAAAAGCACCTTTGGAATAAGCAAGGAAAATTTAATTTATCTTCAAGATGCCACAGAGTGCATTTGCTGCAGAAAACCCTTGGGGGCTAAAGGATTATCACTTAACCTAAAGGGCAGATGGAAGCCAGTGATCCACAAGTGTTCATGGATTTAAAAATCCACCAACACTGACAGAACAAGCCACTAATATATAAAAAGAGCAAACTTCATTCCCCTCTAGCTCTGAAAATATTAGCTATTTGGGTAATAAAATCTCTGCAAGAAAACAACCAAGTTGAGATCCTGAGCTTCAAATATTGGATTTAGAAAGGAGACCTAATAGGATGAGAGGGGAACATTAAATGATGAAGTGAAAGGTGAGGTTATAAAACCCAAGACTGCTGAAATCCAGTACTCTGGAATGTCTGGCCAAATCAGGGGTGAGTAATCAGCAGATGGCATGTTCCTCACTGCAGCCAGAGCAGCTGGGTCTGAAAATTGGGCCCACTTGGGAGGAAGCGTGTAAAGCAAAGCGGGGTGGGGGTGGGGGTGAAGTCAGCTTTATAAAACGTAAAGAAACCCTGGGCTTTATCCCTCAAGACCAGGCAGGAGACATCTTGAAATCACTTGCTCTGGGTCATGTGACTATGGGGCTTCAGGTGGAGAAGCTGGCCACGTGCCAAATCGTGGCCTCTCCCTTAGGGCCCATTGGGAAAACTTGGTCTCAGTCTTCCTTTCTAGTCCAACTTCAGACTGCATCTTTCTTCGACCAGCTTCTTCCTGCATGCCACATTGCATCCTGTTCTGCTCAGTTTTGAATCAGATAAACTGAGAAGTCCCAGCATCCTTTACATAATTTATTTTCTCTGTTTTGTTAGATTGGAAAGTAAAAAACCCCAAAACCAACTGGTTGTTTTGTTAAGGACAGGTCTAATGGGCAAATTATTTAATTCCCAAACCAAGGGGTGGCGGTGGCGGCTGAGAAATCTGGACTCATTCATTGTGTTGATGTTGCAGTGCTACAGCACCCCAATCCCACCCAGGTGTGAAAAGGAAAAGGCAGCCTTTGCAGCTAGATGTTCCTCCATGTCTCCCCTCTTCTCCCCCATTTGTGGGAGAGAAACTGAAGGGTGGTTTTCCTCCTTGCGTTGCAGATGATGAGGAGAGGGAGCTCCAAATGGATCTGGTGGACTATGGGAAACCACGCTTCAATGATGTCCTTTAAGGGCCCGATGACTTTTCTTCTGAGAGATTGTGCAAGTCTTCAGTGCTTGGTGCAAAAGACCCAGAAGACCAGAGACAGTGCACTGTTTGACCTGAAAGGTAACATGCAGTGATGGGCGTACGGTGGGGTCCAGCCTTTGCAAATAAGAGATGCTTGGTCCTAGAAAGATGAGCAGTGGGTAGAGTTACTGGACTGGGCTGTAAGACTGTTCTTTATCTGTAATCTTTGTGTTAATAATTAACATTGCAAAATAATTTTACATGTTTCTGAAATAAAGTGAACGTGTACAGTTTGTATTTCATACATAGTCATGACTTCATTGCAGAAAAAAAATATATAGATGGAACATTGAAACAGCAATGTATTTAATTCATGCAAGAAAATTGTTTTCTCTTGTCTTGTGACTTGTATTTTATGGTAACAATTCATTTTGAAAAAGTAAGACTGAAAATACATGATACGTGTTTATGAAGGAACTTTGTTTAACACAACTCTGCAAGATCTGTGTGGCAGTGACACCATACGGGGATTTCGTCCTAGGAGAATGACTAATGTTTCCCATAGCAAATGTTTTGCAAACTATTCTCATTTTATATACTTTTTTTATCAGGCTCTAAATCGACAAACGGTATTTGGAGCATTCAAAAGCTAGTCTGCTAACTCACGTTTTTCTTTACAGCAGTGGGCTTTGATTGTATGCAATGATAGATTAATTCATTTAAACTTGCTTAAAACTGTAATCTTGGATCTTTTAAATTCATTCCTCTCTAAACCTGTTGTGTCCAGCTCCTGAGTGATGCTCAGTTCTTTTTAAGGAAAGTACTGCTGGAGGGATTCTGCATGAAAATGGAAAAGGGATCCACAGTCATGCATGTGCAGCAAAGGGCATCTTCCGTCTCCTGGGGAGGGCAGGGCCAGATGGATCGAGTACTTTGGGCTGTTCAGAGCAATGGCTATGTCCTGACAGTGACAGGCTATTAACCCAGACCAGCAAGGGCTATTGGGAATAAAATATTTAAGCCCTATACGACAGGGTTGATTGTCTTTCACTACAGATTGTTCTTACTTAACAACAGTGGTTGGGAGTGGAAATTCCCAATGCTGTCGCTAAGCAACTCATAAAGTGCAATGTGACATGAACATGTTACTGTACTTAGAACATCAGCTTCAACATTTCAGGTTGCCTTCGTTAAATGAATTCTGCGGTGGTGTTGGTTGCCCCTTGTAACCTCCTACTGCCTTCCCAATTGACTTTCATTGTCGGAAGCCAGCAGTGAAGACCACAAATAGTGACTATTAAAAAAAAAGTGACTGCGGAACCATGGGATGTTGCAACATTATAATTGAGAGTCAGTTGCCGAACACCCAGATCGAGATCACACGACTGCAAGTGTGCTTTGACCATTGTTAAGTACAAGGACCGCTTGGCTCAGTGCTGTTGTAAGTTGAGTTACTGAATGAGTGGTCATTAAGCGAAGACCACCTGTATTTCTGTGCTCAGGTTAAAGTTCATTTTTGATGAATAAAGTCCATTCTGTGATCACTGCATTACACTGAATTTCATTAGAAAATCATTCATTTCTGACAATTAAAATAGAAGTCTCTATCTGGGATTCTTTTGAGCCATAAGACGAAAGCAGGGCTCCTCAAGGGGAATTGTTCTGCCTGCAACTTTTCTTTCTGTGCTGTAAAAAACTGCTGTGTTTACACACAAATATAAGGCTGAATCTGCAGCCCTGTCCTGTTCTTCATAATCCCCCCAGTCTGTCTTTATGTTGCAACTGATGAACTGACAAAACTATTTCCAAAGCTAGGTGTAATTTTGTTAAGAATCTGCTGTTGAAATTGAACATTTAATAGGGTTTAATAAAAGCTTAATATAGCTTCTGTGTCTGCCTTTGTGTTCCTCTCTCCTCTTGGCAATGCAGAGTGAAGGGAAATGAAGATTTCCCACATCTCCAATACAATTTTGCTTCTAACACATGTTTTATGTATATGTGTACGTTTTATTTAAATACACTGCTGAAAAAAAATAAAGGGAACACAAGCAGAAGACATCCGAGATCTGAATGAATGAAATAGCCTTATTAAATACTTTGTTCGTTACATACAGTAGTTTTGTGTTCCCTTTAGATGTTTGAGCAGTGTATAAACTACTGTATGTAACGAACGAAATATTTAATAAGACTATTTCATTCATTCAGATCTCGGATGTCTTCTGCTTGTGTTCCCTTTATTTTTTTGAGCAGTATATAATCCCTTACATTTCTCTCTGTGAATGTTGTGATCCTCTCTGCCCAGTTTTCCAGCCTCTCCAGATTAATTACAAACTTCGTTCCCCAAATTTGATAAGCAGTCCATCCACCCCATTGTCCTGCTCATTGCAAGTGTTGAATGCTGGCTCCAAGATTGAGCCCCGTTGGCCGCTCCTCCTCTCTACCCGCCTATGCGGCGCTTAATGTTGACCAGGCGCCTTTGGTGCGCGTCTTGCCCTTGGGCCGCTCTGGGGCTCCGGGGGGGGGGGGGACGACGGGGGCTGCTCGGCTACGCATCATGCCCGCGCAGCCTCTGCCAGGGCATTCCCAGGGCCGCCAGGAAAGAAGCGCCAGGCCCAGGAGCCTCGGCCCGCCTTCCCCGGGAGCCTTCGCCTCCTTCCGCCAGCCCTGCGCTCCCTCCACCGGGCAGCGTCACCGCGATGCCGTCGGCGCACTTCGCGGGGCCAAGGCGCCACCGGTGCAGCGGACGGCTTCTCCGGGAGCCCCCTGGCCGGGCAGCGGGGGCTCCGGGAGGCTCCGGCCCTTCCGCCCAGCCAGAGCGCCTCCTTGGCCACGCCGCCCCGCCCCGCCCCGCCTGCGCGCCTGCGCAGTGTCGGCGTCGGGCAGGCCGCCGGGCTCGCGCCTTCCCTCCCCCCCCCGCCAGCATCCGGGTCCTTCCGCGCGGTGCAGCAGGTCGGTAGGCGGGAAATGGCGACCGGCCGCTGCTGGGGCTGCTGAGCGCGAAAGGGACCCAGCGGGGGCGGCGGCGGCGGCGGCGGCGTTTTGTGGGAGCCGCGCGGCGGGGGAGGCCTGCCGGGCCTGGGCTGCCCTGCCGCCGCGGGGCCGGTCTCCGGCGGCGGGGAGGCGCCCGACTGCCCCACCTTCCCCTCGGCGCTTCACAGGTAACCGCCGCGAGCGGCGCGGGAGGCGGCGGCCACGGCGGGCCCGGGAAGCGCGCTCTTCGCCCGGGGCTCCCGCGCAGGCCTTGCGCCCGCCCACCCGCCTAGGCCGAGCTTGCCGCCGCGGGCGCCCCTCTTGCTCTGCGCGGCCGCCGCCGGGCCGGGCCGGGCCGGGTGGGCGAGGGAGCGCGTGCCGCCTGCGCCGCGGCCGGTGGGGTCTGGCGGGCACTTAGCAACGGGGCCGGCGGGGCGAGCGGGAAGCGGCGATCCAAGGTCATCGGCGCGCGGGGAGGCTCCGCCGGCCGATCCCGCCAGGATCCCCCGCCGAGCCCCGCAGAAGCGCCCTGGCCCTCCGGGCGGCCGGGGAGCCCTTGGGGCCGGGGGGCCGCCTTTGTTCCCCGCGGGAAGCGGCGGACACAATGAGCCTGGAAGTGGGGGCGCCGGGGGGGCTTCCTCTCGGCGGGCGGGGATCGCGCCATCCCGGTAGGCGGGGAGCCCGAGACCCCCGGAGGTGGAGCCGGCGCGGAGTTTGCCTCTCTCGGGCCGCTCCACCTGCCCGCCGTCGGTTTCAGTTTTGTCCTGGCTGCTTCCCAGTCCCGGGCCGTTTCACTCAGTGCGCGAACACACAAAATCTGGCCCGATAGAAACGGGGAAGGGAAGCAGCTCCTGCGGGGAGCGAGGCTTTGCGGAGACAGGAGGGAAGGAGAGGGATGCGGGCCGAGCGAAGGGGAATGAAGACGGGGCTGCCGGGAGAGTTTGGCTCTTAAGATTCCTGGGGCTAAGGAAGCAGCGCTTCCCTTGGTGGAGAAGTAGCCGACTGTTTAAAGACTCTTCTAAGGTGGTTTTCAAATCTATTTGCTCATCAATTATTGTTTGCTTTTACCGGACAAATAATTTAATCTCTGTTTCCATTTCTCCACTAGTAAAATGGGAATAATTCATCACAAACTGCTGGTGCTGCAAGGGTTAATTACTTAATGTTAATAAAGGGATTGGAAGATTAAAAAGGCCCTACAAGTAAGTTCCTAAAGTTCGTATTGGTCATTGAAGTGTAATAGTGATTTTTTATTCATTCTATATTTGAAGAAATGGAGTCACCATTCACTGTGATGAATGTTGTTTTTGGGTGGGAGAAGAATAAGCACTGTGTGTTTTGCCTTTCCTGTTCATCGTAAGCATAATTTAAATGTTGCTTTAGTGACATGCATGCATTACGCCTTCTCCCGAGCTATTACTTAACGCTTCAAGGAATGGTTTTTATAAATGTAGTCATCAGGGGTTTATGAATTTTCACTTGGCACGGTAGCTGGCCATAATTTGTGGCCATGAGTAATCCTTCCTCACCACCATATCCTCTGTGTATGCCAGATAACTGGGAGTCTCTCAATTTGCTCTGGGCATTGAAAGAGACAGAGGCTGACTAAAGCTGTTGTAGTTTGTGCCTGCTGTCAAACTGAATAGAAAAAAAGCATAAGCTGCTGCTGCTTTTTCTCCTAAACTTACTTGAGTTCTGTCAGTGTTAGCCGGACCCCAATATCCCAGTAGAGGGCACGGAAGGAAGGTAGTCCCCTCTGAAAGGGAAGGGAGGGAGGTTCATGATAAAGGAAGGCAACTCACCAAAAAGGAGTGATGGAGTCTGCAGATTGCAGTGCAGAAATGCTGGATGTCATAATGGCCAAGGGATCCGAGGGTTGTAGGATATATAGTGCCACATCTTTTGAGGCCCCCGGATGGGGGAAAGCTCCAGTGGACAAGGAAGAAATTAGTTTTTTCTCCTCCAAGAAGGAAATTAGACCCAGAAAAAAATAAACTTGGAAAGTTGTATTATACTAGATCATTTACCTCAGTTTTATTGTTCTGACTGGCAGTGGCTCTCCCAAATAAAAATGGCAACTCTTTCCCATTAACTGCTATGCAATTATTTTACTTGGCAATTAACTCCTAGACGTTTTGCATGTGCCTCTGTCAGTTTGGGTAAAAGAGGTGAGCAAGTACTTGAGGAGGTCTATTGGTGATGTGGATTTATGCTTTGAGAGTATTGTGTGTTTCCTTGCTGAGCACATGTAAAGGACAAGGGCACGCTTTATTTGCTTTCTTATAAACATTTGTAGCCTAGCTTTTTGTACCTTGAGGTATCCTGTACTCTTAGAGGCTTGGCGGCTAGACTGCATGCCAATTAGTTCAATTAATCAGGGTAATTGCTTTGATTCTTTAGATGTTTTCTTCTTTGCTAGAAAATGAAACATTCTTAACTTCTTTGAAACTCCCTGGGACACTTTATTTTAGTTGGTGGATGGTTTTATTATTATTTAGAAGTGACTGGTACTGGTTTATGAAATCTTATTCTAGTTCAGCTTTTTTAGTATTATTGTAGTCCATTAATGTATTTAATCATGTCAAAAAATAAATATACTCCATGTAAAGTTGCTTTCTGTTTTTTAAGAGAAATTTTTTAAAAATATCAATATTTTATCTTCAACGTATATAAAAGGCAAAGATAATACAGGCAGTCCTCCACTTACAACTATTTATTTAGTGACCCATCAAAGTTACAACAGCACTGAAAAAAGTGACTGACCATTTTCCCACACTTACGACCATTGCAGCATCCCCATGGTCACATGATTAAAATTGGATGCTTGGCACCTTGACTTTATGACGGTTGCAGTGTCGGGGGTCACGTGATCCCCTTTTGTGACCTTCTGACAAGCAAAGTCAATGGGGAGCCAGATTCACTTAACAATTGTGTTACTTAACAACCGCAATGATTAACTTAACAACTGTAGCAAAAAGGTTATAAAATGGGGCACAATTCATTTAACAACCATCTTGCTTAGCAACAGAAATATTGGGGTCTATTATTGTAAGTTGAGGACTACCGTATTTTCCGGCGTATAAGACGACTTTTTAACACATGAAAATCTTCTCAAAAGTCGGGGGTTGTCTTATACGCCGGGGGTCGTTCTCCTGTAACCAGGCAGACCAGCCCGAAAGGCTCTGACGTGCCTTAAATGGCTCTGGCGATCCAAGCTCTGACGATCTGCTAATCAGGCAACGCAGCTGGGATCGCCAGAGCCATGGAGAAGGAAAAAACTTTCCCCCCTCCAGCTTGCTTACCTTAGCTCAGTGGTTGGGGGTCAAACAACCCTTTCACAGGGGTTTTGCAGGTGGTGCAATACAGAAAAACGAGCGGAGCCCTCGCCATCCGGAATGAATGGTGCTGTTGTGGCAGTGTGGGAGGGGGCGGCAGAAGCGGGAAGAAGCGGCGTTTGCGATGGCTGGAAGCTGTGAGAGTGAAGCACTACTTTCATTTGTACGGCAACAGCATTCCGCCTTGGTATATTTGTGTCAGCCAGTGGCGCAAGGCAGGCCTCCTCCTGCTGCATGGGACTCAGAGTGGTAAATGGCGTCTGATCCGGAGAGCAGCTGGATTTTGCTCTCTAATCCGGATGCCAGATTGGCCCCCTGCAAACTCTCGTCTCTCGAGGAGCGCTCCCTGAAGCGGGGCTGGAAACTTTGGTTGGACTGCTTGAGAGGAGAGCTTGCAGGGGGGCGATCTGGTGTCTGCAATGGAGAGCAAAATCCGCCTTTTTCTCTCCGCTGTAAGAGCGCTGTAAGAGCGGCAGCCCTCATCTCCTAATGCTTGGGACTCGGAGCGGTAAATGGTGACTGGTCCGGGGAGCAGCTGGATTTTGCTCTCTAATCCGGATGCCAGATCGGCCCCCTGCAAACTCTCGTCTCTCGAGGAGCGCTCCCTGAAGCGGGACTGGAAACTTTGGTTGGACTGCTTGAGAGAGGAGAGCTTGCAGCGGGGCGATCTGGTGTCTGCAATGGAGAGCAAAATCCAGCTACTCCCCGGACCAGTCACCATTTACCGCTCTGAGTCCCAAGCAGCAGGAACCGAAGGCTGCCTTGCGCCACAAATATACCAAGGCAGAATCCTGATGCTGCACTTTCAGCAGAGAGATGAGGGCTGCCTTGGCCATCGGCTGGCGCAAATATACCAAGGCGAATGCTCATGCCACACAAGTTCAAGTAGTGCTTCGCTCCCACACTTCTTCCGGCCCTCAGTCTCTCAGGGAGATGCTTGACTTCCTCTCAGCCCCAAGACACTGGCTGGCCCATGAGATGAGAATGAGAGAGAAAGAGAGAGAATCAGAATGAGACAGAGAGAGAAAGAGACAAAGAATGAAAGAGAGAATCAGAGAGAGAGAATCAGAATGAGACACAGAGAGAAAGAGACAAAGAATGAAAGAGAGAGAAAGACAGAATGAAAGAGAATGAGAGAAAGAGAGAGTGAGAGACAGAGAATGAGAGACAGAGAAAGAGACAGAATCAAAGAGAATCAAAGAATCAGAGAGAAAGAGAGAGAGAGAGAAAATGAAAGAGAATCAGAATGAGAGAATCAGAATGAGAGGGAGAGAGGGGAGAGAGAGAGAAAGAGGGGGAGAGAGAAAGAGAATGAGAAAGGGGGGAGAAAGAGAATGAGGGGGGGAGAGAAAGAGAAAGAGTGGGGGAAAGAAAGAATGAGAAAGGGGGGGAGAGAGAGAATGAGAGAGTGGGGGAGAGGGAGGGAGAGAGAAAGAGAGAATGAGAAAGGGGGAGAGAAAGAAAGAGAGGGAGAGAAAATGAAAGAGAATCAGAATGAGGGAGAGAGTGGGGAGAGAGAGAAAGGGGGAGAGAGAAAGAGAATGAGAAGGGGGGAGAAAGAATGAGAGAGAGGGGGGAGAGAAAGAGAAAGAGTGGGGGAAAGAAAGAATGAGAAAGAGAGGGGGGGAGAGAAAGAGAATGAGAGAGTGGGGGAGAGGGAGGGAGAGAGAAAGAGAGAATGAGAAAGAGTGGGAGAGAAAGAAAGAGAAAGGGAGAGAGAGAGAGAAAGCAAAAATGAGAGAGAGAGAAAGAGAGAATGAGAAAGAGTGGGAGACAGAGAGAGAGACAGAGAGGAGGGAGAGTGCCTGAAGGACCCCATCCCGTACTGGGAGTCCAGGTGCTTCAGCAAGCGGTGCACTGGATTCGTATTAGTGGTCCGCGAAATTTAAAATTATGAAGGTGGTGGTCCCTGAGGTCCAAAAGGTTGGGGACCCCTGACCTAAGACCATTGGAAAACACATATTTTTGATGGGTTTAGGAATAACTTTATCGTTGGGGGTCACCACAACATGAGGAACTGTATTAAAGGGTCGCGGCATTAGGAAGGTTGAGAACCACTGCCTTAGCTGCTTGCCTTGCTTCGCTTGCCTGGATCCATTCCATCAGCAAGCAACTCCCTGCCTGCAATCAAGCAAGCAGGGAGTTGTGGACTTCAACTCCCAGAATTCCTCAGCCAGCAAAACAAAGCTGGCTGAGGAATTCTGGGAGTTGAAGTCTACAAGTCTTAAAGTTCTATTGGGTAAGTTTTTTTCCCCTTTGGGATCTTTAAAAAAAAAATAGTTAATTGGGTTTTTTTTTAGTTTTGTTTAGATTTAGTGTGTTTCTGTAGTGTTTCACTCTAACTACACAAACACAAAATCTCACAAAGCTGTATGTGGAATTTTGTGTGTGTAAAGTGTGAAAGTTGGGTTTTTGGGCTTTTTATGGCTGTGTGAGGTTCCTGCTTGTTTCAGGGGCCATTTTGGGTCTAGCACAGCTGCTTTTACATTGTGGGTGAGCCAGTTGATGTTTTTTTAATTTTTATTTGGTGTGCGTTGGAAGTGGGGTAGTCTTATACGGCGAGTATAGCCCAAACCCTATATTTTAACAGGAAAATTTGGGGGTCGTCTTATACACCCAGCCGTCTTATACGCCCAGTCGTCTTATACGCCCAGTCGTCTTATACGCCCAGTCGTCTTATACGCCGGAAAATACGGTACCTATAATAGGGGGAAAACTGAAACACTGACTTTGCAATCTTTAAAAAAGAAATACAAATAAGAAATAAGTCATTTTGTTCTGTAGAAGAAGTAAGCAGACTCTTGACTCTAATACCTGATTGCCCCTTTGGCAGAAACCGCCTTAAATAGGCAGATTTTGTTGCTGGGGAAAAAAATAAACTTGTGCTTTATGGAGTTTGATGATTAGAAAGAATAAACAATGAACAGAAGGAAATTATGTAGGAGTCCATGGCAGATTTTACTCCACTAGCCATAGCTGACTTTAGGGGGTGGTGCTCATCTCCGTTTCAAGGCCATTGAGTCAGTGCTATCTGTAGATGTTTCCATGGTCATGTGGCCAGCATGACATCACAGAACGCTGTTGCCTTCCCACCGAAGTACTATCTATTTATCTACTCGCATTTGCATGCTTTCAAACTGCTAGGCTGGCAGGAGCTGGAGTGAGGATGGGAGTTCACTCTGTCACATGGAGCTTGGCTCTTGAACCTGGGCTGTTGACTTTCCAGCCGACAAGCCTAGCATATTAACCTCTGAGCCATCGTGCTGCCCAGGTAATCTTAGAGAAGGTAAAATATAATTGTAACTGCTATTAAGAAAAAAAAGCCCACTTCTTTATAGCTTACTCTTCTACCACTTCTACCACTTTTTTTACATTTTACTTGCTAATTTCCTTTGTTTTTTGTTGCAAAATTTATTTAATGCAAATTATATATAAGAAAAGAAACATCCTTAAGTAGGCAATTCTTATAACTATCTACCAATCTATGTCATGCCCTAGGAGGAATATTTTCCCTTTCAGTGCAGAATTTTTTCAACTGTGCGATGTTTGAAGGATCTCATGAAAGTAGAGACTAGCGTGTAGGTAATCATACTTAACTTTTGGCTCAGACCAAACCTTTTTTCCCCTTGGCCTTGTCCCAGAGACTATGAGAGATGATTTTCAAGCCACATGAAAAAAGACAGTGGCAAACTAAAATCTCATTCCTGGGCTTCTACTCCGCATGGGACAAGACCAGGCCAAAGCACTCATTAAACCGCATGTAGCAGACGGAGTGCCAAGCGGACCTAGCCAGGTCCCCAACCTTCATTTGCCAGTGAGCCCAACTGGTTTTATATCTTCCTGCTGCTCTCAGATGCCAACCTCCTATAACAGGTGGTGTTGCAAGGTTCTGGGCGGCAGCAGTTGAAATATGTCAGAAGGTGACCTATGTTACAAATTAGTTTTAATGAGTATCTAGACTGTTGCGGAGTGTTTTGTATTATGGTAGATTTGGTTTGCCATGCTCCCCTACTACTACTAGCCCTCCTTTTAAATTCTTTTTAGATTTTTGTTTTTATACTTTTTAGATTTTTATGCTTAATTTTTATTCTCTTGTATCTTTTATGCTTTTTACCCCACCCCTTTTGTGCTGGTCTTTGACTGTAATGAATGTTTTGATTTGATTTGATGTTTCTCCAGATAGATGGTCTTACATTCTCCTCAAGTACCCGCTGGTCCAACAATGGATTCATAGTGAATTCTGTGATAGATGCCTTAGTATCGGGTTCTTCTGGTGAAATGCTGTTTTTGGTTTTCCCAGTATGTCAATTTTGATCAAATAACTCTATATTTGCCTTGTCTATCCAAAGCCAGCATTGTCTTTTCTTAGGTATTGAGTCTCACTCTGAGGTTCTTTCTGGTCAGAAAGGCTTCCTCCTGGCAGTCTTCCCATGAAGATCTGATTTGTGTTGCTTCTTTCTAATGGTAGATTCATGCCTTTAACATCAGTAGAGGCAAGAGCTCCCTGCAGGCCACATGATGAAATTCTAGGATTCTTAGGGACTTCCTTCAGCATCTTGGTCTCTACTCTGAGGCTAAACTGGTTGGGACAGCCTAGCCTGGGCCAGTTGAAAGCTTGAAATCTTCTTCATTTGTTTATTAATTAATTAATTAATTAATTAATTAATTAATTATGAGATTTATATGCCGCCCTATCTCCAGCCGGACTCAGGGTGGCTCACAACAGTAAAAAACATCTAATGAAAAAGTTAAAAAGAAATTAAATCCAAATCTCAAACAGTTAAAAGTGCAATTAAGATTAACAAGTTAAAAATTAAAACCCCATCAGTCCAGGCCAGTCAAACGAAACAGCCACGTTTTCAGGTCGCGATGGAAAGATCTATTGATGATCTATTGGACAGTGGAATGATTGATGTCTACTTTTGGTAAACTTTCATAATCCCTTATTGGGCATCTATAACATTTCTGAAGGCTTAAGAGAGCTCTTTTGAACTAAACTTGATGATACCATACACTAAAATAAATCAAACTAAATATCTGAGGTTTCGTGTTTGTCCCAGAGCCTTTCTAACAGTGTTCTGACCATTCGAATCATCATGATTCTGATTTTAGGCATTTAAGGTAGTGGTAAATGTAAAAGAGTACTTACTTTTTCCACATGCATATTGTGCCTTTATGTCTTGCTATAGCAAGAGAGTCAAACTCATGGGCCGGATGCGTCACACACCGTTTTAGCAAAGGGGGGGGGAGTTGCAATATGTCACATGACGACAATGTGACAATGTGAGTTTGACATCCCTGTACTTTAGGGTCTTACAAAGACCACAAAGGACTACAAATTGTGAAAGGTGCAGATATTTGTTAAAACTATATCCCATTTATCTGTTAGTATTGTTGAGATAAGATTAAAAATTTGTATGTGGAAATCTGTTGAAAAAGTAAAAAAAATGTCGCTTTTTATATGATTGTATTTTCTTCTCTCTTCCTGCTAATGTAATTTCTCAGCTTCTTCAGACTCATGCTGTGTCCACCTTAACTGCTCTTCCCGTGTCATCCTGTTGCAGCTGAGTTTGAAGAAGCCAGGAACGCCAATTCTTACACCTATTTTGGAGAAATTCAGTTTTGAAATTGCTATGATTTAATAGATATACTAAAAATTATACTAAATAGAGGTACTTATCTGCTGATAAATAATTTCTGTTTGTTTTAGCTTTCAATGTCTTCTTATTCCAGCAAACACTTCTCTAGGCTTTGCAGCAAGAATATTATAGGGAAGAAGAGATGGTTAGTTTTCTAAATAGTGAGTTTTTATTGTATTTATATCCTGTCTTTCTTCTGGGAACTAAAGCATATGTATGCTTTCCCTCATTCTTGCCCCAAAGTAACAGTTTCATTAGGTGAGAGTGAGTTGCTGGCCAAAAGGTATCTGGGATTTCATTGGTCAAAGGAGAATAAATGGAGAGTCTTAATTGTGGATTAAAAACTTGTTAATTTTAGGAGTTAATGGTTAGTTCTTTAATGGACAAAAAGGGAGTCCCTAGGGATATCTATTGGAACTGGCATTTTTAAACTTTTATTTTCTATGAACTGGAGTTAATCATGTAACTGGGTTCGCAGATACTACTAATTTATTTCTAGTGGTTAAAAACACAATTGATTTCTCTTTTAAGATAAATAGCAAATGATATTGAATGTGACACATTTTGAAAAAAATTGTAATTGTAAAGCCCAGAGAAATTTTTGACCGAGAAAGCCCCATCACTCTTTTTTTAAAAAACTGTAACCCCTGCCATGTAGTTTATGAATCCTTGGGCATCCAGCCCCACATGGTGAATTTTAGGCACAATTGTGAAATGAGATTCGCTCATCATGCAAAACCAAAGATGAAGACAGACTCCCAGGGAGGCATGAAAAATCTTCTAGTTTTTTTAAAAACTAAAAACCTTTTAAAAGTTTAATTTGTTACAGTCAATCCAGCTTTCCCAAAGTTTTATTTTATTGTTTTCATTGTTCATTTGTGTTTATTTTGTTGATTACACTTTTAGGGGAGGTGTGTATATTAAGATTATATTAAACAGAGGTATGATGGCAAAAAGTTTAGGAATCCCTGCACTAAATCATAAATCATAACTAGCCAACTACAGTGATTGAATTTCCAAACCATGCTAAACCAAAATAAAAGCCAATGTTTTGGGTATGAGGAGGGAGCCCTGTTTTAACAAAAAGAAGCAAACTCTTTTTAAAATCCCAGGTATTTCTGACCAAATGATTGATAGAAGGTCCTGCTGTGAGCATCCAAATGGAAAATTGAATTTCACTTTCTGTTTTCCATAATTTTCCTTTGTTTGTATTATTAATTTCCCAGCTATAAATTTTTTAGAATAAGATTGAAGCATGGATAGGTTTAATTCTGAATATATTTGGAGAAGAGCCTCCTAATACAGAATTTACTAAACTATAAATTGTTCTGGACCTGGGGTGAAATGCTCCTGGTTTGGACCAGATCGCCTGATCCGGTAGCGATAGAGGTGGGTGGTTTGGAAAACTGGTAGCAAAAATCCCTGCCAACCCCCCCCCCCCCCATGCCCAGCTGAGCCGCACAATCATCAGAGGCTTTTTTTTTTTTACTTTTAAAAGCATTTTTTCTACAACCTCTTCGGCCGAAAAAATGCTTTTAAAAGTTTTTTTAAAAAAAGCCTCTGATGATCGCGTGGCTCAGCTGGGATCGTCAAAGGCATTTAAAAGAAAAAAAACCTCTGCTGATCAGGCAACTCAGCTGGGATCGTCAGAGCCTTTTGAAAGCATTTTTCACAATCTCTTCGCCGAAGAGGTTGTAGAAAAAATGGTTTTAAAAGTAAAAAAAAAAAAACTGACCACACCCATCCAGTCACATTATCCCCACCAAGCCACGCCCACAGAACCGGTAGTAACAAATTTTAGATTTCACCACTATTCTGGACCCTTATATATCAAGATCCTTAGTGTTTCTAACTTACATTATAGTTTTGCTCCATAATTGATCAGCAAAACTTTTTCAACTTGGGAATAGCTTATCTTCAAATAAAAAAGTCCCTGCGGGTTTTATTCTGCTAGTCATAGCTGATTATAGGGAGCAGTGCTCATCTCCATTTCAAGGCCATTGATTCAGCGCTGTCCAAAGACATTTCCGCAGTCATGGGGCTAGCATGATATCCACAGAGCACTGTTACCTTCCCACCAAGTGATACCTATTTATCTACTTGCATTTGCCTACTTTTGAATTGCTAGGTTGGCAGGAGTTAGGGTAAGGACGGGAGCTCACCCTGTTGTGTGGCGTTCAGGTCTTGAACCTGGGCTGCCAACTTTCCAGCCGACAAGCCCAGTAACTTAACTGCTGAGCCACCATGCTGCCCTCTATACAGCAGGACCTTATATACTTACTTCCTGTGTGTTTAATAATCTTCCTTATCAGTCATATTTCAATTTCAACTTGATACCTATCTTTAATGAGACCCTGAGACTCCATTTAAGAATAGAGGGGCTTGTTATGTATTAAATATTTTATTGGGCAATATTATAAACTTCAGGGTTTATAATAATTGTAGTATTGACAGCAGATTTCCTGGTGTTGACCTGTTTAGACCAGTCATTGAAACTCTGAAGCCCAACACTGCCTAACAGACATGGACTGTGAAAGACTAAACCAGAATATTTAATATCTTTATCCATTTGTAACTACTGTTTTTGTAAATGGATGCTCTTCTTGACATGTATACTTTATACATTTCCGACGTAGGTCTGTATTTGATAGTTTTCAGCCCCCTAATACTGTTTCCCTATGCACCTATGTTTGTGTGCCTATGCATGTAATATTTGAAGAGTAACCTAAACTTTGGCAATAGATTAATGAGTTTTAGTTCAGTGAAGATAATCATAATTGAATCTATGAGTTTTAAAGATGTGATAGGATTGTTTTTCTAAAACTTAAGCAGTTTAACTGCTGGATTGCCTGCTTCTTGTTTTTCTTTTTTTTCTCCCCACCTCAAATATTGTGCTATCTCTTTTGAATTTGAACAGCAGGTATCTGTCCCCAGTGGATATTCTGTACTTAAACAGATATTGAGGCTTTATTCTTGCCCCATGGAAATAAGCTTGGCTTTGCCATAAAACCTCCAAGGCAGTATATATATTTTATTATAATACCTATATTGTAGGTATTATCTGTGACATGTTGGGTCATCCTTTGAGAGAAAGGTAGTGTAGTCTGGTGTGATTAGAACGAACATTAAATTTTAAGTTGACCATATTTTTTTTACCCCAATGCTGGACAGACTCCATAGATCATCTATGAAAAATATATGTCATTAATAGAAAAACAAATACGGTGGCAAACAAACTTCAATAATTAGTCAAAATTTCCTAACTTAAACAGAGAAAGAGAATGACCATGTGCAGCCAAAAAGGCCCTGGGAGTGGGAGTGACTTCTGACTTCCTGCCTGCTTTCCTGTTGACTACTTGTGGGAAGCTGGCAGGGAGTTTTAGAATGGGCCAAAATCAAGCTGGATAGCTAATCATTGGGAAAAAATGATAAGATAAAGAACTGTTAAAATAATGGAATCAAATTTAATAGAAACAAATTAAAATTATTCAGTTAAAAAATTAAAAGCAAAGGTGGACAATTGTGACTTAAAAGTAGAGGTGGAGAGTTGTTTACCTTTTTAAAAAAGTTTCTAAACTCTTTAGAACTATCTAAAGTTCTGCAGTGCTTTAACCATTGTGATGGGAACTTCCTCTAAGAGATTCTGATTAAATAAGAAATACTCAAAATAGTATTCCCAGTCAGTCTTCATTGAACATATTTGTTGTACTAGAAAAAATGTGAAGCCCTAAAATAATTTATTATTATTAAATAAGGGATATTTTAGGGATCAATAGGAATCAATAGCCGCTCCTGCCACCCCTAGGGAGAAACCGCGGCACCTGCCTGGAGCCTGCTTCCGATGTGGAAAAGAGGGCCAATGAGCAGCCAACTGCCTGACCCTGCAACCCATGTCGGTAGCAAGGGGCCCAGGCCAACTGAAGGCCAAGAAGATGCTGAGGAAGGGAAAAGAGAAGACACGGGTGGTGCAGCAGGTCCTGGAGGTCTCTTCCCCCTCTAGTGGGCGGGGGGGGACTCTGACCGCCAGCAACACCAACCTGGTCTTCTACAAAAGTGACAGCAAAGGGGAGGATGATCCGATGGTAAATGGAACCATCGCCCCTTTGACTGCTTAGGCGGAGATGCTAGTGGCCCACTCGCACAAAAAGGGGTCTTCACAGTCCTGGTAGACTCAGGGCTGTTGCTTGGTTAGCTTGCGAACTGCGGAAAAGATGGGACTGAAACTTAAAAAATTGAGGCAACCTATGAAGTTTGAAAAAGAAGATGGCTCCCTTACTGGGGGGGTTGCCAGCAACATATCTAACTGAGCCAGTAAACCTGAGATCAGGAAGCCACAAGGAAATTATGCAGTTCATAACTTCATAGTGGCCCTAAAAATGTCAAAGACTATGATATTGGGGTTGACATGGAAAGACAACAACTGGTGCTGGAGTAGTAGAGCAGGTGGACCGCAACCCATAAGAGTGAAGTGCAAAGGTAGCGAACCCCACTGGTGGGGAGGGGAAAGATAGAGCCCATCAATTAATTAACCGAGGGCAGCCAAGAGGGACCCATCCCAACTCATCCAAAAAGAATATCAGGACTTAGCAGAAGCATTCAACAAGCGAAAATCAGACGTACTCCCTCCCCATCGCCCCACTGACTGTGCCATTGAGATACTGCCAGGGGCGAAATTATCCAAACCAAAGATGTACTCAATGACCTGAGACAAATGGAGGAGCTCAGGACTTTTGTGGATAAAAACCTAACTAGGGGCTTCATTCAACTGGCAGTCAGTGTTCTTCAAAGAGAAGAATAGTAATAGCACTTAGACTTAAGTGCTATTGCTTAGTGCTTAGACCCCGCTTCACAGGGCTTTAGGCCCTCTCTAAGCGGTTTACAGAGTCCACATATGGCCCCCAACAATTTGGGACCTCATTTTCAGCTCCAGGCTGACTCAGCCTTCCATCCTTCCAAGGTGGATACCTTGGAAGGATGGACGGCTGAATCAGCCTGGAGCCTGGTGAGATTTGAACAGCCAAATTGCAGGCAGCCAGCAGTCAGCAGAAGTAGCCTGCAGTACTACACTGTAACTACTGCGTCACCATGGCTCATAAAGATGGGCCTTTGAGATTATGCGTGGGTTTTCAAGGGATCAATAGTGTTTGTGTGGAAAACATGCATCCCTTCCCCATTACGAAGGACATGCTGGAGTAAGAATAAAATAAGGCAATGGGTGGAAAACCACTTTCAATTGACCCTTAGGTGCTTCCAGTTCCGAGTGATGCCTTTTGGGTTGCAAGGAGCACCCACAGTGTTCATGCAACTAATCAGTGAAGTGCTGCATGAGCACCTGTATAAGGGGGTGCTGGTGTACCTGGTCGATACCTTCATTTATTCTGAGACAATGGAAATCCACATGAAATTAGTGTGGGAGGTGCTAAGAAAACTATTAAAAGCTAAGTGGCAGGCCCGAAGCCTGAAGGCACAAAGGTAGAAAGAAAAAAAGGTTCCAGGAACCCTGACACTAAGCTCTATGCCAAATTGCGGCACCATCTCCTGCTGGCCATGCCAACCTGGGTCGAGGTTCAGCCAACTGGGCAAGGGGTTCTTTGGCTCGCTGATTCCCAAAGGCATCCTTCAGTACCTTTCGGGTTTTCCTGCTTGTCCGATTCCCCCTGGAGCTCTTCCTCACCCCAGCCACCGTGTCGCTTCCATCTCCTGGCCCCCCGGCTCCCCTGGGTGCAATGTGACGCAGTTTTACACCTGTGATCTACCCCAATCAGTCCCACCTATGTCGATCTTAACTGAACCATTTTGCTCAAGTACTGTGCTGTGTTAAATGTTGTTTTCAAATTCTGACTGCACATAAGGTAAGTTGTTTTGATACGGGGTTCCCAATGGATCATTTGTTTAGTATATAGGCCGAGGTACCTGTCTGCCACCCTCTTATACAGGCAACAATCAAATAGGATGTGAGCCAGGTCTTCTGCTTCTGCCACTCCGCAAATGCAGAGATGTCTATTATAGGGTATAGAATGGAATCTCCCATCTCTGACCATTATGTCAAGCTTTTCGAATCTCATTCGCGTAAATATCTCCCTAAAATGTTTTGGCAGTTGTAACTTTAAATAGCTGTCTATTTGAAAAGTATGTTTGTATTTATTCAGCCATTTCAAGCTATCAACCTTACTAAGGATAGCTGTATCATTTTGTGCTTCTATATCCTTGATTCTTTGGGCAGCTCTTTTTTTAGTTTGTTCCCCTGTTACACAAGAGACAGGAAGGCCACATCTATTTACAAAATTTATCAGTGTAGTCATCCAAGAGGTTTGTGATTGTGATTTTATCTGCTCTAGTAAGCATAATTTGGGGAGTCTGTCAGTCTCCATTTCATTGATTTTGTGCCAGTAGTTAATGCTCTGATTTTGGATAGTGCATGAATTGTATAAATTCCCAATTCAGCTTTAACTGCTGCAGCAGATGTCCTTAGATCTACCTGGTTGACTGTTACAGCAGAGCTTGCTTGCTATCAGAGTGGCCCCAGCTGGTTCCCTAGGAAAGAACAACCCTTGACTCCATTGATGTTAGAGAAAAGGTATTTTTACTAGTGATGCTGAGTGTAGCATGAGCAAGGCAAGCTCTGAAGAAAAACCGTGTGAAAATCATATATTGAAAGCAATCCCTCAATGTCCAAACCCCTCCCCTCTGGGAGAATAGTCCAATCAGGTCCTGTTCCAATGTTTTGGGAACCTGGTACTGTAGGTGCTGCAGTAAACTCCTTTCCCAGGGCTAGTGTCCTTGAAGGCAGGAACATAGCTTGGTTTGGCACCTCTGTTTGTTGTCAGTGTCCACACTCTCCAATTTCCCATAGCATACTTTAACGCCTCCAGTACTCTTCCCCTCCCAAATGCCCCCTCCCTCCTGGTTATAGCAGTTGCTAGTGAGCTTCAAAGAAAGTAAAGATGGCAGCTGACAGGTAAAGTTTTTTAACCTTTCATCCTCATAACTTCCCATCAGTGGAAGCATCTTTTCTTGATTTTTGTTGTTTTTCCAGATAATAAGCTGAGAACTTGAACAGTTTGATTGGTTTCTGTCTTTGTAGGCAGTATGTAGAAGATCTGGTAATAGATGTGAATTATTTAAGAGCCTCAGACTGAATTGCCCTCAGAAAAAGAAATGTCATTGAATGAGGGAATGGAGAACTTCTGTAATAAAACACTGACTTAAAGGATGGTGCCATCAAGAGAACCTTGGAATCCAAAACCATGGTCTACAATGGGTGTCAAACTGGATTTCTTCGAGGGCTGGATCAGCATTGTTCTCCACAGGGCGGCTGGGGGAAGGGGGGGAGACCTAACGTACACCTCCTGCAGCATTTTGCCGGCCAAAATGGGGATAGCAGAAGGTAATGGGCAGTCGGGAGAAAGAGGAATTGCTTAATTCATTCTTTGTATCTGTCTTTGCATAAAAAGAAAAAATAGTCCAATCTAACAAAAAGCAGTACTGTAAAACCTAATCTGTTGATTAAGAATACAAGTAAAAACAGGCAAGAAAATGGTAAAACAACTACTATCCACTCTAGACAAGTTCAGATTACCAAGACTAGATAGATTACATCTCAGAGTTCTGAAGAAGCTGGTAGACCTGATCTTGGAAAATTCAGCCATATCTTTCTCTAAAATCCTGGAGCACTAGGGAAATATCAGAAGACTGGAAAAGAGCCAATGTGGTTCCCATCTTTAAAAAAAAGAAAAATGGATCGAGGAAACGGGACCAATCAGCCTGATATCAATATCTGGGAAGGGTCCTGGAAAAAGATAAGCAATGGATCTGTAAACACCTAGAAACAGGCAGAACTTACTAGAAGCCAGCATGGGTTTGTCAAAGACGGATTATTGCATTCTTTGAGAAAGTGACTAAATTAGTAGACCAGTGAAATACTATGGACATAATATACTTGCATTTCAGTAAGGCATTTGACAAAGTAGACCATCACCTACTTTTTGGTAAGATAGAAAAATATGGGATAGACAGTATCACCATCAGATTGATTTGTAACTGGCTGATCTACAGCACTCAACATATAGTCCTCAATGGAACTACATCTACATGGAGGGAAGCATGCAGTGGGGTACCCCAAGGTTCTGTCATAGGCCCAGTACTCTTCAACATCTTCATTCGTGATTTAGATAAAGAGATAGAAGGGGAACTCATCAAATTTGCAGACAACACCGAGCTGGATAGAATAGCCAATGCTTAGAAGATCCAGAACAGTTTTGATGGATTAGAACACTGGATCCTATCCAACAAAATGCAGTTCAGTAGTAAGAAAAGTAAGATCTTACACTTAGGCAAGAAAACCCTAATCCACAGGTATAGAATAGGCAGTACTGGCTCAACAGCAGTAACTATGAGCGATGTCTAGTAGCCCTAGTGGACAATCACTAGGCCACTGCTATCCTAGGTACATCAACAGAAAGCTAGTAATAAGATCACATGAAGCGTTAGTACCACTTTATACTGCACTGGTAAGGCCACACTTGGAATACTGTGTCCAGTTCTGGCCATTACAGTACAAAAAAGATGTTGAGACACTACAGTGCAGAGGAGATCATCAACTATGATTAGTGGATTGGTAGCTAAAGCATACGATGAACAGTTGCAGGAACTAGCTACCGTATTTTCCAGCGTATAAGACGACGGCGTATAAGACGACCCCCAAATTTTCCTGTTAAAATATAGGGTTTGGGCTAAACTCGCCGTATAAGACTACCCCTCTTCCAACGCACACCAAATAAAAATTAAAAAACATCAACTGGCTAACCCACAATGTAAAAGCAGCTGTGCTAGACCCAAAATGGCCCCTGAAACAAGCAGGAACCTCACACAGCCACAAAAAGCCCAAAAAAACAACTTTCACACTTTACACACACACAACACAACACAGCTGGCTCACCCACAATGTAAAAGCAGCTGTGCTAGACCCAAAATGGCCCCTGAAACAAGCAGAAACCTCACACAGCCACAAAAAGCCAAAAAAACCCCAACTTTCACACTTTACACACACAAAATTCCACATACAGCTTTGTGAGATTTTGTGTGTTTGTGTAGTTAGAGTGAAACAGTACAAAAACCCACTAAATCTCAGAAAGCTGCACAAATATTATTTTATTTTATTTTTATTTTTATATGAAAGCTAAATTTAAAACTTCCTAAACTTTAAATGGCTAGGTCTAAAAAAGAACAACTAAAAAACCCCCCAATTAACTATTTTTTTTAAAGATCCCAAAGGGGAAAAAAACTTACCCAATAGAACAGGGGTCTCCAACCATGGCAACTTTAAGACTTGTAGACTTCAACTCCCAGAATTCCTCAGCCAGCTTTGTTTTGCTGGCTGAGGAATTCTGGGAGTTGAAGTCCACAACTCCCTGCCTGCTTGATTGCAGGCAGGGAGTGGCTTGCTGATGGAATGGATTCAGGCAAGCGAAGCAAGGCAAGTGTTGCGACTAGCAGCTAAGGTAAGCAAGCTGGAGGGGGAAAACTTTTTTTCTTCTCCATGGCTCTGGCGATCCCAGCTGCGTTGCCTGATTAGCAGATCGTCAGGGCTTGGATCGCCAGAGCCATTTAAGGCTCGCCAGAGCCTTTCGGGCTGGTCTGCCTGGTTACAGGAGAACGACACCCGGCGTATAAGACCACCCCTGACTTTTGAGAAGATTTTCATGTGTTAAAAAGTCGTCTTATATGCCGGAAAATACAGTATGTCTAATCTAATGAAGAAAAGGACTAAGGAGTGACATGATAGCAGTGATCCAATGTTTGAGCGGTTGTCACAGGAGTGGGTCAGCCTATTCTCCAGAACACTTATGGGCACGACAAGAAGTAATGGATGGAAGCTTATCAAAAGAGAGCCAATGCAGAACTAAGGGGAAGTTTCCTGACAGAATAGTTTCCTGGTTTCCTGACCAGTAGAACAACTTGCCTTCAGAATTTGAGGGTACTCCATCACTGCAGGTTTTAAAGAAGATACTGGATAGTCATTCGTTCAAAATGGTATATGGTCTCCTGCTTCGCCAGGGGGTTGGACTGTTATTCTGTAATTGTATACTCTTGAGTAATTCCTTCTTGAAATCCTGGGAGCTTTTGCCAATCAGTGACAAGGCAGCTTCCTACAGGCTTACCGTACCTGTCAGAAATAGGTGGGATAAATTTGCTTCCACTACAGCTGTGTCAAAAGTTAGACGCTTTTCCTTTAGCACCTGCTTATCCTAGAAAGCTTTTTATTCAGAAAAGCATATATGAATGGAATGCAGAAAGACAGGTTTGGGAGAAAAGATTCCATGTGTTGCTGTTTGCTTTGTATGCATGACTTACCTGAATTATGAACCGTCTGGCTGATTCATTGAGTTCTCCAATTTTCTTAGGGCTGATTGTGTAAGAATGTAAAAAGAAAACAATGTAAACAATGCCTTCGTTTCTCAAATTCCTAGATACTAGGCTAATTTTTTTGAGTACCTAGAATCCAGTTATAAACGTGATAATTGTTTATAATGATTATAGAATAAACTTAATTCTACTTTTAATTAAGTACTGTTGTTATTTTAGAAGATTAAAGAAGATTTTTAAAGTTTTAAAACAATGTATTTTCTGTTCTTGTCTTACATAGCTTTACATGTGATACCATCAAAAATGAGGCTGAGAACACGGAAAGCTTCTCAGCAGTCAAATCAAAATCATACACAGCGTGCATTGAGAGTAAAGAGGAAATACTCAGACGTGGAGGAGAACATAACCGTTGGTGGAGGAAAACTTCAGAAAAATGAAACCGGTTTACTATCTTCAATTAAGAAGTTCATTAAAGGAAGTACCCCAAAGGTAAATATTCAGGAACCTCTGTTACATTTTGACATGCATAATATATCTTCCAAGATAGCTTACAAAAGCAAACATTTAAATAGCAATCATTAAAACATTTGGAATAAAATCAGTTGTAAATCTATTCGGGGAAACGTGAAAAAGCTATCTGAAGACAGCAAGCATTTTCCAAAGTATTTCAAGTATGGCTCAAGAAGTTTGAACACTAGTTAATGCCAGGCTGATGCCTCCTAGTAAAAGGTCAGCTTTGAAGAGATGCTGGTTTCTTAAGTTCCTCTGCTGCATCTGCTAACTGATGGTTTGGTTTGTTGGCTGTCACGTCAGCATCATCATTTTGTCCAGAAACAGGTTGGTAGCCCTTGTGGGATCAGTATAATGCCACCTGGTTATCTGGCCCCTACAGGATGCTCTTGTTTTCTGAGCTCAGCCAGTTCAGTTGATTTGAATTGTATAAATTCCAGTTTTTCCCTTTTAAGAGAGCAGTAAGTACTTGGCTAATCTAAAAACCAGTTGAGGGAACAAAAAGAAATCAAAGAAACCCACTGGTGAAACTAAAGTCAAATGTGGGGAACTCCCAGTCATGCTTTATAGTGCATAAGCATTGCAGTTCTATCGGAAGCAGGCGCATTGCCCTGATTTTTGAAGGAATGGTTATTATTGCAGCAGTGTGTGTGTGGGGGGGGGGGGTGTTTATTTCAATTGAGAGGAAATAATTTATAAAATCAAAAAAAGGGATTCTATAAGGAAAACAGACTAAAGAGCAAGTTCACTGGATGAGAGGCAACAAGAAGCAAAGGTGTAGAACAATGTTTCTGAACCTTGGCAACTTGAAGATGTATGGACTTCAACTCCCAGAATTCCCCAGCCAGCTTTGCTTTGCTGACTGCGGAATTCTGGGAGTCAGAGTCCACACATCTTCAAGCTGCCAAGGTTCAGAAACACTGATGTAGAAGATATTCTGCATCGCTTGGAGATAGTTTTGAGGACCCTTTAGGAAAAACAGCCTTTAAGGGAGAAAGCAGAAAAATGCCACAAAAGAGAGAAATAGGACAGTGAATTTCTGAAGTGAAGCGGGAAGGCAGTGAGCGTCTCATTAACGCAAGGTAGTCCTCGACTTGCAGTAGTTCATTTAGTGACTGTTCAAAGTTAAAACAGCACTGAAAAAAGTGACTTATGACTGTTTTTCACATGACCATTGACAGCATCTCCATGATCACTTGATCAAAATTCAGATGGCAACTGACTCATATTTATGATGGTCACAGTATCCTGGGGGGTCACATGATCCCCTTTTGCAACCTTCTGAGAAGCAAAGTCAATGAGGAAGCCAGATTCACTTCACAACCGTCTTACTAAGTTGACAACTGCAGTGATTCACTTAACAACTGGCAAGAAAGGTTGCAAAATAGGGCAAAACTCACTGAACAAATACCTTGCTTAGCAATAGAAATTTGGGGCAAAGCATAGCAGTATAATGAATTTTGAAGATCTTAAAGGAAGCTTAGGACTCTGTTTCTTAGGTGGTCTTCCTATCCATTGTCCTGCCCATAGAAAAGTCTCAGATACTGTATTTTTCGGAGTATAAGACGCACCTACCTTTTTGGGGTTTTTTTTAAAGTTTTTTTTTTATTTTTTAGACAAACACACATACAAACATAAAATGTATTTTCTTTGAACAGAGTATTTGGCTGGTTCACAAATTTAAACTGTTTAGTCATTTCAATTAAATTTACAATTTCTATATTTCCTTTTTGCCATATTTATTCATCTATTTTTTAAAAAAAAAAACCAATATTAGCCTTCATTCTCATCTCTAATCTTATCAAATTCAATTTTTTCCCTTCTATTCTATATTATACCCCTTCCTATTATCATCTATTTTTACATCCATCCTCACATTGATTATGTAATTATCATCAATGTGGGTTAATTATGTAATATTACAATTTTTTAATACAAATTCAACATTTTAATATAAATCAATTAGTTATATAACTATCTTTGTATATTAATCAATATGAACATGAATATTCCAATTATTTCCGTGCAATCCAATTTCTTACAAATCAATTAATTATATTTAACAATAATAATAAACCAAATAATTTCCCCCTCTTATGTTACTCATTTTCACATCTTAAACTCTCCCAATTTTGCCCATATAATCCTCCAAATCACAACTTAATCATTTCTACTTTCATCACAATATATAATTAAAAATATTTCAATCATTACAATTTCCCTAATTAAATTTAAAAATGTTCTAGCTGTTATCCAAGCTATAATTTAATCCTTTTTACTTTCACCACCATTTACCATTAAAGGTATTTCAATTGTTACAGTTTATACTTATTCATATTTCTAAAAAAAAGAAAAACTTATCATTGTCTAGATTTCAAAAATACAAAGACAAATATTCCAATTATTATTCATTTCATTTTTACAATCATGATTTCCCATTTATTTCTTATTACTATTCATATTTCAATTCTAAATATGTATAAAATTTTTCTCTCTCATTTTTCTTTTCATTTTTCTTTTTGCCTTTTTCTTTCTCCTTTTTTTCTTTTGTGTTTTAAAATCTTGAACTCTCCTCTTTTGCCCTAAATTTCCCATTGTTTGCACCTATCTTTTTTGGTGAGGAAAAAAAAGAAAAATAAATCTCGCTCTGCCTAATTTTGCCTCATTGCAGCAAACAGCCTGCTTTACTTTCAGTTTCGCTTTCAGCATAGCTTGATTAGCACAAGGGGGAAAAAAATCTGCTCCAGCAATATATCTCTTTGCAGTAAGCAGCAGAGCTGTGTCCAAAACAGCTGAGAGCAAATCAGCTGAGAGTCGGGAGGCCAATCCAATCAACTTGTGCTAATTAGTCTATGCTGAAGCTGAAAGGAGCTGTTTTTTCTTGCCGTTTGCTTGCAAGGAGGTAACTGCTGCGAGGCACAGGCCAAAGGATGGGGGCCGGTGGGTGGGTGGGGCTACATTTGGTGTATAAGACGCATCTAGATTTTCACCCCCTTTTTGGGGGTAAAAAGGTGTGTCTTATACTCCGAAAAATACAGTATCTTCTAGATGACTTACAGGAAATGTTGGAGTTTCCAAAGTACAATAATAGGAATGTTGGAGGAAAGTGACTATGTAAAGTTGCAACTTCTTTATTTAAGGGAGCCCAAAGCTGAATATAATTGAATGCATATCCTAATTAAAAAATCCTTTTAATAAACTTAAAATGATTATAAATAGGAATTCCTTTCCAAAGCAGCTATGGATAAAGGAACCCAAGATAGGTGAAATTTCCTGTGTAAAGAGAAATTAAAATCATAACTGCAAATTACATAAATTATTAAGGAACAGATCACTAAGGAAAAATACATTATTAAACTGGGATTGAAGTAATGACTAAGGTTCAATCTTTTTTCTTGGACAAGACAACCACCTGGCTGGAGGGGACAGTCTTCTTTTCAAAAAGTAGAAAAAGAAAGAAATAAAGATCATTCAATCTGATACCAATAGCAATAGCACTTAGACTTCTGTACTGCTTCACTGTGTTTTACAGACCTCTCTAAGCAGTTACAGAGTCAGCCTCTTGCCCCCAACAATCTGGGTCCTCATTTTACCCACCTCAAAAGAATGGAAGGCTGAGTCAACCTTGAGTTGTTCAGAATTGAACTTCTGTAGTGAGCAGGAAGTTAGCCTGCAGTACTGCATTCTAACCACTGCGCCACCACAGCTCTTATAATTCCCAATACCTGGGAAGACTAGAGCAGGGCTGTCAAACTCGTGGCGTCAGGGCGGTGTCATATGATGTATTGGGACTTTTCCCCTCTTTGCTAAACCAGGTGTGGGTGACGAGTTTGACAGGCCTGCTCTAGAGTGATCATAAACAATGCAGTAATTATTATAAATCAGTGTGGAATGGGTTGGCTCTTTCAATTCAAAATTTATATATTGAGATTAGGTAAATTTCTTCATACGTTTCATATATTGTGGAAATAACATAAGAGGAAAATCTTGATTTCATGCAACCATTTGATAAATACTCCATGACATTTCAATTAGCAAGTTAAATTGGAAGCGGATGGTACAGTAATTTTGAAAACTATTCACAAATAGTATGTACCAGGTATGAACTGGGATGCCACAAAGTTCAGCCTTGTAGTCTTTAGCATTTCTGTTAATGGTGTGGCTGAAAAAGTGGAAGGAGTTCTCGTATAATTTGCAGATGAAATAAGATAAAACACAGTAATATTAGAAGAAACAGAAATAATCTTGATAGAAAAATAAAATGAAATTAACAATGAAACCTAAAAAAAAATGTTTAGGAAATTGTCCCTCTGCTAAATCTCTCTACGGGTGGAACAGAAAAAGTGATCAGTGTGGCTGACATTTAAAAATTGGGCAGAGTGATTTTTCTATATAGAACATATGTTTCTTTATTTTTATGGGCTTGGGAGTTTATTTTTGTCTTTTTCTGGCATGTTAAAGCAGTGAAAATAATGGAACAAATAGTATAATCTAAATGGGAATTTAAATTTGAATTAGGCTTGATACGTTTTTTTTTCTTTTATGACATATTTTTGCCAAAAGCCTATGAAGTGAAAAGGGTGAAAAAAAGATAAACGTTGGAAATTTGATTTTCATGAAAGCAGTACAAATGGACAGAGAAAGTTTGCTAGTAACAGTAAGGTATAATTTGGTGTATTTGTTTTGTTAAGGATGAACGAGAACACCCTGCAAAGAGAAGTAGAATTGAACGTGACATAGAGGACAACTTAATTACATCCACTCCCCGAACAGGAGAAAAGCCTAATAAACAGCTTTCTCGAGTTAGGCGGAAAAGTCAAGTGAATGGAGGTTTGTAAATATCCCAGTCTTTAGCTGAAAGGGGGGCTTTGGTCCTTCCGCCATTGATTCTTTTGACCTTGGCTTCAGAGAAGAGAACGATTGCAGAACTGCTGATATGTTACTTTAAACATATTTTCCTTATTGTGCAAAGTAATTTTCTTAAACATCTGAGCTAAACCATGATGCCCGGTTTGTGGATTGGAAACCAATGCTTAAGAAAGTGATGTCTCCAGAGCACAGATAAAGAGAACTGAATACTCATGAATTTCCTTTACACAATTAATAGGATAACTTTCTCTTTCGTGAAAATGGCCTTCCCTGTAAAGCAGTGGCCCCTAACCTGTTGGGCACCAGGGAAAGATTCTGTGGAGAGACGTGTGTGTGTGTGTGTGTGTGTGTGCTTTCATGTGCTGCCTGCATCCCGCGGATGGGGCTTTGCTTGTTTGCGTGGCCCAGTTTCTGGCATGCTGCCAGTCCACAGACCGGGGGTTGGGGAGCCCTGCTGTAAAGGAACCCTGCATTTTTGCTTTGCTAACCATATAAGCAGTTCTACTACCTGCAGCTCATAATTACCTATTAACAGTTACCTCTCATCACAAACCAATGTAATAAGCAGTATATTTATAACAATATGGTGATGAAAAAGAAGACGATACCAATGTCAGATTGATTTACAAATACTTATCTATGTGTTTATTTATATAAAACTTATTGGCTGCTCATTTTACCTCAGGATAACTCTTAGCAAATATTAAATATTAATCATTTATTTTATTTATCAAATACAGTAACCGGCCATCTCCCTTTCAGAGGGACTGATCATATGATCTGAATTAACAATTTACAGTAAAACATCTCTGCTGCAGCTTTTAGCTCACTTCCTTAAATTATAATATTCCGTGTGTTTCTTAAAGATTTCTGTATGGTAAAGTCAGCGGGAGTTTCCCAGACTACAAGTTAGCCAATTGTGAATCTTCATTGCCTTGGAAACCATGAGCCATGAGAGTATCAGCCTTGTGGACATGCCAGCTAGGGCATGGCTTTCTAAGGTTTAATTCCTGCAGTACATTTGTGCTCATCCAGGAATCTGATGTTTAATTGAAACTTTGTCACTCCAACCTATATTGGAAAAATCACACTAGAAACTTAGTGCACTTTTCTGTTTGTCTGTTCCAGAAGCTGGGAATTATGAAATGGCAAACCAGCATGTCCGGCAAAATGGAAAATTGGATGATAATCCTACCACCTGCAGCCCCCCAAGGACTACATTATTGGGGACCATATTTTCTCCTGTCTTCAATTTTTTCTCACCAGCAAATAAAAATGGCAAGTACTACACAAAATTGCATTTAGCTCTTAACATGCATCTAAAACAGTGACCCCCAACCTTTCCATCTTGGCAGCCCGGCCGGGGGGTGGGGAGAGGAGATGGTTCTGTGTGAGCAGCAGGCACGTATGCAACTCCATTTGTGCATGCAGCGGGCTCGTGCCCCGCGGCTCACAAATGGAGCGGCGCACATGCTCTCCCACTGCTTCTGCAGCCCAGTTCCAAACAGGCCGAAGCTCAGTAGTGGGCCACAACCTGGGGGTTGGGCACTCCTGATCTAAAAAAATATAAAATTGTTATTATGAAATAGTTGTTCAGAAAAAATGATTGTTTCTGTTTAGACCTTAAATCTAGAGACAGAAGAGCAGGTGCAAATGCTCCTCTAAAGTTGAGAGCGCTAGTATTAAGCCAGAGCTTTATTGCAGGAACAGCAGGCTCGGATTCTCCCGGCCAAGCTGTGGAGGCTGAAGAAATTGTGAAGCAGCTCGATATGGAGCAGGTGGATGAGATCATTACCAGCACTGCCGTCTCAGCCAACGGAGGAGCGCCCTACGCCAGCCAGGCAGCCCAGGTCCGAACGACCATCAACACCGTCTTGGAGGAAGTGGAGGATGTGGCTGACTGTGATCTGCCTCCACTGACTGGTAAGGAAGAAGCACCGTTGTTGGCTCCAGCCTTGTACTTCTCCCCCAGCCTGCAGGTGGGGCAGCCGGAGAGTCAGGAGACACGGCAGCCCCAAGCTGTTCGGAGCAAAGAAAACATTTGGGCAAACCTGTCCTACTGCTGATTGAATCCCTTCACTGTTTTATCTTAAAAATGCCTCGAGTCCTTAGGAATTCAGCAGTCTAGAAATGGGATTAACAAATGATAAATAAATTGTTAATTGGAAATCCTCATTATTTATATCTACAGGTAGTCCTCGACTTACAACAGTTCATTTAGTGACCATTCGAAGGTACAATGGCACTGAAAAAAGTAACTTATGACCATTTTTCACACTTAAGAACTGTTGCAGCATCCCCTTGGTCATGTGATTTACATTCAGATGCTTGACAACTGACTCATACTTATGACGATTGCAGTATCAGAGTCACGTGATCCCATTTGCGACCTTTGGACAAGCAAAGTCAATGGGGAAACCAGATTTACTTAACAACCGTGTTACTAAGTTAACAATTGCAGTCATTTACTTAACAAATGTGGCAAAAAAAATAAATTGTAAAATGCAGCAAAGCTCAGGTATCAAATTTCTTACTTAACAACATAAATTTTGGGCTCAATTGTGGTCGTAAGTTGAGAATTACCTGTACTCACTTTACTTGAGCATGAATGAATTCCGACAAACAATTGCCTTAGGCATTATACTTCATCTACACATGTGTACAAACACTACTTCAAAGCCAAGGGCAGAATCACTGGCTAATAAGAATTTAACTTGATAATATTGTTTTCTGTTTAAGGTCTGTATTTATTTACTTAATGGAACATTTATACCAGGCCAATCAGATGACTATCAAAACAGAATTTCACAATACAAAAGGACATCATAATATTGCAGTGTGAAAGAAAACAGATAGTAACCATCATCCTTAGTAGGCACTTAAACAGCCAAAGGTTTGGTTTAAAAAGATTGATATTTGACTCTGTGAATAATTTTTATCATGTCGGTAACTTTCATCTATGACAGACAACACACTTGTGAAATTATACCTGGCCCTCACTGCAAATATTCCTAACCATTTAGAGCTTGATACGTAAAATAGATATATCTATTTTAAGAGTCAAATTATAAGCCTTAAAGATATTGATAATAGTTCTTAAGAAAAGTGAAAGACAAAACATTCCATACGAAATAGAAATATTTTAGTAACTAAACGATCAACTTCACTGTTAAGAGAAAACTTCCCTTTTCTCCCTATCAACTAATGAGGAACTTTTGTGTTTTGTCAGCACCGGTCTCTCCAGACAGTGGTTATTCATCAGCCCATGCAGAAGCCACCTATGAAGAAGACTGGGAAGTCTTTGATCCGTACGTGTGTGTGTAAATAAATGAAAATATTTATGATAATGAATTCAGCTGGTGCCTGCTGGCAGAACAGTAGCTAAGATTGGCCCTCTGTAAAACCAAAGAAGGGAGAAATAGCATACTTGAAGAGCCCTAAACCGGGGGGTGGGGGGTGGGAAGAGAAGAGAGAGAGCCAAATATTTACAAGGGAACAACCATAGAAAAAGGAGTGTTGGTCTAGGTAGTTAACTTCTGTTTTCAGAAGCTCCAGTTCTGAAAACAGTTCCTTCCCCAGCTAACTGTATAATTATATAGTTCGTTTAGTAAATCTGTGGGTAGATTTATTGTTATATGTGCCTTTATCATAGTTTAAGAGTAAAGTGTTCACTGATAAATGAGCAAACCATGATGTGATTCATCTTTAGGTACTACTTCATCAAGCATGTTCCACCGCTAACAGAAGAACAACTTAATCGGAAACCTGCTCTTCCATTGAAAACCAGAAGTACGCCAGAATTCTCGTTAGTTCTAGACTTGGTAAGAAAAGCATATTTGGTTGCTTGCTTCACTTTTGAGGGAAAGATATTCTCTCTTTGGCAAACTGTAAATTATAGGGCTATTTCAGAGAACACATACTTTTCTGTCCCTCTGCTAAATTGACTCATTTTTTAAAACTATTTGTAGGATGAAACATTAGTCCACTGTAGTCTAAATGAACTGGAGGATGCTGCACTCACGTTTCCAGTCCTTTTCCAGGATGTCATTTACCAGGTAATCCAAATCATGTTAAGGTGAAGTGGCTCCTATGAAATTAAAGAAAAACATTATGTATCTGATATCTTTTTGCTCTCCTAAAAGGTTGGTAATTTAGTGGCATTGGTTATATTCTATGAAATATTGTTAAGCAAGCCATCAGATCTTAGAGGAGTTGTGGCATATGGATTACTACTTTGACACTTTCCATATAATTCCATTGTAAAACTCTTGTCCATTAGGTAGCTAGAAGTATTCCTCTTAAGCAGCTTTCCTCCTTGCCTGGAGGTGACGAAAAAGGCCTTCTAAATCTGCATGGTTATTTGATAAAACAAGAGGTTCTTAAGGGGAAGTCAGCCTTGGGAATGACTTGCTTTTAGAAGTAGATCCATTCCTTCGTTCCTAGTTAGATGCTGTTATGTGGCCAGAGTTGCTTTGTTGATGAAGACTGACAGATTGCTAGCTGTTGGTTGTTGTGCTTCGCAACATATTCTTTGCTCTCATCTACGGTGCATCCAACAATTCTGCCAGTGAAGAACAGGGGAAGGAGGAGAAGAAGGAGCTTTTATTCCAGCAACTGCCAAAGATGCTGCACTGACCCCGGCTGTTGTTCTCAGGTCCCTATTGTGTGATGTACCTGGGAGTAGCAACAGCTTTCCTCCATGTAGTTCGCACGATATTGGACCCCTCTGTAGTAACTTTGGAGAATGACATCAGACATCTTAAACGGACACTTGTCCAGGTATTTTACCCTAATTTTAAAATTTGTCTTTTGTCTTTTGTTTTATTTACAATCCTTCAACATAACATGAGATCTTCCAAAATACATACAAACGTGGGTTTCTTATCTTCTCTCTGATGATGGCCGTAGTCAGAATCCTCTTCATTTCCACGCACTTAGAGAATGTAGTTACCCTTCTGGATAGTAAGAGGAAGAACAATACGTGGATTAGGCCTTTTTTGTGTGATAGCTAGAATGTTTTTTGATCTCTTGCCTGTGGTGTATATTACTCAGAATAACTATGTCTTTCTGGGGTTATTTACAAAAAAAATACTTATTTTGAAATAATAAAGAAATGTAAAATTTGCATTTGCCAGACCCTAAATCTTGTTGGAAGCATATCTTTGATTCTTGGCACCTTTTTTCTTAGTAAGTGCAGGCCTTGCACCATACAACCTAACTTGGATATTCAGGGACATTTTTCTGGGAATGTGCTCTCCAAACCTCCAACCTGCTTTCATCTGGGGCTTCTTAATCACTTCCCCAGAGTAAGATGCAATTGTGAATGCCTCAGAACCGGTCCCAATGTGTCATTGTGGAGCTCAAGACAAGTGGTCGTATATGGAAGCCATTTTCTGAGTCCCTGTGCTTAGGGCAGGATTTGTTCTCATCTAAGACCAGAGTGAGCACTGAGGATGCCTCCTGGCTGAGTTGGGGAGGGGGATTGCATCAGTTTGGAAAAGGCCCAGCTCAATTTCAGATCTTCCAGTCATATCCTTTTAACTTATTTTATCTGAGTGTCTTGTTATTCTTGTTAACTCTTGAAACATCAGCTTCAACATTTTTAGACAATCTGAAAAATGGTTCAATACAAGAAGAAGAAATGTCAGCGTTTTTAAATAAGTCTACAAACACCCTGTTGCAAATGCATTTATTTCAGCAGGAGTCTTGAGTAACTGAGCTACTTCGTTAGCTGCATCTTGCCTTTAATATAAATAATAGTAGCAGTGATCAATCATAGTGCTAAAGTATTGCACCACTACAACCTGTGTAACCAGAGAGGAAGGTGCAATTGAGAAATGACCTCCCCTGAGTCGGTAGGGACGGAGTGTGGTGGAAGGTCTTCAGTTTTTTTTCATGCTCCCCAAGCAGTATTGAATGTATTAACAAGAGTGGGTTGACTTAAAGTTCTTGATCATGAATTTCCTTTTTTTGCTCTCTAATATGCCTTTTAGAATGATTACGAAGGCCAAAGTTGGTAATTGAGAAGTATGTAGCTATTGCTTAATATGAATGACTGATATCAACAAAGAATATTTGTAGCTCATGGTTGACATGAGGGGTCCTGGGTGCTCTCTGAACTTGGTTGTTTTCTTGCAGATGTTTCATTACCCAAACTAGGTAACATCATCAGTGTTGGTAAGGAATGGGGCTTGCTCTCAGTTTATATTCTGGTGGCTTGCCCTGTTGGCGTTAGTGGGGGTGGCCATTTACTTATTTACTTATTTGACAGGTCCTTGATTGGGGTATTGTTTGCTTCTTGATTGTTGGTTTGATGTTAATCTTGATGTTAATCTAGTCTCCTCTGAGTTTTGATTGTTGGCGGGGAGGTGTTTCAATCTTTTTGTTCCGTTTCAGGCTTGTTAATTTTCCCTTTTGCACAATATGTAGATGTTGTCTACAATCAAGAATCAAAGAATAGAATGGAATGGAATAAGAATAAGAATAGGAATAAGAATAGGGAGTTGGAAGAGACCTTGGAGGTCTTCTAGTCCAACTCCCTGCTCAGGTAGGAAATCCTATACTACTGATGGCTAACCTTTTTGTCATCGCATGCCAGGAGAGGGGGGAGAGTCGCACGCGCCTGCACGTGCAAACCCAACCCCCCCCCCCCCCCCGCACTCCTGGCACATGATGGCCTTGTAGGCCTGTTTTTCTTTCTTACCTGGTTCCAGATCCTCTCTATTTATCTGGGAAGGGCGAAAACAGCCTTTCTCACTCTCTCGGAGGCCCTCCAAAGGCCTGAAACAGCCCATTTCCCAACTCCCGGTGGGACAGGAAGTGACTTTTTTGCTGTCCCCAGCCTCCAGAGCCTCTCTAGGAGCCTCTCTAGGAGTCTCTAGGAGCCTCTCTAGGAGTCTCTGGAGGCTGGGGACAGCAAAAAACGTAACTTTCTGTCCCACTGGGAGTCGGGAAATGGGCCCTTTCAGCCTCCGTAGGGCCTCCAAGGGAGTGGGAAAGGCTGTTTTCTCCCTTCCCAGATAAATAGAGAGGATCTGGAGCCAGGTAAGAAAGAAAAACGGGCCTTCCCCCCCACCCCACCCCCCAGGCCCTCCAGAGGCAGGAAACAGTCTGTTTCCCTACTTCTGGTGGGCCCAGAAGGCCCAAAAATCAGCTGGCCAGCGTGCGCATGTGCCCCAGAGCTGAGCTGGGGTGTCCACTAATATGGTTCCACATGCCACCTGTGGCACGCGTGCCATAGGTTCGCCATCACAGCCCTATACCATTTCAGTCAAATGGCTGTCCAATCTCTTCCAATGTTGGAGCATTCACAACTTCTGGAGGCAAATTGTTCCACTGATTAATAGTCCTAACTGTCAGGCAATTTCTTCTTAGTTCTAGGTTGCTTCTCTCCTTAATTAGTTTCCATCCATTGCTTCTTGTCCTGCCCTCAGGTGCTTTGGAGGATAGGTGGCAGCCCCTCACATACTGGAAGACTGCTATCCTATCACCCCTAGGCCTTCTTTTATACCCAGTTCCTGCAACCGTTCTTTATATGTTTGAGCCTCCAGTCCCCTAATCCTCTTGGTTGTCTTCTCTGCACTCTTTCTAGAGTCTCAACATCTTTTTTATATCGTGGCAGCCAAAACTGGATTCAGTATTCCAAGTGTGGCCTTACCAAGGCATTATAAAGCGGTATTAACATTTCATGTGATCTTGATTCTATCCCTCTGTTTATGCAGCCTAGAACTGTGTTGGCTGAAAAGGTTCCGACTAACAAGCCCAAGCAAATTGGAACTCTGAAGCCAGGCACGTCCTCAAAGAACTTCTGTAAATCATATCAGCATACTTGGTTGAAAACCAACTCTTAATCTTCCCTGTGGTTTCAGCATAATTAAAATTAGGAATCAACCCTTCCCCCCAGTGTCACTGGTGATTAGATTAATTGGCAGGCTCCTCGGGCACTCTTTTTTTTTTTTTAATTGAAAAAGTTTTACAAATACAAATTTTTTCCCATTTCCCCCCCCCCCCCTTTCACTCCCTAACCCTCCCTAACCCTCCCCTCCTCCCATGACTTCCCCAAGGTCAAATCCAAATCCAAATCGTATTGTGTCATCATACTTTACCACCCATCTATTCTACCCCCTGTGTACATACGTTCCTTGGGCACTCTTCTCCCTTTCCCTCCGTCACCTAGGAGATGGCCTTGGTTCTCACGAGAAAGTTCAATGTTGTGTCTAGTAATGCAGTCCAACCTCCTCCCCCCTCCCATACAGTCTGACAATGATGAACCAGGAAAATGGCCTCTAGCAGATTCAGTTCAGTATTGACATTGGCTTTTTTTGGAACCTTAATTTTTTCACCATTGAATTTCATTTTGTTAGATAGTGCCTAATGTTCAAGTCTGTCAAGATCCTTCTGTATCTTGAACCTATCTTCCGAAGGGTTGGCTATTCCTGCCAGCTTGATGTCGTCTGCAAATTTGATGAGTTCCCCATCTATCCCCTCGTCCAAGTCATTGATGAAGATGCTGAAGAGTCCTGGGACTAAAACAGAGTCTTGGGGTGCCCCACTACATACTTCCCTCCTTGTAGATGCAGTTCCATTGAGGGCTACATGTTGAGTGCGGTTGGTCAGCCAGTTACGAATCCATCATGAATTAATGGTCATGGACAAGAAATTTGCTTTTCACACTTTATAATTAAATACAGGTAGTCCTCGACTTACGACCACAATTGAGCCCAAAATTTATGCTGTTAATTGAGATATTTGTTAAGGAGTTTTACGACCTTTCTTGCCACAGTTGTTAAGTGAATCACTGCAATCAGTAAGGTAATAACCTGGTTGTTAAGAGAATCTGGCTTCCCCATTGAAGGTCACAATAGGTGATCACATGACCCCAGGATACTGCAACTGTTAAAAATATGTTGCCAAGCATCTGAATTTTAATCACATCATGGATATGCTGCATAGATCATAACTGGAAAATGGTCATAAGTCATATTTTTCAGTGCCATTGTAACTGAATGGTCACTAAACGAACTGCTGTAGTTGAGGACTACCTGTAATGCCTCTTTTATTCTTTGGACCAATTGAGTTAATTTACTAATACTTGGCAGAGGTCTTCAGGATGAGATACTGATCTCTTGCCTTTCAAAGTGTAGGGACACTTTGAAAGGCAAGAACTATTTCCAAGGGCCTTAGCTAGTTTCTGCTCAGCATTTCACCAAAACAGAATTGGTCTCTTGTGCTTTCTTAAACAAGGCCTTCTGTAGGTGCTTGTCAAGGGGAAAGAGTCTTGAAGTTTTCACAGCCAAAGTAGACGCACTGTTTATTTGTATTTATTGTGTGAGTGGTGCATGCGTGCAAATATAGTCCTAGGACCTTTTATATAATGATCATGATCTCAACATCTGATGCCTAAGAATAATATTTCTCTTAAACTATGTCTTTGCTGGTGACTTTCTGGTGGAAAAGGTAGACAAGAAAAAGCGTTAACTACATAAATTAATTCAGTTGAGTTTTGGGAAAGCAAAATTCTGTTTAGTGAAGTAAAAAGAGCTTTTCCTAGGAATTCTGCATTGCTTGGATATAAAAATGTTGTTTCTGATAAAAAGGACTTGTCGGATATGTCCTTGTGGGTGAACTAATCAGTCTGATGAAAGTTCTGACTGAAAAAGAATCTTAAATCTCAAAAGAGATTTAAGAAGAGCCTTGGTAGTACAGTGGTCTAAGGCACCCTGTTATTAAGCTGGTTATTAAGATCAGCTGCCTGCAATTACTGCAGGTTCGAATCTCGCCAAGGCTCAAGGTTGACTCAGCCTTCCATCCTTTCTAAGGTAGGTAAATTGAGGACCCAGTTGTGGGGGCAATAAGCTGACTGTATAAATATACAAAAGAATGAAAGCTATTGCTTAGCGCATTGTAAGCCGCCCTGAGTCTCCGGAGAAGGGCGGCATATAAATCAATTTTTTTTTAAAAAAGTGAACTGTTGTAAGTCGAGGATTGACTGGGACTCCAAGCCGCCCTTTCTGAAGCTGGCTGGATATCAGGACATGGCAGATACGGCCCAGACCCCCTGGTGCCCTTATGGGGGGAGTGGAGTTGTGTGAATGTAGGCTGCCATTTCACTCAGCTGAAAGTTCTTCTCTCCCCAAAGGTTCGCCTTCTCACACCGGTATTGGCAGGTACAATGAGATGACCTACATCTTTGACCTCAAATTTAAAAAAAAAAAGTGCATTTATGAAATATTATCTCTGTTGTGTTTCTGTTCTAATAAACAGAATGTTCAAAGCAAAAGGGCTACCTCCAAAGGCTATTATAGCTATGTCTTTCTACAAATATACTAGTTACTATTACTTTTTCATAGATTCTTAAAAATTAAAATAACAAATAATGTTAATATATTAAACAGTGTGCCGTACTCTGTAATTTCTGAAGTCTCTGCCATTTGAAATAAATCGTCTTTGTGTTCCATAGTGTAAAATTACTGTTTTGTTCTCTTTTTAGGTTTATGTGCGGTTAAGACCATTTTTCAGAGAATTCTTGGAATGTATGTCCCAAATTTATGAGGTAATGCAACATGCTTAAAAATTTTGTGTGATACTCAAGTTCTTTACTTTTTTTGATAGTGTGGATTGCAATTGCCTCTTTCTTTCTTTTAGATCATTCTTTTTACTGCTTCTAAAAAGGTCTATGCAGACAAATTGCTGAATATATTAGACCCTAAAAAGCAACTGGTCAGGTAAGCTTGAATAGAAAGCTGTTACGTATTATTTACACTTTAACCAGAATAACAAAATAAGTATATTTAATGCTCTTTTAGCATCACAGTAATGCCTAATATGTAGTGGGGATAATAAGCTGCTAACAGGCCTGCTGTTAACATGACTTCGCGTCCTTAAAAATGTTCAATCTGAAGTTATTATTTTTCACCAGTATCTGACTAAACCCTGCAGTATAACTTTAGCCTGTAATACTCCTTGACTTGATTTCTGCTTTTCCTCCACATACTAGAAATTGCTTCAGGGAGGCTGGCCAAATATCCTTACTCCCAGCAGACACAATATTTCAAGTTATGCAGGCCTGAGAAAAGGCTTCTTTGCTTTAAAGTGTTTGTCACTGGACTAGATCCTTGCTCCTGCTTGTCCAAAGACTACCCAGCCCTCATTAGGAGCAGGTCCATTCTATAAGTGGACTGCAGCTAATTCTGACCGATAGGTCCTTTGCTTTATGTCCCCCATACACTTTCAGGTTTGTTCAATGTAATGAGAGTGTAATTTGGAAGAGAAAAAACAGCAAACGGGTGTCAGGGCTGGTTTGCTTGAGCCCCTAAGCTAGGACCCTATTCCATTGCCATGGCTAGCCAGCTGAATCCTTTAATTGAGAAAGAACTGATCTTGGCTTTTTAAATCTCCTTTTTAATAACAAAGCTCTGTTATCCAGAAGATTGTCCTTAAATCACAGGATAGAGGAAGGGTTTTTGACTACAGTATTTTCTTGATCTACACCTGTCTGAATGCAACCTAAATGTGTTCTTAAATGTAGGCATCGACTTTTCCGTGAACATTGTGTTTGTGTGCAAGGGAACTACATAAAAGATTTAAATATCCTTGGTAGAGATCTCTCAAAAACGATCATCATCGACAATTCACCACAAGCCTTTGCCTACCAGGTGAGTTTATTTCCTGTAGGTCATGTTTTAGATTTCGCTAGAATACTAAATAAAGTCTCCTTCAAATCATTCTCTGCATGTTGATTTTTTAAAAAAGGTTTTTTGCTATGATACCAAGTGTGCCCATAACCACTGGGACCACATAATTTCTTAGCTTCAGTGTTTAGATATTGTTACTTTGTGGTCTTCTGGAATTTTTTGTCTTATTTTTTATTCTACTATCTCCTGGTATTGCCGCATCAATTATCCACACTTTCTTCTTTTCAAGCACATTGTGAGCCAAGATTTTATCAATTTGTATTTAGAATACCATATACAGAATAACAGAGTTGGAAGGGATCTTGGAGGTCTTCTAGTCCAACCCTTTGCTCAAGCAGGCGACCCTATACGATTTCAGACAAGTGACTGTCCAGTCTCTTTAAAAGCCTCCAGTGATGGAGCATCCAGAACCTCTGGAGGCAAGCTGTTCCAATAGTTAATAGTTCTCTGTTGGGAAAATTCTGCTTGGTCCTAGGTTTGATTTCTCTTTGTTTAATTTAATTTAATTTAATTTAATTTAATTTCCAATTTATATACCGCCCTTCTCCCTGAGGACTCAGGGCGGTGTACAGCCAAGATAAAAAACATAGAATACAAATATTAAAACATTTAAAAATATATATAAATTTTGGCCCGAAAGTTAAGAATCACAGACTAATTAAAAGAATTTAAAAATTTTTAAAATTTCTTCTTAGGCCAACCCGGCTTGTTGAAAAAGATGGGTTTTCAGGGAACGACGGAAGGCATTGAGGTCCTGGATTCTTCTTATCTCCGGGGGCAACTGATTCCAGAGGGTGGGAGCCCCCACAGAGAAGGCCCTCCCCCTGGGGGCCACCAGCCTACATTGTTTGGCTGATGGCACCCTGAGGAGGCCCTCTCTGTGGGAGCGCACGGGTCGAGCTTTCACCTGTGACTTCTTGTCTTGCCCTCAGGTGCTTTGGAGAATAGGTGGACCCCATAACACCCCCTCAAATATTGAGAGATTGCTATCATGGCCTTCTCTTCCTTAGACTAGGCCTGGGATGGCGAACCTTTGGCACGCGTGCCACAAGTGGCACACAGAGCCCTCTCTGCGGGCATGCCAGCTGTCACCCAGCCCAGCTCTACCCTGCATGCGCGCCCGCTGGCCAGCTGGTCTTTGGGTCTCTGGCATGCATGCGTGGGGGTGGGGCACATGCAGGGAGTGTGCACATGCAGGGGGAGGGGCCGCATGCGCAGGGAGGTGCAGGTTGGTGCAGGAGGCTTTCCTGGCCCAAAATGGGGCAGGGGGTGGGGCGCATGCGCAGAGGGGCGCTCGTATTGCAGTTTGGGGGTTGTGGCATGTGTGCTTTGGGCACTCAGCACCAGAAAGGTTAACCATCTGGACTAGGCATTCCCAGTTCCTGGAACTGTTCATCGTATGGTTTAGCTTCCAGTCACCTAATCGTCTTTGTTGCTCATCTGCACCCTTTCTAGAGTCTCAATATCTTTTTTATACTGTGGTGACTAAAACTGAACCAAGTCTGGTCTTATCAGTGCAGTATAAAAGCAGTATTAACACTTCACGTTTTTGATACTGTTTCTCTGTTGATGCAGCCAAGACTGCATTGGCCTCTTTGGCAGCTGTAGCACACTGCTGCCTCATATTTAAGTGGTTGTCCACTAGGAATTCTAGATCCTTCTCACAGTTACTATTATTGAGCCAGGTACCACATATTCTGTCAAGGTACCACATATTTCTGGATCTCACCTATCTTCTAAAGTGTTGGCTATTCCCTCCATCTTGGTGTCTGCAAATGGATTATAGATTAGAAGAAGTTGAACGTGATAGAAGCGGCTTAGGATGGGAAATGGATAAATCAGAATTTTACTTAAAATGAATTTCCCTTTTATCCCTTCATCTAAATCTTTTTATGAAGATATTAAAAAGTATTGGGCCTAGGACAGAATCTTGTGGTACCCCACAGCATGCCTCCTTCCATGTTGGTAGAGTTCCATTAAGGATTACATACTGAGTGTGGTTGGTTAGTTGGAAATCTTGCAAAATTTTAGCCTGCTTATTTTAAACTACTTTTTCAACCATATGTTACCACTAATTTTTTATTATCTGTACATGATAATTGTCATAGATATTTCAGTGAATCATTTTGGTGACTGTTACATCGTTGTTTTTAATCAGTTTGTGAAGTTTTCTTGCATGAGTTGAGTACATAATCTACTTTTTCTTCTGTTTCTTTTTCCATTTTTTATACTTATCTTTTTGTCAGTTTATCAGAGAGTTCTTTATGCCACCATGCTAATTTCTTTCTTGATTTTTTTTCTTTTTCAGCGGTATTTGGTGGACTGGGCTTTTATAGTCACATTTTTCAGACTTTCCAAAACTTCTTGAGTTGTTTTCCCCCTTAAGATTTTCATCCATTGAATCCTTCCCAACCCTTCCCATTCCCTAATTCCTTGTTTGATTGATAATCATGGGGTTTGGATGCTTAGGATTAGGTCCTAAAGGTCCTAAAGATTGGTCATCCTCCCCCTTCAGTTTTAGTTTAAAGCCCTTCGGATAAGCTGAGCCAGTTTTCTGAATACATTCTTCCCGGTTATTGTGAGATGCAGCCCATCTCTTGCCAGAAGCCCTTCAGGTTGGTTGTCCCCAAGGTGCTTTTTTCCAAGAGGCAACTGGACTAAAAAAAGCACCTTGGGGACAACCATGGCCTGGATGACTGAGAATCTCCCTAGACCTTCACGTTGGTAGTACAGACAGTGGTCTAGAAATTCTAAGTTCTTCTGATGGCACAATCCCTTTAGCTAGCTTTATTTTTGTTCCCTTGTTGGATGTTGACCTTTTGTTGGAAGTACAGATGAAAACACCACCTGTGCTCCTAACTCCTTCACTTTCTTGCCAAGCTGCTCATAGTCTTGATACTGTTTTCAGGTTCATTGTCGTTTCATTTGTCCCCACATGAATGAGACAAAAGGGAGAGACATCTTTCGGCTGGATTATTTTAGTCAGGCTCTCAGCCACATCTTTGATTTTCACTCCAGGGAGGCAGCATACCGCCCTCATTTGATTGTCTGGTCTACAGACTGCTCATCCTGTTCTCCTTTGTTGAACATTGGAATAGGTGTCAGAGTTTTTATTTCCAAATGCGAAATTTTGGGTGCACCTTCTTACCCTGAATATTCTTTTATGACCATTTGGCATAAATTAAGCATGTTTATGTAAATCAGAGGTCTTCAAATTTAGCAGCTTTAAGCTTGTGGACTCCAACTCCCAGAATTCTCCAGCCCTTAAAGCTGCCAAATTTGAAGACCTCTGATGTAAATGATCACTGCCATCTGTCCTGAGCAAAACAAACATGTGCAGAGAGGTTTTCAATTGTTCTCCCCACCCCACCCCGCCCCCACTTCACATTTGGGAAGAGTTTTAAAACCTTGAATTAATGAGGGAACTGTTGAAAAGGAGATCTCCTCTCTTTCTAGCAACTTATTTTACCTCTTTTTTTTTTTCTGATTTAGCTTTCAAATGGAATTCCTATAGAAAGCTGGTTCATGGATAAAAATGACAATGAACTTCTAAAGTTGATTCCTTTTCTGGAAAAACTTGTAGAACTGGTAAGTATTCTTTAAATATATTTTTTCTTCTTAAATCTTCATAGATCAAAATAGCACAGTTCAGGATCCCGTTTTTTGACTTAGGAAATACCTTCAGATGTCTTTGCATTACGTGATACCTTCCTTTAGAGAGTGTCTCTCCCTTTTATAGCAGCACAATTTCCCTGATCTGTCCAAAAATAATATGTTCAAATAAAACTTTTCCAGCCTCTTAAAGGTGAATCCTCTGAAAGGTCAAGCAAGACGATGTTTTGTAGAGCTTTTAGAGTACAGGTAGTTAACTTACAACAGTTCAGTTAGTGACTGAAGTTATAACGGCACTGAAAAAAGTGACTTATCACTGTTTTTCACACTTATGACCCTTGCAGCACCCCCAGGGTCACGTGACCAAAATTGAGGTACTTGGCAACTGATTCACATTCATGATGGTTGCCGTGGCCTTCTGAGAAGCAAAGTCAATGAGGAAGCCAGATTCACTTAACAACCGTGTTACTAACTTAACAACTGTGGTGATTCATTTAACAGCTGTGACAAGAAAGACTGTAAAATGGGGCAAAATTCACTTAACAACTGACTCGCTTAGCAACAGAAATGTCGAGCTCAACGGTGGTTGCAAGTTGAGGACTATCTGTCCATACTCAATGTATGAGTGAACTTTTATTTTTTTAGAATTCACATTTTAATCAGAATTATAAGCATGTCGACTAGAGCTGAAGGTTTCATAATGCAACCTCACAGAAGTATCTCCACAGAAAAACATTTGGGGCTTGGAAGAGGTCTACAAGTGTTTGTTAGCCATTACGTGGAGTGAGATCACAGAGACCAATAAAGCCACATTTCTTGACAAGCCTGAGTTTGAATTTGGGAACAATTAAAGCTGGTGCACACTGCTAATTGCCAGTAGGACTAACTTCACTAAATAGAAGTTCAGTAAGAACTTGCAAACATTTCAGTAACCAAATTGAAATCGTTACAGGAATCGTGGTTTGGAAGAAAATGTAAATGTAAATGTAAGATATTTTAGCACCCTGTGTCTTGTTTTCTTTGAATGTGGCGATCGGTTGAAAATAAAGGCCACGGGGTTTCAAAAGCTGTGGAAAGGAGTTCCACAGGCTCTGACTCTCTGCAACAAAAAGCAATAGTTTCTGAGCTCGCTTCTATTTCCAAGGGTTGTTATCACAAATTAGCTTTACTGTAAAGATGGTAAAGTTTTGTTTTGCTTTCCCCGTCTCTAGAATGAAGATGTTCGACCTCACATCCGAGACAGATTTCGCTTGCATGACTTGCTACCCCCTGATTAAACTCAATCTTTGGTCAAAGAGCTGAAGGGAAAGAAAATGCAGGATCTTTTTTCTTTTTGGACTAGAACAAAAACATTGCCATTACTGTTGAAATTTTTGCATTTTTGTACCCTTTCTCGCTTTTCTTATCTCTGGTGCCCAACAGTAATAAAAGGGTTACAGAAGAACTTTCTATATCGCCAAATGGAAAGACGTGCAGTATAGTAGGTAGGCTAGAACAGAAGAGTCTTTAGATCTAGTGCAACTCCCATAATTTTTAATGTACAGAACAACACCTGCCGTTTTTAGAGAATTCTGTTTCTGCCACCAGCAGTTTATCCTATAAAAATACAGGATTTATGAAATCACAGAGATTGAAAATGGACTCTTGTTTTCTCTCTGTTTGGTGCTCTCTAAGTGGGTTTGTAGCCACTTTGTGTTACTTTTAAAATTCTCATTTCAACAGGAATGGCCAGTAATTTTTTTCCTGTTAAGGTTTATAACCTTTTTACGTTTTTGATCTGTATTCAATTTTAGAATTTCATTATGCATTCCTTTTAGTTGAGGTGACTTCATATTTTTCTGGGAATAGCCAAGTTTTATTCATTTTTATTATTAGATTGAATGGCCATTTTCCTGCTTTGTCTGCCTGCATACTGTATATTTGTTTTTAAAAATCATCTAGTTTTATTCTGTGTATGATCGAATGAAAATATATACATATATATATATATATATATATATATATATATATATATATATATATATATATATATATATTCATTCATATTCATTCTCTAATATTCTACTGTAGTGAAAATCTTTTTTTTAAAAAAATCAAGAGACTGGCTAGATAAGAAATATAAAAATTACTAATATGCAGAATATTTAAACCATCGTGATGGCATGTACTTGTGAACAGATGACTTCTTGTGTGCTGTACAGCTGAGAGAGCGAGCGAGCGAGAGCGGTGCCTCAGCCTCCTGCCCGTAGGAGTCCTTGAGGATTTGTTTGGTGTAATGCAGCTCAGTTCCTGCCGCACCAGGATCTCCACAAATGAGAATAGGAAGAGCAGTCAAGCCTTGCGTGGGTTGGCCCTCTATCCTGCAGGTAGCGCCAGTCAGTTTGAAACTTTGGTGTGGCTTCGTCTGTGCGCTACCGTCACCCTGCCTGCTCTTGTGGTCCTGGACACTCCTTTGCTGCCAGCGCAGCTGATATGCTATCATAGTGGTTTTCTATATTATTATATGGAAATAGTTTTCAAGCCTTGGTTCTCTAATGCAGGTTACACAAGAGGCTGATATTTTTTTAATGGCGCGTACTCTCCTTTTTTGGAGGCTTTTTATGGAAGGGAAAAATTTGTAGAAGTTAGTAAGCTTTGCCTCGAAACCGCATAGACAGGCCACAGGCTTGGGCTGTTTTTATGTAAAGGATGCTGCAGAATGGCACTTTTTCTAAAGAGAAGTTTGATATTTTGTATGCTTGTTAAAGAAAGAACAGTATTGGAAATTAAAGGTGGACAACTGATAATTGAGAAGTATGTCAATTAATTTTTTATGTATATTACCTGTTTACTTGTACAATTTTATTGTACAAACTACACGCAGCTTCATTTTTGAATGAGTCCTTAAAATAAGGAAAATCTTTTTAGGAAAACATTTAATTTTTGTATTTTTTTGATTTTAAAAGGCATGAATTATATCAACTTTTTCCAATGTATTAATGAAGATTTTAACTTTTCATCAGGTTGAGTGTTTTCTTACTATATTATCTGTTATATATGTAGCTAGCACATGTGTCACTGAACTGTTAAAAAGTTAGCATGTAGAGCAAGCCTGCTTTATGGGAAATCATTATTCATTTAGCACAGAATTATGGTGAATTTTCTGTGAAAAGAGAAAAAAAGGCATTTGCTATCCAGAATGCTGACTTTTTTTTGTATTTAAAGAAAGGTATTTTGCTTGCGGGAAAATGCTACAGATTCATTTTAATGAGAATCTTTGAATTGTATTTATCTTTAGGGCATCTGGGCATCTTTACGCTGTTTTGTCTTAAATGTCTTTATTGAAATAAAATGTACATAATGTTACTATAATATATATAAATATATATAAATATATATACATACACACACACACACATTATATATAATGTAAGTAAGCGTGTATGTGTGTTTTCCCAGAGGTGATCCCTGTAACCACTTTTTCCTGTTTTGCTAGTAACAGCTTTATTGATCCTTTTGATTTTGAAAATGTTAAATGCTCTCAAAGCTATGAAGTGGATTATCATCATTATGAGCAACGTAGGAGTGTCTTTGACTCAGATTATTTTCGATTTAAGAGAAGGTAACTCTAGTAATAATTAGTCCAAGCTGCTCCTCTGCGGCTTCTAACGATGATAGCTCACAACTCTTTGCCAGTGGTCTCCAGAAGGTAGCTTGGGCCCATGGAGAGGCCAAGGGGCTCCTGGTTCGTGTAGAAAGCCACCCCATTCATCTTCCCCAGCTTCAAAACACAACTGAAGAGAAGAACTCTCTTCCGAGGAACGGCGGATGCAGGCCCTGTGGAACTTTGGGGGGGGGAAGCGAGCGAGTGCGTGGTTTTCTTATTACGGTAGTTTGCTATGCTGCATTCAGAGATTATTTTCTGCAAATCCACTAATGAGTAAATTGAACAGCAGTCCTTGCCTTGAACAATACAACGGACATTTCTCTGTTATTTCAAGGGAATTGTACAGCATCTTTTTAAGAGTAACTTTTTAAAGCAAATGTGCGTTTTCATGAACAAAATTAATAAACTCAGCTGCTTTTTGTTAAGGTGGAATACTGCAAATAGCAACAGCGATCCCTGAAGAGAGGAGAAACAAAAGGAACGTGAGGTTTTACAGTCTAAAATGATTGGTAATGTGGGTAACTTAATCCTGTCCTATAGGACAACCAAATCAACTGCTGCAGGCTGCTCTGTAAATACTTATTAAACTATCATTTTGTAATTTGGTGCAAGTCTGGTTTTTAATTCTCAGTAGAAAAGTAAAATCGTTTGATAAATGACGGTTCAGTCTTTCGTATTGGAAAGCTGGCCAAGAGCGACGGAGACGCAAGGATCGTGCAGAAGCCCTCGGTACAGGCACGGGCCTAGTCCTGCTTCTACGGGAGGATGGCGACCCGGGCCTTCCTGGCATAAGTGGGGGAGGGACGGCTGCCCCAAGGGAGAAGCGCTGGGGGGGGGGGGGCTTCTGGGGCGCCCAGGTGGCCAGCAAGGGGGGCGGGGGGGCTCGGAGGCTCTTCCAGGGAGGGGCCGGCGCTGAACAGCTCCCCCGCCCCCTTGCCCGCGTGGAAGGCGGCCCCGCCCCCGGCTCGCCCAGTGGGCGGGCCCAGGCCCCGCCTCTTCCGGAGTCGCTGGCGGAAGCGCGTCGGGGAGCGGGGCGGAAGTCCCGTCGTGCCTCGCGCGGCCCCTCCTGCCTTCTGGCCTGGGCGAGCCGCGAGCGAGAGGGCGGCGGGCAAGATGGCGGCCGAGGCGGACTCCTGGGGTAGGTCCGGCGCCACCGCCGCTGCCCCCTCCCTGCCTCCCTGCCTCCCTCCCTTCGGCCAGGCCGGCCCGGGCCCTCCGCTCACCCTTTCTCTGTCCCCGCAGACGCGGACACCTTCGAGGCGCCGGACCCGCTGGCCGGGCGCCTCGGGCCCACTCCCGCCGTGGTGACCAGGGACCGCTGGGCCGGCGAAGACGAGGACGACGACGTCAAGGTGGCCGGGAGGGGGGCGGGCCGGGGCGGCGGCGGCGGGGGGCCCGGGGCCTTTCCCGGTGCGTTGGGGGAGGCGGGCGGGCGGGCGAGCGGAGGCCTCCCGGCGGCTGACCGGCGCTTCTGCTCTGCCCCGGCCAGGACAACTGGGACGACGAGGAGGAGGAGCAGCAGCAGCAGCAGCAGGACGAGAAGGAGGCCGAGGCCAAGACAGGTGAGCGGCCGGGCGGCGGGTCCCCGGGAGCCCCGCGCCTCCAGCGGGAAGCCGCCGCTAACCTTCCGCCTCTCCGCAGAATCCAAAGTTTCCGACAAGAAGAAAGCAGCCGAGAAAATAAAGGAGCGGGAGAAGCTGCAGCGGAAAAAGCAGGAGGAGGCGATGAAAAGGGTAGGGACGGGACGGGACGGGCCTCCCCCTCGGGCCTAGGCGAACGGGGAACGGCCCGGCGCCTGAGCGGGCGCGGCGGGCTCCATTTCTGCTTTGTCTCCCCTTTGAAGTTAGAGGAGTCGGAAGACTCGAAAGAACTGACGCCGGAAGAGCAGTTAGCAGACAAGCTCCGGTTGCAGAAATTGCAAGAAGAGGCAGACCTGGAGTTAGCAAAAGAAACCTTCGGTGAGTGGGGAGGCAGGGCCGGCAGCCGCTTCCCTTGATTTGGCACCTGCGTTGTTCCCCAAAGCTCTCCAGCCAGAGGGTCTCATAACCCAAAGCTCTTTTAGGTCCTCCATCAGTTTTAAGACTGTCAAGGGGTCCCCAGACCAACCTGTTTGAGGAGGAGGTGTCAGCTGATTATTTTATGCGCTTCAGCAGCCCTTTCTATACACTGCTCCTTTCTTACAGGTGTAAATAACATATGTGGAATAGATAGTATGAATCCATCCTCAAAAGATGATTTTACGGAATTTGAGAAATTGTTAAAAGAAAAAATAACACAGTATGAGAAATCCCTATATTATGCTGGATTTTTGGAAACGTTAGTTCGAGATATATGCATTTCATGTAAGTACATTTAGTGAAATACTACTGTTTGCACCCTGCTTAGCTTGGAAATAAAGGACATATTAGAAAAATTCTCTAGTGAAATAGACTAGGCTAATGGGATTGTTATTTAGTAACTCGATCTTGAAAAGGTTTTGTAATGTCTTCTATGTTCTATTTTAATACTGCTAACATAGTAGAACATTCCTTCCACAACCAGCCTATCTGATCATCTATTTATCTTACAAGAAAAGCACCTGGGTGATTCCCAACATGTTCTGCATTTTCCAGAAATATCTAAATTATTAGGTCTTTAATTCAGGATCATTTGGAGTGAAAAATATGTTCAGTTTCCTAAATAGTTAAATCATATTTAATATTTCTGTCCATTTGGTTGCTTGCAATTTCAAAGCTTTAACCAGCTACTGTATTCTTCTATAAAGATTTAGCCAGACCACTTCATAAAATTAAAATAACTTCTAATAACTTGTATTAAAAATTTCTGTAATATAAAATTCACTGAAGAGAAGAAAGGCTTATCCAATTTAATATATGCTTTTAAGGTCTTTTTAAAATGATGTATTATAAAGTTTAGGACTATAACCTCAGAATGGCCTTATTAAATACTGTTTTTCATTGGGAAGCTAGGGGTGTTGGTAGCCCTCCATTTTTTAACTTTATTACAACAGAATTGAACCAATTAACTATTGGTACCCTATATGGACATTCACACAAATTGTTCCTCGTTTTTCCTTGATGCTTTATAGGCTACAGTAATCTCAAATCGATAGCAGATGTTAAATGTGTTGTAGACAGCTATACTTCTCAAATATTTCCATCAAGTCTTTTGGATATTTTTAAATGTTAGGAAAAGCAGCGGGGAAAGAAGGCATACTTCTGTCTACTCAGTTAAATGAATATTTGTTTTAGCACTTAATATTTTGCAAGGTATGATCTCTTAGTTTGAGAAGAAATCTGGCCAGGAGGGCATTTTGTCATCTTGTTCTGGTTTTGGGAAAGGAGCAGAGCCCAAGGGGCAGCTCTGTCCAAAGGCCTGAAGGAGCCGGGCCAGGCACTGGGAAGAGCTGTGATGTCACTGGGGATTTCCAGGGGGAGGGGGAGGGGGGCTGTCTGGCCTCAGGAGCCTGTGGAGTTACAGTTCAGGTCATGGGAGGAAGATTGCCTGAGGGGAGGGGCTGTTGAGTAAAGGCTGATTTGAGACACTTATAAGCTGCTATGACATTTTGAACAAATTGATGGACTGTAGAGAGGTCATCTTTGGCATTCAGGAAAAAATGAACATTTTAAAATTATTGCTCAACTCTGGATTTTAATTTTTTTCTATGAGCAACATAGCTAGCCTTAGTTTTCAGGTAGGCTGCTCATAGCAGGGCCAGGCACTGGTTAGACACTCGGTTCTGTGCTTGAGGTCATAACCCGGATATATGGTGGTACAGCTGTGGTGCCTTTTGCCTACCCATAAATTGCCAGCTTATCTGCATTTTCCCTAAACATATTTTCCCAGGTATTCCAGAGAGTTTCTTGTAATGTAAAATTCCTTTGCCACCCTTCTTTTTGGGGCAGAAAAAGCAAGCTGTAAATAATCCCTCCCCTCCTTGTTCCTCCTTTAGTGGAAGTCGATGACTTGAAAAAGATCACCAATTCCTTGACGGTGCTATGCAGCGAGAAGCAGAAGCAGGAGAAGGTGGGTTGGTGGGAGGGAGGGGGAAGCCCTTCCAAGCTTTGGCAGCCACTATGATATTCGGCTTGACCTGGGGGAGGAGGGGGGAATCAGTGGCTTGTGCGAGAAGGCACCTGGCAGCTAATGTAGCTTCTTTCTACTGGCTCCATGAAAACATCTCCTGCTCCTTCTAGGCTTTCTACAACTAAAGTACCACTTTTTGTTTTATTCTGGCAAGCTAGTTAGTTGCTTTACACAGCAGTCTGTAAACGTTGATCAGGATCCTGATGAAAGTAAATACTCCATCGGGTACAGCATGTCAGAATAAATGCAAAGGGTTTTTCCTTGATTTAGTACCTTCCACACATTCTGGATTTCAGCTTTCATCAACCCTGGGTAGTTTCTTGGGGGTGTGGGGGAGGAAACTAGCACAGTGGTTTGTAAGGGTACTGAGGCTGGCTTTCCCTTTTGTAGCCCAGGATTGTCGAGGTCCAGTTACGTTCTTAAATCTGAGCTGTTCCTTTTTCTTTCCAGCAAAATAAAGCCAAAAAGAAGAAGAAAGGTGTGGTGCCTGGTGGAGGTCTAAAAGCAACGATGAAAGATGACCTGGAAGACTACGGTGGCTATGATGGCGGCTACGTACAAGACTTTGAAGACTTCATGTGACCCGTTCTTTCCGTCTGTTGGTTTGCCCAAACTCCCCTAACTGTAGCACAACTCCTTTCCTTTCAATTCTGCCAAATGCAACAATCAGAAAGTGCAGTATCTTTGTGCTGTTGGTTATCCTGTCACAACTTGACACATTGGAATACCAGTCTTGATGCCGAGGGAATAAAATTATGAAGCTCAATTATTTTATTCAATGATAGGAAATAACGGAATATCGAAAAGGTGTGTCTTCATGGCAGCGAAGCAGCACTAAATTGGACATTAATTTTGACCTGGCCGAAGTCGTATTATTACCAGCAGAGTTAGTAATAACAATCTTAACTCTATCTTTTTTACAAGAAACTACCCAGAAAACAAAGGCAGTTTGCAGCAAATGCATGGGTTTGCAGTAGTATTAAAATGGCTTTTCTATTAGAATTTGGTTTTTCAGTGGCTTGAGGGACGTAGCTATAACTCTTCCCTGACTTCCAAGCTTGAAAGGGGCAAACGGGCTGTTTTTCTTGCCCTGGGAGGGGGAAGGACCTCCTCTGAGCAGGTCAGCTGATTCTTTGGGACAGTTTCTTGTCACCCAGTTTGGTGGCTCTCACAAGACTGCGGTTTTTTCATGCATAGGAATCCTGCTTAGCAAACTGCAACAGTTACAATAGTTGGGCAAATTGTTATGTTCAGAATTATGAGATCTGCAAATGTTTTATAAAAGCAACTAATTTAATAAAATCACTATTGTGAGGACTGAGATTTTTGGTCAGCTTGTGCTTTTCCCATGGGCAATAACCATTGCTGACAAGGGACCAAATTGCCAAGGGAAGGCGGCGGCTCTTCTCTCAACCACTCAAGTGATCATGTGGATTGCCTGGTTCTGGCCACACCCTCCCCTCTTCAGTCAGGCTGCCCTCCATTAATAGCCAGTGACTGGAGATTCCTCAACCCCCCTCCTCCCCCCCCCCAAAAAAACCCAGTAATTTCTCAAGACGAGCAAAGCCAAGCATGCAAGTGGCTAAATTGTAATTCTCTTTTAAGGACGGGACAGTAATCAGTCAGTAGCCACGACCATGACATGGCTTCCAAACTCCATCCCAATGGTTCTGGGGGAGGGGGCAAAAAGCAACAGGGAATCCTCCTTTACTGCCATGGCTTCCGAGGGCAGGATGCCTAACCAGCCTTGGCTATTTGATCTGCGCTTAGCCTCCTCTCCCCATATCTAAATTGTCCACCTTTTCCCCCCACTTCAAATTAAACAACACCAGCATTTTCTGGTTCTTTGAGCCATTCATATATGCCTGATACATCCTTGCACACAGCTACCGGCAGAAGGTGGAACTGCCCACCTTTGCAAATTCCTGAAAAAGTGACACAGCTATAATGCTTCAACTCAAAGCTCCAAAATGGGGCCAAATTCGCAAAGCCGCTCTAATAGGTCCAAAAATAGATCTGGAAAAGCTACTTGTCTTCTGATATAGAAGAAAAAATAGTTCTGAAATACTCGCAGGTCAAATCCAGATGTTTTGCTCTCTGGCCACAAGATCATTCAAAACTATCTCTAAGCTTCAGCCAAGGAAGTTGGTCTTCAATGTGAAGTTCCTTTAATCCAATGGCAGCCGCGCTTCAGTCTGACTTCAGAAGTCAATATATTTGACACACAGTCCCAGATTAATAATCCTCTATTTTGTGCAGTTCACATCATTTGAAAAACAGCATCTTGGGTGATCTTTTCTTTTTCCTCTGGATGACTGAAAACGTAATTCCCTGACTTGCTTTTTTTCTGGCTTGTCTGAACTTTAGTTTGCAGTTCTACTTTGCTCAGCCAGGATGATCTAATTGGCCAGCAAATCGTTAAGGCAGCAGCCTGTTTGGGCGTCATTCAGGAGCATGTTCACCACATCATAGAACTGGTTGTCATAGGCGAGCTTGTAATAGACATAAATGTCCTCGCAGTAGGTCAAGAGCTTCTTCAGGTTTCTTACGGCAGACTCGTTGGCTGCGTGCTGCTTGAACCTGAAAGAGAAGGAAGGGCTGTCAGCTAACGGAGCCCACCCTCCTTCCCTCCCCAGCTCCAAAAGCTTCTGCCCCATCGGTTCCTCTTGGCTCCTGAAGAGGGAAACACGGAAACCACATGCCGTCTTCCAGGCTGCATGGAAAGGCCAAACTGGGTGGCAGAGAAGACTCACTTGTGGGCGATCTCTTCGAAGGTGCCCGTCCTGAGCAGCCCGTGCTGCTTGTGCTCCTCCAGGTAGTTGAAGTCGCCCTTCAGGATCACCTGCTGATAGAGCACCTCTGACCAGTCTGGAGCGAAGTCATAGGCCTCGGCCACCACGGCTGCCTGGAGAAAGAGGGAATCCCGGGGCCCCTTTGAGCCACAGCCTGCCAGTCCCCAGCCTGCTTTCCCACTGCTAGGAACAGTGAGTGGTGGTACCCAACGTCCACTGAGGCTTGAGGAAAGCCAGAAAGCATCAGACCTTATCCTGGAACTGAAAACTGCAGCAATGTAAGGGAGCGAGGAAACAAACCTCAAGAGCTTCTTGTACAGATAATCCTCGAGTTATGACAGGTCACTTAGTGATGGCTCAAAGTTATGACATATACAAAAAGTACTTATGACCCCGTCCCAAAGTTAGCGTGTTGCAGCACCCCTGTGGTCATTCATCTTTATGATTGGACCTGGGACCGACTGCAGAGACGCTGCAATGCACATAACACTGCATATTCCTCCCCCCCCAGTTGCCCCACTGGTTCCCACAGGCCCTGAGTCGCCTTTGCTAGCCCACCGGGTTCCACATGCTCCTACCCACCACGTCACCATTTGCTCACTTACCCTTCAGAGATTGCCAGAGCTCGGGATGTCGAGGTAGGAAAGGAGGACAGGCTGTTCCATCGCTGGTCCACGTGGCAGGAAAGTGGCACGGCCCTGTTTTCAACAAAACTCTTCTCTCGCCACATTCCCTCTTCTGTCCTGCAAACGCAGGTACGAACGTGGCCACCTGCTCCCTCTTCCAGTAAACTCACGTGGCCACACCCTCCCTCTTTCTCCCAGCGAATGCAGCAGGCTGGCCAACTTTTCTCTGATGCTGGGAGAAAGGTGTGGCCACGCGGGTTTACTGGAAGAGGGAGCAGGTGGCCACATTCGTACCTGCGTTTGCAGGGCAGGAGAGGGAGAGTGTGGCGAGGGAAGAGTTTTGTTGAAAACAAAGCTGCGCTGTTTTTCTGCCACACGGACCAGCAATGGAACGGCCTGCTCTTCTTTCTTACCCTGACGTTCGGAGCTCTCCAAAGAGACTGTTGAGGAGGTCCAAGTGGCTGTGGGGACCCCAAGGGCAGCATGCGGCATCTCAGTGGGGGGTGGTTTTGGGAAGCCAGGGCAGGTGGTCTTCCTACACCAGCCCACCATCGCCTTCTCCACCTGATTCACCCTCTGTGCACTTAATGACTCGCACACTCGATTAACAAATGCACGGGGGGGGGGGAGGAGAGGCAGGATGGGGCTCATTCATTTAATTATGGTCTCAATTGTGGTTGGAAGCAAAAAAAAATGCAACTAATAATTAGCCTCCCAGTTATGACAGAATTGGGACCAGGATTTTTGTCACTAAGCAAGGTGACCGTAAGGTGTGATGCCACATGACTTAGCCAAAGCAACCTTGGCAGCCCCACCAAGTCGTAACTCTTATTAAGCTTACCTATTGCTTCTCAAGAGGAACGGTCATTAAGTGGGAAGCCTTGGAAGCCCCCGGGAAAGAGGGTGGGGTGGGGGAGGCCAGAGGAGGCGGCAGAGGAATTGAGGGAGGAAGGCCAGTAGTGGGAGCTCAGGGATGCTGCTGGGGTGGAGAGCCGAGGGAGGCCGAGCGAGCGCAGGAAGGCTGGCCAGACTGATCAGAGCGCCTGGAGACCTTCCCTGCTTGGGGGGAAGCTTGCAAATGATGATCACGTGATCTTAGGGCGCTGCCCAATGCCCAAATCGTAACCATGTGATTGTGAGAATGCTGCGGCAGCCAGAACTTCAAGAACTGGGTGTAAGTACCACTGGTTCAGCCCTGCTGCAGTTTTGAGTGGAAAGAGGCTTGTTTTGTGTTTATTTATTTTATTTATTTATTTAATTGATTTATTTAGCATTTATGAACTGTCCATCTCCCTCAAAGAGGAACGATAGGAAAGAGGACACCTCTTGGCATTTTTCTTCTAATCTCTTTTCAGATAAAGCAAACGGTCTCTTCCAGGGGGCGAAGGCCCTTCTCACCTGGTAGAACCTGGGCAGTGCCAGGATACAGGGCATCAAGCTCTTCCGCCTCAGGTTGATCAGCTTGGTTTTGTGCTGAGTAGTCAGGAAGTGGAGCTGCAGGGTGATGAGCCTGGTCAACCTCTTGCAGCGCAACGACTGGCACACGCAGAAATCCTAAACGCGGGAGCAGAGGGGCATCAGGCGGAGCAAGGAGGGAGCCCCGGGAGCAACCGCCTGTCCCGCCCTTTTCGTCACACACCAAACCCAGAAGGGAGACATCAACACCCACCCTTCAGCTCCAAACACATTGGAGCACTTGGCAAATGGAAGGCGACGTTACTGACATTATTGGTTTGCTGAAGCCAATACCCCACTCCTACCTCAGCTGCAGATCCCACCACAAGATGCCAGTGACCCTAGGAGACACCCATGCGCCAGGCACCTCCTCAGTCCCCGTCTCACCTTGGAGTAGCTCTCGGCAGCATCTAGGAAGAGGGTGAGGGCTCTCATCAGGAGCTTCTTCAAGCTTGGCACGTCCTGAAGGCTCTCCTCTAGAAGGGAGAGAGCAGCTGGTAGCCTGGGCCATCGTGACAATCCCACCCAGTATCGTGGGATGAGACTCTCCCCAGGCAGAGAGGAGTGAGGTGGCAGCAAGTGACCAAGCACTGAACCAGAGGTATTTCACCAGCCCAAATAACAAGAGCCGCCTCCCTCAAGCTGCTTTGGACACAGGCGACCAGGTGCAAGGGGCGACAGTCCTGCTGCCCCATCTAAGTGGATGAGGACACGCTGAATAGAACAGCAGAGCTCTCCATTGGAAAAGCTCAGGCCTGAAGGGGCTTCCTTGGAGTGAGGACTGTCCCACCAGCCAGCCATGAAATCCAGCAACAGAAGCAACCTCATTCTCTCTCCTGGAACCACAATGGGAAAATCTGGCTGGCACAGAACTCCAAGGAAACACTGGCATCAAAGCAAAAACTGCCCTTTTCTGGTATCTGTCCGATCCCATAAATCCCTATAGGACCGCTGTCATTCTGGTGGGAGGGGGGAGGCTTAGGGGGACCTTCCGTTTCTGTTTCTTGCTTTGCTTTGCTGTAACTTTTGGGACCTTGGGAGGGGGAAAGGAATGTGCCTCCCGCTGGCTGCCTTATCTCGTCTCTGGAGAAGAGCAGCAGGCGTTTGTCATCCTCTCAGCCGGAGTTTCCCTTAACATCTTCACACACAGGGATTGGCTCGATGATGGATTGGACTTTGGGAGGGGCTCTGTCTGCACTGCTTTAATCTAACGTTTGGAAAAGCTAATTCCTGCCTAGATCTCTTGCTATCACGCTCTTCCAATAAAAGTGTCCTTTGGAAATGAGAAGACTGGCAGGGCCTTACATTATCACTGAGTCCAAGCTACAATAATGTTCACAGTTCTTAGACGTGCCAATTGTGTTGCAGTTACTGCTGGAGGCTCTTTGTCCTTCCCAGCAGCAGCCAAAAAGCAGCTTCATTTGCAGACCTGCTTCTAGAGGACTCTGCAGCCCAGCGCAGCTGACTCCACGGGAGGCTCTTGCCTGAAGGGGAACCTGTGGAACCCTCATCACTGGACCTCCTGCCTGGGGGTTGAGTTCGGCAACACTCGGGGGCCACAAGAGAGAGAGAGTTTCTGAGGAGCGACTGGCTCTTGGTAGCCCTGCGGGGGTCTATGCTGCCCATCAGGCATATTTTCCCCCTTCCTCAAAGCCTGAAGGAAAGAGAAAGCGGAGCTGGGCCCTCAGTGTTCCTTGCTCCCTCGGGAGAAGCAAGGTGAAGAACAAGCAGCAGGAGAGTCCAGCCCGACGGATCCCCGAGTGCAGCCTCCATCCACCCAGAGTGTCCGCCAGAGGGGCCTACCTGGACAGGTGAGCCCTTACCCCATGGCTGAGATTCAATGAGCTTCAGCTGGACATTGGCCGCAGCCTCGTGGTTCTCCCCAATCTCCCGGCACATGCTGAAGCAGAGGGCAATCATGTTGTGCTTCTCACTGTCTCCCGGCCGGCAACGCTTGATGTAGTCTAGCAGGGCGGTCTTGAGGGTCCCGTTCTGCCAGAGGGAGAGGGAGAGGGAGAGGTGCAGCAGGAGGAAAACTGGCATCTTGCCAGCTAGAAGTCTGCCACACAGTCCCAAGCAGCCAATCCCACCGGTCCAAGGGGCCCAGGCCTCCCCCTCCACTGGTCAGGAGACAGACGTCCTTCACAATGGCAGGAGTGGGGGGGCTTGAGGCGATCCCGACCCAGCCTCCAACTGAGCGCATCCCAAATTGGTCCCTGCTACCTTGAGCATGTCTACTGAGCAGGAGATCACTCTGGATCAAGGCTTCCACTGCTACTCAAAGCAGGAAGGTTTTCCCTAACATTGATTCAGAATCCACCTTCCTTTTACTTAAGTCCAATATTCCATGTGCTGCACTTTGGAATGATAAAAAACGGGCCTTGACTTTCTTCAAGGCAACACACTTGGAAATAATTGGAAACTCCTGGCAGCAAAACTTTCCTTGGTTATTAGCAAATCAATGCCATCTCATGGTTTTCTCAGAGTTTCATGTTAAACTTCTGATTATATTTTAGCTTCTATGTCCTTTGTGGTTTAATGTTTGGCATACTGCTCTCCAAAGTTGCAAAATAGTTGCTGTTCTCCTTTCTAAAATAGACTTTAAATGAATAATCCTGGGCCCAGCTTTCCCAAGACATAGTCAAAGCTGGAAGATAATAACCGTTGTGGTTGGAGGGAGGGAAATGAAGGCTGCTTAGACTTAGAATAACTTTATTGTCACTTTAAATGTACACTAATTGGCATATATATATATATATATACCGTGTTTCCCTGAAAATAAGACTGTCTTATATTTTTTTGAACCCTGAAATAAGCGCTTGGCCTTATTGCCATGCGCTCAAAAGCCCGATTGGGCTTATTATCAGGGGGTGTCTTATTTTGGGGAAAACAGGGTAAAATGAAATTTTGTTGCACACAGCTGTCAGAGGGTCACCAATATACACTACGTAAACATGACTAAACAAACAAACAGACAAATTCTGCTGCCCAGAATTATACAACATAAAAGCAACAAATCTAATAAGCCATTATCATCTTTTCCCGTAATCCGTTGTGCCATGGCAGGAAGAGAGGGCAGCAGTGGTGGGATGATGGTTCCCAAGGACTTCTGAAGGAGTCCTCCCTTCCGCCTATGAGCCCTCCTGCTACAAAGAGAGGTCATAAAAGAGCAGGAAGTTCTGAACAAGTCCAAACTGATTTCTGGTGATGACTGCGTTGCTTTTAAGTCCTTCAAACTTTATGACCTGCCAGGCAGAAATGCCAGACTACTTGATTGCAAGTTCCTCCTTTGCTGGAAGACAGCTGGAAGCACAGGAGGAGCTTGGGAAGAAACTCTAAACTGCCCCACCTTGACTCTCTTCAATATAGCAATAGCGCTTAGACTTATATACCGCTTTGCAGTGCTTTTTACAGCCCTCTCTAAGGGGTTTACAAAGGGAAGGGATGCCAACGCCACCCCGGCCTGGGGAAAGCAGATCTGGTTCATAATGCCTACCGGGTCCAGCTTCTTTCTCATCAGCACCTCGAAGTAATGCTTTTCATGCAGGAGGTCAAAGATGTAGGTCATCTCATTGTACCTGCCAATACCGGTGAGAAGGCGAACCTTTGGGGAGAGAAGAACTTTCAGCTGAGTGAAATGGCAGCCTACATTCACACAACTCCACTCCCCCCATAAGGGCACCAGGGGGTCTGGGCCGTATCTGCCACGTCCTGATATCCAGCCAGCTTCAGAAAGGGCGGCTTGGAGTCCCAGTCAATCCTCGATTTACAACAGTTCACTTTTTTTTTTTTTTTTAAATTGATTTATATGCCGCCCTTCTCCGGAGACTCAGGGCGGCTTACAATGCGTTAAGCAATAGCCTTCATACTTTTGTATATTTATACAAAGTCAGCTTATTGCCCCCACAATCTGGGTCCTCATTTTACCTACCTTAGAAAGGATGGGAGGCTGAGTCAACCTTGAGCCTGGTGAGATTTGAACTTGCAGTAATTGCAGGCAGCTGGTGTTAAATTACAGTGCCTTTGTCTGCAGAGCTATCCACTTAGCTCTGCAGGCCCACTTAGTGACCACTCAAAGTTACAAGGGCACTGAGAAAAGTGGCTTATGATCGTTTTTCACACTTGCAACCATTGGCAGCATCTCCGTGGTCAAAATGCAGGCGCTTGGCAACTGACTTGGCAACTGCCGTGTCCCAGGGTCACACGGTTCCCTTTTCCAGCCTTCTGACAAGCAAAGTCAAGGGGGAAGCCAGAGTCACTTAACAACATGTGACTAACTTAACCACTGCAGCGATTCACTTAACAACGGAAATTTTGGGCTGAATTGTGGTTGTAAGTCGAGGACTACCTGTACCTGTCTCCACTGAGAAACTGAGAATGAGCAGATACTAAGGCCAGATGAGGACACTCTCTCTGCCCTGACAGGAGCTGCAGCCTCCAGCTAAGAGCCCTGAAGAGTTTGGGGCTGGGAGGGGCAGGTTCTTGCTCCACAACTGCAGCCCCTCCCTACTCTCGGAGGAGTTAACCTACCACAAGGCCGTACTCTTCCTTTGGGGCCAAGTGTTCATCTGTGAGCAGCCGGGCAGCTTGGAGAACACGAGTGATGCCTTCCATGTGACAAGTCAAGCTGAAGCAGTTGTGGGCCAGAACCAGGAGCTCCACAGCTAAGGAAGGAGAGGGGCTTCCGTGAACAAACGCTCGTGCTGCACACTAACCCTGGCGTCCTCCCACATGAGACTCAACTACAACCCCCAGCAATTCAGCCAACATGGACAACGACCAGGGATGTCGGGAGTTGCATTTCAGCCAACTGGAGGACCAGAGTTCCCATCTGATCCAAGAGAAAACAAATGTTGTTCAAAGGAGGGAACAGACGACTGGTCACGGATTCATCATTTGCCAGTTTTTCCCAGCTCTCCCACTTTGTTTCTCTTGGAAACATTAGCACATCACTGAAGAATCCCCCCTCCCCCCCAGCTCTAGAGGTGCAGAGAAGAAAAGCAGGCAAGCAGGGGCCTCCGTGGAGAAGGCAGCGGCTTCTGGGCTTTGATCCCCAGGAACACGATGGCACAGTTTCAATACGTGTCACCATGTTGTGTCAATATGGACTATGCAAGAAGAGTCAGCAAGAGACACAACATGAAGGTGAGGTCAAAGGAGATCCAGATTCCCCTGGCCAATAGATCCTCATGAGATCTTTGCCAAAGTATAGGTATTTTGGATTTCAGTCCGAGTTGAGACTCAGAAGTCCTCACAAACCTAACCTTAAATTCCAACCTCACAAGGACCCATTTTCTATCCACCACGAACTTACTACAGGCAAGCTCCCCATGTGGCACAGAGGAAACCTTATCCAGCAGCTTCAGGCCGACAAGTGTGTGGTCCTGGCAAAGCTTGGCCAGTTGCAGGAACCTCTGGCTCTCCTCTGCAGGATTCAGGGCTGGAGTTTGCTCTGTAAAATAAAATAAGACAGGCTGCGTCTCTCCTCTGGTCCTAGGAATTATATTATTTTATTTATTTATTATTCAAACTTCTATATTATAGTCCTTCAGTAGCATGACATAATTCGATTAAATAATGATCACGTGAGCTACAGTCCTGACAGAACCTAGGTTAAAAAGGCAAATCAGAGAATACAGCAGCAATCAGAGAATAATGAAGAGTTGGAAGGAACCTTGGAGGTTGAAGCCCTGCTCGAGCAGGAGACCCTATCAAAATCAATCAAATCCTCAAAACCCATCAAAAGAGAAGCGTGAAATGACAAGGCTTGGCCAAAGCCCAGCAAGCAGCAACTATCCAGAGCCAAACCCATTTGTCCAGCTTCGTGTTCCCAAGCAGAGACCAAGAGTGGACTTACTGCCTCTTCCTTCCGAAGGCGCCAGCAGCTCACGTGTGATTTCCTCTGCCACAAGCTCAGCCACAGCCCCTGGCTCCAGCCCCTGGTTGGTGATGAAGGCCTGGGCCTTCTTGTACCAATCTGGCTGCTGGGAGGACAGGATTGCCCGAAGCAGCTTCTCTGAATCGTGGACGGCGATCTCACTGAAGGCACAGCCCAGCTCCTGCAGAGAGCCAGGATGGGGGGAGAAGAGTCAGATCACTTACCTTCCTGCTTGAGGCACGAGGGCTGCTTCTCCTTCACCCTGATTCCAGACCCCAGCGACGTACTTTGGAGAGTTCGTAAAGGTAGAGAGTCTGTCGACAATAATTCCGACCATGCACACATTCTGCAACTAAAGTCTGCAGGCTGCCGACCACTCCACTATCCGGAGAGGAGCCCCCCACAGAGGACCAGGAATCGAGGCTTGAGGCTGAGAAGAAAACCAAGATCTCGGAGTTGAGCAAACAGCCAGAGCAATACACCGGGCAGGCGGGGGGACACACCTGGGAGCTGCCAGCATCACAATCGAGCAGGACACATTCAGCTGTTTAGAGAGAGCCTAAGATGCATCCCCCCCACTTGCCACGCTCACAAATTCTGAACCCACAGAACCTCTGGACTTGCAGATGAGTTGCTGAGTGGCACCATCTTTCTCCACTTATTTCTGGAGTGGGGAAATGGCACAAGTGGTCCTCAGCTTACAGCAGTCATTGGGAATTTCTATTGCTAAGCGAGGGGATGGTAAAGGCTGACTGCAGTCCGGATCCCACGATCTTCAGGGGAGGAAACTTCCTGCTGCCAGGAAGTTGCAAGCAGGCCAGCTAGCAGGTAGTAAGTGGCTGATGGCGGGTGGGGGAGAGTACATGGCAAGGCTCGGGGTGGGTATGGGGGGTGCGTGAGAGGGGCAGCAAGGGCTGGGGAGGGGGAGCGGAATGCACTGGGGTGCAGAAGGGTGCAAAGGTGGCACCTCAGGGAGGGTGTACAAGGGAGGCACTGTGCAGGGGAAGGGGAAGGGAGCTTCAGCCAAAGCACAGAGGGGTGGGTGAGGGGCCGGCATGGGGCAAGCGCAGAGGGGCTGGGGAAGGAGGAGACTTACTCCCATAACTTGCAACCTGCTTTGCTGGCTTCCCCACTGACTTTCTGAGGAAGCTGGCAGGGAAGGTTGCAAATAGCATCACATGATGCCGGGAGCCGCAACCGTCATAACTGTTGAGCCGGTCATCAAGCGCACAGATGGAGACCATGTAATTATGGGGAGGCTGGAACTCTGAGGACCATTCATTCAATGCTCCTGTGACCTTGAATGGTCATAAGTCAAGGACTACCTGTAGTGATTTTAAAATGTCAGAAGGGCAAAATTGAAACAGGAGGCCTCCATCCCTGGTAGAATGGCCATCGTAAAACCCCACTGCCACTGCTCCCCCTGCCTCACTACAGAGACAGGCTGGCAAACAAAAGGCAATGTGCTATAAGGAGCCATGGGTGGCGCTGACTCTGCCCTCAGTCAGGAATTGGATCCTGACGGGGCTCCAGGTTGACTCAGCCTTCTGTCCTTCCGAGGTGGGTTAAATGAGGACCCAGATCGTTGGGGGCAAGAGGCGGACTCTGTAAAATGCCCAGAGAGTGCTGTAAAGCACTGTGGAGCAGTACATCAGTCTAAGTGCTATTGCTATGAGGAAAGAGTACAATGGCCTATGAGAGACTAACTGGTCTCACTCGGATGTTTCATGGTGGATGCAACTTACAACTCTTCAACCGTTTCTTTTCGGGTGCCGCTTCTCTGTGCCTCTTGCTGTTCTCAGCTGCCAGGAGAGCCTGGATCTCTGGATGGAAGCAGCCCTGGGTGTCCTCCCCCAAGGCCAGCATTCTGCAGTGCAAGATCAGGGCGACGTCTTTGCTGTAGAAGCTGAAATAGCGGCAAACCCGGGCAGCTTCGTGCACGCTTCCTTCATCCAGAAGACATCCAATCAGAAAGCTCAGTGATGCCGCTTCAGCTTCGGAAAGCATAACTGTGGATGTATCCTGGGAAGGGAAACCTCTGAGCTCCAGGTACTTTGGGATGTTTAAAGCAGCAACCTTAGAAAAGCAGAATTCCTTGGCCAAGGAGTCAAAGGACAGCTCACTACTTATGGAAATCTGGTGAGAACCTCTGGGCTCGATCTGCCCTGTGCCTTGGCTGAAAGTTTGTCGCCTGATGTGGCACCACCAGATTCCCCTCTCTATCTTCTCCAGATCATCTACAGGAACCGGGTCGCTTCTGACTAGCCAGTGTCCAGCTAAAGTAAGCAGGAGTTGCCTCTCTGACACCCTCTCATCCTCCGGGCCCTCCGAGACCAAGTCTGCCTGAGCTGAGAAGAAGCCGGAGGCAGCTCGATTGGAGATGGCATTTTGCACATAGTTCTCGTGGCACTTTTTCCAGAACTCAACTCTTGTCCGTTTTTGAGTCCAGTGGCCAACCTGTTTCAAGAGGAGGAGGTTTTGGAGCACCTGGAAAGGACACAAGCCACCATCAGAAGCCAAGGAACTCCACTGCACAGAAATGATTGTCTGACACAGAGCCTCGTGATTCCAGGGATGGCTTCCCCACCCCCACCCCACCCCAGGTGCCTCTCTCGCCCTTCCTACTCAGCCCCTCTTCCTGGCAGAGGTTCATTGAACTCTGGAGAGCCGAGTGTGGCTTGTGAAGGCCAGGCTGCCTCGGGCTGGCAGGGGTCCCAAACAGTGCTGGGAAAGCCCACTGTGCCAATGCAGATCTGGACACACAGCTGCAACAGACATGGGGGAGGGGAAAGCAGCCACCAACAGGATGACACTAACTTTGCAGTAGGTGAAACGCAATCAAGGGGAATAACAACAAAAAGGGCTGGACTCCAGGGTACCTCCTGAATGACAACATTGTCTACAGGCAGTGCTGCCAGCTCTGCTACATTGCGAGCCACAGAGAAAGAGCTGCTCTCCTGCAGCTGCTCCAGAATCCTCTGGCACTCCTCCTGAAACCTCTCAAAGCTGTAGTTGCCCAGCAGAGTCCGGCTGATGGAGGTGGGTGAATCTTTCAGGATGATACCGAGGGCACTGAGCTTCTTCAGATCTGGTCCTGCACCCAAAAAGGAGAAGAGCAATAGCGACAGGAGAGGGACAGCCTGTAGCTGAACAACAAGACAGACTTTGGGGATGGAGCAAAGGGGCTTTTCTTGAGTCCCCCCCCCCTCCTGACAGGGCTGCATAGCTGAGGCACCCCAGTTGGGAGAGAACCTAACATCAAAACCAGGGAAGCCCTGCAGCTAAATCAGCCAATGGAGCCCACCGAATGCAGCACCCTATTCTCCAAAACAGTCACCGGCTGTCACATCAGCAGGCAATTTACTGCCACCTGATATAAGTCAGACTGTCCTGAGCCCCCAAGCCCCCAGCAGTGTCAGCCACAGCAGAGAAGAGAAGAGAAGAGAAGAGAAGAGAAGGAAGGTGTCCTTGCCATGGAGAAGAGCAGTTCCTGCATCTGCAAGCAGCTCGAGGAGTTTTCTGAACTCGTACTCTGTTCTGCACTGCTGCAGCATCAGGTTGAGTAGGAAGGAGGCCTGCAACTCCAGCCAGGGCCCAGGGAGGACGGGCAGCCACCTCTCACACTGAGCTTCAAGCTGCAGGAAGAACAGGTCACTGGGCAAGATTGTTTCAAAACCTTTCCTCTGCAGCTCCAGTACAAAATAAAACCGCTTGTATCAAAAGCCACTCAGGTAGCAGCAATTTTGGTACCTGGAAAGTCTGTGCACAAAGAAATGCTTGTACACACATCGGCCAGATGAAGGCTCCTTCCACGGAAAACCCTGCTTTGCTGAGCAATGCCTCTTCCCTGAGAAAGCCTCTTTCCTGGACCAGCCTCTTCGCCCTCAAAATGTACAACTTCCCACAATATCTGTTCCTAAATCCGGAGCGGAATTTACCCTTCTCATTCACACCGGTTCTTCTCGCTACCTGGCCTACTGACAATCACCAGGGGGCCACACTCCTTTGCCCCCATGTGGGACAAGCATGATTCCAAAACAGAGGTCTGACCCAGCCTTCGCAAGCCATGATAAAACGTTTACTCGTGAGTAAACAACCCCCTTTTTTATAACAGGGCGGTAACAGTCTTTTATTCACAGGGATAAACAAAAAAATCAAACATAATTAGTCCCAACAAACCTGGGTTTATCCAAGAAATCTGAATTGCTTGTATACTAGAAATGAACAGTTGTTTGCAACAACTGACCACTCCCAAACCCCTCCTATTTATTTCCCAGCCGGGGAGGGGCTGGCCCTGAGAGCTGGCTTATTGCTTTCCTTTGCTCTCCTCTCCTTTCTACGCATACAGAGCATCTGTTCCTCCCCCTCACTCAGCTCAGGCCCTGAAGACAGCTGCCTCTCCACCTGGGGGAGGACAGAAGGCCCCGGCTCTGCCTCTGTTTCTGATGCTGTTTCCTTATCAGAGCCTTCCAAAGGCTCCGAAGCTGGCCCAGGCTCCCCCTCCCCCTCCCCCTCTTAACTCTGCAGCTATCTCTGCTGGCAGCAGACCCACAATAAACAGTCCTTCCCTTGAAATGCCAAGTTTCTTCTTTGGCCACAAGAAAGACGAGGGAATGGAGTAGATATGAGCTCCCTGACAGCCATGGGTCACCCCTGGGCATCCCCACCGTTAAGACAAGAGGCAAGAGAAGAGTTCCACATCTTTGATCTCATCAACAGGGGATGAAAAGGCACAAATCCAGGAACCAAGAAGGACCACCCTGGCAGGACCCGTGGGAATTCTGATCACCTGGGAGCTAGGCGACCTCCAAGGGCCGGGAGCATTCAGGACACAAAAAAGGAAATCTGCCTGTTCGGTTTGTAAAAAGCTACAGGGGCCAAATTAAATTTCTGCTTACTTTTGAAAGATTGTCTTGAAATGTGAGCAGTTTCATCTTGGCTTGGCTGTAATTTTTGTACTCCATGCACAATTCATACACTTCCAGCATTATCAGCAAAGGAGAATCCTGAATATCAGAAGAGAAATAAAGAATTGTGTGCCCAAATTCTACCAAGAGTGGGTTGCACATCTTTGGAAGGAAAAAAGGTGAGTTCTGGATAGAGGGAGGGGGAGAATCTCTCCCGGATAAGTGGATAAGTTCTGAGAGGGGAGCTCTCGTCTGCCGGATGTCTTCAAGCCCATGTCTGGGCAGCCGTTGGGTAGGAAGAAAACGGTCATTCAGATTCTTGCACAGAGCACGAATCCAGTCTCAGGGCCTCCCCCAAATCCAGGATTCTGGCTCTTCCTCATCCCTCCCTCCCAGCACTCCATGAAATCTGCCCCCACCCCACCCAAAAGACATGTGCTTCAGTGGCACCCGCCATGTGTGCCTCCGAGGGCTGGGCGAGCGACCCTGGCCAGCTTACCTCCAGGAAGAGCTGGAAGCCATGAAGGAGGATCCTGGCCTTCTGCCTCTTCAACAGCCACTGCCAGAGAAGGGCCAAGTCTGGAAGGCCCCACTCGTGGGATTCAGCCATGCCGTCCATGTGCCCCATCACCTCACTGGTGGCACAAGCGTCCAGGGAAGTTATTATCCAAACACAGAGACAGTGGAGAAGGCTGGCGTCCTGCCCAGTGTGGGCGTGACGGAATGAAGAGAAGAAAAACGGTATTTTAAAAAAGCAGAGTGCGGATTGAATAATCCACACGCCAAAGTCCAAACTACCACAGCCCGCCTGGGCCTGATGCACAGCAGCTGCATTGTTCCAGAGTCACCTTCCACCCCCATCCAGGAGCCTGGATGCCCATCCTGGAGAACTCGTACCTGGAAGCCAGCAGCCAGCACGCTCAGGACGGGCAAGTGGTGCTTCACAGAGGCAGCCAAGAGGTGTCGCCAAGGGCACGGCTGCTCCTGGCTCTGGAGCAGGACATGGAATAGGCCCTGCGGCTCCTGCTCCAGCTCCTGCAAGCCCCCCTGCCTCGGAGGCTGCAAATGCCTCAGGGCCAACGCCAAGTGGTCCCGCAGGGGCAGGGGGAAGTCCCGGAGGAGGGGGATCACCTGGGAGACGGAAGGAAGGAGAGCAAGCAGCTCCGTAAAGCTTTGACCGGGAATCCACCACGCCAGAGGGAGGCTGCAACGCCTCCCAGGAGATGAATGAGGTGGTGGTGGGGGTCCTCCCCAGGAGACTGAAGCCCCAGCTTGGAGAATTCAGAGTCGGGGAGCCCTTGGAGTGGAAGGATGGGCAGGAACGAGTGGGCCTGTTGCTGCTCACTGCAACCCTCTGCCCACCTCCTTTTCCACCTCATCTCTTTACAAAGAATTGTGACTTCGCTATTCCGTGGCATTAGAATGCTCTTTTCTCCTTAAGAGGACCATCTTCCACCCAAACCTCACAGGCCTGGGGCTCAGCTCAGCATCCAGCAGCTTCTCACCTCTGCTGGCTGGTAGCCGTGCATTTGCGCTTCAGTCACAAACTGCAGCCATTCGTTCGAACGTGCACAGGCCCTCAGGTATGACGTGCTCAGCTTGATGTGGTGCAGCTGGCAAAACTGGACGACCAGGGACCAGTGATGCCTCGCCTCGCTTGAGGTCCTGAAAGGAAGGAGCCTCTTTACGCCTCTCCTCGCCCTCTCCTGCCACAGCAGCAAGCCACGCTGCTCTCACCCACCCACCCCCAATAAATAAGTGAGCCAAAGGGTAAAGGGCAGGGGTGTCAAACTCGACTTCACTGAGAGCCGCATCAATGCATGTTTGACCTTGGGGGAGGGCTGGGGGGGCATGGCCAGGGTGGGTGTGGCCAACTTACCATCACTCATGTCAGGGAGGCCTGTGGTGGCCCCAGCCCTCTGCCAGTGAAAATGGGCTCCCGAGCTACATTTCGGCTGCGACTGCCTCCTGCAACCCTCTGCCAGTGAAAATGGAGCTCAGGAGCTCTGTTTTCACTGGCAGAGGCACCGGGGGCCGGTCCTTCACTGTTTCCAGGGTGCCCCACGTGCCACATCTAAGCAGTCTACGGGCTGGATCAGGCCCCTGGACCTTGATTTGACACCCCTGGTATAGGGGAAGGTCCCACAGCTTATCTTTGGAGTTTTTTTTTTGATTAATTTGATTTATATGCCGTCCTTCTCCGGAGACTCAGGGCGGCTTACAATGCGCTCAGCAATAGCCTTCATACTTTTGTATATTTATACAAAGTCAGCTTATTGCCCCCACAAACTGGGTCCTCATTTCACCTACCTTAGAAAGGATGGAAGGCTGAGTCAACCTTGAGCCTGGTGAGATTCAAACCAGCAATAATTGCAGGCAGCTGTGTTAATAACAGGGTGCTTAGACCACTGTACTATCAAGGCTCTTTTTTATCAAGGTTTTTACGTATCCTAGACCATGAACGAGGAGGAAGGAGGCGGCACATTCAGGCCAAACACGAGTTCTTCTTTGAATGATTGACTCTAACAGCTCAAACTGTTAGCTGGCAGAATAGCAACAAATACTTATAGCAACAACTAACAAAACAGCAAGTGAAGAAAATGCAGGTACATAGTCTTCAGTTAATGACCCGAATTGGGACTGGGACTCCCACTGCCAAAATGATGCAGTTGTTGGGCAAAATATCACAACTGCACCGCTTACGACGGAGTTTCAGTCATGGGTTGAGAACGTATTTTCCAATCCTTCGGCCGAGTCCTTCCAAGAGCCCCAGGCCTAGAAGGAGCTCCTCCTACAGTGCAGCACTCAAGCTCCTCCTTTCGGTTTGAAGCCTCCGATGGACACTCGCTCAACCAACTCTGTGTCCATCCTGGGGAAGCCCAGCCCAGCCCAGCGCTAATTATTCCAATTCTTCACCTTCACAAAAAGTAATACAAAGTCTCAGATTTTGTTATGAATTCCTAATAGTCCTATGAATTTGTAATTTAAGCTCTCCGGGAGTAAACATGACAAGTTGTTTTTCTTGCTCTCTCGGTTGTCTTGAGACCAAGTCACACAATATTGAACCACAAACTCACTTTTTTATCTCTTGATGGTCAACCTTATCCCAGACGGCTTCCTCTAAGCAGACCAGAAGGTCTTCGGCTGCAGTTTTTTCTCCATCAGCCAGCTCTCCTAGCTTTTCAACTGAACACAGAAGAGACACTGTCAGCCCAACATGTAGATAGGTAGATAGCAAGAGCAAGAGACTTATATACCGCTTCACAGTGCTTTCCAGCCCTAAGCGGTTTACAGGGTCAGCACAATTGCCCCCAACAATCTGGGTCCTCATTTTACCCACCTCAGAAGGATGGAAGGCTGAGTCAACCTTCAGCCTGGTGAGATCTGAACTGCCAAATTGCAGGCAGCCAGCAGGTAGCAGGAGGAGCCTGCAGTACCGCACTCTCACCACTGGGCCACTGTGGCTCATAGACCTTCCCAAGAAGCCACTGCTCTACTAGCCAAGGCTATAGGAATTTTGTTTTATTTATTTATGGCATCTGAAGATGTCATGCAATCACTGGCATACAACACTAATAAGACGCATTATACATACAAAAACATTTATAAGTTCAAATAAGGGCTATGGGAACAGCCAGAGTCTGAGTGGGCTTCCCCCTCTCTCCCACCCCTCCTCTTCCTCTGGGACTTTCCCTCAGGTGAGGTGTTTTGCTCACTTCCTCCTGACCCCTGGAGGTCACTCACTTGCCCTCCACAGAATCTACCTTCATCAGATTTTTTTTTCATCAGTTAGGCATCTTCTTATTAGCAAGAATAATTCAAATAGAAAGGCACATATTTTACTTGAAATGTAAAAGCCTTTGTCTCAAATCTTAAGCCAGGTACCCCAAGGGAGAATAACATTCAAAGGCTGGAAATGTATTTGCAAACGTTACCCAAGGATTGTCTAATGGAGTGGTGCTGTGGCTCCTCTCTCCGGGACATGAAGCTCAAAATCACGTTGGCGGCCTTAACATCCACTCGCAGTTTCAGACTCTGCAGGCCCAGCATTTCCAAAAAACAGACAGAGGTTGCAGCAAGAGAAGGTGCATAGAAAACCGAGAGGGCCACAGAATAGGCTTCATTAGCCACTTGCTGAACCCTAGAAAAGGCACAATTCCGCTCTCAGCACGAATTCCATAAAGCTCACTGGGTTGAGAGGCAGGCAATTACAAGAGTCCCAGCACGCAAGCCAGTTTCCCCTGAACTACAGTTCTGACCCTTGGGCTGGAGCTCTCTGGGTCTCTTTCTCATGCCTTTCGGATGGAGGAGGCAGGCAGGGGTCTTCTGAGATGAGGGGACACGGTCACTCTGGGTGTCGCTCTGAGGACCGATGCTTACCCAGAGGGTATTTATGGCACCATCTGGCTCTACAGTACTTATTACGTTCACTTCTAGTGGCCAGGGTCACAAGTACGGTAGATGTTGTTCAGGTTGATAGAATAAAAGACAAGAGTGGTGTGAGGAAGGACAGACCAGGACTTGGGAGGTCCACGTTAACGTTTTCTCTCCTGCTTAGCACAGCCTTCTCTTTCTATCCTTCCCAACCCAACTGACCCACCAAGGAGCAGGCAGGAAGGTATGTGCTGCACTCATCTCCAGGAAGAAACACAGGACACAAATCAAACAGATAAACTTGCAAAAAAACAATTTTAACCATAATTACTGTAAGAGTCACATGTGCTTCTTTTAACTACTTACAGCTCCTTTGGGAGGTCACCCTTTGATAGCTGCTGAGCTAAAAATGCTCCGAAAGCAAAGGAGGGGCGCTCATGATATACATAATAGGAGAAATCAAGGTGCTCCATTATGGCATGCTTCTTTACGAGAGCCGAGCACGAAAAGTGAGGCAGGTCATTGCAAATATCTGAAAAGGACAGAAAAAGAGCACAACTGCAAGTAACTGGAATAAAACAAAGCAGCACCTGGCTTTGCCTTATTCCTCTTGACCCCAGAACAGGAATTCTTCAGGCTAAAGCAGGGCTCAACTGCTACTAGATTAGTTTCCAACTGTATGTGAAAGTTTACTTACCAGGAATGGCAAGCGTATTTGCTGACTGCCAGCCAAACAACTTGGTGGAATCAAATGGAGCCAAGCACTAAAAAAGGAAAACATTCATTTCAGATTGTACAGCACAGAAGTGTCAAACTCAAGGCCGGCAGGCTGGATCTGGCCCACGGGATACTTAGATCTGGCTGGTGGGGCCACTCTGGAAACAGTGAAAGTGCCAAAAGGTGCCTCTTCCAGCAAAAACAGACTCCCGAGCTCCATTTCTGCTGGCAGAGCGTTCGGGCCAGCACAGGCGCCGACATGAATGACGTTAAGATGGCCACACCCACCTGCCCCCCCAAATAAAACACAACCCTGATGCGGCCCTCAATGAAATCGAGTTTGACACCCCTTGTATAGCAGAACAGGCGAAGTTCAGAGCTGGTGTTATGTACTGCTCAGGGAGTCCTGTAACTTTTGCTCAGTTTGTGACTGAACTGGCCGCACATCAAGATTTGGAGCCAGCCTAATTTTTCCACATCCCCACAGCAACGCAAGAGCCTGTGGAAGGGCCGTTTTCCATGGCAGGGCTCTGGAGTGCAAAAGGCTCTCAATTCAAGGGTCTGCATCTACAGATTTTGGGTGCAGGGGCAAAAGAGCAACCTAAAAAGGACACCCTGGAGAGTCACTGGATCAGTGCAGTTGATATGGATCATGAAGAAATTACATGGCTCTAACGGAGTCCTGGGGCTGGCGCTCACAAGGGAGCGTCTTTCGGCGTCGGCGGGAGCACCAGCCCCAGGACTCCGTTAGAGCTGCTAGAACAGCAAAAATCAGCTGTTCAGCGGCTTGAAAACTTTCCCCCTGGGAGAAGGGGGGAAAGAGAGCTGACGGGTGTGGGTAGAGCTCCCCAAAAGCCCCAAGTTTCTTTTTAAATCTGGGAAGCCCGTTATTGCTCTGGACCTGGGACGTTTCTGCTTCAAGCAGAACTAGGCGTCGTGACCACCCCAGCAACTCAACTTTAAAGAAAAAAACTTTGGACTTGAAAGCTGGCAGAGCAAATACAGGAGAAACTAAAATGGCAAGTATTGAACTTTAACTCCGAAGAGTCTATCACTTCCCTCTGATTTTCTATGGGAGAAAGTAAGATGGCATTTGATTCTAACGACGGCGTGGAGAAGTGAAAGTTAGTTACAAAGTATCATGCGGTGCTGAAAGCCCCTGTTTAAAAGAAGAGGATTTTATTTTAAAAGGACTTTTATTTAAAAAGACTGGTACCATTTAAGGACTGGAATAATTGATTTAGTTGTTGGAAAAGTAAAAAGTGAAAGTCTTATTGGGGGAAAAAAAATGGCTGGCTTTTTTGAAAGTGATGAAGGCTCACCATTACATACATCAGTAAATATACAAATACTGACTGTGGATCTCTTTGAAGAAATTTTAGAATCATTTATCTCCACTTTTGTGGAAAGAATGGAAGGGTTTTTCAAGAAGGACTTTACACAAATTTGAAACAAAGATACAAGTGAAGATACTGTATCGTTCCAGTTGCCAAACAATAAGGAGTTGCTGAAGGAAGAGGCGGACGAAATAACCCAGTTTAATGTGCCTTTGGAAAATGAAATGGAGGTTTTTCAAATTAAGAAGGAAAGGCAGTGAGGCTTGAAGGAGCGCAACCAGGAAACAATGAGAGACATTTCTTCAGAAGCTTTTACACAGACAACTGGAAAATTGTCAGGAGGCGTTGGGATTTCTTATATAAGAAGGAAGATTCGAAGTGGAACTTTACAACTTTTTTACAAAAATGGATTCCCAATTAAAGAGGTGTTAAAAGAGGTGTTAAAGAGGTGTTTTTACTGAAAGGAATTACTTTGCAAAGAGAACAGGATTGTAAGGTTCAGCAACTTCAGTTAAAAATCCAAGAATTTATAAAAATAAAAGAAGGCGGAGGAAAAAGACTGAAGCAAAAGGTTCTCAAAAAAGTCAGGAAAAAATGGAGAAGGAAAAATTACAATCCTCTTTTTTGGGGAGGATAGTAATAGTGAAAAAGAATGATTATACCTGTATAAGTTATATTATAGGGAAAATGAATGATTTACCTATATTTAGGGACATGATTTGTTTTGAAAAGTTACATTAAATAATGTTATGGTTGAATTGTTATGAATTGGTGAAGAATTTATATAAGTTTATGGGTTAAAAGAAAAATATTGTGGATGTAACAATTATGGACAGTGTAGATCATTCAATATAAGTTTATGGGTTAGAAGAAGGATATTACTTAAACTTTTATATGTTGTTTTAAATTACATTAATACCATATTAAAGAATGCTTTGTTGAAGAATAAATATAAACTTGTGGGGTATAAGGAAAATATAAATGGTGCAAGGGTTGAGGGAAGGTTTTTGACAATATTTTATATGGATATTAAACAGTGAAGATGTTATTTGATTATACGTAGAGGATTTGTAGAGAATAAGATGAATAAGTTTATGTAAAGTTACTAAGCAAGGAATGTTTTCAAGAAGAATTAATATAAGTTTATGGGGTAAAAAGTAAAAATAAGGTTTCTAGTGTTAATATATGTAAGGGTTGGAGATCTGATGTTTAACTGTAACTGACAGAAGTAAAAATAAGGTTTTTACAATATATTTTATTTGAGATTGGTTAAAATATTTTGTTAAGGTATTAATGTATGTAAGGGTTGGAGATCTGATGTTTAACTGTAGAAGAAAGAAGACTTGCTTATTATTGAAGAATGGACAAGAACGAAGCTGGATTGATTACTTTCAAGCAATAATTGGTCTAAATAGTTATATTTAGATATGAACAAGGGGAGTTAAAGTGCAAGAGGGAGATAAATCTATAGACAGCTTATGTTTTTTTTATGTTTGTTAAATGCTATACCCTGTATTTGCTCTGGGAAGTCAAGGGGGGGTGGGAGGATTGGGGCAGGAGGGGGGAGGAGAGGGGGGAAAATACGTGTAAACTTTAAAAAAAACTTTTCAATTAAAAAAAAAAGAAATTACATGAAGAAATGGTCTAAACTTCCATATACAATGCAGCAGCCTTTTCCTTTTGGGATCTTTACAATGCGTCCAGATTCTGATGGGGAACAGGGGCTTGACCCAACTACTTTTTCTCTTAGGTGGTGCTTGGAGCTGGATGCATCCCTGTGAAAAACACTCTGGATTGAAGAGAGTTTGTGACTTGATCTAATAACTTCGGGCAGTCAAGTGTTTGCAGGAAGAACATGAAATGAAGGATTTTGTGATGGGCTGGCTGAAACAGCCCAAATTTAAATGGACACTAGAACAGTTATTTGTAATAACTTCTTAATGCTTTTTTCTGTTGTTTATGGGAGGCTTTCTTTTGCTACAGTGATTTTCCTCTTGGTGCTTTTTAGTACTTTTGAAACTTTTTGTTTTTGTGGAAAATGTGTTGGTAGAGTTCACTTATAAACAAGAGGTCAAAAGTAGAGACTGCAGATTCCTTTCATTGGGACTAAGTTGTTACTTTATATTGAAATTTTAATTTTTTTTTCTTTTTTTCCTTTGGTGAATCTGCATTTAACTTTTTATTTGCATTTATATAAAAATATACATCAAGCAAGTTCCAGACAAACCTAGTAGACAACTTTATCCCTCAAAAGGTTGATGAAGGAACTACAGGGCCAGCCACGCTGGACTTAAGGATTGGACTAGACTTCTAAATATGTGTAATTGTAACCCAAACCGTATCAGGTCGCTTTTATGTTTACTTAGGTGCTAATAGTTTCAGGGGTTAGTCTGGCCACTAGTGTGTGCTATTGACATTATTATGGGATACTAGACATTGAAGTATTCCCTCCCCCCCCCTTTTTTTTTTTTTGATCATGGCTACAAGAAAGGCTCAAAGGAGAAGATCTGGAAATACTGACATTATAGCAATTCTAGAAAAATTTGCTAAAAATGTTGTACAGGTAGCACAATCTATAGAAAATAGATTTGATGCCCTGGAGAAAAACAAACAATAAACAATAAACTCAACAAGATTATGGCAGATGAAACCTAATCAAGTTGATGGCTGTATTTTAGGGGTCTTTGGGGGAAATCAAGCCATTAGCTACTAAAGCAAGGGTGACCGTCAGGTATCTGAAAGGACCCAAAGCAGTTTTCAGGTTTGCCTAAACTTTGCTATTATAAACAGCGTATGTCCCACACGGAGTGGAGGACCTCAAAGAGGTTGGAAAGAATTGTGCGCGACCACAAAGGCAGCCCCAAATGGACGCTGTCCAGAAGAGGGATGCAGAGTCAGACGCTGGAATACGATCAGAAGGTGGCACCATCTAAGAAATGTCCACCTTGCTTTCGCCTGGGCCTGCCAGATGAAAGAGCTGTAGGGTTGGAGAAGGACCATCCAAGGTGGACACTGCTTCAGAGGCTGTGCTGCCCGGGTAAGTCCTGGCCCTGCCCCAATTAGATCCGTCCACTACCGTGCCCACATTTTCTGGGTGGCATTGAATCCTACCTGAAGAAGGTGATAGAGAGAAAGGTCGGGAGGCGAGATTCCATGGGGAGTGGTCTGAGGGAAGAGGGCAGCTCTAAGCTTGGGGTAAGGAGCAAGTGCCATCCTGAAGAGCTGCGCATCCACCTTCTCTCTTCCATCTCCCTTCTGGACAATCTGCAACAGAAGAAGCACTGAAGTCTCCTTGCACCACCGATTTTCTGACACTCCCCATTCCAAGCGTTTGAGGCAGCCCAATGGCCGACCTCTGTTTCTCCAACAAGGGGCCAGGCCAACGTAGCTGGCCTGTGGTTGGGAGAGGGGATGTTGGGTGCAGGGAGCCTCCTTCAGGCCTTTAACCCTTTGCGGAGGGGCTGCTGAGTTGCCAGCCTTCTGCAGTTGGCATACCTGGTCAATCCCTCCCCCGGCGAACATGGTGGTAGCCAGGGCAAGAAGGGTTCGTCCCTCCAACAGCATGGTGCTCACGCTAGCCTGGTTGCCAGGAATCAAGATCTGGGCATTGGCCAGGCTGGCCTGAAAAATCTTGTCTGCATCTGGGGCAGGATGGCAAGGGGAGAAGAAGGGAGACAAAAGGAGCAGTAGCCAAAAGAAAATTCAAAATAGATTTAACATAAATCAAGCAGATTAATCAAAGCTAAACATCCTTTAAGTGCACAGATACACAACTCTAGTAGGAATTTCCAAAGGTCCCATTCATGACCCAATTTTCCTCCCTCTCAAAATCCTACTGAGAAGATCGGTGTGCAAATGACTCCCGCAGAGGGTCTGCCAACCCCAATTACCCTCCGCTTGGCAAGGAACAGAGGCTTCTGGAACTTGAGGGCACACTGATCCAGGTGGCCTTTGAGGGTCACCGTGGGCAGGACAGCACCACAAGCAGCCCACCCAAAACCCTGAACGTATCCCCTCTCCATTTCCAGGGCTGCTCTGAAAGGCCCACCCCTCATAATTTTAAATCTGACAGAGGAGGGAAATTATTAAACACAAAGAAAAAAACCCATATATTGTGTTTCCACTTAGAATCCAGTTTTGGAAAAAGAGAGGTCAATCCAGTCACTCACAGGATCTGGTGATCTCTTGGATCTCTAAAGTCGAAGCATGTAACATTTTGTCCTGAGGCTGCCTACTCTTTTGAAGGGCAGCTCAGTAGCCAGCAAGTCAAGAGTGCAAATAGCCCTTGGCCTGAAGGATGACCACACACAGGGCTCACTTACAGCTTTATACGTCAAAATCAGTTTGATGCAGAAACCAAGAAGAGTTGAAAACCCACTAGATCACAAAGTAGATCTGATTCCCTGAACCCTGAAACTGCTCCATTCCGGACTGTTGCAGCTTCAAACCCATTTCAAAGGCAGGTCAAGAAGGCAACTACAGTGCAAGGGGTCACCGGAGGCTGTGAGAGAGTGGACAGGCCTCTCTTTCCCTGAAATGGAAGCGAGCCGGCCTGCCAGGTGAAGCCACTGAGGTCAGTTTGCCCAATAAGGAACGAAAAGCCTTACATGGTCAGGCCAGGGACTGCAGCTGCCCCTGGAACACCTGCCGTGCATTTTGACAAAGTAAAGGTAAAGGAGTCCCTGCAGATTTCACTCCACTAATTGTTGCCATCTATAGGGGCGGTTACTCATTTCTATTTCAAGGCCACTGAGCCAGCGCTGCCAAAGAGATTTCCGTGTAAGTAGATAAATAGGTACCACGTAGGTGGGAAGGCTTTTTGTCAAACATTTGTCCAAATGAGATGCAAAGACGCCACCTACCTCCAGGATTGTTAGCAATGTCCCAACATTGCACTAAAAATTCAAACCAAAGATGTTCCTCACGCAGATTCTTATCGTTCAAAATGGGACAGTCTGATGAAAATAAACTGAAAATCAAGAACGACATTTCATAGAATTAAAAAGACAAAGCAAGCCTTGTCTCTCCTGGCCAGATATCAGTCATTCCAATGAACTTGGCTTAACAATCAGCTGCACTGTGAGAAAACTGCCCTGCCTCCTAGGGCTGGAGGGGAGGGGACTTCTTGGGGAGGGTAATCGTCAGTTCCCATGATCCCACCAACACGACTCCCTTGTTTCCCTAGTTCACGGCTGTCCAGCACAAAGCACTTTCTTTTTCCCACAAGGCATAATGGAGACCATTGCAGGAAAGAAAGTGTTTGGTCTAGTTTATAAGCAATACCAACAGCTGAGCAGCCTCTGAAGCCCCCACCCCTTCACAGAATCTGCTGCTCCCATCACTGCTGCCTGCGTCCTCTAAATGCCTCTGCTGGAATCGTTTACGGCCATGCCCACCTACCGATAATAATCCAAGTAGGAGTAGAGAAGATGGTCCAGCCCCCGTTCTATGCAATAAAGGATAAAGCAGGTGTGGAAATCTAAGCCGCCTGCAGAGACGTAGCCCAGGAGAGGATGTGGCTCCTGCATCACGCCTCCAGCACAGGCCGTCCTTTGGAGAAGGCCTTCAAAGTCTTCCAGTTCTGTGGGCACAAAAGTCCCGTTTCTGTCAAGAAAAAAGCAGAGCAGAAAGAGCAGTGATCCACTAAGCAACCACCTCTTTTGGAAGAAAAACTGGATGGAAATGGAAATAATTATACGGACAAGGAGCCTACCTAGCTAGGATGTCCAAGACTTCATTGCGCAAGTAATGGCTGCATAATGCACTTTGACCGATGGCTTCTAAAGGGAGCGGGGGCCAGTTTGCAGGGTTACCTTCGAGTTGAGAATCAGAAATCCACGAAGTGATATTTACCCAATCGTGCCAAGACGACAAATACATCCAGAGGGCCTCAGGATTACGGAACTTAAATTCTAATTTTTAAAGAAATGAATACGTAAGTACAAACATTGGGTGGACACTAGGAACTATGCAGGGGCCTTCCTCAGGACGGGTGCCTTCCAGAATCCCAGAATCCCCTGGCCAACGTGACCATGGCAGACCACTCTCAAGCTGATGTCCACATGTGTAGCTGCTGCTATTAGTGAGAAAGGAAGTAGCCGGAGGGCTCTGCCCAACTCCATCCTCCCTGGCCTAATCACATCCCAGCTGCAGCTGAGCCAAAGCAGTTGGAGACCCCCCCCCCAATGCCTCACTCCTCTCTTTCTAGCCAGACACCCGACCTCCCCCAACCTCCTTGCTCCTGCTGCATTGCTCCTCCAAGAGATTTCTGTCTATGGCTTCTGGAAAAGGGGCTGGTTTTTATTCTGTTCTTCATTACACTTTTAACGTGCCTCTCCTCCGACTGCTGGTAGATTTCTGGGTGGCCTGCACTGTCTTAATTTCGCTTGTAACCCCATAAAAATGCCACAAAGAGAGTTGCCCTGCCCTCTTGAAGGAGGGCCTGGGGGGCACCAGTAAGGGGGTTGAGGTCTCCCTGCAAGTCATGAGTCGCCCACCCTTGAAAGAACCAACGGTTTCCAAAAACAAAACTGTCCATTTAGTCTAGTGTTTAAGGCTCCAGGCTAAAAAGCGGAGCCCCGTCCTCAAGCATGAAAGCCAGCTGGGTGACTTTGGGCCAGTCAACCCCTCACAGTCCAAATCACCTCACAGGGTTGTTTTTGTGGGGAAAATAAGGAGGAGGAAGGTGTGTTGGATACATTCATTGCCTTGAGGTATTTAGATCAACAATAAAGGTGGCATAAAAACAAAACAAGTAAATAAAAAGCTGCAAATCCACTCTCCCATAGCAACAAATACTTACTCCCTTCCTGAGCTCTTACAGGGAGAAGGACCCTTTCCCGTGTAGATGGATTCCACCACTGAGCCCAGTTTAGCATCACCCTGTGTTCCCTGTTATGAGTTCTGTCTTGAGTGCAATTCAGAAAGGAATCCAAAGAAGTAACATCGATACAGTCTGCTTCTTTTCTCCAAGATCTAGAACCGATAATTAAGCATTTCCTTGAAACCAGGATTCTTTTGGATTCTTTCCAAAACGTCTTACCAAACCATGACCCTTCAAACAACAAAATGAGCCTGTATTCATCAGATTTATATACCCATCAGATTTACCCTGACCAGTAGCTCACCAACAAATGAAGGCAAATATACGCGTCCCATGATAATCTTGCAGGATCCAATCTGGGTCAGTCACTGGGACCGGAGGTTTAGTCTTCTAGCTTTCGGATTCGTGCTGGAGCCCATCTTCAGGGAACTTCTCTCATATCAGAATGTGTGCTTTGGGCTATTCTACTTGTAGTATTTATGTGGTGTCTGGTTGTGTGTCGTAGTATCTCCCACCTCCAAACAAAAGATCACTTGGAGGTGCATTGCTAAGATCGTTGGAGGTGGGAGAAACTGCCAATGTAATCTACCAGATCCCCTGCATGGATTGCCCCTGTGACTATGTAGGACAGACAGGGAGGAAGCTAACCACCAGATTGCAAGAACACAAGCGAGCGGTCAGAAGAGGAGACCTAAACTCATTAGTAGCCTCACACTGCAACGAACAATAACACACTGTATTTTTCGGACTATAAGACGCACCGACCTTTTTGGGGGAAGAAAACAAGAAAAAAAAATCTGCCTCCCAGCAATTTGCCTCCTTTCAGCTTCAGCTTCAGCACAGCCTGATTAGTACAAGCAGCTGATTGTCGGTTGGATCGGCCTCCCAAAGATCAGTTGTTTCAGGCTGCAGGGATTGCCATAGCCTATTGCCACCTCTGCGCACCACATTTTCCGGTGGGTAGGTGGAGCTACATTCAGTGTATAAGACGCACCCAAATTTTCACCCTCTTTTGGGGGTGGGGGGTGCATCTTATACTCCCAAAAATATGGTATGTTCAGTTTCGCAACTACTAAGATTGTTGGCTGAGTAGGTACAAAAATAGCCAGGGAAATGATTGAAGCCTGGGAAATGGGGCCCTTGTCAGTCAACAGGAGTGCTGATTTACCACCAGCTTATCAGATATACTTAGAATCAGGAAACAACAGCCAACGACTTAATAATTGGCCATCAATATCCCAATCAACAACTAAATAGCCACACAACCAGGCATCACATAAATACTACACAGCTCAAAACACACATTTTGGTGAGAGAGAAGTTCCCTAAGGATGGGCTCATGCTAGAGTCCAAAATCTCAGAAGGCTAAATCTCTGGTTCCAGTAACCGACCCAGATTGGATCCCGCAACAGCTCACCAATCTCACTTTTCCCACACCATAAAAAGGTGGGCAAGGAGAAAACAGGAGCTCATCTTTGTTTGCCTCACGTGCTGGGAGTTCGGTTCATCCCAGGGTTGTTCCTCACCTGTGACTGAACTGAAGATGCATTACCTGCAACAGGCTGTGTTCGTTTCCTGTCTTTGGAAGGTGCCTGAATAAATATTTTCTACCTCATGCACCAAGTCTATCATTTCTTTCTCTGTTTCAGGAAGAACATCTTCATCTTGTAGCACACTCACCTACAGAGTCAAAACAAAACTTTAGTTTGTTTCTTTTCCATCCAATAGAGACAGACATTTTATAGCTTCCTTTCAATTAAATTTTGAACAAGGTGAAGGACAACATTATAAGGGAAGTGCTGCCATCCCTTACGTAAGAAAATGTCAGTGCAGCTGAATTTCCACTTCAGCTGTTAACACTGGAACCCATTTACATTCTGACCATTTCTGAGATTTGAGTAAAAATTAACAATCTGAAGAGCAGAGGTCTTCAAACTTGGCAGACTTGTGGACTTCAGCTCCCAGAATTCTCCAGCCAGCATAGCATAGCATCTCCAGCAGAATACATGGGGAAAAACACAATTAATTGAAATCATTTCATGGTCAAAGATTCTTACTTAAACTTACCAAAAAGTCCCGGACATGGTAATCTGTTGTGTAGAAACATATTTTGTGCAGTTGCTGCTTCACACTGAAGCCCTGCCAAAAGGAAAAAGAAATTCTCCTACAGGAGTGTTTGCAAAAAACAAAAATCATAAGGAAAAGTCTTGCCCTAGTTCTCTGCACTGGCGTGAAAGGACCCAGGGCCTTGGCTATGGCCTTTCGTTGTCAGTAAACAGTGGCTCAAAAAGACAGAAATGTCCCTGGGGATTATGGATCACCCTTTCCCATTCAAACCCTTGCCCAGAGGAACAAGAGAGAAATATGTTATGCTCAGGGTGCAGAGATACAAAATCCATGTACATGAAAATATTCTACAGCAAAGATTTTAGATGGAGCTCAGTGGGGTTGTGGTGTTACTCACCATGTTCCTTAAAAGTTTGGAAGCTTCATTGATGTCATCCTTCAGGAGGCTTTTGTAGGCCATCTCCAGACCTATCTGGGTTAGCTGCCCAAGATCCTGGGCAGGGTTGTGAGTCAGACGGAAAAAGATTTGTGCCTCTGGCACTCTGTTGCTTAGAAGGGCTTCAGTAACAGCTCGCTGGGAAATAAAACGATGAGCAATTTCAAGATACCCCCCCTCTACCCACCCCGAGTTTTGCATTCTGTTTTGAAAGGTTGAGGAGAGGCAAGGGAAGTGGAGTAGCACAGAGGAACGCTGGATCAAAGCAAAGGAGCGCAAACCAATTGAAGCCAAGTCCATCCTTACAACTTGAAAAGAGCTGATCAGGGCAATGTTCCATTAGGTCTAGAGATGAGCAGCAGTTCTGCTCAGCGGCACACTGGTGTGTGTGTGTGTGTGTGTGTGTGTGTGTGTGTGTGTGTGTGTGTGTGTGTTCCAAAATGCTTGAGAGTTACTAGCTGATCTGATAGTCAAACTAAGCAGGGGTGAAATGCTCCCGGTTTGGACCAGCTCGGGTGAGTAGATAGCGATGGCGGTGGGCAGTTCGGAGAACCGGTAACAAAAATCCCTGCCCCCGCCCCCCATGCCCAGCTGAGCTGCGCGATCATCAGAGCCTTTTTTTCTTTTAAATGGCTCTGACGATCCCAGCTGAGTTGACTGCTAATCAGGCAACTCAGCTGGGATTGTCAGAGCCTTTTGAAAGCATTTTTTACATGGTTTTAAATGTAAAAAATGGTTTTTTTAAAAAAATTGGCCACGCCCACCATCACATTAACCACCACCCTGCCCATCAAGCCACACCCACAGAACCGATAGTAACCAATTTTAGATTTCACCCCTGAAACTAAGCCTATCTAACTAAGCCAAACTAAGCACAGAGGCTAACAGACCTAAAAGTCTTCCTAAAAAGACCACAAGTCTGTATTCAGCAGCCGAGCGACTCCATAGAAGCCACTGAACCAGTCAGATTAAAGAGAAGCCATTAACCAGCCTCTCCTCTGTAAAACTGCTGCCACCATTTTTAAAAATGTTTAAGCTGATGACCATGGAGACATTTACCCTGGCCGTCAATTCCATGAAGTGGTTCAGGTTGGTGTAGAAAGCCCTTCCTTTGCCCCTGCCCCTCTGCCACGCCTTCCATTTCAGGGAAGGTCTCCAAGTTTAGTTCTGTTGAAGGGGGAAGACCACCCAGCCTAGGAAGCCAGAGGGCTTCCTGTATTCTTTTCCAGCTTAATTACCAGTATATCCCTTTACGAGACAATGCCCGACACAGATTTACCTTTCCAAATGACTTTAGCCCGACCAGGATATTTTCATAGCCATATCATCTCTCTCTCACACACCCCCAAAATGCTCTCTTGGTAAAATAATTACATCCCCACTTTGTTCCTTCACACTGAAATCAATTACTTTCAAGGGCTGAACTTGGGAGTAGGCTCCATACACGGCTCCAATTTGCTAGGCATGTGTGTAATGAGGAAATTGCTTAATAAATTGAGATCATGGGCGAAATATATACTGATATTTAAGCTACATTCCGCTTACCTCTGTATCAAATTTTTCCCAGTGGCTTTGGTCCATTTGGGGTAGGTTGTCTTCAGAATCCCAGGGCTGCCTTATGACACCGGATGTCTTATGAGGAAACCTGATCATAAATGTCCTGAGTTTAATGATGTAGCTGGTGAAAATGTCAACACACTGGAGCATATTTTCATCCAATTCTGTGAAGAGCACCAGGAAGACAATCACGTAAAGCTACCAAAAGGGCTGCTTGGGGAGAATGGCAACGACAGAGGTTGCAGAGTTATCCACAAAGCCACTGCACCACCCGCTTTGAGAGGATCTGGGCTGCTGGCAGCCGTTAGTCAGGAGGGACGGGACCCTTGTCCTGCTTCTTGGCTAGCAGAGAAGGAGTCATGTCAGCTCCGTGGAGAGGGGTGGGGGCAGCAAGCTCTCCTTCTCAGAGGCCCTGAGGGTTCAGATAACCCCAGACCTGCAGCAGCTTCCCATTTTGGGGAAAGGGAATACAGGAGGGGTGTAACTACAGATGGTGTGAAAGAAACTAACCTGAATTCTTGTCAGTCTGGCTTGAGGCCTACTGCTAACACTGAGGCAACCTTATTGGTGCTGGCTGAGGAGAGAGGGAAACCTGCAGGACTGATTCTACTGAATTTCTCAACTTTCATCCCAACGATCATAAGATACTTGTAGAACTCATACATTATGCTAGGTAGTTCATTCCTATCTTTAGGATTGCTACTCAAAGCTGTCAAGAGGAGAAATTTTGCTTTGCCTTTGAGGTTGGGGCTACAGAGTCTCCCAGGGCTCCATTTTCTCTGTTCTTCAGTATCAACATGAATATTCTGGAGGAAATAATCTCCAACTCAGCCAGACAGTTGCTAAATGAAGTAACTCTAGAAGTCAGAGGTTGTTTTTTTTTTAAAAAAACAGACTTCTAAAAAAGCATTTTGTGTAGACCTGATAGAGTAATTGCAGGTTTGCAACACTGTACTGTACTGTACTGCTCTGAATTTTGTTTGTTATGCAGGGAGGCAGAGGTCGACCCCGAGGCGCCTTGTTTGTGGGGTGCCGCAGGGGTCGGTCCTCTCGCCCCTTCTGTTCAACATTTATGTGAAGCCGCTGGGCGAGATCATCCGTGGCTTTGGGGTGGAGTTCCATCAGTATGCTGATGATACTCAGCTGTACATCTCCACCCCAGGCCACCCCAACGATGCCCTTGAAGTGATGTCCCGGTGCCTGGAGGCCGTGCGGACCTGGATGGGTAGTAACAGGCTTCGACTCAACCCTTCCAAGACTGAATGGCTGTGGCTTCCGGCATCCCGATATAGCCAGCTGGTGCCATCGCTGGCTATTGGGGGCGAGTTATTGGCCCCCACGGATGCACGGCTGTCTTTAGAAGAGCATATGATGGCCGTGGCCAGGGGGGCTTTTTATCAGGTCCGCCTGATTCGCCAGTTGCGTCCCTTTCTGGATCGGGATTCCTTACGCACAGTCACTCAGGCGCTCGTCACTTCCCGCCTGGACTACTGCAATGCTCTCTACATGGGGCTCCCCTTGAGGAGCACCCGGAGGCTCCAACTGGTGCAGAATGCGGCCGCGCGGGGGATTATGGGAGCGAGGGGGCGCTCCCATGTGACGCCTCTCCTGCGTGAGCTGCATTGGCTTCCAGTGGTCTTCCGGGTGCGCTTCAAGGTGTTGGTTACCACCTTTAAAGCGCTCCATGGCATAGGACCCGGGTATTTGTGGGACCGCCTTCTGCCACCGATAGCCTCCCACCGACCAGTACGCTCCCACAGAGAGGGACTCCTCAGGGTGCCGTCAGCCAGGCAATGTCGGCTGGTGACCCCCAGGGGGAGGGCCTTCTCTGTGGCAGCTCCCGCCCTCTGGAATGATTTGCCCCCAGAGATACAAAGGTTATTGGATCTCCGGGTTTTTCGCCGTGCCCTAAAAACTTTTCTTTTCCATCAAGCAGGGCTGGCATGAACCCCCCCCCCTTTTTTTTTTTTTTAGTTTTTTAGCTTTTTAAATTGTCAAAGGAGTTTTAGTTTTCAATGTTTTAAATTTTGGGGCCACAGTTATTCAATTCTTTTAATAATTTTAAATTTTGTATTGATATGTGTTTTAGTTCTGGCTGTGCACCGCCCTGAGTCCACTTGGAGAAGGGCAGGATATAAATTGAATTAATTAATTAATTAATTAATTAGTTAATTAATTAATTAAATAAATAAAATGGACAATAATAGTAATAACTCGTAGAAAAAACGTACTGTGTTTCCCCGAAAATAAGACATGCCTGGATAATAAGGCCAAATGGGCTTTTCAGCGCATGTGATAATATAAGCCACCCCCATAAAATAAGCCCCCACACCAACTACTTACATGCATGCGCAGCCGGTCCCACCATTTTCTCTGGTTGCTTGCAACACAACCGAAATGAGTTGAGGAGGTGATGCCGGCGGGGGTGACATGTCCTCCCCTCCCTGTTCTTAGCGCCAGCCGAGCAGCCCAACATCAATGGCAACAGCAGCCTGGCGGCTTCCCTTCCCCTCTGTCTCTTTCTCGAAAACCTTCTCACAAAGTTTTCTTTTACAGTGTGTTTCCCTGGACACAACAGCGAAGAAAGCGACAGAGCTGGAAAGGTAGGACGCACATCCCGCTTTTCACCCACCCTACCTGCCACCCCCAAATTGCATCCCTAAAGGGGGTGGGTGGCTAAGCGAGGGGCAGGAGCCCTGCCATGCCCAGTGAGGTGGGAAGAAGAGACAGCAAGGGGAGCCATGTCTCACTCCACGCGTCTCACTTCTCTCTGGCCCCACCTGCCACCCCTCTCAATAAAGAGACAGCGGGGAAGGGAAGCAACTGTTGCCATTCGGGTGGGGACTTGTTGAGCTGCTCGGCCGGCACCAAGAACAGGGAGGGGAGGTGATGGCAGGAATGGAACATCCAGTCCCACGCTCGCTGCCTCCTGCACCCCCAAAATAATAAGACCCCCTGATAATAAGGCCAAGCCCTTATTTTGGGGGGGGGGTGTCAAAAGAAAATAAGACCCTGTCTTATTTTCGGGGAAACATGGTATTTCCAAATAAAGCAGGAACAAGTGACCTTTCAAATGGCTGGCACTATCAACTAATTTATACAATGTCACCGGAATCCATCCATCTATTTTAAACAATTGAAATATAAAACCTTTTAATAAATTATACATGGCTGAAATCTGGGAAAATCATGATGATCCTGCAAGATTTCAGCCAGCCAATAAGTAAAATACTGTAATAGATAAAAAGTGAGAATTAACAGTACTCCTCGACTTACAACCACAACTGAGCCCAAAATTTCCAGTGCTACGAAGTGAGGAAGTTTTTAAGTGAGTTGCACTTCATTTTATAACTATTTTTGCCAGATGTTAAGCGAATCACTGGAGTTGTTAGGTGAACCATGTGGTCATCAGACAAATCTTAATTACGCAAATGGCTTCTCGCATTGACTTTGCTTATCAGTTGCAAATGGTGACCACCTGAACCCTGGACACGGTAATTGTCGTAAGTACATGCCAGTTGCCAAGTGCCTGAATTTTTATCATGTGACCAGGGTGATGCTGCAATGGTCATAAGTGTGAAAACTGATCATGTTACGTTTTTCAATATTATTGTAACTTATAATGATTGTAAGTCAAGGGCTACCTGTATTGCACAGCCCCGTAAGATATCTTTAGATGCTTTATAGACACTTAATACCCACCGAGTAAGTGGGTATTAAGGCTGATCCCGAATGCTGCCTTGTTTTTGGCTTTCTTCCCCTCATTTAAGGAGCACAAAATTTGTAAAACCCATTCCAGAAATAGAAATTTTGTTGTTACGTGATGGCACAGAGAATACCAATTCAAGTAAAATAGATACATAATACCGACTCTACCTTCTCTGTGGGTAAAAATCTCACGGAGTTGTTTGTTAAGAAAAGATAAGGTGAGGTTCAACAGCTGCTCAGAGAAATGCTTGCTCTGGGTTTCCACATCATTTTCGTGAATTGCCTTACAAAGTAAATCCAATGCTGGCCTCAGTTCTTCAACGCCTGTAGGAGAAAAGGGTAAAACCAAGAAAAATGGGAACATTGCATTAAGAAATGCACAAGTTTGCATTTGCTTTCAAAGTGATGTCAGAGTGATATACGCAATTCATTCCGTTAAGCTGAAGACCCATGGGCCTCTGATTCGCAAGAACCGGCCCTGACCCTCTCTCTCTGCCTTCAATGCAGTTTACTTTGCATTCAGTCAAGTGAGACTTCTTTTGTATTTATACTGCAATTCATAAAATATCAGTGTGAACATTCAGATTTTACTTACTCTTCAAGTAAAAATCTGATATATTTGCAGGCTGATCTTGTATAGAGCTTGCTGCAGACAGACTGAAAAGGTTCTCTTTATTCTTTAGGAAAAAATCCACGGTGTCCAACTGTCGGTTCTCTAAGCCAGCCTAAATATAAAAAATATAATTTTTATAGAGATCAACCACCAATACTTTGATCTCTCTCTTTATTAGCACCTGGCCTGAGTGTCCAAGGGAGCATCAAGCCACGGATTGTGCTTCTCACTTCCTGAGCTCTCTTCTCAGAGATCTGGCTGTCACAACATCAAGACAAACCTTTGTCCAACCACACAGGAATTTTTTCTGGAGAAGTTGAGCTCTTTCTCTGCTTACAAATTCGTTAACATGAATGTGATCTATTCTAAGTAATATATTTGATCTGTATGTAATATATTTGAGTACACCAAAATAAGTGCTGGATGATATGTTAATTACAGCTTAGTTTTACATAGATTTGTAACTAACAATGACTGTAACCAAGGAACAGTCAATATTTCTTTGTAATATAGAGCAAAGGATCAGTTGTTTATACAGTGGGGCAAAAAAGTATTTAGTCAGCCACCAATTGTGCAAGTTCTCCCACTTAAAAAGATGAGAGAGGCCTGTAATTGTCATCGTAGGTAGACCTCAACTATGAGAGACAAAATGAGAAAACAAATCCAGACAATCACATTGTCTGATTTGGAAAGAATTTATTTGCAAATTATGGTGGAAAATAAGTATTTGGTCAATATCAAAAGTTCATCTCAATACTTCGTTATATATCCTTTGTTGGCAACGACAGAGGTCAAACGTTTTCTGTAAGTCTTCACAAGGTTGGCACACACTGTTGCTGGTATGTTGGCCCATTCCTCCATGCAGATCTCCTCTAGAGCAGCGATGTTTTGGGGCTGTTGCTGGGCAACACAGACTTTCAACTCCCTCCAAAGGTTTTCTATGGGGTTGAGATCTGGAGATTGCCTAGGCCACTCCAGGACCTTGAAATGCTTCTTACGAAGCCACTCCTTCGTTGCCCGGGCGGTGTGTTTGGGATTATTGTCATGCTGAAAGACCCAGCCACGTTTCATCTTCAATGCCCTTGCTGATGGAAGGACGTTTGCACTCAAAATCTCATGATACATGGCCCCATTCATTCTTTCCTGTACACGGATCAGTCGTCCTGGTCCCTTTGCAGAGAAACAGCCCCAAAGCATGATGTTGCCACCCCCATGCTTCACAGTAGGTATGGTGTTCTTTGGATGCAACTCAGCATTCTCTCTCCTCCAAACATGACGAGTTGTGTTTCTACCAAACAGTTCTACTTTGGTTTCATCTGACCATATGACATTCTCCCAATCCTCTTCTGGATCATCCAAATGCTGTCTAGCAAACTTCAGACGGCCCCGGACGTGTACTGGCTTAAGCAGGGGGACACGTCTCGCGCTGCAGGATCTGAGTCCTTGGCGGCATAGTGTGTTACTGATGGTAGCCTTTGTTACGTTGGTCCCAGCTCTCTGCAGGTCATTCACTAGGTCCCCCCGTGTGGTTCTGGGATTTTTGCTCACCGTTCTTGTGATCCCACAGGGCGAGATCTTGCGTGAAGCCCCAGATCGAGAGAGATTATCAGTGGTCTTGTATGTCTTCCATTTTCTAATTATTGCTCCCACAGTTGATTTCTTCACACCAAGCTGCTTTCCTATTGCAGATTCAGTCTTCCCAGCCTGGTGCAGGTCTACAATTTTGTTTCTGGTGTCCTTCGACAGCTCTTTGGTCTTCACACCATAGTGGAGTTTGGAGTGTGACTGTTTGAGGTTGTGGACAGGTGTTTTTTATACTGATAACAAGTTCAAACAGGTGCCATTAATACAGGTAATGAGTGGAGGACAGAAGAGCCTTTTAAAGAAGAAGTTACAGGTCTGTGAGAGCCATAAATCTTGCTTGTTTGTAGGTGACCAAATACTTATTTTCCACCATAATTTGCAAATAAATTCTTTCCAAATCAGACAATGTGATTGTCTGGATTTGGTTTCTCATTTTGTCTCTCATAGTTGATACTCCTATGATGACAATTACAGGCCTCTCATCTTTTTAAGTGGGAGAACTTGCACAATTGGTGGCTGACTAAATACTTTTTTGCCCCACTATATAAGATTCAGGATTCCTTAAAGATAATAAATGAGGGATGAAATATGCAGATGGCACTAAAATACAAATGGTAATACTTAAAAAAAACCACAACGACCTTCACAATATGAAGAATTGTGCCAGAATTAGCCAAGTCAGTTGCTTGTCTTGTCAACAGAAGATCTTGCGTCTCCGCTGGTTGAGTACCAGAACCATTTAAAGTAGAGCAAAAAGTGTGGGGAATCAATCTTTCTGCTCTAGAATGGATGCCCAGGGCCTCACAGCTTCATAGGCACCCAGGGAAAGAATTGGGGTTGTCCAGAAAACCCTCAGCGATAGAAAGACGCTGCTACCCACAACCCTGGAAACAAGAATGGCCCAAGCTTCTTTCCTTACCTCTAAGGCATGTACAGGAATCGAACACCTTCCCCACCTATTGAGGCGGCAAAGGGAATCTACAGTGCTAGCACTTCCGTAGATGATCAGTCTGTTCAAGAATTCCTCTTGGGTAAAGCCAAACAGGAGCAAGAAGAGGCCAGTCTCTAAGGATTATCACAAAGGAGAGAGGTTATTTCCATATTGCTCACTGTCTACAGAAAAGATGTTCTAGTGACTTGAACACAGCTCCTTCCTAATGTCAAGAAGAGAAAACAACTTCAACTCTGAAATTTTCTACAGGGAAAATATTCATCTGCAATTAAAATCAAAGATGCTCACCTGAAAGGACGAGCCATAGTGGTTCCTCCCTGGTATATTCCACAAAAAAAGAGTTTTCCCCCACACAAGACTGTGTGATGTCCTGCGTCACCAAATCCCACAGGACAAGAGTCAGCCCTTCACTTTCACTTGAGACAGTGAACAGCACGTGGAAACCAGTCACATGTTTGCACTCAAGATTCCCACGTTCTTCTAGGTCACCTAAAGGTATACTCTTCCAGCGCCTGTCTTCAGGGCCCTCATTCTCTTTCCCTCTGGAGCTTGAAAGAACAAATGCAACCTCTTGAAAGAGGGACGCTTCAGAAGTGTCCAAAGTCTTAGAGTTAAGAGATTCTAAGTGCAGAAGATGCTGATACCAAGGCAACTCAACATCTGTACACAAATGTGGAAAATAATTGTGTGGGTGTGTATCATTCAAAGATAGTGTGTGTGTCTTCCAGGATCTGGAAAAAAAAGGGGAAAATCTTAACATTTTCAATGATACATAAAATGAAGATGTAAGAATTACACTTTTCAATGAAACAACTCTTCTCGTTACTATAAAAGTACCTTTTGCCAACTAACCTGTCAGTCTGAAATGAAGGTTGCAAGAACTTCATGCTGTAACTTGAACTATTGAGGTCATCTTCACCCACCCCCTCCAACTGTTGTGCAGGAAGATTTTCAAAGCTTTGCTTGCAAAACAAATGGTCAGGGTATTCTCTGGGGGAATTAAACAAATTAAACAGATTAACAGAGTTGGAAGGCACTTTGTAGATCTTCTAAGTCTAACCCCCAACATCATTTCTGACAGATGGCTATCCAGTCTCTTCTTGAAAGCCTCCAGTGATGAAGCTCCCACAACTTCCGAAGGCAACTTCTGTTCCACGGGTTGATGGTTCTCACTGTCAGAAAATTTATCCTTATTTCCAGATTGAATCTCTCCTTGGTCAGTTTCCATCCATTAGTCCTTGTCTGGCCTTCGGGTGCCTTGGAAAACAGGTTGACCTCCTCTCTGTGGCAGCCCCTCAGATATTCGAACACTGCTATCTATCTCCCCTGGTCCTTCTCTTCACTAGACTAGCCATGCCCAGTTCCTGCAATCGTCCTTCATGTGTTTTAGTCTCCAGTCCCCTAATCATCTTTGTAAATAGATAGATAGATCTCAAATAAACAAATGAATCCATAATACTTTTTCATTGAGGAAAATGATCCAAAACTATAGATTTGTCTATGGCCAAAGCATGGAAGCCTAAGATTCTCAGTTCATTAGACGGGAATTGAGTCAGGCATTTTAAACAATAGGTGAAAATCAGATATGAGTGTAAGAGATCCCGTCTTATTTAAAGAACAAATTGTGGGTATTCACTATCAAAGTCTGAGCTTCACAACGCAGGTATTTCAATGGGGAAGCCAGCAGGTCCTCACAAATGGCAACCAAGTGATCTCAACAATCCATGGTGCTGTGTTTAATGACAGCAGTCAGGAGTGCCAAAATTGCTGTTGCTAAGTGGCATGTCACCTGGTGTTGTATTTTATGACCCCATTGCTTAGCTACATCATTAACTAAGAGCCACTTGTATTAGTGCTTCCTGCTCTTGTCTATCTAGTAAGGCTGATATAACCCGAAGAAAGAAAAGCACCATGGGTTTGTAATGTATGTATAGAGGTTTAACCATGATTCTGTGTGAACTGCTAGAGGAGTTCAGTTATTGAGCGCTACAAAAATGCAATTAGAAAGACTTCTAACTAGCCTTTTCTCTGGAAAAGCCTGGAATCCTGCGCCCAAGGCAGCTATGAAATATTTACTTCTTATGAGCAGGAAGACTTTTTAAATTTCCAAATATTCATGCATTATCTTATCACAGGTGAGTTCTGCTGCTGTTGACGTGGGGGTTTTTTGTAGGTAGGGGTTACTGATTTATCCTTGCGCATGGGGAATGATATGTGTGGCTTTCATGCTCTTAATCCTTATAAACCATTCAGAATCACTCAAGTGAGATGAATCTGTTGAAATGGCCATATAAATCAGCTACATAAACAAATGTTATGCTGGAAATCAGGCAGCCTTTGAGAAACAGCCTTCAATCATTTCAGTCCACCTACCTGAAGTACAAGTTGAGGTCAACAGCAGCCACACAACTGGAGCGGCCAACAACCACAGCCACACTGAGATCATGTGATATACTTAGTTGCACAAGAGGAAATGGCATGTCCTGGTTTCTCTCTTCTTGCCCCCGTGACTGATAGAGAGGGACACTGATGTGGGCCAAATAGGCACCATCGGTAGCACCAAATATATCTTTGTAAAAAGTTAAAGAATTTCAAAGGCTGTTGAAATAACAGGACAAAAAGAAACATACCCTTCAAAGAGCATTCCTGCTTCAGATGAAGCCTCATTAGGCAAGGTCATCTTATTTTACAATAAATATGTACAGGAAATTGAGTAAGCTATAAATTCAATAGAACTTGCTGCCAGGAAAATACTACTATTCTTTAAAAATCAATCTTTTTATGTTCTGTGAAGGGAAACCAGGATGCAGCAGTTAAAGATCAATGCCAGGGTTCAATGCCAGACAAATGACAGAATTCCAATCTAGGGAAAAAGGACACAACCTCCACCATAAATCTAATTATAACAAGAAATACTCTTTTTTTAACTTCTTAAGTCAAGTCTTTTAACAATTGCTGAAATAACTCTCTGTCCCTGCTTTCAGTGGAAACATATTAGTGCTCTATTTTTCAAGTCAATGAAGATGTATAATTAGCATGCACCATCTCCCACCTGGAAAATGAATGCAAGGATTTCAGACATTTAACTCTTCATGATTATCTATATGCCACTGATGAGTCTCAAGAGGGAAAATCATTTGTTTATATTGGTAATCCACTCTTTTAGAGTGGATTCTTGAAGGCTCTTGAAGAGTCTTGAAGGCTCTTCAAGTCAAGGAAGGGCCCCAGAACAGAAGTTGTTGCATAGATACAAGAGCAGTGTGGCTGGGTCAGCCCAGAAGCAAACAGTAACCTAAAGCAGGGATGGGCACCTCACAGATTGCAAATCATGGGGTATATATAGTCCCCATCAGCCCTTCTCTGTCCTCCTCACCCACCCTGCAAGAACCCTTCGATCAACAGGGTACTTTTTGCCTTTTTCACAGTAAAGCTGGGAATTAATGTGCTAAATCTCCAGTAGGTCAATTTTCATTCTTAGATTTCAGCGTTACCCAATCTGGGATACGGCCAAACAATCCTTGGAAGCCCACCCAACACCAGCTTTATATTAAAGGATACGTATCCATCCAGTCTCATCCAACAAGAAGAGGATACCTCTGCAGAAAGTAACATTCACTATCCTTTCCAAAGTTTGTGGGGGCAAATCAAGTCTAAAGCAGCTTTCCACCTCTTCCCCCAGTTCTCCTCCAGGAAAAATCAGATGTGCAACCACAAAATTGTTGAGCAACAGGATAGCTCTGCCATTTTTAAATGACAGCACTTGCAAGGAGGAAATAGATAGTAAGCCTGTAAAAGAGGACATAAGGAATATTTCATATTTTGTAAAGGAGAAATAACATGCAGAGAAACACTGGTATAAAAAAGCACATTCAACTAGATTGTTAACCCAGCACTTGGGAGAATTTCCATCTTCACGAATAATTATGGTTTTTTTGCAGTCCCATGGACCTTTCCAATTTCCAAAATTTGGTAACATACAGTAGTTTCCTGCAATTTCGAGACAAATACTAAAAAACTATCAATCTATCTCAATTCCTATAATAGTTGTTTATATTTTACCACATTTTGTTTACTATTGTTGAATGTTTTATATGTAAAACTATGTAAGCCATTATGAGTCCAACTCAGCATAGAAATAATCACCCACACTAAGTGTTCCACTATCAAAGAAACAACCCAACCTCCTACAAGAGAAGCTGTGTAGGAACATTATTTGGATGAGCACAAATACACGGCTGCTACACAAGAACAACAAAAAAAGGAAAGACCACCAAAGTGATGGCTAACCTTTTCAGGACCAAGTGCCCAAAGCGTAAAAAGATAGCACTGCCATACATCAGAAACATCTCAGAAAAAAACATAACAGATTATTAAAACCACACGGCATCACCGTAGCACACAAATCAACTAAAACCGTCCAAAGTGAATCCCAGGACCCAGCAGCCCCAGAAAAAGAAATATATAGGAGTCATCTGCAACATACAGTGTAAACAGGTCCTCTCCACCACTCCACACCCAGATAAGCAGGAATTAACCCCAGGCAGAAAACGATACCCTAATCAAGGAAATACGGAGGAGAAAACCGCACCCCCATCCACACTGGAAGGGCAAGTGTTGGGCGTGACCTTGGGAAGAATCAGACAAAGGTAAAAGTTTGTGCTTTCAGACTTGCAAGATCCTAAGGTGGCAGAACAAACAATAAAGCAGAATTAGCTCATCAGCTGGAAGCAGCATCATTTCCATCTTACCTGGATTCAGATTCAATGCATTCTCTCCCCTTATCACATTAGCGACCCCAGGGAGGCACAGGGGGAGAACCGGAGGATGTTATTACACCAAGAAGCCCAGAGGTTTGGATGGGAATTGGTGGGGCCTCTTTAGTAACCTCCGGGCAAGCAGAGCGGGCGTTTCTCCATCAAAGCCCAACGCCCATCCCCGGGAGCTCCCGTGCTCAGGAAGGGCCGTCCTGCAGCAGCAGCAGCAGCTGAAAAGCAGCCAAGACCTGGAACTTCTGCAACCCCGCGAGGCCTTTGTGACGTTTCCTGACTGGACAGAGCTCAAGCTCAGCTGGGCAGTTGCTGGGCAGCCAGGCCGGGAGGTCCAGCAGCGCCCCCCCCACCCACCCCCACCCCACCCCCCGGGAAGAAGCCCCGAGGCAGCCCCGCCCCCGCCCCCCCCCCTCGGGGCGCCCCTGCGAGGACAGACTCGCCTGCCTTCCGGGGGGCCAGCAGGGCCCGCAGCCGCTCTTCGGGGAGGCTGCGCAGGAGGGCGGCGCCCCACTTCCCAGGCTCCGAAGCCACTTCGTAGAGGAAAAGCGCCCGGCTCTGGGCCACGGCCAGCAGCTGCACGACGCCCCCCGCCGGATCCTCCGCCTCGCCGCTGCCCCACACGAAGCTGCAAGAGCCGCAGCGGCCTCGGATCAGGGACTCCGCTCCCCCCCCGCCCCCCCCCCGAGCGCAGCCCCTCCGCCTCCCGCAGGCCCCGCTTACTCTTCCCAGGCGCCCGGCAGAGAGACGCCCGACAGCCGCGCCGAGGGCAGCCCCGACAGACGCAGCTCGGCCGGCCCGGCCACGGCCAGCGCTCCCCGCCCGCGGCTGAGCTTGGCCCGCAGGGGGCCGGCGGGGGGCTCCGCAGGCGGCGGCGGCAGCAGCAACACCCGCAGCGCCTCCGCCATCCCGGCCCAGCTGCCGGACGCGCCAGGCCTGCCGGGCGTTGTAGTCCCCCGCCACTTCCGGCCCCGCGCCCCACCGCGCAGCCGCCGCCCCGCCCCCGCCGGAAGCGTGCGCGCCGACTTCCGCCCGCCTTGCATGGAGGCCCCTCTGCCGCCCGCGGCCGGCCTGCCGAGGGAGCCCCGGGGCGGCGATGCTGGCGCTGGGGCTGCTGTGGCGGGCGCTCGGTAGCGCGGGCTATGCGGACGCGGCGGCTGGGCGCGGGGGCGAGAGCGGGCGGGCCGCCGCCATGGCGCAGGAGCAGGAGCGGGCGCTGGAGGTCTACGGTGGGCGCCGCGGAGGGGCCGGGGAGGGGGCCGGCCGGTGGGGGGTCTGGGCCGTTCCGCCCCGCTGAGCCGCCGCCTCTTCTTTGCCCCGCGCAGATCTCATCCGCACCATCCGCGACCCCGAGAAGCCCAACACGCTGGAGGAGCTGGAGGTGGTGAGCGAGAGCTGCGTGGAGGTGGCCGAGATCGGGCCGGGCGAGAGCCTCATCACCATCCGCTTCACGCCCACCGTCCCCCACTGCTCGCTGGCCACGCTCATCGGTAGGGCCCCCTCGGGCGAAACGGCTCCCTTCTCAGCCTGCCTCGAACCTCGGCCTCCCAGCCACGGGGCGCCGCTTGGAGGCCAAGCCCGTTCACGCTCCTAGAATGATTACGAATGATATCCTTTCTATCATTATTTATTTATTTACATTTCTACAGCCATTTTAAAACAAACCCATCACAAAAATTAAAAACTGTTAAAATAATTAAAGCAATTTGGCTGTTATTAAAACCCTTAACTAAAACCCCCTTAAAACCCATTACCATTCATTTATTCATAATCCGTGGGAAGATTTCTTGCCTCCTGAGACCCTCATTTTAACCAACAAGGCAGCTGGCCAGCACTCTAGCTCAGGGCTCTGGCGTTTGCTCCACGGCCCGCCCTTGTAGGCTCAATTGAGGGGATTGCTAGGGAAATGTTCGCTTCCCCTGTTTGCAGCAAAGCGGGTGCAAGACCCTCGCTGGGTGTAGCCCTCGAGAGAGGCTCTTTCTCACCCAAGGGAAAAGCTTTTCAGTGGGTTGGAAGCAGCTGCTCTTCCGTGTTATTTGCCACCTGAGGAAAAAATGGACTTTGTACAGTTGTTTTTATCTTTTTTTAAATAAAGGAAACCAGGTTCTCCCAAAATGTTTGCTAAGCCAGGATACCAAACGTTAGACCAGACTTTCCCCCGCGTGGCTCTTGTTCAGTGGCTGTTCTGATAATTGAGAGGCAGAGGGTGACTCATGTTTGAAAAGCAAACTGAAGTATTTTTCATGAAAATTTAGGGCTGTGTTTGAGGATCAAACTTCAGCGATGTTTACCTTTCAAGCACAAGGTATGTCGTTTCTGTTTTTCTCTGCGTTGAACTGTGAGATAGATTCTCCTGGAAGACCCTGGTTGATGGCACTACTTGGGCTATGCAAGAATAGCAGGGTGGCAAGCGAGAGCTTGCATGTCCTCATCCGGCAGGAGAGAGGTTGTTTGCAAGAAGGGAGAAATGGAGAGGCCTAAGGTGACTCTAGTCAGATATCACTTGATGCACACTGTAAAGAAGTGATTCCCAGATGGTGGCCTGGGATGGCCATGTAATCATATCCTATCTACCTACCTACCTATCATTATCTATCTACCTATCATCTATATCTATCTATATCTAATTTATTGGCTTACCATAAGGTAACTCTAGGGAGCCACCAGTCAGAAGTTATATATACATTAAAACATAAATTAAAAGCAGGAATTAAAAATCAAGGGCATATGGGAAGGGCAGGAGTGGAATGGGGGAGGTGGGATCTGTTGTTACTTGATCAATCACTTCTATTGTGTTGTTCCCCCCCACATTGGGGCCCCAGGTCTTTGGACTTACAAAAGGATAGGAGGGTTGGGGCCAACCTCACTTTGGGGTGCAAGATTTTATTTTATTTTATTAAATTTATTTGACACCTATCACCGTGGGGCTACTGTAGGCAGCATACAACAATAAAACAAATGAAGTATAAATGTAACAGTAGCAAAGTTACTGAACAATAGAATAAATAATGCAACAAACAATGAGAATATGAGAATGGGTGGGTGAGGAAGAAGGGAGTGAAGGGGGAGGTGTGGCACTCTCCCACTGGGTCTCCAATAGTTGGCCTCCGCAGGCCTGCCTGCTTGCATAGAAGAGTCAGCCCCATGCAAGAGGTTGCTGGCTGCTTTAGCCCCACCTTTCCCTGACCCCACAGCCAGGGATCAGTAGCTTCCAACAGGTTTGTTGCAGTGTGCAAGGGGCAATGCACCCATCCTCATGAAGGCATTAGCTTTCACTTGGCTTGTGCTGTGTTGTGCTAAGAAGAATTGTGAATTCACACATATACAACCCGAAATCAGAAATGACTATCAAACAATAGAATTTCACCGCATTTGAAACCCCCAAGCCCTTTAGGATTCAAATTCTTCACCAGCACGTTCTGTCTGTCAAGGGTAGTTCTGGCATAGAAGTAAATAAGACAATTCAAGGAGTAAATAAGTAACAGTTTGCATTAATTAGTTTTGAGTTCAAATTTGGTTTAAAAGGGCCTTTAAAAAGGGAAGGAAGTAATTGCATAATTACCATACTCATTCAGATATGCAACCATTATAGTATACATGAAGGCTATTGCTGAGCACATTGTAAGCCGCCCTGAGTCTTCGGAGAAGGGCGGCATATAAATCAAATTAAAAAAAAAAAAAAGGAAACCCTTGCTTTTAAAGCAGAAATGTTGGGGGTGGGTTATTTATTCAGCATAGTTGAATGCAAAGAGAGAGAGGGAGTACAATATACAGATTCTTCATAGAGCTCGAGGTGTTTCTAAGCTGACATTTTTCTATCTCATCTAGCTGGAAATCTACATATCAGAGGGAGCACATTCTATTGAGGAAGACAGTAAGTATACCTTCAGGTTGTGCTTAAGAGGGAAATATTTTAAATGGAAAAAAGCAGTTTAAAACTGATCATCTCCATTTCCCCCCACAATGAAGACCCAGAGATGGTTTGCACTGAGTGTTCCATGTTTGGAAGTGGTTAAAGGTGGGCGGGTAGACCCCGGGTCTCCCTGATCTATTGCACCAAATATTGCCTACAGATCATTATAAGAAGAGGATTACTTTATTAGACCTGCATCACAGAGAACTTCCTAAAGTCATGGCCTCTAAGGGCATGTCCTCCATGCCCTTAGAAGAAAGTTTCCTGGGGGAGTAGGGCAGGTAGGATTTCTACCAGATAGGAGCTGATGCATCTAATTGAACCCCACTGTAAGACATTTGCTTCAGCTTTCATACTGTTGCAAAACATAGATTAAAAAATTGCATAATTTTTGACCTTACTGTTGCATTATGCTATTGCATGTAGTAATTATGATGCTTGCTACCATGATTTTTCATTTAGAGGAAAGTTGATGGATAATACTTCCTGAGAAAAATAAAAAGAACAGTTCTAGACCCATTAAGAAAGGTATGAAGAGAACTTCATGGAGAAAAATCTGTGTACTGTATGTGGGTGCTAATAGTCAATATCAACTTGATGGCACATAGTGAAAAAAAACAGCCAGTCCTTCTTGATCATTCCCTCTTAATCCCAAAGGTGCTTTTTCAAAAGGCAACTGGACTTACTTTGTTTTTGCTTAAAGATGCTTCGCTTCTCATCCAAGAAGCTCCTTCAGTTCTTATCTAAGAATCTTCTTCAGAAACTGAAGCAGCTTCTTGGATGAGAAGCAAAACGTCTTTAAGCAAAAACAAAATAAGTCCAGTTGCCTTTTGAAAAAGCACCTTTGGAGAAACCATGACTTGGATGACTGAGAATCTCCATAAACATTTTATCTTAATATTATGAGGCAGATAGATTGCAGTTGCTTTGATGATAAATTTGCTTGGCTTCCAGTCAAAAGCTGCTTGAGAATTTTTCCATTGTGTTGCAGTCAACAAACAAATCAATGATAAAGAGAGAGTCGCAGCAGCAATGGAGAATCCCAGTTTGCGGGAGATTGTGGACCAGTGTGTGCTGGACCCCGACTGACTTGGAATATCTGCCTCCTTTGTATCAACTTCTTTATATAACATTATCTTGAATTTAATACTAAACATTATTTCTAAAGCATCATTTTGAAAGCATCCAATCAATTGCAAACAAGAGTGAGCAGACCTGATCAACCTCAGATGAACTGTATAGAATGAAAAGTTAACATTCTCTAAAGTTGATATTTCTAAATATGAATAATTTTTATTGCCAGCTGATGAAAAAGAGATTGGACAACCAGTCTGGAGTGCTATAAGGTGTCCTGCTCGAGCAGGGGGTTAGATTAGAAGACCTTCCAACCCCTCTATATTCTATGAATGTACGTTGTAATTTTTAAAATGTGATTTTAGTTGATTTTTCCACTTCCTTAATGGGGGTATATGTAAATAGCTACTCTCTTAAGGATGAATAAAATACAGAATTGTTGAGAAAATGTTTTTTGATATCATTGCATTTTCCCGATAAAGGGGAAAGGGTGTGTCAAAACCCTTGATGAGGAATATGCCAGAATCCATAAGGGCAAGGCTCATATAACCACATGGTGGCAATGCTGTTGGCACTTGGCACTGAAATAGCCGGACAGCCGTAGAGCAAAAGGATGTTTCTGGGTCACAGAGAGCTTGGTGCAATCTCCCACCAAGGCCCAGGCCCCAACCTCAGCCCTGGTGCCACTGCGGCCACCCACAAAGGCTGCCTTGTGCCATTCCCCCAGCCTGGTGCCTGAGCCTCGTGCCATGATGGCATTGCCCCACGACCCAGCGCACTAGGCTTCCCCACACTCAGCTTCCCTTCAGGCCCTGTGACCCACCAGAGGCTGCTCTGGGTTGCATGAGGCCTTTGTTCTTGAAGCAGCTTACGAGAGGCCTCTGAACATGTTGTGAAAGCAGCCTGGCTCTAGCATGGTTTTTGAAGGCTCTGTAGGCCCTGAATGAGCACATTCCATTCTGGCCTTGCCTCTGAAAATTGCACAAGAGTGGGGCATACTTTCAAGAGCAGCTGTTGGGTGTTGGTGAACACTGGCATGTCAACTTTGACATGTGCATTATAAGTTTGCCATCACCACACTAAGTCATTCCCTCCAGCCCCCAAAAACAGCTAGGGAGAGGGGCTCCAAGCAGACTGACTGACCCATTGAACAGCTGAAACTGCCAGGGATCCTCTTTTAATTTCACTCCTTGTCCTGCCTGCAATTTCTGCCCCTTCTGGGACTCCTGGGCACTTTGGATCGTTCTGGCAAGTGAAATAAGCTGGACCATCAAACTGCTCCTTGCAGAGGGCATATCCCTCGGATCAGGCAGTTCCTGGCCCATGGCCACGGCGTCTCGCTGGAGCTGCTTCAGCTCAGCTCTCCCTGGCCGGCTGGCATCCAGGCCCTGGGCCAGGTCCTCAGCCACACTCATGGGCTGCTTGGACCCAGACCCAGACCCAAAGCTGGTGGCCTCCTGAACACTGAAATGCCGTGTCCGCAGGAAATAGGGAAGGATACTGAAGGAGAGCAGTGGTTTTTTTTTCAAGCCAGAGTTGTTGGGATGTAAACAGATCTTCATCTCTACACTTGCTTTTAGAAGGCCCCACGGAGGCCCTTGAGCCCAGCATCTCATCCAGACAGGAATCCCTGCCAGAGGCACTGCTAGAAACTTTAGTGGAATCAAATAGGTAACAAACCAGCTTTTTTAAAATGTTAAAGTTAACTCAGGAGACAGAAATATTTCCCTTTCTCTCAGTTGAGAGGATTATGGTGATGTCCTTCTGTTTTTCTGAGTTTTAAAGCCCAGCTGTTAAAAGTGTTATCTGGCCCTGGAAGCAAATCAGTCAGATGAGGTGAAGGGGAATTCCCTGAACAGTTCCAACAGATTCTGTCTGTATTTCTCATCATTTTTTTTCCCTTCAAAATCATAACACAGTTTCCAGATCAAAAGTTCAGTCGTGGGATGGTGTGGATCTCACTGTACCTATCAGAGACTGAGTCTTTGTGACCTTGGCTAGGGGATAGCAATTGGCTCAGCAACAAAAATGAAGCTTTCCCAAATAATAAAACTAGCATTGGATGTAATTTATCATAGAAGAAATGTTCTCCAGGAGTTTCAATCTCCGGAGCGCAATATATCGTTTTGATACGGCTGAAGACATTTGTGGACTCCATTGTTTAGACAAGTTGAACTAAAGTGATTCTCAGCACAACCCTTAAACCAAAGGGGCACAATGTTTTCTAGGCTGTCTTCTTTCGGTGCAAGCTCTACGATAAATTCTGATACGGCTAATATGATCACCGTCCACTTAACGTATCAAGTAATTTTCTAATTCCATGACATTGACTTACATTTAGTGACAATTTTTGTAGCCCCTAAAGCCGTGATGGCAAACCTATGGCACGCAGAGCCCTCTCTCTGGGCACATGCGCCGTTGCCAGCTGCTCTTCTGGTTTCTGATGTTGGTCTTTGTGGGCGCCGGAGCGCCTGAAAACAGCCTGAAAAACGGCCAAAAAACAGGCATGCACACGCCAGCTAGCTGGTCTTCGGGTTTCCGTGCTCTGGCACGCACACACATGCACACACATTCTGGTTTAGGCACTCGGTGCCGAAAAGGTTCGCCATCCCTGCCCTAAAGTCTGTTGATTCATTTTTGTTTTAAAGCAAAATGTTTTGGTGATCCCCTCAAAACTTTTAATCCCTCAGATGAAATGGGCCATTCAAGCCACTGAGTCAGCCACTGCTCAGGGCAGGAACCCCAATTAAAGAACCCCCACAGATGGAGAAGCAGAGATGGGATTTAAATCCCGGTGCTACTGGTTCGCTGTAGGTAGCACGCGGCGCTTCTGTGCATGCACAGAGCATTTTTGATGATGGGTGGGTGGGCGGAGCCTCCCACCACCACCACTACCAGTTCACCTGAACTGAAGCAACTCGGTAGAAACCCACCCCTGTGGAGAAGGTAACAGAAAAGTGGGATGGGCAGAGGGAGATATTTGGGGGTGGTCTCCACTCAGGGAAGGTGTATTAGAGGCCATTCCATTCTATCCCACCCACCATCTTGGCTCAAGAAGCAGCAGAACCTGGCGGCCTCCCAGGTTGATCCTCTTTACTGTCTGGCCATTTGCAAGTAGGCAGGAGGGCAAACCTGACATCTATTAGAAAGACTTGGCCAGGCTGTGGGGTGAAGCTTTCCAGGGAAACAGCATCTGCACCATTAACATCCCATTTACCAAGATGTGGAGTGGGATCTTTGAGGAACAACAAAATTGGCCCAAATTCTGAGTAGGTCCTGATTGGTCTTGGCTGCCGTCCAAAGCCATCTGGGAGGAGTTGACTCTCCTGAGCGAACACAGAGGCACGATACACTCTGATATTCTGAGTGGACTGTAGCCACGCTAAGCAAGCACAGAGAGAGACGAAGACGAGATGGGTACAATTTTAAAAATTTAACCGAAAAACAAAAACACAACAGGATTAGATGTAACTTTGCTATTACAGTTTAACACACTTGAGAGATATAGCCATTAAAAATTTAGAAAGGTATTACAATACTTTTCTTCTAATCAATTTTCAGTTTTTCTGGTATGTTGATTGGGAAATTTCATCTTGGGATGAGGATGACATTCGGTATTCAGAAGCAGACAAATTGGTCATAAAACTTGGCCAAGTCAGCAGAACTGCTGAGAGCCAGTATGGTCTCATGGTTTGGTTAAGGTCCTGGGGACCGTGAGTTCTAGCCCTGCCTGAGGCACCAAAGGCAGCAGGCCAACTACAGGCCAGTCCCTTTCAAAACACATCCCAGAAGAAACAAAGGCAAATGGCTTCCAGAGCCTGCTACAAACACTGCACAGCCTTGTCCATGCAGCCACCAGGAGTCCAGATTGAGCCAAAGGAATCATAGCCCTTCCCCCCCAAACAGACAAATAAGCAAAGCCATGCCACCCTTCCTTTAAAACAGGGTGATCTTTTATGTTAATTGTAGATTACACAAAGTTTAGATGTGTGGCCGGCGTAGACTTTTAAGGGAATTTCTGCACCATTTCTCCAATTTCAAGGTGCAAGTAAGAAAGCAAACACACAATCTTGAGTCAGATGTATTTTTGTCAGTATGACTAACAATGTAAGTTACAAATGCAGAAAATGTAGATCCGATATCAAGCGTTCTTAGTTCACAAGGAAAACTGAATAATGCTTCTGGAAGTGCAACAAAAGGAGGCAGAACAGTTGCGTAGTCAGGCAAGTTTCCATTTAGTCTCTCACCTGGGCAATCTTGGGCAGGTTGGCCTCTGTCCTGCACCAGCTACAGGCATCCTTTTGGCTTGCAACTCTCAGGTGGCACCAGATGGCAGAGCAGGTTGGCACAGGACTGCCAGCCCTGCGGGAGGAGCTACTAACCTGCCCAAAACTGGGTGGACTACAAACACCTGACCGTCTCGAGCAGTAGCAGTGTGTGTGTGTGTGTGTGTGTGTGTGTGTGTGTGCACGTGCATGCATGCACATCCAGACCGGGATATTTAACTTCACTGCCTGAAGCTCCTCACACCTATAGCAAGAAAAATCTTTGTAGTTATAACCAACTGATCAAATTACATTCTGTGGAATGCTACATGCTCATTTGCATAAAATATAAAAATAGTTGGTTTTATTCTTTTTTAAAAAATCACTCCTCAGGAGTTTTGTGCTGGCCTGCCAACACTGAGTGACTATGACCAACTGTAGACCAGAGAGATTTCTAAGGTGGCTTCCAAAAGCTGCTTTCCTGGGGCCAGATTGCATTCGCCCCCGCCAGCTCCCTCCTGCGCTGTGGGTGCAAGGCTTCCCTTCGGCTACCTGGAGCACAGCTCAGCCACGGGATTGAGCACCACACCAGGCAGAAAACATTGGTTGGTTTCTGAGCGGACGGAAGAACTGGCTGGCTGAAGTGGGTCTTCTCCAGCTCTCGCCCACCAGAGGTTCCCGGGCACAGAGGTGTTCACTTCCGGGAGGAGCGCTCATCACCACGATCCCGATGGAGCAGGCCATGTGGGTGGCAGGTCTGGCAGCACTGGGCACTGACTGCGGGGAGGTGGCACCTTCCCAGCCACAGCAGGGTCTGGCAGAAGCCAAAGGAGAGGCGGTCCCGCTCACAGATGAAGCCTGGGAGAGAAGAGAAGGCAGGATTCTCTTGTGAAGTTTCCGAAAGATGCCCTAATTAATTAAACCTCTGTAATTGGAGGGCCGGTCAGCCTCCCCACATATCCAGTTCTCCCCCTCAGAAGGCACAGGTGCTGTCTCACGACTGACAAATATGGGTGTGTGGAATTTACACAACCTGAGTGGCAAACATTGGTTTGGTTTACACCTACTTCTCGCCTAACTGGGTTAAGAGCTTCACCCAACCTATTGCCCCATCATTAACCCCGCTAAGTATGTTGTGTGAGCCCAATCAAACTCTGCATCTTTCTTCAAAATAGAAATAGCACCAAGGATGAGGGTCTTGGTCCATACTGCTAATGACAGTTTGCCACTTAGTATAAACTCCCTTTGGGTACAGAGGATTTCCACCGCCACTATGATATCTACAGCTGTATACCGTTTCCACCAAGAGTTTTAAACCATTAATTATCCCAGGTGACTAAAGCAGTTTCTAAACCACTTGAACCACATAGCAAGAAAAAGTCGTAATAATGCCAAATGACCTACTCTGCAAATGCAGCAGGAATGGGCTGGAGTCGGGGGAAATCCAAATTGAGTCAAATCATATGAGGAATACTTGGATAAGCTTATCAAAACTAGAATGCATAGGAAGCATGTCTTCAGAAGGTTTGCAGAGCTTAAACAAATTTGTTCTTTACTGCTCCAAAAGGCAAGACAAGAACCAGAGGTTAAGAATTAAAAGGAAGTCATTTTGCTTGAAGATCAGATGACACATCAGGAGGGAACCTTCTGTCGAATTGCAGGTGCCTCCCAGATTACATCCAAGCCTGTGATACCATCTCATCACACAATGCTCACCATGAAGCCCTTTGTCGGACCCCTTTCCACCAATCAGAGGCCTTGCCTGTCCTAATTCTGGGCTCATGGAGATGTGGGTGGATTGTCTCCACTTCCTCAAGAATGAAAACAAACGCAGGGGACCTTGCAAAGTCTGTGGGGCAGGGGTCTCCAACCTTGGCAACTTTAAGACTTGTGGACTTCAACTCCCAGAGTTCCAGCTTTGCTGGCTGAGGAACTCTGGGAGTTGAAGTCCACAAGTCTTAAAGTTGCCAAGGTTGGAGACCCCTGCTGTGGGGGACTTCCATGGGCGACGAAGCATCTTTTCATCACTCCACACCTCTTTAGAGTGCAGAAGCCTGAAAGGCTGCAATCAAGCAGGCCTATCCAAGCAGGAGGCAAATATTCCCCTTGGAGGAGGGCCACAATACACCCCCATCCCTGTCACAAAAAGGATCTTTGCTGCAGGAAATGAGACCCAATGGTGCTTTGAGCATTAGCCAGGAGCTGGAAAGTTTATTTTTCTCATTGAAAAGTGGCATCTAAAATGTCTGTTGTTTTCTAATCCATGGAGATTAGAAAACCCCCCCTCCCGAAAGCAAAGGTTAGGCCCTTAAGCTTTGGTGGGCCAGCTCTGTCAAAGGCTGAATGTTGCCTTGCATTTCACAAAACCCCCATCCGGATGTTGTCTTTTTCTATACTTTTTCTGTGCTATTCAAGTAAATGTTTGTTGTGTAAGCACTAGTTACCAGCACCAAACCAAAACACAAAAGTGGCCTCTCTGTCAGCTTAAAACAGGGAAGTGGTTGTGTCCTCTTTTTTTTTTTTAAGATTTAAACAAGCCTGAATTCAGCAGAAACACATGAACTGGAAGCTGGAAACTCAGAAATGGAGAGCCATTTGTTAGCTGTTTTGGTTGAATGTCTATAATGTCCAATGGCTAATACAAATAAACTTTAATCCCTCCATCTTTGTTTAGCCTTACTCTGGTCCCTCAGATTCACAGGATTTCTGGCATAACTTCTCAAAATATTTTTTAAAAAAAGCAACAAATTCACTGCACAGTTTTTGGTTGAATACTGAAGGGAAATTAAAATCTAAACAAAAAGAGTTAGGGATGGGGGGCATCGTGTTGGCATCGTGTTGTGTCGCAGTCTGTGTTGACAGGGGGGCAGAGGTCAACTCCGAGGCCCCTTGTATGTGGGGTGCACAGGGGTCGGTCCTCTCGCCCCTTCTGTTCAACATTTATGTGAAGCCGCTGGGTGAGATCATCCGTGGTTTCGGGCTGAAGTACCATCAGTACGCTGATGACACTCAGCTGTACATCTCTACCCCAGATCACCCCAATGATGCCCTTGAAGTGATGTCCCGGTGCCTGGAAGCCATATGGATCTGGATGGGGAGAAACCGGCTCAACCCATCCAAGACCGAGTGGCTGTGGTTTCCGACATCCCAATATAGTCAATTGGTGCCATCACTGACTATTGGGGGTGAGTCATTGGCCCCCACGGAGAGGGCTCGCAACTTGGGTGTCCTCCTGGACTCACGGCTGTCTTTAGAAGAGCATTTGACGGCTGTGGCCGGGAGGACTTTCTATCAGGTTCGCCTGATCCGCCAGTTGCGTCCTGTTGTGGCTCCATTACCTGAGCCTGTGTCATCGGCAGGAGAGGACTCCGAGAGTGAAGGAGAGGAGTTGGCAAGGCCTTCCTCTCTAGGACCCTCCTCTCTGGCAATGCCTTCGGTGTCTGCCAAAGGTCAAGAGATAGGCCCAGGGCCAAGCACGTCCACGCAGCCACAGGTGGACAGTAATGAGGGAGATGAGTCTTGGCTGGATCCTCGGCAGTGTCGCAGAGATAAGCACACGCAGAGATTAAGCTGAGTCACTGGACCACATCCCACAGGGTATAAAAGGGGGTGAGGTGGCTATTCAGACTCTGTGACGGACAAAACTGACTACTATCGAGTCACATTGCATCTTTGGAAACAACATTATCTGCCTTGGATTTAATTACGGACTGGACTTGACAATTCTTGAACTGTGTGTATCTTGTTTATGAGTAAAGTTCTTGGCAAGCAGCTACTGGGTTGCTGCCAAGCCTCTTATCGAAAGAATTTGGTTGTCTGCCAGTTTATTTAACCCCCACCTGTCTGTTTGTGTTCGTGTGTGAGACGGGGACAGAACACGTCCCTTTCTGGATCTGGACTCGTTAGGTATGGTCACTCATGCCCTCGTCACTTCCCGCCTGGACTACTGCAATGCTCTCTACATGGGGCTCCCCTTGAGGAGCACCCGGAGGCTCCAGCTGGTCCAGAATGCGGCCGCACGGGTGGTTACGGGAACGATGTGGCACTCCCATGTGGCTCCCCTCCTGCGCGAGCTGCACTGGGTCCCGGTGGTCTTCCGGGTGCGCTTTAAGGTTTTGGTTACTACCTTTAGAGCGCTCCATGGCTTAGGACCGGGGTACCTACGAGACCGCCTTCTGCCACCAGTAGCCTCTCACCGACCAGTACGCTCTCATAGAGAGGGTCTTCTCAGGGTACCGTTGGCCAAACAATGTCAACTGGCGGCCCCCAGGGGGAGAGCCTTCTCTGTGGGGGCACCTGCCATCTGGAACAAGTTCCCCCTGGAGATACGGAGGATCCCGGATTTGCGCACTTTCCGCCGTGCCCTCAAAACATTCTTATTCCAGCAGGCTGGTCTGGCCTAACCTCCCTTTTAAATTGTTTTAAATTTGTTTTTTAAATTGGGGTGTTTTAAATTTGTTCATGGGCCGAAATATTTAATGTATTTTTAAATGGTTTTTTAACGTTTGTACTATGTGTATTTTATCTCTTGGCTGTTCACCGCCCTGAATCCTTCGGGAGTAGGGCGGTATATAAATTTAATAAATAATAATAATAATAAAAAACAAGAACTCAAAGACCAGGGTATTGACTTATCATGGTGGCCTCAACTGCAAATACAATCTAGATATGATAAAGATATCGTTGAACTCCAATGAAAAACTGATTAAGAAACTATATAACTTTCTAATGAATTTGAAAATGGAAGATGAACAAGTAAAAGAAACAATGATACTGTGGGCAAAAAACTTTGGATATAATATAGAATTAGAAAAATAGCAAAATATATGGGAAAGAAATTATAAATTAACAATGGCAACTTCTTATAAAGAAAACTTATATACAATGTTTTATAGATGGTATTTACCACCTGTTAGGTTAGCCAAAATGTTCAAAAATATGTCTAATAAATGTTGGAAATGTAACCAAAAATCTGGCACATACTGTCATCTGTGGTGAACTTGTGCTAAAGCAAAAAAAAATTGGGCAAAAATACATATGTGGCTAGAAAAGATGTCAGAGAACATGTAGATTTTAAACCTGAACTTTTTTCATTAGGTATAGTACCAGAAAAATTTGATAAATAAAGTGTATATTTAATATTGCATGTATTAACAGCAGCGAGGATTATATTTGCACAGCATTTGAAAAATGAAGAAATACCACTAAATGAAGAGATAATTAAGAAGATATTGGACTGTGCAGAAATGGACAGACTTACATTGAAGATTAAACAGAAAGAAGATACAGAATACTATCAAACATGGAATTTATTTTATCAATGGCTGGAAAAAAGGGGTAAAGATTAGGAATATAATTTGTATTGTTAAGCAAACAAAATAACTCAAGACAACATGATGTTTATTAAGCACTAATTAAATGTAATAGCAGAACATTAATAAAACTATTTTTAAAAAACCCATACTGTAAGGAGGTGAAGGGAAGAGTGGCTAACATCTGAAAAAGCCTACTTGATAATGAAAGCTCCAGAAAAATGGGCAGCACCAGGCCACTGCAGGCCAATTACCTGCTTACCAACAACTTTCAAATTACTAACTAGTGTGGTGGCTAATACAGTCCATCAGACAACACCAAGCACACTGAAATCAAGAAAAAGGCTAGGAATGACTACATCAAGAGAGTGAAGAAGATCTTAAAGTGCAAACTCAGTGGAGGTTATACCAAATTATACCAGGGCAATGCCAGTCATTAGATACACAACTGGAATAGCGGACTAAACTCAAGCAGAATTAAAAGCCCTGGATAGGAAGACCAGATTCATGACAATTATGTCCTTCATGCACTCAGCAATATTGATAGACTCTATTTACCAAGGAAAATAAGTGGGCGTGGAATGTGGCAAGTATATCAGGTGGTTAAAGAAGAAAAAGAGCATTGGAAGAATATCTGAAGGACAGTGAAGAAGATGCACTGAAGCTAGTATATTGGGAAGGCCTACTGAGTGCTGGAGAGAGCAAACCGGCCTACAAGAAAGACCAAATGAGGAACAGAAAAGAGGTATGGGAAAATAAAGCATCACATAGCCAGTACATTTTTTAAAAAAATAGCAGGCAAAGCAGATAATGACAATGGCAATGGCTAAGAGCAGGAAAGTTGAAGAAAGAGACAGAGAGACTAATCCTGGCTGCCCAAGACCAAGCTTTAAGAACAAAGGCATACAAAGCCATAATTGAGAAGACAGCAACAGACAGCAAATGCAAAGACAGTTTCTTCTTCAAAGAAGCTGAAGAAATAGTGGAACATCTAATTAGCTTCTCAAGATCGCCCAGACTGACTACTAACAACAGCATGACAAAGTAGCAACAATGGTGCATTGGAAGATCTGCAAGAAATACCATTTGCCTGCAAGCAATTACTGGTGGGTCCACAAAATAGAGAAAATAATACAAAATTAAGAAGCTAAAGTGCTCTAGGACTTTGAAATTCAGACGGACAGGCACCTGCCGCCTAACATCCCAGACTTAACAATTGTCAATAAGAAAGACAAAAAAGCTTGGATAGTGGACATGGCAGTACCTGGAGACAGCAGAAGAGAAGAGAAAAAAACTGGAGAAGATAACAAAATACAAAGACCTGCAAATACAATAGAATGACTGTTGCAAAAGAAAGCAAAGGCACTTCAGGTATAATCCCAAAACAACAGGAGCATCACTTGAATAATATTAGCCTTGACAAATTCACCATTAATCAATTGCAAAAGGCAGCTTTACTTGGAACATTTTATGTCCTGCGATGATATTTTTTAACACCATTGAACATCAATATTCATCTGCCTGTCCCAGATCCTTGGGAAAAACTCAGTAGGTGGAGAAAAATGCCACGAAAGAATGAAGGCTATTGCTTAGCGCATTGTAAGCCGCCCTGAGTCTCCGGAGAAGGGCGGCATATAAATCAAATTAAAAATTAAAAATTAATTAAAAATTAATTAATTAATTAATTAATTAATTTAAAAAAACTTTTCAACCAAGGACCAGCAAAAGCAACCAGGTCCACAGCTGAATGCTCAGCCTCTTCCCCTCCATCTCCAGAAGCAGAAGGCCTCGCCCTCCTCTCCGCTCTGCCTGCCAAACACTCTGATGGGGCCACTGTTTACAGCATTCCTGGTGGAGATAAAACCTTGGAATGCAGCCGGAGGAAGAGGCCTGTCTCGGGTTTCCTTTCTGAACCAGCAAGACCCTCTGAGGCCCAGGAAGGAGAAGAGGCTGGGTTACCAGAATCCTTCTCTGTGAGAATAGAAAAGCCTGACAGTCAGCAGAAATGGGAATCAGGGTCAACCTGGGACATGTCCCTGCTTGGACATTTGTCTCAGATCCAGGGGCTCGCATAGGCCAGAGGTCACAGGGGTGTCAAACTCAAGGCCCAGGGGCCAGATCCGGCCTGTGGGATGGTTAGATCCAGCCTGTGCGTCCGCCCTGGAAAGAGTGGAGGATCGGCCCGCGGTGCCTCTGCCAGCGAAAACGGGCTCCCAATCTCCATTTTTGGCTGTGACGGCCTGCAGCCCTCTGCCAGCAAAACCAGACCCCAGGGCTCCATTTTTGCTGGTAGAGGGTTGCAGGAGGCCATCCCAGCTGAAAATGGAGCTCAGGAGCCCGTTTTCTCTGGCAGGGCACTGGGGCCACCAAAGGCGCCCCTGACACAAGTGATGTCAAGCTGGCCACGCCCACCCTGGCCCCCTGAGGTTAAACACAACCCTGATGTGGCCCTCAATGAAATCGAGTTTGACACCCCTGCCATAGAGTCCAGCTGTGGGTGAATGAGCCCGCCGGTGTTCTGCAGACAAACCAGGTAAGCATCCCAGAGGCCAGAGGTAGTCCTCAACTATCAAGTCATTTGCCATGTGGCTTAAGGAGGTCTTCTCTCAAAATCTGCCCAAGCAGACAGCCACGATGCAGCCAAACCTTTGCCAGCACGTTTCACTGATGCCAATCCAGAAGCTGCCCAGCTGCCATAAAAAGAAACTACCAGTCACCTGCATTTGGAACAACTGCACACACAGCCAACACTGGCACCCTCCTTATTCCCAAGGCACCTCACACGCACAGCCAGCGGATAATGGTCCAAATAGCCGAACGCCAAGCACTGCCCTAATAAGGGGCACCAGGTAATTCAGCCATGAGCACGCCACCCTAGGCACCCACTTACTTGCTTCGCCGGCAGGACAATCCTGGGAGCTGCATCTCTGGGTGTTCTCTGGCCAGGGTTCGTGCTCACACAAGCTACTGTCTTCTTCTGCCTGTCCAGTTTTTGTGTTCAGGCACTTCACTTGCCTCCTCTGGATGCCCTCGCCACACGTGGCCGTGCACTGCAGGGAACAGAGCTCTCTGAGCCCCCGCTTGCCCTGCTCTGAGGGCACAGGGAGGCCGAGGGCCATGTCACAGCAGAGGGCTTACCTGCCCCCAAGATCCCACTCTCCACTTGGTGCAGGGCTGGGTGTTGCACGGTCTTGTACTGTTTGGCCGGAGGGCTGGGTCACACCTCCCCATTCCGGGACACGTCACCAGGCGCTCTTGCTCACCTCCTCCACACAGCTCAGAGCACTGGAAGGGCGGAAAGAGGCATTTGACTCAGAAGCAGCTAGGATGGCCTGGCATCTTGGGGCTCCCTTCCTGCTAAGCCATTACTGGAGCCCCAGGCCTCAACACGCAGCCAGAACGCCCGCCTCCCCCTTCCCCCAGGAGTAGGCAAGTCACGCATGGCTGGCTTCAACTTCAGTTGAAGATATTCTGGTACTGCAAGAGCCACTTCTTCTGCGGCCCCTGAATCTCCTTCTTGGACGTGCTGGGCTCCAAGGTTTATATGGGAAAGAAGCGGGAAAATGCAGTAGACTTTCCTTCAGAGGGAATCATTGCCCAGCAGGACAATAGTGAGTCAAAGCTCTGGAATGCCGACCTCGCTCCCCCCACCCTCCCGAAGAGCATCCCACCCTGTCCAAGAAGGCTCTTACATCGGCTGTGGATGTTGGGGGAACAGGACTAGTGAATAAGGGTTCAGGTTGCATTCAGAGTCTTCCTCCACTTCTAATGACATTTGGCTCACCTCTCTCCAGGTGGAGGTGTACCAGCTCAGGCACGGCTTGGTGTGGCACGGCAACTGCGCTGGAGGCTTGTAGGAGGCAGTCTGGCAGTGAAAGGGTCGCAGAGGTCGCTGGCCCCGTGTGTCGATGCAGTGGATGCCCCGAACTTTCACACCTCCTCCACAGGTCCTGGAGCACTGGTGACAAACCAGAAAGAGCAAAAAATGAGCCACATCTTCTGATATGTGGCACAAAGTAGAAACCTGCCACCAAGAACCAGGGACCATTTTGGTCTGCCTTAATGCCAGAAACCCACTGATCCTCTGGGATACTGATAAAGGCCATCCGGTCGAAACTCTGCTCAGTGCTGGATTTACTATACAGGGTGGAAGAAGAGCAGCCCTGCAAATGGCTACTCAAAAGAATCCCCTTCCTCTGGAGACCACCGGCTCCCCCACAGACCGACTTTATGGAAAAAGTTCCCCAAAAAGCTGGCTGGAAGCTGCTGTTTTGCCATTGCTACTTGCTGTTTTTAGGCCTGCCTTTGGAAATAACCGAAAACCATCTATACTGGTTCCTGCTTGAGAGATCTTCCAATCCTTTAAGCTGATTCTCACTTCAAATATTTAAGCATCTGGTCCCTAACCAGAATTTCCGGCTCCTGTCAAAGTTCCTCACAGTTGGCTAGTTAGATTCTTATTCTGGATACAAACAAGATTTACCATTTCCCCTCAGAATTGGAACTAATATGTTTCTCTCCTGGAAGACTGCCTTTATCAAGTAACTCCTTTGCCTAAGTCCATGGAAACAAAAGAAAACATCTGTGAAAACATCTCCTCTGCTCCTTGTTTGCATGATTTGCTGGCAATGCTGACTCCAAAGAGCCTGTGTGCTGGGAGTGGGCAGGAGCAGGAAGGGACATCAAAGGGCCAGGAGGACTCCTGGTTTTGGGTAACTCCTCTTCATGAAATCTACCCCTTGCGTGTAAGATTAGAAGGGAGGCAGAGTTAAGCTAAAACCCACATCAACGTAGAGGTCGCCGTGGCAGAGAGTCTAGGGCAAAAGGAAAAATCCACAGGACAAGGGGATACAGCCTCACATGCACCATTCATCAAAAGTCTGTCCCCACAGCAGTCTTTATAATTGGGATTAGGTCTGTCTACCTTACTCCATTTTCCAACGTGCCACTTGGAACACGGCCTCAGATAACAGCGCCGGGCAGGAGCTGGCTTTCTAGCCAAGTCACAGTCGTTCTCATTTCCAGTGCTGCAGTACACAACCCTCCAAACTGCCCCGAGGCCACAGGTTGTAGAGCACTAGAAACAACAGGAATCCCGTCAGCCTCTTCCCTTTTCCAAAAGGAAGTCATGCTGCCTCTCCTTCTGGCCTCTCTGGAAAGCGCTAAAACACCAGCTGCAGCCCCTCTGGACCCCATTCCCACCTCCTTTTCCCCTGGCCTCCTGTGATTCACAGCTGGCCAGGAGAGAGGAGATTTTCCGGGCAGGTTTCAAAGCCAAGCCCCACAGTCAAGACAGGATACTATATTTCTGCAGCCCAACCTTTTCTGTCTTCTAACTTTCTGTCTTTTTTGATCCACAAAATGACCCATATCGTAAAAAGAATGTTGGCTAAGGCCAGAAGGGAGAAAAGGGGAGAAGCAAAATGACTGCCCAGAGATCTGCCCACCGTGATAATAACCTTGGCTTTTCTGAGAACTTACCTCACTCCAGTTTCCAGCTTCCCAGCTAGCATTGAGAGCAGCTATTACAGCAGCAGGAGAAGCTACAGAAGACACCATCTTCTCTTCCGGTTCCTGAAATTTGACCTCAGGCCCAGCACCTCCTTCACTGCTGGCAGTTGGCACAAGGGGAGGTGGACTTTCACTTCTGTCCCTGGAGAATTCCCGGTCCTCAGTGGAAGGTATAGGCTTGGTCTCCAAATCTGTCTCAATCTTATTAGATTGCTTTGAAGGAAGCAATGCAGAGGGAGAAAAGTTGGGAAAAGATGAGATCCGATCCAAAGAGTTTGATTCGGTTGCTATCTGTGGTGTCAGAGTGTCTGGATGGCGAAGCATTTGTGTCTTTCTGCTGGAGCCAGACAACTGGTATGCAGAAGTGGAGGAAGATGTCCCTGATGGAAGCTCAGTTGTGAGTGAGGGGGCCTTCTTGAGAAGGTCACGTCCTGAGGTGCTACTCATCTCTGCATCCAGAACAGAAACAGAAGCAGAGAGATGATCGGCAAGGTGATGGGGTGCCCCAGTTATTCTTGCAGTTATTGTGGCAAATGTATTTATTGGATTTTCTTTCACTGTATAAGCAGTATCCATATTACCTTCGTCATTGACAATGGCTCTGTCTCTATTGCTCTGCTTTCTGCTGGTTTCTTCCACCATTTTCCATAAACCATGATCACTGCTATCACTGAGTTCTGGAATCTTGGGGTCCTGCATCCTTTTGCCAGGATTTTCTGTGCTGTGATAGCTGTCTTCGACAGAAGACATTGTTGGAGTAAGTACATCCAAGGAAGGAGAGCTGATGGAGGAAACAGGTTTTGCGGTGCTATCTTTCAAAAAAGTATTTGTAAAATGAGGTTCTTGAGTAGCACCACCAAATACGTGGTTGTTGCTCCCCAAAGGAGGAGACTTCACTGTTGAAGTGGAAGGATGATCTTCTGAAAGTGATGGCTGGAAGCTTTCCCAATGAACTGAAGCAGAAGAGCTGGTGACAACGGTGGTAATGAAGGGATCCTGCAAAGTGCCAGTTGTGCTACTGTCCTGAACATTGTCATGCTCCTTCTCATATTCCTGCCCAACAGTCGGAGATGCGGAGCCTTGATTAGCCAAGTTGACTTCCAGGTCTGTGGTGGGAGGAAGATCAGGAAGCGTTTCTTGGGGATCCGCCTCCATCTTGTGAAAAATCTGGACCCCAAAGTTGGGCTTCAAGTCTTCCCTTTTACTGTTCTTTTCCTCATCCAGCTCATAAGCCAAATCCTCATGAAAATTGATAAAATTATAATCATAATAAAAGTCATCCACAAACACATTTCCCTTCTTATGGTTGTTGGGGAGGAGAACTTCCTCTGTAATAACATTTTCAGATTTGGGAGCTGAAGGGCTAAATTTGGGGGCATGATAATGGGGGATGAAATCAATTTCATTAAATAGTTCCTGGCTTGAAGAGCCACTTCCAGACCAGTCGGGAACACTGTTCTCCATCCTATTCCAGCAGGCTGAGGCCCAACAGTTGACCTCGGAGGCTGGTCTTTCTGCTGGATCACACTTGGCTCTGGTGTCGGTGGGGCAGAAAACGGGGCGCCTTTGAGTCCCTTTCCCACAGGTTACTGAGCACTAGAAAGGCAAACCAGAGGAATTCCAAAAGTGAATGGCTACTAGATGAAGGCCCTTGCCACAAGCAGGAAAGGCTAGAAAAAAACAAGCTAGACTCCACCCTCAACTTTCAGTTTTGGGTTTCAGAATTAACTTCGGTCTACAGAAGATCAAATTTGATTGTGGGTCAAGGGACAACTTAAAGAAATGTCTAGCTAAAGATAAAGAATTAAAACAGATTTGCTCTCTAGAAGAAAGCACACTGCTTTGCTGAGGGAAAACAGGGAGATTTGCAGAACTTTGGCTGGTCCCACAGTTCAAAACCAGAGATGATCAACATTTTGCCCAAGCAGAAATCACAGCCTGCCTTGGAAGGGGAGGCTCAAGGACAAAAAAACATAGAAAAGAGTGAAGGATTCTGTAAACTACCCCCAAAGAGCTATGAATTCCTGCCAGGCCTGTCCTTCTTCCTGACTTCTCAAGGTTCCTATAATTTTGCAATGTGACTCTCACCTTTGACCAGTTGCCCGTGACCCACAGTGCCAAGCAGAGGACTTCGCGGTTGCAAGCGGCTGTGGTCTCTGGCTTGGTGAGATGTTGGCACTTGTCGGGTAGTAGAGCCTGCTGCTCATCCAGGGCCACACTTTGAATACAGAGGACAGTCCTCTTCATTAGTCCAGAGTCACCACAAGTGGCTGAACATGCCTGCCACTCACCAGCCCACCACCTGTGGAAACACACAGAATGAAAAGTTAGGTCACCACAACATCCAGTCTGGACCCATACAGGACCTCTTGCTACATCCTGGGCTGTTCCACTTTAGACTGAACTTGTGCCTGAACTTATCATCAGAAGTCTAGGTGGTGGCATGGTCTTTTGCTGTCTGGGACACTAGTCTTCTTTGGGAGACTATGGCGGGCTTCTTCATGAAGATGGCCTCTGGAGCCACAGTGAAGTGGTGCCATAGAGGCCCAGCCTCAGGTTTTGACTGAGCCCCAAGTTTGCAGAATTGGCAGAGCAGCATTCTTCTCCCAGACATTTATTTTCAATGGTGGAGCATCCTACCGTTGAATAGTTTTAGGTAAGCCCAAGAGCTGACCTGGCTGGACATGGTTCCTTGTTGCAATTCCTTTGCTTGTCATCAGGCCGGCTAAGAGCATCGCAGTACTTCTCCTCCACAAACCCAGCGGCTTTCTCAAGGCAACGCACCATCTGTCTCTGGACCCCTGAGGGTGGGAGGAGAAAGTGCTTAGATAGAAGGAGAGAGGGAGGCACTTCATTTGGGCACATGCCAAGGGGCAAGGATACATTATCTGGGGATAGAACAAAATCCTTTTGTGTTATGCTGTGGTTCTCACCTGTGAGCAAAACTCACGGAGAGAAATTTGAGTTCCCCCATGCAACTTAAACTTGCAACTTAATTTTCATTTCAAGTTGAACCCGAACCTTGTGTTCAGTCACAACTTGGAATCTCTCTGCTGTGAGTTCGATCCTAGGTAGCGGCAGATATTTCTCTCTCTGGGCACAATGAGAAAATATCTGATGTAAACTCCGTATTGGTGACAGGAAGGGCATCCGGTCAGTAAACACTCAGCTCCATTCAGTTGCCCAGACTCCATCCCGATGCAATGAGATATATAATGAGATGTCAAGAGAGAAGATGGCATCACTAAGTGGCCATCAATGACCAAGAGCTGGTTGAAAAACTCTCCAGTGAGAGCAGGCCAGGGTCCCTTGGTCAGACGGAGGGAACTGTTAATTAAAGTAACACAAGGTTCTCCTTTAATCCCCCTGCTGGTCCACATATTTATAAATGACTCTCATTAGGAGTTAGGAAATACGATCATTAGATTTTTGAGATGAGACAAAGGCAGGGGAGATATCTTTGGAACACCTGTGGTCCAGCATCATCACCACTAACCAAACTGGGTCTTTCAGTCCAGCTTATAAACAGATTTACTACAAAATAAATTCATTACATTCAAGTTGGACTTAAGTCTTCCACAAAACACACAAGGAACAAATCTGTGAATAAATGTCAGTTCAGGCCCCAAGGCCAGTAGTGAACCTTAGATTTCTGAAGTGCACTTCTCCAGAGCAGGTATGTCAAACTTGATTTCATTGAGGGCCACATCAGGGTTGTGTTTGACCTTGGGGGGCGGAGGCGTGGTCAGAGGGGCGTGGCCAGCTCGACATCACTTGTGTCGGGGGGCACCTGTGGTGGCCAAGTGCTAAGGCAGGACTTCCCTCAGGCCTTCCCTCACTCATTATAATCTTCTTTCCTTCCTTCCCTTCCCTTCTTTTTTCTTCCCTCTTCATTCTCCTTTCTTCTTCCTTCCCCTCTTTCCTTATTTTTACTTCCTTGCTCTCTTCCTCTCTTCTTTTTCCTTGTCTTTCCTCTTTCCCTTTCTCCTTTCCTGTCCCTTCTTGCACGCTCATTTCCAGGGCAGCCCGCGGGTCAGATCTAAGCAACGAATACCCCTGACTCCATCCCTGCTCCAGAGGAATCAGCTGCTGGCCACCAACAAGCAGGGCTGTGCTGAAGAAGCCCATTCCCAATCCAGACCCTGGCCAAGCCCTGCCAGGCCTCTGTCCTTCTTCCTGACATCTCAAGGTTCCTATAATTTTGCAATGTGACTCTAACCTTTGACCAGTTGCCCGTAACCCACAGTGCCAAGCAGGAGACTGCCCTGGTTGCTGTCGCTGAGCACAGCTTGCTGAGCTGCTGCTGCTTCACTGACTGGGAAGATTTATCCTGGAGCACCAGCTCTGCTGCCCACTGCCATCTAATTCTGGACAAATGCATCTGACAAATGCCTTTCCTTCCACAAATGCTTCGCAAGGCAGCCAAAACACACACACTTCCCTAGAGAGGGAGAACACACGTTGGCCCAATGAACAGGAAATGTTTCTGGGGGGTCATGATGCTGGAGAATCCCCAGTAGGGAGGCAAGTAGCCAAATTCTGATGTATTTTTGGAAGCTCTTACTGCTGGGCAGGAAATTTTAAAAAAATCTGCTTGGCTGGCAAACATCTCCTTTCAGCTCAGCTAATGAAGAAGCTGTAGGTAAGTGTTCATTAACCTCCATCGGCCTGGATCAAAAATATGCATCAATTTCCTTTCTAGAAGGTGTAAACAACTATTGCTAGTCCTGAGAAGCTACAAATGCTTTGAGTCATTTCTCTCAGCCATTGTGGCACCATTGCCGGCTTTGAGGACCAAGACTTCATATGAATCGCTGCAGCCTCTGCTAGCTCTACCTCAGGGGCCAAAAGCTGCCCCTCAATGGGGAAGGGGGGAGACACAGGGTCTTCACTGTGTCCATGGATAGAACGTTTCCACCCCCTTTAAAGGCTTTGCATGTCTGGTGACACTCAGCGTGCGCTCTGCACCTGAGCCCAGAACTCAGCTTTATGGGACACGGTAGAGAGCCCAGGGCCTCCCCCCCTTCTCCGATCCTGGAGGACGTCAGTGAGTAACGCCATGGAGGAACAAGGTGGCACCGCTGGGAGTGAATCACTTATTCAGCTTCCCTCCAAAAGACACCATCCACAGGATGAGCCCAGGAGAGCTGGCACTTTGGCAGAGTGCCTGACTGAGTGGTGGGTTCAGATGAGCCACGTGGCCCAGCTAAACGACATGCTTCAAAGAACAGGCCTCTAACAGCCCATGAGAACTCCAGTAGGGCCACAGGTCAATTCCAGTTCCATGCTGCTGGAGAGCAACCTTCTCAAATCATCAGAAGTTAGTGGTCCTACAAGCCATCGCAAAATGCTGTGGAGATTCTCAGTCATCCAGGTCATGGTTGTCCCACAGGTGCTTTTTCGAAAGGCAACTGGACGTCCTTGGTTTTTCCTTGAAGACGTTTTGCTTCTCATCCAAGAAGCTTCTTGAATGAAAAGCAAAATGTCTTCAAGGACACACCAAGAAAGTCCAGCTGCCTTTCAAATAAGCACCTTTGAGAGGAGTCATTTCAAAGGACAGCAATGACATCTTCACGGCACCACTGAGAAGCAATGAAGAATGACCACTGTAAGCAAAAGGGGTCTTTGGATAAAAAGCATCCCCCTAAAAACGAAAGAGAGAAACCCACATCTGGCAAGCAGAACTAGCTGCCAAGTCCCAGAAGGTACCCGGGTTTCAGGTCTTTCCCCAAACCTTTGTTGGTTGCAGTTCTGGCTTATGGGGCCCATGGAACTCTGGATCAGGGGTCTCCAACCTTGCCAACTCTAAGCCTGGTGGACTTCAACTCCCAGAATTCCTAGCAAAGCTGGCTGGGGAATTCTGGGAGCTGAAGTCCGCCAGGCTTAAAGTTGGCAAGGTTGGAGACCTCTGCTGTGGATGAAGCTTTCCAATAGACGTGAGAAGCTTGTCTCAGCATTTCTCAGCTGCAGGTATAGGAACTTTCAGTGCCACTTGGCCCCACAGTCTGGTCTCCCTGTGGTCAGCCAATTGCCAAAAAAGCCACAATCTGCCACCAGATAGCTGCCAGAGGCAGTCACTGTCCCCTCAAGGCTAAAAGCACTGACCCCCCCGCCCCCATCCCACCAGGACTTGCAGGACTTGGATCCAACCCTTTTGTAAAGCCTGCTGACCAGGTGGGCAGCACCACAGGTAGTGAATTCCAATGTTGAATTTAAAAGTTGTGTAAAAAAAAAAAACCTTTGTCCTGATTCTTTCAGGATTCAATTTGATTGGTTCCAGTATTTTGGGAAGGGGAAAGCAGCTTCTCCTTGCCTATCTATCTATGTTATGCATAATTATATAGACTTTAATCATTTCCCCTTTCAGCTGCCTTTTTTCTAGATTAGACAGCTTTTCTTAAACCTTTCCAGCCCCTGGATCACCTTATTTGCCCTCCTCTGAACCTTCTTTAGCTCCACTATATTCTTTTTGAGTTGTGTGACCAAAACTGCACAGTGTTCCAGATGGAGTCGCACCATCAATTTGTATCAGGGCATTATGACACTCGTCTTCAGTACCGTTTCTTATTAGCCCCAACATGTTGCTTTTTTTCACAGCAGATACACACCCTGCCAACACCTCAATTGAACTCTACCACCAGTCCAAGGCCTCTTTCTCTATCAGTCACTGGTCAGATCCCACTCGGAGCAAGCAGCTTTTTCCCAAGGAAGCATCTGCACAAAGCCTTCTGACCAGCTGTTTGAGGTCAGCTAACTCCACGGCCTGCTTCTCCCATCCACCTTCTGGCCCTCTGAAGGCCACAGCGGCCTGACCTTGCAGACAGGAGCTTCTGAATCAGAAAGCCAGAGTTGTTTGCCAACACAAGCTGTTTGCCTCTTACTGTCACAGCCTCCTACGCAACATTGAAACAGGGCGATGGATTGGCAGGCTCCAAGGAATGAAGAAGCAATGTGTGCTCTACACCAAGCCCCCATTTCTGGACCCCAACCAACTGAACTGAGGCTCAAGTTTCCTATGAGCATATACACAACAGCCAAGGGGTGCCAAGAACGAGCATGTGCATTTCTCTCCTGTTTGAATGCAGAGCAGAAACCTTCCTTCCTTTCTCAGTTTGCCCCATGATCTCCCCTGGCAGACAATGAAGGCACACAATGCAATAAAAGCCCAAGGAACGGCTGGACCCAATCATGAACCGATGGCGCCTGGCAGGCAATCACCCTCATGTTGCCAAACATTTCCTCATCATCGCAGCTGCCTTCATCGCCACCCTTCCTCCCCCCATCAGCAGAAGAAATGAGAAGAAGAACCGCACGTCAGACGGGGCTCACCCCATCAGGCAGCAGCAGAAGCCAACTGGGCCGGCAAGAGCTAAAAGGATGCAAGCAGATGCCGCCTGCCCTGGGCAGGTTCTCTGAGCCCCTCTGCCATGCACTCTGTTTTTCTAGACTTAAAGCTTCCTGCACTGCCTCATAAGATTTGACCAGGCTGGTGCCTCAAAAGCAGACCCTAAAATGTAAGAAGCTCCCGTTCCTATCCTGACCCTGACTGTTCTTTTAGAAAAGCATTTGCAGTGGGGGATGCTGGCTCCCCTGGGACCCTTCGACCCCCCCTCCGGTTTTCTGGACTGCCCCATGCAAAAATCAGTCCAATTGGATTTGCAGCTGGACAGTTGCTGCTTCTGGTAAGGCCGCCGAGAAAGCAGCTTGCTGCCCAGCAGGCAAGTCCTCACCTGTCCCACAGGTAGCTGTGCATTTTGTCCAGGGTCCGTAGTGCCAGAAGAACTCAGGAGGAGCAACTGAACTCTGATTCCTGGACTCCTGCTGGATGGTGTACTGATAGCGGACACCCGGGTTCTTCTCTTGAAACAGGAGCTGCGGGGAAGCAGAAACACACGCTGAGCTACTAAGGCAACCAGAGTGTTGGGGAAACACGACTGTGAAAACGCCCCTCTTGCATCTCCCGAGGTGAAATGGGGCAACCACCCACTTATGGGGAGCCTGGGATTCTGTCACTGAGGGCAAATCACTACACAGACAGTCCTGGCCTGAACGACAATGATGGAGACTGGAATTTCCATTGGTAAGTGGTGCTGTTATAAAGCTCCATGTGACGTGACTGCACCGCTTGGCAATGGCAATCCGGCAGTCCCTCTGCTGTCATTAAGCAAGGATCACAGGTTGTTAAGCAAGGACCTCACTTGACCAGGATTTGGGACTTTCTTTTGGCTTCCAAAAAAAGAGTCAGTGGGGAAGCCCATGGGAAGTCCCAGACAAAAGCCTATTTGGGGCAGCCTGTGAGCAGGCCGGCAAAGAGGCGAGTGCTACAGAGTGGGGCCCGGCGTGCCCATCCGGCACAAGCGCAACAGGGAAGGGATGCCCAAGTACAGATGGGAGGTGAGGGCCATGGAATGTGGGAAGGTACATAGATGCAACCCTGCGCATGTTCAGCCAGGTGAGGGAGGGGTGTTGTGGTTTGGAGGCGTTGCAGTGTGAGCACAACCATCCGTCACGCACTGCAGTGTGGGCACAGGGGAGGTGCTGTGGGCAGGCAAATGCTATGAAGAAAAAGCAACAGAAGCAGGAATGATTTGTCATCTTCCCACTGACTTCGCAGGCCAGCAGGGAAGGATGCAAACGGCAGTCACCTGGCCGTGAGATGCTGCAACCGTCATAAGTGCGAGGCAGTTGCCAAGCACCCAAATCACCGAAATGACCACAACTTCCAGGACAAGCCATTTGTACTACTTGTTCAGGGCTGTTGCAACTTTGGATGGTCACTGAGTGAATGGTTGATAACTGAGGATTAACTGTAAAGCACCTTCCCTCACTGCCCAAGGTCTGTGGAAGTCAGGAGGTTTTACAACAGATCGACCTCTTCGCCCTCCAACCGTGCGAATCAGAATCAGAATAGAGCTGGAAGGGAGCTTGGAGGTCTTCTAGTCCAGCCCCCTGCTCGAGCAGGAGATCCTATACCCATGATGGCGAACCTATGGCATGTGTGCCTGAGGTGGCACGTGGAGCCATGTTGCCTGGCACGCGCAGCGGTGCCCATTCCTCTTCCAAGTTTCTGGCATGCATGCGCACGCGATGATCAGCTGGCCTTTGTGTGTGTGGCAGTGCCGGAAACTGGAAGAGCTGGTCGTCCGTTTTCCAGGGTGAGCATGCACGCCAGCCAGCTGATTGGTGTGTGCGTATGCGTGGCAGTAACCGGAAGACTTGCTATCCAGTTCATGCGAAGTGCTCCCTTTTCGGCACTTGGTGCCAGAAAGGTTCACCATCACTGACCTATACCATTTCAGACAAGTGACTGTCCACTCTCTTCTCAATCCTCCCCAGCCCTGCTCTTCTTTTTGTGGCCTTTGTTTTCACTGCAAGAAAAAAATGGCCACGGGAATTTGGGAACAGATCTACAAGGAGACCACAGGTAGTCCTCAACTTACAACCACAATTGAGCCTAAAGGTTTTCTGTGGTTTTGGCCCATTTTACAACCTTTCGTGTCACAGTTATTAAGTGAATCACTTCAGCTGTTAAGTTAGCAACAGAGTCATTAAGTGAATCCGGCTTCCCTATTGCTCGTCAGAAGGTCACAAAAGGGGATCACATGACCCAGGCATGCATCATAGATATGAATCAGTTGCCAGATGTCTGAATTTTGATCACATGACCATGAGGTTGCTGCAAGGGTCGTAAGTGCAAAAACTGGTCATAGGTTTACTGCCAACTTTGGTCACTAAACAAATGATTGTAAGTTGAGGACTACTGCAGAACTAACATTCTAGAGCAGGGGTGCCAAACTCAAGGCCGCATCCATTTTCAGCTGCAATGGCCTCCTGCAACCCTCTGCCAGCGAAAACGGAGCTCAGGAGGGCCCTCCCAAGCTCCGTTTTCACTGGCAGAGGCACCACGGGCCGGTCCTTCACTGTCTCCAAGGCAGCCCCACGGGCCAGATTTAAGCACCCCATGGGCCGGACCGCTCAGGCCACCACAGGCGCCCCCGACAGGACTGACGTTGAGCTGGCCATGCCCCACCCCCTGGCCACGCCCCCTCCAAGGTCAAACACAACCCTGATGTGGCCTTCAATGAAATTTGACGCCCCTGTTCTAGAGAGAACTACATAATATATACAGTCTGTAGATATATAGATATATATATATTATGGCTTTATTACATACATACATACATACCAGTGGTGGGTTTCAATTTTTTTTACTACCGGTTCTGTAGACATGGTGTGGCTTGGTGGGCATGGCTTGGTAGGCGTGGCATGGGAAGGATACTGTAAAATCTCCATTCCCTCCCCACTCCAGGGGAAGGTTACAGCAAAATCCCCATTTCCTCCCAATCAGCTGGGACTTGGGAGGCAGAGAATAGATGGGGGTGGGACCAGTCAGAATTTTTACTACCAGTTCTCCAGAACTGGTCAGAACATGCTGAAACCCACCTCTGATACATACATACACGCTTACGTGGTGTAATGGTTACATTAAGGCATCAGGCTAGAAACAGGCACCTGAGAGTTCTACTTCTGCTTTGGGCGCAGCCAGCTGGCCTTGAGCCAGTCACTCTCTCTCAGCCCTAAAAACGAGGCAATAGCAAACCATGCCTGAAAAACCTTGTCAAGAAAACTGCCAGGGGCTGGTCGAAGGAGTCCCTGAGAATCCATACTGAAGGAAAAAAGACAGAATCTGGCAGGGCTCTTACATCCCGTGACTCAAGGAGGAGCCTGCCTGTACCTCATCTTTTTTCCCTGGCCTAAGGATCTTTCCGCGATCTGACAGATGGCCAGTCTGGAGAAAAGAAGGGGTGACAATAGCAGTGCTCCAGTATTTGAGGGGCTGCCACAAAGAAGAGGAGGTCAACGTGTTTTCCAAAGCACCTGAAGGCAGGACCAGAAGCAACGGATGGAAAGTAATCAAGGAGAAGCAACCTGGAATCAAGGAGAAACTTCCCAACAGTGAGCACAATTAACCAGCTTGCCTCCAGAAGTTGTGGGTGCTTCATCACTGGAAGCTTTTAAGAAGAGACTGGACAACCACTTGTCTGGAATGGTAGAGGATATCTCCTGCTTGAGCAGGGGGTTGGACTAGAAGACCTCCAAGATCCCTTCCAGCTTTATTCTGATTGATTTCTCCCGTGAGGTGTAGCAACTGAGCCACACACCTACCCAGCCCAGCTCACAAAACAGGTGTGGAACGACAGTGACTTTAGAGAGGGGGGAAACGGGAAGGCTAGAAGGAGGAAGGCTCCCATTCATGGGAAGCCACTTCCTTTCCAGCTCCGAAGGAATATTTGGGTCTACTCTTCAAGTTTGTCCACCCCACTGAACAGACTCCACAAGAAGACCATCTCTAGTAACAGAGTCTTGCAAGCCGGATTGTGTTTTTCCTCCCTTTCTTATTTACCCCCATTGAGTCAGGAAGGAATTAAGTTGAGCCTCTTCTTGAGGCCTGGTCTCCTTTCCAGGCCTCAAGAAATGCTTCCTGTAGTTCGTATAATTATGTCCCTCAAGGCCATCCCCACAGCTCTCTACAAAATGTACAATAGGCTTCCCAGAAAAACTGGACATGACCTGAATTAATGCACCTTCAAATTTCCTGAGCGGGACGTGATCCTTTGACCTGTGAGATATTTTTCACAAGATCAACGTAGAAAGAGAAGGAGAATCAGAATGGAAGATCTGACTCTCTTCCTGAGGGGGAGGAAAGGGGAAGCAAGTCTCATTTGTTCCAAGGCTTTTCACAGTCAGTCAAATCCACACCGCACACAGTGCGGAAGCCGGGAAGGACGTCTTCTAGCAGGGTTAAGCTCTTGCTGATGCCCGGGCCGAGAGTCTCGGAGGATTGGCGCTCCACCTTAGGGCTCCTCTCCGAGGCATTTCAGAGTCCTGGGCACCAGCAGGACTAACTAAGTGGGTGGAAGAAAGCTGACCAGCACCAAGGATCTCTTAAATCACTTCCTTTGTTCTGCATCTCACAAGTGGCTATTCAGCAGAGGAACAGGGGCCAGGAGAGGAACTTGGCTCCTTGGCTGGAAGGCTCTGTCCAAGCAGACTCCTCCCAGTGAGATTTAAAAGGTCCCCAATTCATTAAGTCCAGGCCTTCCTTCTCTCCAAGCGGAGAACGTTGATTGATTTTAAAATCAACCCTCAGGTAGGTTATTTGGTCAATGAGGTTTATCATCATCAGGGTCTCAGAATGGTCCCCACGTTAACATTGGCCACTGGCTTCCCCATCTGATTCCAGGATTCAGTGCCTATGCAAGAGGGAACCTCCAGCTCTCCTATCAATGTTAGGAATATTAGTTACTTATCAAATTTACATACCACCACAACTATAGAAAAGCTCTTGGTGCCTCACAATAGCGAAGACATAATAGTACAAAAATTATGGTATATTTTTAAACCTCCCAGAAGATAATGCCCAACATTCAATCTCCAACCCCCCACCCCCCACCCCCCCGGAAAAGCCCAGTTTTCATTTATTTTCAGAAGATGAATAGGAATGAAGAGCTGAGGTCTAGTTGCAGGCAGAGCTGTGGCTTGCCAGAGCCTGGGAGGGGTCCTCATCTTCCCACGGCCGAACTGGATGGCTCAGACTGGGCTGAAGCCTCTCAGACCCTCCACACGGCATGAGGGGGTAAGAACATTTAGAGCAGGGGGGTCAAACTTGATTTCATTGAGGGCCGCATCAGGGTTGTGTTTGATCTCGGGGAGGAGGGGGGTTGAGGTTGGGTGTGGCAAGGGTGGGTGTGGCCAGCTTAACATTGTTCATGTCGGTGCCTGTGGTGGCCCCGAACTCCGTTTTCACTGGCAGAGGGTTGCAGGAGGCCATCACAGCCGCAAACGGAGCTCGGGAGCCCGTTTTTGCTGGCAGAGGCACCGCAGGCCGGTCATTCACTATTTCCAGGGTGCCCCTGCGGGCCAGATCTAAGCACCCCGCGGGCCAGATGCGGGCCCAGACCTTGAGTTTGACACCCCTGATTTAGAGCAAGCAGAAGAAACCATCTTGAACAGTTTCTCATCTCTCAGCATGAAGAGCCAGTTTGGCTTTACCCCCGTAGCTTGTGTACCTCAGCAAAGAGCCCAAGCTCAGGAACAGGAGCTGAGAAGACCTACAAACCTCACAGGGTCCTGCGCTGTACGTTGCAAAATGGAAGGTTTCCTGTCTGATCTGTGGTGACAACCAGTTTCGCTGCCCAAGGAGGACCGAACGGTGAGAAGGCAGCAACAGAGGGTCAGCGTAGGAGGGCAGGGGCCTGTCTGGGCTCAGCTCACCAAAGATTGTGCTGCCAAGAACAACTTCTTTTATTATTACAAAAACCCCTTTGGTATAGGAATATTTGGAGGAATCCTAAACACTTGTCTTTAAGGGTTTGCACCTCAAAACTGCTGTGTTCGGGGGATACATAGGTAGTCACAAGCAGCCACGCAAGGCCGTGTGAAATCGGCCCAGGGCCGTGAGATAGGAAGTAACTATACAGATGCTCAGCTGCATCTCTGCAAGCTACAAAACATGGGAAAGCAGCAGCACCGGGTGACTAGAGAAGTGGTCACCAACCTTTCGGACCTCAGGGACCCACTAAATTCATAATTTTAAATCCCACGGACCACTAATATGATCTATCTAATGACCGGTTGGGTGGGCGTGGCTAGGTGGTCATGTGACTGGGTGGGCATGGCCAACTCAATGTCACTCACGTTGCGGGGCACCTCACCCCTCCCCTCCCAGCCTCTCCTTGCTTGCCTGCCCAGGCTCCTTAGGGCCCCAACGGGAAGCAGTAGTTGGAGCTAAGCAGCCACCCCGAGAAAGAGTTGGCAAAACAGCTCAGTTCAAGTTGGATCTGACCGAGAAGGAGGCTCAGCAGAAGCACCTCACTAGGACTACGAGCATAGGCTTTCCAAGCAGAGGGAAGACCTGCGGGAGTGCAAGGCCAGGTACCGGCGCCTGGAGGCTCAGCGGGCTGAGATGGTCAGCCAGTTCCAGGCCATGAGGCAGTCCCACTGGAACAAGGCCCTCCGGCTCTTTGCCACCAGCGGCACTTCCCTCCAGCCTTCGCCCAAAGCCCCGCACCAGGAGGCTGAAGCAGACCCCAAGTCAGAATTTCTTCCCCCCTCCGACCCACACAAAAAGACCCCAAAGGAGGAGACTCTCTGCTGCAACACAAATGTTCATTCCATAGTTTGAGGATCCCTGATTTAGTGCAATATTAAAAATGCAAATAATTTTTCTGCAGACCACCAAAATTTTCCCACGGACCACCAGTTGTTGACCGCTGGACTAGAGGGTTTCATCCAGAAACAGACCCGGGACCACTTTAACACTACTCCCACTTGCATTTTTCTGGGAAGCAGCTTGGCTTTCCCGATCTCAGAGGACCAATGATGGGGAGGGCAGTCCTGCTCCACTTCTGCCTCTCACAGACCCCTGGAAATCAGGCAACCTGAGCAGGGAAAGGCTCCTGCTGTCCAGCCAAAGAGACCAGGTCTGCTTTCAACTGCCCCTCAACCCTGCAGACCCCTGAACAGCACAACCCCTCCCCAGTGCCTGGGCTGCAATAGGCTCCGTTTTGTGCTCTCACACCCACCCAAATAGTGAGCCTTTGCTCCTGAGGCATTTGTGACTGTCATTCATGTTCTCTGTACCTAGACTTCATTCCTTCACCAAAAATGCAGCCCCCATCCAGCTCCCAGTTAATGTCTCAAGACAGCCACTGCATGGTGAAAAGCAGAGGTCGGCATCCAAACAGGAGAGGACAGTCTGTTCCCCCATCCCACCGGACTCTGATCTTGAGTCCAGAACATAAAATCTGAGAAGGAATCTAATGTCACTGGCTCCGAAGCCCATCTCTGCCTATGGAAAACCCCAGGCTGACTTCAAGCTTTCCATACAAGGCTGGGAAGCAACAATGCCGCTACTGCTGTTGTCCAAGAGTCCCCGGGGCAAAATGAACCGATGGCTCCAACACTTGGCAGCCCCTCTATGGGGCAAACAGCCTTGCCCAAGAAGTGACCTAAACACAGAGTTTAGCACAAGAGCCCAGCCACAAATCCCCCTTTGCCTACCTGAATCCAAATCGGTTCTTCTGTGGGCCCTGGAGAAGTCAGGTTTTCCCAATTTCCCATTCTCTTGTAGGTGAAGGTGGTCCCAGCCACTTTGTAGTCACCATTCCACTGGATGGTCCAGCCACCATTCAGGAAATATTTCTTGGGGTCTTCACTTCTCAAAGCCAGGAAGTTCTCTGCTTCGGCCATCTCCTCGATCTGGATCTCACGTGCTCCAGCCGGGATCAGGCCAACATCAACATAACCTGTTGGGATGTTGAATGCTTGTCACCAGCAGGCAACAACGCAAAGTCCTCGTTCCCAGCAAGTGGAATGAGCCCACTCTTTCTGGCGGCTACACAGGGAGCCTCCTGAATGTCTCCCAAGAGCTTCTGTCTAGTCCAAAGGGAAATTGCTCTCAAGGCGGCCAAACAACCCCTGGAAAAAGATGCAGATGTGCTTTCACCAGAACTTGCAAGAGGTCAGGAAATCCTTCAAAGGAAGACATGTAAGCATACATTTCATGGGAAGCCCCGCCACTTCTATGAGATCCACTTCCTGCTCCAATCCTTTGGGATCACTGCATTTCAAACGTCTCTCCCCCACATCCTCATTTGTTCTAAATCCTTTGTGTCACAGCACAGCTCAAATATTAAGAAACCTAGAATGTCTCAATTTTACAGAGAAACAGAGAATGATAAGAATTCACAAGCCGTCTCCCGCCCGCACCAGCCTTCCCGAAATGACTCACCCAGCCCCTCGGTCTCCTCAAAGGTCTTCTTCACTGTCCGACAGGTTGATCCATCCCCCTGGCACACACCACACCGGTCCTCCACAGCGTAGGAGTCAATTTCATAGTCGCAACCAATGTTCTGAAAGAGATGGGAGGGCCATGGGCACCCTCCTGAGCCACCTCTGGGAGAGACCTGGCTTGCCATCCTGGATGGCCCCCGAGAAACACGAGCTCCCTTGGCGGCAGCTCTTTCCAAGGCGGGAAGGAATGTCCGCCACCCCTCCTCATGCCCTTGAAAGCAACAGCCGTGCTCCCCATGCAGTAGTGAATCTACGCATGGGAGCACCCCCAAAGCCAAAGGTCCTCTCCAAGGACATTCACTCTCACCTTGCTAATGATTAACAGGGACTTTTTGTTACCTGCACAGACAAAATGCAAAAGCCCTCCATGCTTAGTCTTGCCTGAGGGTCATCAAAATGGGATCCCAAAGGATTCCATTTCAGCCCATCCAGCAACCCCAGGCTGCCTTATTTGCACCTCCGGGCTACTGCATTATGGAAACCAAACCCAGAGGACTCAGGGTATCACGGAACGTGGGCCACTGGAGTAACCGGGGCAGTCCTTCTTGAGCTAAGCAAAAGTAAGCAGGTTGTGCCAACAGAACCACCGCCTTTCCTTGGAGTCCACCATGGAAGCCCATGTCACCATCCACCCTCAAGATATGGAATTTTAGACATGCCAGTGGGGTGGGGGGGGAGACAATGCCCCCACATGCCTACCTTACAGATCCCGTTAATGCACCTGTCCCGCCTGTTGTTCTCTTCGTAGCACGGGGTCCCATCAATGGTAGCATCACGAAACTTTTCGGCAAAGTACTCATTGTTGGGTCGACAGTTCAGTTCGCAAGGGTTGCCTGTGGAGGCCAGAGGAGAGAGCCTGATGGCCCAGGACCTCTCGCCCAAGCCCGCCAGCATGGCTTGCTGCAGTACAGAAGCCTCAATGAGAAAAAGACTCCGCGATTCCCAGAAGTGACTCAGAAGCAGTCAAGGGTACTGTACCAGGTGGCCTTCACAAGGCCACCTGGTGCCCACAGGCACCAGCACAACTCTGGGTGGTAGATATGGATTTTGGTGCCCACATAGAATCACAGGGCTGGAAGAGGCCTAGGGTGTCTCCTAGCCCAACCCCCTGCCCGAGGAAGGGGACCATCCCAGACAGATGACTGTCCAATCTTTTCTTGAGAACCTCCAGTTATGGAGCACTGAGAAGATGAATGGGGTTCCTGATCCAGCTCTGGGAGCCACAGAGCACTCGGGAGCGAGAGCTGAACTTGGGATGTTACTTAATCTTCTGGAAAGGGGAGCTGTGTGACATTGTGCCTGCCATAAGAGCCATCTGGCCAACAGGTAAGTCCCATAGGGCACCACTTGGTAAATGCTCCCTTCCGGTGGTTACCCCAATTTACAGGCCTGTATTTCACTCTGGACAGAGGCTCGAGAGAGGCTTACTGGTATTGGGGACTGGGCTCCACTTGTAAAGCTTCCCTTTGTAGGGCCAGTGGTCAAAACGGCTGCACTGGATCTGTCGAAAAGAGGGCTCGTCTGCCGGACACGGCTGTGCATTGCAGACCCTGAAGCGTTTCCGTTCTCCCAGGCAGTATTTCCCGCCATACTTGGGGCTGAGGATTGGAAAGAAAAAGCAACTCATCTGCTTGAGGAAGAAACCATCCTCACCAGTCTGCCCAGTTAAGCAAGCTGGTGCTGATTCCCTGAAAAGGCTGAAGGCCAGATGGGAGACTGAAGGGAGAGTCCTATGCAGAGGCCAGCAATAACCCTGCAAGTCAATCTTTGACCTCCTCAACTCTTTGGGGGGCACCTGGTAGTGGTTCTTGGCATTTTCTGGGGCCAATAGATTCCTATCACATCCACAAGATGAAGAATAATTTTGGTTGGAACTCTCCTCTGCGCTCACAAGGCTGTGTTAAACCAAGAGCAGGGAGAAGAGCTGGCAGGAGAGGCTGTGTCTGATGCTACAAAAAGGTCCTATCCTGCAACATTCAGTAGGAAATGTTCACCTGCTCTTGTAATCCACCAGTCATTAAGAGAAACCGTTTCAATTGCACTTCCAGGGATCTCTCTCTCTCCCACCTAGAGACACGGCGGTGACGGGCCTGACATGGGCAGCAGCAGCCGCTGCCTGAAACTCCCTGGCCTGGTTGTCTCTCCAGTGCGGCTGATACAAACCTTCTTGACCCTGGACAAGCCTTCTGGAGCAGGGCAGGTTATGCACTCCTGAAGCTAAATTCTTCCCGGGGGTGGGGTGGGGGGTCTGAGCCAAACAGGCTTCCTGGCAGGAACTGAACCAGCCTCCCTAGCCAGTGACAGGAGCCCCTCCCCTTGAAGACAGGAGAGAGGAAACTGCTCTGATGATGGATGTGGGAAGGGGAGAGGGAGAGGGCAAGAGAGACTAGGAATGGCCTGCAAGTTCTGCAGAGCTCTGCAAACTCTTGACTCCTCCTCACCAATTCTGGGTTCTGCCCACTGGAAAGAAAAGAAGAATCATACAGTTGCAAGGGACCTCATGTCCAACCCTCTGCCCAAGGCAGGAATCTCTTCTCATCATCCCAAACTAATGGCTGGCCAATCTTTTCTTGGAATTCTCCAATCCCTCTGCCCTGGGACATCTCCTCCTGTGCTGCAAGACGCCTCTCCTGTCTGCCCTGTCCATTCTCTTCTTCAGGCTCAACAGACCAAGTTCCTTTAATCATTCTTCACAGGGTGAGCCTCCAAGCCCCTCACCCTCTACCTTCTTCCAAATTCCTCAGCATTCTTTTTATATTGTAACAACCAGAACTGGACACAGGATTCAGGACTGGTCTGACCTGAACTCTCTCTTCCAGATCTTGGCCCTAAGACCTCTGCCGACAGCTGCACTGGCTCTTTTGAAATGGAAGCAGGAATGGGGAAGCATGCAAATCACACAATGTTGGTTGGGAAACAGGACAACTGCCTAGTAAAAGCCTTGGACCAAGCACCCCATGTTGAAATATGTACTTTGGATGCCAGGAAGAACCAGCCTCTGCTCCTATGAGCTCTTGGAACCCAGTGCCACATGATTGCTGGGCGTGTTCAACTTGCTGAAGGATGCATTTGGGGCTCATGACCTGGTCCTCACTCAAAGCAAAGAGAGATGTGCCCATCAGAGGCCAAGGGGTCGAAGCAGAAGGCAGCTGGACAGGGCAGCTAGACTCCCTTTGTGACCAGCTTCTTCGGCAGGTGACCAGTCACTTACGCAGGACTGTTGCATGGCCGCTCTGCGTTCTGCACTCCAGCCCCACAAGTCCGGGAACAGGCCGTCCAGGAGCTCCAGGATGCCCAGCCTCCATGGACAGGCTCTGGGCGGTACCCAACACTTATACACTCTCCGTTGAAGCACCACTGAAACAAACAGAGGCCCGTCAGTGACAAAGAGGTCTGGGGGGCTCCCTGAAGGGCCGGCTGTCTTTTCAGCCCACTGCTAGCTGATGTCTCATTCCCTCCATCAAAGTCTACCTGCTAAAAGGAGCTTGGTGGCTCATGTGGCTAGAGCGCTGGGTTGACAATCTGCAAGCCCACGTTCAAGACCCGGGTGCTGCTGTGCAGCCAAGTGAGGTCCCGTCATTTGCCCCGGTTCCTGCCAACCCAGGAAAGCATGCAAACGGAGTAGATAAATAGGTACCACTTTGGTGGGCTCATTAATGGGGATATGAAAGGAGCCCCCAATTGGACGTCCCCTGGGCAACAATGATGTCACCGGTTAATCCTTTCAACCGGAAGTGTCTCAGTGCTTCCGACATGAATATGACGATGACAAAAGACTAGCAGCTTAGGACCTTAAATGGCTATGGAGGAATCATCCCTTTGCTTTCATGGTCCTCTTTGGTCCTGACTCTCGGTTGCTAATGGCCATTTGGGTCTTGCAGAGGTCTGAGCCGAGCACATGCAGAGACTGCGTGAAACTGGGCCAAGAACTATAGGAGAGCTGAGCTCAGAAACAGGCTGAAAACCAGAAGAGACACTGACCGGAAGCGTTCCAGCGTAGGACTGGAATACTACTGTGCCTCTGACCAGCTGAGGTTTCCAGAGCATCTTCCCCGGCGGCTAAAAAGAGGGCACTTTGCAGGACACCAAATGCCTCCATTCTGCTAAGCTCCCTATCCAGACAGTCCCTCTTGGCCGGAGCTGAAGCCAGCAAAGCAGGCGCTGCCTCCAGACAAGGCGGTGCAGGGTCCAAGATAAAGATGGGGCTGCAGAGAACAGCAGAAATGCCCAAGGTTGCCGCCTCCTGGAACTGGCCACCTAGCAGGAGCAGAACCACTTGCCAGCTTGAGTCAGGCAGCCCTCCAGAAGGGGGCATCAGCCAGGACACTAATGCTGACAGGAGAGCCACGGGATGGCACTCTGCCACCCTGCTCCATCACACTCTCTCTCTCTCTTCCAGCAACTCCCAAACAGACAAGCGGCCTGTCCTGAAAAGAACTCAAGGGAACTAGTTGCATCCAAGAATGGCTGGAGTGATCATAGCCATTTGCAGCTGCCTTTTAAAAGATGCTCCTCCCTTGTTGGACATCAAACACAATTGCCCATCAGACACTTTCTCCCCACTCCCAGTTGATGCTCAACAATTAAGGGAAGGGCACAAATTGTGCAATCGGAGATGCCCTTAAGCTTTTAAGAGAAGCTTCTGAGCAAAGTTCTGTTTTGCTGCAGGGTTTGTGTTGGACTGCGAATGTCAGAGTCTCAGTAGGACTCTGCCATGGCATGCTTTAGCCAAAATGGCATTTGGGGGGCAGGTTCGGGGCTGAGGTTCTCTGGCCCAGAGACGGGCCCCAGGAAATACCTTGTTCTCGTCACACTTGGTGCCGTCAACAGCTGCGTCCAGCTTGGAATGACACGTGTTCCCCACAGAGCACCAGAGGGTGTTGCAGACGCTCTGCGGGAAGGAATGAAATGCTCTGAATCCATGGTCAGGGCAGGGAGGCTGAGCAGTTGCACGGAGGGAGAGCAAGTGGCACCAGGGCACATTCCTCTTCCCATTGGCAGAGGACAGGAGAAGGAGGTGGCATCTCCGGCCAGAAGGATGAATCGGGCTGCCCTCTCTAAAGAAAATGTTGCTATATTCCGGACAGGCCCAGACCTTGGGGGAGGGAAGCTCCTGTCCCCTGCTGCTGTCTGGAATACTGACAGTTTTTACATGTGCAATTTAATTCAAGAAATGTTTTCCATTCGTTTTTGTAAGACAACAGCAGGTGTAGAAATCCATACATCATACATTCTCTGACCCAGGGTTCTCAGCCTAAGGTTTGTCCACAAAATCTTAAGGGGATCAAGCTTGGGAAACTCTGCTCTAATCAGATCCCAAGTCATTGGTTGACACCACACCCACCCACACCCACACCGGGTGTTCCTGTAACGCTTCTGCCACAGATGGGCCCTCTTCCTCAGAGGCACTTTCTCCCCAGGGCATCGTGACTCGCTCCGTGGCCTGTCCCCGCTTACATCCATGTCATCGCAGTAGGTGGAGTAGGCGCCATACTGGAGTCGGCACTGGTGGCTGACATCATAGAGGACTCCCGGTGGAACCGACGGGAAGTCAATCACATCCTTGGCTGGGGGATCATCCAGACAAAGCCCCCAGCCCCGGCTGCAAAGAGACACATCAGGTAAGCAGGAGGAAAGAATCCAGAACAAAGCATCTAGGATGGCTCTCGACTCAGGGCCCAAGGAGGGGGAAGGGGAAAGAGAGACCTTGAGCCTGAGGAAAGCCCCTCCCTGGTTGCACAGCCTTCTGCTGCAGCCTCAGCCCACACAGACCAAGAGGGCTTTCTTAATCAGAATAGAGCTGGAAGGGACCTTGGAGGTCCTGTAGAGCTCAAGCAGGAGACCCCAGACCATTCCAAACAAGTCTCTCTCCAGTCTCTTCTTAAAAGCCTCCAGTGATGGAGCACCCACAACTTCTGGAGGCAACTTCTGTTCCACTGCTTAATTGTTCTCCCTGTTAGGAAGTTTCTCCTTAATTCCAGGTTGCTTCTCTCTTTGATTAGTTTCCATCCATTGTTTCTTGTCCTGTCCTCTGGTGCTTTGGAGAATAGGCTGACCCCCTCTTCTTTGGGGCAGCCTCTCAAATACTGGAATCCAGCTATCATGTCACCCCTAGTCCTTCTTTTCTCTACACTGGCCATACCCAAATCCTGCAACCATTCCTCATATGTTTTATTCTCCAGGCCTTTAGTAGTAGTAGTAGTGGAGGAGGAGACTCCCCATTCCACTGCCTCCTGAGAGAGTAAAAGGGCTGCTGCAGAAGGCGAGGGGATTGGGATGGCTGACTTACTCAAGGAAGCGTGTGATGTATTCCCTGCTGCAGAGAGACCAGGTGAGGGGTGAAGTGTCGTACAGGAGCTGCGGAGACATGATGAAAGGCCTTTTCCCAACTGGCTCACAGTCATTGCCGCTGCCGTCGTGCTGAATCCCAAAACTGCAAAGGCAGAGCCCCCCAAAGGAAGTGAGAGAGACACACGTGCAAAGGAGCATCAAAGCAGCACCCCAAAGTTCTCGGTGTGTGTGTGTGTGTGTCAAAGGAAGGACCGGGAAGCAGGTCGGGGGAATGTCTTGTGGCTTCTAGACACATAACAGGGGAGCAAGAGAACAACACTCCCCCCCCCATTAAACATCCTACGAAGCAGACCTCTTGAGTGGACTGAACAAGAGTGCCGGGAAGGGAGAGGTTTTCCAATCTGCATCACTGGAGATGGTGGCTATCAGTGGAGACAAGACTCCAGCTGGCCAAGGCCCGTGTCAGTGAGGCATATATCATTTTGGGTGTGGCTGAAAAGGGTAAGGAGCAAGCCTGGGGGCAGGAAATGGGGTGGCAATTGTATCAATGGGGGTTACTGGGATGGGGTGGGGGGGAAAGCGTCACCACCCAGAAAGGATCACCAGAACTACCCTTAGAACCAAAAACTTTGCCAAGGCCTTTCGTGGGATGGCTAGGGGATTCCGGGAGACCGACACATCTTAAAGTTGCTGAGGTTGAGAAACACTGGTCTACACCACCCTTGAAGGGGGACCAGCACAGGTCAGAGTTGCAGGGCCAGAAAACAGGCAAAGCAATGGCCTTTGAAAAATCACAGCTGCTTTTCTCAGAGGAAGCTCCAATTTTCCATTTTTATAACTTTACTGACATTTTTATGGATTTTAAACAAATGACAATCAATCTTTTCTATAGGCAGTTCTTGCTTATCAACTCCCTCATTCAGCAACTGTTCAGTTATGACGGTGCTGTTCCATGATCACCATGATAGTTAGTACACCTTGTCCTATGATAGATCTGGTTTTCTTTTTTTCCCCTTGCAGAGCAGAGATTATAGAATTACAGATTACAAAAGAGCAAGTAAGCACACAATAAAAAATACACTGGGCTGCTTGTGTAACACCCTAGAGTCTGCCAGTGCCAGCACATTGCTTTAGATTTGTTTTCCACATTGCTTATTCTCTTGTAATCCCTTCCTCTCCAATCTCTCTGCTCTCCTGGGAGGGGAGGGGAGAAAAGAACTAAGCAATTTCTGTAGGCAATCTTTTCTGTTTATGACCCATTCTTTCTTTCACTCAGTGGAAAAATTGGAGGAAGGGACGACAAAAGAGTAAAGACGTGCAATGAGGAGTACACATTGAATGTAATGTGCAGGCACTAGTAGCCACAAGCATATTATACAAACAGCCTGGGAATACACCAGACTGTTTGCACAGTGCATTAGTGGCTGCAGGCACCAGGGCATTCCTTTCAATGTATAATCCCCATTGTGTATTTGCTTTACTCTCTTGTAATCCTTTTCTCTCCGATGAATATAAATACATACATTAATTCACTTCTTGCTGATTATTCCAATGCCCTGGTAAGCATTCCAAAGGGTTAGGAAGTGCTTAGGAGACAAACAAAAGCTGAACATTTGAAGCTGATTAGTCTTATCAATTTCAAGCTGGAAAGAGTCGTGGTCACATGATTTCCCATTAGTAACCACTTTGTTTAGTGATGGAGTTGCCAGTCTCAATTGAGGATGCTAAAAAGGACTACCTGTACTTTTACATGCTATGCAAGCATGTGTCTTAAGAGAGCTTTAAAAGAAAGCAGATTATTTAGGGCTGTCTACTACGATTCCAAAAGGGATTGTTTTGTCAGTTTTACAACTGTACACTTGTGTCTCTCCTCCCCCCACCCCTTTTGGTGAAGGTATGTTTTCAATGTTTTCTGTCAAGTCCTTGTCAGCCAAGCACAACCAAAATGAAGATTTCTCCCAGAATTTCCTTGACGTGACTCATAAAAAAGGAATGGACAGCTTTCACTCCAGAACCCCAAACCTCTCCGCTTACTTAAGGGGGGGTTTCCATTGAAGGACCCTGTGCACAATGAGGAGGAAACCATCTCCCTGGGGTGGAGACATGAAAATCTCTCCAGCTCTGAACATGCTAGGACACCCCCTTTCCAGGGATCAACGTCTGCAAACCTCTACTCAGTAATCTCTCTTAATCTCGGACAGGCCGAGACGCCCAGCTGCAGCCTTACCTGTGTCCCAGTTCGTGGGCCACGGTGAACGCCAGTGGAAGTCCCGTGTCCTCATTCACGTTGCAGCTCCGGTGTGGCTGGCACATGCCAGAGACGTGGGCCAGGCCCAACGTCTCACACGGACGGTTCATGGCAGTGCAGAGATCCTTCCTTTCCGAGTCAGGGAGAAGCACACAAACACACAGAACAAAAGAGAGGATCACTGTACTGGGCAAGACCCAGCTGGGTTGAAGGAAAATAAATTGACAATTGGAGAACTATAGGAAAAAACAAGGGCCCAGCTCAAAAACAGAAACCAACCAACATGCTCAGGCATTTCAGGTCCAGTGGCAGGACATCAGTGCCGTGGGCATCTCAAAACACTGTAAGGCTCCTTTGCAATGTGGTGTCGGAGCATGGTCTCCATCAAGAATGTTCTTTCTCAAAGAAGTTCCTCACTTTCAGTGAAATGGACAGATGTTACAGACAGCACTGAAGTCACAGGGATACCTGGTGAGCAAGATGGCGACATCATGATGTAGGGGGTGAGCATCCCCCTTGGGGTTGAGGGCTTTCTGCCACTTGCAAAAACTTCTCAAGGTGTTGTCGGCATGGTGGCTGATTTTCAGATCCTCCTACAGAAAGAGAATTAGAACCCTCAATTAACAAACAGACATTGCACTGGAACGACAAACCATTGAAAACCATGAAAAGCAATTAAAAGCTTTACCAATAAACAAAAACAGGGTATATAATAATAATAACTATTATTATTATTCATATTTCCCCATTCCTCCAAAGCTGAAATTGTTGAACTCCTATAAAGATTTTACCAATCTCAGAAACTCTAAATAAACATAAACACCCTTGCCCTAAAAAAAAAAGAAGGCATCAAGACAGCAAAGCCAAAAAGAATTCATGTGCAAAAGGGATTTTAGTGGCAGCTTTCAAGCAAAGGACTTTTTGTAGCCAGCACAACAAGAAACCCAAGAAGGCAGTGAAATCGCTGCAGGAAGAAACAAGAGGACGCACAGACTATGGACCATCGCAGAGGGACCTGAAACAGAGCTGGTGGAAGCAGCAGAATCAACACCCGCAGCTTTCTTCTTCTGGCTCCTGAACCTACAGAGAAGAGCAGAAGCAGCTCTACATAATGTCTTCTTCTTACCTCCTCATCTTCCAGAAAGATAAGACGCACAATAGAAATGTGGACCGGATTCCCAATGCTGGCATCATGGAATAAACCAGCCACCTGCATAATGGAAGAAGTGGAGTCGCTCAGTGAGTTCTGCACATTGAGAAGGGAAGTTCTCTCCTGTGCCACAAATGCTTCCCAAATGCTTCAGTCAACCAAATTAGCCCAAACTTCTTCTCAGAAATGGAGCCCTTCTCCTGGCTGAGAGGTGCCCTTTGTCTGTTCTACAACCAGCAACCTTTCACAATGCTCACCATGTTCATGACTGTCAGGACATACTTCTCAACATGCTCGCTGCCATGGTACTCCACCATCTTGGTGTCAGCCACAACCAGGGTCTCCACCCACTTCTCCTTACTGACAGAGCGTGGCTTGATTCGACGTTTCCTCTGCTGCTTTTCCTCCCAATGTTCTCTCCACCTCTCTGAGCCCTTGGCATTTTCTTGAAATTGGGGAAGACAGGAGATGATGATGACATCCCAGTATCATCATCATCATCTAACAATCCCATAATCCCTTGCGACGCGGGGTGGAGTTTGGGCAACTGAATGGAGCGAGCAGAGCGTTTAATGGCCGGATGCCCTTCCTGTCGCCAATGCAGAGTTTTGTTTGGCAGATATATTCTCATTGTGCCCAGAGAGAGAAATATCTGCCTCTACCTAGGATCAAACTCACAGCCTCCTGATTGTGAGGCGAGAGCTCCACCTCTAGGCCACCACACCATTCTACATGATGACATCCCAATATGTCTGGCTCCATATCCTCACTTTTTAGGCCAACAGCCGTCTTCCCTGAGGATCTTCCAGGGGGAATTGAGCTTTCCAGCCACTGCACTTTAGAACTGGACCCAGGCTCTACCCACCTGTTCCTGCCCCCACCATCCACTCTCTGTTATGCCGGTTATCAGCCCAGGTCCAATTCTGAGCTCTGATTGGTTCCTGTTCTGCTCCTGCCTCATAAGCCACTACCATCTCAGTTTCCAGATCCATCATGGGCCACTTTTCATTTCCTTTGGAGCCAAGCAGCCACCTCTGAGCTAAGACCCCAAGGAAAGAGAGGGGGTGGCCATCGGTATCTTCCTCCCCTTTTGAAGCCCATCCAGCTTGATGGCACCGCAGCTTTGGACGAGGGGCTGCTTGCCACAGTTGGCAAAAACTCTCCCAGCTTGAAAGCTGTTGGTCCCTTTTCTGCCTCTCTTGCAAATGCTGCCAGATGCCCATCGCCAACTTCCCTCCTGAGAAAAATGGGTCCCCAAATCAACCCACTTGCCCCACCTGAGGCTACCCAGGGACAAGGCAGAAGAAGGGGGACATGTGGCTCCTATCCTCTGCTTACCCAACTTGGCTGCTGAAGGCCCTCCCCTCCCCTCCCCTCCCCTCCCCTCATCCCACCGCAGTAACCCTGGGAATCCCTAAAGGATGTTATTTCTTTTGGTGCCACCACTAAACCCTTTACTGGTCTAGAAATCCTTGTTTGCATCCAAAGATTTTGCTGCTTAGCCTTTTGGGCACTCAGGCATTCCCCGCCCCCAGGAGTCTCAGGCCCTCTGAGCAACCCCTCCCTCCAAACATAAAACTCAGAGGAGGTGCCCACATTCCCTTGCTTTGACTGGCAGTTTCACCACCCAATCATCACAAATACCAGATAACTAAGGGCAACTGAAGACTGTCTCCTCCTCCCCTTCCGCCCACCACTGGGGAAGAGGCCAAGGCGAAGGGCTGCTTGAACATGGCCCTTTGGGGGACCAAATGTGGCCGGCTGCAGGGCTCCCTCCTTTTGTCTGCCCCCATTTTCTGAAGCAGGAGGGAAATCCTTCTGCTGACCTGCATTTTTCCCAAGAAGCCTAATCCTGTTTCAGCAACCTTTGACACAACGAAGAGAACTGCAGGCGCAACCATTTCCCTCGCCCAGTGATTAGTTGGATGTGTGGGATAAATGAGGGCATTGTCTTATTATGAGCTGCCTTATGCAGCTGGAAGACGAAATGCTCCCACCGTGTTCCGATTGCTACCAATCAGACGGAGGAAAGAGGCTTGTTTCTTCTGGAGGACAGGAAATGAGTGGCTAAGGAGATGCAACAGGGGCTGTCTGAAGGCCCCCAGGGTGGACCTTTGCTCTGTAAACAGAGCCAGGGAGGGGAGGGGCCGAGGAGAAAAGAGGCGGGAGGGCCATCCAAATGGTTTCTGGAGGAAACTAGTTTATAAAAGGAAAAGTTTACCACTGCTTCAATTTATGTAAAAATATTTTCCACGACAATCATCAGGGGGAATCTGGGAGCGCCATTTTTCTCTAGCACCTTTTATTAAAAGGCATAAACTCTGGTGAGGTCCATCCTTTAATAAAAGGGATTAGTCAGAACCCTTCCGATTCTGTGTGAGCTGTGTGAGCTCTGGTCTTCCTGTGGCAGTTCCCTTAACAACCACTGGAAACGAGATTTACTTTAAGTGGTTTCTTCAGATTTTTCTACAACTGTAATTGGAATCTTCTCTTTGCACTGGGAACTCCTGAGCCGTCCCTGGAAGCTTTTATGAAGCTTCCAGACAGCCACTTGTCTGAAGTGGCTAAGGGTCTGTGGCTTGAGCCGAGGGTTGGACCAGAAGACCTCCAAGGTCCCTTCCAAGGTCCTGTATTATACATTCTGTATTCCTAACTGAGCCCCATCATCCTGAAGGGCCTGCTACAAACTCTCCCCACTGCCCTCCTGGCCATTTTTGGCTTGAGCTGCAGAAGAGACAGATTGGGCATCCACTTCCTACATAAGGTCTGACTGGTATCTGTAGAGATTCTCCGTCATCCATGATTGTCCCAAAGGTGCTTTTTCAGGAGGCAGCTGGACTTCCTTGTTTTTTCTTCTGAAGACGTTTCGCTTCTCATTCTTGGATGAGAAGGGAAATATCTTCAAAAGAAAAAACAAGGAAGTCCAGCTGCCTCCTGAAAAAGCACCTTTGGGTCTGACTGGTGGTTGGTTAAGCCAGGTTGGGGCATTGCACCAATTCTTTGCATGCCCAGGTCTCTTGGAAGACCATTAGAACCGCTCTGAAGTCACATTTTGCAGGCTTTCCAAAGAGCAGCAGAACTGCAGTGAAATATGATTGGAGCTGTCTGCACAGAAAGGTCCATTTGCCCTGGAAAAGACACCAGCTGGTTGGCATCACACGGAGCACATTACTCATTTCCTACCATTTCACTGGGCCAGGGGTTAGCAGTCCCCATGCTGGGGGATTGTCATTTTATGTCCCCATGGGACACTTCTGGCTGTGGCTCACCATGGCTGCTTGCCTCAATGCTGCTGTTCCTAAATTTGCAGCACAGACTGCAGGAGCCAGTGAGGCTGCCGAGGCTCTGGCCTCTTCCCTTCTATCTTGAAAGACAGAAGACCTGCAGATCTGTGGGTGAATGAGCTGCACTGAGGCATCCACAAGGTGGAGGTGGAAGAGGAAGGCAGGCCGCTCCCTTTCTCTACTCTGCAGCCCTCTTCCATCCCACAGAATGTCAGCCAGGCTATTTCTTTCCACCAGGCCACCAGGCCGGTGCTCCAAAATAGCTGGGCGATTGGGACCACCATGGAGCACTCTTGCGCCAGAGACCTTTCCCCTGGATGACTGGCAAAGCAGCTAAACTCTGTCCCAAGCACCCGCCTACCACGGCCAAAGCCCCCACTCCACCCCCAGGCAGGCAGGAGGTCTCCTGAATGGCTAGAGGTGCTGGAGGGAAGGGGAATTTCACCAAGGGCAGCACAGCTGAACAGACCAGCTGCTGTAAGCCTCCCTGTTTCTTGGCAAAGGAAAGGTCAGCAAGGGCAGGAGAATTGTGCCTTGGCAGGGCCACACGGAAGAGCCAGAGACCACCCCAGAGAGAACCATTTCCCCCAGAGAGAGGATTTGACAGGGATTCCAAGTGACAAGAAGCCAGTCAGGAGCCACAGGACTCCCAAACCAGGAAACATTACCTTGCACCCCACACATCCTGACAGAAGCTGGCTGCTTCCTGGCTCCTTTTGTGCTCAGGACCGAAATAAACTCTTCGGCTTCAGGCTCCCAAATGTGCCGTCGAGATATCCTGTGTGGTTGGGCTGCGCCCTCCCTCGGGTTGCTGGGAGCTAGCGGCTCAATGAAGAAATCTTGGCCAGCCAGATGAAAGACGCCTTTCTGGAGAGGAAATGTCATTGGTCAGTCTGCAGAAAGTGACCGGCCACTTCAGCACAAGTGATTGCAATGAGCAAGACAACGGAAGAAACATCTCCTTTCTCCTAGGGATGGACAGACGGACAGATGGATGGATGCACGGACATGGACACACAGTTGGAAAGCTAAGAAAAACTAAGCAGTGGGAAAACTTTGCCTTTGAAATTGCTGGGCAAATCCATTCCGCCTCCACAACCAGAGATTGGGACAAGCTCAGGATCTCAGCCCTAAATCAGGAATGCTCAAGCTTGGTTCCACAAGAACGTGATGGGGTTGCCTGAGAGGTGAAGGGCAAAAAAGCAAAAACACTCCACTCAAATGCAGCCCTTTTTTATCACTAGAGCTTTCCCTCCCCATCAGGGATTCTGGTTTTTGAATGAATGAATGAATGAATGAATGAGCGAGCCTGAAAAGATTTGAAAATGCTGCTTTAGACCCAGAGGCCAAAAGGCACCCAACCTTTCTGACTCTATGGACTAGCAGTGGGGGTGGAGTGGGGGCCTGCTTCAGAGCCTACTCCGTGTCTGGGGCAGCCTTGCTAATCCTGAGGAAAGACTGGCTTCAAAACGGAACTGAACCAGCCCCCCCCCCAAGCCCTGAAGCCCCTTGCTGCCACCCCATCCAGAGCACTATGCAACTCTCCTCTGCCCTCTCGCTCCCTGGTCTCCACAGGGGTAGGGAGGATGGGGGAGCAAAGGAGGCCTTCTGTGGGAGGGGATTCACCAGGATGTCTCCTACGGAGTTGACCTCAGCAATATATTCCTAAGCACAATCTTCCCCAAAGAAACATCTGTTTATAAAAAAACCAAACTGTGAGATGCAGTTGTGCTGACTTCACAGAACAATACTTGCCGTACCAGATGTTGAACAAAGAAGGACTTCAGCCAGTGGGCGCAGCAGAACCAAGTGGGCCTGCCCCCCCCAGCCCCCCCAGGCCACTCACCAGCCCATCGCACGTGCTGAGGGCCGCCAGCCCGCTTCCTTTGTCCCGGTTCTGGACCGAGCCGATCATGTGGCAGGGGTTCCGCCTGGAGGCTCGGATCGTGGCCCGAGAGACGCCTCCGTGCCGTTTCTCCGTAACGAAGCCGGGCGCCAGGAGGTGGGGGTTGAGGCTCAGGTTGAACCGCAGCTGCTGCCCTCCGAGAAAGAGGCTGTAGAAGGTCCCGGGACGAGTCCGGGCGGCCACGGCCCTCTTGGACAGCAGGCGGTGGGACAGGTTGTAGGACAGGAAGGAGCCTCGCGCGTCCACCCGCACCGGGAACACCACCTCGGGGGCCTCGGAGCCGGCCTCGGGCCCCTGAGGGGACTCCGCGCCTGGAGAAAGGCCTGCCCGGTGAGGGGGGAGGGCAGGGAAGCCGCCTCCGAGCCTGGGCTTCTGCAACCCACCCGGGGGCAGCCGCATTTCTTCCTGCCAGACCCAAAGCCATCCCGCTGAAACCAGGCACGGCTCCCCTCGGGGGCTGGGAGGCCAAGGCGGCCCTTCTGCCGCTCCAAGCGCCCACAACTTTGGGGGTCCTCCCGCCACCCCCGCCTGCCGCCTCCTCCCGGGGGGCGCCTTGGCCTCGAAGGGGCTGAGCCGGGGGAGGGGAGGGGCTCGCGCATCTCTTTGTCCGCCGCGGCCCCTCGCCCGCCGCCCGCCGCCCGGGAGCCGCCTCTCCGGACCCACCTGGGGACTCGGCGCGGCCCCCCCGGGCCAGGAGGGCGGCGGCGGCGGCGACCAGCACCAGCAGCGAGCGAGCCATGCCTGGCGGAGCCGGCGGGGCGGCCTCAAGGGGCGGGCGGAGGAGGCGGCGGCGACCTCCGCGCTGCGACGCCCCGCCGGGCAGGCTGAGTCCGGGCGGCGGGCGCGGCTCGCGCTGCCTCTTCCATGCCGGCTGCGGCTCCGCCCCCGCCTCCCCTCCGCCTCCCGCCCGGCCGCCGTTCAGCTGGGCGAGGGGCCAAAGGCGGCCGCCGGAGCCGCCCGGAAGGAGCCAGGGGAGCCGGCCGCTCCTCCCGCCCAGCGCCCTCGGCCGGCGGTGGCTCCGCGCTCCTGCGCTCCGGCTCCCCCGGCCGGCCCAGCCGCCCCTCCTTGGGCAGCGCGAAGAGTCCGTTGGGTGGCTGCCGGCCGATTCCCAGCGCCGGCTTGGCTTTTAGACTTGGGCCGGCTCAGGGCAGGGAGACGCTGGGCCACAAACCGCCCTGCAGGTTCCAAGCAGAGGCCGAGGGGCGGTTGCGGGGTTGATGTTTCCATGGGGGGAGAAAATCACATTAAGGCTCCGACCAGGCAAGTCCAACCGGTGAGCCACATGCGGACCTAGACAGCTAGTAACCTCACCTCACAAGATCATAAACGTTGAACATTGTGTGATTTATATACAGCAATGATTTAGATGTGGCCCAAGAGAATCCCCCTTTCCTCAATGCAGCCCAGGCAAGCCAAAAGGTTGGACATGCATGGCTTACAGCATGTGAGAATGCAGGCGTCCTGGTCGCGAAACTCATTTATGTGTTCCGCAAACTCAGCCAATTGTAGCACATTTATTAAACCATGGTTAGCTGAACCAGATTGTAATGTGGTATGTTGATTTGGTGTGCACAGTCTGCTGTGTGCCCCACAATGATATTAGCCTAATAACCCCCAGTTTACCTAATTCAGAGAGAGGCAATGCTGGCTTGTGCTCCTGGCTGTTTTCCTTTTCATCCTAATCGATTTCCCTCTAAACCCAGTTGGAGATTTGAACAGAACAGAAAAACAGAATTGGAAGGGATCTTGGAGGTTTTCTACTCCTGCCAGTGCTCAGGCAGGAAACCTGATAACATATTGCAGGAATGCAATTGTTAATACTGCAATACATCTGTGGAGATTCTCAGTCACTCAGGTCATGGCTGTCCCAAGGGTGCTTTTTCAAGAGGCGACTGAACTTTCTTGTTTTTCTTCGAAGTTGTTTTGCTTCTCATCCAAGAAGCTTCTTCAGCTCTCTAATACCGCAATAGTTTTTATTACTGTTATGCTTACCTACCTCTAGGTGAGTTAGGTGGCCAAGAAGTCTAATAAATAGATAAGTAATACACTAGACTACTCAAAAGTTGCATTGTGGTCTGCAGGACAGGCTGTGGGGAGGGGCAGTGGCAAGAAAGGAGTGGCAGGCAATGTAAGGCCTAACTAAAGAGATACACAAGCTTACTCAGCAATCACTCTTCCTGTGTTCAGGAGAGGTTTATTTCACATTCAGATTGTAAACATATAATTCTGCTGATTTGTTTTGTCTGGGCGGAGTGGGGCACTGACTCTCATGTTTTCCAGCTCTGCGGACAAAATAATAAATCCCTTCCAGCCTATGATTCTGTTTTCTAGAAACTGACTGGCAAGATGTCCATGAAGATTCTCAATCATTCAGGTTCTGGTTGTCCCAAAGGTGCTTTTTCAAGAGGCAACTGGACTTTCTTCTTTTTCTTTGAAGACGTTTCATAGATCTGTACATTGGGGAAACAAAACAATCGCTTCATAAATGCATGGCACAGCATAGGACAGTGTTGGCGAACCTTTTCAGCACCGAGTGCTAAAATGGGAGCATGCACGTGCCAGAAACCAGAAGAGCAGCTGCCCAGTGCGCATGCACGCACCAGGAAAATGATCTTCTGGTTTCTGATGCGTGCATGCGCACCAGCCAGTTGGTTTTCGCGTGTGCATGCGTACCAGAAACCAGAAGACCATGTGTGTGCCGGAAACCGGAAGATCATTTTTCCAGCATGTGCACCAGGCAGCTGCTCTTGTTTTCCTGTGCTCCCACACGTGAGGACCCTGCTGGCTGGCTTGCCGGAACCCAGAAGAGCAACAGGTGACGGCTCTGCGTGCCACTTCCAGCACACATGCCATAAGTTCATCATCACAGGCATTGGAGAACAAACCCATCAGGACCATTCAGCAGTCCATCTGCATTTAAAGGGCAAAGGCCACTCTTTTGAAGGCAGCCAAGTCCGTATTTTGGGCAGAGAGGACCCCTGGTTTGAAAGGGGTCAAAGAGGCCCTCTATGTCAGAATTGAACAGTCCTCTCTCAACAAAGGGGGAGATACGACATCATCTATCTTCAGCTTTCACCACAGTCCTTTCAGCAGTTCCAGGAAGACTCCAAAGCCATTTGCACTACTCAGGTGACCCTGAGGACACATAAAAGCCTCCAAGTGGCTTCAAAGACTCTCTAAGTCTAAAAGAATGCAAATGACCAGCTCTGTAAGAATAAATCCTTCCATTCCCTGCCATCCAATCAGAGCTGAAGAAGCTTCTTGGAGGAGAAGTGAAAGATCTTCAAAGAAAAACAGGAAAGTCCAGTTGCCCCTTGAAAAAGTACCTTTGTGACTGACAAGAGTGGCATGCGTGTAGAGGTGGTATGGGTGGGTGGACACATAAGATTGTCCTTTTTTTGCTTGATCTTGGCTGAGCCCTTCTGTTTGCACTGAGTACCACCCAGGACTTTTGCCAAACAGGCTGATAATCATCTAGGAGAGAGACTGTGTTACACACTGTGGGAACCCCCCCCTTTTTCCCTTCTTTGTGACTGGTATTGATTTAGCTGACCAGTGAGGTGCTGCTACTGAGGGCACAATTGCAAACAATGCTCACAACAAGCAATAAAGAGACACACACTGGATGCATTCAGAGCTTTCTAAAATGCTGCAAGTTGTTGAAATATACGCTGGCTACCAAATGCCCAACATTTGATCAGGTGACCATGGGAATGCTGCAATGGTCATAAGTGTGAAGACTTTCACACTTTTTTAGCACTTTTTTCCAGGGCTGTGGAGTCGGGAGATAAATGTTCCGACTCCGACTCCTCAGTTTTTTGTACTTCCGACTCCGACTCCGACTCCAGGTACCCAAAATTTCCTCCGACTCCGACTCCACAGCACTGCTTTTTTCAGTGCTATTGTCATTTCCAATGGTCGACAAACAAATGTCTAGTTCTACCTAGAAAGATAGAAATCTCTCTGCACTTGTGTCTTTGCTCTGTAGTGCAGGTGCAGAGGATGGAGCGGGAAACTGTCAGGTCTCGGCAGGGAAAATCCCCTTTCCCCGTCTGACTTCCATTCTCAGCTGTCAGGGATGGTCCAGCTCAGCTGAAAATGGGTTGCTAGAAATGGTCCCAATGAAGGAGGAGGAATCTGTGGCTGGCTCAGGGTGTGAGTAGAAGGGATCCTTCAAGCTGATCGTTGCCTTGAACACCAAAGGCTGAAGGATTCTCAATCCATTCTTCCATTGGAGGACTTGACGCCTCTTTCTATTTGAATGCATCAAATTCTCATTGCAGTCAGCACATATGATAACAAAGTTCCATTTTCCTTTCCAATTCCTTATCCTAGTCCTGAAAGAAAAAATTCTGATTTCCTTTGAATATGTATTTTAAGAATTTTCTGGATTGAAATATAAATCTAGTCCCCACATTTCTTTGCCTTGTCACAAGCCAGCCACATATGATAAAAATACCTTCTTTACAATGACATTTCCAACAGACATTTGAAACCTCATTATATATTTTTCACAATTTCTCAGGTGTTCAATACCAGCAGTACATCATTTGATACAAATTCATGATCAACTTTTTATAATTATTGTAATTCAATGTAAATTTCCAATTGATCATTTTCATAAATATTCTTGTCAAGTTTTATCCCTCATTTTTCTTCCAGAGCATCATTATGTTAAAATATAATTATAGGATCATATATCTAATAAATTACTACAGTACCAATAATTTATTATGTGTGTATAATATCAAAAAAGTACAGATGAAATCTTAATGGTAGATCTATCTTGTAGCTCCCACCCGTCTGTTCTTACATGGGATTGTTAAACAAATACTTTTCTATTGGATTATATTTATATACCTCTATTGAGAAATCATAATTTTTATTTATTTATAAAATAATTAAAATATATTAAAATATATTTACATTTTAAGCTGGAAATATTTCAAAAGTGACCTAAATAGTTTTGTCTAAAAGTTAGTATAAATCATGCATCAGAAAATCATGATTTTTCAATGCGATCTGCATGAAACAATGAATATATTGAAGAATGGATGAACAAGGACTAGGGTTAGGGTTAGGGATTGGGGTGAGGGTTAGAGGTAATAGTTAGGGTTGGGTTAGGGTTAAGGGGTTAAGTATTAAGGTGAAGAGTTAGGGTTAAGGGGTGAGCCAGGTATTACCTCTATACCTGTGTATTTGTTTTTTCTTGCCTAATCGTAAAACCTTATTTTCCTCACCACTGAATTGCATTTCGCTGGATAGGGCTGTGTTCAAGTCTGTCAAGATCCTGCTGAATCTTGAACCTATATATTATAAAATGTTGGCCCAGCTTGGTGTCATCTGCAAATTTGATTAGTTCCCCTTTCTATCTTCTCATTTGATTGTTTATGAAGAATCCTGGGCCTAAGGAAAAACCTTGAGGTATCCCACTGCATGCCTCCCTCCAGGTAGATGTAGTTCCATTGAGGACTGTGCGTGGGATGTGGTTAGTCAGCCAGTTGCGAATCCATCAGTTGGTGATACTGTCTATGCCCTGTTTCTACCTTATCAAGAAGTAGGCTGTGGTCTACTTTGCGAAATGCCTTATTGATTTCCAAGTATACTATGTATGCAGCATTTCACTGGTCCACTAATTTAGTCACTGTCAAAGAAGGCAATAAGGTTCGTCTGGCATGATCTGTTTTTGACCAACTTCTGCTGGCTTCTAGTAATTTTCTTATTCATTTCTCGGTTTTCTCAAATGTGTTATCTTCTCTTCTCCAAGGTATTGATGTCAGGCTGATTGGTTTTGTAGTTTCCTCGCTCCCCCCCTTTCTTGTAGAACCACATCAGCTTTTTTCCAATCCTCGTATTTCCCCAGCGCTCCAGGTTTGAATGATTTTGTTCAGTGGTTCAGAAATCATGTCTGCCAGCTTCTTCAGAATCTTCTGGTCCTGGCGATTTGAACTCATTTATAGTGGGTAGGTGTTGTCTTACCATTTTCCTGCCTATTTTGACTTGCAACCATATTCTGTGTCCTACAGTTTTGCTTTTATTAAGTTGGATCATTTTTTCCTTCTGCGTGAAGATAGATGTGAAGAATGAACTAAGCAGTTCTGCTCTCTCCCTGCCAGCCATCACTTCCTTGCCATCTTTTCCCGTTAGTGGACCAATCATTTCCTTCACTTTTTTCTTGTTTTTCTGAGAAAGATATGCTGGCTTGTACAGGGTTTGCTGTGTGATCTTCCTGCTTAACTATACTGAAAAATCCAGCAGTACCTGACCACAACTTGAAGTAGGTTGGTGCATCCAAACCCAAAATTATTTTCTGACACTTTTTTGACACTCTTACATTATGAAAACAACTGCAGTACAATTAGCAGACACATCAAAGGACAATGAGACATTAAAAACCTTTATTTTATAATTTTATAAAGCAACTTTACACGAAGGACAAAGTTGATTTCATATATCTGATAATTCCTACTGCAAAAAAAAAATTATCCTGCCATATAGAAAACTAGCCTGTGCACATTGTGCTTATACCACAAAGTCTGTACAATTTTACAAAGGATTCACTGCCCTTCAAAGGGCATCCTGTAAACAATTTATTGCATATTTGTGTAAATCACGTATGTAAAGGAAGTAAAAACAAAAGGAGCACACAAGAACTAGGAGGATGAAAAACCTGCTTGCCGTGAATCATTGGCACAGGAAATGGCCATGTGATGATGTTTGTGCTTGTGCCACTGTCTCCTTAAACAGTGCAAACTTGTCTGCACAGTGATGCAAAGTTGCAAGATCCGAGACCACAAAGGCATAATCCTTGTTCTTGAAATTATAACTTCTCCTCTGGCTTTTTTTACAATTTACTTTGTCTCCTGAACTTCCTTATCATACACCCTTTGTTGTATACGGTAATTAAGAGGCCTAATACAGACATGACATTTCTTAAGCAAGGAGAACAAGCTGCCTCCAGTGACTGCCACCATCCATAATTCACGAAAGCCACTGATGATAAGGTCAAATCCAAAGCAGAAAGATGTTTGGCTGCATCGTACAAGCATTACCAAAGTAGTTGTCGATTTTACAAAGATTGACAAGTGTAACAAATCAATAGTGTGCAAAGAGTGAAAATACCACATTCAGATGACAGCCTCATACAAGGTGAATCTGTCCCATCATACGTGGTGATTCCTGCTCATAGTCAGTGCAGCTTGTCAACAGCTGCCTCTGATCTTTTAAGGGAAGCCCTGTCATCTTCCAGCTGTTTCAACCTGATGAACATTCCTGGGGAATTTTAGGTTTCTCTTCGATAATCAAAGACTGTGAAGGAGCCACAACCGAACCTTCACACAAACAATAAGCCATGTTTGAATATTATCCCAATGGGCCTAGTCAAAGATCTACAAGCCTAGACACCCTAAGGATGCTTGCATGAGGAAGCACAGAATGAGCAAGGACAGTATTCTTACTGCATTAGCGTAATGACTACAAGAGTTAAGGCACTAACAAATCAACAACGGTACAATCCAAAAATCTGCACACACTGCTTCAAATCCAAGTGGCCATCAACTGCAAAAATAAGGGGAGTTAATATATTGCTTGGATATATACATAATCAGTTGTTGGGGAAACTTTCTATAATGTCCTTTTTTGGTATCACAGCAAGGGTGAGCATTTCCAGATTTTATCTATGTTCTGTCTACAGCTCTCCAGCTATTTAACCCAGCAGCAATCAATGCTCTGTGCAAGGAATAGGCTTGCTTTCTTCTGGACAGAACTAGATAAGGGTGGGAGGAGTGAAAAAGTAGTGAAGAGACTAGGATGACGGCTGCCAAACAGATGATAGGAGATGCTCTGCTGGAAAGTTTCTGGAACACAATTATTTGATCCTGTCAATCAGAAAATGTTACCATTTGTGCCCATCTTTATAAAAACATATTAAGTTAGTTCTGTATACATAAGACACTCACAGCTTCCCCTTTCTAGTCTATATATTCTTCCCCCCAAATTCTCGGCTCCAAGAACTACAGTACATGCAGGATTCCTGAGATCTGCACCTTCACACAGACAGTTTCTCTCTCTCTCTCTCTCTCTCTCTCTCTCTCTCTCTCTCTCTCATTCAGGGAATTGGAGCAAAATAGTGTCTGGAAGTTCTATTGGGAAGAATCTTTTGCCTCTAAATATTTTAACTGATTGGGACCTGGGGATTTACTTCTAAAAATGGTAACTATTTTTAACTCAGTGTGGAAGTTTGAAATGAGGCATGTTATCATGAGAAAAGATGAACACTGGGAAGGGTTCTGAAATCAAAAGATCACAACAGCTCTTTAACAGAGAGGGTTGATATTATATGTGAAAAGAAATGAAATATCAGAATGTGTTCGTAGCTTTAAAAATACTAAAATACACCTTTTATTGTTTCTGTGCATTTTGCAATATGGGAGGAAGGAATAGGAAGTTTGAGATGCTTTTAGGGCACCTGGTTTTGCTGCATGAGAACTGAAGCTTGTCAAGCTTTTAGACAGGATTGTGAATTTTGGTCAAGATTAGCTAAAATATCATCCAGTGACATTTCAACATCTATGAAAAAAGCTGACCTCCTGAGCCAATTCTTAGCATGACTTATAAATCATTTCTAGATTCATTTTCTATCAGCTACAGAGAAACAGCCAAACACAGAAAAGTTACTTATAAGCAAGGTACAGATTGAGAAGAATTTCATGTGTGAGAAGGGCATTTTGCGGGCGATGGCGTAACTCACAGAACTCACTTTCTTCCTGAGCTTCTAAGTGGTCACGCAAATGGAAGTCCCATCAGTCTGCTTAGAGAAGGTTATTCTACGATTCAGAATATCTACAGGGATGCATGTAAGTTTCACAGAACTGCTCTGGCAACACAATAACAATTTCCAGATATCCATGGAAATTTTTCACCGTGTCCTTAGGCAGAATTTTAGGAACAGAAATGTAAATAACAGTTGCCAAGTAGTCAGGTTTAAGAGACTGCTAGCAATGTTTAGAAAATCAGCCGGGCAGAAGAAAAATGTAGAACAAGTACCATAGTCATTATGAATATCTGATTCATATTATGTAATTTTAAAAGTATAGAAACATTCAACTCACTTCTTGATCAAGAGGCTGCAAAAAGAAAACAAGCAAACCAACCAACCAACCGTTTGTGATATTTCAGACATTCTAACAAAATCAGAGAAGTATTTTTCCAAATAATATACATTGTATTTCAATCAATACAAGCCTGAAAGGAAACAGTTCAAATTTCTCAAGAAAATAAACTGCATATACAGTACATACAAAAAAACCAAATAGTGTTACATGTAAAAGAGTAACGGGATCAAAATTTGGTGGAAGAATGCAGATCAAGGCAAGGGAAACACAGTCAAAATGGCTACAATATTTGTGCAATCAACTCAACCTGCTTGTAGTTGTGCTCGAAGAACAAAACATTCAAACGTACAGATGGATACCATCCCACCAGAAATGTCTGGGGCAAACCTCCCAAGAGGCAAATGAGAAGTGGACAAGCACCGGGCGCACCTTCTACAGCTCCCTCTGCTTTCAAGGAGCTTCACCAACATGCCTGGAGAAGTCTCATCCCCAAGAGATTTTAAAAAGACAACAAAAAAATCACTGTTGGGTTTATCCCTCAATACAGAACCCAAAACATTCCGATATTGTTTCAACAAAGGGAAAAAATTAATCAACGTACCAACCAATCTGGAGAATACAAGCAAACAGGAAATTCTGTTGTAAAGCTATTTTTTTTTTTAAAAAAAGCCTCACTTTTTTTCTTTTTAAGGAAAGGAAAATGGATTCTCATTTTTCTGCAAAATGTCAGGCAACAAAATTGGGAGTCTGTAATGAATTTCTCTTGAAAAGAAGAGGGGAAATCAGAAGTACACATTCTATTCTGCATTAAGTATCATCATGGATCACTGTGGAAAGTAAACAAGTTTTGATTCAGTCCAGTCATTGGATGCCTGCTCTAGTGCCATCTCTATTTATCCACTGGAATGCAACTGATTTATAAAGGGGTTTTAAGGACCACTTCTTTGAAAACAAAAATCATTTTTTTAAAAAAGCATACACACACACACACACACACACACACACACACCAGACACACAGTTCCCGAAGTTCCACTTTTCTACTTAAAGATGGCAACTCCTAAGCACTGCAGACCAAGGAATGTGGTTTTGGTTATCAGCTCAGCTTAATTGTGCTTTGCTCTGCCGCCTTTCAGGTAGCTCTTCCACCGCTTGACGAACTCTTTAAACACGGGGGCCTCATCTATGGTGCCCAGCAGCTGGAGCTGATTGATGTGGGTGGTGTGATAATCCCACCGGGCTAAATTGGGAGCTGTGCCCAGCATGAAGTGGCGAAGGTCGTAGATTGTTCCTGACCCTGTGTCATAGAAGGGGAGCATGGCCTTTAAGGAGTCCATGCCCTGGTCATAGAGCAGCTTTGCTTCTTTGCCCAGCTTCTCGCCAGCCGTTTCTTTTAAATCATACAGGCCAATCAGAGAGTACATGAATCCGTTTAAAACGAAGGAGCTGGGCGAGGTTGGGTACTCCTCGTACCAATCGTATTTGTTCATGAAGACAGCCCTCACGCCATGTTGCTCTGACAGGAGCTTGTAAGGGGCTGTTGCTCGCAGAGCTGAACTGAGGAAGGCATGGTCCTTTGTCAACAGGTAAGCCCTAATCAAGGTGGAAATCGCCTGTCCTTGTGCCATGGCAGAGTACCAACCTGGATCCAAAGACTTAAACCCTTCCCCTAGCTTCCGGGTTACCATGATTGGCCAGCCACCCTTTTCATCCTGGTTTCTCACCAGCCAATCACTGGCAGCGAAAAAGGCTGCCATGTGGGCAGTGGTTGAAATAGTGATGTTGTCTATGAAGCCCCTTCCCTTCACGGTCAGCCTCACCACTCTTTTGGGCATAATTTTGGTCTGTTTGACCACTTTTGTGTTAGAGAGTCCGACACCCTTTCTTAAATCAGTGACAAGATCTCGTGTGATTGTGCTCCAACTGGTCCTGGCCCCAATTCCATAGAAAATGTCTCTGTCCTTAAAAGCAATCAACTGAGAATTGGAGATGTAGTGCACTGTAAACAGCTGGTTCTTCTCGGTTGTCTCAAGAACCACTGAAACGCTCCCATTCGTTAATAATTTAAGGTCAAAGGAAATGACAAAGTCCTTTGTGTTCCCCAGCTGGAGAGAGGCTCCCTCGGAGTTTTCTGAAGGGAAACAAATGAAGAAATACAGAGATGGTCAGGAAGCAAAGTGTGAGGGTTTTTTCCTGTGTACTGAAGAACTGACCATAAGTTTCCTTAATTAGCTCATCAGCCAAGATGCATGCTTTAGCAAATTCCCAAGGAACTTCAATCAACAGGGTGAAATAAACACATCAGCTTGAATCCCTTCACTATTACACATTAAAAACATGAAAGTCAGGCCAAAGGTTTGTGCTTTATAAAGCTAATTCTGACAGCAATATCCTTATTGGTAAAAATCAATTAGAAATTTCCAACTCACAGCTCAAATGTGTGTCTCTGGCCTTTGATCATACCATCCCCTTTCCCAGCCTCATCAATGCTTGTTGCTCACAATTTTTAGGTTCCACCTGTTCCTTCCTCAATTTAACCCCCCAAAGCTCTTCTTTCCTGCCTGCTGCCCCCCTCCCCTCATAGCTCTATCTGATCAGGCAGTGCTCCCTCCCTTTACTCTGCCAACCTCAATATTATCCTGAGGGGACATTTCTGGACCAGAGATTCTATGACACTTGTTCATCCCAGGTGTTACGGTGAATGCTGCCCAGGCCACAATGAAATCAAACTCCCTGTGACTTCCTCAACATGGTATTAGTTTGGAGCCAGTGACGTACAATGCTAAATTGGGAACATTGAAACTGGAAGATTTTGGCAGTCCCAAGTGTGTGTTTTTGTGCGCACACATCAATCTCAGGAGAGTTCAATGATTTTGGAACAGGGACGTCCAGGTGCATCATCAAAAACATTCCTCTTGCCTTTTGGGCCTCCAGAATGAGAGCCATGAACCAGGAATGCCGAATTTTACACGAAGGAAAGGCAACCTGCTGTCCACTTGACTCACCAGGAACAACAAACTGCTTGACATTTGTGAATCGGGATTTGTCCAGCAACGTCGTGACCGAACAGCCTTTGGGAACCATCCATTTGCCTGGTGGGCTGCCCTGCTCCTTCTCTTCTGCCGTTTCATACACTTCAACATGGGGAGGTTTCTCCGTAAGATTTTTGCTGTAATGGCTGAGCCCGTACTGGGCAATCTGGATGGGATAAAAGTAGCCTTGAGGTCCCCACTGCGTGGAAAGCGGCACACCTGAAACATAAGAGAACATTCTATGCATCTCCAGGGTGGTTTTTCTTTCTGAAAAGTCCCAGCGTTCCCTCAAACTGGTCATTTTTCTCCTGGAATATGCCAACATGGCCATTTGGGGATGCTTGATCTGTTTTTGTGATTTCAAAACAGGCATATCTCCTGCTTTTGTACACCCTCGCCTGACTAACAAGTTCTGGGGAATGTTAAACCTCGCAGGTACAACACCAATAAAGGTACTGCTCAATATGAATTTTTAAAGGTTTCAAATAATTGTGCCAAAGTGGAATTTCTTGTATTTAAGCCTTGACAGATGTGCAGCCTATTTCTACTCAAGTATGCAGATATCAAGGGATACTATCTAAGGCAGTTGGGATGGCTTAACCCAATATTTCTCAACCTTGACAACTTTAAGTCATGTGGACTTCAATTCCCAGAATCCTTCAGAATGACTTAAAGTTGCCAAGGTTGAGAAACACTGGCTTAACCCAATTACAACTTTCCTGTGTGATTGCATTAGGGAAAAAGAGGTTGCCCCCTCTCCATTATTGGCTTTTAAAAACTGGATTGTTCTACAGAGCTAATGGAGGAAAAAAAACCTTTTGCTTAATTTTTTTATGTTTAATTTTACATCATGGATGTTATATTGTAAATTTATTGTATTCTCGAAGGTAACATTTACTTTGTTGCACTGTGGAACAAAAACAATATAATTAACATGAATCTCAACTAGTTCATTAAATTTCCTATTAAAATCCATCATGGTTTTTGAAATAAAGAACCAAACTCCATGGAGGTTACCCTGTTTCCCCCAAAATAAGACATCCCTTGATAACAAGCCCAATCGGGCTTTTGAGTGCATGGCAATAAGGCCAGGCACTTATTTCAGGGTTCAAAAAATATATAAGACAGGGTCTTATTTTCGGGGAAACACGGTATTTCTTTTGCCTTCCAATGCTGAAGGCAACCTCTAGTTTTAAAGTTTTAATGCAAGCATTGAATCAAAATTTAGCTATCAATATTTACACCCTCATGGATCTGTACGTATTTTGAACAAAAATAACAAACCTTCAACACCGCTGATGCACTTCACTCTGTCCCGGACTTCCACATTATAGCCCTCAAATGACATAAAAACGCCATCTGGATGGTAGGGGGCTCTCTGGGTGTACACTTTGGAGTAACTATGGGAGAACTCAAACCGGTCGTAGCCATCATATTGGGCAGTTTTCCCGTAAACCTCAAAGTACTTCTCCACCCATGAGAAAGGCAGAAAGATCTCATTCCCCTCCCTTCTGCCTTTAATAGTGTGCTCATCGTTGATTAGACAGTCAATTTCTTCATATTTCAGCCCTAAGATTTTGTTCCCATGGAAGCCCCCAACAATGGGGGGAGCCTTCTGCTGCTCCTGGGGCGATGCTTCCTCACTCTGCTGCTTAGCTGGTCTGTTCACACACTGGCTGCTCTCTGATGCAGCCACTCGCTTCTCTGATCCATCTGCTTTCACACTGCCACTCAAGTCATGCGGGAAAGGTGCTATTTTCCCACTGGTGCACCGGTTCCACAGCAGGATGGTGATCAAGGAGAAGAAAATGCAGATGACAATCAAAGTCTTATAGTTCACTCGAGCTGCCAAGCAACGCATATTCACACCATACCTAAAATAAAAATTCAATTCAATTAAAAGTCGGAGTGGAAGAGCAGATTGGGCACATGAAACAATAAGCAGACTGAACAGTTCCAAGCCCCAGCTGATGGTTCCAGGAATCCCTCTTGGGGAAAGAGCACGTACATGTTTTGCACCAGCAGCTTCATGGCAGAGAGAACAGTAATACTATTTGACAATATTTCATATTGTTTCTTACATAGTAGAATGTTGCAGGGATTTGTGAAATCTAAACTACCTTAGAACAATACATGAAAAATAATATAAAAATAATGTATAGTGAAAAAAGGAGGAACAAAAACAAAATGAGGACTAGATCACCAAAGTAAATAAAGAAAACATCTTCAAAAGACATCTACTGGCTTCAGAGATTTCAGTGAGAACACATTCCAGGATCGCAAAAAAAAAAGCCTGTAGTTGCAGAATGGCCTATTTTGCACCAGAGCTCCATGTCCTGAAGGGGCCCAGGCACCTGGGCAGAGAGTAACCTAAAAGTGAAATTATTAGTATGCAAATAATTTCCACTGGTGCAAACAACAGGCATTTTTGACAGCGGGGAATCACAAGGGACTCTAATGATCCCATATCTGACGGACTGACTTTGAAATGGCCCAGGAGAAGCCTCGGAATTTCTGCTGTATAGTAAGTGCTTCTCTTGCTGTTCTTGTGGGGAGTGCTGGAGGGAAACTACGCTTTAGAAAGTCTACACATCCCTATTAAAATGCCAGGTTTTGAAATGTAAAACAATCAGACCAAGGAATCACTTAAGAAATTTTTCCACCTTTAATATCATATATAAACTCGGTTTTTTTGTTATTTCACCCCCTAAAAGATTAGTTTGTTTTTCAATTCAATTGTACGGCTTGTGTTATATTAAAGATGGAATTCTTAAGTAATTGGTCTGATCCTTTTTACGTCTCAATAACCTGGCATTTTAACAGGGGTGTGTAGACAAACTGTACAGGGAGTTTCTCTGGTGAAAAAAATAGTGAGGAGGAACTCATGACAAACACACACAGAGCTAGAGCAGCTCTTTATTCTCCTTTTTCTATTCCTTTTCTACACTGGCTGCAAGCTTTCAACATTAGCCATAAGTGGGAGCAAATAAGTACGTTTTAACAGAATTTCTAAAGAAGCTCAGAGTTATTTCCTTCATTCATTATTACATTATTTTTCCTCCCCCTTTTCCCCTCGATTTTTTGGCCTACTTTTTATGGACTTACAAGGTTTTTGAGACTAATTTTTCACAGAAGGTTGCAAAAATTAAGTCATTGCCACAAAAGTAAAACTTCTGATTGCCTTGAATTTACTTTTGAACATTTGCATGAAGAATAATAAATTTATGACCTGAATCTTGATGTGCTGAACACCGTGTCTAAAAGAAGCTTGCCTGCAGGAAGTCAGGTTATGTGTGATAGCCTCCCAAGGCAGGAGGAGGAGGAGGAGGAGATTAGCTCAACCCGAATCCATCCTCGGGGCAGTCCTAAAGAGGCTTTATAGGACAAGGAGCATGCACACCACCTTTCCCCTTTTATCACTCTGAGTGAAGTTTGGAACTCGAATAAAAAAAGAAGTGAAGCTTGGACTTACTGCTTTTCCATTCCTTTCAAGGTAATGCTTGTAAATCCTGCTTTTTTTTCAAACTGAGTAATTGTTAATAGAATTTTTAATTTTTTAAAAAAAAAATATTTTCAAAAAATTGTTTACAATTTTTAAATTATTTTTAAATAAATAAACAATATTTATAATAAACGACTGAAAATCATTCAACTTGAAAAACATTTAATTAGCAAAAAAAATCTTTCAACATTTTTAATTTTTGAAATTTTGTTAAAGGCTACAGTATTAATTTGAACATTAGCCACAAGAGGGAGCAAAAGACTAACTGTTCTTGAATTTACCGGGAGCATTAATGGACAATAACAAAGTTATAGAGAAAGTATTTTGCAAAGTCTGTGCCATGTTTGTATTCCTGCCCAGGGAGAATTCAAATTATACCTGCATCCAATGTAATTAATTGGACTGCTAAAAGAGAAATTATAGAGTCTAGAAGCATCCCTGAACACAAAGAACTCCCAGTAAAGGCAGAATTCTATATCCAAACTTAACAGAGCAATAAGGAAACTACTTATTCTTGAACCTACACTTTAATCGTAAGGAAAAAAATGTTCCCACAACCCCTGGAGCTGCACAATCATTTCAAAATCTCCCTCTGAAGGAAAACATGGAAACATCAGAAGGGTCTTCAAATGTTCCAGTATCTCAGACTTCTCAACCCACAGCCCCTCTCTGAGGGAGATGGGCAGTTAAGAAGAATGAATGAATGAATGACATTGTTGGTGATAGGTGACTCACTTCTTAAGAGGAACAGAAACAGCAATCTGCAGACCTGATAATCAAGTGAGGAAAGTAAGCAGGTAAAACCAGAGATTTGCCAATTGCTTACTAAAATAACCAAGCCCACTGATCATTATCTCTTTCTCCTTACATGTTGGGATGAACAATACAACCGAGAGCCTGGAAATAACATCAAGGACTGAGCAACTAGGCATCAAAGCAAACCAATATGGCACCCAGGTAGTCTTCGATACTGTCAACTATAGGTCAACACCCAACAAGGCAAAGGAGGATTGTAGAAGTAAACTGCTGGCTCAAGGGATGGTGCCATCGGGAGAACTTTGGATTTCTAGACTATAACTTACATTACCTACAAGAAGGGCTTCTGGCAAGAGATGGGCCAGGACAGGGAAGAATGTGTTTAAAAAACAACTGGCTAATTAAAACCTCATTTATTCAGACTTATCATTGCTATAGTTTTGAGCATGTGGCAACAGGTCAAAAACTTCAACAGAACTTAAAACAATTGGTAGCTTTATGTGAAGAAGAATTTCATTTTACATGAAATCAATATTGTATTAATATTGGTACATCAGCACCATGATTCAATATATATGCTATGCTATGCTATGAGGCTGAATGGTATTTCACAGAATTCGAGTCAAATACAAATAAAAAACACGCAGTTTGACAAAGAATTTCAAAAGGTCAAAATCAGACGGATAGTGGGCATCCACATGTGTTTTTATAAGAATTTGGTGCCTTGATTGAATTACTGGGGAAATGATGCTCAAAAAGTAACTTGGGTCCATATGAAACTGTCATGTGGTATAGTGGAGGGGTCTCCAACCTTGGCAGTAAAGCTGGCTGGGGAATTCTGGGAGTTGAAGTCCGCCAGGCTTAAAGTTGCCAAGATTGGAGTCCTCTTATATAGTGGCTCCCTTTCGGACACAAGTTCTTCATTTGAAAATTTGGTTTTGGAAGGCTGACTTATTCTTATAGACACAGTACATCTGTTCTTTTCCATTATTTGCCAATGGCCTAGAAACTAAGAGAAAGACGGGGGGGATTCGATCGGAAGCGTCGCAGCGAGACAGTCGGGGAATTAGCGGGCTCTGATGAGCTCCGTGAAAACCTGGACTGACGAACCGCTGCCAAGGGGTCTTCAAACCAGAACCGTTCTGTAGGGATGGGGAAGGAGAGGCACCTCGGAAGACCAAGAGCAACAGGCAAGTTCCTCGAAGGTCAGAGGAAACTCTCTATGACTCGGCAGCGGGGGACGGCAGCCATTGCGGCTGTCACAAAGATGGGGCAACCGGACTAAGCATTGAGCAGGAGTGATGAATGGAATGGAGTTTTTTGAAGCCAGGTGAGTGACAGCCAACCCATGGTTGAAATAACAATAAGGAAAAAAAATTAACTTTAAGACCCCTAGCGATAAAACAGCAGCTACGGGGGGGAAGAAAAGATGATTTTGAAGCATAATCTTAAAGGGACAAAAACCCAATGAAAAATTGACTTTTGAACAAAATTATTTGGAAATAATTTGGAAAATTTTAAATAACTAGAGAAATTGCCCCAAGATTGGTTAAAGGATCGGAAAGAAATAAATAGATCCTTTCTTTCCCTTTCTTTTTCGAATTTCAAGAAAAACAAAAGAGAATGGACAATAAGCCCTGTAACAGAAATGTTGTATAAATAAAAGAAAAAATTGAAAAAAGAAGTGAGAAGAGCTGTTTAAATTCGGACTGGACTATAAAACTGTTTTGATATTTTTAAAGCTAAAAAGAAAAAGAGAAGCTAAGTAAGATTGTTAATGTAGATTGAAACAAAATGGATATTTGTTAGACAATTGGAAATTGTGGATTGCAGAGAGACACCTTCAGGAGTAAAAAGGAATATTGCAACTTGGTCTTTGTTTTGGAAAATTGTGAACTTTACAGATAACAGCCGTGAGAACTTTTGGGGAGGATTTTTTTTGCCTGCAAGCGGCTTGACTTTGGAAAAATAAAGGAATACAATGGAACTTTTAAAACCGAAATAATATTAACTCAAAAAGAATAAAATGGCACAGGAAATTAGAGAAATGATTAATTCAATGTACTTGTCATGGAAAATGGAAATAAGAGAAATAACTACAATGTTACATGGAGGATTAAAATCTGAGGACACAAAAGCTGAGATGGAGCATACGCAAGCGGACAAGGAAATGACGATGGAGAAGCAAGACAGAGGCTGAAAATAAAGAAGATAAAGACAATGTGATTAAATATGAAGAAGTAACTGAACATGTGGATAGTAATAATAAAAAGGAGGTTTTTAGAGTTTACATTGGGATTAACAATGAAAAAAATAAAGAGGATGGAAAGAGACAAATAAGGAAGGGAGGATGGAACAGAAAGAATATAAAGTACTTAAATGATTACACTGGGATTTACAGTGAAAAGATAAAAAAGATAAAAAGGGTAGAAAATAACAGGAAATATAGGGCAAAATAGAAGAGTTCAGGACTTTGAAATACAAAATGATAATACTGGGATAAATAGCGGGATAAACAGTGGTGAAACAAAAAAAAGAGAAAAGAGAGGGGGAACAATGGGAAATATAGGTCAAAACAGGAGAGATCAGGATTTTAAGGCACAAAAGGAAAAAAGGGGAAAGAAAAAGGTAAAAATAAAAAGGGAAAGGGAAAAAAGGAAAGAAATGAAAGAGGAATATGATGTATATGACTAGAATTGAAATATGAATTTTAGTAAGAAATAATGTTAAATCATATGATGGTGAAAATGAATTGAAAAATAATTGGAATAATAATTGAAATGTTTTTAATGGTTTACGGTGGTGTGTGTACAAACGATTAAGTAATGATTTGGAATAATACAGGGAGAAAGCTATATGATTAGAGGATAATAGAATATTTTTAAATTCAACTAAGGTTTTTTCTTCTTCTGGTTCATATATAAATGAAAAAGATATCTATATAATCGATTTATATTAAAATGTTGGATTGTATTAGTTAAGGAAATGTATGTTATAAGTGGGTTTATTATTAATATAAGAATTAAATAACTATAATACCACATAATTAATTAATTTGATGGATATAAAAATTAGATGATAATGGGAAGGGGTTTAATATAGAATAGAAGGGAAAATGGAATTTGGTCAAAATTAGAGATGAAAATGAAGGGTAATATTGGTACAAAATAGATGAAAATAAATGTTATGGCAAAAAAGGAGGTATAGAAATCGTAATTTTAGTTGAAAAGTCTAAAAATTGTTTAAATTTGTTAACTGGCCGAATACTCTGTTCAGCAAAAATACATTGTGTAAAAAATAAAAAAAAACTATCAAAAAAAAAAAGAAACTAAGAGAAAGACGACAGAAATGAATATTGTGCACTTTTAATTAACAATCCAGATACTTTCTGTATCAGTATGTAAGTATATAAACTGGAAGACTACGGATTATATATAGTAGTTTATATACTTAATTTCTGTCTTCTATTAACAACATGACTAAATGTTAATATTTTAACTGCACAATACAACATGTTGACAACTTTATATGCTTCCATGGTTTTTTATTTTTGGTTTTTTTTTCAGCTGCAAAAAGAAAAAAGGCTACTATATATTCATTGATTAGTGAGTGCTTCTGAATTCAAAAGAAAGGTTACTTATCATGACACACATGGAACAATGCAGAAGAGAAGATTCTCTTAAGTCCAGACATCTAAACTCAATATAGTTCTCATCCAGTGGGCCGTAAGATCAAGACTGATCTTGAATACTTCAGAATACTCTGCTTAGGTCAGAAATACTCAACAATCTTCCCTGTCATGGTGCCAAACAGACATTGTATGGTCAGTGATTTGGGACAACAGGAACTGTAATCCCATAAAATCCAAGAGTAAGAAAGAAACATTAACATAGCAATATTTAAGGAGAGACTCAGCTAAAGACATTCTACCTGATTTTTACTTCAAAATTATTTTGCAAAGAATGGGACTAAGATTTAGCAAACTTATTATTTTAGCACCCATGAGTCAAATCAAGTCAAGTTTCTGCTAGAATTTATCAAATAGCATTTATTTCAGTTTACACCTAGACTAGAGGAACAGAAGCAAAGGATGTGACTTTAAGGTAATACCCAACCTGAAAGCCATCCATTCATCTATGCTGTGAAAGATAGTAAGCCATCAATTTCCATGTTTCATGTAGAAAGAATAACATTTGTATAAGATAGAAAGATATGCCACTGCTCCCTCTTAATTTGCCTCCTATACTAAAGAACATCAAGCTGGCATTTCTGACAATTCCAGAGGATAAACATTGTTTATGCTAGGAAAAATATCTTACGCTAACCCTAACCCTGGGGGAGTATTTGGACAGAATCAGCATTGTAAAATGGAAATATTGTATCATTGTCAAAGGATCTATCTGAAAGAGCTCAGGGATAACTATTTTACCAAAATTACTGCCAAGCACTACGAGACCAGCTTTGCATGTTTCTGGGCTATCAGCCAGCTGCTAATCACTATAGGCTTTTGCAATTTACGGTCTACAAATAAACAAACCGCACTATGGAAGCAGCTACCACAAAATCCTTTCTCCAATAGTAACAGGGTAGACTCAACCCTGTTGTGCCTCTGCAGTTATTTGCCAAGGCTGCATCATTCACACAAACCTCAAGAAGCTACTGCAGCCTGTTTCCTCTATAAGAAGAGGTGTCAAACTGGCGGCCCATGGGCCGGAGGCATCACGTGCAGGCCACGCCCTTCCCAGCTCTGCGAAGAGGAAAAACGTCACGAAACGTCATGTGACACTGTGGCTCTATAGTACCAACAATGCATAGCTTTCCTCCTGAAAATGAGCATAAAAGTATAGCAGAATATTTCCAACTAGCAGCTCATCTGAAAAATAAGGAAAAATATGGAAGAATGGATGGAAGCTTGCTGAGATAGTTTAGCTACTGTGTGCTACAGATACATTGTATGGTCAGTGCCTGCACATAAAGTTCCAACAGATGTTATCCATAAAGAACCAGTAAAACCCACCCACTCCTATGACCACATCCACTGTCTAAAGTAGCCTTCACTCCTTCATTAATGATTATCCAACCTTGATCACAGGGTCTTGGATGGCAATACACTGGCTTGTCATTAGCAAGAGAAGCCAAGGCCTCCCAGAGGGAAGGAAGAAAGGACATTGTGGCAAGCAGGGGAAAATTCTTTCCTCATCCGTTAAGACATGAGACACCTGACAGTTAACTGTCCCAGGACTACAGATCAAAGAGATGGCTCATCCATGAAACCAAGAGCTCCTGGACTGTATGCTCTAAGTGTCACATTTACAATCTCGGGAAAGGCACTTTTGCTCAAAAAGCAGGACACAAAAACAATAAGCAGCATGAGATGAAATAGGCCACGTGCAGAGCCAAGGCACACACAGCTGGGAGAGGTGCCCTGCTCCAGGGACAAAGAGGTGAATCGGCTTCAGAAGCCAATGAGAGCCCTTCCATCGCAAGGCATGGACATGGCAGGGGGGCCCTTTGGCCCCAGGGGCCACACCAGGAAGCCTGCCACGTGCACACGGGGCCCAGCCGAAGACCACCGCAACAAGCGTGGTGGCATTCACCCAAATGGCATCCTGCTGGTCCATGCTACTCACCACCTAAAATTCGGAAGGTTGTAATTGGTCATAAGGCAGCAGCAACGGCCATAAGAGGAGAAATGGCGGTGGGGGGTCTTTGGGAGGAAGCTTTGCAGACGCCCAGCGCCCAGCAGGTCTTCCCCGGGGACTCCTCTCTCTCCTGGGTCCTGGACGAAGCCATCGCGAAGCCTTCAGACCACCTGCTGACACCTGGAGACAAGAAGGGCCCGAAGGCAACAGCTTCAATTCCACGCCCTTTTCCAGATCTTAATGTTCCCCCAAATGACGTTTTCCTCAGCCGTTCGTGGCAGCCATAAGAGCCGCGCCGTTTCCAGGGCCTCCTTTGCTCTGCCGGGGGCGAAGTGGCGGCTGCGGGCACCGGGCAGGAACGGCCTCGCATCCCGGGAGACCCCCGGCCCAGTCCAGGCGCGGAGACCTTCCCCCTTCTGCGGGAACGGAGGCTCCGAGCGACCCCCCCGGCCCTTCCCGCGCGCCCTCCGGGAACTCGAAGGCTGACCTTGCTCCCAGGGGCTCGGCCGCTCCCCGCCCTCGGCACGGCCTTAAGGGAACTTCAACCGCCGGCGCCAGGCAGGCGCAAGACCGGAGAGTCGAAGGAGCCCGCCCGCCCGCCCGCCCGCTCGCCCGCTCGCTCGCTCGCTCTCTCCGCATCGGAAGGGCCGCTCCGGGCGCCGCTCCGTCCCGCAGCCCGCGCGCGCCTTTCGGGGTAGGCCCCGCCGGGCCGGGAGTAGCTGGTGCGCCTCCGTCTCCGTAGCAACGCGGACCCCCGCCCCCCCCAGAGAAGAGCCACAACCCCTCCCGCTGGGAGGCCGGAGAGGGGGAGAGAGAGAGAGAGAGAGCGTCCCGGCGCCGGCGGCCCCACTGGCCACTCTGCCCGGCCCAGCCAGCTCGGCCCTGAGGAAAGCGGCTCCGCCCTCTTCCCGCTGACTTCCCGCGAGAGCACCTCGGTGGGAGGACCTCTTCGGGGCGCCGTCAATTAAAGCCGGGCTCGCCCAATTGCCAGCGCGCCCCGTCTCCGCAACCAATGGCAAAGCCGTTCCTCTCTTTTTGAGCGGAGGCCAGAGGGAGCCAATCGCGGCGCAGCACAGGAAGCCGTGGCTGGGAATCCTGGGAGTTGAAGTCCACGTGTCTTGAAAGTTGCCGACATCGAGAAACGCTGCCCTAAACCGCCAGCCAGGTTCCGCTCCCCACACAGCGCTGCGCCAAAGGCACCGAGAGCGTGGCTGGATGGCGGAATCTCTCGTGTCAAGAGAGCTGTAGACGGAATCAGAATAGCAGAGTTGGAAGGGACATTGGAGGTCTTCTAGTCCAGCCCCCTGTTCAAGCAGGAGACTCTATGCAATTAGAGCAGTGTTTCTCAACCTTGGTAGCTTGAAGATGGGTGGACTTCAACTCCCAGAATCCCCCAGCCAGCAGCGCTGGCTGGGGGATTCTGGGAGTTGAAGTCCACCCATCTTCAAGCTACCAAGGTTGAGAAACACTGAATTAGAGACAAGTGACTGTCCAGTCTCTTCATGGAAGCCTCCAGTGATGGAGCGCCCACAACTTCTGGAGAGAAGCTGTTCCACTGGTTAATTGTTCTCACTGCTAGGAAGTTTTTCCTTAATTCCAGGTTGCTTCTTTCCTTGATTAGTTTCCATTCATTTTTTTTTGTTTTTTTTAAAATATACTTTATTAAATTTTTCCATTATAAAAGAAAATATACAATCTCTATTTCCTTCAGAGGTACAGTGTTTATACAATTTACGGAATCATACGTTAAATAAACTACATCCTTAGCTGTACAATATTCTATGCAATATAGCTCGTATTTCGAGTGCATAACAAGTCATATCCTAAAATCATGTTTTTGTCTTGTTCTTCAACCAATTGTACCAATTTCCCCATACTTCATAATATTTAGATTTGTCCTCATTATTTATCTCACTCGTCAATTTTGCCATTTCTGCGCACTCTAGGATTTTGTTTATTAGTATTTCTTCTGAGGGTATGGATTTATTTTTCCAGTATTTCGCAAAGGCTAGTCTAGCCGCAGTTGTAATCTGGATTATGAATTGCGTTTTGTTGTTATTAAAGCCATCTCCGATTATACCCAGGAGGAAGATTTCTGGAGATAGAACTATCTCCTGTCCCGTTATTTCACAAAGCCAATATCGAATTTTTGACCAGAACCTTTTGGTCTCTGGACAGGTCCACCATAGATGATAGAAGGTGCCGACCGTTTTTCCACATTTCCAACACGTGGCTTAGAGGTTGGGAAACATTTTTGCTAGCCGAGCTGGTGCTAGATACCACCTGTGTAGCATTTTATAATGGTTTTCTCTAAATGTTGCCGATTTCGTCATTTTATAATTCCTATTCCAGGCCATCTCCCAGTCGTTAAAATTTAATCTGTATCCCAGGTTTTTTCCCCAAATATTTAGCTGATTTTTTGCTATAATCTCTGCACTATCCTCATCTAATAAGAAGTTATATATTTTTGCTAGCATTTTCTTGTCTATTCCCCAAATAATTTTATCAAAATTTCCATATTTTGCTTCTATACCAAATTGGTCTCTGTCTTTTTGGAATCTTGAATTAATCTGCAGGTAATTCCACCAATCCAAATTGAAACCCTGGTCCCTCAATAAATCCAAAGGTTTGAGCTTCCCCTTTTCATCAAGGATGTCTTTATATGTGGCCAATTTATAATCGTCTCTCCTGTTTGGGGCCGCCAACGCTTCCGTAATAGAAAGCCAGTTAGGTACCTTAGTATAAATTCTCTGTCTAATTTCCTCCCACGTGCATATAAGAGTCTCCCTAATTTTGAGTTTATGAAAGTAGGATTTTTTCTTGTTCTTTGTATCCCACAGGTGAGCATGCCATCCTTCCAATAGGTCATGTCTTTCTAATGTCAGGATTCTCCTATTTCGTAACATGATCCACTCCTTAATCCAAATTATTTTCGCCGCCTTTTGATATATTTCCCAATCGGGGAGCCCAAATCCTCCCAAATTTCTTTTCCCTTGCAGTATCTTAAAGGAGATCCTCGATTTCTTACCCTCCCATAGAAAATTTCTAATGTGTTTGTTCAGGTCCAGAAAGAATTTTTTATCTAAGGTTATCAGAATATTTTGAAATAGGAACAGAATTTTAGGTAGGATGTTCATTTTAATCGCTGCTATTTTACCAATCAGAGACAGTTTTAGCCTTTTCCATCTTTCTAGGTCTTGATATATTTTCTGCAACAGAGGGATATAATTGTCTTCTTTTAATGATGAGAATCTCGCAGTGATCCATATTCCCAAATATTTTATTTTCTTAACTACCTGGAGGCCTAATAAGTCTTCCAATTCCTTTTTTTGTGAATCTGTCATATTTTTCACTATTATTTTAGTTTTTTTCCTATTGAGTTTAAGGCCCGCCACTTCTCCATAATCCTTTATTTCCTGCATTAATTTTAAACCGGTTTCTAGTGGATCTTCTATTATGAGGGCTACGTTGTCTGCAAAAGCTTGCATTTTGAATATTTCCTTCCTGATCTTTAATCCTTTAATTTCTTTATTGGCTCTGATCTTTCTAAGTAGCACCTCTAGCGCCAGAATATAAAGTAGGGGAGACAGGGGGCATCCCTGCCTCACTCCTTTTTGGATCTGAAATACCTGAGTTTTATCTCCATTCATTAATATGTTTGCCCTCTGTTTATGGTAAATGTTCTCGATCATCTTCCTAAAATTCGTCCCGAATCCCATTAGATTAATTTGGTTAATCATAAAAGTCCAATTCAAATTGTCAAACGCCTTTTGGGCATCGACAAACATTAGGGCCAGCTGTTTTTCAGGATGTTGTTCATAGAATTCTATGGTGTTCAATACTGTTCTCAAGTTGTCTCTGATCTGTCTCCCTGGTAGAAAACCATTCTGATCTTTGTGGATCCACCGATTTAAAATTTTTTTGACCCTCTCCGCAATTATGTTCATAAACAGTTTGTAGTCTGCGTTCAGCAAGGAGATGGGTCTATAATTAGATATCTGTTTCGGGTCGGCACCTTCTTTCAGTATGAGCGTCAAATACGCTTCCCTCCAGGTATCCGGGATTGTTATACCAGCCAGAGCCTCATTAAATATTTCTAATAGTTCTAGTTTCAGGGCTTCATCAAATTTTAAATATATTTCCCCAGGAAGACCATCTGGCCCTGGGGTTTTGTTTTTCTTTATTTTAGAGAGGGCGGTTTTTAATTCCTCTATAGTGATCTTCCAACCAGAAGTCTCCCATTCATTGTTTTTTGTCTTGCCTTCTGGTGCTTTGGAGAAGAGGTTGACCCATTCTTCTTTGTGGCAGCCCCTCAAATACTGGAATACTGCTATTTTCTCACCCCTAGCCCTTTTCATTGAACTAGACATACCCAATTCCTGCAACTATTCATCGTATGTTTTCGCCTCCAGCCTCCCAATCACCTTTGTTGCTCTTTTCCGCACTCTTTCTAGAGTCTCAACATCTTTTTTACATCATGGCGACCAAAACTGGACGCAGTACTCCAAGTGTGGCCTTTTCTTTTTGCTTTAATTTATATGCCGCCCTTCTCCGGAGACTCAGGGTGGCTTATGATGCATTAAATGTACAATGCGGCTTACAATGCTTTATAAAGCCTTCCCAAGGCTTTATAAAGTGGTACTAACACTTCATGTGATCTTGATTCTTTCCCTCTTATTAATGCAGCCTCTAAGACTGTATTTGCTTTTTTGGCAGCTGCAGCACACTGCTGGCTCATTAAGTGATGGTGCACTAGGACTCCAAGATCTTTCTCACAGTTGCTACTATTGAGCCATGTACTACCTATTCTATATCTCTGCATTTGGTTTTTTCTTGCCTAAATATAGAACCTTACTTTTCCCACCATTGAATTTCATTTTGTTAGTTAGGGCCCAGTGTTCAAGTCTGTCAAGATCCTTCTGTGACCTCTTCTGGAGTGTTGGCTGTTCCTGCCAACTTGGTATCATCTGCAAATTTTGTTAATTGTTATCATAGTTAGGAAATATCTCCTTAGTTCTAGGTTAGATTTCTGTTTAATAGTTTTACACTGGTTACAACAATACAGATATTAACGATCACAGCTAAGAGAGATGAAACCATAGAGATGTAAATATAGGAACCTTGTTGAAATATAGACATCTTTGCAGTCCATTCCAAGGGGACAAGGGCGGTAATAAAATGTAGGAGGAAAATGATTGACTTATGTTATGATTGCGGTTCCCAATATTCATATTTTAATCTGTTAAAGCAACATAATATATTCAGATATTTATAAGTGTGTTATATTGGAAAATTATAATCTTGTTGGGATTTCTAATTCTCTTGTCATTCATTTGTATTTTACTTTTTATTCCCTCCTTCTCTTCGTCATTATTTATAATGTTAATTGAAATGTTAATATTGATTGCTAATGTTTAATTGTTTAATCTTCAATTGAAAAAAAAGGAGATTACAGGTTTGAATTTAATTTTAAACAAACATTTATGTTGGAGCTCCCTCTTCTGGTTAAAAGAAATGGGGGAGGGGGGGGCAGGGGAGAAAGCGGAGCTCAAAAACATATATTTGGAGCAGGCAAAATAACAATAGTGAGAGACAAGCATCTCCAAGTATCTGATGAAGAAAAGCCTGTAACAGTATAGGCAACAATGCTACTATATTGTTACAGGCTTTTCATTTTCAGGATAAGCACTATGGTGGAAAAATAATGAAATAAAGCTGCAAACTCTTCTCCCCACCGCCATTCCTGTTTTCACAGCTGAAACAGTGGAAGCCTTAGTGCTCTCTGACCTTGGTTGTGTGCCTTCAGATTTCTCATTACCCAGTTAGATAACATCATCAGGACTAATGTGATATAGGAAATGTTCCCTGCTTTTATACAGAAGCTAGCCCTCCCAGCATTGGTGGGAGGTGTGTGGTGTTCTCTTTGGTAGTTCCTTGATTAGGGGATTGTTTTCTGCTGAAGAAGCTTCTTGGATGAGAAGGGAAACGAAAAAATGAGAAAGTAAGTCCAGTGGCCTCTTGAAAAAGCAACTTTGGGACAACCATGTCCTGGATGACTGAGGATTTCCATGGACATTTAGCTCTTCTCTGCCCTCTTTCTAGAATAGAGCTGTCAAACTCCTGGCCCGCGGGCTGGATGCATCACACGCTGCCCATGCCTGGTTTAGCAAAGGGGGGAAAAGTCCCAATATCTCATGTGATGCTGTGCCAAGTAAGTTTGACACCCCCCTTCTAGAATCTCAACATCTGAGTGTGTTCACATGTTCCCTGCTGTGTCAAATTCTCAGGGAGGCAGCACCGGAATACTGTAGCAATGGAGGAGGCTGACTGGGCCAGAAAGAACAGGATATGGCCATGTCAGCCAGAAACACCCAATAAGCACTTCTCTCTTTACATCCAGAACTGGTTATCTGAATTTTCTTCAAGATAATAGGTGATTAATTGGGAAGTCCCATACTTTGAAGTCTAAGGGAAAGTCTAAGTCTTTCAAGGGCAGTCTCAAAGAGCAGAAAACTGGGTCTGTCAAGATTGAAAACATTTATGCTTCTTTTGAATATTATCACTCTTCAACTTGCCAAAGAACAGGGGGGAGGGTGAGATGGAATACAGTGGCTCCAGACTTCAATCGTGAGAGCCAAGGACACTACTGCAGGTATCAGCCAAACCATGGACACTTCTCAAAAACAAAAGGACGATTCATAATTGGGCAATATGACCTGCAGCATAGGAGAAGAGGCATGTATTCTTGAACTATACAGGATTGAGTGGGAAAAGTTAGAGCTGGTTTTGCATTCTTCAGTACCAAAATGATCTACTCAATAAAGCATTACTTTTGGGATCTTGAAGTTCCTGGAAATGTCTACTTTTGTTGGGTTTTTTAGTTGGATCGTTGCTAGGGGCTTTGTCACTTTGTTGCTGAAGCAATGCATATCCTAATGATGTTGCTTACATTTTGCACACCTTAAAACTTTAAAAGGGGGGTTGCGATGGCTAAGAGGTTAAAGATACTGAGCTTGTCAGTTGGAGAGATGACATTCCAGGTTCAAGACCGGGTGCCGGATGACACTGTGACAGGGTGAGCTCCTGTTATTTGCCTCACCTCCTGCTGCTTTAGCAGTTCGAAAGCATGGAAATGCAAGTAGATTAATAGGTACCAATTCAGCAGGAAGGTAACAACAGTGTTCCATGCGCCTTTGGCATATAGCCATGCTGGCCACATGATCATGGAAAATGTCTTTGGTCAATGCTGGCTCCCTCAGCCAAGAAACTGAGATGAGCATCACACTCATCTAGAATTGGACACGACTGAACAGCGGTTAAACCTCTACCTTCACTTTAAAACTGCCTTTGGAAGGTGTTGAAATAAGGGGAGGAAAGCACTAACCCGGGTACCACTAGCAGCCTCTTCTATGGCAGGATAAGATGAAAACAACATCACGGTGACTTGAAAAAAAAGGTTTCCTGGGAGTGTTTGTCTCATGGTTAAAAGCAAGTAGAGAAAGAACCTCAGAGAAGATTTTTTGCAGTATTCTTTATTTTGATGCATTGTCAATTATTCATAATGCATTAAGCTTAATGGCTTTGTTACTTCTATTCTACATTTATTTTTATTTCCACGTGTTACATTACGTGCTGCCTTGCATGGACTTAGTTGAGCAAAAGAGGCTTGTACTAAATAAGCAAGCAAACAAATTCTTACCAGCTCTGTGGAAACCTTATACATATCTCCATCATCATCATCCAACATAATAATTATACATGATAATGATTTTTATTTAACGCCATCAAACAACATCTGCCTGTCCGAGGTCCTTGGGAAGAACTTGATAGGTGAATAAAAATGCCAAATCCAATGTAAACATTTGGCTGACTATACAACCTACCGGTACTATAATGATAAAAAGGACACAAATGTTTTCTAGTGTTTTTCTTTTAAATAGAATATTTTTTAGTTCATTAAAAACAAACATGACCATGTTGGTCAAACGGAACAAAAAACTTCTTGCAGCTAGAAGTTTTCCCTGAAAAAGGGAAAAGTGAACTGTTCACACTGAGCTTTGACAACCTTGGCAAGAGCTGGAGAGCCACAAAAGAAAACCTGGACTTTTCCTTTGTCTTCTTTGTCAATTTTCTGAAAGAGCTGAGAAAGAGAGAAGAAGCCATCAGCAGCTGAAATACATGGTCTCTTTCTGCCTTCTTTTTGATAGCAATTGGCACATTGCTTTGTAGTGGTCCAATTGACCTCTAAGCCGGCCGGTCTAAATGTCTGTCTCCTCCCTTTCTCAGTAAGACCCCAGAATAGCTCTAAAATCCTCCAGCCAGCTGTTTTAATTCTCAGATTCCTGATGCCTGCAACTGGTATTTTTATCTCCATCAAACTATCTTGGGAAAGCAACTCCATCTGAACACATAAAACTTCGCTTTTCTGCTTAAAGCTTCAGTTTGTTAATCCTCATTCGAAGATCTGACTCAGCTGACGGGATGCACCATTCCCCGTCACCTTATATAGCAGATATATATGGATGTTAAAAATCTTCCTTAGTCTTTATGAACTGAATAAAACCAACTGCAGGAAATAATTTCTCTAAGGTGAGATACTAACTTGGAATCTGGACTGAGCTACCACATGACTACATGTTTTTAAGCGTGGTTTAGAGGACAAACCCACCTGTTTCCAGTCTGGCCTCCCAGGCTTTGTTCTCGTCCTGAGGCCTGTGATTGAGTCTTTCTTTTCTTTTTTTGCAAGTAGATCCAAGGCCATCTGCAGGCCCACAGCCTTCATGTCGCTCTTGTTAAGTGCTGAGGTCATGTACAAATGCATCTCCAGGAAACGGGCTGGCAATTGGAAAACCAGGTGGATTTAGCAGACCATATCATGGCCCCTTCCTTGAATTTCTGTCTTCCGCATTGATGAAAAGATGCACCAAGAAGACTGCATATACAGCCTATTTACCTAATGGGCAGAACTGTTTGGAGCATGATTTCCATTCATGTAGAAAAGCTCAGGTGTGCGTTGTGTGTGTGTATGTGTGGGTATGCGCTTGCAAAAAGCACCTATGCATCAGTGCTGAAGCCAAGGATGAGAAGAATGGCTACATGGACAGGAGGAGTGTCTGCCAGGAGTCCTTCGTCCCCCTTGCTAATATTCCTCGTAAAGTTCAAAAAGGGACGGATTGCCTAAAAGGAAGAAGAGGGAAGGCCACCCCTGAGCCTGCATCTACTCTGGGGGAAAAAATGGAATAAAACTCTTTCTGTCTCGATTTAGTCACTGCCTCAATTTTGTCCGGTCTCAAAGCTGCAGAAGCCATTCCTGCATGAAAGACAAAGGTTGGCATGGGGGCGAACAAAGACCGGGAGGAAGGAGACACCCACCTGTTGGCTCTTCACTGCCTTGCATGGCTTCCAATTGGGTAAGCAGGCTGACAAACCACTCAAAGGATTTTTGGTCTCGATTGATCCAAACAAAGTCTACCTGGAGAAAATAAAGAACAGGGAGTATAGCGACTGCCTTATTCTAGCGACCGTTTCACAGTTACAACGGTAACATTATGAACAACCCTGTCATTTATAACCTTCACAGGTCTGTGAAGTAAAGGAAAGCTGAAGGAAGACTATTAGCACAGGAGCAGTTTCGCTTAGCAACCAGTTTGCTTAACAACCAAGTTGCCATCCCAATTGGGGTTGCCATCATTTTATTTATTTACAAATGTAAATACTACTGTACCTTTCAAAATATCTTTTCCTACACCAGCTTTCAAACGGTATTTAAAAAATGAAACAACTGTTACAATCAATTAATACTATTAGAGCAGCCACTTGTTAATGGATATTAGGTGTTTAGAGCAGGGGTGTCAAACTAAATTTCATTGAGGGCCACATCAGGGTTGTGTTTGACCTCAGGGTACCGGGGTGGGCATCACTCCTGTTGGGGGCCCTGTGGTGGCCCGAGCACTCTGCCAGTGAAAACGGGCTCCCAAGCTCCATTTTCGGCTGCCACGGCCTCCTGTAACCCTCTGCCATCGAAAATGGAGGACGCGGCCCTCCCAAGCTCCATTTTCACTGGCAGAGGGTGGCAGGAGGCCATGGCAGCCGAAAACGGAGCTCAGGAGCCTGTTTTCATGGCAAAAGCACCGCAGGCTGGTTTTTAACTGTGTCCAGGGCGTCCCCGTGGGCCAGATCTAAGTATCCCCCGGGCCGGATCTGGCTCCCGGGCCTTGAGTTTGACACCTGTGGTTTAGAAAATCATTGCACTGCAGCTAAAAAAGGTTAGAAGTTAGGGAAGAGTAGAAAGATCTTCAACGGACACCAAAAGGTCCATCCATTAGAGGCGGATTTTCTAGATTCAAGGGTTATCCTGTAAAGCTCCCTCACCTGGAAAGGATCAAGGGCAGTGGTGAAATTCAAATTTTTTTACTACCGGTTCTGTGGGCATGGCTTGGGGGGCGTGGTGTGGCTTGGTGGGTGTGGCAGGAGAAGGATACTGCAAAATCTCCATTCCCTCCCCACTTTGGGACCAGCCAGAGGTGGTATTTGCCGGTTCTCCGAACTACTCAAAATTTCCATTACTGGTTCTCCAGAACCTGTCAGAACCTGCTGGATTTCACCCCTGATCAAGAGCCTCCAATAGTGAGATTAGGATTCCAATAAGGAGGTTCTGAAAGAAGTATTCTTTCAGGCACAATGGCTTCAAGGATTTTAAAAATAAAAATACTATTTTGAGGGAATTCAAAATTACCACCAGGCATCTCACCTTCTGAAGCTTCATATTCTCATCCAAAGAATTACTGTGGCTGCAGGAGGCTTGTTTTCGCATACGATGTCTGGGAAGAGAAATGAATAGAATCAATAAGAAAGAAAGAAAGTAAATAAAACCACATGCACAGATACAGAATAGGTGAAACTTGGCTCAATACCAGTAACTGTGAGAGGAATCTTGGAATCCAAAACGGCAATCACTTAAATATCAGCCAGCAGTGTGCGGCGGATGCCAAAAAACCCAACACAATCCTAGGCTGCATTAACAGAGGTAGAATCCAGATCACCTGAAGAGTTAACACCACCTTATAATGCCTTCGTAAGACCACACTTGGAATACTGCATCCAGTTTTGGTCCCCACAATATATGAAAAACACATTGAGAGACTGGAAAGGGTGCAGAGAAGAGCAACAAAGAGGATTAGGGAGCTGGAGGTGAAAACATATGAGGAATGGTGCAGCTATATGGATTTGGGTATTTCCAGTCTAGTGAAAAGAAGGACTAGGGCTGATGTGATAGCAATGTTCCAATATTTGAGGGGCTGCCACAAGGAAGAAGGTAGAATAGGCAGATATTAATAAATGTTAATAAATGCTTTCAATATGTTTTTGTTCACCTGCCATTAAATGCCTGTTTACTTATTAGTCTCAAAATTTGATTCCAATCATTTAAAAGTGCTCCTATTTTTAAATTGATATTAAGCATGTTTGGAAAAGCAGCATGCAAGCTTTCAATTAAAACTAAACAGGTCAACCAAAACACAAAACAACAACCTGGTACAGCCCCAGAAGTGCTTTTTCAAAAGGCAACTGGACTTTGTTTGTTTTAGGGCAGTGATGGCTAACCTTTTTGCCGTCGCGTGCCAAAAGCGGGGTAAACGTGGGGGGGTCGCGTACGTGCCCCCACCCATGATTCAATGCACCCCGCCCCCCGCTTATGCACATATGACCCCCCGCGCTCCCCCTGCTTTTGGCCCGGTGGGCCTGGTAGGCCCGTTTTTCACCCTCCCCGGCTCCAGAGCCATTCTAGGAGCCTGGGAAGGGCGAAAATGGCCTCCCCCCCCCTCAGGAGGCCCTCTAGAGACTGAAAACAGCTTGTTTCCCGACTTCCGGTGGGCCCAGAAGATCCAAAAATCAGCTGGTGAGCATGCGCATGCATGCAGGAGCTGAGCTAGGGCAACACTTGGTGCCTACCGATATGGCTCCATAGGTTCACCATCACGGTTTTAGGGAAACAACCAAGTCCCGTTGCCTTTTGAACAAGCACTTTTGGAACAACCAGGACCTGGATGACGGAGAATCTCCACAGACTCCAGCACAGCATTTTGCTAGAGCTTGGACCCTAATCTCTTGCAGACCAACCTGAACATGATGCTTTGTAAAATGGAGGCAAAAGGGGTGATGCCAATTCCTGCCGCAATCAACACCGCATGCTCTGAAGAGAAGATCCGGCGCGTGGAAGTGCCATAGGGACCATCGATATAACACTGAAGAGAGGAGGGAAAAGGAGCTGTGTGTTTTGACCCTGGTCTTGGCAAGCGTGGGTTGTTTCCTTCTCCTTGTAGCCAGAGGCTTCTGAATGTAGAGCAGACTTTATAGAGTCAAACGCCTTATGAAGCTTTTTAATGTTCATTTGGAGACACAGGTCACACACGCACACACACACACACTGTTTGTGTTATAAGTTCTTTAGTCCATGATACTGGGCAAACAGGCCTTGATTTTCACAGGGATGATATCACTGAAAAAAAATATGGTTTCCCATTGTTTTCACTCCAACGAGAGGAGTTAACTAATTCCCATTCTTCAGCCAAACCAGCCTGTGACCTCTTGTTGGCCAGACAACTGTTTTTGGTTCTACCATAGATTATTTTGGTAGCAGGATAGAAATGAACTGATGAAATCCTGTGGGAATAATGTACTTAGAACACTGTAGTTGCTATGGTGGTTCAGTGTCTTGACTAGATCTCTGCCAGGCGATTTCAACAGTTGTTCACACCAGCCCCACTGAGTCACAGGACATGTCGAGATTAAGCAAAGGAATATTTGTGCTGTTTGATTCACAAAAAGGGACATGTTTCCTAGTCCTCAACATTACATTCTTGCTGAGTTTACAGCCTTTTGCAAAGGAGCTTGAACATTTGCAAAAAATGTCTATGGTGCTACTTTTTAATGAGACAAATGTTGCAGGAAAATATAATCTTCCACCAGTTGTGTTTTTTCCAAACATTGAAGGATCTGGGCTCCCACCCTCCATTTCAAATCCCACCTCTTTTACCCATAAATGTCTACGACTCCTTTCCCTAATGGCCCTCTTTATTCATTCTGGAGACTGCAACCACAACCCAAATGTCAGAACCTCCTCCTGGTACACAATTGCCCTTCATTCCTTGTCAGGCCATCAACCTGAGAATGCACCTTCTCAGGAACAGAGAGAATTCCACTTGTACAGGTGCTTAATGAGGAAAAGCTTACCTTGATGTTACAGAGCCTACGGTTCTTGGTGGGCCTGCTAGAAACCTGATAAAAAGAATATATATATATATATTTATTTATCAGGTAGAAAATGTCCTTTAGTCAATGCTTTAGGGCTTCAGCTTCTACTTTGAAACAGAAAACAAACAATTCTCTCTCTCTCCCCCGCCCCCCCACACTTCCTTTGGGACTCTCAGAACTTTATGTGAGAAAGTATGCAAGAATTCTCCTCCTCCCTGGTTTATCTGCTCACCTCTTCAGGCTCATCTGTTACAGTGATGCTGGAATCCTGGATGGGTGTGTATGATACCATTTGGATCATCTCATCTTTAGTGGTTGCCACCGGTAGGTCCAAATCAGAGGAGCAAAAGAGACACTTCTGAAAAAAGAGTTCATGAGCTGCAGAGTGGCTGCTAGAGGCCAGTAGTGCTACGGTACAGCCATTTCTACACAAGGGCAACAGAGTAACAGAGTTGCAAGGGACCTTGGAGGTCATCTAGCATGTCCCTCTGCTCAAGCAGGAAACCCTATACCTCTATACCAAGCTGTATCTATATCAAGTATCTGTAGCAGTGTTTCTCAACCTTGGAAGCTTGAAGATGGGTGGACTTCAACTCCCAGAATCCCCCAGCCAGCGCTGCTGGCTGGGGGATTCTGGAAGTTGAAGTCCACCCATCTTCAAGCTTCCAAGGTTGAGAAACACTGATCTATAGCAAGCTGAGATTTCTTCAATATAACACGTGTTTATACACAACCTCCTCACTACTTCAGATACACAGATTACTATGCCCCCACAGAGAGTGATAACAGACTAGATGACTGCAAAGAAATACAATCCTTCTATTTCCCCTTCCCCCACCATATGGTCAGAACCTATCCTCCATCCTTCTCCCAAACCGGCCACAACTGATGAAGTTTCTTGGATGAGAAATGAAATGTTTTGTTCTTCTTCCTCAAGGGGAAAAAAACAGTTCAGTTTCCTTTTGAAAAAGCACTTTTGAGACAACTATCACCTGGGTGACTGAGAATCCCCACACAAATGATGACCCCAAATGTCCCGATGGAGTGTATTCTATGGGGTCACCCGATGAGATTTCCTGTAATTCACGAGGTGGCACAAAAAGCAGTTAGATTTATTTATTTATTTATTTATTTATTTATTTATTTATTTATTTATTTATTTATTTATTTATTTATTTATTTGTTCAATTTATATGCCGCCCTTCTCTGGAGACTCAGGGCGGCTTACAATGTGTTAAGCAATAGCCTTCATACTTTTGTATATACCTGCTTAGTAGGGCTTTCGGGCCCCCTCCTAAGCGGTGTTCTTTTTTATACAAAGTCAGCTTATTGCCCCCACAATCCGGGTCCTCATTTTACCTACCTCGAAAGGATGAAAGGCTGAGTCAACCTTGAGCTTGGTGAGATTTGAACTGCAGTAATTGCAGGCAGCTGGCAACTAAGTGCTACTTTAACAGCACTTAGTCCACTGCGCCACCAGGCTCCACGCTATTGACGCTGCCCCAAGCCAGTCTCAGGTCAACACGTGGGCAATCCTGACCTCAGTAACAAGAACTAGACAAACTACCAAGTAGAGAGTATTTTAAACTCCAAACCTCCACAAAATTCGAGAGTCTGTTCTTGTTCCTTGATTTCCTGGCCACTGACAATTCAGGATTGTCATCAAAGGGCTCCTGAAAATTCCAGAAGTACTCATGTAATCGGTAGGTCCATTGTCCCAGTGACCGAACATGCAGCCAGATGGTGTCTTTGAAGGGAAGGAGAAGATTCAATGAAGCCTTCCTGATTAAATGAGTAAGCTGAAGCACAGGCATCGTAGAGATTAGTATAAAGCAGGGGTGTCAAACTCAAGGCCCAGAGGCCGGATACGGCCCGCAGGGTACTTAGATCTGGCCCGCGGGGCTGCCCTGGAAATAGCAAAGGACCGGCCCATGGTGCCTCTGCCAGCGGAAATGGAGCTCAGGAGGGTCACACATGGCCCTTGCAAGCTCCATTTTTGCTGGCAGAGAGTTGCAGGACACCATCCCAGTTGAAAACAGAGCTCACAAGGGCTGCACATGCCCTCCCCCAGCTCCATTTTCACTGGCAAAAGGTTGCAGGAGGCTATCGCAGCCGAAAACGGAGCTCGGAAGCCTGTTTTTGCTGGCAGAGCACTTGGGCCACCACAGGCGCTCCCAACACAAGTGACATCATGCTGTCCACACCCACCCTGTCCACACCCATCCCAGCCATCCAAGCAGTGGTGGGTTGCTACTGGTTCACCCCGGTTTGGGCGAACCGGTAGCAGTGGCAGCGGGAGACTCCGCCCACCCGCCCAAACGTCATCAAATACGCTCTGCACATGCACAGAAACTTTGCACGCACAGAAGTGGCGAGCGAACCAGTAGCAAAGGTAAGTGAAACCCACCACTGCCTCCAAGGTCAAGCATAATCCCAATGCAGCCCTCAATGAAATAGAGTTTGACATCCCTGGTATAAAGTAACAATATGGACTGGAATCCGTTTTCTGGAGGTGGCAAGATCTGGGTAGAGCAGGGGCCTCCAACCTTGGCAACTTTAAGCCTGGAGCAAAGCTAGCTGGGGAATTCTGGGAGTTGAAATCCTCCAGGCTTAAAGTTGCCAAGGTTGGAGAGCTCTGGTATAGAGCAGTGAAGGGAAGGGATAGATCAAACCTTTGAACACTTTGCTTTCCATTCATCCAAGATCCCTGGAAGACATAATTGAGACATAGGGGGTTCATGGTGCCAAATGTGATAGGGCTGCCCTGAGTTTTGTGTTGGGAGTTCAATAGAGCCAGTCTTGAATCTTAAGCTCAGGCAGCAGCAGCTGGCCAGCCCTGTTTGCCTGAGGCTGGGACCATCTCATCTATGTCCATTTCTGGGAGTCAGATCTGACCAAATGGACACACACCTTAGCAATCTCATATTTGGATGACTGCCATGTGCTCTAAGCAGGCTATCTTTAAACAATCTTCAGAAGCTACAGTTGGTCCAGGATGCTGTTGCTTGTATGAACAGGGGCTGCACTGGTTTCCAGTTTATTTGAGGATTCCATTTAAAGACTCCCAGCAAGTGGCAGCAATTATCTGATCTGGGCTGATTTTGAAAACTCAGTGAGATTAGGTCTGATAGTCCTGAGAGATTTGAGAATTCCCAGGGGTGTATTTCATTTTTTTAAATATATAATTTATATTTTTATATATAAAATATAAAAAATGTTTATATAAAAGCATTTTATATAAAAATGTTTTAAGACATAAAAGCTAACATGAACAAATGAAAAACAAAAGGGGCAAGAAAAGAAAAGTAAAGATTGAAGAAAAAGTTGAAGAAAGAAAATATAAAGTGGCTTCCATTATTCTTCATAGCAATGGTAAATTCAAAAAATATACCTACCTCTCTCTAAATTTTCACCATGTTACTCTTACTCCTATAATTTTACTTGTCTAATCATCAAAACCATAAATAATGTTCATTCCCCCCACCCCAGTTTTACACAAAATAGCCCATAAGAAATTTCCAGTCACCAATAAATGTAGACGCCGTCTTTTCTCTAATCAAAGAAGTTAATTTATCCATTTCTCTCAACTTCCCCAACCCTTCCTTCAGAGTGGATCGTTACACTGCAGTTACACTCCAACACAGTTTGACGTTGGTAAATGCAGGTTGGGGTCACCCTTCATAGCACCCTAAGCCAGGAGGTGCTGGGCAGCTCAATGGGCATTCAAGGCATCCCATTTCTCAGCATTCAGGGTGGTCTGGGAACGGAGGGTCAGGAAAGTCCAGAAGAGAACGGAGCCACTGCTTTTGACATGGAGGACTCTGCTCCCGTGCAGATGCCCCTGTCAAGGCCGAAGCCCTGAGCTTGAGAGGCATGCAGCTATCCTTCAGACCAGTGATGAAATCCAAATTTTTTTACTACCGGTTCTGTGGGTGTGGCTTGGTGGGCATGGTTTAGGAAGGATACTGCAAAATCTCCATACCCTCCTCACTCCTGGGGGAAGGATATTGCAAAATCTCCATTCCCACCCCACTCTGGGGCCAGTTGGTATTTGCCAGTTCTCCGAACTACTCAAAATTTCTGCTACCGGTTCTCCAGAACCTGTCAGAACCTGCTGGATTTCACCCCTGCTTCAGACGGGGTCAGTCCCCTACCTGGCTGCTCTGGAGCACTGCTGATAGTGAAGGGGTGCCACTCATACCGGGCGATGACCGGAATGTTCAGGTACACGTAGTCACCTGGTTTGTAGTGGAAAAAGGGGGACCTCTGAATCACCAAATGAGTCACCTGGATTTCAAAAGAAATAATATAGGGACACACATGGTGTCCTTTGGTAAGAATTCATTGAACAATTAGGCAAAAAACCCATTGTTCCTTTTCTAGTTTCACCTGCAAGTTATATATGCTGATACCCACTTTTGTTTACTTTACCATTTGTGGAACCCACCTTGGAGGGTAGAAGGTTGACTTCCACAATGCACAGCCCACCGACACGTGACAAAGCAGCTGCAAAGGCCTTCTCTCCGAGGAAGAGAGATCCAGGGATCACAAACCACTTCCAGAAATTAGCACCGTGAACAATCAGCAAAGCCCAGATGGGGATGTAGAAAAGGTGAGTCCAGTAGAAGACCTGCTGGTGACAAAGGAAGGGGCACATTTTGGAGAGCAAAATGAAGTTAGACCGATGGTTTAAAAGAACTAAACAAAAACAAAATTCCATTATTTGCCCATATTTCCGAGAGGGATATACAGGATATAAAAACAGCCCAAATAAAGTCCTATTTCTTTTCTACCTGTGGCACATGAGCAACATAGGTGAAAAGGGGCGGGGTTTTGAGCAGCCAGGTGCAGCTTCATCCTGTGGCTGCTGCTCATTTCAGAATCACAAACAGGACATGATGGGCTCACATAGTGTAAGGCCAGTGCTTCTTTCAGACATATTTTCTGTGGTTTTTAGAAAAGAAAAACAAAATAAATACATAAAAACAAAACATTAATGGAGTCTAGGAGGGAAAACAACACCTCAGTTTTATTATGGTTCGTCACACAGTCAAGCCAGATGTTCAGACTGGATTTGGCTTCTATTCTTCTGCCTCCAGGTACTGCCACATCCACTGTCCAGACTTTTTTGTCTTTCTTATCAACAATTAAGCCTGGGGTGTGATGTGGCAGGTGCTTGTCTGTTTCAATTATAAAGTCCCAGAACACTTCATTTTCTTCATTTTCTATGACTTTCTCTATTTTATGGTCCCATCAGGCAAATGGTATTTCTTGCAGATCTTCCAATGCAAGTTGTTGCTACTTTGTCATGCCGTTGTCGCAGTCTGTTTATGCGATCTTCTTGCAGCAGCTAACCAGGTGGTCCACTGTATCTTCAGTTTTTTTGCTGAGGCAGCATTTGCTATCTGTTGCTGTCTTCTCAATTCTAGCTTTGTATTATTATTGGCCATATAGCCAGATAGTAGTTTAAACTGGATTGGCATTTTCACCCACCTATCGAGTCTTTCCCAAGAATAGGCAGGTTGTAAGCTGTTCCAAGTAAATCTGCCTTTTTTAATTGACTGATGGTGATTTTGTCAATGCCAAAGGTGTTCAAGCGATGCTCCAGAAATGTTGGTATTATTATTAGGGTTAGTCACACAGTCAGCCAGTTGTTTAGACTGGATTTGGCACTTTAATCCACCTACGGACTATTTTTGTTAACTCAGGGTTAACAAAGGAGTGCTACAAGACCACTACGCACCGACGGGAACTCCGGTTGCCGACCGATTCACATTCCACCAGAGGGACCAACGGGAAGGTGAATTAATCAAAGAATTTGTGGCCACCCTATGCCAAATCGCTGCCAACTGCGAATTCGACAATGTGGACAATGCCATCAGCGACCGCATTGTGTTTGGCATGAGGGACAGGGCTCTCCAAAAAAAATTCTTGAGAAGGAAGAAGTTGGTGCTCAAAGATGTCGTAGAAGAGGCCACAGCTGCCGAAACATCCGAAAAAGCGGCAGCCGCAATGCTAAGAGGCAAGGGGATCCACAAGATCCAAAGGGCACCCCAATCATCCACAGAGGAGTCAGCTGCCGGATCGGAATCGGAGGAAGAAATGGCTGTGCACAAGGTCTCCAGACCCCCAAGGCGGGAAACCACTCAAAATGGCGATCGGGGGGAGCGTTGTGCCAGCTGCAGAGGAGACCATGCCAGGGCCAAGTGCAGGTGGAGAGATGCGACCTGCAGATGCTGCAACAAGAGGGGTCACATTGCTGAAGCCTGCAGAGCTGAGGATCCAGCCCCAGAACCGTCCAGCCACCGGCCGCGCGAAAATCGCGACGAATACGCGAGATCATCTAGACGGTCCTACTACTAGCCCAGACAGGGAGAAAGTGACGGCAGCCGGAGGAGAGCAGTCCATCAGACGACCATGGACCACTCAGATGACGACAGCACCACCAAGTGCCACGTGACGGTGCACGTGGAAGGAACCCCATGTTCCATGGAAGTAGATTCGGGATCGATCTACTCCATCATGGACTGGCAGCAGTTGAAGGGTCTCAAGCCTGGAGTCTGCAAGAGAGATCTGAAGCCCATACGGTCAAGGCTGGTCGACTTTGGAGGAAACCCGATCGGAGTCCTGGGAAGAATGTCACTTCGGATTTCCTACCACAATTTCCAGGGCGATCTCCCCATCACCATTGTCCAGAACAGCCGTCCGAACCTGCTAGGCATGGAATGGTTCAAGCCACTAGGGCTCGAGATCAGAGGGGTTCACCAAATCCGGCAGGACAAACTCGACACCCTCCTCGAAGAGTTCAAGGAAGTCTTCGATGGTAAGCTGGGGAAACACCAATTAGGCTTAAGCCCCGCAGAGTTCTGTTTGCCTTGAGGCCCAAAGTAGATGCTCAGCTAGATAATATGCTTGCCCAAGGTGTATTGGAGCCAATCGATCATGCGGCATGGGAGAGCCCCATTGTGACCCCCATGAAGCATGATTTATCTGTGCGCATCTGTGCCGACTATAAATGTTCAATCAACAAGGCTTTGCAACAGAGGGCATACCCAGTTCCAGTGGTGCAACATCTGCTGCATTCACTAGGGAGTGGGTCAATATTTGCCAAACTGGCCCTGGCCCAGGCTTACCAGCAACTGCCAGTAGATGAAAAAACAGCGGAGACACAAACAATCGTCACCCACAGGGGCGCATTTAAATGTAACCGTCTCCAATTTGGAGTCAGCGCAGCCCCAGGAATATTTCAATCTATGATGGAACACCTTCTTCAAGGCATTCCAGGGGTGGTGCCGTACTTCGATGATGTCTTAATCTCCGGCCACTCTAAAACCCAGCTACTTGAGCGACTGAAGCTAGTTCTACAGCGCTTTAAGGAGAAGGGTTTGAGAGTCAGGAGAGATAAGTGCATCATTGGGGTCCAGGAGGTCGAGTTCCTGGACTATCTCATTGATGGAACTGGCATCCACCCCACCAAATCTAAAGTTAAGGCTATCCACGAAGCTCCAGCCCCCAAAAACAAAGCAGAGCTTCAGGCTTTCTTGCGACTACTGAATTTTTATAGTGTCTTCTTAAAACAGAAAGCCACAGCTGCTAAATCACTCCATCGCCTGTTGGGGAAAGCGGTACCGTGGAGATGGGGGAAGAGGAGGAAACAGCCTTCAAAAACATCAAAGCACTGCTCTCTTCAGACAGCGTCCTCATGCAATATCACAAGACGTTACTCCTCCTGCTGACCTGCGACGCGTCACCATACGGGATTGGAGCGGTCCTCAGTCACCAACTCCCAAATGGAACAGAGGCGCCCATTGCTTATTTTTCAAAAACGATGTCCAGCACCGAAAGGAACTATAGTCAGTTGGATAAGGAAGCCTTGGCCATCGTCGCGGGCATCAAGCGCTTCCATGAATACCTGTATGGCCGGAGCTTTACAGTTATCACAGACCATAAGCCACTGTTGGGACTATTCGCGGGCGACAAACCCACACCAAGCTACATGTCACCCAGGATGACACGCTGGGCAATTTTCCTTGCGGGGTACTCATATACTCTAACCCACAGACCCGGCAAGACCATGGAAACGCCGATGCCCTGAGTAGATGCCCATCCCAGAAGCCGGTGGAAGACCCAGCCCCCACACTCAGACTATTCCATATTGACAATGACCTCGCTTGCCCAGTCACCTCCGCAGACATGGCATCGCAGACCCAGAAGGACCGAACGCTCAAACAGGTACTATCTTGGGTTCTGTGCGGATGGCCCATGGGGAAGATGGCAGAAGAATTCACCCCATTTGCCAGAAAGCAGCAAGAACTAGCCACAATGAAAGGCTGCCTCCTGTGGGGCGACAGGATCGTGATTCCCAGATCACTCCAATATAAGACTCTAGAGACTCTGCATAGGGGGCACCCAGGCATCGTTCGCATGAAGGGGCTGGCACGAAGCTACGTGTGGTGGCCAACCCTGGACAAGGATATAAAGACCTGGGTGGCCAGATGTGATCCATGCCAGGAAGTCCGCCCAGCACCACCCCGTGCCCAGTCTACAGAGTAGGAGGCTCCCAGCAGTCCATGGTCAAGAATCCACATAGACTTCACAGGTCCGATGAGCGGAAGATACCTCCTCATCGTCATGGATGCTTTCTCGAAGTGGCTGGAGGTCGTACCCATGGCATCCACAACAGAAGCCACCACCAAGGCGCTCCGGAGACTATTCGCCACGCACGGGCTACCGGATGTCCTCATTTCCGACAATGGGCCACAGCTCACATCCAAGCCCATGGAAACATTCCTGGCAGGACTGGGCATCTGCCATGCCCTGATTGCCCCCTACAGACCGGCCGGAAATGGGCAAGCTGAAAGGATGGTGAGGCTCACCAAGGAAGCCCTCACCAAGATGGGCACCGGCGACTGGCAAGAGAGGATCGACCAGTTCCTCCTCACTCAACACATCACACTGCACTCAACGATGCATAAGAGCCCGGCCGAACTGCTGATGGGCAGAAGACTGAGGTCACATCTGGACCGGCTGCACCCCCTGTACAACCCGGAGGTGCCATCAGACGCCAGACGCCTGCCCCGCGCCTTTGCCATAGGAGACCTGGTCTTCGCGCTCAATTTCCATGGGTTTCCGAAATGGCTGAAAGGAAGAATTGAGAGCACAACCGGACCGAAGTCTTATAGAGTGGAGCTGGAAGATGGGCAGGTCTGTAGACATCACATCAACCAACTCCGGAAAAGGTGGAGGGAAGCGGAAGGAAACCAGCCTGACGAGGTAGGCCTACAACACCCCGATGAGGTAAGCCTACAACACCCTGACGAGGTAGGTCTACAACACCCCGACAAGGTAGGCCTACAACACCCCAAGGAGGCCGGCCTACAGCACTCCGATGAGATAGGCCTGCCACACCCCAGCGAGGAAGGCCTGCGACACCCCGGGGAGGTGGACCCGCACCACCTCAGCAAGTCAAGTCATCGCCGATCCAAGGGAGTAGACCGGTACCCGCAACCCGAGGGGAGTCAGCATCGCGCCGACGATGAGGCCATTCGCCACCCCAGCGAGGGAGACCTCCACCTCCACAATGAAGTAGACCAGGGACAAAGCACAGAGGGAGAGCTGCAACCCCCCGGTGAGGGTGACCTACCACACCCCGACGAGGGAGACCACGATGCAAGGTAGTAGACCAGGGACAACCCAGGGAGGGAGGTCCACAACGCCCCTGCAGAGCCAGCCAGCGACTCCCCCGTGAGGGAGACCACCATCACCACGCCGGCAGGGTCGACCGACACCACCCCAGCGAGGTCGACCTGCACCAGCCTGACACGGTAGACGGGTGACCCCCCGGCCACCTGCCACGACAAGCCGCCACGCAAGAGCAACAACAACAACAACAACAACAGCAACAACAACAACAACCGAAACAGCAGAGCCACCAACAGAAGCCACAAAGGGCAAAGGAGAATAAAATGGACTTACCGGACATCAGATGTCACCCCTGGGTTGACAGCGATGCCCAGCCGTGAGGTTCTAGGGATCCCGGTCAGGGGAAGGACCAGTGCCACCAGCGGGTAAATCCAGACGATGCGGCCGGAGGTGCTGGGATAGGGCCCACACACTTGACGGCCGGACCCCAGATCCTTCCGGGTCGAGAGCCGGAGGGGACAGGAGCTCCGCCTGCTCCGGCCAGCAGCGAAACTCAAATGGAACTGCGCAGGTCAGCCAGGACCATCAAGCGTCCTGCCTACCTGCGTGACTACATGACATTCATTAGTGTTGATAGACAGTCTTCGAACTAGGAGGGGAGGGGTGTTATGTCCTTATAAGGACAGGGATTGGCTAATCCACTGGCGGGAAATTCAAACAACTGTCATTGGACGGCTGAGTCTGCCGAAGCGTATAAAAAAGCTCTGGCAGCACAGCCGTCCGCCTTCATTCAGAGCTGAAATAAAGATACTGAATGGACCAACCCTGGTCGCATCTTCCTTTCCCTGCGCCGATCTAACACCACCGTCTCCATCAAAGTAGCTTTCTTGGTTTGGCCATTGTGTTTTTTTCCAAGGCTGCATTTTGTTTCTAAGGCCTCCCTTTGACAAAACATCTTAGACCTTTTTCTGGCTAGGAAGGCATTCTAGCAAGCAAAGTACTGTGCAAATGGGGAGACTATGGGGACTAACGGGGACTATGGAGAGCGGTGCTCATCTCTGTTTCAAGGCCATTCAGTCAGCACTGTCCAAAGACACTTACAACTCCATGTGGCCATCATGACATCAGGGAGCGCTGTTATCTTCCCACCAAAGTAGTACCTATTTATCTATTCACATTTGCATGCTTTGGAACTGCTATGCCATGTGGCATTTGGGTCTTGAACCTGGATTGCCAGCTTTCCAGCCAACAAGCCCCATATTTTAACAGCTGAGCCACCATGTTGCCCTTTTGCAGGATGAAAAGAAGGGCAAAATAAGCAGAGAAAGCAAGGGAAGGCTGAGCATGTCACCTCAAAATGACCACTCCTGCGGACCAAGGTAGTGGAACACACGAGCATCAGGGAGATCAGGAGCTGCAGGAGGAGACCCGTGAGAGAGGCAGTTCCATGAATCCATCCAATGCCAGGCCGGGTGGTGAAAAGGTATTCCCAGAGACGATAGTCTTCTTTGGCCTGAGACAGTCTCACTATGATGAAGGGAAAGACTGGATAAGTAACTCCTTAAAATAGTCTTTTGCACTATGGTGACAATGCTGGGTTGCTCAGGTATGCTGGCTCCCAGTCCATTTTTAGTCCCAAATTCAGAATGCTGTTTCTGATTATTAAAGCCTTCATGACTTAGGACCACGTGCTTAAAAGTTTTGCTGGTTACCAGTCAAACATATTATTAGGAGGACAGATGACATCTTAAGTGAGACAGGGACTTCTTTGTGATGCCAGAGTCAGAGTGATAACCTTGTGGTTTAGAAATTTCAGACACTGTCTGAACTTGCTATACATTTGTGTTGTTTTTAGGCATCTTGTGGCTTTTAATCTGAGGATATTTATTTTTCTATTTCTATTTTAAATGTGTAATCTATATAAATAAAAATGTAAATGTCCGTTTGTACATAACCACACATCTCTGAAAGTTCTTCACCGATTGCTTTTAAATTTTGACACAATGTTGCATTCGATTATGGGAGTGTTTTTATATACCTATATTATATACATGTCACACCTGTGACAGGTAAAAACATGAAAAACATTGGAAAACATTGAAAGACATTGACAAACGTTGAAAAACAGCTCCATCTGCTGGACGTAAAACCAACATGGCAGCCTCCCAGCCCTGATTATGCTCAACAGATTTCTGCTCCTTATATTTAGACTCCCCATATTGCTTCCAAAAAACTGCGCATTTGGAAGGCAGAGACGCCCAAGGGCCATATCCTGCCACCAGGCTCGACAGGTAGGCAGCCGGCTCCCCACCAGGAAGCTCTCGCAGCTGGCGTTTCTAGGGCTGGGCAGGGCCCGCCCAAGCCTGGCTCTGACTCCCCCTCCCCCGGCCGCCCCATGAACTAGCCTCACCCACCGCTGCTGCCCATCCCCCTCACCAGCCATTCTCAGGGCTCCCTCCAAAGAACACCTGGCAATGAGGCTGCCTGGGTCCACCGAGTGGGAACCCTCCGTCCCTTGCCTGGCCTGAATCGCACCTGGCCCAGCGCTACCACAGGCCCTGAGGTCAGAAAGACCAGCCGCTAACCGGCACTATGTGAATCCGGTCAGTGAGTGGGAGATGGAGACAACTGGAGCCTCGGGGCTGCCTTTGACCAGCACCGCCTTTGATTCCCAGGTGGGCGCTCTGGCAGTTCACGGAGCCTACACGAAAATTTCAGCCTCTGCCAGAAAAGGGGCTCCGGGGAGGCTTCGGGGGTGTGTGTGTGGAAATGGCCAGGAGGGAGGATGGCCAGTCCTCCTTCATTTCACCTGGAAGAGCGGGGGATTTAATCATTCCCCTGCGCTTGGCAGGTGGGGGAGGAGAACTGCGCAGCAGGGGTCCAGTAGGGTGTGCGTGGCTCCTGGCTTTGCCGCTTTCTTCCTTCGGGCGGGAAGCCCCAAACCAGCCTCGAACCCACACCGCACCGCCTCCCTCCCTCCCTCCCTTCCCTTCCCTGCTATGTGTCTCCCCGTCGAGCCCCCAGAGAACATCTGTGTAGGGAGGACGGAGGGGGCCCCCCGAGTTTTTGCTGTGGTGCGGAGAGCTGCAAAGGCCTGGCCTTAAAAGGTAAGGGCAATGGCGGGGGATGCAGAAGAGGCCGGGCCAGAGACAGAAATAAACAGAGAGAGGGAGAGAGAGACATAGAGAAATACAGAGAGGGTGGGGGGAGAGAGAGACACATACAGAGATACAGAGAGAGAGGGGGGGAGAGAGAGACAGAGAGGGGGGGAGAGAGAGAGAGACATAGAGATAGAGAGAGAGGGGGAGGGGAGATAGAGACACATAGAGAAATACAGAGGTGGGGAGAGAGAGACAGAGAGAGATACAGAGGGGGGGAGAGAGAGAGACATAGAGATACAGAGAGAGTGGGAGAGAGAGACACATAGAGAGATACCCACCAAATGTTTGTGGAGAGTTTGGAACTTCAGCCTCGCTCTTTTAGCCCAGTGGAAGCACCAGACTGGGCCACAGCAACACATGGCCGGGTACAACTAGTACTTTTTATAAAGTGTTCTGGGACAGCAATTAAAGCAATTAAATAACAGAAGAAAAACAATATGAAACAGAAAATTTGAGCAGCATTTACCAAAATTGATGATGTGAGCTCCCATGTGAAGGATAGTTAGAACACCCACCATGTAGCCCATCAGCTGGTGCAGGATGGCATTCAAGTCCAGGGGCAAAACTTTGGCTACCCAAGTGGTCCTTAGCCAGGTCAGAGATCGGCGTAGCATCAACACCTGGGGATGGCAGATGGAGGGGAAGAAAAGCGCTGAATTGAGAGGGGCAAAAATGCATCAATTCAGATGTTACAGCAGAGTAGAGAAATAACCTTGAAAAAGAAATGTACTATAGTATGGTTATATAAAAATTTGAGTAATATTTCTCAGACTTGCTAATTTTCAGGGAGTTGAAGTCCACGCTTCTTAAAATTACGAAGATTGAGAAACAGAGGCTTAGAGAAAAAGAATATCAGAATTAAAACATATAAATAAAAATATATATAAAATTAAAATATATATAAAATTTTAAAAAAACCGTCAATATAAAAAAAGTTGTTGAGACTCTGGAAGGAGTACGGAAAATAGAAACAAAGGTGGTTAGGGGACTGGAGGCTAAAGCATACGAAGAATGGTTGCAGGAATTAGGTGTGGCTAATTTAATGAAAAGAAGGACCAGGGCCAACATGATAGCGGTCTTCCAATATTTGAGGGGCTGCCACAAAGAAGAGGGAGTCAACCTATCCTCCAAGGCACCAGAAAGCAGGACAAGGAGCAATGGGTGGAAACTCATCAAGGAGAGAAGCAACCTGTAATTAAGGAGAAATTTCCTGACACTGAGAACAATTAACCAGTGGAACTGCTTGACTCCAGATGTTGTGGGTACTCCATCACTGGAGGTTTTCGAGAAGAGATTGTATAGCCATTTGTCTGAAATGGTATAGGGTTTTCTGGTTGGGCAGGGGGTTGGACTAGATGATCTCTAAGGTCCCTCCCAACTCTGTTATTCTATGTTCTATGAGAAAGAGAAAGAGAGGAGGGGATTAAGAAAGAAACCTGAAATTGCCCAGCCTTGATCCTCTTTGGCATCAGCAGAGAAGGAGAGAAACAGTCAGGCTTTCAAGATCCTGTTGTTAGATTCTTCAACAATAAGGTAAAGGTAAAGGTTCCCCTCGCACATATGTGCTAGTCGTTCCTCATTTTAGGGGGAGGTGCTCATCGCCGTTTCAAAGCCGAAGAGCCAGCGCTGTCCAAAGACGTCTCTGTGGTCATGTGGCGCTTCAACAATGGAGATGCAGTGGTCCTTGAGTCTATTTCTTGACCTGGCTTATCTTGAAGAACTGACAGATACTCACATAACAGAAAAATTATTGATCTAAGATGTTATTCTTTTTGCATCCATTCTCAGTTTGACTATAATAGCCAGGAACCAGGGCGGAAGGTTAGAAAATAGAACACAGAATAACAGGTTGGAAGAGACCTTAGAGGTCTTCTAGTCCAACCCCTTGCTGGAGCTAAACCATTTCAGACAAATTGCTGTCTAATCTCTTCTTTAAAAACCTCTAATGATAGACCACTCACAACTTCTGAAAGCAAGCTGTTCCACTGATTGATTATTCTTACTGACATGACATTACTCCTTAGTTCTCTTTAATAGCCTCCTATTCATTACTTCTTGTCCTGCCCTCAGGGGCTTTGGGGATTTGGTTGACCCCGTCTTCTCTGTGACGGTCGCTCAAGTACTGGAATTCTTCTCTCTGCTAGACTAAACATCCCCAGTTCCCTCAACTGTTCATCATACGGTTTAATTCCCAGACCATTTATCATCTTTGTTGCTCTTCTCTGCACTTTTTTATATCACAGTGACCAAAATTGGACGCAGTATTCCACGGTGGCAACTATCTGTAGCAAGGGTATAGGGCGAGGGCGGGGATTCGTTCTCCGATCTTGTGGGTTGGTTTCTGAACGTTTCATTACCAGGCTAGGTAACGACTTCAGCGGAGTTTAGGAGACATCAGTGTTGGTGTTCCTCCATCTACACAAAGCCCTTATAAACAGAGGGACACTGACACGGACGTCACCTAAACTCCACTGAAGATGTTACCTGGCCTGGTAACAAAATGTTCGGAAGCCAGCCCACAAGCTCGGAGAACAAACCTTCACCCTCAGAGTATTCCATGGTCTTACTAGTGCAGTATGTGATACTAACACTTCACATGATCTTGTTACCGGGGTGAAATGCTCCCAGTTTGGACCGGATCACCTGATCCGGTAGCCATGGCAGCGGGTGGTTCAGAGAACCGGTTGCAAAAATCCCTGAGCCCCCCCCATGCCCAGCTGAGCCGCACGCTCATCAGAGGCTTTTTTTTTTTTACTTTTAAAAGCATTTTTTCTACAACTTCTTCCGCTGAAAAAATGCTTTTAAAAGTTAAAAAAAAAAAAGCCTCTGATGATCGTGCAGCTCAGCTGGGATCTCAGAGGCTTTTCAAAGCATTCTTTTCTGCAACCTCTTCCAGGGAAGAGGTAGTTTAAAAAAATGCTTGAAAAGGCTCTGACAATCAGGCAAGACAGCTGGGATCGTCAGAGCCAATGCTTTAAAAGTCTCTCTGACAATCCCAGCTGAGTTGCCTGATCGTCAGAGAGACTTTCAAAGCATTTTTTAAAATGATCAGGCAACAGCTGGGATCATCAGAGAGACTTTTAAAGCATTTTGTTCTGCAACCTCTTCAGTGGAAGAGGTGGTTAAAAAAATGCTTTGAAAAGGCTCTGACGATCCCAGCTGTGTTCCTGATGGGCAGAGGCTTTTCAAAGCATGTTTTTGCATTTGCAGAAAAAATGCTTTGAAAAGTTAAAATTAAAAAAAAAAGTTGGCCATGCCCATCCAGTCACATTACCCTCCCCCACCAAGCCACGCCCACAGAACCGGTAGTAACAAATTTTACATTTCACCCCTGTCTTGATATTATCCCTCTGTTGATGCAACCTAGTGCGCATTGACTTTTCTGGCAGCTGCAGCACATTACTGGCTCATATTTAAGTGTTTGTCATTTTACAGTATCTGCCCTCCTTCTTACCCACTTTGGATGAGAGTCCCAGAGGATAAGTAGTGATTGTTTTAATTTTTTAAATTAAAGTTGGAAAATAAAGCACCAGTTTCTGGCCTCATCTGCATTTCAAGGAAAGTCTCTGGGCTCAGTATTCCCATTTCTGGAAAACAGAAAGTCAGGGACTGGGACTGCTTGCCACCTGTGCCAGAGGTACTGGTGGCCATTCAGAGAAAGGGAAATAGTGGAGATAGAAAACGAGCATTTCCTGACCCATTACACACTTAGTTCAATGTCTGTGACTGAAGGCATCAAAGGCATCTTGTCCATGACAAACACGGCCTGCCCCAGAACTCTTCAGCAATGACTGCCCTGTTATAGAGATGTCTCCATCTCTAGGAATTGGAAAATGTTCATCATTCTTTAAAAAATGATGCATGCAATGTTCTGGTGGCTTTGAGCAAAAATGTGCTCTTGCAAAGTTATAATTTAAAACAAAGCTTGGATTTCATAGTGAACAATGGTTACAATGTTGTTTTCCTCCTGAAGCCCTGCTCCGACTTTCCCTGATGATGAACGGCCTTGACAGGTTGGGATGTGGGATGCAGCCCAGTTCCTCACCAGTATGAATGCGCAGTTGAAGTTCAGGCACTGCCCACAGCCTCTGGCCACCACGATCCAAATGCCAGAGCCAGCCTGCTTTAGGGCAGCCAAGATGAAGAGGATAATGTTCACACATGCATAGCTACCCAGCAGAAGAAGCTTGTTCTTATTGTTGTGCCAATACACAGGACTCAAGATATGTGGGGTTTGGGTCTTCCGGGGAGCTGTGGGCGGCTTTAGCCAACTCGCAGCACTGAAAGAGAAAGGAGAGAGGAGCTAGTGAAGTTTTGGGGGCTTTTCAGCATCCCGAGGGATACAGGAAGACTCAACACAAATAAGCCAAAAGGCTCCTCTTCCCCCAAGTGCAGGGCAGGAAGCCATTCCTGAAGTCTTACTAATTAAGACAGTTTAATTTACTAATTAAATTTAATAAATAAAAGTCCATGTTTTCCTGGCACATGTAATCTGGTTAATTAATGTTCTTAGGAGCTGTAATCATGCACATATATATGGTTGTGGAGGTTAGCATGTTGTATGAATGCTGTCAACATGAGACGCGACCTTTGGACTGCTTCAGTTCCTTCTCTAAGAGTTGTGCTGGTTTTCTCTCAGACTCTGAAAAGTGAGGTTTCAAAGCGTTCCTGAAACCATCATAATGGGCTTTATTAGGCTTCTCTCAACCTCACCCAATGAGCTACTGACATTCCGGGGTGAGAAAAGGATTCATTTGTATGTTGAAAAGGAGTTCAGTTACTGTTCTACAGGTACTCTTAGCAAGAGGGTCTTGTTCCCCCTCAAGGCATCACTATCCTTCAGACACTATAAGCATCCAATTCAATCCTCTGTATTGCCAGGAGAAGCCTCAGTTCTGGACAGAAAATTCTTTCAGCATCTGTGCTGAAATGATCTAGCCTGTATTTTGAAGAATGTGCCATTTCAGTCCCAGGTCCAGTTTCAAAGGGCAGTTCAGTCAAAGCTTCCAGCCTACCCACCCCCCTCAAATCCCAAGGCTTGGGGGATGTTTCTCAGATTAAGGAATAAGCAATTGGGGAACTACGGAATGATAACAGAATAACAGATTTCGATGACTTCTTCTTTCACCTGCATTCCAACTTCCGAAGCTGTCATGGTAGTGAAAAAACGACTGCTACAAGACAGCACCTTAGGTGACAGAACAACCTCAGCTCAGAACACATATGAATCCCCATAGACAAGAGACTCTTGTGCTCAGTGAACTGACAAAGCACCCTTTCCCACGCAGGAGAAGCAATCCTTAGATCCATTTGCACCACTTAAAGATACCAGCTGGTCTCACTCGCCTCACAAGATATTCTAAGGAAATCATCCAGATTTAAGGAAAGATCACATGCCCCCAGAAAGGCAGTTTAAAAAAACCAGAGAGAGTGCCAAGCTTGCATCCTACCTCTTGGAAGTACACCCCAAAAGGACAGTGCCAAGAAACACTAAAGCAGTGTAAAAAGCTTTTAAAAAGGTCAAGCCCGTATAAAAGAATCAGCAAAGAAAAAAAAACTCCAGAGAAGTGGCTCTGGCTAGTCTGGGCATACTGCCAAGAACCTTTAACTGCTGTTACAATGTAACAAGGCTTATCCCAGAGGCAGTTTCTGAAAATACTTAAGCAGGGCAATAAAGATAAGGATTAGGCTAGAAACAACACAGAGAGGCACATCAGAATGTCTCCTTCCTGCCTTCTTGACAGGATTAACCCTGTAAAGTGGGAAAAACACTTTAGGAAGAAGGAGATTTCTTCCAACAGCCGGTTCACCGAACTGCTCAGAAAGTTAACAAACGGTTCTCCTGAACCGGTGTGAACAGCTGAATCCCACCACTGCAGTGATGACACAGATAAACCTCCAGGTGACATTAATGACCCGCTAAAAGAATGCAAACTGTCCAGCTGTCTGCAAGGTGTATAAATCCTTCCATTCCCCACCATCCAGTTAGAGCTGAGGAAGGTTCTTGGATAAGAAGTGAAACGTCTTCAACGAAAAACCAGAAAGTTCAGTTGCCTCTTGAAAAAAGCATCTTTGGGACAACCATAACCTAGATGACTGAGAATCTCCATAAACAGATTTTGATGGAATTGCATTGGCTTTTTGGAGGACTGCAGCACACTGCTGGCTAATATTTAAGTGATTGTCCACTATCCAAAAATCCCTCTCACAGTTACTACCGTTGAGCCAGCAACCATCTATTCTATACCTGTGCATTTGCTTTTTCTTCCCTAAATGTAAAACCTTACTTTTCTCACCACTAAATTTCATTTTGTTAGAAAAGGCCCAGTGTTCAAGTTTTTTGGGATCCTGTGTTATCTTCTGGGGTGTTGGCTATTCCTGCCAGCTTAGCAGGATTGATGAATTCTCCTTCTGTTCTCTCATCTAGATCATTTATGAAGATGTTGAAGAGTAGTGGACCTAAGACATAACCTTGGGGTACCCCACTGCATGCTTCCCTCCATGTAGATGTAGTTCCATTAAGGACTACATGTTGAGTTTTTCAGCCAGTTATGAATCCATCTGGTGGTGATGCTGTCTAACCCACAGTTTTCTATTTTATGTAGAAAGTAAAGTATGTTGTAGTGTACTTTATTAAACTTGTAATCCTAGTCTTTTCTTTTATTATTCTGTTTTTGGTAGGTTGGGCTACTTTCTCCTTTTGCATGAAGACAGATGCAAAGAATGAATTAAGCTGCCCATCACTTCCTTACCATCTTCTCCCATTAGTGCATTGCTTGTTTCCTTGACTTGTTCTTGTTTTTTATATGTTGAAAGATTTTTTTAAAAAAATATTTTTGACATTTGTTGCAAGTCTTAGTTCATTCTGGGCCTTTCCTTTCCTGACTTCATCTTTGCAGTTTTGGGCTGTATGCTGTTATTCTGCCTTAGTTATGTGTTCGTCTTTTCATTTTTATACTTGTGCTTTTTGTCTTTCAGTTTATTAGAGAGATCTTTGTGCAACCAGGGTGGTTTTTTGGATTTCTTATTTTTCTTTTTCAGTGATATTGTGCTAGACTGGGCTTTTATGGTCTCATTTTTCAGAGTTTCCCAAGTTTCTTGAGTTGTTTTCCCCTTTACTATTTTCATCCATTGAATCCTTCCCAAGCTCTGTCTAAGTTTGTTGAAATCAGCTCTTTTAAAGTCTAAGACATGAGTTCAATTTTGGTCTACTTTTCCAAGTTGGGATTTTTTCTTCTTTAAGATTTCCATCCATGAAATCTTTCCTAAGCTCTCTCTGTGTTTGTTCTTACTCTAGAAAACAGGTTTCCTTGCCATAAAAATATATTGTAACAAGGTAATGTTTGGCTCTGTCTGGAAGGCATTAATAAGGAGAACAATGAATGAAAAGACTCTTCCCTTTATTTATTTTTTTAAGAAAAGAAAACAGCTAGAACAGGACTCCTGAGAAGATCCCTTTGGATGTGGAGCAACAGATATTCTCTCACTTACCTGAAGCCATTTAGGGTTTCACATGTAAGTATCAGAAACAAAAAGGAACAGATGAACCAGCTGAAGTTTGCCAATCATTTTTCTGCTTCTGATAATTCAATAGAACTGAGATGGCACAGATCGTGAAATGTCCATCATCAGAAATGACTAGTGTTGATTGGTGGTCAAAATACCTTATTGTTAAGTTCTCCATGATTTCTGGAAAACGCTGCAGTTCCTCTCTGAGCTCCTCAAAGGTTATGGATCCACTCTTATCAGAATCTGCTGACTCAAAAAGAGCCATTGTCAGGTCATCTAGCTTCTCTTCAGGCAAAGATATTGAGCTCTCTTTCAGGCATGATTTTAAGACCATGCGTAATTCATCGGGTTCAATGGAGCCACCACCTATAAGAAAACAAATCCACTAGGCTTGGTGTGACAGGTCAGATTTAAGATGTTGCTATGAGAGGAGGAGGGGGGAGGAGGAGGAGGAGGAGGTGGAGGAGGTCAATGGACAGAAAGTGTGCACCAGGAAATCAAATTCAGTTGACTCTGCTTCCTTGCTGGATCATGAGAAGATTTCATCCATAAAACCTAAGACAAAACCATTTCCCTAGAGGACTGAAAGCCTGGAGGAGCTATAAGTGATGCCTCCTACAGATCCTTCCTCTGAGAGTTAGAGAGCCATAATTGCTGCAGTTATTCTTTGACTGAATGGAACCATATGGAAATTATAGACGCAGGGCATTTAAAACCCTCTTCCCTATATACACCTTAAGGAATCACTGAGAAATTGGGCCTATTGATGGGATCTTGTCCTACAATCTCCTCCACAGACTGAAGCTAACCTTAGCGCAAGTGATGGCTCTAGATCAGCAGTCTCCAACCTTTTGAGCTCCATGGACCGGCAGTGGCAGTGGCTGTGGGGAGCAGATGTTTTCATGCACGCAACCTAATCTTGTGCATGTGCAAAGAAAGCTTTATGTGCTCACCTGCCGCTTATGTGGCCTGGTTCCCGGTACCGGTCCATGGCCCAAGGGTTGGGGACCCCTACTCTAGATTAAATGTGCACATATTCTTTATACCAGGGGTGAAATCCAGCAGGTTCCGCTAATGGTTCTGGAGAACCGGTAGCGGAAATTTTGAGTAGTTCGGAGAACCGGCAAATACCACCTCTGGCTGGCCCCAGAGTGGGGTGGGAATGGAGATTTTGCAATATCCTTCCCCTGCCACGTCCACCAAGCCACGCCCACAGAACCGGTAGGGAAAAAATTTGGATTTCACCCCTGCTTTACACTCTTTACATATTTCAAAATCAATCCATTGTCTTTTCCCAATAGATTCCAACTCCTTGTTGATCTTGCAACTGAACAGCCCATCTCACAACCTGTGTACAGTATGATGAAGGTTTAGTCCAGTTTTTGAGGGTCACAATTGGAATTTTCTGGTGTTAGAGTTGACAAGGGTTTCTGCATCAATTGATAAGTGGCATTTCTTGAATTTCTCAATGTTCATCACTCAAAGGCACTAGATCTGCTCATAAAAATACACAACTATAATACTGTTCCAGATACAAAATTAGGAGCGCTGGAGGCTATTCTACGAGGCACAATTGTTGGCAGCCAAACAAGGACCTGAAAAACAAAATCTCATTTTGATAAAACACCGGTTATCTGATTCATCAGTTTGGAATTTTACCATCCACATCGTAGACCCGAAAGAGGAACCAGAGCTTGTCGGTTTCACTCCCATGGATCAGCAGTTTTAAGGTGTTCAGGAGTTCATCCAGGCTGATGGTTCCACTTTCATCGGAATCAAACAAAGCGAAGAACCGGTCACCAAAAAAAGACTGTGAGAGAGGAAGGAAAGGTTTGAGAAGTTAGAGGTGAGACTCCAGAAGTCTCTATCGTCTTGAGGCCTTGATTTAGAAATAAGTGATCAAATCTCTGAAATATATAAACGGCAGTGGTTGTGTTATTATTGACCATGATAAATACAACTGTATAAAACCGCCTTAGTGGAGAGGCCTTGAGGGTTGTTTGCAGAGATTCTCAGTTATCCAGGTCATAGTTACTCAAAGCTGCTTTTTTTCCTTCAAAAGGCAACTGGACTGTTTTTTCCTTGAGGAAAAAGAAGAAAACGTTTCACTTCTCATCCAAGAAGCTTCATCGGTTCTGATGGTGGAGGGGTGGAAGGATAGGTACTGACAGCTGAGATTGTATGGTGGGGGGGGGATGGAAGAATTGATTCCTCTGAGATTGCTTGTTTTTTGCAGCCGTTTGATTGCCCAAATTAGGTAACACCATCAGTGCTAGTAAGGAGTTCTGTTGACTGTCAGTTTCATATTCTAGTGGCTTGCCTGTCAGTGTTGGTGGGAGCGGTCTTAGAGATTCTTTGATTGAGCTGTTTGCTGTTGGCTTCTTTGGCAGTTTCTTTCTTACATTATATGTTGTAGATGATGCCTGTTTTTTCTTCTGGAGTTATTGGGATTTTTGGTCTGCTTAGGATGTTTTGAAGGATTTTAGTTGGCTTATGGGCTATGCTGATTCCATGTGGTTGAAGTAGTCTGTTGATGGTTTCTGAAATATTCTGAGATATTCTCGATGTATGGCAGTGTAATTCTTTTTAGGGTTTGGGTTGGTTGTGCTATATACAGTCCATACATCAAGAATACCTCAGAATATCTCAGAAACCACCAATAGCAATAGCAATAACATTTAGACTTATATACTGCTTCACAGTGCTTTACAGCCCTCTCTAAGAGGTTTACAGAGCCAGCCTATGACCCCCAACAATCTGGGTCCTCGTTTTACTGACCTTGGAGGGATGAAAAACTGAATCAACCTGGAGCCTGGTGATATTCGAACTGCCAAATTGCAGGCAGCTGGCAGTCAGCAGAAGTAGCCTGCAGTACTGCACTCTAACCACTGATCATCAGTCTACTACAACCACATGGCATCAGCATAGCACACAAGCCAACTAAAGCTACTACAATGTAAGAACTGTAACAACTACTATGTAGGACAAACAGGCAGAAGACTGATGGAACGCATCCACAAACACCAACTAACAGTCAGAAGACATGATGAAAATTCTTTAATTTCACAACATATAGACAGATTTAATCATAGTTTCAATTGGGAAAATGTGACCATCCTAGACCAAATCAAGTCCAAAAACACCAGGGAATTTCTAGAAGGCTACCAGGCTGACAAATCAGCCACCAATAGACCCATAGATATTAACAACATCTATTGACTATGCAAAAGAGACAGCCAGCCAGCCCAAAAAGGAACAGAAAGACCCAAGCAGCTCTCCACCAGCAATCAGCACCCAGATCGGCATAGATTAACTCCAAGGTTAACATCAGACCAACCATCAAGTAAACAAGACCCCAATCAAGAAACTGCCAAAGAAGCCAACAGCGGACTGCCCAATCAAAGAATTTCTAAGACGGCCCCCACCAACACTGACAGGCAAGTCACTAGAATAGAAACCTGACAGGAAACTGTTACAAGTAAATGCCTTATTCTCAAATAAGGAAAATGTATATTCACAGAATATCAGGGGTTAATTTATATTTCCTTCTTAATGTATTCATATGTAACCACTCCCATCTATTACTCCGCCTCTCTAATATAAAAGGGAACGTATGAACCTCCCACTTGCTTCTATCTACAATCATTCAGAGAATATAGAATGCCTACTGTAAATAAATAGTGTTATATTTGAATACTTCATTCTTGAATCATTTATTGAGTCTGATCCTTAAAATTACGCAACAATCTGGTAGCAGAGGATGGTTGGATTGACTCAATAAAAATCAGATATGCCTAAGAGAGAAAACTCCAGAAACAAAAGAGAAAGACCCAACACCAGGGCACACAATAAAGAGATGGAAACGGATCAAGAAATGATCGATGAATCCACAACTATAATAACAAAAGAATCTGAAGACTGCACTACAGACAACGAGGAGATAATCGATGAAACTGATGACCAGGAAGAGAACGAGATAGAAAACAACGAACTCAGATCAGAGATACTGAAACTATTGAAAAGCCAAAAAGATGACGAAAATCTCATCGCGAACCTCCAAGACATCATAAAAAACAGCGGAGCAGCGAGAGAAAAACACATCGTAACAGATGAATCTAAAGAACTAAAAATGGTGAGTGAATTGCCTGTAGATAAGAATATAATAAAAAAGAAGACTAACGGTCCCGCACAAAATTTTGAATGGCGGCCATCTTGGTTCCAACAGACCACTGAAATGAGCGAAGCAGAGCCAATCAGAAAGCAGAGTTCAAAATGTCTGGCGCGAAAAGCCCTACATAGTGCAAAAAGTGAAAAAGAAAAAATCTACTCTTCAGAAGAATCTGATACAGACATCGAAGAAACTTCAATCGAAATGCAAATAGAATCAGCGATGAAAACTCTCTTTACAACATTCGGCCCAAAATTAAGAATTACAAAAGAATCAACGAAAGCTAGCAATCAAAGAATAAAGAAAAGACAAACAAGCAAGCAAACATCTCAGAATCTACCCGCTTCTAATCAAACGACGAGAGCACCGACGCCTGAACCCAGAGAACCTTGTAAATACGTCCCCACGCCACAGACGATTCCAGGGACCAGAGATCTCAACAGGAACTATTTCAGCGAAAAGAAACAAGCGCCAGTCGTCACCTGGACACCCAAGATCGAACCGGAGACCGAGTCATCGGAAGAAGAACACTACGAGGGAGCTACAGCAACGAGAACCTCTCCCGACAGCTTCAGAAGCGAAATGAGCAACGCGCATGCGCAAACCCACGCAGACAACTACAGAGGACATGAAGAGCAGAGAGAGCCGTTCAGACTCATCGCAAGCATACCCACACCATTCTGCAACTATCAACATCTACAAGATCAAGGACAACCTCCAGTTGTAAGTAATGGAACAACTAACATTGGGAACTTGCCCAATGATTTCCCAAAACTGAGAATAGATGGTATTAATTTGCAGGAATGGTGTCAACAGCTTCAGGTTGTTTTTCTAAAAGAGAACTTATTATTCTTTATAACTAACCCCCCACAAAAGGCCTTGGACTCTAAAATTGGATTGCCTGCACCACAGAGCATTCTACCTATTAATATCTAGTATATCTTCTGCTATGTACCATAGTATTAAGCATAACTTGACTGTCTCAGAAATTATTCACTGCATGTTTAAATTGTTTCATAGTGAAAGTGTAGCAACCACTACAAGAATGTCTAAAGATTTCTTCTCAGCTAGGATAAAACCTGGGATTACTATAAGTGAACATTTGATATCTCTAAACAAAATCAGAGCAGAGCTACATTTAAGGGGAGAGATAATTTCAGATCAAACAATGAAAAGTGTTATCATTAATTCATTAGACCCATCGTGGGATAACTACATATCACATTTAGATACAATTAATTTGGGATACTTGTCCATAGAGAATTTATCAAATAAGCTAATAGCTGAAGATAATTTAAGAAGGAACCGCTGTAATACTCACATAGAACATAGACAAAGTAAGAGAGTAGTATTTCAAGAAAAATATCGAGAATCAATTGAATGTTATAATAGTGGATCCAAAGAACATTGTAGAAGAGATTGTCCTAAATTTCTTAAAGAAAGACAAAAACATGACTATAAAAGCAGATATCATAACAGACAATCGTCCATTGATAGACATAGATATAGAAACTCACCTAATTTTAGAGAGCATAGAGGGGGCAAAGATAATTCGAGAGATAGAAAGTCTGGATCATTAAATGGATTAGATAAACATAATATAACTAACATACAACATTCAGAGGATAATGATTGGCTCATTGATTCTGGGGCAACTAATCACACAACACATAACAAAAATATATTATCTTCCTTTATAGAAGATAAATTTGTAATTAAGGTAGCCAATCAAGAAAAAGTCCAAGTTATTGGTAGGGGAAATGTAAACTTACCCGGTCTAGGGAAAATAGAGGGGGTAATATTAATACCAGAAATACCTCATAACATACTTAGTGCAATAAAACTAAGTAGAGATTCTGACATAAATATAGTATTCTCAAAAGGAAAAGCAACACTAGAGAAAAACAAAACAAGTTTGGGTAGTGTGGTTATCAAAGGAGGTCTACCATATTTGGTCATAAAAGAAAAATGGCTACACAACATTGATTCAAACCTGGAAGATGACACTAACATAGAAAATGAAAACAATAGCAATAGTGATAATGAGGAACATGAAACAAAACATAACCACAAAGACACATCTATTAATGACACACTCAATAACAAAAAACCTACAATTGGAAAACCAATCCACGATGAATGTGCACATATATTACATAGAAAATTGGGACATGCTAGTTTTCCTGTAGTACAAAAAATGATTGAACATGCTGAAGGTGTTAAAATAAAAAATTGTAAAAATTATTTGGAATGCTCAGTATGTACCTGGGTACCTACAAGACCGTCTTTTGCCACCAATAGCATCCCACCGACCAGTTCGTTCTCACAGGGAGGGACTACTCGGTACCGTCAGTCAAATTATGTCGACTGGCGACTCCCAGGGGAAGGGCCTTCTCTGTGGGGGCTCCAACCCTTTGGAATGAACTGCCCCCGGAGATACGGAATATCCCTGATCTCCGTGCTTTCCGCCGTGCCCTCAAGACCCTGATGTTCCAACAGGCAGGGCTAAACATACGAACATGTGAATGATTTTTTTTAAATGTTATCTAATTCTAGGTTTTATTTAATTGACCAAACTAAGTAATAATTTTAATTAGCAATTTTATGATGTTTGTGTGTCTATATTTTTCTTGACTGTACACCGCCTTGAGTCCTACGGGAGAAAGGCGGTATAGAAATATAATAAATAAATAAATAAATAAATAAATAAATGTAAGTCCACAAAACTCAGAACTAATCCCAAGCCAAAAAAGGCAACAAGATCAACTAATCAAATTTTTGATCTGGTACATATGGATCTGGTTGGTCCATTAACCCCATCAATCACATATAGAAAACGATACTTTCTGACTATTGTAGATGACTATAGTCATTACGGATTTGTCTATACTTTGAAACACAAAGATGAAACATTTCAAAAATTTAAAGAGTTTTACAAACATGTAGAAACACAGCATAATATTAAAATAAAACAAATCATGACAGATAGGGGGTCTGAATTCATGTCAAAAGAATTCTCCCAATGGCTAAAAAACAAAGGAATGCTACACTTCACATCTAGCCCTTTCTCTGCATTCCAAAATGGAGTGGTAGAGAGAAAGAACTCGACACTACAAACCATGATTAGGTGTACATTAGAAGATGCTGGCTTAGAAAAACAATTCTGGTCAGAAGCATTACTATATTCCAATTATACTCAAAACAGAACTTGGTCCAGCATCATAAACAAAACACCATACGAATTAATGTATAATAGAAAACCCAAAATAACACACATGCACATATTTGGAGTCACAGCGGATGTACACATACCAAAACAATTGAGGCGTAAAGGAGAGAACGTATCCAGAAGACTTAGATTCATGGGATACGAAACAGGCACAAAAGAGTACAGATTTATTGATAATAACAACAAATTCATAATTTCTAGAACAGCTGTATTTCATGAACAGGCCAATTGGTCTAAAATACATCTTAATGAGATATTCCCAACCACAAATTTAGACACTGAGCATCAAGATAAAATAGATAGAGAAGAACTCAATCACAACACACATGGTAACAAAAATAAAACATGGATAAATAGTCATCTCAGAATAAAAACAGATTCATTAACAAAAAAGGAGGCAAGATACCTACACGATAATGACAGCAAACCTGAAAAAACAATCAGATGTAACAGAAATCAGGTGCCAAGTAAATACAAGGATTACATAATGTACATGAATAATGAAACATCAACACCAAACACATACGAGGAAGTATTGAAACTTCCCATTGAAGAAAGAAAAAAATGGGAATTAGCCATGGCCAAAGAAATGGACAGTTTGCGAGAATTAAGTGTATTTACACCTACCCCTGCACCTAAGGACAAAACTATTATAGGCACCAGGTGGATATTCAAAATTAAAAATCTGGAAGAAGGCAACACATTATATAAAGCTAGATTAGTTGCACAAGGTTATGCTCAAAAATATCCTGAGGATTACACAGATACATACTCTCCCACAGTAAGGACTGAGAGTGTTAAGACAGCTTTAGTTATAGCATCTGCACTTAATCTTGATGTATTTCAATATGACATACAGACTGCGTATTTACACGCAAAGCTTGATAAAGAGATATATGTAAGAGCACCTCATAGCCAATACACAAACAAAAATGAAACTTGGTTATTGAATAAAAGTTTGTACGGATTAAAGCAATCTGGCAAACGTTGGTATGAATGTTTAGTCAACGTACTCAAAACTATGAATTTCAATGCCACAACTGCAGACAACTGTTTCTTTGTTAAAAAAGAAGGTGACTCTCTAGAATTTGTGTTAATTTATGTGGATGATATTTTATATATTGGCAAACAAAAAAAGAAAAGAGATACATTTGTATCAAAACTAAATGAACATTTTTCTTTAAAATCATTGGGAAAGGTAAATAAATATCTTGGAGTTCAAATTAGTAAAACCAAAAAAGGATTTAAACTTTCTCAGAAAGACAAAATTATAGAACTTCTGAACAAATGTAATTTAAATGATGCTAAGACTTGTGATACTCCTATGCAAACAGATTTCTTAAGAAACATGGATGAATCATCCCCTGAATTTAAAGATAATACGCTTTACAGATCAGTTATTGGTTCCCTTTTGTATATTTCTAATTGGACTAGACCTGATATTGCTTTACCCCTCAATCTGTTATCCAGGTATGTTAGCAAACCCTTAATGTATCATTGGGAAGCCGTTAAACGAATATTAAGGTACTTAAAGCACAGCTTAGACTTCTGCCTACTACTGGAACCTAATAATGTTAAAGAGCCTATCCTCACTTGTTACGCTGATGCGGATTGGGCAGGTGATACTAAATGCAGAAAAAGCACATCAGGTTATATATTTTTTCTTAACGATTGTCCAGTCTACTGGTATACTGGAAAACAAGATTTAGTAGCCACATCAACAACTGAGGTAGAATATGTTTGTTTGTCTAAAGCCTCCAACAATCTTGTGTGGTTTAATGATTTATTATCAGATATTTGGAAAAATCCTTCATTACCATTTATCATACATGAAGATAATAAAGCTGCTATTGAGATATCTAGATCTGATGCTATTGGTCAAAGATCCAGACATATAGATATCAAATTCAAACACGTAAGACAATTATCTCAAGATGGATTTATTAAAGCCATTCACTGCGAAACATTAGAACAAATAGCTGATATACTAACTAAGCCTTTGCCATCTAAACAACACAAATATTTAACTTCTAAACTACAAGTTTTATATTGCTTTGAATCTGAATGTAATTATTGTTGTATATCGAATCGGCATTTAGAGGGGGATTTGTTACAAGTAAATGCCTTATTCTCAAATAAGGAAAATGTATATCCACAGAATATCAGGGGTTAATTTATATTTCCTTCTTAATGTATTCATATGTAACCACTCCCATCTATTACTCCGCCTCTCTAATATAAAAGGGAACGTATGAACCTCCCACTTGCTTCTATCTACAATCATTCAGAGAATATAGAATGCCTACTGTAAATAAATAGTGTCATATTTGAATACTTCGTTCTTGAATCATTTATTGAGTCTGATCCTTAAAATTACGCAACAGAAACAGTGCTCCTTCCTCGCACTGAAGGTGTTACTTAGTTTGGGCAATGAAACGTCTGCAAGAAAACAACCAATCTCAGAGAGCAACAGGGGCACCTCATGTCAACCCTGAGCTACAAATATTCTCCTTTATTAGAATTGATTCCAAATGTTGTGTGTATGTGTGTGTGTGTGTGGAGTGGTGGTGGTGGTGGTACTCAAAGGATCATATTTCTTTGCAGTCTCTGATCATTTGCTCTCTCTGAGAACTTTTGAGGCCATTTGAGGGTTTATCTGTGCTGCCAGGGTCACCTGAATCAGGATGCAATCGGTTGTGGAATCTTCTTGGAACAGCTGCATGGACTGTGTTGTAAACTGGAGATAGGTGGTATCTTATCCCTCCCCCTCTGTTGAGGGAGGGGTGTTCAATTCCAACATGGATGGATTCCTTCCAATCTCCCTCCCTCACCATCTGGTCAGAACCTATCCTTCCACCCCCCTCCCCACCATCAGAATTAATGAAGTTTCTTGGATGAGAAGCGAAATGTTTTCTTCTTCTTCTTCCTCAAGGAAAAACAGTCCAGTTGCCTTTAAGGTGCTTTTTTGAGGCTTGTAGTATAAGTTCCAGGCAAATTAACAACTATAGCTCTCTAGTCTGAGAGTGCAAACAAATGAGGAAGGCAGTTGTATTAGTCAAGCATCTATATCTATACACGCATAAAACTCTTCTCTCTGTAAGTGGCTGAAACAGGACAGCATAGGGCAAAACATTTTGAACAAACAGGCTAAGGGACAAAGCGCATCCAAAATCTAGGACCCATGACTTCTGTGGAATTGAAATTTAGTAAATTTCATAAAACATTTTATGACAAAAAATTGTCAAAGAATTTTATGACATAATACAAAATGTCATAAAATGATTCCTGTGGCTCGCTGCTGGTGTTTGACTGTTCTGTACAGTTCAACATAGGCTCCTTTCAAGGCAGATACATCTCTGAATATCTCCCTGAATTTCAAAGAAATTTTTTCAGTACATTAGAAGTTCTGCCTTTATTGAAGGCATTGAGGAATCTGGTGAGGAAACTTCTCTGAAACAGTGAGCCCACCTGTGACCAGGTTGTCTTGTATTAAATGAGAGACTCACAGGAAATGCTTGCGTAGAGTCCAAATCAAGATGAAAAAACCCGCCTCATGTTCTCAACCCCTGCTATCCAGCAAAAAGGCTCATCCAGAGTGTTCCTCAACTCTCTTGACTTCCTGCTCTATGGTTTCTTGGTAAGATTGATGGAGACTTTGCAAGACGGTTGCATTTTCTGTGAATTATAAGTTGGCACTTCTCCACATTTTTATGTTTTTGGTTAATTGTTTTAATTATTTCAATGTTTTAATATAGGCATCATAATTGTTTTAACTTGGGAACTGCTCAAAATCACATAAGTGAGATAGGCAGCTATATAAATTGAAATAATGAACAAACAATCAAATAAATAAATATTTTTTTAAAAAAATCTCTGCTCTTCCCCCCCCCCCCCCACCTTTCTGCTTCTTTGTCAGGTTTCTCGACATTAAGTAGCATATGAAATGCATGGATCAATTCTTCAATTCTATAAAGGAAGAGAGGAAATAAAGCATCTCTGTACTTTTTGCTTGCAACGGTGGTCATTCTGAGTTACGGCTCTGTCACCCTCACAGCTCAGTCAGACACAACTTGCCTCCTTCACTTTAAGTGCAGTTTTGAATTGTTCCAAGCTGATTTCTTTATTGTCACCAGCAATATTCTCAAACTGCTTGGCTACCCACATGAGCCATTTTGTGTTGTCATCCAGGTTCATGGTGGTTAATCCTACAAGATAGATAACAAAATAACAGAGTTGAAATGGACCTTGGAGATCTTCTAGTCTGGATGTCTGCAACCTGCGGCTCCGGAGCCGCATGCGGCTCTTTCGTCCCCCTGCTGTGGCTCGCTGTCCGCTGAACCCACCACTGGCTGGCCCCTCCCCTCCCCCCCCTCCCAGTCACTCCTTGCCTGGCCTGAGAAGGTAAGGGCAACAGCGGGGGATGGAGACTCACTCCATATTCCAAAGCAGGAGCGAAGCACCCCTGTTCATGCCATATCTCGCAGGCACTTCTTCTGACCCTTGTTGGTGCTGCGTGCACTTTGGTCACTCAGGGAGATGCGTGACTTGCTCTCCACCTCGAGACAATGGCCCAGCCCGGCTACGGCCGACGCTCTGCATTGTAATGGGCTCCAGGAGGAGGAAGGGACAGTCTCCCCCATTGTGAAGTGCATTAAATTTAATTGTACTGCGCAAGGCACTGTGAGAGCAGCGGGCAGGCTATGGAGGTAGCAACAGCAGTGGCGTCGGCCGCAGCCAGGACGAGCCAGTGTCTTGGGGCAGAGAGCGAGTCATGCATCTCTCTAAGTGACCACAGTGCGCGCAGCACCAACAAAGGTCGGAAGAAGTGCCTGTGAGATATGGCAAGTACAGGGGTGCTTTGCTCCTGCTCTGGAATATGGAGCAAGTCTCCATCGCCTGCCGTCACCATTACCTTCTCAGGCCAGGCGAGGAGTGACTGGGAGGGGAGGGCGAGGGGTGTGGCCAGCCAGTGGTGGGTTCAGCTGACAGGGAGCCCCAGCAGGGGAAGGAAAGAGCTTCATCTATCTGGGAACCTGAAATGACTCTTGATTTAAATATAGTAAAAAGCACCCAAAGAAGAAGAAAGAACAATATCATCAAAAAAAAAACAACAACGAAAAACACCAACCCTCGCCTGTTTTGGGAAATGGTTCAAGAGGGAACACACACACACACACACACACACAAGACAGAGAGAGAGAGAGAGACAGAGACAGAGAGAAAGAGAGAGAGAGAAAGAGAGAGAGAGAGATGGTACCTGTTTCCCACAGAAAAAAAAAAAACACCAGGAGCCACAAAACCTGGATAAGCGTGGCTGGCTGTGTGTGTGTCATGTGACTGGGTGGGAGTGAGTGACATTGAGCTGGCCACGCCCACCCAGGTTTTGTGGCTCCCGGTGATTTCTTTTCTGTAGGAAAGGGGTCCAGATGGCTCTTTGAATATTTAAGGTTGCAGACCCCTGTATCTCGTCCAATCCCCTGCTCAAGCAGGAGACCCTAAACCATTCTGGACAAATTGCTGTCGAATCTCTTCTTAAAATCTTCCAGTGATGGACCACCCACAACTTCTGAAGCTGTTCCACTGACTAATTGTTCTCACTGTCAGGAAATTTCTCTTTAGTTCTAGGTTGAATTTCTCTTTCATAAGTTTTTATCTGTCACTTCTTGTCCTGTCCTCAGATGATTTGAAGAATAGGTTGACTGCTTCCTTTCTGTGACAGCCCTCAAATAGATGACTGCTATCATGTCACCTAGTCCTTCTCTTTGCTAGACCAGACCAGTTCCTGCAACCTTTCATATGTGTTAGCCTCCAGACCCCTAATCATTTTTGCTGCTCTTCTCTGCAATCTTTCTAGAGTCTCAACATCTTTTTCTACCCTGGTGACCAGAACTGGATGCCGTATTCCAAGTGTGGTCTTACCAAAGAAGTATATAGCACTATTAATACCATAGTTCTCATGATCTTGATGCTATTTCTCTGTTGGTGGAGCCCAGGATTTAATTGCCATTTTTAGCAGCTCCAGCATACTACTGGCTCATACTTAGGTGATTGTCTACTAGGACTCCTTGATTGCTGTTGAGCCACCCATGTTATTCTTGTGTATTTGGTCTTTCTTATCCAAGTTTAAGACCATATTTTTCTCACCACTGAATTACATTTAGTTGGCTAGGGTCCAGTGTTCAAATTAATCAAGATCTTTCTGGCTTTTGAGCCTATCTTCTAAAGTGTCAGCTATTCCTCTCAACTTGGTATCATCTGAAAATTTGATGAGTTCCCCTTTTATCTCATCTAAATTGTTTATAAAGATTTTGAAGAGTACTGGGCCTAAGAAGAGCTTGGGGTACCCCACTTCAGTAGATGTACTATAGTTCTCTTGAGGACTACACATCGAGTGTGGTTTGTCAGCCAGTTATGAATCCATTTGGTGGTGATGCTGTCCATCCCACGTTTCTATCTTTTCAAGAAGTAGACTGTGGTCTACTTTGTCAAATGCCTTATTGAATGAAGTCCAGGTATGTTACACTGGCAACATTTCACAGGTCAACTAATTTAGTCACTCTTATTCTGCAATAAGAATTCAATTTTTGGAAATTGAGGTCCATACATTTTCAAGTGGCCAAGGTTGAGGAACACTGTATTGGACTGTACTGCAATGAATAAAGATATGAATATAAAGGAGATAAAAAATTCAGTCGGGACTGAGCTTCCAGGCAGATTCTGGATTCAGACTAAAACTCGAGTGGTTGCTTAGTGCAGAGGAGCCATTCTGAGGTTCATCAAGAGACAGTGGATGCTCACATCTGCTTTTCATTTTTACTGGAACTGGACGAGGCCAGCTCCAGCTCCAAAAGAAGGCTGAGTAGGCTTTACGAGTTGACATAGGCACTAGTCAGGAGTGGCAAATTTTAGAGGACACTAAAATGGAAGACTTCAGAAAAACACAGAAAAAAGCAATAATGATGTATTGTGTGAGCCAGCCTACCCATTCAAAAGTCATATTTAATTTTGCACTTAAAATAGGGCAAGGTCCAAAAAAAGAAAGAACAATGTCTGGGGCTATAAATCATGTGTATAACTCAAAAACTCGAAGGAAAAAAGAAACAAGAGGCCATCTTTTTGAAATTTCTAACCAATCTGGAAGATGGGCCAAAGCTGTAGGGTGCCAGACTTTGACCCAGGTGCCAAAATGGCTAGCTGGCCCTGTTTCAGTAACTAGAAACAGTCCAGACAAAATTAGAGGCACTATCTGAATAGGTTACAAACTGGCTGCATCCTTGAGCCTGGGATGCTGAATGTATTAAGGGCCCATTTCCTGGTTTTATTGTTAACTGGCCTAGTATCTTGGCACCTTCTTGGTATATTTATTTTGGAAGTTTATTTATTTTTTATTTAATGTTTTTATTGATTTAATTGTAGTAATTTTTTAAAATTATAAGCCACCCAAAATCATTTATTGGGATGGGCAACTATAGAAATAGTTCTATATATTCTATATATAATATAGAATGCAAGTAGCTGCTGGCCTCAGGTTCTCTCTGGATTACCCTCCATGGGATTCCTGCAGTATGTTCCATATTGGGCTACCTTTGGCAAAAGTCTGCAAACTGAAGGAAGTGCTGCAAATATTTAAGGCTATTCTTGGTTGTCTTGTTGGCATCTCTTCTTTATGGATGCTGTGGAATTTTCAGATCCTTCAATACCTTTTCTCATAGCAGGCATTCTGGATCCTGAGATTGTCTTTCAAAGCTATTATTTAATGCATTGATTTAATGTCCACTCATCAGGCAGTGCTTGGTGGCTTATGAGAGTATTAAAACATTAACATTGGAAGAAAAAAAGAAAGAAAATCATAGCAATAAAAACACCACCCAGGGAAATGCAGGTCTCAGGTTTCTTAAATCTAACTCTTACTGTTTTCTCCATGCATCTTCCCCACCCCACTTAAATTTGAGCTGCTTTGACTACTAGATAAGTTAACTGACAGTAGCAGCTTTATGGCTCTGGGCCATTTAATTGAATTACCTTCTAAGATCTTTTGTTTGCTCCTTTTCATGTAAGACCGTAGATGACATGTGTGTAGGTGGCAGATGAAACAATCGCAGCTGCCAGAGGGTTGAGCTTCATCATTCTTTTCCAGGGATGTGAAGTCAGGGTGGCAGCTGTGACCATGCAACTCAACCCTTACCTCCATATGGGACTTTGACTGCAAAACTGGCAACCCTCTTGGTATTTTTCACACCTCCCCTCAGGACATTCCTGCTTGTGATTCTCCAAGTGTTAATATTCTATAAAGTAAGAGTTATTCTACAGACACGCATATACATACCTTCCTCAAGAGATAAACCGAGGATGCAGAGAGTAAGATGACATAGACAATACCAATAAGTCAACACTGCATGAAACCTAAGGGGCAAATCCTGTGAGAATGTCAGGACTTTCCAGCTTGGTCTTTTGGCTTGTAACAACCGTAAGAAATTACTGTAGTATATAATGTAGTACATAATTCATAATAGAACTGCAGAAAAAACAATGGCTACCAACCTGCCTTCCATTGAGGATCTGTATACTGCACGAGTCAAAAAAAGGGCTGTGAAAATATCTACAGACCCCTCGCATCCTGGACATCCTGTAAACTGTTTCAACTCCTACCCTCAAAAAGACGCTATAGAGCACTGCACATCAGACCAACTAGAGAGGACAGTTTTTTCCTGAACGCCATCATTCTGCTTAACAATTGATTCCCACAACACTGTCAAATAATTTACTAAGACTGTATTACTATTATTCTTCGCTTCCTTACTAGTAGCTATCTCTTCCCACTTATTACTCTAACCATGTTGCTTGTATCTTTCAATTTATATTGTTTCTATTTGTTTCCTAGTACGATTTGATAGCTTATTAGTAACCTTGACTATCACTAAGTGTTGTAGCTTTTTATTCTTGTTGAATGTATTTTATTCTCCTTATGTACACTGAGAGCATATACACCAAAGACAAATTCCTTGTGTGTCCAATCACACTTCTATTCTATTCTATTCTATTCTATTCTATTCTATTCTATTCTATTCTATTCTATTCTATTCTATTCTATTCTATTCTATTCTATTCTATTCTATTCTATTCTATTCTATTCTAATTCATGGGAAGCGTCTGTCCAATCCCGTGATTCAATTGGCAAATTTTGGAAATGTTAACCATAATAGAGTGGAGAGAGCAAGAGAGCAGAGTATTCTAGTGTTGGGGCTGGAATGACCAAAGGGAGAATAAAGAAGAATGACCATGTCTCTTGATCTTGACACCGTATTACTAGCATCTGCCTTTTTGTTGTTTGTTTTTGCAACAGCATCACACCTTTGGCTCAGTCAGTTTGGGAACCACGGCAGAAGCATACAGAGATCACCCCGACAGAACTTCACAAAGGTCACTCACAAATGTGAATTTAATAAGGCGTCTTATTTCAATAAATAATGGTAACAGTGACTAAAATCTTCATACTGTTTGTTGCCCCAGCTGAGAATCTTATAGACAGAGTTTGCATTTGACACTGTAATTGTCAGATTAGAGGAAGCATTTTTCTTTGTTGTTGTTGTTTATTTTAGTCAATTTGGTTAACATTTTATCTCTTGGTACTTGCTGTGTAATTTACAGCTAGATGATGCTATTCTTATTTATATATTTTCATCTTATTGCCATTTTTATAGCATTATCTTGAGACTAGATTAGATTCTGTCTGTGAGTAGGGAATATTCTAACTGCCACATTCCCTCCATGAATTCATTCCTAATGGTGAGAGGATTGTGTGCTACTTAAAGTAGTACAACTTCAGAGCTGTAATATCCATATTTTCTAGCTCTCAGAAAGAGAGCACAAGAATTCTCCTCCCCTTTCTGGACAAATTCTACTTGTAAAATAACAAACTCAAAATAAAATTTTGCAATGGATGTGTGAAAAATGGGTGATTTCCCACTTCAATTTGCTTTGTTTTGTGCCCCCGTGATCTGATGTGCATTTTGAAAAATCTAACCCAGCCCAGTAGACACCAGGTCCAGACTTCTCCAGATTAGGGAAGCCAAATACTGTGGGATGACAAACCGGGAAGTCACTGCACAGAGCTCAGGTTCAAAACATTCCATGCTGAAAGCTGCAGCAACTTGGAGAAGGAGGCATTTTGTGCAATGAAAAATATTACAAAGATGATCATTTTCCACATGCAAAATCAATTGCCTTACATCTATGTAGTTTGAAAAAAGGCCCCTGTTATCAAAGAAAGAAGATACTGATTTTTTTCTTAAAAACTTAATTATTTAAGCATTTTGATCATTTAGCTAATGTGAAAATCTTCTCACAAAGTCAAGTAATAACATAATCTTTCACAAAATTAATATGCTCCATTTTTCTTCTCATGGAAAATGCCCAAATAATAGGCGGTTTTGAATTTTGCTCAACTCACTGAATTAAATCTTCCTCCCCAAAGGCTGTATGCAGTTTTCTCTCACTCCTCTCAGCTGAATCCATGAGACTCAAATTATATTTATTCTGAAGAAAAAGACTTAAAATAAATGAGTCTGAATAATTCAGACGCAAAATGCATTGCAAAAGATAGGAATGGATTACCTGAAATTTCCGTGCCAGAGGCTTCGTTGTCTAACTCCTTGAAACCTTCCCAAAATAATTTATAGAACTTCTTTTTGACACATATAAAAAGACATGATGTACACTGAACACGATGAACACTGAGGCTTGCTTAAATTTATGCCCCACTCCTGTAACAGGTGCTGCTGACTAGCTAAATATCGCTATGTAGCGTTCAATACCTGCTCTGCAGTAGCCAGCCACGCTCCCCCATCTGTCTAAGAGAGGCTTGCTTACATTTATGCCCCACTCCTGTAACAGATGCTGCTGACTAGCTAAATGCAAAAGCAACTCAGGAGAGGCCAAAACATAATTACTTCAGATAACACTTTTCAATCGAAAAGCTTGTTTGCTTGTTCAATTGATTTGTTCTTCACTAATTCACTGAACTGAGTAACACAGCAAAAGGATCAAAAATAATTTGTGTTCTACATGAGCATAAATCTTTTTAACATTTCAAATAACGTTTCCATAGACTCTTTCCCTGGGATTACATTATTCATCTTGAATTTTATTGTCTTAAAAGGTACATTTCACACTTTATTTCTATCTGTTTAGGCTTCCAAATATGTTTAACACAGGGGTGTCAAACTTGATTTCATTGAGGGTTGCATCAGGTGGTGTTTGACCTCAGGGGGGCCGGGGAGGCCATGGCCAGGGCGGGCGTGACCAGCTCAAAATCACTTGTGTCAGGAGTGCCTGTGGTGGCCTGAGTGCTCTACCTGTGAAAATGGGCTTCCCAGTTCCATTTTTGGCTGCAATGGCTTCCTGCAACCCTCCGCCAGTGAAAACGGAGCTCGGAAGCAGCTCGCGTGCAGCCCTCCTGAGCTCCGTTTTCACTGGCAGAGGGTTGCAGGAAGCCATGGTAACCGAAAATGGAGCTTGGGAGCCCGTTTTTGCTGGCAGAAGCACCGGGGCCCTGTCCTTCGCTGTTTCCAGGGCAGCCCCGCAGGCCAGACCTAAGCCCCCTGTGGGCCAAATTCAGCCCATGGGCCTTGAGTTTGACACCCCTGGTTTAACACATATCCGATGAACAAGATTTTTTTAACCCTATCAAATATGGATTAATGATGCTATCAGCAACATAGCTGTCCACAAATAGTCTTCTGGGTTCCTTTCCTGAGAACAAACAACAATGAATAACCATCAATCCCAGAAGCACCTGCCAACTTCCTAGACACTATTCTTACGTCATTCATCCAGGTAAGAATTCAGTAAGAAAAGTGTAGAACAGCAAGAACTATGAATAACCATTCAGCTAATCCAACGACAAGAACAGGATTTTCTGAAATGATCTTTAACATAGAACTGTTAAATTAATTCTTTGTTTCTCAATCTTTAATAATAGATATCAATTCAAAGAAAAAATGAAAACAAAAATATTTAAAAACAAACATTTAATTTCGGGCATGAAAGTGGCTACAGGTGTATTTCAATTGCTGTTACAATTAAGAAACCAGACCTCTTGATTGCTCATAAAAACCTACAGTACCAAGGAGTGAACGTATCTTAAGAGGTTCTTTTTTCCTTCATGGCTTGTCTTACAAGCTCCATGTCTTTCTGTAACAAATGCTTCAAAATCTGTTTACTTTGCTTTTTAGGATTTCCGCAAAAAACACTTTTTATGGCCTCAAGGACTTCCATTGATCTTTCAACAATATCCTGAGCCATCTTTTTATGTGGTGAATTCTCTGCATATTCAGTTAATTCAGGACTAAAGCCATATAATAAATTAATAAATGCTTTTAATTTCCCCATTTCTTTTTCCGTGGCTTCTGCTTTCTTTTCCAGAGACTCAGATGGAGGCAAAATGATGTCCACTTCCGATGCAGAAGCAGTTGTTGATGGGGAAGGAGATATGTCTATCTCCACCTGTGTGACGGGTGGAACTGTTGACGGGGAAGGAGTGATCTCTATATCCAGCTTTATTTCTGCCTCAGATGCTTCTGATGAGAGGGAGGAAGGCAACTCTATGTCCAACTTCATTTCTGTTATAGGTGGAGCTGTTGATGGGGGATTAAGAAGCTCAATGTCAAGTTTCATCTGCTGTTCTTTCTTCTGCAACAGCTTCCTCTCTGCCTCCCCTGCTAATTCCAGAGCATTTTTTAAGTAACCCTCTGCTTCCTCAACATACTCATGAAGATCTGGGTCTTCTTTAACAGAGGGTGGTGCATTCTTAATGGTTTTAATTAGTGTATCAATTGCTTCTAAGATGTCTAAACCTCTAGGCTTATGATGAGCCAACATCAGTGGATGGCTTTTCTGCTGTGGTTTATTATTGTCTAGCGGCATATGTAACTTTTGTACATTCCTTAGAGATTCCACTAGACTAGCCAAGGCTCCATTGGTTAACTGATCAAAACTCTTACCTTCTTTCTTAGGAGTTGCTTCTTTTTCCAACTGAACTGAAATGGTGCCCAAGGTGTTTCCTGGACTTGGCTCTTCAGAAATCAGAATAACAGACTCACTTGTCTCACTGGGGAGATTTTCTGAGGGACTTGTATCGGAATGCAGGATAACAGATGCAGATGCGTCATTTCTGAGTTTCCAAAAGGCCGTTGTAGTTGGAGTATCCTTTTTCATCAAGGCAATTGTTCTGGACTTGTCACTACTTTGGGGGTTCACATTCACCCAAACAGTGTCTACTGCTACAGATGGAGAAGTTACTATTTCGGGTGTCCAAAAAGTTGGAGGTTGTTCAGTTGACAATACAAGTCCGGTGGGGATATTTTTTACCACATCTTGCAAAAGATTCACAAGATCATTCAAAGTTTGCTCTTCCTTTTTTGCTGCAATTTCACCTGTGTTGGAAAGTTCTGTAAAGCAGTAAATAAAATCATTAAATGTATACCTTGTTTACTTTTTTGTCTTCTGTAAAAGAAACAGCTTTTATGAACATGTCTGCACTGCTACATATCACAATTTGAAACAACTCAGTGTTTCATTAATAACCATTCCTAGTTTAAATTCAGATGAAATTATTTGAATTCTGTTATGTTTTTATGGCTTGTATATTCTGCTGCCAGAAGGACCCCGTGCTCTCAAAAAATAAAGAACACTGTCCATGCAATCCAGTCCAGCCCTGCTGGAGATAAACGATCAATTTCAGGAAAGTACGCAGACTTCCGGAGAAAGGACATCATCAGGGGTACCAATGACAGGAAAAAAGTAGACTAGACTTCCTCAAGAAAAAAAAAAGATGTCTGTTGGTGATCAGAGATTCAGTATTCAGGGGAACTAAATCAGAGTTTTGTAGACCAGACAATCTATCTGGAGAAGCATGTTGTCTCCCAGAAGCAAAGATCAAAGATGTAATTGAGAGGTGTACTAAAATAATTGTCCACAGATTATTATCCCTTTGTCCTCTTTCATGTGAGAATGAACGGTATAACAAAGAGCCTGAAAACAATATCAAGAGACTATGCTAAGCATGAAGGCCAAAGAGATGGGAAACACAGGTGTCTTCATCTGTGCTCCCAACGAACGTAAACATTCAATGACAGAACAGAGAATTTTTGAAGTAAACCACTGCCTTAAAGGATGGTGCCATCAAGAGAACTTTGGATTCCTAAACCACAGTCCATAATAACTACATGAAGGGCTTCTGGCGGGGGTGGGTGGTGGCCTACACCTCAAAAGAACAGGGAAGAATATTTTTGGAAAACAACTGGCTCAGCTTATCCAAAGAGCTTTAAATTAAAACTGATGGAGAAGGAGACCAATTTTTATGACCCAATTCCAAGCATAAATCTCAAGGCGATCAACCAAGTGGTAAGAATGAAGAGGATCTCAAATATAAAGCAGGACATGAAGGAAGCAAATGCAGGGTCAATCAAAAAGGTCTCAGATATTTATATACTAACATTCATAGGAAGTTACTGCACTTTTTAATACTGCACTGGTGAGACCACACTTGGAATACTCCCGTTCTGGTCATCATGATACAAAAAAGATGTTGAGACCCTAGAAAGAATGCAGAGAAGAGCAACAAAGATGAATATGGCTAGAGGCTAAAGCATATGATGAATGGTTGTGGGAATTAGGTATGTCTAATGCCTAATAAAGAGAAGGACTAGGGGTGTCATGATAGCAGTCTTCTAATACTTGAGAGGCTATCACAGAGAAGAGGTGGTTGACCTAGTCTCCAAAGCACCTGAGGGCTGGACAAGAAGCAATAGATAGATACTAATCAAGAAGGGAACCAACTCTAAAAATAAGAAGAAATTTCCTGACAGTGAGAACAATTAATCAGAGGAATTAATCAGCCTTTAGAAGTTGTGGGTGGTCCATTATTGGAACTTTTCAAGAAGAGATTGGATAGCCATTTGTCCAGAATGGTATAGGATCTCCTGCTTGAGCAGGGATTTGGACTAGAAGACCTCCAAGGTCCCTTCCAACTCTATTATGTCATTTTTCTTCTTTTTAGACTGACCTGCAAAATAACTTGAGGCAGAAACGCTGGATGTCAGCAGCAGAAATGGATGATGGGCAGAGGGAATGGCAGAAAAGTATCTTTCATTTCTTAAAAGACAGGAAAGATCGGCATGGACCAGGGAAAGGAAAGCGGGCAAGTATGGCTGGCAGCGGTTGGTGCATATGCCAAATGTGATGGCCCCAAAGATTCTATGATTCTAACTTGAGAGGCCTGGCTTATTCTCCTTTCCAAAAGATTCACGTCCTGATGTGGCAACTCCCCAGTCCAACAAAAGCCCCCCCCTCTTCTCTTATTCTTCTTTGGCTTGAGAGCCTGCCAGGATTCCATAAATAGTCCTCAGCAGTTTGACTCCATATTGCCCTCATCCAGTTTTGTTTCCTGACAAATCCCCAAAGCCTGTTAACACAGTGCTTTTCTTCAGTATGTGGCTGAGTACACCATGAACCAAGCTAGCCCCATGTTTAATCGTTCCACGGACTTTTAGTATGAAAAGCCATAGGTGCAAAACATGGCACAGGCTGCGGGTGGAGGTAGTGCCAGGAGCAAACATATCAAGGAGTTCACAAGAAAAGCATTTCATAGGCTGATAAGCCAGTTTCCCACACAGCTTGTTTTGCATCCATGATTAATAAATGATCAGTGTATTATAACACATTACAAAATAAGTGTATGTACTAAACATGAATAATGACCATATAATAAACTTAACTTGTGCAAAGATTGAAAGGAAGGAACCAAAAAAGCTTGTGCAATGACAGCAGGCCAGTTGAGACAACAACAGAAAGCTGTTCTGAGAAGACTTCAAAATGATTGTGCATCAAGTCACTTTGTACAGATAATGGGGGAGAAAAAAAAAGAATTCTTACGCTGGACTTCAACAGCGTCTTTCCCTACCGATATAACCTCTTCAACTGCAGTTGGCTGCACAGATATCTGTTGAAGAGGGGAAAAAATGAATCATTTCACTATGGCTATCAGCTTTTTATCTTTTGTTGCATGCTTAAATTGTTTTTTAAAAAACTGTCAGGAGAATATATTTAATCCTGAAACTAAGGGTCCAAAAGCCTTTACCTCAATTACAGTTCTGAACACTTACCTCACAAACTGAATCTCTACCAACTTCAAGGTGTCAAGACAATCAGACAATCAAACGAGGGGTTTTTTCTTCATAGACCCATCCATAATTGGGCAGGAAGGAACGTCTCAGTTTCAGAGTTCTCCGGCACAGTGGCCAACCAACTTGTAAGGATTCTACACCTTTATCAGTAAAATTATTTTAAGCATGCACTGCCAATTTACGTTTATCAATTAATCATATACCGTATTTTTCGGAGTATAAGACACATGTTTTCCCCCCCAAAAGAGGGTGGAAATGTTGGTGCAACTTATACACCGAATACAGCCATTTTTGACCTCCTGAAGCCCTGCCCCGCTTGTCCCATTTTTGTGAAAAATGGGCCCAGTTTTTGCAAAAACGGGGCGCACAGAGGGTTTGGGAGGCCTGCAGAGTGCTGCTAGGGGCCGGGGAGGGCAAAAACTTTTTTTTCCTTACTTTACCTCTTCCAAATCTTGGTGCGTCTTATACATTGGTGCATTTTATAGTCTCAAAAATACGTTAAATGAGGTACAGTACTAATATATTAGGTATATTACAACTCCAAAATAGAAATTAAATATGAGCTTTAAAAGCATCAGATAAATATGTTTAATATTCTAATAATTTCCTTCCCACACAACAACGGGGTTCATGCAGCCCACTTTTGTAAGCACAGCTCTAGCTTGATTTGAAAGAGAGACAGTCACAAAGCTGCAATGCATCCACTCTGCATCCAAGCAAGCTCTCGCTTAGCCTCCAGACCAGGGGACTCCAACCTTGGGAACTTGAAGCCTGGGGAATTCTGGGAGTTGAAGTCCGCCAGCCTTAAAGTTCTCAAGGTTGGAGACCTCTGCTCCAGACCATCTGGGACAGCCGCCTGATGTTCCATATTTCAGAAGGATTACAGGTAGTCCTTGAATTACAACCATTCGTTTAATGACCATTCAAATTTACAACTGCACTGAGAAAAATCTGACTTACGACCAGTTCTCACACTTATGACCCTTGCAGCGTCCCCACAGTCATGTGATTAAACTTTGGGTACTTGGCAACTGGCATGTATTTACGATGGTTGCAGCGTCCTGGGGTCCTGGGTTTGTTGTTTGCAACCTTCCTAGGGAGGTTCCCCATCACATAATCTTGACTTTCACACACTTTCTCTCATAAAGTTATTAGAGTAGAATCATTTTAGCCGTAACATTGCTTGTTTAGTTTTACCTATTGTGTAAACCCAGGCGCTGTGATTTCTAAGCTACTATCAACAAGCTATGTCTTCGTGCAATGGGTAAATGCAGCCTCTAATGGGAATGCATGCTTGGTTGGGTGTGAGAAAGAGAATATTCATATTTCTGTGTGGATCAGAAGCAATTTCAGAAATTTACGGTATCAGAAATACAACCTATTTCCTGTATCTTGAAACTAACATTACCTCCACTGCTTTAACATTTTCGTAACGGTGTGTCACACCTAAATAAAAACCAGAAAAAGTAAAAAACAAACAACAATATTAGAATTAGTCACACAGTGCAGCAATTGATTTTCAGCTCATTTTATATGACAGTTATTTTCTTCATTTTTTATTTAAAAAATCATGAATGATATTTTGTATCTATTGCCACAATCCCTTTGAAATAACTTGAGCAAATCCATATGTAATGTTAGGGAAGTCTTCTAATATAATTCCACTGAGTTACAATCTTGGCCAAGCAATGATAGTCACGTTAGGAAAATGGCTTAAACTACTCTTTGAAACCAAACTCAGGCAATAAAAAAAACTGATCTCAAAAAGCTAACCAGGGTTGAAACTGGTCTGCATTTAGATCCTAATGCAAGGAAGTGAACTGGATGGATATACCGGTAGTTTCTCCCCAGCAGTCAAGTTCCATTCCAGCAGATTAATCCCAAAAAAACCAACATGGAATGAATATCTCTTCTTCCCTTCCCGATTTGAAAGAGAAAACACTGAATGAAGATTTTGATGAAAATTAAAGTCAACCAAAACATTAAAAGTAGGGTGTGTTTTCCCATATCTTCATCTAATATGAAAACCATCCTGAACAAGCACGTTTTGCAGTATTAGGTGAGGCTATAACGTGCATATTAAAAAAAACAGCTACAAAATTGTGGTAAAAAAGACTGAGGAAGAGTTAATATAAAAAGAGACACAGAAAATGCAGAGTGATTTGACAATTATTCTGGAAGTGGATGAAAAAGGCTAAACAAAGAGCCTCTATGAATAAAAGGAATTAAGAATTAAGTGATGTTTGGGATAAAGCTGAAGTGAAATTAGTAGATTTGAATGGGAATGATAAGGGGAGTGAGAGAGTGAAATTAAAAAGAAAACGTTAGTGATTGCAGACCTGTTTCAAACAGCTTTGGGGATGTTTGCTGGTAAGAAATGCTGATGTTGAAGCTCTCAGTGTGTGTGTGTGTGTATATGTAAATGTGATGGCTTGCAAATTTATCTATAAATTACAGCACAAACCATTCAAGCACATACTTCATTTTAATATCATTAAATATACATGTATATTCAGAAAAAAATCCCATGTAATAGGATTTATTCTTCAGAAAGCAGGAAGGCCACTGTAGTTTGAATGTCATTTGTTAATTAGATCTTACAGGATCCTAGAAGAAGATGAAGAGGAGCCCTCTCAGCTGCTCTCCTCATTCCTGTTTCCCATCTTGCTGGTTTTCAGGAAAGGCATCAGGGCTTGATTTTTCCAGGGAACCTTCGAATGGGGAGATAACAAGGGGCCCTTCCTATTACAGACTGGATGCTGTGGCTCTTCTCTGGGGCCATGTTGCTTTGTTTTGCTGTTTGTATTAAGGTTGTGATTTTTTTTCTTTTGTAGACTGCTTTGAGCCTTGTTGTATTGAGTAGTATATAAACTGTGGTAAATATATGAAATACCAAAGGCAGCAAGAGAGGATGCAAAACTGCATCTTTATGATGTGTGCATTAGGAAAGTGATGAGAAAAGGTTGGAGTGTTTAGCTTCATACCGGACAGGACAATGACAGACAGACATGGGATCTGCATTTTGGTAGGTGACTGAGAAATGTAAGATTGTAAGAAGGAATGTTTATAATGTATCTGTTCATTTAGAAAAAGCATTTAATAGTGAATGGGTTGAACTGTGGAATGTTTTATATGACCAGGGAGTTAATAGTTGGCTACTGAATGCAGTAAGAGTGATGTGGGATGGAAATCAAACATGACTGAGAATAAAATAAATGCTTATCACATTTCAGCCTTAAGTAGGAAGTAAGAAAAAAAGATGTGCGATGTTTCACAGAACTATGGACATATTAAATAATATTAAATACTATTTATGGTCACACTTTGAGGTTAGGGTCATGAATGTATATGGATTTCTGTACACACAAATGCTGCTGGCTGAGAATCTGAAAGAGCTGCGGCAAAGAACAAGGTGTAACAGAAACACCTTAGTGGTAATATATGGTGTTCTATAAGGAATAGTTTATTTGCTTTTGTCCTTTTGTATCCTGCCTTCCTTATTTTTAAAAGTAACTCAAGGCAGTGAACAAGGAGTGCAGAGAAGAGCAAAAAAGATGACTGGAGGCTAGAGGCTAAAACCTATAAGAACGGTTGCAGGAATTGGGTATGTCTAGTTTTCTGAAAAGGAGGACTAGGGACGACATGATAGCGGTGTTCTAATATTTGAGGGGCTGCCACAAACAGGAGGGGGGGTCAACCTATTCTCCAAAGCATCTGAGGGCAGGCCTAATTTGGATGGAAGTTTATCGAAGAGAAATCCAACCTAAAATTAAGGAGAAATTTCCTGTCAGTGAGGCTTGGGGTTTTCACTAGAAGACCTCCAAGGTCCCTTCCAACTGTTGTGTTCTGGTCTGGTCTCTCCACAACAGCAACCTTGTAAGGTGGGTTGGGAATGGGAAGAAGGAAAAATGGATGGTAGAAACCACTTTGTTGCAGGGAAATGGAAGTCGAGTATATTAGGAGGGAAAAATTAATGTATCTGGTGCTATGGAAATTGGGTTCTTAAGAATTTTGTGCGTGTGGTCCAAGGAGCAACCTGGAGAATGGATAAATACAAGATGGAAACAAAGATAAGTGAGCTGTCTAAGGGAAGTCCACTGAAGTGGCCTGACTCTGGGCCCATAAAAAGAACGAGGGAGGATCTAAGTGAAAACCCAACAGGTAAAGGAGGAACGGAGGAGAAGGCAGACTGCAACTGCCCTTCCATGACCGCATCGCCTCCCCGCCCACTGCCTGCCATCTGGCTTTCTGCAGCCCAGGGGCGGGTTCCGCTCCGAATGGGCCGCGATCCCGATGAGACGGAGCTCCGGAGACCCCGAGAGGCCAGCAACCGAAGCGAGGGCCAAGACGGGCTTGCGAGGGCGGGAACGGCCGCAGAGCTGCAGGGAAGGGGGGGGGGTCCGTGGCCTCTTTCCTCGCCTCCTGCGGCCTCTCCCGCTACCGAATCCCCCCGAGGACGCCAGGAGGCGCCTCTCCTCGCCCTCCCGTCGCCCAGGACACGGCCGGCAGCCAGGCGCCGCTCAAGCGCTCAGGGGGGCGACGGCGGGCTGGGGTCCCCGGGAGCCCCGGCCCCTCTGCGGCGGAGGCCTTCCTGGCTCGCCCTGGACGGGCAGTGGCCGCAGCAGCCTCTCCCCGCCCGTCCCGCCACTCACTCGGGTGCGGGGTCGCCAGCGGGAGGAAGCTCAGCAGCGCCCCCGAGAGCAGCAGCAGCAGCCGCCGCCCCGCCACCGGGAAGCCGCCGCCGTCCCGCCGCCCTCGCCCCGCCGCCATCCGCCGCCTCCGCCTCCTCCTCGGGCGGCAGGGCCGAGTGCACAACCGTCGCCCCCGCCGCCCCCGCCTCGGAACCCGCGCCGCGCCGCGCCCGGCCACCCCCGCCCCCGGGCAGCCGCTCCGCCGGACCAACCGCTTGAGCTGCCCGGCGAGCCGCTTGCTGGGGGTGCGGAGCCCGCGGGTCTCTGAAGCGGCCGCCTCCCTCGGAGAAGGGATCCTCGGGGGCTTCCCCGTCCCCCCTAAGCCTTCCCGAGGGAACTTGGACGCTGCTCCCTGCCGCACCAGAGCCAGCAGGATCGGGTGTTCCTTGGGGGTGGCGGCCGGTTGAGGTTACGGAGGGCAGGCCGGATGAAGCCCAGGATGCTGCGCTCAAGCCAGGCCAGGTGTGCCGTTTAGCTTTCATCCTGGCTGGAAAGGATGAGATGCGCAGCCTCCAGGCGATAGGAGGGTTCTCTTCCCAGGGGAAGGTCCAGGTGCCTTTTACCCACTGATCAAAATATCATCCATGTTCAAACCGCTTTCCAATTAAGACTCTTGCAGCCCGCTGTGCCCAGAGCTGCTTTAAAGATAGTTGTGCAAAATGGCCAGGCCAGGCTGTGAAAGTGCACAATTTAATGTGATGGTACACCCCCGCCCCCATGATCATTGTGTTCCAGTTTTGCATGACACAATAAATTTTAACCAACTTGAAAACCAAGGGGTATTAGCTCAAGCAGACTGTGTAGCACAGCTCCCCACCTGCTCCCCATGATAGAACTCAAGGGGGTTAATTTCCAGAAACAATCCACCTGTATCATGCTGACAGGATATTACTCTAGTGATAAATTGTAATCTACACACTTAATAGCTTAGTCCACACACTACACCAAACCACTGCAACTATCAGTACCTACTTTTAAGGAAAAAACACTCAAGGTTTGGTAATTGATTTTAATTGTAGTTAAGAAATTAATACAGGTACCACAATACATGTCTTAGTAAAGGACCCGGATTGTGGGGGGCAATAAGCTGACTTTGTATAAACATACAAGAGTATGAAGGCTATTGCTTAACGCATTGTAAGCCGCCCTGAGTCTCCGGAGAAGGGCGGCATATAAATCAAATTTAAAAAAAAAAGATATAATTTTTTCAGACACAACAAAACAATTTTTTTAAACACAACAAAGCACAGTGCAAAATGTACTAACAGAGGCCTGCACCTTAAAACGGCTGCCACACGTTTAACCAGATTCTCTGGCCACCAAAGAGAAAATGCATCACACCCAAATGCCAAAAATAGCAAGAGCATTGCTCAGCAGTATAGTTTAATGGCTAGTTTCACTTATAACAGTAAATCATCATTTGTTTCCATTGTTATTAAGCAAGCCACACTGGTTCACATATAATATAAATCATAATTTCAAATCACAAAGGCTGATTAGATTATCCTGTAAGCATATATACAAGACATGCTGAGCTGCCTTTAATATTGTGAAACGAAGTTATAGCAACAGCACGTAGACTTATATACTGCTAGAGTCAGCCTCTACAACAATCTGAGCCCCCAACAATCTGGGTCCTCATTTTACTGACCTTGGAAGGATGGAAGGCTGAGTCAACCTTGAGCCGGTCAGGATCGAACTCCTGGCTGTGGGCACATTTAGCCTGCAATAATACATTCTAATGAGTGCACCGCCAGGGTCCTTAGGAGCACTCTGCAGGGTAACTAGGCAAACCATGGCTTGCAGTCCCTTCTCCCTTGCCAGCAACCTTTGGATTGTCTGCCCATTCCACTATATTACAATAAATAGGGGTATCCATCTGTAACTACAGTTTGGGCACAGTGAGAGATAGACCATTTCCACAGGCCCATCTGTTGCCAGAAATACCCCTCCCAGATGCATGATCAGTATAAGCCAATTTATAATGTAGGAACATAGGGCTGAAAGGGATCTGGGGGGTCTTCTAGTTCAACCCCCTTCTCAAGGCAGGAGACCTTATACCAGGGTCCCCAACCACCCCCCCCTTTCCACTGATCCGCAGAACCGGAAAGGTTGGGGACTGCTTTCTTATACCATCCTGGTCAAATGGTTGTCCGGTCTATTCTTGAAAACCTCCAATTATGGAGCACCCACAAATCCAAGAGACAAGCTTGATCGTTCTGTCAAGAAATTTCTCCTTAGTCCTCTCTCTTAACAAGCTTCCATCCACGGTGCTTTGGAGATCAAGTTGATCCCTTCAGTATTTCTGAATTCCTGCAATTCCCTCTACATGGGCCTGCCCCTGAGATGCACCCGGAGACTCCAGCTGAACCAGAATGCAGCTGCACAGGTTGTTATGGGAGCCCCTCGTTACTCCCATATAACACCCCTCCTGCGTGAGCTGCACTGGTTACCAGCGGTTCTCCGGGTCTGCTTCAAGGTGCTAGTCCTCACCTATAAGGCCCTTCATGACTTAGGTCCGGGATATTTGCAGGACCTTCTCCTGCCTGCCTCTCACCGTCCTGTTCGCTCACATAGGGCCGCTCTCCTCAGGGTTCTGATGGCGAGCCAATGTCACCTTGCTGTGCCCAGGGGTAGGGCGTTCTCTGTGGGTGCTCCCACCCTCTGGAATGAATTACCTACTGATCTCCGGACGGCTCCTGATCTCCGCTCCTTTCGTCGGGACTTGAAGACTTGGCTTTTCAAACAAATAGGCTGAGACTGATTCCGGGCTTTATTATTTACTACTAATTAATTATTTGGATTAAATTATGATTTTATTGTACTTGTTTCTTAACTAGTGTTCGCCACCCTGAGTCCTTCGGGAGAATGGTGGCATATAAATACATGTAATAAATAAATAAATAAAATAAATAAATTTCAAGTGTAGCATAAGTAGTGTGGTATAAAGCTGTACTTGCTTTATTACTTCTGCGATCTTGATGCTGTCCTTCTGTTAATGCAGCCAAGGACTGCATTTGCTTTTTGCCAGCTGCAGCACAACGCTGGTTTATACTTAAGTGGTGGTCCACTAGGACATCAAAATCTCTCCGTTACTACTGTTAAGTCAGGTACTAACACTTCTGTACTCATGCCTTTGGTTTCTACTACCTAAATACAGGGCCTGACTTTTTTCATCATTGAATTTCATTTTGTAAGATAGGGTCCAGTGTTCAAGTCTGTCAAAAGTTCTTCTGGATCTTGAGTCTATCTTCTAAGGCCGTTATGGTGAACCTATGGCACACGTGCCACATGGAGCCATATCTGTGGGCATGCGAGCATTGCCCTAGCTCAGCTCCAGTGCACATGCACATGCTGGCCGGCTCATTTTTGGGACTTCCGGAAGTCGGGAAATGGGCTGTTTCCAGCCTCCAGAGGGCCTCTGGGCCATTTTCACCCTCCCCAGGCTCCAAGAAAGCCTCTGGAGCCTGGGGAGGGCAAAAAATGGGCTTACCGTGCCCACCGTGCCAAAAGCAGGGGAGCGTGAGGGGTCCCGCAGGCATGTGTGGGGGGTAGGGCACATTGAATTTTGGGTGCCCAAAAGCGACTCCCCCCGCTTTTCGGCAAAAAGATTAGCCATCACTGTTCTAAGGTGTTGACTATTCATCCCAGCTTGGTGTCACTCACATTTGATGAGTTCCCCTTTCATCCCATCTAGATCCTTATGAAAATATTGAAGAGTAGGGATAGAACCTTAGGATACTCCATTGTATGCTACTCTCCATGTGGATGTAATTCCATTGAAGATTTCATGTTGAATGTGATTGGTCAGCCAGTTGTGAATCCATTGTTGCTGGTACTGTCTATCCTGCATTGTTCTATCTTAAGACACAGGCCGTGAACTACTTTGTCAAATGCCTTCCATGTATGTCCACAGCATTTCTCTGATCCACTACTTTAGTCACACTATCAAAGGCAGTAAGATTTGTCTGGCTTTTTTTTTTTTTTTTTTTTACAAACCCATGCTAGTTTCTAGCAATCGTCTTGTTCGTTTCTAGGTGCTTACAAATCTGCCACTTATCTTTTCCAGATTTTCCCAGGTATTGATGTGAAAATGATGGGCCTATAATTTCTTAGATTCAATCCCCCCCCCCTTTTTTGTAGATTAAAACCACATCGGCTTGTTTCCAGTCCTCTGGTAGTTCCCCTGCGTTACATGAGCTTTGAAAGATTACATTCATTGCCTCTGAAATTACATCTGCTAGCTCCTTCAGAACCCTGGGATATAAATCATCTGATCCAGGTGATTTGTACTTGTCCAGGGCAGGTAAGTATTCTCTTACTAATTTCTTGCCTATTTTGACTTGTATGCCGATTCTATCTTCCTTGGTGTTGCTTTTGATAGGTTGGGCTGTTTTTTCCTCTTGCAAAAAAATAGTTGCAAAGAAGGAATTAAGCAGTTCTGCTTTCTCCCTGCTACCTATCATTTTCTCCCATCTACTCCCATTAGTGGACTTGTTTCCTTGACTTTCTTCCTGTTTCTTACATATTGAAATGTTTTAAAATTATTTTTGCATTAGTTGCAAAAATAGTTTCTCTGACTCCCGCATTACAGATTCAGGCTATTTGCTCATATTCTGTTTTAGTTATATGCTCCTCTTTTGCATTTTTGTATGTCTCTTTTTGTGTCCCGCAGTTTGTCAGAGAGCTCTTTTGCAATCATGCTGATCTCGTCTGGTGTTTTTTGTTTTGGTCATGTGCTGAGTCACCATTGGACAGGCAAAAAGGCACAGGTTCTTACAGTGGTTAAGGGGGAGAGGCTTCATTCAGTGACAGGCTAAGCAAACCAAAAAAATGCCTTAGAAAGCCATGTAAGGTGCATGTGCAGAAGAGATGTGTTCAACTGTAAAAGAAGCTGGGGACCCCCACAAAGATAGAGCCTGAGATTTATACTGAAGAATTCCCTACTCCCAAATAGAATATAGAACAGAATATTCTATGATCCGTCATCCCAAATGAATTTCCATAAAGAAATAAAAACTTGGTTCTGAGAGAAAGCACTTAGGATATATTAAGAATGATGTCTCCATCCCTGTCGATCAGTGCGATAGGGTTTTTTTGTCAACATTTTTTATTGAATTGTAAAGCCATAGTTTTTTTTTTTTTTAATGCCCTGGTTTTCTGTGTACACGGCTCTGAGCCATTGGGAGTAAAGCAGCATAAAATTTTAGGAATACATAAATAATTTAGCAGATGGAAAACAGGCCCCCTACTCAGAATCTGTTAGGTGCATTCCAGTAAGAAATGAGAAATACTATGTTCCAATAAATACTTATTACAATATTCTGCTGAAAAGCTTCAAATCAAAATATTATTGAGATCTAAAGTTCTCCTCTGAAAGCAGAAAAACAGAGACAAAGTTTTTAATATTTAAAAAAAAGCATAGACGTTGATATTTGTGTGTGGGGCTATATATATTTCAGCATAATTTTGGGACTTGCTATCAATTGTATAGTTATTCACATACCATATGCAAATAACATACAGATAGTCCCCAACTTCATTTAATGACCATTAGAATTTACAACAGCACTGAAAAAAGTGACTTATGACCATTTTTCACACCTACCAATGTTGCAACAACCCCATGGCCTGATCAAAGCTCAGACACTAGGCAACTGGATCATATTTATGACAGTCGCAGTGTCCTGGGGTCACATGATCCCCTTTTGTGATCTTCTGACAAGCAAAGTCAATGGAGAAGTCAGATTCAGTTACAACCATGTTATCAATTCACTTAACAACTGTGGCAAGAAACATGAAATGGGACAAAATTCACTTAACTGTCTCATTTAGCAACAGAAATGTTGGGCTCAATTTTGGTTGTAAGTTGAGGACTGCCTGTATTCATCACTTAAGGAAAGGCTAGTAGTTTAAGAAAAGGGGGAAGTGTTAAGTTCAAGTACAATAGATGGTTAGGAAACAACAGACATTCCTATCAAATTTCTTAAACTGTTTCCTTTAGAAAGAAAGTATTCTCCCCCTCCTTTATCCTCTTGCATCTGAATTACAAAAACAAAAACAAAACAGTACTCTCATTTTCTTTTAAGAGGAAAGCAAGATTCGGAGCCCAACTTTTTCTCTTCAAGACTAATGATGTTCTTGCAATATAGCTTAGAAAGACCTATTTGGACTATAGAGAGAGAATGTAGACCTTTTGTCACTTTCTTATCTAAGCTCTGGGGATGGTTAGCAATTCTTACAGTAGCAATAGAGACAGGCAACTTTTCATATGGAAGCAACACGAAGAACAGTTTTTGAAAAACATGTAAAATGCCTTTCATAGCCTAGGAGCTCATTCAGTCTTTGAAAGATGCAAAACAATCCTAGGGATTCTCAAATGGTTCATATTCTCTACCCCTTATCTGCTTACATACAAATATCCAGCTGGCTGACTGCAAAATACTCAATAGGGTCAGATCTAATTAACATTTGGACAGATCACAAAAGGTCTTCTAGTCCAATCCCCTGCTCAAGCACAGATCCTATACCTTTTCAGACAAGTGGCTGTCCAGTCTCTTCTTAAAAACCTGTGAAGACACTGGGAATTGACTATGATTTGAAGGAGTGTTTGCCTTTGTATATGCATATTGGAAGTTCTTTGTGCTCTCATACTGGCAAGCTTATTGCACGGTTAATTCTTGTGAAAGGAATCCAGCAGTCCCAGCTGTTGCCAGATCGGCCCCGCTGTCCTGTTGGAGAAGAGGAAAGCTGGGATACCAAAATCACTGGAAGTCACACTAAAAATCTATTCCTGTTTAAGAGGTGTGCCTATTGCAGAATCAAAGTCAATGCACTTAACTACTATGTAACAGTAGTAAGCCTTATTAGCAAACATTAATAGCAATTTGCAACCTCATTTTCTATCCAATTTTCTATCCACTATCCAAAAACGTTAATAAAGAAAACCCAACTCTTTAGACTAAGCCAGCGGGCGGCCCGTTTCAAGCAGGGGAAAGAGGCAGAGAGCAGAATACCTGCAACGCTGCCAAGGATGCAGCAGGAAAAGCAGCCCCGTTTTCTTCCTCTCCCACTCGGGAAAAGGGGACAAGAGGCGTCTGCCCAGCAGAGCAGGAGGAGGAAAATGCAGGCCGGTCCAGCTGCTGCAGCCTTTCAAGGCCCTTCGGGAGTTCCCGGTCGCGTCCGACACCGGAGGAAAGGAGACCCCCCCCGACTCCCCCGTAGCGCCCGGAAGTCCTCAGTCGTCCAGCCTCCCCTTTATAAGCGGCCCCCCAAACCAGCCCTTCCGGGTGCTAGAAATGCCCGGCCCGGTCGCCGTTCCCCTCCCTTCCGAGCCGGGGATGCTCCGTCGCTTCGCCGGAAAAGGCGGCCGAGAGATCCGTCCCTCGAAGCGGGGCCCCGGAGAGCAACTCCGTCCTCTCCGGCCGAGAAAGACCGCGAGCTCCGACCGCCGGCGAATCCTCTCAGAAGCGCCTCCTCCTCGCGAGCGGCTCCTCCGTCGCCCGCCCCGAAGGGCCGCCTCGGCCGCTCGCCCACAAGGCGGACGGGGGGCTCCGCGAACCGGCAGGCGGCGCCCGGCCAGGCCCGCCCACGGAGACTCCCGCCCGCTGCGGCTCGAGCGCGGCCGTCCGCCCCGCCGCCAACCAGCCAGCGGCCCCTTCCGCAGCTCGCGCCGACTGCTCCGCAACTCCCTCGTCAGGGACCGGCCCGTCTCCCCCCGCCGGCCCGTCGCGCGTTCCCATTGGCGCGCCGGCCGCCGGCCCGGCCTCCCGCGCCCTCCGGTTGGCCTCGCCGCCCGCCCGTCAGACGGGAGCCTTTTCTCGCGGAGCGCCCGCCCCCGCGGCCATCACGCTAGTGTGCGCGCTAGTTGGCGGCGTTGGGGGATTCCGAGCGGAGCTGGTTGAGCGCCCAAAGTCCCTCTTCGCCTCGCGCGCTGGCTCTGGTCGGGGGGGCGGGCGGGGGGGCCGCTGCTGGTGCCACCGGTGTCCATACAAAAGAGGGAGCGGAGCGGAGCGCGGCGGAGCCAGGCAGCCTCCCGCGGAATCGGGGACATGGACATGAAGAAAAGGATCCACTTAGAGCTGCGGAACAGGACGCCCTCCGACGTAAGCCAGGGCGGGCGGCCGAGCGAGCGAGCGAGCGGGGGGCTTCGCGGCGGCGGGAGGAACCGGGGCGGCCAGGCGGGGCGCGCGGGGGGCCACACTGCGGAGCGCCGGGCGCCGTCCTGCCGGCTGCCGTCGCGGGTGCTGCGCCGCTGCCCTTGAGGTGCCCACGGGGCGAGCGCGCGCGGCGGTCCGTGGCCGAGGGGGCCGAGATGGCGGGAGGGAAGCCGCTCCCCCCCCCGTCCGCCGGGTCTCCGGGGGAAGGGGGCGGCTGGCGAGGGCTCGTCGCCCGGCCGGAAGGAGAGGGGAGCGAGCCGGGCAGGCGGCCGAGTTGGTCCTGCGCTCGGGCGGAGTTTGTCCGGAGCGCCCCAGGCGGTGGGGGTCGCCGGCGAGAGTCCGGGGTCGCCCGCAAGTTGAGGGCGCCCGCCGGATGGGTCGTTCCCGCGGCGCGGATCAGGCGCGGTTGGCCGGGGAGCCATATTTGCAACTTTGTAGTCCTCATGAACGCGCCCTTTCTCTGCCTCCCCCGCCCCAGATGTGCGGGCTGGGGCAGCGCTCGGGGGGGCGGCGGCGGGGGGGGGCGAAGGGAGGCCTCATCTCCTCCCCCCCCCGCGCCCTCCTGGCCCGCTCGGGAGGGAGGGGGCGGCGGCGGCGGCCTCGGCCCGAACTTGGGATGCTGCTGGAGGCTGCCCGGGAGGCGAAACTTTGTCCGCGGACTCGCCCGGCCCGCCTGCCCGGTGGAGTTGCGGGGGGGGGGGGGCGGAGGCGGAGGCGCTGCGTTTCCCTCCCAAGGAGAAACTGAGGTTGCGGGGGGGCCGTGGAAGAACTTGGGGCTCCGCCGTTCCGAGAAGCGCTTCGCGCCCAGCCCCACCCAGGTGGGAGATGTTTTCCTCCGCCGAGGCGGGGGGGCTTTACGTAAGGCCGGCCGCGCAGTTCTGCCCCCCCCGCCCGGAGTGTCACCTGCCTCCCGGCCAAGCGCCGCTCCCGCCACCAGCCTCCCCCCGCGCCGCGCCGCCCAAGCGCCCACCGGCCCTGTACGTATGAAGGCCGGTTTGGCGCTCGGGGAGCGGCGGCCCGGCGGGGGGGGGGTGGCGCTCGGAGGCCCCTCGGGCGCAGCCCGCCTGCTCCCCCCCTCGGGCTCACGGAGCGCGGACAGGCGGCCGGTCGGGGCCCGCGGAGAGCGCGCTCGCTCGCCCCCTCGGAAGCAGCCGGCCTCCGCCGCGCCAGCCACACGCCCGCCCGAAGTAGGACACGGCGCCATCTTTTTCCCCCGCCGAACTGCAGCGAGGAAAAAGGGCCGCCCGAGCGAGCGAGCGAGCGGAGCGCGGGGTCGGTTCCTGCCCGGCCCCCCTCCCGGCGGCGGAGGACGCGGCCTGCGCGGGGCGGCTTGGTGGGCTGCCGGCCTCGGGGGGGGGGAGAGGCAGCGGAGGAAGACCCCCCGCCCGCCCGCTGGCCTCGGTGCGCCCTGCGGAACGCGCGCCCAGAATGGCCGCCTTCCCACCCGCCGGCCCGGAAGGCTGAGGGAGGCTCCGCTCCGGGGAGGGAGGAGGCGGCGATCGGGGGAGGGGAGGCCGCCCTCCCGCCGCCGGCTGCCTTCGCCCAGCCTGGCACCGCCGTCGCTCTCCAGGGCTGCCATTTTGTCGCCGAAGCGAAGGCGCGCACTTGGCCTGGCGAGCCCAGGAGGGGACGGGCTGCTGGGGCCGAAGGGACGCGGAGCCAAGTGCCGGTCGCTTCCCGAGGGAGGAGGGGGGGAGAGGCCGGCCGGTCTCCCGGGTCGCCAGGCGGTTCACTGCCCCTTCCAGGAGGCGAAAGCACCCGCGCGCCAAGCCGTCCCGTGCCCTGCCCTGCCAGCCCCGGACGCCAAGCCGACTCTGGCTACTTTTACCTGCCCGGTAAAGCGCCCGTTGCCGCTCCCCGACCGAGTCCGCTTCTTCACGCGAAAGGCCTCGGCCAGAGCCCTCCGGAGCTGGTCCCCGCCGAGGCTGGATGGCAGCGGACATTTCCTTGCTGGGCAGGGAGGCTTAGCGAAGGGGCTGCCCCCCCCCTCCCCCCCGAATTTTGAGGGCTGCTACCAAAATAACTTCTTGCCGCCCTTCCTTCTCCTTGTCTTCTGCTCAACAGTCTCCTACCTGTATAATCTCCTCCTGGTAAAGAGTCAACTCCTGTGTCAAGATGGCTCCGCAGCATTCTGTGAACTCTAGGAACGCTCCCTGCTTCATGGAGAGATGCAGTTCCTTGAATGTATTGGTTAGAAAGCATGGAGTCTTGGGGATAGCCGCTCAAAAGGAGAAATAGAGAAATTCGGCTATTTAGAACTTACTTAAATATGTGATAGTTCACAAAATTTTCATTTAGTACTCTTGAGAATTTTGCCAAATCAGAATTTACTTTTTTTTTTTTACATTAAAACACTTAAAAGTGTTAGGCAACCTAGTTAATATTCAATAAAATTTTACATTGAAATTTTTTCCTGGTATTCTTTGTATTGATTATTAGGTTGGAGATTGTGGGGATATTTTTGCAATAATAGAAAAAAAATGCAAGCGATTTAAAAGAAATCGGGTGAAATCAGTAGGAAATTGAAATTATGAGCACAGTTCTCATGTAAATTTTGCTGAATTAAGAGGATTGCTCTCAGAACCAAAGGTTCTAAGTTACAATACTTAGACTAGGGCATGATACCTTCTGTTTTAATTCTTTGTGGTAAATTGGTGCAATTTGCTAGTAGTTGTTTTTTGAAAAAAACACTCTTCTGTTTTATTCATAATTGTTTCTCATTCTCATGAACTTTTTTGGGCTCTTGAGGGTGAAATTTGTCTCTGATTTCCTGGCAATAAATCTTGAATTCAGTGAGACTAGCTTCCAGATAGCTGTACAGGATTATCCCACCACTCTTGTAATCCTGCTGTTTTACAAAAGACATTCGTTAATTATATAATGAAAAAGCAATTGAGAATTTCAGGCTTCTGTGCATGCAAGTAAGGTACAAACTTCAGGATCACCAAAGCCAGGGACTTTTGTTTTTAAACATCTAATTTCACAAGCTTAAATTCTTCTTCTTTCCACCAGGTGGACTCGGAACAGTTGACTAAATAAACAACTTGAAAACAAAGCTGTAATCTATCGAAAATTAGTGTCAAAATAACAGCAAACAGCCAGCAGAAAAGCCATTAGCTATAGATCAAACTAAAAATATTCAGCAAGTGGCCTTCAGCAGCTTGATTTTTTTCCAAATATTTAAAAAGGCCTTCTCCAATAGAGCCTACTTTTATTAAGCGCTTGCCTTTCTCTGATGGGCAGGGGATCTGGAAGGGCTCCAGATCTGGAGGGAGGAACATATAGTGGCCCTTAAGGCACCAAAGTCCCAAGTCATCAAGCTCATTTGATCTAGTGAGAATGTGATTTCATTCAGAGCATGACGGGGTATTATGCTTAAATGCTTTTGAAATGCAGTGGGATCAGGAGGCCCTGCCTTCTGCATTCATCTAGGGGTCAGGGATATAGCGAATATTTTCTAGAATTCCATGTGCCCTTCCATTGTGTTTCTGTAGCAACACATTTGAAGCCACCACCTCTCATCTCCCACCTTAGGGATGACTGTGTAACAATTACAAATTCTGTAGTTCTCAACTACTATATAGTTCTGTCCATGAACTTTATTTTACTAGATTTATCTTAGTCATGAATTTAGAGAAGTCCTATGAAGTTGGTAAAAGAGAGGGAGTCACTGGTCCAAAATGACCACTGGATTTTCATGGGGCTGAAGATGGACTTGAATTTGGAACTCCCTAATCTCAGCCCATCATTTCAGTTACTTAACCACACTTTACAGTTTTGATGCAACAAGAGAAAAACCCTTTTGATCTACTAGTAATACAGAAGTAGCTTGTTGGTATGGTACTGCTGTTTGCAGCGTGTTCCAAATTCTAGTGCAACGTGATATTTTTCTTTGCTCTCTATGTTGGGGAGTAGCCTTCTTAACTTCCTGAAGTAGGGTTTTTTTGGGGGGGGTCACTCCATCCCGCTTGCATATAGGCTTTTTAATACTTACAGTTCTGAAGTTGGTGAGTTTAGAGTATAAGAAAAAAGTTACTTTGTTTCTGAAAGCACATCCAGGTGACATAGATCCAGATTCAACCATAGGTGAAATGAAAGTGAACTCATTGCTAACTGTGGTTTTGGGAAATTAATATAGTCTGGGTATATATCTGAGTAGTTTCAATCCACTTTGCTTTCAGATTGCAGAGGCTCTTTGAATAGTTCACAAGTACAGAAGTGAGCAGGTTTTTCTGCTACATTGGAATTCCTATAAAAAGAATTGAATAGAAATGGATAAAACCAATAAACCAGCCTACAAAGTTTTGAGAAAGCAACTCATATTTCATTAATTAGTCTCCCTTAATTTTATTTTAATAAAAATGACTTCCAACTCCCTTATAATAAAGGAGTCAGAAGTCAACACCTTTCCCTTTTTTCCCTTTGCTCTACACTTTACTCTTCCCTTATTTCCCTCCTGTTTTCTTTTGTATTTCATATTATAAACTAATAAATAAATAAAATTAATTAGTTTTCTGTTGTTGAATACTTAAACGTATTGGTACACATAATCTATGATGAAGACATAAGCAATAGAAATGAGAATGCAGTAGACACAATCATAACCAAAATCCCCAGATAAAAAATATGATTCTTGTTCTTATAATAAGGTATCTTATAATAAGATCTTAAAACATCTAGATCTTGTTGCAAATATGCAACGTCTCCTGCAAACCACAAATACTTTAAAATAGTAAAAACTATAAAAGCCAGCCTGAGCTCATTTCTGTAGCAGCCTTTGGACCCTCAATGAAATCCATCTAAAATTGTCAATAAGAGCCATGAGAGACTAATGCTTTGGGATTCAAAATGAAAGTTGTGTTTTCTTTTGGGTATAATCTTCTTCAAGAAACAAAGTTTGTCTCATTATGGTTTAACACTTTTTACAAATATTTCTAATCCATGCATGGACAAATGTTGGGGCCACAAAATTGCACCCGAGGTGTATTGGTTGAGGTGCACGTAAACAATATCTATTACTGCTTTACACACTCAGAACCTTCAGAAAAAAATAACTATCCCCCCCCTCCCCACAAGCTCCCATAACACTTCTTGACTGTGAGGGCTCTTCAGCAGTGGAGCAGACAGTTCCTTGGAGTCCTGGGGACTTCATCTCTGGAACTTTTAAAGCCAAGGTTGGATAACAATTGGTTGAGGACAGTGAGCATTCCTGTCCCAAGTCCCTTCCAACCCCAGGATTCAGGGAGGCCCTATAGATGCTTAAAACCACTCCCAGAAATCATAGAAAAGGTGTTTCTGTGGTCAGCCATAGAGTCCTCAACCTCACTAGTCCTTGCGAACCAGAGTGGAGTTGTTTCAAGAGTGTTTCAGCTACCATAGAATCCTCACACAGGTGGCCAGAGTGGTAATTCCGGCCTCCCAGATGGAAACATAATAGCAATTGCATTGCAATAGCAGAAGCAGAAGAGGGAGGGAGGGAGGAAGAACCACTGCCCCTACAAGTGTTGCGGAAGAGGGTTTTGTAAACAGAGGCAAGCCATGGGTTGCCCTCCTCCTTCCCACATCTTGATTTTGGATAACAGTTTTATGGGCTATGCAATATTGAAGAAACAAGAAGTGGGGTTTAGCCCAGGGAAGACCAAATGTGCAGCCAGTAACAGTTAGTTAAAATGCACTAGTGGTGTTTAAATGCAAATGGTGCTTTATATGATGCTTTGGTGTTCTTAAAGGCTGGTAGAATTAGAGTGTTATTACTAATAGCTTGATTAGCATCTACCCTTACATGCTGACAGATACTGGATTGATTGCATTGGACCCTCAAGTCCAACCTACGGCTTGATTGTAGAAATCCAGATTAAAATGTCCCTGAAATCTGGTGTCTAGTATCTGCATGTGATGGCTCTTGTCAAACGACATTTACTGTTAGCAGTTTTCTTTCCCAATAGTCCGTTGGAATTACAGTATTGTAACTTTCATCCATTCCTTGCTCTTTTCTCCAGAATTTATTTTTCTGCGTGACAGCCATTGAATTATTTGAAGAATTATTTGATGAGTACTATTAGATTTTTCCTTGTCTTCTCTATTTAAAGCTTGTTACTAACAGTTGCATTATATTCTCATGTGATTTAATTTATCTCTCCATCCTCAGAATCTCCCTTTGATTCTGATAGTTGATAGTTTCCATGCACCCTTCTTTAAGTGTAGAGCCCAAAACTGGATTATTCAGGTGCTTTTATTAACATAAATTAAAATTACACGTATCTTTTTTTACAACCATGTCATTCTGTAGACTTGAAGTCAGTCTCCAAGCAACTACTATTCCAAAATCTTTTTCCAACCTAATATCTGGATTTTTTTCCCTGTCTTCTCACTGATTCTGCTGTAATTGGCAAATACAAGTAGTCCTCGAGTTACGACCACATCTGAGCCCAAAATTTGTGTTAAGTGAGACATTTGTTACTTGAGTTTTGCCCCATTTTACAACTTTTCTTGCCACAGTTATTAAGCAAATTACTGCAGTCGATAAGGTAGTAACCTGGTTGTTAAGTGAATCTGGCTTCCTCATTGACTTTGTTTGTCAGAAGGTTGCAAAAGGTGATCACATGACCTTGGAACACAGCAACGATCTTAAGTATGAACCAGAATTTTGATCACCTGATCATGGGGCTGCTTCAAAGATCGTAACTATGAAAAATGGTCATAAGTCACTATTTTCAGTGCTGTTGTAACTTTGAACAGTCCCTAAATAAGCTGTTGTAAGTCAAGGACTACCTGTGTAAGCATTCCCTCCCGTTTTTCATCTAAATCTCGAATATGCAAAGTTCTGTGCTGGACTTTGGGACTTTGCTTTCATTGATTGAGGGAGAATTCATGACTACTTATTAAATAAGTTTTCAAGCTAGATGTGCATCTGCTAAATTGTTAGTTTATCCAGAGAAGATTTAACTAGCTTGCTAATCATAATGTCATGGAGTATTTTGTCAAGTACTTTACCGAAACCAAGACATATTATTTCTACATTTCCACACACTACTAAGGGAGCTATGTAATTTAAAAAGGAGAGAAGATTAATTTTTTTTTGTTTGAAGAAAATATGTAAATGTACAAAAGAGAATGTGACATAAATAAAAAAATATAATAGGGATAAATAAACCAGGGATTTTAAAAAGTTGTGGAGGTTATTGCCATTATAGAAGTTACACCTTTCCAATATATAATCAATGGTATCATTTTAAATAGTTTAATATCACACCACATTAAAGGACAAAAATCACTATTGGGCTAAAATGAATACGAGGAACTATGATGAACACAATATAAATTATTCATTGGAACTATATACTATATGAGTTCGGTCTACATTGCTAAAATGAATTTAGATTCTACAGTATGCATAAAACTCAATTTTGTGTATGATAACAATCCATCTATTAGATTATAGTCTGTGAATGATTTCAAGCTGAAGCATGTGAAATTTGCTTTTAAGGTACAAAGTTACTTCAGACTTCAAAGCATATTCCCACAACTTGATTAGCCAGTGCTTCCACTGAAGGGATCCGACAATTTTCCAGTAAGAAGCATATAGTATAATAGTAGCAGTTATTATATATGGAAACAATTCAGTATATTTTGAACAGGAATATTTTATGTTAAAATGGGAATTCAGCTTTTAAGATTTGTTCCATACTGGTATTGGTTGACCCCCTCCTCTCTAGGACGGCCCCTCAAATATCGGAAGGCAGCTATCATGTCAACCCAGACTTTCTCTTTGTTACTGGAGTAGTCCAAGTGTGGTTTTACCAGTGCAGTATAAAGCAGTACTAAGACTTCACATAACCACCGAATATGAAAAAAATGGTCCAATTTAGACCAAGGCTCAGCAGATGCTCCTCTGAGATATTTTCAGATTCAGTCTAATATCTCCTTTCTCCCCTTGTTTTTGCAATTCTGCAATGACATATGGATACTGAAATCGATTAGGGAAACTGGACCAGTAAGAATTTGAAGGATTTTATCTTTGTCTTATTAATAAGTAAATATTGCAATCTGAACAAATTGACATTTATTTATTGACATTTGTTTATTTCATTGTATTTATATCTTGCCTTTATTATTTTTTACAAATAACTCAAGGTGGTGAACACATATAATACTCCTCCTCCTGTTTTTCCCACAGAACAAAGCTGTGATGTGGGTTGGGCTGAGAGAGAGGGACTGGCCCAAGGTCACCCAGTTGGTTTCATGGCTAAGGCAGGACTAGAACTCACTGTCTCCTGCTTCCTCGCTTTGTGCCTTAGTCACTAGACCAAACTGGCTTTCTCTAATAACATTGAGTAATTACCATATTGTTTTCATGGTAACAAAATGAACAATTCAAGAAAGCAAAATTTCAAAGCATGTCCTGGCAACAAAGAATATGAACCTCTTTCAGTTCATGTTAATTCAATTCAATTAGTTCAATTAAACAGTTCGATTTAATTAATAGAAAAGAGGGACCATTAAATTGAAATAGATGAGCAAGTCAACTATAGACGGAAGGGTAGAATAAAGACAATCTCAATGTCCTAGTTAAAGAGTTGGTGGCCTCCCAGCTGTTCTCGGTTCCTCTGGATTGGCAAAATCAAAAAAGGGGCATATTGTGACTTCGTACCTTTTCAAGTGCATTCCAAAAGTGAAATTGAGTCACTCACATGACCAACCCACTTTACATCTGTTACGATTTAGACCATAATAGGCAGACTCCATCATGGTTGTAATTTGAGGACTACCAGCATATTAACAATATAGAGGTGGACAGCTTCTCCACATAAGATTACGCCCATCCTGTGCACTTTGGTGCCTTAAAGGGAATTTGGTTCCCCCCTCCCATTACTATTTATCTAAATGAGTGGTGTGGTGGCCTGAAGGTGGAGCTCTCGCCTCACAATCAGGAGGCTGTGAGTTCGATCCTAGGTAGAGGCAGATATTTCTCTGGACACAATGAGAATATATCTGCTGGAAAAAAACCTCCACATTGGCAACAGGAAGGGCATCCGGCCAGTAAACACTCAGCTCCATTCAGTTGCCCAAACTCCACCCGACAAGGGATTATGGGGTCATTAAAAGAAGATGATGATGATTACTATTTATCTAAATTTCTTATGCTGAAACAGCACACAGGCCCTCAGCTAAGCCAATGCACCATCTGATTTTCATGAGAACAGAAGGAGGGAGAATTATAGTATAGCTGCTATTTGTTTATTTATTTGTTTGTTTTTCCATATCACTGTCTTCTGTTTATGTATCTAATTCAATTAGAAGATTACATAGGGAGATGCATGCAGGAAGAATAAAGCCCCAGCATTTCCAATTCCTGAAAACATGCAAGTATTCTGTTTGTTAGTGTTAGTATCTTAATAACTCCGAAATGCAGAAGACGAAAGGTGAGGAGTGACCTGACATATGGAATGGCAAATTTCAGTGAGAAAACAGCCAAAACGCCAAGGTTCCACTAACTGGGATAGTATCAAGATCATATGAAGTGTTTCTACCGCTTCATACAGCCTTAGTAAGACCACACTTGGAATACTGAATTCAGTTTTGCTCACCACGATAGAAAAACAATGTTGAGAGACTGGAAAGAGTGCAGAGAAAAGCAAGAAAGATGATCAGGGGGCTGGAGACTAAAACATGAAGAAGGGTTGCAGGATTTGGGTTTGGCTAGTCTAAAGAGAAGAAGAATTGGGGGCAACAGGATAGCAGTATTCCAGTGTTTGAGGGGCTGCCACAAAGAAGAGGGTCAAATTATTCTATAAAGCACCACAAGGCAAGACAAGAAACAATGGATGGAAACTAATCAAAAAGACAAGCAACCTGGAATTAAGGAGAAATTTCCTAACAGTGAGGACAATTAACCAGTGGAACAGCTTGGCTCCAGAAGTTGTGGGCGCTCCATCACTGGAGACTGGACAGCCACTTGTCTGAAATGGTATGGGGTCTCTTGCTTGAGCAGGGGGTTGGACTAGAAGACCTCCACGGTCCCTTCCAACTCTGTTATTCTGTTAAATTAGTTTTGACTTCAACAAAGGAGCACAATTCCAGGATTTAGCATTATGGCAAGTTGTGAAGGTCTGTATTTTGAAAAAAAAACTAAAAAAGAGCAGCTGTCGGCCAACACAGAGACTGTGAAATAGTCCAGCTAGTGAATGATTTTGTTCAGTTGTCCTCTGAACCTGGATTAGTTGAAACTGCAGCAAAGTTTTCTTTCCAAGTGATTGGACAGCTCTCCCTTTCACATTCATTTGGAATTCCTTTCCATTAATCGGACTGTGTTTGTTTGGAGTTCCAACAGTACCAGCATCAGCAATTCAGCCGAGGGAGGAAGGGGGCTTGTCGTATTCGTTATCTGCCTTTCTTCCAGGAGTACAAGAGACGGCAACCATGGGAGAATTACTTGAGTTTATTCTCATAAGAGTTGACTTTGGAAACACTCACTGAGATGGCGTACCTGGCCTAAAAACACATATTTTTAATCCGGCAAAGGTACTCCAGGTCAGTACAGGTAATCCTCGATTTACGACTACAGTTGAGCCCCAAATTTCTGTTGTTAAGCAAGGCAGTTATTAAGTGAGTTTTGCCCCATTTATGACCTTTTGCCACAGAAGTTGCTCGAATGATTGCAGCTGTTAAGTAAATTATGCGGTCATTAAACTGGCTTCCCCCATTGTCTTTGCTTGTTGGAAGCCAGCTGGGAAGGTTGTTAAACTGGTGATCACAGGACCCAGGGACGGGGCAACCGTCATAAAGACATGCCAGTTGCCAAGCACGGAAATTCTGGTCACGTGACCACGGGGATGCTACAAATGGACATAAGTGAGAACTGATTGTACGTCCCTTTTTTCAGAGCCGTTGTAACTTCAAACGGTTGTAAGTTGAGGATTACCTATATTGCATCCAGTTACACTTGTTGGTATGTGACTTTAGGCCTGTCTGCTTTTTTCATGTTATAGATACAGATGGACAGAATTATGTTGAAGTGAAATAACTATGAGTGTTCCCACCTTCTATATCAGGGGTCCCCAAATTTGGCAGCTTTAAAACTTGTGGACTTAAACTCCCAGAATTCTAGGAGTTGAAGTCCACAAGTCTTAAAGCTACCAAGTTTGAAGACCTCTGTTCTACATAGTGACTCTGTTCTAGCCTGAAGTGTTCATGTAACTCTTTGGTCATTTTGAAATATAGTGCTCTTAAATTTAGTGGGATTTACTCTGAAATACTGTTGGTGGGTTTGGCTTGAAGCAAGCCTGGAATAGATCAGAGAGTCGAGACCTCTCTAGAATCTTCTGAAGGCTATATCAATTACTCTGATATGTTAAATGCCTATTTATTTATCCATTTAGAAGCCTCTCATCTCCCTCACAGGAACTCTAGGCAGTGTGCAAATAAAATGTTAAAACAAAAAACCTGAATACAAAATTTTAAAAAAGAAGCCAAATTGTTACAATTCAACATTAAAAGGCAGGGGGAGGACACTAGCCAGCCAGCCGGCTATGAGCTCCTCTGTGAGCCCCGAGCCAGGCGGCAGGGACTCATAGAGGCAGGGGCTCTATAGATACTTCGAAGGGCCAGGAGATTGAGGGCCCACCTCACATAGTGGGGGGGATGTTATTATGCTAATGATAATGTTATATGGTAATTATTGAAAAATCCCATTCTTTCGGGGCTGGTGCCTTTCCTTCATCTGATAGTTGTAACTAAGGGTGACTGAACCTGAAAATGACATAACTAAGCCTTATTTTACTTATTTTTTGTATTCAGGTAAAAGAACTTGTTCTTGACAACTGCAGGTCAAATGAAGGAAAAATTGAAGGCCTCACAGATGAATTTGAAGAGCTGGAACTATTAAGTACAATCAATGTAGGCCTCACCTCAGTTGTAAACTTACCAAAGTTAAACAAACTTAAGAAGGTAGGTGGTCATTCTATTTTATGAAAAAAATATGATGCCCAATAATTATTTATATAAAAGACCCTTGGACCCAGGGTTGAATGGAGGTTTCTATGTGACTACATAGTAAAGCAAAGCTTTGGATCTTTTTAATAAACGTGGTACATCTAATTGTAAAGTGTAAAGTGCAGGGATTTCCTAATATTTCTTGCTTTTGTTTATTATAACTCTGCAGCCGACACACACATTTTTTACATGCCTGTCTGCCCACCTGGCTGCCAATTTGGTCTCATTTGATAGTTGGCTCAGGTTGTGCAGGCTCCTATTTTTACAGGGTGGCAGAAGCACTGGCAGCCTCTGCCCCCCATCAGCTCCCCTTCTTTTCTCCCTTGGTAGCATTTTCTTGGCCAGGTCAAAATTATTTTGCCTTTGGAATCATCCTGGCTCTTCTCTGCTGCTGCTGCTGCTGCTGATGCCCAGCTAAGACCTGCCCTTTTGCTTCCCTTTTCTCACTCTCTGTTCAAAATTTGTTTCCTTTTCATTATCGAAACTATTGGCTCCGCTAGCCTTTACATTTTGGCTTCATTGCCCTTCTGCTAGCAGCCTTTTTTGTTCGTCTCAGTGGAGGTGTTAATTCAGCTGTTCTCTTGGTTGGCGTCTCTCTGTTCTACATTGGATTCTCCATGCTTCTTTAGGAAATACTATCCTGTTGCCTGCATGGCCTCTTTCCCCATTCTGCCTTCTTTCTGCTCCATCATTATTTTTGTGACTTTCCTTGTTCTCCTATTATGAATGAATGAATGATCATCTCACAGCCCACCTTCCCTCTGCAGATGTTGCCTGCTTAGCTTTATCTTGGCTTCCAGGTGTGCTATGTTTGCCCTGTGTCTTGGTTTTCCTTTGTACAGCTGTTCTGATGGCTGCCAGTGCCATTAACCACCAGCCCTATTGTTGGCTCCCAATCTATTTTTGGATTCAGACAAGCTCTGTGTCTTCCACTCCAAAACTTTTCACCAGCTCTTCTCTCCAAGCTCCCTCTCCTCTTTCATCCTCTTTCACTTCTCCAGTTCCTCACTTTCTCCAAGCAGCTTTGTGATGCTGCTGCTTTCATTTCCTTCCAAACCTCTCCTAAACCCTCTGTGTCTGGAACATATACCTTTATACCATATACCTTTACTCATTCTTTTGGGGGGTATCGGTGGAATTTCAGATTGTTGGGGCCTCAGGAAAGGGATGTGTCCTCTGTGAGGTGATATATGTGCACAGATATTGGAGAACAAATGCTATACAATCCTAAGAAATTAATAATATAGTTGGTTGTTTTTTTTTTTTGTCTCAATATTTATCTCCTCAGCTCGAGTTGAGTGACAACAGAATCTCAGGGGGACTGGAAGTATTGGCAGAAAAATGTCCGAACCTCACACATCTAAACCTAAGTGGCAACAAAATAAAGGATCTTAGTACAATAGAACCTCTGGTGAGTCCACGTAGACTTCTTAGGGAACCCTTGCTGATCAGTTCTCAATACTCCTGGGGTTGTTCCTGTAGTTCAAGGATGTCAAACTCAAGGCCTGTGGGCTGGATTAGGCCCGTGGGATGCTTAGATCTGGCCCACGGAGCCGCCCTGGAAACAGCAAAGGAGTTGCCTGCAGTGTCTCTGCCACTGAAAACGGAGCTCGGGAGGGCTGTGCGTGGCCCGCCCGAGCTCCGTTTTCAGCTGCGACAGCTTGCAGCCCTCTGCCAGTGAAAACGGATCTCAGGAAGGCTGCTCCTCCCAAGCTCTGTTTTCGCTGGCAGAGCGCTCTGGCCTCCACAGGCGCCCCTGACATGAATGATGTTGAGCTGGCCATGCCCACCCTGGCCACGCTCCCCAAGGTCATACACAAACCTGACGCGGCCCTCAATGAAATCGAGTTTGGCACCCCTGCTTTAGTTGCATACTTGCCCTGCAGCTTCTCTGGCCTCCCCATTCCTTTTTTGCTTAAGCACTGTCTGGTCTGTCACAGGGCCCAAGTGAACAAGGAATTGGGTTCTCTTACCCACTCTTGACTGCCTTTCATTATGACTCCTGGGGTCGACCTTATTCCTGAGCAGTAAAAAAGAAAAAAACCCTGTAAGCCAGATGATGAAAAGGACAAATTTCTGTAGCTTTCAGTGGAGTAGGAGACATTTCCAAATTAACTCAGGAGATAGTTCCCTCCTTCCTTAGGTCCTCCTTGGCAGCCTAGACTTCATACTGTTAGTGTTGCATTTTTAAACTTTGATGCTTTTCCATACTCCCTTCAGTTTGCCAGGCAATAATTTCCCCCTTTCCTCCCTTTTTCTAAACTTAAAACAATCTCGGTTTCCTTGACTCTTTATCTTTCTAGACAGATCCATAGAAACAATATTTGTGGACAAGTCAGAAAATAAAGGAGGAGCATAGAAGCCTGGGGTGCCTCAAGGGAGGTAGCAGCTCAGGATAGGCAGACGTAGCACAGCTGTCCCCCAAACTGGGCAGCAACAATTGTCCTTGTGCCTGTTTTCAGTCCCTGTGAATAGCTGCCCTGAACCTTGACTGAGTAACATGGCGACTGGCAACATTTTGGGGTCTGCTTCTGGCCTCCAGATTGCAGCCTCTGTTGCACTTTGTCCATGCTGGTTTTCTGCTGAGAAAGTCAATACACTTTAAAATGGAGAAAGTACGGAAGGAAAAAGAGTCTATAAGGATGAAACAATAAAAGTATAGTGCTATGCGGCGTCTTTGGCAGCCTCTCCCCCATCGGATGGGACTAAGAGCCTTGGTGGCGCAGCAGACTAAAGTGCTGTTAAGTAGCACCAGCTGCCTGCAATTACTGCAAGTTCAAATCTCACCAGGCTCAAGGTTGACTCAGCCTTCCATCCTTTCGAGGTAGGTAAAATGAGGACCCGGATTGTGGGGGCAATAAGCTGACTTTGTATAAAAAAGAACACTGCTTAGGGGGGGCCGAAAGCCCTACTAAGCAGGTATATACAAAAAAAGTACGAAGGCTATTGCTTAACACATTGTAAGCCGCCCTGAGTCTCCAGAGAAGGGCGGCATATAAATCGAACCAATAAATAAACTTCTCTTCCTTTTTTTAAAAATCTAATAGAAGCCTTTTCAGGGCTGACACGAACAGATAAGAAGAGTCATAGGTATTTGATACTTTTAGTTAATATACACTGATATTTAAGCACCTGAAGCCTCTTCTTCCACACAGTTTGGGTAGGTTGGGGTGACAGAGTGAAACTTGCCCAATCATCCCGTGAGCTTCTGTGGCTGAAGGTAGCCTTTAATCTCGTCTCCTGTTCCAACACCATAAAATACGGCTTTATTGATGGCTTGGCCAGGGAGCATTGTAGGCTTCTGCATCTCCCTCTGGTGGCTGCCTAAAGGGATGTTGCCTGTAGGCTGGAAACAAACAGGAGGCGGCTTCCTTCATGGGATTTAAAATGCCTGGCACACCTTGAGAACCTGCAGTCAGGGTTTGTTCCCATTGGGGCTTTGGACAGCTGCCTTGCAGACTCCCAGGGATCTGTGGCTCCAGCTTCAATCCAGCCCACCTGAATGAGGCCACTTCCAAACCTCTTGTAGACCAAATCTGATTCTAGCCAGATTGATAGAATGCTTTCTAGTTAAGAAGCCCTTTGATTATATATTTGGAGCATTTATTTTGTTATAATTCTGACACAATTGTGTTGGGCTGAGGGTTGGCAATGAACCCCTTCCTTTTTCTTTCAGGAGAAGTTAGAAAACCTGAAGAGTTTAGATCTTTTCAATTGTGAGGTCACTAACTTGAATGACTACAGAGACAACGTCTTCAAACTTCTCCCTCAACTCACATATCTGGATGGCTACGATCGAAATGATAAAGAGGCCCCTGATTCGGATGCAGAAGGCTACGTGGAAGGCCTGGATGATGATGAGGAGGATGAGGATGGTGTGTGAGCTTGATCCCTAGTTTGAGGTTGACTCCCAAGAACAAAGCTCCATATCTTTGCCTTATTTGATGCAGTAAAACCATCCACAGAGTTATCTGTATCAGTTTGTAGCATTCCAGTTTGCCCTGGAAGCAGGAGACTGGATGAATCCTGAAAAATCCCTAGATTCCAGTGCCCTGTACTTCTCCTTGGCACCAAATATTGATGAACATTGGCATCTTGCACTGGAACGGTGGGGTAAATATATAAGAGGACCATTGAATAGCAGAGGTAGTATCTAAAGGTTGATTTTACTTCTCTTTAAATTACTGGAAACGCAACTTCTGGATATGATGATAATGGCCACTCCTGCAGATTGCTTTCAAGAGGATTACAATAAATTGGAGGAAGAGACAGTACTCAGTGGCTGATACGTACAATGGCTTAGTGGGACTTTTGTTTAGAAGGGACAGCAGAGGCCAGGAACAACTGCCTACAACCTGCGCTCTGAATTTCCAACAAGTTTTAGGCATGATTGCTGGCTTGAAAATCAGTGACTCTCAAGTAGATGGACTCCTCTGGATCCAGTCCAGAGGGGGCTTCTTATATCCATGCTCTTTTTAGTGTCATGGTTCCCTTAAATGCGTGGCACAGTCTGCACTTTCGCGACATGTCCTATCACACAGTGCAGAATGTGCCATGCGCAAGTAAGGAACTATCGGCCTGGGGATGGTGGGGAATCCTGTCCTCCCAGTTTAGGCTCCGGGAGAGGCAGATTCCTTGCAAAGTTGACAAATGAAACATATGCAGATGATAGGTACGTAAGCATTGATTAAACTAAACTTCAGAAATATTTTGAATTGACCTGCACTTCTTTTCTCTTGTTATGTTCCACTTCATAAAAACACCGGGTGGTTTTGCTGTTTTAAATAGGTTTAGCTGGTTTGGAGCATTTCTCCTTCAATTTGCATGAGGTGAGAGAAATGGGAGAACTACATGATAGGTTGCTTAATGTTCTTGGTCTTCCTTTTGGATTTCCTGGAAGCAACTTTGTTCATTGCTGAAAACAAGTTCTTTATTTTGTTCTTTTGTTTCGTTAAATGCCTCTCTTCTGCCTTTGGGACCTGTCTGTTTTCTGCTTGCACAGCGTTCTGCCCCTAGGATAGATTCCAGGTGATCACAATATCTAAGATGCAGAATTTAGACTCTTAGTTGATAGCTCCAACTTTCAGATAGCTGAAGGAGGGTGAGTGGGAATCTGATATTTCTGTACATGCTTAGTGGCGCGCACACACACACACTGCCCCATTCCTCCTGCAAAAGTTCAGGACTCCATCTGGTCCTGACTGTAATGTTGCTCTTGCACTTGATGGCCTGGGACAGACAAAGCAAAGGTTTAGGAGGGGGACCAGAAGAAAATGGAATGGACTTCTCTCATTGGACAAGAGATAAACTGGCTTGATTTTTCTGTTTTCTTTTTATAGAAGAGGACTACGATGAAGAGGCTCAGTTAGGAGACTATGAATTAGAAGAAGAAGAGGATGTGAGTGGAGAAGAGGAAGAAGTGAGTGGAGAAGAAGAGGTAAGACGAGGAGATACTTGGGGAGAGAATCAGACCAGACGGAGTGGTGCGATCTGTGATCAGCCAGAGCAGATAATTGCCTCATACCGAATATGGTTATGGCAGTTCCTCTTCCAAAGCAAACTAAATTTTTCCAATTCAGTCACGTTCTAGATGCAATAAAACACTTTTGCCTTTTCTCTCTGGCAGGAGGATGAAGAGGGTTATAATGATGGTGAAGTAGATGATGAAGAAGAGGAAGAAGAAGTTGGTATGTGCAAAACAAACTTTGAGAAAACCTTTGCCCTCTTTTAAAGGCTAAACAATCGGGACAGTAGCCCGGATCTGAGAGAGCAACTGATAACGCTGTGGTGGGGTTAAGCTCTGCCTGGAAGCCAGGTTCAAGTCATCCTGCAGCCAGGGAGCTTTCTGGGTGACTCTAGGCTTGCCTCTCCCCATCAGCCAACCACTCCCTCAGAAGGAAGCTCTTGGGGGGGAAATCAGTGAGCCTGCCTTGAGCTCTTCAGAGGAAAAGTGAGATATGAAGGAGGAACGCGAGGCCTGTAGCTTCTTTTTGGTGCGACTGGGAATTTCTTTGGGACAAAGTTAGTTTATTGACTAGAGGGCTTATAGAGTGGCCTGCAACTCTTCAATATGTCGTTGGAATTAAACAGACACCAACCAGCTAATTTAAAATTAAAAGCATGAAAAATAGCCCCTAAGGGCATTAAAGAGTTCTGGGTTAATATTTTTATTTTATTCCTCTTCTTTGCACCTATTTTATATAGGAAAATGGTGCAGGGCTTTTAACAGTGCTTAGCTAACCAGTTTAAGCAGCTGGGTGCAGCCTGTACCATAAAGGGGCAGAGTGGAACTTTGCTCCCTGTGGAAGTGGGGCTGAATTTGGCTGGCGGGAGAAGCTGTTTTTCCCCATAGCTGCCCTGGCCTTTGCTCTAAGCACTGAGCCGTGGTGGCGCAGTGGTTAGAGTGCAGTCCTGCAGGCTACTTCTGCTGATCACCGGCTGCCAGCAGTTTAGCAGATCGAATCTCATCAGGCTCAAGGTTGACTCAGCCTTCCAGCCTTCCGAGGTGGGTAAAATGAGGACCCAGATTGTGGGGGGTGAGAGGCTGACTCTGTAAGGCTGCTTAGAGAGGCCTGGAAAGCACTGTGAAGCGGTATATAAGTCTAAGTGCTATTGCTCAGCTGGAAATTGGGCTTAAACCTAAGTGGGTTGCTTTGCAGCAATACTTTGCCCCCATTCCAGAAGCCCTCCTCTTTGGGGCTGCATGGGGGGAGGTAGTTTGTGGGGCAGAGAGATGTCCCTTGTTCTGACCCCCAACCCTTTGCTTTGACAGAAGAAGCCCGGGGGGAGAAGAGAAAACGAGAGGCCGATGATGAAGGCGAGGAGGAAGATTAAATGCAACGTAATCTGTTCTTGGGGGAAATAAGTTTCCTATTGTGATTTGACTGTTTATACCCTGTATTTTCACCCCTTCTCACCCCCTTCCTGGAATGTAATGTTGCTGTGAGATCAAGAAGGAAATGCTTAATTTTATGGGCAAGGGAATTAAAATAACATTTTTTTTTAAAAAAAGAAAAACCTGCCACTCAGACTGCTACATTTTGTTTCTGAAAAAAATATTTTATCTGTTATTCCTGTTTACGCAAACGACGCAAGAGATAAATTTGTTTTTCTTGGAGTGGCTCATCCTGGACTCTGGATTTTTTTTAAAAAAAAGCTTTTTAGAAATAAATATGAGCCGGAGGATTCCCACAATGATTCAAATTGATGGCTGGAATAGGGAGGGTGGAGGGATAATTTGGGCCTGAAGACTCAGTGGCTTCTTTCTCTCCCCCCACCCCCCTTTTTTTTTTACCAGTTTATGAGGATATTGTAAGTATTTCTTTCTTCTCTTCTGGATGCAGCAAAATTGGCCGTGGGAGCATTCCAGCCGCCGCCAACGCAGGGGAGCAGCAGCATCTTGATAACCAAGTGTTTTCTTGTTACCTGTTTTGTGAATGGCTGCTGTTCCCAGAAACCCCTTTTCTTCCACTTCCTATCGGTAACATTTACTTGGCTGTTTGTAAATAGTGACCAACTATGTAATTTCTCTCTCTCCTCTCTCTCTCTCTCTCTCTCTCCTTTTTATTTGGTTTGTGGGGGTGACTTTGCAAATTTTTATTTTAAAAAATCTTGTAGAGCATGACTGGGCAAGCTCTCGGGACGGGAACTGCTCAAGAATACAGCAGGATCCTTGTTCAGCTCCCATTCCCGGTTGGTTCGTATTCTGACTATTGAGGGGGTCTAGAGCAGTTCTCTGTAAACGGCAGTCATGGAAATATCTATAAATATATATAAAAAGTGTTCCTAATTTCCTGAGTTAACTGGTGAATTGCATTTGACAGTTGTAATAAAAAAAGAAAATGTTTGAACCCTTTTAACTAAAGTGTGTACTATTTTGGTCTGTAAAATACTATATATAAAAGTATATTAACAACTCCTTGATATTAGGTGATGAGAATCTGTTTCCACGTGTGGTCTACAGTACTCTGAAGATTTTTGCAAAGCTTTTAATTACCAGAGGAGACAGTACTGGACGCCCAGGCCAGTCGGGTCTCTTTTCATACACGAGCATGGATTGCTGATAGAAAAGTTGTATTTTCTTAAAAAGTCAGTAAATTGACTGCAAAGTACCTAGTTGAATGTACAGATTTAATTTCATGTCCCTCTTCAATTAGAGCATTAGAAGTGGGTTTGTGTTTTCTAGTCAGTTTCTCATCTGTATATAAACAAGCACAACCATTGCGACCTTCCCTCTTGCTCCCCAAAGAGCCAAACTTTTTGAGTTTTATGTCTTTGTTAATTATGAATTTCAATAAATCTTTTTATACAATTTTTTTTCCTGTGGCTTATTGCAGTTAAATGGGCCACGTGGGAATTTGCTGCTTGATTTTAAAGTTTTTTTAAAAAGAACAAAGTTGTAATTATTTTAAGAAACTTTAAAAAAAATGAAAATGAATTAATCACAATGGCTCAGTCCACCAATGCAAAATACTGCGGTGTAACAGAAGATGGGGCCTAGTTGTGTGGCTCTACCTCCAACGTCTCATTTTCAGGCTTCCCAGAGGAGTCTTCTGGAAGAATGGGAGCAACCATGAGGTGTAGAAGCTCCTTTTCCAGGAACAGAACACTCTGCAATATTCTTTCTCCTGTGGGCCACAGTGACCTGGCCATTCTAGGGGAGAAATGGGAACAACTCAGAGTTCTTGGAAAAAGCAGATTTGCATACCTCTTATGAGGTATCTGGTAGATCTGTCCTTTTATGTCAGGTTAATGAGGGGCTTTCCAACCAACCTCTGTCGCCACGTTGGTTTCCCATTTCCATTAGATCCTATGGGAAGATCCTCTTCTAGTTGGGAATTTCCCTCCGCAGAGGCTTCTTTCCCTTTTTTTTTTTAAAATTTGATTTATATGCCGCCTTTCTCCGGAGACTCAGGGCGGCTTACAATGCGCTAAGCAATAGCCTTCATTCTTTTGTATATTTATGCAAAGTCAGCTTATTGCCCCCACAATCTGGGTCCTCATTTCACCTACCTTAGAAAGGATAGAAGGCTGAGTCAACCTTGAGCCTTGGAGAGATTCGAACTTACAGTAATTGCAGACAGCTGGTGTTAATCACAATGCTATCAGTCTGCTGAGTCACCAGGCCCTTGAGGAAACCCTTAAGGAAACCATCTTGGTTTGTCTACTCACAAAGCAGGTGGGAGAAATTCAAGAGGCTAAATGTGCTCAGCTTTTACTATCCTTCAAGCTCTGTGGGGAAGGCAGTAGATCCTGCTTTCTAAAAGAAACCCTGGGCTTTGTTTCAGAGTTTGTACCAGGAGTCTCTCTGCCCTGCCTGCCCACCTCCCTGCCGCCCTTTCGAAGGCATCCTCATCCCACCCAGAAGGCAAGGAGACATCACAACTGATTGGTTTGCTATTTGGGTAGCTTTATTTTGTCGCTACTGTAGGGCAGCATAAATAATAAGCGGATGGGAACACTGAAGTGGCGCAGTGGAAAATCAGTGTTAGGCACAGAGTACAATGTGAACATGGATGCAAAGAGAAGGAGCCCAGTTGCCTGGCTGTCCTTGTGAATGAAAGGTGTGATAAAAGGTGGATCCCAAAGAAATCTTTGGTGCACGAAGTGGAATCTCTGGCAACCTGGCTCTAATTTTCAAGGAAAGTGATTGTCCACATACTGGCGTGGGAACTGTGAAACTGCAGGACCAGAAGCCCTGAGAAGTTGAACTGGGCTAAGCCCGGAGGTCAGCTTTTTCCTGCCCTTTATGGACAAAACTGATCCTGCCAGATCCACTCTTCTGTATAGAGTAAAGGCTTGTCACAACATTCCCCACAACATCTGAATGGGATGATTCCCAAACCATAGTTGAGGGAGAGCAGAACTAATATGGCTTCAATACTTTGAATGAGTCCCTTTAAATCTTTTGAATCGGCCAACCTCTTAGCTAGTTCCAAGCCAGCGAGAGCTGGATAGAAGCCAGAATGATCACTAATGCATCTTAAGTGTGCTGGCAGGTCCAGGGACAACATTGTGTACCCCTTGCTTCCAAAAGTACCAAATTTTGATTGAACTCTTGCATTTACAAAGCCTCTCCTAACCCTTTTAGCATGTATCCTGGCTGCATTCTGCTTCTTGTGGGATGGATGACAGCAGGTGTGGTAAGTGGGCCCAGTGCTAGCCTCCCAATGCAGGCTTCTCTAGGTAGTGTGTAAATGTGTAAATAACTCCCCAATGTCTCATTCAGGAACACAAGGCTACTTTAGAATACTGTACACAACATTTCAGGCGCTTGACTTCTTCAGTGAGCATTGAAACTCAGTTGCCATTGTAATTTGATCAGGATTCCACAAACAGAATTACCACTTTCTTATTTATGAGAAAAGGGTGTGGCTCTGGAAGGAGAGAAGAGCCATGCTAGAAGAGCTGGCAGCAAAGATATCGCAGTCACAACACTCCTTTTCTGCAAAGGCAGCCAGCCATCCTATTTCCTATTTTGAAGAGCAAAGTAGGAAATTAAATATTAAGCCATTCTCCAGCTGAATGTCTTCAGGATGCATTGGCCAGGCCATACAGGCTGGAAATTCTGGGTACTCATCATATCTGGGTGACTCCAAGCTGAAAGCTGTGCTGACCTAATTCGCTTGGCAGGCACTTCTGCCCGACCCTCTTGCAAAATTTACCTTCCAACTGCATTTTCCTTGAAAGTGTATCTGCCCAGTCCTAGTAACAGGGATTAAGAAAGCAAGGTGGCGCAGAATAATCTTGGGAGGACAGAGGGGTATAACATAGCCTGTTCTTTGCCCCAAAGAAGGGCTAAGCAGATCTGTTCAGCAAAATTCTGGGGGAGACTAGATGGCAGTTCAGAGATACAAAACCCTGAACTGGCGATGCCATCTTGTGCCATCTGCATTTTTGCAGCCCAGATAAGGCAGCCAGGAGTAGTACCATCAGGTTGAGCTGCCACATTGCCCAGCATCTGCGCCAAATCTCTATCTCGAGCAGCAAAATATGTAGGGCCAGTCTTGAAGACAACAACTCCTTTGGGATTGACAGAATTCCTAGAGTGGGAGACTCAAGAAATCCTAACCAACCAGCCGTGAGCGAGAAAGGCGTTTCTTAAGTTGCATGCATGGTGTGAAGGCAGAGACAGAACGGGCTCCGCCATCGTGGGAACAGCAGCTGGCATACTCAGAAATCTAAAATGTGGGTGATCTCCCAAAATGGCTATGATGGAAGAACCTACCTACTTACCAGCCCTTCTGCAGGATGCTGCCTACTTTAATAATCTTGTTTGTTTTTCAGATTTTATCCTGAGATTATTTTTATAAATAACTGAAGGCAGTGAATATATCTAACACTTCTCCCTCCTCCTCTTCCTCTCCCCATAACAACCCTATGAAGTGGATTGAGCTGAAAGAGAGGCTGGCCCAAAGTCACCCAGCTGTCTTTCATGCCCAAGATAGGACTAGAACTCAGGCACCTGGTTTCTAGCCTGGTACCTTGGGTTGAACATTTCCTGCCCCCCCCTTTTTTTTTTGTTCAGTGACTGCCTTTGGTAGCATGCAAAATGTTCAGCTCCAGCAGCTTTCTTGGAAATGAAGCCAAGATGGCCATGATAGTGCAGTCAATGCAAAGGTCGCCTAATGCATCCTGGCCACTATTTTGATTTTGAAATCCACACACCCCAACCTCCATGAGTGTCTGATACTAAAGGTTGGCACTTTGTTGTGCAGGTAGCTTGCCAACTCCCTGTCCTAAAAAAGGTGGGGATTGGGTTTTTTTAGGCGAAATAATTAGAATGGGCCTGCAGTTTTGTAAGTGCCATGAAAGCTGTCAGGGCCCCACACCTCATAATTAGATCATGTACTCAATAAGCAGATCTGCATTTGGGCAGGGGGGCAATGGCCATCCATCTTCCTGGATGTGCTTCAATAAGGATTACCAGCTCTCTTTCCTGCCACAAACTGGCCGTTTGCCAACTGCTCCATTAGCTGCTGAAGAACCTGAGCTATGAATCTGTTTGAAAACTGTCAGGATGGGAGAGTCACGTTTAACATCGTGTGGGACTGACTGGCACTCTTCAGCATTGTGCCTTACTAGCAAATATAAATGCAGCTACAAATACAGCTCTGCCGTCTACTGCTTCTACCAAAATGAATGAAACATACCCCTAGCTCAGAAGCTGCTTATGGGTAGTACATTAAAGGTGCTTAATTTTCGCTGGGTTAACTGCTCCCCACTTGAAATACCCGCTGGGTCTTCCATCTGGACTCTCTTGATCAAGAGAATGGCCTCTGGTAGGCCTGTATGTGTTGCGTTTGTATTTTGGATTGTATTCCCTCAAAGACTGCATCTACTTGCCACTTAACAGCATCTGTTTCCTTTTGTCAAGGTTATCTTCAGGACTCTTGTAGCTGTGCGAGTGTGCGAGTGTACATGGGTACATTTGCAACCACTCTTGAAGAGATCAATTAGAGATGCAACCTGTGTGCATTCATTACCTAGTGCCCATTGGGTATATTTCAACAGAATAAATTGTAGCTACCAGCCCTAGAGTGATGCCCAAGCAAAGCAGGCGCCAGACAGGCAGGGTGAGCCCTGGAGAGTGTTCAATAACACCAAAGCCCACACTGGCTGCAGGGTTCAAGGAACGCTCAGGTCACGGTTCCCAAGAGAAGGGAAGCTGTTTTTCTTCCAGATTTCTTTTCAGTGTAGTGAGTTTGCGTTCCAATTGCACACTCACTGTTTATCGACAGCCCCCCCCCCCCATTATCTCAGGAGAAGAAAGGTAAGTAATAAATGAATTCAGTTGATTTTGTCTGGGCTTACAGTGCTTTCCTTTTTCATCCCTGGAATAATCAGGGATGAAAACTGATTCCGTAATTTTGCAAGAATGACAAACAGCAGTACGCTTCTACTTACTTCAAGAGAAATTTGGAATATACACGTCCCTTGTTCTTTTCATGCAGTAGTTCTCAAGTTAAACCATACAAATAACTTTTTAGTGCTAGGCAATGACCACAGAAGAAGAGGCTTCCAGTTAGCAGGTGTACCCGTGTGCTGGCACAGGGTCTCTGGCTCATATCACGTGTTAAGTTGAGACAGTAAAATTAAAGAGTGGGTATAAACAAAGAGTTTCTTTAGAAAAAAAATCCCTTCAGAGTCCATTGTTCTGGGGGTTATTACGCAAGTTTTTCAATTCCAACTGTAGCTGTCGGATTTTGATGTCTTTCTGCGAAAGCTCAACCTTCAGTCGACGGATCTCGTCTTGTTGCCGGAAGAACATTCGGAGGAGCTTCGTGGAAGACAAGAAACAGAAAAGGATCAACAGGCTGAATAGATTGGAACAACTGCAGCGAATGTGCTGCAGGATCTGAGATGGCCCCCTTTGGATCCAAGGGTTTGGATCACCTTATCTGGGAGAACCTGAGAAATTTCACTTTGCATGGACAGGGATGGAAATGCTGGGGACCAACCTGCAGTGATCCTGCAGTTCTGGCACTGCTTTGTGGACTTCCCCAGATTTATGGGATGGAGAAGTTGGCAATAATTTCCTTTTCCAGACTGGAAAGAACACAGCTGCTATTTCTTACCTCATTCTCTGTTCTGGGTGGCACATTTTCCAAGAGATCTATCCCATTGACAACAACACTTTTCTTCTCTTTTATTGGTGGTTTAAAAACTACTTTGGATTCTTTCTTATAGCCTTCCTTTAAAGACATCAATATGGGATCTGAAAAGCAATATAAAACCCACATCTCAGGATGGGCACCAATAGAAAAATTAAAAAGATAGCTACCAGAGCCACCAATCTTATGACTATCATTTTTGCCAGCAGCAGCACCCCATAAAATTGGTTGGGGGAGGGGGGACTTCTTTTTTCAAAATGGATTATTTTATGAATGCATGTCATGACTCCTGGAATATCAACCTGTAGATCCAATTCTCTGTGGCAACTACTCCACCATTCCCCATAATTTTGAAGCTGACGTGGATGTTATATTATCTAGTCAAATACGTTCTACTTAGCTCCTCCTGTTATCAGGATCATTGTTGCTTGGCGATGCAGGCATTCTCAGTTACCCAGAACGATGAGTAGTTTGATATCTAACCCCCCCGCCCCCCAAATTGAGATTTCTAGGCATTGTTCTCAGGAGAGCCAGACTAACAGATTGTCCCTGTGCTGGGGAAGATACTGAGTTGATTGGCATAAAATATTGTCTATGGAAAATAATTAAAAAGGAGTTTATTTGGTCCTCCCACCTGCAGTTCCCTTTATAAATGGGTGATTTTGGGATTGGGATCACAGGATTGTTGTGGGGCAAACAGAAGGAGTTTAGGTATGTTCATCAATCAGTTATTTATAAAAAACAATGATATGGTCAAATATCTTTAAAATTCTATTTCTTTTTAATGACTATTAAGTGTTGAAGAAAAGCAAGATTTGAAATTGCCCCTCCCCCCTCAAAAGGGACAACACAGACTAAAGTAATCATCCAGCTGGATCAGAGGAAGGTGTGAATCCTGGAAGAGATGAAAAAAAACATAGAATCAGAGGGCTGGAAGAGAGGGCTGGAAGACCTTGGAGGTCTTTTAGATCAACTCCCTGTCCAAGGAAACCTTGTAATATCCCTGACAAATGGATATCCAATCTTTTCTTGAAAACCTCTAGTGATGAATCACCCACAAGTTCTGGAGCCAAGGTGTTCCACTAATTAACTGTTATCATGGTCAGGAAATTTCTCTGTTTCAGGTTGGATCTCTCTTTAATGAGCTTCTACCTATTGCTTCTTGTCCTGCCTTCTGGTGCTTTGGAGAATAGGCTGACCCCCCTTCTCTGTGACAGCCCCTCAAGTACTGGAAGACTGCTATCATGTTACCCCTAGTCCTTCTCTTTGTTAGAATCAGAATCAGAATAGAGCTTGGAGGTCACCTCAAGCAGGAGACTATACCATTTCAGATGAGTGACTGTCCAGTCTCTTCTTAAAAACCTCCAGTGATAAAACTTCTGAAGGCAACTTCTGTTCCACTGGTTAATTGTCCTCACTGTTGGGAATTAATTCCAGGTTGTTTCTCCTTGATTAGTTTCCATCCGTTGCTTCTGGTCCTTGTTTTGGAGAATATGTTGACCCCCTCTTTGTGGCAGCCTCTCAAATACCGGAATACTCCTATCATGTCACCCTTAGTCCTTCTTTTCTCTAGACTGCCATACCCAATTCCTGCAGCCATTCTTCATGTTTTTGTCTCCAGGCCTTTAATCATCTTAGTTGCTCTTCTTTGCACTTTTTCCAAAGTCTCAACATCTGTTTTGTAATGTGGTGACCAAAACTGGATGCAGTATTACAGGTGTGCCCTTACTAAGGCTTTATAAAGCGGTACTAATACTGTACGTGATTTTGATTCTATGCCTCTTTTTATACAACCCAGGATTGTATTAGCTTTTTTGGCTGCTGCCGCACACGGCTGGCTCATGTTTAAGCGATCGTCCACTAGGACTCCAAGGTCCCTTTCACAGTTACTGTTTTTGAGACAGGTTTCGCCGAATCTGTACTTGTACCTTTGCTTTTTCCTGCCTAGGTGTAAAAACTTGCTTTTTTCCACATTAAATTTCATGTTGTTGGATAGAGCCCATTTTTCAAGTCCATCAAGATCTTTTTGGATCCTGAGCTTGTCTCCTGGGCTGTTGGCTATTCCTGCCATTTGATGAGTTCCTCTTCTATTCCCTCATCTAAGTTATTTATGAAGATACTGAAGGGTACTGGGCTTAAGATGCAAACTTGTGGTACTCCATTGCTTATTCCCTCCATGTAGATGTAGTACCGTTAAGGACTATACTTTGAGTATGTTTTGTCAGCCAGTTATAAATCTATCTGGTGGTGATGCTGTCTATCCCACTTTTTTCTAGCTTACCAAAACATTTCGCTGGTCTATTAATTTAGTCACTTTGTCAAAGAATGAAATAAGATTGGTTTGGCATGATCTAATTTTAACAAACCTGTGCTGGCTTTTATAAGTTTATTTGTTTTTAGATGTTCACAGACCTGTTTTTTGATTATCTTTTCCAGTATCTTCCCAGATATTGATTTTAGGCTGATTGGTTTGTAGTTTCCTGGGTCTGTTTTTCCTTCCTTTTTTGAAGATGGGAACCACATCAACTCTTTTCCAATCCTCAGGTAATTCCCTGGTGTTCCAGGATTTTTGAAAGATATGGTACAACTTTTCAGAGCTAACATCTGTCAGCTCCTTCAGAATTCTGGGAAGTAATCTGTCAGGTCCTGGTAATTTATATTCATCAAGATCAGACAGGTGTTTTCTAACCATTTTCTTGCTTATTTTAATTTTTATTTCTAGTCTGTCTTTTATAGTTAATTTTTTGGTAGGTTGGGCTATAGTTTTATGCAAATAATGAGTTAAGCAGCTCTTCTTTCTCTCTTCTGCCTGTTACTTCCTTGCCATCTTCTCCCTTTAATGGATCAATTGTTTCCTTGACTTTTTTCTTATTATTTATATGTTGAAATAAACTTTTTAAAAATTATCTTTGACTTTTGTTGCAAGTCCTTGTTCATTCCGAGCCTTTGCTTTCTTGACTTCATCTTTGCAGATTCAGGCTATCTGCTGATACTCTGCCTTAGTTATGTGTACTTCTTTTCATTTTTTGTACAGTACTTGTCGTTTCTGTCTTTCAGTTTATCAGAGAGATCTTTGTGCAACTATGCCAATTTCTTCTTGGATTTCTTGTTTTTCTTTTTCAGTGGTATTGTGTTGGACTGGGGTTTTATGATCATATTTTTCAGAGTTGCTCATGCTTTTTGAGTTGTTTTCACCTTTAGGATTTTCATCCATGGAATTTTTCTTAGGCTCTCTCTTGAGTTTTTTTTTTTAAATCAACTCTTTTAAAGTTTAAGACACTGGCTGAATTATGTTCTGTTGCTTGTGTTTGCATCATATTCAATTCCAATATGACATGGTCATTCTCATCCAAAGTTCTGGCGATTTCAACTCCCTCTATTCTATTCTTCTCTATTAGTAAGAATTGAGTCTAGTATAGCTTTTCCTCTAGTTCCATCCTCTACCTTTTAGATGACAAAGTTGTCACCTAGGTTGGTTAAGAATCTGTTCGATCTCCCACTTGCTGCAGAATTTGTCTCCCACTTGATATGAGGGTAGTTAAAGTCTCCCATTACTACTGTGGTATGTTTCCTTTGTTATTTGTTAATTGTTTTGCAAAAAGTTCGTCTCTTTCTTCTGCTTGGTTGGATGTCCTGTAGTATATACTCCTATAGCAATGCCGTTCTTTTTTCCCCTTTTATATTGACCCATATGGATTCTTGGAGGTTTTCATCCTTGGTTTTAATGTATTTCTGTAGAGATGTAGTCATTTCTTACTTATAATGCAACTCCACTTCCTCTTTGGTTAGGTCTGTTTCTTCTGAATAGTTTGTATCCTTCCATCAGTATGTTCCAGCCATGAGTTTCATCCCACCATGTTTCAGTAATAGCAACTATATCGTATCTACCTTCATGTACTAGCACTTCAAGTTCACCCTGTTTGTTCCCTAGACTTTGAGCATCTGTGTATAGGCATTTAAGTCCTTTGGGAGTCTTGGGTATACTTCTAATATTTTTGGATATGTTTGTTACATCTCCTATTTTGTAAATGGATTTCCCATCCTTTCCATCACTCTCTACTTCATTGTGTTTTTCCTTTTCTTCTTCTTTCTCTTTACTCTCTACCTCCTTATATGGTTCTTGCTTGGAATTAGGCTCAAAAGGTTTTGAAGAGTGCCCCCTCCCCCAATTTTAGTTTAAAGCCCTTCTGATAAGATGAGCCAGTTGTTTTCCAAATATATTCTTTCCAGTTCTTGTGAGGTTAGACCTATATAATTCCCCTAACTGTTCATCATAGCCTCCAGACCTCTTATCATCTTTCTTGCTCTTCTCTGCACTCTATCTAGGGCCTCAGCATCCTTTTTGAACTGTGGTGACCAGAACTGGATGCAGTATTCGAAGTGTGGCCTCACTAGTACGGTATAGACCGGTACTCTCGCTTCTTGTAATCTTGACGCTATCCCACTGTTGATGTAGCCTAGGACTGCATTGGCTTTTTTGGCAGCTGCAACACAGTGCTGGCTCATATGTAAGTGGTGGCTTCAGCCATTATTATGTCCTTTGTATTTATGCTCTAGCATTTTCTGAATGACATAATCTGAAATATCATACTATTTACTCATTATTTACTTGGCCAATTTTCTAATGTATTCATGAGACCTCTAGATGCATGACCTGTCTATGTTAGAATAGCTACCTGAACCTGGAGAAATGTGAATTTGACAAGGCACTAGTAGATTTTTCTAGCGTACCAGTTTTCCACATCTGGCATTCAAATGGACCCATCCAAGATGGAAGCAGTATTCTACTGCAGTATTTCTCAACCTTAGCAGCTTGAAGATGTATGGACTTCAACTTCAAGAATTCCCAAGTCACCTCTGGGAGTTGATGTCCACACATCTTCAGGCTGCCAAGATGAGAAACACTGCTTCAGGAAATAGCTAGGGATGTCAGTTTCTGGACTTCACCAATAAATTACCTGTGGTACATCCCCAGATTTTACTAGCCAGTTGCATCTTTCTCGGTAGCCTTACATGGTGTTGTGGCATGCATTCCAGCCCTTTATACAGGCCTGTGATGTTGCTCTGCCCCTGGAAGGAGATGGGACAGCGCAACATCACTGCCACATTTCTGCTCCCTTTGCTTGGATCCCTTTGTCCCTCTCTGTGACAGAGGCCAATTTGCTGTAGCCACAGGGTCAGATCCAAGGGAATAAAGCTTGAACAGGCTTTTACAGCCAAGCCTCTCCAGTACCTCCACTTTGAGCAGCTGTTTGTGGTGCACACAGCAGAATCACTGAGCTATAATCCTGTTTTTTTCTTGCTCAGGGAAGTCCAACACCTCAAAATGAAATTATATGACCAGGAAGGGCCTTATCAACCATCCCAGGATTTTTTTTTAAAAAGCAACCCATTAAAATTTAGTCAAATAATACAATGTTAGAAAGAAATGGTTAGCATCTCGGGGGGGGGGTGTAAAAGGATGGTAAAGTATTATATAATTTGATATCAATCTGGATTTTATTTTTGGAGAAGCCATGGGGGGTGGGGAGGGTGAGGGGGGGTTAGGGAGGAGGAGGGGGAAAAAGGGGGAAAAATCTGTATTTGAAAAACTTTTTCTATTAAAAAAAAATTAGTCAAATAATAGCTGAGCATGGTGAAAAGTGGTGTGCTTTTCAGGATGTTGGGTTCTTCTGTGGAGAGGACACCATTCTAGAACGTGGGCTCCATTGCAGAAAAGATCTGCCTCTATGCCATTGACCTATTTTCAGCCATAATTGAAGGAAGGGAGGGGGAAGAATTGCAATATCTATAGAATCAACATCATAGGGCTGGAAGGGGCCTTGGAAGTCTTTTGCAACCCACTGCCCAAGGCAGGAGACCTTACACCATCTCAGCAAGTGGTTGTCTAATCTTTTCTTGGAAACCTCCAACCTCTTCCACTGACTCAATTAATTGTTCTTTACTTTCAGGAAATTTCTCCTATTCTTTAACTCTTATCTTGAACAGGTAGTGACATAGGTTATTAGAAGTCTTTTATAGGGATATCAGCATATTTTTAAATTCTTTCCTTGATGTCAAACTATTGACAAATCTGGAACTATTTTTTTTTAGTGCAGTTGACCCTCGAATCTTTCCAAAGCCTTGGCCATCTGTGCAAGATGGGTCAGCTCCAGTTATGCGTGATGAGGCAAAGCCCAGAAGGTCATGTGGAGGTGCCAACATGCTCACCCCTATTCATTCCACTCAGCCATTCGTCTGGGGTGAGGGCAGGTTCTGGACCCGGAGTCATTGGGTAGATATCTTCCTGGTATGTTTCAGACTAAATCAGAAAGAAGAGAAACAGCTTGTCTGAAACCCTGAGCTGGTCCCCATTTACCAGGTTAAACCCCAAAAGAGATTTGCAGTGAGGATGAATAAACCCAAAAGGAATGACCATCTCTCTTACAGTGGCAATCCCATTCCAAGAGGAACAAGCTACAGCCATTTCATTGTAGCGGGTAGGTTTGGTTTGTTTTTTTTTCCCCAGACAGACATTTGGGAAGAAGTGTGCATTTAAATATTTTCAAGGATAGCAATTTGACTATCATTAGAAAGATTCAATCCAGTGCCTGGATATACATTTTCAGTATTGGACTAAGCTGCTTTTCTCCTGGGCAAGTCTAACTCCCCAGGTCCCTTCTGATACATAAACATCTGGGACTTCTGAGTGTTTCCTTAATTCAAGTGTACATGCTAGAGCAGGGGTGTCAAACTCAAGGCCTGTGGGCCAGATCCGGCCTGTGGGGTGCTTAGATCTGGCCCGCAGAGCTGCCCTGGAAACAGCAGACCAGCCCGCGGTGCCTCTGCCAACGAAAATGGAGTGTGGCCCTCCCAGGCTCCATTTTCAGCCACGATGGCCTCCTGCAGCCCTCTGCCAGCAAAAATGGCGCTCGGGGAGGCCGCGTGCGGCTTGCCTGGGCTCCATTTTTAGCCGTGACGGCCTCCTGCAGCCCTCTGCCAGTGAAAACGGAGCCCAGGGAACTAGTTTTCGCTGGCAGAGGGCTGCAGGAGGCCATCATGGCTGAAAACGGAGCCTCAACGAGTGATATTGAGCTGGCCATGCTTCCCCCCCACGGTCAAACACAACCCTGATGCAGCCCTCAATTAAATTGAGTTTGACACTCCTGTGCTAGAGAAGGGATGCACCTTTCTCTAGCACAATCTAGGTAATCAAGCAATCTTCCAGGACGTTGGCTTTCAAGCAGACCCCAGGTGCCTTAAAGGAGGCCTCGTACTGTTCTATTATGAGCAAGACTCTCTTATTCTATTCTATTTATCAGCAGTATTCTATTACTATTAGCAGTATTATTAATCCCACACCCCAATTAAATATCCCAATCGCTCTGATCGGTTTTACACATAACTTTTACTTTCAGATTCAAATGATTCCGTTTACTTAAGTGTGGCCCAATTTTGTCATGTTTTATGCAAGATGAGCAACAGTTTTCTTGCTTCATCTGTTTTCTTAATTGCTTAATCAGGCTCAGCTTTGGGTACATAAAGAGTTTTACGGATAGTCATTGACAATAAAGATAGTGATGAGCAAGAGGAAGAGGAAGAGGAGGACGACTGGCATTAGCGTCTCTCCTTTCCCTCCCTCTAAAAGTGTCTGCTATGAGCAGGCGGGAAAGTGACAACTCCCTTTATTTAATCTAAAGTAGAAATCAAGATGATATTTGGGTTTGTGGAGCAGGAAGAAAAATGATCTAAAGATGGAACTGACCTGCATATTTTCAATAAAAGGTAATTGGGCAACATGCCCTCTGTTTCTGTATAAAGTACAGAAGCTGGCCGAGCTACGGTGGCACAATATCTTCAGTTTTAAGGGCCATTTTTCACTGTAAATTTAGGCTTATATTTCAGCATTGCCCCATTGAATTCTATGAAATTTGCTCTCAAATTTGACTCAGCTGGATCGATCACAGTGAACATGGTATGCATTTTCATATGGATATATGGTTTTTATGCATCAGAGCAATACAGGTAGTCCTCAACTTACAACCACAATGTCTGTTGCTAAATAAGACAGTTGTTAAGTAAACTTTGACTCATTTTATGACCTTTCTTGCCACAGTTGTTAAGTCAATCACTGCAGTGGTTAAGTTAGTAACACAGTTGTTAAGTGAATCTGGCTTCCCCATGGACTTTGTTTGACAGAAGGTCACAAAAGGGGATCACGTGGCCTCGGGACACTGGGACGTCATAAATATGAGTCAGTTGCCAAGCATCTGAATTTTGATCCCATGACCATGGGGATGCTGCTGCAACGGTCATAAGGGTGAAAAACAGTCATTAGTCATTTTTTTCACTGCTGTTGTAACTTCAAACGGTCACTAAATGATTGGTTATAAGTAGAGGACTACCTGCAATTCAATTTATCCCTTAAGGTACCCATGGGTAGATAACAGTCACCTTATCCGTGAGATGGGTGGCTTATAAATTTAATAAATAAATAATAAACAGACCAAACCCAGAAAACAAGAATAATTTAAAATAGCATAAAAATAGATTAAAATGATGCAGTTGCCATCTTTCCTTATTTGTGACCACCCACAGACACGCACACGCCCCTCTGCGGGCACCCCGGGCTCACAGCTGGAAGCAGAAAAGACTCGGTCTAATTGTACTCACTCTCCTTGGTACAATCATAGAGATCGGCTCAATTAATCCCTTCAGTGTGACGAGCTTGTAAAACCGAAACACCTCACATGCAGAGACATCCAGACCATGCTTCGGCATTACTCCTGCACGTATAAAATTTAAGAAAACATGACTTATGGAAAATTCCTGTCTAAGTTGTGAGAACAACTTTTTTTTTATTAAAAAAAATTAAATTAAATAATTTTTTTTATTAAATTAAATTTTTTTTAAAAAAAATTAATTTATTTTTTGACATAAAACATAAAACAACATCTTTTTAGAGCAAGGGTTTGATCCAGTATAAAATAAGTATAAATTCCAAATTTCATCAATTAATATCTTAAAGGAAAAAGAAAAGAAAAGAAAGAAAACAGAACAAGAGCCCTGGTGGCGCAGTAGACTAAAGCACTGTTATTAACATCAGCTGCCTGTAATTACTGCAAGTTCAAATCTCACCAGGCTCAAGGTTGACTCAGCCTTCCATCCTTTCTAAGGTAGGTAAAATGACCCAAATTGTGGGGGCAATAAGCTGACTTTGTATAAAATATACAAAAGTATGAAGGCTATTGCTTAACTCATTGTAAGTCTCCGGAGAAGGGAGGCATATAAATCAAATTAATTAAAAAAAAAAAAAATCTAAATCCAATTTTTGTCATTCAATCTAAGATCTTATTCTAACATTTAGCTATTATATAATCACCCTAAATCTTAAACTTCAAATCTAAACAGCTCTTTATAATATTCATTTATCATTGTGAGAACAACTTTTGATCTGACATCACAGCAACCCCAAAAGAATTCTCTGCAGTTTTTTTTCTGACTGTCATTTGGTGTTCCCTTACTTTTGAACGGGAACTGGAACTCCAGATTCTATTCAATTGCTGACTGTCAGGCATAAACTATCAGGACTAAGCATTACGTTCCAGTTAAGCTGATTTATTGCTCAGGCCTGTATACAAGGATCTAGTCAACTAACAGCACTAAATTGGCGCTAGAGAAGCATTAGTGGGATTTAAAAGGGGCTGGACTTGGATTGTTTGCGGCAATGTAATGACTCTAGGCTTATTTCTCTCTTGATTTCACCCCCAGGCTCTGCCTCTCCTTCTCCTGCGTTGGCTGAATTATTGTTTTCTATTCCTACACCTTCTACTCAAGGGGGAAAAGGAACCAGCCCCACAACAGTGAAAGGAAATCTTGAGAATTGCAAAACCTGTTGGGGAGGGAAGGAAGTGGCTATAAAACCAGGAAAGATGAAGATTGGAAAACTAAACTGGGAAAAAATGGCGAGAGAGAAGAAAAACACTGACTAAAAGAACAGGAGCTTGGAATGACTTTGGTGAAATATATTGTGACAGAAGAAGGAGACTGTGGAGTCCCTGATGCTCTCTGAGCTTGGTTCTTTGCTTGCAGCTGATTCATTACCCAATCAGGTAACTTCATCCGTGCAAGCGAGCACCAGGAACTCCTCAGTTCAACCCTGAGCTGTAGATATTCTTTTCTTCAGGGGAATGGGAACTTCGTGGAGCTGTAGCAGAAGGGCCATGGATGATTTTTCTCTGTATCTCAATCTTTTCTTTTAGACATCCCAACCGGCAATAAGCACCCCTTACCAAGGCCTTTCTGTGGGGCTGGAGAACGGAACTCCATTAGGTAGGTCAGGTATGGCTTCTCAGTGCTGATTTCATAGTATCGGATATTCCCATCTCCCTGAGGGAGGAGAGGCAAGAAGAGGAGAAGTAAATCAGAGGCACGTTATGAATTTATTTATGAGGAAAAAATAGATCTGTTGGATTGTGAGAAGAAAACATCTGTAATCAGACAAGACCATTATTGGGACAGAAAAGATGTCACAAGCTTTTGTGTGCTCTCACACTCTGCTGTTTGAAATGAAGAACTGTGGAGAATCCAAAAGCTGGAACACATTTTTTTGTTTGAACTCACAGTCAGACATTCATTGGCAGCTGCCTTTAGAATGTCATTTTTCCTCACAGCAGTTTTGTGAGGTATTTCATTTTTGGACAGAAAAACTAAGACTGAGTGATAAGAAGTTACTGTCCCTCAAAGGTTTTAAGTAAAGAAGTGTTCTTTATCTCTAACCAGGCTAGATTCAATCCAATGTTATGCCTGTCAGAAAACATGGGATGGCCTATGTATACTTCTGATCTCTGCTTTTAAAGCCCAACTTTGCTTTGAGGAAGACTCAGATCCAGATAGGTTACATCGTTCCACTTAGTGGGGAAGGTCCTCAGTGCCTCCTTCTCTGCCTTTCCAGACCAAAGACACATTCCTCCCACTTATGTTGCCTTGCAGTGAGATGGATGGCAAACAAATTTAATTTGTTATTAAATTAAATTACGGAAATTGTGGATATTTCTCTGAAACAGTTCCCTGAGCATCAACAGAGTGAAGTAAATGACAGGTCAGCCCACCACAGCAAGAGCTCCCTCCAACACACCTAACTCTACCCACAATTAGCTGAACTTGCCAAGACTGAGCACCAATGAATTGGTCTCTCTTGGCTTTTACACACTTTACATGATCTTATTAGTTTCATCTAACTTACTTCTCCTGGATCTGCTCAAAGCAGTTTGCCTCTTCCCTCAAGACTTTAAGGCAGAGAAAACAAGTTGCATGAATTTCAACAAAACTAATTCTAAGAACGCATGTAAATAATATCAAAGTATAAATCACATTTAAATATTGACCCATTAGATCAGGGATGGACAGCCTGGTACCCCCAAGTGCCCAAGATAGGCCTCTGTCTAAATAGATTAAAACTTCACATGAGATCTTTGCACTTAGGTTTTGGTCCTTGTCTCCAGTTCTAGATGAATAAATACAGTTTTGAGTGGTTATGTGTATGTGCAGGCTTCCCTCCTAGCACATCTGGACAGTGTAGAACATTTGCAGAGTACCGTATTCATGCTCAGAAGCTAGCCTCATGTACCTTGCCAGCCAGGTACAACATGTGGGTGTCAGCATCATAGAATGGGAAGAGAAGGCCCGATAATCCATCAATCTCTTCCTCTATCAGTGGCATGGATAGATCCTCCTGGGGGAATGCAAAATAAACAAATATTTTGTCAGCCTGTCTGCAAATGGTGCAACTTTCAAGACAAATGCTAAATCCAAAGATCATATTACGTCCTTGAAAAGTTTTTGGAAGCTTCAGCTGGTGCAAAATGTTCCGGCATGGGCAGTTAGTGTGTCTCTAGAATGGCGCATTGCACCTGTTCTCCATGAGCTACACTGGCTGCCAGTTTGTTTCCAGGTTAAAATCAAGGTGGTGCTTATGAAATCCTTCATGGTATGGTACAGGTCATTTGAGGGAACCCCTCCATCTGATTACACCTCTGTCCCATCAGGTCCAGCAGAAGAGGTATGCTGTGGATCCTATCCGCTGAAGTTACACCTGGCAGGACCCTTTTCTGCCATGGGACCTGCTCTGTGGAACATCAGCCTCCCTGAGGTGAAACTGGCTCCATCCCTGATATCCTTCAGGAATCCATTAAAACATGGTTGTGCCAACAGGCCTGGGGTCTCAGGGTGGTGGGGAACTAATGAGGTGACTGTATTGCCCATAACAATGATTCCCTCCACTACACCACTAATGGATAACTTTGATTGTGTTTTAATTGATTTTTTAATTGATAGTTTTTTATTTATTTTTTATTGTACACCAAATTTTGACATGGGCAGCTATATAAATATGATAAATAAAATAAATAATAGAATTACACAGCACCTTCAGCATGTTAACTGATCTCATACACTGCAATAAGCTATGCCTTGCTTAATTATGGGATTGTTGACTAACTCATAAAATGAACTTCATACACTCATAGAGCCACAACATCATGATTTACAAAGTGCTAAGCTCCCACAAAATATTAAGCTATTATTAGTACTTCTGTGTCAGAAACATAGAAGTTCTTCCATAGCAAAAGGATTTACCAATGACATCACTGTTACCCAGGGGACACCAGACTCTTTCGTGTCCCTGTGAAATTGACCCCGTGAAGTTATCTACTGCTGGATGGGCAGGAGCTGGAGTGTGTGATGGGAATTCAACCCGCTCAGGTCTCAGGTCTCGAACGCAAGGCTACTGTTCATCAGTCTAGTTTTCTAACCCCATGAGCCACTGCACTCCTTAATATATTGAGCTACAACCCAAATGGGGAAAAGCTAAAATCATTTGCAGGAAATGCTTCTGGCTGCTGTTACCCTGAGCTCGCCCTTCTTTCACAATTCTGTTGGTGAACTAAGAAAGTGGCCACCAGAAGTCTTTCTCTTCAATGATGTTGTCAAAGGAGATTTTGTTTTGTTTTGTTGGACCTTAGCACCTTGCACGTGCATGCAATTATTCTCCTAACCTGATCCCAGAGAGCAATCTGCCTGGTGTTCCAGCGCGACACTCCAGTTGTTAGAAGCCTCTTGACGTTCCCTAAGAAGACCACACGGTTCACACGGTGATTCTTGCAGTTTGCCTCCTAGGAAAACAAACACATCATTGACTCAGAAAGTTGGTTGCTCCTTTGTTGGAATGGGGGGAAAAATCACCTTCCAAAAACGCCATTCTAAATTCCCAGACCTTAAAACAATTTCCTCCAATACTATACATAATAAAAAATTAAAGCAACATTTTAATAGTTTTACATTATATGATGAAGTGAAATCTTGGTTTTCTCTATTGAAAATTGATTTCAGTTATTAGCAATTTCAGCTGGTGCAGAGCTGGTGGCCGCATGGGTAGTTTTGGGCCCCACAAGAATGGCTCCTGGGACACCACTGCTCTGCGAGCTGCTCTGGTTACCAGTCTGCTTCCGGATGCAATTCAAGGTGTTGGTGATCCCCTTTAAAGCCCTTCATGGCAGGGGTCCAGATTACTTGAGGGACCCTCTCACCTGACTGGAATTGGCCTGTCCACTCGTGTCAGGAGAGGAGGCATGCTGTGGGTCCCTTCAGCCCCATTATTCCGGCTGGTGGGGTCCAGGAGGAGGGCCTCCTCTGCTGATGCTCCTGCCCTCTGGAACATCTGGTCCCCTTGATGTGAGGTTGACCCCAACTCTCCTCTCTTTCTCTAAGGGCCTAAAGACATGGCTGTGCCAGTCGGCTGGGGGCCCCAGTGGGGGAGCAGCACAGTGGAACTGGTTGATCGAGTAATAACAGATCCCACCTCCCCCCCACTCCGCCCTCCCACTCCCCATTTGTCTTTGGTTTTAATGTTTGTTTTAACTTTTTATGTTTTAACTGTATATGTAACTGTAAGCCGCCCAGAGTTACCCTAGGGTAAGATGGGTGGCCAATAAATTTTATAAATAAATGCAGGGAGGTGAGAGGTATACAGGGTAGCCTGAGGTCAGGGCTATCACTTTCTTATCAAATTATCAACTATGTTCATTCTTTTATTTGAACATTCACTCACAGATTCTTGAGTGACAGACCCACTGACCTATGGCCACGGTTGAATCTGGGACTGCAAGGAGCACCCCCTCCACAAAAAAAAAGTTGCAGCTGGGATCATTTTGACTTTCTATCGACACAGATCGTCTATGCAGAGTCTGCTTCCAAAACTTAGGAAAGGCCTATTGTTACGTCCAATGCCAAAATTAAAATTTAAAGCTGTTTAATTTAACACAGAGGAATCCGACTATTTTCTTTTAAGCTATAAACAGCTTGTAAGGGATGGGAGGTAAACAGTGGTGGGATTCAGCCAGTTCGCACCACTTGGGGAGAACCGGCTGTTACCGTTCTGAGCAGTTTGGCAAACTGGTAGTTGGAAGAAATCATTAGGGCAGAGAACCGGTTGTTAAATTACTTGAATCCCACCACTGGAGGTATTTTTCCTTTAACCATTTCCTTAGCCAGAAATGCCCCTGTCTCAAACTGGAGTTTTTCTTCTGAGGAAGAAAAAGGCATCTTAGCAATTAGGCAGGGAAGATAGATCTGAACAAGAGGATTACATGCCCTCTTCCCTAGCCACCATTGTGATCCCATTCAGGCACCATTCCTTATTGGTGGCTGTTTCAAACAACCTAGTCAGGTGACCAGAACTCCTCCGCATCTTGTCTGTCTAGGCCCTTCAAAGAAGCTCCCACCTGGAGGACTTTGCCTGAACGTGGCTCAATGACCCGTAGCTTCCTGTCTTTGCAAGTGGTGGCAAGTAAACTGCCATTTGTGTTGAAGGACATGCAAAGGATGACGTCAGAGTGGCAGTCAATCATCTTCACCGGTTCACCAATATCTAAGTTCCAGATGAGGACCTGAGAAGGAGAAGACGCAGATCAAACAGAAACTGCTCTGGCTTGCTCACAGATATCTCACAGAAAATACTTTAATGTCCTCTCCCTCCTGCTATAGCTAAAATCAAAAGAATAAATCCAGCTCCTCACCATTTGGTATCTAAACTCTTTTGGCATCCACCAACCTTTCGGGAAATCAAGAGGGAATCAAGCTTTTCTCAAGATCCCTCAGAAGGCTGAGTTACTTTCTTGCTTCTGGAAAAGAGCGGTGTAATTGGGCACAGCATTGCCTGTTTTCAATTTAAGGTATTTTGAATGTTCTGATAGTTCAGAACAGAGTGATAAACAGATCAACCACAAGCATGAGGATGTTTTGTCCTTAAAACACATACACACACAACCACACCACAAAAGCAAAAGGCTTAAAAAGAGAAGAACCAAAGAATACCCACTTCTCTTGCTTAGCAAAAATGATCAGGGTGGGAAAGAAGGGTGAAGGACGCTGCTTTCCGTGTCCTGAATGTTATCAATCTGAAAACTGGTAAAGATTCACCCGCTCTCCTAATGAGAGCTTCCGCCTCATCACACCTTCCTTTGGAAGCTCTCCATTTCAGAGGACTTGTGTTAAGGTTGTTCAAACAGAGACTAAGGATTAAGCATGGCATGCCTGGCCCCTGCCCCAGCCAAGCCGACGTGCCTCCCCAACATGTAAAACTTTGGCAGCAGACACTTCAAAGTGGAGTTTGCCTCTGCAGTCTCCATTCTGAAGAGTGCTACTCAACAGACGGAGGATGGCCTGGGCTCATACTATGTGGGGCCTGAATGACAGATGGGCTCCACTGGAAGCACAGCCAAGTCTTGCCTAGCCGCTTCCAGGGTAAATATATGATCCAATAAATAACCTGAAGGAGGGAGGATTCTTTATGCTGAGAGGAGAGGCTGAAAATGCTGACCCTCTGAGTGAAATTGATTTTTCTTCCTGACATGATCTGCTCCAATGAATCAGGAAGGAAACCGCCCAGGAAGAGACCAGAAGACCTCCAAGGCCCCTCCCAACTCTGTTATTCTATGTTCTTGTCAAGTCAACATGGAGTGGGGGAGAAGGGGAGGCCTTTGCTGGGCTCTGTCCACAGACTCCCTTCGGCTCGTGTGGTAGGGGCTCTTGACCCCCTTTCTTCCTTGTATCATCCCAAGGGTTGAGAACGGCTACTTCTGGAGCCTCTTTGTTATGGGCCTCTCCAGCTGTTTGGGAGCCTAATTCAGCTCCTTTAAATCAAGGGTCTCAAGCTGGCTGGGGAAATCTGGGAGTTGAAGTCCTCCAGGCTTAAAGTTGCCAAAGTTGGAGAGACCTGATTTAAATCCTGATAGCATCTTTTCTCCTTAGCCAGAAGGAAACTCACAAAAGGCCCGTGGTGTTTGCTCTTAAGAACATCCCAACCACTCAGGATGCTTACCCATTTACCTTATAGTCATAGCCAGCACTGAACAGGATATTGGTGGTGATTGGGTGCCACTCGATGATGCCAACACGCCGGCTGTGGCCATACAGCTCCAGGACAGCCTCTGTCATGTTGCGCTTCAAGCCTCCGTCCGGGATTTCCCATATCCGAACCTTGAACGGCAGAAGAGCGAAAGGCACCTGTGAACTGAGCCTTCTGCTTCTCTACCTAACCAGACAAAACCTGCTGAGCTTGTTGGGAGAGGTAAACAGACTGAGAAGCTCATAGGGGTGTGGCTTTAAATTGTCCATTCCTGGACACTTGGAAGCATCTGCCTTTTTAATATAAGCCTATCAAGACTTTTTTTTTTTAATTTGATTTATTTACCGACCAGTCCGCTCCCACAGAGAGGGTCTCCTCAGGGTGCCATCAGCCAAGTTATGTCGGCTGGCGACACCCAGGGGGAGGGCCTTCTCTGTGGGAGCCCCAGCCCTGTGGAATGAACTGCCCCCGGAAATACGTAAGATCCCCGACCTCCGGGTGTTTCGCTGCGCATTGAAGACCCTGTTGTTCCGCCAGGCCGGGCTATCAACATAATAATTTTAAATTGGGGTATTTTAAATTTTTGGGGTTTTAAATCGGCCAAATCTATTTAATTATTTTAATTTTTAATCATTGTTGTGTCTTGTGTTTTTAAATTGGCTGTACACTGCCCTGAGTCCTTCGGGAGAAGGGCGGTATAGAAATAAAATAATAATAATAATAATAATAATAATAATAATAATAATAATAATAATAATAATAATAATAATTATTATTATTATATGCCGCCCTTCTCCGGAGACTCAGGGCGGCTTACAATGTCCTCAGCAATAGCCTTCATTCTTTTGTATATTTATACAAAGTCAGCTTATTGCCCCCACAAACTGGGTCCTCAATTTACCTACCTTAGAAAGGATGGAAGGCTGAGTCAACCTTGAGCCTGGCGAGATACGAACATGCAGTAATTGCAGGCAGCTGGTCTTAATAACCAGCTTAATAACAGGGTGCCTTAGACCACTGTACTACCAAGGCTCTTGACTTCCTGGAAACTTAGAGATCCCCTGAAAAACCTTGGTCTCTGGAGATTTCCCTTCCTCCCCCAGGTGTCTCACTGGATTCCTTTATACCGTACCTGATCCTCTGATAATTCAACAGTATTTTGGTTAAGACTTGCAGATGCTGTCCATGGACGGACAGACGGAAGGAAGGAAGGAAGGAAGGAAGGAAGGAAGGAAGGAAGGAAGGAAGGAAGGAGCCCTGCCAGCCAGAGTGGGACAAACCGCTTGCCCAGTTGTGCTCCCTGGGAAGCTCTTCTTCCTCCTCTTCCTCTTTGTGCATGTGCCAATCACTTACTTTGAGCCCCAGCTTCCCTTTGCTGCAGGGAGGCAAGTGACCTTGAGAAGGGGGGGGGGGGAGAGGATCTGCTGCAGCAGCTCTCAGAGCAGGAAAGTAGCCAACTTCACACAAGCATGAAAGCACTTCATGGCCCGCTGGCTTCCGGTTCACCGAGTTCCATGAATCCACGCCTCATGATTTGAAAGGCACGGTGCATGATTTAAGCTGGGGTGGGACTCAACTCATTTTGGTTTATTTAATAAATTCTGGTCCAAAAGCCCATTGCTTCGAGTTTTGCCAAAGGCTGGCCCCGTCCAACTCAGTAGCCCAGTTTGGAGCTTCCAGCGCAGGAGGGACTTCAAAGAAAAGCCAGGAGCACAAGGAACAATTTATCCTGCACCACGAGATGCCGGTTCAAGTCTTTCTGGCCTGCCATCGTTATTCAAAGACTGCAAAGGAGACCATCCAGGAGTTGGCACAGGGGCATCTGTGGGGGAGTTTTTAAAAAATCCAAACGGTGCCCACTACCATGCAATGGTCACTATCCATTTTTACACGTGCTGTGTGCATGGTAGGATCACACAGTCATGGCTGCCACTGTGAATGTTTTGTCCCCTGTGAATATCCCTGGGAGGGCAGAAATTAAAAGGCCCATCTTTTTAAGGCAACTGCCTCCTTTACTGGGAGCGATCACACCAGGCTTTGGATGGGGGGAATGGCTGATCTGTCCGAAATTGTAACCTGTGAACTCCCTGGGCAGAGAGCATCACCTCTTGCCTGCCAGCAAATGCTTGGGAAAAAGAGGCGCCTTGGCAAGCTAACTGAAGTCACAAATGGCTGCATCTTCTTTCATTGTTCTGACTCCTTGGAAGGTCCCTGATCTTCAAGCCCCGGAGGCTCCTGATAAGAGCAGTAGCAGACTTACATGCCACTTCACAGTGCTTTGCAGTCCTTTCTGAGGGGTTTACGAAGTCAGCACATTGCCCCCAACGATTTGGATCCTCGTTTTACCGACCTCGGAAGGATGGAAGGATGAGCCTGGTGGCGCAGCAGACTAAAGCACTGTTATTAACTGTTATTAACATCAAGCTGTCTGCAATTACTATAAGTTCAATTCTCACCAGGCTCAAGGTTGACTCAGCCTTCTATCCTTTCTAAGGTAGGTGAAATGAGGACCCAGATTGTGGGGGCAATAAACTGACTTTGTATAAATATACAAAAATATGAAGGCTATTGCTTAACACATTGTAAGCCGCCCTGAGTTTCCGGAGAAGGGCGGCATATAAATCAAATTAAAAAAAAAACAAAACCTGGAGCCCTGACAGGATCCCTCCTGGCAGTGGGCAGAGTTCACCTGCAATACCGCATTCTACCCACTGGGAGCTGCCTCTCATTTCAAGCAGGGTCTCTTCTGCTCTGCCTTCTAACTGCTTTGAAATGACTTCCATGGTTGGACTGGGGGCATCACCTTGGTGCCCAGGAAGATCAAGTGCCGAATGATGAGAGAGGAGGAGGATGGTTCACTTTGCCGAGGGGTCCCACGAGGCAGGGAAGGCGGGGAAACAGAAGTACCAAAGCCCCGGTCTTCTCCAAGGACTTCAACTCTCACCTCTCAGTTATTTGTGCAACATGTGTAAACAAGCTCGTACATTGTTTTTCACAAAACCAATTATTTTTTTAATGCCGTTAAATATCAAATGTGTAAATCACATTAGAAATGCCACCAATATTTAAAACCTTGGAGGAGGACCAAGGAAGCGGGGATTACTTGACAGAGAAAAGTGGGGGGCAGGGAGAGTCACTTCCACTAAGCCAGCTCTGGTGCCACTCACTTTTTCTCCATCCCACTTTTTCTCCATCCCACTTTTTCTCCATCCCACTTTTTCTCCATCCCGGGGATGGTTTGAGCAGGAATTGGTGCTGAAGCCTTGGAGTACCCAGCCAATCGGAGCAGCCACAGCCCCCGCAGAACTGGAGCAAGTTAAGGTGCAAGATATGGAAGACCAGGCCTGCAGCACCTGGGTGTCTCTCTCAGCCTTGCCTACTTTGCAGTTCTTTGTGGGGGGATAAAATGGGGAGAGGAAGTGTAGCCCCCTTCAGGCCCTGGTGGGCCAGAAACCTAAGAGGGAAACCAGTGACTCTGGTCTTATGCAGCTGCTGGCTGTGGTTTGGCTTTTGGGCCCCGCTAGAAGTGAGGGTTTGGGTGAGGGTTAGAATCTCAGGCCTGATCTTCCTCTGAACACGGGAGGCCTCGGGTTCTCTTCCAGAGCGATGTCTGAGAAGCATCACAGAAGCTTGCAAAGGCGAAGGGTGTCAAAAAGTCCAGGTGGCAACTCCAATGACAAAGTTGAGGCTTTGTGCTTCTTTTCTAGCTCTCTTCCAGCGCAATGGACCTGAGCTGCTGCTGAGTAAATTCTTTTTTTAAATCTACACAACTGCTATTTTTAAAGTTGCAATTGTCCTTTTCTTGTCATAGTGATGTAAGAATGTTATAAACCACGATGGAATACAATGACTATTTTGCGACTATTACACATGTTTTTTTTTTAAATTGGAATTATTTCAGATCAGTTGCTTTCAGATCTTTTATAGCCTAAGAAAAGTAGCGCCAGGAAAACCCTGGAAGTCAGCAATTGATGACTGCCTCTTGAATGTCCTGTCAATCAGGGGTCTCCAACCTTGGCAACTTTAAGACTTGTGGACTTCAACTCCCAGAATTCCTTTGCTGCCTGAGGAACTCTGGGAGTTGAAGTACACAAGTCTTAAAGTTGCCAAGGTTGGAGACCCCTGCTGTAAATCACAAAGGAAGAGGTTCACCAAATATGAAAAGATCCCAGTTTATCACCTTCCAGCAGTTAGCTCCCCAAAATATTGTTTATGCCATCATCCTTACTTACTGAAGTGTCTTCTGAGCAAGAAGCAATGATGTTTTCAATGAAGGGGTTCCACTTAATATCAAGTACGTTGCCTTGGTGGCCACAGACTTTGGGGTAGTTTGGTTCAATTCGGCCAGTCTGTAATAAGAACAATCAAACACCAAAGATCATCAAAGAAAATCATCAAACCCTAACCTTCAATAAGATAACTGACTCTTATCAATAGAAAATCAACATGAAGGAGACTGGATGGATTTATTACAGTTAACAGGTAACTACTTCTGCTTTCCACTCTGACTCAAAGATAGACATATTCTGGAGACTGAATTCATTACATTCAATTAAACAACAATGAGCAAGAGAGGATATTAAGAAGCAAACATGGATTTTTGACCCGACAATCTATTTATAACTTTTGGAATGATCTGGGATAGTTAAAGTGGCATGGTAAATTTTCTACGAGTGAATTACAGTAACAGCTTGTTAACAGAGAAGTTTGAAACTTTAATCTTGTTCTGTTTTACTGTTATTGTTTTTCCTGCTAACCACTTTTTGTCATTAATATAGCATATAGAAGGCAGGTCAACAAGTTGCTAATAGATTTAATAGCTTAAACATTTTGGGAGCGTCTGTTCTGCAAGGGGTGGGAACCAATTGTAGTACTATATTAATCGGTATTCAGCTAGAAGGGATAATATGTATATAGAGGTATTCCTTGAGTTATGACAGTTCAATTACTGACCGTTCAAAATTATGACACCCTCCCCCCTCCCCCCAAAAAGTACTTACGACCTGGTCTTGAAGTTATGTATATTGCAGCACCACAGCAGTCGTTCCCTTACCACGGACTGCAGAGATGCTGCAACATGTCCTCTGCCTATTCTCCACCCACCCCTGCATCCTGCTTCATTCAATCCTAGGTGGAGGCAGATATTTCTCTCTCTGGGCACAATGAGAATATATCTGCCAAACAAAACTCTGCATTGGCGACAGGAAAGGCATCCGGCCATTAAACACTCTGCTAGCTCCATTCAGTTGCCCAGACTCCATCCCACAAGGGATTATGGGGTCCTTAAAAGATGATAATCCTGCCCTGCCGGGTCTCCCCAGGCACTGGGCCTGCTTTTCTAGCCTCCTGGATTCCACCTGCTGCTCCCCACCCCATTTCCCATTGTTTATTTACTTTTAGAAGATCTCCAGAGTTCCAAAACAGGCTGACCCACCTTTTCAGAAAATTATTCAGTTGTTTTCCTTAGATGTCACGTTCTTAAAGCTTCACCAGCATCTGAATAAAAGACTTTGGTTTTTTTGCCACATGTTCTGGAATTCTGGAGATCTTCTAAAAGTAAGTAAACAATGGGAAATGGGGTGGAGCAAGTGGAATCCAGGAGGCTAGCAAAGCAGGCCCAGTGCCTGGGGAGACTGGGGTGTGTATGTGAGTGAGGGGGAGCAACTATGGGGACCCCAAGAGATTGTAAGTGAGCGTGAGGTATCTCAGCGGGTCGGGGAGGCCTTGGGTGGCCTGTTCCAGCACTAGGCCCTGCATGGTCTTCCCCACCGAGATACTCATGTGCACGTAACAACCTGCACATTTGATTAGAGAATGCATTGGATAAAGCAGGGAGGGATCATGTTCATTTAACGAGGTCCAATTAACGAATCCTCAGGTTACAAATGTAATTGGCAGGCTCTATACCTCTAGGATTACCTGTAATGTATTCTTTTTTTGGGGGGGGTTTATGCACCTTTTAAAAAATATTCTGTTTTGGTTTTTTTTCTTTGATGTCTTCTTGGATTTTTATTGAGTTTTTTATTTTGTATTTTAACTTTGTTCTAAATAAAATTAAAACAAATTAAAACAAAGAAAATCAACATGAACCAAGGAAGTTTCTGTACTTCTCAAATTAAAAGAAGTTTTACAGGCTGATTAAAGGAATAAGAACTTTCTTTTAGAATCTGATTTAGAATATGAGATGTATGAGAATCTCTCTTTTAAGAAAACAGGTTGCCTTCCTGAAAATTTCCAACAAGTGGTATGGAAAACTCAGTGGTGGGTTGCTCCCGGTTCTGTCCGGTTCTTCAGAACCGGTAGTAAAAGCGGTGGGAGGCTCCGCCCACCGGCCCGGATGATCTGCGCATGCGCAAAAGCGTGTGTGCGCACGCTCCCATAGCAAACCAGTAGTAAAGGTAAGTAGAACCCACCCCTGGGAAAACTCCAAGTCAGTGAAAAGAAACTGAAAAAGTTAATACCATGTGGGAAATTGTTTGGTTATTTTAACATTTTTTTGCATTCACTCCCATATTTCTCTTGTCCAAGCTTATGAGTTTTTTCTGTTGCAAGATAGCAATAGCAATATCCCTTAGACTTATATACTGCTTCACAGTGCTTTACAGCCCCTCTCTAAGTGGTTTACAGAGTCAGCCTCTTGCCCTCAATAATCTGGGCCCTCATTTTACCGACCTCTGAAGGATGGAAGGCTGAGTCAAGATTCGAACTGCTGAACTGCTGGCAGCCGGCAGTCAGCAGACGTAGCCTGCAGTACTGCATTCTAACCTCTGCGCCACCATGGCTCTAGATGAAGTCAAAGGGCCATTCAGGTTGGGATCCTGTCTGCCAAAGAATCCTCTCCCCCCAACCCTGTCAGGTTTAACCCAGAAATATACTGTCACTGAACCTAAAAGCTCCATGGAGGAAGCAGCCATTCCAATTTTCAACAGGGGTCTCCTGGGGCCCCGACCACTGAATTCAGAAGTGACTCACCCAACAGCAGCTCAGACCATTTTTCCAATTATTTATAATTTGCAGACTTCACTGGACTGAAGCCCATCAGATTCTCCATCAACAGCACCAAACATCTGACGAGCCCCAATGCTTTCTTCTTCTCACTTTGCCAGTCTTTCCACTTTAGCTCCTTTACTGATACTTGCAGATTAAGCAAAGAGGTGTAAGCAATGCTTTGTATTTATCTACCAAGCTACCAGTGGACACTTAAGGGACAACCAGCCACAAAGGATGCTTTGTCATTGAATGAAATGATAGTTTTATCTTCTATTTATAGATCTTTGACAGTGTTTCCAACTAAAATTCAAGATGAAATTATCATTACATTTGATGTCACAGTATCCTTTATACCTATAGATCCAGAACTAGCAAAAGAATCCATGGCAACAGAGCTACACAACACACCCGACCGAGCCAAATATACCGAGATTGAAATACCCAGAACCACAGACTTTATCAACCTCTGCCTGAGACCTACTTTTACTTTGATGGAAATAAGAACAGGCAGAATCTATAATATAGTGTGAAGATTGTAACAGCCACTTTGTAGGACAGGCAGGCAAAAGACTAGCAGAGCACATCCATGAATAGCAACTAGCAGTTGGATGACATAATAGAAACTCTTTAATTTCACAACTGGAAAACTGAGCATCCTAAACCCAACTAAATCCAAAGATGTTAGAGAATTCCTAGAACTTTGGCATTCCAAAGTTCAGAAAGATAAATCACATTTACACAATATTCAAAAGAGACAATCGAAAAGCTAAGAAGGAAACAAAAATACCAGAAAACATCCTCTCCAGCAACCAATAAGTAGGCTTTAACACCAGAAAAAAAATCAAGCAGAAAACAGTCCCCAATGAAAGAACTATCAAGGAGAAAACCACATCCCTACCAACACAGCAGGGCAAGCTACTGTATAAAAAAAAAAGGAAGTAAACCCCATCCTTACTAGCACTGATGATGTTACCTAATTGGGTAATGAAATGTCTGTAAACAACCAACCAAGCTCAGAGGATGCCAAGGGACACCCATTGGATTAAGCCCTGAGCTATATATATACAGCTCAGGGTTTAATCCAATGGTGGGCATGGCTTGGTGGGCGTGGCAGAGGAAGGATTCTGCAAAATCTCCATTCCCACCCCATTCCAGGGGGAAGGATATTGCAAAATCTCTGTTCCCACCCCACTCTGGGGCCAACCAGAGGTGGTATTTTCTGGTTCTCCGAACTGCTCAAAATCTCTGCTACCGGTTCTGCAGAATCTGTCAGAACCTGCTGGATTTCACCCCAATTCTCTTCCATTGATACTTTGGGCATGTGATGTGAGCAGATGATGGACTGATTATGTTTGGCAAAGCTGAGAGAAACAAGATGATGGCATAGATATGGCAGGTGGGCGGGATTGAGAAATTAATGGAATATCCTTGAAAAGCTATAAATTGGTGAGCATTTAGAATAAAACCGGGCTCAGTGGCATCTTCCTAAGAAAGAGATCAAACTGGAACAAGCGGCTTGGGCCTCCCTCTCACACACCTCCTCCTATCTTGCTCCCAAGGATCACTCTGCTGACTCTCATTTTCCTGAAGATGAGCTGCTGGAGAAAAAACGTGAGACATTAAGACATTTCCTGCCTGGTCCCTGTTGTGAAAGATGCTGAACTGGGTGCGGCCACAGTGGGCTGGCTGAATAGGGATGTCCTTTGTTCAGATCAAATGGAAATAATGTTCTTCCTGGCAAATTGCCACATGAGCAGCAGAGCACAAGACAGGAAGTATTACTGTATGCCTCCAGATTACAAAAGTAAGTGCTATATACTGTCCAGGCGTGCTTATTTTAAAACAAGCCTTATTCTCAGGCCTTATTCAAACAATGCACAGCCAAAATAAAGCATTCCACATAACTCACTCTCTGAATCTTAAATAAAAACTTATCTTTACAGAGCATAACTATCTTTAACAATTGAAACATTAACCAGCAGAGGGCGCTCTTGGGCCTGGAACACATCAAGTGAAACCTGCAATTTATGGCATAATCAAGAAATGGTTGATCAATTACGCCCTGTTATACCTATGTGGTTTTCTGGTTCCTCTCTTCCACCCCACCTAGCAACTTCCAGGAGAGTTTCGGTCCTAAGGATAGGTGCTCAACCATGCTTGTTAATTTGTGAATGCAACAAACACACAGAGCATTTAGAAGGTGTGAGAGACACACACCTCACAGGTGTGGCAAGAGAAGGCAAGCAGAGCATTTGCTATTCTGCACTTCAGTGGTTGCTTGGTTCCCCCAGGGCTCTGTCTCTAAACCAGGGGCATCTGTGGAGAAGAGTAAAATGATGCCCAGTTGGCTTTAGACAGATCAGGGACCCCAAAAAAGTAGAGGGCTTTGATTGCAGTCATGGCTTTCATCTTGATGCTTTTGACCACCCATGATGCCTGGACTGTAAACTTTATTTCACTCCTATGTATGATGTACATTTCGGACAGCTTTAATACATTAGGAAGAGATTAATATATTAGTCTCTTTAGGAGAACAGAAATGGATTCACCCTCTCCTTTTCCTTCCCCTTCCCCTTCCCCTCCCTCCTTCCTTCCTTCCACAAACTTTGGTCTTAGGCCCAGTAGGCTTCAATATCTTCATAAATGACTTAGATCAGGGTGTCAAACTCTAAGGCCCTCCCAAGCTCCATTTTCGCTGGCAGAGACACTGCAGGCCAATCCTTCGCTGTTTCCAGGGCTGCCCCATGGGCCAGATCTAAGCGTCCCGTGGGGCAGATCCGGCCCACAGGCCTTGAGTTTGATACCCCTGATCTAAGTCACTTATGAAGATATTGAAGACTACTGGGCCTAAGACCAAACTTTGTGGTACCCCACTGCTTACTTCCCTTCATGTAGATGTAGTACCATTAAGGATGATCTGTACAGTTTGTCAGCCAGCTACAATCCATCTGGTAGTGATGTTATCTATCCCACATTTTTCTAGCTTACCAAGAAGTAGGTTGTGGTCTACTTTGTCAAATGCCTTTACTGAAGTCTACATATACGATGTCCACAGCATTTTGCTGATCTACTAATTTAGTCACTTTGTCAAAGAATGAAATAAGATTGTTTTGGCATGATCTGTTTGTAATAATCCCATGATAGCTTTTGGTTATTTGTTCTAGATGTTCACAGATCTGTTTTTTTGATTATCTTTTCCAATATCTTCCCAGGTATTGATGTTAGGCTGATTGGTCTGTAGTTTCCTGGGTCTGTTTCCCCCCCCCTTTTTTTTGAAGATGGGAACCACATCAGCTCCTTTCCAATCGTCAGGTAATTCCCGATGTTTTAGGATTTTTGAAAGATATGGTACAATGGTTCTGAGATTACATCTGCCAGCTCCTTCAGAACTTTAGGATATAATCCATCAGGTCTAATTTCTTTTTGCGTGAAGACCGATGCAAAAAATCAGTTAAGTAGCACTGCTTTCTCCCTGCTTCCTTGCTATCTTCTCCCTTAAGTGGACCTACTGTTTCATTGACTTTTCTAATTATTTATATATTGAAATAAACTTTTTAAATATTATCTTTAACTTCTGTCTTTATTCATTCTGAGCTTTTGCTTTCCTGACTTCATCTTTACAGATTTGGGCTATCTGCTGATACTCTGCCTTAGTTAACCTTTCCATTTTTTGCACTTGACCTTTTTGTCTTTCAGTTTATTAGAGAGATCTTTGTGCAACCACACTAGTTTCTTCTTGGATTTCTTGTTTTTCTTTTTCAGTGATATTCGACTGGACTGGGCTTTTATGATCATATTTTTCAGAGTTTCCCATGCTTCTTGAGTTGTTTTTGCCTTTAAGATTTTCATCCATGAAAATGTCTTACGCTCTCTCAGAGTTTATTAAAATCAGCTCTTTTAAAGGTTAAGACACTGGCTGGATTATGTTCTATTGCTTATGTTTGCATTATATTGAATTCCAATATGATGTGGTCACTCATATTGTGACCAAAGTTCCAGCAACTTCAACTCCCTCTATCACTTCTTCTTCTTCTTAGTAAGAATTGGGTCCAGTATAGCTTTTCCTCTAGTTCCCTCCTCTTGATGCAGAGTTTGTCTCGCAGTTTTCCTTTCTTTTCTTTATTCGTTACCTCTAAAACAGGCTTCTAAGAAGATACAGAAGGACATATTGACAGAAGTGTAGGACAACGTGCAGAGGCTTGGGCCAGCGGCTCCTACTGCCTTTTGCCAGCTGCAGCCAGACCGACTCCATCTCAGCCCCAGACTAGAAGGCCTGCAGGCGTGAACTTCTGGGCCCTGATTCTGGAGGCACCAGAGCCTGCAGTTTCCTGCAGCAGCAGAAGGAAGAGTTTTTGGAAAGGCAGGAAATACGGCAGTCCAGCCACTCCATTTGTTTTTTTCTCAACTCTATTGAGCTTTGAGAGCAGCTGCAATTATGGGGAGGTTTTTTTCCTTTTTTTGCTCCTTCCCTCCAAAGATGGTGTCTCCCCTCCATCTGTTCCCTTCCTCCACTCAAACTCTCTGCAGCTGTTGGTGCTACTATCAGAGAAAGAGGCTTTATTGCCAGAAGCAGCAAAAGCAAAATCTCAGGCGCTAAGTAACTTTCAGTTCGTTGCATGGATAAACAGTTTGAGAACTTGCTTTCCCTGGTACAAAGATACCCCCTAGCCATTGTTAAAGGACAGCAATGCATTGTGCTGTTCCCATTCTGCCCCTAAACTGGGGAGTGGGGTGGGGTGGCTGGGCTTACCTGTCCTTTCTCCTTCTCCTTTCCCCACGGTCAACCTCCTTGCATTTATGGCTGTTGCAGCATCCTGCGGTCCCCTGACCGCATTTTATGATAGTTTTGCCCAAAATTGGCATTTACTTCCAGTTTTCAGCATGAAACATGGACCATTGGTTCACTTAATGACTGCATTATTGACTTAACAACCATGGCATTCGCTTTACCCCCACCACAAAAAATTGTCCAATTGGGTTGGTCATGTGGATGACTTGCTTTATGACCACTGCTGCTTACAACCGTGATGGGCAGCCTCCATTATGGTCCTAACTCGAAGACTACCTGTAATCACATCTAACATTAAAATCCTGCATGGATTTTTTTTGTAAAATAAAGACTCTTTAGTTGGGAGAATTTTATTATTCTCTGGTGTAAATCGAAAGGTCAAACAAAGCAGGACATTTATTTATTTAGCATATGGCAAATACATGGACTTATAGTGGTTCAAATGTTAATGTCCAGCCCACCCAGCCATTCAAGGACAGGGTGGCCTATGTTGAAAAAATCAGACACTGGGCTGGTATAAGCTCTTGATGGACATTCAGACACAATGCGGTGGATATTTTGCCGAGGAGCACCACAGTGCAAAGCAGGACAAGAAGCAATGGATGGAAACTAATCAAGGAGAGAAGCAACCTACTGTAGATCCAAGGAGAAATTTCCTGAAAAGTGGGAACAATTAACAAGTAGAACGACTTGCCTCCAGAAGTTGTGGATGCTCCAACACTGGAAGTTTTTAAGAAGATGTTGGATAACCCTTTGTCTGAAGTGGTGCAGGGTCTTCTGCTTGAGCAGGGAGTTGGACTAGAACAGGGGTCTCCAACCTTGGCAACTTTAGCCTGGAGGATTTCAACTCCCAGAATTCCCTGCAAAGCTGGCTGGGGAATTCTGGGAGTTGAAGTCCACCAGGCTTAAAGTTGCCAAGGTTGGAGACCCCTGGACTAGAAGACCTCCAAGGTCCCTTCCAACTCTGTTACTCTGTTAATTCTTGAGCCTTGTCAGCAGCCATTCTGTGCAGGCTGTCATTTTGCCATAGGCAAAGCCTCCACCCTGACTGGCTGACATGGAGATCCTCCCCACCATCACCTTCGGGAGTTGCTCTGCAGGGCCTTTTAGCCTTGGGCAGCAGGACTGAGCACCCTTCACTCTGCCCACGGAAGCACATCTCTGGCCTCCCATGCGCTGCTATCCCTGAGGAAGACCCTGCTGATGGGGCACCTATCAGCAGCTCATGCTAATGAGGGCCCCGCTTGCCCCTGCTGGCTGCCCTACAGAGGAACCTCCCCACAAAACGCCATTCTACCCAGGCTAAGACCATCTCAGAAGAGCTGTGGTGGCACAGGGGATAGAATGCAGTATTCCAGGCTAATTCTGCCAACAGTTCGATTCTCACCAGCTCAAGGTTGACTCAGACTTCCATCCTTCCGAGGTGAGTAAACTGAGGACCCAGATTGTTGGGGGCGATAGGCTGACTCTGTAAACCGCTTAGAGAGGGCTGTAAAAGCACTGTGAAGCAGTATATAAATCTATGTGCTAGTGCTATCTTGCAGACTCCAAGGGATGCCGAGGCTGCACCCTCTTGCCAATTTTCCACTTAGCAATTTGGATTCTGTCAGTTTCTCCTGGTAACTTAAGTGACAGAAACAGCCTCAAAACTATTAACCCATCTTCTGTAAAACTCTGACCCAAAATACTGCAATGGACGTGGGATGGGTGGGTGGGGGGTGGGCTGGAAGGTGTGTAGGAAATTCATTCTATACTTCTCCATCCTCTGGACCAGTGTTTCTCAACCTTGGTGACTTTAAGACACGTGGACTTCAACTCCCAGAATTCCCCAGCCAAATCTGAAAGCTGCCAAGGTTGAGAATCACTGCTTTGGACTATTTGGGGCAGAGGTTGACCAACCTTACTGATGATCAGAAGGTTCAGGGACACCTGAAGTGACAGCTTACCGGTATTCCTGCACCTGTGAGCTGTCAACTTGAAATGTCCTGGACCCCTCCCCCTCCCCCTCCCATCCCCTCCCAGGGCAGCAACTGAGGCTGGCTTTTTCCACAGGCCACTAACCGAGGAGCTCTCCCCAGTCCTCTTGCCGTGAGAAAGGGGAGGAGGAGGAGGAAGAGAATGGCTTCTTTGATGCCAGTTCTTTAAACTCAGAGCGGCCACTGATTGCGGGAAATACCAGCTCTTTAGTTCTGCAATGTGGACGAAGCCAAGTCTGCTTATGCAAACAGCAGTGGAGCAGAGGCTGAGCAGGGAAGGGAAGGGAAGGAAAGGGGTGGAATTTAACTATTCTTGCCTTGCCAATCTCCTGATAGCTCCAAAACATGTTATTTGCATTTCAGGAACGGCCCTATTGCAACAAGCAGAGCTCCCTTTTTAAAACTTCTCTTCCTATGGCTGCCAACTATTTCAATATATGTAAGTTTCATTTGGTGCATTCACACAACACTTGTGCCTAGTTTGGCTTTTAAGGTCTTGAGGGCTCCATTCAACTAAACGGAGGTTATAGAATACATTATCTACTGCTAAAAGGTTCTGGGGAAAACATCACAAAGGGGCTTGTTCCCCTCTATTCCTGCCTCTTCCGCCTTCTGTTTTGAGGCCTCCCCAGGGCAGATCTTCTGCAGATGCCACCCTAACCCCTCCCTCACTGTAGCCAGTCCAGGTTTTGAATCTTTTTTCCGCGCTACCAGAAGAAACCATAGCAAGCAAATGCACCCGGCTGGCTGTTTTTTGTGCGTGTCTCCCCAGATGCACACACAGCTAGAGAGAGCCCCGGCTGACAAGATAGGAAAAAGGAGCACCAATTTGGCCTGGTGCCCTGCAAGTGGATGTTGAAGCTGGTGGCTGTGTGGAAATGTCCAGCCAAGGTTCCTGTCCTCAGTTTTCTGAGAAGATGCCTTGGCTTCTTCACTCCCTGGCTTCCTGTATTCAGCCTGAAGGATGGAGGATTTACTAGTCAGAGGACACGAGCCGTCCTCTCCCCACACCTGCAGAGTCACCTCAGGGCTGGGTCCTCTTCTTAGCTCACACTGTTCTCTGTCAAAATGGACATTTTCCCCTTTAGAAGGCCAAACTCTGTGGGGGTCTCACTGCCACCATCATCCCTGGCCGAGCCCTGAAAAGAAGAACGCCTTTCCAGGGCCTCCAAAAGCATTCGGTGAAATGGGCCGAGAGAGGCAGGCTGGGGGCAGGGAGGGTCAGCCGTTCGGTGGCTTTCTTTTTGGGCAGGGGGTGGGAGACGATGTGGTGACACCATCAAAATGGTCAGTGGGGTTTGCAGGAAATTGGCTTTCAATGGGGGGGGAGGGGATAGAGTGAGCTTAGCCTGCTTCCGCTTCAGTGGTTTTTTTCCAATCAATAGTGTGAAATCACAGAACTATTTCTCATCAATGTGCTAAAAACTGAAGAGCGTATCAGGGAGGGAGCTGGCTTTTCTGCATAGAGCCTCTGGGCGAAATGGGTGAAAATGCCGAAAATGCCACGCTGATAGGCACCCAGGCTTTTGCACTGGGGGAAGGGGGGAGTTTATCCCTTCCTGTTCCCATAGTTTGGAGAAATACTTATATCCATGGGGAGAAAAATGGGGCCTACCAGGGGTGAAATTCACTTGCCTTCCCAATCAGTTTGCAAATGTGTGCATGCTGCATTGTCCGTGCATGTGCAAAGCCTTCTGCGCATGAGCAGAGGCTTAAAATGTCGCAAAAAAGCGACATCATGACATCCGTGGAGGTGGGCAGAGCCTCCCGCAGCCACCACTACCGGTTTGCCCGAGCCAGATAGAACCGGCTGAATTTCACCCCTGGGGCCTCCCCTCCCTCTCGATTCCTCAAAAGTCCTCATTCGTTAGACTGACAGGCCACCTCAATCTGTACAGCTCTGGCTTGCAGAATGCAACAATAAAAATAATTAAAACTCAGACTATCTAATCCAAAAGAAAGTCCGGGGGGAAGACAACAACAACAATTACACAATGAATTAACGAATCCTTTTCATTCACTCCTGTTCTGCAAGGGAAAAAAGACATAAATGTGTACCTCTAGTGCTGCCCCATCCTCAGGCCCAGAAGAATAGAATAGAATGGAATGGAATGGAATGGAATGGAACAGAATAGGACCTTGGAGGTCTTCTAGTCCAGCCCCCTGCTCAAGGACGAGAACCTGGTCCTATACCATTTTAGACAAGTGGCTGTCTACTCTCTTCTTAAAAATCTCCAGTGATGGAGCGCCCACAATTTCTGGAGGCAAGTTGTTCCACTGGTTTATTATCTTCCTGTTAGGAAGTTTCTCCTTAATTCCAGGTTGCTTCTCTCCTTGGTTAGTTTCCACCCATTGCTTCTTGTCCTGCCTTCAGGTGCTTTGGAGAATAATTGGACCCTCTCTTCTTTGTGGCCGCCCCTCAAATACTGGAATACTGCTATCATGTCACCCCATTTCTTCTTTTCTTTAGACTGGCCATACCCAATTCCTGCAGCCGTTTTCATGTGGTTTTAGTCTCCAGGCCTTTGATCATCTTAGTTTTGTTTTTTGTTTTTTTTAAAAAATTTGATTTATATGCCGCCCTTCTCCGGAGACTCAGGGCGGCTTACAATGCGTTAAGCAATAGCCTTCATACTTTTGTATGTTTATACAAAGTCAGCTTATTGCCCCCACAAACTGGGTCCTCATTTAACCTACCTTAGAAAGGATGGAAGGCTGAGTCAACCTTGAGCCTGGTGAGATTTGAACTTGCAGTAATTGCAGGCAGCTGATGTTAATAACAGTGCTTTAGTCTGCTGTGCCACCAGGCTCTTCTCTGCACTTTTTCCAAAGTCTCAACATGTTTTTTGTAGTATGGTGACCAAAATCAGTTGCAGTATTCCAGGTGTGGTCAGCCTTTCTCAACCTTGGCAGCTTTCAGATTTGTGGACTTTAATTCCCAGAATTCTCCAGTCAGCGATGCTGATGGGGGAACTCCGGGAGTTGAAGTCCACACGTCTTAAAGTTGCCAAGGTTGAAAAACACTGGCCAGGGTTGTTGCTGGGAGGCCCCATTTTGGGGAAGGCTAACATGTCTACCACCACTATCTAACTTCTTTTTGCTTGGACAATTCTCCTAAGCATCAGCCAGACAAGAGGCCTCCCACCCTCCCAGCCTTACCGGCAATGACAGGAGCCTCCCCCCCAGCACTAGCCAGGGAAATGGTGCCTCAGGAAGTATCTCAGACTGGCTTCCTCAGACATCCCTGGGACGTCTTTTTTTAGGCAAAGCCTTCTAATCCTACAGGAGGCTGAGTCTCCCTCCTTCCAGCTTTGTTCGCTTTTGCCTCTCCACACAGGAATCCTGAGAGGTTTGTGGCCTCTGAGCCGTTCCATTTCTTAGAGCCCCAAATTTCTCTGGTCCTTGCTGAATTTGAGGAGTTGCACACATGCACCGCTAAGTAAAATCAAACTGGGGGTAAAATGCCTTAATTGCCCGAGAAGCAGTGGTGGGCTTCCGGTGTTCCCGCGTGTGTGAAGACCACCTGGCCAGCACACTGGAACCTGGAAGAACAATGGGTGACGGCTCGCGTGCCCGGAGAGATGGCTCTGCGTGCCACTTCCATAGGTTCACCATCACAGGTATAGGGTCTCCTGCTTGAGCAAGGGGGTGGACTAGAAGACCTTCAAGGTCCCTTCAACCTCTGCTAATTCTCTATTCTGATAAAGCATTACTAGTTGAAACGAGAAAAGGAGTTACTGGTAGAGACCTGTTGTCCTCATTAATGCCTGGCAAGAGCAGTAGCCTCCTTTGTTTGCTAGGTGAATTCTAGCCCACAAAAGCAGACGTGATGCCAGCATGATGTTGTGGTTGGGATGGGGGAGATGTGCCTGCTGGGCGATGCTGAGCCAAGGCTCTCTCTTGGGCCAGCCCACCTCACAGGGTCACTTTGAAAGGAGAAACTCGATAGCCGCTGCATCTATGCGATCAAAGCTCCAAACCCTTTTTATATGCATCGTGGATGCCAATGCATGGGGGGGGGGTAGGGGGGAGGCTTCAGTTGGGCAGTCATAGCTGTCCCCTTTGCCCCAAGATCCTTAGTTGTTGTGGAAAATGTTAATTAAGGATGAATTCATTTCCTTTGGTTCACTCAAAGAAATACATGCATTCACCTCCATGGGCAGCCCCTCTTTTATAAGGGGCAGCACTTTGAAGTCATCCAACCCTCTGGATCAAAATCATGTTCATAATCTCAAACTAGAAATAAAGGTTCTCTGCGCATTTCTTCTCCATTTATTTCCTTCTTCATATAGAAAGCTGCTGTAGCAGCCGAGACCTTTATTGACAAGACAGATTTCTTTTGCAGCTGCAGAACAATCCCCTGTTGTTGGGTAAGAGGACCCAAGGCCAGAAGGGGAATCGGGGAAACGCCCCTGCCCCACAGGAAAGGTCATGCCATCCTGCCAGAGCAGAAAACAAGGCCAGCACAAAAGCCATATCCCCTCCCCCACCCCCACCGTGACTCAAATGACTGAGAAGGGACTATTCTGCCTTCTCTCTATATATATACAGTGTGTGCCTGTGTGTCTAGACTAAATGACTGGACTAGCAAAATGCTGTGGACCTCGTATACTTGGACTTCAGTAAGGCATTTGACAACCACAATCTATTTCTTTGGGAGATAAAAAGTGTCAGATAGACAGCAGCACCACCAGATGGATTTGTAACTGGCTGACAAACCACATTCAACATGTAGTCCTCAATGGAACCACGTTGTCGTAGAAGGAAGCATGCAAGGTTCTGTCTCAGGCCCAATACTCTTCAACATCTTCATAAGTGATTTAAATGAGGAAATAGGAGGGGAACTCATCACATTTGTAGATGACACCAAACTTGGTGTCAAGTTCGAACCACACTTTTGCTGTTGCAACTATTATCGCTTCTCAGCTTGCCAACGAACTGGGGGGAGGGAACGGTGAGATGGAATGTAGGCTCCAGACATCAAGAAGACAGCCATGAGAGCCAAGGACACTCCGACAGGTGTTTGCCAAAGCCAAAGCCTTTTTCTCATAACAATACAATGAGACTCAATTGGACAATGTGACCTACTTTAATAGGAGGAGGGAGAATCAATACTTTAATTATGAGGGTTTGCGCGGGAACTAACTAGATGTGGTTTTGCCCTCATCAGTGCCAAAATGATGTACTCAATAAAGTTTTGTATTCAGAGATTGGATCATCTCGGCCCTGCTTGCTTTGATTGGGTTCGTCAGTTAGAATGTTGACAGCCTCAAGAATAGCCAGTGTTTTGGAAGATAGGTTCAAGATCCTGAAAGATCTCAACAGACTTGAACACTGGGCCATATCCAACAAAATGAAATTCAATGGTGAAAAAAGTAAGGTTCTATACTTACACAAGAAATAAACAAATGCATAAGTATAAAGTAGGTGGTACCTACTGTAGCTCAACAGTAGTAACTATGATAGGGATCTAGAAGTCCTAGTAGACAACCATTTAAATATGAGCCAGCAGTGTGCTGCAGATGCCAAAAAAGCCAAAGCAGTCCTAGGCTGTGTTAACAGAAGGATTGTCAACTCTCTAAACAACTCTAGCTGAAGCCATATTTTTCTCTGCTTCGTTTCTTAGTTGCTATGCTTATGGGGGATTTATGGAACTTGAACTGATTGGGAGCATTACTGGGAACCATGACAAGGATAGAATGAAGATCATGTGAAGTATTAGTACCACTTTATAATGCCTTAAGACTGGAATATTGCATCCAGTTCGGGTCACCATGATATAAATAAGATGCTGAGACTCTGGAAAGAGTGCAGAGAAGAGCAACAAAGATGATGAGGGGGATGGAGGCTAAAACATATGAAGAAAGTTGCAGGAATCGGGTATGGCTAGCCTAAAGAAAAGAACTAAGGGTGACATGACAGTAGTGTTCCAATATCTAAGGGACTGCCATAATGGGACAACCTATTTTCCAAAGCACCAGAAGGCAGGACCAGAAGCATGGATGGAACTAATCAAAGAAAGATCCAACCTAGAAATAAGGAGGAATTTCCTGATAGTCAGAACAATTACTCAGTGGAACAGCTTGTTTCCAGAAGTTATGAGTGCTTCATCACTGGAGACTTTTAAGAAGAGATTGGACAGCCATTTGTTTGAAGTGGTTTAGGGTTTCCTGCTTGAGCAGGGGGTTGGATTAGAAGACCTCTAAGGTCCCTTCCAACTTTGTTATTCTGTTATTAAAGAGCAACATGGCCTTTTTGTGCCTGGTGTCTCATTTTATTTTGAACATAATTCTCAGGGGGCATCTGTGTTACTCTTTTGAGGCCCCTTTAAGAGCACACATGTCAGATTGTATAAACATCCAGATATTCAGAATGGGCTGGACTGTGAGCTATAAAGTTTATCAATACACAGTTCTAGTCTGGGGCCACAAGACTCTTGGTGGTGCTGCTGTTTTCTCAGACAAATCATTCTTTTAAGTTTTGATCTAATGTGATGTTCTACCTGTAAGGTGTGATGGGTGAGCACCTGATCCTGCTAGACTGCACAACCTTAAGAATCACTTCTGGGACTTCCGGCTGACGTCACGGCAAGATCGGATGCGAGGAACGGGTCTCTACACTCCCGCGTTGAGTTCTCCCTGTTGGAGGGCTCTGAAAGAAGCTAAAGCCACTCTGTAGGGGTGGTGAAAAAAAGAGAGGTGCCCTGCAGGTCGTGGAGAGCTGCAACTCTCCTGCTTAACCCAGGGCTTCTTCCCTCTCTCCCTTGATGAGGAGAAGAGGCAGCCATCATGGCTGCCATGAAGCTGTGACAGGCAGGGCAACAAAGAAATGTGCAGGAGCAGTGTAGATGAACAGTGATTGGAGCTGGGTGAGAAAATTCTTTTTTTATTTAGGCACTAACTTTAAAAGAAAAAAAAAAAGAAGAAAATCCAGGAAAAGAAACTCTTAGAACTATTTTTTAAAGCGGCGAACAACCATAGAGAGAAAAATACTAGACCCGAAAGAAAGGAACTAAGGGAAGAAAAGCTAAAGATCTTCTAAAACATAGAAAATTGGATTTTTAAACTGGGTAGGGGTTGTTTTGGAAAGGCATTATAAAATGCTGGAACTATCTACTTCAGGGGTGCCAAACTCAAATGCTGAAAACAGTGAAGAACCAGCCCGCGGTGCTTCTGCCAGTGAAAACGGAGGTTGAGGGGGCTGCATGCAGCCCCCTCAGCTCCATTTTTGATGGCAGACAGTTGCAGGAGGCCATCACAGCCGAAAATGGAGCTCGGGAGCCCATTTTCTCCGGTAGAGTGCTTTGGCCACCACAGGTGCCCCCGACACGAGTGATGTTGAACTGGTCACACCCACCCTAGCCACACCCACCCCAGCTCCCCGAGGTCAAACACAACCCTGATGCAACCCTCAAAGAAATCGAGTTTGACACCCTGATCTACTTGAATAGCTGACTTTGTTTCCATAAATTGAACTAATTGGATTAACAATTTATCAGACTTGAAACAACGCTGAAACCTAAGCTGAGGGTACCATTTACTGGTGAACAGAAAATAGACCATACTCCTACAAGCCTGGGAATAAACAACATTCATCTGGAGGACTGTGGTGATATTTACTGTTCTATAACTATTTTCTTTATGATTACTGGAGACTCTATTGTGAGAATAAAGAAGACTCTTAAGTAAAGTGACTTTTGATTTTTGGAAAGCTGCCTGGATTATTTAAATGGAACTGATTAATAATCCTGAGATGTAAAGAACTATGATTATTGAACTTTCTGAGGAGCAACATTAGACTTGAATATTTTGTTTTTGGACTATTGAGTAAGAGCAGGACTTATTAAAATAAGACAAGATGCTCCACCAGGGGGAAATAAGTGAGATTTCAAAAGAAATGGCATTGATGTTTCCAAGCATTACAGACACTATGACAAAGAATCACAGAGAGATAAAGAACCTATTGCAAGGCATAAATTGGAAAATAGAAAATATCCTACAACTGATAATGAATGAAGATCAAAGAGTCCAGGAAGAGAGGAGACAGCAGAAAGAATGGAGGAAAAGATAGAACAGACAAACCAACAATTAAAGCAAGAAGATGAGAAGGAGAAGACGATAAAGATAATAATGACTGATGAAATAAACCAAGGGAAAAGTACCTTAAGAGATTTAAAAATGGAATCAGATAAGGTGGAAGAAAGTTTTGAAAGGGAGATAGGTGTGTGGGTGGACACTCTGGAGACCTGGCAGCTTAGGAGGATAGAGATGGGAGAAATATTCAGACTGAATGGTGAAGATACAGATGCTGATAGAGACGAACATCCAAGAGAGGAGTATGGGAGGCAAGCTAAAAAACAAATAAGGATTGAAGTATTAAAATAGGCAAGAGATGATGGATAGAAAGGATTTTGTTTCTTTCTTTTTTTCCCTAATATAATTATAGTCTGATTAAAAACCAGAATAGAGGTAGAAATAAGAATACAAACCTTTATATAAAGCAATAGTTAGATAGAAAGATTGGAGGTTGAAAGATGGTACTATTAGGTATGATTAAATAATAGGATGATTGGTAATAGAATGGCATACTGAGACTTTGAATAACCAAATAATGAAGGACCATGTCTTGAGATAATCATGTGTATTAACACTAGGATTAGTAATGGTGGCCTGACTAAAAGCTAGAATAGAGGTAGAACTAAGAAATAGGGGGAATATTAGCAGATATAATTTTTATATAAGATAATATAAGTAATAACTAGATTAAAGGTTGAAAGATGGTATCACTATGTATGCTTAATAATATCATTGGTATTAAAATGGAACATTGGAATATTGAATAACTACTCTAGAACAAACATGTATATTAATACTAGAATTATATAAGTTTGATTAATGTAACAAATATTGTTATTATTATTGCTATTTGTATCAAAATGAACTATACCCAGAGGCCACACTGTTCATGTATTGATATTGATGTATATTTAAAAAAAAAAAAGGGGGGGGGAAGAATCAATTCTGGATCCCAGAAGGAGCTAGTGGGAATTTGTTAATTCTAGCCAGGCTCCTGAAATATATCTAGGAGAAAATGGTGCTCTCTAAATACTGATATTAGCTCTGAGAGCAACACTGACTTAAGCAGGTATCCTGGTTTTCTTCTGCTGCCTACAGGGCCCACCAATAAGGAAAACGATCAGGGAGGGGACCCCTGGTTGGGTTCCATGCCTATCAGGCCCAAGCCCAGCAACAACACAGCGAAATCCAGTTGAGCTCAATCCTTCATTTGCTTACACCCAAGGGACAGAATTTTGCCAAACTAAAGTTGTAACTTTCTAATCTACTAGATATATCCTGAGAGGTGGCTGTGTCCCGAGATCAAGTGATCTCATTTTGTGACCTTCTCACGAGCAAAATCAATGGGGAAGCCAAATTCACTTAACAACGGGTTACTAATTTATCAACTCCAGTGATTCACTTAACAACTGTGGCAAGAAAGGTCGTAAATTGAGGCAAAACTCACTTAACAAATGTCTCACCTAACAACAGAATTTTGGGGCTCAATTGTGGTCGTACGTCAAGGACTACCTGTAAATCTAATAGACAAATAAAGAAATAGTACAGTGGTTGCTAAGGGGGAACAAACCCTTCTGCAAGATTCTTCTTCTACTACTTCTTCATCATCATCATTATCATATCATCATCATCATCATCTTAGCCATTTTCTATCTGTTGCAGGATGAAGGCCTCTTTTGTGTGTTTCCAACCAATATGGTCCTGAGAGATTCTAGGGTGTGGCTACCCTGAATTTCTTCCCTCACTCTAACACCCCCCCCCCCAGTTCTGGACTGCATAGTCTCTTAATCCAGGCGTCTCTCTGGGAAAGCTTTGGGTTGCCAAAGATCTCTACTCCTGCTGGTGCACATTCCATGACAATGCAGTAGTGTCCGCCTTTTTGATGGAGGAGATGGTGCCTCCAGTCTGGAAAGAGGTGGTGTGCTCCTCCTCCTCCTCCTCCTCCAGAGGCTGCCTTTGGACTAACAGTCTTCAGTAACTATTTACCACTCTCCAACCTTCTCTTTTGCATAAGATTATTGAGAAGGTGATCGCTCTGCAGCTGAGGAGAACCATGGATGAAACAGATGATCTAGGCCCTGGATAGGACAATACCTGCAGCAAGCTTCTTCTGCTCAGCCTGGCATGGTGAGTAGATGTCACTAGGGAGAAACAGTTGCTCGAATAACCAAACCAAGCCCACATAGGACTTTATAGCTTATTACCAGCATCTTGAATTGGAAACAAATCAAACTGGTAACCAAGGCAGCTCATGGAACAAAGTGTAATGCACGCAGATCTCAGTGTGCATACAACTGCTGGCATTGCTAAATTTTGCACAAAATTAAGCTTTTGAATACTTTTCAAAGGGAGCTCCATGTAGAGTGCATTGCAGTAATCCATACAATGGATCAAGTGATATACACATCAAGTGACCAGGGCATGAGTGACTAAGCACAGAGCCTCCTGATCTAGGAATGGGTGCAAGTGGTGCATAACCTGAAGGCAAAGACCCTTCTGGCTACAACCGCTACCTGTTCTTTGAGAAAGAGTTGTGAGTCCAGAAGGACTTCCAGATTGAGCACCAGGTCAGTCTGGGAAAGTGCAACCCCATTCAGAACCAAAGATGGCAGATCCAGTTGGCCCCCAAACTCTTACCCTTAGAATGGATGAGAGAGGTGAGCAGGAAATCTTTGGATAGTTTGGACCCCCTCCCCCCCAAAAAAAGTCTCTCCTAGTATGACCCAGCTCTCCAGATCTTGAAAGATGACTGGGAATCACAGGAAAATAACTGCTCTCCAAAAGGACACAGGCTCAGGAGGCACATTTTAGGGGACTGTTTTGTTATGGCATGAGAAAGTCCCCTAAAGCGGGGTCTCCAACCTTGGCAACTTGTGGACTTCAACTCCTTCAAAGCTGGCTGAGGAATTCTGGGAGTTGAAGTCTTAAAGTTGCCGAGGTTGGAGAGACCTGCCCTAAAGCATCTGGCAAACTGTTCCCAGGCAGAGAGGTTTCCAAAGAGAGCCTCTCCTATGCAACCGTATTTAATCAAAGGGAAACATGGAAGAAGTCAGAAGCCTTTTGTAATTCCATAATGGGTCAATAGGATTATGGGTTTTGCTGGACGTCATAGAAGGAGCATCGCCGTCGAGCAGACGAAGCGGCCATCAGATTCGCCAAAGAGGTTGCCAGCACATTCAGCAAACACTGAAGATAAATGCTCAGACCAAGAACAAATCAGAACCTGGCCAGGAGGAGGGATGAGAAAGGTTTGCCTCTGACCATCCAAGCACAAACCCCAAATCTCCCTCCAAAGATTTTCTCTGCAATGAGCCTATGCTGACTTTATTCAGTTAATACATGACTTGATGCGTGACAGGTTTGCCAAGTTCTGAAGGTATTGAATTTATCTGGAAACGTGTCCGTCATATTGCTGCCTTCTCTTATTTCCCTTTATTTCCTTTCCCAACACATTCACTTTTATATCTCTATGTGGTTTTAGGAGGTTGTGTCTCATTAGAGCCTTCCTTGTACATACTGTAAGACTGCACTGTCACAAAGCTACTGCTGTAGATCAGGATTTGCACAACATTGGTGGCGCAGCGGACTAAATAAATAAATTTCTTGAGGTTGTAATTCTGGGCTTGAGGCAGGAAACTCCAAAATTGCTCCCTGTCTCTTCTTCTAAACAAGGACTGAAGGACAAATCTTGGGTGAAAGGCTAAGGTCTTTCCCTCCCTCTCTTGACTAAAGTTTATAGGTAGAAGAAAGCTTTAAATTGATGCAAAACTTTATAACAATAAAATTACTGAAACAAAATTTTGGAGAATTGAATCAGAAAATAGTAGACATAATATCAATAATGATATTTGCTTCTATGGATAGACTGGGTCCAAAATATGTTTTTGAAGAAGTGACAGATGTAGAACAAATGGTATCTGACAAGATAGAATTGGCATTGAAAGTAGATTTCAGAAATTGACAGACCAAGAGATGTCCTGGAAAAGGATCTTTCACTGGCTCTGCAGAAGAAATTGATTGTTGATTTAAAATTCAAAAGGTGATAAACCAACAGAGTGACCTGGACAATTTTCCTGTTGGCTTTATAAAAGAAGATTGTTAAAGTCTTAAACAGCTAAATGAAGTAATGAAATCAAATCTTCAATATCTGAATGAATAAACATTAAGTAAAAGGAAGGAATATAAAGTTGGTTTATTTGATATGAGGTGAAGAGATAAATATTGTAAAGAGATGACTAGTCACTCTTTACAATATTTGTTTATAGTTGTGTGGAAGGTTGGAGATCATTTCTGTATATATTTCTTTTTTCTTTATTCCTACTTTTCCTTCTCTTCTATTTTCTTGCACTTTCTGTTCTCTTTTTGTTTAGTTTGACACACACACACACACACACACACACACACACGTATGTATGTATGTATGTATGTATGTATATTCTATTTTTCTGTCTGTTTTTATGACGATTCTCTTGACTGAAAGAGGCTTGCATGTGCTATAGCCCCAAAATATTTTATCATACCACTCGTTCCTTTACCCCTTGTTCCACAACAGACACTGAACTTCATTGCTGGTTATTGTGTCCTAAACATGGCTGTCTTCACAGAGAAGGGAGCACCTGTGAGAATCCAACCCAGGATTTTGCTTCTGTTTTCACTGGAGGCCTCATGGATTGAGTTGAGGTTCCATGAATGCAAACCCTGTGCTCTCTAATGCCCTCTGCGTTGGCAGGATGGTGAGGGACCAGCAAGCTGTTCTGTTATACCAACCGCAGAACTATTCTGAATTCTTGCATGCCATTTCTTTCCCAAACACCAAGAACTGTTCCATTTGCCAATGAATTCATCAGTTGGTTCCCCAGATGAAAGTTTCCTGTAATTGAACTGACTGCAGATGGAGAGAAGTATGTTCAGCGTTTTAATTGCTCAGCCTGTTTGGTTCAGATTAATATTCTAGAAGGAAGGAAATTGATCTTAGCCACCCCGCCATCTTGTTCCCTTTGGATCTTCTTGTCAGCACTTAGGGATACTAATCCTGGCTTTTGTGGACAAACCCCTCCTGGTAGAACAGAGCTTCATCTAATCCCTGAGACTTCACTTTCAAGTTAGTAACAGGCAGCCCAGCCTGTGCCAAATCAAAGCCCTTCCAGACAACTACAAGATTGTCTGTTATCTGTCTGTCTTCCTTCCTGCTGCTTTCTCTGAGACAAAAGTATCATTTTTTTTCTGAGCCAGTAGCCCCAGGCACAGCTTGAATGAAGGGCCTGGACATTTTGACCCTCTCTCTTTCTGTGGGACAGATCTTAGGTGACTTTGTGTCTAAGGAATCCATTGTGCCAAGTTGCCATTCAACCATGCTTCTCCCTGGAGCAAATAGAAATTAGCGGCCAGCTTCTATTGAGGGTTGCATTGAGTTTAAACAAACACATGAACTCTGGCTGATAGGTGATGGATGAAGAGATAATGACAGATAGATGAAAGGAAGGAAGGAAGGAAGGAAAGAGAGAGAGAGAAAGAAAGAAAGAAAGAAAGAAAGAAAGAAAGAAAGAAAGAAAGAAAGAAAGAAAGAAAGAAAGAAAGAAAGAAAGAGGGTAGATAAGATGTGGGCATATATTTTTCCAAAGAAAGAAAATCTTTCCCCAAATACTGCATGGGCTCTGCCTGCTGACAGGCCGCCCCATGTCCTGGCCCAATTGAGGCCAAAATCCTTGTGTGCGGGAGGATTTGCAGTGGGTTCTTTGCCCTCATCCTTGTCTGACCCTGCCTTTGCGGAGGAACTGGCAGCTCTTGGGCACATTTTTAAGAGTTTCTTGCAGGAGTTTTTCTTTTTAAAATATCTCTGTAGTTGGCTTGCAGTGTGCTGAGTGGGTGTTTTTTGGCTCCTGATTAAGTACATGGAAGCTGGGATTTTTTAAAATATATATATATATATATACTGTAAGTAGCTAAGATTTTTGATCTCTTGGCAGAAGAACATATTCCCACAAGAGAAAGAAATATTGTTGAGGGGGGGGGATCATAATGAGGGAGTCATTTTCATAAAAGCCAGTAAGAACATAATGTCAAGGAAGTTAGATTTCTGAGTTTAATCTGTTCTTTTCAGTAGTTTCTAGGTTACCTTAATTTATTTCTGCTAAATATAGAAGCATATTAATTAGAAAGCTGCTCACTTCAAGAGGCTTCAGTTGATTGCAAAGGAGATAAACTCATTTTACTTTCCCAATTCGCCCATTAATTATGAAAAGGCCTAAAGACATGGGTCACTTTCCCCAACTGCTTTTCAGAAACAGCTTTTCCTCCCTCAGTTTTTAATGCAAAGGAGACAGTCATAATGGTCAGTGGTTATTTTCTCCATCTTATCAAGAAGGGCTAAATCAGGGGTGAAATCCAGCAGGTTCTGACAGGTTCTGGAGAATCAGGAGTGGAAATTTTGAGTAGTTCAGAGAACTGGCAAATGCTACCTCTGGCTGGCCCCAGAGTGGGGTGGGAATTGAGATTTCGCAATATCCTTCCCCCAGGAGTGGGAGGGAATGGGGATGGGCCAGTACGCTCGCACAGAGTGGGCCTCCTCAGGGTGCCGTCCGCCAGACAATGTCGGCTGGCGACCCCCAGGGGGAGAGCCTTCTCTGTGACGGCGCCCACCCTCTGGAATAACCTTCCCCCGGAGTTACGTATAATAACAGACCTCCGGATTTTTCGTCGGGCCCTGAAAACTTATTTATTTCAACTAGCTGGGCTGGCTTGAGCTAAATTTTAAATTGGTTTTAAATTGGGTTGTTTTAATTTACGGCCAGAATATCTAATTATTTTAATACTGTTTTTTAAATTTTGTATGTTTTGTTTTTACTTAGGCTGTGCACCGCCCTGAGTCCTATTTGGAGAAGGGCGGTATAGAAATTTAAACAAATAAATAAATAAATAAATAAATTTTGCAGTATCCTTCCCCTGGAGTGGGGTGGGAATGGAGATTTTGCAGTATCCTTCCCCTGCCACGCCCACCAAGCCACACCCACAGAACTGGTAGTAAAAAAAAATGGATTTTACCACTGGGCTAAATATTTACCTGCCATGATTTGCATAAAATTGCAGGCATAGAATCTGGCAGCTGAGATATAGAGTTGGTGCCCACAAATGGCCTGGCCCTCCAAGGTGTAGGACTACAAATCCTATACTCCACATAGCATGGAGATAGGGGAAGGTCAAGCCAACTCAGTCCAGCATCACTTTGTTGTTTTTAACCATTTAGTCGTGTCCAACTCTTTAAAGGCAAGTGCTCTCCATGACGCTATCATGTCAAGCACAGCTTCTTTCAGCTGCTGGATGTTTATCTTTGCATCAGATCTGATGGGATCAAGCCAGTGAGTTCTTTCTTTGCTCCATCATCTTGTTCCACCAACTGTTCCTAGCATCGTTGCCTTCTGCAATGAATTTCCACGCATGACACAGCCAAAGTAAACCAAACCTAGTCTTACAATTTTAGTTTTTGGTGATATTTATGGTTTTATATGATTTAACACCTCTCCATTAGTTACTCTGTCTGTCCATGGTATATGCAGTAATTTACCCCAGCACCACAGTTCAAAAGCGTCAATTCTTCTTGGATCAGCCATTCTTAGTGTTGTGGTCTGCCAGCAGTCTGCGGAGCTGGCAGTGGAGTTGGACAGCAATGAGGCTGAGGAAGAACATGGGCCAGTCCTGGAGGCTGGGGAAGGCCCGGATGAGGGCTCTGCGTTGGAGGCAGAGATGGGGTCAGGGCCATCAGGGAGTGATGTGCGGACTCCAGAGCTTCCAGAGGCTGACAGTAGAGAGGCAGAGGAACAGGAGGAGCCTGTTCCTAGTGCATGTATGAGAAGAGCTGCCAGAAGGCAGGAGCAACTAAAGCAAAGAGGATGACTCGGGAGTAGGGCCAAGAGATGATTGGCCCCTCCCATAAGGCTTAAAAGACCAGCAACAGCTCTTGGGCTCTTTGTTGGAAAACAGCGTTGATAAACTTGGTTCTTATCTTGCTCGGTGTCCTCTGCTTCTGAACTTTTGCCAAGAGAAGCCTTTGGCAGCTTGCCTAATTATACCAAGGTTGCTGATAAGACTTTATGAAGACTTTGTTTGATTTAGTTCGGACTACGCTGAGAATGAGTTAATTCTCTTGCCTGTTCTAATAAAGTCTGTTTGTTTTCAAACTGTTTGCGTCGATTACTACCTACTTGGGCCTGGGTCACTACACTTAGTGTCCAACTTTCACACCCCCATACATCATTATAGGGAAGACTGTTGCTCTAACTAGCCTGCTTTTTGTATTTATACCAATATCTCTGCTTTTCCAGATCTTATTCATGTTAATCCCTGCAGTGCAGTCGAAGGTTACCCTGTATTTGAGATAGGGGCTGTTCCAGGTGCTTGAAAGTGTGTTTTTTTCTGGATGTTATAACTTTGGAATCGGGTCATAAGTAGCTTTTGGAAATCCATTGTAACTTCTAACAGTTGCTAAGTGACCAAGGATAAGTTATGTTATATTGACAATCATTCTCTGACTATTCTGGGACATGAGTAGCTGCTTAAAGTGACCTGAAGAACATCACACTGCAAACTGCTGATTTGAAGTGATGTCCCGGTGCCTGGAGGCCGTGCGGATCTGGATGGGGAGGAACAGGCTCAGGCTCAACCCATCCAAGACCGAGTGGCTGTGGTTTCCGACGTCCCGATATAGTCAGTTGATGCCATCGCTGACTATTGGGGGTGAATCGCTGGCCCCCACGGAGAGGGCTCGCAACTTGGGCATCCTCCTGGACTCACGGCTGTCTTTAGAAGAGCACTTGACGGCCGTGACCGGGAGGATCTTTCATCAGGTTCGCCTAATCCGCCAGTTGCGTCCCTTTCTGGATCGGGACTCCCTACACACAGTCACTCATGCCCTCGTTACCTCCCGCCTGGACTATTGTAACGCTCTCTACATGGGGCTCCCCTTGAGGAGCACCCGGAGGCTCCAACTGGCGCAGAGTGCGGCCGCGCGGGTGGTTATGGGAGCAACATGGCGCTCCCGTGTGACACCTCTCCTGTGCGAGCTGCACTGGCTCCAGGTGGTCTTCCGGGTGCGCTTCAAGGTTTTGGTTACCACCTTTAGAGCGCTCCATGGCTTAGGACCTGGCTACTTACGGGACCGCCTACTACCACAAACAGCCTCCCACCGGCCGGTACGCTCTCATAGAGAGGGGCTCCTCCAGGTGCCGTCAGCCAAGCAGTGTTGACTGGCGGCCCCCAGGGGGAGGGCCTTCTCTGTGGGGGCACCTCCTATCTGGAACGAGCTCCCGCCGGAGATACGGAGGATCCCGGATCTGCGCACTTTCCGCCGTGCTTTGAAGACACTCCTATTCCAGCAGGCCGGCCTGGCCTAATTTTTCCCCTTCTTTTAAATTTTTAAACTCAAATTTTAATTTGTTTTAAATTATTGGGAGTTTTAAATTGTCTCGGGCAAAAATTATTTAATTAGGTTTTAATCATGTTTTAACTTTCTTATTTATGTGTTTTATTTCGTGCCTGTTCACCGCCCTGAGTCCTTCGGGAGTAGGGCGGTATACAAATTTAATAAAATGAAAATGAAATGAAAAATGAAATTTATCAAGGGATCTTTTATGAAAGGCCCTTTTCCACCACATCTTCTCTACAGTCGTCATCCCAGCGTTTTTTGCCCAGCGTTCAGGCAGGGACTAGCCTCGGCTGGCTATTATGTGCTGCCCACCCCCACTTCGTATGTTTCATCCCCTCCACAAAAAAATATTTGCGGAAGGTAAAACAAAAGTAATTTCTCCCCCAGACTGAAAACTGAGATGAACCAGGTTCTGTTCCAATAATGAAAATACTTTAGCAATACTTACTTGTTCCAGTGGAATGACGAGGAAAGAGCCCCCACCAGCACTTTCCGTTACTATGGCAAGGAATCTGGTATTAACTGCACAGAAATGGTTGTCATGGACATTCCTGGTAATTGGAATCCCATCAAAGCAGTGCTCTCGATTGGCTACTTTGCCGTAGACGTTTCGAAACTTGGAACTGCGATATTGTGGCCGCCATGACATCTGCCAAGGAAACACACGTTGTGTGAGCAATGCTATTGTGTACAAATAGAATCTCACCACTGTACTCTCCTTTGGATGGAAGAGCCCCGGAGGAAAACCTTCCAACCGAAACAGATAAAAAGAACCAGTGAGTTTGGGCCAAAACATTCTGTTTCCCACAACTCTCAGGCAGAAAATCCAGAGTTCAGAGACATTTCAGTTGGGTTAAGCAAGAGGCCACCTAGGAACATTCCTGCCCTCCTGACATTGAAGTTTTGGCAATTTAAAACAATAAAAAACAGCATCCCAAAGAGAAAAAACATCCTTCCAACCCACCAGAAGTGTCTCAACCCAAAGTCCCTGCTCACCTTAGATAAGTATTTAGGAAAATGCCACTTCAAGGGGTTTAAGGGCCTCAAATACTCCTGGGTATCTGCAGGAAACCAAAGCTAACAAAGCAATTCCAGACTTGTCTCCAAGGCAGCAGCTCTGGCCCTCATAAAGGAAGACTCGGAGTTCTGAGTGTATTTTGATATTTATGTTCCACTTCTCTTTATAAAAAAAAAGTCAAAATGACCTACTTGAAAAGGTCCAGTCATGAACCTCAATATCACAATAATACTATATAATAACATTAAAACCTAGAATATCATAATTTGGCCTGAGGCATTAAGAAAGATTTCAGCCCATACTGAAAGCTTCATGGAAATCATATTTTTCATCCACCTGCAAAAACTTAAAGAGAAGAGAATTCTGGGCCTAAACATCTTAGGGAGTAACTTTCATGAGATGGGTAGGAAGCACCCCTGGCCAAATGTATAAACACTCTATTTTTGGAAGAGGTAGGAGCTCTCTGAGCACAAGGAAAGGGTCATGGGAGAGAAAACAGGCCTCCTAATATCTTTATGCCAGACTCTTTGATGTTGGAAAGATCTGCAATTGGAGATGTGTTTGGAAAGAGACTGGAAGGCAGTGCAGATAAAACAGGGCTGGCACAACACAATCCACAGAGGACTCCATGAGCCAAGGCAGTCTCTCACTTGCTATCAACTGAAATGTTTAAATGCTTCTTGAAGCGAACACTATAAAGAGTGTTACAGGGATCTAATCAGGAGAGGATTAGGATCTTTACATCCATAGATATGCACCAACTGCTTCCTTATCTGATGCAGAAGGACCCACCTTCAGTCATTCATGCCCTCAGCACCACCTGGCTGAACTACTGCAATATACTTTACGTGGGATTGCTCTTGAAGACTATAGGGAAACTGCAACTGGGCCAGAATGAGCAGCCCACGTATTTGCCAACTCCCAGTGATAGGAGCCCAAACACTGATTTTGTGGGTCCTTCATCCAGACGTGGGTTTCAGCAGGTTCTGACCAATTCTGGAGAACCGGTAGCAGAAATTTTGAGTAGTTCAGAGAACTGGTAGTAAAAATTCTGACTGGCCCCGCCCCCACCTATTCTCTGCCTCCCAAGTCCCAGCTGATCAGGAGGAAATGGGGATTTTGAGGTATCCTTCTCCCTGCCACGCCCACCAAGCCATGGCAAACCCACCAAACCACACCCACAGAACCGGTAGTAAAAAAATTTGAAACCCACCACTGCCTTTATCGATTACTGGATCTAATTTAAGGGACTAACTTGGCACCTGTGGATACCTGCAGGACCAACTTCTCCCATCAGAACCAGCCTGATCCTTTAGGTTAGTGCTTCTCAACCTTGGCAACTTTAAGATGCATGGACGTCAACTCCCAGAAGTTGAGTGGGGATTTCTGGGACTTGAAGTCCATGCATCTTAAAATTGCCAAGGTTGAGAAACAGTGCTTAAAATCTTTTAGGGAAGTACTCCCGATGGTTCCACACTTTCTGGGAGCTGAGGATTAGGGAGCACATTTCTGCAGTGATGCTGTTTTGCTCTGAAATGGCTTCCCCTCATTCGGAAGGGCATTTTCTTTATTCTTGATGTAATATATTGTAGCACTTTTATTATTGTATTTACCTTCATATTCATATTGTTATTTATTTTTGTATTTTGCTGATGTCTTAACTGTTACCGGCAACTCCAGAGCCACCTCCCAGCTTGCCAGCCATGCAGTGATGAAGCTGGAATTGCTGTCACAAGATCCTCCTGATCCCAACAGGGCTGCAACTGGCACATCAGCTGCGCAAAGTCCTCACTGTCACAGCCTCTACCTGCCCTTCCAGAAGGACGACTTCACTGAAGTCAAGAAGGCTTTCAGGGTGGGAGCTGAGCCATTCTCTATCTTGGAACCCGAGGATTAAAAATCTTGGGCCTTTGGAGCCCCTGTCATGGTAAAGCTTGCCTTAGACAGGAAGCGAGAGTTTATTGTTTTGTCTCCAATAAGACTAGAACGCAACAGAAGATCGAGAAATAAATCAAATGGCTAAATTACACGACCCTGTCTCCATGCTTTACCATGAAGCCTTATCACGGAATGCAAACAACCTGCTATTTATTTGTTTATTAGATTTTTGTCCCATCTTATTACTCTGTAAGTAAGTCAAGGTACCGAACATATCCAACACACATTTCTCCTCCTCTTTCCCCCACAACAACCACCACATAAGGAGGGTTAGGCTGACAGAGAGTGAGTGGCCCAGAGTATTTCAGCTCCTTAAAACACCAAGTCTCCTTTGAGTGGAGCTTTGTGCCCCCCGACAGCATGGATACCACCACATGGCTTCCACAATGGTCCATTTCTAACCACTGAGCCCTGGTGGTGCAGTGGTTAGAAGGCAGCATTGCAGGCTAACTCTGCCCACAGCCAGAAGTTCAATCCTGATCAGCTCAAGGATGACTCAGCCTTCCATCCTTCCGAGGTCGATAAAATGAGGATCCAGATTGTGGGGGGCAATATGCTAACTCTGTAAACCGCTTAGAGAGGGCTGTAAAAGCATTATGAAGTGGTATATAAGTCTATTGCTATTGCTACACAATGTATAGTGGTTTTTCTCTTTTTCTGGGATGCTTCTAACATTTGAGCTGAGGTGGAGCAGTGGTTAGAGTGCAGTACTGCAGGCTACTTCAGCTGACTTCTAGCTGCAGTTTGGCAGTTCAAATCTCACTGGCTCAAGGTTGACTCAGCCTTCCCTCCTTCCGAGATGGGTAAAATGAGGACCCAGATTGTTGGGGGCAAGAGGCTGACTCTGTAAACCACTTAGAGAGGGCTGTAAAAGCACCGTGAAGCGGTATATAAGTCTAAGGGCTATTGCTACTGCTTTTTCAATTTCCCACTCAAGCCTATAGCCTCAGGGTTTCCTGGTGGCTTCTACATCCATGCATGGAGTAAAGGCAAGGTCCCAGCCTCTAAGTGCTCTTTCACACTTCCTCTTTTGGAAAAGGGTCCAGTTAACAAGCAAAAGTTGCTTTAAGGTACAGAAAAAGATCGATTTTGCGAAAAGGCCTCAAAGTGACATTTAGAAACAAACATCTAGGCATTTTTTCCCCTTATGGACAAAGCACAACTTTTTACGAATGCTGGTTGCAGTTCCTCTGCCGATAGTCAGTCTTCCCAAATCCCAAACATTATTAAAATTATTCATTTCAGAATCCAAGCTCATGTTTGTTTAACAGTCTTTTTTTTCACTACTGAGCAAAAACAACCCTTTTACACCACACTAAGTGAAGAGTTTTAATGCTCTCCACCCAGTGAGGTGTAAAACCTTAACACCTTAAGACTCCGCCTTGGACAGTTTGGAAAGGGGGAAGAAAGAATGAGATGAAGGACAGAACAGGAAAAAAAGTTCCAGGGCATGTTTGTGATATGGTTAAGTAGGGACATGACCTAAATCAACCAATATAACCACTCAGCCTAAACAACTGATTTGCAAGGATGCTTTTATTCCCCCCCCTCCCTCTCTCTCCCCTCTCTCTCTCTCTCACACACATCCCTCAGCCAAATGCCTTCTGCTCTTAAGCAGCAGAACAAATCCAAGAGAATGTGCAATTTGGGGGGATTGGCATGGTGCACCCTTGATCCTCTGGGCTTCCTGTGAACCATACTAATCCTTTGTCTGGAAATACAAGCAGAAGCTATCTGGCTGTTGCCCTGGTTTCTCTCGAAGGCTCTTTGTGGTGACCAAAGCCAGCAGGAGCAGGAAGTGCTTTGAAGGAAGCTGGGAGAGGTGGGTCTCTTCCATGGGATGAATGGCTCCTTCAGGGGCCAAGAGGAAGAAAATTCATGCAGCACAAAAACAGCCCTTGGGGTCACATGAGTGTCTCAAGACAGAGAGAGCTCTCGCACACTAAGCCAAGGGTCACAATTCCCACACACTAAAACAAAAGAGGAAAAAGGAGGACCAGCTCCATCCAAGACTGTCCACCAAGCCCAAAACACCTCTGCTCTGCCACTTTCTGCAAACCTCAAAAGCCTACTCCTGAATTCAGGAGATTATATCATTTAAAGCGAGGCTCGAAGTAAGTAAGTAAGTAAGTAAGTAAGTAAGTAAGTAAGTAAGTAAGTAAGTAAGTAAGTTAAATTTCATTTGTTGCTGAAGGCCAAAATATTAATATATTACAATAGGAGGAAAGTTGTCAGCTTGAAAACAATCAGATGCTACCTAAGAAAAGAGTCACTCCAGGTGCAAGAGATTTGGGTGCTTGTCTCAGGAGTAGATTCTGTGAATCAACAAATATGTTTCCATCAACTAGCCCAGAATCTTAGCAAAGAATTTCCACTTTTTTATTGTGCTCTAAAATCAACTCTGATCACTATGACTTCTACAGAGATTACAGTATACTTCATTCACAGTATTGCAATTAACCACTATTCTCTTATTTACATTTACATTTTGCTTCCCCCCCTGAGAATCAAGATGTCTTCCATGATTTATTCCCACACAAAGACTGAGGAAGAGAGGAACCTAAGGCTGCCCAGAAACCTTTCCATGTTAGGGGGTGGACTTGAACCTGAGTCTTCCTCCTGCAACAAATTTACGCCCAGAACTCCTGAATCTCTCTTAATTCCTAGACTGGTGCTCTTCCTATGATTCAGAAGTGACCTTGCTCCAAAATGTGGGTGACGATTTACCAGAGAGATCAGGGGTGAAATCCAGCAGGTTCTGACAGGTTCTGGAGAACCGGTAGAGGAAATTTTGAGTAGTTCGGAGAACCGGCAAATACCACCTCTGGCCGGCCCCAGAATGGGGTGGGAATAGAGATTTTGCAATATCCTTCCCCTGGAGTGGGATGGGAATGGAGATTTTACAGTATCCTTCCCCTGCCACACCCACCAAGCCATGCCCACAGAACTGGTAGTAAAAAAATTTGGATTTCACAACTGAGAGAGATGCAATCAAGCATTGTACGGCAGCTGCCAAAAAAGCCAACACAGTTCTAGGCTGCATAAACCGAGGGATAGAATCAAGATCATGTGAAATATTAATACCACTTTATAATGCCTTGGTAAGACCACACCTAGAGTACTGCATCCAGTTTTGGTCGCCATGATGTAAAAAAGATATGGAGATTCTAGAAAGAGTGCAGAGAAGAGCAACGAAGAGGATTAGGGGACTGGAGGCTAAAACATATGAAAAATGGCTGCTGGAATTAGGTATGTCTAGTTTAATGAAAAGAAGGACTAGGGGAGACATGATAGCAGGGTTCCAGTATTTGAGGGGCTGCCACAAAGAAGAGGGAGTCAAGCTATTCTCCAAAGCCCCTGAGGGCAGGACAAGAAACAATGGTTGGAAACTAATCAAGGAGAGAAGCAAGGTAGGACTAAGGAGAAGTTTCCTGACAGTTAGACCAATTAATCAGTGGAACAACTTGCCTCCAGAAGTTGTAAATGCTCCAGTGCTGGAAGAGATTGGACAATCATTTGTCTGAAATGGTATAGGTTCTCCTGCTTGAGCAGAAGGCTGGACTAGAGGACCTTCAAGGTCTCTTCCAGATTCCATTCCATTCCATTCCTTATCATTTTTACATTTTAAAATTCGAAGCAACCATTTCTTTCAATGTCGGCCTTTTGAATCCTTTGAAGCTTTGGGATCTCGCCTGTCCCTTCATGAGGCTGACAGAAGGAGATCATTTCCAGGGAAAGTGAACTGCACCATCCTGAAGTAGTTCTGTTTCTCACGTGATTGGCTAAATTCAGCACCATGAATGATGCATTTATACACTGCCATTTCCTCATTCAGCAACATTTCAATATCAAAAGCCGCTCCTGCTGCCTTGCATATGAAATGGTTTGATTTGTGTCAGCTTCTTTTGTTCAGCTGCTAGTTGCAGTCGGGAATCGTTTGTGTTGCAATTGTTTGGCACGAATCATATTCTAAATAAATGAAGGAGGATCAGAAGGAGGTTTTCCAAAGAAGAGTCTGATAAACTTTGGATCAGCTGAGTCATGGGGTTGCTTGAGGGCATTCTGCTGCAAGAATCTGAAATTCACTGACTGAATTCCAGTGAACCTTGGAGCAGCTGTGCTCCCAAGCTCCCCCTCTTTGTAGAATATGCTAAAGTAACTCTACTTATTCAGCACCTCCCCATAGCTGATTTTTAAAAAAAATAACATTATTGGAGCTAATTAGGATTTGGATGCGAGACCATCAAGAAATTCCCATGGTAAACTAGAGAGTTGAAACCCCCTTCATGGAGGCTGTGAAATTCTGTGTCGTTGCCCAGAAAGCAAGAAGGATGTAACAGAGTTGGATGGGAGCTTAGAGGTCATGAAGATTCAGTGAACCTGGAATCAGCACAGAGAAGGGAAAGGAAGCAGCAGGGCTGGGATTTTAGACTCAGAAGGAGAAAGTGAAAGTACTGGAAATTTCAGTATGCAGGAAACTCATTTGTGGGGTGAGAGCTATCACATTTCAAATACCTGAACTGGGCTATATAGAAGAAAGTACAGAACTGTTTCATATCTTCCCAAAAGGCACAATAGGAAATAATGGTGATCAAGGTATCTCCCCTGCCAGGTAAGTATATGGAAACAATGGTCTTCAGCGGCACAAAGGTTGAATGTTATGAAACAATGTTTAACAATAAGAGCAGCTACATAGCAGAGCCCATCCTGGTTGTGCTTGAGAAAAGCTGGACAGCCATCTCTTGGGGAGGTTTCAATCTGGATCCTTGCTTTTTATCCCTTCCAACCTTTTCATTCTTTTCTTTGGGACTAGAGAAGCCTCCTGTCTCATTGAATGGCTCTTCTTATGCCAAAAAGGAATTATTTCTATTTAATGTCACCCATTCCACTTCGCTAAACTACCATATTTCCCATTGTGAATGAGACATGTTAATAGAAACAGGCACAATTCCCTCCATTTTTTGCCTCGATTCTTTGGGCAAGGAGTCTCCCATGCTTTACGCAAGGTCTGGTCTACAGGTCATGATGACTCCCAAAGAGCAACTGCCTGCCAAGAATGGCTGTGCATGATGTCAACTCTGAGCAGCAGCAGCCAGCCCGACACCAACCTGGGTGAGGAAAATTCCACTGAAGTCCTTGGAAGCTATCCATACCACAGACAATAACTCAACTGCATGATTAACTTCCTCTCCCCAAAGGGCCACGTGAGTCTCCATGTTCTTGGGGTGGAGACACAGGGCAAGGCCCACAGCCTGTCCTTAAGATGTGTGCTCTGGCCCTGGAGGAATCAAGCAAGCCCATGTCAAGCCAAGCCTTGCAATCAGTAGGAGCTCTCCAAGGTCCTGCATATTCTGCCATCCCCTTGAGACTTCTAGTCCTGGGCAAAGTGAGAGCCTAAATTCTGACAAAAAAGGGACCTCTTTTTCCTTCCTGAAATAATTTCCTTTCATTAGACATAGCTTTTGCACAGAGTTTCTTTTAAACAAGCCAACTGTTCAGTAATTCAACTTCCAATTACCTTCTGGGCCCAACAGAACAACTCAAGAAATATGATTCTAAAAGCCCAGTCCAGCACAATTCCACTGAAAAAGAAAAATAAGAAATGCAAGAAGAGACCAGCATGATTGCACAAGAAATTTCCTGCCAGTGAGAGCAATTAACCACTGGAATGGCTTGCCTTCAGAAGTTGTGGGTGCTCCATCACTGGAGGAGAGCCATATGTCTGAAATAGTATAGGGTCTCCTGCTTGAGCAGAGGAGTTGGACTAGAACACCTTCAAGGTCCCTTCCAACTCTGTTATTCTGTTCTGTTATTCTGTCCTCTGTTTTGTCTACTCAAAAATCTTCATATGTGTCAGGAATTTCCAGGGAAGATGGGAGAATTATGAACTACCCTTACTTCACCATCTCAGCAAACACATTCAAAGCTCTGGTGGCCAAAACCTAACCTGGCCATAAAGCCTCAACCCCTTTGCCCAGATCATAGGAATACAAGAGCAGCAATTGTGATGCAGATCGAATGATCTTCACAGCCAGCTGTCCTTTTTAGGAAGGTGTACAGGCCAATAAATAATTTCTGTTCATCCTTCAGGACCCATATTTATTGTTTTCCTTCTTTAAAAAAACCTTAATATAAATATGATGCCCTCCATCAACTTCAGCTGGAAACCTAGAATTAGTCTTGAGTTTAAACATCTACTGTCCTTTTTCTCAGCCAGTTCCTGCAATGCCTCCCTGCCTACTTGTAGTTTCAGCATATTGACTAAGGCTTAAGAAAGCCATCCCAGCAATCTTTGTTTCTTTGTTTATATTTCATATTTCTAAACCACACATCTCCTTCAAAAGATAATAAGGGCTCTGGAGGCTACACTGTACGATGAATGGTTGTGGGAACTAGGTAGGTCTGACAGTCTAGTCTAATGAAGAGAAGGACTGGGGTGACATGATAGCACTCTTTCAGTACTTGAGAAGAAGCGGCCAACCCCTTCTCCAAAGCACCCGAGGACAGGAGAAGAAGGAACGGGTGGAAGGCCATTAAAGACAATTCAACCTAGAACTCAGAAGAAAGTTCCTGGTAGTGAGAACAATCAGTGGAATGGCCTTATTCTTTGTTGTTCTATGTTATCATCTGTAAATGACGTAGTAGGATGCAGGAATTGCCTGGGGCTTCCCAAATCATGAAATTTGGAAGTGGCAGAAACAATGCAGCCTTACTGGAATCAGCTTAGGCATAGGAGTAAAAATACAAAGAGATCTACAACCTCCAGAAAAGTTCTTAAGTGTCTACATTATTTAATTATTCATTGTGCAGATAAATGGCTTTCCAGCTGAACCTTCCTCCCCAATCCAGGAAATAATCAGCTATACAATTTCCAAGGCAGGAGAACATCCAGGCAATCCGTAGGTTTTGTTGAATTTAGGAAGCCCATCATGGAATTAAATTGCTAATCATTTTTCATGGAACATCAATTTGTTGTGACTGATGTTTGAAATACTGACCACCCAATAAAGTGGGGGAGATGCTTGCAAATTCAAAGGGCAAATTCAGTAACTGTGTTAAGCAGATTGTACACATTTAGCCTACTGAATCACACAATGAGTCTTTATTCAGGGTTTGTTGCCTAAGCCACAACTGTTAGGATTGACATGTCACATTAAGACATAAGCCATGGATGACAAACCACAATGCTAAGTTACCCAACAGACAAATCCAAACCCAAACAAACCATTACAAGCAACATGAGGACTATGTTTGAATCCAGCCTGAGCCTGGTTCCAAATTTCTGCATCTATAATGTTGTAGTGCATTCTCAAAATGATAAAATGGAAAGAAACCAGGAAGCTACTTGCAATGTAAAACAGATGCAATTAAAGCTCAATAACCAAAGACCAGATCTTCAATTGAACAAACTCTCTTCTTTGCAACTATTCACTGGATAGACTGTTGAATGAGCAATCGATTGCATGGAAGAGTTCATTATTTTAAGTGCTCCTGAGCTGACAAAAATCAGAATAGTAATATAGAACCCAAGAAACTGCAAAGTCCTTGGGCTCAGACATGAGTTAACCTGGATTCCTGCTGGCAGTTTTCTTGGCAACAGTAAAGAAGCCTTTTGCCAGGATTTTCTTCTGGGGGAAAAATGCTTGAAAGCCCAGGCACCCAGCAATTGGAAGGGAGAAGGTGGACCTATCGGCGATCCGCCAGAACAGCTGGAATCCAGCTGATCTCCAGTTATGAAGACTCCTTCTCAGAGCATGCTAGAATGCCCATGTGGAGCCTGCCTTCCTTCCTTCCTTCCTTCCTTCCTTCCTTCCTCCCTCCCTTCCTTCCCTTTTCTTTCTGCACAAATTCTATTTTTCTGCCTGAATAGCTTGGACAGGTTAGCCTCAGAGACCTACATGGTCAGTATATCTAAATGAGAAACGGTAACCATGATATCTTCAAGCAGGTTGCATGGAAGAGCCCTAAAATATTTTTCTCCACAAGTCCTCTTGCTAGGCCAAATACCACCGTTTTTCTTTATTTGTTCCTTTGGCTTCGATTTCTTAATCGAACAGCCTTCCATTTGCCTCTGTACAATTTTAGACCACCTCTACACGTTTCAAATCTGAAGTTTCCCTATAGTCCAAATTTATTCTAATCTGGTACCATGATTGCCATAATCCTCAGTGAATGACCAGCCTGGTTGAGGAAGGTGGGGACAGACAGACAGACAGATAGCTGAGAAGGCTGTTTTGTGATCCCTTTGAACCCACATGTCACTGGGACAGCAAACTCTGGGGTAACAGAATTGTGACGTGTACAGAGCATCAAAGTTATTATGATTAAAATGATTTTAAAAACTACATAAAACATTTATATTTTAATACATTTAAAAATCTGCCCCAAACATTTTGAAATAAATTAAATCCAAGTAATGTCACCAGTTGATCTTACAAAATTGCTAACTGGAATGCTATCATTCCAGTAATACTAATAATGTAACAACTTACCAACCAATCATTGTAATAAATTGTCATAGAATAATAGTATTAGAAGGGACCTTGGAGGTCATCTAGTCCAACCTCTTGCTTGAGCAGGAGACCCTATACCATTCCAGATAAGTGGCTGTCCAGCCTCTTTTGGAAAGCCTCCATTGATGGAGCACCCACAACCTCTGAAGGCAAGCTATCCCATTGGTTGACTGCTCTCACCGTTAGAAAATGTCTACCTTAGTTGTAGGTTGCTTCTGTCCTTGGTTAGTTTTGAACCAACTGGTGCTTTGGAAAATAGTTTGATTCCCCCTTGTCCTTACAGGAGCCCCTCAAATATTGGAACACTCCTATCATGTCTCCCCCACCCAGGTCTTCTTTTCATTAAAGTAGACATACCCAATTCCTGCAACCGTTGCTCTTTTTTGTTGCTCTTCTCTGCACTCTTTCCAGAGACTCAACATCTTTTCGTGTTTACCATACAAGGAAAATAACAATCAATAGTTGGATTCTACATCCTGTGTAAAGAACACTTCCTTCCAAGCACAAAGTATAAGCAGGTCTCTGTGCAGTGACACATGTCTCAGAAAGTTGGGGATTTCTGCAATACATTTTCTGAAGGCTGCAGAATGATATTTGGAAACCTACTTTGGGAATGCAGGCACAGGGCTGTGAGCAGGGCCTGAACTATGTGGGAGTAGCCAGTTTCCTTGGTGAAAACCTACGTCAGGCTTCTATGTGTTGCCAGGTACCTTCCCAAGTGCTTGTGAAGTACTTTGAAGAACCTTCTCCTCCGCAAACGGCTCCTGGGTTGAGGTCATCTGTGGAGGCTTTTTGTAATCTTCATTTGGCTTTGATTAAGAAGGAAGCCTATGCCAAATTGGTGAAAATACAGAAAATCTGCTTCTGAATGAAGTGGTAGGAATGGGATTTGCTATACACATTTTGTAGCAAATACAAAATATTTGCTACCAAATATTAGCAAATACAAAACATTTACTACAAAAGCAGCATATTTTCACCTTCTGAGTATATCTTTGAATTTCACAAACAGATACGGGGCGGGGGGGGAGGATTTTGCTATATTAGTTAGTAGACAAAATACCACCTTAATTCTATTTCTAGCAGATAGAGAAAAGCAGTGCCTAATAGTGATGGGTCCAGTACCTTTTTCTGTCTAAAGCTACTTCAAAAAACCGCAGGATTTACAATTTTGCTCCAGCTGCCTGAAGTGCACCCAAGTGAACAGTGAACAATAGAATATTATCTGTGTGCAAGATCTGACTCACAACTCAAAGCCCATGAAGCCATGCTGTACAGGTAGTCCTCGACTTATGACCGTTTGCTTAGCGACCAAAATTACAATGGACCCCCCCCCAAATGTACATAAAACCTGGTCCTGAAGTCCCGAAGGCCACCCCTGCTCCAAAGTCATACAACTGTATTTAGGGCACTGGCCAACCAGCCCTCATTGATGGCCATTTGCAGCATCTTGCAGCCACATGACCACGATTTACAACAATTTTGCCAAAAAAACCCAACGTTTACCACGCAAAAAAGATTATAAAATTGGCTCAATCATGATCTTCTTTACAAATGTCACAACTTTCAACTATAATGGATAGGCTCCATTACGGTTGTGAGTTCAGGACTAACTTGTAGAAGAGGTTTTTTTTAAGCCCTTTAGAGATGTTAAGATTCTATCCACTGTAATTCCCTATTTATGGTTAGAAATGTTGGGAACTGTGGTCCCAAGATAACTGAAGAACAGCAAATCAGAGCAGCAAAATTGCGATAAATAATTGCAATTTTAGTTCCACTGCCCATCCAACAGCTAAGGTGGGAGGGTTGCTGGAAAGACAGGGCAGAGGAATCCCAAAGGTGCTTTTTTTCAAGAGGCGACTGGACTGTCTGTTTTTTCTTTGACGACGTTTCGCTTCTCATCCAGGAAGCTTCTTTGGCTCAAAGAAAAACCAGAAAGTCCAGTTGCCTCTTGAAAAAAGCACCTTTGGGACAGCCACGACCTGGATGACGGAGAATCTCTGCAGACCTAGAGAGAGGAAGAAAAGAATAAACCAGAAGGAAATAAAAGAGTTGCTCATTTTCCATGTAAGATGGAGGCTGGGGGTGAGAGGCAGCCACTCCAGAGAGATCGACAAATATCAAAGGTCTGATGAGCTCAAAGCAGGATTTTTTTTTTTTTGTCCTGGTGGAAGAAAAGCCAGCAGCCGGTCATTCACCTTCTGGCCTCCCTGAGTGGAGCCTGGGAGAGCTGCATTCATAGCCATTATGAAAACAAAGCTGCTTCTGGGCTGCTTTGCTCCAGACTTTATACCATAAGCTGATCAGTCAGGGAAAAAGACTTTCAGGGCGGGGGGAGGGAGAGCACGTTCAAACTGGGTTTGACGTGGCGAGCAGGATCATTCCGGAAGGATTATCTCATTGCTGCTGAGGAGGGGCACCACAGCCATGATGCAACCGGACAGCTGATCTGCATCTATTGAATTCAGATCACAGGCAGCCATTTGAGAGGAGAGCTGCAGGAAAAAGCGTGGAGCTGAGGGTTTTCCAGAATGCACGCGCACCCTCCAGAGTTTGCCAAATCTATCCTGCATCAGTCTCTCCTCACATGTGTGCAGCTCCACTAGTGGTGGGCGGGTGTGTTCACACACGAAGCTCCATTTGTGTGAGCGGGGGTGCTCACACCTGCCACTTGTGCAAATGAGCTGTGTGCCTACCACTCACACAGAACCCTCCCCTCCCCACCCCACCAGGCCACCAAGCCAGAAAGGTTGGGGACCACCGAGTTAAAGTTATTTTAGCATAATAAAGGGAAGATGGTCTCCTGAAAAGCAACATCCTTTGTTTATCAGCTCCACGTAGACGTTGCCCCCTCCCATTCTTCTCCCCACCCCCGCACATTCTTAGGAAACCAAAAGGGCAGGGGGCTGCATCCCAGACCTCCGCTCAAAGGCATCCACCAGGGAAGAGGATGAGGTGTCAGGAAACTCTCTCTCACCGGTTTGCCTTCCAGGAGCCGGGCATTTTGTGGCTCAGCATGCCCAGGGAAGTCGTGAGTGCCCAGCCTGATGCGCTCAGTAACTCTGCAGGGATGGGGGTGGGGTGTGGTTCCCATCTGTAGAGTCAGCACTTGCCCCCAGATAGGAGCCACCAACCAGCCCCAAATGGTCACGGAGCAAGGCTGTTCTCCACAAAGGCCCCCGGGGTTGTGTGCAGCAGATGTCCACAATGGCATAAAGACCAACCGGCCCTCTGGGCAGAAAGGCTCCATTCATGCTGGCACGAAGCAGGCACCGAAGCCATGAATGGACAAACCGGCCCTTCAGTGGCTTCCAAGCATTTCTCCACAAGCACAGAAACAGGTCAGATGCGAGAGGCGGACTAGGAGGCCCCGGGGGTGTTGTTTCCAAGCAAAACCATAGAGCCATAGGAACCGAGTATTGTTTGACAGTCCTCGTGCCTTAAAAACAGAGGAGAAGGCCACCACTGTTCCTGAGCCTTGACTCTTCCTAGGAAACTCTGCCATTGTGAGTCCAACGGTTCTCTCTGTTTCACAAACAGTTGTGGGTCCCTGCTCTGTGTTTCGCTCCTATTTCCTGCTGCCATTTCTAGAAGGTGCCTCTGTGGGGATCAGTTCCTTGTTCCTCCTTACTGCATTTTCTCTGTCCCTCTTGGGGTATTTTGATTTCAGCAGAAGGATCAGCTTTGCTTTCCATTTCTTGAAATGACATCCTACAGCTACAGACCGTTCAGGTCCCCAGGCCTAACTCTGTTGAAGTAAGTCTTATCACAGGCAAGCAGATTCTGATTTGAGTTTTTTTTGTTCCTCCTGCACAGAACTAAAAAACCAACTGATACATTTCATTGTTATCAGTCTCCATCTAGTAAAAGTAATCTGTATTGTTGTTTACATGTGTTTGTACGTCTTGTTGAGTATCTCAATATTCAGCAAACTTACATAGAATACTAAACTCCTAAACTGGGTTTCTGGTCAAGATGGTAGTTGATGGGCAGCCAGGAGGAGAAACGGATTTAACTATTTCCTACAAAGTATATAATTCTGCAGATTATAAATCTGCAAATTGCAATGCTTTTTTACCATCTTGCGCTACAATTTTGAATTATAGATGGATGGTGTGAACAAATGAATCTTCTTAACAGATTGAATGCAATTGACATTTGTAGTTGTTAAAGTTCCTGGACTTGAGCTGACCATTGACCACAAGTGTAGCTTCAAGTCCTAACATACCCCTCTCAGAAAGTTAAGAAGTCCTTTCTTTGAAGACTGTTGATGATGAAGCAGCAGGAAGCTCTTTAAATGAATGTCTAGAAACAAGTAATCAACAGCATTTAATGCAAAGAGAAAGGTGACCAGAGTGAGAACTCTTGATTACTGAATCTAATACTTTCTTCCCTCCCTAGATAAGGAAATATCTCTCAATCTCTGTCTGTCTCTCCCCCACTCCTTCTCCCTCCCCCCCCCTCTCTTGGAAACTTAAAATCAGAACAGATTCAAACCTGCCTTCTTCACATCCAGTACATAAAAAACTGTTTTGATTTACTCTGTTCTTCCTCAGATGGTTGACCAAATCTGATGTGCATTCCTATTACAGTGTTTTACAGTGTATTACTATTACAGTATTACTACACTATTACTACCCTATCTGAAGGGAATGTTATTTTACTGGAAATTTCAAGGAGTTTTTGTAGGTTGTGGCTCATCTAAAACTAAATGCTCAACCTCCATTGCAGGCATTGCAAGAAACAGAAATATTCAGCAATCTCTGTTTATGAGGCAAGGTTGTGGAAAGGGCAGTTGTGGCCTTCCAAGCAAGCAGTGGCTCTAACCCTCACCCAGCCAGACTAATATGCTAATTCCACCATAGTCGAAGTCCAGTTGGTCCTCCCTCAGTCACAATTGTTTATCTGGGAAACTCTTCCCCACATTTCTCTCCCTCTCCCACCCATGACAGGTGTGGCCCTTTTACGATCTGTGAACTTCAACTCCCAGAATTCCTGCACCAGCCATGAAGTTCACAGATCGCAAAAGGGCCACAGTTTCCCACCTCCCTCCTATGTTAACCAAGGGCCCTTTAATCTAATTTCTCAGATGTGCCTCACAACACATTCTTCACTTGGAGCTACCAGTGCCAAATACTGTGAAAGATCTTGAAATCAGGTGGTCCCAGCTGCCATGGGCAACTTTCACTGCCAGCTGCCTGAGACCCCCCGAGACAGCTCTGTACATACACTTTGACTTTGGAAGAAATATTGAGGTCACAGGGCTCTATAACTCTTGGCTTTTAGTTGCTTTTAATCTGAATTATTTCAGTCTGGATTAAGAGCTACAATCTGTTTCTTTTATTTGGTTCCTTTATTGGTTCCTGCTCCCAACTAATTTTGACTAGGCATCCACTGCTGTTGCCTTGACACTCAAAGCACTTGAACCAGGGCCAAGGAGCAGGATAATTGGAGCCTGACCTTTTACTAAACCTTTTCAACCTCCAAACATATTGGAACTGCAATGAATTGGAGTTCCTTTATGGAAAAGAGTTATTGTCAGAGAAATCCATTCCTAGAAAAGTAGACAAGAGTCAATCTTCAAATCTTCCAGTGATTTTGAAATTATTTGCAATAATATTATTTCATGGTTTGTTTCTATTTTGGTTCTAGGCGGTTACACAAAATTTGTCTGGCAGAATATAAAATAGATGAATAAATTCATTTTCTAAGGGCTGAACAAGGTATTTTGGTATCAATGTTCCGTGAAATCCCTATTAAGTCTCACACAAATTCTTTTGTGTATTGCTAAGTGCAGTAGAAGAGTAAAAAGCCCCCCTTCTCTTTTCTGTCTCTCCATTTGCCCCCCACCCCCGAGAGAATATTTGCATTATTCTCCCATCCCGTTTTAAGAGTTGTTGGCAATACCTCACGACCCCAGATTTACAGATGCCTTTGACCTTTGCTGCAGTTGGCCAGAATTAACACCAATATGTGTATTTTAATGAGATGCAAGAGCATCTCAATTTGAAGAAATAATATCTTTTATTTTGCAAAGCAAGTCAATTTAATTCAGAATGTAAACTGTTCCCTTATTTAAAATAGCAATAGCACTTAGACTTATATACCGCTTTACAGCCTACTCTAAGCAGTTTTACAGAGTCAGCATATTGCCCCCAACAATCTGGGTTCTCATTTTACCGACCTCAGAAAGATGGAAGGCTGACTCAACTTTGAGCCAATGAGAGTTGGCAGCTGGCAGTCAGCAGAAGTAGCCTGCAGTACTGCATTCTAACCATTGCGCCACCAAGGCTCTTATATAAAATACATAATAATGCATTATTTTCTTAGGGAAGATAGGTACAAATATTCCCTGACCCCCATCATGGTAAGAACTTTGAAAAGCAACAATTTGGCCACTGATGTTTAGAAATGTTGGAGTACAGGTACTCCTTGACTTTCAACAGTTTGTTTAGTGACTGTTTGAAGTTACAATGGCACTGGAAAAAGTTACTTATGATGTTTTCTCACACTTATGGGTCACGTGATCAAAATTCAGACACTTGGCAACTGACTCCTATTTATGACAGTTGTGGTGTCCCAGGGTCATTTGGACGAGTCAAAAAGACAAGTCAAAGAACTGGATCCAAAGCCAGCGATGGGACCCACAAAACAACTTCTTTGCACTTGAAGTTGCTGTCCTAAAAAATCCTTTCACAGAAAAACAAGGCGACGGATTTCCCTCTATTACTCTGGGTTTAAATTGTTCTTCCATGTTTGTTCCCAAACTAATAAGATGACATTGCTGCCTGCTTTCATATTTTTAATTGATAGGAATATAAAATTGTTTAATTGAACAGCCCAAACTGAGTTTATCTGCTGTAGTTTCCTCCTCGACTTTATCATCCTGTCTTGCGGCTGGCGGGGAGCTGCTGGGCCCCACCAAATCACAAGCAAGTCCTGTGTTGATTCATTCAGCAGCTGGGCACCAGGCTGGCAGAAGGGAGAAAAGGCTCTTTTCCTTTGAAAACTCCCTCCCCCCCATGCCGCCTGTCTCCCTTTCTTTTATTTTTTTAAAGAAATGGTTTGGCAAGCTGTGCTCACTCCCAGGGAGTTGGCAAACAGGATCACTGCTGCGGCAGCAGGAAAGACAGGAAGGGGTTAATGTTCAACCTTACAGCTGGAAAACTCCTTTGAAAAGGGGAACAATGCGACAAATGCACTAAGAAAATGAGGGAACAACCCATAAGCTTGGATGGTACACGTACGCACAGAGCCCCCCCCATTAGGCATTGATGGGTTAGGCAAAGTCAAGGGGGGAGCCAGATTCACTTAACAACCATGTTACTAACTAAACAACTGCAGTGATTCGCTTAATAGCTATGGCAAGAAAGGCCATAAAATGGTGCAAAATTCACATAGCAACAGAAACTTTGGAATCAATTGTGGTCGTTATTGGAAGATCACCTATATTTATATCATAACCTATTTATTTTATCCCTTTACATTCCACTTTTCCTCTGGGATATCAAGACATCCCATATTCAAGGTGCCTCACATGGCTGCTTGAAGGTCCAAAGGAAAGCCACACAGGGGCCTCACTTTATCCTTCAAACAGTCTTGGAGCCACCTTGGATAAACAGAAACCAACTGGCTGAAGTGAAGCCTTCACAATTTTCTCACACGAACTCTCTGAAATCAAAGGGAAACGCTGATGTCATTTCACAGCTCCTTCCTGTAATCTCAGAGAAGCTGCCCAGGGGGGAGCCTTTAAAAAAGGAGGCATTGCTTGGCACACACAATGTGCCAATGCATTTATCAAGAGCAAAGAATACCCAAACCAACCTGAATCTTTTAAAACACATTCCCTTGCATTCTCACAGAAATCAAGAACTTGGAACATAGAACATAGAATAAGAGAGCTGGAAGGAGCCTTGGAGATCTTAAGTTGGGTCACAATTAATATATCCAAGAGCAGACAAAAATATCTAAAACTAAAAGACTGGCATCTTCCTGTATCATTTCAACCCAATGTAGGTGCCTGCTTGCTTTGGCTGGGCAGTTGGGATGACCTTCATGCTTTGGGTGACCCTGCTGGGAATATATACTGTACTCTTGGCATATACCCCCAATGGTCTTTGCTCAGCCCTCTCGGGAACGCTCCCCTCCACCACCACAATGAGGCAGTGGAGCAATTCATGGGGGGTGGGGCACGTAAAATGAAACGAGAGTCCCAAAACATCTCATTGTCCTCTTAAGAAACTTATATACAGGTTAGGAACTCACAGTACACATAAAACATGGCAAAAAGACAAGCTCCAGGTTGGCAAAGAAGCACAACAAGGCACATCTCCCATTATTTAATTTAAACCTGTATGCCGAATAGGAAAAGATAAGTGTGGTTTTAAAAAAGGAGGAAGAAACATCAGTTATGAGAGCTGACGAATTCCAGGGATGGAAATCCTAAAGGGAAAAACAACTCAACCTTCTTGGGAAACTCTGAAAAATGAGATTATAAAAACCCAATTTAAGACAATACCACAGAGAAAGCAAAGCAAGAGACTCCGAATGAAGTCAGCATGATTGCACAAAGAAACCTCTGACAAATTGAGAGGAAAAAAAGAAGAAGTATAAAAACTGAAAAGAGGGACATGGAACTAAAACAGAATGGCAGCAAACAGCTCAAATCTGCAGGGATAAAGTCAGGGTGATATGATAGCTGTCTTCAACTACCTGAGGGGCTGTCACAGGGAAGGGGGGGGTCAACTTATGCTCCAAAGCAACTGAAGGCAGGACAAGAAGTAACAGGTAGGAAGATCACTAAGAAGAGATCCAATCTAGAACTAATTTCCTGACAGTGAGAACAACTACAAAGCTTAACGCATTGTAAGCCGCCCTGAGTCTCCAGAGAAGGGCTGCATATAAATCAAATTTAAAAAAAAAACAAAAACTAATCCATGGAAGAGCTTGCCCCTGGAAGCTGTGGGGGCTTCATCACTGGAGGTTTTCAAGAAGAGACTGGGCAGCCATGTGTCCAGAATGGTATAGGGCAGCGGTCACCAACTGGTGGTCCGTGGACCACTGGTGGTCCATGAGAAAATTTTGGTGGTCCGCAGAAAAATTATTTGCATTTTTTATATTGCACTAAATCAGGGGTGCTCAAACTATGGCCCCTGGGCTGGATACATGCAATGAACGTTTGCGTTGCTGCAGAGAGTCTCCCCCCTTTGGGGTCTTTTTCTGTGGGTCGGAGGGGGGCAGAAATTTCAACTTGGGGTCTGCTTCAGCCTCCTGGTGCAGGGCTTTGGACAAAGGCTGGAGGGAAGTGCCGCTGGTGGCAAAGAACCGGAGGGCCTCGTTTCAGTGGGACTACATCATAGTCCCATCATAGTTACATGGGGACTCCCACGTAACACCCTCCTGCGCGAGCTGCACTGGCTCCCGGTGGTCTTCCGAGTGCGATTCAAGGTGTTGGTGACCACCTTTAAAGCACTCCATGGCTTATATACGAGACTGCCTTCTGCCACCAACAACCTCCCACCGGCCAATACGCTCCCACAGAGAGGGGCTCCTCAGGGTGCCGTCGGCCAAACAACGTCGACTGGCGATACCCAGGGGGAGAGCCTTCTCTGTGGGGGCACCAGCTCTCTGGAATGAGCTCCCCCTAGAGCTTCATCTTAGCCCTGACCTGCGTACCTTTCGCCGTGCCCTGAAGACCCTTTTGTTCCAGCAAGCCAGACTGACCTAATAGGAATTTTATAAGGGGTGTAGGTGTGTTTTAATTTTTGAGCCAAATTTTATATATGTGATTTTAATTGGTTTTAAATTTTGTAAATTGATGTGTTTTAATATGGCTGTACACCGCCCTGAGTCCTTCGGGAGAAGGGCAGTATAGAAGTCTAATTATAAAATAAAAATAAATAAATAAAATCATGGCCTGGAATTGGCTGACCATCTTAGCCCATTGAGCCTCCAGGTGCTGGAACCTGGCCTTGCACCCCCGCAGGTCTTCCCTCTGCTTGGAAAGCCTATGCTCCTAGTCCTCAGTGAGGTGTTTCTGCTGAGCCTCCTTCTCGGTCAGATCCAATTTGAACTGAGCTGTTTTGCCAACTCTTTCTCCTGGTGGCTGCTTAGCTCCAGCAACTGCTTCCTGTTGGGGCCCTAAGAAGCTGGGTGGGGACACGAGGAGTGGCTGGGAGGGGAGGGGCGAGTAGAGGCTGGTGAGGCCATGCCTGGAGTGGCCATGCCCATCCAGTCACATGACTACCTAGCCACACTCACCAAGCCCATCATTAGGCAGATCATATTAGTGGTCCGCGGGATTTAAAATTATGAATTTAGTGGTCCCTGAGGTCCGAAAGGTTGGTGACCCCTGGTATTGGGTCTCCTGCCATGGGCAGAGGTCAGCACCATGAATGGATGTGCAGCTCATAGAGGAAGAAACATGTCTAGATGCCCTTATTACACATAACAATAAAATTCACAGAATTTTCCACATGGAACATGCTTGACAAAGAGGAAACAATGTCCACTGAGCGAAATCTTATTTTCTATTCATACTACGTGACAATTAGCATATGTTTTAAAAAAAAGACTTGCCCCCAAGTAGTGCTGGAATTCTTTTTTGGTTCTTGTTTTTGCACAAAGCAGCTCAAAAGAAAATCTCAGCAGAAGAAAAAATACTTTTTCTGGGGTGCAAGAAAGCCCAGAATGCTTTGTCCAGCCGTATCCTGTTTGCCCAAAGGCTCATCAGGCTGAAGGGGAACATCCGATGTCCCTTCCAAGGGGAGAGATGCCTCTAGAAGACACTGGGCCTATTATATGGCAATTTACAATGAGTCAGTCAGGCTGAACAAGGGGCAAGGAGTGAAAAACTGTACCAGGTTCAGAAACTCAAGACCAACAACCCAGATGAAGAGAAGGGCTAAAATTCAGGGGGCCCAGACTGGGTGCACATATGCAGGATCAGTCGGAATAGCACTGCGTTGCCTCCATAGGCCGTATTTCTGTGATAAAAGAGCTCTTCCCTCTTGCTCTCAAACTGGACTCGCCTTTATGGGACGATGCCTAAAATTGGCAGGCAAATGTGACTGAGGCACACTGACATTAGGGGAGGAAGGCAAGACCCAGGCACCCAGATTTCCAGAAGGAAATTCCCTTTTTCAGTCTGAGGCACTTTAAGACAAATACTCTCTTCAGAACTGCAAAAGCCAAAGTCATAATAAAGCCTGATTTGACAGAGTTTTTCAACTCTGGATGAACATGTCAGAAACCACAGAATAAAAACTAAGCCATGAAATGAAAGCTTAGAAAGGAAACCTTTAGAAGCTATTTTGCTAATGAAGCTGACACCGAAATGTCAGTGAATTGTAGCCCTATCTCCACTCCAATATCTCTCCCACCAAAACTGGTAGGGCAAACTATATATAAGCAGGCAGCCAATCCCATACTAACTTGGGTGGATGATGTTACCTAGTTTGGTAATGAGATGTCTGCAAACAAGCTCAGCGAGTATCAAGAACTCCATACTTCAACCCTGGGCTTCAGAGAGCTCTTCCACTAGAAGACACACACACACACTTTCCTGCAGTCAATGAAACTAGTCTTAAGACGTCCAAGCAGGACGGCAAAGCTGCTCTACAGAAACTCCAAATCTGTACTGACTGAACTTTCTGTTTTTAGCTAGATCTTAATTCAGGAAGCCAGCTTAGGGTGCTCTGAGCCCTCACACAAGAGCAAACTTGGCAAGCCAGAGGGAACTCCTCGTGTTAGCACCAAGCCTCCTCCACTGAACCGTACATATCTTGTTTTCAGATGAAAAGAGAATCAAATACGACCTGGCACTTGCCCCAAAATGATGGGGTTCCTTCAGTGTGTTGGGCTCTGGTTTGCTGAAGAGAACTCCGTTCACAGGTAAAGTGGAGGCCCAGAGCGTATACCTTCAACCTGTTCCAGCTCCACCCTAGGCTTTGTGGAGCATCTCAAGGCAACTTTCCAAGTTTGGGTCCATGATTAGGATCCAAGTGTGGGTGGTGGGAGGCTTTGAGGTCATACACCCAAAATGTGACCCTGTTCACTTGGCTGCCAGGACAACAAAGGGGGTTGATTAGGGGCATGTGGCCCTTGTGGTACAATTCTTACAATCCTTCCATAAATAATGGCTTTATATGAAAGAATAATTCTAAAGCAAACAAGACTTTGGCAGGGAAGGTCAAGTGAGAGGCATTCTTTTTTGTGCTGCTGTTTGTTAATCTCCAACTTGAAGAGAATCTAAAGGAGCCAGAGGCTACACTATCCTACCTACTCATTCATCGGGGAAGACATGAGATTCCTCAATGGGACACAGAGAATCCACATGGAGAGGCAACAGCTGTCCCAAAAGGGAGAAAAAAAAGCTCAACAAAGGGGACGTAACCCAGAAGCCCAAGCCCACCAAGAAGAACTCTCATACTTGGAAGTCTATGGAGGTTCTCGGTCATGCAGGTCTCAGTTGTCTCAAAGATGCTTTTTTCTTCAGAAGGCAACTGGACTGTTTTTTTCCCTTGAGGAAGAAGAACACATTTCACTTCTCATCCAAGAAGCTTTACAACTGATGAGCCTTCTTGAGTAAGAAATGAAACTTCTTCTTCTTCCTCAAGGAAAAAACAGTCCAGTTGCCTTTTGAAGAAGCCCCTTTAAGACGCAGAGCTTCAGAGTCATGGCCAGGACCTCTCAATGAACAGCAACACCCAGAAGACCCCACAGACTCTCCAAAGGGAAGGGGTCCTGCCTGCCTCTGCTCTGAAGAGAGGAAGTGATGGATGGTGGCAATTGGAGATTCCCTACCGAGAGGGACCAAAGCAGAATCCACTGGCCAGATGGTCTATCAAGAAAAGCCAGATACCTGCCTGGCCCACCCATTTTCCATTAAAGGAAAGAATCCCAAAACTCTCTTTGAAAAAGACCTTTTTCAAAAACCTCTCTCTACTGACACAGTAGAGGCTGACGCAGTAGAGGCTGTGTCTGGTAGCGCAGCAGACTAAAGTGCTGTTAAGTAACACCAGCTGCCTGCAATTACTGCGAGTTCAAATCTCACCAGGCTCAAGGTTGACTCAGCCTTCCATCCTTCCGAGGTAGGTAAAATGAGGACCCGGATTGTGGGGGCAATAAGCTGACTTTGTATAAAAAAGAACACCGCTTAGGAGGGGGGGGCAAAAAGCCCTACTAAGCAGGTATATTCAAAAGTATGAAGGCTATTGCTTAATGCATTGTAAGCCGCCCTGAGTCTCCGGAGAAGGGAGGCATATAAATCGAACCAATGAATAAATAAATGTAAAAAAATGAAACAGCAGGATATATACCACGAAAACATTGCAGGGCTTATAAAGTATGGGACAGTGCCAAACTGGCGCATGTCCAGAGATGAACTCAGGAACAACCAGAAGCACAGAGTACGTTTATCCTGGAGAAGAGAAGCCGTGGGTGGAGACAATCACAGTCTTCAAATACCTCGTGCTGTCATGTAGAAAACGGAGTAGAATTATTCCCTATTGTTGTAGAAGACAAGACAAGATACAATGGGTTTCAATTACAAGGAACAGTATGAGCTGTTCCACAATGGAACAGGCTGCTTTGGGAGGTGGGGGGCTCATTTCTTTATGGGAGATATTTAAACAAAGTGGCCATCTGTCAAGGATGATGTAGCAGTAGATTCCTTCATTGGACAGAGTGATCCCTAAGATCCTTTCCCAAGGTTCTGTAATTGCATTCACACATCAGGCTAAGTCAAAACCAAACAAAGCATAAATTGTGACCTGAAAATCAACTTTTGTTCTTTACTAGGCTCAGGTCACAAACACAGAACATCTGCTTGTCACCAGCAAAAAAAGAATGGCCACCCATTCAATGGCCCTCTTTAGAAATCAAGAGAAATTTAGAAATTTAGAAATCCCTGTCCTACTGTCCCCATTTATATGTAATCATTTTATGTGTTTATGTCTATTTTGCCTATTTATATCCATTTATTTGTACCATTTTTTCATGTGTCCATGTCTGTATCTATACTGATACTTGTTTCCTTGTACTTGTTGACAAACAAACAAACAAACAAATAAAGAGTTCTCTTGAAGCAACACTCAGCTCACAAAGCTGCTCCAGAAAACTTTTATTAGAAGCAGCTTAATTACATCTAGTACAGTTAAATTTTGATAGATTTAGGCTATTTAAGGCCACTTTCATAAAACATGTATTGCTTCTTACATTTTCTAAGTCACTCAATATAATCAAATCAGGTGAAATCCTGTTTGCAATTTTCTTTCTATACAGTTGTGGTTAACATTCCCAGTGAGATCTATTTGGGATCCTAATTTCTGGGGCTTCCCAATTGGACACATAACGCTCCTTTTTATGGTACTTTCATGACCCAATTTTGAGAAACTGAAACCCTAGATCCCTACACCTGCTCACTGTAGGATGAAAACTTAGCAAGCCTCACTTTCTAATCACTTTCAAAATTGCCTATTAACTATCTTAAAGCTATTAGTGATCTTTAGAGTGGCAAATATAAAAAATCTTCATTGGATAAGTTTATCTTCAATTCTGAACAAAATAAAAAATAATTAGAGGATTAACAACTTAACAAATTTAAAATAAACAGCAAAACATTAAATAAGATTTTGATCTAAGAAAGTTCTAAACGGATTAAGGGTCCAGATAAATGTGGAATATTAAATGTGACTGTAAGATTTTGGAATTAACCATTAAAAAAATGAACATCTTCTTATGGGAAACAGACTTATCCTGGGTATTCCAAGTCAAACAAAGCTAAATTATGATTTTTAAAACTGGACACTAACGGGAACTAAATATTCTAAGCAGACCTCCAAGTGCTTCAATAAACCCCCAAGTGCTTCAACAACCCCTCTAAAAGGATTCAAATGACCAGCTGTCTGCAAGGAGTATAAATCCTTCCATTCCCCACTAACCTGTCAGAGCTGAAGAAGCTTCTTGGATGAGAAGCAAAATGTCTTCAAAGAAAAAACATGAAAGTCCAGTTGCCTCCTGAAAAAGCACCTTTGGGATTCTAAGCAGAAGAAAAAAAATTCAAGCCTGTTCTTGATGTTAGGTTAATACTGGAAATATTGAAGGAGGATGTTACTGAAGGAATGATAGATGTAGAACAAATTCCCCGATAAGACAGAGAAAGTACCAAAAGTGGAACTACAAATGAGAAGCCAAGAGAATGATTTGGAAAAGGGCACTTTACAGTTCTGGATATACAAAAGAAACTGGCTGAAGCTTAAAAATTGAAAAGGAAATACAGACTACTTGTTTGTGTCCTGCACTGGCTCCAGAGGCCTTCCAAAGTAAAAAGGGGCAAATGGTTACAGTGGGTGGAGGAGTCAAAAAAGCCAAAGTGACATTGGGACCACTATATTAACTTTTTAAACTTCCTGTCCTGCAGGTGCCCCTTTTGCAGCTCAAAATATCTCAATGTAGATCGTACTGGATTTTCTGGAGCAGTTACCACGAAGAAAAAGATACCGCAAAGGTGTATTTTGGCAAATGGAGGTGAACATACGTGTCCCAGGATAATGTTGCAGGATGCAATCTGAGTCAGTCACCAGGATCACAGAGGTTTTGTCTTCCGAGTTTTCAGACTTCAACCCACCTTCAGGAACCTCCCTCTCTAGCAGAGTGGGTGCTTTGGACTGTTCTGTGTGTGGTATTTATTTTAGCCTCCTATTTTTCAATCTATGTCTTAATTCAGTCATCGAGGCTCTCGTGTCTTTTGCTCCTCGTGCAATCCCAGCTTTGTGATAATGCAGATGTCAGCACTTCAAACTACATTCGTTCCAGTGCTGACATAAGGAGGAGAAGAGGGGGCAGCTGGCAAGAGGACGCTTGACTTTTCACCTACTTATTTTCCCTGAAGATAATATCCCCTAGGAGATGGGTTGGGAGGGGGGGACATTCCTGGGAGCTGAAGTAGTGGGGAGAGTGATTTGGAAGATGGCCAATGAGACGCAGAGAATTGGGGAACGGAAAGAGAAGGTTTGGGGTCAGGAAGTCAATGTTGGCTATGACCTGATCGGGGACAGATTGTCGTGCTTAATAAATGAAAGATTTCATCAAAGACTATTTGTTTGGAAATGCGAGACATCGAAACCTGACAGCAGAGGACATAGTAATTTTGTTTCCCAGGCAGAAAGGAGAAGGACTTTGAGGACAGGAACTCCTTTTTGCCTAAAAGAATCGCTTGTAATAAATTATCGAAAAACGCTAAAGTGTTACCCTTTGCACAGCACAAGTAGCAAATTAATGGGATGCTAACAGAACAGTGTCTAACCCTACAGGGTACAGTTTTTGTTTTGTTTTTTCCAAACGGGCACGTGTCATCGTTCTACTTTTCCTCCATCCCACTCTGAAGTTCTCTTCTCTTGGCTGGGTTGGACACATACACCTGGCATCCTGTGAGTAGGTTATAAAGCACCCCTCTACCCCAGCACATTGTCCCGTGCGTGGTCAGCGCTGTGGAGTCCCTGAGCCACATGCTGCCCTCTTGTCCCCAAGGGGCTTTTTTTCCAAAAGGCAAATGGACTTTGTTTTTTGCTTGAAGACTTCTTTCTTCCCGAACTGAAGAAGCTTCTTGGATGGGAAGCAAAACGTCTTCAAGGAAAAATCAAGAAAGTCCAGTTGCCTTTTGGAAAAGCCCCTTTGGGACCACCATGGCCTGGAGGACTGAGGATCTCCAGAGACAAGCTGCTCTGTTGCTCCCTTTGCAGGGAATCTCGGTGGGCATTCCTCTACCCCATTCTGAAGAAATGGCAGAGAGCAGGCAACTTAGAAGAACAGAATTGGAAGGGACCTTGTAGGTCATCTAGTCCAACCCCCTGCCCAAGCAGGAGACCCTATACCATTTCTGACAGATGGCAGTCCAGTCTCTTCTTGAAAGCCTCCAGTGATGGAGCACCCACAACTTCTGGAGGGAAGCCCTTCCACCAGTTAATTGTTCTCCCTGTCAGGAGAGAACAATGAACTCCCTCCTTAGTTCTTAGTTCCAGGTTGCTTCTCTCCTTGATGAGTTTCCACCCGTTGCTTCTTGTCCTGCCCTCAGGTGCTTTGGAGAATAGCTTGACTCCCTCTTCTTTGTGGCAGCCCCTCAATTATTGGAAGACTGATAGCATTTGCCATTTCTTCTGTCTGATGGGCAACCATCAAGGTTGCTTCATTCTATGCAGTTATTTCTTCCTTGAGTGAAGAATCGTACGGTACTAGTCTTGGTGATCACCAATATTAATTGTCCTATTATTTTATGTTATGTTAGGCTTTTTATTTATATGTATAGATTTTAGCTGTATATGTCTATAAATATATCCTGCACTTATATTTGATGTATGTTTCCTCTGGATGAAAGGCCATAATGATTAAGACTAAAATTGTATTGGAAATTCTTTATCTGCAGTTCGTTTGCTTCTTTCTTTGGGCAGGAGTATGTCAAATTTTGCCTGGGCTTTGGGGGAACAGCTATAATGAAAAGCTTTTTCTCCAGAATTTAATTTTCGGGGGCTCTGGGGTTTTCCTCCCTGGATGAACCGTGTGTGATCCATGTAAGCATTTACCTACCTAGCTTTGGTGGTGGTGGTGGGGCTGTTTTGCTTTTGGTATCTTGAATGATTTAATGTGGTGGTGCAGATGGGGCTTCTCGGTGGTGTATTTATATTTAGCCTGAACGTCTCGCCCACCCACCCCCACCAAGAATGTAGCTAGGCAGCTCAGGCAGGAGCTTTATAGGGACATGCAGAAGTTTTAGAATTCAAAATGTTTTAATCTAAAAATAGACATTCTTTGTTCCAAGATCAAAATAAAGTACCTGTGTTCCAAAAATCTGTTCTTCCTGTTCAGAACACAAAATTAGATTGTTGTTTTATAGATTACAAGGGAGGGAGGGGCAGTTACTGCAGCAAAAGGCTATAATCTAAAAGCCACTATGCTCTCCCTGGCGGACTTGGAAAAAAACCAGTAAATTCTGGGCTCAAATGCACACCGCAGTACAAGAATTAATGTAATTCTTATTGCATTATTATTATTAGCCTCCATAAGCCATCTTATTGAGGCTAATAGATAGAAAATGTTTATGGAAGAACATTTTTATATATGGTAACTGCTACAAGATTATTATGGGTCACCCTCAACTTCTGACCGGTTGCTTAGTGACCATCTGAAGTTATGACAGACCACAAAAAAGCTACTAACAAACCAGATACAAAGTTCCAACGTCCGAGTCCTCCATCCCGTCATGTGACCACATTTTGGACATTTGGCAACAAGCTCACATTTATATCCATTTGCAGCATCCCAACGTCACAGGACCATGATCTACCGCTTTTTGCCAGGAACTGATGTTTACTTCTGGTTTACGGCAAACAACAACCGAATAGGTTAGCTTAAGAACTGCTGCCTTCACTTTAATGTTCACAGCACGAATGGACTAAGCATTTTTATTTTACACAGCCATAGTCATTCCCCAGGTCCCAACTCTGTGTGAGCAGTAAAAAAATTCTATTCTATTCTATTCTATTCTATTCTATTCTATTCTATTCTATTCTATTCTATTCTATTCTATTCTATTCTATTCTATTCTATTCTATAAGTCTGCTCCAACTGACCTGGATGTAACAAAGGAGGGAAAGTCCGTCCAGTGTCTCTTCTGCCCTAAGGCATGGGAATGGTGCCAGCAGGATAACAGCCCCACGATGCTCGGGGTTCAAGGTTCAGCCAAGGCAAACAATTTCCACAGGTTCAAGGTAAAATGAAAGCCACATGATTCCAGCAGGCTCCAAGCCCAACGAAGGCAGCTTGGCACTCATGGGTTCAAGGCACAATGAAAGCAAGACAGACTCAATGAATTCAAGGCACAACAAAGACAACTTGACTTTGATGAGTTCAAGGCAAGACAATGACAACATGACTCAAGCAGGTTAAAGGCCCGATGAAGGTAGCTTGGTGTCAATGGGTTCAAAGCAACAAATCAAGAGAGTTCAGGGATGCACGGATTCCAAATGGTTGCCTCTGACAATCCCCCATTTCCAAATGCCAAAGTAAATAGGTGCCAACGTGTGTGCCCCATTGGAGGGGCAAGGCTGCCTCCTTGTGAGTAGCCCCGCTGAGCTCTGTTGCACCTCCCTCCGCTCCACTCTGTGCATCCTTGGATTGGGTAGAGGCGGCAACTCCTTTTCTCCACTGGCCGGCTGCATCTGCACCTCTTCTTCAACCCACGAGGCTGGCTGGTGACCCCTGCTAACTGGCTGCAGCTATGTCACTCCTGCCTGCGCAGCTGGCTGTTCATCTGGTCTCTCCCTCCCTCCCTCCCGGATTCTCCCAACATTCCTGGCCTCACCTAAACCATCTGAACCTGCCACAGAACCTTCCATAGCCCCCCCCCCAGTACTCCCCATAGTCCCTGTCAGATGTCCCTGAAGCCAGGCGTTCCTCGTTGTCCAAGCTGGTGCCTGGGGCACAATTATGTGGTCATCTCCTCTACAACCGTCATGACTTATGACTGAAATTGCCAGTTCAATTATGGTCATAAGTCAAGGACTACCTATACTTTATTAAATGGGAAGACTCTTGAGATTCCCACATGGTGAAGATGCAGAGGTGGCAAAATTAACCTGTTTGATTACAGAAAGGACAATAACTACATGGTCATGGCCTTCTGCCACCAGTAGCCTCTCACCGGCCAGTACGCTCCCATAGAGAGGGGCTTCTCAGGGTGCCGTCGGTCAAACAGTGTCGACTGGCAGCCCCCAGGGGGAGAGCCTTCTCTGTGGGGTCACTTGCCATCTAGAACGAGCTCCCTGGAGATACGGAGGATCCCGGATCTGCGCACTTTCCGCCGTGCCCTCAAAACATTCCTATTCCAGCAGACTGGTCTGGCCTAACTTCCCTTTTAAATTGCTATTTTTAAATTTGTCTTATAAATTGGGGTGTTTTAAATTTGTTTTGGGCCAAAGTATTTAATGTATTTTAAATGGTTTTTAATGTTTGTATTATGTGTATTTTATCTTTTGGCTGTTCACCGCCCTGAGTCCTTCAGGAGTAGGGCGGTATATAAATTCAATAAATAAATAAATAAATAAATAAATAAATAAATAAATAAATAAATAAATAAATAAATAAATAAATAAATAAATAAATAAATAAAAATAAAAATAAAAATAATAATAATAATAATAATAATAATAATAATAATAATAATAATAATAATAATAATACATGTATTAGGGCTTGAAAACCCCTTATAGAATCCCTTACTTTTCTTTCTTTCTTTCTGCTGGAAAAAGAAAAAAAATGAATTTGTGATTTATGAGTTGGATTATTAGAAAGGGTAGACAATGGAAATGAGAAATTATGTTGTAATAGATGACAGAATATAATATAAATGTACCTTTAACTGTTATTAAAAAGATCAGACGCTGCTTCTTTATAACTTACTTTTTTTCCTCTTTCCCTTTTCTCATTTTATACTTTTTTGCTTGCTTATTATTTTTCTTTACTTTCCTTAATTTTTTCTTTCAAAAATTGTGTTTTTTATTCTTTTAAAATGTATTTAATAAAAAAAAAATCAGAAAGGCCCAGGACCGTTGCTGCAACCCCTGATGAATCAACTGTTGCTTATAAATTCCAAGAGCATTACCAGTGCTATCTATTAGTAATACTATCTTCAGATAGTTTGGTGAACTTTTTTATGTATTTTGTGTGTGCTCCTGTCCCTGGTTGATGTTCAGCTTTAGGATGCTTTTAAATGGCTGCAGTTATTACCTTTGATATATTTCTAAAATTTCAGTAACATTAAAAAACATTAAACATTAAAACATTAAACATTAAAAAACATATGCTTTTGCAACTTTTCTATATGTTGAATGGCAGACAGCAGTCAGCAGGAACACCCACCCCATCTACTCTTGTGGCCGTTTAGGTGAGAAGCAAAAGAGCAAGAGGCTATTTCTAAATTCCCATTTTTCTATGACTATTCTGAATATGGCTCCATTACGTAGATCCGTGGTTCTCAACCTTTGCATTGGAGGGAGAAGGAGAGGAGATGGTCCCAAGTGAGCAGCTGGTGCGCATGCTTGCAGGTCCATAGCACCCGCCGCTCACACTAATGAAGCTTCATGCACCTGTACAAGTGCCCAGTGGAGCCGTGCGTGTAAATGCACGTGCCTGCCACTTGTGCAGCCCAGTTCCAAACAGGCCAGTACTAGGCTGCAGCCCGGGAGTTGAGGCCCCCTGATGTAGAGGGCAGAGGGAATGGCTTTGAAGTACAGGAGAAAGAGCTGCTATCAAGACAATGCTGAGAAATTAGTTTGAGAAAAAAAATGCAGATAAGCCTCTCTCTCGTTCATCAAAGATAAAATGAGAGGCACATTCAGACTTGTAAGGGACTGTTATTACCACCTTGGGTGGTCCTTTTGTTAATGCCACTTGTTCAGGGAACTTTCAAAGTTACGACAGAACTAAATAAGTGGTACTTAAAATCCTCAAAGTTCTGGCCATCGCAGCAGCCCTGCAGTCAGGTGATTAGGAACTTGGTGCTTGGCAACGGGCCCAATTTATGATAGTTGCTGCATCCTGCAGTCATGGGATTGCCACCTGTGACTTCCCCTGCCAGCTTCCCACAAGTAAAGTCAATGGGGAAGGTGGCAGGGAAGGTTATAAGGGAAGGCTCCGCTTTTTCTCCTGAGGAGCCCCATTATGGAATACACGATCCCAGGGATCTCACTCTCTGTGGCACCCCACACCCTGGCCAGCCACAACCTGTAGCATATGCCCACCTGCAGCACCCCTTGTTTTCCTATGCTCCTTTCCTATGGACTTCATTTATGCGGGCCTTATTTATTTGAACGTAGAATAATGGAATTGGAAGGTACCTTGGAGGTCAACTAGTCCATCCCCTGCTCAAGCAGGAGACCCTATACCATTTCAGATAAATGGTTGTCCAGTCTCTTTTTGAGCACCTCCATTGATGGAGCGCTCACAACTTCTAGAGGCAAGCTATTCCACTGGGTGATTGCTCTAACCGTTAGGAAATTTCTCCCTAGTTCTAGGTTGCTTCTCTCCTTGATTAGCTTCCAACCATTATTTCTTGTTCTGCCTTTTGGTGGTTTGGAAAACAGCCTGACCCTCTCCTCTTTGTGGCAGCCCCTCAGATATTGGAAGACTGCTATCATGTCTCCCATAGTCCTACTTTTCATTAGACTAGATCAGTGATGGCTAACCTTTTTGCCATCGCATGCCAAAAGCCGGGGGAGCGCGAGGAGATTGCCCACGTGCATGCCCACACCCATAATTCACCCACGCATGCGCGCGTGCCCCTCCATGCTCCCCCCTGCTTTTAACACGTGATGGCATGGTGGGCCCGGTAGGCCCTTTTTTCACCCTCCCCAGGCTCCAGAGGCTTTCTAGGAGTCTGGGAGGGCAAAAACAGCCTCCCCCACCCCTGGAGGCCCTCTGGAGGCCGGAAAAGCCCATTTCCCAACTTCCGGTGAGACCAGAAGACCCAAAAGTCAGCTGGCTGGCACACGCATGCATGCTGGAGGTGAGCTATGGAAATGCTCACGTGCCCACTGATATGGCTCCGTGTGCCACCTGTGGCACCCGAGCCGTAGTTTCGCCATCACGGGATTAGATCTAATGAATTCCTGTAATTGAGCCATCCTGAAATGGCTATTGGGACAGAAAACTAGAGGTTTAGAAAAGTAGTTTGTTGATTTGGAGCTCATATCTCCTTTACCTTCCACTTAAAATTTATAAGGAAGTTACTCTGCTCTCAGAAGTTTAACTCTCAGGCTACAGTATGTCTCTGACTATGTATGTACATTATAGCTCCAATCTGGTCAATAGCTGAACCTGCTGTATGGAAATCTGTTGCTGATACCCCTCACAACAGCCTCAAAAGGCCAAAATGATCCCTTAAAAGGAAAGCAATATTGAATAGGGGTTGGCCTAGGCAAAGCTTTCATTTTGCAAGAGTGGCTTCATATAATACACTGTCATCAGCTTAATAAAATACAGTGCTTTTACGCACAAGACATGCTATGCCCAATTTAATATGGATTAACATAATGACCTGATTCATGCAAAATATCAAGGAGCTGGATTTCCACAACACACTGAACCACAAATAACCAATTTTAGTCTCCCATCTTCAGTCTTAATGCTGCGTTAATGAAATAACAAAGGGCTAATTGGCCATTAGACCATTATGGGACAATTGAACCCACAGTTTGGGATGCAATTTGGCATCCCAAAACGTGTTTGGTAATTAGTAGCCTGCAGTCCCCTGCCTGCAAGCTGCCTTCAGCCTCCCTCTCCATTCGTTGGTTGCCATGCCAACCGGAGCTCTTTTCCAACCAAAGCTCCTTGTGCCACCAAATGCTTCTCTTTGGGAACAGCAGACGCAGCACGGAAAGTTCCTCAGAGGTACCGAACGGGGGTGCCTGCTGGGTCCTTTGCATTCCCACAGCAGAAAAGAAGCTTCGAAGGGAGGTTGAGAGGAACAAGAGAGCCGCGACTCCGTTCGCCCTCCCAGCCAGAGATGACAGGTTCACAGATAACTGTGAAAAGTTCACTGCAAATCAACTGAAATTCACCTGTCATGGAATTCAACACCAGATATTTGCTTTCTATTAACTTGAAAGAGCATCCGTGCACCTTCACCTTTAGTGCTGAAACCTTGGGTAGGAAGCGTTTCCAGGTTTTGAGAATGTGGAGGAGAAACACATCGTGCCTAGGAACAATGACTTTGGACCTCTGGTTTAGTCTGCTGACCTTGGGGCTTTTTCTACACAGTTCCTGACGAAATGTTCCTGCACACGCATGGATGTGTCTAAAATCCATGGATCCAGAATGAGAGATGCCACTTTTCTCCATCCAACATACTTGAAAAATAGGACAAGATTTGCTCAATCAGTCTCCTTCGTGGTCACATCCCTGCATTCTGATTGACTCCCCAGTGTGGGCTCTACACCTCAACCCAATAGATAAAACAGCTGCTACGTCCCCTTGCTAACCATTTTTAATTTTAACCATCTTTAACTTTTCTGTGACTTCAAGTTACTTTTTGAATCCTGGCAACCGCCTGGACCAGTCCCTGCAGTCTTTTTGGCAAGGTTTTTCAGAAATGGTTTGCATTGCTTCCTTCCAAGAACTGAGAGAGAATGACTGGCCCAAATTAATGTCCAAGGCAAGACTCTTCATTTTATTTATTTATTTATTTATTTGTATCTCACCTTTATTATTTTTATAAATAACTCAGTGGGACGAACATATTCAACACACCTTCTTCTTCCTCCTATTTTCCCCACAACAACACCCCTGTGAGGTGGACTGGGCTGAGAGAGAGTGACTGTCCTAAACTCACCCAGATGGCTTTCTTGCCTAGGATGGGACTGGAACTCAGGGACCCGATTCTTTTGTCACCAGGCTGGAACTGGCTAAAGCATCAAACTGCTCCATTTTTAACTTTATTGTTTTTATAATTGTTATTTATTGTTTTTACAGTTGTTATAAGTCACATGAGCAGCCATATAAAACTTTTAAATAAATATACTTATATTCTAATAAGCTTTATCAATAGAAAGATCTTCAGGTTAGTATACTTGCTAGGTTACTTTCGGCAACTACGGATTCATGGCCAGGCAGATATGGGTCACATTTCAAATTCTTGTTTCATGTGGCAGAAACCCTAACATTAGCCTAACCCTAACGCATGCAGCCCCATAGTCCAGGGGTCCTCAAACTTTTTAAATAGGGGGCCAATTCACGGTCCCTCAGGCTGTTGGAGGGCCGGACCGGCTGGGTGGGTGTAGCTAGGTGGTCATGTGACTAAGTGGGCGTGGCTACTTTAGCAGTCTATTGAACAATGCACACAAACTAAACTTTAAATTTTTTTTGCTCCTGGGGGTGTTTTATTTGCTTTTGTTTGCATGTTGCTCTTTTGGGTGACTTTTCTTTTTACTAGATCAGTTTTTCAGTTGTTTAGGAGTCTAGAGGTCCACTTCAGGACATTCGGTTTTGCAGCAATTCTTCTCAACCCCAAGAAGCTTACAATCAACAAGTCTCTCTCTCTCTCCTCTCTCTCTCTCTCTCTGCCTCTGTCTATCTTCTGAAGGTGGGGGAGGTGAAAAACGGGGTGTGGTGATGCCCCGGGAGGCCTCCATGTTGCCCCATTTTTTGGCTTGCAAAGTGCTACTGGAAGCGCATCCCTTTTTTCACCTCCCCTGCCTCCAAAACACTCTGCAGGCCAAAAATGTTGGCCTTACATTCCAGTTCCAGCCCGCGGGGCTCGCGAAGGTAAATCCTGCGCTCGTCCGAAGGGTGGGGGCTGGCAGGTGGCCGTGGTGATGTGGATGGGGCAGCCTTGGGGTCCTTAGCAAGCTGAATTAATGGCTTTGGCGGGCTGTATGCGGCCTGCGGCCCGTAGTTTGAGGACCCCTGTCATAGTCCCTCTCAGTTAAAGAGAAGAACTGTCAAAAACAACTACAACTGGCTAAGATTGTGGAATACACTACACTGTAGGTGACCATGTGTAAGCCACCATGACAAGATTTACATAACAGGCAAGCCAAAATTGTGCAAACCGCATTACAGCTTAAGCACGACAAACAGCATTTCCTGTCCTGCCCTGCTCCCTCCCCCGACATTACTACAAGTTCTACTTAAGTTTCTTTCCCAAATGCTCAGAATTTCATGGATATTTTAAGCTGACTTCCTCGATCCAGAGATTTATATTATAAATATATATATATATATTGTAGAGATGCGTCTCGTGCATCACATGCCTTTGCAGATCCAGGAAACACTCTTACCTGGAAGCCACACCCACTGGCTTAGTGTCAGAGGGTGCCCAGCAAGAGATTGTAGGGATGTAGCCTGAAAGTTGACGAAAAATTTCCCCAAAGACATCAATGGCAAGACCCTTCCGTATCACTGCCAAGGACCCACCTGGCCATTTTCATGAAGTCACCAGGAGTCCAGTTTAACATAAAGGAGTATTCACTTTTTATCCATTATCCTCAGAATGACTTTCCAGGAAACGGACACACTCATAGGCCGGTCACAATAATCAAAATTAACACAGGAAGTGAATAATTTTCATTAACCTCCTGCAGCATTCTCCAAAAGATCACATAAGGCAGATTAGTGCTCAATTGCCTTTTAGAAGAGATTCAATCCTTTTCCATCCAAGAAGCTGCAGAGCTACCAAGGGCACCACCAGGACAGAGGCAGAGGGAAACCTGGGCGAGAAGCAAACAGCCTCTCCCCTCTCCTCACCCCAGGAAGGAAGCAGGAGAAGTCCTGCAAGGTCCATCTACTCCGTCCACTCTCAACTCTGCTGGCCTGTAGAGCACAGGGGCCAATCACCTTCCTCACCTGGGTGCAAGCAACAGTCTCAGGCCACAGAATCCCAGCCTTAGCCTGGCCTGTGCAGCGGCAACATCTGGAGGCCTTAAACTCAGGAATCCCAACAACCTTTGCTGGGGATTAAACTAAAGAAAGCACAGCTCCTCTGTATTTATGCAATGGCCGCCCCCAGCCTCACCTGCAGAAAGGAAGCAAAGCCTGAGTCCCTCAGTCTCAGAGCCGCAGACTTTCTCTGCACCTGCAGGTTTATTTCTAGGGCCCAGCAGGTTGGCAGGCATTCCCTTGCCTAAGCCTAGCAGTCAATTGATTCTAATCAGATATTGATCTGAAGCCCCCTTTATTGAGTATCCTCACGTTTAAGGATGGGATAGGTCTTGGGGGGGGATACATATATATTCATTCAAATACGCAAATCTGATTTCACATTAGTGGATTTTCAGGTTTCCACAGGCTGAAGCAAACAAACATGGTGATGGAGAGCAAGAGCCTTCTTTCACTGACCTTCCCATCTTTTATCTTTTATTGATTTGATTGTAATTTCTTTGTTTGATTATTTATTTATTTATAAGTTCAATTTATATGCCGCCTTTTTCCGAAGACTCAGGGATTGCTGTGAGACCCCCCAGTGTAATTGATAGCCAGACAACATACAAGTTTAATAAATTGTTATTATTGTTGGTCGAGCAATCAGCCATATGTTTAGACTGGATTTGGCATTTTTATCCACCCATTGAGTCCTTCCCTAGGACCTGGCATAGCCAGATATTGTTTGAGGGTGTTAAAGGTACTGTCACATGATATAAGTATTATTATTATTATTATTATTATTATTATTATTATTATTATTATTATTATTACTACTACTATTTTAAACTCCTATCAGCAAACATTGATTTATAAATTAAAATACATGCTAGTATATACTATAACTCGGAGGGGGGGGGAATTAATGGCTTCAAATGTTGCTTGACACCACATTGCAGGAGTGATCCTGACTGTCATCAAATACAGAAATACTCTGCAGCCCCACAATGAAGATGATGCAAAGCTATTTCTTTCTATTTCTTTCTAGCCTCCGCTCAGTAGGACCAGCATAAATCACATCTGCTCTGAAGGGGAGGCAGAGTTCTGCCAGTGGAGGCTCCTCTTAGACCTTAGGGACAGCATCAGAGCAAAAGTCCCTGCCAAGGAGTGCCTAAGTGGGGAAGAAGGCTGTGTCTCCGGCAAGAACAAGGACCAGGCTAAACGCTTTTCTGTCACAGCAAAAAGTAGCCCCAGGGAGAAGAGAAGTGAAGAGGGCAGGTAACCCATACCTGCGAAGAAATGGGGCCTGCTCCCAAATTCAAGAAAAATGGGGCCTTTCTCTGCATGCGGGGTTCCCAGCGCCTCTCCTGGGCTCTCCTTCCAAAGGCCTCCCGGCTCCTTCCAGCTTCGGGAGTGGGTCCCCTTCCTTCCACCCTGCTATCAGGAGAGCAAAAGGCGCTTCCCAGGCCAATTGCGGGCGGGGGGGGGGCTTGAGGTGCAGGCGGCCACAACAGCTGCTGGGCTCCCGGGCAGAAGCTTGGAGGGTCCGGCCTGGGGGAGCCTCTACCCTGCCGGCCGGACTCCCCCCTCCCCCCCGGCAAAGCTCCGTTCCTCCGCCTCCACCACCTGTAGAGGGCCGGGGCTGCCGGAGGTGCCGGCTCAAAGCGGGGCAGGCGCCCGCGGGAGGGAGGGCTGCGGCCATAGCGACATGCGGGAGAGGCCCGGGGCTCGCCTGATCTGCCAGGGGCGTTGCAGAGACCGGCGCTTCGGCAGGCAGCGGACAGGTCCCTGCTCCAGGCCAGAGCAGGAGCGCCCGGGCCCGGCCTGCCCACCTCTCCAAGGCTTAAAACTGCCGCAGAGCTCCCGCATCGGGGTGCTGAAAGGGCAACGGGGCTTCTCTCTCAGCCGGCGCGGAGGGGATGGGCGGCTCGGCGGGCGTTGCGAAAGCTCCTCAGCCGCCGCCTCGCCAAGCGGAGCATCCGTGACAAAGCACCGGCCACCCACCCGAGGCGGGACCCGGGGGAGCCGGCCGCTCCCGCCCGCCAAGCCCTGCGGCTCCCGCGGCTCTTACCTTGGAGACCGTCATGCAGAAAGTTCTCTCGGCGAAGCGGGCGGGGGAAGCCGGGCTCCTTCCTCCGGGTTCCGAGCTCGCCCAGAAGGAATGGCCGGGCAGCGGCGGCCGGCGCTTCCCTGCGGGGGAATCGGCGTCAGCGGCTGAGCGAGCCCAGGCTCCCCCCGCCCCGTCCCGGTCGCGCCCTCCTCCCTGCGCCCCAGGAGCCGCGCGCGGGACTGGCACTGCCGCTGAGCCCCCGCGGGGAGCGTGGCCGGCCCTCGGCTGCCCAACGGGGCGGGGAAGGCGGCGCCCTCCGCGCCCAGCGCTCCGCAGCCGCCAGCGCCGCCTCCTGCCGCCGCCTTGGGTGGGTCTCTGCGCCGGCCGGCGGCGCGGAATGCCAGAGTCCGGGCGGGCAGCCTCCAGGGCCGCACGTGGTGCCGCCGCCCCCGCCGCCGCCTCCGTGCCCAGGGCTGTCGGGCTGCCAGGCGGCGGCGGCGGCGGCATCCTCTGGCCGGGAGAAGCTCCCTCCTTCCCGAGCGGAGGTCCCGGCCGCCGCGCTCTCCGCGGGGCTCGGCGTAGCAGGGGGCGGAATCCGGGTAAGGCCGAGGGAGGGGGGCTCCGGGGTCCAGCGCTGGCTTCAGGGAGCGGCGGAGAGACGGCCGGCGCCGCCAGGCAGGTGCCAAGGCCCGAGGAGCCGCCCTGCATCGGGCTCCCAGACGGAGAGCCTGCCCGGCCTTTGGGCCAGAGCAGCCGGGGTCCTTCTCCCGCATGGCCGCCTGGCAGAACCGCCTCACCCCGCCCAGCCCTTCCAGCGAGAGAGCCCACCGGGGCCTGGCGAGGAGCCGGGCCGGTGTGCGGAGCTTAAGCGGGGCGGAAGCCTCAATTTGACGGCGGCCAAGAAGGAGCCCCTTGCCTTGGAAAGCCCCAAGAGCCACTGTGGCTGGGGAGGGGTGGGCGAGGGCGAGGGCGAGGGGGCTCCAGCTAGTACTCTGCAAGGTAGAAGGAAAATTGGATTGGCAGAATCTTCTGCAAAAAATTCCAGCATGTGACTTTCCATGTTCTTCTGCACAGATTAATCCTCTACTTACAACCACAACTGAGCCCAACATTTATGTTACTAAGTGAGGCATTTGTTAAGTGAGTTTTGCACCATTTTTCTCACCACAGTTGTTAAACAAATCATTGCAGTTGTTAAATGAGTAACACGGTTGTTAAGTGAATCTGGCTTCCCCATTGACTTTGCTTGTCAGAAGGTCACAAAAGGGGACACTGTGACCGTCATAAATATGAGTCAGTTGCCAAGTGTATGAATTTTGATCATGTGTATCCGGGGATGCTGCAATGGTCATAAGCAGGGGTGAATGCTCCTGGTTCGGACCGGATCAACCGATCAGGTAGCGATGGAGGCAGGTGGTTCAGAGAACCGGTATCAAAAATCCCTGCCCCCCCCATGCCCAGCTGAGCCACACAATCATCAGAGGCTTTTCTTTTTTACTTTTAAAAGCATTTTTTCCACAACCTGTTTGGCCGAAAAATTGCTTTTAAAAGTAAAAAAAAAAAAGCCTCTGATGATCAGGCAACTCAGCTGGGATTGTCAGAGCCTTTTGAAAGCATTTTTTACAACCTCTTCGCCGAAGAAGTTGTAGAAAAAATGGTTTTAAAAGTTAAAAAAAAATGGCCATGCCCACCCAGTCACATTACCCACCCACCCACTCACCCCCGTACCAAGCCACGCCCACAGCACCGGTAGTAACAAATTTTAGATTTCACCACTGGTTATAAGTGTGAAAAATGATCATAAGTCACTTTTTTCAGTGCCGTTGTAATTTCAAGGACCACCTGTGTTCCCTGATGCTTCTGGTCACAAAGGAGCACTGAGAATACAATGTTAGAAGGATAAGATTTTTTTTTTGCTTACTTTAAATAAAATATATATGGAAACAAACTTCAGTTACATTTTGCAGCCCTAAACTTTAAAATTAGTTTGGGGGTCAGATTTTACAGTACTTCATACCTTACTTTCCATACAGTTGGTTTTCTGTCAGGAATACCTTCTACCCAGCCACCCCGTGTCCCCAAGGGGACCATGTCCACCCAGAGAAATCAAGGGGCAAGTCACAGAGGGGTGAAACCTTAGATTTGCATTGTTTTATTTCTCTCCTCTCTCCACTGGGCAAAAGTGAAGGATGCCCATGGAAATCAGCAGAGAAAACCAACAGTTATTTCTGTAGCTAGGCAACAAGTGATATTACTACAAGAAATACCTCTTTCCCTCCCTTGCATGATGGACGAAGAAGTCCTTTAATTCTCATTCTGCCCACAAGATCCTCTGATTCAGGAGCGCTCCAGGTCCTGGCGGACTCCGATGCCTTTGGCCTCCCCCCCTCCCCCGCACACACACACACACACACACCCTCCTCCCCAGCCCCTCCAATATATCTTGAAGAAAGTTTGGTTGCCACTGGCAGTTTGGCTTTTTGTGTGCACAATTCTAACCCTCTCCTCCTCCTCCTCCTCTTCCTGCTCCCTTCTTTTGCAGTCAGCCAGAGATTATTGCTTGAATTAATTAGCACCAATTAATTGGTTGAGGCGACCCAGCTTGTTCTCCTTCCCTCCGGAGAGGGGAGTCAGGAGAAGAGAGGGGAGCAAGAGGGGAGCTGTGCCAAATGGAGGCTCTCTCCAAATTGCTTCCATGCAGCAACGTCTGAGCCTCCTTTAATCTGCCTGGGCGTCAATGGAAGAACATCGTGTCTCGTTCGGCACGCAGGGCTTGAGAGACGCTGAGCTGCCAACATGCTAGGACTGCTGCTCCGCCTGAAAATGTGTTTGCCGCTACTCTTCGAAGGTCTCCGGTGCTGCAGCTAGAAATGGAAGTTTAGAAAGAAAGGTTCCGTAGGGCAGGGGTCTCCAACCTTGGCAACTTTAAGCCTGGCAGGAGTTGAAGTCTGCCAGGCTTAAAGTTGCCAAGGTTGGAGACCCCTGCCATAGGGGACTTACGCTCCCTTCTTTAATAAGTCTTTCGCATGTATTGTTCTGAAAAATATCATTATCATCTTCATAATTAAAAAAGCCTGTTAAAATTGTGCTTGGGAGGATTTTAACTATTTTATTTATTTTATTTTATTTGTCAATAACGTATTAGGTAATATATATATAAGTATAAGCATGAATTGAATACATAAAGTAGATACGAATAGAGGAAACATTAGGACAGAGAGGGTAGACACGCTGGTGTTCTTATGCATGCCCCTAATAACTGGCAAGATAAATCCAAGCTTTGACTGCAATTGCTGAGTGAGCTGATCCTGAACCATTCTCTGATGACATGTCAATGAAGACTCTCAACCATCCAGACAGAGGTGTCTCAAGGTTGAATCATGGCAACTGGACTAACTTTTTTTTTTTTTTTGATAGCCTGAGACGTTTCACTGCTCATCCAAGCAGCTTCATTCATTCTGTTGTGACTTGCACCAAAACCAGGTGACATTTCCTCTTAGGCTATCTGGAACAAGCTCCCCCCGGAGATACGGAGGATCCCGGATCTGCGCACCTTCCGCCACGCTCTTAAGACCTTTTTATTCCACCAGGCGGGCCTGGCCTAATCCTTTCCCTCTTTTTAATTATGCAAATTTTAATCGGTTTTTAAATGATTGGGGTGTTTTAATCTGTCTGGGCCAAATTGTTTAATTCGATTTTATTTTGTTTTTAAATTTTGTATCTATGTATTTTTACTGTTTGGCTGTTCACTGCCCTGAGTCCTTCGGGAGTAGGGCGGTATATAAATCAAATAAAGTAAAGTAAAGTAAAGTTAGGCTAAAGTTGGAAGAAAAACTGGATCTGGAAAAATTGGCCTTTGCCCTATAGCAATAGCAAAGACTTATATACCGTTTCATAAAGCTTTCTAGCCCTCTAAGCAATTTACAGAGTCATCTTATTGCCCCCAATGATCTGGGTCCTCGTTTTACCGACAGTGGAAGGATGGAAGTCTGAGTCAACCTTGAGCCTGGTGAGAATTGAACTGCTGGCAATCGGCAGTCAGCAGAAGTAGCCTACAGTACTGCATTATAACCACTGCGCCACCACGGCCCTATCAAGCAAAGATGACAACAGATAAATCAGGCAGCATTTGTAGAAATACCTTTTTCCAACAAAGAAAACGATAGGTAGAGATCGTCCCAGGGACCTTGAATTTGGACTGGCAGAAGTAGCCAGTCTGCCAAAATAAGATCTGTCCTGATTGTAGCTCTAGCCATCGAGGTCTTCTTGCAAAGTTCCACCTTCAACTAAAGAAAGAAGGCCAGTGAGGTGTGATCTGAATAATATTTTATATAAGTATGTTGCCAAGGCAGAGAACAAATTTGAAGAACTACATTTCTTCATACCTGAAAAACTCTGGGTTGAAATGAAGTGACTTTGTAATTGAGGTGACCTACAGTTGCGCAAATGAATAAACAATGTAGAAAAGCAAAAGAAGGGGAAATGTTTGCCTACTGAAAATAGTTAAAGAAAAGGAGAAAAAACATTTGTTTAATTAGATGCCAGGAAAACAAGATGACGACGACGAGGTTTATCTAAATAAGCAGTGTGCAGAAATGGAGATTACCAGACAAATAACAGCAGACAAACAATTAAGCGGAAAACAAGTCTTTATCAAGGAGAAAACCAAACCCCTCCAATCCTGGCAGGACAAGCTTCTGTATATAATAAACAGGAAGCAAACGTCTCTCTCTCTCACACACACACACACAAACTGATGATGCTACCTACTCTAGTAACGAAATGTCTGCAAGCAAACAACTAAGCTCAGAGAACTCCAAGAACTCCACAATTCAACCCTGAGCTATATAAATTTTCTCCTGTTGAATTTGAGGTAGTTTGGAAGGACAAGAAATTTATATAATAAAATTCAACAGTCAAAGCTAATTTTAAGCAAAATTTAGAATGCTAAAAGGCAAAGAAAACAAACACCCATTTTGCAAACTCTGAAACTGCTTCTGTGTAATTCCAGGGATACTACAAAAATAAGCACATCTTCACCTTATTTGTACGTTTAAGGTTTTACGCTTAGGCAAGAGAAACCAAATGGACAGGTACAGATTAGGTAAAACCTGGCTCAATAGCAGTAATTGTGAGAGAGATGTTGAAGTCCTAGTGGATGATCCCTTAAATATGAGCCAGAAGGGTGTGGCAGCAGCCAAATAAGCAAATACAATCCTAGGTTGCATTAACAGGAATAGAATCAAGATCACATGAAGTGCTAGAACCACTTTATAAAGACTTAGTAAGACCAACTTGGAATACTGTATTCAGATTTGGTCACTATAGTATAAAAAGATGTTGAGACTCTGGAAAGAGTGCAGAAAAGAGCAACAAAGATGATTAGGGGGCTGGAGGCTAAAACATGAAGAACGGTTGCAGGAATTGGGTGTAGGTATTGGGTTTAATGAAGAGAAGGACTAAGGGTGAAATGATAGCAGTGTTCAAATATTTGAAGGGCAGCCACAAAGAAGAGGGGGTCAACTTATTCTCCAAAGCACCAGAAGGCAACGCAAGAAACAATGGATGGAAACTAATCAAGGAGAGAAGCAATCTAGAATTAAGGAGAAACTTCCCAACAGTGAGGACAATTAACCAGTGGAACAGCTTGCCTCTAGAAATTGTGGGCGCTCCATCATTGGAGGTTTTTAAGAAGAGACTAAACAGCCACTTATCTGAAATAGTATAGGTTCTGCTGCTTGAGCAGGGGGTTGGACTAGAAGACCCCCAAGGTCCCTTCCAGCTCTTATTCTGTTATTATTTATTGATTAAATTTTTATAGCACTGTAAACATATCAGGTGAGAAAAGTATTACTGGTCCTGGGCTTTTGTTTGGTGGATTTTGTGACTCGAGGCAGCCCAAGTAGCGTCACTGTGATAACCGACTGGACTCTGTAGAGGAGGAGTCCGGAACTGCACTTTTAAGCATATGGCCGGGTATCTCCTTCGCAGACAATCCGTGACTTGTCATATCTGCAGTGACACCCGTTGCCCTGCCTGACATTGAGCGAAAGAAATGTGCCTTCGAAAAGCTCCCTCTTAAGGTCAGGAGTGGGAATGCTTTCTGAGAAAGGCAGGGGAGTCGGCTCCCCCCCACTCCCCATTGTCCATGTGCAGGGATCCCTCCCCCCCTTCCCACTTTGCTCTGCACCCCATGCCCTTGGTCCCAGTACCTTCATCTCAAAGCTCCTTTGGATTCTTTGAGTGCTCCTTCCCCATCCTGGAGTCTCTTCATACCCTGAAAAAATACCAATAAAGCATGGAAATTTCTCCTAAGTAAGTCAACAAACAAATTCTTTTAATCGGATTAGACTGGACCACGGAGTGTTTGGTGTGAACTTAGCCATCCTGATTTGGGCATCACGAAGTACGACTTGGGATGGTGTGCAGATCCAGCTAAGAGTGCTTTGTTCAACAAGCCATGGCTAAAGTAAGCCGTGGCTTAACTCGGTGGTCGTCAGCAGGCCCTCTCTCTCGTAATTTCATACCAGAAGGAATCTGAGCCAAAATCTCTTTCGTTTCCAGTGGGATCTGCTTCCTCTGCTTTGCTGCAATGGTTTTGATGCCTTTCTCAAGCCACAGCCGGCTCCTTGGGGCCTTCAGGCTCTGCTCCTTGGACTGTTCTCCAGAGGAGGAAGCCGCTGGGCTCTGGGGAGGAGGGGGCAGCAACAACATCTGGTGTTTCCTGAAGGGTCCGTGCGACTGCTCAGATTGGGTGGGGTCCTTTCCGGCCATTGCAGCAGCTGAGGGGGCTTCCTTTGCTGGGGCCGGAGAATCAGTTTGGCCTTATCTGTAAATGAGCTGGGAAAGCAGATGGGATTGTAAGAATCCCAGGATCCTGGCAGGAAACCAGAGACGGTGCTGGCCTTGTCTCGTCTCTGCCCTTCTCTCCGTGGAAGTCAGTAGAAATACCAGCCCACCCCCACAAAGCAGAGTAACAAAAGCATCACACATTCCATTTGTGAATGCTTTGAAATACCCTTTTGGAAATTTGGTGGAGCAACATTTTAAAACTTCTCAGTAAAGGTTCACATTCCCTTGGTAAATCTAGCACTTTAAAATCTACTTGCCTTGGCATCTCTCCCCCTAAAACTCATAAATAGCATTTGTAATCGTGGGGAATGGTAGACAGAAAGGGGGATTTTTAGAATAGACAGCTGATTTTGTTGGTGAATATGTTCTGTTGGCCACAAGTTTCTGCATTAACAATATTATTGTGGAGCTAACTTTGGTTGAAGGTGGTCCTTGGGGAGGGGTTGTGTCAAAAAAGTCAAGGCATTTGTGATCCTGTGATGCATTTCTTTTTACGTCTGTTGTGGCTATAAAAAATGATGTGTAGAGGATGACCAGGCTGAGCCTGAGGGAGGGGTCAAATGCGGCCTAAATCATGAGTCCCTTCACATCCGCAAGAGATCTAAGTCCCGCCCACCTTGAATTCCTTTTACTCATATCTCCCGCTAATTTCCCTTGGCCACTAATGGTTCAGATTCTTGTAGAGAGTTTAAACTCTTCTAGAATACTGCATCCAGTTTTGGTCACCACACTATAAAAGAGATGTTGAGGCTCTAGAAAGAGTGAAGAGAAGAGCAACCAGGGTGATTAGGGGACTGGAGGCTAAAACATACGATGAACGGTTGCAGGAACTGGGCCTGGCTAGTCTAGGGACGAGAAGAACCAGGGGAGACAGGATAGCTGTCTTCCAATGTTTGAGGGGCTGCCACAGAGAGGAGGGGGGGGTCAAGCTATTTTCCAAGGCACCCGAAGGCCAGACAAGGAATAATGGATGGAAACTGACCAAGGAGAGATTCAATCTGGAAATAAGGAGAAATTTTCTGACAGTGAGGACCATCAACCCATGGAACAGAAGTTGCCTTCGGAAGTTGTGGGAGCTTCATCCCTGGAGGCTTTCAAGAAGAGACTGGACTGCCATTTGTCAGAAATGGTGTAGGATTGGACTAGATGACCTCTCAGGTCTGAATATACATCTGAACTGTTTGGGTCTCCTGAACATGGCAATTGTGCTATCTTCTCCTGCAATTCAGGCACCCTTCATGGAGTTGCCCTGATGCTTTTCAAAGCAGGAAGTTATCCTTTTCAAAACTGTGAGCAAGAAGCCAGGGCCTTTATTTTAATAGCTCCTATTGCCTGCCATTAGCATCATCGTCATCTGGTTTGGATTACAGTAGATCTCATCCTTGTTTGGTTTGGGAACCGAAAGAAAAATTCAGAGTTGTTTCTACTTGTGCCAAGTATGAGCTGAATGCAACGAACACACAGCAAAAATGGCTCTCAAAAGACACACGTGGCTGTTCTTTTGGGGAGAGGAGAAACACAGCAGGTCTCAGTTTGAAGACCACATGCCAGAAGCTGGGACATCTTTGTTTTTCCCCCTCGTTTGACTCAAGGAAGGTCAGTGCTAGTCTTGTAATGGTCAGTATAGAAAGAGAGCCCCCTTCCTCCCCAAACCCAGCACTCTCATAAAGCAGAATGTCTTCCAAGTCACCCCTGAGACTGTCCTCTTGCAGGGCTCGGTTCTCTTTCCTGTAGGATGCAGGGAGGGCCATCTTTTGCTCCTGTGGATGATGGAATCTGTTCTCTGGGTTCCTGACTGTGGAACGTGGGTTAGATGAGCCTACTCCTCTTTGTCCTTCCATAATGGTCAGCCTTCTCTTTTGAAAATTGAGTAGCAAAGAGACTCACAAACTCCGCCTGAAAGCAGCAATCTCTTTCTCAAAATCATTTGATACTGAGGGGTATACTGCATCTAGACATGGAGGCTCCATTGGTTATTAGAAGACCCATCCTCTGTATATTTTCATAACCCCTTTAAAAATAACAATAGAATAGAATAGGATAGAATTCTTTATTGGCCAAGTGTGATTGGACACACAAGGAATTTGTCTTTGGTGCATACGCTCTCAGAGTACTTAAAAGAAAAGATACATTTGTCAAGAATCATAAGGTACAACAATGATCAAAACTGCTGACTCTCCTCATCACATAAGAAACCAACTTTTATCAAATAATTCCATTTGCCCTCTCATACAGTCTCACAGTGGCATCCCTGCATTTCAAGCAAATGTTAACGGGGGCTGAACCAGAACGGATGTCTTTGCCACTGGGCTTCTGCCTGTGTTGGGGAGTCATGTGCATGAAGTTTAGTTAGTGTTATTTTTAAAAAAAATGTGAGTAACATTATCAAATACACAATACAACAGTCATACAGCAATTGAGGAAGAGGAGGGGGTCCCTTAGTTGGTGCCATGCTATCCCTTCACTGGCTGGTCCTGTGTTTCCATGTAATCCATGTAACAAATTCTGTGCTACCATGTAGGGTAGGGTAGAATAGAATAGAATAGAATAGAATAGAATAGAATAGAATAGAATAGAATAGAATAGAATAGAATAGAATAGAATAGAATAGAATAGAATAGAATAGAATAGAATAGAATAGGAATTATAGAATGGAATGGAATGGAATGGAATGGAATAGAATAGAATAGAATAGAATAGAGTAGAGTAGAGTAGAGTAGAGTAGAGTAGAGTAGGGTAGGGTAGGGTAGGGTAGGGTAGGGTAGGGTAGGGTAGGGTAGAGTAGAGTAGAGTAGAGTAGAGGTAGAGTAGAGTAGAGTAGAGTAGAGTAGAGTAGGGTAGGGTAGGGTAGGGTAGGGTAGGGTAGAGTAGAATAGAATAGAATAGAATAGAGTAGAGTAGAGTAGAGTAGGGTAGGGTAGGGTAGGGTAGGGTAGGGTAGGGTAGGGGTAGAATAGAATAGAATAGAATAGAGTAGAGTAGAGTAGAGTAGAGTAGGGTAGGGTAGGGTAGGGTAGAATAGAATAGAGTAGAGTAGAGTAGAGTAGAGTAGAGTAGGGTAGGGTAGGGTAGGGTAGGGTAGGGTAGGGTAGGGTAGGGTAGAGTAGAGTAGAGTAGAGTAGAATAGAATAGAATAGAGTAGAGTAGAGTAGAGTAGAGTAGAGTAGAGTAGAGTAGAGTAGAGTAGAGTAGAGTAGAGTAGAGTAGAGTAGAGTAGAGTAGAGTAGAATAGAGTAGGGTAGGGTAGGGTAGGGTAGGGTAGGGTAGGGTAGAATAGAGTAGAGTAGAGTAGGGTAGGGTAGGGTAGGGTAGGGTAGGGTAGGGTAGAATAGAATAGAATAGAATAGAATAGAATAGAGTAGAGTAGGATAGAGTAGAGTAGGGTAGGGTAGGGTAGGGTAGGGTAGGGTAGGGTAGGGTAGGGTAGGGTAGAATAGAATAGAATAGAGTAGAGTAGAGTAGAGTAGAGTAGAATAGAGTAGAATAGAGTAGAATAGAATAGAATAGAATAGAATAGAATAGAATAGAATAGAATAGAATAGAATAGAATAGAATAGAATAGAATAGAATAGAATAGAATTCTTTATTGGCCAAGTGTGATTGGACACACAAGGAATTTGTCTTCGGTGCATAAACTCTCATGTACATAAAAGATATAAGTGATAAATCATGATCATAGTCATCATAAATACATTCATCATGAATCATAAGTTACAACACTTAATGATAGTCATAGGATAGTAAATAAGCAATCAACATAGGAACTAACTAGGAACTAATAAACAATATAAATGGTAAAGATACAAGCAACAAAGTTATAGTCATAAGTAGAAAAGGAAATTGGTAATAGGAAGGTTGAGAAGATTAATAGTAGTGCAGACTTAGTAAATTATTTGTCAATGTTTTGGAAATAAGTTGTTTAGCAGAGTGATGGCATGTGGGAAAAACTGTCCTTGTGTCTAGTTGTTCTGGTGTGCAGTGCCCTAGAATGTCATTTTGAGGGTAGAAGTAGAAACAATTGATGTCCAGGATATGAGGAGTCTGTAGATATTTCCCATCTGTTTTTAAATTTTTAAGTTAATCATGTCAATTAATAATTTTCTCCTTATATTTCTAGGGGCTAAATCAGCATGGGCAAAACTTCTGGGGAAGAGGCATTGTGACTGTGTTAAAGAGAAGGTTTTCCAAAAAAAAAAAATCTGGCATAGGAGGGAAACAATTTGCTGGAAACTGCACTGGTACAGTGGTGCCAATCACAATGAAATCATTGGGATCCAGTTAAATGTGGGCTTCCTCCCCAAGACGAAGAAAAGCAGCATTATTGGCATCAGCCGGAATCTGGGCTGCCCGAGTCCCCCCAGATACAGACGACAAAGCCTCTTCTCTGCCCAGGTGGAGTTTGGCCGGTGCCCATTGGCTTCTTGGGAGGGCAAGGGGACCCCCTAGTGGCCACACTGCTCCAAGACATGAGGGGATGCCAGATGTGCCAGAATAAAGATTGCAATCAGTTCCTTTTCAGGCTCTGCAGAAATAAATACAGCCTGTTCCACAATCTGGATGAGTAGCTGAAAGGGCATTCTAGGGACTGTGTGATTAATCCCCTTCCCAGCCCATAGACGAGGCTGCAAAGGAATGTTCTCCAAGGTCCACACGATAGTCTCGGCTGGGTGAAAATTCAGCAGAGGGTCCCCAAGGAAGATGACAAGACAGCAGAGTTCAGCCCAGAGGTCATCGATCTAGAGCAGGTTCTAAGCCAAGTGTAAACAGCTCTGTTGTAAGATCAGCCTCAGTTTGGGAATGAAGCACACAGATGCACATCTCACAGTCCTGACCTACTACCCGGAGTAGGTCTGGAAGGATCCGAATGGGAGAAACAAAAAGCTGAATCCCAGCAAGACGGAGCTGTTGTATCTCCAGAAGCCCCTTGAGGCACTCTCTCCTCCACTGATACATTTGGAGGAAAAACGCTCCTTTGGAAGGGCAGCGCCCACAATTTTGGGTGGGGGGATCCTCCTAGGCCCGTAATGGCGAACCTATGGCACGCATGCCACAGCTGGCACACAGAGCCCTCTCTGCGGGCACGTGAGCATCGCCCAGCTCAGCTCCACTGCGCATGCACATGTGTGCCTCCCACTGGTCAGTTGATTTTGGGATGTGTGGGGGGCAGGGCGCATGCATGTGCATGGGTGGCGCATGCGCAGGGACGCACACACATGTGCAGGGGGGCAGCATCCCCCCCATGGCCCGTTTTGGGCCCAGGAGGCAGCAGAGAGGCCTGCTGGCCAAAAACGAGGGGCGTGGGGGTTTGTGGGTGCATGCACAGGGGGCAGGGGGAGTGGGCGGGGGTCATGCACACATGCGAGGGGGCACATATTGCATTATGGGTGCCAGCATATGTGCACACTGTCGCCCACTCGTGTGCTTTCAGCACATAATGAGAAAAATGTTAGCCATCACTGACCTAGGCTTATAGCTACAGCTGGATACGTCTGGGGGCCTTTGACTGGGAAACATTTGCAGCTGTTTCTGGAGGAGGCTTTAGGATTAGATCTCCTCCTGTTATCATTAGGATTAGATCAGAATAGCAGAATAACAGAGTTGGAGGGGACCTCGGTGGTCTTCTAATCCAAGGCTTTCAGGCTGCTGTCACTCTTATGGCACAAAAAATCTCAGCACTCCACCAGGTCAGCATTTTAAAATTCAGCATCAGTCAATTTCAAAAGGCAGCTTTGCTCAGAACAGCCCTGAGACATTGTGGGTTGATGCCTTTAACATCCTCAAACTTTCATCTCTGCCTTTTCCAAGGCAAACACTTGGCAGGTGTATAAAAATGACAAATCCAGGCTGAACATCTGGCTTACTGTGCAATGAATCATTTATTTTATTTTATTTTATTTTATTTCTGAATTTGTATACCGCCCTTCTCCCTGAGGACTCAGGGCGGTGAACAGCCAAATAAAAACATCAAATACAAATATTAAAATACAGTTAAAAAATATATATAATTTTGGCCCCATTAATTAAAACAATAAACAAAACAATTAAAAACACTTAAAAAGAATTAGGCCAGCCCGGCTTGTTGGAAAAGGAAGGTTTTAAGGGCACGGCGGAAGGCACTGAGGTCATGGATTCTCCTTATCTCTGGGGGCAACTGATTCCAGAGGGTGGGAGCCCCCACAGAGAAGGCCCTCCCCCTGGGGGTCACCAGCCTGCATTGTTTGGCTGATGGCCCCCCGAGGAGGCCCTCTCTGTGGGAGCGCACGGGTTGATGGGAGGTCGTCGGTGGCAGCAGGCGGTCTTGGAGATAGCTAGGCCCTATGCCATGGAGCGCTTTAAAGGTGATAACCAACACCTTGAAGCGCACCCGGAAGACCACTGGGAGCCAGTGCAGCTCGCGCAGGAGCGGTGTTACATGGGAGCGCCATGCTGCTCCCGTCACTACCCGCGCTGCTGCGTTCTGGACCAGTTGGAGCCTCCAGGTGCTCTTCAAGGGGAGCCCCATGTAGAGAGCGTTACAGTAATCAAGGCGAGAGGTCACGAGGGCATGAGTGACTGTGCACAGGGAATCCCGATCAAGAAAGGGCCGCAACTGGCGGATCAGGCGAACCTGATAAAAGGTCCTCCTGGTTACAGCCGTCAGATGTTCCCCCAAGGACAGCTGCCTATCCAGGAGGACTCCCAGATTGCGAGCCCTCTCTGTGGGGGCCAAAGACTCGCCCCCAATAGTCAGTGATGGAGTCAACTGACTATATCGGGATGCCGGGAACCACAGCCACTCAGTCTTGGAAGGGTTGAGCCTGAGCCTGTCCCTCCCCATCCAGATCCGTACAGCCTCCAGGCACTCATATACAGCAATAATAATAATAAAGAAAGCGAAGGTGGAACCGAGAGCAATAGGCACCTTGGGTGCAATGCCAATTCATCTGGAGCTTGAACCACTTGAAGACCATCGGCATTGACAGCACCACCATCAGTCAATTGCAAAAAGGAATTTTACTTGGAACAGCTCACCTTGTGCAACAATATCTTTAAACAACACCTGCCTATTCCCAGTCCTTGGGAAGGATAAAAACATTTAAACATCTGGCTGACTCCGCAGCCAACTAAATAAAGCTGAAGTTATGATTTATTGGTTATAATTTTTGTTATATTGATTTATTGCATTTATGCCCCACCATGAATTCATACTGCATATATCTCTATACTACTGAAACTGATTCTTGTAACCTTTAACTGGGTGAAATGTTGTATCACAGGACAAAACCGTTTGAACAAGGTACCTCATGTGGGCCAATTTACAGAATGCATCCAAAATCCAAGTCTTCTGTGTAATTGAAACTTGGCAAATTTTATAAAACATTTTATGATATAAAAGTTATCGTAAAATATTTGTGATAAAATACAAATATTATATAGATAAGGGATTTTCTGACAGGTAGGCCACAGTCAGTAAGGATGGGATCTCACCATTCCTCTACTCTGATACTAAGCACAGGAGCTCCCCAGGGTTGTGTGCTAAGCCCTTTCCTTTATTCCTTGTACACACATGACTGCACCCCATTGTATAAGAACAACACCATTATTAAATTTGTGGATGACACAACAGTGGTGGGGCTCATTAATAAGAACAATGAGTCTGCTTACAGAAAGGAAGTACAAGGGCTGACATTGTGATGTAATGAAAATAATCTCACACTTAACACCACAAAAACTAAAGAATTTATAATTGACTTCAGGAGGAAGAGAGATGTACATCTACCATTGTACATAAATGGTGAGGAGGTGGAGAGGGTTGGTAGTTTTAAATTTCTGGGGATTTATATCTCGGAGGACCTCTCATGGACTATGAATGCTAACATGCTTGTGAAGAAGGCACAGAAGAGGCTGTACTTCCTGAGAATGCTCAGGAAGATAAATCTATCTCAGCATCTACTTCTGTCCTACTACCGCAGCACCATTGAGAGTGTCCTGACATACGACATTCTTGCGTGGTATGGGAGCAGCTCTGTAGCGGACAAAAAAGCTCTACAGAGAATCATTAAAACTGCCCAAAATATCATCAGACTCCAGCTACCAGCCCTGGACAACATCTTCGAACCTCGCTATTTGAGGGAGTTGCATAACATTCTCAGAGACTCTTCCCATCCTGCTTACCATCTTTTTGGACTGTGGCCTTCTGGCAGAAGATACAGGACAATGAAAACTCGGACCACACGTTTTCTGAATAGTTTTTACCCCAGGGCTATAATTGCACTCAACAATGAACTAAAGGGCCACCATCAGTGAGCTGTCAGACAGTATTACTTGGTCTGTTGTGTGGATGTTTGGGCGGTTTTAGGGATGGGGAATTTTTGGTGGGTGGGGGGTGTTTGGGGATGGTCTCATGTGTGTTGAGTTTGGTCTCTGGGTGTTATGTGAATTTCGTTGTATGGGTATACTGTGTATACACGTACAGTGACAATAAAGTTATTATTATTACAAATGTCATTAAATGTTTTCTGTGCTGATGTTTAACTATATTATACAGTTCAACATGAACTACATTTAAAACACATACACCTCTGAATGGATCCCAACTTTTCCAGTGAAAGCAGGACATTAGAAGCCCTGTCCCTGTTGAATAGAATAGCACTTAGACTTATATACCTCTTCACAGTGCTTTCCAGCCCTCTCTAAGCGGTTTACATGGTCAGCCTCTTGCCCCCAACAATCTGGGTCCTCAATTTACCGACCTCGGAAGGATGGAAGGCTGAGTCAACCTTGAGCCGGTGAGACCCGAATTGCCAAACTGCTGACAGACAGCAGACAGCAGAAGTAGCCTGCAGTACTGTGTTCTATGCAGGGGTGAAATTCAGCATGTTCTGACAGGTTCTGGAGAAACGGTAATTTTGAGTAGTTCGGAGAACCGGCAAATATCATTTGTGGGTGGCCCCAGAGAGGGGTGGGAATGGAGATTTTACAGTATCCTTCCCCTGCCATGCCCACCAAGCCACGCCCACCAAGCCACATCACACTCATGAAGCCACGCCCACAGAACTGGTAAAAAAAATTGAATTCCACCACTGGTTCTATCCACTGCACCATCACAGCTAGAATAGGGGTAGGGGTAGGGGTAGGGGTAGGGGTAGGGGTAGAATAGAATAGAATAGAATAGAATAGAATAGAATAGAATAGAATAGAATAGATATTGTAATGAAGAATAGAATAGAATAGAATAGAATAGAATAGAATAGATATTGTAATGAAGAATAGAATAGAATAGAATAGAATAGAATAGAATAGAATAGAATAGAATAGAATAGAATAGAATAGAATAGAATAGAATAGAATAGAATAGAATAGAATAGAAAACAGAGTTGGTTAAAGACACGGAGAAATCCGGTACGGTGACATCTGAAACAATGAGCCGACAAAGCCATGGATTGTCTAGTGATGGCATAAGGTACAGTAAATACTCCAAATCTAATGAATCATGAATGTGGCAGAAAACAATTGTTGGAGTGTGTTTGTGATGTGGCGTGGGGCTCTGTGCTGATGATGTCATGAAAAGGAAATCTTTTTCAAACTACAAGCTATTTGAAGACGTTCTTAGAAACAAATCCCCAATTCCCTTCATTGTAAGTTATAGGAATATTTTTCACACCTAACCCACTTTTTCTTAATTTATAGTTTCCAAAAATTGACAGAAGCAAAAAAGAGGAATGATTAGAAGTTTGCTGAAATTAAAAAAAAAAACTATAGGTAAACTTTAACTCTAAATAGAAGCCTTTGTAGACTTTTTGCAAGAAATAGAAAACAAAAATAATGACATACAGATTTGATGATTGGTAAAAATTGGAAAATTAGATATTATAGCCTAGTCCTAGGCTATAATTAAATTAAAAGTTCAATTTAAGCTTTATTTATATCTTTTGTAAAAGAAGTTGGAAGTAACTTTTTATACTTCTTTTGTTTATTTATTTATTTATTTATATTTATTTTGTCAGGCACGTATTAGATAACATATATAAGTATAAACATGATTATGAATACATGAAATGGGTATGAATAAATGGGGACAGTAGGACAGGGACGGTAGGCATGTTGGTGCTCTTATGCATGCCCCCTTTACAGACCTCTTAGGAATGGGTTGAGGTCCACGGTAGACAGTTTAAGATTAAAATTTTGGGGGTTTGGGGATGAAACTACAGATATACATTTGTTTGTTTTCTGTGCTCCTATCCTCTATGTTTTTCTTTATTCTACCTATCCCCTTTTCTGGCTATTTATTTTTGTTAGTTTTTATCTTATAGCCTATAAAAATCTTACATTAAAAAAGCAAAATTTGCTAAATTTATTCCAGTGATGAAAGGAAGCGGCAGGTGGGAACAAATTGCACCAGGGAACCTCTGTCCCAGCCTGACAACAAAGACAAAGAGGGGGGGGGGAGGTCATGCTGAATTAATAGTCCCCAGTCTGTCATTTCCCATTACCTCCCTATCAGCTCACCCGAAGAGAAGAGTCAAAAAGGTGGAAGACATTTGACTGTAGCAAGTTAACAGAACTAACAACAGAATGAAAACCTAAATTTTGCAACAAAAACTACTCAGATTGTTGTGGTCTCTTCTACACACACACACAAAATTGTTACGGCATAAAATGCCCTTAGCAAAGAAGCTTTAAGCTCTGAGTCTAAGACAGAAATGGCTGGACCCACCCATGGCAAGAGGTCTGGGGCACCCGCAGCATGTTATAAAAGTCAGCTTTCAACCATAACCGTTTAGTAAAAGACCTGCCCATTTTTGATGTGCATCACACACGCAACCTATTTGATCAATCTTGAGGCTCACTCACACAGTCACAATCCCATCTTCAATTTTTTTTCATCCTATTTGATGACAACCCCACCGTGTCTGATTTTTGCAAATCCACATTTTGCAAATCCACCCATTGTAATTTATATGCTTATGGTTTTGCAACAATTAATTACAATTTGTTCAATCACAATCAGATAAGATGATCTTCTTTATTGTCACTTTTTTCTGTGAACACACTGAAACACATTAAAAATAAAACTCTGATGCCCGCTCTCAAAAGAAAATATATACCCATACACACACATGCACATGCATATACAGTAATACACACACACCTACACAGTTACACACACACATATATTACTCAGAGTCCATTCTGAATACATAAGTTGTAGCTTAGATGATGAGGGCTTAGAGGTCAGGCTGCAGGCTCAGCGGGCTGCCAGGCCTCCTTTTGTGAGGAAAAGAATAGCGCTAGGCCAACACAGGCCGGCTCACTCCTCGCACTCAGCCATCCTGCAGAGGGCGCCCTCCTTTAATCTTTGTACATTGAACTGACCCAACTGGTTGTGAGTTGCTGAACAAGCCAGGCCCTGCCATCTCTCCCGATGCTACCTGCCACTCTGCCCCCTGCTTTTGTGGGGCTTCAGTTGCCCCATCCCGGCCGTCATTTTGACTTTTCTGACCATCCCTGCAAGCAGCCTTGCTTAACTGCTAAAATAACCTTGTTGTTGTTATTAGTTGCGAAGTCGTGTCTGACCCATCGCGACCCATGGACAACATTCCTCCAGGCCTTCCTGTCCTCTACCCTCCTCTGGAGTCCATTTAAGCTCACGCCGACTGCTTCAGTGACTTCATCCAGCCACCTCATTCTCTGCCGTCCCCTTCTTCTCCTTTTGCCCTCCATTGTTCCCAGCATTAGGCTCTTCTCCAGGGAGTCCTTCCTTCTCATAAAATAACCTTTGTGGGTTCTTTGGCAGCAGGGTTCCTTCTGATGGGTCCATGGACTGGCCACAAGGGGGCAGGCCTGGGGTGGTTTGGAGAGAGAGAGGTGCCTTTGTGCCAGAGCATTTGAGCTTTGAGGCCAACTGTGCTCGAATCCAAAACCTTTTGCAATTTGAGTTGGGGGCTGAGCTCATTGGGGCTCCTGGCCAAGACTAATCAGCTTCATTCTTCTGGGCAGACAAAGGCCCTCCGCCTTCTTCTCAGTGGCCCCTCCCTGCCTTCTCCCTTGCCAGTAAAAGAGCAACTTAAGATTTTCCCCCTGGAAAAAAAGAAGAGATGAAATAATGGGAGTCTGGGACCCGCTCCCAATCCTTCCAGCGGAAAGCACAGTTGCCTGCTGGTTTAATGCTTTTCACAGAACTCAAGAGGCCCAAAGTTCATTCCTTATTATTTCAGCCTGACATGATAGCAGCACTCGGCTTCCTCTCCAGTCTGGCCACTTAGACTCACCCAGAGTGATAAATGCTATCCAAGACTTGGAAAACAACAGAGGAGTGGAGGATAGGATTGGACGTCCACCTTGCCCTTTCAAGATGGAGACGAATGATGTGTCCAAACAATGCTCAGTCAAGGCAGCAGCAGTTCTTGGGACCATTGGCGGAAGGCGAGTGGATTGCTTGTTGCAAAGGAAGGCACTCAAGGACCATAGAGTTGCAGGGCTGGAGTGCGTCTCTCAGCCTTTGTAGGATGACCAGGTCAGGAGCAGACTCTACAAAGATTACACAAATATGATTGATTGTTGGAGATATAATAATAACATTATATTTAAAGAATGCCTCATACAGTAATCCTGGGCAGCTCATAACAACCAATAAAGGCAACCACATACAAACCGATCAAACCTTTCCCGCTAGCCATGGACTTTCCATGTGGGGACCCCCTGATTCAATCCCATCCTAGCTGGATGGTTGGGGAAATAGCCAGATCTTTCCACCTATTAGGAATGTTTGGCTCACTGAGTTCTACAGGCAAATTTTAACAGCACTGGCTGAATTTCCTTCAATCCTTAGCAAAAGGGTTTTGGAATAAAAGTTTAAGGATTTTTTAAAAAAAATATTTTGGAATAAGGAGCAAAGGGGTGATTATAACTTTGATTTTGTAAAATTACAAATGGACGTGTGCTAACTGAATGTATTTTGTGCATGTTATGTTGATATAGCTGCAAAAACTGAAGTGCAATTTCAGGGTACATTAACAGAATATTGTTTCCAATCATGGAAGTGATTGTTCCACTTTATTCTGCATACCCTATTTTTTTCTCTTGCTTTCAGTTCTGGGCACTACACATCAAGAAGGGCTCAAAGAAAATTCAGAGAAGGACTATGATCAAAAGACTAGAAATGAAATCCTAAGAAGACAGTGCAGGAGCTAAGTATGTTCTGTCTGAGAAAGGGCATCTGCAGATGAGGGCAGGACAAGAAGCAATGGGTGAAAACTGATCAAGGAGAGAAGCCACCTAGAACTAAGAAGAAATTTCCTGACAGTTAGAACAACTGATCAGTGGAACAACTTGCCTCCAGAAGTTGTAAATGCTCCAACACTGGAAGTTTTTAAGAAGAGATTGGACAGCCATTTGTCTGAAATGGTGTAGAGTTTCATGCCTAAGCAGGGGGTTGGACTAGAAGACCACCAAGCTCTCTTCTCTTCTCTTCTCTTCTCTTCTCTTCTCTTCTCTTCTCTTCTCTTCTCTTCTCTTCTCTTCTCTTCTCTTCTCTTCTCTTCTCTTCCCTTCCCTTCCCTTCCCTTCCCTTCCCTTCCATTCCATTCCATTCCATTCCATTCCATATGTGGCAAGCCTTGAGGCAGTGTTGAAGCCCAGCAGATCCAATCCTGCCTCTTGTCACTCACTGTCTGAGCTAGAGTTTTGCTTTGGATAATTGCTGCCACCAGGAGAGCTTCCACACGGAAGCAGCTCTAGCCAAGGAGCCAATGCACTAATGAGAACTATGAACCACGTGCAGTCAGGATTCTTGACCAAGTAAATGCTACGTCAAGTCAAATATAGCTGCAGACTCCTTTCCGACCTTCCCCACCCACACAAGGAGGCCAAGGGGAGAAGCAAAGCTGGGCTGTCCCAATTTCCTTTCTGTGCTTAGCACTTCCAGCCATAGAATACAGACTGGGAAGAAACAGACATTGTATAGAGAGGAACATGTTTGCACAGCTGTGGGACGCAAGAGTCGGTTTGGCTGCCTCATTAAAAAGAAGGAAATCTCTGCTGGTCAGTCCAGAACTTGATGGGAGTCCAATATTCTCTTTCCCAAAGTCAGCCAATCCGATGCCTCCTCCCACCAGCAGGACATTAGCACTATAGTGTCTTCCAAATAAGTCATTACCACCAGGCATTGTAGCCATGCAGGATGGTGATGATGGAAACTGGGGTGAAATCCAGTGCATAGCTAAAATATGGAGCTCCCGGTTACAAGATATTTATTTATTTTATTTTTTTATTTTATTTCCAATTTATATACAGCCCTTCTCCCTGAGGACTCAGGACGGTGTACAGCCAGAATTAAGAACATGAAATACAAATATTAAAAAACAATTAAAATATATATAAATTTGGCCCCAAAATTAAAAATCACAAACCAATTAAAACATTTAAAAATTTCTTCTTAAGCCAGCCCGGCTTGCTGGAAAAAGTGGGTTCTAAGGGCACGGCGGAAGGCTCTGAGGTCTTGGATTCTCCTTATCTCTGGGGCAACTGATTCCAGAGGGTAGGTGCCCCCACGGAGAAGGCCCTCCCCCTGGGGGTCACCAGCCTACATTGTTTGGCTGATGGCACCCTGAGGAGGCCCTCTCTGTGGGAGCGCACGGGTCGATGGGAGGTCGTCGGTAGCAGCAGGCAGTCTCGAAGATAGCTAGGCCCTATGCCATGGAGCGCTTTAAAGGTGATGACCAGCACCTTGAAGTGCACCCGGAAGACCACCAGGAGCCAGTGCACCTCACGCAGGAGCGGTGTTACATGGGAGCGCCATGCTGCTCCCGTCACTACCCGCGCTGCTGCATTCTGGACCAGTTGGAGCCTCTGGGTGCTCTTCAAGGGGAGCCCCATGTAGAGAGCGTTGCAGTAGTCAAGGCGAGAGGTGACGAGGGCATGAGTGACTGTGCACAGGGAATCCCGATCAAGAAAGGGCCGCAACTGGTGAATCAGGCGAACCTGACAAAAGGTCCCCCTGGTTACAGCCGTCAGATGTTCCTCCAAGGACAGCTGCATATCCAGGAGGACTCCTAGATTGCGAGCCCTTTCTGTGGGAGCCAAAGACTCGCCCCCAATAGTCAGTGATGGAGTCAACTGCCTATATCGGGATGCCGGGAGCCACAGCCACTCAGTCTTGGAAGGGTTGAGCCTGAGCCTGTTCCTCCCCATCCAGATCCGCACAGCCTCCAGGCACTGGGACATCACTTCAAGGGCATCGTTGGGGTGGCCTGGGGTGGAGATGTACAGCTGGGTGTCATCAGCGTACTGGTGGTATCTCACCCTGAAGCCATGGATGATCTCGCCCAGCGGCTTCACATAAATGTTGAACAGAAGGGGCGAGAGGACCGATCCCTGCGGCACTCCACAGATGAGAGGCCTCGAGGTCGACCTCTGCCCCCCTGCCAACACAAACTGCAACCGGTTGGAGAGAAAGGAGGAGAACCACTGCAACACGGTGCCTCCCACCCCCAACTCTTCCAGCCGGTGCAGCATGATACCATGGTCGATGGTATCAAAAGCCGCTGAGAGATCTAACAGGACCAGAACAGAGGAGCAACCCCTGTCCCGAGCCCTCCAGAGATCATCAACCAACGTGACCAATGCCGTTTCCGTGCTGTGCCCAGACCTGAAACCCGACTGGAACGGATCTAGATAAGATGTTTCCTCCAGGAATTGTGGGAACTGTCGCGCGACCACACTCTCAACAACCTTCGCCATGAAGTGAAGGTTGGAGACAGGACGGTAGTTGGCCAATATTGCCAGATCCAGGGACGGCTTTGATCTGTCCCCGTCTCCACACACACACAAACACAGCCAGCCGAGGGTTAAGAAAGCACTTGGCACGCACACAGGTCGTTATCTCAAACTTGGCAACAATATAAGCACCGTCTGCCAAGAGCTTTACTGCAACAGATAACATAACATTACATACGCATTGTAAATAGTCCAGCAAAAACAATATCCCTTCGGCAGCTTCAGGCGTTGTTCAAGTGACTAGCCAGTTAGTTTTTGTTCGTCACAGAGTTTTACCAGCCACCACCCTCTTTTATATAGTCTCTGGGGTGTGGTCCAGTGACTCAGTTCTAATCCCTAGCACGCCTCCTTAACTGCTGCAACCGTTTATCACGCCTTCGTTGGCGTGCATCCAGGAATGACGGCTCTCCTTCCTCACTCTCATCCGAGACACCTGGCTCCTGGCTAATCTCCTCTCCCTCGTCTGGCACCTGAGACAGTGCCAGAGGGGAGGGGCCTGGAGAGGGAGGCCTGGCTGACTCCTCTCCCTCATGTTCGGAGCCTTCTTCCTCCGATGAGATAGGCTCAGAGGGGGGGGCCACAACAGCTTCTTGAGGAGAGGCCTCACCACCGCCTCTTTCAAGGCAGTGGGGAAGTGGCCCTCACTCAACAAAGCGTTGATAACACCCTGGAGCCAGCCTCGTGTAACCTCCCGGGAAGCCAGTACCAACCAGGAGGGACACGGGTCCAGTAAACATGTGGCCGCACTAAGTCTCCCCAAAATCCTGTCCACATCATCGGGAGTCACAGCATCAAACTCCTCCCAGGTAACATTCTCAAGACTATTCCTCATCACTCTGCCCTGGTCTACCCAGTCAGAGTCCAAATCCCCCCGGATCTGAGCGATTTTGTCATACAGGTATTGTCCAAAATCCTCCGCCCTGCCTTCCAAGGGATCCTCCCGCACTCCCGGATGGAGCAGGGAGCGGGTCACCCTAAACAGGGTGGCCAGACGATTCCCTGATGATGCAATAGAGGCGGAAAAGTAATTAAACTTTTCCGTCTTTATCGCCACTAGGTAGGCCTTAATATGCGACCTTACCAGTGTTCGATCAGATTCAGCGAGACTGGCCCACCAACCGATCTCCAGGCGTCTTTTCCAGCACTTCATTTCCCTCAGCTCCTCAGTAAACCAAGGAGCCGCTCGGGATCAGCACTGGGTCAGAGGCCGCAAAGGCACGACTCGGTCCAAGGCCCCACCAGCCGCCCGATCCCAGGCAGCTACCAGGTCCTCGGCCGAGTCATGTGCTAGATCCTCAGGAAATGGCCCAAGCTCCATCTGGAACTTATCAGGATCCATCAGGCGCCTGGGGCGGATCCATCTAATTGGGTCCGCCTCCCTGCGGCTGGGGGCAGCGGTTCGAAGATCCAGGCGAAGGAGTGAGTGGTCAGTCCATGACAAGGTTTCCATGTCTATATCCCCAATAACAAGACCACTCAACCACTGGCCAGAGACAAAAATCAGGTCCAGAGTGTGACCTCCCCTGTGAGTAGGGCCATGAACTAACTGGGTCAGGTCCATGGCCATCATGGAAGCCATGAACTCCCAAGCCACCTCAGACGTTTCACCAACGGATGGCAAGTTGAAATCACCCATGACTAAAAGCCTGGGTGTATCTACTGCCACCGTGGCTATCACGTCGAGTAGCTCAGGTAGGGCTGTTGCCACGTGGCAGGGAGCCAGGTACGTAAGCAACAAGCCCATCTGAAGCCCACGACCCCACCTCACAAGGAGGGACTCACATCCGGCTATCTGAGGCACAGCGGTCTCCCTCAGACCCAGATCCTCGTTAATAATAACCGCCACCCCGGTTCCGGTTTGGCTTCCGTCACCGCCAGACAGTCCTTTGAGACTGCCAGCCCCGTCGCCCCTAAAGAGCCGCCTTTACAGCTGAAAGGCGGCTCAAAAAACTCCGTTTCCGTAAGGAAACGTGAGACAGAGCCAGTGAGGGCAGGTAGAGCCCTCTGTGAAGTCCCCAGAGTTCTTTTTTACCTCTGGGGAGGAAGCAGGATGAGGCTCCCTATTTTCCTCGCCGCTGCTCCGGGCTTCGGGAGAACTCTGCGCTTTGCAGAGCCAGGCGATGGGACCAGACCAACTAACGAAAACTAACAGACTCTCTGAACAAGTAGGATGAAATCCGGACCTGGGACCCTAAATTGCAAGTACTTCTAACAACCCTAAGACTGACTTTAAAAGTAAAGAAGAGTGGAAGGGGGAAAAAAAGAAAGTTTAAAATGGCGACTGGCTGAGGCTTGAGAAGAAAGCTGAAAGTGAAAGTCCTTCCGTTTGACTAGTTTAATATGTTACAAAGTAACTGAGACAACAGCGCTGGCTAGAAGTGAAGAGAAAAATTCTTATTTCATGCTTCTTCCTTCTTAGAGACTTGATATTGATATTGTTTGGAGAGAAGTTTTCTTCTTTAAAGGGGAAAAAAAATCTGGCAGGATGGCGTTAAAACTCACAAAGCCAGACAACCAAGCTGTGGGGGGGGGGCTCCCCCATTTATAAACCAAATGAACAAGTTTTGAGCTTGCAGATGCAGAGGAATGGCTTTAAAGATCTAACGCAATTTGTATTGGAGGAGACGGCAAGACATGATGAGATTGTGAACCAGAACCTTGAAAAATTTAGACAGGAAATTAAAGAGTTAGTTCAACAAAAGTATGATAAATTCAAGCAACATATGATAAGTTTCTTAGACGCAATGATAAAGATGGATAAAAAGTTTAATTCAGAAATAGAGTCTAATATGAAGGAAGTTGATTACAAGATTCATAATTTGGATAATAAAATACAAAGAATTGAAAATGATTTAACAATGATTCAAGAAAATAGCTCAGAAATAGAGTCAAAAATAAAGGAAGCTGACTACAAGACTTACAATGCAGATAATATAAAACAAAGGATTGAAAATGAAGTCATAATGATGCAATTCAGATTTATGGAATTTGCGGTCAGAATTAGGGGAATACAGGAAAATAAAAGAGAAGATTTGAGAAAGATGTCTGCTGAAGTTCTGGCTGGGATTTTAAAGGTTAGTCCTGAAGAGGTATCCTGTAAGATTGATAAGGCCTACAGAGCAAATTCTTGGGTGGCAAAGCAAAGGCAGTTGCCTAGAGATGTGGTGATTTACTTTACTGATAAAGGAATAAGAAATGATATTGTGCAAAAGTCTTTTAACTCCACTCTTGAAATGTATGGAAGGAAGATTTGGATATTTAAAGAACTGCCGCCCAAGATGTTAAAAGATAGAAAGGATTTTGGATTTCTGGTAACTGAGCTAAAGAAGCAAAACTTCCCATTTAGATGGGATGCTCCAGTTGGAATAATATTGAGATATCAAGGAGAAAGATATCAACTAAATACTGTTGAAAAAGCGGAAGAATTTTATTATAAGGTTCTTAAAATGGATTCAACATCTCCATGTATAATACACAAGGGGAATAAAGAAAAGCAAAATCAACAAGAGATTGAAACCCAGGCTAAGCAGATGGAGGTGGAGGTAATGGAACAACAAGTTACAGAGGCCTTTTTGGACGAGCCGCTTTTGGATTCTCCTTCAGAGGTTACAGTTGGATTACCTTTAAATACAAGAGAGGCGGCTTTGGATTCTAATGTGATGTCTTATCAAGTTACAGACCAGCATGGAAATCAATCAGCTGATATACAAGTCCTAGAAAGGCAACCAGGATGGAGATCTAAATCACAAAAAGTTAAGAAAAGAAGAAGCAGGTTCTACAAAGCTAAAAAATTTTAGACTAAACAACAGTTTAATGCCAGTTACTTAAGAGACAATTAAATACATGAAAATATAGCTGAGGCAAAGTATTGGTTTATACTATTTTGAGAAGAATGACAGATCTCTGCAGTGTTGTGCTTTTGGGATGTGGAAGATGGCCTTTAATTGAGTCGATTGGAACTTTCTATTGTGGACTCTTTGACAAATGGATTACGTTTACGCTGAGCTACAAGGCAAGAGAACTATGGGATTGGGGCATGCAGAAGATCTGGTTGTTACCCTAACATGGTGGTTGGAATGAATAATCTAGATGAAAGACATTACAAAAGACACTATATGGAATATAAATATAAAGTCACTCGGGTGGTTTTTTGACATACGAAAACATTTACTATTGATGGGGGCAGATGGTAATTGAAGATACTGAACATACTGTTGGAACTAGAATTTGATGTTACCCTAACATGGGTGATGGAATTAACAATCCAGTTGAAAGACATTACAGAAAATACCATATGGATTACAAGCTTAAAGTCATTTGAGGATCTATATATGGAAATATTTTTAGTGGTGTGGGCAGAAGAACAAAGATATTGAAAATATTATGTATGGTAGACCTGCAGGAAAGTGGGTGGAGATAGGCTAGTTTACTGATTGTTTAGTTTAGGAAAAGGGATGTTATGTTATATTAATATACGTAAAAGATTTGAATTAAGAGATATATGTATGGGGGAGGAGGAAATGGATAGATTATGAGTTGAAATTGCCAAATTAGGATTTATTATATAATTTTACAGCTGAATGTTGCTTTGAAATGTATAGTATAAGGGGGATATAATAATATTGTTAGACAGGATCAGCACATGGGGGGTGGAGTAAAAAGGATGGTAAAGTATTATATAATCTGTTACTAATTTGGGTTTTATTCTGGAGAAGCCACAGGGGGAGGGGAGGGGGAGGGGGGTTAGGGAGGAGGGGGGGAAGGGAGAAAAATCTGTATTTGAAAAACTTTTTCAATAAAAAAAAGTGAAAAAAAATAAAAAAAAATAAAAGAAACAATATAAATTAAAAAAAATAAAAAAAATAAAAAAAATATATAAAAAAATAAATAATAACCGCCACCCCCCGCCCCTCCCCTGGGCCCTCGGCTGATGGAATGCTCTGAAGCCTGGTGGGCACATTTCAACCAGAGGGACGCCGCCCTCTGGGCCCAGCCAGGTCTCCGTAATACCCGCCAGGTCCGCTCCTCCCTCTTGTATAAGATCGTGATTGAGGGGGGCCTTGTTTACCACGGACCTGGTGTTGCATAGCATCAGCCGAAGGCCCAGATCCTGAGTATCTTAGCCACCTAGTATCCGAGCGGAGCCTTGGGGACCGGGGCCAGCAATTGCTCTCAGACAGCAAGTGCGAGCCCCTAACCCATGATATGGTCCCCTGCTCCCGCCATATCTGCCCCTCCCATTCACTGTGCTGATGGAAAATTCCTCCTCCGGGTGGTCCTCCAGCCCCTCCCCAATCCCTCGACCTGCACCCTCCAGATCGTCCCCCTGTGCCGGGCTTGGCTCTGACCTTAGTGGGTTCATCCCCCCAAACCCCTTGGTCTTCCTCCCGGTTCCCCTTAAAAAATCATTATTCCCATCCCTCCTCCCGGGTCCCCTTAAAAATTTCATTAAAAATTTACGTAGTAAACCCCTCAACCCCCTCTTCACTGCATGCCATCTCTCGGGGTTCCAAAACCCGTCATCAAGATAGGCCCTCGATAACATGGAGGGCCAGGCCCGCAAGAGGGGGGAGTCTTGCAGTGCGAAGAGATCAGCGGATGAATACATCTTAAGGTTCCAAAAGTCTGTCTGGGGAAGATGGAAAGAGGCCAAGGATTCTTAATGATGGTTTAAAGAAAAAGTCCAGGGGAGAGAGTCCACCATTTCGGCCGGGGTCAAACCGGACTCCACTGTCCTCCCACGACAGTGGAGAGGAGTCTCAGGCAGCTGTCCCAGAGTCAATGACCTGGTCACCCTCTCACGGTGGCCAGTGGCAGCAGGTCTTATACAGTGGCAGCTGCAACAAAGATGACTCCCTCGGTGCCCCTGCCCAGGTTCACATCTCTCCTCACAGCAAATGGATGTAAATGTCAATAGGGCCGATGGAATTGCCGGAAACCGGGGTCAGCTGTGGGCATACAAGGAGCTATTAAGTCCGGGTGCAAGAAAAATCTGGTCGGGGAGATAGTAGTCCAGGCCGCGCCCACAAACCAGGCTGCGGCGGAAAAAAGAAAGAGGGAAGGAAGGGGGGGTGGAGACAAACCAAGAGGGGGGGCGGGACAATCCACACCATCTTCCACCACTTCCCAGCTCCCCCAGTCTCCACCAGATCTTCTTCCCCCACTTAACTCCCAGATCTTCGATAAAGCCTCCAACCAGAGAACTCCAAATCGATGGTTTGCACTCTCTCCTCCACAGCTGACAATAGACCTAGTTTGTACAGGTCTAGATTCGAAGAGATTCAGGCGGGGCCTTGCAGGCCTCCCTCGGCGTCGTCCCAACGGGCAGCATTTTACTTGTCGCCACCGCAGCCCTACGTCATCGTCGCTGCTGGTAGCCCCGAGCTTCCCTTCGCGGGGGGGATGCTCCACCATCGTCACCATACCCCCCCCGTTCCGGCCCCTGCTGATCGACCACAAGTTCTTCCAAAGGGGGGGGGCAGCGATGCTCCAACACTCCATCGCCATCGCCACCACACTCCCACCCCCATTTCAGCCGGCACAAGGGGACCGCTGGGGTGACGCCAAGGCAGGAAGCACCGCCCGGCCATACCTGAACCTCCTGTCAGCGTCGCCACAATCCCGCGGCGCTCTTCGGGTCCATACGGCCACATGAATGACCCAGGACAGCCGAAAAGATCACAACAGGCTGTCCTCAGTATTCTCTTGCTGGGCCGAGGGCTCACAGATAGAAAATTCAGCCCTCGAGGAATCCAAAACGGCCCTATGTTGCCCCAGGCATCAGGAGCCTCAGTCACAAACCGCCATCTTCGGGCATGCGCAGAATTGATCAAATTCAAGTTGTCTGCCATTATGCTTGCTTTATTTAGCTGAGTCTAAGAACAGAATGGACAACTCTGTAGGGGACACAATATGTGGAGAATGATTGTGTATAGGAGTGCTGTGCTGTGGGAAGGAGAGAGAGAGAGAGAGAGAGGATGGTCAGGCCAAGCTCTGTGCAGCAAGTCAGAAATTTCATAGAGACAAATGCAAAGTTCTTTACAAAGAAAACAAAATTCAAATGCAAAGATATACCGAGCTCTTGGTAATTGAGGTTGTGAAAGTATCTTTGGAACAATAGTTGATTGCAGAATTATTACCGTATGAGCTAGCTGTGTGATGTGGCATCACAAAAATCATATTGCAATTTTAGATTGCATCAAGAGGTGCATCGTTTTCAAGTCATGAAAAGCAGTGGTTTCATTCCCTTTTGCTTTGGTCAAGGTACAATATTGCAATCTCATTTCCCCAATATCTATTCAGCTAGTAATTCTGTCAAAAAAGAAGAGCAAGTTAAACTTTTTTGGGAGAAATCCATGTGGTGCTTGTTACATTCTTTTTCAGATACTCAGACCATTTAACAATCTACTCAAAGGCATTGTCCATTATAGAGGTGAAGCTAACAGGTATGTAATTTCCGAAGTCCTCTTTCTTTCCCCCTTTTGAAGATTTGTTATCCTCGAGTCCACTCCCTTTTTCCATGCAACAGATCCATAGCCTCTTTGCCTTTTGGTTGGTGTCTGAGGTTCTGGGAGGGAAACATTAGAAGACCAAAGTGACCAAAGAAGTGGTTGGCTTTGCTTCATTGTTCAGGGAGCCAAATGTTGACAAAGCTTTAATTTGCATTCCTGCATGGAGTAGGATGGGATGATATCAAGGAACCCTTCCAAGTGTAGGATTCTATGAAGAAGTTGGAATGTGATGATCACTAAAAGCCCACATAGGTTTTCCCAAATGTGCTTTTTCAGGAGGCAACTGGACTTTCTTGTTTTTTCTTTGAAGACATTTTGCTTCTCATCCAAGAAGCTTCCTCAGCTCTGAAAGGATAGTGGGGAATGGAAGGATTTCTGCAAGGAATATAAATCTTTCCATTACCCACTATCCTGTCAGAGCTGAAGAAGCTTCTTGGATGAGAAGTGAAACGTCTTCAAAGAAAAACAAGAAAGTCCAGTTGCCTCCTGAAAAAGCACATTTGGCACAACCATGATCTGGATGACTGAAAATCTCTACAGACTTCCAGCATAGGTTTGTTAAAGCAAAGATCATGCAAGAGAAACCTTATTGCCTTCTTTGACAAAATGACTATAATAATGGATCAAGGAAATGCGGTGAATATAATTTACTTGGACTTCAGTAAGGCATTTGATAAAGTAGACCACAATGTATTACTTGACAAGATAGAAACATGTGGGTTAGACAGCATCACTACCAGATGGATTTATAACTGGCTGACCAACTGTACTCAACGTGTAGTCCTTAACGGAACTGTATCTACATGGAGGGAATTATGCATTGGAGTACCCCAAGATTCTATCTTAGGTCCAGTACTCTTCAATATCTTCATCAATGATTTAGATGAGGGAATAGAAGGGGAACTCATCAGATTTGTAGATGACACCAAGCTGGCAGGAGTAGCCAAGACCTATCTTCTGGATAGGTTCAAGATACAGAAGGATCTTGATAGACTTCAACACTGAGCCCTATCTAACAAAATGAAATTCAATCGTAAGAAAAGTAAAGTTCTACGTTTAGGTAAGAAAAACTAAATGCACAGGTATAGAATAGGTGGTACCTGGTTCAATAGTAGTAAATGCAAGAGCGGACAATCACTTAAATATGAGCAGCTGCAAAAAAGCCAATATAGTCCTAGGCTGCATTAATAGAGGTATAGAAGCAAGATCACACAAAGTGTTAATACCAATTTATAATGCCTTGTTAAGACCACACTTGGAATATTGCATCCAGTTTTGGTCGCCATGATATAAAAAAGATGTTGAGACTCAAAGAAAGACTGCAAAGAAGAGCAACAGAGATGATTAGGGGACTAAAGACTAAAACATATGAAGAACGGTTGCAGGAATAAGGTATGCCTAGTGAAAACAAGGACTATAAGTAACATGATAGCAGTCTTCCAATATCTAAGGGGCTATGACAAAGAAGAGGGAGTCAACCTATTTTGCAAAGCACCTGAAGACAGAACAAGAAGCAACGGATGGAAATTAATCAAAGAGAGAAGCAACCTAAAACCAAGGAGCAATTTCTTGATAGTTAAAACAATTAATCAATGGGACAACTTGCCTCCAGAAGTCGTAGGTGCTCAATCACTGGAAGTTTTTAAGAAGAGATTAAACAACCATTGTCTGAAATGGTATATGGTTTCCTGCTTGACCAGGGGGTTGGACTAGAAGACCTTCAAGTCCCTTCCAACTCTGTTATTCTGTTAAGATAAAACAATGACAGTATCACCACCAGATGGATTTGTAATTGCCTGACCAACTGCACTCAAAAGGTAGTCCACAATGGAGTACATGATGTAACCCGTGTGGTACCTTCAAGTTTCAGTCTTAGGCCCAGTACTCTAAAGATCTACATGAGGGGATGGAAGGGGAACTCATCAAATTTGCAGACGACACCAAACTGGGAGGAATTACCAACACTTTCGAAGATAGACTCAATATTCAGAAGGATCTTGACAGAATTGAATATCGAGCCCTATCCAAAAAGATGCAGTTCAATGGTGAGAACAGAAGGTCCTGCACTGAGTCAGGAACCAAAAGCTCAGATATAGAATAGATGGTTAGCTGATTGAACAGAGGGACCTTGGTGTCCTTTTGCACCACTACGTAAGTATGAGCCAGCACTGTGCTGCAGCTGCCGAAAGAGCCAACGCAGTCCTAGGCTGCTTCAACAGAGGGATAGCATCAAGATCATGAGAAGTGAGAGTACTGCTTGATATTGCACTGTTAAGACCACTCCTGGAATACTGCATCCAGTTCTGGTCTCCAAAGTTCCCAAAAGATGCAGAGGCCCTGGAAGGAGTGTAGAGAAGACCAATAAAGATGATAAGGGGTCTGGAGGCTAAATTGTATGATGGATGGCTAAGAGAACATGGTATGTCTAGCCTAACGAAGAGAAGGATTAGGGTGACATGACAGCTGCCTTCCAGCGTTTGAGGTGCTTTGACAGGGAAGAGGTTTATTCTCAAAAGTCCCTGAGGGCAGGACAAGAAGCAATGGGTAGAAGTTTGCTAAAGAGAGATCCAAACTGGAACTAAGGAGGAACTTGTTGAGAGTAACAACAATTAATCAATGGGACACCTGGCCTCCTGGAATTGTGGGTGCTCCATCACGGGAGGTTTTTAAGAAAGGATTGACAACCATTTGTCCAGGGTGGTATAAGGTCTCCTGCCTTGGGAATGTGGTTGGACTAGAAGACCTCCAAGGTACCTTTCAGCCCTGTAATTCTGTGAATGCTAATCCGCATGGTTGGTAGCCGCTGAATTTTGGGGCTCAGCAAATTTTGTGGCACAGGTCTTGGGTCTGCATTGCTTACCTTTACTTGTAAGTCAATAAGTAAAAATAGGGATTGGCTTTTCTCTGTTTCCTTAATCAAATAAATATACTTGGGGAATTTTACAGATCATATGTAAAATAGGCAGCAATGGAGAAATTTGAGTCGTTGTCCTGTAGTGACACATAAGATCTCTGCACCAACTCATTCAGCTGCAGGGACTGATCTCCAGATGACAACCATCTGTCTGGAATACTTTCCGGATTCCCGCACTGAGCAGGCTCTTGCAATACTTTTTTTTTTTTTTTTTTTGCTGCATTCCCATGACATGGCCTTTGTTTCATCATCCCACCCCAGTCTGTGAGTGAGGCAGCCTCCAGACTTTAGCCACGCGGCTGCAAAAGCAATGTTCTCCCATTTCTTCTGGCAGCATCCAAGAGCAGCCTGTCTGGGAAACCCATTAGGCTTTGACTCCCATTTCCTTGGAAGGAAGTCAGGTCACTGGCAGAGGTAATAGGACAGAAATCAGCAATGAGGATGCTCATATAGTTTTCTGTCCACTCAAGTATGGGCCCAGGATGCCATCGGCTCTTTCTCATGGGCCAGGCAAGGTTCTTTTCTCCAAATCTGACCCAGAAAAGGATACTATAAGATAAAATCTACTGCCCCAAGGCTTAGTTTTGTGGTGACATCATATTCAAGACAAAGACTGATGGATTTCTATGATCTCTCATTACAGAATGATCTCTCATTCATCAGTCTCTTTAAGGTGGGCTAGAGGTAGAGAGACAGTGATTTTCACAGATGGGAGACTCCTTTTGGACTTAGGTTAACAGTATTCCAGAAGAGCATCAACCATGTTCAAAAGCAGGTTGGAAGAACAACCAATGAATACCGGGAGCCATGTTTCCCTCCTGCTCCAATGTGCAGCCATTGCCCTGTGAGTGTCGGTCAGGGAGATAGCCATCCCTGAAGGAGTTGAGACGGCATTTATGGCTGATTGGCTGATCACTGCAATCTCTCAGGAGAAAGGAGAGATCATGGGATTTCCCACTTGTACTCTGGAAAGCTTCTCCTGGTGAATAGATTGGAAGAGCTGAGGTTTTTGTGGTTGGTGGGGAGTGGAGCAGCTGGGAATTGAGGAACTGGGCCTGGCTAGTCTAGTGAAGAGAAGGACCAGGGGAGACATGATACCAGTCTTCCAATATTTGAGGGGCTGCTACAGAGAGGAGGGGGTCAAGCAGGAGTTGGACTAAAAGACCTCTGAGGTCCCTTCCAACTTTGCTATTCTCTCTCTCTCTCTCTCTGTTCTCTCTGCTCTCTCTCTCTCTTCTCTCTCTGAATTCCATCTATGTCCACAACTGTAATGCAGCCTACATGGACGTAAAGCTTGGTCAAGCCTAATTTCTAATCACTTTTTGAAATATTGCTTTTTATTGCTTTTTAATATTAAAAACTATCAGAATGGCAAGTTTGATGGCATTCACTGGATTTCTTTCAATTCTTAATCACTGGAATTTTCAGTGTGACTTTTAAGTGTGATTTAGCAATTTGGGGGAGTAAATGCGTCTGTTGTTTTTGGAAAGCTATAAATGGACTAGAATTGACTTCAAATGGGATTTTCAAATTAACTGAATGAATCCTCCCCATGGGAAAATGGTTTTGAATTCTGAAAAAAAAAAAAGATAGGATAGGACCTTGAATTTTGAACTACAGAACAAACTTAAAGGAAATAAAAATTATATTTAATGAAGAATGCCAATCTGATTTGTTAACACATAATGGAGAGAAATACCTTAACCCAGAAAGTACTGAAGGATATATGTGAACAATGGACAAGTTAATTTCAAGAATGCCTGCCATTATAGACAGATTCTGTGTGAATGATGTTAACACAGGTATAAAATAGGTAGTACCTGGCTCAATAGCAGAAACTGTGTGAGGGATCTAGGAGCCCTGGTGGACAACCATTTAAGTATGAGCCAGCAGTGTGCTGCAGATGCCAAAAAGGCCAATGCAGTTCTAGGGTGCATCAACAGAAGGATTCTGTCTAGATCACGTGAAGTGTTAGTACTGCTTTATACTGACTGATAAGACCACAGTTGGAATACTGTGTTGAGTTCTGATCACCACAATACAAAGAAGATGTTGAAATTCTAGAAAAAGTGCAGCAAAGAGCAACAAAGATGATGTGAGGACTGGATGCTAAACTATATGATGAAAGGTTTCAGGAACTGGGTATGTCTAGTCTGACAAAGAGAAGGACTAGGGGTGACATCATAGCATTCTTCCAATATTTGAGGGGCTGCCACAGAGAAGAGGGGATCAATCTATTCTCCAAAGCACCTGAAGGCAGGACAAGAAGTATGGAACAGATGGAAGTTTATCAAAGAGAGATTCAACCTAGAATTAAGAAGAAATTCCCTGTCAGTGAAAACAACTAATCAATGGAATGGCTTGCCTTTACAAATTGAGAGTGCTCCATCAATGGAGGTTTTTAAGAAGAGATTAGACAGCCATTTGTCCAGAATCATATAGGGATTTGGATTAAAACACTTCCAAGGTCCCTTCCAACTCTTTTATTCTGTAGGTTCTACTGGATAAGACTGAAATAAATTTGAATGTGGATTTTAGAATGACAGGCTATAAGAATAAACTGAGAAAAATGAAATAATGTATAAATAAAAGAAACCAATGGGTGTTGTAAAATTAAAAGGCATGTACAAACAACCAATCAGGAGAGTGACTTCTATAATTTTCCTATATTAGATTTACAAAACAGATCTGTAAAAGTTTTGAAAGACTTAGTGAGAAAGGACAAAGAAAAAAAATCACAGTCTAGGATATTATTTGGAGTAATTAAAGATTAAAAGTAAAAGGAAGGAATATAAAGTTGGTTTATGTTAGATATAAATGCCTAACACGCATTGACCATGGCATGGCAGGGGTTAACATCCACCCATCAGACCCTTCTCCTGATCCCTCCTTACCTTAGCTCCGCCTCCCAGGTATAAAAGGTGTTGTCCAGGGGTCCCAAGCTCACTCCAGATGATTACCTGTAATAGTAATCATGATATAAATAAAGATACCTTGAATCAAGCTTACCTCGTGTTGGAGTCATTGGGTTAGATCCTTGGAAACCTATAACAGTTTATTTGATCAAGATTAAAATAGATGATGTTGTTTCTGATTACCCTTAATTCTTTTCCTACATTCTTTTTTCTTTTCTGCATTTTTTATTTTTTCTTTCTATACCTTTTTTGTAGCTTGTATTAACTGCTTATCTGTACAACTGAGATACTTAATAAAAATATTTGGAAAACACAAGAAAAACTGTAAATTGCTCACCATTTAAGAAAGACCTATCTTTAATTTGCATCTTAATTCTACCTTTATTACTATGACAAGCATAACTACCTCATCGGCACTCCAGGTGTCTATTATGGAAGGACTAAAAGTCTGTAGAGATTCTCCAGGTCATGGTTGCCCCAAAGGTGCTCTTTCAGGAGGCAATTGGACTTCCTTATTTTTTCTTTTGGAGATGATACTACAGTACTACAGGAACCAGGAGCACCACTCAGGTGACCCTAAGGACACAGATAAACCTCCAAGTGCTCCAATGACCCTCTAAAAGGATGCAAATGACCAGCTGTCTGCAAGGAGTATAAATCCTTCCATTCCCCACTAACCTGTCAGAGCTGAAGAAGCTTCTTGGATGGGAAGTGAAACGTCTTCAAAAGAAAAAACAAAAAAGTCCAGTTGCCTCCTGAAAAAGCACCTTTGGGATTATGCAAGGACACATGCATGTGTTTCAGTTCCCAAAAGGATCAGTCAACCAGCCTAAAAATGGAACCAATATTAAGTTTGGTCCAGAAATTCCTTGTCTAAGATCATCATCTTCAGCTAACTCAGAAAAAAATGTCAAAATTATGAGCTTGCAGCAATCTCAGTCTCTGCTAAACTCCTCAAGAAAAAACTGCTCCCTCTGAAGCTGACCATCTGGGAGAAGTGGCTTGTTTGTAGACATGGATCAAAGGTCCAAAGTGCAACAAACCCATGGTTTGGCCTGTAATGAAGCCAGATACCAGACCCAAAACTTTCTTCCCGATAGGCTTTCAGTTAGAAAAGGCATCTCAGCTGTTGCTGGAATGCAGTTACTTGTGTGATCTTCAGGTCATGTAATATAAAATTAAAGAGGTTTAATTTTTAAATTTCCTAACAGTGCAAGTTCACGCCGTGTACTTCTTCCTCTCCTTCTCTGGGTGACGGCAGGCCCTCCCTAGGAGGCAAAGGCAAAACCACTGGAAAATGTTGCCAAGAAAATTGCAGGGTTGCCAGGAGTCAACACTGAGTCAGATCAAACAAAACTAATTCCATCGTGTTCAGAAAAAAGGAGATAGAACATAGTATACAAAATAATAGCATTGGAAGGGACCTTGGACGTCTTCTAGTCCAACCTCTTGCTCAAGCAGCACACCCTATACCATTTCAGGCAAATGGTTGTCCAATCTCTTTTTGAAAGCCTCCAGTTAATGGAGGTCCCACAAGGCAAGCTACAGTATATCATTAGTTGGTTGCTCTCATCATTAGGACATTTCTCCTTAGTTCCAGGTTACTTTTCTCCTTGGTTAGTTTCCAGCCATTGTTTTTGTGTTGCCTTTTGATGCTTTGGAAAATAGTTTGACTCCCTTGTCTTTGTAGGAGCCCCCCAAATATTGGAAGACTGCTATCATGTCTCCCTTAATCCTTCTTTTTATTAGACTAGACATACCCAATTCCTGTAGCTATTCTTCATATGTTTTAGCCTCCAGCCCCCTAATCATTCTTGTTGCTCTTCTCTGCACTCTTTCTAGAGTCTCAACATCTTCTTAATATTGTTGTTATGTATGTAGATTTTGGGCGGGCAGTTTGAACTAACTGACCGTCAGCTGATTGGCTGACCACCACAGCTGCAAGGTATATAAAGGGAGCTGTTTCCCCTGGTCAGTCGCTCGGTTCTCACCCTACAATAAAGAGTTGTTGTCACTCACTGCCTGGCTTGCTGCGTCCTCATTCACCCAACCTAACATTGGCGACGAAGGTGGGATCTTGAGGCCAGAAGCCACAGAAAGAGCTGAAGTCATGAGCCGACAAGAGAGCTGCAAACCCAAATCCAGCCAGGCGAGCGAGCGGAGCACTGGGAGAATCTACCGAAGATGTCTACATACGTGCCGCCAGTGCCTTTCAACCCTGCAGAAGAAAAGTGGGGATCCTACATGTCCCGCTTTGAATGCTTCCTCGTGGCCAGCGACCAGCAAGGGCTGCTCGACGTACGGAAGAAAGCCCTGTTCCTGAGCCACTGTGGAGCCAAGGTGTTCGATATGGCTGAGGCCCTGTCGGAACTGAACTCAGTCCACACCATCTCGTGGCAGACGCTTCAGACACTGCTGAAGGACCACTATGCCCCAACGCCATCGAAGTACGTCCAACGGTTCGACTTCCGGCAACGGCTGCAGCAGGAGGGAGAATCGATCAGCGAGTACGTTGCTGCCCTGAGTAAGGCCGCAAACCAGTGCGAGTACAGAGACCTCAATGAGATGCTACTAGAGCAACTAATCTGCGGAGTGAGAGATATTCGCTTGCAGAGGAGGTTGCTCGCAAAGACAAATCTCACGCTACACATCGCACTGGACGAGGCAAGGGCTCAAGAATCCTCATCCAAGGCAGCCGAGAGACTACAGGGGACGTCGCAGAGCAGAATGGCACAGAAGTCAACCCCGGTTCACCAGAAAAGTGTGGGAACGGGGAGTGAGGGAGAGTCAGACGAAGAGGTCTACAGGACCGAACAGTAGCGGCAGAACCGGCAAGGTCAACGAGATGCCTGTGTGAGTTGTGGGGGACCCCATCCGTGCCAGACCTGCAAGTTCCGAGACGCCATTTGCCGGCAATGCGAGCAGAAGGGGCACATCGCCAGAGTCTGCAGAGCGAAGCAAAACCACCATTACAAGCCACGGAGCAACGCTAGCCAATCAGAGATGGCGCAGTGGACAAGAACCAATCAGAAGGGCGGCTACCAGAAAAGCGCGAAATCTGAGGATCTCGAGGCCTGCACCATCCGAATCGGCTGGACCTGCACGTCCCCCAGGGAGAAGACCTACACGACGGTCGGCATCGAGGGGCAGAAGTGTGTAATGGAGATCGATACTGGATCCCCCATTACCATCATGTCCTGGGACAAGCTAAAGAAGGCTGTCCCCAGCATCCAGAGATGGCAACTATGGCACCAGCGGCTGGGACTGCGCGATTACCAGGGGAACTGCATCCCCGTGGAAGGAATCGGCGAGTTCCAGGTAGAGTACGGGGAATTCCGGGAGAAGCTTCCCCTCACCGTCGGATGGACTGGTTCAGAGCCCTGGGCATGGGATTCACCGGAGTCCACAATGTGTGAAGCACCCTGAAGGACGACCTGATGCAGGAGTTCCAGGACGTGTTCGACGAGCGGGTCGGCAAATATGTGGGGACCCCACCTCATTCAACCTCAACCTCAACATTGCCCCCATCAGGCTGAAACCAAGGAGGGTACCATTTGCCCTAAAGCCAAGATTGACGTGGAATTGGACAAATTGATAAAGCAGGGGGTGTTAGTATCAGTCGATCATGCTCGGTGGGAGACCCCAATTGTGACCCCCGTTAAGCCGGATGGGTCTGTGTGCATCTGCGCTGACTACAAATGTACGATCAACAAGTCCCTGCAGCAGAGCGCCTATCCGGTTCCGATCGTACATCACCTTCTGCATTCCCTAGGCCCAGGCAAGATTTTTGCTAAACTCGATCTTGCATAGGCGTACCAGCAGCTGCCGGTAGATGGCGCTACCGCAGAAGCACAAACTATAGTAACGCATAGAGGTGCCTTCAAGTGTATCAGACTCCAATTCGGAGTCAGCATAGCTCCAGGACTATTCCAGAGCACCATGGAGCAACTGTTACAGGAGATCCCCAGGGTGGTCCCATATTTCGATGACGTGCTTGTTACCGCAGAAGACGAACAGCAGCTTGGGGAAAGGCTGAGACAAGTCCTAGGGAAGTTCAGGGGTGCAGGACTCAGGGTCAAATGCAACAAGTGCATGATCGCAGTCCCTTCCGTGGAGCTCTTGGGGTAGACGGAACCAGCATACACCCCACCAAAAGCAAGATTAGGGCAATCCGAGAGGCTCCCACCCCCAAAGATAAGGTGGAACTACAAGCCTTCCTGGGACTATTGAACTTTTACGCAATTTTTCTAAGGGACAAGGCAACAGTAGTGGAGCCACTACACAGACTGTTGGCAAAAAAGTCCAAATGGGTTTGGGGGAAGGCTGAAGCTACAGCATTTGCTGCTGTAAAGAAACTCCTGTCGGCCGAGAGTTTCCTAATTCAATACAATTCTATGCTTCCCTTAGTGCTAGTCTGTGATGCGTCCCCAAGAATACCTGTTCAGCAGAGACTTCGTACTCATCACAGACCATCGCCCCCTTCTGGGTCTCATCGCAGGGGACCGACCCACCCCGGCAACCCTATCTCCCAGGATGACACGCTGGGCCATCTTCCTGGCAGCATACTCCTATCGCCTGGTACATCGACCAGGGGTGAGCATGGGCAACGCCGATGCCCTCAGCCATTGCCCATTACCAGACAGGATAGAGGACCCCACACCCGGAGTTCCAGTCCTGCTGATTGACATCTTGGACTCGGGGCCCATCACTTCAGCAGAGGTAGTGAGAGCCTCAACCAGAGACCACGTGATTAGGAAAGTAACAAGTTGGGTCACGAGGGGGTGGCCGGAAAAGTCTAATGGCAGGGAATTCAAACATTTCACAAACAAAAAGGGCGAGCTGACAATGCAAGGGGGTTGTCTTTTGTGGGGCAATCGGGTTATTGTTCCCTTGTGTCTAAGGGAAAAAGTCTTAAAGCTGTTGCATGAGGGGCACCCCGGGATTGTAAGAATGAAGGGGCTAGCTAGGAGTTATGTATGGTGGCCCCTAATGGATAAAGACATCACTGAGTGGGTGGGGAAGTGCCAACCCTGCCAAGAGTCTAGGCCAGACCCTCCCCACAGCACCAGTCACGGAATGGGAACGGCCCCAGGGTCCCTGGTCCAGGATCCACATAGACTTCGCTGGCCCATTCCATGGGCAAGTTTTTATGATCATAGTGGAGGCCTTCTCGAAGTGGTTGGAGATCAGACTCATGAAAACCACTACCACCGACGCCATCATTAGGGAGCTAAGGCAGTTGTTCGCCACCATGGCCTACCGGACACCTTAGTCTCAGATAATGGGCCCCAGTTCACGGCCACGCAGTTTGAGGGATACCTAGCAGAGTTGGGGATCAGACATGTCCTCTCCGCCCCATTTCATCTGGCTAATTATGGATTGGCGGAGAGATTTGTGAGAACTACTAAGGAAGCCATCTCACGCCTAGGCCCCGGGGACTGGCAGGAGAGGATAGATAAATTCTTGATGGCCCAACACGCCACACCATGCACTGCCACAGGCAGGAGCCCGGCGGAACTTCTGATGGGGAGGAAGCTCCGAGGAGTCCTAGACAGGCTACACCCCAGTTATTCCCCTGACAGTTTCAGAGGGGCAGAAAAAAGACTGAGGGAGTTTACAATAGGGATGCCAGTCTTCACTAGGAATTACGGGAACGGACCCCTCTGGGAAACTGGGACAATCATAGAGGTAACAGGGCCCAAGTCATATAGGGTAGACATGGGAGATGGGAGGATTTGGCGCTGACACATTGACCAGCTACAGAAGCGTTGGACCGCCGACACAGAAGACGCATTTGACGAACCGCTCCCTAACTACCACCAGGACTCTCGAACTAACTCAAACCTGAGTCTAGCGGAGGACTTAGCTGTCGGCCCCGAGATCCAGCGCTGCCCCATTGCGGAAGATTGACCAGCCGCAGAAGTCGCCGCCCACAATGAATTCTCGGAGGTTCCATTGGCGGAGCAGGGAGAAACAGGGAGTTCCTCCGACCTGCTCGATGCCACACCTCCGACTGAACTGCGCAGGTCAACTAGGGTGCAGACACGCCCTGGTCACCTGAGAGACTTTGTATGCTAATGTCCACCCCAAGTGACTTCTGGGAGGGGAGGAGTGTTATGTATGTAGATTTTGGGCGGGCAGTTTGAATTAACTGACCGTCAGCTGATTGGCTGACCACCACAGCTGCAAGGTATATAAAGGGAGCTGTTTCCCCTGGTTAGTCGCTCGGTTCTCACCCTACAATAAAGAGCTGTTGTCACTCACTGCCTGGCTTGCTGCGTCCTCATTCACCCAACCTAACAATTGTGGTAACCAGAACTGGATGACTGCAGTATTCCAAGTGTGGTCTTACTAAGACATTCTAAAGAGGTACTAGAACTTCACATGATCTTGATTCTATCCATCTATTAATGCAGCCTAAGATTGCATTTTGGCTGCTGCCACACAAACTTCTGGCTCTTATATAAGTGATTGTCCACTAGGACTCCAAGATCCCTCTCACGGTTGCTGGCATTAAGCCAGGTTTGACCTAGTATGCACCTATACATTTGGTTTTTCTTGCCTAAGTGTAAAACCTTACTTTTATCTACATTGAATTTTATTTTGTTAGATAAGGCCCAGGATTCAAATTTGCCTTCTGAGGTGTGGGCTATTTCTGCTAGCTTACTGTAGTGTTGTCTGCAAATTTGATGAATTCCCCTTCTATTCCCTTGTCTAGATCAAACCTTGGGATACCCCACTGCTTACCTCCCTCCATGTGGATGTAGTTCTGCTGAGGATTACATGCTGGGTACAGTTTGTAAGCCAGTTACAAACCCATCTGGTGGTGGTGCTGTCTAACCCACATTCTTCTAGCTTACCCAGAAGTAGATTGCGATCTACTTTATCAAATGCTTTACTGAAATCTAAGTATACTATGTCCATGGCATTTCACTGATCCACTAATTTAGTCATTTTGTCAAAGTATGAAATAAAATTTGTTTGGCATGATCTGTTTTTGACGAACTTGGTAAACTTTACATCTTGTAAACTGCACAATTTGTTGCACAAACTAAGGAAAATACCCAGGAAGATAAAGATAATGATGACTATGATAATGCAAAGCAAAAAAGTTCAGACAAGCTCGTGGCCTCGGAGTACTGCACCTCATATTTCTTCCAAGAGTTCCGGTTATGAAGGCATGTGTTTTCCTCCAGCATTTTTCCCACAACAGCCCTGTGGCTGAGAGACTGGCCTAAAGTCACCCAAGGAGTTTATTTATTTATTTATTTATTGGTTCGATTTATATGCCGCCCTTCTCCGGAGACCCAGGGCGGTTTACAGTGCGTTAAGCAATAGCCTTCATACTTTTGTATATACCTGCTTAGTAGGGCTTTCGGGGCCCCCAAGCGGTGTTCTTTTTTTATACAAAGTCAGTTTATTGCCCCCACAATCCGGATCCTCATTTTACCTACCTCAAAAGGATGGAAGACTGAGTCAACCTTGAGCCTGGTGAGATTTGAACTTGCAGTAATTGCAGGCAGCTGGTGCTACTTAACAGCACTTTAGTCCACTACGTCACCAAGGCTCATTTTGTTTTCCTAAATGAGGGTCAGCCTGAACTTTGGGCTTCCCATTGTTAGTCCAACACCTTGAACATTACACATCGCCTCGAAGACAATGAGCGTTCTCAGATGCTTCCTTGATGCAACGGCTTTTTGAGGGAGAATTTCAATATTCTAGCTTTTTGGTATTTTAAATACTTGATAATTTAGCATTTAGGTCTTTTAGAGTTTCTTTCATAATATTTTAGTATTGGATTACATGCATTTTTATTCAGTTCATCTTGTTTTTTTGTTCACCCATTAGTGATTTTTTTCTCTTGTATAGTAGTATAGCTGTTAGGCAAAATTTTGCTCAGTCACCCTAAGAAAGGATCTGATCTTTTTGATGGGATTTTTTAATAATTTTGTTGAGGGACTGCAGAATATTTGGGTCCCGCAGCAACTGGTGAAAGAATGATTTATAGTAGAAAGATGCTTTTGTTGGAACTGACCAAACTTTTGTTGGAATAAAAGCAATTTAGAAGAAGTGGCAGATTTTTGCAGCAGCTCAAAAATCTGTAACTCAGCAAAGAGACAAAGGGGTGTCACTTTGAACCTGCTGACTGAAAATAGGTGACTGACAAAGAGGCTGTCTAAATCTAAAAATTCATTTTGAAATCTTCAATCGAAAATGGTCAGATTGATCACTTGAAAATACTGACTTGTTTGAAGAAAGCAGTTCAAATTTGGCAGGTTCACTTCCAATTTTTCGGAGTAAATGCTCCCTCCTCTCCCCCCCATCCCCTCCCCCCTCCAACCACATAATACGATACTCAATGTTTTCGTGGTCTCCTTCTTGGCAAGAGCACCTCAAAATTGCGAGTGCTGCTTAGGAGGAAAAGTTTGTTTTGCCATTGCAGATGAGTCCTGGCTGGAGTGCTTTCCACGAAGAAGCCTGCCGCTTCTGACAGCCAAGGCTGGGGGAATCCCTGCTGCTGGCACAGCCCCGGGTGCTGAGCCTCTGCTCCTAGCCACCACATCCCACTCCGCTTCTCTGCTCCTGCACCTCCTACAGCCCCGTCCCTCCCACTTCCTTTCGAGAGCTGCTTCTGTCAGGAGTGGGAAGAGACTTGTGGGATAAGCAGGCTGCTTTTCACCGAGTTGGACCTCTGCTTGGCTTTGGAGCCTTCTGTGCATGGTCTGACCAGGCAGCACTGGACGTCTCTGGGTTCCCCATGGAGGCCTGCCGAGGGGTGGTGGTGGCCTGGGCTCTTAGCCTCCTGACAGGTAAGCCTGCCTAATCTCTGGAGCCTCCCATGAATCTTGCCAAGAAGACCTGGCTGGGAGGGAGAAGGTGATACAGGTGGCAGGAAGGTGGGTTTGCTTGCTCGGTTATTTATTCCCTGACAGATGCCTCTCCACGAGGCTTGAATGAGATGCTCCTTTTTTTTGCAAAAGGCAGAAAGGGGAAAGAGGGAGCTACTTCTCCTTCTTTTTCTCCCTCTTTCTTGCATTGCAGCTTTGGCGTTTGGCAGCTGGACCCCATTTGCGATATTTCAATTTGTTGCTTTTGATACTTTCCTTGGCCAAAGGAGGGAAAGGATGGCGTTCTTAAATGCTTCTGCTCATTCAGAGTCTGGGTCCTCACTGGAGGCTTTTAGGTTAATAAAATTTGCCGGAGCCACCTTTTCAGGGTCTCATGATTCTTTTTTTTTTTTAAAGAGGCAGCTTGGCCCCCACATATGGGTTCGATGCACAGCTGAAGGCAGCGTATTAAGTTACAGAGGAGGGAGGAGAGGGTGAAATTTCAACTTATTATTGGCCGCGTTCCTGCAAATTTAAACACCATTGTATAGCCTGGGCTGGGGCAGGCGGGGTGTTCTGGCTGAAAGCAGAACTTTCTTTCTTTCTTTCTTTCTTTCTTTCTTTCTTTCTTTCTTTCTTTCTTTCTTTCTTTCTTTCTTTCTTTCTTTCTTTTCTTTTCTTTTCTTTTCTTTTCTTTCTTTCTTTTTCTGTTATATTTGACATCTCTTTGTGCTCAGTTTCAACTCAAGGAGCAAAAACACCGTCTTCTGAGACTTTAGAACAAAAGGGGTGGAAAATTGTCTTCTGCACACGTGGTGGTTTTTGGAGAAGGTCTGCTGTTTGTATTTGTGTGACTGATTTGAAACGACCCCTCATTTTTTACCAGGCTGAGGAGAATTTGAAGGCTGAAGCACAGCAAATTGTGACTTAGAGAGGGACTGAGCTTCCACGTGGACAAATGATTGTGTTTTGCTTGCCACCAGGCTGATTTCAGGGTTGGCCTTTTTTCTCCTGGGGCAGCAATTCCGCAGATTCAGTGTTTAAAGACGTTGCACTGTCACCACCACAGTAACAATTAGACCGAGTTGCATTTACATTTTAAGCTTATGCGTCATGCTTAGTGTCTGGAGATGCATTATTTCAAGGGATCGATTAACAGGGTGTAAGTCTATTTTTATTTTGCTCCCCGTTTGTTACTACATTCACTTTGTGGCACCTCTGGGAGCCCCAGTAGAGCTGACTGTAAAGGCAGAGTCACCAGGGGCCACCCAGGATCGCTCAAGGGATTGTGGACTGGGCTGTAAGGTTGATAGAATCGGTAGTGGATGGCCTATGTCCTCATTCGTATAGATGTTCCGGGTTGAAGAAAATTGGGCAATCTGCTGTAATATTCCTACCTAGTAATTTTTTCTCCTCCAAGTTATTTAGGAATGGGCTTCTCAGAATTTCCCTCTTTAGAGCAGAATTTTTCAGCCTTGGCCACTTGAAGATGTATGGACTTCAGCTCCTAGAATTCCCCAGCCAGCCATGCTGCAGTTCTCACATCTTCTAAGGCTGAGAAACACTGCCTTAGAAACTTAAATCCAACTTCTTTGTTTTATTCAATTTGCATACCCACCCATCTGAAACCAGTGACTTAGAAACTTACATCTGCAGGACTAACCCGTGTTAATTGTTGGCTGCATACTTTTTCAGCCCCAATAAAACATCTTATATATCAAACTTCCCAGTCCACTTCTGCTTTCCTGTCTCTTTCAATAATTAGGCCTGCTTGTGCATTTGGGGGAGGAAGAGACCCACAGAGAAAGGACTCCTTTCTCATGCATTACAATGACTGGAACTGTGGATGGTTCTTTTGAGAACTTCTACCCCAAATGTCCTCCCTTGGCATTGCTTGTTGGGCATGGGGAGGTCTTGGTGATCTTTGTGGTTCCCTCCAGTGAGCAGGGGAAGAGCTTCAGGGAGAGTCTGAAGAGGTATGAAAGGAATGAAGAACATATCTAAAGCAGGAGCGAGTTCCAAATCCCGTTGCTACCGGTTCACTCGTGCACACATGCAGCTCTTCTGCGCATGCACAGAAGCGTCCGGGCAGGTGGACAGAGCCTCCTGCTGCCACCGCTACCAGTTCGCCCAATCCGGTGTGAACTGGTAGCAACCCACCACTGATCTAAAGGGTTCTTTTAATGAAGAATGAAGGGATGTAAATTGAAGGATCTCCTCATAATCCAATTTATGGGAGAAATAAAACACACAGAGAAAAAGTATCTGATTTTATGTTTCTTTTGACCACTTCAATAAGCTCCAACTATTATCATTTAAGAAATTCTGGTATAGGACTTGGGAGGTGATCATGAGTTGTAAAAAAGGTATCCAGGGCTCATTCCCTCTACCCACTTGTCCAGGGGTGAAATCCAGCAGGTTCTGACAGGTTCTAGAGAACTGGTAACGGAAATTTTGAGTAGTTCGGAGAACCGGCAAATACCACCTCTGGCTAGCCCCAGAGTGGGGTGGGAATGGAGATTTTGCAATATCCGTCCCCCAGGAGTGGGGTGGGAATAGAGATTTTGCACTATCCTTCCCCTGCCATGCCCACCAAGCCACACCCATCAAGCCACACCATGCCCATCAAGCCACACCCACAGAACTGGTAGTAAAAAAAATTTAATTTCACCACTGCACCTGTCCTAGATCATAGAATCATAGGACTGGAAGACACCTGGGAGGTGTCTGTCCAAGGCAGGAGTCCTTATATCTAAACCATAGGATGAATGGCCGAGTGAACTAGGTATGTCTAGCCTAACCAAGAGAAGGATTAAGGTGACATGATAGCAACCTTCTAAAACTTGACAGGCAGTGATAGAGATGAGAGTTGACTTATTTATTTATTTATTATTTATTAATCAAATTTCTATACCGCCCTACTCCCGAAGGACTCAGGGCGGTGAACAGCCAAGATAAAATACAGATAATACAAATATTAAAAAAATCCCTTAAAATTATTAAATATTTCGACTTGTTCTCCAAAGCATCAGAAGGCAGGACAAGAAGCAATGGGTTGAAGTTCATAAAAAGAGATATAACCTGGAACCAAGGAGAAATTTCCTGACAGTGAAAGCAATTAACCAAAGGAACAGCTTGCCTTCCATAATTGTGGGTGCTCCGTCAGTGGAGGTTTTCAAGAAAAGGTTGGATATTTACTTGTCCTGGATGGGATAAAGGCTTCTGCCTTGGGCAGGGAGTAGAACTCCCTCATTCTGTCCATCTGTTTGAATGAAGGGCCATATAGACTGTTGCTGTTGGCATTGTTTCTAAGGTGGCAACCTTCAAAGGCCACCAACTTAACCTCTGCTTCTCAATGTCAGCAACTTTAAGGCCATCTGCAGAATTCTGGGAGTTGAAATCCAGATGTCTTAAAGCTGCTGAGGTTGAGATACACTGATCTAAACACACAGCTGGGGCAGACTATTTTCTCCAGTCGGGAGACTCAGGCCTGCCAGTAGCAAAGTCAGCAGCAACCACTGCCATCTGGCTGATCCCAGCAGCCCCTCCTGCTCACCACCCACCTCCAGCCCCCAGCCCAGGCACCTTTTCCCTATGCTGCGTTTCTCCCACTGCAGTTTTTCTTGTAATATATTTGCAGGGTAGATTCTTGGGTGCTGTCAAATATTTTTTGCAAAGGAGGAGGAAGAAATTTATTTAAATATGTCAAGCTATGGTTTGCCTGCCTGGCTTTTTTGTGCCAAAATGACGGAAATAATTATACATTCATATTTTGGTGGTTTGCTGGCAGGTTTTGGAAATGCTAATTCTTGACATTCCAGAGAATGCAATAAATAACGCAAATACTTTACGGCAGTGTTTCTCAATCTTGGCAACTTTATGTTGCATTGACTACAACTCCCAGAATTCCCCAGCTGATGTGGTTTTAGGGAATATATATATCAGGGTTGGGAGATAAATATTTCTAAAACATTTGTTGAAAATAATGTTTACACAGAAGTAAAATTATGGACCATATGAGCCTTAGAAATTTCTTTCATTCTCAGGAATTATTTATTTTTATTAATTAATGTATTCATTTTATTTGTATATATTGCTGAATTGGAAAAACTCAGGGGGCTGCCCTGTCGAAGACCCTTCCCAGCCAGGAGTAAAAGCAATTAATAACCTATGAAGTAACATCTCAAAGAAAGTCCTGAAATAGCAAATGGGGAGGGGGGAATTTTATGTGGTCTAAGGCAAGAGGTGGCTCCATCTGTCCAGATGGAAAGACTGCCCTCTTCTGCAAAAATTCAAGGCAAAAAAAGGTGAATGGGGTTTTGATCTAAATATTCATCCAAAACTTACTTTCAGAGAAAGGGATTATAGAAGAGTAAGAGGGGCACAATGGGAACTACACCAAGCTGTTTTAGTGTGCTCATGGCTGCCAGTGCCAGCACATTGGTTTAATGTGTATGCTTACTCTCTTCTAATCCTTTCCCCTCCAATTAATGTAAATCCAAACATTAATTTCCTTCTTCCTCATTATCTGGCACTGGGTGAGCATTTCAAAGGGCAAGGGAAGGTAAGCACAGTTGTGGTCGCTTAATTTCCCACTTAACAACAGAGTTATTGGTCCCAATTGTGGTTGTTAAATGAGGACTACCTGTATTTTTTTAATCCTAGCTTTTAGGATGCTTGACATCACTTTTCTTATTTCTCTTACCTTGCCAAAATTACCAAATCTCTTGATTTTCCATGGAGGTTTTTTGCATTGAAATCTTTGTCATTTTGATTAGGTTCCCTGGCTTCAACCAAAATGTCTTCTTAAGATGTTTACCCTCTTTAAACCTGGAAGGAGGATTAGGCTTTTCCCGGATATCTGAGTCCTGCAGGTGGGAATCACTCTCCCCATTTGCTCATCTCGCAGGGGATTTGAGTGTTAATCCACTTTAAGATATTAACATATTAACGGAGTTGGAAGGGACCTTATAGGTCATCTAGTCCAACCTCCCACCCAAGCAGGAGGCCCTACACCATTTCTGACAGATGGCAGTCCAGTCTCTTCTTGAAAGCCTCCAGTGATGAAGCTCCCACAACTTCTGAAGGCAACTTCTGTTCCATGGGTTGATTGTCCTCACAAATTCCTCCTTATTTCCAGGTTGAATCTCTCCTTGTTCAATTTCCATCCATTGTTCCTTGTCTGGCCTTTGGGTGCCTTGGAAAATAGCTTGATTCTCAGAGAGCTCTTTGCCCAGAGGTGGGTTTTAGCAGGTTCTGACCAGTTCTGGAGAACTGGTAGCAGAAATTTTGAGTCGTTCGGAGAACCGCTAAATATCACCTCTGACTGGTCCCGACCCCATCTATTCTCTGCCTCCCGAGTCCCAGCTGATTGGGAGGAAATGGGGATTTTGCAGTAACCTTCACCTTCCACGCCCACCAAGCCACGCCCACAGAACCGGTAATAAAAATTTTGAAACGCACCACTGTCTTTGTCCTGATGCTGAGCTGGCCCTTTAAATCACAAACTAGGCCCAGAGGAGGTCACCTGACCCCCTGACAGCCAATAAAGGAGAAGAAGTGAACTCTCAGATTTGGCGGGAAAGGGCTGGGGGCCCTTTGAGAAGCAGTTGGAGTCTGGCTGAGGGAAATTCCCTCAGCCAAGTGTTGTGGGCCTGTAGCCAGAATTGCATTGGGGTTCCCCCCCCATTTTATATTTTTTAAACTATGTTTTTGTGCCACCATGTGAAACCATGTCTTTCCTTGGGCACCTTTAATAAAATAAATGTATGGTTTTTGTTTGTATGTATAAATAATGGTTTTGTCTTGTGTTGATTATAATTTGAAAAATTAATAAAATTTATTTTAAAAAATAAAATAAATAAAATATATTTTTATTCATTGGTGGCCTTCTCCCCTTCTCCCTGCTTCAGCTGGGCTGAGCGACTGACCCCCCCCCCAAACTTAGGTTTGATTTCCCTTCCCATAGTTTAGCTAGACCCGGTTGTGGTCAAAATTCACCCCTTCAGCCTGGTTAGAGTGCTTTCCTTTTTAAAGGGCATTTTGATATACTGATAATCTATCACTGATGGCCTGTGGTTTGTTTCTTGTCTCTGGAATCAAAAGCAAGTTTGATTCTGGTGGTTGTGGAGCGGCAATGCAGGGAAGAATCAAATCATTCTAACAAAATTACTGTAAATCCACTGGCACAGCCTTCCAAAGCAACATCGGCTGTAAACAGAGACTTGGCAGGTGCATGGAGAGGTTGTAAGAGAGTTATTTGAAGTTTATGGTCTACCCAGCAAGGGGTTAAGGTTACACCCTGATATCATAAAGCTGCTTTTTCAAAGGACAACTGGACTTCCTTTGTTTTTGCTTGAGGATGTTTCACTTCTTATCCAAGAAGCTTCTTCAGTTCTGACTGAAAGTAAAACACATCAAGGAAGCCCTCAGAACTTGTGGCTATTCCAACTGGGCCTTCATGAAATCCAAAAAAAGACCCAGCAGGAGCAACAGACAAAGAAGGGAACAATAAACAAAGCAACGTTGTCATCCCATACATTGCAGGAATATCTGAAACCTCAGGAGGATTTTCAACCAATACAACATACATGCACACTTTAAACCCAAGAATACACTAAAGCAGAAGCTTGTCTATCCCAAGGATAAAAGATCCAGACACAAACTGAGCAATGTGATATATGCAGTACAATGCAGCAAGATGTGCATTGGAGGAACAAAATAACCACTCCATAAATGCATGGCACAACACAGGAGAACAAACCCATCAGAACAAGATTCAGTGGTCCATCTGCATTTGAAAGACAAAGGTCATTCTTGAAAACAGCAAAGTCCACAATCGGGACAGAGAGGACCCCTGGTTTGAAAGAGGAGTCAAAGAGGCCATCTACATTAAGATTGAACAGCCCTCTTTCAACAGAGGGGGAGGGATAAGACACCACCTATCTCCTGTTTATAACCCCATCCTTTCTGCAGTTCCAAGAAGGTTCCACATCATTTTTTTTTTAATTTGATTTATATGCCGCCCTTCTCCGGAGACTCAGGGCAGCTTACAATGCGTTAAGCCTTCATACTTTTGTATATTTATACAAAGTCAGCTTATTGCCCCCACAATCTGGGTCCTCATTTTACCTACCTTAGAAAGGATGGAAGGCTGAGTCAACCTTGAGCCTGGTGAGATTTGAATTTGCAGTAATTGCAGGCAGTTGATGTTAATAACATGCTTTTAGTCTGCTGCGCTACCAGGGCTCTTTCCACTATCCAGGTGACCCTGAGGCAAGTGGCCTCAATGACTCTCAGAAAGAGTGCTAACCACCAGATGACTGCAAGAATATAAATCCTTCCATCTTCCACATTCAGTCAGAACTGAAGAAGCTTCTTGGGTGAGAAGCAAAATGTCTTCAAGCAAAAACAAAGAAAATCTAGTTGCCTTTTGAAAAAGCACCTATAGGACAACCATGACCTGGATGACTGAGAATCTCCATAGACAGTCATACCCTGATAGTTCTGGTCTGGGAAATTGAGGTACCCTTTGCCCATTTTTCAAGAGGATTAACAAACTGGTTGAAATGGACAATTTGGTAGGAAAAAATCAGTTACATGAGACTGGTTTTTGTCAGCCCTACAAGTTAGAGTAGATCAGGTAGCTGATGCCATATAGGTCAGGACCACTTTTATTGTAACAACTGTAAAACAGAATCTGAATACATTTTCCTCCTTCCTCTCTTTATCTTCATGTGAATTGGAATGAGGCTTATCTGAGATGTTTTCTCATATTTTCTTCTTGGCCCAAGCTCAAGATCTTCCTATCTGAGCATTGCTTTGGTGGTAGTGTGAGAGATGTGCTTATCTTGAGCAGAAATATCTTTTTGAAAAAGACCCATGCAGGGCTGTCCACAGGGTGGGGATGTGTGGTTAAAAATCATCTAGATGGCCCTCCTCTTTTTAATGTCTTTTAAAGCAAAGGGGGAAAAAGGAAAAACCATTTGATCATATGGTCACAACTGCCATATGCACTTTTTCAACTCCTTGTGAATGACCTTGGATTCGAGGTATCATTGGGATATCTAGTGCTGTGGGATATTTTAATCCTGCTGCTATGAGATTTTATAAAAGACAGGCAAAGAAGTTGCCATTACAAATCAGCTTGGATTTTTGCAAGCAGAAGCAAAAATAATTATGCCCTCTAAAGAGGAAAAGACTCATAGGTCCTTTGTAAAAAGATGGTTCTTTAAGGTGCGGTATGTGGCAGAAAATTAAAAATAAGGAACTGCATCATTTTCATTTAAGGAAAAAAAATGTTTGACCAGAAAACTTTTTAGAATTGATTGATATTCATCAGTTTGGCCAGAAAGATAATCTGAATATTGATAGATTTTGTTAATTGAATCAGGTATGCAGTATAATCAGTCATTGAAGGGTTGTATTTTATAGTTCTGTGCGTTTAAAAGCATTGAGATCTTTTATGTACAAAATTAGTATTTATAATGTAGTTATGAGATTTATGAGGTTTAATGTCAGAATTGTTACTAATGTTGCTTGTGAGGAAAATATCAATATTCCTTCTAACATCTATAAACAGTTATTGCTTTTATGTACTTAATATTTCATTAATGACATTCAGGAGACCTTATGCATTTTAATTTTTTAAAATCAGTACATCACAGTCTCCACAATGCTTGTTATACAATAATTATTCACAATAATTAGTTATGATGCACCCTTCCAAGGATGGTCCAGAAACTGGACCTCTATCTGAGAGCTCCTTCTCTGTGCATCAGTTCAAAATGCCCACAGAAAGTAATTCACACACATTTTCCATGAACTTGCCTGGCCCTACATGAAGTTCAGAACTGCTGATGTGTTCACTGTTCATAATTGTATGTGCCTCAACTATTTATGAGGTGGTTCAGTAGCAGGATGTATCTCTGGTATTGAGGAGTTGCTATGGTGATTTGTTAACAAACCTAAAGTTCAGCTATTATGTAGCTCAATGCTAAAAGAGGTTGAAGAATGTCTCAAATGTTGTCTTTAGTTGATTGTTAAGTATCACCCCCCCAAATAAAACAAAATTGGGAGTTTCAAAGGAGGCTCATTCTATATTTACAGTGGTACCTGTGAAAGATTATCGGAATATCTATTAATCTAAAGGGAAAGTCTTCTGTTTATCCAGTTGTTTCCAACTCCAGGGGTTGGTGCTCATCTCAATTCTTAGCTGAGGGAGCCAGTGTTGTCTAAAGACATTTCTGGGTCATGTGGCCAGCACGACTATATGCTGAAGCACATGGAATGCTATCCTCTTCCCACCAAAGTAATACCTATTTATCTACTTATTTGCATGCTTTCAAACTGCTAGGTGGGCAGGAGCTGGGGCAAGGAATGGGAACTGACCCTGTCGTGCAGCACTCTGGGCTTAAGGTTTAAACCTGAGCTGTCAGCTTTCCAGCTGACAAGCTCAGTGTCTTTAACAGCTGAGCCACTGTGCCCCCCATTATCTATTAAACTACATTGTTTTAATTAGCAAATGTTTTTAAGGCTACTGTGAGAGAAAAGAAAGAAACCTTGATATCTTCCATGGAAGACCTGAAGCAGAGATTTTGGCAACGTGTGGCTGTACTATTCAGGCTTTCAGAAAATGAAGCAGTTGCTCAATGCTCTGGTACCACCATTTTTGCTGCTGATTGAAAACACCTGCAAGCATAGCAATTGTGAAGTGATGCAGGTTTCACCTGATCTTGGAGATTAGGAGTGGAAGCTGCATTCTTGTAGAAGTAGGATAGTTAAATCATTTCATTGAGAGTGATGCAGTGGGATGGCCACAAGTTACTCATCACAGCTAGAGAGCTCCATCCTAAGGACTTCTAAACTTCCTGTCTCTTGAATTGAGACTCACAGGTGTATGGTTGTATGTTGTGATGTCCATGAAAAAGATTCCTGCCATTCTCTACAAATTATGATTTATATCTCAATCTGATATACAACCTCTGGCTTAGAGCAATATACCAATCCAAGTTGCATGGGCTGCTTTCCCCAAGTAGGCACCATTCAAATGTGTAAGATACATCTTTGGGTGGGCTAAGGCTAGAAAGCAGGAGATTATGAGTTTAAATCCTGCCTTATCCATGAAAGACAGTTGGGTGACCTTGGGCCAGTCATTCTCTTTCAACTTACCTCATAGGAAAAGTTGTGGGGAAAATAGGAGAGTATGTCAGATATGTTTGCTGCCTTAAGTTATTTGTAAAAATAATAAAGGCAGGATATAATAAATAAATTTTATTATAATATAATAAAATATAAAATGCTCTATAGTGGTAGGATATGATTCCTCGGTATTCTGCACAGGTTCTTTCCTGACCTATCTGAATGGAGAGAACAAGCTCATACTGCAGGAGACATAGTGTTCTGTTTGCCGTTTGACCAAAGCAGCACTTTCAGAAAAATAGGAAATGCTTAGGCAAATGCTGGCTGAAAATTCCAGTTAAGATTTATCCCTGAGCCAATTCTGTTTCACTTTGACAAAGACAAGGCACTGCTTTGATCTCCTTCATTTTCATTCAGTTATACAGCTGAAATTAGATATAGTAGCAAACAACTACACATTCTTTTAAATTCCTTCATCCATTGCTAATGGAAAATATTTGAGGGTGGGAGGGGAAGGCAATATATATCAGAATTGGGATGCTATAAGTGGTAAAGTATGTGAGCTGTGTATCCCTTAGGGCTTAGGCCCTTGATAGACCTCTCATTGTTGGGTGATTGAAGCAAAAGCATTATATATTTTTCCCTCCCTCTGCACATGTAAAAGAGTGTGCTGTATATGTCCTTAAACCTGTCAGAACTGTAATATTACTGCAAATGTGGCCACCCAGGTGTGTTTGGTTAGTTGCATTGAATACATGAGCTGCTTCCATTAGGTGCTTATACGTTGCTTTAAGCAATTGTTTGTCTTCATCATGATCTCTTGAACAAAACATAACTGGATGGGTTCAGCTACTATGCTAAAGCAAAGTTGAACAGATAATATTATGGCTCAGCACAGTGGCCCAGCCTAAATGGACTGCCTTTAGAAACTCCTCAGAAATGGTTCATTAGGGCAGAAGGTTGTTATGCAAATGTTGGCTAGATGTGTAGTTGGGCAGAAAATTCCAGGTTCAAAGATGTGATGCAGTTTTTAATTCTTGAGTGCTTCTCCTAGATGGCCCAATGGACATGTGCTCCCTTCACTCATTCAGCTGCATTAATAGCCCAGTTGGTCTAGGTCAGGGGTGGGCAAATGTGGCTCTTTTACAACCTGTGGACTTCAACTCCCAGAATTCCTGAGACAGCCAAGCTGCCTCAGGAATCCTGGGAGTTGAAGTCCACAGGTTGTAAAAGAGCCACATTTACCCACCCCTGGTCTAGCTCATCATAAAGTCTGGAGGCAAAGAGGAAACTAGTGGAGAACAATAGAAAAACCATGATGCAAATAAAGGGGAAAAAGAGGAGCAATGCCAGAAGAAGGTCCAGTCATTGATGGGGCACATGGATTAGAAATAAGGGCAGCTGGATGGAACTGGGGTGCTATCATCCCAGTGTTGTTTTTTACTTGAAGTTGTTTTGCAACCCTTTCTGTGTATCATGACCTAGTTTTGTTGATACTGTGCTTGGGGGTGCGATGGCTCAGCAGTTAAAGATGCTGCGCTTGTCAGCTGGAAAGCTGACAACCTAGATTTGTGACCTGAGCGCCCGCACAATAGGTGGAGCTTCTATTCTTGCCCCAACTCCTGCCAATTTAGCAATTTGAAAGCATGCAAATGTGAGTAGATAAATACTTTCGGTGGGAAGGTAACAGTGTTCCATGTGCCTTGGCGTGTAGTCATGCTGGCCACATAATCACGGAAGTGTCTTCAGAGAACGCTGACTTCCTCAGCTAAGAAACAGGGATGAGCACTTTCCCCTAGAGCGGACACGACTGGACAAGGAAAAGCTTGAACTTTACCTTGATTGTGCTTGATTGCATTTTCTCAATTCCTGTTCAAGGAGATGTGCTCATCTTGATTTTAGGAGGCAGCCAGGAAATGAATAAATGCCATAGACCTCCAGCCATATGCATATTGCCACCTGACAAGATGCTGAACCAGTAAACCAGAGACTGAATTACAGTAAGGATTATTATCCAAGATTCCCTCCTCCCCCACTTTATGCTATAGTTAGGGTGTGAGCTCTGGGCAGCAAAAATCTGGGTGATCACTAGATGGCAGCAGGTTCTGGCTGTAAACATAACTAAAAAAAATCTGAGTAAGCTAAACATAAAAATAATTTTTACCTCCTGTCCAATAAAAAAAAAACCATTCTGGATTTGTAACAAATAATTTCACCTGAAATAGGATCTTTTTCAAGCTACATTGATTTACCACCAGCTTTTAGTAATATGTGTAGAAGCGGTTACAAACTGCAAGCTGAATATAAACAAATCCAGGCACTTTGTGTTCTTTTTCCTTCTCTCCCCTTTACAATATATATTTGTTAAATGGCTTGCCTCATACAAGGACTAGATTCCTTTTTAGCATTCTGATTATGAGGAAAGAAAAAGGGATTCTCCCATCCCTCCAGAGAATTCCCTTATATTTACATTCTAGATATCTTTACAACTTGAACTCGCCAGTCAAAAATGACTTTTGTAGAACTTAAAGCAATGTCAGGAAGTGATTTCCTTCAGCAATGACCTCCCCTTTCCCAATAATGTTGTTGAAAACAAGCTTTGCCAGACCAAGGCATTGGTTCTTTCAAATACTTTACTAAAAACCATGGAAAATCTTGTGACACCTTAAAAGTAAAGATTGTTTTATATATATATATATTCTTCAGAAAGTCATGGAGCAGGGAAAATAGAAGGGAAAACAGAATTACCTGTGGACGTGGCTGGAAACGAATCAGCAGTAAGATGTGACACAACCTTTCCTGAATGGAATAACTACCAGATGTAGTATAGTCTTATTTAATCTTTAAGAAAATATGCAGTTTCTTCTGTGAAATCACAACTCAGGTCGTTAGCAGTAGTGCTTGAGTAGACCTACTCAAGAATTGTTCCATCACTGTTTTAGGGACACCATAATTTCTGCTGTGAAATAACTTAGTTTTGCTGTGTATCCAGTTATTTTTTTTTTGTACAGAGTTTGGTGAGATTATCCAACAGAAGAGTAGTGTGGGGCTGCTGACAGAAGGTGCCTTCTGTGGCAAATTCTTGAGGCACTTGGCAAATAAAAATCATCCAGATATGAACCAAGTTGAATTCTAGCTGGAAAGTGTCAGTGGAGACAACTGGGGCTCCATTTTGTGACGTCAACCAAATTTGTGAAATCTGAGGAAGCACATAAAGGTCTTAGTAGTATCAACTATACTTTTTCAAGAGGCAACTGGACTTTGTTTTTTCTTTGAAGACGTTTCGCTTCAGAACTGAAGAAGCTTCTTGGATGAGAAGCAAAACATCTTCAAAGAAAAAAAGAAAGTGCAGTTTCCTCTTGAAAAAAGCACCTTTGGGACAACCATGACCTGAGTGACTGAGAATCTCCATAGATACTCTCAGCTATACCATTTCCCTCCTAGGTTCCTGTCAATGGCTGTCTCACAACGATGGTTAAAGACTGGGACTTCAAAACAGTCACATGTCACTTTTTTCAGTGCCATTGTAGCTTCAAACAGTCACTAATTGAATGGTTGTAAGTCAAGGACTTGTCATATATTTTTTTGAACCCTGAAATAAGCGATTGGCCTTATTGCCATGTGCTCAAAAGCCCGATTGGGTTTATTATCAGGGGATATATTATTTTCACAGTACTTTGTTTGGAACTAAATACACTTATTTAGAAAGAAAAAAATAGATCGTGGACATCCTGTGAAAAGGGTTAGATTCAATAGCATTCCAGTAAATTGATAATTGATAAGCAATTGAATCACTACTGGTAGCTATGTTTTAAATGAGTAATTCTCTCACAACAGACAATTTGAAAGAGTATCCGCAATATAATCTTAGAACTGCAAATTGCCCATTAGCCAATAGGCTACATGATTTCAGTTTGTGTTTAATCTGTCATGGTTGCTACATCCTTGATAACTCATGTTAATCTGGGTTGGTACTTATTGTTTTAATAAGAAAGCTTCAACTGAGTTACTGTCAATTCAACATTACTCATTACAGCAGAGGAAAACACTTCTCCAATAACTGGGGCTCAGATTTTAAGAACTAGGATGAATCCAGTTCAAGTCAAGCCATAAATAATATTAATCTAGCTTCTGCACCAGACATATCCATTGGGAGCAAAATTTGTGGTGAAACCACATAATCCCAAAGACTCAAATTTTCAAATACCTCAACCTATTAAAACAATGGCCCAGTGTTTCAACTAATTTCATCCAATTCTGAAGCCATTAGGATAATCACTTTGAACTGGATCCAGTTCGTATTTCTGTTGCAGATTCATAACAAACTCCTAGTTGAGATCCCGGTTCACTTAATTCCATCCTGGCTGACATTTTGGAAGATATTAATGATTTTTTTTTCAGGAAGTCTTTCTCTCATTTTATAAATGGCATCTGGAATTTCTCTTTTTATTATTTTCATTTTTTTATTTTTATGTGTGGAATGAATTGTCTTTATTATTGTATTTGTCTCCATATAATGCAAATTATCATTGTGATGTTTTAGTTGTTTTTTATATTCTGTGTAAGAGTCTGAATTCTGGCTGGTGGGGTCCAAGAGAAGAGGCTTTTCTGCCTTGGCTCCCACCCTCTGGAACATGATTCCCCCTGAAGTGAGATGTTCACATATATCAGTAAAGGACCCTTTTGGCCTTCTCAAAGGGCCTGAAAGCTTAGCTCTGCCTATTGGCCTCAGGCTCCATGGCACATGTCATAATGCAAGGGATTAATGGATTCAGATAAGATCCCACCTCCCCATATCCATTTGCTCCTTTCCTTGCCACCTTTTTATTTTTTAAGTCAATTTTAATGTTAATATGGTATTTTTTTGTTTTTAATGTTTCATCTTGCTGTTTTTATTTGGTTGCAAGCTGCCTAGAGTTGCCTCTAGATGAGATGGGCAGCATATAAATTTAATAAATAAATAAATATATGTTTAATAAATACATTGGAAAAATGAAAACATTAAAAACTAATAGTCCTCCATATACAATGCAAATATTCCCAGTAGACATGGGGAATCAGTAGTGAGTGCAAAGTAAGATCAACAGTGATAAGATAGTGGCCACATCACACATAAAAAAGGTCATCACACCATCATGGTTTCCATCTTGAATTTGTTACCATATCCTGTGGATATCCTTGTGGGGAAGCCATTTTTATCAGTGACCTCTCTCTATGTGCTACATTATAACATCTTCTTCAGTCCAGGTTGATCTAGTGGTGATGCCTGGAGAAGTCCATATAATTTTCTTGGCAAGAATATCAGTGTGCTTTACTATTACCTTCTGAGATGGTTTATAATCTTTTCAAAGATTTCCTGGTGGCTTTAGTTTATGTCTAAGAACTAACCAGGATTAATCTTGGTTACCTTTTTCAGATCAGCCAAATATAACCATACATTTATATAGATTATTTGTGTCTTCTTCTTGAGTCTTTTTTCCAATCTTTTTATCCCACCTTTATTATTCTTATATAGTAACTCAAAACCTCCCTCCTCCTATTTTTCCCCAAACAACAACCCTGTGAGGTGAGTTGGTCAAGAGAAAGTGACTGGGCTTCCGGTCTGGCTTCCGTCGCCGCCAGATGGTCCTCTGTGACCGCCAGCCCCGTTGCCTGTAAAGAGCCGCCTTTACATCTGAAAGGCGGCTCGAAAAACTCCATTTCCTGAAGGAAATGTGAGGCAGAGCAGGCGAGGGCAGGTAGAGCCCTCTGCGAAGTCCCCAGAGTTCTTTTTTTACTCTTGGGGACGAGCAGGTTGTGGCTCCCTATTTCCGCTCGCCGCTGCTCTGGGCTTCGGGAGAACTCTGCCTTTTTGCAGAGCCAGGCGCTGGGACCGGACCAATCAACGAAATTAACAGATGGTTTAATTAAAGAGGACGAGATTTGGACTTGGGGACCCTAATCGCAAGTATTTTTAATGATTTTACAAGCGTTTTTAAGTGAAGGAAAAAAAAGTTTAAAATGGCGACTCCTGAGGCTTGAGAAGAAGAAGAAAGCCGAAAGCGAAAGTCCTTCCGTAACAAGCTACAAAGTAGCAGAATATAAGTGCTGGCTAGAATCTACAAGAAAAATATCTATTTTAAGTTTCTTTTTTCTTGGAGATTTGTACTTGATCTTGCTTGGGGAAAAGTTTTCTTTTTTTAAAAAGAGTTTGTTTGTGTGGCAGGATGGCGTTAAAACTAATAAAGCCTGACAAACAAGCAGTGGGGGGGGGTGTCCCCCATTTACAATTATGTGAACAAGTTCTGAGCTTACAGACTCAGCAGAATGGTTTTAATTTAAAAGAATTTGTCTTGGAGGAAATGGCAAGATATCACGAGACTGTGAACCAGAAACTTGAAAAATTTAGGCAGGAAATTAAAGAAATGATACAACTAAAGTATGATAATCTGCAACGAAAGATTGTAACAGTGACTAATGCTTTTTCAGAAATTGTTATAAAGATGGATACAAATATCAAGTTATTAGAGTCTAAAATGGAGGAAGTTGATGATAAGATTTATAATTTGGGCAATAAAATACAAAGAATTGAAAATGATTTGATAAATATTCAAGACAATAGTTTAGAAGTAAAGTCTAAAAAGGAAGCTGGTCACGAGACTTACAATGCAGAAGATATAAAGCAAGGGATTGAAAAAGAAGTTACAATGATGCAATACAGGCTCACGGAATTTGCGGTTAGAATGAGAGGGTTACAGGAAAATAATAGAGATGATTTAAGAAAAATATCTGCTCAAGTTCTGGCCGGGATTTTAAAGGTTCATCCTGAGGAGGTATCTTGTAAGATTGACAAGGCCTATAGAGTAAATTCTTGGATTGCAAAGCAAAGGCAATTGCCTAGAGATGTAGTGATTTACTTCACAGATAAAGAAATAAGAAACGATATTGTGCAAAAATCCTTTAATTCTACTCTACAACTGTATGGAAGAAAGATCTGGATATATAAAGAGTTGCCGCCTAAGATGCTAAAAGATAGAAAGAAATTTGGATTTTTGGTGACTGAGCTAAAGAAACAAAACATCTTATTCAGGTGGGACGTTCCAGTTGGAATAATATTGAAATATCAAGGAGAAAGATATCAGCTAAATACTGTTGAAAAAGCGGAAGAATTTTACTACAAGGTTCTCAAAAAGCAAAATCAACAAGAGATAGAAATTCAAGATAAGCAGAAGGAGGTGGAAGTAATGGAAAAACAACAAGTTACAGAGGTCTTTGTAGATGAGCTGCTTCTGGATTCTCCTTCAGAGGTCTCAGCTGGACTATTTATAAATACAAGAGAGGTGGCTCTGGATTCTAATGTGATGACTTATTAAGTTACAGACCAGCATGGAAATCAATCAATTGATATACAACTCATAGAACCAGAATGGAGATTTAAGCCACAAAAGCAAAACCAACAAGATCAAGTTATAGATCAGCATGAAAACCAAACAGTTGATATACAATTTATAGAAAGGAAATCAGGATGGAGATCCAACCCACAAAAAGTCAAGAAAAGAAGAAGCAGGTCTCACAAAAACAAAAACTTTTAAACTAAACAACAGCGTAATGCCAGTTATTTAAGAGATGATTGAATATATGAAAAGATAGGTGAGGCAAAGTATTGGTTTATATTATCCTGAGGAGAGTGACAGACCTCTGCAGTGCTGTATTTTTGGGATGTGAAAAGGGCCTTAAACTGAATGGATTGGAACTATCTTTTTTTGGATTCTTTGACAAATGTACTACGTCTATGCTGAGCTACAAGGCGAGAGAGCTATGGAATTGGGGCACACAGATGATCTGGCTGTTACCCTATTACGGTGGTTGGAATTAATAATTTGGATGAAAGACACCACTATAGACACTATATGGAATACAAATATAAAGTCACTTGGGTGGTTTTTTTTTTTTTTTAAGAAGATATTTGTTATTGATGGGGGCAGATGGTAATTGAAGATACTGAACATACTGTTGGAATTAGGATGTGATGTTACCCTAACATGGGTGTTGGAGTTAACAATCCAGTTGAAAGACATTACAGAAGATATCATATGGATTACAAGCTTGAAGTCTTTTTTAAGAGGATTTTATTTACATAAGGGAATATTTTTTAGTGGTGTGGGCAGAAGAATAAAGATATTAAGAATTATTAAGTATGGTAGTCTTGTAGGAAAGTGGGTGGAGATAGGTTAGCTTATTGATTGTTTAGTCTAAGAAAAGGGATATTATGTTTAGATATGAATATATGTAAAAGATTTGAGTTAAAAGATATATCGATGGGGGTGGAGGAAATGGGTAGACTATGAATTGAATAAATGTTAAATTAGGATTTATTATATAGTCTTATAGTGGAAGGTTGCTTTGAAATGTTATATTAATATACATAAAAGATTTGATTTAAGAGATACATGTATGGGGGGGCAGAAAAAGGGTAGATTATGAGCAGAAATTGCTAAACTGGGAGATATAATAATATTATTATGCTAAATTAGGAGTTATTATATAATGTTATAGTAGAATGTTATTTTGAAATGTATAGTATAAGGGGGATATAATAATATTATTAGAAAGAAAGAGTCAGTATATGGGGGATGGAGTAAGGGGATGGTAAAGTATTATATAATCTGTTATGAATTTGGGTTTTATTTTGAAGAAGCCACAGGGGGAGGGGAAGGGGAGGGGGGTTAGGGAGGGGGGGAAAGGGGGAAAAATTGTATTTGAAAAACTTTTTCAATAAAAAAAAAAGAGAGAGAGAGAAAGTGACTGGCCCAAAGTAACCCAGCTGGCTTTCATACCTAAAGTGGGACTACAACTCACAGTCTCCCAGGTTCTTGGTGTTAATCCAAATTAAACAAACTGGCTTTTGTCATGGGCACTGCCATTCTGCATTCTGTAATGGTACAGCCAATTGTGGGACAATTAAATGAAATTAATTAGCACTTCTAATGATAGCTAAGAACACATGTGTTAAAGGCTGGACAACTCACAGCCCACAAGCTCCATGTGGTTCCCAATCCTATGACTGGTTTGTTAAAATTTAGAAGCAGAAAACAGTGACACAATTTCTAACCAATTTCTGGTAGGGAGCAAATTCAATAAGCTATGTGAAGCCTTTCGGCAGGGTCAGCACCATTGAAACTCCCCAAAACAAAATGAAAACCCAGATACTTTATATTATTGCTTCTTTGTCCACTCCATCCACCCTCATATATTCCCCATTAAAATACTGCTAAAACAGGGGAAACCTTAAAAAGAGCTGAGGTGGCACAGTGGTTAGAGTGTAGTACTGCAGCTATTTCAGCTGACTGCTAGTTCAGCAGATCAGTGGATCAAATCTCACCGGCTCAAGCCTTCCATCCTTCCGAGGTGGGTAAAATGAGGACCCAGATTGTTGGGGGCAATATGCTATTTAGTATACTGTCTTTGGTGTAAGCCGCCCAGAGTCCTCGGAGAGTGGGCGGCATAGAAATATGACAAATAAATAAATAAATAAACAAAATTCATGGAATTAGGAAAAAGTAGCATTCTCTTCCTTATCTTTTGGGATCCAATATCAAATATGTTATTTGTGGAACACTCCCAAGGACAAAAACTTTCAACAGGACAATGGGAAATCGGATAAATATTTTATCCTTCATTTAGTCTTGCTCTGCATATTTCCAGTTTCCAGACACAATATGCATAATGCCAATATTTTTGTGGGCAAAAATAAATTCCTTTAGCTTTTTTCTACTGTTCTTTTAGGTCAGCCCTTTTTGCCAGAGAGGTCTCACACCTAAAAAAAAACCTCCGAAGCATCAAAAGACAAAAGGACAGAGAATACTAGGAAAAGGACTTTTGTACTTTAAATGTGAATGTGGTAGGAGAGTTGGAATAGAATTCAGGTTAATTTATATGATCTCAAATCATATGCATGCTCTTACTAATAAGGTGTTATACATATTTTCATGCTGTATGTTTATATTGCATCGCCTAAGGATTTTTATAAATGAGATATTCCTTATTAGTTTACCTCCATTGACTAATTGATTATGAAGTTTGCATTTTACAAAGATGCACAACACTGCATTTTTTACCTCTCTGTTTCTTTGCAAGAAAGTCTAGTAGAATTTAGTGGCCTATCGCAGGGCTCAATACCCTCCTTAGTGGCCCTGCGGTCGGCCACTAAGTTCTACTAGACTTTCTTGCAAAGAAACAGAGAGGTAAAAAATGCAGTGTTGTGCATCTTTGTAAAATGCAAACTTCATAATCTTCATAAACTTTCTAACATCTACAGGAAGCCACCTGTAGATCTGTAGAAGAGATCATTTGCCACCATACATGAACAGGATAGGAATAGGAATAGGATTAACCTTTATTGGCCAAGTGTGATTAGACACAGAAGGAATTTGTCTCCGATTACAAAAGCTCTCTGTACATACAAGCAACAAAGTGATAAATAATAAATCATAAGGTACAACCAACAAAGTGATAGTCATAAGATTCCAATAGGAGAAGGAAATAGGAAAGATGAGAAGGATAATAGTAATACAGACCAACTACATGGGTAAATATCCTTAGACAAAAGACAGTGCTGTGGGAATTAGGTGTTTAGCAGAGTGATTGCATGAGGATGTGGGGAACTGTCTTTGTGTTGAGTTGTTTTGACATGCAATAATAATGCCTTATAGTGGCATCCTGAGGGAAGAAGTTGAAACAGTTTATGACATGGATGTGTGGGGGTTTAGATATTTTCTCTTTCTATGTTACTTTGTAACATTAGCTATAACATAACTGTGTTCCCTTACTGATGTATGTGAACATCCAAGCTTCCTTTGATTAAACATATAAGTACACTACAGCACTGTAACATTTTTCTTGGTTCATCTGAATACAGGAAGAGACCAGGCAATTACTGTAACCTGTTAACTTTGGAATAATAAAGTGATCACCTGGATTGTGACAAATCTGTGCTGGCTCCTATTAACTGTAGCATTGCCTATTCAGGGGCTCACAGGTATGCTTTTTGATATATTTTCAAGGACATTGCCCAAAATGACAGACCTGCAGTTTCTCAGATTCTCCTCTTTCCCCATGTTGGGGAGATTTTTGCTCTTTTAATCTTCCTGCTAGGTGATCCAAGAAGATTTATCCCATAAGATAAGATCAGTAGTCCTCTTGAGGAAGAGCCTGGTGGTAACCAGCACACAATGCCTCCTAATCCTTTTGCTTCTTTTGATCACATAGTTCCATTTGTTTTCCTGTGGTCAGTGGAGATTTTCTATTCTCTATTGGGTCTTTTCATTTCCCTGCCCCTCCTGGAGAACTTTACCTGTCTCTTGACCAAGAAAGCCTCATCTTCCCTATATGTCTCTCTTCAGGCCTCTACTTTTTCTTCCATTAATGATGCAAGCTTTCAGTTGTAGCTAGTGTAATTTGGATCCTCTTCAGGCAAGAGGACAAACTTTGCACAAACTTTATACACAACTTTACAGATGATGATAGTGCTTCCTTGAGTTCTCTGTGTAACTTGGAGCTTTTCCTGCTGATTTCTCCATGAAACTTTCCTGTTTGCTTGCTCTGGAAAGCTGTTTTCTGAGCAGATTCACCCCAGATTAGATGAAGAAGAGAAAAAGTTTCTTCCCGTTGATCTCTTCCATTGAAACCTTCTGTTTGAGCTTCCCATTTGCTTGCCATTTGCTTAGCGAGTTTGCTCTGTAGAAACTGGGTTCTATAGATGCTAACTTAAGGTGTCTCATCTAGGTCAGCAAGAACAACATTCTAATTAGATGCCATGGAAATTAATCATACTGAGGAAATTTTAAACCGTTAGCGGTCTGTTTCCCCCCCCCCTGTAATTCAAAACTATCATGGCATATTTTGCATTCTTTAATGAGAGACAAGAAGTTCTTGACTTTTTTACTCAGCTGTATCCTTTCAGGTACATGAAGTATGTATTCCTTCTGTCTTTTCGCTTCTCAAAACCAACATGCCCAACTCCTTCAGTCTCCTTTGTGGGCCTACAGTACTGCAGCCATAAGCTTCTGGACTCTGCCTGTAAACCAACTGAAAAACCAGCCAGCTGAAGAAAAAAAACTTTTTTCAAATTTCAACCCTTTCCTCCACTTTGGCCATTGTGATGGAATGATTACTTCCTGTGATTTAGAAACTATTGGTACAGTCAACATTGGTATTTCCTGGAGTTATATCACACTGTTATGCTCCATATGCAATCAATTGTTACCTGAAACTTTTTCACAAAAACTATTGCCACACAGGTTTCCCCTATTCTTTACCCATGGATTTGATATTTGTTTACACTGCTCTCTATTAAATTCTATTGTATTAATGTTCACTCCTCAACCAGGTGAAACAAGCCCTCCCTCTTTATAATGTGTTACATGCATTGCACAGATGAACAGAGGCTGGGACTTCAGTCACCTGGTCAGGCATGTCATTTTGAGCCATTCTGAACTTGCCATGGTTGCCCGGATTCTCTTTGATCTGGATTTATTTAAAAATTCTATATTGAAGAGACAGGTATGTGCTTGTTAGTTTCCTTAAAATTAAAAAGCATTAAATGATTACTTTCCTCCACTGGTCCTACTATTTCCATTTCATTAGCTAAACCTTCTATTTTGATCTAGTTGAATAAATGACATTTCTCTTATTCCTTTCTCCAGTTATCAGCAAGGCAGGGCTTTCTTGGAAAGATCGTGCTTGGCAGAATTTTCCTTCTAACAGATGTCAAGTTGATTAAAATCCCCCACCTCTGTTATTTCATGCCTTTATGAAAATTCTATATTTCTTTCTGGAAAATATAACAATTTCTTTCCCTAGCTCTGGACAATGAAGATAAAAAAACAGTATGTTTACAGTATTTGTTCCCTCACTACTGCTGCTCAATTTTATTGCCAAACTAATTTACTTGAATTTTAACAGAGGTATAGATACTTATAATATAAAGGACAACATCTCTTTTATATTTAGCACTTTTTATCATTTCTATTCCATTTTCACAAATCATTCCCTTAAATTGCTACATCTCAGACATGCTCACCATCATTTTAGTTTTTAAATCATAGTTAATTTCTTTTGCTAAGAAAATAACTAACTAGCTCATCTTGCTTATCTTTGTAGCCTGAGCACTTGTGCATAGTGATTGTTATTATTATTATTTTTCATTTAATGGTTTTAAAGGCCACATTACAACAAAGCTCTCATTTGTTCTATATTGTATGAGATCTTTATTTCAGGGCTTTCACTTCTAACTCATACATGATTCAGTTTAAAGCATTTCTGATCGAAGTTAAATGGTTTTAGCAAAACTTTTGGGAAGCAAACTATCAACCTATTCTTCAAATATGGCAAGAAGTAATGGTGGAAGATCATTAAAGAATAATCTAACCTAGAACTAAGGAGAAATTTCCTAACTATGAGAACAATTAATCATTGGCTTGCCTCTAGAAATTGTTGGTGGTCCATCATTGGAGGTTTTCAAGAAGAGATTGAACAACCATTTTGTCTGGAATGATTTAGGGCAAACTCGATTTCATTGAGGGCTGCATCAGGGTTGTGTTTGACCTCAGGGGTGGGCGTGGCCAGTGTGATGTCACTTGTGTTGGAGGCGCCTGTGACCAGCGAAAACAGGCTTCCAAGCTCTGTTTTCAGCTGGGACGGTCTCCTGCAGCCCTCTGCTAGTGAAAACAGAGCTTGGGGGGCCGTGCAGCCCTCGTGAGCTCCGTTTTCAGCCAGGACGGCCTCCTGCGACCTTCTGTCAGCAAAAATGGAGCCCACCCCAACCTCTGCTTTTGCTGGAAGAGGGCTACAGGAGGCTGTTGCAGTCAAAAATGGAGGTCATGAGATCCACATGCGGCCCTCCCAAGCTCTATTTTCGCTGGCAGAGGCACCACAGGTCGGACCTTTGCTGTTTCCAGGATGGCCCCATGGGCCAGCTCCAACCACCCCACGGGCCGGATCCAGCCTGCGGGCCTTGAGTTTGACACCCCTGATTTAGGATCTCTTGTCATGGTTGGGGCATTGGAGTAGAAGACCTCCGAGATCCCTTCCAACCCTATTATTCTGTTCTGTGTTCTATCTTGTACCGGCATCTGGATAACTCAGACAAAACCTCTGTTCCTGATGACTGACCCAGACTGGATCCTGCAACATTATCCTGGGATACATATATTTGCCTTCATTCATAATCAGAGTATTTTAATATAAACAAAAGATTAAAATTTAGCATAAATGGGATAGGTTCTCCTTGAAAATGAACACGTTAACAAAACTTCCCTATTTTAAGTAAAGAAACAGTTACAGTAAATACAGAGCCAGTTTAAATGCTATTAAATTAGGATACATAAAGAAATTGTCAACCGTCCCACTCAGTCATTTGCCAAGAGTACACTTTACTGAAGCTTAAATGGTTACAGAAGTAGTGTAAACTGAATCTGAGGTTTTCCCGTGCAAACAATACAAAGTAAATTTTCCTCTCCACCCCCCACCCCCACCCCGGCCATCCCTTGGTTATCTGTAAATGTCCAATTAGGTGCTTATATATTGTTTAGGAAACGGGTTCTCGGTTCTCAGCTTTGCATACCGATGGTTGACCTTGGCTGGCTGAAGCTTTTCACAAGGCTCAGCTGGGCTTCCATCCCACCTTCTTCTGCTTTACATTCCAATCTTTCCCTCCCCCCGCCCCACTGCTAAGGTCAGGCTGTCCACTTATGAAGCTTGGATAGAAGAGATGCAGCCATGAAACAAAAAGCAATAATAGTTAGTAGCACATCATATACAGATGGGTCATTTGGGTTTGTTAGGGCACTTAGCATGGAATAGGTGCGGGAGTGTGGGGGAGCACACATGGGCTGCCTCAACCATTCAGTGTCCTTCTGAAAGTCCTTCCATAAAATTACCAGTAGGTATTGCAACTTTCCCTTATAGCGGCAAAAATCCTTGACCTCAAAATGTTGTTCTCCTTCTGTTAGGATGGGAGGAGGTGGTGGCTTTGTGGCAGGATGCAAGGCTGAGTCAGTGACAGGTTTCAAAAGACTACAGTGGAAAACTGGGTAGATGTGTTTAAAACTCTGAGGTAATTTCAATTCAACTGTCACTGGGTTTATGACCATATAATGGGGAATGGCCCTTTTGTGGAGCTCTCCTCCTATCGGCTTGTCTCTTACGTGTCCCAAACCTCATTAATGCAGAAAGAGAATGCAACATAGATAATGGTAAAAATGAAAACAAAAATTGAAAAATGGATTGGACTGGATAAGATTAGAAAAAAACTTTTTTGATTTAATAAACAGATTGATTTCAAAATTTATATGGCAAGGGAGAAAACCTAGAATAAGATTAAAAACTTTACAAGATACCAGGGACAGAGGTGGAGTAGCCCTTCCGGAATGGGAGATCTATTATCAAGCAGCATGCCTAACATGGTTAAAGGAATGGATGGAGTTAGGAAATAAAAGAATATTAACAATTGAAGGACACGATCTACAGTTTTTGACATTTTTCATTATACTTGTATAACACCACTGCTTTGTGAATTGCACCAGCTGTCAGTCTGTTTCTGAATGTGATTCAAGTGGCAATTAACCTCTATAAAGCCCCACAAGGTATAGGGGCAGGCTATTTATGGGATTGTCGGTCTCTCATCATCTCTCTTGGCCCACCAAATCTAGCAGGGAGAGCATACTTTGGGTCCCTTTCCTTAGTGTCATCTTAACTCCAGGAGCCTGGATAGCTCTGCAGACAAGGCACTGTAATTTAACACCAGCTGTCTGCAATTAAAGTAAGTTCGAATCTTGCCAGGCTCAAGGTTGACTCAGCCTTCCATCCTTTCTAAGGTAGGTAAATTGAGGACCCAGTTTGTGGGGGCAATAAGCTGACTTTGTGTAAAATATACAAAAGTATGAAGGCTATTGCTTAACGCACTGTAAGCCGACCTGAGTCTCCGGAGAAGGGCGGCATATAAATCAAATTAAAAAAAAACAACCTCATTAGTTTTTTTTTTTTTAATTTGATTTATATGCCGCCCTTCTCCGAAGACTCAGGGCGGCTTACAATGTGCTCAGCAATAGCCTTCATCCTTTTGTATATTTATACAAAGTCAGCTTATTGCCCCCACAAACTGGGTCCTCATTTCACCTACCTTAGAAAGGATGGAAGGCTGAGTCAACCTTGAGCCTTGGCGAGATTCGAACCCTGCAGTAATTGCAGGCAGCTGGTCTTAATAACCAGCTTAATAACAGGGTGCCTTAAACCCCTGTACTACCAAGGCTGTTGGTTGTGCTATCGCTGTGGAATCATCTGCCCTGTGAAACTGCTGCTAAGCCAAGCAAAGTACAGGTCAAATGTTAACAGAGATTAACTGCTTCCAAGACCATCAAGAATTATACATATTTTTAAATGTAGAAGTGTAGAATACCATATGCAGAAACACTTTCTCAGTCTCTTGAGCAGATTTTTTTTTCTTGAGAGAGCTACCGTTGAACTTTGCCTTCCTTGCAGAACCTGAGATAGACTCCAGTAAAAATGAATTTTAAAACTAAACAATTGACCAACTTAACATCACAAATCCAAATTATGTTCTGTTGCATCCATTTTTCTGAATTTAGAAATTTGGTTCTTTTCTTCCAGAACTAATTTCTGTTAATATTTATTTGTCTCAGGAGTCTGTGATGCCTTCAACATCGATACAAAGAAGCCAAGAATTATCCCAGGCTCCAGAGAAGCCTACTTCGGCTACACAGTTCAACAGCATGAAATCAATGGGAAGAAATGGTAAACCATACAGTCTTGGCCTGAGTTTGAATATTTAGCTTCTTTTCCAATTCCGCTGCTCTCCAGATGTGTTGACTATGGCTGTCAGGTGGGAAAGTAATGAGAGCTGAAGGCACATCTGACCATATCAGTCAGTGAAGGCTGGCTTATTTTGTGATGTCACTTTAGTTGTCAGTTTAGGGCAAAAGTGTGGGTTTTTAATGTCTTTTTTATTGAGCTGCAACAAAATCTTTTGTTGTCATTGTTATGTGGATACCAGAAATGTCAATACTAAATAACAATAGTAGTTTATTGAATGATTAATCTTGCAATCTTATCAACATCAAAGCTAAAAGGTATTCTTTTTCCAAACTGCTCATGTGTTGCTTTGTTTGTAAAGGATAGAAGTTTGCTCAGTTCATGCACAAATGTTAACTCTGGGGGTGGGGGGAAAATCCTCCAGCGATGGGCAATCTGTAACATTTTTAGATTTTCACAATCTATTCCCAGGGACTTGGAAGGAGTAGAATACCAGCATTAATCTGTCAGCATCCAGAAAAAATACGAACACACAAAGTGTTTGAAAAAGGAATTATGTTACTGACACTCGAATACAAATAGTGGTGGTGACATTTTGAAAAAGAACATGTTCTTTTTCATCATTTACATGTCAAAAAATAAAAGCAGGGTAATTTTTTATGTAAAGAAAAGCAGATTCTCCATCCAGTCACATTATGATTTAAACAGGGAGAAGATATATGCAAGCTGTTCATATTCTAGAAAATGTAGCAAATATAAATGATTACAGAACTTTAAGTTTTAAAAATCTATGAACCTTCCATTAAAAATCCAGATTGCAATATTATCCTAATATAGTCAAGATTTTTTTTCTTTTTACAACACTGTAATCCCTTGATTTGGGGTGGAGTCGGGGCGACTTGGTGGAGCTGAGCATTTGCTGCCCAGTCACCCTTCCTGACACCTATGCAGAATTTGCAGCAGATATTTCCTCTTTGTGCCCTGAGAAAGAGAGACATCTGCCACTGCCTAGGATTGAACTCTCAACCTTCTGACTGCGAGGTGAGCATCTTCACCACTAAGCCACCACAGCTGCTCTATCCTAACATATTCAAGAATAATATGCCTAAACCTATATAGCATGGTGTCTTGTCTTCCTGGTTTGAGTGCCAAGTACTCAGTCAGAATTTGTGGGTGAAAAAGTCCGGGGCAAATGGAGCTAACATTTCAGACTATTTTTCTAATGCCCTGGCAGCTGAGTGTATGAACTAGCTATGGAGCCAAGAGTTGCTTTTGACTTGGCATGAAATTTCTCTCTAGGATACTCAATCAGAGTGCTATTGCAGTCTTTGGGAAAGGGATTTCCAGTGTCTGAGCCAACTGTTGTTTCTTTTTAAAAAGATGGCTAAAATGCAAATTCAAGAATTAGTAGCTAAAATAAGCTAATGTAAGGCCAACATGGTCTTACTTATCTGGTAAAAATATGAATCACTAAACAAACAAGCCAACCAACATATGTCATACTACCAAAGAATTCAGTGTTGTCTATTGTGCCCATATTCAGCTGACTCTGCTAAATCTGAAATTGGCAAAAAGCAGATGTACTGGAAAAAAAGAGAACTAAAAAAAAAATCAAACTTTTATTACAACCTATGGGCCAAAAATCACAGCAATAAAAAACATAGACATGCAATGTTCTATAAAAGTTTTAAAATAACATATAAAATACATTATTATAGTAACTAGTAAAAATATCAGTGGCAATCACCAAATTCTATATATTACTAAAAATCTTGTGTCTTTAACTGGGCAAAACAGTATGTCATAGGACAAAACATTTTCAACCAAGAAATCTCAAATGGATGAACTTATAGAACGTGTCCAACATCTGGAGCCATGACTCTCTTGGAACTGAAATATAGAACATTTTTTTTAAACTTTTATTTCATAGTCAACATACATCTTAAACAAAAAATCAATCATATATATATATATATATATATATATATATATATATTATTCCCCCCCTCCCTTCCCCCCTCCCATCCCAACCCCCACCCCCCTCCCCGGACTTCCCAGAACAAGTACAGGGTAAAAACATTCACTTGTATTTTAACTCTCCTTGTTCAAAACAAAATATAACTTTTCTTGCTTAAAGATAGTTAATCCCAATTAATTTATCAATAAACAAACAATTTAAAGCCCTTGAAAATATATTGAAAAATCTATAGCCTTGAATTTGACATCCAAAAGGAAATTTCTCAGTTGATCCATTACTTAAAATAATTTTTAGATATAATCCATCCAATCAATCATAACCAAAGAGATCATATCCTTGTTCACGTTTATATAACAGTTGAAACATCCAATCATTTAACATCCAAAAGAAAATTTCTTTTTTTAAAAATCCGTTTTTATAACAGTTGAAATACTCAGTCATAAGTAAAGAAAAAATTTTTTCAAAACCACCATGTTATCCTGCCTAACAAAGAGGAATAAAATTCTTCCACTTCCATTTCCCCCTGGTTTTTTTCTGAGCTTTCTTCCGCTTTATTCCACCATCTTTTATTTTTACAAGCTTTTGTGTATTCAACTGTAATTTTATCTTCCAATCCTGTGCAGCTCGCAAAGTAATTCCTTTTAAGCAACACACCTCTTTAAATAGGATTAAATCCTATTTAATCCTAAATATAGAACATTTTATAAAACATTTTATGACATAAAAATTATTGAAATCATTTTATGACAAAATACAAAATTTCATAAAACAATTCCTGTGGTTAACTGCTGAAGTTCGATTGTTCTGTACAGTTCAACTCTTTCAGAGGAGATACATTTCAAAATATCTCCCTGAATTTTTAAGAATTTTTCTGCAACATTAGAAGCTGTTTCTTTGTGGAAGGCATCTGATGAAAAAATGTCTCTGAAATGATGACCCACTAGGTCACGGGTTGTCTAGATTGTTTTAAACTTCAACTGTGGATAGGACAGATAAACAAATGATGGCACAAAATAGGGCAACTTGGAAAATATGTCAGTGTCTTGTCAGATAGAAGCAGTGACAGACAGACAAAATTGCAGAATTAGAATTGAAGAGAGTTAAGAGGATGGCACATGGGCTTAAACTGGTTTGACAATGAAAACCACAAATTTAGCTGAGGTGGCGCAGTGGTTAGAGTGCAGTACTACTTCAGCTGACTGCTAGCTGCAGTTCAGCAGATTGAATCTCACCGGCTCAAGGTTGACTCAGCCTTCCATCCTTCTGAGGTGGGTAAAATGAGGACCCAGATTGTTGGGGAAAATAGGCTGATTCTGTAAACTGCTTACAGAAGGCTGTAAAAGCACTATGAAGCGGTATATAAGTCTAAGTGCTATTGCTATTTATGTTAAGGCAGAAACTAGCTAAATCCTGAATTGCCAGATTCCAGTAAGAGATACTGGGGGGGGGGATGTGGGGGGCAGAAGCACTCTAAATGCTCAGTGACAGTCTCAAAATCCTGGTCTGTGCAGAAAATAATGAAGTAATCACAGCTTTTACAAACTGCGGCACGTCACCAAATATTTAAAGATGAATTTGCTTAGTATTTTGAATGCATCTTTGAGCCTCCGCCCCACCCACCCGGGTACTTTTTTTAGGTGTCATAACTCTCCCTGATATCTTTTGTATATCTGATACAAAGAGCACCTTATTTTGGTGAGTCTGCAAGCTGGAAGGAAATGCATCTTCATTATAGCATCGACCAAGCCTTGAGTCCTACTTTTGAGATTTTATGTTCTTCATCAGAGTGAGTGAGATGACTTTGCCATTTGCCGTTTATGCATTCTTTTCTCAGAGAAGATCGACATCTTTTTTGTGTATGTTTGAGTGCTCTTCCCAGCATCTATATTTTCAAATTGGGCATCATTGTAGATTACGCTGGGTTTTTTCCTCATGCGGGAGCTTTAAATATTACATCTTATTTTCCATCCAAAGCTTTTCTTAGTCCTTAGGGTCATCATATTCAAAGTGGCCTCAACAAGGTTACTGGCTATCAGTATTTCCTCTTATTAACTTATTTTCTGGCTTTCCATAATCACGTGAATCATAAAGTAACAAAACAGGCCCAGTTATACAACATATCAGACCATGCTACAACTAAACAAATCTGCACATTATGCAGCTACTACAGAAAGTTGATAGATGTGTTGCATAAATCAACCAGCCCTTATTTGACTCTTTCTACCCCTTAGAGAGTAGACTCAAGATTCAGTACAATCTTGACAGACTTGAGCATTGAGTCTTAGCCAACAAGATGCAGTTCAATGGTGAGAAATTAAGGTTTTATACTTTAAGCTAGATAAGATGTCAGAAGTAAGAGTCATTTTTAAAGAAGCCTCTGTGTGTATGGTATGTGTGTGTGTGTGTGTGTGTGTGTGTGTGAGAGAGAGAGAGAGAGAGAGAGAGAGAGAGAGAGAGAGAGAGAGAGAAAGAGAGAGAGAGAGATCCCTATGAGTCATTATTGACTTTTGGCAACTGCCTAGCCCTAGACAAATCCCTGCAGTTTTCTTGGCAAGATTTTTCTGAAGTGGTTTTCCTTTGCTTTCTTCCTAAGACTGAGAGAGAAAAACTAGCCCAAAGTCTTCTAGTTGGCTTTGTGCCTAAAACAGGACTAGAAGTAAATTACTACATCAAATTGCATCATACTACATCTTCTTCTTCTTCATCATCATCATCATCTTCTCTCTGATAGCCAAATGCACACGTGTAAACATTTGTGCAAATCCAGATCACATTTTCAGATATTTGTTTTCATCCATCAAAATTCACTTCGTCAGCAGACCCAGACTCTATTAGGGAGCCTGATTGATGGATGTTTACCTGGTATCTGGTGTCATTTTGGTGGAAATGGGAGAATTAAAGCAGGGAATTTCCACCAACCACTCTTCTTAATGTGTCCTGTACTCAGTAAATAAGGACAGCAACATTTTCTGGGAGTGGACTTCTGGCAGGATAGGAAGCAGTGATGGGGGCAACAAATTTAACACTGCTGTAGCTTTCTTCTGGCCAAGAAACCAGATGAAAACCATATTAACTGAGCCATAAAGACATGCCTTCCCCTTTCAAACAATTCCTGACTTCATTTTTCAACATATTTTTCCATGTCAACATTAACTCCTTTTCTTTATAGCAGAGGAAAAGTTAAGTAGTCTATATTTATCTACTACTCCTTCTTCCTTCCTCTCTTCACTTCTTCTCTCTCTCTCTCTCTCTCTCTCTCTCTCTCTCTCTCTCTCTCTCTCTCTCTCTCTCTCTCTCTCTCTCTCTGCTTAGGTCTATTTAAAGTTTTTCAGCAGAACTGCTTTCTTCATTTTGAAGTTCAAGGGAAGCAGCCAAATGTTACCCATTTGGGGGAAAGGCTTCCAAGTGTAATGGTGTTAGTGGAAAGTATGAAAAGAAAGAATTCAGAGAGATTCCAAGAGAGAAGGGGAAAAGTCATTTTCATGCTCTAAAATACAGCCAACACATTAGGTCATCCTCTTTCTTCATTATCTTTCCAGATTGGCATTGAAGCTTGTTCTTTTCTAATTTACTGAACTTGGCTCTTTTTCTTTTTTGTCTAAAATAAGCAGGCACTTATTTTAGTGTGTTAAGAGGGTTTTTTTTTTCAAAGTAAATTTAACAGCTCTCGAAAATGGGAAATCTCAACATTTCTAATTTTGCTTAATTATGAAAATATTCCAAAATTTCTGAATCTTAAATTTTATATACCATCTGATTTATTCATGCTTCATTTAAAAAGATTTTATAAGCCATTAGCTGGGATCCCTCACAAGCCTGCTTAGGTTTCCCAATTTATGTGATGTGGCTTAACAGAGTTCACTGAATAGTTAAGTAGTACAAATGGGCCTCTGGTCTCAAAAATAGCCACTAGATCAGTGATTCTCAACCTTCCTAATGCTGCGACCCTTTAATACAGTTCCTCATGTTGTGGTGACCCCCAACCAGGGGTGGGTTCTAAATTTTTTTTACTACTGGTTCTGTGGGCGTGGCTTATTTTGTGGGTGTGGCTTGGAGGTCATGTGACTGGGTGGGCGTGGCTAGCTGGTCATATGACCGGGTAGCCATGGCTATGTGTATAGGGACTACTCAGAGGGCTGAAAAAAGTCATTTCTGACAGGTCCTTGCACTTTTGACTGGTCCTCACACTTATGACCATCCTCACATTTATGCCTGTGCAGCATTCTTAACAACCATGTCACTCATTTCACAACTGCTTCTCTTCAACATGGTATAAGATAGGGCAAAAAACGTAAAATGTGAGGACAGTCATAAATTCGAGGACTGGTCAAAAGTGCGAGGACCAGTCAAAAATAACTTTTTCAGCCCTCTGAGTAGTCCCTGTGCACAAAAGGACTACCCAGAGGGCTGAAAAATGTGATTTCTGACAGGTCCTCACACTTTTGACCGGTCTTCCCAGTTATGACTGGTCATCATTTATGCCCATTGTACCATTCTTAACAACCGTGTCACTCATTTCACAACTGCTTCTCTTCACCATGGTTGCAAGATAGGGCAAAAACATAAATTGTGAGGACAGTCATAAGTTCGAGGACTGGTCAAAAGTGCGAGGACCAGTCAAAAAAACTTTTTCAGCCCTCTGAGTAGTCCATATGCATAAAAGGATACAGCAATAGAGAGGGATGAAGGAAGGAAAGGGAAATTAGAATAGGAGTGAAGGTAAGAAAGGGAGGAAGAGAGGAGGAGAAGGAGAAAGAGGAAGTAGGGAAAAGAAGAAGAGGGGGGGAAGAGAAAGTAAGTAAGAAAGAAAAGACAGAGGTGGTAGGTTTGAGGAGAAAGATTGCTGTACAATAAAAAAGATGAAAGGGAAGAAAGCCAACCCCAAACAAATATAAAGATATTAAGATAAAGAATGAATTGTTAAACTTTAAAGAATAAAAGAGAACAAATAGCAATAAATAGCAATAATTAGAAACACACATACAAACATACAACGTATTTTCTTTGAACAGAGTATTTGGCCGGTTCACAAATTTAAACAGTTGTAGGAGGTTAGTACCCACCCCTTTCCTAGAAGAATGAAATATTTTGGAAAATATTTGTCAGATGTAAATGCCTTATTCTATAATGTGTAAATAGTATATGAATGGGATATCAGGGGTTAACTTATCCTTCTATTCTTAATGTATTCATATTTCACCACTCCCTCATATAGCTCCACCCACTGTATATATAAGGAGCCACCTTCACCCTTTTCCTCGCTTCTATCTGTGAATATTCAGTGAATATAGAATGCCTATTGTAAATAAAAGGAAGTATATTTAATCCTTTAACTCTTACTATTATTATTGAGTCTGATCCTAAAAATATTGCAACAAGATGGTAGCAGAGGATGGTTAATTGACTCAATAAAAACTTTAAAATGTCTAAGAAAGATAGGCCCAACACCAGGGCCTACAGCAAAGAAATAGAAACAGAACAAGAAATAATCAACGAATCCACAAACGCAATTTCGAGAGAATCCGAAGAATACATCACTGAAGACGAAGAAATAAGAGATGAAAATGATGACCAGGAAGAAATCGAAATAGAGAATAACGAACTCAGGTCAGAGATATTAAAACTATTAAAAAGCCAGAAGAATGATGAAAGCCTCATCGCGAACCTCCAAGAAATGCTAAAGAACAGCGGAGCAGCGAGAGAGAAAAACATCACTAATGAGAAATCTAAAGACACAAAAATAGTGAGTAATACGACTGCAGAGAAAGTCATTACGAAGAAGAAAAAATGTGCTCCGGCGCGAAATTTTGAATGGCAGCCATCTTGGTTTCAACAGACCTCCGAGATGAGCGAAGCAGAGCCAATCAAAATGCTCAGTTCAAAATTTCTGGCGCGAAAAACGTTATCAGACAACGAAAATGAAAAAGAGGATTCAAACTCATCGGAAGAGTCAGAAACAGAAAGTGAAGATGACCCAACAAGATCCCAAGTAAAGTCAGCAATGAAAACGCTTTTTGCTGCATTTGGGCCAAAACTAAAAATTACCAAAGAGCCACCGAAGAAGCGAGTGAGCAAGCCGACACCTCAAGACCTGCCCGCTCCCATCCTGACTTCGAGAGCGACGACGCCCGAGCCCAGAGAGCCTTGTCGATTCCGTCCTACACCACAGACCGAAGCAAATGCCAACGCCCCCAAAAGAAAAAGAAGAGCAGCCGCCGTCGTCAGAACTCCCAAGGCCGAACCAGAGACCGACTCGTCTGAAGAGGAGCGGAGCGGACGAGCCGCAATGGAGAGAACCTTCCACGACGACGCCGAAGAAGAAATGAACAACGCGCATGCGCGAAACTATGCAGACGGTCCGGGAAGACATGAACTGGCGAGAGAACCGCGCAGACTCGTTGCGAGCATCCCCATGCCGTTTTGCAATTTTCTACACTTGCGAGACCACGGACTACCTCAGGTTGTAAGTAATGGACAAAATAATGTGGGAAACTTACCCAGCGACTTCCCAAAACTAAGGGTTGATGGCATTAATTTGCAAGAATGGTATCAACAGCTCCAGGTTATATTTATGAAAGAAAATTTACTATTTTTTATCACTAGTCCCCCAAAAAGACCTTGGACTTTAAAAATAGATTGTTTACACCATAGGGCATTTTTCTTAATAATATCTAGTGTGTCTCCTGCAATGTATCATAGCATCAAACCGAACCTAACTGTTTCAGAAATTATTCAATGCATGTTTAATTTGTTTCACAGCGACAGTGTAGCCACCACCACAAGAATGTCTAAGGATTTCTTTTCATCTAGGGTGAAACCAGGGGTTTCTATAAGTGAGCATTTGATATCTTTAAACAAAATAAGAGCTGAACTGCATTTAAGGGGGGAGGTGATTTCAGACCAAACAATGAAAAGTGTTATTATCAATTCACTTGATTCATCATGGGATAGTTTTATGTCACATTTAGACACCATCAATCTAGGATATTTATCCATAGAAAGTCTATCCAACAAATTGATAGCAGAAGACAATTCAAGAAAAAATCGTACTAGCAATCACACAGAGCACAAACCTTTTAGGAAAGTAGCTTTCCAAGACAAATATAATGAAACACTTAAATGTCACAATTGTGGATCCAGGGAACACAATAGAAGAGATTGTCCCAAAATTTCAAAGGAAAGACATAGGTCAGAATATAGGAACAAATACAATTATAGACAGTCTTCCATAGATAAACATAGATATAGAAGCCCACCAAATTACAGAGAAAATAGAGGGGGCAGAGAAAATTCAAAGGATAGAAAATCTGGTTCACTGAATGGACTAAATAAACAAGACAACGCTAAAATACAACAAAATGAGAACAACAATTGGCTTATTGATTCTGGAGCAACTAATCACACCACTAATAACAAAAATATATTGTCTTCATTTACAGAAGATAAATTTGTAATAAAGGTAGCTAACCAAGAAAAGGTTCAAGTATTAGGCAGAGGGAACGTAACCTTGCCTGGTCTAGGAAAAATAGAGGGGGTATTATTAATACCTGAAATACCTCATAACATACTAAGTGCCATAAAACTAAGTAGAGACTCTGACATTAATATAGTTTTCTCAAAGGGAAAAGCGACTTTAGAGAAGAATAAAATAAATGTAGGCACTGTGATGATTAAAGGAGGCCTACCTTATCTGATAACAAAGGAAGAATGGTTGCATAACATTGATTCAAATATAGAAGATTGTATTGAAGCAGATGATGAAAATATTAGCAACAGTGACAATGATGAATGTAAAATATCTCATGATCATGCAGATACACACAAAGAAAAAAAAAAACCAAAAATAGGTAAGCCAATTCATGATGAGTGTGCTCACATCTTACATAGGAAGTTAGGACATGCCAGTTTTCCTGTAGTGCAAAAAATGATTGAACACGCAGAAGGTGTCAAAATAAAAAATTGTGAAAACTATTTGGAATGCTCAGTATGTAAATCTACAAAACTAAAAACTAGTCCCAGGCCAAGAAAATCTACTAGAACAACTAACAAAATTTTTGACTTAGTACACATGGACCTAGTTGGCCCATTAACTCCATCAATCACTTATAGAAAACGTTACTTCCTGACAATAGTAGACGATTATAGCCGCTATGGGTTTGTTTACACATTAAAACACAAAGATGAAACCTTTCAAAAATTTAAGGAATTTTACAAACGCATAGAAACACAACACAATATCAGAATAAAACAAATTATGACAGATAGGGGATGTGAATTCATGTCCAAAGAATTCTCCCAATGGTTAAAGGATAGAGGAATGCTACATTACACGTCCAGTCCATTTTCTGCATTCCAGAACGGGATTGTAGAGAGGAAAAATTCCACTTTACAAACCATGATTAGGTGCACATTGGAGGATGCTGGCTTAAGCAAACAATTTTGGTCAGAAGCCTTACATTATTCAAATTACACACAAAATAGAACCTGGTCCAGTATTGTAAATAAGACACCATATGAAGTAATGTATAATAGGAAACCAAAATTAGCACACATGCACATATTTGGAGTCACTGCAGACGTACACATACCTAAACAGTTGAGAAGGAAGGGAGAAAACGTATCCAGAAGACTCAGATTTATGGGATATGAAACTGGCACCAAAGGGTACAGATTCATTGATAATAATAACAAATTTATAGTTTCCAGAACAGCTGTGTTCCATGAACAGGCCAACTGGTCTAAATTACATCTTAATGAAATATTTCCAAATAAATACAAAGATACAAAATCTCATGAGGAAGGGACCATAGAAAAACAAAATATCAACAAATATAAAAGCAAAACCAAAACTTGGACAAATAGCCAACACAAAATAAAGACAGACACACTAACAAAAAAGGAAGCAAGATATTTGCATGATAACAATAGCAAACCTGAAAGAGCCATTAGGAACAACAGAAATCAAACACCAAATAAATACAGAGATTACATAATGCATATGGATGGTGAACCGATAACACCTAATACATATGAGGAAGTGTTAAAACTTCCTCATGAAGAAAAAGAAAAATGGGAACTTGCTATGAAGAAAGAGATGGAAAGTTTACAAGGATTAAATGTATTTACACCTGCAATTGCACCTAAAGATAAAACAATTATTGGTACCAGGTGGATATATAAAATTAAGAACTTAGAAGGAGGCAATACTCTATACAAAGCTAGATTAGTTGCACAAGGTTATGCACAGAAATATCCGGAGGACTATACTGAAACGTATTCCCCTACAGTAGGAACTGAGAGTGTCAAAACAGCTCTAGTGGTAGCATCAGCACTCAATCTTGATGTATTTCAATATGACATACAGACTGCGTATCTACACGCGAAACTAGATAAGGAAATATATGTAAGAGCACCTCACAGTCAGTACACCAACAAAAATGAAATTTGGCTGTTAAACAAAAGTTTATACGGATTAAAACAATCAGGTAAAAGATGGTATGATTGTTTAGTAAAAGTACTTAAGACCATGGATTTCAATGCTACCACTGCTGATAACTGTTTCTTTGTCAAAAAGGGTGATGATTACACTGAATTTGTGTTGATTTATGTAGATGACATTTTGTATATAGGAAAACACAAAGAGAGAAGAGAAACTTTTGTAAATAAGTTAAATGAACATTTCTCGTTGAAATCTCTAGGTAAAGTGAACAAATATCTTGGTGTCCAAATTAATAAGACTAGAAAGGGATTCAAACTTACTCAGAGAGATAAGATTATAGAACTTTTAAATAAATGCAATTTAAACAATGCCAAACCTTGTGATACTCCTATGCAAACTGATTTTCTTAGAAATACTGATGAATCTTCTCCTGAATTCAAAAATAACACATTTTATAGATCAATCATAGGTTCACTTCTTTATATATCTAATTGGACTAGACCAGATATTGCCTTACCACTCAATTTATTATCCAGACATGTCAGCAAACCAACAATGTATCACTGGGAAGCTGTTAAAAGGATTTTAAGATATCTGAAATGTACACTAGATTTTTGCTTAGTATTAGAACCTAGTGATAATAAAGAACCAAAGCTTGCATGTTACGCAGATGCGGACTGGGCTGGCGACACATCATGCAGAAAAAGTACATCTGGTTATATTTTTTTCTTGAATGACTGTCCAGTTTACTGGTATACTGGTAAACAAGAATTAGTAGCCACTTCAACGACAGAAGCGGAATATGTTTGTTTATCCAAAGCTGCAAATAACCTTGTATGGTTTAATGATTTAATTTCAGATGTTTGGAAAAAACCTGCTTTGCCTTTTGTTATGCATGAAGACAATAAAGCAGCCATTGAAATATCTAGATCCGACGCCATTGGACAAAGGTCCAGGCATATAGATATAAAATTTAAACATGTGAGACAATTATCTCAGGATGGATTTATTAAAGCAGTGCATTGTGATACTTCAGAACAATTAGCTGACATATTGACAAAGCCTTTACCTTCTAAACAGCACAAATATTTAACTTCTAAATTGTATGTCTTGTATTGTCCTGAATCTGAATGTAATTGGTGTTGCATAACGAATCGGCATTTAGAGGGGGATTTGTCAGATGTAAATGCCTTATTCTATAATGTGTAAATAGTATATGAATGGGATATCAGGGGTTAACTTATCCTTCTATTCTTAATGTATTCATATTTCACCACTCCCTCATATAGCTCCACCCACTGTATATATAAGGAGCCACCTTCACCCTTTTCCTCGCTTCTATCTGTGAATATTCAGTGAATATAGAATGCCTATTGTAAATAAAAGGAAGTATATTTAATCCTTTAACTCTTACTATTATTATTGAGTCTGATCCTAAAAATATTGCAACAATATTAAAAAGGCAGAATATTATATTTCCCTGGATGAGAAATGGAGAAGCATATTTTACAGACAAAGCAGCTCCCACCTTCCTGCCTCCCACCCTTTGTTAATGGGCCAGAGGCAGAAAGTCAATCCTTTGTCAAAGGACATTTGCAACACAATAGCAACAGAAACTAACACAATGGGCCCTATCTAGCAACCAAAACTCACCACATGTGACCTGGGAAGCACATGTGACCATCAGCCAGCAAGTCTAGTTAAGACCCCCACCCCCTGGGAGTCTGACAACCAATCAGGATACTCTTTCGGAGCCCCAAGAAATGCAAACCCAGAGAGAGCATAAAAACCTGAGGATTTACTGTATCTACCCCTTTTCTGTTCAGGAACTCAAGCCATGTGATCCTGTCCACCATTAAACCATCTTTCCAAGCAGTCTCCATGTTTCCAGTGTCTTTTTCCCCACTTGGAGCAGAACCCAGAAGGATATTTCTTCCAACTCAGTGTTTAGTCATTTCAATTAAATTTACAATTTCTATATTTCCTTTTTACCATATTTATTCCTCATCTATTTTTTTAAAAAACCAATATTACCCTTCATCCTCATCTCTAATCTTAATCAAATTCAATTTTTCCCTTCTATTCTATATTATACCCCTTCGCATTGTCATCTATTTTTATATCCATCCTCACATTGGTTAATTATGTAATACAGTTGTTTAATACAAATGCAACATTTTAATATAAATCAATTAGTTATATAACTTATCTTTTTTGTATATTAATCAATATGAACATGAATATTCCAATTATTTCCATGCAATCCAATTTCTTACAAATCAATTAATTATATTTACCAATAATAATAAACCAAATAATTTCCCCCATATATTCCTCCAAACCACAACTTAACCATTTCTGCTTTCAACACAATATACAATTAATAGTATCTCAATTATTACTAGTTAAATAGAGCTTTTTTTCTTTTGTGTTTTAAAATCTTGAACCTCCTCTTGCCCTAAATTTCCCATTGTTTGCAGTTTTGTACCTACCTTTTTTGGTGAGGAAAAAGAAAAAGAAATCTCTCTGCCTCATTTTGTCACGTTGCAGCAAAGACCCTGCTTTCGCTTTCGCTTTTCAGCATAGCTAGGGGGAAAAAAATTTGCTCCAGGAATTTACCTCTTTGCAGCTAGCTCTTTGAAGCCCCACGGCAAGAATTTAAAGTTTTTTTTCCCTCTAGCCATCAGCTGGGACTCCGGAGGCAGCAACAGATTGGGAGTGGGCGGGGTAAGCGAACGGCGACCGGGCGATCCAACAGAGGCAGAGGGTGAGGGTGAGTGAAGGCGTGGGGGGGGGGGCGAGGGAGGGCTTTGGCGACCTCTGTGAAATGGCCGTTCGACCCCCAAAGGGGTCGCGACCCCCAGGTTGAGAACCGCTGCACTAGATAGATTCAGTTATTATTTAATAATGTTCTCCTTCTGTCACATTATGCATTTGGGCAGGGGGCTCTAGGGTCTCCTATTGTTTAAAGAAAACCATTCCGGAATCCTTTTCTCAGTTTTCTCCCCAAGGCAGCTCAAGAAGATCCACCTATGAAAATAAGAGCAAGACGCAAAAACATAGGAATGAACCAGATCTGCCCCTTTACCAGCAACAGCTCACTGCTTCTCTGTCTCCAGCCATCTGGTGAGCAGTCCAAGCTGGGCCCCACAGCAATGCATTGTAAGACGGTTAGGATACCTGTCTTGTCGGTGAAGGGTGGCACATCTTTCATCTAAACAACTCCCATAGAATCCAGCAAAGAGACCACCAAACCAGCTCAGGCATCTCTCAAGCTGCACCCCTAAGCACATCTGGCAGCTGTTCCATTCAGCTCCTGGATAGGAACCACCCATTCTAGTCTGCCACCAAAGAAGCTGATGTATTTCACTGAGTGATGGGATCCATCCAGAGATAAGCAGGAGGAAAGTCAGGATGTCCTATTTCCCCAACATTGATACACATATCCACTATTTCAGTTGAGAAATATATGCATATATGACCCATCAACCTGTGCATCCTGCTCACTCTCACACACACATAATTATGGTTTAGTTGAGTTTATTAATGTTCCCCAGAAATTTCCTTCACCAAAAACCCAGAACTGTCCCATTTAAGTCCAGCCACAAGCAGACCAATGCTAGTCCACAGAGCAATGGCCAAAGAGTCCACAAGGCACTTGAAAGTTTCTCAACCAACTTAAAACCACAACACAAGAGAGCTCACGAGGCAAGAAAAGTCCAGAGTTTCCAAGGCATGATCCAAGTCAAGGCACAGTGTTAATCCAAAGTAAGACAGGAATCACAAGAACCAGAGAACACACAGCTAGAAAACAAACACCTTGTTCCCAGCGCCTTCATCTGTCTGCTGTGCTAAATAGCCATATTCCGGTGCAGCCCATCAAGAAGGGTGAGGCTTCCTCATGAGTAATCTGGCTGACCTTCTCTGCACCTGCTTTTCATCTGCCCTGCATGTTCTTGGATCAGGTGCAGAAGGCAGTTCCTCTTCCTCATCACTGACCGGCTGCAGCTGCATGCTTTCCCCACCTGGTGCCTCAGGGTTGTGCTGCTGCAGCTGTGTTTGAGCCAACTCGCTCACAGACAGCTGCTTGGAGCCATCAATCAACTCAGCTCTTAATGTGCCGGGAACTGGTTCATCCTCCTCCAGCTGACATCTAGAGAAGTATCTGAGGAAGTATGGGGGGAGTCATTACAATGAACCATAATAATAATCTGTCATGTAACTGTGTAATTGTAAATTCTTTCATTCTGGCCGGAACCCTGCATTCACAGATCTTGGTGCCATAGCAAAAAAAACAAAAAAACAGGCTGTTCTGAACCAGGCTGTCTGGCCTCAGCTCCTCTCCAAATGGTTGGATTCTACTGTTGTGTGAGCTGGTAGACATTTGTGACCCCGCTGCTCCTTTGGATGGAACTCAGAGGAAGATGCAAAGTTAAGCTGGCAAGGATTACTTTTAAGACTCTTTTTGCCAAGTGTTTCTACATATTCATTTGTTTCCTTTATTCACAAATACAATTTGAATTTGTGGAAGGGCAGAACTCTGAGGAGGGCCTGACCCAGCCAGGACCCAGAAGCCTCATGCTTCCATGCCTGCCACTGTCATTGAGGATGTGAGCCAGAGAAGTTGGCAGCCGACCTTCATGTCCTTGAGGTAATAACACTTCTAGGAGCAGACATGACGTTCTCAGTCCTACTGTACAGTAACATGAAAGAAAGGAAGAAATGGCCTCAGGGGAGACAGCATCAAATCTGCTTTGAAGATTTACAGCAATAATTGCACAGCGTTGATCTGTAAAAGTAATTAGTCATTTATCCCCATCCATCTTGGCTGGCTAGATACTGAATGCACTATGTTCCGGTGGGGGTGGGAAGGATGGCTGGCTTCACACCAACGTTTGCTAGACATTCCGAGCACAAATACAAGGAAGCTGAAAGCAGTTATACGTTTAACACCAACATGCAGTTGACTCTTTTTGGAACAAAGCTACTGTGATGGGGGTAGGCAGGTTTAGTCATCCTAAAGCAGTTCCAGATGAAAAAACAAACATATTTCCAGACTTAATTTTGTCAGTAGAAAATTCCTTTGCCAACTGAGAGGCCGGCAGAGAATTTCCACTTGTAAAATTTGAAACAATTAAAAACTCATGTTTGAACTTAAACGATACTGTGGTACAATAGTCCTCATAAAATGTGGCAATGAGTTTCACAAGCTAATTATACTTTTTGTGAAGAACCTTTTTTACATTCTTCCATGTATGAGAAATAGTGGAGAAAGTATTACATCAATACAATAGTGGAGAAACTATTAAATCACATAGGACCCAATTTGTTCTGTTTATAAGGAGAGCACAAGACATTATAGGTATGGAACAGACAAGCCATGGTTTTTATACTACAAAGGTGCACTTACTACTGTAATATATACAGCCAATGCCTTAAAAATCCGGTTTTCTTCCTGTTGTTATGCATTCGTTCAAACCATAGTTCCTTCACTCTTCCTTCACTCATATGATTTCTCTATGTAAAATGTATCAGAACAATACTGGAAAGTGGAGAGTGGGTGGAGAATTCTTCAACCATTGTTCTGTACAGGAGCCCCAATTAAACCATCCCTAAAAGTGTCTGCTCAATCTCTAATGTGAAGGAGCAAAGCGGAGCCAATTGCTTCTTCTGTCATTGGTTCAGCTGTTAAACAACTCTACTTCAGCAGTGTCCAGGAGGGAGGGGTCAAAAAAGCCCAGATGGTGGCTGCAGTCATATGTTCAAATCCTTATTATGCACTAAAAAAAGAACAGTTTTGATCACATGGACATGGCTACATCTTGAATCACCACCCTACCCTCAGCAGATCCCTGTGTTTTATTTGCAGGATTTTTTAAATATTATTTTTTTTTCTTAGAACCTAAGAGGCAGCTGAGACATTTTCCTATTAACATTGGTCTGGTTTTCTAGGTGTTCAGGGATCTTAGACAAGATGTTCTGAATTTATCAATGGCTGCAAGACAGACAAGTTTCTTCTTCAAACTAGTTATTATAAACCTCCAAAATATCCTCCATAACATTTTCCAGCCAAATAAACTGCTTTTTTGCTAATACCCAGCAACCGATGTACAGAGATGCAGTCCTGTGATATTTGCCTGGATACAACCTCCCTTAAACTCCATTATTCCCAAATAAGCAAGCCTGTCTCTGGATTCAAATATTTTAAAAGTTCCAGTGTGAAATTGGAGCAGAAGCCCTGAACAATGGAAAATGGAAAGAGCTTTGGAGAAAAGGAAAGGTGAGGGTGGGGAGGAGGGGGAGGAAGGAGGAGAGCTGTAATGACAAGACAATGCATTCTGCATTTTTCTGATTTAAAAAAATAATAATCTTGGAAATTGGAATAGGACAACTCACTGTGGTGCTCTCACCCCAAGCCAACTTACGTAGGACAATTCGCCTTGCGACAATTCAGCGCAGGATAACTCAACACAAGGTAACTCTACTGTTATCTGCCACTGCTTCTTCAACTATTTTAGTTTATATCATTCACAGTTCATTTTGTCCCTCCTTTAGCAGCCTAATGATTCTGTTCCCCCACTTCTTCGTAATAAAAGGAACTAGGTGATTTGAGAAATACAAGAGTTATTCTAATATTGAAGAAATGGGGGACTAGAATCATTAAAGAAAGGATGCTAAAGGAGGGACAAAATGAACTGTGAATGATAAAAATTAATGTCAAATAAACAGTAGCAGATAATAGTACAGTTGTCTCGCATTGAGTTATCCCACAATGATTGGACCGGGGCAAGTCAGCAGTGATGAGCACAGCCATGGGGTGTTGTTCTAGACCTTTCCATCTTGACAGCCTAGCCTGGCACAGGTATGTGTGAGTGGCAGGAACATGCGCACCTGCAAACCTCCATTTGTGTGAGCGGTAGGCGCACCCAGCCTTCATGTGTGTGCACTTGCCCATCTCTCCTGCAGCCTGGTTTACACCAGGCCACAACCTGGTAATAGTCTGCAGCTCAGGGTTTGGGAAGTTGGAGCCCCTGTTCTAGACCCCTTGAGATGGGCAATAGGGATGGGGTGATTGTTAGAGTGTGACTTGCCTAGTATTGATATATTGTCCTGCCAGTAATTTATTTATTTTATTTATTTTATTGAATTTGTATACCGCCCTACTCCCGAAGGACTCAGGGCGGTGAACAGCCATAGAATAAAACATATAAATACAAAATTTAAAATAGATTAAAACGAATTAAATAATTTGGCTGAACAAATTTAAAACCCCAATAATTTAAAACCAGATTTAAAATTTCCATTTAAAAGGGGAAAGACTTAGGTCAGGCTGGCTTGATGAAATAGGAAAGTCTTGAGTGCGCAACGGAAGGTGCGCAGATCCGGGATCCTCCGTATCTCCAGGGGGAGCTCGTTCCAGATAGTAGGTGCCCCCACAGAGAAGGCTCTCCCCCTGGGGGCCACCAGTCGACATTGTTTGGCCGACGGCACCCGGAGGAGCCCCTCTCTATGGGAGCGTACTGGTCGGTGGAGCGATGGCACCAGCTGACTATATAGGGACATCGGAAACCACAGCCACTCGGTCTTGGATGGGTTGAGCCTGAGCCTGTTTCTCTCCATCCAGATCTGTACAGCCTCCAGGCACCGGGACATCACTTCAAGGGCATCGTTGGGGTGGTCTGGGGTGGAGATGTACAGCTGGGTGTCGTCAGCGTACTGATGGTACTCCACCCCGAAACCATGGATGATCTCGCCCAGCGGCTTTACATAAATGTTGAACAAAAGGGGCGAGAGAACTGATCCTTGTGGCACCCCACATATAAGGGGCCTCGGGGTCGACCTCTGCCCCCCCATCAACACAGACTGCGACCAATCGGAGAGAAAGGAGGAGACCCACCGTAGTACGGTGCCTCCCACCCCCAACTCTTCCAACCGGTGCAGCATGATACCATGGTCGATGCTATCAAAAGCCGCTGAGAGATCTAACAGGACCAGGACAGAGGAGCACCCCCTGTCCTGAGCCCTCCAGAGATCATCCACCAACGCGACCAATGCCGTTTCTGTGCTGTACCCAGGCCTGAAGCCCGACTGGAACGGATCTAGATATGTTGTTTCATCCAGGTACTGGGGGAGCTGTTGTGCAACCACACTCTCAACAACCTTCGCCACAAAGCGAAGGTTGGAGACTGGATGATAGTTAGCCAATACTGCCGGGTCCAGGGAAGGCTTCTTGAGGAGAGGTCTCACCACCGCCTCTTTCAAGGTGGCGGGAAAGACACCCTCGCCCAATGAAGCATTTATAATCCCCTGGAGCCAGCCTCGCGTCACCTCCCGGGAAGCCAGCACTAACCAGGAGGGGCACGGGTCCAACAAACATGTGGTCGCATTCAGTCTACCCAGAATCCTGTCCATGTCCTCAGGGGTCACAGGATCAAACTCATCCCAGAAAACATTCTCAGGACCTGCCTCCGTCATTCCCGCTGGATCTACCCAGTCGGAGTCCAGATCTTCCCGAATCTGAGTGATTTTGTCATGCAGATACTAAACAAAATCCTCGGCTCTTCCCTCCAAGGGGTCCTCCCGTGCTTCCTGGTGGAGCAGAGAGCGGGTCACCCTAAACAGGGCGGCCGGGCAGTTATCTGATGACGCAATAAGAGCAGCAAAATGAGTACACTTTGCTGCTTTTATCGCCACTAGGTAATTCTTAATATGAGATCTTACCAGTGTCCGGTCAGATTCAGCACGACTGGCCCTCCAACTACCCTCTAGGCGTCTTTTCCAGCGCTTCATCTCCCTTAGCTCCTCGGTGAACCAAGGAGCCAGGTGAGATTGGCACCGGGTCAGAGGTCGCAAAGGCACAACTCGATCCAGAGCTCCAGTGGCCGCCCTATCCCAGGCGGCCACTAGGTCTCCAGTCGAGGCGTGAGCCAGAACCTCGGGGATTGGCCCAAGCTCCATCTGGAACCTGTCAGGTTCCATTAGGCGCCTGGGGCGGTACCATCTTGTCGGTTCCACCTCCCTGCGGCGGGGTGCAGCAGTTCGAAGGTCAAGGCAAAGGAGAGAGTGATCCGACCATGACAAGGGCTCGATGACTATATCCCCTATCTCGAGATCACTCAGCCACTGTCCAGAGACAAAAACCAAGTCCAGCGTGTTTCCCCCCACATGTGTAGGGCCATGAATTAACTGGGTTAGGTCCATAGCCGTCATGGAAGCCATGAACTCCCGAGCCACCTCAGATGCCTCACCCACGGACGGCAGGTTGAAATCCCCCATGACCATAAGTCTGGGGGTATCAACCGCCACCGCGGCGATAGCGTTGAGAAGCTCGGGCAGAGCTGCTGCCACGTGGCAGGGAGCCAGGTACGTGATCAGCAAATCCATCTGAACCCCATGACCCCGCTTCACAAGGAGAGACTCACAGCCGGCCGTCTGAGGGACAGTGGCCTCCCTCGGCCTAAGGCCTTCTCTAATAACAACCGCTACTCCCCCACCCCTCCCCTGTGACCTCGGCTGATGGAATGCGTGGAAGCCTGGTGGGCACATTTCTACCAGAGGGACCCCTCCCTCCGGGCCCAACCAGGTCTCCGTAATACCCGCCAGGTCCGCTCCCCCTTCCTGAATAAGATCACAAATGAGGGGGGCTTTATTTACTACAGACCTGGCGTTGCACAATAATATTACAATATAATACAATATTACAATACAGTAATATTGTACTCATAGTGTTTGCTACAGGTTTTTAAATAGTATTTGTATGGTTATTTGGAATGAAATAAGTAAACTACTAATTCATACATCCTACTGGTAAGGATGTCTAGTTAAGGTAGATCTGCCAAAAATCCTAACGACATACAAGGTGGAAATAAAGAGTTAAAATTTTCTGCACTTCCCTTGTATTTTTAAAGCTCAGAACTTTTAAGGGAATGAAATGAAGATGATCTATCCCTAATGTACTTCCTGCAAATACAGCAAAACATGATACTCTACTCTGGCTTTCTCCTTACAACACCCCTCTAAAGAATGTCACTTTTTGTCTCTGTTCATGTATTTTTATTAGTATTTGTGTGAGTGTGTGCATGTATAGGTATACATCAATAATACCTTTCAACATGAAGGACTATTAGGTCTTCAATTCCAGCTATTCCTCTAGATAAAGTGTTAACATTTAACTGGAATTCTTCAGTCTTTAAAATTTTGCTGCATTATTTCATATCCCTGTTTTTATATAGTATTACGTTTGTATTCCACATTTTCTCCAGTAACTAAGTTGCACAAATGAAAGGGGAGTCACACTCATTCTCCTCCTCTTCCTCCAACTCCTACTAGAGAAGGGGATTGGGTCAAATGAGCAAGGGAGGCTCCTTGGTCCCCCAGGCCATTTCATCACAATGTTTTTCTTCCAAGTAAAGACACAGATCTTTTTACTTCCTAAGGTGCACATGCCTGTAAACTTTTGGGCATAAATGTAATTGCCACTCTGCAGTGTTTTATCTGCCATTTCTCATGCTGGCAAGGATCTCATTTTGACAGTGATTGCCTGTTGCAGGAAAATTATTACCTTCAAGTGTATTGCTAACTGGAAGACAAATACATTCAGATTTTAAATGGATGTGGGGCAAAATTGCAAACAGTAAAGTACAGCAGCCAATGTATAATCTTTACTGTATGGTGAGGGAGGAAAACTGAGCATCAATACCTATTATTGGGATATAGGTATTCTTCTAATTCTGATCTATTGAAAGATATAACAGTTACCAAATCATAGACACCCAGAATATGCATCTCTTCAGCTGAATCATCTGTGGATTTTGGAGATATCTATCATTATCAAATCATTATCAATTTAAGCTGTGAGTTACACCTCTCTCTTTTTCCAATTATTTAAATGTTCCTCTTGATCTAATCATAATTCACATTCCAAATACTGGGCTGTTTCGCCAGATTCATCTTGAACCTATTAGCGGTGCTGAGTCTCAGCTGGAGATTAAGTGTACCATCGATTGCAAAAGCCTGATCCTTTGTTACTTTTCCTGCCTACTTCATGCCACAAATATTGCTATTTCCCCCGCCCCCAGTGGTGGGATTCAGCCAGTTCGCACCACTTCAGGAGAACAGGTTGTTAACTTTCTGAGCAGTTTGGTGAACTGGTTGTTGGAAGAAATCATTAGGGCAGAGAACCGGCTGTTAAATTATTTGAATCCCACCACTGCCCCCCCCCCCAAATAATAAGACACTGGAATCTTTTTTTCTTCTTCTGGAAATGCAATTTAAAAAAATTATAGCTGTTTCCCAAATAATTTTATCAGTGGGCAGCTGATTCAGTGTAGAATAACCATCAAATAAAGTAGATTAAAACACATGCTGATGGAATGCAGGCATGCTTTTATTTCTGTTGGTTTAATTTCCTTTTAATTTCCTCTTTTGAAGCGGACAACTTGATCAGTATACCTCCCTACATAAAGCAACAAACTGCTTTGCTACAAGCAACATATTAGAATAGAATAGAATAGAATAGAATAGAATAGAATAGAATAGAATAGAATAGAATAGAATAGAATAGAATAGAATCTTTATTATCACTTTAAATGTACACTAATCAGCATACATTAAAGCTAAATTTTGTTGCATTCAGCTCTCAATAATATATTGTTGATATAACAATCAACCAATATTTTCCATAGTTAGTTTAAATCTCAAGGCAGTTTCTGGCTAGAGGGCTTAACAAGTACAACCAACAAAATGTTGGTTGTCCTTCTGGAGCAGGGATGGGATCTATGGCCCTTTTATGACTTGAGGATTTTAACCCCCAGCATGGCTGGCTCAGGAATTCTGGGAGTTAAAATCCACAAGTCATAAAAAGTCCATAGTTCCCCACCTCAGCTCTAGAGTTTCAGTCATCTACCCTGTTATAGTCACATGGATATCCAATTATTTTTCATCCGTCAGTAGTGCATAAAACTGTGATAATAAAATATCACCCCAAGAATCACATTTGTCCCAATTCAGCCCCAAGTAAAACAACTAACAAACTGGAGATAATTAACAAGGTACATCTTTATAACATAAAAGATGATTATCCAGCAATTCTCCAGTAAGGAAAAAGGGCTTTGCATAAAAACAATACATATATGGTTTTCCAATATACATATTCATTTGACTAGTTTTCATGTTATTCATAAAGAATAGCTGGGGATGGTTATAAAAATGCACATATTTCTTCTTGAAGAATGTTCCTTCCACTTACAACTTATATAGACACTCTTTTACCATGGAGAACAACCAATTACAGACTAAAGTAGTTGTACCAATTCATTAGGTCAATTGGAGTTTACTTCAGGAGTTTTCTTCAAGGCTATTTACTTCCTGCTAGATTTCAATCACAATGTTGTAGTTTCCATCTTAACTTTTTGACTCTCCCTGACATTCCTTTCCTGATAGACCAACAACCTGATCCAACAGGACATTTCTTATGTTCATAAACCATGTAATGTTTAGAAAATGCAGCATTGATGCTAGTGAACTGAGATCAAATGCATCGCTTTAGTTAGTGGCAACCAAAAGTCACCCTGGGTCTTCTTCCTTACAGGGTCCTATGGTCATAGGGCTAAAAGTCCCATTGCTTCCTGTCTTTGGTGCCTCTCTTTCCTGTGACTGCCCCTCAAGTACTGGAAGGCTGCCATCATGTGTTCCCTGAGTCTTCTCTTCATTAACGGGCTCATACTCAAGCAGTGATCCACCAGGACACCTATATCCCTCTCACCGGCACGAATGTTGAGCCAGGTGCAGCCTATTCTGTGCCTGCACCCTTGGTTTTTCCTGCCTATGTGCAGGATCTCACTTTTCTCACCACTGAACTGCATCTTGTTGGATAGAACCCAGAGCTCAAGTCTGCCAAGATCCTTCTTGAGTCTATCTTCCAAAGTGTTCGTAATTCCCCTCAGCTTGGTGTCATCCGCAAAGTGGATGAGCTCATCCCCTCATCTAAGAGTCATTTACGAAAAGGCTCAAAGATGTAGAGGAAATAAAAAGTCACATCAGTGAAGACAACAAATGTGACAGAATCCTGAAGTATATTTTTTTCACCTTAAGGAGTAGGGATTCTTTTCTCCCCAGTAGGTTGAATTTTAAATTGTTAATAATCTGTGGCCACTGAACTGCATGGAAACCTGGCAGCTGCAGAAATATTTTCCCAAATATTTTAATGGTAAATACTGAAATGAGTTGCTTCAGATGTCTCAATGGTATTTACTGTTCCAAGAAGTTTTTAAGAGGCATGGCAGCTGAACTATTAAAACATTTGGGTTCACTTTGCAAAACTAAACCAATAATGTTAGTTGGGGGGAGAATGGCATTAAAGTTGATTTGTTAACATTTTCTAGAAGACACAATGTTTTTTTTGTTTTTTTTTTAAAAAGTCTTGTGGCACTTTAAATACTAACAAACCTATAGGGCAGAAAGTTAGGGTGAAATGTAAGGCTTCGCTTTGATGGCATCTTGCCATAAAAGGTGGGGGGGAGGAAGCAGGGGAATATAGGGAGGGGAGATGACAGGAATCAGAGGTGCCATCCCGAGGCAAGAACCAACGGTTGAACGACCAAACTTTAGAACTGTTACCAAAACACCTACTTTGAATACCATGGGACATTAACAAAATGACCAGGGGGGAGGGCTCAGGAGAAGGGAAAAATCACTGGGTTTATGTGGGAATATTCAGATCTGGCTTGCTTACGCTGTAACCACCTGGCTTTAGTAAAAGTATACCTTTTACTACAAATTGAGATGAGAGGGTCTTTCTTTCCTAAATGCCCAAGCTGAGACAGCCCTGATACTATTTGATTAAATGCAGAGAATAGTACCCTGAGTCAGAAATCTTTATATATGCATTTATGGGGCTCTTCCAGACAAATCAGTATTTCCACCTCCAAGGTCCCTGTTTGTGAATCAAAGTGACCTTGCCAGACTGGGAAATAGGTCCATTTCCAAAGTGAGATAGCCTCTTCTACATGTTTCCTGGATACTGCTACCTTCTGAATTAGAAAGAGAAAGTCAAAGCTCAAGGAGACCTGATCTAAAAGGCTATACAGTATATTACTTCAGGGCCTTCCACAGGCAATTCTTCCAATGTGGTGGGCTTCTGACGGTCTTTAGTCGTGGAGCCAAGCAACCAATTAACTTCAGAGGTTAATCAGATCAGCTGCTGCTCCAGAGGAATCAGCTGCAGTCCTCTGTACATCAGAGTAGGTGGTTTCCCACATTCACAAACCTTCGCGTTCTGCTTGTGGGCTCTTGGTGTTGCTGCTGGCAGCTCCTGAGGGCTTGGGGGTAGGGCAAAACTAATGGTCTTGTGGAAAGGGGGGGGCAGAGAATAAATGTAACTTTCAAAAATAGCACCAAGTGTTATCGTTTACTTTCTACTGCAATTCTTCTTCCATTAAAATGGGCCAGCATGAAATCAGAGTTCTGATTCCTGCCAGCATTTGATTTGGATGATTGGAAAAAATATTTTTGCTCCAAAAGGAATGAGACTTTGTTTAGATTTCTTTCTGGTTCCCGACTGTTTTGGGGAGCTGCTAAAGTCAGATCAGCTTGTTCATTGAACATGCTGAGTGCCGAGAAGCCATCTCCTCTGCATTTCTGCTGGCAAATATTTCCCAACCAGCAGCCTCAATCAGCCCAGAAGATGCTGGCGAGCACATAAGGGTCTGTATCAGCATCCAGATGCCGGGTCAAGAAGGGGACAAGATGTAGTAGCCTGTTGTTTCATGTTGCGGCTTTTTCTATTTTGTTCTAGCACAGGAATAGGCAATCTTTTGGTAGCTGGACGGAGAGGTTAACATTTTCTTTAGAGCCCAGGCCACAGTGAGGGTGCAAGGAAGAAGAAAAAAGTCAGGGTCATGTAGGTACAGCCGAGAGTATTCTTTCGCTAGATCTCTGGGAAGGGATAGGGACGTTTTCCTTTCCTTTTTAAACTATGTAAAATCTACATTCAGGCTCAAACCACACCTTTTTATGCTTCCCATCCCCAAATGGTGAGAAATAGCACACCACTTTCCTATATTGATGACTTTGCAGGGGGCTAAGAAGACAAAGGGGACGTGTTGGCTCAGTGGCTAAGATGCTGAGCTTGTCAATCGGAAGGTCGACAGTTCAGCAGTTTGAATCCCTAGCGCCGCATAATGGGGTGAGTTCCCGTTCCTTGTCCCAGCTTCTGCCAACCTAGCAGTTTGAAAGCACGTAAAAAATGTGAGTAGAAAAATAGGGACCACCTTTGATGGGAAGGTAACAGCGTTCTGTGCGCCTTTGGTCGCCTTTAGTCATGCCGGCCACATGACCACGGAGACATCTTCGGACAGCGCTGGCTCTTCGGCTTTCAAACGGAGATGAGCACCGCCCCCTAGAGTCGGGAACAACTAGCACATATGTGCAAGGGGAACCTTTACATTTAAGAAGACAAATAATGGTTTGCATCAAGAAACAACTCACTGGAGCAAAGGACAGCCTCCTTGCATGGACAGAACAAACCATTTCTAAGCATTTGGTGGAGAGAGAATTTCTCAGTTGTTATCCTGAATTAATGTTCCCCAAAGGCCAGAAATTTACAGCTTTTGTTTTCTTTTCCAGGCTAGTGGTAGGAGCTCCATATGAGATCAATGGGCCCCAGAAAACGGGAGATGTCTACAAGTGTTCAGTGAATGGCAAGACCAACAGCACATGTTCCAAGCTCAATCTAGGTAAAGCTATGGAATGGAAGGGCTGAGCTTATTGTCTCCAGCTATTGCTCTGAAAGCATTAGAAGCTACGCAAAGAAAGGTTTATATTTACATACAAAACTCAAGTCATCTCAAAGTAGATGTTGTTTATTATTTATTATTAAAAGTTGGTGAGCTGAACATAGTGAAGTATGTTCACCTCACCAACTTTTTTCTTAAACAAGTGAGCAGAACTTGTAAGCCAGAAGGAGAAATTTATCCATCTGAAGAGCCTGGGTTTATAATATTAACCTCTATGTATTACTGAAATACGATTCCTAGTATTTTAGCTGAGACTGGATCTGTAGGCCCAAGAGGTTTTGGAACAGATGGTGCCTAGTCAACCAGATGTAAGGTCAATGGGGAGAAAGTGTTACAGTTGTCAAGGAGAAAAGATAATGATGATAGTGGTGATGAGGAGACACCAGGCTCTGTCTTCAAGGGCTGTGACATTTTCCCACAGCATGTCTTGACTCTGACACTTTTTTCCCAAGGAAGAGTAACTCTTTCCAATGTGTCGGAACGAAAGGATAACATGCGCCTGGGTCTCAGCTTAACTACCAACCCCAAAGACAACAGCTTTTTGGTAAGAAATTATTTGTGAACAATTTACAAATACTCTTTTTGCTGGAATTATCTTCAGTGGTTTCTGACCTGGAGCCCACCGTTCAGTCTCCTATTAGGCAGAATAAGATAGCTGCCTCAGACTGCTGTTACTGGGTTTCATGCAAATTCGAAAATTAACAGAATAAAAGATTTGGAAGGGACCTTGAAGATCTTCTAGTCCAACGTCTTGTTCAAGCAGAAGACCCAATACCATTTCAGACAAATGGAGCACCCACAACTTCTGGAGGCAAGCCGTTCCACTGGTTAATTGTTCCCACTGTTAGGAAGTGTCTCCTTAGTTCTAGGTTGCTTCTCTCCTTGGTTAGTTTCCATTCATTGTTTCTTGTCCAGCCATCAGGTGCTTTGGAGAAGAGGTTGACCTCCCTCTTTTTTGTGGCAGCCCCTCAAATATTGGAACACTGCTATCACGGCACCCCTGGTCCTTCCTTATACTAGACCAACTACACCCAATTCTTGTGATTATTTTTCTGCATGATTGCCCAAGATTAGAAGACAGGTTGCTAAAATTTTCTGCTTCAGGTGATTTCCCTTGATAATTTATACTATCCCCTTGACAGGTAGATCAGGCTTATTTGGTGGCTGTGGTGGTGCAGTGGTTAGAGTGCAGTACTGCAGGCTACTTCTGCTGACTGCCAGCTACTGGCAGTTCGAGTCTCACTGATTCAAGGTTGACTCAGCCTTCCATCCTTCTGAGGTCGGTAAAATGAGGATCCAGATTGTTGGGGACAATATGCTGACTGTGTAAACCGCTTACAGAGGGCTGTAAAACACCATGAAGCGGTATAAAAGTCTAAGTGCTACTGCTATTGCTATTTGTAATTCTCCTCAGGTATAAAAAGATATGGATGATCAAGACACCAGATGGTAAAATTCTGAATAGAGGAGAAAACACAGAAATTGAGAACAGGTTATGCCTTCAAACCTGGGGTTGGAGACTTGTCTATTCACATAAGTTGCCCCTTGGTGCAACCTTCCAGAAGGCAAAGTGCTCTGGTAGCATCTCACCACATCCCTAAGTGCCCCAAATGCTCCCTACCTCTTCCAGACAAAGTCCTGGAATGCAGTCCCTCCAGATTTTATGAAAATGCACTGAATCCTTTGGGAGGCCAAAGGCATTCTTAGAAATAAGTTATGCTGGCGGCTGATGCTTTACTTGGCATTGTCACCTTCCCTTTTCATTGTGTTATTCCATAAAAACAATCTTTTAAAATTTCAACCAAACAGATGGGGAACTAAGAGGGTATCAAACAAATGTCTGGTGCCCGTAGTGGTTGCCACACCTTCATTCGTCTATCATTTGATTGGCCACCATGCTTAGAAATTGCCATGCTCGTGGAGAAATGCCCCAACTTCCACAGAAATCATCCAGGCAACTGAAAACTTTTCCTAATATGTCATTGTTTTCTTCCTTCTGACACAGGCTTGCAGCCCTCTGTGGTCTCATGAGTGCGGAAGTTCCTATTACACCACAGGCATGTGCTCCAGAGTGAACTCCAACTTCAGATACTCCAAGTCAGTGGCTCCAGCTCTCCAGAGTAGGAAGATCAGCCTATTACGTTTTCTCTCCCCCCCCCCACTTCCTCCTTCCCTCCCTTGCTCGCCGCATGGGGATTTAGAATCACCGTCTTAGGGGAAAGAAATAAGTCTGTTCTTGAAGAGAGGTCTGTCCAATGGGAATTTTGTGCTGATGGTAGGTAAAAGGCTTCCTGATGGGCAGCGGGGGGGGGCACTCTACTCCCAGACAGCAAGGAGGCATGTTTTTGATCCGTGCTTTCCTGTGAAGAAGCAAAATGAAGAAAACAAATGGTCAGGAGACAGTTCTTGGCAATGTCCCTCAGAGAATTCTACCAATCCTCACTCAATCTGAGGAAAGAAAAATGTCTTCGATGTCCTTGCACTTAATCGCTGTACTAATGGGATTTATGAGAATATTTTGCCTTTTGTGTCACATATTCTCTGCAGACTCCCTGGCTCCACACTCTTCCATTCAATCCCAGGAAAAAGCATTTGAGAGAAGTTCCTCAAGGGGTTTTTTTGGTCAAAGTTCTACACTAATCTCCAAGCGAGAGTTCCTAGAAAATAGTTGCAGAATTTCTCCTATCCCCTGGAAAATTCAGATAAATGTTCCACCTATTTATTTCTAGGCCCACACATTTGTTGGAGAATTTCAAAGGGTTAATTCTTGATCAGAAGCTGCAGCGCCCTCAAACAGCTCATGTTTTTCTGACCCTCTTTCACTGTTTGGGGCAGCCCTAGATTAATCATTAAGCAAAATAATCACATGCTCCCTCTCACAGCAAGAGAGGGAAGTGGGATGCTACAGAATTGTTTTCCCCTAGCAGCTATTATGCACTTCATTCATTGCCATGTTTGACTTTAGTTTTCAATACAAGAGCCATGGTGGTACAGTGGTTAGAATGCAGAATTGCAAGCTAACGCTGCCCACTGCCAGGAATTCAATCCTGACCTGCTCAAGGTTGACTCAGCCTGCCATCCTTCCATGGCCTGTAAAATGAGGAGCCAGGTCGTTGGAGGCGATACACTGAAATTTGTAAATGTCTTAGAGTGGTATATAAGTCTAAGCACTATTCCTATTGCTACTTATTCTTAATGTCTTGTCAGTTATTCAAAGAGGATACTATTGCTCGACTGTGTGTGGAGTATCATAGAATCATAGAATAAGAGATTGGAAGGGATCTTGTAGGTCTTTTAATGCAACCCCTGCTAGAGCAGGACACCTTATATCATTCTGGACAAATGGTCACCCAGTCTCTTCTTGAAAACTCCCAGTGAACCCACGACTTCTGGAGGCAAACCATTCTATTGATTAATTATTCTAATTCTTAATTCTCAGACGCCTTAATTCTCACTTTAATAATATTCATCATTATTTCTTGTCTTGCTCTCAGGTCCTTTGGAGAATAGGTTGACCACGGCTTCTCTGTAACAGCCTCTCATTTGCTGGAAGGCTGCTACCATATCACCCCTAGTTCTTCTCTTCTCTAGACTTGACATGCCTTTTAATAGGTTGGTCTGGGTTTTTCCTTTTGTGTAAAGACAGATGCCAAGAATTAATTTAGTAGTTCTGCTTTCCCCTGCTGTCCATCACCTCCTTGCCATCTTCCATTTAGTGGACCAATCATTTCCTTGACTTTTTTGTTGCTTTTTACATATTGAAAGAAACTTTTTTTATTAAGGGGTCTGGAGGCTAAACCATATGATGAATGGTTGCAGGAACTAGGTATATCTAGTCTAACGAAGAGAAGGACTAGGATTAACATGATAGCATATCATAATTTTCCAATATTTGATTGGCTGAGTGGGTCAACCTCTTCTCCAAAGGACCTGAGAGCAAGACAAGAAGTAATGGGTGGAAGATTATTAAAAGGAGATCCAATTTAAAATTAAGGAGAAATTTCTTCACAGTGGGAACAATTGATCAATGGAATGGCTTGCCTTCAGAAGTTTTGGGTGCTTCTCATTGGAGGTTTTTAAGAAGAGGTTGGACAACCATTTGCCTGGAATGGAATAGGGTCTTCTGCTTGAACAGAGGATTGGACTAGAAGACCTCCAAGGTCCCTTCTAACCCTGTTATTCTGGGTTCTATGTTCTATTATCTTTGGCATTTGTTGCAAGTCTTAGCTCATTCTGAGACCATGAGTTCTAATTTCACCTTAGCCATGAAAGCCACATCAATGGTGTGTGTTTGTAAGCCTCGGAGCTATATCTAGCTGCTAAAAAGCTTTGTATACAACCTCCAACACCCTTCCAAAAACTGTTACCCCAGTGTAATTTTAAACTTGAGGAACAGACATTTAATTGTATGCAATCATTGTAAACTATTGTAAATTTATTTAAATTTACATTTCGATAAATCCATTTTTTTTTGCATGGACCATCACAGCACCAAAAGTTCATAGTGCGGCCCTTGGATCTGGAAAAGTGGCTTAGCTCTGTTGGAGACACTTACCTAGAAAGAAGCGGTATCCAATTCAAGGGGGCTTTCAGTGGTCAGACATACTACTGTGGTGTTAAATGTCTGGTATTGTTGAATTAATAATGACATAGACGAGAAACACAATAGACCCAAGGGAGAATTGGAGCGATGCAATTTCAGTGTAGAAGAAGGAAAGGTTGGTGTTTGCTCCAAGATTCCTTTGTTCCAGGGGGAAAGGAATTGGCAGCCTATTCCATTTCTTTTTGGTAGCCAATATATCTTAATGGTCTTTGTCTATCTGGTTGCAGAATGCCAGACATACATGGATATAATTATAGTACTGGATGGATCTAACAGTATCTACCCCTGGGCAGAAGTTCAAAATTTCCTGATAAGAATCTTGAAGAAATTTTACATCGGACCTGGCCAAATACAGGTGACAAAACATGCGTGGGTGATTTTGCTCTTATCAGCCCATCCTGCACTTCATTTCATAGCTTTCTTTGGCTGGTATATGTCTCTCTTGTCCATTTGCTTCAAGAATAAATTGGCACTATTTATTTTTAAAAGCATAATTAGCAGTCTCTCAGTGCTCGCAGGCTCACATAGGACTGGCTTTTTGACTTGTGGTCATATTTTGGAGCAGAGATTGCCAGTGTTGGCTGGACATAATAAACCTTGATTCACTTCTTTGGAATGAGATTCAAATGACTTCAGCTAACTTTATTGGGAAATTACCAACTCATAAAGAGTAGACTGGGCTGCGTTTGGATTTGAAGGCAAAAGGTGCTTTGAAGCACCCAGTCATTAGAACCTGCCTGCAGCTCCTTAAAGTTGATCTAGTGGTTAAGGCTCCAGGCTAGAAAGTGGGAAACGGAGAATTCTCACCATGAAAGCCAGCTGTTTGGCTTTGGGCTAGTCATACTCTTTCAGCCCAACTCATCCCACGGGGTTTATTTATTTATTTATTTATTTTATTACATTTCTATACCGCCTTTCTCCCTAAGGACTCAGGGCGATGTACAGGCGGGGTTCTTCTTGTGGGGAAAATAGGAGGAAGAAAGTGCGTTGGATATGTTGGATATGCTTTGAGTTGTTTGTAAAAAATAATAAAAGTAGGATGCAAGCAAAGCAAAATAGCCATCTCTTTTTCTAGCTCTTACACAGCAGTGGCAGAGGGCTGCCATATGAACCCAGGAAAAGGCACAGCTGCTTTAAGAACTTTGCACATTCCAAACGATATTTTGGCCATTGAATCCAAAGCACTGCAAAATGAAAATAAAGTTTTCTTGTCAGAAAATGGAAAATTACCACTCATCTGTTGATTGCTGTGGGGGAAAAAAACCCTAGAAAAATGGGTTTGTAATTTGTAACAAATTAGTTGTGATGCATCTAGGACATTGTTTGCAAAGGGTAAATTGTAATCCACACACAGGCATCCACAGCAATGATGGCCAACATCAAAATGACAATAGCAGCATTATGCCCTCCCCCCCCCCCCAATATCCATCCTTCTCAGATGTTTGGAACTTAATTTGATTCAGTGCTGCTTTGTTAGATTGACTTGGATACAACACACATACATACACACAACCTTTGAATGCTGCTGAATCCACACATTTTTATGGAAAGTCAACTTAATGGGACTATTTTCCGAGTAGACATATATATGATCATATGGAAAACTGACAGTTATCTTGCTGGATATAAAGCTGGATGGTACAACTGAGATCCCAGGCTGAGAGTGACCTACAAAACAACTGTTCAAAAATTGCCATCCAATTATAATGTTAATATGACAAAAAGGGACACTATTAAAATATGACATGTGACCATAGTATTTAAATTACATTATTTTTAAATTAAACTAATTCCAGTTAAGTTCTCTATCTCTTATCCTGGCTCTTTCTCTTTCAGAGAACATACCTCTAGGCCAGTGTTTCTCAACCTTGGAAGCTTGAAGATGGGTGGACTTCAACTCCCAGAATCCCACAGCCAGCGCTGCTGGCTGGGGGATTCTGGGAGTTGAAGTCCACCCGTCTTCAAGCTTCCAAGGTTGAGAAACACTGCTAAGCATATCACTCAAAGGATACTTGACCCGAATTGAGTGGCAGTGTCTTGGATTAAAGTAATACAAGACAGACAAACAGACAAGAAAGGTGTTCAGAAGTGGGATTTGCTTGTAATGTATTCTATAGGCTCATTCACGAAAGAAGCTTTTCACCCCAATAATTTGCAATGTTTTCACAAGGTTGGAGTTGTCCAGTATGGAGAGGATGCTGTCCATGAATTTCACCTGAATGATTATAGGTCTGTAAAGGATGTGGTAGAAGCTGCCAAACACATCGAGCAGAGAGGGGGCACTGAAACCCGGACAGCCTTTGGAATAGAGTTTGCTCGGTAAGCCTACTCTCCAGGTTCTGTTCAGATGAAAACGGAGGTGTTCTTAGGCAGGCATGGAATTGGGCAATGATGGAGCTTAACAGTTTAACCCAGATGTGGCAGATCATGGACATATTCTGATTCAAACACATCATAAACAGACAGCGAAAACAATCATGCATATTATCTCCCAAATCCTAATGCCCAAGGCAGTGAGGTAACTCTAAGCAAATTAAACATTATAGACAACACTAATGTGCACTGCAATTTAGAGGACGCTGAATCTATTTTGCTACTGAGAAATACTAAGACAAGGCAGTGATTAGAATAAGATTAAAGAATATACAGCCCAGAATGCTTATGCCCCAAAGCAATTTTAAAAAGGGAGTCTCTCTGAGTTTGTGTAATGTGAGTTTCTTTCTTTCCCCTACTTAACATATTGTACAAATGAAAACATATTTTTTCTCCGGAAATTATGGAGCATTCTAATTGCAAGCAGTTGCAACCAAAGAACAATAATAATTCTGTCCTTCACTTGATAATCTATAGTTTGTTTCATCTCATGGCAAGAGCAGGTTCCTTTGTGATCTTTACGCCGTAAATTCTCAGTGCCCCCACATTGCAAGAACCAAGGGAGTGGCATGTCTATGGAGTTTCTAAGTCAGTCAGGTCAATGGTGCTTTTTAAAAAGGCAACTGGACTTTTTTCTGTCTTTCCTTGAAGTCATTTTGCTTTTCATCCAAGAAGTTTCTTCAGTTCTGTCCACTTCAGTCAGAACTGAAGAAGCTCTTGGATGAGAAGCAAAAAGTCCAGTTGCCTTTTGAAAAAGCACCTTTAGGACAAGTGAGGTGCAGACTGTTCTTATAGGCAAGTTCCCCATTCCTCTCTTTTTCTCTCAGTCTTTGTTTTACCTTGTGCTGCACCCTCCCCAGAATTCAGGTAGCCTTAAAAATGGCAGGTGAGTATAAAAAGAATATTTATTTTATTTATTTATTTTATTTTATTAGATTTATATACCGCCCTACTCCCGAAGGACTCAGGGTGGTGAACAACCAAAAAGATAAAACACACAGATTATAAAATTTAAAACAGTATAAAAACGTATTAAACAATTTGGCCTGAGACGAATTAAAACATCCCCATATTTAAAAACAGATTTAGAATTACTCGTATACCGTTTAAAAGGGAAAGTTAGGCCAGGCCAGCCTGTTGGAATAAAAAGGTCTTGAGGGCACGGCGGAAGGTGCATAAATCCGGGATCCTCCGTATCTCCGGGGGGAGCTCATTCCAGATAACAGGTGCCCCCACAGAGAAGGCTCTCCATATAACATGCACATTTCTTTGTATCAAATCACAGAACAACAAGAGATTGAGAATCTAATATAAACAAAGTTTGGAGCCTTGTGTAAACAAAGGGACTTTATTATCTCTGAATATTCTTTTGCTCTAAAGGAAATGAGCCAAGGGAATAGAAATCACATTTAAAGAATTTTGTTGTAAAACATTCCTTCCTGCGTTCATAGAGCAATGACTCTTGGCTTTTCCTCCCTCTTGCTGGTGCTTAGAGGAAGAGGCACCTGCTTTCTAAACAAAGCCCCCAAAAATCACAGGGCCCATGGACCCAAATGCACCGAGATCCTCCTTGAAAAGTAGTCATGCTTAGTTTGCAAAACATCACCTCTCTCATTATCTTTTCTGCATCCTTTGAATTTCAGCTCAGAAGCATTTCAGAAAGGGGGGAGGAAGGGTGCAAAGAAGGTGATGATTGTGATCACCGATGGAGAGTCTCATGACAGCCCAGATCTTGAGAAGGCCATTGAAGGCAGCGAGAAGGACAACGTCACCAGATACGCCGTTGCAGTAAGTCATTTATGGGCGCTGCACACTTTCTTCCTGGAATCTTCAGAAGGGACTCAAATGGCTGTGAGTTCAGAGTTCACATGCTAGGAAAAGATTGAAGCCCTCCATTTTAAAATAGATTGCCATTTTTGGTGGATAACCCACATGACTGAAATGGACCGGCCCATTTTAGCCCAACTTTCTGCTTCCTGCCAAGGCCATCCAGATGCCTCTGGGAGCTTCTAAGCAAGAATCAGACATTTCCCTCTCTCCCTGTTGTTCCTTGAAACTGGTATTTGAAGGGCTACTGCCGCCGCCACCACAGAGGTATTATTTATTTATTTATTTATTTATTTTATTAGAATTTGTCAAACAAAAGGAGAACGAGAATAAAAGAAATCACAGGGACGATAGGCACATTAGTGCACTTATGCATTATTAAGACAAACAATGAATGGAAGACATTCTTTGAGTTACATTTGCTTAGGGTATAATCACCATTTTCTCTTCAAATTAGTGCTTATCGTATCTTAGATGGAATAAAGTAATAGGTTTTTTTCCCCATTTATGGCATTTATGGCAATCTACAGGCATTGGGCGGGTCTAAGCTGCCTGTAAGTAAAAAGGAGGAAGATCTTAGGGCCATAGAAGACAGTACAGTGAAGATGTCAATTTTGTGTGCAGCAGCTGTGAAAAAAGTAAATTCCATGTGGGGATAATTAGGAAATAAGGATTTAAAATAAAAGACCAGATTTATGATATATCTGATGGTGGTTCCCATCTTTAAAAGAAAGGAGGAAAACGGATTCAGGAAAGTATAGACATGTCTCACATCAATACTTGGGAAGATCCTAGAAAAGATAATCAAGCAATGGATCTGTAAGCACCTAGAAACTAGCAAAGCTATTACTAGAAACCAGCATGGGTTTGTCCAAAACAGATCAGGCCAGACAACTTTTATTTCATTCTTTGACCAAGCAACTAAATTAGTGGACCAGCAAAGTGATGTGAACATTATATATTTGGACTTCAATAAACAAAGTACTGCTTCTTGGCAAAATAGAAAAATGTGGATCTGGCGTTAACCCCATCAGATTATTTGGTGACTGGCTGACCAATCACACTCAATGTATAGTGCTCAATAGAACTACATCTACATGGAGGGAAGCATGCAGTAGGATCCCTCAGGGTTTGGCCTTGGGCCCAGTACTCAACATCTTCATAAATGATCTAGATGAGAGAATAGAAGGGTAACTCATCAAATTTGCAAATGACACTAAGCTGAGGTGGGCGGGGGGGGGGGGGAATAGCCAACACTTTAGAAGATAGGCTCAATTTTTTTTTTATTTGGTACCTTTGAGTGAGAGGTAACTCCTGGCGATTGTCTGGACATGTCCCTGCAGTTTTCTTGGCAGGATTCAAAAGTAATTTGCCATCAGCTGAGAGGGGGTGACTGGCCTAAGGCTTTGTGCCCGAGGCAAGACTAAAACTCCCAGTTTCCCAGTTTCTAGCCAAGCACCCTAACCACTACACCAAACTGTCTCTCTTGTAAATACTTCCACCATGACTGTAGTTCTGTGGAATAATGCTTTTTCTTGCCACTCCAGGTCCTTGGTTATTACAACAGAAGAGGGATCAACCCAGCAGCCTTTTTGAAAGAAATCAAATATATAGCGAGTGACCCAGATGAAAAGCATTTCTTTAATGTCAGTGATGAGGCTGCCCTTAAAGATATTGTGGATGCTCTTGGAGAGAGGATCTTCAGCTTAGAAGGTGAGCAGCTTCCGAGAGGTTCAAGGACGGCGTAGGAGGCTCACTTTTCCATCCTACAGCATGAGGAACTTTGAATATGGTGCACAGGAGTTTGGTATGAAGTTCCATGTGGGAATCTTCTTCTCAAAGAGCCAGGCGTCCCATTCTGCAACTCATATTTCAGTGTGTGTGTGTGTGCGCATGCGTGCCTTCGATCTTGACTCCTGGAGACTGCCTGGACAAGTCTTTATCTAAAGTCATTTTCTGGGCAAGATTTCAGAAGTGGTTTGCCATTGCATGCGTTCTATGGCTGAGAGAGAGGGACTGGCTTTGTGCCTAAGGTAGAACCAGCAATCATGGTTTCCTGGCTTCTAGCCTTGTTTATCCCTTCAACCAAACTGCCTGTATTCTGAATTGATTGGGAAGTTGTTATGGTGACTGAATTTGTTAGTCCTCCTCAGCCAGAGAGGTGCCTAGTGCTTTAAGCATTTGCCTCGGGCTGTGTGTGAAGGAGGAAAAGGCTGACTCCTGTTTCCTGGCTACATGAGGGCCTGCAAATAGCAGTCAGATGTGACTTCCATGGATGTCAGAAGGAGAATCTTTGGCCCTGGCATTTCTCACTGCATTATCTAACTAAAGTTGTTTTTAAACAGTACTCTTGAATTTCCTGAATTTTGAGCAGGCTACTAAATCTCAATCATGTGCAAAGTACTTTTGGGGTTTTTTTTGTTACAGTTCAGCCCTGTTTCAGCACTTTTGAAAGACAGTGCTTACAGTGACTGAGTTATGACCGTCACTCTCGGTAGATCTCTAAATGCTTAGTAGATTCCTTAAAACCGCAGGAGTCTGCTATAAGTAAGGGACTCATCTCTGTGATTCATTTCTAAATGTGGATGCTAACTCAAAAACTGCCAAAAACTCCAGTCTGCACTCAAATTTCTTGCACGTGTTTATGTCACTCTTTCTCAATCTTGGCAAGGTGAAGATGTCTGGACTTCAACTCCCAGAATTCCCCAGCCAGCAAATCCAGACATCTTCACCTTGCTACGGTTGAGAAACACTGGTTTATGTCCTCATCATTTCTGCTGTGGACATTAGCCTATCACTGGGATGAATGATGGGGTCGCAGAAGGGCTAATTTCACATGCAATGCAGCATTTTTATGCCTGAACTTATAGCCAAAGTGGGATGCGGTAATTTACATGCCCATTGATTCCAACTTTCAACTTTAGACTTTTAAATAGATGGATAGGATTTTCTCTACTTTTATTTTCTGGGCCCACACTCGCAAATCTTCCTACTGGCCTGTGTAAAGTTTGTATTGAATTTCATCACACAGCAGTAATGGCAGATAGTAAACCTATTTTTCTTTCTTTCGTTGGTTATTTTTAAGTATCTCATTTTTGGTCTTTTAGGCACCAACAAAAATGAAGTATCCTTTGGCCTGGAAATGTCCCAGACTGGATTTTCATCCCATATTGTGGAAGTAAGTGAATAATTGACTTTTTTTTCATTTTATCTCATGATTCATGTGAGTTTGGCATGCAATAGATATAACTGAGCCTAAAAAGCTTTTGGTTTGTGATATATGGATCCAACAAAAGCCTGTATCAGGTAGAAGATACCTGGACGTCTCTGTCTACGATAAACTGGAAGCACAACAATTAATCTGGTTGTGCTTTCAGACAACTGCTTCTTCATGCAATGTTCAAAAAGCCTCCAAGTAGATAGGCAGAAAATCTGAACTATTTTTACTGTGCTCTTCATGGAAAATAAAACCTAAGAAGTGGCCAGTTCATTTATTTCTTGCACATTTGTTGACAAAAATTAAGAGCAAAACATTCTTTGGCGTTTCTGGGCTAGATTTGTTTCTGGTAGAATGCCTAGCGCAGTATCCAAATTCTACTTAAAACCAGCCCTAAGCAATTGTTTGGTTAATTAAATGATTGACTTTTTAAAATTACAGGTGAGGACTTGCCACTTCCATTTATACCATGAGCAAACTGGTGGTATTGTTGGTGATTCTAAACCTCCTTCAGTCCCACTGGCAGAAATAGGAAAAAAATCAATGAATTCAACTAAGGCAAAGACTGTGTTTGTGCCATACAATTCACTTAGCAACTGGGGGAGTGGGATTTCATAACACACCAGATATTTAACAGAGATAGACCTAAAAAGATTCTGGGTTTGTACAAGATGGCAATCGACATCAACTAAGTTGAAACTAATCAACCTTAGCATGTTGTGTGAATGCAAAGTTAAGTGTTATGCTGATGTAACTATATTGTGCATGATATGGAGTATTTCCCTGTACTCTTTGCCAGATGTGGAAATTTTGCCCACCACTTAATATGAAACATAGGATTGTTTGAGTGGTAGTTAGCAGTTTCCTATTTGGCTAAAGAAGTAATCAATATGATTTACTTCATTATTTTCATGAAGAGCAGGTTGCTAGGTTTTTTTTGTTTGTTCGTTTGTTTGGTCCTAATTGATAGTTCCATGCGCCTTTGGCGTTTAGTCATGCCGGCCACATGACCACAGAGACGTCTTCGGACAGCACTGGCTCTTCGGCTTTGAAAGGAATAAGGAATATTACACTTGCTGACTTGGAAGAGACTTTCTTGAGCATTTCCAAAACTTTTTGAAAATTGACACCTTTTGTAACTGTAGTTCAAAAACTACAGTAAATAATAAAATATAGTAAAAAACATTGGGGCATGAGGGATTCCTCACCTTTCAGAAAACTAACTGACCAAATTCTTAATTTGATTAATTAGGATAACAGTATTTTTTTATGGCAGGACATTTCCAGCTCTACTATTTAATTGGCCTTATAAAACACTGATTTGTTTATTTATTTATTTTTTAAATTTGATTTATATGCCGCCCTTCTCCGGAGACTCAGGGCGGCTTACAATGCGTTAAGCAATAGACTTCATACTTTTGTATATTTATACAAAGTCAGCTTATTGCCCCCACAATCCGGGTCCTCATTTTACCTACTTTAGAAAGGATGGAAGGCTGAGTCAACCTTGAGCCTGGTGAGATTCGAACTTACAGTAATTGCAGACAGCTGGTGTTAATCACAATGCTTTTAGTCTGCTGAGCTACCAGGCCTGTTTCATTAATAATTTAATTTGTTAATTAACATTTAGTTAATTTTTTGTTAACTAAGTGCTCAATTCTTCAAGAAATGACTGACCCAAAATAAGTCAGACAAAGGAGAACTAGTTTTGGTATTATTTCTGATAAGGATGGGTAATCAAGGGATAATGACTAGCAGGCTCCTCCCAGAAGTCATCTGAGGATCAGGGAAGGTTGGGGACCTTTTCTGTGCAGGAACCACCGTGAGGAAAGACGATGTTGAAGGACCATGTCAACTATTGATGGGAAACCTCCAGTTTGAGTATATCTCTCGTTTTTTTTCAAATGAGTTGCAAATGCAGATTGGCAGAAGAGGCTACAGTAACAACGGTCCTTCTCCTGGATGACTTTTTGATTTGTGGAAACGTTACATTTGTCTCATCCACAAGTAGTCAAAAATTCAAGGTGATGGTACAAGAAAAGATCCATTTGCACATAAAAATCAGGCAGAACTTTTTCACCATCACAACCACCATCATGATTTTTAGACAATTCTTGTGGTATCTCAGTGTGTCCTGCAGTCTGACATGGTAAAGTACCTTCTACCAATTTAGGATTCTTTACCTCATGTGGCCGCATATATGGGCAAGGCTTTCTCTAAGGAAAATGGGGAGGGGTTCTTCAGTAGTCATGCCAAAATACTGTCCTCCAAGGAAGTGGCTGTCTGCCTCTTCTCCCAAAACAAAGAGGATGAATTCAAATGTCCAAAAATGTGAGCAGGGGTTGGACTAGAATAACTTTTAGGTCATTTCCAGCTCTATGATTCTATGTTCATCTTGTGGACCGACGGAACACAAAGCCCTGAAAGTCTCTGTATTTCGTAGCCTTGGGGGATATAAAAATCTAACAAATTTCTGAGGGTAGCTAGGATCCTGGGGACAGAGGGAGCTGCCTATTGCCAAGTCAGACTAAAGTTCAATCTTGTCCAGTCTGTTGATATGCAGGAACCCTGCAGGGTTTCAGGCGGGCATTTTCCAGCTTTCTTGAATACACCAACAGATAATGGACCTGAGCCGTCTACTTTCATTATCCCTCCGCTTTTTTTAATTCCATGAATAGGATGGGATTCTGCTTGGAGCTGTTGGTGCCTATGACTGGAATGGTGCCGTCCTCAAGGAGACCAGCAGTGGCAAAGTTGTTCCTCATCGAGAATCCTACCTTCAAGAGTTTCCAGATGAACTGAAAAATCATGGGGCCTATCTTGGTAAGAACAATGTCTGGAATGCCACCAGTTTCTCATGTAGACCACGCAAGCTTCTGGATCAGCACCAGCAAAGCTTAACCAAAGCTGCAGTTCGGACATGAAATGCTGGATTTTATATACCACCTTTCCCCATTCAGTTCCCAAATTATAACTATAATTATCCCAAATTATCCAGATTTCTGGATCCATCTCAAGGAGATGCTTTGAACCTAAACAGCCTGACCCAGGTTGGTGCCCAGGTACCTGCAGGTCTGCTACAAAGTAGTTCTACCCTTTCCAGTAGGCTAGGAATGGTGGGATTGCCTCCCCCATGATAGTCACAAAAGAGCCAACCTCCCACCCCCACCCCATTTTTCAGTTCTGGTGCCAACCATCTGGAATAATCACCCTCTGGGGATGCAGAGGGCACCTTGCTTCCAACCTTTAAGAAGACAGTTAGATGGATGGTCAGAAAAGCCTAGAGGGATCAAGACCTGGTCATTGGGATGAAGAAGGAGACAAAGGAGTTACATTTTCATTATAAATGAATGATTATTAATGAAGTCATTGCATATTATATTGTTCGTAATCGTATTTTTGATATCTATTTGTTTTAAATGTAAATCTCCTGTCAGGGTTCCAAGTAACACACCCAACCAATGAAGACTCCAAGGCCAGCAGTTCCTCAAGGTTCCATTTTATTAGAGATGTCATATTGGCACATCTGGGAAAACCTGAATCTGAAAGCTCCCGGGTTTTCCCCACCCAAAGGAAAGTCAAAGTCCCTTCCCCTGCACCCACATGTCCATCACATGGTCCAATCAATCCCCCGTCCCAACTGGAGATGCCTCCCAGTCACGTCACTCCAGGTGCAGGCTGAACGTCCTTGACTCTCAGAGAAAAGAATGTTGTGATGGCTAAATATTTCTACCAACTCCATGCAAACCCCTCTCCCAGTTTCCCACAGACTAAGTGTGTCAGCCCTGAAGATCCAAAAAAAAAAAAAAAAAGATGGCCTCCAGGGCTGACATCCCCATGAGTCTCTAGACGTGAAAGGAGCACATTCACAGGGCAGGGGGTAAAAACCAAGATGGTACATTCAAAGTCTCACTTCTTTTTGGCATGTGCCATATGGGTGATTTTCAGAAAAGGGGAGGAGGGTTTCAGTTACATGGTCACTACTTCCATGTTGATATTTTAACAGTGCCTGTGGATAATCCAGTGTGGTAATCTAAAAACACAATAGGTTAAGAAGAGATTATATAAATGAATCAAACCAATAAAACAACTGTAAACGAAGGCCATCCTGGATTAAAATTGTGTTGCAGGTTGTCAGAAAGTAAGAAAGGTTGTACAATGTTGTAGAAAAGGACTCCAAATGTGATTATGACAGTGATGATGATCAGTTTTGGCCATGGAAATATGTTGCTGTTAGGGACTCCCTCCGCATGATCTCTTATATGTTTATGTGTTTGTAGGCTACACTGTCACTTCGGTGGTGTCCACAAGACTCAACAGGATTTATGTAGCAGGAGCCCCTCGATTCAACCATACTGGAAAAGTGATTGTTTTCACAATGCACACAAATCGAAGCCTCACCATCCACCAGTCATTGACCGGAGAGCAGGTAAAGGGTATATGTCTGGGCATTGCTTTAGGAAGCTAGGTGGCTGGCAAAGAAGGAGGCAGTGGCACAGGGCTGGATTAAAGCCAGCTGATGCCTAAGAAGAGTCCAGCAATGGTGCCCTTTGACAGAAGCAAGACTCTCAGGAGGAATAAATATGATATCTGATGAAAACTTCAAGCCAAACGTTGAAACTTTAATCATTACTATGTCAAAGAAAATGGTTTCTTTACCCCAATGCATATTAAAGTTGAATGTAGCAGATAAGAACAATTTATAAAATTAAAGAGTGTGGCCATTAAAAAGTTAAGGTCATTCTCGACTTAGGACCACAACTGAGCCCAAGATTTATGTTGCTAAGCGAAATATTTGTTAAATGAACTTTGCCCCATTTTATAGCCTTCCTTGCCACCGTTGTTAAGTGAATCACTGCAGTTATTAAATTAGGTTGTTGAGTGAATCTGGCTCACCTGTTGACTTTGCTTGTCAGAAGGTCGGAAAAGATAATCACATGACCCCGGGACATTGCAACCGTCATAAATATGAGTCAGTTGCCAAGCATCTGAATTTTGAACGCATGACCATGGGGATGCTGCAATGGTCGTAAGTGTGAAAAGCGGTCAGAAGTCACTTTTTTCAGTGCCACTGTAACTTTGAACAGTCACTAAATGAACTGTTAAACAAGATAAGGATTACTTGTAAAGGTAAAGGTTCCCTTGCACATACATGCTAGTCGTTTCCGGCTTTAGGGGCTCATCTCCATTTCTAAGCCAAAGAGCCAGCGCTGCCCGAAGATGTCTCCGTGGTCGTGTGGCCGGCATGACTCAATGCCAAAGGCGCACGGAACGCTGTTACCTCCCCACCAAAGGTGGTCCCTATTTTTCTACTTGCATTTTTAACGTGCTTTCGAACTGCTAGGATGGCAGAAGCTGGGACAAGTAATGGGAGTTCACCCCCTTACGCGGCACTAGGGATTTGAACTTCTGAACTGCTGACCTTCTGATCAACAAGCTCAGCATCTTAGCCACTGAGCCACTGCGTCCCTTAAGGACTATTGTAGCTAGAGGGGGAAAAAACTCTGTGGTGCCCTTGGACACCTAAGCACATACTTAGTTTGCGTAATTGATAACTATGGCCATATAATAATAACAGTAAAATTATTGTCTTCAAGCTGGTATTTTCCCCACAGCAATTCCAAAATAAAACAGCACTCAGGATTCAGGATCGACCCTTCTGTTTTTTCACTTTATCCTTTCAAGGCCATTTGTCTATGGGTCTGATATAATTTGCTGAAGAAATGCCTAGACAGGTTATAAATTATAAGAATAATTGTCTCCTTTAAGAAGTTGATTTTGAATTTTTCTACTTCAAGAATGACGGAAGTGGCCAAATGGAATGAATAAGCAATGCTGAATCGCCTATTATACAGACACATTTCTGTCTATAAAAGAATGCAAATCTTGGCATTCATCAAGAATCCACAGAATACTATTTACTTGATGTAAATAGGCTTCAATTCTTTCAAACTAAGTTAATCATTTTTTGCCATGGACTTTCAGTAAGACAATCAATCAATGGAAAGCAACTGAGAATAGCAGTTAATATGATCCTTAATCTTCCAGGATCAAAGTGTTATTCTCTCTCTGAAGTGTATTCCAGAAGCAACGTCTAGACAAGGAGATGATGGATGGTTTCCTCTGAGAAATGCCTTTCATTCCAGTAGTATCATTACAGATGCCATTAATTTCTCAGAAGCATATACAAATACAAAAATACACAGCTCTGTAGTTTTCATTCTGTATATATTTTTCGTATCCTTTTTCAGATCGGTGCCTACTTTGGAAGTGAAATCAGTTCAGCAGATGTTGATGGGAACGGCATGACAGACATTCTGCTGGTTGGAGCTCCCATGTATTTCAGTGAAGGGCGAGAAAGAGGAAAAGTCTACATCTACAGCTTAAAAGGGGTAATTCTTGGTCCCGTGTTGACAAATGGGCATTTTCCTCAAGACAGGAAAAGCCCTTTTACATTTGCTACTTTTGTCTCATATGACAGCTGATCATTATTGACCGAGTAGATCAGTATTTCTCAACTTTGGAAGCTTGAAGATGGGTGGACTTCAACTCCCAGAAGGCTGGCTGGGGGATTCTGGGAGTTGAAGTCCACCCATCTTCAAGCTACCAAGGTTGAGAAACACTGGAGTAGATGCAGTTGGTTTCCAGTGATTAGAATATTTGACCAAAATATAGGATGATATTGATTCTGAATTCCATCTTTCTGAAGTGCCAAAGGTGCTTTTTTTCAAGAGGCAACTGGACTTTTTGGTGAGCAATAGACTTTGGAATGAACACCCTTCAAATGGTGCGGGAATACAAACAGATTTCCAGAAAAATTGCAGACTACAGGAACCGTTTGCGTTTCAGTTTGAGATACAGGCAGGACAGACTCATCCCCCACAGTGAAGGGACACAGGGCAGAAAACATCCTGCAGAAAGCGCAGTTCCACCTCCTCAATGAAAGAATTAGATTAATTTCACAATTTACCAGAAAGTCCAGCTGCCTCTTGAAAAAAGCACCTTTGGGACAACCATGACCTGGATGACTGAGAATCTCCACAGACACCTTTCTGAAGGCATTGAGATCAATAAAGAAGAATTGGGGGAAAACATTTAGAGTAATGAACACAAATATAAGGAAGAACAGGACACCTAGCCAGAAGTGTATTACAGGTAGTCCCCAACTTAAAACCACTATTGAGCTGTTGTTAAGTGAGACATTTGTTAAGTGAGTTTTGGACCTTCCTTGCCACAGTTGTTTAGTGTTAAGTGAACAGTTGATAAGGGCAGTTTTTTTTTTTTTTTTAAATTTGATTTATATGCCGCCCTTCTCCAGAGACTCAGGGCAGTTTACAGTGCTTTTAAGCAATAGCCTTCACACTTTTGTATATTTATACAAAGTCAGCTTATTGCCCCCACAAACTGGGTCCTCAATTTACCCACCTTAGAAAGGATGGAAGGCTGAGTCAACCTTGAGCCTGGCGAGATTCGATCTTACTTTAATTGCAGTTGCTAAGTTAGTAACCCAGTTGTTAAGTAACTCTGGCTTCCTCATAGACTTTGCTTGCCAGAAGGTCGCAAAAGGGGATCACATGTCCCTGGGACACTGCGACCGTCATAAATATGAACCTGTTGCCAGGCATCTGAATTTTGATCATGTGACCAGGGGGCTGCTGCAAAGCAGGGGTGAAATGCTCCCGGTTCGGACCGGATCATCTGATCCGGTAGCGATGGTGGCAGGTGGTTCGGAGAACCGGTAGCAAAAATCCCTGCCCCCCACCCCGGCCATGCCCACCCAATCGCCCAGTCACCCGCTTGCCCCTTCTTTTAAAAAATGCTTTTAAAAGGTTTTTAAAAAAGGCTCTGATGATCCCAGCTGAGCCGCGCGATCGTCAGAGCCTTTTTTTTAAACCTTTTAAAAGCATTTTTTTACAACCTATTCAGTGCGGGTGCACGCACCTCACATTTGGTGCATGGTGCACACTGCACATGCACACGCCCAGCGCGCATGCGCAGCCAGTGAACTGGTAGTAAACCGGTTCAGATTTCACCACTGCTGCAAAGGTTGTAAATGTGAAAAACAATCATAAGTCACATTTTTCAGTGCCGTTGTAACTTTGAACGGTCACTAAATGAACTGTTGTAAGTCAAGAACTACCTGTATTAGCATCTCATTTATTATCTCCAGTTGCACTAATGTCCGAAGCAATTCTCTAGGACGGAATGCTGAAACAACCACATGAAACCCTCCCCCCACTCTTAATGCATCACATGTACAGTGCATGTAAAAACAGGACTTCAAAGCCACATTCTCAGCCACCATCTTAAGTTGTTGTTTTCCCCCCCAGACATTCTGATTGGTGTCTTAATCTAAGGAGCTCAAGGGGGCAACCATAGGGATTGCTACTCATTTATCTTCACAACAACTATTAAAGATAAGTTGTGCTGAGGAATTGTGTCTGACCTGAAATCTTACAGTGAGCTTCATGTTCAAATAGGGCTTTGATTTCTCCAGTACCAGAAAAGTTGTCTAAATACTACACCACATTCGTATTCTCACACCACATGTGTAACCAGGTCAGTTCAAGACCTATCTTCATAAGTTAATTTAATTTTAGCCTTAGTTTACTTTGTGTGCCACAGAATGTTGTACAGTCAGTAACCAGGTGAAGCTGGTTGGCTAAATGAAGCCAATGGCTGCTATTCTGGCCTAATGAGAAGTTGTCAGACTTGTATTTAACAGCAGCTTAAGCGTCCAAGGAGGAGCCAAGAAACAGCAGTAACAGAATGTAACAGAATAACAGAATTGGAAGGGACCTTGGAGGTCTTCTAGTCCAACCCCCTGCTCTAGCAGCAGACCCTATACCAGTGATGGCTAACCTTTTTCCCATCGCGTGCCAGGAGCAGGGGGAGCGCGGGGGGAGGGTGTCGCATGCATGCCCATACCCATAATTCTATGCACCCCACCCCCGTGCATGTGCACGCAACCCCCCTGCTCCTGGCACGCGATGGCCCAGTGGGCCCATTTTTCTCTCTCCCCAGGCTCCAGAACCTTTCTAGGAGTCTGGGGAGGGCGTAAACAGCCTTCCGCCCCCCCCCCCGAAGCCTTCCGGAGGCTGAAAACAGCCTGTTTGCCAATTTCCGGTGGGACCGGAAGGCCTGTTTTTTGCTCTCCAGGCTCCAGAACCTTTCTGGCCTTCCCCACACCCCCGGAGTCTCTCTGGAGGCCGAAAACAGCCCTTTTGCCAACTTCCAGTCCCACTGGAGCTGAGCTCGCGTGCCCACCAATATGGCTACAAGTGCCATCTGTGGCACGCGTGCCATAGGTTCGCCATCATGGCCCTATACCATTTCAGACAAATTGCTGTCCAGTCCCCAGTGATGGAGCACCCACAACTTCTGAAGGCAAGCTGTTCCACTGATCAATTGATTAATCGCTGTTAGGAAATTTCTCCTTATCTCTAGGTTGGTTCTCACCTTGATTAGTTTCCATCCATTGCTTCTTATCCTGTCTTCAGGTATTTTGGAGAGTAGGTTGACCCCCTCTTCTTTGTGGCACCTCCTCAAGCACTGCTATCATGTCACTCCTAGCCCTTCTTTTCATTAGACATGCCCAATTCCTGCAACCGTTCTTCCTATGTTTTAACCTCCAAAACTGTTTTAGCGACCAAAACAGGACACAATATTCTAAATATGGTCTTATCAAGGCATTATAAAGAGGGCCTTCCATCCTTCTGAGGTTAGTAAAACGAGGACCCAGATTGTTGGGGGCAATATGCTATCTCTGTAAAAACTGCTTAGAAAGAACTATAAAGACCTGTGAAGTGGTATATAAGTCTAAGTGCTATTGGTATACTAACACTTCATGTGAACTTGATTCTATCCCTCTGTTAATGCAGCCTAGGAGTGCTTTGACTTTTTTGGCAGCTAGGACTCCTAGATCCCTCTTGCAGTTAATACTATTGAGCCAGGTACCACCTATTCTATATCTGTGCTTTTGGTTTTTCTTGCCTAAGTGTAAAACCTTGTTTTTCTCATCACTGAATTTAATTTTGTTAGATAGGACCCAATGTTTAAATTTGTTAAGATCCTTCTGAACCTTGAGCCTATCTTCTGGAGTGTTGGCTATTCCCACCAGCTTGGTGTCATTTGCAAATTTGATGAGTTCTCCTTCTATCTCCCAGGGGTGAAATGCTCCCAGTTCGGACCGGCTTGGGCGAGTAGGTAGCGATGGTGGCGGGCAGTTCGGAGAACAGGTAGCAAAAATCCCTGCCCCCCCCATGCCCAGCTGAACCCCGCGATTATCAGAGCCTTTTTTTCCTTTTAAATGGCTCTGACCAGCCAAGCTCTGACATTCCAGCTGAGTTGCCTGCTAATCAGGCAACTCAGCTTGGATCGCCAGAGCCATATAAAAGAAAAAAAGTTTCTTTTTTTCTCCCCCCTCCACCTCCCAGCCTCCAGCTTGCATACCTTAGCTGCTGATCGCATGACGATCCCAATCCATGCATCAGCAAGCAACTGAATCTCCCTGCCTGCAATCAAGCTCATTGGTGAGCAGCTCTTTCTACCTGCCTGCCTTCCTGCCTAGACTTGTGGACTTCAACTCCCAGCAAAGCTGGCTGAGGAATTCTGGGAGTTGACGTCCACTAGTCTTAAAGTTGCCAAGGTTGGAGACCCCTGTTCTTTTGAGTAAGTTTTTTTCCCCTTTGGGAGCTTTAAAAAAAATAGTTAATTGGGGGTTTTTTAGTTGTTCTTTTTTTAGACCTAGCCATTTAAAGTTTAGAAAGTTTTAAATTTAGCTGCTTTTATATAAAAATAAATTAAAATAAAATAATATTTGTGCAGCTTTCTAAGATTTACTGTGTTTCTGTAGTGTTTCACTCTAACTACAGAAACACACAAAATCTCACAAAGCTGTATGTGGAATTTTGTGTGTGTAAAGTGTGGAAGTTGGTTTTTTGGGCTTTTTGTGGCTGTGTGAGGTTCCTGCTTGTTGCGGGGCCATTTTGAGTCTAGCACAGCTGCTTTTACATTGTGGGTGAGCCAGTTGTGTTGTGTTGTGTTTTGTAGGTTAAAAAAGGGCAAAGAAGTGACATTGACTTGGCCACGCCCACCCAGTCACCTTACCACCAAGCCCCGCCCACTAATTAAGCCACGCCCACAGAACCGGTAGCAAAAAAATTTAGATTTCACCCCTGCTATCTCCCCATCTAAATCATTTATGAAGATATTGAAGAGTATTGAGCCTAAGATATAAACTTGGGGTATCCCACTGCTTACTTCCCTCCATATAGATGTTGTTCCATTGTGGACTACCCACTGAGTGTGGTTGGTCAGCCAGTTCTTCAGGGTTCCAAGTAATAAATCCATAGAAAGCAGAACTCAGAGGCAGGTAGATTCCTCAAAGGACAATTTTTTTGGAGATATCATCTTGGCACAAAACTGGTGAAAACTGACTCTGAAAGTTCCCACAGTTTTCACCTGATTTAAAAGTGAAAGTTCCCCCTTCCCCCAAACAATCAGTCACATTGTCCAATCAAGGTGCTGGCTGGTTGCATGGTAACCGGTCTCCTCTCTCCAGCCACCTGTTGAAATATCCTTGGTTCCCACAGGAAACTATTTTGTTCTGGCTACAAAACCCCCATCTAACTATTTTCCCCCTTCCTATCCCATCTTCGCATTATGGCAACTCTGAAGCCCCCAAAATGGCCCCAGCCAGGTTCGCTTCAGAGTTGACACAGTTACTAATCCATCTGGTGCTGATGCTCTCTAATCCACATTTTTCTAGGTTGTGGTCTACTTTATCAAATGCCTTACTGAAGTCCAAGTAAATTATGTTGACAGCATTTTGCTGCTCCAATAATTTAGTCACTTTGTCAAAGAATGCAATAACATTTGTCTGGCATGATCTGTTTTTGACAAACCCTTGTTGGCTTCTGTTATAATTTTGCTTGCCTCTAGGTGTTTGCAGATTCATTGCTTATCTTTTCCAGAATCTTCCAAGGTATTGATGTCAGGCTGATAAGTCTGTAATTTCCTGGATCTGTGTTTTTTTCTCCTTTTTTTGAAGATGGAAACTATGTCAGCTCTTTTCCAGTTCTCTGGTAGTTCCACATTGCTTCAGGATCTTTGAAAGACATGGTTCAAAGGTTCTGAGATCATGTCTGCCAGATCCTTCAGAAATTTGTGGTGTAATCCACGTGGACCCAGTGATTTGAACTCATCTAGAGTGGACAGATGTCCTCTTATCATTTTCTTGCCTTTTTTGACTTGTATTCCTAATCTGTCTTTTATGATACTGTTTTTGATAGATTGGACTGTTTTTTCCATAGGTATAAAGACAGGTGCAAAGAATGAATTAAGCAGGTCTGCTTTCTCCCCAATGCTCATGACCTTCTTGCCGTTTTCTTCCATTTGTGGATCAATCATTTCTTTGACTTTTTTTTGTGTTTTTACATGAAAGAAGCTTTTTAATTGCATTTGATGTTTGTGTTCTGACCTAAGCTTCCCAAGAGCATGAAGCAGACTCCTTCTCCTGACAAAAACCCCTTTTTATTAAGTTACTGTGAATTCTTCTCATTCACATCTAGCAAAGTCTTTCAAGGGAGAATTTACAGTCACAGACCTTATCTGGCTTGGGGAGCTGCCAGGCCAATATCTTCAAAACTTGGCAAAGAGTCTTGGAGAGTCACAACCAATTAGGTGAACTAATTGTCTCTTGCAAACCCCACTCCCCTTTCGCTCCTCTTTTATTCCCTCTGGGAGGGGCCAATCATCCTCCACCTGTGGCCTTACTCCCAAGTCGACCCTTGTTCTTTAGCTGTTCCCTTCGTCTGGCAACTCTGCCCATGCACATACTGGGAACAGGCTCCAGCTGTTCTTCTGCCCCACTGATATCCGACTCTGAAGGCAGCTGATAACTGGCATCCAGCCCTGGCCCCCTTTCTGCCTCCGACACAGAGCCCTCATCAGAGCCTTCCCCAGACTCCAGGACTGGCCCACGTTCCTCCCCAACCTCCTCACTATCCGAATCTGCTGCCAGCTTCACTGGCCACTGGCGGGCCACAACAGTTTATTGCAAGCTTGAGTTCATTTTGAACTTTAGCTTTCCTGACTTCATCTTTGCAGGATCGGGCTATATCCTGATATTCTGTCTTAGTTATGTACCCCTCTTTCCATTTTTTATACTTGTGCTTTTTGTCTTTCAATTTATCAGAGAGTTCTTTGTGCAGCCATGTTGGTTTCTTCTGGGATTTCTTATTTCTCTTCTTCAATAGTATTGTGCTAGATTGGGCTTTTATAAACTCACTTTTTAAAGTTTCCCAAGCTTCTTGGGATGTTTTCCCCTTAAGGATTTCCATCCATGGAATTCTTCCCAACAGTAGTAGTTTTCACTTACCTTCACTATCACTACCGGAACTGTGAGCACTTTGCTTGTGTGTGGCACTTCTGCACATGTGCAGAGTGTCCATGATGACGTCCAGGCGGGTGGGTTGAGTCTCCCACCACCGCTACCGGTGTGCCCAAACCAGGGTGAACCAATAGAAACCCACCACTGCTTCCCAAGCACTTTCAAAAGTTTGTTGAAATCGACTCTCTTAAAGTCCAAGAATCTAGTTTGACTTTGTTCTATTGCTTATGCTTGCATTATGTTGAATTCTAATATTGCATGATCACTCTCCCCCAAGTTTCCTGTAACTTCAACTCCTTCTATTATATATTACATCCAGTTTTGGTTGCAACAATGTAAAAAAGATGTGGAGACTCTAGAAAGAGTGCAGAGAAGAGCCACAAAGGTTATTAGGAGACTGGAGGCTAAAACATATGAAGAACTGGGTATGTCTAGTTTAATGAAAAGAAGGACTAGGGGAGACAGGATAGCAGTGTCCCAATATCTCAGGGGCTGCCCCAAAGAAGAGGGAGTCAAGCTATTCTCCAAAGCACCTGAGAGTAGGACAAGAAGCAATGGGTGGAAACCAATCAAGGAGGAAAGCAACTTAGAACTAAGGAGAAATTTCCTGACAGTGAGGACAATTAATCAGTGGAACGACTTGCCTCCAGAAGTTGTAAATGCTCCAACACTGGAAGTTTTTATGAAGATGTTAGATAACCATTTGTCTGAAGTGGTGTAGGGTTTCCTGCCTAGGCAGGGGGTTGAACTAGAAGACCTCCAAGGTCCCTTCCAACTCTGTTATTCTGTATTCTATTTATTTATTTTTATTTATTTTAATTAGTCATATTTCTATGCCGCCCACTCTCTGAGGACACTGGGCAGCTTACACCAAAGACAGTATACTAAATAGCATATTGCCCCCAACAATCTGGGTCCTCATTTTACCCACCTCAGAAGGATGGAAGGCTGAGTCAACCTTGAGCCGGTGAGATTTGATCCGCTGATCTGCTGAACTAGCAGTCAGCTGAAGTAGCTGCAGTACTGCACTCTAACCACTGCGCCACCTCACCACCTTCTGTATTATTTCATCTCTGTTAGTGAGAATTTAATCCAGTATGGCTGTCCCTCTAGTTCTCTTCCCTTTTTGGGAGACAAAGTTGTCTACTAGGTTTATAAGAAATCTGTTTGATCTTCCACTAGGTGCAGAGTTTGTCTCCCAGTTGATGTCAGGGTAGTTAAATCTCCCATTACTATTGAGGAGTAGTTCCTACATACCTTAGATAACTGATTAACAAAAGGTTCATCTATTTCCTCTGGCTGGGTGGGTGACCTGTAGTGTACGTCTGGGACAATGATGTTCTTTTTTCCCTGAAATATATATTGTGGTGGGAAACTCTGCTAACATAACAGTAGAAATGGAAATGAAGATTCTTTGGGTTCAAAAGACATGCTACTTTCCTGAAATTATAGAGAGTGGTGAGCTGAAGATGACAAAAGGTAGGGGAATGATGGAAAATAATGAAATATTACTTTTATTTTTTTAAAGAAAAATCAATGTGGCATATAACAATTTATTAAAGAAATCCTAAAGCACTAAAGAGCTTGGGAGGACAAACATCAACCCTAAGAGAAAGTTCTTTCTCAAACAGCAGAAGAAAAACCCCTGCATTTAATTAGGCTTCTTCTCAGCAAACTGTGAGGTCTAGGACAACTCGCTGTAGCCAACTTGCCACGGGACAATTCAATGCTGTATTAATAGTTTTATTTAGTTACTTTTATTATTGGTGACTACCTTTTCATCAAAATTATTGTAACTCCTTTGTTTCTGGATTATTTTATTATTAATGGCCACAGTTCAGTTGAAATTAATTTAACTGTTGTATTTGTTGAATTGTCCCGCGGCAAGTTGGTTGTGGCGAGTTGGCCACTGTCCCATTCTGAACTGTGGTGTCAATTTCAATGCATTTTCTGCCTGGATTTCTCACTTTCTCCATTTCTTTTTTGAGGGGCAACAAGTTTTCTGACAAATTGTATTCATGGTTAATTCCGTGCTGATACACAAATGTGCTTTTTCATCTTTTCTCTTCTTAAAGAACCAGTTTGTCCCTAATGGAGCCCTGAAGGACTTGCCCGGCTATCAGAATTCCAGGTTTGGGTCCTGCATTGCCTCTGTGCCTGACTTGAACCAGGATTCTTACAGCGATGTAGTTGTGGGAGCTCCTCTGGAGGATGAGCATCAGGGAGCTCTGTACATCTTCCACGGTTATAGGGAAAATCTGATCCGGAGATATAAGCAGGTACAGATTCTCTGTAGGCTGTGGGACAAAGAAGGGGTGATGGTTGGGGCCTACATTGGCTTCTGGGCTTTGAATGAAATTCCATTCAGTTAATCCAGTATATTTAACATTGTTAAAATCTCTGCATGCAATAATTTTGTTCTAGTGACATGTTATTCATTTTATTCATATCACTTAGGGGTGGGGATCCAGGGGCTTTGCCCAAGGAGCCCTAGACTCAGCTGCAGGGGTGAAATGCTCCCGGTTCTGACCGGATCGCCCGATCCAGTAGCGATGGCAGCGGGTGGTTTGGAGAACTGGTAGCAAAAATCCCTCCCCACCCCCATGCCCAGGTGAGCCGCGCAATTATCAGAGGCTTTTTTTTTACTTTTAAAAGCATTTTTTCTACAACCTCTTTGGCTGAAGAGGTTGTAGGAAAAAAAATGCCTTTAAAAGCCTCTGGCGATCCCAGCTGGAGTTGCCTGATCGTCAGAGGCTTCTAAAAGCATTTTTTTCTGCAACCTCTTAAGGTTGTAGAAAAAATGCTTTTAAAAGTAAAAAAAATAAAGTTGGCCACGCCCACTCAGTCACATTACCCTCCCACCAAGCCACGCCCTCAGAACCGGTAGTAACAAATTTTAGATTTCACCCCTGCTCAGCTGGTTCACCCCCGCAGTAGGGGACAGACTATTGTTATGAATGTGAGACTGGACTAGAGAGAATTAACAGAACAACAATAGATCTCCTCATATATTTCCTAGAAGCCGGTTAGTTAGAAAATTATGAGGCTGCAGGTCATTGGTGCCCCTCAACTAACTGCCAGCACTGGCACTCTGAATAAACTATACAATTGGTGCCTTAAACCTGCACGGAAATACCGGCAATACGCGACTTGCAAACAGTCACTTAGCAACCATTCAAAGTTACGATGGAACCCCCCAAAAGCTGCTTGTTATCTTATTTCAAAGTTATAACAGCTGCACCCTCTGCAGTCAGGTGATCACATTTTGGGTGCTTAGCAACCAGCTCACTTTGATGGCTGTTCACAGCATCCTGCAGTCATGTGACTACAGTTTTTAATGGTCTTTTCCCCCAATTTCCAGTAAAAAGGAAAAAAAATAGAGACAATTCATTCACTTAAGATTGCCATGTTCACTTAACTGGTTGCTGGTATCCTTAAGATTTATATTGACTGTTTCCCTATGACTGTCATTAAGTGCTGTACCTTATGACTCTTGACGAATGTACCTTTTCTTTTAAGTACTCCGAGAGCATATGCACCAAGACAAATTCCTTGTGTGTCCAATCACACTTGGCCAATAAAGAATTCTATTCTATTCTATTCTACTAACAATCACCACAAAAAATGCTGAAAAATTGGGTCTGTTCACCTTGATCCATTTAACAACCATAACAACTACTTCCAGGCTCATTTATGGTCATAAGATGAGGACTACTTGCCTTTGTATTTTCTCACATTGGCAATATAATTTGGTACCCGGTTCACCTCTTATTGATGATGTAATCTAGTTAAGCAGGTGGATGAGTTCAAGCAAATGGCTCTGATCTCTGCATCTTTGGTTGTTGCATCTACTGATATGACACAAATAGTGTTCAAGCAGGTTTTGCCAGCATATGGTAGCTACTTCCGGAAGAAAGAAAACGCCTGAAAACAAAAACCCGAGTATTCAAAACAGCCATCATGCTGATCTTGTCCTATCATGCAGAGGACATGTTGTATGCTCAGGACCTCTAGAGCCTGAAGTGTTTCAAACAAGATATTTCCTCCAGTCCTGGGCAGTGATGGTGGAATGAGGACTTTTCCACATTTGCACAGCTCATAACACACCACAGTTGAAAATGAAATCACGTCTTTATTGCTCTGGATGTATCAGCAGAACACACCTACCTGGCTGGAAAGTCGCAAAATAAAATGCACTGCCCCAAAGAGCTGGATTAGCCATATAGAGGCTAAGAAGCACAGCAGCTATGCTGTAATGTGCATATATGCTCATTTTTCAGATCTCAGGGAATCCATGCAGAAAAAAAATCACAAGAAAGGTCTATTTTGCATATGGAAATATCACAATGCAGTTCACTTCTAGCCTACAAAAATCTGTTTTACAACATTTACAACAGCAAAGCCGCAGGACAGCAGATGAGTTGCAACACATGAAAATTCCCACCACTGCAACTGCTAGTAGTGCATGGGGTGCAAAGTTCAAAAAATGATGTCTGTCTTTGGCAGTCATTGCCTCTTGCTATCCGCTGTCCTACAGCCACTAGGGCCCTTCTGTTGGTGCATAAATGAATGAATGCTGCAGACAAGCCTCTGGAAAGAAACTCCCCTTGGAACGCCCAGGTCCTTTAACTGCAGGACGGGATTAAGGGAGCCAGATTCACAGGGATTTTCTTTAATGTATTTAATGTCAAAGATTAGAGTACCAAATCTTGGGAACGGAGATAGGAAGCCTTTAGGTCTCCTTTATGAGTGTGCCCCTTGAGGCAGGCTTCTTTGAAGCCTTGAGTCTCTCTTTCCCATCTGGTTGCAGGATATTTCTTACTTAAGCCAGTCAGTCCCTTTCTCATCTTCTGTTGGTGTTTGAAGATGCTTCTCCTCTTTGTTGTTCCCAAAATGGGTCCCAGCCTGGCGCCAAAAGAATCTAGGACTGGATTATCCATTTTTCTGAATGGGGATGCAGCATCTGTCTAGGCCTAGAGGCCCCAAAGAGGAACAAGTGGCAGATTTGTTAGTTGCCCTTGGACATTCCTGGCCCATTACACATCTACATCCCACAGCAACATATATTTGTTGGCTGCAGAAGAATATTTACGAGATTTACAGTGGACCTCTTCTCTTTTCTCCTTATTCTTCCCCAAAACAACAATCCTGTCAGGTAGGCTGGGATAGGTTGATACTGACTGCCCTAGAGACACCCAGCAAGCGTCCACAACAGTGGCTGGTTTTGAACCCAAGACTAACAAGTGTAACCTAAGGCTCAAAAGTCACAAGAGCCCAAAACCCCTTTGTGTTCCAGCACATTGTAATTTACCAGATTAGAACTGTGGAATGTAACTGAGGAGGGAATTATTAAATACAGGGAGAGTAACTGAAATGGATGCCAACTGGCTTTTTGTCATGGCCACACCTAACCAGCTTTTCAAGGACAATCTTCTCTCACTCATCTAGGGACTCTGGGAACTGAACTCAAGCAATAGGCCTTGTACACAGAGGTATAATTTGGGTGTGCATGCTTGTTAAAATACATAATTGCTTTTGCACAGCTATGTTTAAAGAAAACTATTTTTTCCCTTGGTCTTCCAGAGAATTGCAGCTGCTGACCTTTCTCCTGGCTTTATGTATTTTGGGAGCAGCATCCATGGAAACCTGGATATGAATGAAGACAAGCTGGTGGATCTTGCTGTGGGCTCCCGTGGAAGTGCTGTCCTATTATGGTTGGTCATATTAAATATAAGACAGAGTGAAACTTGGGGGCGGGGGGCAAGAAGGAAGGGAACAAAACCTAACCAACACCCCGAGTTAGTAGGTGTCCATTATTAGGAGGCTAGGGAGTATGAGTGCAAGCACTGAGGTTTTAGATCCATGCCCCTCCTGGCTTGTGAAAGCTTCCCGGGTGATGACATGCGGATGGCTTCTGGCAGTGATTAATGCTTCCCTGTGGGAGGGGGTGGTACCCTAGCATTTTAAGGAGGCTGTGGTCCACCCTCTTCTCAAGAAGCCATCATTAGACCCTATTGGATAATTTTCACCTTGTCTCACCTTGCTTTACTATAGCACACAGGCTGCAGCAAGGAAGCTTTTCCCCCTGGTGAATCCAAAGCTCTGAGACCCCCGCCCAGTAATGCATTCCTGGACTGGCTCAAGATAGCAGCCGCCTTTCCCTCTTCCCTATCAGGTCCCGCAGTGTGGTCCAAATCAATGCCACCCTCCAGTTTGAGCCCTCCAAAATCAACATCTTCACCAAGGACTGTGTTCGGAATGGGAAAGAGGCCACCTGTCTGTCAGCCTTTGTTTGCTTCACTGCCGTTTTTCTCTCCGCTCATTTTCAGACAGCTCATGTAGGTAAGTGGCAGGGGCTGCCCTCCCCTGAGGGCTGTTCTCCCCATTGGGTGGCTGTATTGCTCCCCCAGGGAGGGGGCTTTTATTCAGGACACCATCCTGTCCCAGACGCTCAGGGCAGGGCACCAGGAGATGAAAGAAGCATTTAAGGGGAGAAAAGCCTGAAATTGTCACCAGAATCCAGTGGTTACAAGGAAGCCCTTCTTAACTTCTTCCCATCACTTCAATTTAATCATCACTTGCTTATTTAAAGTAAGTTTCCTATTTAAGAAGTATATTTATAAGACAATTGTGGCAGTTTTTGGAACCACATGTAACAGTAAAGGAATGGGGCTGTAGAAGGAGTTAACGAAGTGTTCACAGAGCACTGAGTCAGGTCATGAAACGTCTGCAAGAAAACAAACCAACTCAGAGAGCACCAAGGGCCCCTCATTTCAACCCTGCACTATAAATATTCTCCCTTATATTAAATCTCATATTAATAATTAATTTAATTAATTTAATTTAATTAATTAAATTTATATGCCGCCCTGAGTCTTCGGAGAGGGGCGGCATATAAATGTAATTAATTAAATTAAATTAATTAAATTAATTATTAATATGAGATTTGAAATAACTTGAGATTCTGGTCTCAAGTTAGTTCTACGTTTTACTTCACGTTGGGGAATAAATTATTTAGCCTCAATCTTCCTTTATTTCAGCGTTGAATTACAACCTCACCATTGATGAACGACGATATATTCCCCGAGCCTACCTGGATGAAAATGGAGAGCGACTTGCCCACAAGGCAGCCACCTTGCTTGCTGGGCAGGAACATTGTGACAGGATGGATTTTCATGTCTTGGTAGGGATTTTCTTGTTGGGGAACTGCACTCAAATTTTGGTTTTGTCTCAAAAGAGCAGAAAAGATTGTCACCTCTCAGGGATGCCTGTAGGCAGGAGGTGTTGGAGGAGTAAGCTTTGCAAGGTTTTTAGACAGGGCAGCACCTTGAAGCTCTGCCCCTTTTGGACAGGTGTGCCGATTTTGGCTCCCTAGTGGATGCTCCTGTTTTCAATCCAGCTGTGTGAAACATTTCCTGCACGTTTTTTCACAAAATAGCAATAGCACTTAGACATACATATATACCGCTTCACAGTGCTTTACAGGCCTCCCTAAGTGGTTTTAAATTGTCTTAGGAAAGCTTGAGCATTTGTATAATTATAAAAGACTGGGCATAAAGACAAAAATAAGAAACCATCCAGAGCTTCGTAATTAGGATGGTATAAAATAAATGAATAAAGAAACAAAATAAAAATGAAACTAAGACAAATCCTGTTCATTTGAACAGTTTAACACTATGTAAACCCAAAAGTTAGTTCTCTAATCAGATTAAGTGTGTTGAGCACACTCAGCAGAAGGATAATGATGATTACCTGTTCTTTTTATTCTTTCAGGATACAGCTGATTATGTGAAGCCAGTGACTTTCTCTGTTGATTATGCCCTAAAGAATCCTGAGACTGGACCAGTGATGGATGATGGGTGGCCAACTTCACTGAAAGTTGCTGTGCGTAAGACCTTCTGATCCTGGAGTGAGGGTTGAAGAGGGTTAAATTTAGAAACCATTGCAAGGAATGTTTGGCTTAGTTATTGCTTTGCCTCCATTACCTGCCTGGTCCAAAGCCTCATTTAGCACAGAATAAAGAACAGTCATCTGAGATGAACGAATCAGGAAGGGAAGGTACCCAGGAATTGTAGAGTGAGAAAGAACAGAGAGCAGAGGATAAAGAGCCTTTTTCGTGGAATATTTACAATGTAGTTTAAAATCTGTATGAAATTAATAAATAACAAAAAACAATATGCACTAAATTTAGTTGAATGAGGCTGGAGGCCCCCTTGTTTCACATGTTTCTACATTTCATGGAGCAAAATTATATCATTCTAATACAACCAAATCTGCAGAAAGTAAATGGCCCAATCTTTAAATCCAATCCACTTTATAACATGACATGCCCTATACTATTATAAAATTTTGCAAGGATTTATGATTTTTTTTTTTTAAATTTGATTTATATGCCGCCCTTCTCCGGAGACTCAGGGTGGCTTACAATGTGTTAAGCAACTGCTTTCATTCTTTTGTATGTTTTATACAAAGTCAGCTTATTGCCCCCACAAACTGGGTCCTCATTTCACCTACCTTAGAAAGGATGGAAGGCTGAGTCAACCTTGAGCCTTGGAGAGATTCGAACCAGCAGAAATTGCAGGCAGCTGTGTTAATTACAGGGTGCACTAAACCCCTGTACTATCAAGGCTCTTGATAGAGGGCATTCTCAAAGGAGGGGGCACAATTTGTTCTGGAATTTTCTGGCTCTTCAATTCCAGTCCAAGAACAGACATCTGAAACAACTAAATGGTTTCCAGGCCCCAGAAATTAGTTTCAGCAACAAATAAATATATGGATATGGATATGGATAAGGACATAATATACAGTATGTGTGTACATATAGATAGATAGATATACATATATATCTATATTTATACACACACACTCATACACACAAACACACATCAGCATGAGGCTAGGGTACACAGGATTAAAAAGCATAAAGGATACATCAAAATATAATTTTATATATATGTGTATATATATGTGTGTGTGTGTGTGTATATATATATGGGCGTGTATTGTGTGCGTGTGTATGTGTGTATATATATATATATATATATATATATATATATATATATATATATATATATATATATATATATATATATATATATCAGAGTCTATAAAATCTAAAGGGAGGAGAAGGAACATTAAATGGATGGAGGGGAACATGCAGCAAACTAAATCTATCACAATATAAAACATTCTTAAATAACAAAACTAAATGCTCATTAAAATTAATTTATGGCACAGGTCATCATCTGCCAGATTTTTAAGCGCTACTGCATAAAACCTGGCAGCATTATATGTTGTACCATGGTTAGCAGTTGAAAGCAGGGAAGTGTGGAATTGTACTGTGTGCCCTGGATATTTGTAAGGTAATGGTGAGATGAGGCTAGTAAGAATGTCTCTGAGGTACAGGCACTGGGAGCCCGTGCTGTGAGTGTCCAGAATCACAGGGCATTTTCTCTCTGGCTAATTATGGGTTGTTAGTCCCAAAGGTGCTTTTTCAAAAGGCGACTGGACTTTGTTTTTCCTTGAGCTTCTCATCCAAGAACCTTCTGCAGTTCTTCTTTGGTGAGAAGCAAAACATCTTCAAGGAAAAACAATGTCCAGTCACCTCTTGAAAAAGCACCTTTGGGACAACCTTGACTTGGATGACTGAGAATCTCCCCAGACAAGATTTAAGATTTCTGTTAGGATTTCTGCTTTGCCTTAGTGAGGGGACAACATTTCCCAGTCTTTCCTTGAGTCGTGCATAACTTCAAGCATTGAGGATGCCTAGCCTAAACCATCCAACCCTTGTCCTCTTCCCAATAGGTCCCATTCTGGAACGGATGCAACGAAGATGAGCACTGCATCCCTAATTTGGTTCTTGATGCTAAAGCAGATGTCCCAACTGCAATGTGAGTAGATCTTCTGGAGTGAGCCTCAAGTTAGAAGGATCTGGGAAACCAGATTGCATAGGTCATTTTTGAGAGCTTTGTGGAAGGGATGTCACCCTGAACTGGTGAATCTCTTTCTTTTCCTTTGTCCTGAAAGAGCAGAATCATCCTCTGTGAAGTCACATCTTCACTCAGGCTGCTGCCATCACCATTGTACTCTCAGCTGCCAATTGGCCTAACCAGCCCCCTCCCCCATCTCTTGACTGCAGTCTATGTGTGCAAGGGATTGACCTCATACGAATTTCCTTAATGCTCTTGCAGACCCTGCTATCTGGCTGCTGCCATAACATTTGCTCTTTTCATAGGGAATATTGCAGACGGGTCCTGAGAAAATCTCACTTGGATTGCTCCGCCTACACGCTGTCTTTTGATACCTCCATTTTTGTCATAGAGAGTGCCAGAAGGAGGGTAGCAGTAGAAGCCCTGTTGGAGAACAGAGGAGAAAATGCATATAACACCATTCTAAACATTTCCTTCTCAAGAAACCTGCAGTTTGCAAGCTTGATTCAGAAGGTAAGGCTTTCCCTAAACATTCTCTTGCAGGAGAGAAGGCTTTTAATTCTTATGATAAAAAAATCTCTTTCTGGCAGCCCCTGAAGCCCCCACTGTCCTGCTAGTTGAAAATTAAGAGCAGAGTTCTTTTGAATTGGAAAATGTTCAAAAACAGTATTGTGTACTTTAAAATAGATGTAACATGTTTTTCAAGCTCTCCCCAAGTTTGACTTGGATTGAATGAGGTGCTCTGTGCATCTAAGAATAAGCACTCATGCATTCCTCCAGTCCCCCACACCCACACTGGTTTTGGCCACTTTTTAATTTTATTCATTTATCAGATTTATATATGGTAGCCACCTATCTCACCAAAAGTCACACCTTGCTGCACCTGCACTTTGCTGCAGCTCCTGACCACCCAAAATTTGCTGTGTGCTGCCTGACATCAAAAGGTTGCCCATTTCAAACATCTTTAATGATTTATTTATTTATAATATTGATTTATTTATAAAAGTTATTGGCCATCCATCTTACCCTAGGGTAACTCTGTGGCCTGTGATTTGGGAGTGATGTGTTGTCCTGAGGTTCTCATACCCTCCTCCATTTGCACCCTGGGTTTCTTCCTCCACCCCTGGAACCTTTCTTTCCCTACAACCTGTCTCAAAAAAATGCCTGACTTATTCCTGTTTGGCATGGAGAGAAATGCTTTGCTCTTCTTTCTGCGAGCAGGGAATTCACCAAGTGCAGTTTGCCTGCTTGTTTAAAGTTTAAACAAGTTTTCTTATAGTGAGGAGGTGAAGACTTTGGTGGACAGGTGCAATAAAAATAACTTGATTTTGAATGTTAACAAAACAAATAAGATCATTGTTGATTTTAGAAAAAGCCAGCTTGTCATACTCCACTCAGTATCAAGGATGCAGCTGTAGAGGTGGTCAACAGTATTAAGTATCTGGGGGTGCAGATAACTAACAATCTGACTTGGTCTCTCCACACGTCATCCTTAGGGAAGAGTGCAAAGCAGCCTCTGCATTCCCTGCATCGGATGAGGAGAACACATCTTTCTCCTTCTGTCCTGGCCACATTTTTCAGAGGCACTATTGAGAGCGTTTTAACAAACTGCATCACAGCTTGGTTTGCTGGCCGCAGTGCCTCAGATAGAAAGTCCATTCAGAGAGTGGTAAGGACAGTCAAGAAGATTATAAGAAGCTCACTTCAGGATGCTGCTTATAAGTACTATGTCCTTAGAGCTCAAAGCCTTGTTAGAGACCCCACAAACCCACTTCACAGTCTGTTTCCGTGGCTCCCCTCTTGGAGGAGGTATCTATAGCAGGACTGCTAAATTCTGGAACAGCTTTGTTCCTTATGCCATCCGTCCTGGAAACTCGCAGGATTCTTTTTCCCCCGCCATGTATATGTATACATCTGAATTAGACTGTGATGTTTCTCTGGGTCATATATGCATATGCATGTGGGTATATGCATGATGGTTATCTTTTGAGAGCCAAATGCAACGAAATTTCATTTTAATGTTTGTTTGGTGTTGTTTAATGTTTGTTGATTAGTGTACATTTAAACTGACAAAGTTTATACTCTACTCTACTCTACTCTGCTCTAAACAATTGCATATGATTGTTCAATAATCACAGAAGACAAATGGAATTTCTGAGCCTTCCCCTTGTTGGGGAAGATGCCAGGGAAGAGGAAGCCTTCGCTGACTAACCAATGTGAAATTTTGATTTTTTTTTAATCCTTGGAACTTACATTTGAGCCTTTTTAACCAGAATAACTTATCTTTATGGATGAACTAAACCTCACATTACGACATCACTCTTTCCATTCTTTGTGAAATTTTGTCCTTTCATTGTTTTGGTTTTTAGAAGATCAGACATCCAGCCCTTGATTATCAATGGAGGCCGAGTGGAGCAAGTGGCCAGTTTTAAGTTTCTGGGTGTTATCATAAAAGAGGACCTGACCTGGGGTGCTCACATTGCAGCACTGGTCAAAAGGGCCCAGCAGAGATTATACTACCTGAGACTTCTCAGGAAACAACAACTGAATGGAAAACTGCTGGTGACCTTCTACCGCTGCACCATAGAGAGTATTTTAACTTACTGCACCTGTGTATGGTTCGCCAATTGCACAGTGGCAGGTAGGACAGCGCTCCAGAGGGTCAACGTCATTGGTCATTGGTTGCCCTTGCCCCTCTTTGGAAGAGCTTGATAGCTCCTGCTGCCTTAAGAAAGTTCAAAACATTCTTAAAGGTGCCCATCTCATCCTGGGCGCCCTTTTTTTGAACTATTACCATCTGGCAGACGGTACAGGATAATAAAAACAAGGACAAATAGGCTGGAAAACAGCTTCTATCCCAGAAGATGGCATTTAATTTCATTGTACAAATTGCAATGACAATAAAGTAAACTTAAACTTAAACTTAGAAGGCAAACACCCTGCAGAAGTATTTCCGGCATTTTTGTGACAGAGAGAGCTGTGCTTTAAAAAACGTTAACTGAACAAAGTGGGACAAATAAATCCACAGCAGCTTCTATTTCCCATCTCTCTTTACATTTGAAGGCTCAGAGACTCTCAAAAATTGCTGCTTTTGTTCTCTAACTCACATGAAATGAACAGCAGAAATTCCACAGTATGACATTGCTTGAGAGAATTTAGATTTAAATTCAGGTTTTGTTGATAGGCATTTGGGTAAGTTAGGATTTCGGTATGCAGCATTAAGCTGGAAAAGAACAGTGATTTGCCCACAGGTTGTTGTGACAAATGACACAGAGGCAATTTAATACAATGTTCCTTTATGATTGTTATATAGTAATTCTAGTTGTAGTCATACAATTGTGGCTTATTTAGTAAATCATAAATAAGCAGATCTTGGTTTTGTATGATGTGTGAAATATTAAGTATGAACTTATACCCATTTGTGATTCTTCCTTCCTTCCTTCCTTCCTTCCTTCCTTCCTTCCTTCCTTCCTTCCTTCCTTTCCTTCCATCCTTCCATCCATCCTTCCTTCCTTCCTTCCTTCCATCCATCAGGTGACTTGAGAAGATAGAGCTAGCAGTGGACTATCCCCAAAAAAGAGGTGTCTGATCTAATAGGGTCTTCAGCTCCAAAATCCACCAGTGATCAATAACCTCATCTGTTTACTTCAGCTTTTTCCCCATGCTCTTCCTTTCTCTGCAGTATATTTGAGTTGATGCAAAGTGCCAGTAAGAGGTGATTTTTTTTCCCCAGAGAAAGAAAATAGAGGCTCAGATGGGTTTGGCTGTACAGCCAATACACTAAGAATTGCTCATGTTAAAGCTAGATGGGTTTTCCAAGCATCTGTTAAGCACTTGGGAGAAAAAAAACAGAAGCTTTAATGATAGGAAGCTTCAAATGCCAATGCCTGAAAAGGCTTTATTTAAAAATGATTTTGATTTATCATTTTCATATGGCAGTATCCACATCAGCAGCTTTGTCATCCTGAATCCTGAAAGTCTGAGCTGTAAGAAAGGCAGTTTTCCTGTTGCAAAATCTGCTCCCCTTCCAGGGGATCTAAATGGCCGGCCAGTTGACCAGTTGCCAGTAAATGCAGTCCAGTCTGCTTGACAGTATTCGTTCTCCAGATCAGTCTCTCTTCTGAAATATCTTCATGTCGGAATGCTAAAATGTCTGTTGCCCCAAATAGAGGTGTAGAGGAATGAGGCAAACTTGTGAATCTCTCATAACAGGCTACCCGAGACTTCACCAGTTGGCCTCCATCACACCCAAATGCACATCCATTTCTACCTCAAGTCTCACATCCACCTCCACCTCCAGAACATCCCACCTGCATATTCATGTTTCACTGGAACTCCTTTTGGGATTTGGCTTATGATAATCAATAGATTCACCTCTTCCTCACTGAATTCATAGCAAAACAATCACCAGTGGCTAAATAACCGTGAGTGTGTGTAATGCGCACTCTGCCTGGGCGCAGAAAACATGTTCTTATGACATTACCATATGCAGCTATTTAGAAGACATCATCTCTCATTCAGCCACTGGGTGACCCTAGCATTTACATCCTGGCTGCGCCTCCAAAACTGCCTCCTCTCCGAAATGTATAAATGTGCTGTCAGCATATGTAAGCACTTTGTTGTATGTTTTGGACAGCTTGGGCCTTCCATCCCTCTTTAGTAGTAAAGATGCTGACCTTGCTGTCGAGGCCTCACTAATCTTTGCAGCATGAAGAATTCCTTTTGTTGGTTTTTAAAGCCTGCCAGTGGAAAATTGCAGGAACAACTACCCACAAAATAGTGTAAAAACTTCTCTGTTTTCTGATGGATTACCCTGAAATAACCAAAGAAAAATATTGGGAGAAGAACTATCAGAGCAAGTAATAAAGGCCATCTTTGTCTACTGATAAGGATAGGTTTGTTTCACATTTTTTTAAAAAAGGAATCTCCTATAATTCTGGAGTATAACATTTGGGGAGTTGTGGAGGAATGGAGGGCTACAACATTCCAGAGAACAATCAAATCCTAGGTCAGATGGAGTTTTTCATTCCTGAATCAAGATGACTACACAATAAATTTTTGCTTGCAGGGACTCTTTAATTCCTATCTGTATCGGGTTTGTGTTTTTTGATAGAATCATTCTTCCTCCATCAATACAATTTGGCTGGATGTGTTATTTGGCTGCTGTCCTTTTCTGTACATACTTACAGCATTGGGTCCAAGAGATAATTAGAGGACAGAAATCCTGATCATTTTCAGTGTAACATTTCAAACTTCACTGGGGCTTAATTTGAGCTGGTTATGTGAGGCACCTTTTGATTTCAAACCAATTGGTCCATGAACAGTAATAGCAGATTCTCCATTTATATGTCATTCTAATTAAAAGCAGCTCTGAGCAGCTGACACTTAACAGCCAACTGTACAAATTATATGGCAACAATCAAGTTTTTGCATCATCCTGAAAGGCCATCAAGAAAACTCTGATTTTATCACCTTGCAGATCACTGACATTTCCAAAGTCAACCTGATTATTTTACCACAGTTATTATGTTTATATGCCTCCTGACTCCCAGCAGGAGCCGTTTACAAATTGTTTAAAATGTTAAAAACAGGAAGAACTAGAGACACAAAGAAGGGTAAAGATGGCAGGTCCCAACCAGTTGGGACTAACCCAAAGGTGCTTTTTTTCAGGAGGCAACTGGACTTTTTTGTTTTTTCTTTTGAAGACGTTTCGCTTCTCATCCAAGAAGTCCAGTTGCCTCCTGAAAAAAGTACCTTTGGGACAACCATGACCTGGATGATGGAGAATCTCTACAGACTTTCAGTTGGGATTAAAAAAAAATCCACATAGTACAAAGGGGCTTCAACCATTCTTGCCAAACACCTGGGCAAAGAACCAGATTTTCCTGGTCCTTCAAGGGCCATTCAGATCTCAGGGGGGATTTGATTCCTGAGGGTGCAAGCTGTTAAAGAGAAAGAGCACTTCCAGGGTCCTGACAGATGACATTGTTCAATGAAAGGAACTCACAGGAAGCCAATCTTGCCAAATAAAATTGCCTGGGCAGATACAATGGGAGACAGTTGGTCCCTCAATAATCAGGCTCTTCTTCTTACCAACACCCAGATTGCTCACAAAAATCTTCTTCTCTGTTAACATCCAAAATTAACATTTCGTCTGTACATATACACAAGAGAGAGAGAAAGAGAGAGATGATAGAAAAGAAATTGGCTTTATTTATGATGGGGTCACACAAATGCATGTATCATTTTATGAGTCAAGGTACCGTAAAGTTTGATGGCTTCAAATAGGACCTTCCTTCAGTGGTTATAGGGACAAAAAATGTCCCCTCCTTAGGTGCCCCCTTGGGAATGATTGGAAGTATGGAAAGTCCAGGAATTTGCGTAGAGCTTTGTGCAATGACCGACTTGACATTCATACACTTCTTTTGGCCTCTTGTTATTAAATAAGTGGATGTGGCCCTCTAATGAGCATTTCTCCTTTGAAAGCATTTTGAAAACAAATTCTTCTTCATCTGATGAGTCCAGTTATCTGGTGAACATTCTCTGGAAGGCTGCAAAGTTAGCCTTGGTCTCTGAGATTCATTCCAGGAAGATTTTGTGCTAACAATGAGTGAAACCTGGAGAAAAACGAATTTTTTGGAAAATTAGTTTTCATATTCATTCAAATGAATTAAAGGCAGTTGGTATGATTGCCCACCTAGGGGGTAATGCCTAAACAATCTTAGCCAATCTCAGGGTGAAACCTGGGCAGGACACTTCTGGGAAATATTAAGGCTCTAAACTAAATTGAAAAAAACCCTGAACATTCTGGAAGAAAACAAATCGGTTCCATACTGGCACCATGGAAACTACATAGATGTGTCTGTGAGATCAGTAGAGGTCCTTATCCAACTGGGCGGGTCATAGAAAAGTTGTGCTGGACTACTAGAAAGTTCTGAGAATGCAGCTAAGATTGGAATGCTGAGAGATCATTCTGGAAGAAATCTATACAGAAGAAATCCCTTTCTGTATTCCATCAAGAATAATGGGTTCTGTAATGGCAGTGGGGATGAAGATTTAAAGGAGACTTTAAAGGAGACTTCACTGGGATTGCTTCTCATGCTGTGGATAATTTCCCATTTCTGCCACATTAATCTCTCAGGTTGGCAGTGATTTTTGGATGTGCGTAGGCAGCACTCAAGGGTTTCAGGGGCCACCTGAAGTTCTAAAGTCAGTGGATGTGCTCTTCTAGAGCATAAATGGATCATTTGGCCTTCCAATGGTGTATCCATCATAGCTGTCATTCATCCATCTTGCTGTTGATCAATCTCTTTTCCACTTTCCCAGTGTTATATTATTCTCAAGAGAGCTAGGTCATCCCACAAAGGGTCCAAATTATGCTATTCGGAATCTGGTCATTTGTGCCTTGAGTAAGCATCTAGACTCTACTGTTCTATTATTGTAGTTGAATGTAGATTTACAGGATGAGCCTTAACTTGCAATCTGCGTCTTTTCCTTTTCATTTCAGGATGACCTGGACATTAATATAGAATGTATGTCTGAGGAGAAACATTCAAACAGCAGAGTTTGCAATGTCAGCTACCCGTTCTTCCGGGCCAAAGCAAAGGTAACTAGAGATTCCTAAATGACACATGCCTATCAGCCCAGGGTTTGGTTGAATAAGTCATTCCTTTTCTGCATTTTTAAAGATTCCAGCTTTTTACACTGTTGCTGCTTCCCAGAACAGCTCACATCAATTAAAATTTGGCTCACATTCTGGAGATATGGCAAGGAAAGAGAGAGACAAAGGAGGCCAGTATTTCATAGCCAGAAATGTGACATTTATATCCATCTTAGGCCAAGCTGATTTTTTGCTTGTAAGCAACAGTAATTGATGGTTTTGGGTGATATATGTGCTATCTTTCAGCTATCCCCTCATTGGACAGTTATCAGTAGAAACAGAGCACTTTCTCTGTCTGGCAGGATAGAGAAAATAGCCCTTTGCAGCTGCATCTTTTAAGGCTATAATAGGAGAAGTACAGTTGTTTCCACCTTGTCATGAAGTTCTTTCTGCAGTGGATCCTGGATGAGAATAGATTGACAGGAACAACTTAAAGTTTTAGGAGAATCCCAAGAATCATCAGTCAGTGCCAGAAGGCAAATGCTGATTCAAGTGGGCTCATACCAGAATCTACCTCTCATGTGCCTCCACATAAAAATTCATTCCCTTTACGTGTTATTTTTCAGCAACATCTTCACTTACAAATATAAGATTGGATAATTTGTTGAGTAGCTGAGAAACCTTTGTTACTTTATTGAAAAACTTGCTTTCTTCCTATTTGTCCTGCTCAGAAAAAGGATATGTCAGACGAACATAGGTTTGTGGTATCCTGTTAGATCTCTGCCAGTAAGCCAGGACCAAAAGACTCGATGACAAATGCTCATTGTGATAGATGCCTTTATAAATATCCATTATATTACATGGAAGCTTGGCCAAGGGTTTGTATGCTAGGAAGAACTACATGAGATGTATCTGCGTGACCAAAGATAACTCCAGAGCATGAAATTAAAGGCTGCTCTCTCCAGACATTGACTGAGTAATGCTGCTGAACACAGATTCCACACCACGTAATTGCAGTTGCTTTCCAGGCCAGAAGAGTTTGTTAAGAATTCCAGAACCATGAAAAATTGGCAGATTAATATTAGCTTTTCCAAGTCTGTATTGCCAAATAAGAAAATAATAGGTTGGCCAAAAGGTTTTAACTGCATTAAGATGGTCCAGCATCTTAAACAGTCTTTGGGCAGCCAGTTAAAAACTAGAAGACAAAGCCAAAAGCTTTCTCCTTAATCAAGCAATTTAATTTTTTTTAATTGGAGTTTTTAAATGATTGTTGACAGTTTGGCTCTCAGTTTCATTTCCTTCTCATTAATGAGGAGATGGAAGAACACAAAGGTTGCTGAATATTTTGATTGTCAGAAGTCTTAAATAGCACTTTATCTTCTATGCCTTCTTTATGTTAAGAATCAGTTAAAAGTTGTAACCTCCCAAAAGTCTAAACACAGATGAAATTTTAGTCCAGAATATTATAAACTGTTCCAGCAGTAGCATAATAAAGAATGCAGATTATTATTTTGTGGTCATTCTGTGCTATTTCCTTCTGAAATAAAACATAAACAAAGCAACAGTTTGAGAAACTGAAGCTGAGAAATCTGAGAGCGAACTTTCAAAGTTCAAGGAACCCAATAAATTTATTATTCTAGTATTTCTAATATCTAGAATTTAAGTCAGAGGTCCCCAAATTCTTCAGCTCATCAGCCCTTCATGACGTTTCAGATTGTCCATCAACCCTCAACTATGTATTATATAAAAATGATTTAATAACTAATAGTACTACTAATAACAGCGACTCCTTGAATAGTCCCATTGATCTTTGGGGGTCAATACTGACCAGCTGGGACAACTCTGATTTAAATATTATCTAGTCAAAACGTTGAACAGCAGGCTGCTATAATTCACCAGGAACTTGTGATCATTTCCCATGCTTGTAGAGGCATCTATCAAAGATGCCTTTCCTTCCCCTTTCCCCCATCTATGGGCAAACAATTCCCCCTGCCAGCTGCCCCCCCCCAAAAGCCATAGCTTCCCAAGCCCCTTGGGAAGCCTGGTCTTGGTCTCCTCCGTGGGACGCCATTAAAAGTGACTCATTTGAAATTCCATTTGATGCCTGTATTTTGGAGAACCAGGCTTCTGCTTCTGCTCCATTGATAAACCTGGATGGCTCAAGGGAGCATGCTTTTTAAATTATTGTTTTCAGTGTCCAAGAACTACACATGATGTCATGCCAAGTTAAAACAGTTAGCCTTGGAACCTGGCATTTTTGTGTGGAGTGGGGAGACTTTTATTGACATTTTAAGCATTGTGGAGAGAAAGGAATCTCTTCATTTGTTTGTTTGTTGTTTCATTTCTGCTGAAAATCAACTGGAAATAACACCACCAACTTTCAGCATTTTGCAGGATTTTTTTAAAAAAAGTTTTATTGGATTTTTATTTTTAAATATACATCAATATCCATACATGAACAGTGTGGCCTCTGGGTATAATTCATTTTGATACAAGTAGCGATAATAATATTAATAATATTTGTTACATTAATCAAATTTATATAATCCTAGTATTATATAATACTAGGATTATATAACATGTATAATATACATGTTTGTTTTAAAGTAGTCATTCAATATTTCAATGTTCCATTTTAATGCCAATGATATTATTTAAGTATACATGGTAATACCATCTTTCAGCCTCTAGTCTTTCCATCTAGTTATTGCTTATATTCTATTATATAAAAATTATATATGCTAATATTCCCCATTTCTTATTTCTACTTCTATTTTAGCTTCTAGTCAGGCCACCATTACTAATCCTAGTGTTAATACACATGTTTATATTAAGACATAGTCCTTCATTATTTGCTTGTTCAATGTTTCAATACACCATTGTAGTACCAATACTAGATGTTAAGGTATTGGTATAGTCTCTTTTTATTTTCAAATTCTAATGTCCAATTCAAATATCCACTCCAAGTTGAAGATTTGTTATCTTCCACAGCCATTGAGAATCGAAACCAAGCAATGTAGAAAGACAAAGACTCCTTAAAATTTCTCACGGTTTCCAAATTATCTTTTCCGGTAGTCAAGTTCACAGCTGTACTTTCTCTTCTATCTTCCACCAGGTATTGCAGTACTCTCTTTCCACCAGCAGATATCTCTCTCAAACCACAATACTCTCAAACCAACTAATTGTCAAAACTGTCAAAAATACTTTAAATCCACATAAAAAATACTTTTCCTCGGGTTCTTTTCTTTTATTATTTTTAGTTTCTCCAAATCCAATTGTAGATGCAAAAACCTTCTTGAGTTTTGATGTTTTAACCTCTGCTTTATCCTTCTCCCTCCATGGAATTTTCCAAATGCCAATTAGCCACTCATTTCAGCTCCAGGACACCTTTTAAGATCCAACTTCAAAATTTTCTTTTACCTGTGAGTTGGCCAATCACTCACCCAGTACCAGCACTCAGGTCAAACACCACTCCTGCACAAAAACTTAGTCCAGTTGCCCCAGTTTCAGAGCGGTCATTTTGCAATGGCTGCCACCCCCGCTGCCAGTCCAAAGAGCTGTCTGTGACCTGTTCCTCTTGGTCGTCCGAGACGCCTCCCCTTCTTCACTGCCTCTACAGGACAGTTCCGCTCCGAAGACACAAACACACCCCGACAGTGGTTTGACTGGCTGGATTTTCATGGAGCTCATCGGAGCCCAGTATTTTTCCAGCCGGTCTCTCTGCAACACTTCCGTTTTTTTTTCCACAGTCTCCAGATTGATGTTGTTTATTTCTCTTATCTGAAATTTTGCAGGCTTGTAGAGGCATGGTATATTTTCCATTCACCAGTAGATGGCACCCTCAGCTTAGTTTTCAGCATTGTTTTGTGTCTGACAAATTGATTAATCCAAATTTAATTCAATTTATGAAGCAAAGTCAGCTATTCAATCTACTATCTACTTGAATAGCTGAAAGTAGATAGTTCCAGCATTTTATAATGCCTTTAAAAGTTCAATTTTCTATGTTCTAAAAGGTCTTTAGCTTTTCTCCCCTTAATTCCTTTCTTTTAGGTCTAGGATTTTTCTCTCTTTGGTTATTTACCGCTTTAAGAAATAGTTCTAAGAGTCTCTTTTTCTGGATTTTCTTTTTCGTTTTTTCTTTTAAAGTTAGGGTCTAAATAAAAAAGGAATCTTCTCACCAAGCTCCAGTCATTGTTCATCTACACCGCTCCTGCACATTTCTTTGTTTTCTTGGCTGTCCCAGCTTCATGACAGCCATGATGGCAGCCTCTTCTCCTTATTGTGGATGAAAGGGAAGAAGCCCTGGATCAAGCAGGAGAGTTGTAGCTCTCTGCGACCTGCATGGCACCCCTCTTTACTTCACCACTCCTACAGGGTGACTTTAGCTCCTTTCGGAGCCCTCCAACAAGGAGAACTCGGCGGGGGAGCACGGAAACCCGCTCCTCACATCCAATCTTGCCACAATGACAGCTGGAAGTCTCCGCATTTTGCAGGAATTTTGAATGATACAATTGTACAGACACATCCAGAGTGAAAAAAAGGTGCTGGAGCTACAGTATGCTCCTTCCTGTTATATGTCCACACATTGGCTGTGTTCTCACAACATGTTTAACTGGGTCAGTGGGATAGTAGCATCTTTTAAATAACTAGTAAACTATCTACTATCCCCAGAAGCAGAGGTATATAACTTTAAACAGAGCCATGTTTGCATAGGGTTATATTAACACAACATCGCATCTGCTATATTGTGAGAACTACTGGCTGCGGGTTAATTGATCCTTGCTTCTCTTGAAGTTGAAACTAGATCCTACCCAATTAACCCCTATCAGCCCTGCTGGGGGGCCTGAGTAAATGGGGAAGAGAGCTGGATCCATTGGATGGGCTCCAAACCAAGCCCCACAGATACCAGGGAGATGAAATCTGAGGAGTACCTTCCTCCAACTAGCCCCATCATGATGTTTTTTTTTTCTTGTTTCTTTTTAATTCCAACTTGCAAAAAAAGAGACGGGAACTGAAGTGGAGCAGCCTGGGAGGGCAGAATGGCTTTGCTTTGACAAGGGTGGGGAAGTGTAAAATATGTCAAGGTGAGCAAAATCCCAACGTCATCAGTTTTAAGGTGCCATTAAAAATGGGAAGAGCTTAGTTTACACAGTTGTTGTCACCATCCTGACTTTTTGACACACACATCCACCGATGCTCCAGAACATCAGATATTCTACGTCTTCAAAGAAAAACCAGAAAGTCCAGTTTCCTCTTGGAAATGGCACCTGTGGGACAGCCATGACCTGAATGACTGAGAATCTCCATAGACAGCAGATATTCTAATATATGAATCTGGAGACTGAAGGCTTCTTTTACTGTACAGCTGCTTTTCATTTATTTCTAATTTTTAAAAATATTTATAAACAACTTACTTCAAAGCCCTGAATGGCACGCATGCTTTCTCCCAACCCACACACATTTACATGCAAACTATTGTAATTCAAATGTACTCAAAACATATTTTTGGCAACCACTGCCAACCCACTCCACCCATGGCAAATAAAAACACTATTAAACCAATCAACTGCATTGCATCTTCTCCAATCTGCTGCCATTAAAATAAGGTATAAACAAAGTACTTCCATGTCCTGTTTCAAAAGGGATTGCTAGCCCGTCTTCAAGGGGCATTGAAGGAGCTATGGTGGCACAATGATTAGAATGCAACGTTGCAGGCTAACTCTGCCCACTTCCAGGAGTTCGATCCTGACCAGCTCAAGGTTGACTCAGCCTTCCATCTTTCTTAGGTCGGTAAAATGAGGAACCAGATTGTTGGGGGCAAGAGGCTGACTCTGTAAACCATTTAGAGAGGGCTGTAAAGATGATAGATAGATAGATAGATAGATAGATAGATAGATAGATAGATAGATAGATAGATAGATAGATAGATCAAAATCTATCTATCTATCTATCTATCTATCTATCTATTTATCTATTTATCGCTTGGACATATGTACAACAATCCTTTATATTAAGAAAATGAATTGTAAAAACTAGGTACAGTTTCCTAAATATTTTGTGTAACATTGTGCTGTTACAATGATTTGTAATAGCAAAGAAAAGTACAATATTCTATGTATGTTTGGGTAACTAAAACAATTAATTTCACTGTGAATTGCAACAAGCCAATCTTGACTGAATTGCAAAAACGAGAAACAGGTTTATGATGAAAAACAACCACAGATTCCAAACGAGTGCATTTGTTAAAGAATCAAATAAAGAAAAGCTCAGAAAATGCAACTAACTAAAGTTTCCATCAAAGAAGTTGAAGAATACTATTAGAGGATATGATTTGGGTTTTTTTCTTTAATGCACAAAAAAAAAAGGACCAATGCTGACTGTGATGGAGGGGAGGTAAGAAGGGACTTAGTGCTCCCAAGGCCTTTCTTTAAAAAGTAAGAATAAAAAGACTTCCCATAACCAAAGTGGTTTAAAAGGAAAGCAGGGCCATCTACAGTAGGCCAAAAAAGTCAAGATGGCAGCTGCAGCAGCACGATTGAAGCCCTGGTCCTTTTCATGGGATTGCATGTGTACTTCAATTACGCAGTTGTGACTTGCAGACATTCCTGCTCACCAAAAGGTTTCTCGAGGTTCCTTCTAAAAAGAAGGATCAGATTTGGAGGTCGTCATGTACCTTTGGAGACTTTCATTTGCTATATCAGATTGGGTAGAACTTTGCATTATTCATCCCAATAACAGGCTAGGAATACTTATAGTAACCCTTTTTGCAATTACGTTATACACTTCTTCCCTTCCCTCAAAGGTTAGACTTACCACAGCATAAGTCTACTAAGAAACAGAGTAAAAACAATCACATGGCCTACCAGCTTGGGATTTAAGGTGGCTCACCAGAGATTATAACAGAATAAGAGTTGAAAGGGACCTCGGAGGTCTTCTAGTCCAACCCTCTGCTCAAGCAGGAGACCCTATACCATTTTAGACAAATGGTTGTCCAGTCCCTTCTAAAAAGCCTCCAGTGATGGAGCACCCACAATTTCTGAAGGCAAACGGTTCCATGGGTTAATTGTTCTTACTGCCCTTAGTTCTAGGTTGCTCCTCTCTTTGTTCATTGCTTCTTGACTTGCCTTCTGGACCTTTGGAAAATAAGTTGAATCCCTCTTCCTTATGGCAGCCTCTCAAATAATGGAATACTGTTATGTCACCCCCTATTCCTTCTTTTCACTAGACTGAACATACACAATTCCTGCAACCGTTCTTCATATATTTTAACCTTCAACAGCCTCCCAATAATCTTTGTTGCCCTTCTCTCTACTCTTTTCAGAGTCTCATCCAGTGGTGGGTTCCTCCCGGTTCCGCCAAGCCGGCAGCGGTGACGATATGACGTCACCGAACCGGTTCTGCCCCCCCCGCCCCTCCCGCCCCCACATTATTCTTACCTTTTATTTGGCCCCACCCCCAATCTATTGCTGCCTCCTGAGCCCCAGCTGATCGGCTAGAAGGAAAAAAACTGTTTAAACTCTTGCTGCAGGGCTTCAAAGGGCCACCCTACAGCTGATCAGTGTTAAAAGGCAGTGTGGTGGTAGACTGGTGCCTTCAAAAACAAATAAGTAGACCGGTGCCTGCAAAAATAAATGGGTAGACCAGAGTCTCCAAAAACAAATAAGTAGACAGGTGCCTCCAAAAACAAATGGGTAGACCGGTATAGCTCTGCAAGCAGTTAAAAGCCTGGTAGACCAGTACCTCTGCTAAATCCTAAATAACTGTCACATGACCATTAAGCCACGCCCATAAAATAAGCTACGCCCACAAAAAATTTAGAACCCACCCCTGGTCTCATCATCTTTTTTATATTGTGGTGACCAAAATTAGATGCAGTATTCCAAGTGTGGTCTTACCAAGGCATTATAAAGTGGTAGCATAATGGATAGTTTAAAGAGAATACTGGCAGAAGTACTTTTTTTAATGTCCTAAATCTGTTCTGATCTCTACAGGTTGCTTTTCGCTTGGATTTTGAGTTCAAAAAGTCAATTTTCCTCCAAAACTTGGAGATATTTATGAATGCCAGCAGGTTAGTAATTATTTTTTTTATTTCTATCACCCAATCCTGATCATTTCATTTTTTTTCTCTCATCCACCCCTGTTCCCTCACAACCCGTAAATTAGATTTCTCCCCCTGTCTTCACCTTTGTAACTGTTCCTGGTTTCCCCCTTCTGTTGCAAGACAGCTGTCAACCATGCTCCCTCCTCAGGTGATTTCTTTTCTTTGCCATAAAAACACTCCTTGGAAACATGGGTGTCAAAAGTTTGGGAGGGCAGTAAGCCATATATCCTCTTCTGCCTGGAATTCTGATCTGGGCTGGACATCATCAGATCCCTGCAAACTCCAGTTCAGCAGATACATCCAAGAACGCCAAAGCTACATCTCAAGGACTAGTTAAAAAGAAAGTACTGCAAAGTAATTAGAAAATTGTGGAATAGGATAATTTATTTATTTATTTATTTATTCAATTTATATGCCGCCCCTCTCCGAAGACCCAGGGCGGCTCACAATACACTCAAAAAATCACTATAAAAACACTTAAAAATTAAAAACCTTAAAGACATTAAAACCCATTCACACCATTCATGGCCGGATCTCATCAGATCGCAAAGCAAGATCAACGGCCCCAGGCCTGCCGGAAAAGCCAGGTCTTCACCGCTTTTCGGAAGGCCAATAGGGTGGGGATGGTCCGGACCTCAGGAGGTAACTGGTTCCAGAGAGCTGGGGCAGCCACAGAGAAGGCCCTCCCCCGCGGGCCCGCCAGCCGGCATTGTTTAGCTGACAGGACCCGGAGGAGACCAACTCTCTGGGATCTTACTGGTTGCTGGGAGCTATGCGGTAGAAGGCGGTCTCAAAGATAGCCTGGCCCTGAGCCATAATAGAGTTGGAAGGTACCTTGTAGGTCATCTAGTCCAACCCCTGCCCAAGCAGGAGACCCTACATCATTTCTGACAAATGGCATTCCAGTCTCTTCTTGAAAGCTTCCAGTGATGAAGCACTTCTGAAGGCAGCTTCTGTTCCACTGGTTGATGGTTCTCATTGTCAGACCATTTCTCCTTGTTTCTAGATTGAATCTCTCCTTGATCAGTTTCCATCCATTATTCCTTGTCTGGCCTTCTGGTGCTTTGGAAAATAATCTGGATATATAGATTACTTCTTGAGATGCTCAGAAGTTAAAATTTCTCCTGGGGAATGGGGAGTTTGTCCAGTTCCACTATAGAATATTGATATTGTACTGACTCCTGACCAGTTCCCACAGGTCCAATTTTGCCTTTGGAAATGTTTTCATGTTAAATGGATTTGCTGGCAATACCGGTAAATACTATTTCAAACACAAATGCATTGCTTGGGATGGCACTATTATGAAATAGAGTTTTAGTTTCTTAAAAAATTTGTTCAGTTTACAAGCTCATACAAGTGAAGTATTAGCCTTGCCATTCACCTAAAGGGAATTATAGTACACTCTTCCTGGAAGTGTGAGATAGCAATAGCTCATAGACTTACATACCACTTCATAGTGCCTGACAGCCCTCTCTAAGCAGTATACAGCATATTGTATGTCAGCGTATTGCCCCCAACAATCTGGGTCTTCATTTTGCTGACCTCGGAAGGCTGGAAGGCTTAGTCAACCTTGAGCTGGTCAGGATCAAACTCCTGACTGTGGGCACAATTAGCCTGCAATGCTGCATTCCAACTACTGAGCTACCAAGGCTCTAATTACAGCATCCTAACCCCTGCGCCACCACAGCTATTTGCAACCATCTCCCACTCTCAGACACAAACTCATACGGGGAAAATACTCAGCCAATGATATTCATAATACCTTGTTATCATTTGGAAGCAGCACAATAATATATGCAAATTGTTGCTACCAGTGAAACAAACCCAGGGACATTTAAACCATGGGGCTAAGAATCCTTAGGACCTGAGAACCCCTGAGCTTCCTTCTAATTCTATTCTTAAGCAACAGGGATTCACAATGCTGAGCAATTTTTCCAACTTGGAGAGTAGTTATCCTTTATTTGTATTCTGCCTTTCAGGATAAAAATACACAAGGGAAGCGAAACATAAGGCTGAAGAAGGAGTTTTGCCCATCACAGCTAAAAGAAAGTGAATATTTATATCCAGTTTTGGCTGACCTGTTTCCAATTTTTTCTCAAATTCTAGACATTATTTTTTTTCACATAGCATAACTGAAGCTGGAAGAGGCCATGGCAAATCACCTCCGCTGTTGCCAAGAAAACATGTGTTAATGGTGTCCCCAGAAGCTGCAGATTAGTTTTTTAAACTTAATGCAACTTTATGTCACTCTCACATGAGCATGCTTTTACGTCTAAGTTTGTCTCTCTTTCCTAATAAGAAGAAAAGTTGGTGTGTTTAAGTTGCAACTCCCTAACTGCATTTTCTGAAAAAAATAGCAAGTCAAGCAAATTGCAGATGGAAAAGATCCCAGGATAATATCAAATCCATAATTCCAGCCAGTGGTGGAAAAAAACACATTTTTCTCCTTGCTTCAGCTAGGAATGTTGACTCATATGAAGCAAAGATCAGCTTTGACATGTCTGTAATGCACTTATTAAGCCAGTACAGCACTGGCAAGGGAATGTTCTGTCTCCTGCCAAAATCACCAAGACTTCAATTGACAGAAATTGCTACCCTTGGGAAGGAGACCAGAGCAAATATAGGCATTAATTGCACAAAGGAAAAACTGAGCCGGGTGCGTTGGTGGGTGTCTGTTTATGAGTCTAACGGCTCATAGTAAAAATCAGTGAGATCCTGTAAGGACCAGTGCCTCCCCTAGGAGATGTAGCTATCACTTTATGGCCAATCAACATTGTACTTTTCTTACGGGATGGTCTCTAAATGGATCTCTGGTTCCATTTCCACATTCTAGTGACAGTGAAGAACAAGAAACCACAAAAGAGGACAATTCTGCTCTCCTCAAGTTTCAGCTGAAGTATGAAACTGATCTCCTTTTCACCAGGTATTTTGGATACCTACAGAGTGAGTTTTGTGCTGCCATAATTCATCATTCTGAAAATGATGGTGTGTTCTGTGCGTTCAGACCTTCTGAGAAGTGGGATCAATTTTCATTTTGATTGGGTTCTCCTTTTTTTGCTGTGTTCAGGAGTTCCAGCCAGAACTATTATGAGATCGAACCCAACAATTCTCTGCAGACATACGATAGAATCGGCCCACCATTTAATTGCACTTTTAAGGTAAATTCATTTTTGTTCTACGCAACCTGTTGGGAAGGGGAGATGGTTTCTTGCAGAAGAGGGTCTCATGCTGCTTTTTTCCTTCAGCTACAGAATCTGGGCCTCTTCCCTGTTGATGGGATAGTTATCAAAATCACAGTCCCCGTGGCCACACGAGGAGGGAATCGCCTTCTGCAGCTAACCGGCTTCCATGGACCAGAGGTACCCAGAGTCCCTACTTATTATTTTGGTATTAGGGAGCCTCAAGATATGAGCTTGAATGATCAATCGGATACCTCAAGAGAAAGCAGGTCATCTACCTAGCTAATGAATGAAGATGGGGATGGCATTTTTCTTCTCAGATGGGCACATGTCATCGTCTCCTTAGTGATAGGCTACAGCCTGCCTGCCTCAGTTCTCCCAGCCACCTACATGCAGGTCAGTGAAAGCAGTCACATTTACACAACATGCCAGATATGGTTAGTTTTTATTGTGTTTCTTAGTTTTGTTTTGCTTTGGGGTTTTTGTGTATATTAGTATGTTGGTTCATTGTATCCTTCCATGTAGTAAACACATTCAAAAATTAAGCTAATTCAGTAACTGGGTTGAATGGTGTGAACCCAGCCACGTGATCCTTTCTCAGCTTCTGCAAGAGAGAGATGCTTTCATTCAGGGCACTCCTCAGGGAGGCAGTGGTGGAACAGCCCCAGGTTTTGGACCAAAGCCTCTTGCCTTTTTTATGTGCATCACATAAAAAGGAGGTGGGCTTTTGATCCCACTGTCACAGCTGTCCATTTTGACTTTTGGACCCCCCACCCCAATGGCTGCCCCTTCTCCCTTTCCCAGTTTTATTTACAGAAGTAATGACAGATCACTGTTACAAAAAATTAAAGCAAAACCCCAAATTACAAACCTTTAGTTTTTTTGTAGTTTCATATTAAGATATTTCTTCTAGAACAAAGAAAGCAGGCAAGGATTGCAAGGTTTCCCCTTCCCCTTTAAAATAGAATCTTCTCAAAATTTGCCCATGGCAAATTTCAGAAAATATGAATCAACTATTTTATTTAGAATATACAAGTTTATAACTTTAGGGTATACTTTGCTTTGCACTGAAGCCTTCTGAGGCCTAGAAAAGGAAAGCAAAAGGGATCATAAGAATTCTCAGCATCACTCATCTGGTAAATGTGCCAACCAACGGCAATCTTTTCTAAGACCACCAACCCCCATAACCAGCCTATGGGGGTTTCTGGATGGTCTTCATGTTAATGGGGAGGAAATGCTGGTTTTGGCATGTACTAGGATGCCCACAAAGTCCCTGCTGCTATTGTAGCTGTGCCCAGGCCACCAGACCTCCTCCATCTCCTGTCTTGATGATCTCTTCCAATTATTGGTGCTTTGGCCAAACAGTTCATAGGAAGGGAAGGTAGGTATTGAGATCACCTGGTCTAGTCCCTTGCCCGGGGAATGAATTCACAACTACGCCATCTTTGACAGGCAGCAGGACAGTCTCTGTTTAAAGCCACCACTCCATCTTGAGGCAGACGTTTCTATTGTTGAACGAGTCTTATCAATTTGGAAATCTTTCATGGATGTTCATTCAAAATCTTCCTTGTAATTTAAACCATATTTTTTCTTGTTTTTTTGTTTTGGAACAATTTGGAACAGTTCTACCCAAAAGTGATGGGAGCCAGTTCAAAAAACAAATAATGATCTGAAAATTGGGAAGAAAATACAGTAAATATTTTTTTAAAAAAACAGTGAAAACATGCAGTGTTAAAAGTTATAATTCTAGCAGCTGTCAGAGAAAGTCCAAACAGGAACTAGATGGGAGCAGTGAAATACTACAGAAAACTGTCCAATGGTTCACCTTTTCATGAGTTGGACTTTCTTGCTATTTGGAACTGAAAAAGGCCCTTGTATTCTGTAGTATTCCTTTGTACAAGCTGGGCAGATGGAAGATATTAAGACCCCAAGAGAAGAGATCCAAGAGCTTTCGTGGCCAAAGAGGCATTTAACAGTGGATTATAAGGGTGTAATCACATTTTTCTTGAGTGATTGTGGAGGAAGAATTTCTGCCTCCTTAAAGTCACAGAGTTGGTTTTGCATATCCCCTTGAGGCCCAGACCTCAAAATAAACCAAGGCATGTGTTTATTTGATTAATGACTCCAGACTCCCTCTCCCTCTCTTATAGAATGGTATGATGTGCAATATTGGAGGCAATAACACAGACTATCGAATGACACCCTCGGATGAGGATTTAGGCCGTCATCCCCAGCTGGTGAGCCCTTTCAGTATCACAGCATTGTGGTGAAGGTTCTATGGTTACTTCCTGGGCACAACTGTGCTGTGTCAGGCTGCACAACAAAGAGTTACCCTCTGAAACACTGACAACCAACTCTAGGCCTTTGGAGAGCTGCAGAAGGAGGGGCACTCTGGCTGACTACTTTCCCTTTTCTATATAGTGGGGATTGACATTTCTATCTTCCAATCACAGGAAGTATTTATCAGTTGCTAAGCCAATTACTATGCTTCAGGGAGCGATCCCAAGTTCTGTCTTGCTACGTGCATTTCCCTATTTTTTGACCACAGTTTATCAAGTGAGCAGTCCAGCTTTGAAGGGCTTGCTAGTGATGCTGATAAAATGACGTCTTGGATAGTTCCCTCCCTTCCCAGTTCAAAATTAGCTTCAGTGGTGCTTGGTATAAAACAACCTTTCAGCAATCCTCTCATTTGAAAGTTTCTCAACAAGGAGCACAATATTTGCCCTTTTTAAAAAAGGCTACTCTCCTTCCAAACCCTCAAAGATTAGGAAGACTTCTCTCCTAACTGTAGCAACTCATAACATGTAAATGTCTGCATCTTTCTGCTGGAATTTGGCCAGGTCAATCCAAGAGAAGGAGCAAATGCCATTTGATTCTGAATAGGTTATAGCAATAGCAATAGCACTTAGACTTATATACCACTTCACAGTGCTTTTACAGCCCTCTCTAAGGAGTTTACAAAGTGAGCATATTGCCCCCAACAATCTGGGTGCTCATTTTACCCGCCTCAGAAGGATGGAAGGCTGAGTCAATCTTGACCCTGGTGAGATTTGAACTGCTCAATTGCAAGCAGCCGGCAGTCAGCAGAAGTAGCCTGGAGTACTGCACTCTAACCTCTGCGCCACCGTGGCTCATAGAATCTAACACATAATATACAGTATAGGCACATACACCCCTATACTGTACATATGTGCAAAGAATAACATGGCGAAGATGCTGGACTAAGAATGGAGAGGCCTGCCAGGTTTAGTTCCCTCCTCAACCTTAGAAGCTCCTTGGGAGACTTTGGGCCAGTCACTCTCTCCAGTCTGGTAGATGAGGGTCCACAATAGTGGTGGGTTGCTCCCGGTTCTGTCCGGTTCTTTAGAACCGGTAGTAAAAGCAGCGGGAGGCTCCGCCCACCTGCCCGGATGTCATAATTGATAATCTGTGCATGCGCAGAACCTCCCGTTGCGAACTGGTAGTAAAGGTAAGTAGAACCCACCCCTGGTCCACAACCTTCACCGATCATTATACATATATACTGTTCACGTATATAATGTGTGGGGGGGGGTATAAAATTTAAAATTGGCTTGATTTCATTTACTCAGCTTTTCTATGCATACAAAGTTCATTCCATTTGGTTAAAAAACATTAAACAAATACAGCTGTTTGGAGATTCAGATGCAAATCAGTTGAGGCAATGATCTCACCAGAAACGGAGGTTCCTCGTTGAATCAGGTAGCTTTATATGTGGCCTCTTTTTGTGCAGGAGTGTTGCAAAATATTCCTCACTCCTCAGGACATTTGCCAGAACGTTAGTACTTTATGGCTAGGATTATGCAACACACAGGGACACGGTGGCTCAGTGGCTAAGACGCTGAGTTTGTTGATCGAAAGGTTGGCAGTTCAGCAGTTCGAAACCCTAGTGCCCCATGAGCTCCCGTGACTTGTCCCAGCTTCTGCCAACCTAGCAGTTCAAAAGCAGGTAAAAAATGCAAGTAGAAAAATAGGGACCCCCTTTGGTGGGAAGATAACAGCATTCCGGGCGCCTTTGGAGTTTAGTCATGCCGGCCACATGACCACAGAGACGTCTTCGGACAGTGCTGGCTCTTCGGCTTTGAAATGGAGATGAGTACCGCCCCCTAGAGTTGGGAACGACTAGCACGTACGTGCGAGGAAACCTTTACCTTATGCAACACACAAAATCTTAAATATGGGCTAATAAACATGGCACCATTTACTACCTCATGCTGATGCATTCTACACTAGCTGAAGTTTCTGAATGCGCTTCAAGGGTAGACCCATGTATAATGCCTGCACTAGCCCAGACAAGAGGTTACAAGGGCATGAGTGATAGCAGGACCCCTCCCCCCACTGGTTTAGGAGCAGAAGCACCTGGCACACAACCTGAAGGTATGCAAAGGCCTTCCTACATGCAGTTGTCACTTGTTCTTCAAGCAGGAGCTGTAAGTCAGGAAGACTCCCCATCATGTCTGTCTGAGATGGTGCCACCCCATCCAAGACCTATGATGGAAGGTTACCAGACCAGAAGGTCCACTCCCAGAGCCTCTCCATCTTGCCTAGATTGATCCAAAGACTGTTGCATCATATCCAGGATCCCACAACCTCCAGACACTGGGACAACCCACTCAGGAAACCTGGGGGGAGATTGAAGCTGGGTTATCATCTACATATTGGTGATACTTCATCCCAAACTGTCAGATGACTTCAGCCACAGCCTCACGTAGCCTCAGACAGAGGTTCAGATGAGTTCATGCAGCCATTTTGAAGGAAATTCCATCAGTCAAAGAACTTCCAGGTTAAAGGGGGGGAAATGGCCCAATATCTTACATTCCACCAACCCTCGCTTGTCTTTTTGTTCCAGAACTACAGTAATTCTGACGTGATTTCAATCGACTGCAGTGTGAATCTGGCTGCCAATCAAGAAGTCAGCTTCCTCTTATATGGAAATTTGTGGATGAGGACCCTAGGAGTGGTATGGACAAGATGCAAATTGCCATTTTTGCTAGCAGCCAACACAAGCAATGGGCATTAGGTCCTGCTCCTCCAGGCCATGCTTCTTCCTGCGGGTGGGGCGACGGCCAGATTTTTACCTTCCACACTAACTGGGTCTTTCAGTGGTAATAATAGTTCTCCCAAAGCAAGAGTTCTTAGTCCAGCTGGGGAACGAGCGTTTCCAGAGTCCGCATTAGTTTTGCTGGCTAACTGCAAAGAGAGAATTTGGTCCTAGTAGGAGCAGCTGGGATTTAAGATGAACATAACTTCAAGGAAATTTAAAATGAGATTTTAAATTTCAAAGAAAGAAATATGTGATTCTCTACCACTGAAAAAATTAATAGGGTAAAAATGGAAGCAGTCTTGAAATTGGCAAGAATGTAGCTGGAATCCTTCATGGAACTGAAAAGTCTCGCCAGTGATGTCTCATTTTGCAGATTTTGTATATTTCCCCAGTCGCAAGATACTCCTTACCCCTGCCTTTCCCTATCTGCCAAGTCACAGTCCCTCTATAACAGGGGTGTCAAACTCGATTTCATTGAGGGCTGCATCAGGGTTGTGTTTGACCTAAGGGGGACGGGGTGGGCATGGCCAGCTCAACATCACTCGTGTCGGGGGTGCCTGTGGTGGCCCGAGCGCTCTGCCAGCGAAAAGGGGTTCCTGAGCTCTGTTTTTGCCTGCGACGGCCTCCTGCAACCCTCTGCCAGTGAAAATGGAGCTCAGGAGGGCCACCTATGGCCCTCCCGAGCTCCGTTTTCACTGGCAGAGGCACCATGGACCAATCCTTCTCTGTTTTCAGGGCAACCCTGCGGGCCAGATCCACCCCTGGGCCTTGAGTTTGACACCCCTGCTCTATAACAGGGGTGCCAAACTCTCGTCATCACGGCAGCGTCACGTGACATATCGGGACTTTTCCCCCCTTTGCTAAACCGGACTTGGGCATGGCCAGCGCATGGTGCATGTGGCCCACGGGCCGTGCGTTTTACAGCCCTGCTGTATAATCAAGGACACCACAAACCACATTGAGAGACTAGGAAGGAATTATGAAGAGCAAACTGGGTATTTTGCTGCTCTCCTCTTGTGTCAGGAGGCAGAGTTCTTCTGGACGTGATCAGTGCGTTGATCCAAAAGAGCATTCTAGCCTCTGTAGGCAATAATTAATTAGAGTGAATCAATTCTGACTAAACTAGGTGGCCTGTCTCCCTATTAGGACATGTTCATACATGGCTCTAAGCAATGGTTTGTTGGTTTGGGTCCGTATATTGTGTGAATTTAATATTTACAGTTTCTTCTATCAAGCTATAGTTAAAATCAAACATGGCTTAGCATTATGTGTGAAGAGAGCCACTGACTCTCTCCTATCTGTCCAGCTGAAATTCAAGACCCTGAGATTCATCTTCAACGCTGCCTTGCAGAGAGGGTTTCGTAGTGCCTTCGTCTTCAGGGAGGAGGATCCTAGTCGCCAGGTAAGCCCGTAGATCATGGATCTTCTCACTTGCTCCAGTCAACTTGACTCTTTGGAGGTCACGCACACCTTAAGATGCTAATGGAAACTGAAGCTCAGCTTTGGGATGATAGGAATCTAGATAGAAAACTCTAGTTTTCACTTTTCTTCTGATCCTGACCTGAGGTTGTCACTAATGATTTAAAAAATACAGTATGTCTTTCCAGGCCACCCAGAGAGGAAGAGGCAAAAAAGTCAAGACTGCAATCAAAAAGCTGCCTCTTCTTTTAAATGTGCCATATGTATAAAAAAGGGGCAGGGCTTTGACAACAGGCTTGTGGCTGAATTATTTGAGCCCCTTGTGGACATCCTTGACCAGTCTACACGCTCCTCTCTGCACTGGCCCTCTCTTCCCTCATTCAGTGGTGTAACTCATCTTGCTGCTGATGAGTTTAATATGTATTCAGTACTAACTTCATGCCCTTTGGAGAAACCTGGCTTCAGCTGTCACTCTGGCATTAATAACAGCAGCCAAGGAATTTCTTAACACGATGAAGCTTACAAGTCTTTCTATTATTGATAATAACAATCTTGTCATTATGAACGAGAAAGAAAATTAAAGTGGAATAATAGCATTCCTTAGTCAGCTTCCTTGAAAAGATTCGATTCCAAAACAGCTGGATATAAAGTTTGTAACAAATTCATAAATTGTGGTACATTATAGTCTGCCTGAAGGACTAGAATAAAAGGGGTGAATATTTCAGCCATTCATCAGTTGCAGATCCCCAGTGGGTGTGGCTGTGGTTTGGACAGGAATGTGAATGTGTCATCCGTGTGGAAGTTCAAAACCCCCCGAGGACAATGTGTTGCCAACCTTTAACCAAACTAATAGGCCGTGTGATCTAATGTTGAGGAGCACCTCGTTTTAGAAGTGAAGAATTATTTGAGGGAGAACAATGGTTTTGAACAAGATTACATTTTTAATTCTGAAACAGGTTGCTAAAGTAATGAAGGTACAGAAACCGAGTGGAATTTAGCATAGCATAGCATTATCTTTTAACCTCCTTTTCTGGGGTTTGAGCTAGTTTAGGAGTAAATGGCCACCATGACAATCAGGGGCTTCTCCCAGGTCATCACTAGCCTGATCAACACTGCAACACCTTTCCTCAGAGCAGAAGAGGTTGGTATTGTTTGGAAAGGGATGACCTTTCCATGGACCAGTCAATTATTCATGAGGATGGATTTAACCAGGGCTATCAAAGCACTCGGGAAGACTGGGGGCTCATTAATATTGCCATGTTAATGAGCCACCAGCCTTCCCGAGTGCTTTGATAGCCCTGGTTAAATCCATGCAGATACCAGATTGAACTGGAGGGTTTCTGGTTAGCACTTCAGGGGTTTCCAAACAATCGGGAACTTGTTGATCAATCACTGATCAGTGGAAGTGACCTGGATGTTTGATAGGATTGCCTGAGTAACCTTCAGCCCTCCATTGATCTCTGGCAACTCTTTGCTTTCCTGAGGAATTGAAAATGAAGCAAAGAGAGACCCCTAGAGTGATGTTGGTGGGAAATGAGGTTGAATCTGAGGCATATGAATCAATCTGAGGTTGAATCAAGTCTACTCTCTAGTGATCAGGGCGTTGAAGTGTAACTCCCCCGCCCTTAGGACATCTGCAGGAGACCGTCAGCTGGCTTCATTGTTCATAACAACCCAGGCCCTTTTAAGTAATGGTAGCTTGGAACAGCCAGTAACAGTAATGTGCAAACATCTGGCCAGTAATCTCATAGATTAAATCACTCCTACTTTTTTCAAAATGAAAGCTGGATCAGCAGGATTATGAGGTGACACAGGACACATCTAGCAACCTTAACTGAGCTTTAGAATCTCGAGGAAGCAAATTTCTTTTGGGCATAAATTCCATCCCTTGTGAACTTGACTCCTATTCCTTCTGGCTGAGGATCAAGGAGGGAACAATGACTGGATTTGAGCAATGTATTCTTGAGGAAGGGAGATGTTCCAGCAATCTTAAAAGACAATCCAGCAATTACCAATTTTTCTTTTTGGAAGAACATTGAGAAAACAGTGGGCGGCAATTTGTCAATTCTGTGAGATAAAGTCAGGAAACGGGAGTTGCTAGTAGTCTTGAAAAATAGTTTTAATGACTTACTTAATATTGGATTAAAATCTTGAAAGTCTGGCAGCCCCCTCCCCTCAATTTATACCTAACCTAATCAAGGTGGAGTTGTCTGAATTTCTTTTTCGATTTCTGCTTTCTACTACCCCAGGACTGAAATACTATTTTTGTAACTTTCCACATTCTCCTGATGTTCTATCGCACAATTAGAGGCCTCTGGAAGAAATAGATTGTCTGGATCCTTGGCACTTGGGGTTTATGCCTAAACAAGGATGCAATCTGCAATTCTCACTCTCACTAGTGTTGGAACATGGAGAGAAGGCGGGAGCACAGCTATCCTTGTGCTGCTGTATCTTTCAGTGGCCTTTGGTGTTGTCAACCAGGGTCCTTCTTGAGGGTTGGAAGTGAGAGACATCATTTGTGGTTGTTTTGTTCCTTCCTGAATGGGCAAGTCTGGGTCAGGGGTTTCAGCAGGGAGAACAAAACCATGGGAATTCCAGTATGGGTGACTAAGGACTTAGTCTTTCCCTCCAGCTTGTTTCTTTGGGGCTTAGGTATCTTAGAGGCCACCTATTCCAGTATATTTTGCTTGCCAAAACTGGGAGAATAGAGTGCCTGCTGAAGTCTCCCCCCCCCAATCAGTGGGAAGCAGCACAGAAATAGGCACTAAAGCAGTTTGCCCCTGACACAAAAGTTATTCCGCCTCTCATGGCCATCCAAGAAGCTGATAAACCCTTATTTTTCCAGAAAGCCTTTGCAGACCGAAATAGCTGGAACAATCATTGTTATGGCTTTATCTACTTACCTATTTCCATTGCAGAACTAAAGTACTTCTTTCTTGTTTACAAACCTCCTTAAACCACCTCAGATGGAGCAGGAGCACCCTCTTCTGAGCAGCCGTGGCTCAGCAGCCACCAACAGAAGAGGCTGCCTTGATTTTGCAGTCTGGCTGTACGAGGACTCGCCTTCTAGAACTCCCTGCAAATCATAGTTCAGCTCCTGTGCCTTCCAAGAGTTCCATGTGACGTCTCCCTGTTCTTTTTCCCCTTGTAGATTGCATTTGAGCTCTCCAAAGTCGAAGAGCCCCACATCCCCATCTGGATCATAATTGGGAGCACGTTAGGTGGTTTCCTGCTGCTAGCACTCCTAGTGCTGGCACTCTGGAAGGTAAGCCTGCAGCCTCTCAGGGTAGGCACGGATGTATTAGGATTAGCTCATCATCAGGATCACTTCGACAACTTTAAGCAAGCTGCCCATTTGAAGGGCCCACTTCAAGAGGCAGAGACTTATTTATTTATTTATTTATTTATTTATTTATTTATTTATTTATTTAGTCGCATTTCTATGCCGCCCAACTCCCAAGGGACTTTGGGCAGTTTACAACAAAGAATAAATTGTTGGGGCCAAGCTTTTCCATGCAACCAGAGTGAACAGAGGAGCCAAAAAACCATAATGCCTTTTGTAATCCTGAATTCACCTTGCCCATATTCCATTACCTTGGCATGACATGGATTGAGTTATACTGGACACCCTTGGGAATACAGTAAAATAGAGATTTAACCTCTCTATCAATAGAAATTTTTCCAAAAGCCTTTTTAATGACAACACGGATTAGGTTTGCATTTTTCTGTATTAATCTACATTAGCAGTTAATTCACACACACACATTTTTCATTATAGCAACAAACTAGCTGGTTCTTTTCTTAGGTAGAAATAACCAGAAAAGTACAAGTAGTCCTTGACTTACAACAGTTCATTTAGTGACTGTTCAAAGTTACAGCACTGAAAAAGTGAGCCTCCCCCTCATTCTAAACAGCACAAAAAGCAAAAACAGTTCTTGCTTCTGGTCCTCCTAGGATTCATTGTGGTTGCTTCTTTTCCTTAATGGAGGTTTTATATTCTGTATAAAGGGTAGAAAATCAGATGCCTTTTTTTCCTTATTTCTTCATTGTTTAATTTTTAAATGTTTGAAATTTTTCACACCATTCTTTAAGCAAAAGTGAAACGTTAACATAGCTTGTATGTCTTAATAGGTAAATTACAGTTGAATTCATGCAGTTTCAATGATTTGTTTGTTAAACAATGGAAAGTTCTAGAGTTGGCAAACTCAGTCAAGGCATGAAATTTACAGAAGATTTTCTGCTTTGTCTTGTATCTCTTTAGCTTGGCTTTTTTCAAAGCGCCACCCGCAAGAGAGATGCCAGCCAGGATCAGACCGCCAAAGATTTGGACTAAGGTTTCCATGGTCCTCAGCATATTTGCCTGGTTTTTTTCTCACAGAGACGTTTCCTTTGCTGCCTAGCCAGCCTCTGTTTGCATTGCTCAGTTTCCCTGTTAGCGGAAAGCAACCCAGCTGCTAAGTGCTATCCTGCAAAGGAGAAGCCTCCACCAGCAAGGTTCTGTTTCCTTCAAACTGGTTCTGTTTCCTTCTGCCTAAGACACTGGAACTATACAATAAGGACAGGGAGAGAGTAGATCCACAAGGAGCAGCTTTCTCTTTTAAATGACCTACTTTGGTCAGAAATTTGATGGAAAAGATGCCAGAAGCCCCTTGGGAAGACCCTCTAATCCTTTCCTTGTCTACGGCACGTGGAAGATTGCTTGGGAGGATACGCTTTTCAGTCTGCATTTTCATTGGGGAAACTTTGCTCCTAAAATAAAAAGAAGTGGAAAGTCTAGAAGATTCACACAGATACTTGAGCTTTCACATTCCTTTGTTCAAGCTGCCAAGGACAAACAAATCAGACAGAAGCATCTACAGTGCCCTTCTTTAAAAACAAATCACGTTGCTATAATAAAATGGTGTTTAATTCCAGATTACTTCGGGACTCACAAATCTTGCCGGACAAAAGTTGATGCTTTCAAATCAGATCTGCACACCTGCTGAGTGCAAATTGGGATCACTAGAACTAAGCGGAGATTAATTTGCAGAGGGGCACAAGTAGCACATTTTTACTGTCAGGTATCTGAAGAGTGAAGAAAATGGATGGAGTTGATCCATAATCATGTTATCAGATTATATTTGCAAGTGTCCCAGTGAAGCCAGATGCCCAATGGTTCTGATGGCCCAGGCCGAGGATACAATGCAGTGGCTTCTGCGTACAGGATCCTTTCCATCCTCAAAGCAAGGAGTACAGAAGTGCTCACGAAGGGAACCCACCAAACAACCCACCAGCTATTTTTCAGTTTTTGTGTGGAAATGATCTTTTTATATGCACTGAACAAATACCCATCATTATAAGCACCTTAATGCAAATCTTCAATCCTCAGCTGTATATACTTATTTAGAAAATGTTTAACTTTCTTATTTTTAAGGTGACTTTAAGAAAACCAGTTTGGAGAATTTTCCCCAAGTTGTTCAATTTCCAAAATCAACGAGTGGGGAAAATTGTAGTATATGTATATACTTCTGTATATTGGAAAGGGTTTAATTGACTATTTTTCTTCTTTTGCATATACTTATTTATGGCAGTGTTAATATTGATAAGTGAAAATGAGGTATTGGTTCAGCTGAATTCAGTAACATAAATTGTACCACTAGGGTTTTTTTTAAAGAATAGGGCAAAAAATTAAACAGTTTTAAAATGTTTAAATATTCTCCTTTGCCTACAGCCACTTTTAATGCAGTATAAATATAACTTTCCCATTGGCTGAATATTACACACTCAGCTCTGACATTCAGTGGAAGAATCTGGTTACTCAACAAGTTAAGAGCTGCGAGAGGCTGAGCAGCTGAAGCCCTCAAAAGCCACCAGGTTTCTTGGCACCCTGGCTAGAGTTGCCCCCAGACATCGTCCGTAATGTGAAAGAAAAGAGGGGGCTATTATATGATGGGAAATAGTCCTATTAATTGCAATAAATTTCACATTTGAGGCATTAAAACAAACAAGAGGACCCTTGACTGACCCTCTCAAAAATCTACTCCCTCATATCAGGCCATTTTAGTGATAAAGTGAGGCTGTTGCTTTCACAGGTGGTGGTGTAGAGGCAGGCAAGAAGTCTCTTTAGAAGAAGAAACAAAATGGGCTCTTAAGATCAACTGTTATTATTTTATTTTTTTAATTTGCTTTGTGGAGGTGGTAGTGTTTTCTTCTTCAAGAAAATCTAGAAATATTTCAAATAAATTCCAATTGGATAGATATTCTGCCTACATTATGGATTGTATACTTGAATACTGTTTATTTCTGCCATGGTGTTTCTCATTCTTCAGCCCGATATGTTTTTGCTGCTTCCTTTGATTGCTGGAATATTTTAAGCCTGAACAAGCAACTGCCTTAAAAGCTTGAGGTGGCTAATATCTCATTTTATACCAAAATCCCAGTCCTGGCCTTAGGATGGATCCTGACAGACTTGAACACTGGACCCTATCTAACAAAGTGAAATTCAATGTAGAGAAAATAAAGTCTTACACTTAGGGAAGAAAAACCAAATGTACACATATAGACTGGGTGAAACCAGGCTTAATAGCAGTGACTGTGAGAGGGATCTTGGAGTCCTAGTGGACAACCAATTAAAAAGGAGCCAACAGTGTGCGGCAGCAGCAAAAAATGCCAATGCAATCCTAAATTGCATCAACAGAGGGATTCAATCAAGATCATGAGAAATACTAATATCACTCAATAAAGCTTTAGTAAGGCCACACCTAGAATACTGTATCCAGTTTTGATCACACCATGTTCTGTTTTAGGAAGACATATAAAATATTATTGAAACAAACAGTAGTCTATAGTTGATTGTAAGCCATTTACTTTTCCTGTGGAACTGAAGGGCAAAGGATATCAGACATCTCAATTTTAGCCTATCAGCTCACACAAAGTTCATTGCTTGCACCGCTTTTTTCCGAATCTAATCTGTTCAATGAAATTTCTTGGGACAAACCCTGGTATTATGTTCATTCCAAGCCTTTTACTTGTGCTTAAAAGAAACACAATAATTAGAGTTAATTAAATTAGACCAAAATCAAAAATAACCATGTATGTATTTATAAAATTTTAACCCAGTTTTCATTGTTCAAAATAAACACCTTGGCCAGGCTTTCCAAGACACACTATAAAAGTAGGACTACACATTGACAGTTTTCAGTTTGCATCGTTATGGCTTTGAAGAACTGAAGTTTCTGAGGTGCTCTGTAATAATACACAACTAACAAATTGCAGCATGAGGACAAGCCAACAAATTTCACATCATCTGATGGGATTATTTGCTTCAAGCATCATTTGGTAAGCTACAATGGCATGTTTAAAAAATACTGTAATTTATAAATAATAATCATTGCTTTCATTAAAAAAAAACACAGCCAAAAGCACAGGTATTATAGTTGAATTCTAGAGTTGGAAGAGGTCTTTGAGGCCCAGACCTTGCTCCATGCAGGCATCTACTGGGTATTCTTCAAAATCATATTTCCCTGCCCTGGATTAACACACACTTGCCATTCTTAGACAATTTAGGATTTACAAAGCAATTGTTGCAACCTACAAAGTTGTGGATTAACAGGGAAGAAGGCAGGCACAACAATCAGAAGTAGAGGCAATGCATGTATTTTACAATATTTGGCATCTATTTGAAAAATGGAAAGTTTATATGCAATGGGCAGAATCCCACCTGAAAAATATTATGCCCTTACTGATGTCAAAGAGGCAGCAGTAACAGATCATCTTTGCAACGTGAGAAATTAGAATTAAGACCTGGTTTCACATTCAAGATTTTATTTGTAGTACAAACACATACACCTGTGCCCAGAATGACTTTCCCCGAATAGAACTGACCCATTTTTTAAAAATGACAGCAGACCATTCTTCCACATTTTGACAAAGTGACATTTAAAATAATGGCAAGTGCTTCCAAAGACCTGTCAAAACTCCAGCTCTAGGCTGCTGGCATTTCTGCTAAAGAGATGCTTTCCCAGGTCAAACATTTTTTCACACAATCAAGTTACTACAAAGAATTAACAAGATGGCCTTGGGAGGGAGGCATTTTGTGTGGGGACGGGGGGCGGGGCGGGGGGAGAGCCTAAATGGAGCCATGATCAATAGACTGAAAACACAACATTATTTTCAGGGCAGGACAACGTCAATTATTCTTCCCTGATCCTTCCTGCTACAATTTTCAAATATTATTTCTAAAAAAATATGAGCTCATCTTTTGAAAAAATCCTTGCTTGCCAGCTAGTTGGAAGATAGTAGGAAAATGTATTTCAGATAAAATTCTAGGTGAGGGGTCTATCCAAAACCACCACGCTTACCCATACACACATAAATACCCACAGCATTTTTGTATGTCACTCGACTGAAAAAATACTTCTGCATAAAGAACTAAGTTGGAAGAGTTGTGTCAATATCTTTTTTCTAAGAATCAATGAAAAATATACTATCAACAAGCCCATTCTCTTCTCTGAATTTCTGTCTCATGGGAAATAATCGGTTATTTTCATTTCATTGCAAGCAGAAATGAGAAACAAAAGTTGCCTATATCAGTGGGAATGGAAAAACGTAAAAAAAAAATAGGCTGGTGAAGAATACATTTCCCTGGATTGTGTTATATGTATCAATAAAATCCCAGCAATAATTCTCACCTCCATCTGACACCCCCCACCTCCCACCCCCACTGGATGACTCCCCAGACTGCTGCATAGGTACGTAACTGGCTCGATCTATCAAATGCAAAACACTTGGCAGATAGCTGCTTAAAGCATTCTCGGCTGTCAATGGTGAAACCCGTGTGCATCAGAGTACTGTATCAAAACATTTTACCCTTGTTCTACTTTAGAGTTTGCTTTGTTCTCCTTGAAGGGAAAAAGACCCCATTTCTCCTGCCACCAGGTGACCTATTTGGAAATCAAAGCAAAATATCAAAGAGCCGACTGGCGTCTATTCACACCTGGAAAAAAATGGGGAAAGGAAAGGAGGTCCAGACTCTCTGCCTGACATTTTATTTGACCCTTCACAGAGGGAAAGTGAGATATCACCATCTAGATGCGGCTAGTGGAATTCTACAAATTCTTCCAACGCCTTGGGGATCTGATTGTGATAACTGATATGATGAACCCGCACAGCTCGAGCAGCCAGGCACTTCAGGCTCAGTTTCATTTGAGTCTTCAAGAGGATTTCAGACACCCCCGTCGTACTTTTGTCGAGGGGAGTTTTTTTCTGTTTGTTTGTCATATCGGTATGAGCACCGGCCTCAACCAAGCTGATGATGATAGAATGCAAGGTCAAAAAGTCACTAATGGGCCTGTTGTACTGGACTATGACGTGCAGCGGAGTGTTGCCCTCGTGGTCCACCGCGTTGACGTCAGCGCCACAGTCCAGAAGGAGCTTGGTGACCAGGGCGTTAGGGAAGCTGCAGACGTCGTTGGTGTGGAAGTCATCCACTGGTGTACCGGAGTTAACAGCGTGGTGCAACAAACTAGACCCATCTCGTGTCCTGGGATCCAGGTGGATTAAGTTATAAATCTGTTTATTAATTCGTGATTGTTCCTCATCCCTACACTGGGTTTTGGTTGAGATGCACACCAAGTACAAGAAGGTGAAGATATTGCATTCATAGTTGTCCATGGCTGTGTGAAGCTCAGCTTCTGGAGAGCTTTTGACCCTGGCCATCCCTTGCTCTATCTCCAGGACGCTACATCTCAAGACGCTCTCAATGTCCTTGGCTTTCACAGGCTCATTCAAGTGTATCATCTGAGAGAAAACTTGAGCGAATCGGAGAAGATCCTTGTGGGTATTCCTACTGCCTCTCTGTCGCAAATGCAAAGCATGGAGCCAGAGCTTAATGCACTGTTCAAACTGCATGTTATCGGCATAAACAGCACCACGGTAAATAATTGGATGCGACACATCGATGTTATCAGAGCCCAAGATCCGCTCACGGACAATGAGGCCCTCCATGTGCAAAGCATCTCGGTCCTGGCGAATGCATTCTAGCTCCTGAGGAGTTCGGCATTCTGTCCGGTTGCCATAGGCTTCTATCTGGGGCAGGATGTCCTTCTCTATAAGGTTCTCGCTATCTCTGTAACGCTCCAGCATGGCTAAATATAAATAATGATAGGTTTTCATGATGTCGTAATTTTCCCGGTCGTTTGCAAAGGAGGCACCCAGGAGTTCCAAAGCTTCGATCCTGCTCTTGCGGTCACAGTCCGCATGTGCCAACAACAGCTCCACAACATCAGCTTTACAGCTCTCCGCAGCGACCTTCAGCGGCGTCATTCCATGGCCGTTCACCATCATGGCAGATTTCCACTTGACCAGCTCTCGGACAATCTCCAAGTGACCCGCCTCAGCTGCGAAGTGCAATGCTGTAGCGCCACAGTGTGCTTTGGCATTAGGATCAGCATGCTGCTCTAGAAGGAAGCGCACCACGTCGACATGGCCCTTGTAAGCAGCGATCATAAGGCAAGTGTTGTCATACTTGTTAGCGATGCTGATGTTGGCATTGTTCTCCACAAGGTACTTGACGATGTCCAGCCTGCCGTCAAAGCAGGCAGCCCGCAGAGGGGTGGAATTGGTCACGGTAGTGTGGTTAACATTCGCTCCATGGCTTACCAAAAGCTTGACAACTTCGAAGTGGCCAGCCCCAGCTGCACACCACAGCGCCGTGGCTCCATCAATGACATAACTATGGAAAAAGAAGAGAGAGAAAATGTGTACAACAGCCGTAATTTTAGCACAGGCTTAAAAATAAATCCATGAGAAATAAGTGATAAGAGTTTCTCTGTTCAGAGAGACAATTCAGGAGGAGGGAGAGTGCAAAGGACGGGTATTAAATGAAAGACCAAGGATAGCAAGATTGTGCTTTTGATAGGCACAATCACAGGGCAGCTATATACAGTAAGTTCTGTACATTGGAGAATACAAGGCTAGTTTTAAAAGTGCAATTTCACACAACAGTGAAACAGTCTAATCCATAAATAGGCCAGCTGGTAGGAGCTATTTGCCAGCAACATTGGCAGTTTACAAGATACAACCATGGCATACAACAGAGATACTAAAGAGCACTACACCTACTTTGAATAGCGGAATGATAATAACTGATCAAAAACACAAGCACATTCTAATAGATCAGCTGTGATCCTTAAGTATGTTCTCTTATAAGGCATGCATGCCTCTGGATGGAAAACCCCCAACATTCTGAGAAATGTCACCAAAGTTTAAGCAAATGCATGCATAAAAAGTTCTTGGGGGGAGGGGAAGACGTCTACTTGTAAAAGTCGAGGTGGCGCAGTGGTTAGAGTGCAGTAACGCAGCTACTTCAGCTGACTGCTAGTTCAGCAGATCAGCGGATCAAATCTCACCGGCTCAAGGTTGACTCAGCCTTCCATCCTTCCGAGGTGGGTAAAATGAGGACCCAGATTGTTGGGGACAATATGCTATTTAGTATACTGTCTTTGGTGTAAGCCGCCCAGAGTCCTCGGAGAGTGGGCAGCATAGAAATATGACTAATAAATAAATAAATAAATAAATAAATACTCATCTCACTTTGCTTAAAAGGGTGGTAGCAATTTAGTTAGCCTCCTCAATTGCATTTATCATCTCAGGAAAACTCCATGATATAAACCAGGGAGATAAGTTCATTTATTGAAGGGATGCCACAGTACAGCTTTTCATGTAGTGAAACAAAGGGAACTAGTAAATCCAAAGTATGTTAACCAACTGAACATAAGTTTATTACACACAAAAAAAATAATAATAACGAAGAAGTGGAACTAGCAGAATTTAAATGAAGCTACTCTGTTTTGTTTTTTATTAATATTTGTTTAATTAAATAACAACCAAATGTATCTGGAATTCTTAGGAGAGGCAACTATGCCTCCATGTCACCTTTTCACAGGAGGTCTCACCTCACGCTCCTCTCCCACCCTTTCTGGGATAGTAGGTGAGTGGAGGGAAGTTACTGGAAGGGAGTTTAAAAACAACTGGCAACTTCCTGGACCAGTGAAGCACTTGGGTTCCAAGGCTGCTTAAAGGAAAGAAAAAACCGGAGCCTAAAAGTTATTTATTCCAGGCTGAGATGAGGATCCTTTTACAGAACCTACACTATGGCTTCATCCAAATTTGCTTTGCCAGGGAATTGTTGGATATATTTTTTTAAATTCTGCAGCTCTTTGGTTTGCCTCTTCTAACCTGTTGTGGATCTGTTGAGTGCAACAGATGCTTCAGGGAAGCCCCTTCAGTATTCTCTTCTGAAACGCTCCATAGATTCTCAAATAGTTTCTTCTGGATACCAGAAGCGACTGACCGCAAGGTGTCTTTCAAGGATACCCCTGTGAACTAATACGATAATTTAAAAGAGCTCCTTTAACAAGCCTAATGGGATGGAAGCAGAGCAAGTGATGTTTAGCTGCAGGCTCTACCTATCTAGTTCCCAGTCCCAGCACTTAAAATTCAACTTTGACAGCTCTTCAAATTAGAAGTTTTCAGAGGAAGCTAGTGGTCTTCCTGCCTCCAATTAGACAATTTCTGTTGTTTAATTCTCCCTTTTCAAAACAGGGGGAAAAAAGCTTTTGTACTCAAAGATTTTAACATAAAATCACTTTCATTTTATCTAATTAGATGTTTCAACATAACTTCTCCTATCTTACCTAATCCATTTCACCAGGAGCAGAGAGCAAATGGGGTGTCTGGCTGTACTTAGGCCTGCCTAAGCTCCCCTCCTTGGTGGTATGTCCCACAGCTCTCAGCAACCCAACTCTTCAGCGATGTCACAGAAAGAAATTATCAAGTAGATTTGGCCACAAAAAGAGAGAAAGTGCAGAACAAAAACCAAACTAGGAAGTATCAGATAGTTTTTAGTTGAATGTTGTGTAGAAATGTATAGTATATAGGGGGTAGAATAGCTTAATGTTATGTAGAAATGTATAGTACACAGGGGGGAGAATAGAAGGGTAGTAAAGTATGATATAATATAATGTGGATGGATTTCACCTTGGGGAAGTCATGGGAGGAGGGGAGGGTTAGGGAGGGTTAGGGAGGGATGGGGGGGGAAATGGGAAAATTTGTATTTGTAAAACTTTTTCAATAAAAAAAAAAGAAAGGTGGCCAATGATACAGCAGATACTGTGTTTCCCTGAACATACAACCTATCCCGAAAACAAACTCTAGGCCAATTTTCACACCTAATATAAGCCCTACCCAAAAAATAAGCCCTAGTTATGCCCCGCCCACCATTTGGCTGTACAAGGTGGGGTGAGGCGCAAGCCAGGGCGCAGGTGGGGGGATGGACCCCGCACCTGCTTTCCTTAGGACCATTGCAGCCAGGGCTCCCACAACCCGACACCTGTTGCGCCGCTGCCCGACTTCTTCTGCAGCTGCTTCGAGTCGCTTGCGGCCAGATGCCACGTGGCGCATTGCCTGTGCCTCACAGCAGGACGCCGTGAGGCACAGTGCATCGGTGTCGTTGCTCACACGCACAGCACAACACACTACAAAGCCTCCTGCCATGAGCGGCAGCACCAGTGCAATGAGCCACGTGGCATCTGGCCACAAGGGGCTGCAGAAGACAGGCAACAGTGTGACAGGTGCTGGGTCATGGGAGGCCTGGCTGCGATGGTACTAAGGTAAGCAGGTCTCCCGAAAACCTGGTGCTTATTTTAGGGACCAAAATAAGGGGAAAGAGTATGTACATGGGAAATGCTCAGCATTGCACGTTTAAGCAGTTTGTATTTGTCCTTTGGTATGATATGTTTAAATGAACTAAAGAATTTTAGCTTCACTGAAACGAGATCTTCTAAACCAGTAAAATGCCAGCCTGACTGGAAAGAACAGAATAAGAAAATCGAAATGTACCCAAATTCTTTCAGGTGACTGAAAGAATATATGACTGAGAATCTTTAAGCCATTTTTCCAATACTCCCAATACCTCCCCTCTGGAAATACATAAAGAAAGCTCCATACACTAAAAGACCTTCAAGGCTTCCTCATCTCTGCTCACAATTTTCCACCGAAATATAGAGTGGCTAATGTTCAAAGGCTTCATGTCTTTTCTTTTCGCAGTCACTGTAAAAATGTTGGAAACGCCAGTGCTTCTTAATGGGTGGAGCCAATGGTGAAATGTAAAATTTGTTACTACCAGTTCAGTGGGTGTGGCTTGAGGGGGGGAATGTGACTGGGTGGGCATGGCCAACTTTTTAAAAAAAAACTTTTCAAAGCATTTTTTCTACAACCGACAGGTTGTAGAAAAAAATGCTTTGAAAAGCCTCTGATGATCCCAGCTGAGCCGCATGATCATCAGAGGCTTTTTTTTTTTAGTTTTAAAAGCATTTTTTCGGCCGAAGAGGTTGTAGAAAAAATGCTTTTAAAAGAAAAAAGAAAAAAAAAGCCTCTGATTGTGCGGCTCAGCTGGGCATGGTGGGGGGTCTCAGGGATTTTTGCTACCGGTTCTCCAGACCACCTGCCCCCATCGCTACCGGATCGGGCGATCCAGTCCGAACCGGGAGCATTTCACCCCTGGGTGGAGCTCTTTTTCTACAAAACACTAAATGACCTACAAGGTCCCTTCCAACTCTATTAATCTGTTAATTATTGTCCTCATATAATGCAAGGCACAGACTTGATTATGACCGTGAACCGTGATCTGGACTTAGTACATTAGCCTAAATAAGGTGCACTTGAATAGATGCTTAATTTCTCACAGGCTTCTTGCCTTCCCTTGTAGCTTCCCAATTTTCCAACCAACTCCTGCCTTGCAGGAGAGAGAAATCATTCCCGGCAGGTTCAGGGAATGAAAGGAGGAAAATAGCCAGAAATGAGACAGCCGTAGGGTGGCAAATCCTGCACACTTCACCTCCTGTTGCACGCAACTTCTCTCCACACTTCGGGCGAGGAGTCCGCCGGTCTCATCCTAGGCCCCTGCTTCAGAGTTACCCGAAAGGAGCCGCCTCTTCGGCCGGCCTCCTTCTTCCACTGGTGGGAACTGGTGACCGTCGTTGACCGGCAGGGAGGCCCTCCAGGTGGAAGGAAGAGGCCGCCTCACCCTTGACACGCGCAGGCCGCCCCCGAAGGAGCAGCCGGAGCCTCCGGCGGGCGCACCTACCCATCGAAGCGGACGGTGCCGGTCTGCTGCGTCTGCACCCGGTAGTGCTCCAGCAGCAGCCGCACCACCTTGGCGTGGCCGTTGCGCGCGGCGATGATGAGCGGCGTGGAGCGCTGGCCGCCCTGGTGCGTGACGTGGCCCAGCAGGTAGCGGACGTCGCCCTCGGAGCGGTTGAGCAGCAGGGCGGCCAGGGTCAGCACCCGGCCCTCGCTGGCCGCCTTGTAGACGTAGCCGGCCAGGCTCTCCATGGCCGCCTGCTCCTGCGGGGACCGCCACCGCGCCCCGACGGCCTCCCCCGGAGGGGCCGGGGCCGGCCGGGGCTCCTCCCGCTCTGCCCCCTCCGTGGCTCCGCAGCGGGCGCGGGCATGCGGGCCGGCCCCCTTGGGGTCCGCGGGGGCGCCGGCGCTCCTCGTCGTCCCGCCGCTCCCGTCGCCCACCATGCGCGGCCGCTCAGACGGGCCCCATGGCCGCCCGTGTCCTCGTCTGCCGGGCAGCGCTCCTCCCGGGAAGGGGCCCTCGGGGCGCAGCGGCCGCCCGGCCGCCCGGCCTCCCCCCCGGCCGCGATCCTGCAGGAGCCCCGCGGAGGGCGGGCGCGGGCGGCGGCGGCGGCGGCACCCGGAGGAGCTGCGAAGGGCCGAGCCGCGGAGGCCTTCCCGGAGCGCCCAGGAAGGAGGACGGGACGCTTCCTGGCATGCTACGGGTACCCGGAAGGGTCGCGGCGCTGTCGCTGCGGAGGGGCGGGGTTGGTGGCTACGGGCTACGGAACGTCGGAAGCGCCCTTCCGAGCGTCCAATCGGCGTCAGTTGTTCTTAGCGCCCAAGCGTGGTCCCGGAACCGAAAGCCGCTGTCCAGTCCTCTGCAAAACCAATCCGTCCTGGAAACCGCTGCTCAGACGAAGTGAGTTCCGGAGCCCGAATGGTCCTGGCTGCTGAGCGGTGCAGGTGTCTCCGGTCCTGCCTGGCCCTGTTTCCTTCGGGGGGAGCGGCAGGATGGCGACGTGGATGGAGCCATTGGCACGCTGGGCTCCCTCCCGCGCCAAGCCATGATTTGTGTTAAACCACAATTCTTCGATTGAAAACTACCCTAGGAACCGATGGGTTTTGGTCGAGCGGTGCAAGCTCAGCTGTCAAAATCTCTTTTCAGGCTCTTGACGGGCTCCGCAGCCTTTTAGGGAATCGTCCTCCAGGCCAGCAGCCCCGCAGCTGGCGGGAAATGTGGCTGAGGTCCTTTCCTTGGTCCACACAGCCCTGTTTGTTTCACTGGATAAATTGTGTTTTCACCCTGGTCTGTGATTGTAATAAACTCTGTCTATATGTTTGACCATATGATATGGGAAGGTGTAGTTTTACTTCTAAAACAAGAATATAAAAGCTCAGTCTAAACAAGGATACAGAACTTGAAAGTTAGAGAAAAGTGAATTCTGGGATCCCGGTGGAATTTCCTACGTTGCACTGAAACTGTTCAACAATTTTCACCTGTTGTGTGGGTTGCCTCTTTTGGCAGAAATTGTGAGCAGCAGCGGTGCTTTCCGTGTCCTGTCTCTTGCTAGAGCTGCCTGTGACTTGCTCCAGAGGCCTTCAGGGGACTCAGCCTTTGTCCTACTTAGTCATTTGTACTACCAGCTGCCTCAGTAATGTGATCTTGCTAATTGGACCTGAGGCCTGTTCTATATTGGTTTCAGTAACAAAATGAATAGTTAATTCAGAGTCATGCAATTGGAGATGTCGCCACCTGTAGAAATAATACAAGGCCAATTTCATGTATTATGTACGGACCTGATTCAACCATGAGACTCTTTCCACAGCCTTGCACCAAAGAGGCAGGGGCAAAAAGACTGGTGATTCTCTGCTGCAAACAATCATATTTCCACTTGTTCTTCCCCCAACCCTCATGATCCTTGATAGAATCTTTACTCTTAATCTTCCAGGATAGATGATCTGAATATGGTAATTCACCAGCAATGCACATGCATCAAAGAAGCTCCCCAGGCTGGCAGAGATGTTATGCCACAAAAGCAGGAGAGAGAGGATTCCTTCCCCCCCCCCCCTTCTTTGAGGTTACAGTTTCTCACTGCATAAATATAGTCATAAATTGGATTGCTTCAGTTCAGGAGTGAGCCAACTGTTGCTGTGTATTCTGATTGTGCAATTTTCAGTGTATTTACATATAAATATTGGCTTCATCATCATCATCATTTTAGCCATTGTCTGTGCACTGCAGGATGAAGGCCTCTTCTGCCTGTTTCCAACCAATACAGTCCTGAGCTTCCTTTTGCCACTTGGGCTCACAGTCCTTGCTGAATGTCGTAGATCCATCTTGTTTTAGGACTCTTTTGTGGACCCTTTTTATCAAATGGGAACAGTGGTGGGTTGCTACCGGTTCTCCCCAGTTCTTGCAAACTGGTAGTAGAAAATTTGAGTAGTTCGGAAAACCAGTAAATACCACCTCTGTCTGGCCCCGCCCCCAATCTATTCGCTGCCTCCCGAGTCCCAGCTGATCGGCTAGAAGGAAAAAATCAGGGCTCACTTGACAAAGAAGAGAGAAAAAAACAAGACACGGTATCTTTAAATTGAGAAGCCAAGAAGCCTCCCAACTGATCAGCTAGAACCGATCCGCTCCTTGTAAACTGCTTGGTGGTGGTAGATTGGCAATAGAGGCCAAGTTGCCTGAAAGTGGTTTCCGATGCTCTCAGTGGTGGCAGAGCAGCAAAAAAACTGTTTAAACTCTTGCCGCGGCGCTTCAAAGGGCCGCCTTCCAGCTGATCAGCGGTAAAAGGCAGTGTGGTGGTAGACCAGTGAGCTCCAAAAACAAATGGGTAGACCAGTATGCTTCAAGAACAAATGGGTAGACCGGTACACCTCTGCAAGCAGTTAAAAGCCTGGTAGACCAGTACCTTTGCTAAATCCTAAACAATTGTTTGTCACATGACCATCCAATCACGCCCACAAAATAAGCCATGCCCAGAACCGGTAGTAAAAAAATTTAGAACCCACCCCTGAGTGGGATCCATTCTATGACTACCTTGGTCCACCTGCCATTAGTTCTTCTTGCTATGTGACCAGCCCATTTCCATTTTATTCTCTTGATGATATCGTATACTTTTGTTCTCTAATCCATGTGCAGGTTTTTCTATCTTGTCTTGTAATGCTGAGCATGTATCTTTCTATGGCTCTTTGTGCCACTCGTAACTTTTGTATCCATTATGAGGTTAGTGTCTATGTTTACTGGCATATGTTAGAGCAGGTAGCACACACTGATTGAAAACTTTTCTCTTCATAGATGGAGGTTGTTCTTGAAAATTATGCTTAACTTACCAAATACCTGCCAATCATTTAACCCGCCGTTCAATTTCCTTTATTATTTCACCTTCCATTGAGATCCTTTGGCCAAGGTACAGTATATGTAGTGGTCTACTATATCTAGTTCTTCTCCAGATATAAAACTTTGTCTTTCTTTGGTGGGTTTATTAAACATAACCTGGCTCTTTTTCAGGTTTGTTTCTTAAGCCAAATGGTTCTCCTGCTTTGTGCAGCTCTTGTATATGTCTTTGTAGCTCTTCTTGGTCTTGTGAGAAGAGAACAATATCATCTGCAAATCTTAAGTGATTTAAATAGGCACCATTGATTTTTATTTCATCTTTTGCCCAGTCTAGTTTGTGAAATACTTCTTCAAGGCAGGCTGAGAAAAGGATGGGGGATATTGTATTGCCTTATCATACATCTTATTCTATGTTGATTTCCACTTTATCATTAAGGCAAATTGTTGCCATTGTTTTTTCATATATTGAGTGTAGTAAGTTTACATAAGCAGTGTCTACGCCTTGGTTGAGCAATGCCTTAATTATTGCTTGTGGGAATACTAAGTCATATGCCTTTTCGTAGTCAATGAAAGCCACACACGGAGGCCTGGTGTACTCGTTGTGGCTTTCAATGACTTGCTGAACAACCTGGATGTGATCATTGTGCTATAGCCTCTTCTGAACCCTGCCTGCTCCTTTGGCTGTGCATCATTTAATGTTCTCAACATTCTTTTTGCTATTACCTTAGTGAAAACCTTGTAGATTTAGAAAGAGTGCAGTGAAGAGCAACAAAGATGATTAGGGGACTCAAGGATAAAACTGGATATGTCTAGTCTTATAAAAAGGACTAGGGGTGACATCATAGCAGTGTTCCAATATCTCAGGGGTTGTCACGAAAAAGAGGGAGTCAAACTAATTCTCCAAACCACCTGAAGGTAAGAACAAGAACAAGAAACAATGGATGGAAACTAATCAAGGAGAGAAGCAACTTAGAACTAAGGAGTAATTTCCTGACAGTGAGAACAATTAATCAGTGGAACAACTTGCCTCCAGAAGTTGTAAACTTCTAGTGCCTCCAACATTGGAAGTTTTTAAGAAGAGTTTAGATAACATTTGTCTGAAGTGGTGTAGGGTTTCCTGCCTAATCTAAGATTCCTTCCAACTCTGTTATTCTATTCCATATGACTGAGAGAAGATTTATTGGGCAATAGTTCTTTAAATCATCATGGGCCCCTTTATTGTGTATAAGAATCACTTCAGCATTTTCCATGCATTGGGTATTTTTTCTTCTCTGAAGCATCTCAAGTATACTTTTGCTAGTACCTTGTGATACTAAACTTAGCATTTCAACCGTAACACTGTCATTTCCCGAAGCTTTGCCATTTTTCATTGATTTTTATGGTACTTGGTACTTCCTCCACTAGGATGTCTGCATTTCCTCTTTTGTGGGTGTTGTTACTTTTGAGTGATCTTGATCTTCGTATAGCTCTGAATAGTTTTCCAATTATTTTTAACATTTCCTGTCTTGTTCTACACACAATCTTCCCATTTTAATGCAAAACCCTTTTTCTTGTATTTATAAGGTTGCATTTTCCTTTATTAATCCTGTTTTTTTCTTCAATTGTCTTTTTCACAAGCTTCACGTTAAACTGACATGTTTCTTCTTGGATACATTGTCTTATGGTCTTGCAAAGTTCAACATATTCCAGTTTATTAGTGAAACTTCTGGTATTCTTCCTTGTCCATCATTTTTTCATTAAATCAATAGTTTCATCCGAGATTTTTGATTGTACAAAAGTGTTTTTTCTGGTGGTGCTATAGATGTAGCAGACTCAAATATTGGTTTATTTATAAGTACACATCCCAAAAACAAGCACAAGACATACAATTGAAATCTCTACCCTTCTCAATCTGCTATATGAATAAGCCAGTATTACCCAGTTTGTTCCAGATTTCATTCCTGGCAGCAACAGAATACCTTGAATGGGGAGGTAGCCAGAGTACTGTCAGTACTTGCTCCTGTTTGGCCCATCGTGTTTTATCACTTAGGAATAAAGTTTGAATCAGAAGGGAGGTTGGACCACAAATTGCTGCTGCAAACTATCATAAAAGTAAGAGATGTGTAACTGGCTGAAAACTCTTGGTCACTGGATCAGGTTTTAGATGGTACCAGTCTTATTTATTGTTATTATTGACGTATGAATATATGGAAGGTGAAAGTTTTCCATTACTTGTTTTTCCACCCAAAAACACTTTCCTGCCTAACTGAATTCAACGGAAAAACATAGTAAAAGGAGGCAAAAGGAGATATTGCCTACAAAAATGGGTTGCTTTTTTCCTCCCCTGCCCTTACAAAGCAGAGAGATTGGAGAAAGATCTCAAAAAAGATCTGAAGAGATTAAGCTGTTTGGTCTTCTATAATACGCACTGAAAGCAGTATGATCATGCCTGCAGCAGGAAAGGCTCAGGGGAAAGGAGAGATTGCCTACAGAAATTGCTTGCTTCCCCTCACACGCACAGAATGGACAGCTTTCAAGAGAATACTGCAAATTGTGTAGTGCACTCATGACTCCCAGCTCCATGCTACCAGTGCAATCGTATTCCTTTTAATGTGGAGAAGAGCAAACAGCTGCCTCTCATGCAATCCCTTTCTAATCTCTTTGCTTTGTGTGTGTGGGGGGTGGGGGGGTGGAAGTGTCATGCAATGGGGAGACAGCCTTCAGAAATTCCTCTTTTTTTCTCTTCCTTCTCCCCCAACCCCCAGAGTAGATTGGAGAGGGATGTGAAGAGAGTAAGCTGCTTGGGTAGTATGCCCACAGGTCCCTGTCTGAGCTGCGGTGCGATTGCATTACTTTTTTTATGTGTACAAGAGATTAAGCAGGCACTTAAGCCTTCCAAAGCATGTGGAAGTGGTTAGGAGGCAAATTTGGTATTGCTGAAATAATATTGGTGTTTCTTATGCAAGCCTACATCTTTCTTTATCTCTTACTATTGGAATAGCCAAAAAATCCTTTTTATGAATTTTAGCTTTAAGTTCATAAATTATGCTGAGATTTAATGTTGCTGACTTCTTTTCTGCAGATATACTCATTAGTATATTTCTCTAGTGATTTCTCCCATATTTTATTTCATATAACATGTCCCTTTTATCTTATAGCTCAGTCAAAACTATCACGTGCACTAATAGTGGCTACCCAAGATGACCTCCCTTTTTCGTCCTGGTGTGAAATTGTACTTCCAATATCTTATTTTTAAGAAGTTCCCATCCCTTCCATTCTCCCTTTATGGATTTCTGTCCCCGTCATCCCACTATTACTTCCCTCACTTTTTGGGAACTGTTTCCAGGGAAATCTACATACCCCAATTTAGTTTTTTTGTCATATTTTAAGCACTGCCGTGATATATTTTATCCCAGCTCTCTTGCTTTTACTTCTTCAACCAGTTCTTCCTTGTTGGCTGGGATCAGATTTGGAAGAGGCAATCCCTTTGCCCCTTTTCACCTTTCTGAAAAATGACCCAATCCGCAAGACCAGGGAGGGCTGGATGGGATTTGGAGCTGAAGTTTTCAATGATTCTCTTTCTTATTAGAATGATTGCAATAATTCTACTCTTACTATACTCCCTGGCCGCCTGCAGGCAAATGACTCTGTAGGAACCAAGCAAATGGCCACATTTTACTGAGCTTTTGACGGGTGTAAATGATGTATTTACTGTACGGCATCGCATGCATGGACCTGCAACACTTATCAACGTTTTGTCCGGATTAAGAAAGCGCCATAAAATATCAACGTTCAAATACCAAAGTCCTCCAGACCACTGAAGCCCAGCATCGTTTGTATTAAAAAAACAACGATCCCATCCTGGCCCCTCTCGCCGTTCCCCGCGGAGCGTCTTCTGAGCCCTTCCTCTCTCCCGGCCGAGCTCATCCCCAGCCGGGGAAGCGGGACCAGGCCGCCCGCGGCTGCTGCCTCCGTCCGGGGGCTTCGGGGCTGGGCTGGCGCTCCTGCCTTCCCCTCCTTTGGGGCGGGCGCTGATCCCACGAAAGGCCCGTCCGGAGCGCGCCGGCCTTCCTCTTCTCCCCCCGCCCGGCCAGCCGCGGGGCCGGAGCGGCTGTGGGCGGCCCAGGTGGCGGGCTCGGCTCGGGGCGGAGCGCGGGAGCGGCCGGGGCTGTGGCGAGGCCGGGCGGCCAGAGGGGGCAGCAGACCTTCCGCCAGGCCGGGGCCGCCCCAGCCCGTCCCGGCCGCCCCGCCGGAGCGTCTCTGCCCGCATGGCGGCTTCCAACCGGCGGAGGCCATGAACGGCGACCGCAGCCCCGCAGGAAGGGAGCCTCCCGCCGCCGCCGCCGCCCAGAGACTCCCGGCCTCCCTCAGGAGGCGCCACCCGGCCGGCCGCAGGTGCTCCGTTGCCCCCCGGGGCCCCCTCCTGCAGCTGCCCCGCTGCCCCCTCGCCACGCCGGCCCAGCCCCTGCCAGGCAGGGAGGGAGGCAGGGAGGGCGCCGCTTCCCGGGCAGAAGCGCAGCCGAGCGGCGGTCCTTCGGGGCGGCCGTTGCAGCCCAGCCCTGCGGGGCGACGCGGAGCCAGGGGAGCTGCGGGCCAGCCGGGCCTGGATGCCGTCCCCGCGGCCGCCCCGCGCCAGTCGGAGCCCCCGAGGACCCTTCGCTCCGCAGCCCCCGGCGCTCCCTGGGCGATCCTGGGCGGCGGTGCTTCCCCTTCGCAGCCCCGACGGAGCGGCTTTGCAGCGGCGCTTTCTCGCGCTCAGGGACTTTCCCGGGCTGCGGACTGCAACTCAGCGGCGCCTGCTGGCTGTGGATTCTGGGCCTTGGAGTCCCGCGCCTGAGGTTGAGGAACGCCGGAGGGGCTTCCCGCGACCCCCGGACTGCTTCCGCCCTCCCGCCCTTCCCGGAGGCTGCAGGAAAACGGGCTCCGGACATTGGGCAGCCCACGAGGGTCCCATAGGATCCCCATGAGGGGTTTGGCCCTCCTTTCCTTGGACCCCTCAGTCTGCTCTGGGTCGGCACCTCCGGTCCCTGTCCTCCGTCCCACTCCCAGCGTTTTTAAGGCATGCAGGATGCCGGGCGGTTGAAGCATTTAACAGATGAACAGAGTTGGAAGGGACCTTGTAGGTCATCTAGTCCAGCCCCGCCAAGCAGGAGACCCTCCACCATTTCTGACAGATGGCAGCCCAGCCTCTTCTTGAAAACTTCCATAAGGTTTATGATGCCATTTACAATGGCAGACGTGGCGGTTCGTCTGAAAAGGCACAGCCAGACTCCTTATTTTGTTTAACCATCTTAGGTTAGACATTCTGAATTTAAAGTCAAGATAGTGGGCTAATTGGAGGAAGGAAGCAACCTGTGTCCTTAGAAAAATCAGAGAATCTTAAAATATGCATGAACTGCAGCCACTTTTTGAGACAAAGAGGGGTCTTAAATTAATGGGTCCCCCCCCCCCAAGATCCTTGTGGCGTCTTTGGGTCAGGGAAGGGTGTCACAGACTACGGTTAAAATAAAATCAAGATAAGGCCATTTTGATGTGATGGAGCTTTCATCACACCCCATGGCTGCTGTTTGATCTTTTTTTTAATCCTGCCGAAACTTCTGAGGAAGGTGAGTCTGTGGTGGCCAAAGGTTGACACACCTGCATTCTGGGATGCGCCAAGACAGGCCAAGATGCAGTTCACAGAGAATGACTTAATTATTAGTCAACAGGTGTGGAGCCTGCTGCCATGCCACCTTCAACAGGGAGGGTGGTAGAAAGATACCGTTGCCTCAGTTTGTGTCTGTGTTGGTTGGTTGGCCTAACTTTCTGGCGTTACATCCGTTGCCTTCCCTCTTTCACTCCCAGGCATGGAGCAATCCTCAAGGATGATGTTTGCAGGGATTCCTGCTTCCATTTTGACTTGTGGTTTTATTTCACCCTGCAAAACTGGGTCCTGGACTTTGGCCGGCCCATCGCCATGGTGAGTACCTGGGGATGAGGTTGATTTGCCTCAAGGGTTCAGAGGAGATAGAGGAGTTGCGGGTGAAGATGCCCTGGGACAGAAAAACAAAGGTTCCTTCCCAAATACAGGTAGTCCTCTATTTATAACAGTTTGTTTAGTGACCATTCAAAGGTTACAACAGCACTGAAAAAAGTGACTGATGTCTTTTGACACTCGTGTGATCAAAATTCAGACGCTTAGCAGCTGCTTCATATTTATGACAGTTGCAGTGTCATGTGATCAGTTTTTGCTACCTTCTGACAAGCAAAGTCAGAATCCCAATGGGGAAGCTGGATTCACTTAACAACCGTGTTACTAATTTAACAACTGCAACAATTCACTTAACAACTGTGGCAAGACAGGTCGTAAAATGGGACAAAATTACTTAACAAATGTCTCGCTGAACACATACATTTTGGCCTCAATTGTGGTCATAGGTTGAGGACTGCCTGTATCCTGGCTTTAGCATTTTGGATTCAGGCAGCCATGTGAGTTCTCTGCTCTCAAGAGTTCCGTGCTGCTTCCTCCATTGAGATGCGTGAATTCGGCTTGCATGACAACTCTGGCCATTGAAGTTGGCAGCTGACAACAGGGCCACAAACTCCTCAGCCCTTCCCCAGAAGGGAGCTCCCGCCTGCAAACACTCCTGGCCCCCTTTTTGCCTCCCCTCGCCCTGAGGTGGCCTTCCCCTCCCACTCGCTAATGAAACCGGCTGAGGTTGCCTTTTGCTCTTGCTACTGAAATAGCATCTCCCTTCTTCTGCCATTCTGCAAATTGCATCAGATCTGTTCAGTTCTGTCATCTCTTACCCGGGAGGGAAAACACGGGACTGCAAGCAGGACAGAGGCAGCAGAGTGGCTGGGTGGGTGGGGAGCCGGTTCATGCTGGGAGGGGTTTCTGCCGAGCCCACTTCCCACCGACAGAGGGAAAAGGCTGTTCCTCTTGAATGTCCAGCTGGGCCATTTGCTCCGTTCTCATTTTAAAATGTTTAAAAATTGTTTTAATTTGAAAGAAAATTAAAAGGGATAATAACAAAGCTTAATTAAAAGGGATAATAACAAAGCTTCCAGAATCAGCTTTATTTTCAAGAAACCCTGGAAGTAAATCAAGAATTATTCACTTTCAGTCTGATCTCTTTATCCTCCTCTGACATCCTTGTTCACATGAACATAAATAGTACAGCTCTTGAATACGCATTGAGCGTGAGGTCAGAATTGTGTATGTTCTACAAATATGTAAATATGCCTCTTGGTTGATATGCGTGTAAGGATGGTAGTGCTTTAATTTTTCAGTGTCAGCTGTTTGTGGCTTGCAAATCCTCCTCCCTATCCTGTACTTTGCATTTTGCAAAGAAGATTTGGGATTAGGATGTTTGCATTGCTCTGAGATTAATTTTTCTTGGCATTGGCATTTGACATTGCCTCCCTCCCTCTCTCTTTCAGTCTCAGCCACACAAACACACAGAGGAAAATATCAGCAAGCAAAGATGGCCTTTATAGCCAAGCTCGACAAAAATCTGCAACAGAAAGCCCACCAATAATTAAGGGATGGCACAGTCTCCCCTATCTTGCTTCTAGCTTTTTCTTTGTGTGTCTCCCTCTGCAGATCATGCTTCCACTGGAATGGTTTCCCCTGAACAGGCCGAGCGTTGGGGATTATTTTCACATGGCCTATAATGTCATCACACCCTTTATTCTCCTGAAGGTAAAATAGTTGCTGGATTCTCCGGTTTCTTCTTGCACAAAACCATCTAGATCAGTCTTCCTCAACCTTGGGAGCTTTAGGATGTGTGGGTGTCCCAGTATTCCCTAGCCATCCACGCTGTCTGGGGAACTCTGGGACTTGAAGTTTACACATCTTAAAATTGCCAAGGTTGAGGAACATTGATCTAGATCAGGGGTGTCAAACTCAAGGCCCAGGGGCCGCCCTGGAAACAGTGAAGGACGGCCCACGGTGCCTCTGCCCACAAAAACGGGCTCCTGAGCTCCATTTTCGGCTGTGACGGCTTCCTGCAACCCTCTGCCAGTGAAAACGGAGCTCGGGAGCCCATTTTTGCTGGCAGAGTGCTCAGCCCACCACAGGCATCGACATAAATGACGTTAAGATGGCCATGCCCCCTGGACACACACACACACACACCGAGATCAAACACAACCCTGATACAGCCCTCAGTGAAATCAAGTTTGACACCCCCGATAAACACATCATGCATCAATCTTTTTCCCCCCAGGCTCTTAAATTCTGGTGCTGGGGGAGAGAAGAAGCCAACTTGGGGGAGTTGTCAGTCCCAAATTTGAATTTGGACAGTATAATTCCTTGCCTGGAAATCATACATTGTGATGTCCTTGTTCCAATTTGCAAGATAGTTGTGCCTTACTATAGTGTTCGTTTACTCTTGGTCAGCAACAATGAGTTTTGACACAAGCTTTTGAAAATAAATGGGTAAGATTGAAGTATCTGAAGCTTGTGATTGACGATAGATGTTCCACTCAGATTGTCATCTCCCTGTGTTGGAATCAGGGATAAAAGTGCTCCGTAAGCAGAACCTTTGGGCGGGGCCTCCCTGCAGGCCATCTATATGTCTGTGAATAGCTTAGACTACAAACCCATCATCCCGATGGCTGCGACCGATTGATGTTGCTGGTTGATCTTCCAAGGAGACCCAGCCAGGGAAGGCTGCAGGAGGAGCAAGACCTTTCCAAGTCTAGATTTCACATGATCAGGAAAGGAAAGGGTTAAGCAGCTTCAAATCCTTGATTGATTTATGACATTTATAAACTGTCTTCTGCCCAAGTCCATAGGGGAATTCACAACAGATAAGGTTTACTTTATATGTTCAAATTCAGGGTATTGACGCAAACTTGGCATACACCTGTTGCAAACAGTAAAATAGCTTAAAGTTGAGACAGGTGAGCCCCAAAAAAAAAACCCACCCACCCTTGAAAATGCCAAAGAGCTCAGAATGCTTTGTAGTTTAAAAATGGGGGTGGGGGTGTTATTGCCATCAGGTCCTCCTCCAAGCTTGGGTCAAAGTGGGAAGGCGACTTCATTTGATGAAACTGCCAGGCGCACCGTGTCTTTGCCATGGAGAGAAGAATTGTCCCACCATCACGGGGACCATCTTTTAGGAAGGGCTCCGCTGCTGCGTTCCTGGGGCCTCAAAGGGGACTGGAGGGGTTCTCCCAGCCAGACTGTGCAGCCCCCCCAGCCTGCCTAGGAACCCCAGTTGTCTTTTTAAAGAAAGGCAGGCAGTTGCTTGTTCTCAGGAAGGAAACATGTTTCTTCCCGAATGTTTGGAAAAGGAGGAATGTTGGAAGGGGGCTTTGGGTTAGGACACACATCTATGGGTCAGATCGCTTTCCTTTTCCTTCCCTAGTTTGAACTTTAGGAACTGTTATGCTTTTACTTCGTACTTTGTCCTATAACTTGGGGGCCAGACCCCCCTTTTAATACAGATGTTGGAGGGGTTGCAATATTTCAGAGTGCTGCTGGGAGCAAAGGCCACATCCCTTGGTTGAACGAGCAACATTTCCGTGAATATAACTCAGTCAGGCTTCTTCTTCGTGACTAATCCAAGAAAATCAGTTTCCCCACTGTTTAAAAGATGGTTGAGTGAGTCACGGAATAAGATCTAGGGGAGAGAAGGCTGTCATTTAGACACCGGTCCCTCCCTCCTCGTGATGGGACTTGTGGCTGATTTTTTGACAAAGCCAAAGAGAGCAGAGGGGCTGAATTGGGCTGGTGTGATCTCTAGGGCAGCCCTGGGTCAGCAGCTTCTCCATCGCATCCCCTTAAACTGGGTTGTCACAGCGGTTTCAGAGGAAAGGGGGCCACAGAGAACTTCCTCCATTCTGCAGGGGGGGCGGGGAGGGGGGGATACTGCTATTCCAAGGAGGGGGTTTAGGTCGAGGCACCCACACTTCTGCAGAGACTTTATCTCAGGAACAGTTTTTGACTGTGTTTGTGGGAGTTGGATTCCTCTTGGGAAAGGAAAGGGCAGAAGGTTTCCTGCTTTTGCTTGATGGAGTTAGGGAATGGGGGGGGGCTGAAGGGGCTGACTTTACTCCACGGCCTCAGACTGGTTGCTTTGTGTGCAGCTGATGGAGCGCTCCCCCAAGGCCCTTCCCCGCTCCATGGTGTATCTCTGCATCATCATATTCGTCATGGGGGCCAGCATCCACCTGGTGGGGGACTCTGTCAATCACCGACTGATCTTCAGCGGCTACCAGCTCCACCTGTCCGTCCGAGAGAATCCAATCATCAAAAATCTCAAACCGGAGACCCTGGTGAGAGAGGCTGGTTCACTCTGCTTGTGGCTCCTGACACTCTGGTCGGTCTCTGTCTGTCTGTCCATTGTCATCCATCTATCTATCTATCTATCTATCTATCTATCTATCTATCTATCTATCTATCTATCTATCTATCATCTATCTATCTATCTATCATCTATCTATCTATCATCCATCTATCTATCTATCTAACATCCATCATCTATCTATCTGTCTATCTATCTATCTATCATCTATCTAATCTATTAATCTAATCTATCCTCTATCATCATTATCTATCTTATCTTCTATCATCTTTTAATTTATTTTATCAAATGATTTAATATGGCACCCATCTCTCCCAAGCGACAGCTCTGGGCAATTTATGGGATCAAAAACAAATGGGACCCAATCAACACTTAACTGCAAATAGTCCTCAATTTATGACTGGTCACTTAACAACTCTTGGAAGTTAGATTTTTTTTAAAAAGCTACTGATGAATTGCAGCATCCCATGGTCGTATGACTGCAATTTGCTACTTTTTTGCTCTTTTGCAAAAGAAAATGGCCGAGGGGGAAAAGGCCATTGGATAGGCTGGATTCAGTTACGACCACCTGATTTGTTTAACAATGGCAGGGGCCATGCTTTATGGCCATCATAAAAATTATTGTAAAATCGAATTTGGTCACATGGTGCCTTGACTTACAACCCCAATAAATTACAACTGGGCGGTACTTTGGTCATAAATTGAGGACTATCTGTCACAAACAGCCATGCTTAGCAGAGCTCTTTGCTGCCTGTCCGCTGGGCCCCTTCGCTCTCTGGACTCTTCCATTTCCTTCCTTTCCAGATTGATTCCTTTGAACTGCTGTACTATTACGATGAGCACCTGGGCCATTCAATGTGGTGAGTCTTGGCTGCGGGTGGAACCAGCTCCCTTCCCCTGTTGCTGCAGAAGAAGCGTGGCCTCATCTGTGGGCTGAGCAGGCGCGAGAGACGGGCGGTTGGGCATCATGAGGGACGCCGGCATTTGCTGGGGATGGGACAGCTCAGGTGCCTCCCTTGGAGTTTTGCCACTCATTGTGTTAAACTCCTTTAGGGTTAGTTCATTTCGTTTCCTTCTTAAAAGTTTTTCCTTCGGGGCAAAATATTCAGCCCCTTCCCAAGAACAAAAACGCACAATGACATCTACTCTGAAACAAAGAGGAGAAACGGCCAAAAAAGGATCAGCCATTCCTGAGCCTAAAGTCTTGGAATCAAATTTGGGATCCTTTTCTTCACATCCTGAAATATTGGTCTGCTTGGCTGCGTTTTTTCCATGCATTTGATTTGTTGTCATATTGCCTGTCGGAGGGTTTTGTGCCACCTGATGCTGCCCTGCTTTCCTTGGGAAGATTGGAGGTACATTTAATAAATGCATTAATATAAATAAATAATGACATTTTAATAAACCACAGTGGATTCCCCACCACTCGACATCTTTGTAACAAGATTTTAATTGACCAAGAATTAGAATAATAATAGAATATTAGAGTTGGAAGGGACCTTGGAGGTCTTCTAGTCCAGCCCCTGCTGAAGCAGGAGACCCTATAACATTTCAGACAAGTGACTAGTCTCTTCTTAAAAACCTTAATAATTAGTCTGGTTACACCTGAGTTCCTGTTCCTGCTCCCCCCTTTGTGGAGTTGCTGCTGGGTGAGACTTTCCACCAAGGAGGCCTTCACCTACCTGTGCCCTCTGGTGGGCCGGAAGAACCATGTGTCAGGTTTCGATGTCATCTCAAACTTTGTCATAGCCGATACTAACCCTCTGACCCCCATACCCTTCCCTTTCCGTTCCCCAATTCTCATCTTCTCATTGGCCATCTTCCAAGTCAGTCTCCCCAGCTTCTGACCTCACCCCACAGGAATGTTCCCCCCTCCCATCCCATCTCCTAGGGGATATTATCTACAGAGAAAATAAGTAGGTGAAAAGTCAAGCCTCGTCTTTTTATGGCAGCATCAGAATGCTGACACCATGAGGGATACAACAGGCCAAAAGTGGTTTTTGATTGAGTTATCAAAGCCTAAATCAAGGATTTCTGTGCAGGGTTGCTTTTTTAAATCTTCTGTTTCTATTGCATTTCCCCATATTTTTGATTGGTAATAAGTGTTTCAAGCTCTTAGCCTAGTTATTTCCCTTATTTTCATTAAGAAGAAGTGCCTGGACTTTTGCCAAACAGGATGCGCGTTCGCCCAGCACTCTCTGACTCACTAAAGCGGCCCCTCTTTTTCCAGCTCTCCACATGACCCCAAGGAAAAGTTGCTGCTGCAGCTTTAAGAATCCTATTAATTTTAATGGGTCAGTGCCTTAAAGCCACAGGATCTTTTTTTTGCCTGCGGGAAGCCAGTGAGCAGCCAAAGGTGATAGCTACAGAACTGAAAAAGTGGCTAAGAATCAGGAGGGATCTGTTAGGGCAATCTTTCTCAACCTTAGCAGCTAGAAGCTGTGTGTCAGGCTTGCCCCACTTAGGTCCCTAGGTAAGAAAGACCCTCAACTCCACTTGATTGAAGTGATGGGTTCTTTTACTAAGGATTGGTGGTTGCAAACAAAGCAAGGCTAGAACTAAAGTTCCCGCGTGAAATGTTACAGCATTTCCCCTTTCTCCCTGGCCCTCCCCCCTTGACTGGTCTGTTGTCGTCCAGGGGCATTCCGTATTGGTGTTTTGAGAAGCGCTTGGCTATTTGATGTCACTTGGTACAATTCACATTCCTTTCCCAGGCTCTGCTGCAGCCTTGAAGGCTGGAATCGGCCAGTTCTCACCTCCCCCTTCCTCATCTCTACCTTCTATACACCAATTGCTTACTTCCCCTCCCCCCTTCCCTAACAATTTATGGCAGGATGCCAGCAAAGCATTAAGCTGAAGATGGCAGCTCTGACAATGTGTGGATTCCAACTTCAAGAATTCCCTAATCAGCTCTGCTAGTTGGAAGTCCACACATCTTCAAGCTGATAAGATTGACAAATATTGAGTTAGTGCCTTTTCTGACCATTCAAGTCATACAACTGTCTTGAAATATCAACGGGGTCGGTCAGAAAAGGCTCTCCTACACTCCTCCAGGTTATTTTCTGCCACCCAAGATGAAAGGGGCTCTCTTCTTACAAGTGAGAACAGGTCTATGGTTACTGTAGGCTGGCAGGATTCCTGTTCTGGCTTAAATGTCCAGTCAAAGTGGCTGGGTATTTCTGAGGGGTAAAGACGGTGAAGGGAAAAAGATAGGTCTCTCTCACAGCTTGGTTACACTGTTAAGAACACTAGATACTCAAGGATGTAGACACTGAGGAACCAAGTAGTATTTTTATTAGGTCAAAAGAGGGTGAGGGCTTCCAGGCTCTCTCGAATGTCTCTTCAGGCCATTAAGCAGCTACTTTGTCCACTTGCCAAGCCAGGAGAACTGAAAGGAGCTGTTAAAACAGCAGGAGGCCCTTTTCCACCTTGTCCCTCACAACCTCTGGCAATTTTGTTCTTTTCACAGGTACATCCCCTTCTTCCTCATTCTGTGCATCTATTTTTCTGGCTGTTTCATACCCTGCAAAGAACAGCAGCCAAGAATCCCTGTGGCTGCTTTACTCCTCATTGGGCCCAGCAGCCTCTATTACTGGTAAGTGAGCCCAAGGTGGCACGGGAAGGCAACAAAATCAAGCCAGGTGTATCTGCTTGTCAGACAGCTGGTATCTCAGGGGTCGGACATCTGTGTCTGGAATATCCCAAGTGGAACATAGAATAACAGGGCTGGAGGGGGCCTCAGAGGTCTTCTAGTCCAACTGCCGGCTCAAGCAGGAGACCCTGGACCACTCTGGATAAACAGCTGTCCCATCTTTTCTTAAAAACCTCCAGTGATGGAGCCCCCACAACGTCTGGATAACAGCTGTTCCACTAATTAATTGTTCTACTGTGTTTCCCCAAAAAGAAGACCTGGTCTTTTATATATATATATATTATATCCTATATATATATCCTTACCCAGCAGGAGGCCTTGCTGGCCCAGTTCTGCAGCTGCTTGTCGCCACTTGCGTGTGTCACTGCCGGCCTCCATTTCTCTGTCAGAGGCCTTCAGGAAAAGCCTCTGCAGCGGATAACAGAGCTCCAGATTGATCTCCGGCCTTTTAAGCTGTTAAGAGAAGGATCTGTCAATTCTAGTTAGTGATCCTTTATCTTGTGGGGGCAAAGTGTGGGTGGGAAAAGGGAACCCTGCCAAACTGATCCACAGAGACTGTTTCAAACTCTGGATCTGTTTCTTTCCTTTTTCAAACTTTAAAACACATCCTGAAAAAAAAGGAGGGGCAGGATGGACGCCTGCTCTCTGTTTCCTTTTGGTGCTCTAGTATCTGCGGGGTCTCCTTGTGTCCCTTCAGCCACTGGCATCTGTTCTAACCAGCCCCGTCTCTCCCAGGTTGACTCCTGGCATCTTTCCAAGCCCCAAAAGGAGGCTTCCTTCCCACGGGACCCTTGGCCAGAGGCAGTAGAGGTAGACTTTGGCAGCCTTCCAAGAATATTTCTGCTGTGTCAGTTTCAAAGCTTGCTGAAAACAGCTTTAGGTAGTCCTCAACTTACAACAGTTCGTTTAGTGACGGTTCAACATTACAACAGCACAGAAAAAACTTACGACCGTTGCAGCATCCCCAGGATCACGTGATCATAATCCGGCCACTGGGCAACTGGTTCATATTTATGACGGTCGCAGTATCCCAGAATCACATGATCCCCTTTGGCAACCTGACAGACAAAGTCCATGGGGAAGCCCAATTCACTTAACAACCATGCTACTAACTTAACAACTGCAGTGATTCACTTAATGGTGGCAAAAAAAAAGTTGTAAAATGGGACAAAATTCACTTAAGAAATACCTCCCTTAGCAGTTGAAATTCTGGCCTCAATTGTGGTCGTAAGTCGAGGACTGCTGTATAGGGGAAGAGATGAGGTGGGATGAACGTGTCAAATTAGACCAGGTCTGTCCTCCCCCCACCCATCCCCCATGCAGAACCCCCCCCCCTTTCTGGAGGGCAGCTACACCTCCTTCCCCCTTGAGAAGACCATCCTGATCCACCTGTGGTCCCTCTCACTTGCAGGTACCTGGTGACGGAGGGCCAGATCTTCACCCTCTTCATCTTCACGACCTTCGCCCTGGTGGCGCTGGTGATGCACCAGAAGCGGAAGGGCCTCGTCATGGACAGCAACGGCCGCTTCCTCTTTTACTCCTTTATCCTCACGCTGGGGCTGGTGGCCCTCTGGATCGGCTGGCTCTGGAATGACCAGATCCTCCGGAAGAAATATCCCGGCATCATCTACGTTCCTGAACCCTGGGCCTTTTACACCTTGCACTGGAGGAACCTGCCCTCCGCGAAGGCCGAGAGCTCTTGATGCGGTGGCTGCCTTTAGTTTGGGGCACGGGGTGGATCCTTTGGGCAAGCCAGCAGGGTTTGGGTGGTGGCCAAGGAAGGGCTGGCTTGGCCTTCCTCCCGTTCATGGCTCTTGTATCCAGAGGAGCCTGATTCTGTGTGGATTCCTTTGGAAGACCCAAACTGGGGCCTCCTCCCAAATCAATCTTCATGGGGAGCCCTAGGCTAGAACAAGAGGATGTGGTTGCGGGAAGAATACTCGGAACCCGAGTGAGAATCTACCCAATCCGCTGATCTGACATTCCTTTTGCACCAGGGTTTTTATTTTTCCATGGTTTAAGTCCTCTGTGATACAGCATTTACAGATTAAGAGTTGGAAGGGACCTTGTAGGTCATCTAGTCCAACCCCCCCCCCACTCAAGCAGGAGACCCTACACCATTTCTGACAAGTAGCACTCCAATCTCTTCTTGAAAGTCTCAAGTGATGAAGCTCCCACGTGTCTGGTCTACGTAGAGTTTGTCAGAATGTTGGATGGAGAAGAGGGCCCAGGAGACCCCGTGTGACTTCTGTGGTTCAACCTGTCTCCCTCATTTTGCATTTTCCTTCCTACGTTGGGTGGAAATCTATGCAGAGGTGAAGAACTGCTTACTTCATGCAGCTCAGTCTTGCTAAGTCTCTGCATTCAGTTCTTTGAGAGCTAGTTTGATTGTTTCCTCCTCAGATTCACGGTGCAAGTAGATAATATTAAGTCTAGTGAATTTTGAAATGAGGAAAAAAGACTTCCAGCCTCCTGTTTTTGCACTCACTAACATGCACAAGTGGCAGATATGGCTGGAAAAGGGAGAGATTCGGTCAGGGGTGCAAAAAGCATTGCATTAGGTGCTGCAAACGTGAGATTAGGAGTAGCGAACCTGCAGGAGAGAAAACAAAGAGGCTGCAAAGGAGGGTCAAGGAGCAGCTGCCACGTGGAAAGAGGCTGGCCGGCCCTGCACCGGTAGTCCTCAATTTGCAACAGTTCACTTAGTGACCATTCGAAGTTACAACAGCACTTTAAAAAGGGACTTATGACCATTTTTCACACAACCCTTGCAGCCTCTCCCCAGTCACGTGATCAACATTCAGATGGCAACTGACTCATGACGATTGCACTGTCCAGAAGTCACATGATCCCCTTTTGTGACCTCCTGACAAGCAAAGTCCATGGGGGGAGCCAGTTACGGTCCACAACTGTGTTGCTAACTTAACAATTGCAGTGATTCCCTTAACAACTCTGGCAAGGAAGATGGTAAAACGGGTCAAAATTCCCTTAACAAATGTCTCCAAAAACAAACAGAAATTTTGGACTCAATTGTGGCTGTAAGTCAAGGACTACCTATAGATAGTTTATTGTCCCCCATATGGAAGTTCCTGGCTTTGAGGATGACGCCCTATTAGCAAATTATCTCTCCCCAGCGGAGAAGTGCAGAGACATCCTTTAAAGTTGAGGGGGTCTTCCCTGGAACACTTTTTTTGGGGGGGGGGATATGCACAGGGAGAGAGAAAAAAAGTTAAGAGGACTCTGAGCACCCAATCAAAGCCCCTTTCACTGGTCTACAAATGCACTAAATTTAGTTAATTAAGCAAGACCCCAACCTGTCACACAGTTGCACCATCTTGACTCTTACCCCTTTTCAGATGCTGCTGCTATTCTTGTACTTTGAAACTTAAAGCAGGTCTTTTGCAGCCCAGAAAGTCATTCACTGGGAAGTCAGTGGTAGACAATGCCCAGATTGTTGCTAAGAGAAACATGGACGTTTCTGGCAAGAACAGAGCTCGGCTAGAGTGAGTCTCTTCCTTTTAATAGTGAGCTGTCTCTGTTTAGTAGCACAAAGTTTCCCCGCTTGTGACGGAACAGCTTCACCATTCTGGAGCGTGGAAGTCACTGCTATCCATATTTATCGATGACAGGATGCCTCTTAGGGAATTTTTGTGCAGAAATTGAAAAAAAGAAAACCCCCCCCTTTTTTTTTTATGGTTTTGATGTTTAGCTAGGATAGGTTATAGGAAGAAGAGTACTGTGATGTAACTTTAGAGAGAGGTTAAAATGTAATTGTACTGATAACTGCTGTGAAGAATATCAGAGGTCACTGCTGTGTTATCTTTTTTCTGTTTTAACTTTTTTCTTTTGTTGCATTTTTTGCTTTCCTTTTGCTTTCTTTCATTTTCTCTTTATGTTGCATTAGTTTATGTTTTCAAAAAAACTCTTAATAAAATTTTATGAGGAAGAAAGGAATTCTGGAGGATGCTAAATCCGAGAAGGCTTTGCTAGTATATTATGCTCTGAGCGAGATCTGTGAGCGGCCACTCGATGTGGGGGAGAGAGAGAGAGAGAGAGGCTGCCTGGGAAACAATCGGGCAAGAGTTGGCATAGCTTCACAGCTGCATAAGGAAAGAGAAAGAGGCCCAGAAAGGAGCCCTCCCTAACTTCTGTAGTTGTTAAGGAACCGGAGAGATTTGTACTATCAGACTTGCAAGAATCTGTTCATCTAGTTTTATAATAAAAGAGTAGAATTAACTTTTCTGGTTGTGTTTCCTGTCTGGTTTATATGGGAAGGCTGACAGCTGTTCGGACAATCCTATCCAATGAATGTACATCAGTAGCCCTACATCTGGCTACAAGGTGGTGTCACAGGGATTACTAACAAAAGAGAATATTTATAGCTCAGGGTTGAGCTGTGAAGTCCTTGGTGCTCTCTGAGTTTGGCTACTTTCCTGCAGATGTTTCATTGCCCACCTACTGTAGGTACCGCAACCAAGCTCAGAGATCACCAAGGACCGTACATGGAGCACAATAGAGCTCCATCTTAGGTGCTGTGCTATTCAATATAAATGAGTTTGGATGATGATCAGAAAATAACACAGGTTACGTAAGATAAGCAGATAACAATCAACTTAGAGAACAATATCAAGATTCAGGAGAATCTCATGACAAGTAGGAACAATAAGCAAAAATCAGGAAGATGGATTTCAACATGGACAGATGCAAAGCATGGAAAATGCATTTGGGTAGAGCAAATTGAAGTCATGAATGGAGGAGACTAGTGGACCACACATGAAAAGAACCTGGGTGTCTTGGAGGTCACAACAGAACATGAACCAATAGTGTGATTGGTGTGCAACACACACACACGCACACACACAATGAATCCAAGGCTGCGTTGACAGAAGTTTAGTATCACAATCAAGGGAAGCCCTCATTTCTCCTCTGCAATTATTGGACCGTAAGTCAATATATTGCTGAAGAACTGGAAAGAGTCCTGTGCAAAAAAAGAACAACAGGCATCGTGAGGGGCTTGTAGACAAGACCCAGATATGCTTAGTCTAAAAAAATGAGACATGGTAGCCGTCTTCTGATAGTTGAAAGGTTGTCCCAGAGAAGAGGAATGAATTCATTACCATCCCCTGTATTATCTGAGAATAGAACAAGAGCCCCTGGGTGGAGGCTTTACCAAGAGAGATCCAATTGAAAATGAGGAATTGCATGAAAATGAGAGCTAATCATCCTCCTGGAGTGGTGGGGCCTCATGGATCTCAGGACTCTATGCCTTTGGTAACAGGTGTTACACTGAAAAGGTGCTACGGTGGGCTCCCCTTTGCTCAAAATGTTTCAACAGAAACCGGATGGTCATTACTCAGGATTGCTGCACTAGTAGGTTCCTGCAAAGAGCAGGGGATGAGACTAGATGATCTCCAAAATCCCTTTCAACCGTCACATTTCATGAATCTTAAGATTTACTTACTGCTGAATTGATTATATTTATTGGTTGTCCTTGATACACAAGCTTCTAGGCAGCCCTTGAACCAGCCCAGGCCACTTCTGACCAGAAACCAAAGATGGTGGCAATTTCCTCTCATTAATAAGGGAGATACTGTGCTTAGCCTCTCTTCATCTCTGTGCCTATCAAGATGAGGTGGACCGGTTGCTTTTGTGGTGGTGTGGAGACAATAATTTGATCCTTAACACCAATAAGACCAGGAAGCTTATAGTGGACTATAGAAGGAATAGATCAGACATCCAGCCCTTGATTATCAATGGAGGCCGAGTGGAGCAAGTAGCCAGTTTTAAGTTTCTGGGTGTTATCATAAAAGAGGACCTGACCTGGGGTGCTCACATTGCAGCACTGGTCAAAAGGGCCCAGCAGAGATTCTACTACCTGAGACTTCTCAGGAAACAACAACTGAATGGAAAACTGCTGGTGACCTTCTACCGCTGCACCATAGAGAGTATTTTAACTTACTGCACCTGTGTATGGTTCGCCAATTGCACAGTGGCAGGTAGGACAGCGCTCCAGAGGGCCAACGTCATTGGTCATTGGTTGCCTTTGCCCCTCTTTGGAAGAGCCTGATAGCTCCCGCTGCCTTAAGAAAGTTCAAAACATTCTTAAAGGTGCCCATCTCATCCTGGGCGCCCTTTTTTTGAACTATTACCATCTGGCAGACGGTACAGGATAATAAAAACAAGGACAAATAGGCTGGAAAACAGCTTCTGTCCCAGGGCAATAACCATATTGAATTCTACTGTATGGTGCAATATTAATACAGTATCAGGGGTTTTCAATTCAATTGTATAGAATGTGAAGGATGTGTGTTTGTGTTTTATTTTTATAGTTATAAAGTACACTAAAGTTAGGACATGGTGGCTCAGTGGTTTAGACGTTGAGCTTGTCAATCGAAAGGTCGGCAGTTCAGCGGTTCGAATCCCTAGTGCCGCGTAACGGGGTGAGCTCCCGTGACTTGTCCCAGCTTCTGCCAGCCTAGCAGTTCAAAAGCAGGTAAAAAATGCAAGTAGAAAAATAGGGACCACCTTTGGTGGGAAGGAAACAGTGTTCCGTGCGCCTTTGGCGTTGAGTCATGCCGGCCACATGACCACGGAGACGTCTTCGGACAGCGCTGGCTCTTCAGCTTAGAAACAGAGATGAGCACCGCCCCCTAGAATCGGGAACGACCAGCACATATGTGCGAGGGGAACCTTTACCTTTACCTTTAATGTACACTGAAGATGGCATTTAATTTTGTTGTACGAGGTGCAATGGCAATAAAGTAAACTAAACTAAACTAAACTAAACTAAACTAAAGGATACAGAAGTAAAAATATATTCTTATATTGCTGTTAGTAATTGTACTCAAAATGTCTCCTGCAAAAAAATATATATGAAATTTTAGGTGGATCATTCTAAATATTCAGCCATTTCAGCCTCTTCCAATGCCTAGAAAGCCAGCTTGTAAGGGAGTAACCTCTTTTTGTGTTAAGCAACATGTTCAGGCTTTGCAAATGAGCACACTTGGGTTGCAACCTACTTAACCTGCCTTGAAGGAGGCTGGAGATAATGAAGCCATTGGCATCCAACTGAATACTTGAAGGCTTTGGGAAGATGGTTGTCTTATCTGCTCTATGCAGTAAAAAATTCAAGTCCTTGTCAAGAAGAGGGAGCTGTAAAATAATTGCTGCCATCACAGAAGAGTCCCAGTCTGGTTGCTGTTGTTTGGCTAACAGCTATCACTTCCGCTGAAATTTGACCCACAACCTGGATTGTATCCACGACAACAAAAGGTATTTATTACACCTGCTACCACTCTCTGGGATGAGCGGACTTTGCCCCTTCATCAACGAGGAAGCTGGGGGTGGAAGGCAGGCAGGACAGCTGGAGGAAAACCAGCATCAGCACCCCAAAAGCTTCCAATGGTGACTGGGGACAATTTGGCCAGGATTGTGGATGGGGAATCTTATTTGGTAGAGCAAAATGACGCTGTTTCATCGTTGTTTTTCCTTTTTGTTTTGCAGGCAAAGTTTCTAACCCAGGATCAGATCAATGGTACGTATCTGTCTCTTTTCGAAAGGGCAGCTTCCTACCCTTCTCTTTATTACTTCTTGTGTTCTGATCTTCCTTGAGAAAACTTCACTCCAGCTTTCTGGGAGAGCAGGTCAGGTCCCTTCCCACTTCCCTACGAAAGAATTTGTAAGACCAGGAGGGACACGTGTTATCATTCAGCTGATTTCCATTTGGCGTAGTTTTAGATTTCTTGCCCATTGAGGGGTCAACTTCATTATCTCAAAAACATGTGATGGAAAATATTTTTGTACAACTTCATCTATGAAACCTGCAACTGATCCTTAGGTAAAAAAGTTCCTGCCCATCTGAAGAGTGTCGGTTGCACTCTTTGCATTCTTTAAAAATGCTACAATTCTTGGCTTGCATTTCAGGGCTGTGTTAGCATGTCAGTGACCTCTTGCTGTATTGTCCTTTTGAAGAGTTAGCAATTATATTGCTTGGGGGGGGGGAGTATAAATGCCAGGATAGAAGGGACCCGGTAGGATTTCTGGAAGAAGAGCAAGCTGTCCTTCTGGGTGGGGGCACTTTCAAGACCAAGGGGGCACCAGCCATCAGCTAAGACAGTGTTTCTCAACCTTGGTAGCTTGAAGATGGGTGGACTTCAGCCGGCAGTGCTGTGAGAAACTTAGCACTGTGAGAAACTTAGTGAGAAATACTGAGCTAAGATAAGAGACCCAGAAGATCACCTGCATCTGAGGCTTTGTATACCTCACTGGCTAATCCAATAACTGCAATGTCAGGGTTCCAAGTAATGCACCCATAGCAAACAAAACTCCGAGGCAGGTAGATTCCTCAAAGAATACTTTTATTGGATGCATCATATTGACACAGTTCTGGTGAAAACCGACTCTGAAGGTTCCCACAGTTTTCACCTAATTAAAAGTAAAAAAATTTTCCTTTCCCCAAACAATCAGTCACCATCAAGGTGCCATTTGGTTGCCTGGTAACGTCACTCCTCCTCTCTCTCTGACCAGGTGTGAGGATGTCCTTGGTTCCCAGGAGAAAGTATTTTGTTTTGGCTACAAAACCCCAGCTATCTCTATCCCCCCGCCCCATCCCTCAGCTCCAGTGTGGCAACACTGAAGCTTCGAAATGGCTTCGGTCAGGTCAGCTTCAGGGTTGACATGCAGGGGTGAAGGACTTGGACAGGACCCTAGAAACTCAGATTCAAGTCCATTATCAGCCATGGAAGCTCAGGAGTTGACTTAGACCAGTTACAGGTAAGTCCCTGACTTATGACCAGTTGCTTAGCAACTCTTCAAAGTTATGACAGACCCCCCTCCCCCCCAAAAAGATACTCATAACCTGGTTCCATAATTCTGATGACAATTATGTGATCATATTTTGGAGACACAGCAACCAGCCTGCATTTACAGCCATTTGCCATTTTTGCCAAAACCCAGAAATAAGCTTTAGGCTTTATCCTCCCTACTGTGGAGAGTTGAGCCCAGAGGAGAGCAGGACGTTCCTTGCCTCCCAGCCTCAGAAATCCTCCCGTGGTCCTTCTCCTTTTCTCCTGCACAGAATTCAAGGAATGTTTTTCCCTCTATGACAAAAGGCAGAAAGGCAGAATCAAGGCCAGCGATCTGATAGTTGTCATGCGCAGTTTGGGCACCAGCCCAACTCTCGGAGAGGTGGCCAGGCACCTTCAGCTCCACAAAATCGGTAAGTGTCAGGAAGATTTCCCTTCCTCCCTGCCTTTCCTCTGCTGTCCGTCCCGTCCCCCCCCCCACTTAAAATTTGGAAATCAGCCAAATGTGCATATTTAATTAACATTAAATGTAATTCATATATATTCCCAGTCATGTGTGGTTCTACCAGAGAAAAAGAGTGTGCCAGTGGCACCATCTGGAAAGATTCCAGGGGATGCAGCTATATATCCATGGTACAAAACAGGGGTCTTCCAACTTGGCAAGTATGGCTGGCCGGGGAATTCTGGGAATTGAAGTCCACAAGTCTTAATTGAACCTGGAAAATGTATGATCACTCAAGCTAAGCACATTTTTCTAGTAGGACGCTGATACCAGAGGCTGATTTCCTTTTACCTTTAAAATATATGTGTGAAAGCAAGGAGGAACTACCTTGGGCTCTCTACAAATATATGCTATTCTATTCTAACGATCTGCTGTAAATGTATTAATTCATCTTAAAAGTTCAGTAGATGAGAAAAGAGAAAGGTCTACATTAAGGATCATTAAAAAGGGGGCTGAAATAACATAGAATAACAGAGTTGGAAGGGATCTTGGAGGTCATCTAGTCTAACCCCCTGCTTGAGCAGGAGAGTCTATACTATTTCAGACAAATGAGTGTCCAGTTTCTTCTTAAAAGCCTCCAGTGACGGAGCACCCACAACTTCTGAAGTTAGGTCGTTCCACTGATTAATTTTTCTCACTGCCAGGAAATTTCTCCTTAGTTCTAGGCTGGTTCTCTCCTTGGTTAGTTTCCATCCATTGCTTCTTGTCCTGCCTTCAGGTGCTTTGGAGAATCTTCTTTGTGGCAGCCCCTCAAATACTGCAACACTGCTATCATGTCACCCCTAGTCCTTCTTTTCACTAGATTAGACATACCCAATTCCTTCTTTGTATGCTTTAGCCTCCAGGGCCCTATAATCATCTTTGTTGCTCTTCTCTGCATTCTTTCCAGAATCTCAACGTCTTTTTTATATTGTGGTGACCAAAACTGGATGCAGTATTCCAAGTGTGGTCTTACTAAGGCATTATAAACCAGCACTAACACTTCACATGGTCTTGATCCCTCTATTATACTATAAATTTAAATTTGATCATAATATATACATAACAATATTTCAGGGATAGATGAGCCATCAATCTTGGCCCATCAGTCCATTTTGTCATCATCATGCCACTTGAAGCTGGAAATAAATAAATTTTCTTAGCATGATTTTTCCATATCTTTCCAAATTAAAAGTAAAGAATGTTAAATTTCCACTGTGGTTAATAGTTAATTTGCCTTTATTTATTTATTTGTTGAATTTACATACCCGCCCATCTCACTTATGTGACTGTGTGACTCACACAATTAAAATAGCAACAGCCAAAACTGACAAACAGTTAAAAAGTATAAACAGTAAACAGGGGCGTACATCCAGAGTCTTACAAACAATCTAATCACCTCGCTAGCAAGCTCTACACTACAACCGGATTCCCTCAGCCAAATGGGAATTTCTCCGTCCTGCCTGACACCTTCTTGCCATCTACTCCCATTACTGGGTCTATCGTTTCCTTGACTTCCTTTTTGTTCCTTACATATTGAAAGAAACTTTTTAGATTATTTTAAATATTTGTTGCAAGTCTTAGCTCATTCTGGGCCTTGGCTTTCCTTGTAGATTCAGGATGTTTGTTGGCCTTCTGCTTTAATTATGTGTCCCTCATTCCATTTTTTATATTTGACCTTTTTCTCCCTCAGTTTGTTAGAGAACTCGTTATGCAACCGTGCTGGTCTTGTCTGGTGTCTTGTTTTTCCTTCTTTGTGGTATTATTTTGCTAGGGCCTTCATCACCTCATTTTTCAGGATTTCCCAAGCACCTTAACCTGTTTTCCTTTTAAGATACCCATCCATGGAATCTGTCAAGTATTTGCAAGCCTTTGGCACGTGTCATATAGACACCAGTGGAGGCAGAGAGTGTCTCCACCCATGTGGAAAGGAGGGGCTTACCCTGAGTATAAAACCCCCTCCAACCTTTTCTACTTTGCTTTCTCCATCTCTCACTTCTTATGTTTGTTCCTCATGAGACTTGATCTCTGTTGTACATAGTTAATATGATTTATCATATGAATAAATACGTTTAAGACATTTATTTATGCATTGGCCTCTGAACTCTTCTATGCTCCTGGGTGTTTCTACGATCCCAATTCCACAGAATCCTTCCTAATCTCTCTCTTAGCTTGTTGAAGTAGAGTTTAAAGAACATAAAACATTCTAGGAGTTGGAAGCGACCTTGGAGGACATCTAGGCCAACACCCTGCTAAGACAGGAGACCTTATACCAATTCAGACAAATGGCTGTCCAATCTCTTCTTAAAAGCCTCCAGTGATGGAGCACCCACAACTTCTGAAGGCAAAGCGTTCCACTGGTTGATTGTTCTCACTGTCAGGAAAAATTTTCCTTAGTTCTAGGTTGCTTTGCTCCTTGGTTAGTTTCCATCCATTGCTTCTTGTCCTGCCTTCTGGTGCTTTGGATATATCGTTTCACAGCTCTCTCTAAGCGGTTTACAAAGTCAGCATATTTCCCCCAACAATCTGGGTCCTCATTTTTCTGATCTTGGAAGGATGGAAGGCTGAATCAATCTTGAGCCAGTGAGAATCGAACTACCAAACTGTTGGCAGTCGGCAATCAAGCAGAAGTAGCCTGCAGTACTGCATTCTAACCACTGTGCCACCATGGCTCATAAATAACCCAGCTCCATGCCCTATCGGCCTTTCAAAATCAAAACTAACCCCTTGAACTGAACCTGAAAGCAAACTGGCCGCCAGTGCAGCTCATGGAGCAGAGGTGTAACATGCCATTCTAGGGGCATAGATAACTGCCTGCACCACTGCATTTTGCATGCCTCTCAAGGGCAGCCCATGCAATTTACAATTATGGTAGTCCTTTTGAGTAAAATTTGCTAATCAAGGAACAGGTTCAACTGGGACACAATACAAAGATGCACAATAGTTCTCCTAGCCATGGCTGCAACCTGCTCCTTGAGCAGAAGCTGTGAGTCAAGAAGGATCCCCAGATTGTGTACAGGGTCTGATTGGGGCAGTGCCACCCTTTCTAACACTAAAGTTGGCCAATTTAAAATTCTCCACCTCCAAAAGGACAGGATAGAGGTGGAAAATTTCAACTTCACATCTTTTTTTAAAAAAATTCTAGCTTCATAAAGCTTGCCTAAGGGAGCGTGGTGGCTCAGAAGTTAAAGATGATGAGTTTATCAGATGGAAAATTGACAGCCCAGGTTCAAGAAGGTTGAAAAGGTTCAAGAAGTCATGAGGCAGGGTGAGCTCCTATTACTTGCCTCAGCTCCTGCCAACCTATCAGTTTGAAAGCATGCAAATGTGAATAGATAAATAGGTACCACTGCGATGGGGAAGTAATAGTGTTCCGTGTCCCTTTGGTGTACAGTCATGCTGGCCACATGACCATGGAAGCAGAGAACGCTGTCTCCCTCAGCTAAGAAACGGAGATAAGCCCCAACCCCTAGAGTTGGACACGACTGGACAGGGGAAACCTTTAGCTTTATTTCAAGCTTCCCATCTCAGCTCTGTTCAGAATATTCTGTATAGTTCCCCAGTTTTGAAATTTCTGTGGCCAAATTTGTGGTACTATAACACCATGCAGTATTTACAACAGCGCAACATTTGCTTTGTCAACATCCTGCTCTTCATATCTGTTAGTTATTCGTTCGGTTCTTGGTATTCTCTGAATTGAATTGTTTTTCTGCAGCAAATTTCATTACTCATCCAAGTAACATCAGCACATATACTGGTAACAAAACATCTGCATGAATGTTCTACAGCAGCGGTCCCCAACCTTCCTGGCTCCAGGGAAAAAATTGTCTTCCACAGGAATGGTTTTGCACAAGCATCCTAGATCCCACGCATGCGCAGATGGAGCTTCACTCGCTGGCCCACTGCTTGCTCAGTCCGGTTCCCAACAAGCCACAGACTGGGATTTGAGGGCTGCTGTTCGGCAACCCAGCTCAGAGAATACCAAGAATGCACAGTTCAGCCTGGAGCTATATATATTCTCTACTGCGTGGTTTGTTATCTTTCTAAAGGAAATAAATCCTTCTGGAAATAATCTTGCATTCTTACCCTTCTAAGGTTATTTTCTAAACTGGGAACAGGGTAAGCTTTTGAAACGCAAATTTCAGCAGTTTTTGTTCCACAGATTTATTCAGTTTAAATGAATTGGGAGCTTTTTTGGACTTCTGCTTGAATATAGTCACTATTGGCAAAGGATCTTTAGAACTCTTGTCAGCATCTAAAATTGTTAAATTTGAAGAGTTTGAACTTGAGTCATCATTGAACTGGTTCTGCAAATTTTTCTTTTTATTCTGGTATTATAGAAATAAAAAGAAAACAACTCTACACTTTAAGGAAAGATCAGCTGAAATATGAAATATAGTTCATATTCAAGGAGCCGCTCTACACTGCTGGCTCATATTTAGCCAGTTGTCCACTAAGACTCAAAGATCCCTCTCACAGTCACTGCTATTAAGCCCTGGTTTCACATATAAACTGGGGGAAACCAGACTTAATTGCAGTGACTGTGAGAGGGACCTTGGAATCTTAGTGGACAACCAGCTAAATATGAGCCAGCAGTGTGCAGCGGCAGCCAAAAAAGCCAATGTAATCCTAAATTGAATGAACAGATGGATACAATCAAGATCAAGTGAGGTACTAATACCACTCTATAAAGCCCTAGTAAGACCACACCTAGAATACTGCATCCAGTTTTGGTCACCACACCATAAAAAAGATGTTGAACTCTAGAAAAAGTGCATAGGAGAGCAAACAGGATGATTAGAGGACTGGAGGCTAAAACATATGAAGAACAGTTATATGAACTGGGCATGGCTAGTCTAGAGGAGAGAAGGACCAGGGGAGACATGATAGCAGTCTTCAAATATTTGAGGGGCCGCCACAGAGAGGAGGCGGTCAAGCTGTTTTCCAAAGCACCTGAAGGCCAGACAAGGAATAATGGATGGAAACTGACCAAGGAGAGATTCAACCTAGAAATGAGGAACTTTCTGACAGTGAGAACAATCAACCCATGGAACAGAAGTTGCCTTCGGAAGTTGTGGGAGCTTCATCACTTGAGACCTTCAAGAAAAGATTGGACTGTCATTTGTCAGAAATGGTGTAGGGTCTCCTGCATGAGCGGGGGGGGGGGGGGGTTGGACTAGATGACAGGTAAAGTCTCTTCCAACTCTGTTAATCTGTAACTATTCTGCTGTGATGATGCAGGAGAAAAGATGATTGGGACAGTTTGAGGAAACCTTCAGAGTTTCAAATTACTTATCTTTTGGCCTTCCTTTAAAAAAAATTAAGCATCTAGTCATTATGGAAAACTAGGATGTTAGCCTGAAGCAGAAATGGTTCACCTTTTGATACCTGGAGCCATTTTTGACTGTTGGGAGTAGAGCAAGGTCTGTAAAGCTATCCCAAAGGTACTTTTTCAAAAGTCAACTGAACTGTCTTTGTTTTTTCTTGAAGATATTCAGCTTCTCATCCAAGAACTTCCTTCAACCTTCTGAAGAACTAAAGAAGCTTCTTGAATGAGAAGTGAAATGTTTTCAAGGAAAATCCAATTGCCTCTTGAAAAAGCATCTTTATTTATTTATTTTATTAGATTTTTATACCGCCCTTCTCCCACAGGACTCAGGGCGGTGAACAGTCAAGAATAAAAACATTGCATACAAAATTTAAAATCTTTGGGACAACCGTGACCAGGATGACTGAGAATCTCCAAAGACATCTGTAAAGCCAGAGCTATTTCACTCATGGGCAGGCGGGCAGGGCTAGGATATTTCACTCTTGGCAGAGTTTGGGGAGGTCAGGAACTTTCTATCGTACTCCTTATTGTAGGAAGACTATTTTAAAATGTATTTGTGCATTTCCTTACTCCAAAGTGGCAGAAAGCCATGACACTGACATGTGGTTCCATACCAGCTAAGGATGAAAATAGGCTACTCTAGACACGCTAAGCTCTAATAGTATCTTCTTATACAGTGCTGGGCTTGCACCTTCCTTCTCACTTACAGATGTCAATGAAGAACTGGATTTTTCAACTTTCCTGACCATCATGTATAGGCAAATGCAGCAGGAAGATCCAAGGAATGAAATCCTTCTGGCCATGTTAATGGTAGACCAGCAAAGGACCGGATTCATCTCCGTGGCTGAATTGCAGGCAAAGCTAATGAACCTTGGAGAAAAGCTATCCAAGGAAGAGGGTGAGTCTCATGCAAAGATCCCTGGGCCTTGACCCTTGGAAGGCGGCTTTTCTCAAATACAGTGGCCCTTCAGTACTTGGTGTTAATTCATTCTGGGAGCCCTGATGGGTACTAAAAAGGACGAGTCCTGAACAAACCAGGTGACTTACCATGTGACCCTTTGTTTTGGCTGGGAAGAACTTTCTGCCTGTCCCTTTTTTTATGTCGGTGACCTTCCCAGCATAGCCTTCCTGACCCCCTCCTTTTGCAGCGACCTTCCCAGCATGGCTGACTTCCAGTTCGTTCCCCATAGTGGTTCCCCTCTTCCCATAGCAGCACGATGAATACAAAGGCCAAGTACTGGGACAACATTTTCACGTCAAAATGCCTCCATAACCAAATTCAATGAGTTTGAAGCAGTTGAGTACCAAGGTACCACTGTACAGGAAGATGTAAGGGAAGAGGGAGCGATCAATGGCTGTTACAAACCTGTGTTTCCCCCGAAAATAAGACCGGGTCTTCTATTATTTTTTGCTCCAAGATGATTAGGGCTTATTTTCCAGGTAGGTCTTCTTTTCAGGTAAATACAGTACTAAATGCATCTATCTGGCTGACAATCTTAACTGGGGCTTATTTTTGGGGTAGGGCTTATATTATGAGCATCCTGAAAAATCATGCTAGGGCTTATTTTCTGGTTGGGGGTTATTTTCAGGGAAACAGGGTATCATTGTTAATTAAATATGTTAATTTGTGTGCCTGAGTCTTCCCCAACCTGATGTCGTCTAGATCAGGGCTGGGCGATTAATTTTCCCAAGGAGCCACATGAGAAACCAGGAATGTTGTAGAGAGCCGAACCAACAGGGCTGTGAAGGTGCAAAGGCAGGAATGCACACACATAAGTACATTAAAAAGAAAATAGCAGTCACCTTCAAAATAAAAAGCAATGCAGTTGTATTGTGTGAATGGCATACACTTGTTTACATTTGATTTCTGATTTCCGATTGCCCTCATGCAGACTGGACAGAGACAGACAAAGGGCTGAATGTGCCCAGGGGCTGTAAACTGCCCAGGTCTGCTGTAGATGTACCAGACTCCCATGGGTATCCACTAGGCAGAAGCCAGCAGCCAGAGAGAGAGCACGGGGTAACAATCTTCCTAGCTGCTGGGAATATGTTATCCAGTTGTGTTGGGATCACTGTATCTCCCAGAGTATCAATATAAATATTACAGTCCGGCATACCATAATGATAAAGCTGGGGACCACAGAACACCATTTTTCCTACAGATTTCCCCCCACTCCATAGTGTTTCTATTCAGCATAGTAGATATGGTAATTTGGCCCAGGATTCTGTCAATTGGTAGAGTATGTTAAAAACCAAGCATCTAGTCTCAGTGTTAAGAAGAACCAGCTGCCTGCAATTACTGCAGGTTCGAATTTTGCCAGGCTCAAGGTTGACTCAGCCTTCCATCCTTTCTAAGGTAGGTTAAATGAGGACCCAGTTTGTGGGGGCAATAAGCTGACTTTGTATAAATATACAAAAGGATGAAGGCTATTGCTTAACGCACTGTAAGCCGCCCTGAGTCTTCGGAGAAGGGCGGCATATAAATCAAATTAAATTAAAAATAAATAAATAAATAAAAATCTTTTTTTAAAAAAACCTTTTAGGATCCTCAACAGCAGGTAGAGGGCCAGTTTTGAAAAAATAAGCACTCGAGATAAAAACTAATAGTGATTTTATTTAAATTCAAATTAAACCAATTAAGACAGCGGTCACCAACTGGTGGTCCACGAGAAAATTTTGGTGGTCCGCAGAAAAAAGTATTTGCATTTTTTATATTACACTAAATCAGGGGTCCTCAAACTACGGCCCCTGCACTGGATACATGCACTGAACGTTTGGGTTGCTGCAGAGAGTCTCCCCCATCAGGCTCTTTTTGTGCAGGTTGGAGGGGAGGAGAAATTCTGACTTGGGGTCTGCTTCAGCCTCCTGGTGCGGGGCTTTGGACGAAGGCTGGAAGGAAGTGCCGCTGGTGGCGAAGAGCCGGAGGACTTTGTTCCAGTGGGACAGCATCATGGCCTGGAACCGGCTGACCATCTCAGCCCACTGAGCCTCCAGGTGCCAGTACCTGGTCTTGCATTCCCACACGTCTTCCCTCTGCTTGGAAAGCCTATGCTCCTAGTCCTCACTGAGGTGCTTCTGCTGAGCCTCCTTCTCGGTCAGATCCAACTTGAACTGAGCTGTTTTGCCAACTCTTTCTCATGGTGGCTGCTCTGCTCCAACTACTGCTTCCTGCAGAGGGCCTAAGGAGCCTGGGTGGGGAGACGAGGAGTGGCTGAGAGGGGAGGGGCGAGTACAGGTTGGCGAGGCGCCCCGCGAGTTGACCAGACCCATCCAGCCACATGACCACCTAGCCACGCCCACCCAGCCGGTCATTAGGCAGATCATATTAGTGGTCCATGGGATTTAAAATTATGAATTTAGTGGTCCCTGAGGTCCAAAAGGTTGGTGACCCCTGAATTAAGACACATTTCATGATTATTTTCTCTATTTTTAAGAGCTTTGTGGTTTCAGATTCTGTGCTAGGAGAAATCAACAGGAAGGCTAAGACAGCTCCATCAAAACCAGGGCAGGTGTATGAAATAAGCAATACTAGAGGTTTTGTAGTTTAACATGGAGAAAAATGTATTTTGTGGCTGGGAGCAACCAAGAAGCTCTTGCTTAATCAATATTTCTCCTCCTTCTTGGATATCCTCTTTATAATTAATCACTTTCTGGGTTCAGACATTTGACTCATCTAGCTGGCTCTCTAGTTTGTTCTTAGTTTTAAGAACACTGAGCCCTGGTGGCTTAGTGGTTAGAATGTAGTATTGCAGGCAAACTCTGTGCACAGCTAGGAGTTCGATCCTGAAGGGGCTCAAGGTTGACTCGGCCTTCCATCCTTCCAAGATTGGTAAAATGAAGACCCAGATTGTTGGGGTCAAAATGCTGACTTTGTAAACTGCTCAGAGAGTTCTGTAAAGCACTATGGAGGGGTATATAAATCTAAGTGTTAGGGCTACTGATCTACAGTATTTCTATGTCCCTCTTTTCAGTTTTTATACTTGTTCTTTTCTTCCTCTCTGTTTGTCAGAGGTTTCTTTGTGCAATCATGCTGACTTCATTCGGGGTTTTTTGTTTTGCTTTCTCTGTGATATTGTCTTAAATTGGGTTTTTATAATCTCATTTTTCAGTGTTTCCCAAGCACGTTGAGTTGGTTTTCTCTTTAGGATTTCCATCCATGGAATTCGTCAGCTCTCATAACTGATGTTTCTTCTTCCTCTGTCAGTACTGTATATTGTACTTGGAGATAAAATTAGTCCTATCCGAGACCTCAACCTGCTTCAAACCAGGTTCCTACATCATGTGCCTTTGTGATGTGGGAACCACCTATTCCATCAATTGTTTCCTTTAGCTGTTGCATTACCATAATTTCATCTCCCACCCATCCACAATTTGACATCCTAATTAAAGATCTGAAATAAATAGTCTGGATATCTGTAACCTGAAGTGGTTCAATTATTCTGCCATTGCTTACAGTGGATACCCTTTTGAAGAATGCCAGAGCAGGAAACAACGGACTGGTGAAGTATGAAGACTTAATTCAGTCAATCATGCTTCCAGTTGATGATTATTGAAGTGCAAAAAGATACTTGGCTGAAGGCAACCATACAGGCAACCTTCATCAATTCTTCCTGGAACTTGGGCTCTTCCTGCCTTTTTGTCTTAAAAAATAAATGCTTTGTTGCAAACAAAAAGAAATATGTTAAACGATTAATAAAAAGCAGAAATGTTGGCTCTTTCTGTGTGAAATCTAATGTGCTTATTTTCCTTTTCAGCTAAGTTTCCTTGATTTTTTTTTAAGTAGTCAAAAAGGTGCTCAGGAACTGGAAATATTTTTCAGTATCATGCAATCTATAAAGTTTGATTTCGTGAGGTAGCACATTGCAAGGAATCAATATGATCCAGCTGTGTTGTGGTCACTGAACTGGGTGTGAGGAAAGCCTCAGGACCAGAGGTTCTCATGAGGCTTTAAGAACAACCTTGTAACAAGGGGCTGAGCAGTCGTCCCTCTACCACACCGATGTACCCAGATACTCATAAAGTGTTGTACAGCCTCTAGCTTGGCAGCTCCTGGTTTCAAAGCCAGCCAGGGCCTCCTGGCAGAAATAGCAAGCTACAGCTAAGGCCCTTTTAATTTGCACTGGTTTTTGGAACAGAATTTTCATTACAAAATAACCAAGAATTTATCTCTTGCAAACCCAGTCTATGTATTGCGCATACACGGCAAGTTAATCCACAAGAGAGAACATAATAGTTATTTATTACATCTAAAGATGTTTTACATAAACAAGTAACATTCAATAGCGTAAACCATTTCTCTTCCAATGCATGTAATAAATATTTTCACTTGGTACTTTTATACAAACTGACATTGGTCTACTATACATTTTTAAAAGCCACTTTTTAAAACTTGTTTGGCATGCTGTATGGAAACTTAGGAGAAAGTTTAAGGCAATGAATCACAGATCTGCGTTTATGGAATCACTTTTTCTGTTTTTCACTTTATATACACAGGTTCTTCCCTTTTGTTAATCAGAACAATTAACAGCAGCACACATGGGGCCTCTGGCAGTTTTAGTTCAAGAGAAATCAAAGCTCTTACCGAAGAAAAATAAAATAAGAAACCATAATTTCAAATTATGAAAAAAGCTATGAAATGTTTAATATAATGGGAAAGCTTAGCCAAAGTACAGCAGAATTACTAGTAAGAATCAGCTTCAGGTTGATACGTTAGTTCTGTTTCAGTAGAAAAGAAGAAACGTGGGAATGCAGTTAAAATACTGTGAATTTTGCTTGCAATTTTGGTTTTGCAATCAGGTTTTTAACCAGGAAAATGATGCATCTAGTTAATGCCCACAGAAGTGATTCAAAATCACTCTTATTATAGAAGACTCTTGCATCCATGTGGATACACACAGAGCACAACGTACACAAAGTACAAACAAGACGTACAAGTAATAAGCACACCCACACCCACCCACTCACTCTCCTGTCTGTGTGTGTGGGGGGGAAATAAGCCTCCTCCCCCACAAAAACAAATATACAAAATGAAATACGTAGATCTTACACTGTCCAATTAAGCAAAACAGACACTTTTGCTTCGCAGAAAAATTCTACAACTGTCAAAAATGAGTTTGGCAAGGACATCTCACTACAGAAGAAAATCCTGTAGTCGAAATATGTTGTAACTCCCAAAGTCTGATGCATGTTCTGACTTAATTAACTGCCCAGGTCTCATTTAGGTTGAAAAGATTTAGAGGAGGAGAACTGGCATTAACTCCCTCCGGTTCTCATTTGGGACGTTACTGAATATCTCACATTCAAACGATCAGGTGCTGCTTTCAGGTGCAACTTCTCCCATCCCTTTACAGCCAGAGAGAGGTGCCTTTTACTGGAGTACTAGCAGGAGGTACCTTTTGTTTCATAATTATCAAGTCAATTTAACGTGGAGGAAGTCCTGTTTCCAGCAACGCCTAATTCTTCATCAGATTAGAAGCCAGATCAAAATTCTTCTGACAGATCTCAAACCCAGAATGCACCTCGGTCACACACACACACACACACACACACACACACACACACACACACACACACACAGCTCAACACTCTCTCTACAAACCCACTCAAAGCAGTGCATAAATTCAGCTTCTTAAGGTAAATGCAGCACGGGAGCCAGTATATATGCAGATCACAGTACGTACGATTCACAGTCAGTCCAAACAAACTTCACACGGCTACTTATGCCTGATGCATTTACTGTATATGTACTGATTCTCCATCACAAGTAAACAGAGCGAGACTGCAGCTCATTTTTACACATGCTGGGCCCACTCTCTCTAGCTTAACAACCTGGAAAGTGCACATCTTACAATGTGCTCTGGTGTGTTATTTGAACATATATTTTAAATATTTAACAAAAACAATTATTTGGACTTATGCAAAAATGTCAGATCGAAGGCCACAGACTTTCAAGAGAATGGTGCCAATTCTGTTCTATAGCCATCCATCTGGCTACTCCCAATCTTCACTTGGAACACAGAGAGGATTAATTTTAAACGTTAGGTATAATTCTTAAGCCAGTATTAGTTTTAATGCCCCAAGCTATAGCAAATTTAGAAAATATTACTATTTTCTACTTGTTTCTTTAACTTTTACTGCCATTTAATAAATTAGAAATTAGCAAGGAAACATATTGGCCAAACATTAATAGAATACATGCATGGAACAGAATACACACCCTCGCTCTCACACGCACATATCTATAAATACATATATACACACGCATATACATATAAACAAACATTCCTAAAATTCAAATTAAAATGTAAATGGCAAATGGGATGTATTTCAGAAAATCCAATATAACATTTCTGAGGTCAATATAAAAAAATCACTTAAGATTAAAAATTGGTAGCTTGTCACTGATTTAAGGTTCACTGAAAGAGAGGGAGCCTTGAAAAGAAGAGTTTGGAAAAAATGCTATCATTTGCAGACATGGTTCAAAGAAGCAGCTCATGTGCCTCCGGATTAAGACGAAACAAAAAGGCCGGCCTTGTTTCAGCACTTTGCATCTTCCTGCTGAAATCCGCATCGTTTTTAAACCTTGGTTTTAAAGGCGAGTTATAAAATCTTTTAATCTCAACATAGATTTTGGCATGAAGCAAATTTCACTTGTCATTCCCTGCCATTTTCTTTTTAAAATCTCCTTTCAATTTGCATGTTTTGTTATTTAATTGGTGGGGGGGGATGCTTTTTAAAAAATCAGCCAACTTGAAAAAAAGCTTTCTAACTAAACATTCAACCCTCGGTATGGAATTTACAAATGCTAAAAGAGCCCACATCCTCCTTTAGAAGAATTTAACAGACAAGAAAAGGTGAACTCATTTAACGCATTTTGAAGGAAAGGAGAGGGACGATAATCTTGTAGATGTTTATTTTCCAATTAACCGCAATACAAAAGGAAGGACTTTTAATCATAATTTAATGGGCCATTCTTTAGCCCAAGCCTAGGGATTGTTTACTCAAATATTAGTTTTGCTAAATCCTACTTAATTCAATAGGCCACATTTTCCCAAGCCAAAAAAAAAAAAAAATGTTTTCCAGGATTGGACCTTGGTGCATATGATGGCCATTGACATTGTCAGCTGCACAATAAACTCACTGAAATTACATTATTCCTCTTAAATGTTGATGGGTTGGCTCTATTTAGTAAACACATTCTAAGAATTCCACCAATTTCTTTGTCTTTAGCACTCCAGACATAACCTTTCAATTGGCAGGGTAATGCCAAGGAACTATCGCAACCAAGTGTGCCCTCACTGGCACCTAGATTTTAAGAAGCCGTTTGGTCTCATCCAGCAGAGCGGAATAACCCCTTAATGGCAAACAGTTAGCAAAGAGGAGAACTGTGAAATCTGAGTTATGAGCAAACCAAGGCAGAGCTAGCTAATCAAAACAATCCAAAGAAGAAATATGGGTCCACATCAGAACAAACAGCCAAAAGACTTTCCAAAAAACCTACATCCAGCTGACACACGAGAAAACGCTATGGAATTTCGGTAACTCAAACAGCCTCTGTCCTACTTCAGGATAAACAAAGAAGAGCAGAAAAGCCGGAAGTTCAATTGCAAACGTTGAATTTGTTTCAAAGCAAATGTGCAGGCAAACTTTCCCAATGGAGCATGCCCTAAGGAAGGAGATATTTTCTCCAATTATTGTGGATGCCGTCTGTTTCCTCAAGAATCAGAAGTCCTCTATAACGTTCAGTGTTTCAAGCGCACCATTTTCCCCATTAGCACGGCTGTGAACAAACAAAAAGTTATGTGGTTCAGAATCAAAGCTTCAAAACAAGCCCACCAGCGCATAAGATAAATCGGGAGGGGAAAAGTCTTCCATATCCCAAGCAATTATGTTGGGAGCTTTTGCAATTTTTTTGTTTGTTTGTTTTTCACCAGTCAAATTATCTTAGGTTTATATACAAAAGTACAACTGAAAATATAGTTTTGTTCTCTGTACACGTCTTTTTTTTTCCCTACAAAAAAGGAAAAATCTTATCTGCATTTCTAAACAAAAATAAGGTAAAACAAAATCGCAAATCTCTTCACCCACGAGTCCAGGGACACCACAACTGAGCTCAGTCCAAAGAAATAATGTCTGGGATGACGCCGAAGAGAGACGCGGGGTCTGTGCTACCTCTGCTGGCCACAGGGTGGCTGTGGGCCTCCCGAATACTGGTGGAGGACACGAGGCTGCTGTTGCTGCCGCTGTTGCTGCCATTCGTGGCAGGGAGTGTGGCGCTCCCTCCGGTGTTCAGCTGGTCCAGGAACATCTGCGACGAAGTGTAGGGGAAAAACCGGGAGTGCAAGAGTTCTTGATCGTCGGAAGTGGAGACGGCGGCAGCGGCGGCTGCCAAAATGGAACTGCTGTAATGCTGGGGAGAAGATAACAAGGCAGCTGAAACCGGGGAGGGTCAAGGACACCCCGGTACTTCCTACTGCCAGCCCAAACATGGATCATTGGAGTGAGAGTCAGAGGCTTCCCAAGCCCAGGCCACGGAGAGGCCCCGATAAATCTCAGCTCTGGAGTCGGGGCACCAGGGTGTGTTTCAATGTTCAGCAGCCACAGAGGAAGGCTGGAATACCAGTCCCAGCCTCTGGACGAAGGCCGAGGCCCCCTGGGAGCCCATCAAATGACAAGAGGGAAGAGAACGGGAGGAGCACGTCTCCTTTCGGAAGCTCACTGGCACCATTTTACACCACTTTTGTCATGCACTGGATGCCTGCACCAGATGAGGGCGTTTGAGTGGTATTTATGGTCTTGCAAAAGAGAATTTCTCAATCAATTTGTCAAATTCCCTCAGTAGCTAAAGGAAACTTTTAACCTGTACCTTTAACCATAAAGATGACTAGGATGGGTAGACAATTAGGGATATTATATTATGTATTGTTTTGAGTGTACTTCTGCACTCTATACTGCTGGGATCTTTTGGAGATTCTGGAAATATATGGACACACGAATAAATTAACACACAACATACCTGATTGTCTCCTGGTAAGAAGGAAAAGAAGTCCAAACCTGTGGGGAACAAAATGAAGATTTTTTCACTTTCTTCATAGAAACAGAGTTGAGCAGAGAAAATGGCAACATCTGAGCCTGAACCAAATACAGGTAAATCCTTGATTTATGGCCACAATTGAGCCCAAAGTGTTGTTAAGCAAGACAATTAATAAGTGAATTTTGCCCCATTTTACTACCTTTTTTGCCACAGTTGTTAGGCAAATCACTGCAGTGGTTAAGTCAGTAACAAGGTTGCTAAGTGAGTCTGGCTTTAGATTCTGACTTGGCTTGTCACCCAAAAATGATCACATGACTCTGGGACACGGCAACTGTCATAAATACGAGCCAGTTGCCAATCACCTGAATTTTGATCACGTGACTATGGGGATGCCGTAACGGTCATAAGTATGAAAAACGGTCATAGTTCATTTTTTCAGTGCCATTCTAACTTCAAATGATCACTAAATGAACGGTTGTATGTTGAGAACTAGCTGTAACTCCTGGGAGATTATCTCACTTAACATATGATGACTCAAAATCATCAGCAGCTGCATCTCTTTCTCCCCCATCATTAATCATGGGGCGCATATATAAGCCACCTGGGAAAACCAAGGGAAATCATCAAACCCCCTAAAAAAGCAAAAGTTAGAATATTTTGGACATGTCATGTGACACCCAGAAAAATACGGCATCATTCACTTAATCCTCCAAGGAAAGATTGAAGGCAAACGAGGTCCAGGCAAAAGAACATCATGGATTCAAAATCTAAGGGACTGCTTTGGACAAAATTCAGCAGCACTTTTTTGTGCGGCTGTTGATAAAAATAGGATCGCCAACGTCCAATGACAGATATGGTACAAGAAGAAGACGACATATAATGCTGGGAGAAGCCTCCAGAAGCACAAGGTGAGGTCGCATTGGTGCGCTAACCATGCCATCTTAAATCTGGCACAGATGGAGAGAGAGATGCAGTGGAGGTCCTGATCCAGGACCCGGAGGCCGCTAGGCTCTGCAGGAAGAGGAGACACAGCCTTAGGCGGAATCCTATCAAGAAACTTTGGCTATGGATTCTGAAACAGACCGAGGTCAGAAATGATGCATCTGGCTCTGGATGGGGCAGCTCCCCCAGCCCCACACCCCCGCCCCCCCAGAGAGAGTTGGCTCCTCACAACTCAGGGGCTTTCCTGGATGTCTGGCCCTGCTTTGCAGAGTTATATTATGTGTCAACTGTAGCCTACCATGGATGGGGCACTTTCACTCATGTTTTAAACACTCGTGACTCGATTATTGCAATGTGCTCTCCATGAAAACCATCTGAATGCAGCCTTCTCGGTAGTAATGGATGCTGCACCTGAATAACATCCCCACTGCAAAAGTCGCACTGGCTGCAATAGCGCAATGATCTTCTGGATCCAACTTTAAAGTTGGGGACTGGCTACCTCTGTGCCCACCTACTGCAGGTTGGATCTGCCTGTCCAGTAAGCTGTGGACGAGAAGGGCTGCTCCGTGCACACAGTGTGCCCCCAAATATTTGGACTATCCATACGGTAGCATATTAATTAATAAATACAAAATAAAATATTTCTCTTTTCTCACAACTCTCCTATGACAAAAGGACTCTGACCCACAAAAGCCCAGGTCAAAATGTGTGATTGTCTCCATACATCTTGGATGTTTCTGTTCCAAGAACTAAGAAAGTCACTGCAAAGTACATTCTGTCCTTTCAAGTAGGTTGCTTATTTTGACTAGACTGATCTGAAAATGATCGCAGCGAGCCCCTCTTGCCTCATCCACCTCTCAGACTGCAGGCCCAGTGCTTTTATTAAACATAAAAGCAAACTAACAGAATGCTTTGTGGGGTGGGGGAGAGAAATGACAGAATTCAGCCTAAGATGTAGTCCGCCTTCAACATCTTTTATTCCACGGAAAGGGCCCCAAAGGTAAAACTGGTCATTCCCCAGAGGATCCTGGCCTCAATCCCCAGCCTATCTCAAGGGTCAGCAGCCTACCTTGGAGGTCGTAAGGCATGGGAGTCATATGAAATGGGTGCCTGTAGTCCTGCAGAAGTGATGTGTTGATGTAGCTTGTGTCAACAGCTGGAAGGCTGGGAGTTCTCGAAACAGGAGAGACTTGGTGGGGCAGACTTAAAAGGCTAGAAAAGGAAAGAAAACTTGGAAGTCAAAGGCAGCTGTGGGTTCCTCCCACAACCCTCCACCCACGGCCACTGAGATTCAGAACTAGGTGCTTGGATTGCTCGTCCTGCCAAATGACAAGTGCTTCCTTTGTCACTAAACAAGCTATGATTCTTTACTTCTCTTCCATGGCCTTTTTTAAATTAAGCCTTGTGCATTGTGCTGTTACCTATCAGCATTTCCGCAGCACACAGAAACAGAGGTTTCACCCATCAATTTCTCCTCTGTTATCTCCAAAGACCACTAGCCGTGGGACTGCCTCCCTCCCGTGGGAAAGGGTAAGTGGAATTCCCTGTAGAATTTCTGCAGCAGTCTTGTCAGGACATAAAACTGATTGGATCATACTTTTTTTCCTTCAGAAAATGGGGCTATGAAAGGCTGCCAGAGTGATTTGCAGATATGCCATCTATTCGTGCAAGCTTATGTTTATCGGTGAAGGACTAGAACGTGAAGGAAACTCTATTTGGTCACCCCCAAACCAGGCTTCAGTGGACATAATTTGGAGAAATAAAGGATCCCAAAATGAAAGTGAGAACTGCATCTGCACATCCTACATGGAATCATGAATTGCCGAACAGGTAATAATCGACAATGTTGCCTGTTACGGTTGTAAGTCGTGCTGGTTGCAAAGTGGGACATCCAACAATCGGTCATTTTATGACTTCTTTGTGCCAGTTATATGCACCCGCTGTGGTCATAAAGCAACCTTCTTTGTCATTAAGTGAACCCATTGTTTGATATGGGGTGGTTTGCCGAAAAATGGAGCTAAACGCCAGGTTTTGGCATTAACTTTGTAAATTTGGGGGCACTGCAAATGCCTGTAAATGTGGGCTATTTGATGAGTGGCCAAATTCGGTCATGTGACAGTGGGGGAAGGGAGGCTGGCTGCTGTAACTTCAGAACTGGGTCACAAGTACCTTTTGGGGTGAGGTCTATGGTAACTTTGAATTTAAGTCGAGAACTACCTGTCTCCCTCGAATTTTGGTCACCACCTCACCTCTTGCTGTTAATGGGTGACACAGGAGACAGTGATGGACATCTCCTCTTGATAGGTGGTTCCTCTTCCTCCTCATCTGATGAGCTGTCAAGGGTTAAGTCGATGACTTCAACCTTCTTGTTTTTGTTGGACTGATGAGAAGACACCTGATGATCCACGGAAGAACTTAAGCAGCCTAGGAACAGTCAAATGTTGAAATCACCGTAAGTTGAAGCCATGTGTCACCTAAGGAACAATTGTGAACCATACACAAAGCAGCAAAGAGGAAAAATGTTTAAGGAGGCAGACGAGTTATTGTGAAGCTCACCTTCGACACCATTAAAAGATGTTGTCACTTCTTGGGCCTCTTTTTTTGATCTCATAGGAGCCCATGACCCATCTTCCTTAAACTGAATTTCATCACAATCTGTGCAGTATTTCAGAATTTCCATAAACAACCTATAAAACAGAAGCTTCCTTAAAAATCATCCTGAATATACAGGAAGGTATATCTAATAAGCGATGTTCAACCTGTGAGACCTAATATGAAAAGGCAACATCAAAGTACAACTTCATACCTTAGACCAGTGTTTCTCAACCTTGGCAGCTTGAAGATGGGTGGACCAATTCCCAGAATTCCCCCGCCAGCTAGAATACTGGGAGTTGAAGTCCACCCATCTTCAAGCTGCCAAGATTGAGAAATGCTGCCTCGGACATTTGCAGGAGGTCTCCATTGAACAGCAGATTCCCAACTATTCCCAACTTCTGAAAAGTACTCACCCATCAATTATTAGATGTTCATAGGGTGCTTTCTTGTCACAGACAGGACACACCCAAGTGGGTTTCTTTTCATTCATCTGAATGTACAAGGTGGCATCAAAACACTGAAGGTGTGAGCAAGTCAGAGACCTGCAAGGTATTGCTAGTCGCATTTTGCCAAGCTTTTAAAAGAAAAAACAAAGTGAATTGGATAATTAAGTCTGACATACAAACAAAAGTTGGTTTAACAAAAGAAGTCCTTTTTGGCCTATCTAGCTAAAGCAGAAAGGTGGGCAGGAGAGGTGAATGTATCCATTCACCTTCTCCTGCAGAGAATGACTCACCTTCCCAGGGCGGCATTCTTGCCAGATACAGTCAATTAACATTCAAAGTGACATTCTATAGTAGATACAGGTAGTCCTTGATTGCAACAGTTCATTTAGTGACCGTTCAAAGTTATGGCACTGAAAAAAAGAGACTTATGACCGTTTTTTACAGTTATGACCTTTGCAGCATCCCCATGATCATGTGATCAAAAATCAGATGATTGGCAACTGAATTGGCAAATATTAATGACCATTGCCTTGTCCAAAGCTCACGTGCTCCGCTTTTGTGACCTCCTGACAAGTAAAGTCAATGGGGAAGCCAGATTCACTTAACAACCAGATTACTCTTATCAACCTCAGTGATTCACTTAAGAACTGAGGCAAAAAGGGTCATAAAAAAGGGCAAAACTCACTTAATAGATGTCTCACTTAACAACAGAAATGAAATTCTGGGCTCAATTGTGTTCATAAATCAAGGACTACCTGTACTCAATGCAACGAGGAAAGAATTTTAGAAATAAATACACTTACTGGGCATAGAAGAGAAACTCTTAAACTGGTTGTTGCTATTTCACTGTCAGGATCTGCTGTTAGCTTCTCTTTGACTGTCAAGAAGGAGAAAAACAAAATTGAAACTTTCATTAGAAGGTATATAACAACCAAATGAAGTGGGGGAAGCCACGATAGGAAGTTGATGCAGTCTATTTTGTAAAGTGTCCTTACTCAACTGAGGAAACAAACCTGACCGCCCCAGAAAATGGACTCTCTGACTGCAAGGAGGGCACAGCTCGGGCACCTTGAGAATCATAAGAAACTGACCCAAGTTCCAGGATTGATTGATTTACTTCCTCAATAAAACAACAATAAGGGGGACCATTATTGCAGTGTCTTTCTCCTGTAATTATTCTATACTTGGAGCTTGCATTCAGTAGACGTACTTAGCGCTCTCGAATGGTCGGGATTTCTTATGCCTTTTATTCGTAACCTCTGTAGCAACACAGACGAGGAGAGCTGCTTGACAAGGTAAACGGCCATCGAATAAGACTGCAGGGAAACACAAGAAAGAACCAGTCAGTCTAAATATCAGGAATGCATTTTATTATTTCCAGATCCCCATGAAGTTTAGAATTAGAAGCAAAAACTGGTTTTGGGGAGATATAGTAAATAATGGAAGTTATTTTTATTGTTTGCCCTTAGAACAAATATAGAGGGTAAGGCTGTAGGAGGTTATCATCTAACACATCATTGTGCAACCATCCAGCAGTTTCCCAGGAAAATGTATGAAATTACCATATCCAGGAAAGATAGGGCGATGTGGCTCCAAAGTAATTGAAATAATAGTTCATATTTCATTTTCTTGTAAGTACTAGAAGAATATTCATTACACATTTTCTTCTCTAACAAATGCCAACATCTGGCTGATAGATTTTATGTTTTGTATGTTTTATCCAACCAGCACAATCAAATCACTTTGGAAGTCGCCACATTTGTTTTGAATGTATGTTGCGTTCATCAGCGATTGGTCAGAAGGATTATAAAACTGTTTTTTGAAGATTGCTTGCATTTTCTGTTGTTTGTTTGGTATGTGGATTTAGCTTGCAGTTTTTATGTACAATAAGTACATATAAACCTAAGATATATTGCTAGCTGAGAGGTGTAGAACTCTTGTTCAAAACTATATAAAGTCCTGATTGTCTCAGAAGGGGTAACAATAATTATCTCTATGCCATCTTCACCTATTTTATTATTTACAATTATATGTCAAGTCATATATCAAAAGCAAAAGAACATCTCTATGAACTATGAAATAAAGAACGATGTTTACTTGTTTCCAGTTCAATTTATTTCAGAGCCAGTTGTGATTCTTTGGGGGCAAAATAGAGGGGTACCAATACCATGTGTCTGTGTCTGCATACATACATGCTATATATACAGATGCATATACATATATACATTCCATTTCCCCTTTTTTCTTTTTCTAATTGGAACATTGTTTATTAAGCTGCCACGATTTGTAAAATATCTAACTTACACAGAGCTCTATCACACATCCCTTTAATGGTTCAATTTGGTCAAGAGCCAAAATAACATAATAACTCTTAAAGAAACAACTTGCCTCAGCTGGCTTTACAGAAATCCGATAAACAACAGAGAAAGCAGAACATCAAGCTTATCCCTTTTGCTTGGATTGAAAAACCAATGTCTGGAAATCCAAGCCTTGCACGATGAACCTTTATACAGGAATCTGACAGATTCCAGAAACATCCCTGGATTAGCCGCCAGGAGCAAACCCTGAAGTCATAGAATCACAGGGATGGAAAGAACCATCTACACCCCACCCGCCCCCAGGGTCAACTCTGAGGCTAGCCTGACCGAGGCCATTTTGGAGGCTTCAGTGCTGCCACAATGCTGCTGAGGGATAGGGAGGGGGGAATAGAGATAGCTGGAGTTTTGTAGCCAAAACAAAATAGTTTCCCCTGTGAACCGAGGACATTCCCACAGGTGGCTGAAGAGAGGAGGAGTGAAGTTTCCAAGCAACCGGACAGCACCTTGATTGGACCATGTGACTGATGGTTTGAGAAAAGGGGGGAAACTTTTACTTTTCATTAGGTGAAAACTGTGGGAACCTTCAGAGTCGGTTTTCCCCGGCCTGTTTTCACCTGCCTATTGGATATGATATCTCCAATAAACGTGTTCTTTGAGGAAACTGCTTGCCTCGGAGTTCTGTTTGCTCTGGGTGTGCTACTTGGAACCCTGACACCCAGGTGTTGAAATCCAGGCTTAAGCATCTCCAACAGATACATGTCCAGCCTCTGTTCTGACTACACAGAGTAAATTGTCCCTCTCTTGATAATCGGTTCCATTCTTACATCAAAACATCTGAAAAAAAGTTGCTCTTAAAATGACCAGATCTGCACCAGAAGCCTCAGCAGGTTTACTTAGTCCTGCTGTTTTCCATTTGACTAGCACAGAGTGGTTTTCATTCACTCCCCTCAAGACCTCACTGCTTCTGGCAACTTGGCAGGTAATTAAATAGTACTTTTTTAGGGTTGTCTCTTCTTTTGCTTACACATGCAACTGGAATTGTTTGCCTGGCCAGTCTTCACGTAGCCCAATTATCTAAGCCTCCCTAACCAACATCCATCTCTTCCAACTGATGCCAAGATGTACTAAGACATAGCCAATCTACAAAACGCCCCAGAAGTATTTCTTTTTTTTTTATTTATTTAAAAAGTTTTAACAATCATTATAACAATTTTCCCCCTCCCACCCCTCCATCCCCCCTCTCCCTCCAACCCCCCTCCCCCCACCCACCCACCCCAGACTTCCCAGAGCAAAAACATAACAGACATAAGCTAAAATAATCTAACTTTCTGTAGTCTCCAAACTCCCCCTTGCTCTTTAACTCCCCCTTCAACTAACTAAACATATTCAAAAAGGAAATATAGGTTTCATTCATAAGCTATTTGTAACTTTTTAGTCCGATATTTGTTTTGAATATAGTCAATCCATCTTCTCCATTCCGATATATATCTTTCGTTTGTATGGTCCTTCAAATACGCTGAAATTTTGGCCATCTCTGCTAAATTCGCTACTTTTAGTGTCCATTCTTCGATAGTAGGCAAGTATTTCTTGAAATCATTTTCAGACAAAGCTACTCTGATTCACTGACTACATGTAACAATCCTTTCTCCCGATAATTTTGCTTCGGAGCGAAAACATTACTTACTCTTCCTATTTCTGCAGTCCAAGAGACAACAATTGTGTTTGGTACTGTTGTGGATAGTCGCACCAGTGAAGTAATGTTGATTGGTCTGCTTGGTCGCTTTGGTTCAACCCCGTTTTTAGTTGGAGGAAGATAGCCCTGAAACACCAGAACTCAAGTTACCATTATGAAAATGGCCATGGAAAGCAGGTGTGTCAAACACAAGGCCCGCGGGCTGGATCCAGCTTGCGGGGCCGTCCTGGAAAATGTAAGGGCAGGCCCGCATCGCTTCGGCCCAGTCTACCCAGTGCGAAGAGGAAACATGCCAGTAGTTTGGGGATTGGCCTCCTGCTGGCCATGCCCACCCAGTTGGCCACACCCACCCAGTCGGCCACCTGCCCCCCCCCGAAGTCGACCACGGCCCTAATGCAGCTCTCAATGAAATTGAATTTGACACCCCTGATGTAAAGCAATGTCTTCCTTTTTATGACCTTGCTCAAGCCCACGTCACTATTTGAAGTAGGTCATTATGTCCCTTTTGTTGGTAGGGAATTAAGATGAGATCCATACACCCTCATAACTTCCCTTTATGAGCTAGGTTGATAGAGATTGACAGATAACTATAACTAGTCAAAGGTCAGCATTCATTTCATACTACAAAAAAGCCAAGGAAGAGAAGAAAGTCAATTCTCAGGCACTGTTGAATGAAATACGTTGTATGAGAAAAATCAAGTTTTTGTTTAATTTTAAAAAAATCCCACTTAATATACACAGAGGACTTGAAACAGATGAACTGACTCACCCTGCCTAGTTCAAAAGCTAAACAAGATCAGGCTTTATTGGTGCTTATTTGTAAAAAAAAAAAAAAAGATTCAATGAACATGTCCACGAAGTCACCAGGAGGTGAGCACCAACTCATAGGAGACCAATCTGTATGGGATGAGAGACCAATAGGTCACCCCAGGGCAGTGGGCTAAACTGGGAAGTAAAACCAAAGAATCCTATAAGGAGGGAATAGTAACCACTTCCATCCTGTTAACTAAAAAAGTCGTCAACTAGTCATGTTTGTAATATCACCAGAAATTGAACTTGACTCCCAGGTGACTTTACCTCAAAAGAACTGTAAAACAGAATAACTCAATTGACTTCTGCATGTCACAAACCACCCACATAGTTCCCACATGGATTATTTTACAAAAAAGAAGATCATAACAGTCAGATTTGGGGAGATACTTACAGGAAGGCTACATGGTTTTCCATTAACTTTCACACAAAGATTTGGCGGGAAGTGATCTTCTTGTGGGCAACTGGTTTCAGATAAGCAAAACCTAAGGATATTACAAAGTTCAGTTATATGTTATTTTATATTTCATTTATTTTCATCCCATAAAAATAACTAATTTTGCCCTAATTTTGTCCCCTATTTGCCCCCCAACGACAATCCTGTGATTATAGATACGTATGTATAGGTATGCATATAATGAATGACATTTAGTAATATTGTGCAAAGATTTCAGAATTTAAGAGAGAGATATCTTTAATATGGATCTCCTGTGAGTCACTGTACAGGTAGTCCTCGACTTACGATCACAAGGGAACCCAAACTTTCTGTTGCTAAGTAAAACGTTTGTTAAGTGTGTTTTGCCCCATTTTACGATTTTTCTTGCCACAATTGTTAAGTGAATCACTGTAGTTGTTAAGTGGGTAATGAATCTGGTTTCCCATTGATTTTGCTTTTCAGAAAGTTGCAGAAGACGATTCCATGACCCTGGGACCCTGCACAGGTCATAAATATGAACCAGTTGCCAAGCGTGTGGATTTTGATCATGTGACCATGGAGATGATACCATAATGGTTGTAAGTGTGAGAAACAGTCACAAGTCACTTTGTCAGTGCTGTTGTAACTTCAAATGGTCAGTAAATGTACTGTTATAAGCCGAGGACTATCTGTATTATCCTATCATACCAAGATTGGAGAGTGGCATATTACATAGCAATAACAACGGCACTTAGACTTATATACTGCTTTACAATGCTTTACAGCCCTCTCTAAGCCCTCTCCTTTTGCAGATACAACATTAGACTGGCAACCTTAAACCAATCCCTTCCTCTTGATTAGATCTGAAGCCCACAAGATAGTTTTAAAGACACTCTAGGTTCCATGCTCCCTTTGTCTTTTCTTTCTGAGGTCAGCCCTGGAGGCCACCTTTTTCTTCGGATCTTCAGGGCTGCCACACTTAGTGCTGTGGAAAATTGGGAGGGGGGATTGCATGGAGTTGCAGATATCTAGCCATAACAACATTCTTTTCTCTGGGAGTCAAGGTCATTCTGCTTGCACCTGGAGTGGCATGATTGGGAGGCATCTCCAGTTGGGACGGTGCATTGATTGGACCATGGGATGGACATGTGGGTGATGGATGGAGCAGGGATTTGGACTTCCTTTTGGGTGGGGAAAACCTGAAAGCTTTCAGATTTGAGTTTTTCCAGATGTGCCAATATGACAATCTCTAATAAAATGGAACTTTGAGGATCTTTTAGCCTCAGAGTCTTCTTTCATTGGGGGTGTTACTTGGAACCCTGACATGTGACTGCACATAAAATTATGAAAGCTATTGAGGGTATGATCAACACTGCCAAGGTAGCTATAACTTATGCCAGTATTTCTCAACCTTGGCAAGTTGCAGATATCTGGACCAACTCCAGATATTTAACTCTTAAGCTGGCTGGGGAATTCTGGGAGTTGAAGTCCAAACATCTGCAAAACTTGCCAAGGTTGAGAAACACTGACCTAGACAACATGCTCTCACATTTCCAAACATGCTTAGTGATCAAAATGCTGGAGAATCCTGGCTTAGGTATATTTTTAGGTTGTTGATGGATGCCGTCTTGGTTTTCTTAGATAACAGCGAGGCACATAAAAAACAGCCCTTTTCTAAAAGCAGCCCATGCCCCACAACCCAATGGGACCCTTGTGGGTAGATTGGTGAGATTACTTCAGGTGCACTCCATGATTCCCTGCCATCAACCAATCCCTGGGTAATGGAGAGAACCCATGAGAAATGGTTCCTCTGTCAGGCAATTTGCAGAAACCTGCAGTTCACGTTCTGAGTCATGCCAAGGAAGTCCGCCCACAATTCCAGCAACTAGAGCTAAGGATATAGATAAACACTGGGTGCCTCTTCCACCCAAGCCTGCGCTGTGAAAACAGCCACATTTTATAGAACATCAAATGTCTTTCACATTCTTTGGGAATTTTTGCTGCTACATTGATTCATCCTTAAGTGAGATTCTCCAGCTTAGAGTGTAGCTCCACTCTACTTACAATTAGGTGTTTCTTGTCAGTGATTATTCTGCAACCCAGCCTGACCTAGAGTCTCCTTTAGGGTCTGAGGTGGTGCCAATCCAAGAGGTTGGCAAAACAGGAGCCAGGTCTCAAGGGACAGAATTCTGCCTGCAGAATTCATAAGGCAGCAGGATTCTAGCTTCTCACAAATATTACTTAAGAGAATAAGTGGTTACAAATTAGATACAGGTACTTTCTCATTTAGTGGCTACACTTGAGACTGGCAATTTGGTTGTTAAATGAAGTGGTCATCAAGTGACACCACAACCGTTATGTCCTTATTTGAATTTTCCTTTGCTTTACCCTGCAAAGGTTCTCATCATTGTTGTAACTGTGAACAATCACTAGTCAGTCGCTAAACAAGGACTACCTGTATTTAATTATAACCCAATAAATAAGCAGGCTTATTTATTTATTTATTTATTTATTATTTATTTATAAGCAGGCTTATTTATTTATAATCAAGGGAAGAAAGGTGAATTATGCTTAGATCTGCACTTAATAATCTTCTTTTGTGCTGAGCTTGAAACTTCAGTATGGATTTAAACATCAAAATTGTTATGCAAATTATTAAGAATGAAAGAGTTTACAGAAAAACCCCACCACTACAACTGCTAATTTAAAAATAGCCGCTGAACTTCATCAAGCACCGTCAATGGCTCCTACATCCTCTTCCTGAAGGTAGAGACAGCCTATGGAGTCCTCCAGCAGCAGATTAATCAGGGAAAAACCCAGTTTCTCTGCTGGAGCTAAATGTGAAAGCAACCAGTGAAGGAATGGAGCTTTATTTGCTGCTGTTACGCACTTTGGTGCCTGTTAGATCCACTGGACTAAATATCCCAGCTAGAATAGGCACAACATGTAGACTGAAGATGATTAGACAGTCCTGAACAACCAGATAAGATGAGGTGTGGGAGGACTGGCTTATACTATAGGATAGAAGAGAAAAAGATAAGTGAAACCGAATAAAATTACGTAGGGGAACCTTTATATGCATACCATCAGTTTGCATAATTTAAGCCAGTTGTAGACACAATATTTGGCACAGAATGTGAAGGAGAAGGGAAACACCATATTGCAATTGGATTATAGGAAAAACAATTACCTTAACTGGACCTGCACAGTGAAATCACATTTGGTTCCAGAAATATCCCTAAAAAAGACATTAGACACTGATTAAATACAGTTCGTTAAAATAATCCATTACATCATTTAAACACGTAAAGCTTGAAACAGAATATGCCAACACCAAACTAGGTTGAAATGCACTGCAAATGGCACATTTTATCGGATCCAAGCTGCATCCTCCTTCTTCAAGCCCCTTCCTACTTTCTGAACAGAATACATTGACAAATAGCATTTATATGGTTTTGGCATCATTTTAAATTATGAAAATGCACCTACTCTGAACATGGGGGTCAGAGCACTCACGTGCCTCCCAGTTAGCAGCAGAGTGTGGGTACATCGACTTGCAAACAGCTTGCATAGAACAGCATGATCGCACTTGGGGTAAAATAGAGTTTTGATTGCACTTGTGCCATAAGTGGTCAAGACTTGTGAACTACTAGATAACTAAGAGGAAAGATTACAAAAATAAAGGGCAGAGATCCCAGGAGTGGCAAAGCAAATGTAAAAATGCCACTCAGACAGCAAAGGCTTTTTGGTCTGGTTGTTGTATCAGCCCTTGGCAAGCATCTACAAGGAAAAAAGATGAAGCAGCATGTGGCAATGTGCCCCCATACATTTTATCTTCAAATGCCAGGTTGGGAAAAATGGGCCTACCATATTTATGAAAACTGCTGGATTATGGAAACACAAAGACTCTCTGGAGATGAGGAACAAAGCACTTAGAACATCCAAAATCAGAAGCCGGTGCGCGTATCTCTAGATATATAAGTAGCTGTGTGCTTGTGCATAGCAAGAGAGATTTCGACCAAATTAAAGAGAATTTACTACGAAAAGAACATGGGTTCTACTGCGCATCTTATGGGAAAAATGTGCTCTTTAAGAATGCAAGAATCTCATATACCATGAGCCAAAAACTTGATCTGAGGAGGCTACTTAAAAATAATGACATGAATTGCCAGATGAAGTTACGATTGCTTTCCTTTTGCTGTGTCTGCTCTAACATTTTAATGTACCAAAATCAGATCCAAAATCCATGAGCAGGAATCTCAAATGGGAACAGAGAAATTTAACTGAGCAAACAGAAACCTCTGTTTTGAAATCTAAAGAGAAACCCTATTTACTCTGCAAAAGCAGATCAGAGCATTTTATCCAGCAAGAATCAAAAGTTGTACAGTGGCTTGGAGATGCAAACAGTGACATAACTAACCAAAAAGCCACTCTCTCAAGAAAATGAGAAATGGGCAGTCTAGGAAAAGACTTGAGAAAATGGTGGAGCCCAGAGAGTGGGAAATGACGGCATCCTCAGAAAAAAAACAGGAGAAATCTTATGGACAGAGTCATCAAGGATGCTGGCAAGAATTCAGTTTACTTGGCTAGAGAATCAACTGCTCCAAAGTTTAAAAATAAAGATTTCTTTGTTGATCTTGACAGAAGCTGCAAAGGGCAGATTGCAGTGTCAAGGAAGTCTGCAAAGATTCTAATAAAAGAAGCAATGGCATTGCATGTTAAGGATGTACTGTACTCACCAGATTTGGATTCTAATTTACGTGTCGCTTATGTAGCCCTAAAGGGATAACTGAGTGGGATTTGTTGATGGAAGTTGTTCAGTAACAAGTAAGGTGGGTGAACCTAGACTTTTCAGAGAGCATTTCCCAAGGATCTGAGAATTTTCTGAAAAACCAACTGAGCTTATAAAGTTCATGAAACAATGTAAATGGAGAAACTGCACTGAATTCTGGCACAGGAACTAGACCACTGAAATATAAAGCAAACCAGAATGAAACAAAGAGAAGAACTGGCCATACAATTCAAAACTGCAACTAAAAAACAGCCAATCAGTGCTGCTTTATGTGTTTATGTTGAAATAGCCTCAAAAATGACATACAAAATACGTAACCAGCATGGAAAATCTAGAAAATGAAGCATAGCAGCGAGATAAGTGGCTAAAAAAATCTATAATGCTCTCTGATACGCTGATCACTGAGTCAAATGGAGAAAACAAATATGTACAATTTCTTGGCTGAAGGATGGTACAGTATTTTTGCCATTTCTATCTGATAAAGCACTGGGGGAAGAGAATTTCAAACAATTTGCTGCTTGTGTAAGAAATAAATCTGAAAAAAGCTATTTTTGATAACGGATCAAAATGTATAAAGATCTATGATTATTTAAAGAACAATGGGATTATTGATATGAAACATATCCCTTTATAACAGAAAAAATTATAAATAAGAAAGAATTATTGATCATTGGACATGTGTTTGAACTACGCAGATTGATTCAAGCCCCAAAGTGATGGAGAGAAACTATTTCAACAGCTAACATCCAAAATAAGACTACTCACATTTTTTTTTTTAAAAAGGCACTCCTTATAAACTGTGGTTCAACAGAAAACCCAGTATAAATCACACTGATATGCTTTGATCTAAAACAGATCAAACATGCTGGCTGGGGAATTCTGGGAACGGACGTCCATACATCTTCAAGTGACCAAGGTTGAGAAACAAAGACTTAAAGAATATTCTTACATTCTCAAAGCAAAATGTAAGAAGCTGGACTGTAGAAGAGAACAGTCCCTTCCAAAGTACAGTAGTCCTCAATTTACAACCACAATTGAGCCCACAATTTCTGTGGTTAAGTGAAACATTTAAGTGAGTTTTGCCCCCTTTTACGACCTTTCTTGCCACCGATGTTAAGTGAATCACTGCAGTTGATAAATTAGTAACCTGTTTGTTCAGTAAATCTGGCTTCCCCATTGAAGCCCCATTGCTTGTCAAAAGGTTGCAAAATGGGATTACGTGACCTTGGAACACCGCAATGGTCATAAGTGTGAGCCAGTTGCCAAGCATCTGAATTTTGATCACATGATCATGGGGATATTTCAAAGGTCGTAACTGTGAAAAACGGTCATAAGTCTCTTTTTACAGTGCCGTTGTAACTTTGAATGGTCACTAAATTGTAAGTCGAGGGCTACCTGTAGTCTTTCTCTTTAATTTCAACCCAGCCTCATCGAGGATGTCAAAGCTGAGGCTGCAGAAGAAGTAACATGTTGCAGGTGAACATGATCCACAGTTATGGCGTTCACAGAGCTCTGGCAAAGGGACCCAATCCCTGAGAAGGGGATGCCAGAGTCAGAGGGGAAGGGAGATAACACAAAGCTGCCAGCTCATGAGGCTAAGAAATGGAAAGAAGCTACAAGGCAAGAGTGGTGTCCCTTGTGGAGCCACCCGGTGCTGATTTGAAGTTTAAACTTTCAACAAGGAGCAACTCTGAACTAATTGGACACAAACAGGATGAAAGGCAAATCTATACTCCAGGACTATACTTAGGGGCTCCGCCTATCCTCCAAAGCACCTGAAGGCAGGACAAGAAGCAATGGATGGAAACTAATTAAGGAGAGATCCAACCTAGGACTAAGGTGAAATTTCTTGACAGTGGGAACAATTCATCAGTGGCATGACTTGCCTTCAGAAGTTGTGGGTGCTCCAATATGGGAATTTTTTTAAGAACAGACCAGGCAGTCACTGGTCTGAAATGGTATAGGGTTTCCCCAGACATCTAGGTTGGACTAGATGACCTCCAATGTCCCTTCCAACTCTGCTATTCGGTTACTCTGACATGTATTTCTTAATCTTTTTACTTCCAAGGGACCTTAATGCTTCATCTGTTCCTATTTATCAGCAGCTGGGCTAAGCCCGTTCTCTGCGCCCAAAACAACTCTATTATGAATGGCTTCCTTTTCAAATGGGATGTTCTGCAACCATTTCTCAGTATTCTTCAGCTTATGTTGAGGAACACATCCTCAGAAAGGGCTCCCGTTAACTTCAAATTTCCAACAATTCAGAACCGGAGTCTTCAAATTAACTTATTCTCCAAATTCCTGTCATATCAGAATGATGCTATGCATATTCTATTTCCAATCCCTCCCATCTAGCTCCATCTCCAAATCTCTATTCCTTTGCTCATTCCACAAAGCCACATTAAATATTAAAGCTTTGCACTGCACCTCTATCATAACCCAAGACCACCTCATCCTCATTAGGAATGTTACAACCTAAAAAAAGTCCTGCCCTACAATTATAAACACACCTCTTAAAAAGTTTACCACATTTTGCAAATCAGAAGCATTGCACTAAAACAGGGGGATGACCACTTACATGGAACTGCTGATCTGTTGCACTTGCTGTGGAGTCAGGGCAAATGCAAAGCAGGTTTCCCGAAATCTCTGGCTATTATCTGATGCTAAAGAGAAGTCAAGAGATTAAGTGAACATGATTATTTTTCTTTATGTAGACAATTCCGCCATCGTTTTAGGAAAGTTAGCATCAACCCAACCTTAGGTTGTCTTCTAGGGCAGTGTTTCCAACCATGGCAGCTTTAAGATTGGGCTGGGAAACACTGTCCTAAGGGTTGATACTTTTCACAGGATATAGACTTACCTTGGAAAAAAACTGGAGGTTGATTTCGAAAATTACTTTAGAAACAGAAAATATAACTGGACTAAAACCTGACACACTGAGCCATTAAAAAAAAAGACTGATGAAGAACACAAAGTAAAATGTTCTGATTGACAACAGAGTTCGGAGTAATTGTGAGGGAGAATCCGTATTTTAAGCATTAAGCTTCAACGTGTGGCATATTATTGCACTGTATACATTTCCTGCATGACTGAGAGTGCAGAAACTCATTCACAAAGATCTGATTTACATCCTAAAGTCTCAAGTCATTTGATTAAATGTGAGTCATTAAATACAAATTATCTCTTCTCATAACATAAAACAAATGCTTGTAGAACAAAACAAGGAAGAATTAGCAGAGCCAAAGGGGATTATGTTCTACCAACTAATAAGAGGATATTTTAATTGAAATGCAAGAAAGAGGAGCTCAGCATATACTTTCTCTTGCTCTGATAGCTTCGACCAAGGAGGTGGATAGAAAGAGGTTTCTTCTAAGATTTGCAAAACTCATCATGTTTCTAAACCCAGCATACAGCTTGTGAGGCAGCAGAATTTCAGCCAAACTAGGTTAACAAGCTGCGTTATTGGAAAGAAGCAAAAACAAAACAAAGTATTCTGACTTTAATAGGAAAAGGAAAGTAAGACAAACGTATCACTAAAAATTATTATAGATCAAATGTGGAAGGTAGTCAGGACTTGGATACTGTACCGAAACCATTCCTCTTTGAAAAATGCATGAGAAATCCTTGGGGGGGGGGGTTGGGGGGGAGGTTGGGGGGGGGGAGACGGGACACATATTCTTTAACACTGCAGATTATTTGGGAGGTTTCTACCTTTAGAGGAAGTAAGCATGCTGAATTGTTGGGAGACAAGTCAAATATAATAAAAGAGAAAGAGAAAGAATGCCTGTCTGTAATTATCCTGTAAGGTACCTATGACTGAAAATCTGCACCTATGCCTCAAGACCAGTCTGAAAAAGTTAACCTCTCTCTGCTGGTGGGCCAGCACCATCCGTTAGACCAGGTGTGTCCAAACTTTTGGCTTGCCTGGGCCACATTAAAAAATGAAGAGGAATGGTCTTGGGCCACATATAAAACATATAATATAGTTAATGTATAATGTAACTTCCTTTATTTGGGGGTTCTTATGGGGCCTCATTACTAGCTTCCAGGGCTGCAGACTTTGCACGCCTGCTGTGGGCTCTGCTTTTGGAGGCATTAAAACAGACGCTTGTGATAAAGACAAATATATATGTCTCCTGTATTTATGAGAGGCTTGTGGATATTTTTATAAAACATATACAGTTACGATTAGAGCAGTTTATGATTAAGAGATGCAATTAAAACTGTACAGAGCAATGTTTGAAATCTGCATATAATATAAACTTTGAGAGCAAACAACTCAAGTATCCTCTTACGGTAATTTACAGATATTATATTAACAGTTCCATTACCTTCAGTTAAAACAAGCATTTAATGACCCACCCTTCCCCCCCCTCCCTGCCCCCCAGAGGCTAAATATATCACCGAAATTCTCCTCCTCTGGTAACATATTCCTTTCTGAATTGGAAAAAGAAATCCAGTTAACCATTCAGAAATGTTTTCACATAGTCCTGGGTGAACATGCAGGGTCCTCTCCCAGCAAGCTCCCCAACCCAGTTCCAGTAGCTCTTCCATTCTGTTTATTCACTGAGAGCACTTTCAATCTTTCCTTGCAAATTGGCCATTGCTAAATAATTAAGAGCTTATTGCAATAACTCAAGATAAATTGTATCGCAAAATCGCTATTTGCTGGAGTATTTCACGGTACAATAAAATGAGGAAGCATTTTTGCTTTATACAGTTACATTATGGGACATTTATTAACGGAAGAGATATTACATTAATCCAAGAAAGCACTACTGTATCTTACCATAATTTTCTAACACTGCTTGATCTCCATCTTGCTGCACTTTATTAACTAAATATACATACACAGTCTGTGGAATACCACCAGTACTGCTAAGTTGTGATAACTAGTAATAGCCAATAACACTTGCTAGCTTTATCAGACTTACAATACTCAACAAGGAGAGCCCTCTGTTAACTTTTACTTCTACAAAGACAAGTGAAATTTGTTAATTTCCATTTGTCCCTCATAACCACATCAATAGTCTAGGACAGATGTCAGCAACCTGCAATTCTGGAGCTGCATGTGGCTCTTTGGGCCCTCTGCTGTGACTCCCTGTCGGGTGATTCCACCACTGGCTGGCCCCGCCCCGCCCCTCGCCCTCCCCTCCCAGTCACTCCTCGCCTGGCCTGAAAAGATAAGGACGACCGCGGGAGATGGAGAAGCGGCTGGAGCAGATGCAGAGAGATACACAGAGAGAGGGGGGGGAGAGAGAGAGAGAGAGAGAGAGATTTTTTTGTGGTTCCCAGTGTTTTTTAACAACTGGTTCTCTGTCCTAATGACCGGCTGGGTAGGCGTGGCTAGGGGGGGTGTCATGTGACTGGTGGAAGTGAGTGACGTCAAGTTGGCCACGCCCACCCATGTTTTGTGGCTCCTGGTGTTTTCTTTTCTGTGGGAAACAAGTCCAAATGGCTCTTTGAGTGTTTAAGGTTGCAGACCCCTGTCTAGGAAGACAAGGATTCGTTATTTAGATTTTAGTCTGCCCTTGTGATTGCAATGAAGTTGAGCAGAGTCATGGAAAAATGCAGACATATGGAAATTTCTTAATTTATCCCAAGCTATAGCATTTTTGCAAACTTTTTTGCCACTCAATTCCTTCTTACCCAGGGACAGAGGACTTGCTCCTGCAAAATGGATGCGGGATTTAGGAATATTTGGAAAACACATGGTTATCGGCCTTATCTCATAACATTAAGGACAATTTTAAAAATAATTTTTATGGCCAACTAAATCTCTGTATTTTAAGTACCTATCATAAAGCCATGGCCATTCCTTTCTGGCTGGTTCCCTTTAGACTCTTAGAGTGAACCAGGACAGAAGTAGCAGAGAAACTGGGGGAAAGATAGAAAAAAAATCTATGCAGTTCCATAAAAGTAAGGATAAGTAATCTCAGAACAAAAGAAAGTGAAAACCCTCTGCCAGAGTGTAAACTATAAGCTTAAGTCTAATTTGAATTTTAGTTCTAAAATTCAAGATATTGAACACTAAAGAGACTTCATGCAAACAAGTCACTCTAGCATTACTGTATTTCTGGAGCTCCATATTTAATAGGGAAGCAAGCAGCAAGTCCTTTCAACTAAATTTTTTGCATTTCTGGAAATTACACCTTTGGAAATGTTTATTTTTTTAAAATTCTCTTAGTAAATTGCTACATAGGTTAAGAAAAGCTACAATTTGCCTGCTAATACATTAAAAGTTTGCCAATTGTTTATAGTTTAATAAAATGAAATACTCTTTGCATTTCAAAGAACAGGTCACGGATTTTAGTGGGTCTCAAAGCATGGATTGGCTAGAGCAGGGGTGTCAAACTCAAGGCCCGGGGGCCAGATCTGCCCCCACAGGCTGCTTAGATCTGGCCTGCGGTGCCACCCTGGAAACAGCGAAGGACTGGCCCGCGATGCCTCCATTTTCGCTGGCAGAGCGTTGCAGGCCATTGCAGCTGAAAATGGAGCTCAGGAGCCTGTTTTCACTGGCAGAGTGCTCGGGCCACCACAGGCGCCCCCCAACATGAGTGATGTTGAGCTGGCCACGCCCACCCTGGCCACACCCACCCCGGCCCCCTGAGGTCAAATACAACCCTGATGCAGCCCTCAATGAAATTGAGTTTGAAATGCCTGGGCTAGAGAAAACAATACGTTTACTCAGAGCAGGATTGAATCCTGTCAGAAGCATTCCCTTCCATTCACCCTAAGGCAGTTGGGCACCAGGGACTGGTTCCATGGAGAGGTTTATCCACAGACCGGGGTGGTGGTGGTGTAGTTTTGCATGCTGCCTGCATCCTGTGGATGGGGCTTTGCTTGTTTGCGCAGCCTGGTTTCTGGCATGACAGGGATTGGGGCCCTCTGCCCTAAGGCCCACCCCAGCAGCATTCGGAGCTGAAGGCCTCTTAAAGGTGTTTCCACCAGCTCTCCAGAACCTGCAGCCTTCAGCCTAAATCCTTCAGTTGCAAGTAATTCAGACTTCTGAGAAAGGGGATTTTTCATTCCCAGCAGGTGGCCCTGTGAGGAAAAATGGGGGGATGGCAGAAGAACTGGGGGGGGGAGTTGTACAATGAAATGCAGCTCAGGTTCCTTCCCCCCCACGACTAGGAGGTTTATATAAGTGCAGTATCAACAATGCACTTTTGTCCTACAGTTGTATTTCAGCTATCCCTGGTAAGCTTTCTCATAACTTTTATGCAAAGCAACGTTGTTTTTCCCAATTTGAATCTAGATTTTTCATTCCAAAATGTATTCAACTGCAAAGAACAGAACGCAAAACATTTCTGATCTTGGAGGCAACGAGTTGAGCCAGGATAAGCAAACCTGACTCAAAAGCATGTGTCTACTTAGCTTTCTAATCTAACATGAAATATCCTTTTCAGCTTCACAAAATTATTTGTGTATTCATCAATCCAGCTGACCTGGTTTTGGTGTCACCTAGACTTGAAACCTGTGTGCATGTCCGTGTGTGCATGTCCGTGCCCACATGCACCTGTAATGAATTGCATTTTTATAATTACTTTGGCTTCTCAAATCCAAACATTTGAATTTGGTGCATAAAGTTTCACAGAAGGTGCAAAAAAGAAAAAAAGAAAGAATAGAAAAGAAAGAAGACCATACATTAGTAAAGAAAAAGAAAAGAAATATATAAAGAAATGACTTTCCCCTAATCACAAGTGTAAACTATTTTAGTAATTTAAGATCTTCTCTTAAAATGCAACAAATGTCTTCTTCCGTTTCCTGCCTCTTATCTATAAACAAATACTTCAAGCCTCCTTATTTCAGTCCCTATGTCAGCAAAAGTCTATTAAGGGATTCCAGAGAAAACAACGCATTTGTTTTAACCTTGATAAAATATTTATATATTATATGCTGCCCATCTTGCAGTCACAAAACAAACCAACTTTATATTCCTTCATTTTGATCCTCCTTTCAAATAATATCTTAGAACTTGGTTTCTTTTGATTTTTCATTTCAGGCTGGCTCAGTGGGGGGGACAGAGGACAATTTGAGGCTGAAAATTATTATAGATAAAATCTGAATCCGGGATTAGCAGGGAATTAATCCCATGACATTTTACAATACTAAAGGATGAAATGGTCCATTTTTTTTTATTCATAAGGCATTATCTTGTTTCACTATTGAAAGGCATCAAAAACTGCAGAAGGATCAGCTCAATATTTCAAATTAAAATAAAAGTGTGTCCCCACTGTACATTTCATTTATAAACTATGAATTTATTCATAGTCACAGCCAGAGACTTAACTTGTTCTTCGTGATCTTATAAGACACTGACAAAATTATTTTGCTGATCTTAAGAACACATTTAAAATAAAACTCTCAAATCATTAACAACTGCAACTGTATAGTTTAAGAAAAAAATTCTTGTCCATGAATTTATTTCCATCGACCAAAGAACGTCTGTATCTCAAGAGTAATAGCAAGAGGACATCTACTTCTCAAGGGGCAGAAAGCCAGTTCTGAGTCTCTTCAACAAGCCCTCAAAACGATAGCAAAATTGTAAGTGTGGAAACCCAAATGTCTATTAGGGCCCTGAGAGAGAAAAGAAAAAAGCCAGAGACTCAGCAGGGCTGGCCGTCATCCAAACAGGAAAAGTCACAAGTAACTGGAATTTGCATCAGCCCTTTAGAGTCTGAACACACATTAAAAAAAATGTGAGCATACTCCAAACACAAAAGAGACTTCAACAGATAGCTTTTGAGTTAACCTAATACATTAACAGGATTTAACAATTAGCCTTGAACAATTAACTATGGTACCACTGCATTTTAACATACCCCAAGGCATGTTAATTCTCAAAAACATTTATCTGCACTTCTGTTTTTTAAGAAACATCATTTCAAGTGTGCATTGGTGCTGCTGTAGAGCTGCACCGTTTGTCTGAAGCAGAGCTGGTAAGTAATCTCTTTCAAGAAAGCCATTAAAGGCTGGGTTAGGACTTTGGAAAGTTCTCTTGGACAGGAATTATTTGGAGTACATTATTACCTTACTCTGTGCTTCTGACCAGAATTCATTAGAGATTGAAAAGCTCAATTTATCTCCTCTTCCTAATTGAAAAGGAAATAGTTAGAGAGCTGAATATTACACAAATATACATGAAATTGGTTAATGATTTGCAACATTGGAGACACAGATTCTTTCAGGATCTGAAAAGCTTCACATCAATATACGGTAATCCTCCTGAGACACCCAGAAAGCCACAGGACAATGGATAGGTCAGTTGGATTCCTTCATATAAGGCAGGTGGCTCTCAGACATTTCAAAACATGGAACATGTATAATAATAACAAATGTCCCACCTCTCCCAAAGTTTATATAATATAACTTCTTCTGTTAGACTCCTGAAATGATACCCAACAGCTACATTTGGTTCTGCAGGTAAGAGATTCTGCCCTCAGCTCACATTTGGCACATCGGACCATCTATAAAACTTTTAGCATCTTCTAGATTGCCAATTGTCTCATTTTGCAACCTTTTTAATGATCAAACATCTCTTCTTTTTTTTTTGTTTATAGCTAAATACGTATGACTAAAAGTGCTCTCAACTGTAAGTGACATTTCACTTTATTTTATGGCTATACTACAGTATCAATAATTTTATTTGATTTTAGGCTCTGGCCAGTAATATATTTTAGTTAGCTTCTGTATTCCTCACACTCTTTAGTTGATTATTTGTGGTTTTACTAGTGTTTTTGTACTGTTTGTCATATGCCTGCTCACTGACTACCATAATCAACAAATAAAGTATTCATAATTTCTCAAGTCTTGTGGTTCTGGACACACTGGACTACAATCCCTATAGTTTCCAACCAAATTTTAGTCTAATGCATTTAGGAAAAAGTAATAGAAATCTCTTATTTCAGCATCTTTACATATTAGTTCAAAATTAAGAGAAAACACATTAACGAAAATGGTCTTAAAATTAGTAAAGTCTATAAACAGATTTTCCTCCCTTCTTGAGCTAGTTAGCCCAATTTTTGTGTGTGTAACAAGATGGCTAATAAAGCATTCTGGTGAACTGGTAATTTCCATAGTGCGAAATAAATTAAGTTTCAAGCATTTAAAGTCTTTCAAAATTTTGTCATTTTGATTGCTTGCATTAGCAAAACAAAAGTGCCACATTGTTAACAAAAAATTTCTGGAATTCCAAAGTACATGTTTAAAATTTGTAGGTTAAGTCTTAGACTTTTTTTCATTAGTAAGAAGCATTCTACATTGATGGTCCAATAACTTATTTAATAAAATAATCTCTAGTCAAATTGTTTTCTACTGAAGAATAATTCAACAGTTTACAATTACATATTCTGGCCATATTTGTTTGTATTCGTATCATGTTCACTCCGTCTAAATTTCTTTCAATAAATATATAGCACCCACACCCCAGTCCATCTTTAAAAGTCAAGAAATCGTTCCATCCAAACTGGAGGTAACCAAAGGCTTTCAATCTGTAAATTGGGAGTTGTCAAGGAAGAAAAGTATGAGATCCTTAAGTGTATTACTTACATCCTCATGCATATAATGATTGCATTTATAAAAGTGACAATATTATTCCCTTACCTAGACTGGTTGGTTTTATCAGTTCATCCAACAAGTCATAAAATGGCAACTTCTGAAGCTTTATGTCTGGATGGACTGGGTGGAGTGCTGAGGTCAGATGGGGCAGGTCCAGTTCATGTTTAGGTCCCAGGAGAGAAACGGGAAGTAACGGCGAGGTTGCCGGGTGGCCATCGAAAGCAAGTTGTGGAATGGTAGAGGATGACAAAGGGGAGGACATGGACGTTGAGTGGACGCTTGGGATGGACAAGTCTGCAGAGGTTATTATTTTTTGCGGGAACCGCCTCCTGTAAAGTTCTTTGATTTTCATTTGGACGGCAGGACTGCAGCCAGCCTTGAGCAAATGAAGTGCTTTAGTTAGGAGTTCGTGTTTGCGGCCGTGCTTGTTTCTTCCTGCGTAACCCAAAAGCACCTGCAGCTCAGAGACTCGGAGGCTCATCACCATTTGCTTGAAGACAAACAAAAAGGCAAGACAACAGTTATTCAATCAGAGCTGTCTGTGAACATGAGAGAGTAGAGAGTTAACTCTAGAGAGAGTCAAGCAAAGCATAACTTTGCTCAACCAAACATACATTCATCATCATCACCATCTTCTCATTATTATTATTGCTGCTGCTGTTGTTGTTCTGTATTGGGGGGGAAAACCCTTCCCAATTGTGAGTTCAGAACTTGATTAAGGAGCATGTTTTCTCTTCCTCTCATAATACATTTCAGAAATAATACATGTTATTATGGGCAACATTTGAGAGGAAGGTCCTTTCAACATCAAATGAGTGGCATGCCTGCAACTCTGCCAAAATCTGTCAACCACTGATTATTGTGCAGGGAAAATTATAGAATAAAATTAAGCAAAACCCCCGATGCTTCTCTTACACAAATAAGCAATATGTTATTCAGTCTGGAACAAAAATATATGAAGTAAGAGCCTAAGAATCTGGCAATACATCCCAAATCACATCATTTCCAGAGTACATAGGGCAGAATAAGAAAATATTTAATATCCTCTTAGGATATCCTCTGTGAAAGTTAACAAAATTAATTAGGTTAAAGATTTACTAGAAGACAAGAAAGCAATTAAGACAATCAGATACAATCATCTTACAACCGGGCGCTTAGCAAGTGTCTGAAATTACAAGGAACCTAAAAATGAGACTTACAAGCCGAAGGCAACCAAACTGAATTTATGGCTGTTTGCAGAACCCTGTAGTCATGTGACCACAATTTATGATTGTTTCTGCTGGAAACTGATGTTTACTTCCGGGTTCCAGCAAAAGTCACCCCAAAGTGAACAATGAGTTTGCTTAACACCCATGGTGTTTGCTTTACAACTGCCACAAAAAAAGTTGTAAAATTGGGTGCAGTCACATGGTAACCCACTTTATAACTGTCACAACTTAAGACCCAAATTCTGGGCTCAATTACAGTCATAAATTGAGGATTACTTGTTGTTAAATGATAGTAGAGACAAAAATGCAGTCTCTGCAGTTAGATAGAAATGTGAAAGTGACTGTAGTAGAGACCTTGACTTGCAGTCTTGCCTTAGGCAGGAAACCAGTTGAGTGACCTTGGGCCAGTCCCTCACTCTCAGCCCTAGGAAGCAAGCAATGGCAAGCCACTTCTGAAAAACCTTGCCAGGAAAACTACAGGGACTAGTCAACCAGGAGTCAAAAATTCACTTGAAAGTCACAGACACAAAAAGGGGAAACCAAGTAAGGAAATGAAATGAAATTATCTACTGCAATTCCATTGTTTACCATACCATATGTCATTAAATAATTTACAGTGCCGCTTTATTTTCTCTTAAGATCACATGCAGTATCCTGTCTATACAGCCCATCAAAAAAAGAGTAAAGCTGCAGCAGAGGTGAGTGCTGAGCGATGCTCTTCCCTAAAGAGTCACTCACCAAATCGAGAGACTGAGGAGCATTTCATCCAGGGGTGAAATGCTACCGGTTCTGGCCGATTCGTCCGAACCGGTGGTAACAAATGTGCCTGATTCACCGAACTGGTAGTAAAAATGCTTTAAAAAGTAAAAAAAAAAGTTCCAACGATGGCACGGCACAGCTGATCGTCTGAACTTTTTTTTTTTACTTTCTTTTAGCATTTTTTTACTACCCATTCGGGCAATAGGTAATAGGTAAGGCAATAAATGCTTTAATAAAGTAAAAAAAAGGTTCCAACAATCAGCTGTGCTGAGCCTCTGAACTTTTTTTTTACTTTTTAAAACATTTTTTGCTACCTATTGGGGGAAGTCCGTTTTTGCTCTCAAAAGGCTTCCCTGAAGCCTGCTAGGCCAAAAATCGGGAGTGGGGATGGGGGTGCAAGGAAGGAAGGAAGGAAGGAAGGAAGGAAGGAAGGAAGGAAGGAAGGAAGGAAGGAAAGAAAGAAAGAAAGAAAGAAAGAAAGAAAGAAAGAAAGAAAGAAAGAAAGAAAGAAAGAAAGAAAGAAAAAGAGAAAGAAAGAAAGAAAGAAAGAAAGAAAGAAAGAAAGAAAGAAAGAAAGAAAGAAAGAGGGAGGGAGGGAGGGAGGGAAAAAGGAGAGGAAGGAAGGACCACAAACCTGGCACTAGATGCAGCTTCAGAGGATACCTTGAAAAGAGCACAGCAACCAATCCAGGACTAGAAGGGACCTGGAGGTCATCTAGTCCAATCCCCTGCTCCGGCAGGACATTGTTGTTGTTTTTTTATTTGATTTATATGCCGCCCTTCTCCGAAGACTCAGGGCAGCTTACAATGCGTTAAGCAATAGCCTTCATACTTTTGTATATTTATACAAAGTCAGTTTATTGCCCCCACAATCTGGGTCCTCATTTTACCTACTTTAGAAAGGATGGAAGGCTGAGTCAACCTTGAGCCTGGTGAGATTTGAACTTGCAGTAATTGCAGGCAGCTGATGTTAATAACAGTGCTTTAGTCTGCTGCGCTACCATTGTTAAAGTGAGTTTGTCTTTTGACCCCCCCAGTCACATGACCCCACCAAGCCACGCCCACAGAATCCATAGGAAAAAAATTTAGATTTCATCACTGATTTCATCTGCTTGAACTCACAGGTCTTTGCTTACAATGCCGAGGAATTTGAACCTCTGAACCCATTTTATGGAGGGCTAATTTATAAAAGTTTCTTTTTACTTTTTTCTTACTATTTTATTTCATGCTTTTAAATTTTTCAAAAAATTTATAACCGTATTTTTTTTTCTAGAACTACAGAAAAATTAACCTGTGCCAGAACCTATTCTCTTAAATAGCTAAAAATCTGATGGGTTTATTGAAATGTAAATGCTGTAAAAAGGAACCTTATTTGACGAACCTTATTTCGCGATTTAAAAGCTATTGAAGTAATGACACCTTGATTTACTTCAAAGTGTCATTACTTCAATAACTTTTAAATTGTTTTAAACAGATTAATAAAATATTAAGACATTGTTCTGGGAAGGCATATCTCTAGATCCTTCATCCAAATTACAGACAGCATATTATGAAATAATTTTTTATGTTTAGCTTTACCACTAAGCGAAATCACGTTTGACTTCCAACTTCTCTGTGGAATACAAGTGATAAAGAAAAAGAAACCACTACGGACACAATTAGAAAGTTATTATGCAACTCCCTGGATCTCACAATTGAGGTCTCTCGAAGATGCTCAGTTCTGCTGTAATATCGGCACAGAAGGGGGCAGAGCACAGATGAGTTCAACCCTTGACAAATTGACCCCGTGGCACAATCTCTGACTGAAAATAGCAGGTAAACTTTGGGGAAGGGGAATCACTGATAAAGTAGAGTTATTATCCTTTGAATCATCTATTGACAATCATGTTTTTAAGCCATCTTACTTAATGTTAAACGATCTGAGTTACTTAAAATGGAGAAATGGCAGTATATTCTATTAGTTCAGTTTAGTTCAGTTCAGTTCAGTTCAGTTCAGTTCAGTTTAGTTTAGTTTAGTTTAGTTTAGTTTTAGTTTATTAAAATATATGTTGTTTTCACATATTTGGTCGAGACCCTAGATGCTTTAATGATCTCTAAAACTTTTGCATCTTCAACTTATGACCTGTCTTTTAATGACCATTACAATGGCCTCCGAAAGGGTGCTTAATAGCCCATATAAAGCATTTTGGCTGTCGTAAAATTTCCTGCCCTCCCAGTCACATGATCACAACTTGGATGCTTGGCAACCTGTTTCAATTTACAACTTCCTGCCAAGTGCCCTGTGATTATGCAATCTTCTCCGGCAGCTTCCCCAAAAAGTAAATTGAGAAGCCAGCAGGAAAGGTGCAAGTTGCAACCCTCTCCTCCCTGAAAGAAGCTGCCTCTGTGTGTCTGTCTGTCTGTGTCTGTACTCCTTTGGTGGGGTGGAAAAACAGAGCTCAGATCCTGATTATTTGAGCTCTCTGCACCTGCCAAAGGAAGTCCCTTGTGCACACAAAGGAGTGCTGACATCCTGCCATGCCCTTCTGCGAATGGAGGGGAGTCCTTCAGGTAGCTTTTTTTATAAGCCCCTAAAGACCACAAATAATCAAACTGAGCATCATGTCATATCTCACCTAATGACTGCTCTGCTCAGTGGCTGAGATTCTGGACTCAATTGTGGTTTTAAATTGAGAACTACTTGTATTGTCAGTAGTGAAATGTTTGTGGATGTCGTCCACACTAAAATGCCCTGCTTAAGCAAATCTTAGCTATTTACAAGTTATTGTTCAAAAATGCAACATTCATCTTAGGAAATGAAAAAGCCTCTATGCACTTTTTTCAGGCACTAAAGATAATGTATACTGCAAACTGAAAGGAAAAAAAACAACCCTAGTATTAACCGCCCAAGACAGAAATTGCAAATTCTATCAAGTTTCTACCCTTAAATATCACCATTGGAAATTCTTAATATTTTGCATGTATAGAATACAAAATAAGAGATTCATATGATTTATAGCTTCTTCTATTTCCCTCATTATTTGTAGTGAAAATCTTGTATGAATCATAAAATCATACTATTGGGGGTGAAATCTTGACCTCCTCAGAGAGGGCTCGCAACTTGGGTGTCCTCCTGGACTCGCAGCTGTCCTTAGAAGACCATATGATGGCTGTGGCCAGGGGGGCTTTTTATCAGGTTCGCATGATTTACCAGTTGCGTCCCTTTCTGGATCAGGACTCCTTACGCACAGTCACTCACGCCCTCATCACTGCCCATCTGGACTATTGTAACGCTCTCTACATGGGGCTCCCCTTGAAGAGCACCCGGAGACTCCAACTGATCCAGAATGCGGCTGCGCAGGTAATTATGGGAGCAACTCGGCGCTCCCATGTAACACCGCTCCTGCATGAGCTGCACTGGCTCCCGATGGTCTTCCGGGTGCGATTCAAGGTGTTGGTTGCCACCTTTAAAGCGCTCCATGGCATGGGCCCTGGGTATCTACGAGACCACCTTCTGCCACCGATAGCCTCCCATCGATTGGTACGCTCCCTCTGGAATGAGCTGCCCCCGGAGATTCGTAGGATTCCCGACCTGCATACCTTTTGTCGCGCCCTAAAAACATTACTATTCCAACAAGCAGGGCTGGCCTAAATAATAATAATATTTTTACTATTTTAATGGGTTGTTTTATTAGAATTTTCGGCCAATTGATTTAATTGTTTTAAATTGTTTTTAATTTTTATACTATCTGGCTGTACACCGCCCTGAGTCCTTCAGGAGAAGGGCGGTATAGAAATTTAATAAAATAAAATAAAATAAATAATAATAATAAAATCATAGGACTGGAAGTGACATGAAAATCTTCTAGCCAAACATCCCTGCCCAGGGCAAGAATCCTACAAACACCCCAAACATGTTGCTGTTCAATCTTTCCATGAAACCATCCACAAATGCAGGCCCCACCCCCACCCCCACGAGTCTAGAAGGCAGATTAAAACACTGCTGACTAGTTCTCACATTCAAAAATTCGTCTTTATTTTGAGCTTGGATCATCCTCTGTAAAGCTCCCCTGCCTGCTCTACTCTATGTAGGAAGTAGCTTCCAAGACTTTGCTCTCTTTCCTGCTCTTCTCTTGACTCTTTCTTGTTTCTTAGCATCCTTGTTGTATTGTGGCAATCAAAACTGGACACCGTATTCCGCATGAAATCTGACCAGTGCAGCATAGAGCAAAACTATCTTTTTTCGTAAGCTCAACATTAAACCTCTGTTGATATAGGCCATTATTTGACAACTGCAATACACTGCTGGCTTATGCTTAATCTTGGTATAGATTATATATGGTACGAGCCAGGCATCACCTACCTTGTACCTGTATGTCTAGTTTTTCCTACCTAAGAACTGATGTACATTAGCCTGGAATGCAAGGTAGATATCAGTCAGTTTTTCAAAAAATATATGTAAATGAACTTGGATAATAAATCCAGGATCGTTGTACATATATAAGAATACAAATTTTTCCTTAAACCAAAGATGTCTTTTTTCTCATGAAAATTCAAAAAAAATGCCTGCTATAAGGAGCCACAGACATGTGCATAATTGTATGCTCCAAAGTACTGTCTTGCCGCTGAATTTAAAGCACTGCACAATTCTAGGCTCGAGCTCTTAGAGAAAATGTCAACTTTCAGTCCCACCTGAGATTTAACTCCAGGCATTTTTGCAGTCATGTCCCACCTATCAGGACATCACTGATTATGAATAGGAATTTCTACTGTCAGCAGAGCTGTTGTTTTTAAGGAGCCTCATTTTATTCAATGAGTCATAAGAAAATGTTTTGTATACTGAAGCAAACAAATTGGAGGGAAGGAAGAAAGGAGGCAGACTATTAAAACTGTCAATTATACTAATTAATCCTTTCAGCTAGTTGCAATATTACTTGTTGCATGCTGTCAGCACCTTCTAAAGTAAAAATTATCCCATAAGCATTTCCTGTTTACCTGCAATACACAATTCTGTGTTGGACTCATTGCATTATTCAGCTGCAGAATCACATCACTTCTTCTGCTGTCTTTGTCTGCTCTGGACAAGTTTCACCTTCTTGGCAGATGAAGCCAAATGGAGATGGACGGCAAAGTATCTGATGATTTCCATCTGTTTCATTTTTTATTTTTATTTTTCTGCCTTCAAGTCTGTGTTAACTCTGATGACTGCCTGGATTCATTCCCACAGTTTTCTTGGCAAGTTTTCAGATATGGTTTGCCATGGTCTCCTTCCACAGGCTGAAAATGACTGGCCCCAAGGTCACTCAGCTCTCTTAGAGCCTAAAGCAGAACTAGAACTCAGTCTCTCAGTTTCTAGCCTGGTGCCTTTACCCACTGCCTCAAACTGCTTCATTTAGTTCTCTCATTTATTCATTTAAAATGTATCTACTGCTTACTTCCTTAATACAGATACAGATTAACAGAGTTGGAAGGGACCTGGTAGGTCATCTAGTCCAATCCCCCGCCCAAGCAGGAGACCCTACACCAGTCTCTTCTTGAAAGCCTCCAGTAATGAAGCTCCCACAACTTCTGAAGGCAACCTCTCTTCCATTGGTTGGTTGTATTCACCGTCAGAAAATTTCTCCTTATTTCCAGGTAGAATCTCTCCTTGGTCAGTTTCCATCCATTATTCCCTGTCTGACCTTCGGGTGCTTTGGAAAATAGCTTGACCCCTTCCTTTATCTGGCAGCCCCTCAAATATTGGAAGACTGCTTTCATGTCTTCCCTGGTCCTTTACTAGACTAATCATGCTCAGTTCCTGCATCTGTCCATCCTATGTTTTAGCTTCCAGTCCCCATTCATCCTGGTTGCTCTTTTCTGCACTCTTTCTAGAGCCTCAACATCTTTTTTATAGTGTAGTGACCAAAACTGGATGCAGTATTCTAGGTGTGGCTTTTTATACTGGTATTAGTACATCACTTGATCTTGATTGTATCCCTCTATTAATGCAATTTAGGATTGCATTAGCTAAAGGCAATACAAAGCTAATTCTAATACTACTCTAGGAAGAGCATGGAAGAAAAATCTATCCTTTGAGATCTGGAAACTCAGGAAAAAAATAAAACCAATGTTTCAAGTATTTTGGAATTATTTTCCAAGTCAATGCTGGAAGGGGCACTCATGCTGATTAGGTAGCCCAAAGAATTACCACAGCAATTCTATAGTATCACTACTCAAGGTAATACGGTAGGTATCTACTCACAGCATGAAACTTTCCCAGGCAAAGTCTTAGACAACATTTTGGACTACACCTATTCTTTATATCACTATTTCTGGCAGCCACCAGTCTTGGTCTGTATTCTAGTTTTAGTCATCATTTCTTTAATTCTTGGGAACCACTTCCTAATTCTTTATTTTGCACTTCCAAATGCATCTCAAATGTGGCTCTTAAGCAAGGCTGATTATAGGGAAAACAAAAGCTTGGCTAGTAACATTTAATTATAGGCTTAAATTCATCAATCAGACCACTGGGTTGCTCCACTGTGTTTTAAATGATACTTGGAAAAATGTGGCATCTCCCAGTCCAACATCAAAGTTGGACTCAGGCAAATTGTTGATTGGTCAACAATTGCTTGAAAATGGGTGACAATCTAGTTTGGACAGTGTCCAGTTCTTGCATAAGCAATTAATTAGGGAGGCATAGTTCCCTACCTTGATTCACTGACTCATTCAAATTACCTTTACTGGTGATCACTATAATGCCCTCCTGTCAGCATTTCACAGAGCAGATATTGCATCTCCCTGTGGCTCATAATCCCTGTCTGTGCACCAAGGAAAAAGTAGAATCAATCACATTGCTTCTGTTACTGTATAGGTTTTGTACAATATTGTGCCAAAATCTGTTTCTGCTCTTTTAGCACCAATCCCTGGTCTATCCGATACCTTCCACACTGAATTTCTGCTTCCTGATAAGGTCTTCCACACAACATATGCTGATTCTGTAAACCGCTTAGAGCAGGAGAGTCAAACTCAAGGCGCCAGGGGCCGCATCTGACCCACGGGGTACTTAGATCTGGTCTGTGGGGCCGCCCTGGAAACAGCGAAGGACCAGCCCGCGGTGCTTCTGCCAGTCCACCTCCTGAGCTCTGTTTTCACTGGAAAAGAGTTGCAGGAGGACGTGGCAGCTGAAAATGGAGCTCGGGAGCCTGTTTTCACTGGCAGAGTGCTCGGGCCACCACAGGCGCCAACAGGAGTGACCTCAAGCTGGCCATGCCCACCCTGGCCACGCCCCTTCACCCCAGGTCAAACACAACCTTTATGTGGCCCTCAATGAAATTGAGTTTGATACCCCTGACTTAGAGAGTGCTGTAAAACACTATGAAGCGGTATATAAGTCTGAGTGTTATTGCTATACAATGCTGTGAAATTCTGTTATTTAATATCAAGTACCTAGCAAGCTGCCCCTAAACTGATTGCTATATATGCTTATTTGTTGTTTATCTATTTGTCTTTTTTCCCCTTTTATCTGCTAGCTAAAGGTTGTAATAAAATAAAATTGAATTGAAAATTAAGTTAAACTTTTGGAAAGTTTATGTGGCCATCCTACTCAGAAAAAATTACATTAGGTAACATATAAAATATTTAAATAAAAATACAAAAGAAAAATAACACATATCATTAAAGCAAACTAAAACAATTAAATGTTGTTTGTAACTAAAATATAATTACCTTTCAGCAAATGGAAATTCTACTCAACCCAAACAATCCAGGAAGTGTTCCATAAAACTGTGAAGAACTAATCAGAATCAAGCAGATAAAAGTGGGGACTTTATAAGGTACATCAGATCAGGAATATCAAACCACACCAATTACTTGGTCCTGTAACCGTATTTTGAGGTCCCCAAAGCAGTTTAGAATAGGAAACAAAAACCCCCACACACTACTGTATGCATCAAGTATAGACACGTTACAGTAGCACTGGGGTTGGAGAAGCTGCAATAGGTAGAAAATATGTTTCCATCATAAGGACTCCATGGTCCATGTCCCACAGTAGGACAATGGAATAGAACACAGAACACAGAATAACAGAGTTGGAAGGTACCTTGGAGGTCTTCTAGTCCAAGCCCCTGCTCAAGCTGGAGTCCTTATACCATTTCAAACAAATTGCTATCCAATCTGTTCTTAAAAACCTCCAGTGTTGGAGCACCCAGAACTTCTGGAGGCAACTCGTTCCACTGTTCAATTGATCTCAGAATCAGGAAATTTCTCCTTAGTTCTAGGTTGCTTCTCTCCTTGATTAGTTTCACTGTTTCTTGTCTTGCCTTCTGGTGCTTTGGAACGTAAGTTGACCCCCTTGTCTTTGTGGTAGTCCCTCAAATATTGGAACACTACTATCACGTCTCCCTTAGTGCTTCTTTTGATTAGACTAGACATACCCAATTCCTGCAACTCTTCTTCATCAATGTTAGCCTCCAGCCCTAAAGAGCATCTTTGGTGCTCTTTTCTGCACTTTTTCCAGTGGCTCCACATCTTTTTTATATTGTGGTGACCAAAATTGGAAGCAGTATTACCAGTGTAGAATGCTCAGGCTTTGTAAAGCGGTACTAATACTTCATGTGATTTTGATTCTATCCTTCTGTTAATGCAACCTAGGATTGCATTCACTTTTTTGGCTGCTGCCGCACACTGCTGGCTCATATTTCAATGATTGTCCGCTAGGACTCCAAGATCTCTCTCAAGAGTTACTGTTTTGGAGTCAGGTTTCACCTAATCTGTACTTGTACATTTGGTTTTTCCTGCCTAAGTATAAAATCTTACTTTTCTTTACATTCAATTTACTTTGTTAAATAAGGCCCAGTGTTCAAGTCTGTCAAGATTCTTTTCGATCCTGAGCTTATCTTCTGGGGTGTTGGCTATTTCTGCCAGTTTAGTGTCATCTACAGGTTTGATATACCGTATTTTCCGGCGTATAAGACGACTGGGCGTATAAGACGACCCCCAAATTTTCCTGTTAAAATATAGGGTTTGGGCTATACTCGCCGTATAAGACTACCCCTCTTCCAACGCACACCAAATAAAAATTAAAAAAACATCAACTGGCTCACCCACAATGAAAAAGCAGCTGTGCTAGACCCAAAATGGCCCCTGAAACAAGCAGGAACCTCACACAGCCATAAAAAGCCCCAAAACCCAACTTTCACACTTTACACACACAAAATTCCACATACAGCTTTGTGAGATTTTGTGTTTGTGTAGTTAGAGTGAAACACTACAAAAACACACTAAATCTCAGAAAGCTGCACAAATATTATTTTATTTTATTTTATTTTTATTTTTATATGAAAGCTAAATTTAAAACTTCCTAAACTTTAAATGGCTAGGTCTAAAAAAGAACAACTAAAAAAACCCCCAATTAACTATTTTTTTTTAAAGATCCCAAAGGGGAAAAAAACTTACCCAATGGAACTTTAAGACTTGTAGACTTCAACTCCCAGAATTCCTCAGCCAGCTTTGTTTTGCTGGCTGAGGAATTCTGGGAGTTGAAGTCCACAACTCCCTGCCTGCTTGGTTGCAGGCAGGGAGTTGCTTGCTGATGGAATGGATCCAGGCAAGCGAAGCAAGGCAAGCAGCTAAGGCAGTGGTTCTCAACCTTCCTAATGCCGCGACCCTTTAATACAGTTCCTCATGTTGTGGTGACCCCCAACGATAAAGTTATTCCTAAACCCATCAAAAATATGTGTTTTCCAATGGTCTTAGGTCAGGGGTCCCCAACCTTTTGGACCTCAGGGACCACCACCTTCATAATTTTAAATTTCGCGGACCACTAATACGAATCCAGCGCGCCGCTTGCTGAAGCACCTGGACTCCCAGTACGGGATGGGGTCCTTCAGGCACTCTCCCTCCTCTCTGTCTCTCTCTCTGTCTCCCACTCTTTCTCATTCTCTCTTTCTCTCTCTCTCATTTTCGCTTTCTCTCTCTCTCTCCCTTTCTCTTTCTTTCTCTCCCACTTTCTCATTCTCTTTCTCCCCCCTCTTTCTCATTCTCTTTCTCTCTCTCCCATTCTTTCTCTTTCTTTCTCCCCCTTCTCTTTCTCCCACTCTCTCTTTCTCTCTCCCCCTTTCTCTCCCCCCACTCTCTCTCATTCTCTTTCTGTCCCCCTTTCTCTCTCCCCCACTCTTTCTCTCTTTCTCCCTCCCCCTCTTTCTCTTTCTCCCTCCCCCTCTTTCTCTTTCTCCCTCCCCCTCTTTCTCTCTCATTCTCTCTCTCTCCCCTTCTTTCTCTCTCTCCCCACTCTCTCCCTCTCATTCTGATTCTCTCATTCTGATTCTCTTTCATTTTCTCTCTCTCTCTCTCATTCTCTCTCTGATTCTTTGATTCTCTTTGATTCTGTCTCTTTCTCTGTCTCTCATTCTCTCTCTCTCACTCTCTCTTTCTCTCATTCTCTTTCATTCTGTCTTTCTCTCTCTTTCATTCTTTGTCTCTTTCTCTCTCTGTCTCATTCTGATTCTCTCTCTTTCTCTCGCATTCTCTCTCTCTCTCATCTCATGGGCCAGCCAGTGTCTTGGGGCTGAGAGGAAGTCAAGCATCTCCCTGAGAGACTGAGGGCCGGAAGAAGTGTGGGAGCGAAGCACTACTTGAACTTGTGCGGCATGAACATTCGCCTTGGTATATTTGCGCCAGCCGATGGCCAAGGCAGCCCTCATCTCTCTGCTGAAAGTGCAGCATCAGGATTCTGCCTTGGTATGTTTGCGGCGCAAGGCAGCCTTGGTTTCCTGCTGCTTGGGACTCAAAGCGATAAATGTGACTGGTCCGGGGAGCAGCTGGATTTTGCTCTCCATTGCGGATGCCAGATCAGCCCCCTGCAAGATCTCATCTTTCGAGGAGCACTCCCTGAAGCGGGGCTGGAAATTTTGGTCGGGCTCCTCGAAAGATGAGATCTTGCAGGGGGCTGATCTGGCATCCGCAATGGAGAGCAAAATCCAGCTGCTCCCCAGACCAGTCACCATTTACCGCTCCGAGTCCCAAGCATTAGGAGATGAGGGCTGCCGCTCTTACAGCGCTCTTACAGCGGACAGAAAAAGCCGGATGCCGCTCTCCATTGCAGACACCAGATCGCCCCCCTGCAAGCTCTCTTCTCAAGCAGTCCAACCAAAGTTTCCAGCCCCGCTTCAGGGAGCGCTCCTCGAGAGACGAGATCTTGCAGGGGGCTGATCTGGCGTCCACAATGGAGAGCAAAATCCAGCTGCTCCCCGGACCAGTCACTATTTATCGCTCCGAGTCCCAAGCATCAGGAGATGAGGGCTGCCTTGTGCCGCAAATATAACAAGGCGGAATCCTGATGCCGCTCTTACAGCGGAGAGAAAAAGCCGGATTTTGCTCTCCATTGCAGACACCAAATCGCCCCCCTGCAAGCTCTCCTCTCAAGCAGTCCAACCAAAGTTTCCAGCCCCGCTTCAGGGAGCGCTCCTCGAGAGACGAGAGTTTGCAGGGGGCTGATCTGGCATCCGGATTAGAGAGCAAAATCCAGCTGCTCTCCGGATCAGACGCCATTTACCACTCTGAGTCCCAGGCAGCAGGAGAGGAGGCCTGCCTTGTGCCACTGGCTGACACAAATATACCAAGGCGGAATGCTGTTGCCGTACAAATGAAAGTAGTGTTTCACTCTCACAGCTTCCAGCCTTCGCAAACGCCGCTTCTTCCCGCTTCTGCCGCCCCCTCCCCCACCGCCACAACAGCACCATTCATTCCAGATGGCGAGGGCTGCGCTCGTTTTTCTGTATTGCACCACCTGCAAAACCCCTGTGAAAGGGTTGTTTGACCCCAAACCACTGAGCTAAGGTAAGCAAGCTGGAGGGGGAAAAGTTTTTCCCTTCTCCATGGCTCTGGCGATCCCAGCTGCGTTGCCTGATTAGCAGATCGTCAGAGCTTGGATCGCCAGAGCCATTTAAGGCTCGTCAGAGCCTTTTGGGCTGGTCTGCCTGGTTACAGGAGAACGACACCCGGCGTATAAGATGACCCCCGACTTTTGAGAAGATTTTCATGTGTTAAAAAGTCGTCTTATATGCCGGAAAATACGATATTCCCCTTCTATTCCCTCATCTAAGTCATTTATGAAGATACTGAAGAGACCCAGATCTAAAACGGAACCCTGGGGTACCCCACTGCCCACCTCCCTCCATGTGGATTAGTTCCAGGGTGGATAAAAATCAATTAAAAACAAAACAAAACAATCAGATTTTTTTTTATTTAAATAGGGTTTTTTTTAAATTTTTATGAAATTCATTTTAATAAAATGCTTTTGGAGTAAAAATCTATCTAAAGATAGTTTTCTATTTAAGATACATTAAACAAATAAATAAACAGCCACATGTTTATTGGACCCGTGCCCCTACTGGCTGGTATTGGCCACCTGGGAGGTAACACGAGGCTGGCTCCAGAGGATTATAAATGCTTCTTTGAGAGAGGGTTTCTTGCCTCCTGCCTTGAAAGAGGCGGTGGTGAGGCCCCTCCTCAAGAAGCCTTCTCTGGACCCGGCCATTTTGGCAAACTACCATCCGGTCTCCAACCTTCACTTTGTTGCGAAGGTTGTGGAGAGTGTGGTTGCGCGACAGCTCCCACAGTACCTGGATGAAACCGTCTATCTAGATCCGTGCCAGTCCGGCTTCAGGCCTGGGTACAGCATGGAGACGGCATTGGTCGCATTGGTGGATGATCTCTGGAGGGCTCGGGACAGGGATTGTTCCTCTGTTCTGGTACTGTTAGACCTCTCAGCAGCTTTTGATACCATCGACCATGGTATCATGCTGCGCCGGCTGGAGGGATTGGGGGTGGGAGGCACCGTGTTGCGGTGGTTCTCCTATCTCTCTGACCGGTCGCAGTCTGTGTTGGCAGGGGGGCAGAGGTTGACCTTGAGGTGCCTTGCTTGCGGGGTGCCACAAGGGTTGGTCCTCTCGCCGCTCCTGTTCAACATTTATGTGAAGCCGCTGGGTGAGATCATCCGTGGTTTTGGGGTGCGATGCCATCTGTACGCTGATGACACTCAGCTGTACATCTCCACCCCAGACCACCCCAATGATGCCCTCGAAGTGATGTCCCAGTGTCTGGAGGCCGTGCAGGTCTGGATGGGGAGGAACAGGCTTCAACTCAACCCTTCCAAGACCGAGTGGCTGTGGATACTGCGTCCCGATATAGCCAGCTGGTGCCATCGCTGGCTATTGGGGGCGAGTCACTGACCCCCACAGAGGGGGCTCGCAACTTGGGTGTCCTCCTGGACACACGGCTGTCTTTAGAAGAGCATATGACGGCTGTGGCCAGGGGGGCTTTTTATCAGGTTCGCCTGATACGCCAGTTGCGCCCCTTTCTGGATCGGGACTCCTTGTGCACGGTCACTCATGCCCTGGTCACATCACGCCTGGACTACTGCAACGCTCTCTACATGGGGCTCCCCCTGAGGAGCACCCGGAGGCTCCAGCTGGTGTAGAATGTGGCCGTGCGGGTGATTATGGGAGCGACATGGCGCTCCCACGTAACACCTCTCCTGCCCAAGCTGCATTGGCTCTCGGTGGTCTTCCAGGTGCGCTTTAAGGTGTTGGTTCTCATCTTTAAAGCGCTCCATGGCTTAGGGCCAGGATATTTGTGAGACCGCCTGCTGCTACCGATAACCTCCCACCGGCCAATTCGCTCGCACAGAGAGGGCCTCCTCAGGGTGCCGTCGGTCAGGCAATGTCGGCTGGTGGCCCCCAGGGGGAGAGCCTTCTCTGTGGGGGCACCCGCCCTGTGGAACGAGCTGCCTCCTGGAATACAATTGATCCCGGACCTCCGGACCTTCCATAAAGCCCTGAAGATGTTTTTATTCCACCAAGCCGGCCTAGCCTAAATGGTTTTTAATTGGGATTTTAAATTTTATGGATTTGGGGGTTTTAAATTGGGAAGCTAATGATTTAATTCTTTTTTAATTATCTTAACTTTTGTATTTGTATGTTTTTTTAATTTTGGCTGTTCACCGCCCTGAGTCCCCTCTGGGAGAAGGGCGGTATACAAATTAAATAAATAAATAAATAATCATTTAGTTTATTCAGCGTGAAATGCAGCTGTTATGTAGCATGAGGCTGCATATTCTGCAATATTGGGACTGTTGGTGAGTCAACAGTGGGTCAGAGGAGGAGCTGCTGTGGGACAGAGATGATAGTTGCTCTTTAAAAATTATGATTTAAATAGAGTTGAATTAAATCAAACCTTTTTACTAGTGATTTTAATCATGATTTTAATCGTGATTTAAATCGACTTGGTTTAAATCAAATCCACCCTGATTAGTTCCAGTAAGGACTATATATTGAGTATGGTTTATCAGCCGGTTACAAATCCATCTGGTGGTGTTCTCCAGCTAGGCTAGAAGGAGGGGCCAAGAGGGACCCAAATTTTGAATCTAAATGACTGTGTGCGGCACAAGCTGGACATCTCCCAGAATCTTTGCAGCCTTATCTTTCTGTTCCCAAAGGAATGCAGGAAGTCTGGCGAGATTCTTGGCTAGCAATAAAACTACAGTTCAGACTCTTCAGGAGTGGTTCTGGTTGCTTCTGCCTCACAGACAAGAAGCAAAACGGATTCCTAAAGTCAGACAAGCCCATGAAGTTTATGCTTTTAAAGATAATAATGTTCCTCTAGTTTTTGCTCATGTCTCTTTTTCAGGAAAATCTTATTAAGCTACTATAATTATTTATAATGTTAATGTTTCAAAGTGTTATCATATTGCTTTTATTTTGTTGTAAGCAGCACATAGAGAGGTGGGTGGCATATAAATTTTAATAAATAAATTGGTTGAATTTGTCTATGTCTTTAGCCCTAGTCAGCATAATAGATTTAAACATATAAGCAGCAGTTTTTCATTAGTTTTTCTTTTTTTGGGGTGGCAGGTATCTCTAGGTTTTGCGTGTCTTTAATTTTAATATATATCCCCATGCTTCCTTTACTGTTTTTTATTGCAAATCTCCTTTTTAAATTTCATTGTATTTTATTCTTGCCCATGCTTTATTTTTTAGGCAAATCTCCCAGGGAATGCTGGAAAGGTTAGATAGCCTCTCCAATCAAACAGTGCAACTTCTGGACTCATGACACCTGCTTGAGGACCAGGTGGCCCTCATGGCTAAAGGGGCTGTTGCACAACTTTAAGTTCTGTGCTGGTTACATCCATGCCTGGATCAAGAGACTGCTCAGGAGACTCATGTGCTGACCACCTCCCAAATGAAGCACTACAAGAGACCGTCTCTTTCTGTTCACAGTTCCCTGTTCCGTCAGGTCCAACGGGAAGAGCCCATGCTAAGGAGTTCCATCTACAGAGTCCCAGGAGGTGAGCCTTTTGTCTCATACCACCTTCCTTTGGAACATCACACACACACACACACACACACACACACACACCAGATGAGATTACAGTAGATCTGACCTTATTGACTTCCAGAGAGATTATAAAACATGTTTTTTCCAACAAGCCTAGGCATCTCCTGGGACCAGGAAGCCCATAAGATGGCTCTACAATGTTTCTCTCTTCTCTCTATATGCATGTGTCTTCTTTTTATTGTTATTCTGAGATGTATTTTTATTGTTTGGCTTTAACCATATACCACCCAGAGTCACATTCATGAGATGGGTGATAAAAACTGATATATAAATGCCAGCCTAATAATAATGTTTTATGCAGAATGGGCTGAACTGCACCAGGATGCAAGCAGATGGTGGCTCTTATAAACCGCTCCAGCATTCCTTCTATTCAGACTGAATCAGCCTTGTTGTTGCCCAGAAGAAAATAAAAATCTAAACAGAGAAAATATTGTTACATAGTACGGCATGTGATAAATCATAAAGCTAGTTGAAGCAAAACACCTACAGGAAAAATGCTGCCTAAAAGCAGAGCACTGAGATCAATCACAAACTGGAGGTCAGAACAAATATAGATGCATTTTCCCAAAATGATGGAGTCATGGAAGAATGTTCCATGCGGCAAACGCAGGGAAGCCCTTGGCTTTGTGGCTCCGTCCTCCGAGCCTATCTTATCGGAGGAAGAAGGCTCCGAACATGAAGGAGAGGAGCCGGCCAGGCCTCCCTCTCCAGGCCCCTCCTCTCTGGCAATGCCTCAGGTGTCTGCTGAGGGAGAGGAGGTTGACCAGGAGCCAGGTGTCTCCGATGACAGCGATGGGGGTGATAAGTCGTTCCTGGATCCACGCCAACGAAGGCGAGATAAACGTTTGCAGCAGATGAGGAGGCGTGCCAGGGATTAAGCTGAGTCACTGAACCACACCCCACAGGCTATATAAGAGAGTGTGGTGGCCATTTAGACTCTGTGATGGACAAAGCTAACTTCTGGCTAGTCACTTTGTACAACGCCAAATCTGCTGAAGGTTTCATGTTTGAGCTGGACTGTTTTGAAAACTGTGTGTATTCGTTGGTGTTATCTGGTGGAGGAACACTCCCTCTTCTTGTAGTAAAGCACTTGGCAGACCGTTATCGTATTGCTGCCAAGTTCCTGATAACGAACCTTGTGTGAGTACTTCTTTAACCTCTGGCTGGCTGTTTGTGTGTGTGGGGGGACGGGGACAGAACATTGGCCTCCAATACTTGCCATCTAAGCAGTCTTACAGAATCTGTAGGCAAAATCTCAAATGCTCTCTTAAAGCTGTAGTAGATTCGTATGGTAAAAGTTTTTCACTTCCCATGATGTGAAGAATCTGTTCCAGAACTGCTCATATAGTAACCTAGTCTGCAAAACAAAATCACACTTTTGAGGCTGCTGCAGGAAATAAAGGAGAGCTAAAGACTGAAACAAAGAAGAGGCTTCTTTCTCTAGCAGACACTTCGCTTCTACCTTCAGCTCAAATGGATCGAGAGGTCCACCTCTCCTATAGCAGCTTTTCACACTTATCTATGGAATCCCAGGTCACTTAAATACAAGAGTAACCATAACAACCTTCATGTAAACTATATTTAGAAAGAATGTCATTGGCACAGTTGATCATGAAATATTGGTTGTGCAGCAATTGGGACTCCTCTGCCTTCTCCTAAGAACAAAGTAAAACAAAACAGAAAAAAAGAGGAAATGAAACAAATTAATTAGCGGATTAACAGAGTTGGAAGGGATTTTATAGGTCACCTAGTCCAATAAATAATAACTGAGCAATCCAGATCAGCATAAAAATAACCCAGTTGCCAGCATTGAAGGTTGTTTCAAAGAAACAGCTAGCACAAGTATTAAAAATGCCAATGCTGTAGTATCAAATATAACCATCAACTCACTGCAAGAAATAAACCAACTGGTGAATAGCACGGCTGCATTTACAACTAAATATGCTGGATGCAAAATCAATGAAGAAAAAAAGTCAAACAATGCACTACCAAAATGAAAGAACAGGTTAGAAAATAAGATCAGCATCTTAAGACCAGATACAAACAAATCAGAAAACATGAAAAAAATGTAGCTGAAAACAAGAAGAGCAAAGAATACCTGATAAAGAAATATCACCTTGAAACAAGGAATATCAAGAAAGCCCTGGAAATAAGGCAGCAAATAACAGCTGTAGCCAACATCAGCAGATATGAAGCTCAAATTGCACACTACAGGCAGAATCTCCAATTTCAGTCAAATCAGAAATGTTTCTACCAATCCATCAAAAAGATTGCAATAAACCAGCCAGCACTTGATGAAATAGAGTAGAGTAGAGTAGAAATCTTTATTGGCCAAGAGTGATAGGACACACAAGGAATTTGTTTCCGGTACAGCTATAGAGTAACCCAAAGAAATGTTCATGGAGATTATCAGTCATCCAGAATTGAACATGCTTGTTGGATGAGAAGTGAAACTATCTTCAAGGAAAAACAAAGTCTAGTTGCTTTTTGAAAAAGTACCTTTGGGACAACCCAAAGAAATACAAGAAGAATGCAGCTTGGATAAAGGAGGTAGATAAGAATAAAAAAGTGAAATGAAAGATGCGAAATTAAATTTGGATCAAACACATAGGCACCTGCCACATAACACACCAGATGTAACAATTGTTGACAAGAAAGAAAGAAAAAGTCTGAATAATGGATTTTGTATCTCGAGACAGCAGAATAGAAAAGAAAGAACTGAAGAAAATTACAAAATACAAAGGTCTGCAAATAGAACAACCATGGCAAAAAAAAATCACCATCAGTCAATTACACAAGGCAACTTCATTTGTAACAGCTTGTGAGGATACCTTTAGGCTACCTTCAAACATCTACCTATTCCAGATCCTTGGGAAGAATAGGTGAATAAAAGTGTTAACAACCAACCATAATATTAATAGGACCAAAATGTTACATTCTATTTAATATATCATTAAGATTAGAACTACATTGTCTTATCTTCAATTCCATTTCAAAATTAATAATGTAGGTCAGTGTTTCTCAACCTTGGCCACTTTAAGATCTGTGGACCTCAACTCCCAGCATGGCTGACTGGGAAATTCTGGGAGCTGAGGTCCACAGATCTTAAAGTGGCCAAAGCTGTGAAACTCTCTTATAGGCGATTATTTGGACAGCTTCATCTTGTGTGCCAGCTATACCCGTTCCTGGATCAGGTATTGGAGGCCCTTCAGTTGGTCCCTCATGACTTATTTGCTTCACAGCTGGATTGTTGCAATGGTTCTACATGGGGCTGCTGTTTAAAGACCTTTTGGAAACTGCAGCTGAATAGGAGCTGTGCTGGTACCCAGGGAGCTTCCAGATGCAATTGAAAGTGCTCGTTATAATTTATGGCACAGGGCCTAGTTATTTGACAGATTATCTTCCATGGTTTCTGTTTATCTGCAAGATTAGATAAAGCCGATGAATTGTAGTCCCATCTATTAAACAATGCCACCTACTGGGAGCCAGGAAGTGTGCCCTTTCTGTCACAATATGCCCCAGAAATCTATTTAGCTCCTACCTTAATAATATTCCACAAGTGCGTAAAAATGTATGTTTCTCCTTGCTGTGACTTAGTCACTGGTGAAATATTCTGTATAATACATAGAGTTTGGTTTGTGCTGATAATCATGATTTCTTTTTTCTACTGTTGTTTCTTTTGTAGTGTTAACACACCCAGAATTACTCCAGAGTTGGGTGGCCTTAAATCAATCAATCAGTAAGTAAGTAAATATGAATACAAACAGACTATAAAATCTTGAAAAGCTGTAAAGCGAAGTATTCATGGACATCTAAATTTATGCTAGGCAAATGTTAATCTTTATTTGCCTTATGTTTCTGAAGTCCCAAGAGTCTGAAAGCTGGTATGGGGACGGTAAAGAAAATCAATTTTCCTTCAGGACAGTTACCTGAAGAAAAGAAGAAGACTGCTCCTTTCAGATTAGCAAAAGCATAAAAGGCTCAGGTAAGGAATATGTTGTTCTTCCAAAAGTACCTTCTGCAGTATTTTCTATAGAGGATTAATTCCAGGAAGATGCTTCAGAGTATTTGGGGCACAAATATAGCGCCTGTTTACAACTATTTAAAGTTTTGCATTTTTTCCTGGAAATCACAAGGAAAAGGGTGATGCTACATGTATCCTCATGTGCTCCAAAGCAGGCTTTCCAAATTATTTCTTAAATTCTACAAAGCCTACTATCTTCACACATCCAATTAAGTCTTGAGGTGTGCTCCAAATTGTAAAACTCAAACAAAATGAATCAGTCTAGTGAGTATTGTGGTTGATTGTTTTCCCTCTAGCTTGTATACAGAAGACACTGGTTGGATTCTGAAAATAATATTTTAAGAACACAAGATGCATTATACTAACATGCAGAGATTTAAAACTAAAGACTAAGAAGTAACACATTCGGTTCATCAAATGGGAAAAACAAACGAATTCTTAGGACCCTTAAATTGTATGCAGGATATGATGATTTACAGATACTATCAATAGCAAATGCAACCTTCCCGAACTTTTCTAACCTGTAATAAGGCAAACATAGATAGGTTTCAGATACTAAGCCTACAATACCTACAAAATGCTTCAGTTTCAAAACAACTGTTGAGGGTGCTAAGCTAAAAATAAAACAAATTGTTCCATCCTACCTCTTCTAGCAGCTTCTTTCTCTTTCACCTGAAAAACAAAGACAACTTTCCTTGATGATGTAGTTCAAAATTCAGGGATCGGAAAGAGAGGGGAAGAAAAAGCTTTATTAAAAGCACCTATGCTTATAGTCATTATTCTCCTTTGTATGAGTCCACTAGGAGAAGGGCGGTATACAAATTGAATAAAATAAATAAATAAATAAATAAATAAATAAATAAATAAATAAATAAATAAATAAATAAATAATGGCAAGGCAAGACATTTAAGCAAGTTACTGATGAAGCTACTGTGGCTTGCTTTAGACATAATGCTAATCTGTAGGAAATGCATTATCACATCACATTAAACCAAAAACAAAGAATGATGCCTTGATTTATATCAGCCAAGCTTCTGTGTGGCAGTGTCTAGGTTGATGCCATCTTTGAGAGACGCTAGGATTAATAGGCTATTCCATTATGCATATCTGGTGTTCCTTGGATTCCCCAAATTCATTGCGCCAGATAAATTTTTCTGTGTGTCTCCGGAGCAAACCACTCTTTTTGCAACAATTCAACTTGGCTTTAAGCTTTATTTAAAACTAATAGAATAGCTGAGTTCCAGCATTACTGCTTTACATTTCAATGGGGCTATGTCCAGAATACTCTCCCTGTGCCTCTGAAATGTAATGTTTATATTAATTTGCAAGTGAAGATTTATTTACTGTTTGAATTTTATGGTTATCTTTGATATTAAACAAGGTTGTGGAATAGAACAGTCTTCAGTTTAACGGTAGAAAAATCAAGTCAACTCTGCTAGCATTTTCAATCTTTACTACCCCCCATCAAATTTAGCCATGCAGATGGGAGCTGTTTTACTCTGCTATTTGTTAGTCTAGTTTAAGGCAGTGGTGAAATCTAAAATTTGTTACTACTGGTTCTGTGGGCGTGGCTTGGTGGGGGGGGTAATGTGACTGGGTGGGTGTGGCCAATTTTTTTTTAACTTTTAAAACCATTTTTTACATGTAAAACTATGTAAAAAATGCTTTCAAAAGGCTCTGACGATCCCAGCTGAGTTGCCTGATTGTCAGAGGTTTTTAAAAAACCCTCTGCCGATCAGGCAACTCAGCTGGGATCGTCAGAGCTTGGCTCGTCAGAGGCATTTAAAAGGAAAAAAAGGCTCTGATGATCACGTGGCTCAGCTGGGCATGGGGGGCGGGGGCAGGGATTTTTGCTACTGGTTCTCCGAACTGCCCGCCACCATCGCTACCTACTCGCCCAAGCCGGTCTGAACCGGGAGCATTTCACCCCTGGTTTAAGGACAAGTAATTGCAGAAAAATACATTAGTGTTAGACACAGGCCTGGAAAGTACTTGGCAACTGACTCCTATTTATGACGGTTTCATGTAAAACCCCCCCTTGATCATGTGATTATTAAGTGAATCTGTCTTTCCCATTGACTTTGCTTCTGACAAGATTCACTTAATAATCATGTTACTAACTTAACAGTTGTAGAGATTCACTTAGCAATCGTGGCAAGGAAAGTCGCAAAAATGGGGCAAAATTCACTTAACTAATGTCTCACTTAACAACAGAAATTATGGGCTCAGTTGTAATCATAAATGGAGGACTCCCTGTCATTTTGATTTACAGGGAAGGAAAGACAGAAGCAGAGGGAGCTTACACCAGCGACAGTCAAACGGCCTGAAGTCCAACTTCCACCAACAGCCCTCAGAGCTTCCCTGAAAAGAGCAGAGGAAGCAACAGAAGATGCAAAATTATGGATTAAAAGGGCAGATGGGTCTCCAAGAAAAGGGTGCAATAAGAGGATTAGGTCTGCAAGCAGTAAAATCAAAGCATGGGTAGAATGAATCTAAAAAGATGGATAAAGAGGCACCCAAAACATTTCAGAGCAGACTGTAATTTTGTGAAGGAAAGGAAAACAAAACACAGACCACTGAGAAGAAATAATGTCACTGAATATTACAGTTCAGACCTGCAGAATTTGCTTTCAGCCACTCAAAGGAACAATATTTTTTTAAAAGATTGTTTAACGTGATACAAAATGATCACATTTATCCTGTGCAGTTTCTTAGAGCCCTGGTGGCACAGTGGTTAGAATGCAGTATTGCAGGCTAACTTTGCTGACTGTCAGGAGTTCAAACCTGAGGTTAACTCATCCTTCCATCCTTCTGAGGTCAATAAAATGAGGACCCAGATTGATGGAGGCAAGGATGCTGACTCTGTAAACCGCTCAGACAGACCAGTAAAACACAATGAAGCAGTATATAAGTCTAAGTGCTACTGCTATTTTCTACAGGTGATCCTCAATGCCCAACCACTCACTGACTGTATGAATGAAGTTAGGACTGAACAAGGGGGACCTATGAGAGATCCTCAAAGTTGTAGCCACTGCAGTGTCCCTGCGTCATGGGATCGTGATTCAGATACTTGGCAACCAGCTCACAATTACAACGTCTCATGGTCACATGACTGCTATTTGTGATCTTCACTGGTGGCTTTGACAAGCAGAGTCAGTGGGGAAGTAGGCAGGAACTTATAAATGACAATCGCCTGATAGTAGGATACCTAGCAATGGCAACTGGGACTGCCACAATTGCCATAAATTGGTGCAGTCACATGACATTATGCTCTACGACTGCAGCACTCAGTGAGGGAGATGTCAGTCCCAAACCACCAGAGTTAAGCAAAGACTACATGTGCTGTCAAAACTGAGATTCACAACTCTTCACCACATGGGATTTGGGCTTCAAGATGACATGGAAGAAACATGACTTTGTTTTGTGAAGAAGCTAATCTGGGATTTGGCAGCTCAAATGCAAGAAAAGCAACCAGAAAATAAGAACCACGAGGCTGGATCAGACCAAAGACCATCTAGTCAAAGCGTATTTATTAAGTGGCATCGGCTGTTCTCCAGAAAGCCTAGAACCTGAAACCCAAGAAGAATTCCCCACTTGAATACCCTAGTAATACCTCACACAAAAGAGTTATCCACGTTCTTTCTTTATCCAATGAATACATACCCGTATCTTTCCTTCTCTCCATCCTTGTTTTTCTATAGAAAAAAATCCAAAACATGACATTTCTCCTTAGAGAGCTCTTCCTGCCTCATACCTGCTTTAATAATCTTTTTTGTAGTTTCTTTAGTTACAATTTTATATATATAAATTTTAGAATGGAGAATGAAGCATTCAATCAAAACTGCCATACGTTTCTATTAATACTTCATAAACTAGCAGTTTTGCTTGCATTTTTATTCTAATGATGTTCAACACAAAATTTCTATTGTCCACAGCAGCCCCACATTTATGCTATGGCGGAATTCTTTGTTCTAGCATACAAAATTTCTCATCCGCTATTTTGCTGCCATTAAATCTATTCAGAAACCCTAGTTTACAGCTCTTCATAGACTACTTAGTTTTCACAACTCATATTTTGATTTTTCTATGAACCTATTCACCTCTCAGCTTCCTCCTTAGAGGCCACAGCATACAATACCAACTCTTTCACAACCCCACTGTTTAATGCCTTCCATCCATAGCAAGAACTATTTGTACACCTGCCTCTATTCTTCCAATAGTCAGTTTACACAGAGGTTTTTGGGGGAGGGATGTTGCTCAAGTCCAAATAAACAATATTATTTATCTACACATCACTGATGTTATTTTAAAAAATTCCAAAAGGTTAAAAATATACCTATTTTTTATTCAGAAAAATGTTTTCCATATGATTAAATCCCAAGCTTTCTTAATATATTTTACCAAGTTGCTTGGAAAATCAATTTATGGTATCAAATTGATAGTTTCTGGTGTTACATTAATCAGAAAAGTTCTGGATTAAAAGCAGATGTAATGACTAGGTGTTTATTTATATTACATGCCGCTCATCTCACGAAACATATCCAGGCTGTGTATGTGGAAACATAAATATTTTATCTTTGTTCAAACAATATATACTGTAAAGATGATATAATTAAATAAAAACGACTTTGCACTCATTTATTCAACAAAAGCAGATATGCCTTTCCTTCTGTGGAAAAAGTAGGTATATGCTTGGCTTTCCTGCTTGCTATTGCCCTCCCCAATAGGCATTTTTTATAATGGTCTAATAGTGACATCAATTGGGAGAGTTCCCCCCCTCCTCCATGCAGAATTCTTTCCTCTCCGTGATGTTTATGGGGCTTCTTGCAGCACAGCCCATTTCAAATCACTCTGCAGCATCTCAATGGGGTTTAGAGCTGGGCTTTGAGTTGGCTATGTTAAGGATATTGTTGTGTTAACCAACCAGCAGAGCAAGTGCACAGAGAAATGGTACCGAGAGCAATGAATACAATACATACAAACTGGTTTAACAAAGTTTTACTTCGTAGTGGAAAACAACTGCATAATCTTTTAGTCAATCCAAGTCTTTAGCCATTCAAATCAGTCCAGAGTTACAGAAATCTTCTTACCATACAAAACAGCAGTAGATAATAAACAGCAATTCAACGCTGGTAACAAATCACGATGGGAGCAGATCCATCCACGATGAGAGCTCCTTCACACGATGGTAACAGTTCCAAACAACAGTTCCAAACAACAGTTCCAAACAACAGTTCCAAACAACGACTATAGCTCGGCTCCCTTCTTATATACAGTTAACACTAGTAATTATCCACTTAAGATAAGTGAAGTCAGCAGTGCAATGACTCAACAGTACAATTAGGATAATTGGAGTCAGCAGTTAGTCAGCAGTCATTACAATCACTCAGCAGTACAATTACTCAGCATTACATCTTAAAGACATAGAATACATTTAAAGTTATAGAACACGTATATTGCCTGAACAACCTGTTAGGCTTACACCATATCCTAACATTCTCCCCTTTGGACAGGCTAATAAATACCTGTTCAAATTCTTAAGCCATAGCTTTCGCAACACATTTTATGTTTAATTGCACCCTGCGTTTTGGTGAAATTATCGGCAATATTGTTTTCAGACATACAATATTCCAGCTGAACCATATTACTTTGAATACTCTGATGAACATTTAAATAACGAATATCAGTATATTTAGACCTTGTCTTAACTGCTAAATTTGTAGCCATTTTTATAACAGCTTGGTTATCCTCATAAATTACGATAGGATAATCTACCTTTAATCCTACATCAATCATTAATTGTTTATAATAAATTAAATCAGTACATACTAGTGACAAACAGGAAAATTCTGCTTCCATAGTGGATAAACTAATATGTTTCTGCCGTATTGACTTCCATCCTATTAAATAATTACCCAACATTATCGCAATACCTGATGTAGACTTTCTGGTAGTCAAATCAGTAGCGAAACTGGCATCAGCATATGCGCTCAGTGTAAGATCGCGGTTAGGTTCTAAATATAATGCATAATGCATTGTCATCTTTAAATATCTCAATATCCGCTTTGCGGCTTGCCAATGCCTGTTGGCTCTGCATTATATCTAGCTAATTGGTTTACGCTATATGAAATATCAGGCCTCGACCAATTGCTAATATACGATAAACTCCCTATCAGCCACTGATAGATCTCCTTACTAAATCCAGGACTTTGGATTTCTTCATGTTGAAAATCCTGTGCCATAGGCATTTTAGCTGGCTTCCATAGCTCCATGCTATAGCGTTTCAATATCTGACTTATCTTACTCGACTGTGACAGTTTATACCCTCTAGCTGTTTGAACAATATCAAGACCCAAATAGTGTCTAATATGTCCTAAATCCCTAATCTTGAATTTATCTTTTAACTGTCTAACAATATCTATTGCTTCCTTGTCAGTTTTAGTTACAATTGCTATATCGTCCGTGAACAATAGCAAAAATGATACTAAACCATTATTCTCTCTTTTAAAGAGACATTTGTCTGCTACGCCTTCCTGAAATCCAATATTATTAAGCTCTTTAACTATACACTGGTTCCATTCAAACCCTGATTGTTTTAAACCATAAAGGCTTTTATTTAATTTCCAACAATCAGTGTGATCGTTTGTTTTAACTCCTAACGGCTTCCTCATATAAATGGTATGTCGTAACGGAGCATGCAAGTATGCCGTCTCCACATCTATATGATTGATAATGTACTTATTCTTTGCCGCCCACACTAGAATAGTTCTTAACGTGTTAGCTCTTAAACTCGGAGCAAACACCTCATCGAAATCTTTTTCCGTTTGAGTAAAGCCTTGAGCTACAAGGTGAGCTTTATGGGTTACTGTCCTTTCTTTACTTTATACACCCATCTACACCCAATCAATTTTTCTCCAGGTGGTAATTTAACATCCTCATAAACTCCCAATTTAGTTAATGAGTTTATTTCTCTATTCATTGCCTCCTTCCATGCATTCTGTTCCTTTTCAGGATACATCCTGATATCCTCATAACTTGCAGGTTCTATGTTAACCTGACAAACTACGGTTGCTTTATACCTATCAGGTGGATATCTTTCCCTACTGGATCTCCTAGGCAATACAGGACTCATTGCAGGTGATTCAATTTCATCCTCCCCTAAAACTACCTCCTCTTCTTCAACCTTAATAGAAGACTCTACATCATCTATATCCTCATCAGGGGTATTGTTACTCATTTGATGCTCAATGCTAACATTATTGTCATCCTGTCTGTAACCTGCATGCTCAAGTTTCTCCCATCCTTCATGCTCTAGAAATTTTGCATTTGCACTACAGTAAACACTAGTAGTTCCCTGTGCCCAAAATCTAAAAGACCTATGGTTTGAGTCATAGCCAACAAAAAACATTTTTCTGGCTCTCTGTTGTTCCTTTCTTCTCACATTTGATGGAATATGCACCCAAGCTGGGGCTCCAAATCTGTGTAAGTAACTAAGATTTGGTTTCCTCCCATGCCATAATGTAAATGGTATTTCACCAGTAGATGAATGTACCACGTTGTTTAATACGTGGTTAGCACACATAACAGCCTCACCCCATAAGGTTTCAGGCAAACCAGAATCTGCCAACATTGTTCTAGTCATAGCTTGTAATGTTTCACCCCTTCTCTCAACATAAGCGTTGTGTTGTGGTCTATACGGTGCAGACCGTTTATGCTGTATTCCTGCCTCTCGCAAAAACTTCTCTAACCTTTGGTTAGTGAATTCTGTACCATTATCTGTTACTAAGCACATTACTTTAAACTTCTGTTTCCTTTCAACAAATCGCAGCCAATTATTTATATGCTGGAATGTTTCACATTTCGTTTTCATAACAGAATCCGTACCTAAAGTAATGGTCTACTACGCTTAGAATATAGCAGGCACCTCCAATACTGGGTTTCTTGGGTCCTATCAGATCTACAAACACTACCTCTAATGGCTTTTTGGTTTTAAAACTATCAAAACGATTTGCTGGTGTTACCCTACTTTTTTGCTGATTACAGGCGTTACAATTCAAATACTTACTGCATGATTATAGTTTTATCCCTTCAGATAGCTGAACTGTTTTCTTTAACGTCCTGAAATTTATATGCCCTAGTCTCCGATGTAACAGATGAATACATTCATCATGTGGTTTATCATTCCTGTACACTGACTTAGAATTTGCTACTAATGCTGGGTTCTCTCTTAAAATGAATAAATCATTTTCTAATATTGCAGTAACAACCTTTCCATCTTTTTCGATTATACATTTATCATTTTTAAACATTACTGTAAACCCAACTTGCAATAATGATTTAACAGATAGCAAATTAAATTTTAACCCAGGAATATATAACATAGGCAATGGTTCATTACTAAATGACCAACGTGCAACACCCTCTCCAGCTACTTTAACCTTCCAACCATTTGCTAATCTAACATGTTGGTTACTCTTATTCATTTTCACAAAGTTGTTTCTATTCTTAGTAATAGATTGAGAAGCACCATTATCAACAACCCACCAATCCTGGTTAACATTAGTTGTTGAACTGGATATAGCTAAATTACAACCCTTCTTGGGTCTATTATTATCTCTAACAGACATTTTCGTATTCTTACAATACTTAGCTATATGCCCTTTAGCCCCACAAGCAAAACATCATTTTACAACATAGGCAGTTGAACACATTTTTTCTTCTTTTGGTTGGTTTACTCTCAACTGATCCCTTTCTTGTCTTCTTCTGGATTCTTCCAATAACCTACCGGTTACGCCAGCCAATGTGAGGTCATCTCTCGTCAAAACCTCCAGTGAAGAAACATAGTCATCATAACTATCGTCCAAAGAAGAAAGAATTATATAAACTTGCTGTAGTTCTGAGAAAACAAGTTCCTTTTCATGCAGCTCCTGGAAAATTCTGGTCATGGATTCCAAATGAGCCATCATATCTCCTCCTTTAAGAAGATGTTGTTTAAACAATTTCCGTGTGAGATTTATATGAGCACCCACAGTGTCACGAACATATAGTCTCTTCAACTTGGTCCAACACCTAGCAGCAGACTCTTCGCCACGAATATGGACAAGCTGCTGGTCACTCAGTGTCAGTCCAATTATGCAAAAAGCTCATTCATTGTCTCTGGTAAACTTGGCTAATTTCTTCGCATCTTCATCGTTATCAGGATTCCATGCTGTTGCATCCGGTGGATTAATTACTATGTCCCACAGTCCTTCTCTACGCAGAAGAAGATTACATTTTGTACACCAAGATAACATAGTTTGTTCCATCCAGCTGGGTTATCATGGAAATATTCGATAACTGTTCTTGTGCCATCTTCACTTGGATTATATATCACAAACACAGTTTTCTGTATTATTCACTCTCAGTTTAGCTCTGAACAATCCTAGTTAGTTCTGGTTGGCTCTGGGCCCATAACCAATGTTAAGGATATTGTTGTGTTAAGCAACCAGCAGAGCAAGTGCACAGAGAAACGGTACTGAGAGCAATAAATACAATACATATAAACTGGTTTAACAAATGGGCTTTCTGATGAAAGGCTGCATTTGGGTTTTGCCTGCGATGACTTTTGGTGCTAGGACAAAATAACTACCTTTATCTCTTCTGTCCAGAGCACATTGTTCCAAACATCCTGATCCTTGTGTAGGTGTTTATCAGCAAACTTTATTCTTGGCCTTATGTTCTTTCTGGACAGCGAAGGTTTCCTCCTGGCACATCTCCCATGTAGTTCTCATTTGTGCAGCTTCCTTCCAATGGTAGTTTGATGGACATTAATGGTGGTGAGCGCTATCTGTAAGTCATGTGATAAAATTCTGGGATTCTTGGAGAATTCTTTCATCATCTTGCATTCTGTTCTCAGGATGAACTTACTCAGATGGCCTGGCTGGGCAAGTTGGCAGTTGTTTGAAATCTTCTTCACTTGTAGTAGATCTTCAGAACAATAGAATGACTGATGGGCAATGATTTGGCAATCTTTTAAAATCCCTAACCTTTCCCAGATTCAAAGACTTCTATAATGTTCTTTCTGAAGATCTCAGATAACTCTTTTCAGCTAAGGCATGATGAGATCATGCACTTCAACAAGAAAAAGCAAATCAAACGAAATGTTCAAGTTTTCTACATGTAAAATTGTTATTTGTTTAATTATGCAATGGACTGAAAAAAAGAAATGATACATGGTATTCATTATATCTATCAGTGCTGTTGAAATAGCAAGAGCGCTTAGACTTATATATATATACTGCTTTACAGCCCTCTCTAAGTGGTTTAGAGAGTCAGCATATTGCCCCCAACCAAATGGGTCCTCATTTTACCCACCTCAGAAGGATGGAAGGCTGAGTCAACCTGGAGCCTGGTGAGAATCAAACTGCCAAATTGCATGCAGCCGGCAGTCAGCAGAAGTAGCCTGCAGTACTACACTCTAACCACTGCACCACCATGGCTCATTTGAAATGAAGATCAAATACCTATCCTGTATGTTGAAATAGATTGAAGAGACAAAAATTTTAGTGGGGTGTACTTTTTCATGATTGTCATTTTTATTTATTTTTTGCAATCCTATCCATTTTTTAGTATAAAGGTATGCCCATTTCCTTGATCTTTTTACCCTGAATTTTAAAATGTTGCACAATTTTCCATATTTTTGACATTTTCAAGCTTTAGATTTTCTTGACAGTTCTTGACAATTTGTGAAATGTTCTTTTCTTTCAGTTCTTTTAAATACACTGGTTATAGAAAGTCTACACACCCGTTAAATGCTCCGAAGGTTTTTGAGATGTAAAAAAATCAAGATAATCACTTCAGAATTCTTTCCATCTTTATTATATCAGCTGCTGTACAATTCAATTGAAAAACAAACTGAAATCTTGGGGGGGCGGGTATAATAATAAAAAACTTATAATAACATGACAGCATAAGTGTTCACAGCTTGGTGTGGCTGTGTCCAAAATTAACCACTCACATTCAAAATGATGGAAACAGTAGTCAGGACACATCTGTCATTAATTAAAATAACACTGTTCAAGTCCATATAAAGTTCAGCTGTTCTAGGATTCTTGACTTTCACTCAGTTGCCTCTTACAACAAAAACCGTAGTCTGCAAAGAGCTTACAAAGCATCAAAGGGATCTCATTGCTGAAAGGCATCAGTCAGGAGAAGGGTACAAAAAAATTCTAAGGCACTGGAGATACTATGGAACATAGTGAAGGCAATCATCAACAAATGGAGAAAATATGGCACAATGACATTACCAAGAACTAGATGTTCCTAGATCTTCCTCCAAAATTGATAAAAATGCAAGAAGAAAACTGATCTAAGAGGCTGCCAAGCAACATGAAAAAATTTCTGGCAAGTACTGGTTGTGTGCTATATGTAACAACTATCTCCCATATTCTTCATCTGTCTGGGCTATGGGATAGGATGGCAAGATGGAAGCCCTTTCTTACAAAGAAAAAATATCCAAGCCTGGCTACATTTTGCAAAAACCTACATCAAGTCTGACAAAATTGTGTGGAAAAATGTGTTATGGTCTGATGAGGCCAAGGTTGAACTTGTGGGCTATACTTCCAAAAAGTATGTTTGGCACAAAAAAACTGCACATCACAAAAGTACACCATACTCACAGTGAAGCATGGTGATGGCTGCTTTTCTTCAGCTGGGCTGAAGTCAAGATGGAAGGAAATAGGAACAGTTCCAGATATCGGTCAATTTTGGCACAAAACCTTCAGGCCTCTGCTAAAATGCTGAAGATGAAGCTCACCTTTCAACATGACAATGATCCAAGGCATGCCTCCAAATCCACAAAAGAATGGCTTCATCGGAAGATGCTCGAAGTTTTGGAATGGCCCAGCCAGCGTCTGAACCTGAATCCGGTTGAAAATCTGTGGGGTGATCTGAAGAGGGCTGTGAACAGGAGACGCAATCTGACATTTGCAAGGAAGTGTGGGCAAAGGCTCCCAAGGCAAGGTGTGCCATGCTGACAGGCTCCTACTTCAAGACTGAATGATGTCATAAAATTAAAAGGTCCTTCAATGAAGTATTAGTTTAAGAGTGTGCATCTTTATGCAATCATGTTATTGTAAGTTTTTTAATGTTATTTTCCTCCTAAAAGATTTCAGTTTATTTTTCAATTGTATTGTATAGCTTATATGTCATATTAAAAGCAGAAAGAATTCTGAAGTGATTTATCTTGGTCTGGTTTTATTTTATATCTCAAAAACTTTTACCAAGTGTGTGCAAATTTCTATATCCACTGTAGGTATAAATGTTATTTTTTTTACTATTTACCCCATTTCATTAAAATGGTATAAGGGAACAAAAGAAAACAAGAACCTGAAGGGATACATTATAAAGAAAAGTTTGTTAAATATATGGAATTTTTATTTATATCTCATCTTTATTATTTTTACAAATAACTCGAGACAACAAACATATCCAAAACACCTTCCTTCTATCCGTTTCCCCGAAAATAAGACCCAACTGGAAAATAAGCCCTAGCATGATTTTTCAGGATGCTTGTAATATAAGCCCTCCCCCAAAATTAAGCCCGTTAAGATTGTCAGCCAGACCGACGCATTTAGTACTGCATTTCCCCAGAAATAAGACCTAACTGGAAAATAAGCCCTAATGAGTCTTTTGGAAGCAAAAATTAATATAAGACTAGGTCTTATTTTCGGGGAAACACAGGTACTTTCTTGAAAACCACAACCCTGTGAGGGAATTGGACTGAGAGAGTGATTGGCCCAAGGTCACCCAACTGGCTTTCATGGCTAAGGCAGGACTTGAAGTTGCAGTCTCTTGCTTTCTAGCCTGGTGCCTTCACCACTTAACCAACTGGCTCTCTTAAGCCCCTTAAAAGCAACTCCCACATTTCACCACTAGCTTCACTGCGAGATTCTTTTTATTCAAAGACAATTATAGTATGAAAGGCCTGATTCTTCTTCTTCCTAGCAAAACAGCAGGATCCCCTTGAGAAAGGTCTGCTTATATATGCCATTAATATGGCACATCTGTATTAAAGAAACAGACAAAAAACAAAACAAGAATTGCTTAATTAATTGCTTAATCTACCATGACTACAGGTAGTCTTCAACCATTTGTTTAATGACCGTTACAAAGACACTTTAAAAAGTGCCATTAACTGCCTTGCTTAGTAACATAAATTTTAGCAACATAAATTTTGGGCTCAATTATGGTCTTAAATCGAGGACAACCTGTAATTGTAAATTGTAAAAATAAAAAGCAATTTTAAAATAGGAACCTTAGAAAGATGGCAGAATTCCAAAACATTCAGAAAATTGTGGGAATAAAATTGGAATCAAAACCGTAAATACTTTGCTAGATATGATCCCAGAAGATATAAATGAAAGGCACCATAATTTATCAGGATATATGCTCTCAACAACAAGAATCAATGTGGTCTGTATATGTTGGGGCAATGATAGGTTTTTTGGCATTTGGCCTCTGTGCACTGCCACTGACCTTGAAATGGAATGCCCAAGATATGAACAAAGTGAAGTCTTTCATCTTTAATTCAGGGTGGTTTGACATTAACCATTGAAGCACTAACCATTGAGGCATTACAACCGTTTTAAGGCATCCAACCCTCATTTTGCTGCCAAACTTCTACCTCTATTTAATTTTGTAGGGTACCTAATCCTTCCAGCCTTGCAGCCATATACAATATTCATTTCAAGACACAAAAGATATTTCAGGACAAAGGGCCTCATCAAGATTTCTTTCCAGCCTCACTAAACAGCATATCCTCCTTCAATTTTATTTTTAAGTACTGTATCAATAATTGAGACCAGCTCTGGGGCTGAGCTACAATGCAGCTACAAATGTACAATGTTATGTGGCCATGCTGACTTACAAGAGCAGTTGTGGCAGTCCCAGTGACCATTGATAGGACTCTCCCACAGGGCTTTTAGTCCCTGGTCATCCTCACTGCTCTTCTCTAAACAACCAGGAGAGATCTGACCAACGGTAAGAGTGTAGAAACTGCCTCTCTTAGCTTGAAAATTACACTTCTGCTGATAGCAATAGCACTTAGACTTATATACCACTTCACAGTGCTTCACAGCCCTCTCTAAGCGGTTTACTGAGTCAGCTTAATGCCCCAACAATCTGGGTCCTCATTTTACCGACCTCGGAAAGATGGAAGGCTGAGTCAACCTTGAGTCTGGTGAGATTTGAGCTGCCAAATTGCTGACAACCAGTGATCAGCAGAAGTAGCCTGATCACTGCGCCACCATCACCTAACACTGTGCTTTTGTAGCTACATTACATTGCTAGCTCATGTTCTGTTTGAAATCTACTACACCCACTTTTGGTTAGTGACCAAATTCCATTCCAACGATCAGGTTGTTTAGGGTTATGGTTTTTCATTGCCATTGTAATTTTGAATGGTCACAAAATGAACCCTTGTAATTTGAAGACTACCTGTACAAAATAGTTGACAGTTAGAATCTTCAGAACCTTAAGATTCGATTCATTTGGTCCTTGAGATTTAAACTCATTCTTCCTTACTGTGTTTCTATCAACCTCAAATTTCAGTCCTGCTTCTCCATCTTGCTCCTCTAAGTTTCCTGACGGAACAAATTATTTTCTTTTTAAACTGAAAATCAGTATCTCTAGGGTAAAAACCAATTCCCATATCTCCATTTGCCACCAAGTTGTCTGTCTTATTTTGCATTCTAGCCATCTCTGTGTCACTTTGTTTAAATTTCCAGAATTAATGGCTTGAAATGGAAAATTAACATGCACCCCTATAACATTTCACAATAGTCTAATAACGTGAATTCCCTTCCTCACTGCATTGACAACTTTCATACAGCTTGTGAGTTTCAGCTTCTTCTGACTTCCTGCCACCTTCTTCTAGAATAGCCTTTTTTCATGATTAAAACTCTAATGGTCTCAAACTTGACATATCAGGTTTGGATATTAAAAAGATACAGCCAAAGTTAAATTAGTGTGAATTTAAGATATTTAAATACTTTGTTTTTATATTTACTATTAATGTAAACATCCCTCAAATTAAATTCTCAGTTATCTGACATTCTTTCCAGTGCTTTATCTCAAATTATGCTGTCTCAAATTGTTTTTTTATCAGCCTCTTTGCAGTTTCTCTTCTTCATACAATCAACTACTTGGTTTTGTTTTCCCTCTCTTGTCTGCCTGATTATAAATACTATCCTAAAAAGCTCAACTAACAAATTTTACACAAAAAAATTAAAATAACTTCATGCCTTCAAAAGCAACCATCGGTGACTCTTTATATGGAACATCTTTAACCTAACAAAAACATTCTGAAAAATATGCAACTTTTATTAAAGAATGGATTAATAAAAAATTCCACCAATAACCTTATAAATATCATTGAAAGGTACTTTTAATTAAGCATGAAATCCTTCAGACAGTATGTACACACTGTTTATATTTACATGTGCATAAAATCTGCATTCTAATTTTTATGGCCTATTACTGGCCTATTTTTCCCGTAGTAATGCAAAGCTGTTTATTTGACATTTGCACTGGTAGCATGGGGGAATAAAAACTTTTTAAATTACTGATAGTTGGCTAACTGCATCTAAACGCCACTGTTCACTTAAATTGATTTTATTGTGTAACACATTTCAGAATTTGAACCGTGAAACTGTACTATAAATTCCGGTAACTAAGTTTAAGGTAGAGTTCCCCAATGGAAAATGTTCAAGAATTTTTTTTTAAATCAGGACCTGAAATTGAGGAGTGGAGAGTTGTTTCTTTAAAGAATAAACATCCTGATGCCCATTGCATGTTTGGAAACTGAGTTGCCATAACAGCTGACTAATGGATGGAATTTATTTGATTTCTGTGCCAAATCTTTATAAAGTTTTATTTTTGTTTCCCCAATATAGCAGCTCATCAGTTCAAAGTACTACCATCTATTTATTTTCAAATACTTTTATGCCTTTTCTATAAAAATGAATCTAAGTGACTTACTATAGCAATACACCAAAGACAACCATTCAAAAATACATATAAATATCTGCAATTAAAGATCATAAGAATCACCACCACACAACCGTCACTGATGCCAACTGATATCCATCCCAAATAGATTATAAGGTTTACACACCAATTAAAACTGGTATTTTTCTTTTTCTCTATAAAAATCTTTATAAATCTGATATCACAAAACTTTGGATTTGTTTTCCAGCTATAAAATAATCATTAATGACAAAAACACAAAGTACCAGAGTTACTTACAGATACCATCTAATAACTGCTTTAATACTTTAGCAAAAAGAACTTTTAAAAAAGCATGCCAAAGAGTACAAAATTCCCATACTTCTCAAAAACACAACTGAGCAATTAAAGCAGTTTCCTCAGTTTATAAAAACAACAGAAGATACAATTAGGTCTTTTCTTTTCCATCTAAAACATAGTACCAAACTTTAAAAAATTTAAAAACAATCTGGAGACAGATTGAAAGCTGATGTTTACTAAAACATGAGCCATAATGGCGCAGTGGTTAGAGTGCAGTACTGCAGGCTACTTCTGCTGATTGCCAGCTGTCAGCAGTTTGGCAGTTTAGCAGATCGAATCTCACTAGGCTCAAGGTTGACTCAGCCTTCCCTCCTTCCGAGGTGGGTAAAATGAGGACCCAGATTGTTGGGGGCAAGAGGCTGACTGTAAACCACTTAGAGAGGGCTGTAAAGCACTATGAAGCGGTATATAAGTCTAAGTGCTCTTGCTATTGCTATAGTAAAACAGAAATACTCCTATAGTGGGTTGAATCCAGATCACATTATTTGGAGAAATCCACAGAATCTAGCCATGACCCAAGTCTTGTTGATTTAAATGAGAATTCACTGCAACTTTGCCTGGACACATCCCAAAATAAATCTGATATTTGAGTACCAAATGGGGAAGCATGGAGAGTACTCTGAAAAAGTCAGTTATTTTATTTTAATGCTTGTATTGAACTTATGTGAAAAGGATAAAAAGTTGTCATTTATATTGCTTGCAAAGCCTAAAGTGGGATATTGTGTATCTTAAGGTAGCTGTTTCCATGGCTCATGGAAAGTCATAGGAGATGAAAAAATGCAGCTGTTCATTCCAACTTACTTCCTTTGGGAACTGCATGCAACTGAAATCACAGTAACATTATGGGGTCAGAATCGGACGGAGCCAGAGTCCAATTGCCTGCTTAGTGCAGAAATACAAATTACAGCCTAACCAATGTGTACCCAAAATTTCCTAATGGTGAGAGCAATCAACCAATGGAACAGCTTGCCTTCAGAAGTTGTGGGTGCTCCATTACTGGAGGCTTTCAGAAAGAGACTGGACAGCCACTTGTCTGGAATGGTACAGGGTCTCCTGCTTGAGCCGGAGAGTTAAGACCATTTACATTTAATGATAAAAATTTTAAATTCTGTTCCATTTCTTTGTGGTTCTACTGCGTGATATTCTATTACTTCCTGTCCCTTCTCTTAGCTCTTGTTCTCACTCCTTCTTCCTCTTGAAGTTCCCTTTCTTCCTCTTTGTCTCCTTCCTCTAAAACTTTTTCCTGTTCTTCCTGTCTTTGGGCCCCTTTAGTCCTCCGTTCCGGCTCCTCCCTGTTACTATTTGCTCCTTCTATACCCATCACTTCGTCATGTATTCTGTAAATTAAAACTCTTATTATTATTTGAAAGTCATACATAATTAATTGGACAGACCTCCAAGGTCCCTTCCAATTCTGTTATTCTATGTTCTATCCAAGAAAGAGCAGCACTTTCCTCTTTCTCAATCTGCTCTTACAACAGGAAGTTTTTCTTACTCTCAGCTAAAATCTTCCTTCCGGTAATTAAAATATATTACATTATATCTTGTCCCAAATTACAGGGAACAGGCCTTTACTTTCTTTGTGTGACAACCCTTAAGATATTTGAAGAGGGTGATTATGATTGCATTATGACTTTTTGCCACAAAGTTAAACATACCCAATTTCCACAAACTCTTCTTATAAGAGTCCAATTCTCTGAGCATCCACACTTAGGGCATATACTGTACCTTACATGAGGTGGCATCTGACTGGTGCAGACTAGAACGGAATGCAGCTATTGTTTTATAAGGAAACTAATACCAATATTTGATGCAATCTAAATTTGATTTTGCCCCTTGGAACATACAACTATTTGTAGGCCCTGCCATTCCTTAAGACAATGTTTGCCTTCCCCCTTCCAAAAAGGATTTCTCAGACCCCATCTGTAATTTTAGCATTCAAGAAGTGCTATCCATCTCTGAACTATAATATTAATTCAAACTATACACAATATGCAAAGACATACAGGAAGTTTTAAAAAACTTTCAACCATGCAACAGGTATTTTCCCTGCAGATTGGAAACAGGCTTGATTGTCCATTTAAAAACAACCCCAAATATAAACAAAAGTAGCTCATCTTGGATTTAAATTACCTTCCCAAATTAAAAAAGGGAAGGGAATTTTTTCCATCTGCTCATCCTGTTAAGCCTGACCAGTTTTATCCCTCCAGCAGAAAAGTCAAAACTGAAAACAGTGTGCAATTTCACAGGAATGCATACAGTAATTTAAGCACTCCTGGCTACCACCTTGTTCTTGGATGCTCCAACAACAAGCCTTGGAAGAGTTTCCTTTAAAAGCAGATATTTACTTAGAAAACTCTACACAACTTGGATCTAGAATATCTGAATAACCTTCCCACACAATTATAATCATTATTTTTATCCTACCTTTTTTAAATATATGTTTTGGTCATCTCAAGGCTGTGAGAATAGGTCTGCCTATTTTCCCCACAACAATCCTGTGAGGGGGGCTGAGTTGAGAAAGTAGGACAGGCCCAAAGTTACTCAGTCAGTTTTCATGCCTAAAGAAGACCCAAATCTCCCAGTCTTCTCATTTCTAGACCAGTATTTTAAATACTACACCAAAGTGGCTCTTAATTTTTAAAAACATTTAATATCCTTTATTGTTTGTATAAATTTGCCTTCAGAAATCATGGACGCTCCATCACTGGAGATTTTTAAAAGGAGACTAGACAGTCACTTAGAAGAGGGGGTCAAATTATTCTCCAAAGCACCAGAGGGCAGGACAAGAAACAAAGGATGGAAACTAATCAAGGAGAGAAGCAACCTGGAATTAAGGAGAAACTTCCCAATAGTGAAGATAATTAACCAGTGAAACAGAAGTTGCCTCCAGAAATTGTGGGCGCTCCACCACTGGTGGTTTTTAAGAAGAGACTAAACAGCCACTTATCTGAAATAGTATAGGTTCTGCTGCTTGATCAGGGGGCAGGATTAGAAGACCTTCCAGCTTTATTCTATTCTAAATGTAAATGTGATATAAACATAAGCATGTGCATAAAACGATTTGTAGTAAAATATTTTACAATCTTAGTAAGATAACTAGCTTCTTTTCCTACCTCAAAACAGTCAACTCTGATAGGAACAGAGGAACAGGCTATTTGGAGCTATTTGACCACAAAAGGATCACCACCAGATCAGACTTTCTCCTTCATTTACATCGGCCAAATCCATTTAGAAAGTGAGAGGAAATTCCAAATTTACTTTCGCATCACTCACCACTTTCACAATATTGGATACAATTGCTTTACTTGGAGACAGCAAAAAGAGGGGAACTACAGGCAGTCCTTAACTTACAACCATTTGTTTAGTGACCAAAGTTACAACAGCACTGAAAAAAGTGACGTAATTGTTTTTCACACTTACAACCATTGCAACATCCCCATGGTCATGTCATCAAAATTCAGACGCTTGGGACTGGCATGTATTATGACACTATGTATGATGGCATGTATTATGACCCACAGAATTGCCAAGAGTCTGATGCAATTGAATGGATAACATCTCATCATGACAGTTGCAGTGTTCCAGGGTCATGTGATCATCTTTTGAGACCTTCTGATGAGCAAAGTCAATTGGGAAGCCAGATTCACTTAACAACCATGTTATTAACTTAATAATTTCAGTAATTCACTTAATTATAGCAAGAAAGGTCATAAAATGAGGCAAAATTCATTTAGCAACTGTCTTCTTCACAATGGAAATTTTGGCCTCAATTGTTTTTTTAAGTCAAGCATTAAAAATATTTGTCTTCTGTTCTACCTCTGCTAGATATTTTTTTTATTTCTATCCCTTTATTATTTTTACAAATAATTCAAGACAATGGACATATTCCCATACAAACAGGAGGCTATTTTCCCTACAACGTCCCTGTGAGGTGGATCAGATTCTAAGTTTTAGTCTTCTCAATTGATTTTGTTTGCTTGTATTCCTCATTTTAGTTTTAAATGTATACAATGTTTTAGTATTTAATATTCTGTAAATTGCCTTGAGTTTGTGTTAAATGTTAAAAAACAATTGCATATTTTAAAATTTATGTTAACACCAAAGGAAGCAATAAAAATCAACGTCAGACATATGCTACAGAGAGAACAGAATACCTAATGTTGGCAAATGAGCAGGGGAAAAGAAAGATAGAGGGATGGCAGGGAAAATTTCATGTCTTAAAAAGTGCTTTTAATGTTGTTTTGAGTCATTTTCTCGTGCTTACCGAAGGAAAAAATGTATATCCCTGAGATATAAATTTGCTTTCTCCACAGGACCTTGAAGAGAGAGAAAAGGAGGAATGTTTTGCCATCTAAAACAGTCAGGTTTTAAAACTATTCCCTAATGAGCCCATCATCTCAGCCAATCAGAGCCAAGATTAACGAAGCCACTCAAAGAATGAATGAAAACAGATAAATGTTTTTATGCTTTACAACAGCTGGCTAAAAACAATGCTTGGGGATTTTTTTTAAAGACTCTTATTTCCAGACCAGCAAAATTCCACTTCTCTCTTCAAAGCACAAAGGCAAGGGGGAGGTGATAAACAGGGTCCATTCAAAGAAAATAGCCACCACTTTGTATACAAACTCCTGAAAGATCAAAGCACAGTTGAAGAATGAAAAAAGATCTTTATAGATACCTAGAGGCCCTCTGGCACCAGTACATCAAAAATCTCAAAAAGTCTCAGCAAGCACAATAGGTTTTCAACACATTATAATTGTTAATTATTAGATACTTGTTATCACAACTATCCTGTCTTCCCTTCCAGCCTCATCCCTATTTAAACCTACACCAAGCATCTAATATAGCATGCTGCAGCTATTGCTCTTCAGAAAGCTTTTACATTACCTCTGACTGAATGCTGATGTACAAATTTGACTTACCTTGTGGCTTATAAAGACCCAAACTCTGTACAAGAAAAAAAAAAGCCTTCCATCTGCACTAAAGACTTTTTAAATTAAGCATTCACTTTGCACTTCAGGCATTTGTTGTATTTCATGGAAACTAGCTAGCCTTGTAATAAATGAAAATATTAAGCGCTGTAACTGAATATATCCCCCCAAAAATCCTTTTATCATCACCAAACGTATGAATAATTAAGTAAAGGAAATTAATATTACAAAACACTTCAGTGCAACCCCAACAGGAAATTGAAACGCTAAGAATCTTATAACTACATCAAACGTTCTTTTCACAAAAGGGATATTGCTTTAAAAAGAAAAACTTCTTGAGAGGCTGCTAAGCGCCCAGAGATATTTAAACTATTTTCTCTCACGGGGGTCCCCATCCCTCCTCCAGCTGTCATCCCTGGGGCCCTTCAGAAGGAGTCTCCGTAGGAAAAAAGGAGCCGGCGAGATGCCCCCCTTTTACTCTCTCTCCTCTCGAGTAGGAGGGAATCCGCTTTCCTTCCGCCCCTTCTCGCCTTCCAGAGAGCTCGGAAAAGCTTGAACTTTCGGGAGGGAGGGAGGGACGGAGAGAAAGGGGGGGGAGAGCCGGGAAATGCGCGCAAGCCGGGAGAGGGAGAAGCCGAGGAAGCCCCGCTTTCTCCCCGCTTCCTTCCTTGCAACTCCGGCCCCAACTCCCGCGAACTGACATCGCCGCCCGCCCGCCCGTTGGATGGCGCCCCTCGCCGAGCGCGCCGCGTCCACACGACCCCAATTGGCGTCCCGCGCACACGCATCTTCCGAGGAAGAAAACCTTCACCCTCCCGCCCTCCGTCCGGCCCCGTCTGGCCAAAAGGAAAGGGAAACCCCTGGACGACAAGGCGCCCTCTCCGCTTCTTCCCGTCCCGAGCCCGAGAGACTTTCCCAGCCTTTCCCGGGGCAAAGCCGGCACGGGTCCCTGGGGCCGACGGGAGGGAGGGGGCGGCCGGCAGACAGGCAGGCAGGCAGGCAGGCAGGCTCGGGCGAGAGGGCTCCCCGCATCTGCGGCAGGACTTGGGCCCCGAGAGCCGGGGCAGAAAAGAAGTCCCGAGCTGGCTCCGCTCTCCGGCGGGGGACGGTCGCGGGGAGCCCCGTCCTGCCCGGAGGAGAGCAGCCCGGTCTTCCGCGGGGAAGGAAGCGGGAGCCCCGCAGCGGGACGAAGGCGGCCGGGGGCTCCGGGGGTCTTTTCTCCAGGCAGCCCGGGGGGAGGGCGCCCTCCTCAGTCCTCCCTGCCCCTCTCCCCTCCTCCGCGCTCCTGCCGACCCCGCCGCCTCAGAGGCGCCCCCGCCGCCGCCACCCCCGTGGGCCCCGCCGCCCCCCCGAAAGGGCCCGGGGCGGGGGCGGAGAGTGGCCGCGGAGGGAGGCGGGGGGGGCTCCCAACTGCGCCTTTACCTTTAGTTCCGCACTGTCCGCCATCTTGAATCGCGGGGCGCAAGCGCAGTGAACCCCGCCGGGAGATCGCCGCCCCCGCCCCCGCCCCGCGCCCGGCGTTTGAATCCGCGGCGCGCGCGCGGCAGCCATTTTGTCCGTCCCCTCAGGGCGGGACGCCGCTGCCCGGGAGGGGGAGCTTCCTCCTCAGGGGCGAGGCGGGGCCAGGGGGGCTGCTTGGAGGTGACGGCCGGGCGGGACGAGGCGAAACCCACCATCGCTCACCTGCCCTTTTCTTTGGCTGACGCTCTTTCGCGCCCCGGTTCTTACCGCGGGGGCATTCGCTTGAGAGGATGGCAGGTTCCGTGACGTCACGGCACCCCAGCCAATGGCCGCAGAGGGATGCTGTGAGCAACCTGGAGACGCTGGGCAGCCTCTGATGGGTTAAGGGGCTCGTCTGAATGACCTCAACGACCCCCTTCCCCCAATTATGACAAGGCTGCGCCTGAATACAGCCTTCTTCTGCCAGGCTTCCCCTCCTAGATGGAGAAAGAGTCAGGAGAACTGCAGGAAACTGGAGCAAGAAGTGAAGAGAAAGGACCAGGGGAAACATAATAGCAATCTTCCAATGTTTGAGGGGCTGCCACAGAGAGGAGGAGGTCAATCTGTTTTCCAAAGCACCTGAAGGCCAGACAAGGAACAATGGATGGAAAATGAACAAGGAGAGATTAAACCTGGAAATAAGGGGAAATTTTCTGACAGTGAGAACCGTCAACCAATGGAACAGAAATTGCCTTCAGAAGTTGTGGGAGCTTCATCACTGGAAGCTTTCAAGAAGAGACTGGACCGCCATTTGTCAGAAATGGTCGAGGGTCTCCTCCTTGGGCGGGGGGGGGGGTTTGGACTAGATGCTGCCTTCCAACGAGTGGTGGGTTCCTCCTGGTTCGCACCAGTTCTATAGAACTGGTAATAAAACGGGCGGGATGCTCCGCCCACTGACCCTGATGTCATCAGAACACAGAAGAGCGCGCGTGCGAGCAGCCTCGTTGCGAACCGGTAGTAAAGGTAAGTAGAACCCAGCCCTGCTTCCAACTCTGTTAATCTGTTAAAGAAACAGGTCGAGCTGGGTTGGCAGACCTTCTGGGGGGCATCATCTCCCCAACAGTGCTGTGGCCAGGAAGAAAAGGAGCAGAGGACTTTCCTTCAGGTAATTTAGTCTAAAGCTGGGTCAAAATTTAGTTTAGTCTTATTGTGTTGTCATTTCTTCATGCAAATAGAATTTCTATGTAATTGCAGCGGTGAGTTTTAATTCACTCTTTGTGATCAGAAATCTAAAATTGAAATGGGGACCCTCTCCTTGTTTGCCATTTGAACTACTACCATCTTCTGGCCTACCAAGAACATGGTAAATCGGGCTTCTTATTCCTTGCCTTTTTTAAAAAATAAAGTTTGATTTTTTTAAAAATCTCTTGCTAAAATGATTTTTCTCCAAAAGCGGGGAAAGGGTGCTGAAATCTCTAATCACACCATTATACATTACAGGGCCAAGAAGTTGCATTTTAAAAAATAATGTTTACCTTTTTGGAAGCGTATTTCTACGTATCATAAATCAGGCTTAGAGAGCAGCTGCCGGAGGGGCACTTCCTGGAAGATAACCTCTTGAAGCCATAAGTATTAAATAGATGACATCAAGAAAGTGGGACTAGGGTGCTTTTGAGAGATGGGGTTTGAGGCCATATATAGAACAGCCCCAAGATTTCCTAGGGAGCTTTCACAATTCTCCCTAATCTCTGACTTCAGGACCTCAAACAGGGTTGGCATCAGGACACTGAATTCTAGTCCTACCTTAGATGTAAAAGCCAGCTGGGTGACTTGGAGTTAGTCACTCTCCCTCAGCCCAACTAACCACATAGGATTGTTGTTATGGAGAAAAGTAGGAAGAGGAAAAAATATTAGTTATGTTTGGCACCTTGACTTATTTATAAAAATAAAAGTGGGATAAAAATAAGTACTGTATGTCCTCAGAATGTATTGGGGAGTTTGCATACTATGTATGCCCTATGTTAAAATGGTAAAGACAATATATTTTATAGCGATTCACCTGATAATTTCAGGCTGTTTCATTACTTCGTTGGGAATGAGATGTCAGGAACATCAGGGTGCCAAAAAGGGAACTGATATTTGTTAGAGCCCTTGTGCTATGGTAAAGTATAAATGAGGGCCACAGCAAGAAAAACCAAAAAGAGATCTTCAGACCTTAAGGATTTGTAATCTGCAAGGAAAACTGATCTATCAGAAAACAGAAATTTGCACAATTTGGGTATACAATGCAACCAGATGATGTGCTAGAAACAGGTGTTGATGGATAGGAGCAAAAAAGTCAAGGCATCTCTGCCCACAAGATCAGAGTGTCAGCCTGGCCATCATCGCTTTCCTTCAAGCTTGCTGCCAGCTGCCATGGAAACGGGAAGGGAGGGAGCAATGGGCATTTGGGAGGGGAAGCGTGCAGGAGGTCTGAGAGTGGAATTTCTGAGAACCGATAGGGAGGCTTGGACTCAGAGAGGCCAGCTTGGGTTGTTTAACATCTTCAAGGCCAACCGTCCTAGGAATGGCATGCACAAGGGCAGCACAGAGCTCCTGGACTGGACGAGAGACATTCCCAAAACATCTTCCTGGCCAATGATTGGACTCTGTCTGTCTGGCTACTGGGGGGTGGGCTTTGTGGTTATTTTCAATTTGTCTTTTCCACATGTGTTTGCTTCAGACCTTGCCTGACTTTTGCTGCATTCACTTCTTTCTTAGTAAAAGTACCTTTTCTCTGAATCTATGGAGTCAAGGGTTTTCTTTCCTAAGAATTGGTCAGAGGCAGCCCTAATACCCACCCCTTTTTTACATGCATGATTACATAGCTGCCCACTTTATTTTGCCCATGTGGGCTTTTTATCCTCAACTAGAAACAATTTTTGTCCTTTGCATATTGAACAAATTAATAGAAAGAAAGAAAACAACAGGTAAGGTGGATGGGGGGGAGGGGGCTCAAAGGGATTATTAGAATGTTCTTATAAAAGTTACCGGTACATATCATTACTAAACTTTTTGAACATTTGTCATCAAGAATCAGACCCAACTTGACATTCATTCACTCTCGAATACCGGCTGACAGTGTGACATTCTGACTCTATCCTTTTCAATGTATGGACCTAAAAGTCATGTAACTGTTACCCATTTATACCTGATTAGATTGCTGAATTAACATGTTGCTCTAAATCATAATATGGCTTGGTTTTGGCCTAGCATGCTATATGGAGCTGTGTGCTAATTTTTTTTAACTGGCTACAATTCAGCAAAACATGACTTGTAATTTGATCCCAACCACAGTATACCAGGACATTGTCCTGCAACATTCATATCATATAACTACCTAAGAATTTTTAGTTTAATTTTAGTTTCATTCATTTCAAATCAAATTGGGCTCTAATGAAGGTTGCTGATTTTCAGTTCAAGGGACAAAACTATTTAAATCAACATTAAATAATGGAAGAATGCCAAATGTAGATTTTTTTTAAGGCTGCTGTGGGCAGATCTCCTTTGGATTGTCAATTTTCTACAAACAGTTCGCATAAAGCAATTTTCTACAAACAGTTCGCATAATTGTTGCAGGAACACTGCTCCAAGCAGTGATTGGACAAAATAGATTGGACAAAAAATAATTTGTAAATCTCTATAAAAAAGGATTGCATAACTTCAGTTACCATATATATATAGGTCTTTGGTTATTCGGGTCTTCTCCCACGTAAAATTGGAAGTGTCTTGGCGACGTTTCGACGAAGTCTCATTCGTCATCTTCAGGCTGGTGTTCTCGGCTTCGTGCTTCCAGGAGCAATGGCAACATTGATTAGATTAGATCGCTTGTTGGTTGGTAGGTCTCCCACCTAGCAGTTAGAGCTTGCTAGGTGTTAGAAAGGAAAAAAGCCCAGAACCGAGTAGCTGTGATTCTACTGAGCTGGAACTACAAAAAAACCTTCTCCCACGTAAAATTGGAAGTGTCTTGCCGACGTTTCGACGAAGTCTCATTCGTCATCTTCAGGCTGGTGTTCTCGGCTTCGTGCTTAATATATATATATTAAGAATTGTCCTAAAGATGCGAGTTCCGGGTATAGTTGTAGAAGAAGCGATAGACATCACGATCTCCGGAACGTTTAAAAGTTTTAAACGTTCCGGAGATCATGATGTCTATCGCTTCTTCTACATACATACATACATACATACATACATACATACATACATATATATATATATATATATATACATATATTTGTTGTTGGACTATGATTGACAATGTTACTGTCCTATAGTTTCAGGAAATTTATTTTTAATTTCTGGAGATATTTCTAGAGCACCTGTATAGGTAGTCGTCAACTTAACCATTTGTTTAGTGACCAAAGTCACAGTGGCACTGAAAAAAAGTGACTTAATGACTGTTTTTCACACTTACGACCATTGCAGCATCCCTATAGTCATCTGATCAAAATTCAGAGGCTTGGCAACTAGCATGGTTGTAGTGTCCTGGGATCATGTGATCACCTTTTGGGACCTTCTGACAAGCAAAGTCAATGGGGAAGCCAAATTCACTTAACAACTGTTTGACTAACTTAACAACTGCAGTGATTCACTTAGCAACCGTGGCAAGAAAGGTCATAAAGTGGGTCCAAACTTACTTATAACAGCTTTCTTGATTAGCAATGGAGATTTTGTGATGAGTCAAGAACTACCTGTATGTCTCTAGATAGGGATATAAGGAGAACATCTTGGTAGCCATCACTAAGAGCCTAATAGAAAAGAGTCCATGAAGAGAGAAGGAAAAACTTACACCATAAGGCCATTAGCAACACCATCACCCTTGTTGAAGGAAGTTTGTACATAAAAATACCATGGATATGATTTCAAAAGAATTGCTTGGTCTACATGAGGTGTATCCAACCTTTTGACTTCCCTGGGATACATTGAGTGAAGAGGAATTGTCTTGGTCTTGGGCCACATATAAAATATATAATGTAGTTAATCTATATAAATATAATGAAAGACAGACAGTAGTTATTTATGGTAGATATCATTGGTATTAAATATTAATTCTACTTTTAAATTATGCTTTTAAAACATCTGTCATTCTTATCAGAAATCATCCTAACCATATCTATTTGCAGTTATGAGCCACTCTAACATTTATAATCTCAAGATCTGGTTCCCTAATAGCAATAGCACTTAGACTTATATACTGCTCCACGCTATATACAGCCCTCTCTAAGTGGTTTTACAGAATCAGCCTATTGCCCCCAACACTTTGGGTCTTCATTTTACCGACCTCGGAAGGATGGAAGGGTAAAAGCATAAAACCACAAATAACCTACTTACTAGGATTGCAATGCACTGAATCAACTGAGGTGTTTAAGAAAACACGTTTACCACTTTGCAATATGTAGGATTGTATTGTAGCTTTGCAATTTTCAGTGCAAAGTAGCCCTTCTGTGGCTAGCACAATCCTAGGGGACAGATCAGCAGTTGCTTTCACATTTTTAATAAGTGTTGTAGCCAATTAGATTTTGGGAAATAATAGTGATGGGTAAATATGTTTTCTTACAGATTTTTTTTCTTTCCGTTAATTAAAGCTTGGGATATGAATGTCATTTGTATAGTAAATACTAATTACTGTGATGCATTTAATTGTCACAGGTATTATATGTGTTAAATCTTCTTGTGTGGCCTTTCATCTTGACAGCTTAAGCTACGAGATGACAAGCGAAAAAAGGAACAATTTAACTGAAACCTCCCCTCCCAGCGACTAGAAATGTAAACTTGCAAGAAGGTTCATCTGCCTAAAAACAAAAGAAAAGCATTGAGGTTTTACAGCAAAAAAAATGCAAGGCAGCTTAAAACACGAATTTTAAAGAATAAGCTATCTAGTCACTTTTTAATTGCAATCCCATGCAAGCAAAACATCTCCAAAGGTTTATTAAGAAAGTCAACAACTAGTCACTGACCATAAACCTCTTTGTTTTATTAGGATACAATACACTAATCAATCAACGTATGCTAACATTTATAGCCTCTCTTCCCCAACCTTGTTTGGCAATGTTATTAATATAATATGAATCTCTATCCCTTAAGAGATGGGGAAAATATTAATTTACACATTTTCTTCAAAACAATTCAATGGATTAGCTGTAATACAGGAATTTAACCTAATATGATTGGTTGATAATTTATGCTTCTCCAGTAATAACATTAAAAGTAAGTACAATTTTCATCCTATATTTACTTGGAAGTCAATCCCTCTTACCTCCTGAAGTTGTTACTCCATCCAGAAGGATAGCTTCATTTGCCCTTAATGAAGTTTTCATGAAAGAAAATTCCTTCCATCTGGACTATAACATACAGCTGGAGAGAAGGTAAGAACTCCTCCCTCTATGTAAATTATAATTGTGCTCCAAGGATGCTAGAATGTCATGCATCTTATATTAGTTTAAGCCTGCTGGGGAAGGAGATAGCCACTGCAGGTGGTATGTTGTTGCATGAGCCATAATGCAAATGGGTCCACAGAGTGTGAATGTCTGTGTGAAGAGGCCACAGTGGCAGTTTGTCCATAGGAAATGGAGGGGGTCAAAAAAAAAGTTAAGATAGCAGATGCAACCACATGTCCAAAGCCTTCCACCTTTTTATGTGCATCATGCTGTTCGAATGTGACCGAGAAGAAGGAAGCCAATTGGACCAGGGAGAATGGAAATTCAAGCCAGCAAGAGACACTGGTCATAGAGACCTATTACATTTCTCCTCTATACATTCAGTTTGATTAGCCATTGTGGGAAACAGGATGCTGAGGTCAGATGAACGTGGCAGTGCTCTTCTAACATAGCTGCATACATCCTGAAGTTGGGCTTGAGTGACTCTGTTCACTGTGTGCAAACCTTCAAACATCAGAATAATTAAGAATAATCATGTGGCAATTAACTTTTTGTCACTTTCCCCAAGTTTAAAGATAACTTTGCATTCTCATATGCTTCCCACCCACTCACTCTGGATGGAGATATGCTTTGCCATTTTGGAAGGAGAATTTCACAATTGTTTCAGGAAATGATTACAAACATGAACTTATTAAACCCAAATATTCCTGGTTCACGTTTCCTTTGAAATGCCAACAGAACAGCAAAACATCACAAGATCAGAAAACTGCCGAAGGGGGATTAGTGACAGCAGTTAATTGAACCATATAATTAACGCTTCCTTTCAATGTGGCTAAGCTTTCTTTTTCCATAACATAAAAACTAGTCAGAGTCAAGTGTGAATTCATAACTAACTCCTGTTGTTTGTTTTGTGAGAGAGTGGATGGGATGTGGAGCAGATGAGAAGAGCCTTGGTAGTATGGTGGTTTAAAGCACCCTGTTATTAACACAGCTGCCTGCAATTTCTGCAGGTTCGAATCTCTCCAAGGCTCAAGGTTGACTCAGCCTTCCATCCTTTCTAAGGTAGGTGAAATGAGGACCCAGTTTGTGGGGGCAATAAGCTGACTTTGTATAAAATATACAAAAGTATGAAGGCTATTGCTTAACGCATTGTAAGCCGCCCTGAGTCTCCGGAGAAGGGCGGCATATAAATCAAATTAAAAAAAAAAAAAAAGATGAGTACAATGACAGATTTCCCTCTATCAGCTGAGACAGTGAACAGTGTTCAATGGAACTCTGGATTCAGGGAGGGAATCCAAAGAAAGTTCAAAATTAGTAGCATCCACAATTGCACAAATACAATTTTTGGGTAATTATTGCCATATAATTAGCAGTGCTGCCTTTTTCAATTTAGATCTTTTTCTGTTTCAGTTTTTATTGCATTTTCATGTGGTATTATGCCTTGCAGAAACATGAGAATATATATATTTGACAATTCTCAATGTTTAAGGAGGTTATAAATCAAGTCTGGGTCATTGTGTGCTGAATGTGTGTTCTGTGACCAAGAGAAGAATGTCTGGCTTATACCCAGATACTCTGTGATATTAGTAACTAAAATAATGAAGGCTTAAAATAGATGCTTACAGTGGCATTTTGCTTGTCTAATCAGTTTTGCTGTAATCAGCTTCTGCTGCTTTAATGGCATCTCCGGCTTTTACGTGATAGATTGGGTCAGCCACAGGACTCTGAGAAGAGGTGAGTCCATAAGTGGATGTTTGTGTAATTAAATGCGAGACAGAGTAGCAAACTCTGATTAGTAGATTTAGAAGCTGCCTTATCAAGGAGCATAGAAGCAGTTTCACACAATGTTGTAGGAGCATAAACAGGATGGGTTCAAAAACTCAAGATGGCCAAAGCTTGAGATCAAACCCTTTTCTACATGCATTACAAATCACATAAAAACTGGGGTGGGGCTCTGATTGCATGACCAAGGCCGCCATCTTGATTTTTTACAAAAACACCCTTCTCTTGGACACCCTTGCTTTGGTATAAGTGAACATTCAGTTCAGGGTTTGAATTGTTCATGAATAATTGGCCTTACGTGGCCAGGGGATTAACATTTGGTATCTAAAATTTCAAATGGAATTACATGGAATAGCTAAGATATCCCCACAGACTGTATATAGAGTTCCTGAGGGAAAGAGGGATAACCAGAGTGGATAGCACCCCCATTTATCTGTGTGGTAGAAAAGGCAAAGGATGAAATAAAATAATGTAACACAAGTAGCAGTTTGACTTTTCTCATTCTCAGGACTCCGGGTTCTCTTCAGGTCTTATAAATCTTTCACTTTTGCTTCATTTTTTTAAAAAAAATATGAAGTACTAAAACCAGACAAGCAGGTTAATTGGGGTTGAATTCTCGATAAAAATGTATTCAGGCACCCAAAGCAACCAGATAATAAGCACAAATAATTAAAACAGAATTATTATTCTGAGTAAAATCCATGGAAAAAGAGCATCCATAATGCTAAAAGATTAATAAATGCCTTCACTACAAAATTGGACATCAAATAGTTGTTGCATTTTGGCCTCCTAGCTTGAGATCATCCCAGAATGTCACCATCCTGCTAGGCCCTGAAACCAACAGTAAATCAGTTCTGATGCAAATGCCCATATCAATGTTTCCTTCTACAGAGCCATGATCACCCACCACAAGGGAAACCTGGTGTGAGAGAGATGTTCTGCAGTCATTGCATCTATATTTCATATAATCCCCTTAATTAAGTCATAGCATTCAAATAGGCACTCTTAAAAAATCAATAGAATACCCAACTTGAAAAGAATTGAGGTTTTCACTGGAATCAGCACAGTAGGCTGGTGAAGCAGAAGCACCCACTGGAGGTCTAAAGTTAAAATGAAATGGTCTGTAATAGTTTCTCAGAATGAGATTAAGATACATACTAGATCTCGATTGATACTGGAAATTTCACAGTGGCTTAATAAATGGCAGCTAGAAAGTCGAAGGCATGGTCTCCATCTGATTGGATGGGAGACCATATCTTCAACTTCAAACTGTTCATTTCTAATATCCAGTCTGAGACCTTTGCGTGATAAGCTCTTAAAAGTCTGGATTTGAATCTCTTCATGCTCAATCATTTAGCACCAGCCATATATCTATTGTGCATGGAGTGGTGTGGTGGCCTAGAAGTGGAGCTCTCACCTCACAATCAGGAGGCTGTGAGTTTGATCCTAGGTAGAGGCAGATATTTCTCTCTCTGGGCACAATGAGAATATATCTGCCAAACAAAACTCTGCATTGACGACAGGAAGGGCATCCGGCCAGTAAACACTCTGCTAGCTCCATTCAGTTGCCCAAACTCCACCTTGCAAGGAATTATGGGGTCGTTAAAAGATGATATTATCAGTCATGTTTGTCATTCTGAATTATAGTTGCCATGCTGCCTTTGTTTCCCCTTTGCCAGGCTCCTGGTCTTTAACAACTGTGTGGCAGGCAGTTCAGCCTGGAGTAACTGTAACTTTTGAATCGCAGAACTACTTCACACTGCTCTGCCTTAAGATCAAGTAAAGAAATGCTGTGTGCACTTCTTTGAACTTCTTCACAAAGGCTATACTTAAATAAGTGAAATAAAAGGAGGCAGAGAGATGCTTTGCCTACAGACTGGGTTCTACACTTTTTTTAACAGCACACTTGCTAAGATAATAGGTCTTAACAATTCCCAGCAAAAGATTGTGTTCTCAGCTCAGCCAAAATTCCATATGACTTAGAGCATGGAGGGAAGTTTAACCATTGCTTTTATTTTTTTTATCCTCAAGTTCTCTAAAAATATGAATCCAGCACTTTTTTCCAACCTCCTGTAATCTTCACTTTCCTTCAGAAATGCTGCTTTGCCTCTCCTTTTGTCTCTAGATACAGAACGAGTCACATTCTTCATTCCACTTGCTCATCTACACCTCCCTGCCCCCTGTTTTTTAGAAAGGAAAGTTTTAGAAAATGTTGAGACAAGTTTACACTGGCAACAAAGCAGTAGAGATGAGAACAATGAGGGAAACAACATGCAGTGTCGTAGCAATAGACCAGTTTGTTTTCACCAGCAACCAGCATACAAGCCATCTCCAAAACTTGAAATTTATCTTCATGGTGTGGGCATATATAAATAGTAAATTGTCGTACCACAGCTTAGATTCTGCCTCCAATTCAAATGTATTTTCTTATACTTCAGTGGAATTCAGTTTCCTCCTTGAAAGGAAGAATAATAACAAGAATAATAACAAACTACACCTCTATTATCAGCAATTTCTTGATTTTTTAAAAAAAATCTGAACTCTTTATGCTTGGTTTCTCTGTATTTTATTTTATGGTTCTTGTAGTAGACCTGACAGTTATTCTCAACAGTGATTGGAAGCATGGTTGATATAAATGTGTGTTTGTGCAATGTAGTAGCAAAAGCAAAAAGTACACTCATCCTTACCTCTCACATGAAAATATAATTCTTTCAAATCATTATTGATTTTCACATTCAGTTTCACAGAACTGCTACAGTGCTCACTAGAAGAATGTGCCCATATTTCTCATGGGACAGATGAGAAATATTAATAGTTGAAGATTATTCCTGTTGACCATAATTTCCCCTAAATGTAAACTGTTTATTTTAAGAGATGTAGGTGTATGAATCAGAAAATCCAAATTGTGCTCTGCACAGTTAGTTGTACATCCTGTCACTAAATTCATAGCAAACCTCACTGTATGGTTTACCACTTCTGAGTTTAGAGCTGAGGACGGTGGTTACTTTACAAAACTGAAATTGTTATAATGGGACATCATTGTAGGGTGCCCACTCTTTCCTACCATCTTTAAATATAAATTTTGCTTTGTAGTTGCTTTAAATATTTGCTAAATGAGATCAGAAACAACAAAAAGATAAATAAAACAAGTTTAGGCATTCGAGCAAGATACTGCCAAAAACTATTAGTCCTTCCAACTTGGAATATACCCAATATCTAATAACAGTGAAGATGGAAAATAAATCTCTTAAAATCAGACTTCTTAGTTACTGCTCTGCAGTGTGCAGAGCAGTATCTGTTCTCGCAGAGCCTAAATATTGAGCTGTTTGCTCCAACAGACTGCTAAACTAAAAAGCATTTTGTCCTTGGATAGGATGATAATCTTGGAACCAATATGAACCTGAAATTTGTAAGGAACTAATAACTCCTATGCTGAGAAGCACTAGGGTTACCAATTCACTGTGAGAGAGGAAGGTAAATGGAGACCAACTTGATGAGAAATAGTGACCTTTCACACACACAGCTGAAATGTAAGATTTTTCCATGATTTGGGGTCTGATTTAAGAGTACAAGTGTGTTCAGGACAATCTGTCCCTCAAACAAATATACTGTAGGTAAATAGTTGTCAGTTAATTATACACTGTCAGTTAATTACAGCATGCTTATCAGTACTCTGCTGTTACAGAACATAATGTTATATTCTTATCCTATAAAACAAATTACTAGGAACTGATAACCAAGAAAAATATTTTTCCTCTGGCAAAGTTTTACTCATTGGCTTTAAGAAGCCATAATACCTGAAATACTATGGTGAGGTTATATATTAAAAAAGAGGGATACATCATTGATCTGAATTCCATGTGAAAATTACAAAGAGTTTTGTGATACATTAAAGATTAACAGATGTATTACATCATAAATGTTTTGAGAACTAAGTTATATGGAAGATTGTATAAGCAGTAGGATCAAAGGGAAAATAAATGCACTATTTCAGTGGTCATTCGTAAAGCAGGATTAATAGCAATAGCAATAGCACTTAAACTTATATACAGCTTCATAGTGTTTTACAGCCCTCTCTAAGTGGTTTACAGACTTAGCATATTTCCCCCAACAATCTGGGTCTTCATTTTACCAACCTTGGAAAGATGGAAGGCTGAGTCAGCCTTGAGCCAGTCAGGATCAAACTGCTGGCAGTTGGCAGAATTAGCTTGCAATACTGCATTCTAACTACTATGCCACCATGGCTCTTTATATGATATAATAATATCATATAAACATTGTGCTATAAATCCATAGTGTGATTAAAAGCCATTATTCTGATTCAAGACAAAAGCTGAATCAGAGGTAACCATAGCTTGAAAATTGTAACTCGGTGTCTTATAATGGGATCTTCCTTTAAAGGTTTTTTGACTGTAGAGGTTCTTCATTTATTGCTCTTCTTGATGTAGCATTTACATCTGTTTATTCTTTTGCATAGTAACCAACCTGAAATGAAATTTATCATCTGAGGTAATTTCTTTCATTTCTGAACTGACTGGGAAAAAAAGAGTTTTTTCAGTTAGTCAGTCAGTTTGCAAATTATTGATTTTATCAACAGGATTTATTTATCACCTCAATTAACTAGGTCCCTAGGCAATGAACAACATCCAAAATTAATAAGGCACTTTAATATCAATATGTAATAATAATACTACAGCATAATATAATTTTAGAAAGCTATGCCAATGTAACCACGCTGTTCAATTCCCAAAGCCTAGCTTTTATGAGGTTCCAGAAGGCTCTCGGGGCCTTTGGAGCAGTGGTGAAATGTAAAATTTGTTACTACCGGTTCTGTGGGAGTGGCTTGGTGGGGGGGTAATGTGACTGGGTGTCAGCCTCATGATGCTTGCTTGCTTTCGGCTACCATTGTAACGGGAGGGGGGAGGCATTGTAGGTATTTGGGAGGGGGGGAAGTGAGCTGGTGGAGATGTCTCGGAAAAGGGAGGAAAATTCTCACTGTCTTTTTAGCAGCTGCAGAGAGAGCTGATAACTGTCAAGGTCACCCGTCCCGGCAGACCAGATAGATGGGGCCGCCAAAAGAAGTACCCCACATGACACCTTGGGGAGATGTGGATTGGACGTTCAACCTGGGTCTGTGGGGGGAGAGATTTGGGGGATGCTTTCAATATGTAATTTTCACACCTATCGCCTCAGACTTTGCTTTTCTTTCACTGCATTCAGTTCATACTCAGTAAAAGTACTTTTCTTTACCAACATGGAGCTGGGGTTTTCCTTTCTTGAATTTTGAACGGAGCCAAGCCTGACATTAGGTGGGCGTGGCCATCTTTTTTTTTTACTTTTACTTTTAAAAGCAGGAAGTAATGATACCCGGGCGGATGGGCGGAGCCTCGCACCACCATTGTTACCGGTTCTCCAAACCACCTGCCACAATCGCTACCGGATCGCCCGATCCGGTCTGAACCGGAAGCATTTCACCCCCGCTTTAGAGCCATTGTCACCTGAGATGACAGGTATTTCTAAAGAAGAGGAGCTAAGGGAGTTTGTATTATGGCTAAAACAGCTTTAAGAATGCCCACTTTGTGACTATCCCTATGTTATTTACTGTCTCCAAAGTACATGTGTACATAAACAGGCAGAAACCTGCAACTGGCTTTTCATCTCTGCAGGGAAGGTGCACAGCAGAGGCATCTGGCAGAAGGTCGGAAAGATAAACAATGCATGTAAAAAGGAGCAAGGCTTTAATTGCAAGGTTGTAGCCTCCATCCTGAATTTTTATTACCCCTCCCTCTCATGGATGTTCCTGCTGCAAAGTGCAGTTCTTGTAGCTGGTGGCTTTAGAACGGAAGGGAGAAGAACCACTTTCAGGGCTTTCTTGTTGAAAAGTCTGTGACTGAGCTCCAGAGCCAGAGAAGATTCAGGTGGGCAAAGGTGGCCATTCTTGCTCAGCTTTTGTATATCTTTCATCTTTGCATTCTGAAAGCTCACTTGCTGAAATACTCTGGATTATTTGATCTCTTGAGCACAGCTTTAGTTTCTTGGACACTTGCTCAGCAAGAAGGGTTTTCCCCCCACCTCTTCACTCAATGGAGGGCAGAAGGAAGCTTCCCAGAATTTTGAAAAATAGTATTGATTTTTCATTTATTTCCTAATGTAAGAATTTAACACTTTTTTTTTCCAGCTGGGATTTCCAACAGTTCGAGTGCCCAACTAGTCAAGGGGCCACCTTCCTGCAGGCTGCTTCATGTGGGCTCCGTCATCCCATTGGCAGTTTGGAATACCTTCTAACTGTGCAACTATTGGCCACTTTGGCTTGTTTCATTTCGACACTTCAGCAGTTTGCATTTCCATTTGCATTATTCTGCTCAGTAAAGGCATCCATGAGTCAAACTCAAATGATGGATAAAGCCACGCTGGGTTTTTGGCAATGATCAAGTAAAAGTTTGCCATTGCTTTCTTTGGGGATTGGTTTTTTTTTTCTTTTAGTTTCTCAGATTATGCACAGCCCTCAGATTTCCCAGAAATCTCTTGTGCAACATTGCCTACTTGCTTGGTCAGGTGCTGCAATCTGCTAAAATATTATAATAGCCGTGTTCCAATAAAAGTTGAGCTCAAGAACTGCATGTCCTAAGTTGAGCTTCTTCAGATATTATTGCTGCTCTAATAACTATGTGTGCCAGGTTGCACATGCATTTTGTGTGAGCTGGAGTGGGTCGGATATTCTAGCCTTTGGAAGCATCATAAACAGTTCTGGTCTCTTATATTTCAACTGCATTAGGTATCCAGGAGTATCCCAGCATTTTCCCCAACCAATGTGTCAAAGTAGCATCCCCTGATTTTCCAAAGGCAAACATTCTAGTACACCTCTGAGAGTACAATTGATCTGGTACCAGAACAACCTCTGAGTCCTATTTTGCAGTGTGTGATCAAAGGGAGGTAGGAGGTCATGCCGCAGAGCAGCCTCTGACCTCAGAAGGTTATCGAGCGTGACAGAGAACATCAGCTGTGGTCTGCAGGACAAAGCAGGGAAATAAGCCACTCTGAAAGAAGAACTGTTGGGGGTAAGATGAAAGAGGGTAGAAATGTGAAATCGGAGTTGAGAGGACAACAGGGAACATTGGTATCGTGGTTAATCAACCCAATAGTTGGATGAGGGTCACTAATCTGGCAATAAAGCCAAAATGGAAAATAATTTTATCACCAGGTTTTTAGAATTTAAAATATTCATCATCCCATTGCTTTAGAATGTTTGCAACACTTGTCTAGATGCCAGGAAAGGATGAATATCTCCATTCCCATTCCTTTCAGGTACTCGGACAATATAAAGTATGTACTGTAATGTTATAAATACAAAAGATAACAATCCACTACCTTTCTTTATATTTAGGATATGTTTAAGGATGGGCAAAAATAACAAGTTCTGAACAAAAATAAAAGTACAGAGTCCGTTGGCAACTAAATAAAGTAACATGGTGTAATAGAAGAGCTAAGGTGCCTAATTACGTTTTATTACTTTCTGTCTCCAGAGGACTGCAAAAACCTTGGCCAGAGAGCTCCTGCTGGGCTGCTAGAGAGCAAAGGCAGAATTCCGTGCTTATGAGAACACGCTTAGAGAGCAATCCCCAAGACTTGGATACAAAGAAGGATTTCTGCTGATCATTTATGTTTTGCCAAGAAACAGTGAGTGCTGTGCAGATAAAAAGAAGGAAAGGAATGGCCAGCCCTTTCGTTGGGAAGAATTGCACAGTTGTCTCAAGCAACAGATGCTGGGAAACGACTCCAAAGCCTCTGAGCTAGCTGTCTTTCTTCAAATGCACTGGGGAAAGCTGTTCCTATTGTCAAAGAAAGAGATTCAACAGCAAATCCAGTTGCCTTTTGCCACAAAACACGAAGCCTCATTTTGTATTTCACCTCAAAAAAACAAAATGTCTTCTGATCTTTGAAGAGAAAAATCGAAGGGAGATTGTAAAAAAAAAATAATGTCAAATAGTCAGAAAGAAACATCAGCCTCTCTGGAGGCAACAATGAGCAATCTGGAAGGCAGTTTGGATGTGAACCATAGCCAAACCAGAACCCATTCTGAAGAGGAATGGCTAAGACTGAAAGAGAATTCTGATGACCAGTGGGGATCAGTCTGCCTCTCTCTCTTGGCTGGAGGGCATCCAGAGGTTTCAACCCCTCTGTTCCATTAATGATAATCAGCATGCCAAAAGCATCGGGCTACATTATGTTCCACTTCAGTTTCTGCCAGTGATGCAGCAGGAAGTCAAACCCTGGTACAGAGGTCCTCAAACTTGGCAGCTTTAAGACTTGTGGACTTCAACTCCCAGAATTCTCCAGCCAGCATAGCTGAAGTCCACAAGTCTTAAAGCTGCCAAGTTTGAGGACCCCTGGTTTAGAAGGTCCATGGCTCTGTATGGAATGGGTAGTGGAGACTTTTGTTGATATCATAGTTGCCAAATGGATACCATTTGAAACTGTTCCAGTCCATATCCACATCTCACATGGGCTCAAGAACCAGAGATTTTGAGCAATTTTTGATGTTTTTTTAAATCTGGGGACAGTGACTAATTATCCCCATTGTTGTAGTTTTTCAGAGCATGTACAGAATTCCCTCTTCCCCATCTCCCCTGCCCCTCTCCCCCACACACACATCCATGGCTCTGAAAGAAACTATACCGAGTGGAGATTTTGTCTTCTAACAAATGCACCTCAGCCTCTCTCTCAGAAATTCACTCTGCTGGAATTAAATTTCAAATTACAAGAACTAATTAATCAAGAGGCCGTTTTATTTTTATTTTTCATTAAGGGTGAAATATTGAGGTCTTCTAAAAGAGTCCAACATATCCTTTCCTTGATTAAAAATGTTAGCCTCTACCTCCCAGGCTAGAAATTTCAAAGCAGCTGCTAATTTGGCCTCCTAAGGGAAACTTGGCAAGAATTGCTGGTCTGGAATTTTTATTAGGGAGGTTTAATTATTATGTGCTTTTTTTCCCTCTCCCACCCTTTGGATGAGAAATATTGCCAAGCCCCAACTGTGACACTGAATGGCCTCATAAATTCACAGTGAAATGTACAGCTTCGGACTCTGGAGATGGCTGAACTACGTAGTTGAACTGCTACATCAACAGGTCAGCTCCAGTAAAGAGGACTCTTCCTTCCACTAGGAGTGTGCTTGGGGTTCCCCACATAATTTGGTGTTTAGCCTAGGCTTCACATTTCTTACACAGTGACTCTAAAGCAAAACTCCAGTCAGCTGCGAGGTGAAATCAAAAGGACAGATGAGAGTCCAGCCTGAAAAACAGCACTTTGAAGCAGCCAAATGGTTCAAACATTGACCACTGTTTCCCTCTCTCTAAATAAGGAAATACAGCTTCATTAGTTTCTGGCAGAAATCAAGAGTGCAGCTAAAGATTGTTCCACAAGGCTAGAATGTTAAACTCCAAGCCAGTAGCTGGCATTTTGACGTTTTGTTGCTGAACTGCAATTCCCAGCCCTATTCTCACACGGGGGCCCTGGTGGTGCAGTATTGCAGACAGAATGCAGTATTGCAGATAAACTCTGCCCACAGCTTGGAGTTCAATCCTGATGGGGCTCAAAGTTGAGTCGGCCTTCCATCCTTCCAAGGTCCATAAAATGTAAGCAACAGATTGTTGCTTACATTGTAAACTGCTCAGAGAGTTCTATAAAGAGCTATGGGGCGGTATATAAGCCTAAATGCTAATGTTATTGTAAGGACCCGCCCCAGCTGTCCCCTCAGGAAAGCATGACTCCTGAAACAGTTAGTTATGAAAAGGAACTTTTACTGAGAGAAAGTGATTGCAGAGAATTCAGGCGGAATCTGAAGTTCCCACTCAAAGCGTTAACCTATTGTTCCCCATTCAAACCCCACCCCTCTTCACCAGTCCACCGGCAGCCAATACAGTTCCACATAGGTGTTTTGAGAACTCCGAGACGTTAGCTTGATAGAAATTCATCTGCAGGGCGCAGGCTGGAACCAGCTGGGAGGAAGCCCATCTGTCTTCAAGATAGCCCCTCTCCCTAAATCCCACGCAGTTACAGCAAAAGTTACAGCATGTAGAGAATGCAGCCCAATAACCTCCGCCTCCCCACATCAGAATGGCAGTGTCCCAGCAGAGGACCTGACATGCTTCCCCCCCTTAAAAGAAGGATGGCTTATACCTATAACACATAACATAATAAATAGGAAAGAAAAAGAAAATATTTAGTTTCATTTAGGTTTGTCAGGGTATTAGTTGTGAAACTGTTTGATTAATTTAGGGGCTCTAACATGGTGGTGGTTAACCAATTCATTTTGGGCAGAGGAAAATCTTTCCATGCCATCAGGTATTTGAGGGTCCCTTGATGTTTACGGGAGTCCAAAATTTCCTTAACTTCAAAATGTTCATCTCTTTCTATCATGAAGGGTTGAGGAACAGGCAGAGGAGCTGGCCTCAGGGGAAAAGACACCTCAGGTTTCAATAGACTACAGTGAAAAACAGGTTGGACCTTAAGGAGGGACTTGGGTAGGTCTAACGCTACTGCAACAGGGTAAATAATGCGTTTAATCAGGAAAGGTCCAACAAACCTGGGTCCTAACTTCTTAGAAGGTTGCAATGACTGTAAGTATTGTGTGGAAAGATATACTCATACCCCCATATTAATCTTCTTTGACTCAATTCTTTTATTGTCCAGTTGACATTTATAGGCCTCTTGAGCTTCAGTGAGTGCTTTATGTATAACCGACCAGGTATTCTACAGCTGGCCAATCCAGTATTTCAGTAAGGGGATTACTGGGTCCTGGGTGGGTAACTTGGGCATAGGCTTGAAATCTTGACCCGATGCAACTCGAAAAGGGGTGAAAGCAGTACTGCTACGTACAGAATTGCTGTAAGTCATTTCTGCAAACGGTAAAAGGTCCGTCCAGTTGTCTTGTTGATAGTTTATGAAACATCTAAGGTACTGTTCCAGAACTGAGTTCACTTGTTCACACCCTCCATTTGTTTGCGAATGATGACTAGAACTAAATCCCTGGTCAGTAGCCAATAGGTCCAAAAAGGCCCTCTAGAATCCCACTATCAGATATGATGTGCTGGGGTGCTTCATGTAGCCGATAGATGTGATTTAAAACAGCTTAGCAAGTCCCCGTGCCGTGGGTGTTTATTGGCAAGGGACAAAGTTCACTTGTTTTGAAAAAGATCTGTCACCACCCAGATTATGATATTCCCTGCGCTTTCAGGGATTTCTACAATAAAGTCCATAGAGATCCTCTCCAGGGTGCTGACAGCTCGGCTACAATCTGAAGTAGCCCCGGTGTTCTCCCCTGTCTCCATTTAGCAGATGCACAAAGGGCAATATAGCTTTCAATGTCTTTTTGAAGGGAGGGCCATTAGAATTGCCGTTTTATTAAATGCAATGTCTTTATGAATCTGAAATGTCCTGCTGCTTTTGAATCGTGGCGTGTGTTCATAATCTGGAGCCTTTGGCTCTTTGGCTCAAGGCGGAGGCTACATTGTGCCTAACTGGCAGCTTTTCTTTCTGCTGTGCTCTGGTGGTTACTTGGGCTGCCACTTGATGCAACAGGAGTGCTGGTTTGATTATCTCTGCTTTGGAACAATTGTATGGTGACATCCGCGATAGTGCTGGCTGTCAGTCATAGGAAGAGATAGTGGGGAAGGCAGGCTTTGATGCAGTTCAAGGCAACTGTCAGGTTTCAATGTCATCTCAAATAAATTGCACTCCCAAACAATTAATCTTTGCTGAAATATTCCATTTATTGAGTACACCTGCCTTGGATTGGAGCTGAACATCAGCAGTTGGCCATCTGAGCTCCCAGAACTAGATGTAACTCGTTGAGCACCTCCTAATCAGAGTTGCCATTATTAGCATCCTAGTTTCCTGCTATCTGGAGGATGAAAGAAACAAAAACAGTAAAATAAGCTTAGGAAAGCTTAAAACAAAAACAAAATCTCTGCTTTTTTGCCCCATAATGCCCCCCTGGGGGTGGGTAACCTAGTTGTGCTTATATGTCCTGTCACTTCTTTCAGCTGGGGACAGTGGTGGGTTTCAAAATTTTTTACTACCGGTTCTGTGGGTGTGGCTTGGTGGGCGTGGCATGGCTTGGTGGGCATGGCAGGGGAAGGATACTGTAAAATCTCCATTCCCTCCCCACTCCAGGGGAAGGTTACTGCAAAATCCCCATTCCCTCCTGATCAGCTGGGACTTGGGAGGCAGAGAATAGATGGGGGTGGAGCCAGTCAGAATTTTTACTACCGGTTCTCCAAACTATTCAAAATTTCTGCTACCGGTTCTCCAGAACCCACCTCTGGCTGGGGGTCATTGGTCTGTCAAATAAAATGCTAACTCTGGTTGCCAAAATCAAAAGATTGCCCAATTGAGCGGCTAGAGTATTGTACTTCCTCCTCCATTTATTTGAAGAAAGCAAGTCAAGAAAACAATTGGTGGGATCTGCCCTAAAATTTAGAAGCTGCTATTGTAAGCAAAGATAAAAATCAAAGAGAAAGATCACTTTGTACTCTCCTGACTCAATCAATCAATAAAAACAACATTGACTTGATTTAAAACAGATCTGATGAAACAGCTAGCTTTCTTTCACTCATTGATTTAAGGTTCAATGCCCTCAAGTGGGGGACTGGGAAGTGTCCAGCACTTCATCTAGTTCTAGACAACAAGACCAGCCCTAAGTTCATTTCTGAACTTCTCATCTTAAATTCATCTCCTTCTCTAGATCTGCCTCCCTGCCAGCAATAAGAGGAAAGGAATGTTGTGCTTATATAAACAATTCCATTCTACCTTGCCTTTCAATTAAAAAGCATACCACAAGTGAATGTATTAGGACACAAAGAATTCCTGCCCTATATTTCCAGACAGCAGGGAGTGGAATTGTTTCTTGGGATATCTGGAGGACGCACATTTGGAGAAAGCTGCCCCAGAACTATCAAGAGGAGAGCCTTCAGGTACTCAGGTCTTCCTTAGCTTCAGAGATGAAACATGGGAGTGAGTTCAAACTCTCAGGAACTTCTGCCCACCTCCAATTGTAGGGATATAAAAGCCTCTGATGGGGACCTTAGTGGACATGGACATGTCTACCTGGGACTCAAGCTAAAAGTCCTGTCTCCAGTTATATCAGGGTTTTGTTTTATTATTTCATAGAATCATAGAGCTGGAAGGGATCTTTTTTTTTAAATTTGATTTATATGCCGCCCTTCTCCGGAGACTCAGGGCGGCTTACAATGCGTTAAGCAATAGCCTTCATCCTTTTGTATATTTTATACAAAGCCAGCTTATTGCCCCCACAAACTGGGTCCTCATTTCACCTACCTTAGAAAGGATGGAAGGCTGAGTCAACCTTGAGCCTTGGAGAGATTCGAACCAGCAGAAATTGCAGGGAGCTGTGTTAATAACAGGGTGCACTAAACCACTGTACTATCAAGGCTCTTGGAGGTCTTCTAGCTGAACCCCCTGCCCAAGGCAGGAATCTTTATACCATCTCAGACAACTGGTTGTCCAATTTTTTCTTTAAAATCTCCAGTGATGTGGGGTGTCTACAACTTCAGGAGACAAGCTGCTGTTCCATTGATTAATGTTTCTCACTGCCTGAGAAGTTTTTCCTTAGTTCCATGCTTCTTGCCTTGCCTTCATGTCAGTGGTTGAAATCCTCCTCGGATCGCTGACAGTTCGCTGCCTGCGCATGCGTGGTGTGTGCCAAATGTGTGCTCTGCACGCACATGTGTAGTGCATGCCAAAAGCAAGCTGCACACACGCATACACAGCGCACACCAAAAGCATGCTGAGCGCGCATGCACGGTGTGTGCCAAACCCGCGTTTTGCGCGGAAAAAGAAAACTTCACTAGGTAAGGGGAACAGCAAGGGGGGGGGAAACAGCTGTGCCGTGCAATTTAGCTTTGCTAGAAAGCAGGATTTTCTGCTTTCTAGTGAAGCTAAACCGCACAGCTGATCGTTGGAAACACCGACGATGAACCAGTAGCCTTTTTAAGTACTGATTTGACCGAAACAGGAGCGAACCAGTAGCATTTCACCCCGGCTTCATATGCTTTGGAGTATAAACCAATGCCCCTTTCCCCTATGATGGCCCTCCAAGTACAGGTAGTCCTCAATTTACGACCACAATTGAGCCCAAAATTTATGTTCTTAAGCGAGAATTTGTTAAATGAGTTTTGCCTCATTTTACGACCTTTCTTGCCACAGTTAATAAGTGAATCGGGCTTCCTCATTGACTTTGCTTGTCACAAGGTGGCAAAAAGTGATCACATGACCCATGCAACGGTCATAAGTTTCAGATGCCAAGCATCTGAATTTTGATCACGTGATCATGGGGATGCTGCCAAGGTCGTAACTGTGAAAAATGGTCGTAAGTCACTTTTGTCGGTGCTGTTGTACCTTTGAATGAACTGTCATTAAATGAACTGTTGTAAATCAAGGTACTCCCTGTATTGGAAGACTGCTATGATACCTGGCCCTTCTCTTCATTAGGCTAAACATACCTTTGTGGTTCATCACCCAATTTAGCCTCCAGACCCCTGATAATGATAATCTTTCTTTACATGATTTATGTCCCATATTGCCACCTAAAGCTCAAGGCAATACATGAAACATAAAATAAATGATAATAAACTCTCATTTGAAACACAATCACAAAAGGAACTGAAAATGAAAAAGTCAGGATTAAAGGTTTGAAAGGTGCAGAGCAGATCACAGATGTTTCAAATTTTCCTTGCAGTTCAACTCTCGGTGTTTAACTAAAAGCTTGCCCATCTTCTTACCAGCCAAGGCAAAAGAACCCATAAACCAGGAGGTGGCATAACATTCTATATTCACACATACACAAATGGCTAGAATGAAGCCTGGAATGCAGTCCCAAGAGAAAACTGTCTCCTCTCCTTTCTTGTCTCAGCCTGACCTTGACAAATAGGGAAATGTCTTTTGTGTGAGACTTAGTTTTAATTTTCCCAGCTTTGATGAGGAATGAGGTGGCACTGTTTAGCTTCTTCCAATAAACACAATTTTGACTTCACTTTCATGAACTCATTTTACATCTATTATTACACAGAGCATTAATTGAACTGATCAATAGTCAACGTCATAGCTCATGAACAATCTAGATTATTTTTAAGAAAAACATTCTGTCATGGCCCCATTGGAGCCCGAGTCTGTGGAGGAGGATGAGCCAAAGCTGGGGCCGACAGAGGAACGACCTGAGGAGCAGGACAAGGCAGGCCAGGGTCCCTCGGGCCTGGGAAGGATTGCCAGTGAGGAAGAAGAGGTGCAAGACAACCAAAAGAGGGCAGGCAGTGGAGCAGAGGAGCGATGGAGCTTTGGCCGACGAACAAAGACTGCCCGCTCCTGATCCCCAAGCACGGAGAGTGGAGAGGAGGTGGGCGCAGTGCAGGCCGACCCAATAACTCGGGAGGAGGGTGCCCCATCCCTCTTCACAAGGCTCACCTGGGGACTGAGACTTAAGGAGACGCTGTCGGGAGGGGCCTTTTGTCAGGAACAAACGCTGAATTCTTGGAGCCTTGCATGCCGTTGCTGACATCTGGATTTTGTCTTGTGTGCCTTGCCCGTTTTGCCTGCCTCGCTGGACTTCTTGCCTTGTCTGCTCCCTTGCTAACTTTACTTGCTGGACTACTTGCAGCCAGAGGCTGTTGGGGGTGCATGTGAGAGCTTTGCTCCAGGATTTGCAGTAACTGTGGGGATGTTTGGGGGAAAGTTGGAGCAATAAAGGGGAGTTACAACTGTTCTCTGGCTGTGCTGCTTCTGTGCATCGCCCCAGGTCATCACACATTCACACGCAGGCAGAGAGAATCAAGAAGTCAAGAATGCTCGTAATTATTTATCACAGCGTTGTGGCCGTTTTCACAGTTTTACCTCATAGAACATGCAGACCCTCATTCTAGCTAGTTTTGCACAATAGGTCAACTGAAGCCTAGGAGCTGCATTCCTCCATAAGAGAGTATGCTTGATTTATTTTAACTTTGATTTGTTTATTTTTCTTAATGTGTTGCACGTACCCAATATTCTTGTTTTATTGAATTGAGTGAACCCCCAAAAAAAGAATGAATTCAGTAATCTCTCCAAGAGAGATGAGCAGTTAAGAAATATGAATAAATTAAAAAAAAAATAAAGTTTAAAATATGGTGGGAACAGTGCCAGAGAAAGATACAGTATATTATGCCCGGCCTTAAGGGCTTTAATCAACAAACGTGGAGAACTTTGGCTGATCTATGTGCAGAGTCTTTGCAGAGGGGAGGACGAGGGGCACAATCACGTCATCAAAGCCCCACCTCAGAGTTTCACCCACATAGTGGTGGCCACCATCTTGGCTTCCTGGACTTGCGTGGTCCTTTTTTCCTTGCATTTGATTCCAACACACACACACACACACAAACTTGGACCCCTCCCTGCTTATCCTTGAATTTAATTCAGTTTCGGAAGCAGGCCGGTATCTGTACTTCCGGAAGGACTTTATTTAAAGTCCTAATTGGAAATATCTGTTATTTTGTGTTATTGTGTCTCCAGCCCTTTCATCTCCCTCCAGCTATTGAAGGGTCTTCAACAGCACTGCATTCCCTCCCGTCAGCCCTTGACGTCTCTTTCTCTCTAATTATTTCATCTTGTACTGGGTAAATCAGTTTCATAATTTCTAGTATATTAAGCACTTAATATGTTGTGTCATTTGAAACTACATCTTACAGTCAGCAAAGTACATTTTAATGAGCGTTAAGTGGTGTGAAAATACTGATCCCATATAACAGTTGGCTTTTTCTTTTGTTTTTTGATTTGGTATGTTTAAATCTTGAATGTTACAAGCTTTGGCATCCTGCACGGAATATCCTTCAAGCAGGTGGTAATGTTGAAATTATATTTATATTAATGGTTCATTAAGGAGTTTCATCATAGTGGCTGCCAATTCTCCTGCTGGCCCTTTAATGCTCCCAGGTGAGCCACCGGCCCTGCATGGGAAATGCTACAGACTGGTCAGTGCAGGCCAGGCTTCAACACATCAAAACTGAGCGCAGGAAGAAGGCCGTAGTTCAAGTCAGAGCATCATTCCACCTAACTCAGGATGGCCTCCACTATTTGACAGTGTCCATCCGGGCAGACTTTTCTAAGGCTACCAGATCTGGACTACAAACGTTTGGATATTTGCTCTATGCTGCCTTCAGGTGGCTCTGGAGATTTTTCATGGAGTCAGCCAAGACTATACACTCTCTTACTCTTACATTAAGGGAGGGAGGATTGGATGGTGGGTGTCATTTTCAAAATGGAGGAAGAAACATTAATAACCTGCAGTGCAGTAATTTGGTAGCTGAAAATGCAAATAAACTGCAAGGTTTAGTAAAGTCAAGGAGTGTGTGGCGGGGGGGGGGGAATAGGATCATCATTAAATGATTAAACATAAAGAGAATTAGCAATCATAATTTAGAATTGACAGCGAAGATATTGAGGTGGTGAATAGCTTATTAGGTGCAAAAACCAGATCTACATGTGAAGGTTTAATTTAACTGATTTATTGCTAAGAGCCTATGCACAGGAATCTTCTCAACTAATGGTCGGCACCAGAGAAGGGTCATCTGCATTCAAGAGGGGTTGGACTTAGTTGGCTTGTGGCCATGTAATGACTAAACCAGGGTGTCAAAGTCATGTCGTCACAGTGGCGTCACATGACATGTCAGGACTTTTTTCCCCTTCACTAAACCAGGCTTGGCCAGCACGTGACGCATCTGGCCCAGAGGCCAGGAGTTTGACAGCCCTGCTCTAAACTGATCCCTCTTTTCACTCTTGCCCCTGGCTCTCCCACTGCCTCCTACACTTACCCATTTTATTTATTTATCGGACTTATATGCCGCCCTTTCTCCACAAGGACTCAGAGCGGCTCACAGCAATAAGCAACAACGAGTCCAAATTAAAATTCAAACAATAAAAGAATCTAAAATTCCCATTAAAACCCCTTCAGTCCAGGCCAGCCTGGCGAAACAACCATATTTTAAGGTCACGGCGGAAAGAGCAAAGGTCGGGGGGCCACCCGGAGCTCCAAGGGGAGCTGATTCCAGAGGGTAGGTGCACCTACAGAGAAGGCTCGCTCTCTAGGGGCCGTCAGCTGACATTGCTTGGCCAACGGAACCCCAAGTAGGTCCTCTCTGTGTGAGCGCATCGGGCGATGGGGAGCTGTTGCTGGCTGCAGGTGATCCGCCAGATACCCCCTGGTCTAAGCCATTTTAGAAGTAACTATTAAAAGAACCAGGAGTCAAGATATATTTCTGCCGAGGAGCACTTGGTCGAGTAGCCATGAAAGCCTTGCATACTGAGATGCTGTGATACCTACAAAAATCAGAACACCACCACCCCACAATTGGTGTCCCTATGGAAGCAGAAGCTGGACCTTGAACAAGCAAGGTAGAAAAAGTATTGATACTTTTGAATGTTGGTGTTGGGAAGGACTCCCATGTAAAGCCATGGATAACAAAGAGAACAGATAGATCAAATCAACCCAGAGTTCTAAAGTCCAGTTTCTGAGCAAAAACATTGTCAATCACACTCATGAGAACATGTGACTCTGCAAATAAAAATTTAGTGGAATATGAAACTTGCTCAGTCTCCCAAACAAGTTCAGTGCCTGCAATGCTATGCTGTGGGCACTAGATGGCAGTATTGTGATGTGCAATAAAATTAATGCCCTGTATGATATGCAGAGTTTGGTTTTCCTTTAAATGACACTATATTTTTCCTATTAATGTTTCATTTTACATAATTAGAACTTTGGAAGCTAATTAAAATAGATACCAGAAACCTCAATCAGCAACAAATTGCATACTTATCAGAAGCCAATCGTTCGGTTCTTAATGCCTCTCCGAGATATGAGATTTGAGCAGTGTTAGAACCTCAAATGCCTGAGCGATGGGGTTTGGTGCTCCGATGACAAAAGAGGGGGTGTCATATTTTCAGACTCATCAGTAGCTGTCAAATGTAAGGATCCAGAAGAATGGCTCTCCCCTGCATAGTGTATATTCCAGCTATTGGGAATATACACTATGGTCTCCAGATTATGCTGAACTGCATGTCCCAGCTGCATAGGAATACCAAGTCAACAGCACCGAGATCATTTTTTTCTACCTGTAGTTCAGATTAGTTGAAACTGATTAGATTCAATATTTCGTCTATTTTAAAAGAACAAAAACAACAACCCACAGATATTTGGGTACTCAATGAACATGAATGAATGGAACTGGCTTCTCTACTGACACCTCCAAATGTGCTACTTCCAGGAGAGGCAAACCGTTAGGGATGTCCACAAGAGGGGTCAAAAAAGTTAGATGGCACCCCAACCAACCAATCAGAGCCCTGCCCTTTTTTTTTTAATTTAGACCCAGAAACCATGGCACCTATCCAATTTGATTTCAGCTTCCTGATGTTTTTTAATGGGAAGTTAGCATTGCATTATTATCCTTAAGGTGCTTTTTCAGGAGGCAACTGGACTTTCTTGTTTTTTCTTTTGAAGGCGTTTCACTTCTCATCCAAGAAGCTTCTTCAGCTCTGACAGGATAGTGGGGATTGGAAGGATTTGTATTTTACAGGAACCAGGAGCACCACTCAGGTGACCCTGAGGACACAGATAAACCTCCAAGTGCTTCAAAGACCCAGCTGGTTGCAAGGAATACAAAGCCTTCCATTCCCCACTATCCTGTCAGAGCTGAAGAAGCTTCTTGGATGAGAAGCGAAACGTCTTCAAAAGAAAAAACAAGAAAGTCCAGTTGCCTCCTGAAAAAGCCTCTTTGGGACAACCAGGACCTGGGTGACTTGGAATCTCTACGGACCATTGCATTATTTCCCCAAATGCTGTGACCTCAGCTTCAGCCCATAAGCACCCAAGAGGGGAATGATGCTAGGGGCCCCTGCACCTCAGTGCCTAGCTGGGAAAGTTGCCTACTTGCCCAGAAAGACAAACAAAGAAAGACCCAGAAAAACAAAGTTAGGGCGGTAAGGAGCACCCTGTTTGCTATCTACCTGCTTTGTGATTAGCCATTGTGTCAGGCCTCATCAAACAGTTTTAAGACTGGAAAACCCCCGTTAATTATTTCATCTCCGTCAGAGTCATGCACAATAATATGGAATGGTGGATCTTCTACTTCTCTATTCACCTACATCAGTTACACAGCATCATTCTGAAGGTCTGGGGCCCAGCCATCATAGTGCTCATTTATAAAAAGGATAGCTGTGAACTGTGAGTGCTGCGGTGGCCTAGAGGTGGAGCTCTCGCCTCACAATCAGGAAGCTGTGAGTTCGATATTTCTCCCTCAGGGCATGATGAGAATATATCTGCTGAACAAAACTCCTCATTGGTGACAGGAAGGGCAACCGGCCAGTAAACACTCTGCTAGCTCCATTCAGTTGTCCAGACTCCACCCATCGTTAAAAGAAGATGATGATGATAGCTGTGAACTGTCTGCTAACTAGCTGTACATCAGCCGCCTAATTCTAATAAGTGATCTCTCTGCTAAAGATCTCTACAGCCAGTTGGCTGATTAGATTAACTTTGAGCCTGCACAGGCAGATGAGCAGGCAGGCTTTAGAGCTGGACCGTCTATCCTTCAGCCTGTCAAATGCTGCAACATTGGGGCTGAGAAATACTAATTTCAAGGAGGTTCTGCATTATTCATCACATTCATTGATTTTAGGTCTACATTTCCAGAACGTTGTGGGATAAACTCATAAATTCTCCAACCGATAGGCACCTATTATGTTAATGTATAACATTTTTATGGGCATTCCTGAGCAAAGGTTGACTGTAGTGCACAAGGCCCTTATACTGAAGAGATTCCAAACTAAAGCGTGAGATGGGTGTATTTGGGGCCCCTTCTTGTCTAATTAACTTCCCATTAAAAATAACTAACCACGGCCCCTGAAATTAATCAAGAGGCATATTGCAGCCTTACTCTTCCACAGGATTCTGCTTCTGTCACGCACTGCGTTCAAAAGAGCCCTGAGTGCCTGAGCTGATTTTTTCATTTTCGAACAAAGATCTTAATTTTTGTTAAGAAACCTAGAATGGGCATTTGGTGGATTAAAATGGCTAGATTATAAAACAATACATATATTTAAATATTTAGGCATGATTTTCCATAGTTCCACTAAATTCTTTGCACGTAATACATGCTGGTTGGAGGTCCGAGTTCTTATTTCCTTGCACACGATTATGGATTAAGATGGAAGGGACAATTCTGCAAAAATGCAGCACTGTGATTTTTGTCCAGAGGACTTCCTTCTGATTGTCTACAGGTGAGCACTTAACTGTATTCAAGGAAGGTGCCTGAGATCTGAAAACCCAACTGGATCTGTCAGCTCTACCCTGGAATCTTCTTCAGCAGGCAGGCCCTTTTCTTTAGGCCAGCAAAATCTCTATTCAGGTACTCCTCGACTGATGACCACAATTGAGTCCAAAATTTCTGTTGCTAATTGAGACAGTTGTTAAGTGAATTTTGCCCCATTTTACGACCTTTCTTGCCACCATTGTTAAGTGAATCACTGCAGTTGTCCAATTAGTAACACAGTTATTGAGTGAATCTAGCTTCCTTGTTGACTTTGCTTGTCAGAAGGTCGCAAAAGGGGATCACATGACCCCAGGACCAGGGGTGAAATCCAGCAGGTTCTGACAGGTTCTGGAGAACCGGTTGCGGAAATTTTGAGTAGTTCGGAGAACCGGCAAATGCCACCTCTGGCTGGTCCCAGAGTGGGTGGGAATGGAGATTTTACAGTATTCTTCCCCCAGGAGTGGGGTGGGAAGGGAGATTTTGCAATATCCTTGCCCTGCCATGCCCACCAAGCCACGCCCACAGAACCGGTAGTAAAAAAAAATGGATTTCACCATTGCCCAGGACACTGCAACCGTCATAAATACGAGTCAGTTGCCAAGGGTCTGAACTCTGATCACATGATCATGGAGATGCTACATATGGCTGTAAGTGTAAAAAATGGTCATAAGTCACTTTTTTCAGTGCTGTTGTAACTTTGAATGGTCACTAACTGAACTGTTGTAAGTCAAGGACTACCTGTATCATATAACTGCCCCTAAGCTCTGGAGGACACAAAGATTTAGCAGACTTTTAATGCATCTCCATAGCAGTTCTTAAATGCATACCCCATAACTCTCACAAGCTAAGATTGTGCCTTTGCAGAGAAGGGTCTATGGCAGTGTTTCTCAACCTTGGAAGCTTGAAGATGGGTGGACTTCAACTCCCAGAATCCCCCAGCCAGCAGCGCTGGCTGGGGGATTCTGGGAGTTGAAGTCCACCCATCTTCAAGCTACCAAGGTTGAGAAACACTGGTCTATGGAAACCATACCCTATGACCTGCGAGAGCCATCTTATCCCTTCTCATTAGTAAAGTACCTGGGCAATTCAGATTTATTCTATGTACAGTTGTTATCAAACCAGTATTATTCTATTTCTATGAATGTGGCCAAATTTTGTGACACAGTGACCTAATAATGACCTATTTCATTCTATATGCTGATGAGTGTTGCATTTGGGTCAGTGACCACAATACACACATACATATGTATATATCACAGCCATTTTGTAAGCAAGCCCACAACATGCTCTCCAAATACCAAATGTGCCACAAGCCAAAGGAAGAAAGAAAAAGAACGAGAGAGAGAGAGAAATTGCTTAATGCATTGTAAGCCGCCCTGAGTCTCTGGAGAAGGGTGGCATATAAATCAAATTTAAAAAAAAAATGTTTTAGCAGGAAGTGTCAAAAGATTTCAGCCCACCACTATAGCAGTGCAATCATTACGAATGCCAATTCTACCTTAAACTATCAGTGCACAAATGGAATCTCTGCTAACTCCCATTTGAGAAAAGGGAGAGAAGCCGGTGCCATTCTTGGAGTGTACATCTCTCTGGAGTCTGAAGGGATCCAAACCCAGTATCTATATCCATCCAGGAATTATTTCCAGTTGTCAAATTGACCCAGATTCTTTGCTGATTAATTCTGACTTTGGCAATTCTAACCTAAAGATATCCCCAACTTGGCCTTTAGAGGCCTCTGTGTTTTCTCTCTCTTTTTTCCTCCAATGTGTGTCAGAAAAGGATGCCAAAGATACACCAAAGATACAAGTAGTCCTTGGGTTACAACAGCAATCGGCACTGCAATTTCTGTCACTTGGTGATGCCGTCATGAATCATGATACCACATGACTGCTTCGCTTAGTGAAGGCAATTCTGGCGGTCCTGGTTGCCATCATAACCCGAGGATCACCCCAGACCATTAAGGAGGAAGCGCTGAGAGTCCCAGGCAGGCAGCTAGTGGGCATGTAGGCAGAGGCTGCAGGTGGGCACACTGGAGTGCAGGCAGGTGCTATATAGGGGGTGGAGGTTGCTGCAGGCAAGTGCTCCAGAGTATGGACCGATCATGGATGCCGCAGGTGGGAATGCGCTATGGAGCACAGCAAGGCACAAGGGCAGTGAGAGCAACCTCCTGCCAGATTCCCCATTGGCTTTGCTTGTAGAAAGCAGGGAGCATCGAAAATCACAATTACATCACGGCGACTTGCTGCAATGTCATAATCACAAGCCAAGCACCAAGAACCGAGATTACATGACTGCAGGGCGGCTGCAACTGTGAGGATTGGTTACAAATCTCCTTTGTCCAGCACCACTGTAACTTTGGACTGTCATTAAATAGGTAGTCGTAACACGAGGACTACTACAAAGAAGGAGGAGTTAACTTATTTTGCAAAGCACCAGAGGGCAGGACAAGAAACAATGGTTGGAAACTAAACCAAAGAGAGAAGCAACCTGGAATTCAGGAGAAATTTCCTAACAGTGAGGACAATTAACCAGTGGAACAGCTTGCCACCAGAAATTGTGGATGCTCCAACACTGGAAGCTTTTAAGAAGAGACTGGACAATCACTTATCTGAAATGGTATAGGTTATCCTGCTTGAGCAGGGAGCTGGACTAGAAGACCTCCAAGGTCCCTTCTAGCTCTCTTCTATTCTATCATTCTACCTGCAGGATGATAGCCTCCCGTGGTATGTAGGTTTAACTTTAGGAGTCAATTCTAGCAGCAATCAAAGCACCACTTTGAACCCCACATTAGTTCAAGTTAATTATTCAATTAAGGTCCACTCAGGGGACATCAGAGCTGGGAATGTTGTTTTCAGAGCATTCGTTCCTCAACCCTGATAGGAAGATAATTCCCAAGTTGCAAATAAGAAAGCTCTTTCTGGATGCTTGCTGATGTAAAAAAAAATCCACACAACTCAAAATAATCAAAGGCTCCTCTGATAAATATGGAGCACCGAGTCGCGTTTGACTGTGCAGCCTCTTCTTTGCACTCTCTTCCTTTCTCTTTCAGACTCACAAGGTCCCTTCTTTCCCACAGTCTCAAGGTGAACAATTGGACTTTAAAATACCAATCTGCCTGGTTCCAAAACCACGGTTCCACTGGATGCGGTCTGCTCTCTCCCGCACCCCAAAACTCTGGAGGGCTGGTTTTCCTGCCTGTTCCCTTGCTGCCCCCCCAACCCCCCTGTGAAAGGGGCAGAACCTGAATACAGTCCACAAAGATTTGGGGCTCTCGCCCTCCCACCACCGTCTGTCTAGGGAAGGGTGGCTTTTCTGTTTTACAGGCCCAGTGAAGCCCTTTGGAAGAAAGCAGGTTAGGCGTACCAGCCAGCTGTTTCTCAGGGTGCCACAACTGCAGCGGCCATCCCTCTGGAGCTCTCCATCATCACCTTACCCAACATCCATCGCTTGAAGAGGGGAAACTCTCATAGGCAACCCCATCCGTGTAGCCCACCCCAGGCCCCTTCCCCAGCCCCAGGAAATGCAGAGACCCCGCAGTTGTCCAGGAAGAGAAGCTCCAGTTGCAGTCCCGGACCTCGAAGGAGACCCCGGGAACTGCCTAAAGGGCGGAGGAAGAGGAGGAGGAGCAGGAGGGGCCGAGAAGGTCTCAGAGCAACCCCCACCCCTTTTGGGAAGTCCTCAAGCCTGGCGGGCGTCCCAGCCTGTAAGCCGGACCCTCTGAACCGGCCCGGCAGCCTCCAAAGGAAAGCCTGGGCCAGGGTAGCTCTACTCCGGGACGGTCCCTGGGCCACAGGACCCCCCCCCCACATCTTTGACCCGGCCTCTGGGGCGCCGCTCCTTTGGCTCCGGTGTCGGGAGCGGAGGCTGGGGGGCGAGCGCTTGAGCCTAGCCCTGTGCCGAGGCTGCGTTGTGCCCAGCCGGCGTCCTCTTCATCCGGGCGGCTCTTCCGAGGTTTTCTCCCGCGAGGGGACGGGCGGTTTCGGGCTGCGGCGAAGGGCCCGGCCGGTCCCGGCCCACGAGGGGGCCCCGCGGGGCTCAAGCGGAGGCTCCCGGGCGCGCCGAGGCGACTGGCTGGAAGGCGGCTTTCTTTCAAAGTCGGTTTTTATTAAAACGCAAGAACCCGGGAGGGTCCAGGAACCACCGGACAGCAGGCCGGCCTTTGCGCGGGCCGAGACCCCCTCCGCTCCGAGGGGCGGGCTGAGCCTCCGGGGTCCCTCCGGGAGCCGCCGCGCCTTTAAAGTGCTGTGCTGCATCAACCGTTTGCGGCAGGGAAGGAAACGGAGGCCGCCAACTGAGCCCGAAACAAATCGGTGAAAAAACCTCGACCCAGGTGGGAGCGAGGAAGGAGGGGAACCGACTAGGCTGCCTGCCATTGCACGTCGCCCTCGGGGGGGACCCCGGAGCGAGCCCTCCCCGGCCCCCAGCTCCCAGCGGGGGGGGGGGGAGCGACGACGGAACAGCGGGCGGAGGGAGGGGAAGAGAGAGACCCTCCCCCGGGCCCCGCGAGCCGGCTGGGTCTGCCCTTCTGCCCTCCCCGTCCGGCCCTTCGGCAGTCTTGGCCGCCTTCGAGGTCCCGACCCAATCCGGCGCAACTTCTATTTACACGACCAGGAAGAAGTCCCTCTGACTGCGCTCCTCCTCGGTCTATTTACACGAGTCTCTGCTGGATTCGGACAGGCCTGGAGTCTCGCTGACGCCCCTCCCCGTCCAAGGCGTCTCCGGAGGGAAGGCGGGGGTCTCACTGGGGCAACAAGGGGGGCTTGAAGGAGCAGTTGCCGGCGCAGTGGCGAGGAGTCAGCATCTTGCAGGAAAAGTGGTGCAGCGCATCGTGGGCCTCTGCGAGGGAAGCCACAGAAGAAGAGGGGCCGTCACTCCGCGCGGCACGGAGCCCGGCCCCGGCCCCCGCGCTCCTCTCCCCCTCCCTTCCCCTGGCCGCCCCAGGTCAATTTCTAGCACTAGCGCAGAAGCGATTTCTCCTCCCCAGGAACGTAGGATGCGGCCAATGCCCGGGGCTTCCCCTCCAGGGTCTACGGAGCTCTGCTGCTTAGCCAAATGCAGGGTTGTCGCTAAGGTTAGGCTGTGGCCAAAACCCCCCAGATTTGGCAGTTTCGTGCGGCCACCCCGTAACCTCTGAGCCGGGCATAAATGTTCCTCTAATGGGATTCGTCTCCTGGCTAAAGTTGGGTCAAACCTTCTCCTAGAGAGACCACAATTCCTAGGCTGCGCCTCTCCAAAGAAACGAGGCGGAGGAGGGAGGCGCCGGTCCTGGGGGCTTCTGAGCCAGAGACCAGGTTAAGGAACCTGAAGCGCTGCCTCCGCTTCTCAGGCTAAGTCCCAGGAGGAGGAAATCCAGTCCCCCCCCCCAAAGCGAATTGGACCCAGTCGGACTTCCACCCACCCCCCCAGCATCGGATTTGACCACTTTTCTGGGGGGAGTGAGAGAGATTTGTTAACTGGTCTCCTCCCAGGGGCGGCTAAAAGCCCCCCCCCAAAAAAACAACCTTACAGCTGTTTCTGCGCAAGGGCCTTAAGCGGCTCCATAAAGGAGAAGGTTCCTAACTCGGAGTTGCAACGAGGGTCCTTGGTGCTCTTGTCAGCCTGGTTGCTTTCTTGCCCAACTGCATGGCCAGCGCTTAAGCAGGTCAGTCAGGGGTGCCCCAAGCAGGCGCCCCAAGGCACAGGTGGGAGCCTCACTGCTGCTGGGGCCGCTCCGTTCTGCCAGAGGGCGCCGATAGCTTAGCTACCACTTTAGGCCCCTTGGAAGGATTTCTGCCAGCTTCTTCGTGCCCTGCAAGGCTACCGAGCCGGACTCGCCTCCGACTCCCGGCGCCGTTGCTCTTGGGTGCGGCGCGGGAAGACACCCACCTTTGAGCTTCTGCTGAATGGCATAGCGGGCCTTCCGTTCCTGGTCCAGCTCGTTGCACAGGGTATCTGCGGAGGACAAGAGCGGCTCGGGCGGGGCCAGCAAAGGAGCGGCCTCTCTGGGCGCCCCCCGCCCCAACCACCCCTAACCCCCCCCTCCTCCCGGCCCGCCGTCCTTCCTCACCCCGCACGATCTGCAGCTGCTGCACCATCTCCTCCCGGTAGGCCAGCTCGCGCTTCATCTGGTCCTGGAAGTTGTCTGCGGGCAGCGAGGAGGGGGCGTCGGAAAGAGGCTGGGCAGAGGGAGGCCTCCCGCGGAGCTTCGCCAGCTGCGAAGCCGAGTGGTCGGAACCCGCTTGGGGCGGTCAAGCAGACCGCTTTTGCCCGATGCCCGTCCGCCCGCCCGCCCTACAGCCAAAGCCGGGCTGCCTGGAACGACGGCCGGCAGCAGGGCAGGAAGAGCGCCGGAGCCTGGCCTGCAAAGTTGGCAGCCTGGTCCCGATCGCCGCCGGGCGTTGTTCCCCCTCGGACGTCAGCGGTCCGAGCCTCCTTTGGGGAGTCCCTGTCCAGGAGGGAAGGGCGACTCCTCTGCCTTTGGAGTCGCCCTTTCCTCCTGGACAAGGATTCCCCCCTCCCCTACTTGGTTTGGAGATCAAGAGGAGAACGGAGGGGGGAGGGGTCTGGTGGTTCGGCCCCGAAGCAAGTCCAACGGGTAGACCCCAACTGAGTCAGACCCCATTTTCTGAGCGGCTCAGCTCAGGATATTCTAACCCAATTTAGCAGGTTCGCTTCGCCCCGCGTTAAACCGAGGCTTAGCTAGCCTGTGGGAAGACCGCGCTCGACTGCGCCGGCCGTGAGTGGTCGTCCAGGGTGGGTGCGAGGCCCCACCACCTCCATGGGGGGTGAGGGGGGAACGGGCTCGAGTTTCCTCCTGCTCCCCGCTCTTCGTTGGCCGGGTCTTCGCCCAGGGAACAAGCAGAGGACCAAGAAGCGGAGGCCTTTCCGCCTCCGGGCTTCCCTCCCTGCCGCCCCCACTCCGAAGAGCCCCCTTCTCGCAACCTGGCAGCCAGGGTCGGTGCCAGCCAGCGCAGGCCTGAGGAGCCGTTTGGAAGAAGCCTGAAGCGGGGCGGCGTCTTCCGGACAGAGAGCGAGAGGAAGCGGCGGAAGGTACCTTTGAGACTCTGGAATTCCCGTTCCAATTTCTTCCTGAGATCCATCTGCTCCAGGAGGAGTCTTTGCAGCTCGTCTGTGGGCGGAGGGGGAAAAGGAGGAGTAATGGCAGTTGGGGGGGGGGTCAGGGTCAGGGAGATCTGCTAAGGGGTCCCTGAAATAGAGGCCGCTTTCCATGGAAATGCCTTGTCTCCAATTAAAGGGGAAATTTAATTTTCACTTGTCTGTAGAGATGCATATTGACATCTGTTTATTTGCACACAGGCGCAAACACACACACACACACACACACACACACACACAGAGAGAGAGAGAGAGAGAGAGAGAGAGAGAGAGAGAGAGAGAGAGAGAGAGTCAGGTGACCTCAGCTGATCTCGAAAAGCCGAGCAAGGTTAGGAAGATTTAGGCAAGGATGGGAGACCACCTGTAAATGCTAGCGCTGTAGATTCTAAAAGAGGGGATACACCCCCCCCCCAAAAGTGTCAGGTCCATTCCAATTTCCTCATCTGCCTGTCAGGGAAACTACCAGGAATCCAACTCTCTTGTCCCTATACTGCACACCTAGAAGATCTGCGCGAAAGCAAGCGAGGGTTTCCTTTCCTCTCCAAGCTTTTTTTTTTTTTGGGGGGGGGGGGGGGGCTTCTTTTAAACACGAACTGCATTCCAGGAAGAAATCACTGAACAGGTCTGGCCTTCACCTGGTAGGACAATCCGAACCCACCGGCTCTAAAGGCCGCCCTCTCCGGACGTTCATTCTTATAACAATAGATAACTCCCTCCCCAATGTAGGCTCCAAAGATAACCTTTCCATGCCGCCTGAGCTGCCAACTTCCCTACCACCTGGAGTGCAATAGCCGGTGGGACGGACCACCCCAAGTGCTTCCTGAGAACCCCTGCAAATCCGCCTTACAATCCAGGTCCTGCGGAAACCCCCTTGTTTCCTGCTCTGAGACTTGCAAAACACGCCCCGGCCTTTTCGCGACTCTCTTTTCTCACAGTTTGCCTCCACCCTTAAACCCTGCAGCCCCAGAGCAGTGGAAATGCCCAGATCCCTTAAAAAAAGTAACCCCCTTGACTTCAGACCGACTTCGGATGACTTCAGGGGCAAATGGAATCTTCTTCTGGGGAGTTTCGTTGAGATCCTAAATTTCACAGATCTCCTGGTGGTCTTCTATCCAAAGCCTGAGCCTGCTTAGCTTTTTGAGGTCAGAAAGGCAAGAGCCTTTACGACAGAAAGCGACCAAACTGAAATGCGGAGGAGGGACCAGGATTAAGCCGGTCATTCAGGCGGACAAATGGAGGCCTCCAGGACAGTCAATGGTGCAAAAAAGCCGCTCGCTTAATGCAGGCGCAGCGCAGCGACAGAAGCAGGGTGAACCAAAGTTTAAGGCCGCGCAGAAAAGCGGAACTGCGCCCAATCCTTTGGAAAAGATTCCCACTCCGCCCTCTGGCTTGGAAGGCGTGGGGATCCCGGGCTTCTCGGGATGGCTTGCCTTCAAAGAGGCAAGGAAGCTCCGCAGAGGGGAAGTTGCTTCCCCCCGTTTTCTTCAGAGGGGCCGCCGCGCACCTGGCTGGCGCTCCCGGGGGCTGCCTTGCCTTCGTCCCAAATCCCGACGCCCTTACCTCTCGCCAGAGCGCCCAGGTCCTTCTCTCCCAACTGGGTCCCAGTGACGTCGAGGATGGTCACTTCCTCACCTAGAAGAAAGGAGAGAAATCCCGAAATTCGGTCCCGGCCAGGGTCCCTTTCCCGCCCCTCCCCCACCCCACCCCGCGAGGGACAAAACTGCTTTGGCAGGGCCAGGAACTCCCCGAGGGACGCCGGAGGCCCAGGCCAGGAGGTCCCGGCAAGGCCCTTTCGACCAGCGCCCTTTGCCTCCCCAGGGCTCAGACTGGGAAATCTTTGTACGAAGGCTGTAGTTTCACGTGAAATCTAGTAAGGATCCATTCACGTGTGGATAAGCTGTCATTAGGCTGGTCCTCTCCCCCGTTTGTCCTCCCCTCCCCCCAAGCAGGCCTAATGACTCCTGGAGAACCGAATTCTGCCTTTAATTTATTTAGCTTCCGCTCCCTCGGCTTTGCATACAGTTGTTTACGCTAATAGGTGCTAAATTCGAACCTTTCATTTTGCTAAATCCTATTAAAAGGAATTTTACCCTTTCTCTTGTTGGTTGGTTTTTTAGTTTGTAAGGCTTTAAATAACTTTGCCATTTGGCACGAGGAAAGGCCGATGATGTGGCAGTCTATAAAAACAGGATAAAACGAAGAAACTATTCTGGATTCTAGAACGAGTCTCAGGAGCCGCAGATTCAGTGACACCTGTCAGAACAAATCACCCTTCATCCTTTTTCAACTGCCTGCCCACCCCGCTCTCCCCCCCCACCCATCCGTCTTTCGAAATCTGCTGCGGGACTCAATTTTCCTTCCTGCCGGGGCCTGATGGGAGGAGGCGCCGGAGGAGGGCAATCCAGCAAGAGCGCCCCTCAGCTGCGGGATTTCTGCTCTCAGAGGCCGCTTCTTCCAAGGACCATCAACCCCCGTGGGCCAATGCCACAGTCATGAAGGAGATGCCATTGGACCCCACCCAGTCCAGGGAACTTACAGGCGGGAAGGCTCCGAATTCAAGGAGCAGGTAAGGAGCGCTGTCCAGGCTACCAAGGAGACCCCTTCGGAAAGCTGCAGGTAGGAATGGCTCAGCGCGCATCCAGGACTCCTCTACTGTCAAAGGGCGCAAAGCTCCCGGGGAAGAACGGAGCTTGCTCGACTAGGGAAGGGCCTGAAGGGCCAACCAAGTCCTCTATGATGGCCAGTGGCCGCCCTCGGTCTCTTTGGCGCGCCCAGAGCAGAGAACTGGCTTCCGTCGAGGAAGGCGCTGCTGACAAAACCCGACTCGAACCGTCGGAAGGTGGAAAGCGCCGAGGCCGCTACGGCCCACATCTCCCGGATGCCGCCGGAATGATAAAGCAGCGAGGCGGGTGCCAGGCGGGCCGCCCGGAGAGCCCCTTCCAGTCACCTGATTTGACTCAGCAGAGCCTCGCCTTCGCCTCCCCTCCACCCGCTTCGCCCCCGCTGAATCGAAATGGAGGGTGGGAGATCGCCTGTTTCGAAGGTGGGCGGCTGTTTTGTCAGACTGAAGTCGAACCAAAGGGCTGAATCTTTACAGGATGGATCCCTGCACTTCTCCCCCCACCCCGCCCTGTCCCTCGGCCACCGAAACGCAAAAACGCGTTCTTGCGGTTAAAGCCCCGCGGAATACGAGCAGGCGAGCAAGTGCTTCGATCCAGGGAATTTAGATGGTCAACAGACGATTCCGATACTGTGATACTAACATCTCCCATCATTCCCCGACAGCGTAGTCAATGGAACTGGCAGTCCTTTAATAACCTCGGGACCCCTCAACCTTTTTTCCATGCACACTGTTGGGAGCCCTTAAGCAGAGTTTCCTTCCCAGGAAGGAAATGACTTCCCTCCCTCTGGCCGGAAGACGCGTGTCAGGCTGCAGAAAAAGCTCCGCGGCCACTTGGGGGCCGGTCTCGGGGTCTCCGCGTTTGGTGGCTGAATTCGGTCTGCGCTTTTAAAAAAAAAAAATTATATGCCGCCCTTCTCCGGAGACTCAGGGCGGCTTACAATGCGTTAAGCAATAGCCTTCATCCTTTTGTATATTTTATACAAAGTCAGCTTATTGCCCCCACAAACTGGGTCCTCATTTTACCTACCTTAGAAAGGATGGAAGGTTGAGTCAACCTTGAGCCTGGTGACAATTGAACTCGCAGTAATTGCAGGCAGCTGAAAGCTAAATACTACCTTTAACAGTAGCATTAGTCTGCTGCCCACTCAGACTCCTAGGCTTAACTGAACCTAGTTTTCTATTTTCAGTTAACTGCGTTTGTTGTCTGCAGCCTTTGCCACAATAGTTGCTAAAGTTTGTTGCCCTGGCCCTCTAGTCCCGCCTCGGCTGCTCCCTTCGGCGTTTCTGCAACGGGATCAATCTGGCATTCTGCAACGGCAGCCCTGGGGGGGGGGCACCCCCGTCAAGGGCCAACCAGGACCCGTCCCCTTTACCTCGCTCGGCGTGAGTCGGGCTGGGCTGCGAGAGGCTTCTTTGCTTTGGGGAGGTTTTCTTGCTCTCCAGATCCTCTGCGGCCGCGTGATTGTCTTCGTGCTCTGGGTCTTAGAGCCAAGGAAGCGCTTTTCAGGACACAGAGCTCGCCCGGAGCCCTCCTCAGCCACCCCCGTTAGGCCGAGGAAGGACTCACCCTGCCCTGGGAAGGAGCTCGCTGCCGTTCCAGGAACCATGAACTCCCCCGGCCCGCCTCGCCCTCCACCCCATAAACCACGTCCGGCCTGTCGCAAGCCTGCCCCGAACGGATGGGAGTGATTTGGGAATTCGGGGTAAGGGCCGGGCCTGGAAGATTGATAAAAGGGGTCGCCCCCTCCCCTTAAAAGGGTCGTCCATGACGGACCAGAATCAAGAAAACCTCATCGGCCATGGTGGGGGGCCTTAGGCCTGAAAGCTTCCCCAGGAGGCCAACGGGAAGCCCGTTGAGGGCAAACGGGCCCTTGGAAGAGGTCTAGGGTCGGCATCTAGTGCCGGGGGCTTCCCTTAGCAGGCCCGTTTTCCCCCTCCCGTCCAGCACCGAGCTCTTGAGGCTTATTCCTACCGTTTTTGTCTGGGGCGCAGTGATAGGGAGTGATGGGTGGGCCCAAGGAGACCCCGGCCTTGAGCGCTTGCTGACAGTCGTCCCTCCCTGAAGGATAGGCCTGCAAAGGAAAAAAACAGGAATTGGCTCCACACGCGATTGACTGAGCGACCGATCAGAATTTAGCTTTGCTTCCCAGGACTCGTGGCACTCTGGCGCAGGAAAACCCCCCCGCCCCCCCCCCCGTGGCCGAGAATCCGAGAACACAATAAAACGAATTCAGACTCCGCTGCTCAAAGAGAGGCCAAATTGGAGACCACGTGCTCTTCCGCTTTGCCTCGGAGCCATTTTCCGTAATTCAGCGGAAAGAAAAACCCACCGACCTTCAATTTCTTGTCCTTTTAGGAAGGGTGGATTAGCCCAGGAAATGCCCCACTTGATTATACAGCTGGTGCTCCAGAAAAAAGGATCTTTCCCCAGTTCAAAAGAAGTCTCAAACCCTCAAAGCTCCTTCAGCACTAAAAGCCCCCCCCGCCCCCCCCGTGTCGTGATCACCGTAATCGTATTTCAATTCGCTGCAATCTCTTCCCCTTTAGTTCTACGGAGCTGACTCCAAATTTCCCCTGTTCAAATGCGAACAGCGGGAAATTCGATGGAGGTGGACATTCGAAGCTGCTGGTCTTGTGGACAGAGGCTGAGATAGCTACGCTTTGGGTGCGAACCACCCGGAGATGGGCAGATATGGGGAGAACTTTCACACAGACATCCCCATCCTGTAGGCAGGCCCCAAAATGAGAGAACCCCTTAAGGGCCTTTTAAGGCCCCGATTTGTTTGTCTGGGCTGCAAAAGGCAAAATGGATCGGGCGCTGCTCTCGCCCTCCCCTCCTGAGCCTGCTTGGGGGTTCTCTGCGCTATTCTGCTCCTTCGGCTACTCCTCGCTTAACTCTCTGGTAGGCTTTGGAACCGGTCCCCAGCAGACCCCCGGCCTTCCCCCTCAGATTTGCCAGACCTCCATTGCTTCGCCTCGCTTTTTCAGTGCAAGCCGATTAAAAGCAGCTGCATTTTAAAGGCCGGCTGGGGGAGGGGGGAGGGTCGGTTTGCTGCTCATGACGGCTCCCTTTCTCTGCCCCCAGCCCAGATTCCCGAGGCCGACTGGCGCTGGAGCTGTTCGTGGTGCTGAAGCGCCGCTCCTCCACGGAAAGGTAGAATAAACTCACAATTCGGCAGGGCCTGGGGGAAATAATACGCGGCGGGGTGGTTTCTCATTCGACTGCTGGAGACTTTGCCTCAAACCCTGGCTAGAAAACCATTCTGGTGTGGTGGTTAAGGCACCAGGCTACAGGAGTTCTAGTCCTGCCTTGGGCTGGGTAACCTTGGACCAGTCACTCTCTCTCAGCCCCAAGAAGGAGGTAATGGCAAATAGCTCTCTTTTAAAAGTGGCCAAGGAAACTGCAGGGGCTTCTCCAGGAAGTCCCAGAAGTCAACACTGACTACACACACACACAACCTATTATGGGCCCGGCAGGTATAGTGGGCTTGGAGGGAGGGATGCCCCCTGTGACCTCGGGCTGGTGCTGCAACCCAGCCAAAGGAGATGCGAAGGGAAGGGAAGGCAAAATAAGCATCTTCCCGCGGGACAGTGAAAAGGGGCCGGCATGATCGGGACGGCTGCCTCCCGTCCTCCACCCGCCCTTCGCAGAGCCTCTACGGCTTTCAAAGCAGCCGGTTTCAGGGGACGCCTGATTGGGGCGGCCGACCCGCCTTTCCCGCCTTCCCCTCCCGCTACCCCACGCACCTCGTAGCCAGCCCGGCTGCCGGTCCTCTCCGAGGGGGCCTCCTCCGCTTCCGCCGCCTTCTCGGCCGTTGCCGGGCCTCCCCCCGGGGCTGCCGCGAGAGCCTCGTCCGCCTCGGTCAGGAGCAGCGGCGGCGGCGGCGGGGAGGGCTGGGCGTCTCCGATCGGCGCCTCGTCCTCCTCGTCTTCGTCCTCCGCGAAGCGGTTCGACTCCACGTCCACATCGGGCTCGCCCGCCGTCTCGTTCCCGGGCGAGAGGGAGCGGTAGCTGGAGCTGCCCTCGCTGAGGAAGTCCGGGGAGAGGTACCCCGCGCAGCCCCGCGGCCCGCCGTAAACTTCCCGGGTCCCGTAGAGTTTGGCGATGCTCTCGGCGTCCTTCACCACCGGGCGGAAGGCCGAGAGGTAGCTGCCCTTCCTGGGCAGCGGCAGCGGCGCCAGCAGGGCCTCGTCCCCGGAGCGCTCCTCCTCCCCGAGGGCCGCCGCGGCTCTGGAGAGGGCGCTGGGGCAGCGCTCGGCCTCGGCGGCCCCGGAGCCCTCCTGCGGGGTGGCGCTGCTCCGCTCGCTGCCGGACGGCTCGGAGCCCTCCAGCTCCACGTGGCCGCGGAGTCCCAGCGGTTCGGCGGCGGCGGCGGCGGCTGCGGCGGCGGCGGCGGCGACCACCACGGCGGTGGCGGCGGCTTTGGCTTGGCTCTGGGCGGGATAGGGCGGCACCGGCAGGCTCCCAGAGGCCGGCCAGAACATGGGGAAAGACGGGTAGACGCCGCCCTCCTTGGCCGCAGCGCCGGGTTGCTGGGGCGGCGGGGGCGGCGGCTGGGGCGGCTGCGGGTGCGGTGGTGCCCAGAACATGCTCTGCGTCAGGGCGCCGGCCTTGCTGGGGTCGCCGCCGGGCCCGCCCAGGGAGTCCTCCTGCTTCTTGGGGCACAAGCCGAAGGCTGCGGCGGGGAAGCCGTAGGGCGGCGGGAAGAGCGGCGGGGGCAGTTTCTGCAGCATCCCGAAGCCTTTGCTGGGCACCGGGATGACCGGGTAGCTTCGTACGGCGGCCGCGGCCGGGCCGTGCGCCACGGTGGGCAAGCCCAGCCCTCCTCGCTCCGTCCCGGGAGGCTCGTCGGCCGCGCCGCTGCAGCGCAGGCTCTTGTGCACGGGGGCCAGGTCGGCCGGGGAGGGCGGCGGCGGATGCAGGACGCTCTTGGCCGCCGAGGAGCCCCCGCCGCCCCCGCCGTGCAAGGAGAAGGTCCGCTTGCGGGTGCCGCCGTTGAACATGGCCTTGACGTCCTCCCACGCGTGGCTGAGGTCCTCGGTGGCGCCCTTGTCGCTGAGCTTGAGGTGGCGGCGCCAGGAGTTGAAGTTGGCGGCGTCGGGCTGCGTGTACTTGGCGTCGGGCGTGCGGTGCGAGTGGAAGATGAACTTGTTGGGCGAGAAGTACATGCTGCAGTAGCTGCACTTGATGCACTTGGCGCGGGAGCTGTTGTAGCGCGCGGGGATGAAGCTGCCCCGCGAGCCCCAGGCGCACTCGTGCACCACGTCGAAGGCGAAGTTCTCGGGCAGCTTGGGCGGCTTGTGCTCGCCCAGGAAGGACTTGCAGAGCCGCTCGGCCTCGCGCTTGGTGATCATGCCGCAGCGGCGCGAGGAGATGGGCATGGCGCCGGCTCGGCGCAGGATCTCCAGCTGCACCGGCGTGCACTGCACGCAGGTGATGCCCAGCGCCACCCGACGGTTGTGGATCTCATTGTAGCTGTAGTTCTTGAGCAGCGTGTTGGAGATCTGCGCCAGGCAGAGGCGCTCCTGCCCGTCGATGACCAGCGACACGATGGGGACGCCGTAGAGCGAGGTCTCCCCGACCTGGTTGGGCTTCAGAGGGCTGGAGCCGGCGTAGGGCTGCAGCTCCTGCTTGGAGTGAGGGGAGGACGAGGAAGAGGACGAAGCTGAGGACGAGGAGGAGGAGCCAGACTCGCGCCCCGCTCCCAGCTGACTGGCGGCGGCCAGCGGCTCCATCTCTGCCGCAGGCGGCCGGACCCCTGCAAAGAAGGGGGAAGCGGGAGAGGCGCTGAGCGAGGCTCCGGCCAGCTGGACAAGGGGGCCCGGGGGAGGCAGGGCTGGAGCTGAGGCCGGCCGACGCCTCCATCCTGGGCCGGGCCGGGGCCAAGCCTGCCGTCCACTTTCGGCGGAAGGGCCTCTGCCGCAGCCCAGGCCGCCCCCTCCCTCGGGGAGCCTTCCTCGGAAGCCCTCCAGGCGGAGAAGGACGGGCGGAGGGGCGGGGGGAGGCGTGCGCCCGCCTGAACCGAGCCTCGCCGCCAGGTTCCTTGGGGAAGCGGCCTGAGAGCGCATCCACCCCCGGCCCAGCTCTTCAAGCCGGGCGAGCGGACGCCTGAGGGTGCCCCTAAGGGCCTTTCCTTGACCGTGGTGGTTCCTTTCCGCTTTCTTGCCCCCTTTTCAAAAGATGCACTAAAAAAAATCAAAATCTCCTCCTAAGCCGCGAATTGTATCTAAACACCACCGGCATCCTGATCATTGTTCGTGCGGCGGGGGTGGGGGGTGGGGAGGGGGAGGGAGCCTCGCGGGGGGATTTACACGCGCGGGGAGCTGTCCGGCGGCTTGTCAGCCAGCGGTGCTGGCGCCCACCTCGACGGCCCCGCTGGGGCTTCAGAGCCGAAGGAGGCTGCTCTGCAGGCCTTTTCGTGCCCTAAGAGGCATTTAAGGCCAGCTCCAGGATCGCCCCGTCGGGCCAAAAGGAGCAACAGCCGCGGCGGCTCTCAGCCCAGCAGGCAGCGGGGGAGCCGATCCTGCGCCTTCCTGGCTTTTCCACCCCGCTTCTCCCTTTGCAACTTTCTCGTCTCTAAGTCGGATGAAGGGCTCGGTCGAAAAGTGGGTGAGCCGCCGCGGCTAATCCGTCCCCGCCGCTCCGCTAATACCTTTCGGGAGACGCGGAAGCCTCCTTAAGCGCCGCCGAAAGTCTCCGCCGGCAGCCAAGAAAACCCAGAGGCCGGGATTAAAGGGCAGCTCGCGGGGAATTACAGCCAAGCGGCCCAGCCTTTCGGCCGCTCTCGAACGGGGACGCCAACTTCCTTTTCTGCCCTTCGGCAGGAACAGCGAAGCGCCGTCCAAGCCTCCTCCTCCTCCTCCTCCTCCTGACCCCTCGCCCCGAACCTCCCCGCAAGGGCGCCCAAACCGAATCAACGCCGGGCAGATTCTCCCCGGAAAACCTGCCCTAAAGAAGGGAGGCGCGCATCCATGCGGGGCGGGGGCCCTGACGTTCCTAATCGGATCTCTACGCAAAGAAAATTACATGCAATGAATTGATGTTCGAATCCCCGTTTTGCCCCTTGGAAAAAGTGACCCAGCGCAGCTTTGAAATTCTCGCGCAAAGCAGCAAGGAAGCCTCCCTACTGAGGCGGGAGCAACGAAATAAAATTAAACTAAACATTGTCCAGCTATGCGAGGCATCCTTAGAAAGGGGGAAAGAAGCGGAAAGGGGGAGGCAGACAGAAAAACCTCCCTTAGTCCGGGGAACCGCCGCCTCCGCCGCCGCCAAGGGGAGGCTGTCTTCGCCGCCCGGGAGCGATTCCCGGATCGCCCGAAAGCTTCCCAGCGCAGAGCGGGGATCGCGGCAGGGGCGAGGAAGGAGGGGACCCCCCCCCAGCTCCGCCTGCCCGGGGCCCTGGCTTACCGGCGGCGGCGGCTTCTCACTCGCCCAGATCCACAGGCGAGCCCGGCAGAGGCGCGGCGGCGGCGGCTTTCATGGAGCTTCTTCCCGGCGGTCTCCCGCCCGTCGCCTCCGTCCGCGGCTTTGGCGAGGCGGGCGGGCGGTTGACCGCATGGCTCGGCTTTAAAAAAAGGAAAAAAAGAAGGAGGGGGGAGAAAGGCAGGAGGCGGGGGGAAGAGGAGGAGGCGGAGGCGGGCGGGTCCCAGCCTTCGTTGGAGCCGCTGCTCCCTCTGATCCGCCGGCAGCGCAACTCTGAGCCAGGCGGGCGGGCAACACCCACTTAGCACCGTTGCGCGAAACGCCGCCGGGACGCCTGTCAATCATCCGGTGGGCAGTCAATCCAAAGGCAGATGGGCTTCCTTAAGAAAAGACAGATTGCTGGCGGGAGGAGGGGCAGCGCGGGGCGGGGGAGAAGGAGGAGGAGGAGGAGGAGGAGGAGAAGGAGGAAGCGCGCAGCAAGGAGCCGCCGGCAGCGAGAAGGTAAGAGTCCCCGCTGGCTGCCCACTTTCCTTTTCCTTAGCCTGACCCACTGAAGGAGCCTCGACCCAGCCCGTCTCTCACACACACGTCCGCAGGGACCCGGGATCGAACGCGCGAACCTTCCTTTGCTCCCGCTCCAGGTCGGGGCCTTTCTTAAAGGGCAAGAGACGGGAAGGGAGGGCTCGGGGAAGTCGGTCAACGGAGGGGCGATTAAGTGTCCCACCCCAGGCCATTTCTACAACGCCGGCACTTCCGTCTCGGTGGTATTGCAAATGAAAATATGAGGAGGGGCAATGAAAGGGGGAACCCAACAAGGGGGGAGGGCAAAAAGCAGGACTGGCTCCTCTGGGGCTCCAGCGGGATTCGGCCTCTCCAAAAGGTGGGTCTCTGCCCCGCTCGCCCCGCATTTCTTTTTACAAGTCACAGGTGCTGTAGCCCAACTACCGTTCTCGTTCTTATTCTTCTGTTTCACCGTTTTCCTTTTTTCTCCTCTCCTTTTTATAAATGAGGGTAATTTATAATCGCTGCCCCCACCCCAAGCCTTGAACGGCTCCAGGCCCCGCAGGCGATTTCTCGGGGGTCTGGAGCGAGGGATGGAGGGAGTTCAGTTGAGGACTAGGTGCAGGGCGACTCAAACGAAGATTGGGGGGGGGAGGGTTGAATTCCTTGAAGCCCGGCTACTGGCAAGACCCGCTTCTCCTACCCCTCTCCCCACCCCCGTCGGCCAGTCCTAAGCGGTGGTTGAATGCTCAATATTTGGGGGCAACTCTAAAAATGGCCTATTTACTACTTGCCCCATAAGCAGATCCCCGGGAGGGCAGGGGCTTCGTGGATCCTTCCCTTCCCTAGAAGGACGGAATCCATTTCCCCTTCCCCGCGTGGCTCAGTCGCGGAGCTGGCAGAGAAATCAAAGGTACAACATCGAAATCAGCCTGTCAACCGAGCCCGCCTGTCCCTCCTCTTGAATCGGAAGGTTTCTCACGGGGGTGGGGGAGGCAGAAGTAAACAATGAATAATCATCAAATTATCCAAAATTGCCTCCGCGGACCTGCTGAAGAACACGCAAAAGTAGCGAGGCGCCGGCCGGCTCTCTTCCAGAAGCTGCTCGGCTTTCCCCAGCTGGATAATAACTGGCCCCGCGATCAGCTGAAGGACCCTGGAAGAGACCAACCTTCGGGTCTCTCGAGAGACACCTGCAGTCTCTGCTTGAAATCCAAGGCCAGGTGTACCTTTGGGAAGGGCGCTCTCGTTGCTTCCTCTGACCGGCCCCAAACGAAAGCGCCCCGGCCCTTCGTTTGACCAGGGAGCCCTGGGTGGGGTCTGCGGAGGCCGAGCGCTCGAATCCCTTCGCCCTCGCACCCAGCTCGGGCTTGCAGGGAAACTTGGTGCAAAGGAAGCGCCGTTTTACACACCTGATCCTTACTCTCAAGCTGGAAAGGAGGCATTAAAAAGACAATTAAGTAGAGAGGTTGGCCTGGTGCTTCTTGTTATTCTATTTAGGATATTATTCTTATCCAACTGCCGCCGCCGCCTCCTCCTCCTCTCTCTGGGTGTCTCGTCCCCGCCCTCTTCTTTATGTTGAACGCGTTCCAGGAATATTCATTTTCCCCCCAAACTACAATAAATACATTGAAACATTATAATGAAAAACTCGCCCCCGCCTCGTCCCTTCCCGGCACTCCATTCCTCAGGCTGTTTCTAAAAGCATCTTGGCATTAAGTGCTCTTAATGGACGCGTTAATTAAACTGTAATTAATCATACTGTCCGGCCCCAAATTTGAGCAATTACACTAATCAAACAGAAGTTAATAACGGCCCAGGCTGGCGCCCTCGGGCGAGCACTTTTGCGGCGCGGGCGCTCCGGCTCGGCAGCCAACAGCGTTCGCCTTTCGCCCCGGCATCTGGGCTCCATATTCCGGCGCTTTGTTCTGAAAGGGAAAGTGGCTGCTTGGGAGTTGATTAGCAGGACGCGCAATTTGTCCTTGAGAAGCAGACGCGGGGATAAGATGCGGTTGCGGGCAGGGAGGGATTTGAAAAGCATGAGTATGATTGTTTATGTCATTACTAACATTTTATTTTTGGTGAAGATGGCAGGATTCGTTAAATGCTAAGAGGAGGACGGCAGTTCGAAGGGCAACGGTGTGCTCTGTGTATGTGGGGGTGGGGGGTGGGCTTAACAATTAAAGGAGATTTTCTCTGCTTTTGTGCAAGTTGAACCGATTCTCCCAGGCGGTTCTGGGCAGAGAACAGCCGCGACCCTCGGGACCCTCGAGTGGGTGCTGCTTATGGGTGCGAGGAACTTCCCTGCCCGCCGCTGCCCGCCCCTTAACCCAAATATCCCTCGCCCCTCCGGCACGTAAAAGGTGAGCTGGAATAATCCTGCCAGGCAGTCTGTGTAACCTGGCCTGGCCTCCCGAGCCGCGCTCCCCTTTCCAGGAGCGGATAGCTCGCCATAATTACAATGCGATTTGGTAATTATTCCTCGGCTTTTAATTATTTAAAGCAGACACATTGAATCCTGCCTTGTGACCAATAAATGTTGCAAGTCCGGACGGTCAGAGGACGGCCCCTCCCCATCCTTGGCCTTTAATTAGACTTTGCCCTGGTAATCGGAGCCGCGGCCGAGCCTCTCCTTCCTTCGGCAGGCGCAGCGGCTCCCGCAGCTCCCTACAAACCTGGCCCTCCTCCCCCCCCCCAAACAAATGCGTGGTTAAATATTTAATAGCCGCTATTACAGCATTAAACGTTTGTGGCGGACTGCAACCCAGGCAGGCATCTTTAAAGGTGAATCCCCTGCACAGGATCCGAACGCAGAAGCGGGTAGCTGACGGGAGTTTTCTAGCTGGTTCAATACACGGGCAACCTAAGAGAAGGGGAGAGAGCGTTTTCTTTTTGATGTGAATTTGAAGGACTGTATTTTTGATTTGGAAAAAAAAATATTTCGCTGGACGTTTTATTCTACTTTATTCACCGGCTTGGGTGGTCTGTGGGTTGCTGTAATCTGAATTGCTGTACTAAACAACAACAACAACAACAACAACAACAAAACCCAACGTGTGAAGGAGAGATTAAATGTAATTGTAAATACTTACAAAGCGCCGTATTTAATCCGGCTTCTCCGCCCGTCAGATCCTCCCCGTCCTCCCCCTCTCCCCGCCTTTCGCCCCAGGCCCCTTAACCTCTGCAGAGCTGCGGATATTAGACCCGTCTGTTAGCCCAGAGTGTCAATTGCAAAAGCAACCCAGGAAGAGGGGGAGGGGGAGGCGGAGGGGGAGGAAAAGTTTGTAACGTGGAAGGAAGTTGACCACCAGCCGCCAGGCAAGCCGAATAGTTTCAAGCTTAAAATAGCCAGGGCTCTTTGGTCCTAACGCTTGCTAGGGAAGCCTCTTTCACAGGGGCAGAAACGAAGCTTGGAGTCGGACCAGCTCAAGGAAGCAGGTTGAGGCGCAGCATTATTGAACCCAGCGCTGGCTCTAATCATAGAGTAACCGAAACCTGGTCCTTTCAGTAGGATCAAAGACCGATTGTTGAGGTTGCTCACAGATTTCTCTTGATTGCTTCAGGGGAACCCTTAAAGGAGGACAATCGCTGAGGGGATCGTGTCCCTTCGGAGTCTAGTAGAGGGGGAGAAGGGTGCTGCCCATTTTAGCAGACTTAAGAAAAACGGGAGGGTGAGAAGTGCTCCTTGTTTCGTTACTTAAAGGTGGTTTATTTAGCTGTTAAGATATGTGTCCTATCAAAGCACAAAAATCTGAGAAGGCAACACAATGTTGTTATAAAGAAACTGCAACTCAAGCAGAACGAAGGTGCTCAATTTGGGCTTTGGTGAACCTGCAAAGAGGAGCGAGTCTCATCTGGAAAGCTGAAGCCGAGCAGCCTGGGGGCTTAACTTGGCACCCGGAGGGCTCTGCTGCCTTGCTCACTCTGGCCTTGAAGAGTTAGGAGCGGCCCCTTATTTGACCCAGTCCGGGAAGTTCAGCGCCGGCGATTCTTAGACGGCAACCCGACCTACCAACCACGGGTGTCGCTGTCCCAGGTGCTGAAGCTCCCCACGGCTACGTCCATTCGCTGCGTTCCTTGGGTTCCCTGAGGCCCTTGGGTAGATTCCACAACTGAGGCAGCTCCCAAAGGCCCTTCTCTTCCTTGCTCTAGACTAGACTCACCTGAAAGGTCATTAAAAGTGAGATGCGATGTTGGTAACCTGGCCGCTCCCTCTAAGGTAGCACTTCCCCTCTCTGGACCTTCCCGGTTTCTCAGAGCTGGAAAGATAGCCAGTGCACGTGGATGCAGGCACGCACACACACTTCTTCTACAGTAATATGATGTCCCACACACACTTTATGTTAGGAATGGAGAGGAAAGAAAGTTTGGCGGGACAGTATAATATGTAGGTTCTATGGATCCTTAGCAACCCTGGCCAAATGTTCCAAAGCAGGAAGAAATGTGAATGAAGTAGGGGGGATTTCGTGGTTTTGTTTCTTTCTCTTCCAAGTGTTACACTACAGGCTGAGATAATCCGATTGAGGGAGAAGCATGGGAGCCAACTAAATTGTATATGCACGTGGGAGGAAGAAGAAGGAACAAAGAAGCTCATTTTAAGGAAAGAAGAATTCAAAATCTTTGCAGCTTCTTCACACCCTTTTTCTCAGTTTCCCGTTTTGGTCTGGAAAAAGCCACCCAGCATCCAAAGGAGAAGCCAAGAGCGGGGCCCCACCTGTTGGCTAACAGCACAGGACCGGGGCCCACGCAGACCAAACGGATGGTGGTCCTTTCCCTTCCTCCCCCAGAGCAAACGGGAAGGTGCCTCCCCTTCCCTATCCTTTCATTACTTCACTAAAGCTCCTTGCGATCCCATATCTTTTAACAGTTGAATTAACTGCAGTTTTTTTGTCAGTTAATTAGGTTTAATTTACATAATTAGTACAGTATAAAGAGTATTGGGGCTAATCAGGAGGTACATCTCGCTTACTGTGTAAACACGGATTCGGAATTAAAAATCAGATGTAATTAAGGCGTGTGCGCACACGTGCGTGTGTGTTGGGTTTAATTGTAACAATTTCTAATTAAAACTCAATGCTCATCCAGTGCAAGAGGGTTGGGGTGGTTATACGTGGTGAGAGAGGGTTGAGGAGATGGCTGAATGTTTCCTTTCTATTCTTTATTTTGGAGCAGCTGTGTTTGGTGCTTGGAAGATTGACACATTAAGCCTAAAAGATTTTGAATGACTGGAAGGGGAGAGACAGGCTCCGAAATTCTTAATCTGGAAAGAATGTCGCAGGAGATGGCACATGTCAACACTTGCCAGCTATACTCAAGGAATATATCTTTTTTGTCTCTGTCCTAAGAAACTCACTGTCACAAGATACTCTAATGGGTACCTGCCTATATTAAATGATTTATTTATTCCCAAATTTGACAACTTTGGGTGCCTTGCAAATAAAATAAATTTTATTTTAAAAATAAGAAAACAAAAACAACATGCAGAGATACAAATTAGAAAAGAACCCCGGTAGATTTTTCAAGATGAGTTAGAGACATCATGAAGCCCAATGGCATCATTCGTTACAGATGTTCTTCTCATCCACCAAGGCAGTCCAATACGCTTAAGGCTTCTCCGTCAACGGGCTTTGCCTGGGTCCTTCAGAAGGGCTTCCTTTGAATGAGTGAATGGCCCCTTCATCTCTCATACAAATGTTTTGTGGGAGAATGTTTGCATGCAGGTGCACCATCTCACCAGGTCCTTCTTTGTTCCTCCAGTTCCAGTGAACCTTCTGCTTGTTGGGGCTGGGATACTGGACTGATTTGGGACTTGATTCCCAATTTGCTTCTGCTGTCTGCCTTTTAGATCTGTACCTGGTGGTCTCAAAAGATGAACACTTCCCCCTCTCAGCACCCATCCTCTGATTCATGGGAGAATAAATAAACCGGGAACCTTCTCACGGCTGGGGGAAGAGTATGGCATATTGGAAATGTTTGTGGAGAGGCTGCTGCAGGAAGCTTGGATGCTGGAATCCCCCAGAACAAAGGGCCTTCCAGATTATTTAGCTGGGGATGGGGGAGGGAACATGACCCGTGAAGGGAAGGGGACTCTTCTAGGATGCACGAGAATGAACGGGACTTCAAATCCCAGGAGAAACTGGCTGGGAAATTCTGGGAGTGCCAAGTCAACCCATCTTCAAGTCGCCAAGGTTGAGAAAAAACACTCTGCAGAAAGGCCTGGGAGATTTCTCAAACATGGGAATCGTTAAATTTCCACTCTTGAGAAACATTGCCCCAGAGGCTGAGGCTGGGTTGGTGAATCATAGAATAACAGGATTGGAAGGGACATTGGAGATCTTCTAGTCCAACCGCCTGCTAAAGCAGGAGACCCTATACCATTCCAGACGAACGGCTGTCCAGTCTCTTTTTGAAGACCTCCAGTAATGGAGCACTCACAATTTCTGGAGATAAGCTGTTCCAACGATTAATAATTCTTTTCACTGTCAGGAAATTTCTCTCTTATGTCTAGGTTGGATTTTTCTTTAATAATCTTCCATCCGTTCCTTCTTGTCCTGCCCTCTGGAGCTTTGTCGACCCCCTCTCCTGTGTAAGAGCCTCTGAAGTATTGGAAGACGGCTATCATGTCACCCAAATTCTTCTATTCGTTAGAGTAGACATACCTATTTCCCGCAATCGTTTATCATATGGTTTAGCCTCCAGACCCCTTATCATCTTTGTTGTGCTATCTCCTTTATTATTTAAGATTTAATCTTCAATTTGATTCACTGTCTGAGACTGGTAAAAACTTAACAGTTCAAGTCCTAACCAAGGACCTAAGAGCTGTTAAGGTAACGTCTGAATATATAGGCAGTTCCGAGTAAGGTGGGTTTTTTTTTTCCAAAGTCAGAATATTTAGGTCTGATAAGTTCAGAAATTCCATGTATCTAGGCACCCCTTTGGGTATTGCTCCCCTATTACTATTGGTACAACCATTGATTTCTTCCTCCACAATCGCTCAACTTCAATGTACAAATCATGATATTTTTTCTAGTTTTTTCTCTTTAATTCGTGCATCTCCTGGTATTGCAATATCAATGAGCCAGACTGATTTCTTTTCCACAATAGTGATGTCAGGCGTATTGTGGGCCAGATGTCTGTCTGTCTGGATCCAAAAGTCCGAGAAGACCTTGACCTGTTCATTTTCAAGAACTTTGTCAATTTGGTATTCCTAGTAATTTTTGCTGCCCTCGGACCTGAACTTCTGGCAAAGCTTCCAATGTAGGATTTTGGCAACTCGATCATGACACTGTAGATTATGATTATGATTATGATTATTGTTGTTGTTTGTTGCTGCTGTTGTTATTTCTCTGAGTTATCCCCCTGCAGTGCTTTCAGACTTTTAGCTAAGATTAACAACAATATACCAATATTTGAAGACATTCTATACCGAATCCAGGCAGTTCCAAGACCAAATATGACGAAGATTTTATTGGGCTGGACAAAAGGCTCCGTCTCTCTGGTCGCGTGAATCAAATACTCTTCACCCTGCAAGACGAACCCAAGGAAACGAATCGTTCCGGTGGTCTCAGAGTGGAAGCCGCTGGGCCAGCGACCTCGGGGGGGGGGAAGAGGGCGAACTGTGGCTTCAGCTTCCTCGCGAGGAGGCGCGCCGGGCTCCGTCGGGACGGCAGAGGCACCGGCTGGCTGACCAGGTCTTTCCCGGCTCGAAGGCCCTGCCCGCCCCCGCCCCCTCCAGCCACGGCTCTTTCCCTCCCCGCTCCGGAGGGGCTCTCCGACAGAGATTGGCCCATAAATCAGCGCCGTCGGAGACCCTGGAAGTTTAATAAGCGCCTCCGATTGGAAACGAATGTCCCCCATTTAACTGCGGGATCAGCACCGTATCAAAGCATGACCCCAATAAATTTCGCTTTAGCGGCCGATCAATCCCGGTCTCTCGCCATCGATCCGGGCCCCGCTCCCGCCTTCCCTCCCTCCCTCCCTCCCTCCCTCGGGCGGCCTCTCCAGCCGGCGCCTCCTCGCGGAAAAGCTCCGGGAAGGGCGGCGGGCTTCTGCTGGACGGGGCGGGCAGAGCTCATCGGCCGGGGGCGACGGCTGGGCGGAGAGGGCTGGGCTGCCGGTCCCCTCCCGCGCAGCTCCCGAGGTCTCCGCGGCCAGAGATCGCGCTCCCCAAGCGGCCGAGGCCTTTCAGCACCGCGGACAGCGACCGGCAGCGGCTTTCCAGGGAGCGGAATCGGATCCAAAGCAGCGACGCCGCCCCCGCTTAAGCGGCCCTCCGGAAGGTCAAGCGCAGCCAGCGGTTTCTCGCAGAAGCAGCAGAGGAGGGGCCCTGCCTCCCCTTGAACCAAACACCCGGGGAGAACGAGGGCAGGATTCCCCTTTCCCATGTATGGCTTTGGATTCCCGCCCCCCCACCAACACCCCCCCCCCAAAGGGACCAGGAAAACGAGGTTGGCGAATGAAAAGTGCCCGATCGATGGATGAGGCTCTATTGATTAGGCTCAAGGAGAGCCTCCTTCAATGAAAATGAGCTAAAGGGGAGCAATTAAAGCCATCCGCATTTGCACAGGGATCCCCACCACCCAGGCTCTCCAGACAGGGGTGGAGGTGCTCGAACAAAGGACCCCCTGGGAAGAGGGGTGAGCTGGATTCACAAGAGCAAGCTACCCTTTCTCTCCCCCTGGAACCCTCACCGTGTGTCTGTCTAAAGGTGTAGCACATCGGTTGTTTCAGAATCTCTCTCCCCCCCCACAGGCCCCTTTCAAAACCCAGACATCCGTTTTCCATTAAGAATCTCTTGGGCTGACCAGCCACTTATAAACCTTGAACCCTCTGCCCAGGATTCCACCGGCTGCCCTGAAAACCAAGAGGCTCAGGCTGTTCTCCAATAGGCAGGAAGGCCCAACCCATAAATCCTGTCCTAAGACACCCTTGTAGTTTATGAGTCTACCTTTTCGTGAAGGTAAACTCCCTAGTCAGTACAAATGCTACCACTAGAATATATAGCACACAAACAGACAGACAGAGAAAAGTCTGCATCTCTAATCATGAAAGCCCTTCCTGCATTTCTGTTTCATTTGGCATCCTGGATGGACTGAAGCTCTGTATTTTTTACCCCAAATTCAGTTCTTGAATCTATTTTCAGCATCTTGCATCAAGTAACACAGGAATGTTAGAAGACTGTATTCATCTAGTATGTTAACCCTCGAAGAGAATTTTTATTATTTTATTTTATTTTATTATTTTATTTTATATTTTATAATTTTATTATATTTATCTGCTTAGTCTTCTTCCAGATTGTGCATTCTGTAACTAAAATCACCATGGGTTTTTTTTTAGGAGAAGAGAAGTTTGGCTCATAGTGATGGCATGCTAACTCTTTCATCCAAATATGGGCTAGTTCTTGTGTTTGATCACTCCCCTTTCCCAACAATTAAAATCATTGGAATTAGGAGGCTGAATGAAGAATATTTCTCTCCTTTAGCACTTACAACTGTTGTAAGACATTCTCACCCCAATTTGGTCTGTCCTCAGAACATATTGTACTGACTCAGCCATTGCTGGGAAACAACATTTGCCTGTTTATTTGTTACCCTCTCCCTGGAAAACTCTAGGAAAGAGTGAAAGTTTTGTAGAGATGGACACCAGTGGGAACTACGGAGGTGGAAAACAATTCAGACTGGAAAGGACCTAAGGACCATCTATAGCATAATCTTGTGTCAAGTAGCTGCCAACTCTGCCTTCCATTTGGGAGTTTATGTCAAGCTAGAAGACTAGGCTAGATACATAGCCCTGTAGTGCTGATATTAATCAAGATTGAAAATAAATAGTTTTGTTATGCTTTTTAGAAAAAAATGTAAACAAATAGACCCAAGGAAAATCTATCGATTGCAATACTAGAGGGTGTCTAACTGGATCAGTGCATTGAATGGACTTCTGAGCTAAGAAAGGAACAAATTGAACCCAAAACCGCACCTCCAGTGGTGAATCGAAGTGCCCTCCTCCAATCAGACATGTTGTGTGAAGCTGAAAACCTGGTCAGCTCTGGGTCGGTATCTGTCAGCAGCATCCTCATTCAGTCAGTCCTCCAAAGCAGCAAGTTGGAATTGCAGAGTAGCCAGAAATGCAAGATGCAAGGCCTAGTAGCTATGGAACACATTTCCAAGCTCTGATTGGCTACCTGGCAGTATGAAAGGGAACGCCCTTGCACTAAAGCATTGCCAGGCTGTATTGGGACAAGAGTTCATGGGATATTAGGCAGCAGGTAGGGAATTTGTATGTCCTCCAGCCAGGCCAGGGGCAATTCTTGACTTGCAGGGTAGCTCTGGGCTGCCAGATTGAAACTCAGGAGCCAGGAATGGTGAAGCACACGCTGTGCGAATTCATCCAGAGGGAAACCCCTGATTGGGTCTGGCAAGAAGTTTGAACTGAACCAGGAGTTTTTTCCTCTGACGGAACAGAAAAGTACAAAACCAGCTTTGGTTGTGGCACTTTTAATCTGCAAAATAAAAAAATAAAAAAAGATCCTTTCCCAGCCTTTTGAATATCAGTTGTCATTACTCCTCTTCAGTGAAAGACTCAAACAAACACGCTGTTTGAGATTTGCTGCTTGGAACCATTTGTATAATGTAGAAGCAGGGACGACCACAAGATCTGGTCAAAAAAAGTCAAGATGGCAGCCATGATGACACCAACGCACTGCCCATTTTATGTAAAACAAACAAAAACATTGCCAGAAGGGTTTTTTTTTTAAAACCGCACTTGGTGGACACCCCTAATAGGAAAGAAATGAGGAAAGAAAGAAGGAAGTTTGCAGAACTTGATGCGGGGCAGACTTTGCGTTCCTGAAAAGAAAAACCCTTTTGGTAGAGGAGGTTCTATCCCACTTGAAACATAAGACTACAAGGGAGCTCCTTCCAGAGGGACCATGGGGCTTTTTCCTGGATATTTATTACCTAATTGGGGGGTGGGAGGGAAGAAGAACAATTGAGAATGTTCATTTTAAGCTGTTATATGCCTATTAGATTTAAATCCCATCTTTATGTTGAACAGATCAAGGAGGTGCCCATAATGATAATAATTACATTTTAATTTTTACCATTTTATGCTACACATGGAATATACGGTGCCCAATTCTGGTCACCATGATACCAAAAGGATGCTGAGACCATAGAGAGTGCAGAGAACAGCCAGAAAGACAATAAAGGGTCTGGAGGCAAAAACATATGATGAAAGGTTGCAGGAACTGGGTATAATAAAGCATAATAAAGAGAAGGATTAGGGGTGACATGACAGCAGACTTCCAGTACTTGAGGGGCAGTAACAGAGAAGAGGGGGTTGACTTATTCTTCAAAGGACAAGAACCAATAGGTAGAAGTTTGCTAAAGAGAGGCTCAACCTGGAACTAAAGAGAAACTTCCTATTAGTGAGATCAATTAATCAAAGGAAGAGCTTGTCTCCTGGAATTGTGGGTTTTCCATCGCTGGTGATTTTCAATAAAAGATGGGACAATCATTTGTCCGGAATAGAACAAGGACTCCTGTCTTGGGCAGTGGGTTGGACTACAAGGTCTCCTCTAGCTCTATGATTCAAGTCTTAGCAGGAGCTCTTTTTCTGAAGAATCGTAAGTGGGCCATCAGAAAAGGTGGGACTTAGTACAACTTTTGTATATCAGGGAAGGGCAGATGGTTTCCCTGGAAGAGTTGCTTAAGAGACAAATCTTGGGAGATGCAAGTTTTTAGGTCTTGCTAGCTCACGATGAGCAAGAGGGCCTGTGGCTGTGCAGGCAGTGGGTGGGTGGGAGAACCCTTGTCAACATGCAGGATTGTGAACTGGGAACCAGACTGACCCAAAGATTTCCAATTAAATATTTCAGGACATCTAGTGATGAAGCACAGTCGGAACCTAGTGGATGTTGTTGTGTGTGAACTCATCCAAAGGAGAATTTGTGCCTCAGCTGGCAGAGTTTGAGATTTGCTGTTTTGGTGGTTGTTTTGAAGTCACAGTTTGATCCTTTCTGTGAATTGTTCTCTGTGCCAATAAATTCGCACACCAAGAGAGCTTTTTCAAACGGCTGTTGAGAAAACAAAGAATGACGCTTTGCCCTTGGCAAACTGGCAGCAGGGGGCTGTGAAGAAAAGGAGGCAAGGAACGTTTCCCCCCTCAGCACCCTGCTCTGGAAAATAGCTTGGCCAAATTGAAGCATTTGGGGACTCCAGGAAAGATAAAGTTACTTTTTAAACACGCAGAATATCTTTCCCCGAAGCAGAGTTTTAACATAAGCAAAACTTCAGGAAAATCTCCAGTGACGCCTTAGAAAACAAAAATCCTTTTAAGTAACTGCATGTCTGAAATGAACACACACAAGTTTTCAGATACCGTATAAAGTGGTTGACATTCGATTTTTACAAACTCAATTGCGGAAAGAAGGTTTTTTTAAAAAAAAATTAAAATACTACTGAGCAAGACATGGATATTCTAGCCCATATTTCTCATCCTAAATATAGAACCAGGCTCTGCAATCTAACAGTCTTAACTTTAACAATTTATTTACATTTAAAATTGAAGTTAAATTTATGTTAAATTTAGATTTAACAATTTCCTGACAGGGAGAATAATTCATCAGTGCTTGCCTTCGGAAGTTGTGGCTGCTCCATCACTGGAGTTTTTAAGAAGAGATTGAACAGCCATTTGTCCTGAATGGTCTAGGGTCTCCTGCTTGAGTAGGGGGCTGGACTAGAAGACCTCCAAGGTCCCTCCCATCACTGTGATTCTGTGATTCTAGGGACTGAAGTGACTTTTTCCTCTCCTGCCATCAGATCTCTGAACGCCAAGAGCTGAGGGAAAGAGTGTGTTATGGGCAGCAGACTAAGAAGTTAACAATGTCAGCAACTCCTGGCACACGGGGATACCCACCCAAAGGGCCAGTCATTGAAATGTACCGACAGTGAACATAGGGTGCTGTTTTAGGAAACACTGCAGAGTGGAAAAGGCAGGACCACTCTGGATTGCTCCCGATCCACAGCATCATTCAATATTCATGTTCATCAGTATATTTAAGAGTAAATTGTACTGTCATTATTTTTAGGCCCCATACTGATAAAACCTGCAACTATTCCTAAGCAGTGGTGGGTTGCTCCCAGTTCGGTCCGGTTCTTGCGAACCGGTAGTAATGGCAGCGGAAGGGTCTGCCCACCCGCCCAGACGTCATCATGGACGATCTGCGTATGCGCAGAAGTTTCTGTGCATGTGCGCTCCCATTGCAAACCGGTAGTAAAGGTAAGTGGAACCCACCCCTGCCCCTAAGGAATAATATCATTTGATCTGATGATATTTCTGGGACTGCAAAATATCTTCCTACTAGAACAGATAGGGTGCGGTGGGCATGCTCGGGGTCTCCTCCCTGAAATCATGCCATCTGAGCCATGGTAGCGCAGTGGTTAGAGTGCAGTACTGCAGGCTACTTCTGCTGACTGCCGGCTGCCAACAGTCCGGTGGTTCGATTCTCACCAGGCTCAAGGTTGACTCAGCCGTCCAGCCTCCTGAGGTCAGTAAAATGACGACCCAGATTGTTGGGGGGCCAAAATGCTGACTCTGTAAATCACTTAGAGAGGGTTGCAAAGCACTGTGAAGCGGGATATAAGTCTTAAGTGCTATTGCTATCTGATGGGACACTCTTTTTCGTGGCTGCCCCTACCTTGTGGAACACCCCCCCTGCTGATTTATTATTTATTTATTTATTTATTTAATTTGATTTATATGCCGCCCTTCTCCGAAGACTCAGGGTGGCTTACAATGCGCTAAGCAATAGCCTTCATCCTTTTGTATATTTATACAAAGTCAGCTTATTGCCCCCACAAACTGGGTCCTCAATTTACCTACCTTAGAAAGGATGGAAGGCTGAGTCAACCTTGAGCCTGGTGAGATTCGAACTTACAGTAATTGCAGGCAGCTGGTGTTAATCACAATGCTATCAGTCTGCTGAGCCACCAGGCCCTGGTGATTCCTCAGCCCTCCCCACCCTCACTTCTGGCTTTTTAGGGAGATGCTGGGATTGTGTAGGTAGAAAGCATGGAAGAAGATGAGCTGAATCTGCGGTGCCCCAAGCGGGATGATTATGGTGCAGGGTTTTGGTTTATGTTTTATTATTGTTTTATTTCTTGGTGTAAGTTACCCAGAGTTTTTTAAGATTGGTGGGCGTATGTATCTTTTAAGTATGTAAGTAAGTAAGTAAGTAAATTAATTAATTAATTAAAATAAATGCAACATGGATATTGTGGAGCTTCTCATCAGAAGGGATCGTAATAGCAAAAAATCAACCAACCTAGGATGGAGACAAAACTACTAATAGAAATGTGTACAATAATAGCCTGAGATAATGGAGGATTTTGAACTCTGTGAGTATTGTTTTTGCCCATTATGAAGACAGAAGAGATCTGTTGTGAGATCTGGGGATCCTCAATCTTGGCAGCTTCAAGATAGGTGGACTTCACCTCTCGGGTTTCTCCACTCAACCCCCTAGAACAAAGGGGACCGAAGTTCTAGAGGCACATAATTCAATACTCAATTACCAATTAGGTAGGTTTTCAGTCTCTTGGCTTCCCCTCTTTAATGCAGCTCACTTACCGTTTTGCAGAGAAAATGCCAAATTCACAGCAGTTTGCTCTCAAACATGGCGAGCGTATTCCAACAGATTTAAACTATTGGACATATGTGAATGTCTGAGCCTGGCAGAATAAACTACAATGACTGTCAACAGAGGAAACGACACATTAGAGAAATGTAAAGACTCCCTTGAACTGAGCTTAGCTCCTGACAGCTTCATGGGGTGGGATTTCTGGTGGTCCCTTATCATCAAAGCGCTGCTCTTGCTTGCCGAATGTAATATAATAATATACTTTATTCTACTCTACTGTACTCTATTTATAGTAGAAGCATGTGAGACGTTTAATTCATGTGTACCATATACCATCGTTTCTCAATCTCAGCTACTTTAAGATGAGTGGACTTCAACTCTCAGAATTCCCAGCAGGTTAGAGTCCACTCCTCTTAAAGTAATTCAGGTTGAGAAACATTGCTCTTGCCGAGTACTGTATAGAAACACAAGAGCATATAAACATACACTCTTTCATACAAATGCCCACATTACAGCAGCCACAGACAAATACATGGATTGTTTTGAAAAAAATATGCCGTTATAACCATGATTAAACAGTGGAACAGCTTGCCTCCAGAAATTGTGGGCACTTCAACAATGGAGGTTTTTAAGAAGAGACTGAACAGTCATTAGTCTGAGATGATATAAATTATCCTGCTTGAGCAGGGGGCTGGACTAGAAGACCTCCAAGGCCCCATTCTATTCTATTCTATTCTATTCTATTCTATTCTATTCTATTCTATTCTATTCTACTCTACTCTACTCTACTCTACTCTACTCTACTCTATTCACTTTTAGAAATTGAGCTTATCACAAAACTATTAGAATTTCACTGAATTTTATGTCACACTGCGGATTCAGTGATGTCAGGAAGAAATACCGTAATACATTGCTTAAATACAAATGATTAGTTTTTGATTTAGAAACATTGTGCTGAAGCAGATCGTGCACTATAAGACAATTCAATGTAGAACCCCCATATAAGTTATCAGACTGTTGCACAAGTAAACATGAATGCTTTGTAATCGGTCTTCGGTGTTCCTAAGTGCTTAATAACAGCTAACAAATGTTATGCTTTCCTGAAAAAGTGTGTAATTCTTACACCTTCCACAAATAATACGACTTGTATTATTTCATTGCTCCTTACACAGCAGTCATCAAAGCCATGAGACAGTCAACACGGCTCAGGAGAATTAGGACATCCTTACTGATTGTTTTAACCTTCCCTCTCTGACACCCTTCATGTGTGCTGAATCATTAGTGATGCTTGGACTTGCTAGGGGTTCTGGGAGTTGCAGTCCAGTATATCTGCAGGACACCCGGTCAGGGGAGGCTGCGTTACACAAGCCAAATTGAAACTCCCCAGAAATGAGCCCTGATGGCAATGACACCATATAGAGTAACTTGGGTTACTTAGCTGCTTGCAATGAACCCGATTCCCATCAGGAACCCCCAGAGAGAGAACTGAAGCTATTTAATTGCAGCTCCCCCCATCAAGAGGAATGGACAACCCTGCCTGTCCTCTGCCCTGGACTTATTTTCCCCTCATTGTTAGGGATGCTCCTTAGCCTGTTATCAGCCTGATATTTTATACATAATGAAAAACCAATGGAAACTAATTTCTTCTGCCTTGTTCTCTTCTCTTTGACTAAAAGCTAAAGCTGAGCAAAGTTAATCAGGGAGAGTTAATTGGAGGAACTTCAGAAACAATTGCAATGCTGCCTGGATGGCATTTGGGGCGAGAGAAGAGCTCCAGGTGACCCCAAATCTAGGCAGCTGGTTTAGGGGTGTCCATGGAAGGCCCCAGGGAGAGAATAAAAAAGTAAAATAACAGGAGGGCATATCAGAAATGTGGACAGGGCTCTGACTGCACGGCTGATGATGCCACCATGACTTTTTTTGACCCCCCCCCCACCCACTTCTCTTCCGACCCCACTGCCAAAGCCAAGTTCAAGAAATGGTGCAAAGCAAACATCTTTCCGTGGCTGAGTGACTGGAAACTGGTGCCCATTCCTTCCCTTGGAGGATGCCTTGATTCCTGCCAAAGTCCTTCAGATCTCTTTTTCCAGGCTTCCAAACATGAAAGGGGCTGCATTTAAGGAATTACTGAATTCACTTGAATGCTACTAGAACAAAAAGCAGAGAGAAGCAGCTCACTGAATCACGATCAAAGCACCCCTGTTGAGTGTTTATTAGATACATGTCCCACTTTTTCTCATGATCATATGCAGAACATCCCCTCCTCCAATTTTCCACAATTGTGGAAATGTGAGGTAGGCTGGCCTAAGAGAGAAGCAGTGGACCACAGTCATGTTATAGTTGGAGATGCAGTTAAGTTGGGACTTCTCCAGTCTAGACCAACTGCCACCCCATGCAGCCTTTCCAATATGGGACGTATCTGTTCATGGATGATAAAGTGCCCTCAAGTTGTTGTTGACTCTTAGCAATCACATTGATTTTCTGAATTCCATCCCATACCTAACATGGTCCTCCAGGTCTTCCAACAGCTCTTTATAACTATTGCATTATCCACCCTGCTGCTTGTCATCCTTCTATCTTTCCCAGCATTAAAGCCTTTTCCAGAAAGGTAGGTCTTTGTGTAATATACCCCAAGTAAGTTGACAATTTGAGCCTTGTTATTTGGGTTTGAAGTGAGAACTCAGCATTGATTGATTCAGTGATCCATTTGTTTATTTTCTTGGCTGTCCAAGGTACTCTCAAGAGTCTTATCCAACACCAGAGTTCAAAAGCATCAATGTCCTTCTTGTCCTGCTTCTTTGAAGTCCAACTTTCACTTCCACAAAATGCCACAGTATCATTGCCTGCACCATTTGGTTCTTTGTAGATATCCTGGCATCTGAAGGTCTCTGCCAAGGCCTTCCTGGCATCTCTAGTAAGCGCTGGAGGACTTGTTCCTTACTGTTGATGATTGATCCTGAAAGGCAGAAGCTCTTCACCACTTCAGTATCTTAAGTCTCAATTCTAAGGCTTATTGCTCATTGTCTTTACATTTAATTGTGATCCCATTTTTTCCACTGTTCTCCTTGACTTATTAGGGTTTGCTGATCCTTTGCAGTAGGAAGAGAAAGAAAGAAACATTGCATTTAATTATCAAACCAAGCAGGTATGCAAGATGAGATTTACATGATGATCAACAAAAATAATGACAAGACTATTCACATTTTATATATTACCTTGTACATCCAATTGAGATCATTTTGTATTATGTGTAACAAGTTAATTCAAGCTGGGTGCAATGGGTAAATGGCTAATTATAAAGCATCATCAGATGCAAAACATCTTTATTAGTGGGGCTGTCACTGAATGTTGACATTTTCAGAACACATTATTCCCTTAAAACACGCTTAAAGAATCAGTGTGGATTATCAATAGTTGCTCTCTACATGGGGCTCCCCTTGAGGAGCACCCGGAGGCTCCAACTGGCGCAGAGTGCGGCCGCGCGGGTGGTAATGGGAGCGACATGGCGTTCCCATGTAACACCTCTCCTGCGCGAGCTCCCGGTGGTCTTCCGGGTGCGCTTCAAGGTTTTGGTTACCACCTTTAAAGCGCTCCATGGCTTAGGACCCGGGTACTTGCGGGACCGCCTACTACCACCAATAGCCTCCCACCGGCCGGTACGCTCCCATAGAGAGGGGCTCCTCCGGGTGCCGTCAGCCAAACAATGCCGACTGGTGGCCCCCAGGGGGAGAGCCTTCTCTGTGGGGGCACCTACTATCTGGAACGAGCTCCCCCCAGAGATACGGAGGATCCCGGATCTGCGCACCTTCCGCCGCGCCTTAAAGACCTTACTATTTCACCAGGCCGGCCTGGCCTAATTTTCCCCCTCTTTTATAAAAGATTTTTAAAATTTTAAACATCTTTTAGTATTTATATATTCAATTTTAAATTGGTTTTAAAAGTCTGGGGTTTTAAATTTGTCGGGGCCAAAATTATTTAATTTGATTTTATTCTATTTTTTAAATTTTGTATTGTATGTGTTTTTATTGTTTGGCTGTGCACCGCCCTGAGTCCTTCGGGAGTAGGGCGGTATAGAAATCTAATAAATGAAATGAAATGAATGAAATGAGGTATGGCTGATAAATGAAAATAAGGTTCAAAAACACGCAAGGCTCTTCAGCAGTAAACTCCAGGCTGCAACTGTCTTCTTTGCCCCCCCAAAAACCTTAATGTAAGTAAATGGGGAACTTAATGTGATTTTTAAATTAAATTAAACAGAAATATGCTTTAGACCAGAGTGCTCTATGCGAAGTGTTAGAAAAGAAGCAAAAGAAAGAGCCGTTTCAGCCCAACTGGCTGAAGGGAAGGAAATTTGTCTCACTTTTAGAAAAAGCATCTGCAGCCACCAGTCCACGGAGTCATTCATTGTAGTGTTATCTGCCAGAGAGGCTGTGACATTGTAGCAATTAAGACAAACTTTCGTCTATCAGTTCACGCCTGCAATCTCTATCCTTCACCTGGAGATGGATGATCCCTTCAAGGAAGGAAGCAGAACCTTTTCCAGGCTGCCTTCAAAGTAACGGTTAGGAGTTGTAATTGTTCAGCAGAAGTTGTTTCGCGCTACAAAAGGCCTCCAACCCATTTGGATCCTTCTTCAGAGCTCAAGTGATGGAGCACCACAAACAGAGCCTTCTCGGTAAGCAATTCTGCTTCCTATCAACCACCCCAAGACGGTGGGCTTCTGAAGGACTTCCTCAAGAATAAATAGCAGAGGAGCTGGAGTGCATTAAAAAGAACAATGGCACTGGTCTAAAAGACTCAAGAATGTCTTACTGTTTGCAGGGAAGGAACCTGCGTTATCACTAGTAAGTCTGCACTCTTGATTTCAAAGGCCATTTTGAAGAAAACAGCATTTTAAAATAAGATTGGGGTTAACTGTCGGGATGACAACTTACTGTGAACATGTCCAATTGTGGTTTTTTGTATCTATTTGTATATTTGCATTAGTTTTTTTTGAAAAATATGGTCAAACGACTAAATAAAGTTTCTATTCTATTCTAAAGCAAATTTAGAACAACGATGAAATATTAGTGATTTTTAAAAAAACCCTGAGGGGCACAATGGCTCAGTGGTTAAAAACAGCTGGACAACTGACAGCCTGGGTTTGAGACCCAAGTGCCATGCAATGGGTGAGCTCCCGTCCTCGCCCAGCTCCTGCCCACCTAGCAGTTCGAAAGCATGCAAATGTGAGTAGATACATGGGTTCCAGTTCATTGGGAACGTAACAGTGTCCTATGCACCTTGGCCACATGACCGTCGTAATGTCTTTGGATAACGCTGGCTCCCTCTGCTAAGAAATGGAGATGACCACTATGCTGTACAGTCGGGACATGACTGGACAGGGAAATCTTTACCTTTACTAAGAAAGACCCAAATTCTTAAACTTTCAACATAGTCTTTTAATGTCATAATTATTTAGATGGGGGCAAAAGTTGAAGAGGGCAATAGGTCCACGTTTTAGAGTGCAGAGAACCTTTTTTGCTATCAAAGGCTGGACTCCTTTTACACTGAGTCCAGAGGTTGTTGGTTGTTGGTGGACTGGATTACAGCACAATTTCCTTCTTCCTGTTTTTGGTCCTTCTTGCAGAGTAGCTACTGAAGGTTAAAACATCAGAGGGCTGCACAACTCCCAGCCTCGCTTCTTTGAATTGGTCTCCATTTGACACATGACTCCGTTTGGTGAGGTTAATGGATAGACTTCATCTGGATCAGTTGCAGTAGCTTCGCCTAAGATACTAAACCCTGAACTAGGTAAGACACAATCGCTATCCCCCATAACGTTATACACAAACAGATAAATTGCATTATCCAGGTACACCACCTAGAGTCTGGTAAATCGGCAGAAGATATATTGGTGTGACAAATAAATAAACAAATAAAAACATTGCAGCTTAATAGGATGACACGGTTCACACAACCTGCTAAGTCAGTAGGCCACTTTTGACAGTATGGCTTCCCAGACCATCTTCAGTCACCAACTGCCCAGGCTCAATTTAGCCTGGTGTTCTAAAAACCTAGCTATTGCAGCTTTCATTGGTGTTGGTTGAACAAGCATACACATTTAATTGAACAAATGAATGATAAGTCACATCAGCCTCAGGCAACATTTGTGGAGAGACAGAGACACACACAGAGAGAGAGAGAGAGAGAGAGAGAGAGAGAGAGAGAGAGAGAGAGAGAGAGAGAGAGAGTAAGAAAGAAAGAAAGAAAGAAAGAAAGAAAGAAAGAGAGAGAGAGAGAGAGAGAGAGAGAGAGATCAGTGACTTAAGTATATCTTAGGCTTGCTGAATAGGAACAAAAGAAGCTTCCAATCAAAGGGTCCAACTTTGCGATCAACCATGGCCAGCAGCACCTCTTCTGCAGTTCTGGCAAGAATTCCCCTAAGAATGAACTTTAAACCAACCCCAAGGAATTGCTCTACTGCTCAACGGAATAACATCATCAGCAAATGAAAGCCCAACCCAACTTTCCCTCCTGTTCATCTTCTGCTAAAATCTCTTGATGTCCTTGGTGTCCACCTCGTCCTACATAAGAAGTGAGTATAGGGGATAGTGCAAGCACACACTTGTCTGTTCCAAAAATAAATCTAGCACGCTCCCTTTGGCAGATACTGCTTACACTTTTTTATTCTTTCATCTTGATCCATTTTCTTTCACCGGTCCATCATCTAACGTTCAGTTTCAAATCCCAATCCAAAGCAGGCACCTGACCGAGTCCACAGGACCTCCATTTTCTGCTCATGTCCTTATGCTTAGCTAGCAAAGACCCCAAAGCGTATAAAATACTTGGAGGCCAACATATATACATTCGGTTTATAAAATATATGTTCGTGTTGTCTTAAGGATGCAGGGGGCAGTGAGAGCCGGGGGGGCAAAGGACTCCTGCTGAATTTCTTGAAGAAAAAGACCCCGTCTCTCTCCCGGCAGGCTCCACTCTGAAATGCATTTGCCATGAAGCTCTTGGGAGGCTGCTGTCTCGTGGGAGGCAGCCCATCTCTCTTCCTCTCACTGCGATCCCTGTTGCTGCAAACGCCTCTCCTCCAGGGTCCGGCACACCCACATGGAGACCACTTCGGCATTCCCGTCATTGTACTGCACAATAAAGAGGTGGCCCTAAAAGAAGAAAAAGTGGGTTCAGTTAAGAGGGTCAAAGAGCTGAGGAGTGAAGGAAATGCAACATTCTTGTCATCCTGCTAAAGACTTTTGCAAGACATCCCGACTGTGTGAACACAACCTACTAAAAAGAGGGTGGGGTTTTACCATTGAAATATGTAGCTCATGTATAACTATCAGTCTCTCTCTGTGTTTTTTAAGTTGAAAAATAAACTGTGTGTTTTTCTTTTGAAGGCTCAGTACATGCTGGGAACTGAAAAGGGGCTTTTCAAGCAGCTGAAGATAAAACAAAACAGGTTTCCCATGTGCTGGAAACATTCTCCTCTTTGTATTGATTTTGATACATTTCAAAGGCAGGACAAAATGTGGGATCTGCAGTTACACAAAGACAGAAGGTGGGAGCCATGGAGAAGCCCCCTTTTCTCTCTTGAGTCCAGGATCATCTAAGGAGGCAACAGGAGATGGCCTTCGTGCAATGTTTTTCAACCGTGGCAACTAGAAAAGGGGTCTCCAACCTTGGCAACTTTAAGACTTGTGGACTTCAACTCTAGGAGTTGAAGTCCACAAGTCTTAAAGTTGCCAAGGTTGGAGACCCCTGAACTAGAAGACGTGTGTGGCCTTCAACTGCCAGAACTCCCCAGTCATGCTGGCTAAGGAATTCTAGGAGTTGAATTCTACACATCTTCAAGTTATTCAAGGATGAGAAACATTGTTCTAGGATTCTGAATTACTTTACTGCCAAGGTTGAAAAGCAAAGAACAGGAACCCAGATCTGAAAGCTCTGGCAGATGCTACCAGTTTCTGTGCTTTGTGTTGGGCCATATGAGACCGGCATATAACCGGCATGATGTCCTGTTCTCAGAAGGCCACAGGACTGTTCTCTGCTCTTCGATTTGGGATGAACGGGAGGATAGAAGGAGGAGCTGTGAAATAATTTTGAAAACGTGCAACTTTCTTTTAGAGGTCTAAGTGACATGTTTTACTCATCTCCAACATACGTAACTTCCTTCAAGACTAATGACTTAGTAACATGGCCCCAAAGTCTTCAAGAAGAGGTGGGAGTGTGAGGAGCAAAGGACTGGTTGGGCTGAAGGGTGTGACACGAAAGAAGCAGATAGGCACAGAAGATGCACAGATGGCGTGGGGACAGGGAGAGAGGAAAATGCTGGTAAGAAGAAGCTTTGAGATGTAATCACATTAGGAAGATGGGGATTTACTTAATCTCCTTTGGACTTCAGGGGAGTAACATGCAAGTGATGCCACAACTGGTGTGTTGCTCTTTAGGCAAGGGAAGGCCTTCCTGTGTCACTTTGCATTTATGACTGCAATGTCTCCAACCCCCTGGATGGGGTAAAGCTTAGAATTTAGAATAAGCTTTCAGATTATTCTAAATTCCCCCCGTTTCTGCCCCAAGGTAAGTGTGTCCTCAGATGCACCCTTGCTTGACTTCAAACCCTTCCTCCTGCTGATGAATAGTGTTGGGATCTCTTTCCTGTCTTGTCTTTTCCCCTGCCTCTAAATAATGTTTTTCTCAACCTTTAGCATGTGTGGGCTTCAAGTCCCAGAGTTCCCCAGACACTGTGGCTGGCTAAGGAATTCTGGGAGTTGACATCCACACATCTTAAAGTTCCCAAGGTTGAGGAACGCTGATCTAGATGGTTTTGTGCAAGACGAAACCAAAGAATCCAGCAACTATTTTACCTTCAAGAGAAGGTAAAATGCTGGATGGGGAATTCTGGGAGTTGAAGTCCACACATCTTAAAGTTGCCAAGGTTGAGAAACTCTGCTCTAGATTCTTACTAAAGAAGGAAATAATTGTATACTTTCAGTGTTATTTGTTTTAATTGCCTAACGTGGTATTTGTCAGGACCCAAGGCAGACCCCTGTGGCCCCCCTCCCCCCACCTGGCCATGTCCTTCCGCTCAAATCCCATGCTTAGTTCTTCAGGACCCAGATTCCTTACAGTAATCACTCTTCAGCAAATGCCACAAGGTTAAATTCGCTTAACTGTTTGTAAAACTCATGGAGATCCCTGGAGGAGCAGAAAAGATGTCCTCATTCACAGTTAAGGCTGGAATTACCTGTCTTGCCTTTTAAATAAGCAGCCACACAAACCCAACCAGAGTCACGGAACAAATCAAGAGGTTGCAGGCAAGGGAGCAGGAGGTTCACAGAGCTAGCAAGATCAGCTATTAGGCAGATTCTGCTGGTTTCCAGCATGAATCTCTTTTTTCCGAGAAAAATGGGCCAAGTCATTTCTTGGCTGCACCAGCCATCTGGCAGTTCGGCCAAAATTCCAGTCCTCAGAAGACAGTCAAGGGCAAACCTGGAAGTGGCCTTCCTGAGTGTCCAATGGCTGGCAAGAGGTTTGGAAAAACAAAAATAAATGTCCTCCACTACAGAACACAGAATACGAGGGCTGGAAAGGTCCTCAGAGTCTTCTGCTCAAGGCAGGAGACCACACGCCATTCCGATCAAATGGCTGTTCAGTCTTTTCTTGAAAGCCTCCAATGACAGTGTTAAATTTAGATTTACTGACCAAGAAATAAAGGGAGACGAATATAGATTTATTTCAAGCTATTTGGCTCTCATCAGCTAGCCATACCCTTCTGGGATTCAAACCCAGGCTACTTGCATGTTAGGTAGATGTATTAACCTCTAAGCCACAGGTTCTCCTCGCTTTGTTAGCTGTACTAGGGGAGAGATTACCGTATTTTTTGCTCCATAAGACCCACTCCCCCCCCAAAAAAAGTGGGTGGAAATGTCTGTGCGTCTTATGGAGCGAATATGGGCGACAGGCAGCAGTGGTGAACGGCGGCAGTGATCCTGCCGCCTGGAACAACTGATTGGTGGTATTCCGGGAGGCCGATCCAACCGCCAATCAGCTGCTCAGTGGCGAAGGCTCCAGTGTTTCCAGGAAGAGGCAGCAGACATGGAGCAGGCAGCTGACCAGGCTGTTTGTTACAAGGACGCTAGCCAGATGAATACCGGATGGATGCTGGGAGGCAGAGGCAGATATTCCCTTTCTTGTTTTCCTCCTCTAAACCTAGGTGTGTCTTATGATCAGGAGCATCTTATGGAACGGAAAACACGATACTGTTTTTTCAATCAGGGCAACCTGGTCTACCCAAATATGGGAAGGAGCGTACTGCTCCCCTTTCGCAAAGGCTCCTGGATTGGGGCTGAAAGGCGAAAGAGGAGCAGTATGCGCCTTCCCATATTTGGGGAGACCAGGTTGCCCTGAGGCAAGTGGCTCCACTCATTAATCGTTCTCACTGTTTGGAAATTCTTCCTTATTTCCAAGTTGGATCTGCCTCCAAGGAGCTTCCACCCATTGCTTCCTGTCCTGCCTTCAGATGCTTTGGAGGAAAGGTCCATCTTTTTCTTCTCTGTGACTGCCCCTCTCTCTAGAGTGGGCCTGACCCTACGAGTGGTTGCTACTGAGATGATTGGACCTCGATACAGAACATTTCCTTGGAATGGACATTTCTGAAAATTAACCAGCCAGTTCATTCTGGAGAACTTTGAGGTGAGCTCAATGTCTTGGTTGCATTACGTGATTCTGATGGAGCGATTTCAATGTCAATGTTTAATTGCCATCCTTTGTAACCACTGTGACATGCCAAGAGTCATGAGATTGCTTAACGCATTGTAAGCCGCCCTGAGTTTCCGGAGAAGGGCGGCATATAAATCAAATTAAAAAAAAAAAAAAAAAAGATGGGATGGCAACCTAAGAAACAAGTATGTATGAAAAGCCCAGCAGTCACTGCCGAAGAATGGCTGGGGGGAAAAAAATCTCCTGCAGGATGATCCCACTTGCTAAGCTGTCCAGACCCAGGAGATGTAAGGGCAAGGCCTCTTCTGCCCCCCAAAGAGAGGTCATCTTGAGAAATAAGAAGGAAGCAGCAGCAGCAACAGCAGAGAAAGCTGCCCTTGTCTCAATGCTTTCCCCCTTGGCGGGGGTGGTGGTGGATTTTCCTGGGGCAGGAAGAAGCGGAGAGCTGGAGGGGGTGAGAGAGGCTGGAGGGCAGGGGGGGTGGGCACCAGAACAAGCCAGCCACACTGGAAATGGAGCTGGCAGTTCATGCAGGTATAATGAAGTTCCAGGCAGTTAGAAAGAGACAGACCCCATTTGTTAACCCGACATTCTCATTTCTAAAGAACGAAGAAACAAATAGAACACAACAAGCATGGAAGGAAGTAATGGAAAACAAGAGAGAGAGGGGAAGAAAAGAGAATGAGGGTCCTTCTGCGCTTCACCAGCTTCCAGGGGAGGGGGAGGGAGGCCCTTTATTCCTGAGTAATATTGCTCCAGATCTAAAAATTCCACAATTCTTAAATCTCCCAGTAGAGAGTCCCTTCATTTTATCAAGTAATGGTGCAGAAATGTAAATGCGCAGAAGCCTGAAATGCGTTTTCTCTAGCGGTGAACACTCCTCCAGACAAGAGACTTTGTGGGTGAGGGATCTGGCCCCTCTGTTTCTGGAACCAGGGCAGGAGCTGATGTTGCAGAAGGATCCCACAAGGATCCCACTTTAAAGAAGGGAGGGGCCAGCAGTTAACCCAATGCCTCCCAACTGTGGCAACTCCCAGATGTTCAACAGCTCCCAGAATTCCTAAATCCAGCAAGGCTGTTGCTAAGAAGTCTGTGAACTGAAGGCCATCAAGGTCAGATCTTGGCTCATGATCCATTCGGCACCTCTTGGCTTATCACCTTATTCTCTGGGCTTGGCCCCAACTTGGACATCCCTGCACCTGTATCTGATCAAGGCCGGTACTCTTAGTCCTTCCCCTGAGTTTCAGCCATCAGTGGAGAAGCTAGCTTGGCCTTCAGTCCCGTGGCCCTTTCTTGCCTCTTTAATTCAGAGTTCTTTTTGGCAGGACTGGCCTGTGGCCTTGTCTTCATTGAGAGGATGCTACTACCCAATTACAGCACTGCAAGGGTTGCAAGGTAGAAAGAAGGAAAAGACGGTCATGTCAAGGCAACATTCCTACAAGGATGAAGAGCTCCTTGTTTGGTACCAGTGCAGCTCAAAACAATTGTGAGAGATCTACTAAGGGAATGAATGTGCCTGATACAAAACCCCAGGACTGAGAGCAGGAGCCCAGCATCCATCAGAACTAGGCTAAGACAGGTAGTCCTCGACTTACAACCAGAACTGACCCCAACGTTTCTCTTGCTAAGCGAGACAATAGGTTTTGCTTCATTTTACAACTTATCATGTCACAGTTATTAAGTGAATTAATGCAGTTGTGGCGTTAGTAATAGGGTTGTTGAGTGAATCTGGCTTCCCCCATTGACTTTGCTGGTCCCAAAAGGGGATTGCGTGACCCCAGGAACACTGCAACCGTCATACATACGAGTCAGTTGTCGAGCGTCTGAATTTTGCTCATGTGACCCTGGGGAGACTGCAACAGACGTCATTGTGAAAAATGGTCTTAAGTCCCTTTTTTCAGTGTTGTTGTAACTTCGAATGGTCCCTAAATGAACTATTATAAATTGAGGACTACCTGTATTAGGTACAAGACAATGAATGTTAAAGATGGAGACACATGTTTGCCTCTCTGTATTTTTAAAGAAACACATCTTAATTTTCCTCACCTTCTACTAGTTCCTTGCTTAATCAACCCACTAAATACCATTTTCCCCATTAAGGAGTCTCTGTTGGCCCAGTAGGACCTTAATCCTACATGGCCCACATTTATCAAGAAGCAAAAATAACAATTATTCTCTGCTCGCTGTTAAAGACGAAGATATGCTAATAAGTTTCTCATGGGCTCAAGGGCTGAAGAAAGGAATGGCTCAAGCATCTTCTGGGGAAAGTCCACTCTTTCGGGGCAAAAGATTCGGCCCCGGTCAGGTCAGGTCAGAGGCCTGGAGATGCTAGTGGGTGAGTGTCAGCCAGCCTAATTTTCTTTGCCAACTCTGAAAATGAGATAAACAATGACAAAACAGGCATTTTAAATGAACTTGTCACATCTCGTTTTCTTGAGTAAGGCTGCCTTTTTAGAGCCACCAATTTTGTGTAAGGCGATTAACTCTTTCCAAGACCTTTAGAGGGCAGGAGGAGGAGGCCAAAGAGCATTTAGTTTTGTTCAGCAATTGCGCCTGGCACTTTCCCAATTCCCTTCCTTCTTGGGTTTATCCTTAATCCAGATGTTAAGACTTTCTTCATCTGTCCTGTTGGCAAATGCAGCAAAAGAAACTCCTGGGACGTTGTTTTACCAAGAGTAGAATTACTGTACTGATAATCCCACATAGGCACAGAAGTAGCAAAGCCAGTTCTAAAGTTTTCACGCGAAAACCAGCATAGATAAAATTCCCCCTTTTCCCCTGGACCTCCCCAGGGTTCTTTGTCCAACCAATCAATTGCATTCATTTTGTTTTGGGACCGATCTGAGCCATGAACCTCCCCCACCTCCCCAAAGCAATGTGTACTTTCTTGCTCTGCTTCTGAAGAAACTGAATGAAGAACGGTTGCGGGAACTGGGCATGGCTAGTCTGGACAAAAGAAGGACCAGGGTGACATGATAGCAGTATTGCAATATTTGAGGGGCTGCCACAGAGAGGAGGGGGTCAACCTAACTTCCAAAACACCTGAAGGCAAGAAACAACAGATAGAAACTAATCAAGGAGAGAAGCAACCTGGAATTAAGGAGAAACTTTGTAACAGTGAAGATAATTAACCTGTGGAACAGCTTGCCACCAGAAGTTCAACCTCATTGGAGGTTTTTAAGAAGAGACTGGACAGCTTGAAGAACCAATAATAATGGAAACGTGGGAAAAAATATGGGTTAGAAATGTAAAGTTTACGCAAGCCCAAAATTTAAGAGAGAACTTTTATAAAATGTTTTATAGATGGCATCTAGATCCTAAAAAGCTAGCCTGTATGTATCCAAGTTTGCAACCTAAGTGTTGGAGATGCGAATGTGATGATGCCACGTATTATCATATATGGTGGACATGTAAAAAAATTAAGGCATTTTGGATAAAAATATGGTGGATTATCCAAAATATTCTCAAGAAGAAGATAAAATTTACTCCACAGTTCTTTTTGTTGGGTATAATTACAGATTGTACGGTTATAGAGACCAAATTGATTTTAAATTTAATAACAGCAGCCAGACTTCTGGTGGCGCAGTATTGGAAGAAGGAGGGCTTACCTACTATTGAAGAATGGACATTAAAAGTAGTGAATTTAGCAGAGATGGCAAAAATTTCAGCGTATTTGAAGGACCATTCAAATGAAAGATATATATCGGAATGGAGAAGATGGATTGACTAAATTCAAAACAAATATTGGACTAAAAAGTTTCAAATAGCTTATGAATGAAAAAAAAAAGAAAAAGAGAATTATTTTTTCTTTTTGAATTATGTTTTGTTAGTTGAAAGGGGAGTTAAAGAGCAAGAGTCTATAGAAAGTTAGCATATTTTAGTTTATGTTTGTTAAATGCTATACCCTGTATTTGCTCTGGGAAGTCCGGGGTTGGGGGGAGAGGGGAGGGGGGTTGGGGGGAGAGGGTGGAGGAGGGATGGGGGGGAGGACGGATGGGAAAAATTGTTGTAATATTTGATAAAACTTTTTAATTAAAAAAAAAAGAAGAAGAGACTGGACAGCCACTTGTCTCACATTGTATAGTGTCTCCTGCTTGAGCAGGGTTGGGCTAAAAGACCTCCAAGGACCTTTCCAGCTCAGTTCTGATTGAACTTTCCTGAACTTTTTTACCTGCTGAGTCCTCAAACAATCAAAAGAGCTTCCGCTTTCCTGAAGAAGCAGAAAGAACGGCATTGTCAGTTATATTGGATAGTTAGTCAAACATTTCTGTTCCAAAACTTTCTTTTGTTACAGCTGGTGGAAGGAGAGTGACTTTATCTAAGAAGGTTGCAGCTGCTCATTTTATTCAAATTTATTATTGACATCAGAATTTCAAATCTGCAGGTTTGGGGTATTTTGGAAGAGATTTGATGGGCTATTTTTCTGTCATCACTTTTTCAATATTTTTTTTTTAGAAGACTGTGCCTGGGTCGGGTACAGAATTGAACATTCTTGCACAGAGATATTGGGAGTGAGGGAGCAGAACAAGAAACAAAGGATCAAGATGAAAAGAGAACTGTGGCCCATAGGAACATTTTTTGTGAACTGAGGCCCATTTTTTCATAAGGCCCTTTGGCTGGTTATGCAGCTTTTTTTTTTTTTCAAATGTAGGCAAGCAAAGTGGTTTATTGCACAGCACAGCATGCTCAGACATTCTTTATTGTAATCTTGTGTATGTTAAATGCATTAAGTAATGGAACTTAAGGAATCTAAAATTCGGCTTCCTCTTTAAAGGTTCGGGACCTCAGGTGAGGAAAAATATTCTCAAAGCTCTTTCAGACTTCAAAATCATAACAAGCATATTTTTTTTGGAAGTTGAGCAGAAGCTTTGTAGAGTCCAGCACAGCATTCTGGATCCCAGCAACGTCCATCCATCAAAGGCCCAATCCTGAGACCCTACTCGCTCAGGGGTACCTGCTGTTGACATGGATTTTGCAGTAAGGCTTTGCTATGCCCCACAATGGTAAGCAAAAGTGAAAAGCTGAATTTATCTCTGCACCAAAACCACAGAGGCCATCGCCTTTCCTTTAGAGACAAGTCTGAGAAAACATCTGGATCAGAAACAATAAAATAAGATGGAAATTCCCAACTGTTGCAACCGGAAGCTATGTTGCTGGAAGGGCTGTGGTGCCCTCCGATGGCACTTCAAGTACAGTTTATTAGGGTGTGATATTAAAAGGGTCTTTTTATTGCATGATACAATGCAATGAGACCATGGGCCTCTGCAAGAAAGATCTTATATACTCAAAAGCGTAATGAACCCAGAGCCTGTCAAACATTATCCTGTACATTAACCTATCGTTAATGGCACATTAGGGCTGGGGGCATCGCACGCTTGCTGGTCAGGACTTGAGTCAGGACAGCATAAAAAGGAAGGGGGGAAACCCACAGTGCCTTAGCCAGCAGAGAAATTAGTATTTCTTCAGGCTACACCGTTCGATTTGTAAAACAAGAACCTGGCAGCTGAGCATGACTCTGGAATCCTTCTGTACAAAACAGAAAACAGCAATTCTGTAGGAATTCTTTCCTTAAAAATACTCTGGTTTCATGTGGAAGTTCTTTATTGAATAGAAGGTGATACTTATTGGTTGGATCCACATAAAAATTGGCTTGTTTTACCAAGATGTGTTGACTAAGCCATTAAGTCACGCTTAATCATAAGCAAAAAATTTAGGCTGGGTTCATACCACATTCAACCAAATCAACCACATTTACTTGGGTATTTTGGCTGGAAATAATAATAATAATAATAATAATAATAATAATAATAATAATAATAATAATTCACAAGAAGCTGTATCAATAATTATAATTAAGTAATCACAATAGCAATATTATTTGCAGCAAACTGTAATGTTTGTTAAATAGCAATAATAAGATAACAAACCATATTACAGCTTTTTGCAAAAACCAACCGTTAGGCTCCTTTATGTTAGCCTTAGACAGGTCAAAAGCTTTGGGGCTTCAGTCCTGCCACACCATCCTGTCCTCTTCTCCTCAAAACCCCGAAGGATTTGCCCAATTGTTGGTTTTCTTTTTTATTTTAGTTAGCAGAGATCGCCATTGGCTGAATTTCATGTTCCAAAAGAAAATTTGGGCTCCACATTTGACACATGGAAAGGTTAAGTGGACGAGTCCTCCCTAAGGCTCCCCTTCTGAACCCCCAGAAGTCTGCTCAAAGGGCAGGACAGCATTCCCACAGGCCTTTCTGAAAGTCATTTTTCTCTTTCTCTTTATTCCAGATGGTTTGTTTGTTTGTTTATTTCATAATAAATAAAATGTTTGTTTTCTTTTATTTCTTTTATGACATAACCATATTGTGTGTGATGCATTATATATATGTGTGTGTCTGCTTATACACTGCAGAGGATACTAAGCTGGCAGGAATAGCCAACATTCTAGATGATAGACTCAACATCCAGATGGATCTTGACAGACTTGAACACCTATCTAACAAAATGAAATTAATTGTAGAGAAAAATAAGGTCTTACATTCAGGCAAGAAAAACCAAAAGGACACACTGGGTGAAACCAGGCTTAATGGCAGTAACTGTGAGAGGATCTTGGAGTCTTAGTAGACAACCAGCTAAATATGAGCCAAGCAATGTGCAGTGGCAGCCAAAAAAGCCAATGCAATCCTAAATTGCATTAGCAGAGGGATACAATCAAGATCAAGGGAGGTACTAATATCACTCTATAAAGCCTTAGTAAGACCACATCTAGACTACTGCATCTAGATTTGGTCACCACACTATAAAAAAGTTGTTGAGACCGTAGAAAGAGTGCAGAGAAGAGCAACCAGGATGATGAGGGGACTGGAGGCTGAAACATACGATGAACGGTGGCAGGAACTGGGCGTGGCAGGGGAGACATGACAGCAGTGTTCCAATATTTGAGGGGCTGCCAGAGAGGAGGAGGGGGTCAAGCTATTGTCCAAAGCACTCGAAGGCCAGACAAGGAATAATGGGTGGAAACTGATCAAGGAGATCCAACCTGGAAATAAGGAGAAATTTTCTGACACTGAGAGCAACCAACCAATGGAACAGAATTTGCCTTCGGAAGTTGTTGGGGGCTTCATCACTGGAGGCTTTCAAGAAGAGATTGGACTGCCATTTGTCAGAAATGGTGTAGGGTCTCCTGCTTAGGCAGGGGGTTGGACTAGATGACCTACAAGGTCCCTTCCAACTCTGTTAACCTAATCAAATGCTTTGAAAACATATACATATATATGTGTATAGACAGCAAATCCCCACTCTCACTGAGAGTGGAAGACCCATCAGCTACTCTCACCTGGTCGGCCCATCTGTCCAATTAGTCATATCAACGAAGCCTGGAGGTGCTGCCATTATTTTGCCCCCAAAGAGCTGGTTGCTACTAGCCAGTGACTGTTTCTCCTGTTCCTCTAATTGGGCTATAAGGAAAATGGAGAAGGGTCTGCTTCATCCAGGTGTGACATTTAGAACATGCTGAAATTAAATTCTTCAATGGATCCAGCATTATTCTCTGGCCTATTGGAAAGATCTTATTGTGCTTCACAGGAAACGAGAAGCTATTACTGCATAAAGAACGAGAAGTGGTAACAAGGAGCTGGAGCCAATGAACGGGCCTTTTATTTGGCCATCTGAGTTGGAACACAAACTTGCAGCCTCCTGCCCAATCCTCTCTACCAGCCACGTGCTTTCAGCAGTAAAAACACAACCCCAGCAAGGAGCCAAATTGAAACTGACTTTTTTCCATCGCTATTTTCCAATGGAGGATTTGGCCTCTCGCATGGTTCGGTGCCCTATTCCACGCTGTAATTAAAATGCTCATTAGCGGACGTGAGAGACAATAGATCTGAACCGTACAGTAAGCTCCGGAGTTGCCATTTTAAAATCTCTCCTCCAAAATTGTCGGAAACATTAATCATCCGTGCACTTCAAATGTTCCGATATTCACCTGGCTACACTATTAAAATAAAACTTGCTGCCCCAGGGAAATCCTACTTATTCTTAATTGTTTTGAGACTTTGATGGGCTTTTAATCTAAGATTAATTTATGCAATTTTAAATAACTCTTCTTATGATTAATAAGCTTGAAAATTAAAAGGCGTCTAAAGCAATTATAATGAGCATTTGGTCATAACCTCATTAGGAGAAGGAGAGAGGGAAACAGCACAGGAATCCTTACAAGATTACAATTTAAGGTTACTTCCAGATAAGTCAAATACAGCTTTACAATTTGCCAAGGCAGATTAAACGGAGTCAGGTGAAGGAGAAACGGGGTCTACCTGGACCATTGCAACAACACTGTTACAGGGCCAGGACAAGAGTAAGTATTTTACTCATCATCTGGGTTGCTGGCAATGGAGGTAGAGATCAACACTGTTTAGAGTTGCAAAAGTGTTTGTGTGAATCAGTTCATCACCTACCACCATACTCCAATCTCTTGAGAGTCCAGTGCCTGATTCATTGGCAGAGGGAGAAGGAAATAAAACGCTGTTAAGATTTTGGAACATCTACTAGTCCTTTCATAAATGGAAGAGTCTGCATTGTGGGTCAAGGCATAAAAGTACAGATTTCTTGAGCTGGAAAGGAGGAAAGATTTAAGTCTTGGATGCTATTATGCTTAATACAAAAACCAAATTAAAGCATCTCTATATAGTCTCTGTTTCAAATACATTCAAGTCAAAGGCAGCCCACCTGTATATTCTAATGTTCAATTAGATCTGCCTTTCTGTAATTTAGGGATGGCACAGTGGCTCAGTGGTTAAGACGCTGAGCTTGTTGGCTGAAAAGCCGGCAGCCCGGGTTCGAGACCCAAATTCCATGCGACGGGGTGAGCTCCTGTCCTCGCCCCAGCTCTGGCCAACCCAGCAGTTTGATAGCAGGCAAATGCAAGTAGATAAATAGGTACCACTTCAGTGGGAAGATAACAGCGCTCTGTGCTGGCCACATGATCGTGGAAATGTCTTTGGACAGCGCTGGCTCATTGACCTTGAAACGGAGATGAGCACCACGCCCCAGAGTTGGCAATGACTAGCGGAGTAAAATCCGCAGGGACTCCTTTACCTATACCTGTTCTATAATTTAAATCTATCATTCTATGTCCTGCATTCTGGCGCAAGAGCAACTATCCCTGAGCTTCTATGGAATATCCTTTCAGATAGTTCAAGTGGGCTATCATATCTTTTCCTAGCCCTCTTTTCTCTGAGCTCCTTCAGGTTCTCCCCACAAATGTTCTAATTCCCTGGTCATCTTTGCTGTCCTTTTCCAAACCTGTTCAATTTCTCTGAATTCTTCTTAACAAGCGCTGCCAGAAGTTGGCACCATACTCAAGATAGGGTCTGATTAAAGCAGAATACATTGGGAAAATAACATGGAAATGATACTTTGGTGGATACAGCCTAAAGTTGTATTCCTCCTTTTTCAGAGCCATGGATAACCATCCGGTCCAATGCGGTTTTCAGTCAACCGCTATTCCTAATTCTTTTGCACACGTTGTATTATCCCTGTCTTAACACAGTTTCTAGAGATTGGGTTTTTTATTTCCTTAAATAAAGAGTTTTGCATGTGTCTCAATTAATCTTCATTCTGTAATTTGCAGCTTATTTCAATCATCACATTCAATCCAAATCCAAATCCAAATCAAATTCAACACGACGATTCAAAGTTTTGAATTTTCTTTCTCTCTACTATAAGTATTGTACCCCATACTATCTCTGCAACCTGATAAACATCTCCTCTATCTCTTCACTTAAGGAATTAAAGCATTAATAAAACCTAGCTAGAAAGTCAGGCTTCCATGACAAAACAACCTAGATCAGTGATGGCTAACCTTTTTGCCGTTGCGTGCCAAAAGTGGGGGTTGTGTGGGGGGGTGCACGTGTGCGTGCCCACACCCATGATTCAATGCGCTCCACCCCCCCGTGCATGCACGTGTGACCCCCCTGCGCTCCCCCCGCTTTTGGCATGTGATGGCATGATGGGTCCGGTAGGCCCGTTTTTTGCCCTCCCCAGACTCCAGAGGCTTTCTAGGAGCCTGGGGAGGATGAAAACGGCCTTCCCCACCATCCCAGAGACCCTCCGGAGGCCAGAAATGGCCCATTTCCCAACTTCCGGTGAGCCCGGAAGGCCTGAAAATCAGGTGGCTGGCACGCGCATGTGTGCTGGAGCTGAGCTAGGGCAATGCTCGCGTGCCACAGATATGGCACATGTGGCACATATGCCATAGGTTCACCATCATGGACCTAGATAATCTGTGACTTGGCTTTGCTTTAGGTAGAAGTTACAGCATTCTCCTGCAATGCAATGACAATACAGGATAGTCCCAGGATGGATCTTCTGACATCTTTTCCCCACTACTGCGGAGGAGGTTCTGTTGGAGGAGAAAATACAGGATGTCCTCAACGTACGACTACAATTGAGCCCAAAATTTATGTTGCTGAGCAAGACGTTTGTTAAATGAATTTTGCCCCATTTTACAACCTTTCTTGCCGCCGTTGTTAAGTGAATCATGGCAGTTGTTAAGTTAGCTACATCGTTGTTAAGTGAATCTGGTTTACCCATTGACTTTGTTTGTCAGAAGGTCGTAAAAGGTGATCACATGATCCCGGGACACTGCAGCCGTCATAAATGTGAGTCAGTTGCTAACTGTCTTAATTTTGATGATGCGACCATGGGGATCCTGCAACAGTCGTAAGGGTGACAAATATAAGTCACTTTTTTCCAGTGATCTTGTAACTTTGAATGGTCACTAATTGAACTGTTATAAATCAAGGATTACCTGTATCCTCACCTTCTACTGCATGAACCCATTTCCCACAGGCTCTCCTACCTACCAACCAACCAACCAACCTCTTCACTATTCAGCCCCTGGTCAATTCCACCAGATCAGGGGTAGCACCTCCCTTTCCTTTCTTTACTCCCAGGGAGCTGAATACAGAACCGTGGCAGTGACTGGTTTACAAGAGGGGCTGGCGTTCCACAGCCGGACTTCAATCCCACAGAGGCCGATGGGCTTCTGCCGAAGGACCCTTCTCGACTGACCAGTCGCAGGCAAGGCCTTCATGAACCCCAAGGGTGGCTGTGGGCTTGTAGTGGACATTCAAACCAGGAACTGAAAGCCAGTCTATCTAGAAGGAATAATGTAAAATGATGTTTAATTTAAAAATTAGACAGTGGAGCAGGCTGCAAAGGCGGAGGTTGATTGAAACAAAATTTAAATTCCTGTCAAGCCCATTTAAACACAGGGGCCCTTCATAGCCAATTAGCCGCTCCGTATGAATGCCGAAGAAACTTCGGCCTGGTCACTGTGAGAAGAGAAGCAGACCCACTGTGAGGATCTGGGAGGGGGAAAATTAACTAAAATCAGGATATGTATGAAATATTTATCTCCCGGGTTGATGGAGATGGGGCTGGCAAAGTGTAAACAAGACAGAAATCAATTCCTTTATCACCCTCAATGCCGCCCCTCCCCAAACGGTCTGGGGGGCACATGTTAGCTTGGATTCTGCTATGGCAGATTTGGCCTTAATTGTGGTTGTTTATCTCCCTGCGTCCCTGGGGCCCTCATCTCCCCATTACAAATACTTAACACTCCTTCCACATCTCAAGCTACTTCGAATCCTCAACAGGTTTGGCGGTGTGTGTGTGTGCTTGTGTGTTTTTTAAAACGATTGAAACTGTGTCGGCCGGGGGGGGGGGGAGAGAGAGTGAGTGTGTGTGTGTGTGTAAAGGGCTTTGTCGGTAGAACATTCTCTTGTTCACAACCAGCTGGGTCCAGCTGCCACGAGGGAAGGAGACAACGAAGGTGCTAAAAGGCTCGTTCGCCATTGTGATTGCACCACCGGGAATTCGGAGGAATAAAGCAGAGCACGGAGGGGGAAGGGGGACATCCCATCCATGGGGCAGCCTAACCAAAGAAAGTTCCTGTGATAATGAAACCCTGTCAGTCATCAGGAAATCCAATTAAGGAGCCTTCTGCCTAGCTGCTCTTCACGGAGATCCTGTATTGTCTCAACTCCGTACGCAGGGATGGTGAGAAGGACGACAATTCCCACAACTGGATCCCATGACTGCTGCCCAGGATGGAAAATGCTTCATGGCCATGCACAGGCCCATCCTTGGGCTGGATCCTGGAATGGGGGTCTTCCCGGCACCAGGAGCCTCCCAGTTGTGAAGGTCCAATTAAGGAGATCGAAATTCCCATTCCCTAACGGGAGCCTGAGGCCCTTCACACATTACGTCAAGAGAAAACGTCAATTCCTGTGTTTCACCCTCCGTCGCTGAGCTCCTGCCAATTCAACCTATTTTAAAGTCTATTTTTACCTGCTGAGACCAATTGTGAAGGGACTGGCACACAAACACAACTGGCTTCGGCGGGGCTAGTGTAGGAAGGGTCCCTGGTGGATGGTGTCCTAGATTAACAAGCAAGCATCATCTTGTCAGCCTCTGCTGTAACTCTCAAATCTGTTCACACAACCATGCACGGAGTCTAGTGTCCCACAGGGCCTGACGGTGCATTTGCACGGTTTTCAGCCTTCGGAGAGAGGCAGGACAATTATGGGGCACGAGGGCTGGGGGGGCTTCAGGATAAAGGGCCTCCCTGGTGGTGGTGACCTCCACTATCAACGTTTTGAAATGCCTTCTCCCGGGAGTTTTGACTCATTCCTGTCCTGTTAATTCTGACTGTGTCGAGGGAGTATTTTCCTGCTTTTGTTTGCTTTTAGTTTTAATCCTGGATTTTTAAAATATTTGATCTCCTATTAAGTAACCTAAACGTCTTCTTTTAAGGAGAATCAAGGAAAAAAGGTACTTCTTTTAAAGAATCAAGGGGGTGGGTGGGAAAGGTAATTTTATCACTTGCTGGAAATCAGTTCAGCCTCCTGACACGGTAAATCAGCCAACAGTAATGAGAACTGGACTAATTCCACAGCTGTGGCTGCTATTCAGCTGCATGTGTCGGACCTTGTGGACAATGCAATACACGCACAGCCACACCTATATTCCTTTTCCCTCCTGAATGTTAATTCTAGATGACAACAGATCTAGATTCTGAGGCACAAGCAAAACGAGGCCTGGAGGTATCAGTTCAGATCTTCCAGCTTTAGAAGCTGCTGTCAGCCCTGCAGCCATTTTCCCCTGGCACCTTCAGGGCTGCCACAGCAAAGATGAGTCGAGCTGTGGGAACGGGAGGGGGGGATTGTAGCCAAAATAAAATTCTTTCCCCGGAGAACCAAGGTCTTTCCCACCAGGTGCGAGGAGGTGGGATCTGAGACCAACTGACCCGTGGCCTGTGGCCTGAGTGGACCATGTGATGGATTGCATGGGCAGGGGAAATTTTTTTTTACGTTTAACTAGGGGGGAGACCCGAGGGGGGGTTTAGAGTCGTGTTTCCCCAGATGCACCAATATGACATGCCTAATAAATCTATACTTTGAGGAACACCTCTCCTGCGCGAGCTGCACTGGCTCCCGGTGGTCTTCCGGGTGCGCTTCAAGGTGTTGGTGACCACCTTTAAAGCGCTCCATGGCTTAGGGCCGGGGTACTTACGAGACTGCCTTCTGCCACCAATAGCCTCCCACCGGCCAGTACGCTCGCACAGAGTGGGCCTCCTCAGGGTGCCGTCCGCCAGACAATGTTGGCTGGCGACCCCCAGGGGGAGAGCCTTCTCTGTGGCAGCGCCCACCCTCTGGAACAACCTCCCCCCAGAGATGCGTACAATAACAGTCTCCGGATTTTTCGTCGGGCCCTGAAAACCCATTTATTTCAACTAGCTGGGCTGGCTTGAATTAAATTTTAAATTGATTTTAAATTGGGTTGTTTTAATTTACGGCCAAAATATTTAATTATTTTAAACTGCTTTTAAATTTTGTATGTCCTGTTTTTTACTTTGGCTGTTCACCGCCCTGAGTCCTATTTGGAGAAGGGCGGTATAGAAATAAGAACAAATAAATAAATAAATAAATATTTTTGCCTTGGAATTTTGATTCCGTTGGGTGTGCTACTTGGAACCCTGACACTAACCCGACTCTTGACAGTTGCATCTAGATTTTATCCTGAGGAGACTGTGTCTGTGAGACAGACTGCCATGAACTAGGGCTGTGATGGCAAACCTATGGCACGAGTGCCACAGGTGGCATGCAGTGCCCCCTTTGTGGGCACACGAGTCCTCGCCCCCGTTCAGCTCCGCCGCGCATACACGAACGCCTCTCACCGGCCAGCTGGTCATCGGGTCTCTGCTGCGCATGCACGGGAGGCGGGGTGTATGGGGTACGTGCGGGGGCGTGAGCGCATGTGGGGGTGGTGTGGTGCGAATGCACCTCCCCAACTAGTTATTCTTGGACCTACAACTCCACAGTCCATGTTCCATCCATACCGGCAATTCATAAATGCTGGGAAGAGAATGAGGATTCCTTGCACAGTGGCATCCATGTGGTTGGCATTGAGAAGTCATGATTGGCATCCTTTTGTCTTTTCACATGCATTAATTTGATCATACAGACATAGACTTTACCATATTATTACCTAATACGTATTAATATATATTACTACCTTTAATACCTAATAATACCATATTATTATCTAATACGCTCTTGATAAATAAATAAATAAACAAATAATAAATAAATAAATAAATAAATAGCTTTTTAAAACCACACCCCCTCCCTTCTCCCGGCCAATCCCTGTTATTGTATTCAAGAGGACTTTCAAGCAATTGGATTAGCTGTTTTTGCAAGGTGCAAAACAAATTCACTGCCTTGTAAATTAATAAAGTGGCTTTTTTATTTTCTTGTCACCAAATATAAAAAAGTTGTTGAGACTCTAGAAAGAGTGCAGAGAAGAGCAACAAAGAAGATCAGTGGGCTGGAGGCTAAAACATGAAGAACGGTTGCAGGAATTGGGTAGGTCTAGTCTGATGAAAAGAAGAACTAGGGGAGATATGACAGCAGTGCTTCAATATTTGAGGGGCTGCAACAAAGAAGGGGAGGCAACCTACAGGCAGGACAAGAAGCAATGGATGGAAACTTATCAAGGAGAGAAGCAACCTGGAACTAAGGAGAAATTTCCTGACAGTGAGAACAATTAACCAGTAGAACAGCTTGCCTTCAAAAGTTGTGAGTGCTACCATCACTGAAGGCTTTTAAGAAGATATTGGACAGCCATTTGTCTGAAATGGTGTAGGGCCGTGATGGCTAACCTATGGCACGGGTGGCTAACATATGCTACGCGGAGCCATATTGGTGGGCACGCGAGTGTTGCCCTAGCTCAGCTCCAGCGCGCATGCGCGCACCAGCCAATTGATTTTCAGGCCTTCCGGTCCCACCGGAAGTTGGGAAACTGGCTGTTTCCAGCCTCCGGAAGGTCTCCGGGGGGATGGGGAAGACTGTTTTTGCCGTCCCCAGGCTCCTAGAAAGCCTCTGGAGCCTGGGGAGGGGGAAAGCGGGCCTACTGTGCCATCGTGTGCCAAAAGCAGTGGGAAGTGCGGGGAGGTCATGTGAGCATGCACGGGAGGGCGGGGCGCATTGAATTATGGATGTGGGCACCTGCACCCGCAGCCCCCCCGCTCCCCCCGCTTTTGGCACGCGACGGCAAAAAGGTTAGCCATCACTGGTGTAGGGTCTCCTTCTTGGGCAGGGGGTTGGACTAGATTATCTCCAAGGACTCTTCCAACTCTGTTATTCTGATTCTGATTTCACAATCCAGAAAGTCAACTCCATTCTATTTACATTTCCTCTGTCTTATAACTACGCAGTTGCGTTTCTACAAGTTTGAACCCCATGAGTTGTCATCACTGCTTATCTGTAGATTTAGTCAACAGCTTTTATGCAAGGACAAACTTTTAATGGAAGGTAGGAGATCCATTACTTCCTCTCTCTAATGGGCCACAAAACGACATGGACCTCCCAGTGGCTTTAAGGGAGATAATAGTATTTGCCTAACATGGGATCCCATGATAGAAAAACCATTAAAGAGAATAGCAATTTTTTTTAAAAAAAATTGATTGTCACCTAACTAAAAATACTTGCACTTTATAGTAAACACATTGAATCAAATGCTGCATTCCCAATACTGTACATTTTCCTGTCTTTTATTCTTATCTAAAGGTAGCAGGGATTTGTAATAATTTTGCATAATTTTATCAACATTAGATGTCTTGAAAATGATTTAGTTAGACATGGATACATCAAATTCAGTTTGTTAGAAGTCAGCTTGTTATAGATTATAATGCATTTGTTATTATGGCAGATTTTTGTTGGACAAAAATCTTGTTTTTTGATTTTGTTTGATTTTGTTTTGTTTCGAATCTTGTTTGATTTTGTGGACCTCAAGACAACAAAGCTTAGTTAGACCCCAAAGATGCTTTTTCAAGAGGCAACTGGACTTTCTTTTTTTTCTTTGAAAGACATTTCACGTCTCATCCAAAAAGCTTCTTCAGTTCTGAACTGAAGTGAAGAAGCTTCTTTGGATGAGACGTGAAATGTCTTCAAGGAAAAACAAAGGAAGCCCAGTTGCCTCTTGAAAAAACACCTTTGGTATAACCATGACCTGCATGACTGACAATCTCTGTAGACATTTAAACAACCTAATTATGATTAGATGGACCGCAAGACAATGCACTTCACATAAAACAACCCACATCCCCAGGACAATTTCTGACATTGGTGCAATGATGTTATTGTGTAAATGATGCAACTTAATGCAAAGGACAATTTCTGCTACAGGTACCTGCATCCTGACATCATCACCCAGAATGCCTCAGAGAGGCTGTTTCCTATTTAATGAACGTTTATGAATAACCTTCACCCACCCTCCAGTTGGCTCTTTACAGTGAGGTTTCAAACACACCACCAGCAAAGTCCATCAGCATCAAAAGAAGAGCATGGTCTGTCCTGACTGGCCCTGCAGAGGCTCTTCGTCTCAACTGGTTGGCCCCAACTGCTGGAGATGCAAAGGTGCCTTCCAGTCAAAAAGATGAAAGATAATCAGGGACAAGTAGGAAAAAACAAAATGTGCCGAAGAGCACAAGGTAGAGCAGGGGTGTCAAACTCAATTTCATTGAGGGCCGTATTAGGGTTGTGATGACCTCGAGGAGCCAGGGGGGTGCCTGTGGTATCCTGAGCGCTCTGCCAGTGAAAAGGGGCTCCAGAGCTCCGTTTCCGGCTGTGACCACCTCCTGCAACCCTCTGCCAGCAAAAACGGAGCTCGGGAAGACCATGCGTGGCCCTCAGGAGCTCCATTTTTGCTGGCAGAGGCACCGCGGGCCGATCCTTCGTTGTTTCCAGGGCCAGATCTAAGCACTCCGTGGGCTGGATCTGGCCCATTGACACCCCTGAGGTAGAGATTGTGTAGATCTGCAGGATCCAATCTAGGTTGGTCACCAGAACCAGAGGTTTAGTCTTCTGAGCTTTTGGACTCATGCTGGAGCCCATCCTCGGGGAACTTCTCTCTACCACATTCTGGTAGTCCGATCCAGATTGGATCCTGTATCCTGGGACACGTTTATTTGCCTTCATTCACTGTCTGTATCTGTGCAGGGGGGAAAGCATGAAAAGCCCATTTGGTATCACTTCCGAAATGGCATTTCTGCTTAACCCAGGCAGGCTCTGAATGCAGACAGACAGAGGGGAGAGCCACACACCCCTCCCCTGGCCTTCCGGAACAGCTGCTTGGGCTGGGCTGCTTCCTTGGGGGTAGTTGATGGGGCTGCCCATTGCCTTGGTTCTTAACTTTTAACCTTTTTATTCTATTTTTTATTTTTTTAGCACTTTTGAACTCTTTTATTATATTGTAAACTATCCAGAATGGCTGTATTGGTGAAATGGGTGGCATAGAAATTCAATAGATGATAGATACATGATAGATAGATAGATAGATAGATAGATAGATAGATAGATAGATAGATAGATAGATGATTGCTAGAATATAGTTAGCTAGAGATAGATGATAGATAATAGAGGGATAGGCAGAAGATAGATGATATAGATAGATAAATGATAGAAGATTGATTAGAAAGACAGACAGACAGACTCTTTATCCCCCTTCCCCAAAGAGCCAGCTAGAAGCAGAGGGGTGACGTTAAGAAACCTCAGCATCCACATAGTGTGGTCCAAGGCCATTATTTCCTTTGGGGGGGCTCCAATAAACAAAGTCGAAGTGCCCCCAGCTTCCCTGGGGTGGGGGTACAGTTTTCTGCAAAGTGCCTTCTGTTCTAGGGCGGAGGGCAGTCCAGCGGAGGGGTGGCTTTCAGGAGCCGCCCAGGACGTTCTCTGCTTTCGGGGAAGAGGACACGCTTCACAAGGAGGACTGGGCAAGGGGCTGCCGGAGCCCCTTCAGAAACGCGGTCGTGCTAAAGCCCCACAAGCCGGGCCGCCTTTCTAAACAATTCTCAAAAGCAGGCTAGCACTACTGGGAGACAATTTCCATGTTCGGATGCTTGCTGGAACTCTCCCTGCCACTGAACAGCGAGAACAGATAATAACCATTAGTAAATCAAACTCCTTGGCAATATCCAGCTGTGCCTTGTGCATTTACATACAGATAGAATGGGTATATGTTTTTAATATGTATGCGCTAACACACTTTCCCCACAGCTGAAGTGTGTCTTACGAAAGGAGGCGGTGGATGGGAACGGCATCGCCACGAGATAATAAAGTGACCTAGATAAAGTATTAGCCAGCGATTGATCTCAAACGGGGAAGGCTGTCTCTCTCTGACCTGGTTACTTACTATGCATAGATTCCATTAAATAGAGCTTAGGAACTGAAAGCTTCGGGAAAATGGTGCCACTGAGGCCAAAATCAACGGTGGCCAAAGCCGAGCGCATCGCCGCATGACCTGGCGTCCCACGTGCATCCCTCTCTCGTGCGTCCCCCTCGTACAGGGCTGCGTCCCTCCGACCAACAGATAAACAGACATCTTTTTCCTGCCTCTTCAAATCAACCCTTTGTAAGCAGGCAGGAACGGGCTCTCTCTTGGATCGATCGGTAGTTTATGAAGGATGTAAGCATTGCAGCCAGGTGAAATGGCGCCGTAAGGTATTGCAAAGGAGGGATCTAAGGAAGGAAGCGATGCACCCCGATTCAAAGCTCGCTTCAGCTACTGCTGTGACAACGTCATCAACATACGGAAACAACATTGGTAGGCACACGTCAGAGGCAGCTCTCCAGTCAAAAGGGGGACAGAGCACCACTTGGAGTAGTCTTTGAGGGGCCTTGCATTCAAGTTGTTGAAAGGTTCTCTCTGAGGATCAACACTCTCAGAGAAAGCAAATCCTTTTCTCCCGTGGAAGGCCTCCTCAGTGGACCTGTGCAAGTGTATGTCTTGCTACACCGAGGCCCAGACCTGGTGGACAGCATTCCACACAGATGTTGGAAAAGATGATGATAAATAACAGTCAAAACTGGATTTTGGAGTCATGTGTCCTGATTTAGCTAACAGAGGCGTGAAAAGCTGCAATACAGTGGTACCTCCGTATTCAATGGCTTCAAAACTCGTCGAATTTGGTACTGGATGCATTTTGATGCAAAAATGTTGCCCCGGTACTCGTAGTTTCTTTGATATTCAGTGCACTGCAAGAGGACGAGGGGGACGGCCGCAGAGGGCAGACAGGAAGCCGGCCATGCTGGGAAGGTGGATGACATAGGGAAAAGGACAGACAGAAAGTTTTTTCCAGCCAAAACAAAGGGTGACATGGTTTGGCATTCGTATTTTGTAACTCCCCATAACCAATTAATGTCGAGTACCAAGGTATCACTGTATTCACTTTGCTGCCATGGTTTATTAAATGATGTATGGCAGAGGTATCAAACTTATGTTGTCATGGCGGCATCAGGTGATGTATCGGGACTTTCCCCCCCACTTTGCTAAACCGGGTGTGGGTGTGGCCAGCGTGTGACGCATCCGGCCAGGGGGTTGGGAGTTTGACAGTATTCTAAAGTAACCATGCAGCCAGAAGAGCCTGTAGCTTTCTTCTCATTCTATAGCTAAGGAATGAGTTAGAGAGCTGGACTTGTCCAGGAACTTCCTCGATTTGCAACCATTTAACGGGGGTTCAAAGTTACGACAGTCTCAGAAAAAGTGACTTTTGCTGCATCTTCACACGACTGTTGCAGCAGCCCCCTGGTCATGCGACTGCAATTCAAGCATTTGGCAACCAGCTTGCATTTATGATGGCTACAGAGTCTTGTGGTCATGTGCTCATAATTTGGGATCTTTCCAGAGAAGTAAAGTCAATTGGGGATGCTGGATTCACTTAATGACCACAGCAAAAATCAGGTCTGGTTACATGACTTGCTTAATGACCAAATCCCTTAGTGACCGAAATTCTGGTCCCAATTGTGATTGTTAAGTCAAGAGCTACCTGTGGTAGCTTAATTTTCGGTCTCTGCTCCAACTGGTCTATGCCCAACCATTTCTCTCTCGCTGTCCCCTTGGCAAAACTCAGCATGTCTGTCCAAAAGATGGCCAATGCCTCATGTTGTCTTGCTAAAAGATTTTCAGAAATCCACCACCAGGATGACATTTGAAACAGTACAGAGAAATTGGTGCAGTTCCACATATCTTTTATTTTATATACACTGAGAGCTTATGCACCAAGACAAATTCCTTGTGTGTCCAATCACACTTGGCCAATAAAAATTCCATTCTATTCTGTCCTGTCCTGTCCTGTCCTGTCCTGTCCTGTCCTGTCCTGTCCTATCCTATCCCATCCCATCCCATCCCATAATCTATTCTATTCTGTTCTGTATGGTTAAGATGAAAATGCTACTTGAACACCTCAGCAGATTCTTGGCTTCCTCACCTGAGGAAACCAAGAAAGACTAGAAGAATAACGGCTGCTGTGTAAGTAGCCATCTTTTCAGCTCCTTCCCCCTTCCCTGATTAAAAAGAAAATCTGTCTGAAATCTTTCAAGTCTTCATGAAACTGTAGGTGAGAATGCCACCATCTCAGGAGATTTTGGCCATTAAAAAAATGTCCTTCCAATATAACTGGTGGGGCCTAAAATCACTGTTGTGAAGTCATTCACCAGAACAGGGTAGCCAGCTCCCTCCATCTGCAATTCTGCAGTGTAAGCAAAAACCAGAACCAAATCGGGATGAATCTGGAAAATCAACCTACCACCCTCAGTCCACCCTAGAAGGAAGCCAACGGCAGGTGTGGCCAAGCAAGATCACTCACAGATCCATAAGCGAAGAAGACCTCAACCAGGCTTCCCTCCATGGGCAGGAGATCTCGTCAGTACCGAAGGGCCAACCTCGCTGGCTAAGCAGCTGCTTTAGAAGGCCGCTTTCAAAGGAGAAAAAGCAACCTGAGAGAAAGTACTAAATCTTAAAAGAAGCCCAACTCTCTTTTTTGAAGCTGTCATGCTTTTTTTTAATTATTAAAGGGGGAAAGATACTGCCTTATGAGTTGAACCGAGCACTTCAGGGCAGGTAGTTGGAAAGATATATAACTCTGCGTCTCTGTTCCTATCGGCACTCACCCCTTGGCCTCCGTCTTTATGGCTTTACACCCTGGAGTGGCGTTATAGCTTCTGAACACACACACCGATATATACTGAGGGTTGTGAAGTGCGATCTGCAGATGTTTTATTTATAAGTGCCGGGCCTATTGCATCACAGAAAGCATGCATTTACAAAGAGCTACGGATTTTATGAAACCCCATTCTGTTGGTTTAATAGTCAAGCCACCCAGGCATAGAATAATAACATTGTGTAAGGTAAATGCATCTCCATCTCTAGAACCTGTTCCAAGTTCTCTCGGATGTGACTAAGTGCAGGAACCTTCCAACCATCTCAAGTTAATAAAAAAAAAAAGAAAGAAAGAAAAGAAAAAGAGGCAAATTAAGGCAGCTTCAACTAACCGCATTCAGAAATAGAACGGGTGGTGTGGAGAAAAATACCAAGTCCCACATCGTTTAGGTATATCAAGAGTTGTTTAAATGCTCTTTCAACATCAACAGAAATTACTGGCTTTCAAAAATAGATTCAAGGTCAAATGTCTCACTAACGTGAAGAAAGAACCGAGAAAGCAGCACCTGCGATACTGGAATCAATTCAGTGAAATCTTCAACAACAGTTTCCTTTCCCAATCACTACTGTGCCCAGCACAGATCCCAAAGCAGTTCCACACATACCCTTAGCAGTGAGTGAGGCATATGAACACGGGTCCTGTTGTTTGAAGACGACAAGCCCAAAGCATGAGTTGCGTGATTTTTACGGATCGTGGCCATCCTCCTTTCACTTTGATGGGAACTTGGCATCTGCCTTCCTCCGTTTTCCTCTGATATATAAAAAGTACCCCAAACCTCTCACCCAAATAAATGATGTACCCAACAAAGTGAGTATTGAGGTTTTTAGGATCTTTAGGTGCCTTTATTCCTTATTTTTTGTTTTTGATTGTATCCTTTTAAAAAATGTTTTTTCATGAGCTGCCCAGAGTCATTGGAAGTTGGGTGTTATAGAAATTGAATAACCATAAAAAATAAATAAATAAATGAATAAATACTCATTCTAAAGAAAGCAGGAGAAATAAACCTGTTCATCTTTCATGTTGCTACTAACAAAGAGAAGCAAAGAAAACTTGGGGAAATTACAGTCTTTCTTTAGAAATCTTAGCAAGGTGAAGTCTGGCTCTCCCACCCACCCATTTCACAATAAAAATACTGTATAGAGCAAGGGTCTCCAACCTTGGTAACTTGAAGACTTGTGGACTTCAACTTCTAGAATTCTAGGAGTTGAAGTCCACAAGTCTTCAAGTTGCCAAGGTTGGAGACCCCCGGTATAGAGTACTGGATATCACAAATGCTAATGTTGATACACACACACATACACAAAATCTGGATTTTTAAAAAAAAAAACATAATTCACCAAATTAAGGAAGGACTCTGAATAATCTCCTTGATAGAAAGTCTCTTTTGACCCAAAAGCCAGAACGTTCCAAGAAGGTTTTGCTAATGCATGTCTGATCCCACCCTTAAATTTTACCGAAGACGATTAACAATGCTAATGAAATCATGAGATCTCAGTAGTGTCTGCTGGATGCCAGTGCTGGAAGCAAAGTTTAGATTTGATATTAGTTAACTTATGGGGAAAAGACAATAAACAAACTTGGATGTATCATAAATCAATATAACTTTTGAGGTTTATGTCTTGGAGGCTGTAGAGCCAGACCGACTCACCATTAATTCTTCAGGGGCTGGTCGTTCTTTTGGTTGCTTCCTCATACTGACAACACGGAGAGAAAAAAAAAAAGTTAGGAAATGTCCCAAGAAGATTTTTAAATATCTCATGATGCTTGAGCAACGGTCATAAACCAAATTGTATTAACCAAGGGGGAATGTTGAAAGATTGCTTTAAAACATGCCCCAAATGGTGTCTTTTAAAGAAAACAAAATATTTTATGCTTCAATGAGCTAAGAAGGAACAAGCTATCTTCTTTCTCAATTTGCTGTAACACATTTTAGATGCTGATTGAGAACATGTCAGGGACTTAAGAAAAACTGGGGAAGCAGGCCTGGGGCAAACCCCGATCATCCAAGGTGACTCAACAAAAGCTCATAAAAACAATCCCTCCAAAGAGTAGCCAAAAAGGAAATGTGTTCACTTCTGCCACTGAGTTTACTCTTTATTCTCTGATCCAGCTTGTCAAAGGCCTACAAACTTTCAGCTTTTTCGGCTGCAACTTTGGTGTTCTTGTGGGTTTTTCTTTCTTTTCTTTTTTTTTTTTTGAAAAATCCCTTTGGGAATCTCATCACAGGGCCTTATTAGTTTGAGCTTTCGAATGATTTGCAATGGTGAAGTCAGCAATCCTAGAACTGGCCTATTTCTTCTCCCCATGCAGACAGAGGACAGGAGAGAAAGAAGCTGGAAGGAATCTGGATTTTTTTGGTTCGGACCTCTCAATTCCCAAAGTACAGTTCCATTTTTGAAAGGCGAGGCTACTAGATTGGAAATTATGTGGGGTCCCAAAAGTGCTTTTTCAAAAGGCAACTGGACTGTCTTTGTTTTTCCTTGAAGACGTTTTGCTTCTCATCCAAGAAGCTTCTTCAGTTCTTCAGCCAGAAATTCAAGGAAAAACAAAGGCAGCCCAGCTGCCTCTTGAAAAAGCACCTTTGGGACAAACATGGATGGCTGAGAATCTCCATAGAATTATGTGAAGCTCCCGGAATTCCTCCTGTACAACCGGCCAGGCTGCACTCTGCCATCGTCCCCGTTCCCTTTCCAATCCCATCTGCAGCACCTCGTCCCTTCCCTTGTCGGCAAAGCCAACCGAGGGCTGCATTCTTTGCAAGCTGTTCTAAGCCACCTTGGCAACACGCTTAATCTGACATTCCGAAGTAGCTGGGTCTTATGGGAGAAGGAGGCTATTATGTGCTATCATTTATGCCTCCACCTGACATCTGTGGACGTATCTGTGGAGGTTAGCCCTCCTCCTGCCTCAATTAAAAAATATAAAAACAATATGCTTTCTGATTAATCTCTGGGTAGAAGTGGAAAGGTACAGCAAGACAGATCACCCATGGTTCCAGCTTTACTACAGAAATCTAATCTACCCCAAAGTGGATCGGCCTTATAATAAACATAAGCCTTGTATTTATTATTTCAATTAACAATAGTCGCACTGTTAATTCCTTCTCTCTCTCTCTGTTTTTTTTTTAAAAAACACCTCCCTTTGGAATATTCCAGGAGAGGCTTCCGTCATCAGCAATTATTCCAATGCTTCTCCCACTTGGTTACCTCATTCAAAGTTAATTCTATTGACATCAGTCAAAAACTTTACTTGTAAAGGAAAGGAAAATTAGAACAAAGGAAAGTGTGTGTGTGTGTGTGTGTAGGGTTTTTTTTCATCCATTTTGATTGTTCAGCATCAGTATTTTTCAACAGGGATATTCCTATTAGTACTGCAAACGGCTGGCCCAATTCTGTGTGGTGCTGAGGGTAATTTTCTTTTATTGGTTTCAGGCATAGCTTTGAATGCTTCTCTCTCCCATCCCTTCCACAAAAGAGAATAGACCTTCAGTTTTTTAAAGTGATGCAACTTTACTGGTATGACTGCTGTCTTTCTCCGTATAACACAGGGTTGCCCTTATTACATTTTAGTAAGTGCAGGGCTTGGTGTGTGGATTTTGTTGTTTTCCATTCCTCTACTAAATTATGCTGTTTTGTTTGAGAAGAAAAAAGGGTAATTCTAGCTCTCATCCACCATGTTTAGGCCATAAGTTGCTTGTTCTTTTAGCCTTCAAATACTTGTTTATCAGCTTTCCACATAAAAGAGGCACTGAACGTATTTTTGCTATGGTAAGTTAACCTTTTGGTGCTCAGGAGATTCTGACTTTAAACTACACCCGCTTCCTTTTAATGGTGCTTTTTAATTTAAGGAGCCTTCCTGGCTGACCATTAGCCAGTCCGTCTGGAGGAATGAAAACATGCCCCACAGTGTGGTTTAAATAATGCACCCTCATCAGAAAGCCTCCCAAAAACAGACCCCGTAAAATTTCTTCCAAATAAAAAGCCCACAAATTAATCGAGGCTGCAGTTTGGATCCCCTTCAAAAGCGGAGCTTATTCTTCTAAGCAAGAAGAGAAATGCTTGAATGATAGATGGGTAAATACAATGATCTATCATCTTCATCCAAGGGATTTTGAACACATGCCTGTGTGCCTGTAGAAACGCACAGAACCGGTTCTCCGAGAATGCACCCAGATTCCCAGTTGTTTATGGGTGGGGGCAAAAAAGTCCCCCTCCGAAGTACTTTTATGACCCTTTGTGTAAATAACGTTTACATAATTTAAACAGTTTGCTCAGCTTTGCTGGCCCAGCTGGCCCAGCCCTGCCAGGTCCCTGGAGCCCTGGAAGGATTCAGAGGAAGCCATAAGGTCCTGTGATACAGGGAGTTAATGGCATGTATCATTTACATCGAGGGCACGGCACATTTGCAAACGAAGCTTACCATTGAGTGATGAAGTGTACAAACGGCTCCGAGAACTCCCCAACCGGAAGGACAGGAGATTCCTACAAGCCAGTTTTGGCCACGGGAATGGGGAGAGGGCAGGGGAGGGAGGGAGGGAGGGAGGGAGGGAGGGAAGAAAAAGGAAGAGAGAAGCGTGAGTCCAAATCGTCAAATTGCGCCATCGTTCTCTGACGGCAAACAAATGAAGACGTTTTTAAAAAACGGAATCAAATAAAAGGAAGCCCTGCATTTAAAAGTAATGAGCGTTACACAGTGGGGAAAACACACGTAGAAATCCAACCAAGAGGGAAGTCGGAAACGGACAATGATAGCCACGGGGCAGGCAAGAAGGTAGCGAAAGTGTAAATGAGAAATTAATGATTATTTAAGTAACACCCAAATGGTCTTGTAATTAACAAAGAGCTGGGAAATTATTCTTGTGTTGACCTTCGCTTCCTCCATCATAGTTGCTATTTATTTACACTTAGCAATCCCAAATCTTGTTAGATTTAAGCAGAAGAAGCCAGGAGTGTATAAAGAACTAAAAAAAAAAAAAGAGAGAGAGAGAGAGAGCTGAGCTAATTAACCAACCGCCCAACAAAAAGAGAAGCCACAGATATATTCCATCAACGAGGGGGAGGGGGGGTCCCTGTGTTATTTCAAGGGGAAGAGCTCGGTCTCTGTGAAAGGGAGATGCACACATGGGGAGGCTCGGCGGTGCCCCCCTCCCGCCCCAGAATGACAGAGAGACTTGCCAGTGTTTATAGTCTAACAGCTCAGGATGTAATGAAATGGCACTGTGGAGGACTTTAACAGTCATCTCATTAGTCCTACAGTTGGAACAAGAGAGCCACATCCAACAGGAATCAGCTGCAAATGACTTTGCTTCTCATCTATTCTCATTTGCTATTAAAAATATCTTTCGGCAGCTTTTGCTACCGTTTCCCCCGCCACCTTACCCGGCTCTGTCCCCGAGTGCTCTGCAAAGTATGATGCATGCACCTATTTAAATTAACAAAGGAATGACTTATTTTAATCTCGCCGTGCTTTGCCTCTTTTGGCCGTTTGCGAGAGCCATCTATCATCACATACAACCTTCTAATGCTGCAGGCAAGAAACTCAGAGCGTGTAACATTTGGCGGGAGCCAAACAATTTCTCTCGCACACAACTGTGTCAAATGCATGTGAGGGGTTCATTAGGGAGGGTTGCGAGGGAAATGGCTTGGATGCGATGGGGAGAATGGGTGGGGGGAGTTTAAAAAGGAGAGAGGAGGAGGAGGCTCAAAGCTCCTCCGCCAACACATGTGTGTGCATGTCATTCTCAATGGCGGCGGCAAGAAGCAACCACCGAGCTGCTGAAGTGATTAGTAAATATACATATAATTGCGACGGCCCAATTATCAGAAAAATGAGAGTGGTAATTACAAGATAGAAAATTAACTAGAACTCTTATTAAGGCTTTGTCTCCAATTCAAACAAACAGAAATTGCAGCAAAACACAATTAAATCAAAAGTAACTGAAGAGTACAAGGCGACAAGATTCGGAGCATTGCCTTTGACACACATTTTGTGGATTGCACAAGGCTGGGCAAATAGAGAAAAGCTCAAAAAAGGCCTCGTCTTAACTGAAGGCCCTCGGAGGCTGTTTGGTTGGGGCTTCCATTACATCAGGGATGGGGAACAATGGTCCTTTTATGACTTGTGGACTTCAACTCCCAGAATTCCTCAGCCAGCTATGGTGGAAGGCAAACGCCTACAAGCTATGCTGGCTCAGGAATTCTGGGAGCTGAAGTCCGCAAGTCATAAAGGGGCCATAGTTCCCCACCTCTATATTACGTGAAGGGAACTTTCAGGGCCGCTTGTGGGTGTTTGCCGTCCATCCAGGGCCTCCGACCTTGGCAACATCAGGGATGGGAGTTGAAGTTCACAAGTTTTAAAGTTGCCAAGGTTGGAGACTGTCGCCTTCCACAATATTCTTTCCAACAGACCTAACAGGTAGGCTTGCTAATATGGCATATTTGAGGGGTTTACAGATGTGAGTCCCCTGTGGAATTTGGAAGTGAAGATCTGGGGACAATCACTGGTCCCACATTTAGGAAATCTCTTTGCCCCCTTAGGCCAGGCAAGGCCTCCCCCCATGGAGTCCTTGGTGCCCCTTCAATTGGTTGTTTGCTTGCAGACACTTCATGACCCGACTAGTAAAGTCATCAGCACCCTCCTCCTCCTCTCGACACTGATGTTACAAGTAGTCCTCAACTTATGACCATTCATGTAGCGAATGTTCAAATTTATGACAGTGCTGAAAAAAGCGACTTGCGACAAGTCCTCATACTTAGGATGATCACAATATCCCTGTGGTCACGTGACTTGGGGGTTGGCAACCAGTATGCATTTATGATGGTTGCAGCATCCTGGGGTCATGTGATTCCACTTGGCTTCTGACAAGCAAATGCATTAAGTCAGATTGCCTTCAACACTGATTAAAAGGGTGGCAAAATCAGTCCTGGGTCACATGACTCACTTGACCGCATTGCTTAGTGATGGGATTCCGGTCCCAATTATGATCGTAAGTTGAGGACTATTTGTACCCAGTCGGGTGATGAAACATCTGCAAGCAAACAATTAAGCTCAGAGAGCACCAAGGACCCCACGATTTAAGAGCCGTGGTGGCACAGTGGTTAGAGTGCAGTCCTGCAGGCTACTTCTGCTGATCACCGGCTGCCAGCAGTTTGGCAGATCGAATCTCACCAGGCTTAAGGTTGACTCAGCCTTCCATCCTTCCGAGGTCAGTAAAATGAGGACCCAGATGGTTGGGGGCAAGAGCCTTTAGAGAGGGCTGTAACGCAGTATATGACTCTAAGTGCTATTGCTATTGCTAATTCTGAGCTCCAGACATTTTCTCGTTAGGATCTCCTTCCCCATAAGATGCTTGTAGACTCGTTTTTCCAACCAGACCTCTGAACTGAACACTTTCATCGCCTGAGCTATGCAGAAGGTTGAGGCATTTTTCCTACATGCATGTGGGTCTTGTTTTCGTGGACAGGTGCACCATTATTCGTGGACCAACAGTATCCACTTTCAAATGGCCACATCTCTCCCCGCATGGTAGCCATTTTGTGAGAGATTCCTCATCAGTTCTCAAGACTCCAAACTGAGCCCAGAAACTCCTGACTGCTCTCGTTGAAGAATCCTGGGCCAGGCTGGTCTCTCTGTCTCCTCCCTTCTTCATCTCCTCAGAAACCCTCCTGAGGGGAAACAAGGCTGAAGGCCAAGCAGAAATTTTGGGCTCCAGCAAGATCTGAACAAGAAATTTCCAACACCTTTTGGGGGATGTACAAATTAGGAGTGAGGATCCAAATCAGCCCCACGGCAGGTTCTCCTAACACTAGTCTCCATCCAAGGTCCACACAGGCCTCCCGAGGAGCCAATGATGGAGGCAACCTCGGTTCTCGCACAGCGCAACCCTCTGACTCTTCTGAACACTGGCAGGACAAGCGCGGAGACGCGCCATCCGGGGTGGCATTGATGGCGGTGGGAGTGCTTTGAGTGATTGCCTCTACCTTGTGAATAATGAACAGTTCAAGGAGGTCAACCCATTACAACAGAAGCTGTTTAATTATTAATTATGCACAATCTCTGAGCGAAAGGACAAGTTCAGAATGTTTAATAGGTGGGAAACTCCAGCCAGAGCCCGGTGTGGCATTTTGCTATTAGACCTCGTCAGCAAGGCACTCAAGCAGAACAAGCAAAGCACGGAGCAGAAAATCTGAGGGGTGGGGGGGAAGAGAAAAAGAAGAGGTTGAACTTTAAACTCCCTCCCTAATATTTAATTTGTGGATGTGACAGCCCTCCGGCTATGGGTGGAGCCACGTGACCCAAGTGGACGGAAGAGGCTGGTTTTGGGCTTGCCGGGCTTTGACACACACAGGAAGTTTGGCCAGAGACATTCCTCAGGCACCTTTGATCCTTTTCCTTAATGCTTTTGATCACACAGACATGTAGCCGATTAAACAAGGCCTCCAGATTTTAATTATTTACTTGATTATGTATGATTTACTTGATCTATACATCCGTAGAATTATCGTGTTTGGTTCTGGCTCGAAATGAACATTCTAGGCAAGTTGCAATTTAAATCAGCAGAGCCCTCCACACACACTCACACGCCACGTACCCAACGATAAAACAAGTAAATTAAAACATGAATAATAAAATAATTAACTATTAAAAGCCTGAGAAAAGAGAGGTGCCTTTACCGAGTCTCTAAAGGAAGAGACCGGGTGGTGATGCAAATTAACAGAGCGGGGGCCCTTCCGATTTGGGGACAAGAAAGATGATTAGTCCCTGGGGTCCAAGACCCGAAGGTTTTGTTTCAAATTCATACCCTCAACTCTCCATTTCAAGGAGGAGAGATCTGTGTAAGCTCAGGAATACAAAGGTTTTTTTTAAAAAAAGTTTAAAAATAGCCAAGTGTTATCACACGTCCATATGTATAGGTAGTCCTTGACTTACAACAACTGAAACCAGAATTTCCATTGTTCTGCAGGGCTGTTGTTGAATGAGCCACCGCTTTTATGAACCTTTTTATATTATATTTATATTTTATTAAATTTATATACTGCCCTACTCCCAAAGGAGTTGCCGTGGATGTTAAGTGAATCACTGCCATTATTAAACGAACCACATGGTCGCTATGTGAACCCGTCTTCCCCATTGACTCCATTGCTTGTCAGAAGCCAGCTGGGAGCAATCACACAACCCTGGGATGCCACAACCATCATAAATACATGGCTGGTCGCGATGCGCCTGAATTTTGATTATGCAACCGTGGGAATGCTGTGATGGTTGTAAGCGTGAGGAGTGGTCGTAACTTTGATCAGTCACCAAACAAATGGTTGTAAGTCAGGGACTACCTGTATACCTGTACTAGAAAACTGTGCAACCCTCCTGTCTTTGTGCTGATGAGTTCCTCCTCCTACGACCAGGAAAAGAGGGCAAGGAGGACCAGGTGGGCAGAAGCTGATGTGAGATGCACTGTCTGAGGGTTCTTCAGCATCCCCAAGAGGGCAGGTTGCCCAGAAGCGATTGGATTCATCGCTTCAAAGCTGCTCATTGTCCTGTGCTGTCTGAAGGACACCCGTGAGCTGCCCCATTTTCAGATTTTCAAAGGTGGCAGGCAGCCGGCAGCCTTTATGGGGGTAGTCCCAGGGATCAAAGAGCCGTTGCCTAGAATCCTTTGATCCCTTCCCTTATATCTTTGATCAGCAAGTTCTCCATAATTTCCCCAGTTTATAACTGCTCCAGAAGAGGCAGGGTTAAAATCATGCTAGGAATTTATATTCTCTATTACCTATTCAATGTATGTTTCACACACAATGTTTTCTTCCTGCACAGTTTATTTCTACAATATACTGAGAAACAAGATGTTAATTAAACACTACCAATAAACAACCTGGAAGATTCAGGACCAACCCATCATCTTAAGAGATCTACCCCAGAATAAGAATGGGGAATAGGAGGACAGCAGTTGGAAAGGGAGAGAGAGATAGTAGCACTGAGGGGCTCCATCCCACCCACATTCCTCCAAGTTAAAATAATTGTTAAAAAGAGATCTTCAAATTCTATTTCCAGTTTCTAGCAGTAGATAAATATTGAGGTTTGCAAGAGGTCAAGGCTCTACGGAAGACAAGTAGGCCAAGTCAGAGTTTTCACACAATGCTGCTCAGAATCCATTTCATATATCCATTTAGCCACAAGAAAGATCTCGCTGTAGAGAAGTCAGACTGCACAATAGTACTTCAGGAACCAGATTGTTGGGGGCAAAATGCTGACTCTGTGAACTGCTTAGAGAGCAGGAGTCCCCGCTTTAAACCAGGAGTCTCCAGCCTTGGCAATTTTAAGACTTGTGGACTTCAACTCCCAAAGTTCCTCATACAGCTTTGCTATTGCTATTGCTATTGCTGCACTTTTGGAGCCCTTTCAGGATCAATTAGCAATAGCAATAGCACTTAGACTTATATACTGCTTTATAGTGCTTTACAGCCCTCTCTAAGCAGTTTACAGAGTCAGCCTCTTGCCCCCAACAATTTGGGTCCTCATTTTACCAACCTTGGAAGGAGGGAAGGCTGAATCAACCTTGAGCTTGGTGAGATTTGAACTGCCAAATTGAAGGCAGCAGAAGTAGCCTGCAGTACTGCACTCTAACCACTGCACCACCACAGCTCATTCATCTGCTAGATCTGTTACAACGGCCCCGAGGTCCTACTCTGGGGTAGGCTGGGAAAATCTGAAGTAGAGTCTTGGCTTCTAGTTGGTGGGTGTTCATGTGTCTGTGTGCGTGAACACTGATGCTGGTTAACTTCTATTTCAGTACTGATTCGACAAGAGCCGCAGTGGCGCAGTGGTTAGAATGCAGTACTACAGGCTAATTCTGCTGACCGCCAGCAGTTCGATTCTCAAGGTTGACTCAGCTTTCCATCCTTCCGAAGCCAGTGAAATGAGGGCCCAGATTGTTGGGGGCCAGAGGCTGACCCTGTAAACCGCTTAGAGAGGGCTGTAAAAGCACCATGAAGTGGTGCATAAATCTAGGTGCTATTGCTAGTGATGAAATTATGAGCACCCTAGAACACACTCCATACTTCCTTGGCCTTGGGTCTTATTGCAACATGAGCAGTGATGTCTCTTTCAGAAGGTTTGTTCACCATTTCTGGACTTCTTTTTAAGAAGTCCCTGCCAACTTTTAAGAAATGCATCCCGGCATTGATGGCTGCCAACTGCTTTTGACACAACCAAGGAGCTGTCATTGCATCGCTCTTTGCTACAGAAAGCTTGGCAACCTGGACCCTTCTTTTCATTCATCTATTTAAAGAGGGAAGGTTGGACCTGGAAGCCCCTCCCAGAACCTGACTCTACCACAAGAGCCAGATTAAAATGCTGTTAAAATGCTCAGCCTGTTTATTGCTCTCTTTCACCCCATGACGTCTTTCTTGCGTTTTCATAAAACTCTGCTGCATATAATTAGGTATCTCCATTGACACTTGGAAGATTGAGTTTTTAGGAACCTTTAAATGAGTTTGGCCTCTTGGGAAGGTTTGGTTCTCAGGTTGGTCTAAAGGTTCAGCTATTCAGCTATTCCTACCTGTGGTTTCACCTAGTTTCCATCTAGCCTTTGCATCTTGCACCTAGGTAAGGTCACAGTTTCAGGCTCCATGAAAAGGAACAGCAGAAAACATTTGGAATAGGGTACAAGTAATGATAGATAGATTCATTCTGACACTAGACTCTCTTCAGTACAAATGTATTTAATACCAGAGAAAAGAAAATGTATGGTGGGGTGCACATTCCACATTCTTTTCTATTTCTGGAAGTTTTTGAAAGCGTTTTTGCCAAAGAGATGGATGGCCTTAGAAACAAGCCAGGGCTACCAGACTCAAAGCAGCCGACAAAGTCTCAAAGAGCTACCCACATTTGGTGTTGGTAGTTAAGGGGCTACATTTCAGATCTGTCTGTTTACAACCACTTGGCGAAACCCTCTTAACTGAATTTCGTGACAATATGAACCCACCATGAAATGTCTTTTGTTCCCAGGAGGAATTTGACCCTGAAACAGCAGAGAACAGAACAGAGAAATGCTACCAATAAAGTAACCGGCGTGATTCTTCATCCCACCCAATCCAGGTGGAGCCCAGCGTTTTGGGCGGGTCACCGAAGGGTTGCTCTCTCTTCAACAGGAGAGAAGCAGATGTAGATGGGTCTGGGGGCAGATGAGCAAAACAGAGAGAGGACCAAGAGGAATAGCCTTAGAAGAGGGAAAGTCATCTAGAGAGGTAAACAGTATGAATGAATGAATGAGCTGGAAGGGACCTTGGAGGTCTTCTAGTCCAGCCCCCTGCCCAAGCAGCAGTACCCATATTATTTCAGATAAGTGGTTGTTTAGTCTTTTCTTAAAAACCTCCAGTGACTGAGCATCCACAATTTCTGGAGACAAGCTGTTCCACTGGTTAATTGTCCTCAATGTTAGGAAGTTTCTCCTTAATTCCAGGTTGCTTCTCTCCTTGGCTAGTTTCCAACCATTGTTTCTTCTCCTGCCCTCCGGTGCGTTGGAGAATAATTTGACAAAAAAACAAAAAAACAAAACCCTCTTCTTTGTGGCAGACCCTCAAGTACCATAATCCTAAACTCTCAGAAGTGCAAAAAGACTACAGGTAATCTTTATTTAGAGTCTGCCTCGTACTGTCCATTTGCAGTTTTGCAGTCGTGATAGTGACAAAAAAACCCTTTGTGACCAGTTGTCTAGAGATTCTCAATCATCCAAATCATGGTTGTCCCAAATATGCTTTTACAAAAGGCAGCTGGACTTTCTTAGTTTTTTCCTTGAAAACATTTCGCTTCTCATCCAAGAAGCTTCTTCAGTTCACAGACAAGCTTCTTGGATGATAAGCGAAACATTTTCAAGGAAAAAAAACCAAGGAAGTCTACTTGCCTTTTTAAAAGCACCTTTGGACCAGTCCTTCAATTTCTAACCTTCACAGATCTGTAAAGCAAAGGAAAGCTGAAGTCAGATCATAAGCACAGTTGCTGTTTTGCTTAATGACCACTTCACTTAATGACAGAATTGTAGCCCCCATTGTGGTTGCTAAACAAGGACTGCCGGTATTATTTTTGTTGTGTTCTTGAACACAGCTGACTTACTCATAGAACAATAACTTTCATCCCTCTGAGAGGTGCTGCAGCCTTCTACGAAGCATTCAGTTCTAATTCCAGTTACTTTAGCAATTTGTTGAGTTTCTTCCAAATGCTAATGCCAGCTACAACTCCTGCAACTGGTAATTTAGAGGCCTGCAGATAACAATGATTGTTCAAAATTAACAGCCCTAGATAGACCTGTCTTCCAGGAATTCACCCAATTCCTTTTTTAAAGCCATCCAAATTATTGGTAGTCAATATCTCTCATGGTAATGAATCCTGCAGGTTAATCATGCTGTGTGAAGAGCCATTTCCTTTCGACTGGTCCGTATTGCCTAGATCGTGCAAATACCTCCCGTTTGGCGAGATGTAGGAAACGGAATTTTAGCTTGCAAGGTTGTCTTTAAATTAGATATTCTAGTATGCAGAGAACAGCACAGATATGCTTGGAAGGAAATACATTTCTGAAAGAATGCAATCCAGGTGGGAGACGTTATTTTGCTACATGACACGTGAACGGATGGATGGAAGTAAGACAACAGAAGGGGAGAAAAGCTATTGAGCCGCCCTGAGACCCAAGAATAAGTGATAATGGGGCGATCGGGTGATTATCTCTTAGAGAAATATTTGTGTTAAATGTGTGATTTAAGCATAAGTCAATTCATAGACCCTCATGGTAAAGGAATATATTGGAAATCCAAATGCATAGTATGCACGATTTAGCTGTTTATGGTGAAAGACTGAGAGTATTAGTGAAAGATGTAAGGATAATTAGAGTTATGAATGGGATACAAACTACTTTTAGTGCCAAGAATGGATCTTGGGGGAAAAGGGGAAAAGAAAAGAAATAAGAATGGAAGTCGAACGACTGCAGGAGGGGAAAGTATGAGTGGGATATGAAACATATTCGAAGAAGACAAGACGAATCTCCCAACTGAACAAATGGAAAATGGATGTGGGGATGAAGATGACAAGTAATCCTCGACTTTACGACCACAATTGAGCCAAACAGTTCCGTTATTAAGTGAGACATTTATTAAATGAATTTTGCCCCATTTTAAAACCTTTCTTGCCACAGTTGTTAAGTGAATCAATGCAGTTGTTAAATTAATAACATGGTTGTTACTAAAGTCAATCTGGTTCCCCATTGATTTTGTTTGTCGCAAAAGGACAGGACCTGGGACATTGCAACTGTCATGAATTCGAATCAGCTGCCAACTGTCTGAATGTTGATCAGGTGAGCAGGGAGATGCTGCAATGGTCGTAAGTGTGAAAAATGGTCATAAGACACTTTTTCCCAGTGCTGTCGTAAGTTCAAATGGTCACTAAATGAACTGTTGTAAGTTGAGGACTACTTGTACAAAGTAAAGTCACAGAACTGTATGGACTTAACACTAGCAGGAACTATGAAAAAAGATGTTTGTGGGGCGTGAAAGAGGCGATAGGACAGCCCCATCAGGTAAACCAGACTAAGCAAAGCTGGCTGGGGAATTCTGGGAATTGAAGTCCGCCCATCTTCAAGAGGAGCCTGGATAGCTCAGCAGACTAATGCATTGTAATTTAACTCCAGCTGCCTGCAAGTTCAAATCTCACCAGGCTCAAGGTTGACTCAGCCTTCCATCCTTTCTAAGGTAGGTAAAATGAGGACCCAGATTGTGGGGGCAATAAGCTGACTTTGTATAAATATACAAAAGTATGAAGGCTTAACGCATTGTAAGCCGCCCTGAGTCTCCGGAGAAGGGCAGCATATAAATCAAATTAAAAAAAAAAAAAAAAAGAGGCCGAAGTTGAGAATCACGGCTTGATCGGATGGTTGCCTTGCCAGTGGGGCTCCTTCTTAGGGACATGTATTGGCCCTGTGAGAAGGAGAAAAAGGTCCTCAGGTCCTGCAGGAATCTACATACAGTACAGGTAGTCCTCAACTTACAAGAGTTTGTTTAGTGACTGTTTGAAGTTAACAACATTGAAAAAAGTGACTTATGGCTGTTTTTCACACTTATGATCATTGAAGCATCTCTCTGGTCACATGATTAAAATTCAGATCTTGGAAACTGACTCTATATTATTATATTATATTAATTATATTATATTATATTATTATATTAATTATATCATATCATATCATATCATATCATAATGATATCACATCATTATATTATATGAACAGAACAGGAGCCAGAAGGGACCTTGGAGGTCTTCTAGTCCAGCCCGCTGCTCAAGCAGGAGAGCCTATACCGTTTCAGACAAATGACTGTCCAGTCTCTTCTTAAAAACCTCCAGTGTTGAAGCACTCACAATTTCTGGTGGCAAAGTGGTTCCGCTGGTTAATTGTCCTCACTGTTAGGAAATTTCTTCTTAATTCCAGCTTGCTTCTCTCTTTCATTAGTTTCCAACCATTTCATTGTTTCTTGTCTGATGCTATTCCTGTCATTTATGACGGTCGCGGTGTCTCGGGGTCATGTGATCCCATTTGGCGACCTTCTGACAAGCAAAGTCAATGGGGAAGTCAGATTCACTTAACAACCGTGTTACTAACATAACAAAGTGCAGTGATTCACTTAACAACGGTGGCAGGAAAGCCAGTAAAATGGGACAAAATCCACTTAGCATCTCTCTTGTTTATTAGGAACAGAAATGTTGGGCTGCACTGTGGTCGTAAGTCGAGGACTATAGTGTTGCCATCCTCTCCTAACCTCTTGGTGGCCTTTTTTTCTACACGAAAGCTATTCTAGGCTCTTGTCGTGAGGCGTCTGAGGCAGCTCTCCTGCCAGTTTCCTTCTCCGGCACGTCATTCTCCAGCTCTGTTGTACCCTTTCCCCAAATATCCTGACCAGAATGGCAATTCCCAAAAGCCAAGTTCTCACTTCAAAGCATCTGGGCTTGCTTTTGTTCGGAGGCCTCCCCACTGAGATCTCAGACATTGGAGAAGTCTTCGAACGCTCCCCGTTTACGTACTTCCACAGAAAAAGACTGAGTCCTGGACCACAACCCAGGACCTCACACGCGTGTTGGGAATGGCGCCATCACCCACTCACAGGTGTGAGTGGGGGACTCTGCCAGACAAGGGCAGCTGCGGATGGGTAGCAACGTGGCTCCCCCCCCACTTTGCCCTTTTGAGTTTCCGGATCTTTCCAGTCCTCATTTGCTCTCACAAAGTTGGTGCACAAGGGAGCATTTGGCCCAAGATCATCAGTCTTAGAACACTAAACACTTTTAATAGCTAAGACTTGCGTTATCATGAATGTGCCGAAAACAACAGCAGCTGCAACATATCGGAAAGCAAACAGACTTTTTCTCATGAGGTCCTTATTTAGAAAGAGACACAGACATGAGCCCATTAAGTGGGGACAATTATTCTCCCCCAACAGGGCTGCATCTTAAAAAGAGCTGAGGGAGGAAAGCAGGAAGAGAATGAGGCAGGCATTGAGGGAAGCAAAATCTGTAGGGCACCCACCGGGGCCTGAGGAGAAATGGAATTCATCGCCTGCTGAAGGCAGGGAGCCCAGAAGCCAGCGGGGCTTTCATTGCCCCATTCTGCAGCGCGTGGCGCTCAGAAGCAGGTGGTGCTCCTTGGAGCTCCTCGCTCTCGCGCGGCTCACACGCCCAAGAAGAGAAGCTCATAGTCCTCATGACTGGAGGCAGGGAGCTTCGAGGGTGAGCGGGGCATCTGTTAGGAAAAAAACACCGGAGGCTGGAAGAGCAAATGGAACAGAAAAGCGGCCACGAGAAGTCTCTGGACTTGTTTATGCAGGCAGGAAAATAACATCGTCTCCTTTTGGGGTTGGGAGATTTTAGATGGGGCTAAGCGTGGGGCTCCTTGTACAGGAGACTAAGCATCAAGCTATCCTTGCGATTATCTTTGCAATTATACCCACGCGACGTGGTGTCAGTTCTCTCTCACACAAGCACACACATACACACGCTCTCCAGCTTGAGGTCTGCAGCATCAACTTGGTGCGCAGTCTTCATTCCAGGCCTACAACCACCGCAGAAAGCACTGACATCTGATCTCGGGATGCTGAACTCTGCCTGGAGTTCAGAAGTCAACAACTGTTGAAGAGTAATTTGCACTTATAAACATGCTGAAGCTGTTTTAAAGACTGAAGTCACGAAAATGCCCTGTCAGAAAAGAGCATTTATTCTGTCTATGGAGACTCTGAGTCGTCCAAGTCACGATTGTCCCAAAGGTGCTTTTTCAAAAAGCCATTGGACTTTGTTTTTTCTTGAAGACCTATCTGAACTGAAGAAGCTTCTTGAATGAGAAGGGAAACGTCTTCAAGGAAAAGCAAAGTCCAGTGGCCTTTTGAAAAAGCACCTTTGGGACAGTAAGAGCCCTGGTGGCGCTGCAGACTAAAGCACTGTTATTAACATCAGCTGCCTGCAATTACTTCAAGTTCAAATCCCACCAGGCTCAAGGTTGACTCAGCCTTCCATCCTTTCTAAGGTAGGTAAAATGAGGACCCGGATTGTGGGGACAATAAGCTGATTTTGTATAAATATACAAAAGTTTGAAGGCTTAACGCATTGTAAGCTGCCCTGAGTCTCCGGAGAAGGGCGGCATATAAATCAATTTTTTTTTAAAAAAGTATTTGTTCTGGTTGGTTACATTTGAAAAATGTCATTTCTCCTCTGCCAAAAGTCTTTGAATGGTGTGGAATGGATTTCCAGAGCAAAAATTGCAGACTACAGAAACCAGGCGCACCACATATTTCATGGGAAGCCTTGTGAGCAGGACAAGCTCTGGCTTAACAGAAAAGTTCTGGAATTCAAGTGCAGCAGCTAACCACAAGTAGGCCATCTACCCTGCAGTCTTCTGTGTAGAGCACTGGATTTTAGCAGCTTCGGGGAGACACTTTGGTTTGGGCCCCTGTTGTAAAGCAAATCAGCAGCAAACCACCTTTTTAAATTTATTAAAATATTTATAACTTCCCTTTCAACTGAAACTGAGACTTTTTGCAGGTAAACAAAAAGCAAAATCCTAATGGAGATGGCAGACAATGAATTGCATCAACAGCAGGGCTGCCTTTCCAAGCTGCACCATCTTACAGACAGGTAAAAGCCAAAGAGGACAAAACCTAACCTGTATCTCTGAAAGTGAGCAAAGAGAGCACCTGTTTTGCTACCTTTGAGTGGGGAGGGGAAACAGACTCATTGCCGGGATAGATATCTGAAGTCAGGGGTCCTTGGTGCTCCCTGAGTACTACTGACTAGCACTGATGATGTTACCTAGTTGGCAGGGGTGGGTTCTAATTTTTTTTACTACCGGTTCTGTGGGTGTGGCTTATTTTGTGGGCGTGGCTTGATGGTCATGTGACAATTATTTAGGATTTAGCAGAGGTACTGGTCTACCGGGCTTTTAACTGCTCGCAGAGCTGTACCAATCTACCCATTTATTTTTGCAGGCACTGGTCTACTCATTTGTTTTCTTTTAACACTGATCAGCTGTAGGGCGGCCTTTTGAAGCCCCTTGGCAAGAGTTTAAACAGGTTTTTTCCCTCTAGCCATCAGCTGGGACTCAGGAGGCAGCAATAGATTGGGGGTGGGACCAAATAAAAGGGAAGAATAACGCGGGGTTTGGGGGGCAGAACCGGTTCGGTGACATCATATTGTCACCGCTACCGGCTCGGGAGAACCGGGCCGAACAGGGAGGAACCCACCACTGCTAGTTGGGTAAAGAAACGTCTGCAAGAAAAATCTCTGAGCTCAGAGAGCACCAAGGACCCACCAATTCAATCCTGAGATACAAATATTCCCCTTTACAGATATCTGAAGAACGCAATCCTATCATACGCCAACTGTTTTATTTCCCAAGACTAAACAAAGAGAGGCAGTTTTCGCTTAACAACCAGTTGCTTAGTGATTGTTTCAAGTTACAATGGATCTCCCCAGAACTACTTTTTGATGTTCAGATGGGCACATCCCCCCCTCTGGGTCATATGTTTGCATTTTCGGTACTTGGCAATGACGCAGATTTAGAACCATTTGCAGTGTCTCACGGTTGCATAACCATGATTTTCAGCGTCTTTAGCTGGTTTCTGCCATTTACTTCCAGTTTCCGGGAATAATTGCCAATTGGGAAAATGGATTTGTTTAATGACATTTGCTTAACAACCGCTGCAAAAAATATTGTAAAACTGGGTGTGGTCACGGGGCTGAGAGAGAGGGGGGCTGGCCAAAGTCAGCTACTTGGCTTTGTGCCTAAGGCAGCACTAGAACTGGTTTCTAACCAGCACATCCAGGTGGCTCTCCTGATTATTAATATAATGGTGAAATGTAAGCTAGATGGTATTATAAAATGAACTCCTAATTAGCAGGATGATTGCTTAGTCCATAAATAATAGTTTGGGGTGTCTAATATTTTAGATGAAAACGAAATAAGATTTTAAAAGACTTGATAAGTTTGAGCAGGAGGATAAATTTCAATGGCAAGAAATATTTTAAATCTTCTGCTTATGCAAGAAAAATGAATGACACAAGCACAGGAAATCTTAATTTGGCAATAGTACACGTGAAAACAATTTGGATGTTTTAGTAGGTTGCAAATGGAACTTAAGTCAATAGCGTGATGAAACTCTTAAAAAGGTAAATGTTAACTGGGGGAGCATTGAGTCCAGATCACAGGAAGTAATTGCCCCAATAAATTAATAAAGTAATCAAAGACAAAAGCAACCTGGAATTAAGAAGAAACTTCCTAAGAGTGAGGACAATTAACCAGTGGACAGAAGTTGCCTTCAGATGTTGTGGGTGCTTCATCGCTGGAGGTTTTTAAGAAGAGACTAGACAGTCACTTATCTGAAATAGTATAAGTTCTCCTGCTTGAGCAGGGGGCTGGACTAGAAGACCTCCAAGGTCTCTTCCAGCTCTATTCTATTCTGGCCCATTATTCTGAGGTAGGACACACATAGAAACTGGAGGGAATATTAGTAGGGTAAGAAATATTAACTATATCTTGGACTCACCCAATCCGTTCTTGCCTGCTAAAGACTGCTATCTATGATGAGAAAGGGTCAAGGGGACAATAATTGACCAAATCCTTAAAGGTGTCTTGTCTATGTCTTCAAATCATAACACGTGAACCTATCCTCACAGTTTGCATGAACTCCAGGATCTATTGGATTCAGAATCATATCAGGGTCAGATCAGAATGTTTTAAATAGCGAAGTTTATCAACTGAAACTCTTTCACAGCATTCAGGAGTCTCTAGAATTGTGCAAGCCTCCAAAACAAACAATCTTATAAAGGTTCCTTTATTACATTCCTGAAGGAAATGTTATACAGGGAGAAACCATATATATATGGTATATATATATATATATATATATATGTATATATATATATGTATATGTATATGTATATGGTGTATGTGTAGATAGATAGATAGATAGATAGATAGATAGATAGATAGATAGATAGATAGATAGATAGATAGATAGATAGATAGATAGATAGATACAAGAATGTGCCAGTCTGACAAGCAATCAAAGAGAGAATGAAAGGGATGTGAAGGCAGTAGAACTTCAGCAGTGGCCATGCAGAAATCTGATAAAATGAAATACAGATACAGATAAAAATACAGATAAAAATAAAAATACAGTAAAAATACAGATAAAAAAAGACATTTCAGCAGACGTTTCAGCAGAACAATGGATCCTGTTAGAAGACTGCAAGTGGTTCAAGAATTTGGACAGACCTGTCCAGATCCGAGACCTGGTCTTTGTCTCAAAATACAACCCAACTCCTCTGAGTAGGGTCCTCAGTCTTATTCAGGAGTAACTGCTCAAGATATGCCCCGCCCCTCCTTTGTTCACCTTGCACTCGCAACAAACAAAAGCCTCTCACCTGAGTGATTATTTTTTCCTCTGGATCCCCCCTCTTGCCTCCGGTGGCTTCAATAACCTGTTCCTGCAGCTGGCCACAATTCTCACGGTTTCTTCCAGATTCCATTCACTGGTTTTCCCTGGTTCCTAAGCTGCATCCTCCCACCAACCGACCCACCCGCGTTTTTCCTTCTCCAGTAAAGACCTGGTGGGGGCTGAAAGGAGCTCCAGCCTGTCCTGTTTGATTCCCTTGCTTTCCCCACCACAGAAGGCTTGGAGCAACACGGTCTATCTGGAGAAGAACGGAGACCATTGAGGGATGATCTGCAGTAACCTCCCCCAAGCTAAAGCAGAAATCAACGGGTTTGCTGAGTTCAAGGAAAGAAGGCCCTTCTGCCATCCTATGTACCTTGAAAGGGGCACATCCAGTCCCTTTGCTGCGTAGTGTCCTCTGAAATGCAGGGGCTGCTGCTGCCCCTTCTCACCCAGGGGTCTAAGACAACTCGCTGCGGCCAATTCACCACACCCAACTTCCCACAGGACAACTGGCGACAGGACAATTCAACGCTGTATTAATCATTTCATTCAGGTACTTTTATTATCGGTGACCACGTTTTTGCCGAAATTATTGTAACTCTTGTATGTCCGGATTGACTTTATTTTATTGTTTTTGGTCAGGGTTCTGTCAAAATTAATTTAACTTTTGTGCTTGTTGAATTGTCTCGTGCTGAGTTGTCCTGCGGCCAGGTGACCATGGGGAATTGGCAGCGGTGAGTTGTCCCAATCCGGTCACCCAGGGCAGCAGGTGGGCATTTGCCCGTGTGCTGAAGGAGACACCAGCATATTGAAGCTTGGATAGGGAGGAGCTCCTGCAGGAAACCTCCAGACTGGGATGAAATGATTATGAAAGGTCCAGATTTTGCAGAAGAGACACGTCAACAACCACTTTCTCCCACAAGACGCCTCCTTCCAATCTGTTCTTGTTTACCACTCAACTCTGACCCCCGTTAATGTGGCTCCCTTTTTTCAGTGCACCTCAAGCCAGCCTCCTTCAGAAGCCAAATCACAGCTTGCCTTGCTTTGCATTACCTCATCTGGCAAGGCGGAGAGGTGATCAATTAATGCAGGGCTGGCTTCTACGGTCTCCCTTTTCCTTTCCAAGGAGGGGGAAGAAAAAGAGAGAGAGGGAGAGATTTTCCTGAAAACACCCTCATTTCCCCCAGAATTCAAGAGGAAGACTCAGGAAACGGCACAAAGCAGAACAAGGCCAAGCAGAGTCGACGGCTCAGAGCTGCACAAGGCAACTTGTCTCGCTGTTGAGGACGTTGGGCCATTGTGCTTCATTAGGAAACAAAATATAAGCTTTCCAGTCCATTAGGGATGACTTTAGGAGTGAAAGCACATAAGACAGCGACTCACCTCATCAACAATGCACTGGAGTAACTGGAGAGGCTGTGATGGAAAGGGGGGGGAACAGGGGAGAGAAGTATTAGGCTATATGCAATATCTTTACATGGAGTGGAAAAGGAAAAAAAATCATTAATGCAATAAAATATAGCAAGATTAATCAACAGCAGCAAACTCTTATAAAAACATCGTGGCTCAGGATGTCCTATTATTTCTAATGGTACCTAATCTAATACAGGCAGTTAAAGGTTTGCTTTTTCCGCAAAATGCAATTTGCTAAGTTTAAAACAAGGCATTCAAGCATGCGAAGAAGCAGCCATCAGGAAAAAGAAAAGTGAATTTTTTTCCCAAACTCATAAAGCTTACCATTAAAGATCCCTGGTTTTTCTGAATCTGAAAAGGGGGGAAAAAAAGGGGAGGCAATATGTAATTAGCATGTCATAATCAAAATGACTCACTTGGACACATTATGATCACTGAGAGAAAATTATTGTATCGCTGGTGGCAATTTGTGGGCATGTGTTAACACAATTTACATAATGAAAATACACAAATGTTAATAGCTCGCTTCTCATTTATAGGCGAAAGTCAGCAGAATGTTAATTTCACACAACACTTTTTAGTACCCTCCAGGTTGTATTAGAATAGGGAGAAAAAGCATAATCCATTTCAAAAGGCTGTTTACGATTCAGATATAAATAATGTTTTATATTGCTAGATTGTGAGCACTGCGCTTAATGTTGCAATCATTGCTAATGTTATGAAGCTCACTCTTTTTAAATTAAAAACCGATTTATTTAAAATTGAAATTAAATCATAGTCAGAAATTAGAATTTTGGATTACTGCCAGGGTCTGCTCATAATCCCCTCTTTTTTTTTTTTTAAGAAAACTTTAATTATGTAGCTGAACTATCTGCCTGTACTTGGTGAATACTAGTTGATGCTCCACTTTTGAGAGTTTACTACACGCTCTCAAACCCCAAAGCTACTTTCCGTATCCCTACTTTAGGTTCGAGAAATGCATGTCTTTGGGGCAATTCCCCTATTCCCAATGGCCTTGATGGGTGCCTGCAAGACTCAAGCCGCGATTTGAACTAAAATCGTATAGGGGTCTCCTCCAAGTCCCTTCCAACTCTATTCTATCTTCTATGGACGAATCAAATCACTCCAGCAATCTGGGCTTTTGGTAACCTGCTCAGAAAGTCAGTTTCGTGGGCAGGAGAGCCACGGATGGACCAAGAGACCTGAAGGTGTCCTTCCGTAGGTGAAGTCCCTGCTAGCTGCCAATAATCCATCCAACCTTTTGCACAGATCAACACGTCCCCACAGTTTTCTAGTATGCTATTGGATGCCCCTTTATTTATTCACTAGAATTTATAGTCTACCCCAGGCCAAGGGGAGTTTTACTAAAAAAAAAAATCTAAAAAGTCCAAACTAAGTTAATAAAAAGGCTGTGAGGTCACAAAGCCTACTTAAAAAGATTTCTGGGATACACGGAAAGGCAGGAACCTAAAACATCTTTATTTTTCTTGCAATGGTTGACCCTTCCCATTCAATATTCCCAGCTCAGCAATGTCAGAAATGATGAATGGCTGGTATGCTGACCATCGGCTTCATGGGCTCTTTCTTCTCAATTTGCTGGAGGCTTTCTCTCTTAAGTAAAAGTTTGCCCAGGTAATGATGCACAATGGAACCCAGCCCAAATCCATAGCTGAACATACGCCCCCACCCCACTCCAAGAGAGTGGGAAGGGCGGATTCAGGAAAAATGGTTTCTCTTAACCAGGAGTGTTAAACTCAATTTCACTGAGGGCTGCATCAGGGTTGTGTTTGACCTGGGGGGGGGGCTGGCGGGGCATGGCTAGGGTGGGCATGGCCAGCTCGACATCACTTGTGTCGGGGGCGCCTGTGGTGGCCCGAGCCCTCTGCCAGCAAAAATGGGCTCCCGAGTTCCATCATTGCTTACAACGTCCTCCTGCAACCCTCCGCCAGCAAAAACAGAGCTCGCGAGGATTCCCATGGTCATGTAATCGCGATTTAGGCACTTGGCAAGTGGTTATGTATTTACTTTTTTCCCCTACTAATTTTATTAAGAAATATATTAAACAGGTCAAATATGAGAAATTAATACAAAAATACATAAAAAAGAAAAAGGAAAAAGTGTAGGAAAAAAAAATGTTCCAAGGAAGTAGTAAGAAAAAGAAAATTTCTCCTTCATCCCCAGCAAGTATATTCAACATTAAGAACTGATCACTGTCTCTTAAAATACAACCAAATGCATCTTCATTCCATACTTCACCCCATTTCCTCTAAACTTATTTCTAAATCTTCAACTCTCCTTATACATCAGCAAAGGTCCAGTAAAAATTAAGAGACACCTAGCAACATAAATACATAATCTCCGTTTCCATTTAATCTAAATCCTGCTCATCCCTCACTTTAATAATAAAAACCTAATCCCAATTAATAATTAAGCATTCTAAAAAATTAAACACTGTTAAACATTACCAGAATTAAGTAAATAAGTAAATAAGTAACCCTTATTTACATATAAAAAATAACATAGATATTGCAAGATAAGCCATTTCACCCGGTGAAACATTTTAAAAAAATGCTATCCAGTCAAGATAAGCATCACAAGAGATAGAAAATTGTTATTTATCCATAATCAAATAAACCAACTATGTACTTTTTTTTCCTTCTTCCTCCTGGCCATCATTCAGTCCCACAGATAAAATTCTAATTTCCTGTTTTCTTCTTTGTCTCTTTTCTCAAAATTTTTGCCATCTTTATCCATTTGTAGCTTTTTAAAAAAAATTTTTTTTTTATTTATATGCCGCCCTTCTCCGGAGACTCAGGGCGGCTTACAATGCGTTAAACAATAGCCTTCATACTTTTGTATATACCTGCTTAGTAGGGCTTTCAGCCCCCTCTAAGTGGTGTTCTTTTTTATACAAAGTCAGCTTATTGCCCCCACAATCCGGGTCCTCATTTTACCTACCTCGGAAGGATGGAAGGCTGAGTCAACCTTGAGCCTGGTGAGAATTGAACTCGCAGTAATTGCAGGCAGCTGGAAGCTAAATACTACCTTTAACAGTAGCATTAGTCTGCTGCGCCACTCAGGCTTCTGTGTAGAAACTCCAGTACATTCAGTTTCAAAGGGTAATCCATATTACTCCTTCGATACATTATTTATATTTTGTCTGCCATGTATTTACCATCATTGCAGCTCCCAGTCACGTGATCGCCATTTAAATTAGAACAAATGAGCTGGAAGGGACCTTGGAGGTCTTCTAGTCCAACCCCCTACTCAAGCAGACCTTATAGCATTCCAGACAAGTGACTGTCTAGTTTCTTCTTAAAAACCCACAGGGATAGAGCCCCCACCACTTCTGAAGTTCTCCATTGTTTCTTATCCTGCCCTCTGGTGCTTTGGAGAATAATTTGACCCCCCTCTTCTTTGTGGCAGCCCCTCAAATACTGGAATACTGCTATCATGTCACCCCTAATTCTTTTCTTTAGACTGGCCATACCCAATTCCTGCAGCCATTCTTCATGTGTTTTATTCTCCAGGCCTTTGATCATCTTAGTTGCTCTTCTCTGAACTTTTTCCAAAGTCTCAACATCTTTTTTATAGTATGGGGACCAAAACTGGTTGCAGAATTCCAGGTGTGGTCTTACTATAGAATTTTATAAAGCGGTACTAATACTTCACGTGATTTTTATTCTATGCCTCTGTTTATACAACCCATTTGTGACTTTCCCAGCTGGAGTCTGACAACCACAGTCAATGGGGAAAGCTGGATTCACTTCACAACTGCAGTCAAAAAAAGTCATAAAATCAGGCAATCATGTGAGGACTCCCAGCTGCATTACTTAGCGATGGAAGTTCCAGTCCCAATTGTGGTCCTAAGTCAAGGACTACCTGTATGGTGAGTCCCAGCAAAGAAACCTATGAACTTTCCCCAATCTAGGTATCCTGCAGAGCAACTGGGAATGCTGGGAGCTGCAGTCCTAACATCTCTAGGCAGGCCAAGTTAGGGAAGCCTGTACAGATAGTCCTCAACGTACGACCACAATTGAGCCCAAAATTTCTATTGTTAAGCGAGACATTTGTGAAGTGACTTTTTCCCGATTTTACCTTTCTTGCCACAGTTGTTAAATGAATCAGTGCAGTTGATTAGTTAGTAACCCAGTTGTTAAGTGAATCTGGCCTCACCAGATTTGATTTGCTTGTCAGAAGGTCGCCAAAAGGGGTACACATGACCCTGGGACACAGCAACGGCCATAAGTATGAACCATTTGCCAACCGCCTGAATTTCGATCACCTGACCGTGGCGATGCTGCAAAGGTCGTAAATGTGAAAAATGGTCATAAGTCACTTTTCGTGATTTATGTCGTTAAACTTTGAATGGTCACTAAATGAACTGTTGTAAGTTGAAGACTACCTGTATTCTATTGCTCTGGTTTCGATGACAGTAGGGCTGTGGGGATATGCCCCACATTTTTCTTACCCCACCATCTATCTCCTACATTGGGAACCGGAGGGGCAGAAGATGCAACACAAGAGGGCAACTGGAACCAACTTCTGTGTCCTCAGCTGAACCCATTTGGAGCTACCAGGCCCAAATTTAGCAGAAAATGGCACCTGGGTTTTTTTTTAAAGCTAAGCGTTTTACATGTTTCCTCTTTATTTTACTTGATGCAACGTCCATTCCAGGTATCTGAATACAATTGACCCTTCTCCTGCTTCCAGTCTACTGCCTGGGTGGAGAAAGCAGGACATTTTGCACAGTTTCAACACTAAGAAGGAAGGGACCCAGCTAGGATAATGGAAGAAGATGAGCTAAAACCCAGCAAACGTATTTCACCAGGAGAAGCATCAGTATAAAATATATGTGCTGGGAGGATGGATGAAAATGGGGGTGGGGTGGGGTGGGGTGTTAATAGATGCCACGGCAGGAGGGCCCAGAATATCTGGTGGGAGGGAGCATTCAGGGAGAAGGTTTTGCCTTCTCATCCAAAGAAGCTTCTTGGATGAGAAGCAAAAAGTCTTCAAGGAAAAACAAAGCCCAGTTGCCTTTTGAAAAAGCACCTTTGGGACATCCCCAGAAGCAGGGGTGAAATCCAGCAGGTTCTGACAGGTTCTGGAGAACCGGTAACGGAAATTTTGAGCAGTTCAGAGAATCGGCAAATACCATCTCTGGCTGGTCCCAGAGTGGGGTGGGAATGGAGATTTTGCAATATCCTTTCCCCAGGAGTGGGGTGGGGATGGGGATTTTGCAGTATCCTTCCCCTGCCACACCCACAAAATTGGAAGTAAAAAAAATTGAATTTCACCACTGCCCAGAAGGAAGGTTGGGTGGGTGGGAAAACTGGTTAAAAATGCAAGAAGTTTCAGATATTTCATGTAATAGTTAAATTCATGGATGTTTTACTTTTGCAAAATACATGCCTGACCTGCACCCAATTCCAGTTTTTTATTTCTTCCTCTGTTATTCTTCCTTGAATAACAATAACAACAACAACAACAAAAGCCACTTTCTTCAGTCAAGGAACTCTAAAAGAATCCCTTCTTCTGCTCAGGGAACAACCCAACCATTTTTACATCCTGCTTTCCTTAATATTTGGCTCCTCTCCTGGAGGTTTCCTTAAATACAGTTGTAGCAACTCCTCATAGTAATAAATCTGGTGGTATGCCAGATTAGCAGATCATAAAACAAAAAGCGAAAATGAAGTGCAGTAGAATAGCATAAAGTGCAAAGTTACACTGAAAACGTACTTTTGCAACACCTTCTAAGCCCGTGATGGCGAACCTATGGCACGTGTGCCACAGGTGGCACACAGAGCCCTCTCTGTGGGCACGCGAGCCGTTGCCCCATGCGCACATACCTCCCACCAACCAGCTGGTCTTCGGGTCTCTGCTGCGCCTGCACGGGGGGCACACACATTGAATTTTGGGGATGCGTGTGTGCGCTTTGGGCACTCAAGTGCCGAAAAGGTCAGCCATCACTGTTCTAAGCTCTAAATACTAAAAATAAAGCTGCCTTTCTTTGGTTATATTAACATGACAATTCACTTCTATAAATAATCTGTTTTGGGATCAAAGCAACACTTGTTCTTTTTTCATGCCAACATATGAATCTCATACTTGTGATGTTGTACTTCTGCCTCCCTCCCTCATTCACTCACTCTCTTCAGCTACCCAGTTATGGAAATACATGTAAAACTATGGGAGCTCTCTGCTGAAACACTTTGGGAATAAAAAGATAATCCTTCAAATGCCTTGTTCTGAACATGGCACTCAGAATTATTCCACAAAGCAATCCATTTTTCCACAGCACTTGAGCTCTGTAGGTATACCGTGCCAGAAAAAGCTACATTGCGTTTCCCTCTATTTGGGTAACCCATGCTATCCAAACAAACAAAGTGATATTATGCATCTTCTACTATGATATTACTGAAAAGCCGACAGTTAATTGTATCTGTACCCATTCCACTGACTCACGGAAAATGTATGTAAGCAAGTTTGATGTGCTGTAATGCAACAGTGTCATGATTTATTCTTAAATGGGAAAACTATACTGAATTTTAAACTGTATTTTGGTAAGAACGGAAGATGTCAGTTCATGAAAATCTACATATTTGTAGGTGTTCTGTACATATTGAGTGAGAAAACCCGTATAAAATGAACTTTAAGTTTTTTTTTTAAATTGAAAGAGTAAATAATAGATTAACTCCTTTATTTTCTGTGAAGACTAATAAAATATAGCTCTTCTTTTCTTACAACTCACCATGGAAAACAGCATTATTTTGACATCAACATGTGAACAATGTTTAATGTCTTTTAAATGGTTCCAAACAGTTATACGTTAAATGACAACAGATTTCGCTGTTATTCTGAAACTGGCTGTTTGCTGCTCTTCAATTATTCCACAAAATAAATGTTTAAATGATACTTCAATCAATTGAAAAAGGAAAATATCAGCGAAGCAGCTTTTCTAGTTAAACAAAATTATATGTCCTTTCTCTCTTCCTTTGACAAGCAGCTCTTACATCAAAATGAAAACAGGCCAAACATGGTCAATATTATGGATTACACACAAGAAAAAGAACCTTGGAGCTTGCTAGTATGAAGGAGCCGGAGCAACAGCTTCAATTAAAACCAGCCAATTACTCACCCCTTTAAGATGCTGCAAATAAATGAATTGCTTTTAAATGGAAGTCCTTGGATGAAGGGTTCTTTGACCCACCATTCAATTGCACTAACAGGAATCATAATGAGGGAGGAATTGCTGAAACAAAATATTTCTTTTCTCTTCCCCCCCCAAGGGAAAAAAATGGCTTTTGAATCAAGAGCTTTTTGCAAAATGTTTGGTATTGCAAAAGGAAGAAGCTCTGTGGAGATTCTCAATCATCCAGGCCTTGGTTGTCCCAAAGGTGCTTTTTCAAGAGACAACTGGACTTCCTTTGTTTTTGCTTGAAGACGTTTTGCTTCTCACCCAAGAAGCTTCTTCAGTTCTGACTAAATGGTGGAGAATGGAAGAATCTATATTCCTTGCAGTCATCTGGTCATTAGCACTCTTTCTGAGAGTCGTTGAGGCCACTTGGAGGTTTATCTGTGCCTTAAGGGTCACCTGGATAGTGCAAATGGGTGTGGAACCTTCTTGGAACTGCGGAAAGGACAACACAGTCCTTTCCTTCCATTCTCATCAGGAATCATATTGGAGACGCCACATCCCCAACTCCCTGCACCCATTTCAATGGGAATCTGGGGTTTCATATCCCCCCCCCGCCCCCCGAAGAGACAGCTTGTCTTTTCAGGTGCCAAAAAGCTTCTGGTCAGTTTTGTCAGCAGCACCCCTCCTGGGATACTTTGGATCCAGCCCCTCCAGACAGAATTAAGGGAAAACGTGGGCCTGACCTTGGAGACAGATTGGTATCTCTGATTCATGCAGGAAGCAGTGATGAAACATCTAATTGGTTGGTCTTAAGAAAGCCATTTCACGTTGTTTACATTTTGGAAGTCTTACATCGGCTGTCTTCTGACTAATATTGGTACTGAGGACAGAGGGTAATCTTTAAAGGCCTGTTCAGGTGGACGTCTTTCCTTCGAGAAGATCAGACAGCAGATCCATTCCTCCCATGGAAGAAGATGCTTTATTCAGGAGCCAAGAGAGGGACTTCAAGGGAGGAGATGAGATGCCTCCAATGTGGAATGCTGACTCTGGATGGGTTGGGCTTCTTGGTATCAGGTTAAAATCTTTTGAGTTACAGACATTTTAAAATAATCTTTAAACAACTTAACATTTAACTATCCTTTAAATGCTGGTTATTTTTAACCTTCACAATATACATATATTTGGGGGGTCATCACCTTCTTGATGCCCATCCAGTTTTCTGTATCTCACTCTTCATTTTACATAGTCGCAAAGTTTCTGTGGTTGGTTTTGCAAGGTAGTCGTAGTGTATATAGCTTTTATTCTTAGTGATCATTTGAGATAAAATGGTCTACCTCAATGAATGAATACAAATATTATGGGACAGATAATAATTTCATTATTGCAGACCTTCAGAATATGCAAACCTTCACAAAATATGCACATTTAATCTCTCTCTGTGATTAAGTCTGCTGGGGTCATTGTGTAGAAAGTCCATTTATAGTCTTTTCAACTGAAGAGAAAGTCCTGGAGACTCAATTGAAATCACATAGACCAGAATGAGAAAGAAGCTCCTTGGAACAGGAAAAAGTTTCATTGCAAATTTTTCGAAGATGAATTTCCAGGATGAAATAAAGAGTTTTGCAGTCATGTCTTGCACTTTGGATTGTGGATTTATAAACTGTTAATATTACTAAAACGGAGAAATTCTAATGTAGGAAGAACAGCTGAGTAATGTCCCCATTTGGAGGCCAGAAGACAAAGAGAGGGAGAGAGCTCTTCCCACCCTTGTGATTATCCATCTTTGTGAAGGTACAATCTGGACAACGGTTTCCCTCCCCAGCAAGAGCTGCCTGCTTAAGGCTGTATTTGTGCAAAAGATTCTCTCTTCCACCTTGGAACATCACGTCGTTCACCTCCGTGGTGGGCTCTGGATCGGAGGCTCAGCCTTTCCACCCACAGCTCCACTCAATTAGCTGCACTTTGGATGGCGACCTCCCTTTACAAACTCAACCTAAACAAGGCACAGGCTGCCTTGTGTCCTCAAACCCTCTCGATTACTCACACTTTTGTTTCCGTGGCACTGGACGCTGCTGCCTCTGTCCACAGCAAAGCAATATGTCATCATTTTGCTGAGCTAACCGGACTCACAGTCTTGTCCCTTTGAGTTAGGCGCAAGACAGCAACACTTCATCAACCCGTTTGGCCACAGCCAGGCAGGAAAAGGCTGGCAGGAGAGATGGGAAATGGCCTCCTGTTTGCAAACCCTGGCTTGCAATTGGTCGTGATTAAAAAGGAGAACAAAAGTTGCCCTTTGGAAGGCAAAGTGCAGACAAGGCTCCTTGCGCTGGTCTCTCACCTTGGCAGATTTGCAATCAGGCATTTCAAGGCCAGCTTGATGATTGCGTGAAAAGGCTGGCTCTGCATTTGCCACTTCTTCCTTTTTGGGGAGGAGGGGGAGAGCTTCTTTTCTCCCTCCCGTCTTCTACTTATCATGCTCCTTATTTGAAACAGATTTTTAACAGATAATCTTGCTCATTATAACAATATCTCGCTTGCATTTTATTCAAATAATTCTTAAAAACAGCTTTAAAAGCCGTTTGGAATAAACACCAAGCTTCCCATCAATCAAAAGCAAAAAAATTTCCGCTGGCGGTTGTATAAACATCAGATCAACTCACTGATGTCTTCAAGGATTTCAAACTGAACCATAAAAAACTCCATTAACTTCTGACAAAGAATGCAAATTAATCGCAACATGGGGTGAGATGAAATTAAAGGCTCTATTCTAATCAATGACAAGGCAGGATGAAATATTTACTTCTCTCTCTCTCTCTCTCTCCCTCTCTCTCTCTCCCCTCTTCTCCATGCTTCCTGTATTCAGGTTGGACTCCACAAAGTGAAGCTACATGGCAGGTGCGATTGTCTCAAACTTGGACAAAATCCGCTTGCAGAGATGCACCAGCCACCCACACCCTCACCCAAATCTCAGGTGCAGACGATTTGTTATTCACACTCTCTTGTGCCAGTGGAAGAAAGCCTGGCACAGACAGATGCACAAGGAACCCGAAATGACAGCTCTGCCCTCCGGAAGTGCGATCACTACAGGAAAATCTAGTACAGCCTCCAGGTGAAATGTCTGGTGCTCCATATGGAGCAGAGAAAATTAACAACAAGATGGAAATCTCACAAGCAGCAGGGAGCTGGAATTTTTTTTATGGAAAAAAAATGAAATTTAAAGATGAAGGAGAAGTAATAAATTAATGGGGTGTGAAAACATTCAAAGCTTTACAATACCAGGGGCACTATTTACTCAGATTTTTTTTTAAAAGGAGGAGGGGGGCCAAGCATCCTTCCTTCCAAACTTCAAATCGTTTGATGTAATTTATTAACAAAGATCTGCAAGTGTATCCGAAAACAGGGGGAAGGGTCTTTAGCCAGATTCAGAAGAAATCACTTGAACATATTCCTCACAATCTCTGGCAGCCAAAAAGCGGCATCTCCTCTCAAGGCGGCCGAGGGATTCGCCCGGCCTCTAACCGAGAGCAGTTTAAGCACCAGCAGGGACAATTTTTAACCATTTCTCAAAATTTCCTGACGATAAGACGTGGCACTGCCCTGTGCCACCTTTTTATCTAATCGAGACAGCTGGTATCTCTTAAAGAAAAGAGGCAACCTTAATTTCCTGCAGGTTTCTCCAAGACCTGATCCTTGCAAGAATCCTGCACAACTCCATGTAGCTCCGTGGACCAGGAAAATTACTGTATGTCAAAACCATCCTTGGTACCACAAGTGCACAACTAGAGATGGGGGGGGGGGGGAAGTAGAAAAGTGAAACTAATTTTAAAAGGATGATTCTGTGGTTTGGTTGCTTAGATTATTCACTTAACATGTGGAACATGACCATATCTCTGTCAGGATAGAAGGGTTCTTCTAAATCTCTTTTTGGGGGAACAAAACACTTCGACTCCGGAATTTAGAGTGGTTAAAACTGCCATTCTTTCAGAACATTTGTTTATCCTTGCCAACAAATGCTTGACAAGGATCACCATTATAAATAAGCATCAAACATCTCCACAATTTGCTGGATTTAGCAAACTGTGGCGTTTGCTTGTAAAAAACACCTGGCGGTAGCAGTGTTTCATCTAATTATCACAATATTTAAATGTTTTCTATGCAAACTGACAATTGCAAATAAACTGCAAACGGAAAAAAGGACAATAAAATTCACCCTACATCAGAAACAGCATCCTAATATAAATGTTTTGACATCTTGTTTTCGTGCCTAGGAACAAGGAGCACATCGTACATAAAGTATACACAGAATTTTTAAGGGAGGCTTTTCTGCCCTGGGCGTTCTCCACAGACACCGGAGGCTCTTTATCCCTCTCTCTGATGGAGTCCTCACACGGTGAAAAGCAAACAGCCTGGTAGCTGATCTGTCTGTTACCAAAACAAAGAACAGATGGAAACGGGGCTTCCTGCCCCAAAGAGATTCACTTCTAGCCTCTTAACACAAAGCAGGCAAGAGAAAGAGGTGGAGGAATCTGAACTGGTTCGAAGAGAAGACGCACAGAGCTGTCACTCAACATTCTTTCCAAGAACTTCTTGGGGGTTTTGGGGAGGGGTGTACCTACCCCTATGTTGCAGTCCAGCTTGCTGAGAAACCTGAGGTTGTTGCAGTGCAATCCTGAAATGTTTCTGAGCTCAACTGTAGCTTTCGCTCCCAAACAGAGAAGACTGTTGTACAGGTAGTCCTTGACTTATAACTGGCCACTCAGCGACTCTTTGAAATTATAACAAATTCTGAAAAAGGTACTTATGGCCTGGATTTGGAACTCTGAAGTCTGCCCCCTCCCTGTGGTCACGTGACTGAATTTGGGGCGCTTGATAACCGCTTGCATTTACGGCCATTTACAGAGTCCTGTGATCACATGACTGTGGTTTACTTTGCTAGTCCGGTTTCTGGGCAAAAAATGCCCATTGCAGACAAGGGGTTTGCTAACTGACCACGCTGTTCACTTTGCAATTGCCATGTCCACTTAACGACCATGGCAAAAAGGATTGTAAAATTGGGTGCTATCACGTGATGACTTGCTTAACGGCCAACATGATTTATGACTGTTCAACCAGAGACAGGCTGAGGGCCCCTGATGCTTCTCTTGCTGAGGTTAGCTAATTCCCATAGTTATAAGTATCAAAAAGTCCTTCTCCAGGGCTATCCAGAACAATAGGGAGAGCCCCCCATTTCCTTTTGCACATTTTTAATTTTGCTATGTTGAAAGCCATCGTTCACCTGTTGAACAGGCACCTGGCTACTATTCAGCATCCTTTGAAAGACCCCGTTTGCTCCTGAGCCTTTTCCAACTTTGCTGGTCACTGTAATAAGTATCCTTCCTCTGTCACCAGGCACTTTTGGATCCAGTGTGTAGCATTTGTGAATGAGAGCTACACACCAGACAGCTGCCAGTTTAAACAGAACCACCCAACAGCAGCAAATTGAGACTAAGCATGGATTGATCTACTAAATCTTCAAGCCCGGAGAAGTATCAGCGAATTTGTTCCATTTAAAAAGAAAAAAGTATTTCTAAACACAAGGAAGAAATCAAATTGCTTCCTATTATTCAATAACCACAGCGGTGAGGCATCTGCATAATCTAACCCTGCATAAATTAGTATGGTTCATTTGCATAATAATAACAAGTTAATAGATGCTTAAAGAGCACAGACCAACACCGGTTTTAAATCAGAGATGCCTCCCGGCCCTTTGGCCTGTATCAATGGGGAGGTTAGGGAAAGTGACTGCCATTCACCCCGGGAATAGTCTGCTTCCTCTTCCTCTGCTGGGGCAGGAGAATTGCAACTTTGCAGTATTGCAACCGCCTGAAATGATAGATGCATTTATGCCCCCAATGAATACAACGAATGTTTTCATTAGGGTTAGGGACGGGCAAGGAATAAACATAACCACTTCCAGTAATTAAATTTTAATCTGTATATCACAGGATTTCTCATACTCTTAAGAACCACAATTATCCACGGACGGTTTGTGCATTCAAAGCCAGGAGCAAAAATGGGCAGCCCACCTCTAGGGAGGGGTCTAGGCCAACTCGACACGGGCAACTTGCCGCGGGGCAACTGGCCAAGGGAGAAGAGTTGCACTAATATCAAAGAAACGATGGAATAGAATGTTAAAGAAAGGATGAAAAAGGAAGGGGGGGGGAATGATATGTTGAATGACAAAAATTACAATACGGGTAGTCCTTGATTTACAGCCACAACTGAGCCCAACATCTTTGCTGTTAAGTGAAATGTTTGTTAAGTGAGTTTTGCCCCATTTTACGACCTTTCTTGCCATGGTTGTTAAGTGAATCGCTGCAGTTGGCGAGTTAGTAACCCGGTTGTTATGTGAATCTGGCTTCCCCATGGACTGCAGAAAAAACAATGGCTACCAACCTGCCTTCCTCTGTATACTACACGAGTCAAAAAGAGGGCTGTGAAAATATCAACAGACCCCTCGTATCCTGGACATAAATTGTTTCAACTCCTACCCTCAAAATGACCCTATAGAGCACTGCACACCAGAACAACTAGACACAAGGACAGTTTTTTCCCGAACGCCATCACTCTGCTAAACAAATATTTCCCTCAATACTGTCCAACTATTTACTAAGTCTGCATTACTATTAATCTTCTCATCGTTCCCATCACCCATCTCCTCCCGCCTATGACCGTAACATTGTTGCTTATATCCTTACAATTTATATTGATATTGTTTCCTGATTGCTTATTTGTTCCCTATGACTCTCATTAAGTGTTGTACCTTACGATTCTTGACGAATGTATCTTTTCTTTTATGTACACTGAGAGCATATGCACCAAAGACAAATTCCTTGTGTGTCCACTTGGCCAATAAAGAATTCTATTCTATTCTATTCTATTCTATTCTATTCTATTCTATTCTATTCTATTCTATTCTATTCTATTCTATTCTATTCTATTCTATTCTATTCTATTCTAATTCTATTCTATTCTATTCTATTCTATTCTATTCTATTCTATTCACCTGTTCTGTATTCTTTTTCTAATTTCTGATTTCTAATTTCTAATTTCTAATTCTAATTCTAATTCTATTCTTCTTTGCTTGTGAGAAGGTCGCACAACCCGTTTTAGTTGTGATGGATATTATTGTAGAGAATAAAATCCGTAAAGATTCAGCTAAATAAAATCCTGCCTGGAGCTGGGGCTCTCTTTGGCTCCCCTCTCCCCTCTGTGAGGAATATTCAAATATTCTGAATATTCGAAGAAATATGTGGTATCTTTTCATACGGAGTTCACGTGAATTGGTTTTTTCATTTAAAAGAGAGGGTGGTCAAGGAAAAAGTGGTTTGGAAGAATAAGGAAACTGCCCAATATGGAGTGGTAACTATAATTTAGGATTAATGGAGCTGCAAAAAATGAGCTTGGCCTATCTAGTGTTTTTCAAGCTTGGCAACTTTATGAGGTGCGGACTTCAACTCCCAGAATTCCACCGCCAGCAACACTGGCTGGGGAATTCTGGGACTTGAAGTCCGCACCTTGTAAAGTTGCTAAGCTTGAAAAACACTGGCCTATACCATTAATGGTCATAGATGGCAGCTCCGATCTCTCTCTCTACAGGTAGTCCTCGACTTATGACCATAATGGAGCCTGCTCATTACAGTCATAAGTCGTGACTATTGTAAAGCGGGCAATCCACCTGACCTACCTGAGTTTCCACCATCTTTTTGTGGCAGCCATTAAGCAAATGGCTGTGGATGTTAAGTGAACCCATAGCTCGCTGTTGGGTACTTTTGCCAAAAGCCAGAAGTAAATGCCAGCGTTCAGTTAAAATGCTAGTTGTTGTCAGTTGTCTTGTAACTCATTATATTATTCCTTATGGGAAAAGTTTGCTTGGTACTCATCATTTTCGGTACTCATTACGCCTCCCGGAATCAATGTAACAATGAGTACCAAGGTACTACTGTAGTACCCTGTTTTCCCCAAAATAAGACATCCCCTGATAATAAGCCCAATTGGGCTTTTGAGCGCATGGCAATAAGGCCAAGCACTTATTTCAGGGTTCAAAAAAATATAGGAGAGGTTCTTATTTTAGGGGAAACACGGTAGTACAGGTAGTTCTTGACTTACAACAGTTCATTTAGTGACTGTTTGAAGTTACAAAGGCACTGATCATGTGAGTGATATTTGGATGCTCAATAACTGATTCATATTTATCACGGGTGGAGTGTCCTGGGATCACGTGATCCCCTTTTGCGACATTCTGACAAGCAAAGGCAATGGGGAATCCAGATTCACTTAATGACCGGGCGACTAACTTAACAACTGCAGTGATTCACTTAACAACTGTGGCAAGACAAGTTGTAAAATGGGGCAAAACTCATTTAACAAATTTCTCACTTAAGCAACAGAAATTCTGGGCTCAATTGTGGTCGTAAGCCGAGGACTACCTGTATATTTTGAAAGGTCAAATCAGCCTGTTGCTAAAGGCTTACCGATCTACCACCATCACATCAATCCTTTTATGAAACATGACATTCCTGCATAATCAATGGTGGCTGAAGGCCCTAATCTCAAGGAGACCTTTGTGCAAAACAGCCTTTTTGCAACATCCAACCACTGCTACCTATCAATCCTGGTGCTGGTTTGATGGAGGGGTGCCTATAAGCAGAGACAAACTTCTTTTTTCAAGTAATTTTCAAGGCCAGCTCAACGAAAGGAAATATGCAAAATAAGTTCTTCTTTCTGAAAACCAACACAGACGTGGAAAAGAATGACAGGGAAGCTGTGGAGGCTCTGGGTGTAAGCCACGGCCACCGATGACCGTGACTGGGATTAGTGGCCTCCGTCCTCTTCCAACCAACCAACTCTTCCAACCAAAACAAACTCATGTAAAGAGTTTATATAAAGAAGTCTGTGATCGCAGTTACTTTCTCCTTTTTCTAAAAAAAATGAAATTCTACTTTAAGAATTAATTTAATTAATTAATTTAAGTTGTGGATTTCAAGTTCCAGAATCTTCCTAGTTCTTTAGAGCAGCGTTTCTCAATTTCAGGAGCTTTAAGATATGTGGACTTGAACTCCCAGCATGCTGGCTGGGGAATTCTGGGAGTTGAAGTCCACGTATCTTAAAAGTTCCCGAGGCCGAGAAATGCTGTTCTAAACACACCGGATTTTGACACACACATCACTTTCAGCCAGCGTGTTGATGGGAAGGCAGAAAAGCAAATTTGCTCGGCTTCAAATTCACTATAAGCTCCGCTCCGGGAAACAGTCTAAAGGATAAAAAATAAATCTTGGACCTTAAAAGGAGAACAAAATCCATGGCGGTTTTGGACAACTCTGAAGTGATTGCTTTTTGATTTAATGGGGCAGATTTATATGAAGCAGGTGGAAAGACTGACACAATTGCTTGTTGCAACTTCATCCACAGGAATCAATGAGGCAGCAACGAACGTCTTACCTGAGGATAGGGGAACCTCCCGAGAGCAAGCTGGAAGACAAAAAATGGTCTAGTTAGAGAGATTTGCATTAGGGGATGAGCACAAGGAAGGGGGTTGAGAGGGGCTTATGATTCAGAATTGTTTTAAGGGCAAAAAGAGAGAGACAGAATTAAAAAAAAACCCTTAACAGATAAGCAAAATGGCAATATTTTGAAAGGCTATCCATAAATGAGCAGCAGATCTGTTAACACATCTATTTGTCTGCCTGCCTGCCTGGCCAAATTCTCTGCTCGTAAACAAAATATGGGCCTTTTTCAATTCTGTGGCCTCTCTTTGCATTTCAGTTGCTAAGAGATTTGAGCCATTTGGACAAGAGCTGATGATCGCAATGAGCACAGAGGAAGTGCCAAGGCTTTTGGACAGAGTCCATCCACCGTGGAAGCCGAGTCCTGCCTTTTGCTCTTGAAAGTCAGCATCCCAACGACCATGGCGTTGTGCTCCCTCCAATCTCCGCTGGCTCTCCATTCAGCCCCACAGTGATGGATTCAAATCCTCACTTTGAGCTCAGGCGCTTGCTGGTCCTGCTTTTCGTTACTACGTTGATTTTGAGACAGAGGGACTCAAAGGTAACCGGCACCAAAAAGGGCACTTTCCTCCTCCTTGCCTTGCGTCCCATGGACCCAGGAAAATGGCACACGGGCGCAGAATTTCCATGACTAAGCAAAGTGCTTAGTTTTTTGCTCTTGTCATTAAGTGAGTCTGTGTATTTGTATAGTGAATTATGCGGTCATTAAGCAAATCTGGCTTCCCCCATTAACCTTGCTGGTCAGAAGCCAACTGAAAGGCTGCAAGTGACAATCACATGACCCCGGGAGGCTGCAACCTGATTGACAAGCATCACGTGACTATGGGGCTGCCATGGCGTAAGTCACTTTCTTCAGTGACATTGAGACATCGATCGCTAAAGAAATGGCTGTAAACCGAGGGCTACTTGTATCCATTCCTCGGCTTACAACAGTCCGTTTAGTGACCGTTCGAAGTTACAACGGCACTGAAAAAAGGGACACACGACCGTTTTTCAGACAACCCTTTCAGCCTCCCCATGGTCACATGGTCAAAATCCTTGGCAACTGGTTCATATTTATGACGGTTGCAGCGTCCCAGGGTCATGGGATCCCATTTTGCGACCTTCTGACAAGCAAAATCAATGGGGAAGCCAGGTTCACTTATGTTACTAACTTAACAATGGTGGCAAGAAAGATTCTAAAATGAGGCAAAACTCACTTAACGAATGTTTCGCCTAGCAACATAAAATTTGGGCTCAGTTGTGGTTGAAAGTTGAGGAGTCTCGGGTACAAAGGATGTTATGGACACGGCAGAGTCCTGGACTGCTTGCTCTTCTGCACAGAAGCCGCAACATTTCAGATCAACATTTAGGATGAAAATGGCCTTTTGAAATAATACTCAAATGAGTGCAGATGAAAATTTACGCAAATCACACCATTTTATGCAAATATATTCTGAGTGCAGAATTAGTTTTCTCGACATAGAAATTATTGCCGTGGACAGCACACACCTTCTGGTGGCTATGCATTTTCAAAGACCAGGGCTTGAACAAGGCAACCCTAAAGATGCCAGCCATGGCGAGAACCTTTGTCTGACTGGGCTGTGCCAAGGGCTCTCCCCCCCCCCCCGCCCCAGTCCAAGATTGTCAAGGTAATCTGTAATCTCCCCGAAATAGCCTGCAGATATGTCACTGTACTAAATGTGTTTCAGATTTAATGAAGCTTTAATGTCCTTTTTAATTTTGCCTGTTTCTGTATCACCAGGGGTCGAGCAAGGCAATCAACACTCAAGAGGATGGTTTGGTTTAAAACTAGGAAAAACTCATTTGCTTATGAGTTGCACTGTATTTTCTTAATTAAATTTACTGAGTAAAATGGTTTTAAGTTCAGCCAACCAATGACCTCTGTATGTAGATTTAGATTTATAAATAGGCTAACAGCTAAAGCATGGAAGCCAAAAGATGGGGTGGGGGGGAGCTCTTACATAAAACAAATTAGGGCTTTGCATTGTTCCTGCATAACACGAGCAGTGTGGACTTCTACTGATTTATAATCCTCAAAAGGAAATTGAAAACAGAAAAGCACAGAAGAGAAGGCAATCAGAAAAGTCTTGATAGCACTTCATAAGTTTGAGAAGAGAGTCTTGTTTTCCGCCTTACCTCTGGAATCCTTCTGGCTCAGCCACTTAGCATATCTGTTCCCCAACCATTTTAATTTGTCTCTCTTTGCTCCAGAACATTTTTTAGAAAGCAGAGCTGCCTGCCACAGGCTGAGGTTGTAGGAAGAGACTGCTCTTTTGACAATTTGCAAGACAATGCAGAAAACAGACAGTGGCTGGACAATAACCTCATTTGACCGAATGACAAGCATCTCCTCAGCCTCACCTCTGAAAGTCCTTAGGGAAATACCCAAGTAGATGATGTTGGTAAATTCTAGAAAATGCGAGCTCTCCCAGCAAGACATGACCAAGGACTCCAGACTGAACCACAGGCGATATAAAGAAACTGATAATTATAGCTCCAAGCCAAAACAAGGTAAGATCTGAGACAAAGGAGCCACTGAAGACATTTCTGTATCTCTGTGAGGTATCAAGGTATGTAACTCTTATGTCCCAAGTTCTCAACATAACCTCCACGGGCATCACTGTGCCCGAGACCTGTTTCTTGATAACCATCTCTGATTCTTCTACATTAAAAGATGCACATAGGTTTCAGGTTAAATTGGAAACCATTCTTACATCACAATCTAAGTATGGATACTTCATCCAAAATATGGGTTTATTAATGCTAGAATCTGTATTTTATTTACACAAATATAACAAATTTTAATAGCATGAACATACTACCATCTACAATTTCCATATAATTGTGTTGACTTTGGTCTTTGTACTTATTTTAGCTTCTTCAATAGTGATTCTTAGTCCAGAACATGCTCTATGTATATAATTATTGATAATTAATTGATATTTTAGAAAGTTATAACCTAGGACCAACTAACAGAGTAAAGGAAGCAGCAGTCAAGAAATGTGCCACAGATTAGCACTGCTACTGAGTCCTTGGGAAAGATATTCAAATGCCATGATGTAACTGCAAAGACCAGAATTGTGCAGGCAGTGGTATTCCCTGTGTCACTCCACAGAAGAGAAAGTTGAAATTTGTAGAAGTAAGATAGGAAAAGTACTGTACTGCTGGAACTTTGGTGTTGAAGAAGAACCTGGTCCTGAGAATACTGTGGATAGCCAAGAAAACAAACCAATGTATCATCGAACAAATCAACCCAGAGTTCTCAGTTCTAGGTTGGATTTCTCTTTAATCTTCCACCCGTTACTTCTTGTCCTGCCCTCAGCTGCTTTGGAGAATAAATCAACCCCTTCTCTTATTGTAGCCCCTCAAGTACTGGAGAACTGCTATCATGTCACTCCTGGTCCTTCTCTTCATTAGACGAGACATATCTTAGTTCCCTTAATTGTTCATCGTATGGTTTAACCTCCAGACTTCTCATCATCTTTGTTGCTCTTCTCTATACTTTTTCTAGGGTCTTAACATCTCAAGAAGCGACTGGACAGCCCTTTGTCCTCAATTGCACAGGATCTCCTACTTAAGCAAGAGGTTGGACAAGAGTACTCCAAGGTTCCTTCCAACCCTATTATTTTATGTTCTCAGCCAAGGCTAAATGACCAGGCTCAAATGATCCTACCTCAGAAACCTTATGCAAAGGATCTAGTTGCCTAGAGATGGTTCTAATGCTAGAAAAGATGGAAGGAAAGAGGACAACCAGCAGCAAGGTGAAGGGACTCGGTCCCAATGGTGATGAATGCATCCTTGGAAGACCCAAAAGACAGTGCTGGGGACACATCTATTTAGGAACTTCTATGTAGTAGCTAAGAATTGATGCCAACCTGATGGCAGAGTGTGAGTGCGGTGGGGCTCGGGGAAGTGTGCAAGTGGCTGGAAAAGTGCATTGGGATGGACTACCACTAAATATGGGAGAGTGCACAAGGATGTAATCAGCCCCAGTCAAGGGGCCTCGCCTCACATGGCCGGGATGGTGAGCTCAGTGGAGGGGAGGCAGATGAAGACAAGTAAAGTCTGGTAGTGGGGGTGACTGGGGGGCAGTTGGAAAGGTGGGCTGGCTTGAATTTTTATTTGACTGTGGGGTGAGAATTGTAAATTCAAAAACTAGTTCCAAGTCCATTTTTTCAACACCATCCTAACTTCGAATAGTCGCTGAATGAATGGATGTTAAGCAGGGACTGCCTGTAATAAGAGCACCTCAGTTTAAGGACTCACATTCAGGTAACAGCTAAAAATAGCACTAGCAATAACACTTAAGATTTATATACCGCTTTACAGTGCTTTTACAGCCCTTTCTAAGCGGTTTACAGAGTCAGAATAATTGCCCCCAACAATCTGGGTCCTCATTTTACCCACCTCGGAAGGATAGAAGGCTGAGTCAACCTTCAGCCTGGTGAGATTCGAACTGTCAAATTGCTGGCAGCCAGCAGCCAGCAGAAGTAGCCTGCAGTACTGCACTCTAACCACTCCGCCACCACAGCTCATATATTTCTATAATACTGCCAAACTCAAGGTATATTTTTAAACATTAGTTACTCCACTCTGTTGTTCAATATTTCTTCAGCAATGAATGATTGTCCAAGATGGCAATTCTCTTCCTAATAATTATTATTTTATGTTCTATCCCAGGGGCCTCCAACCCCCAATCTGCGGCCGGCTATTGGACTGTGGCCTGTTGGGAACTGGGCCGCATAAATGGCAGGGGAGTGTGCAAAGCTCCATTTGCACATGCACAGGATTAGGTTGCGTGTGTGAAATACACACATACACACACACACACACCGTTGCCACCGCCAATCTGCAGAGCCAGAAAGGTTGGGGTCTGCTGTTCCATCCCCATCTATGGCAAACAATACTCTGCAAACAATATGGATATTAAATTTAGCAATGCCGTATTACCTTTTGGAAGCCCCCCCCCAAGATCCGTACAAGGCAGGACATTATTATTCACATCCTGCAGGTGATAAACTAAGTCTGAACACAAAGCAGGATACCCAGGAATTTGAGCCAACCACCTTTCTGCAGAATTTAATAGAAATAAGGAATACGTCTTACACTAAATATTGAGCTGGTGCATACATCTTAATTCTCTATGTGGAACCATTAAAACAATCCTTGGAAAAGACTTGACTTCAAAGCTCAAGCTGTAAATGTAAGCCCTCCAACACTGGCCAATCTTAAGTGTATTTCGATGCTTCATTTAAATCAAACTCCACACAGAATCCATTTCAAGGGCTCTACAAGTTGTCCTCGCTTAGCAACTGCCTCATATAGCAACCTACCGCTTGAAACTTTTTAGTTCCCATCCGGTGGTGAGGCTCTTTCGTGCCCTAACCCTATTTTCCACCACTATATTCAGGAGCAACTTTGCTGCTCTCACCACCAATGACTCATGCAGGAAGAAAGGAGTGAAGGAGAAGGCAGTCACTGGCCACTGGCTAGCTGAAGTATATCTGGCTGGCTTAGGCAAAGGAAGGGAATTTAGCTGCCAGCCTCTGCGCTTTTTTTGGTTCCTTCAACTCTGTGTTGACTGGTGACTGCATGGACTAATTCCTCTGTTTTGGGGGCAAGATTTCAGAAATAGCCTCCTTCCTAGGGCTGAAAGTGAGGTCACCAAGCTGCCTTTGTGCTTGAAACAGAACTAGAACTCCTGGTGTCCTGGTTTCTAGCCTGTCACCTTAATGTAAACGTTGCATGTAGTTGGACAAGGGAGCGTGTGTGTTTGAAGCCAGCAGCAGCGTGAGAAAAAAAACTGGTCTAGGAGGAACAATTGTCTAATGCAGGCTTCCCTGCCTGGTGTCTTCCAGGTGCATTGGTTGCATAACTGAAAGTCATCTGAAGGGACTTTAGCTGGAACACGTTAGACAAAGGTGATCCAAAGCAAAGTTGCTAGAACTTTTAAGGAAACTTGATCTGGAGTTTTATAGGGAGCGTTGCTTGTCCATTTCTGGTCTCTCAAGCAGGTCTCTTTAGTTCACTATCTGGGCTGGACTAAATGGGCCAACAGGTAGAATCCCCGTTTTTATTTCCCTAAAGTTGTCCGTCTGAGTCCGTCTGCATTTATTCACAAAATTAATAATTATTAGGGTTTGAGCCTGATGCACTTTGCAATGCTGTTTTTAAGGACAATGGTGCCATAAAGCCTCCCCCACCCTCTACACCCCCAGATTACTCTGCGCGAGTTGCAAGTTTGGTTTTTTAATTTACAGTTATTCTGAAAAGCAGAGGATGGCTTTATTTAGTCACATTCCATGTTTCTCAGCATAACTGCAAATTGAAAATAAGCACTTACAATACTGCTTGTGATCGAGCTAAAGAAGTACTTTATAGTCTGAAATGTTCTAAAATTTGTTCTTAATTACTTTGTGCACATTTTACACAATTAAATTTCCATCTCAAGATTTTGCATTTAGATTGTGCACTGCCGTTAAACTCTCAATTTAGAGGAAAAAAGCGGCACGTTTGGAGCATCCAGACGCTGGAAAGTGGTGTTTTTTTTCCCTGTCGCTCTTTAAAACCCAAACATAACAACTGGATTACCTGAAACCACGGCGCAGAGATTTCATTCCCAAGATCAATTTGTAGATTTCCAGATACAAGATTTAAAATCACCTTAACAGTCCCCCGACAAAAGCCCTGATAAATATTAAATACTGCAAAGGGAAGCCATGTCATTTCCCCTTTTTATCTCTACCAATTCCGCCGTCCCCTTATGGCACAATTTTAAAAAGAATCCGTGAGGATATAACTGCAATCTACCCACGTTTAAGCGCTCTGGAGGTTCAATTGGGAAGAGAGCAGCAGCAGCAGTACAAGCCACCTTGAAATAGGGTTTCAATTAAAGGGGAAGGATTTACTAAACCCCCTCCAAATGGGGGGAAAGGGTTACAAATTAATTTAATCTTCTGCCCCGAACTGCGCAGCTGCATTCCAAAGTGCCTGGCTTAAAAACAAAGCCCATCAGGAGGGAGGAAAGCTTCCATTTTTAATATTGCAAGACCTTCAATGGGTGACTTGTGGAATGGACCACACTTCCTGAGGGCTGGGGGACAGGGTGATGGAGACAGGTGAACAGCAGGGCTGCACCAAAACAGGGAGAGGCCACCACACAGCAGGGAAAACGGGCTCACTTACCTTCCATTAAAAAGTCCTAATGTTTAGTCATTGATTCTCAATCCTCTCAATATGTGAGGATCACCTGGGGAAGGGGGGGAGAGAGATCCCGCGTAGTGGATGATCAGATAAGAGGGGGCATAGCCTTTATCAACCCATTCAAGATTACAGGGGTTCCAAGGCCACATGCTTTGTGTAAATATATTGCTATTCAACAGTTTGAAGCAGGCTGTATTCTTTTTGTAACCTCCCAGAAGAATCGAAAATGCTGTTAACAATGACCTGATCTAGGATAAAAATCCCCCTTACAGCCCAAACATAAAAAAAAAGTTACTGTCTACCTAATAAGGATTATAGTCCATCCCTCATGGGACTAAGAATGAAATGTTAATCTCTTTCCCAATGATGTCCAAATTTGTCTAAGAGGCTTCAGGGTTGGGAAGAGGTGGCTGTAGAATCCCTACAATAATTAAAAGTCAGACGAGGGGTCGGCAACCTCAAAGAGCCATTTGGACCTGTTTCCCACAGAAAAGAAAACACCGGGAGCCACAAAACTCTTCCTGTGCCTGACTATTTCTTCAGTGGCCACAAAACTAGCATATGTAGGAGAATTAAAGATTCTGTTTTCTTCTGAAAAATTTCTTTTCTTGGATTTATCCATGATTGGTCAACTGGGGATCAAAAAGCTTAATAAATTGCACGTCGGTGGATGTCGCACATTGGCAGCTGTGACGCATATTTTGAGCGACAGGGAGCCGCAGCAGAGGGATGAAAGAGCTGTGGGTTGCTGACCCCTGACCCAGACCTTCCTGGATGGTTTCACTGTCCCAAACAGAAACTTCCATCTCCACTGGCCTGTCCCTGCCTCACAGGTGACAAAAAAGTCAAAACATATGATACTCAAAACATGCGTCTAAAAAAGGCAAGGTTTTGATTGTCGTTTTGGATCCCTGCTGCTACCCTGGTCCTATTATTTTCAAGAAGAGACTGGACAGCCAAGTTGTCTGGAATGGTGTAGGTTGTAGGGTGTCCTGCTTGGGCAGGGGGTTGGACTAGAAGACCTCCAAGGTCCCTTCCAATCCTATTGTTCCATAGTCCCCCCCGCCCAATTTTCACATAATGGATACTCAGCTTTAATAGAGAATTCTTAATCTCAAATCATCTGTTAAAACTTTTTGTTGTATTAGTCAATTGGCACCTGTCAACTCATTTCTGTCTATTAAATTCCTCAAATACAATTTTTAAAAATTAAGACCATGCTCTAGTTATTAAAATAATTAATTAAAATTATGGCCATGTTTTTTATTTTAAAAAGGAAGTACCATTAAAAGGAAATATAATAGAAGAATAATAGAAGTATAATAGAAGAGCCTTGGTGGTGCAGCAGACTAAAGTGCTGTTAAGTAACACTTAGCTGCCAGCTGTCTGCAATTACTGCGAGTTCAATTCTCACCAGGCTCAAGGTTGACTCAGCCTTCCATCCTTCTGAGGTAGGTAAAATGAGGACCCGGATTGTGGGGGCAATAAGCTGACTTTGTATAAAAAAGAACACCGCTGGGGGGGCCCAAAAAAGCCCTACTAAGCAGGTATATACAAAAGTATGAAGGCTATTGCTTAACGCATTGTAAGCCGCCCTGAGTCTCCGGAGAAGGGCAGCATATAAATCGAACAAACAAACAAACAAATAAATAAATAATAGGTTGGATTTTTTATTATTGATTGGAGGTGGGGTTTTTTGTTAAAAGAGAGATTGGCATAATTGAAAAGTGTGGAAATTTGAAAGTTTCTCAAAATGATGTCAAAAAAGATGGCTGTCCCTGGGTTCAAGAAAACAATGGAAAGTAACAGATTCAAACAAACACAAAATTATTCATGGAGAGAAATCCAAACTTTATCTATAGATAGTCTGACTGTAATTGAGCCCATAATTATAATTGTAAGTCACTGGGGTTGTTAAGTGGATTACCACACGAACAGACCTGTTTTTGAGATTTTTTTTTGGTAGCAATCATTAGCAAATGCCACAGCAGTTTTGCTAGAAACTGGAAGTAAATGTCGGAAACTGGCAAAACAAAACAAAAAACAAAAGAACCGGAAGGGAGACTCTGATTGATGTGCTAATGGCACAGATCCTGCGGAGCCCTCTTGGTTGGGTGTGCTGGCACTCGATGTGCTATCTGCCAGAGGGCTTGGACTGGATTTGTGCACCAAGAAATTTGGACTCCATGCCTCAAAGAGCTCCTTCCAACTCTACAATTCTAAAACACCCAGGGCAGGGATGTCCACAAGAGGTGGTCAAAAAAGTCAAGATGGTGTCTGCAACCAAAACTCTGCCTGGTGTTTGTGGACAACTCCACCTATGGTGCACATCAAAGCCAAGAGTTTGTGACTCCCACAGTTGTAACTCCCATCTTCACTTTTGGCCATATCCTGCGGACATCCCTGCCCAGAGGGTTTCCCACTTTCGTCCTATTTCACCTGCGTCAAATTTTAGAATGTTTCTCCTTGCACTCTGGACCTCACTCTAGGCAAGAGGTTTGGGTACTCCATGTCCCTCAGCCCCCTTTGAGGGCTGCCAGAGCCCACCACGATCATGCTGTTGATCTTGCCAAACAATCACCAATTTTTGGTGGCAGGCTTTCTTGTGTGTCATTTCCAAATAGGTAGGCCAGGTCTCTGAGTTAACTTTTTTTGAGTAAAACAGCATAATCAACACTTTTCCCTTCAAAAATCAAGGACTTCATTATTTCTCCAACTTGCCACCTGAAGTTCTTGAATACCTAATTTACAAAAAAAAAAAAAAAATGTAGCCCCAAAAATATTTGATGACCCCTCTGGCAAAAAACATCCTCAGAAATGTAACAATGGGATTATTACTACTATTATGAGATAAATTTTAAGCCAACAAATATAAATGTCCTATCAGGAAATTAGACTTACAAAACTGGATATTAACCAGGGGTGAAATCCAGCAGATTCTGACAGATTCTGATGAACCGATAGCGGAAATTTTGAGCAGTTCAGAGAACCAGTAGCAGAAATTTTGACTAGTTCGGAGAACCGGCAAATACCACCTCTGGCTGGCCGCAGAGTTTGGTGGGAATGGAGATTTTGCAATATCCTTCTCCTGGAGTGGGGTGGGAAAGGAGATTTTGCAGTATCCTTCCCCTGCCACGCCCACAGAACCGGTAGTAAAAAAAATTGGATTTCACCACTGATGATAACCCTCTCTAATTAGGAACCTGATGTGGGATTAATGGAGAAGTCAGTCCCCGCCTCCGAAGTCATCAATGAGCGTATCTTATTTATTCTAGCTTTGAGGGGGGATGTCTAAAAAGAAAGGGCCCTGGACACTCCTCTCCCCCAGGGAGACCAGAGAATGGGCTGATTATCTTATTATCCCCTTTCTGCAAATCAAAATGCAGCAACACATTTACCTGAGTGTTAAGCTTAAGAGTTTATGGATCTGTACTATTTAAGATTTAAGAGTTTATGGATTTGTACCATCTCTGTGTATCTTCCTTCCTTTGCTTTGTTGAAGTAATTACCTTATTTGTCTCCCTGGAACCCAACCTTTATATTGTTCCCTGGCAATGAAGACAAGAGAGAGATGGATGGTTTGAGGCCTCAACCTGGACCAACTTTACCTAAACTTTCCACTTTATTGCAGTTTAGTTCACAACGTTCCCCTAATACGTGTGGGGTTACTTCCCAGTGCACCAAGTGGATAAATCATGCTGGAATATTACTCCGGCTAAGTTCTGCAATGACTGGAGCATATGTGCTTCCGAGCCATTGAAGCAGAGCCCATAAAATACAGTAATTACTAGAAGTTCTGGTCACTGGGTGATTGATAACACTCTGTGAGGCAACCTCTCCCTGCCCAGCTTTTCTGATGGGTCTCACCCGCCACGGAGGCAATTACTTATTCATGACCCAGCCTTGGGCACTGGACTCTGCTTTCCCTTCTGCCACCACTGAACCACCAAAAAAGCTGGACAACATCATATCCATTGTCACGTAGATGACCTTCATTTGGCAAAGTCAACCCAGAATAGCTGGTCTCTTCCTATCTCTCACAGGCTCACAAGCTCCATCGTTTACCAATCTAAAAAGCAGCCGTTTCCCCCAATACAGACCACAGAACTTGAAAGGGAATACCCCAATTCTTCCTATCTACTTCTTAGAACTTGGCTCTAAAGCAGTGTTTCTCAACCTTGGCCGCTGGACGATGTGTGGACTTCAACTCGCAGAATTCCCCAGCCAGCAGAGCAGAGCAGAGCTGGCTGGGGAATTCTGGGAGTTGAAGTCCACACATCGTCCAGCGGCCAAGGTTGAGAAACACTGCTCTAAAGGGGTTTTTGTCCAATTGTGTCTAATGTAATTTTCTATTCCGAGGTCTTCCTCTATGTCAGACCATTTCTCTAAGACTGACCAAAAAGCCCCTCTTCAGCTTTCCATCTGCATGTGGACCATAAACAAAGGCTCCCAAAGAAACCATGTTTTTATGGGTTTTCTCTAGCTCTTCTACTTAAAATTCACCAAAAGCTGAGCACTTCCCCAAAGAGTCAAAAGAGATAAGACTTTTAAAAGTAAGCTCATTCTATGCCAGAATGCAGTTCCAGAGCGAGCAGAAACTTTCCCCCCTGGAGAGGAAGGGGCTGCAAGGGAACAAGATGAAGTCAGATATACATTCCTTGTCCAGGAAGCGAGCTGTCCTCCTTGTTGGTGTCAAATGGCATCACAAACCTGAACAATATTACGTGGGACAGGGATATTAGCTGTATGGAACTCTGTGCTAGCTAGCAGAATAATTTGTATTTTTACAAGCTACATTCGCATCTCTCTTTTCTTTTGTACGTACAAAATAGTCCTCGGCTTACAACTATTCATATAATGAACATTCAAGGTTACAATGGCACTGAAGAAAGTGACTTATGACCGTTTTTCACACTTATGACCATTGCAGGAGCCCCATGGTCATGTGATCAAAATTCAGACACTTGGCAACTGACTCATATTTATGACGACTGCAGTATCCTAGGGGTTATGTGGTCCACTTTTTACGACCTTCTGACAAAGTCAATGGGGAATCCAGATTCACTTCACAGCTGTGTTTCTAAGATAACAACTGCAGTGATTCACTTAACAGTATCAAGAAAAGTCATACAATGGGGCAGAATTCATTTCACAAATGTCTCGCCTTGCAACAGAAATGTTGGACTCAACTGAGGTCATTAAGTCGAAGGCTACCTGCCAGTGGCAACTTCCTCACACATCTCACTCCAAATGTTCTTAGTTTTTTTGAGTCAACATCCTTAACCTTTCTGCCCTTTAGTGGAACACAAATAACCCACTCATCCATCACAGCTCCAACCAAGGTATTCCTCAGTTTTAAATGCTAGTTTCTTATCAAGGTATTCTCCAGTTCTGACTGCTGAATTCTTCATAGATCAAGATGGCTCCATTAACTACTTTCCATAAAGATGTGAGTTGGGAGAAGCCGGTTTTCATGCTTTTATTTATCAAGATAGTTTAATTCATACCCTCTTTCTGTTTGTCTCATCATTTTTAATTGCTATTCTTCATCACAACTGCTTCATGCTACTATTCTGCCATATTTTAATCGTTTTTTAAAAATATGTTAGCTGTATTGTTACACAGTCTTGGAATTCGGATCCAAAGAAGTGTTTTATTAATGTTATAAATAAAAAGCATATTGGGGCATATGTATAAAGCTGCTATCTATCCTGAATTAGGTGAAATATAATTCCTAAATAAGAATAAATGACATTATCCAGTTTGGAATAAAAATATAGTCTTTTAACAACAATAAAAAGCATGCTATTTATATGCCACCTTTGTGCCAAATAAATGGCTGTCGGTGTTAATTTTATGGAAAAATATAGTCTGGTCAATGATGTGAGGCAGAGATTTCCAATCTTTCCAACTTTGCAGATTGGAGGGGGGGCAGATGGTTTGGTGAGAGCAGCGGGCAACCACGTGTATGCGCAGATCCATTTGTGCAGTCCAGTTCCGAACGCCTCTGTCATTCATCCCATTTGGCACATCCAAAAAAGGAAACTCCTGGCATGTAGGAACTACCAGAGTAAAACTTTATTGAAAGATCCATTTAGGCACAGCAGAAGTCAAGGTTTTCCCACAAAACCCCCCATTGGTAAAACCCCATTTTCACTCCTGGGCCGCCCACAGTTCATTGCCTACCAATTACACTCAGTACTTTTGTTTTGGGAAAACATTCTGTGCCGGCTGGTAGCTCTGAGAACCTGGCCTTGGTGGGTATCTCCTCTCTGGGGGAAGAAGGCTCTCATGTATTCCTTAGCCTCCCTCCACCCTAGGAATTCACCAAACCCCCCACCTGTTTCTGTTTGGCAAACTGTGAGCTGGAAGTTGATGCAGACAACAAGGAAAGCCAGTCATCTTTGACAGGCTCAAAGCCTAGTAATGGGCCATAGCCTGGGGGTTGGGGAACCCCTGATGTAAGGGCTGTGATCCAATTTGATCCCCTTTTTTTGGATATCCTAATTCTGTTTCAACCAGTCTTTTCACCGTTTTATATGATATGGCTGACGCCTTCAAGGTATGGATACAAGATCAGCTAAAGTTGCAGGGTTGCTGTTGGGCAACCACACTTCCTGCCCTCCCTTCCCCTTCCCTTTCTGGGGGGGTCTCATGTACGTGTCGATCAGCTGGAACTGAGTTGAGAAGTGGGGACAAAATCCTGGTGAAGAGATGGAAAAGTACCTCCAAAGCAGCGTTTCTCAACCTTGGCAACTTGAACATGGGTGGACTCAGGGGTGAAATGCTCCCGGTTCGGACCGGATCGCCCAATCCGGTAGCGATGGTGGCGGGTGGTTCGGAGAACCGGTAGCAAAAATCCCTGCGCGCGCCCCCCCCATGCTCAGCTGAGCCACGCAATCATCAGAGGCTTTTTTTTTTACTTTTAAAAGCATTTTTTCTACAACCTCTTTGGCTGAAAAAATGCTTCTAAAAGTAAAAAAACAAAACAAAAAACCCTCTGATGATCGTGCAGTTCAGCTGGGATCGTCAGAAGCTTTTAAAAGCATTTTTTCTACAAATGCCTTTAAAAGCCTCTGGGATCCCAGCTGAGTTGCCTGATCTTCAGAGGCTCCTAAAAGCATTTTTTTCTGCAACCTCTTAAGATTGTAGAAAAAATGCTTTTAAAAATAATAATAATAAAAAAAGTTGGCCACGCCCACCCAGTCACATTTCCCGCCCCAAGACACGCCCACAGAACCGGTAGTAACAAATTTTAGATTTCACCCCTGGGTGGACTTCAACTCCCAGAATTCTGGGAATTGAAGCCCACACATCTCCTAGTTGGCAAAGTTCAGAAACGCTGTTTGCAGGGCTTCTGAAGCATAGGAAGGAACGGCTTCCGAGCTATAAGGCATTTCATTTGAAAAGTATTTTTAAAGGCTGCCACATTTTTTTTTTAGTCTGTCTCTTATAATAGAGTGATTTAAAGCCACCAAATCACTGATGGTTCCTTGGATAGTTGGTTATAAAAGGATGATTTTTATTAGTCTGAGGAAAGTTGAAAATGTGGTAGAGAAAACAGTTAAAGCAATTTAAAACAAATCATACCGTAACTACTGAAATGTGCCTAAATCCATCTAATGCGTTCAATTAACAACTACTTGAAATCTTTAGACTAAGAATGAGGAAATAATGCTACTTTAAATGGGATTAGTTAATACTGACCTCCCTATCTTTCAGAAACAGATGCAGAGTTAGAGATGAGCAGCGCATGATTAAGGTTTACAGGAGCGGAACCAAAAGGGTTACTAGTCATGTCACCTGGTCTAGTAATGCAACAATTTTAGGCCACTCTAGAGTTGTGGGCATCAACTCTACACCATTTCTAAGATGCAAAACCCTGCCTGCTTCTGTTGGGATGCCAGTCAATCACCAAATTTGACTGTTGAAAATGTAAGAGATGACCAGGCTGAGCCGGAAGGAAGGGTCAAACGTGTCATCACTCATGAGTCCCTGCGCACCCAGAAGAGATCTAAGTCCAGTCTAGCTTGAATGCCTTTCTTATCTCCTGCTAATTTCCCTGGACCATTAGTAGTTCAGATTCTTGTAGAGTTGCAATAAATCTTTATACTCATTTGAACTGCCTGAATCTTCTGATTTCCCCGGCGCTTGATAGAAAATGCTGACGAAAACCACACTAAGACTACAACTCTTCAGGATCGTAGCCACATCTTTGAAGATGAGTGAGGTCACAAAAGATGACTTCTGGCTTATCAACCTGAGCCTGAACGCAGGGGCAAAGAAATGAATAAAACAATGCCATGGCTGGATTTCAGAGGAATGGCAAATACATCCCAAAGAGTTGTGACAAGAAGCTGTTGGGGCTATTATAGCACAGAGATAAAAATACCAGTCCCAGCACAATATTACAGGATTCATAACCAGGTCCCCAAAGAGGATACATCTTGTTCTCATTTTTCTTCTTCTTTCATAATCTCTTTTAATAGAACCAGAAAAAAGGAAACTCATTGCCCCTTATATTTGTTGTATTTTTCTTTCAAGAAGTACATTTCAAGACAGAATGCTGATCATTAGTAGACTTGATATCCAAAATGAAAGAGGGTAAGGTTCAAATGCTCTTCAGCATCTTCAGAGATGTTTCAGAAGAAGGCATGGAAGGGATGCCCATAAAATCTACGACTGACACACAGCCGGGGAGGGAGGGAGGGGAGCCAACATCTCCAAAAGAAAGGCTTGGGGTTCAAAAGGTATTGATAGACTTGAACATTGGGCCCTATCCAACGGAATACTCTTCAGTAGTGAGAAATTTAAGGTTCTGCATTTAGGCAGATAAAACCAGATGTGGAGTTATGGAATAGGTGGTAGCTGGCTTGGAGGTTGCACTCATGAGAAATATCTGTGTGTCTTGGTGGATGCAGATGAAGTGTTAGCTAGCAAAGTGCTGCAGCTGCCAGAAGAGCCCGTTGTGGTTTGGGGCTGCACCAAAGAGATCTACACCATGAAGCTCTAAGGGAGGTGCTATGCTGCACAGGTCAATATTCCACAATATGGAATATTGTTTCAAATTCTGGTTGTCACAATTAACGGATGAACTGGAAAGAGTGCAGAGAAGAACAACAAAAAGCATGAAGGAGGGGGAGATTAGAGACCTTTGGATGAGCTTTATCTCGATTCTCTGGGTGGAAAACCCACTCTGCTTTCAATCCCTTAAAGCTGAATAAGAACATTCATGGCGTCTTATAAGTTGCAATTACATTAATACAAACATTTGCTCTCATTTGCAACTGATTTTTCTATTTATATATGCTTTTGTGTAAGTTGCAGATAATTGCAAAGATCCAAGTGGTCTACTCAAGTTTATATACTTACTAGCTGGATACCCATGCTTCACTATGAAACTATGTGATGGGGCTTGATAAATTGACACAGCTTGAAAATTAATGAGTAGTTACAACCGGCCTCTCTTCTCCTCTTCTCTCCCTCAGCTTTGCCGCACAGAGGCCTCCCCTATCCTATCCCCTTCTCTCCCTCAGCCCTGCCCCATAGAAGTCTCCACTATCCTATCCCCTGGTTACTGCTGTGAAAGTAAAACTGAAAGTGAAACTCCTCTCCTCTGCTTGTGTTTTGCATTTGGAACAGATTTCTTTTCAGGTGGGGAGGAGGAGGAGAACTCCTTAGCATCAGAGCGTGTTAATAATAATATAGGAAATACTAATGCTCTGATGGTCATTTCGAAAAATCCTTTCTTAGTGAGCACCTAGAAGCCAAGAGGAACATACGTGGCAAATTTCAAGTTTGTAGGCTTTACGGTTCTGGAGATTTCATGATTACGATGTGAGTGGTTTTTGCTTTTATATATATGGATTTTAAATTAGCTGTTAGCACCTTCATTTTAACCACCTAATTTGCATTTTTGTTTGAATCTCAGTTGTCATTTACACACAAAACATCACACTGCTTGTTCAGGAGGGATCATCAGCTACAGGTTGGAAGTTGAATTTATCCAACTCTTGGCTTAATTAAGCTGCCTCATGATTTTTGATCCACAACTCAACAAAAGAATCAGACCAGGATCTTCACCTGGGAACTCAGAGATTAGTTTCTCGAAAAGAATGAATGAGAACAATAAATAAGTTCCAAAGAATGTATGAATATCACAACAGGAGAGGAAAAGACTGCATCCTATTTTAAAACCACAGTCTTTTCCCCAGTAAAACATACATTGGAAAGAACCTCTTCAGCTTTTGCTACCTAGTGAACCAAAAATGGAACTGTTCAGATTCCAGAGGGATCTGGAAATTCCAGCCTCAACTTCAGGTCCTCCCCGAATGGTCCCCGACCCATCTGAGCATTAGCAGGCAGCGCGTCTTTAATAGCCATGACCTTGGGTGACTTGGGAGAGAGCCACCTCGCCTTCTGCAACACATTTCCCCTCACTTTGCCCATTTAACACGTCACTCAAATCACTCCAATAAAACAGCGATCATGCTGAAGGGAAGTCTCGGAGGAGGAGATGACACACCAATTAACAAAGCAGAGAGACAAACTGTTCCAGGCCTCTGACTTGGGAGACAGACAAGGCACGAGGAGAATTGGGTGACTGTGTAAGGAGAGAGAATAAGTGAGACCTCCCTTGTCAACCATAACGGGGCTTTCCCCCCTCCATCACAACCCTGGAAGATCAACCTGTGGTTGTTGGGTTATTACTGTGGGGTGGGGACAGAGGAAGAGGAAGCTCCCTCCCATTTTTCCATCACAATTATGTCTATGGAGATTCTCAGTCAACCAGGTCATGGTAGACCCAAAGGTGCTTCTTCAAAAGGCAACTGGACTTTCTTGAATTGGTAGCAGTGACCAGGCAGAAGTCCAACATGGCATATATGTGGCTCTGGGCTGAGGTTGGTTCTGTCGCCTAATGTGCTGACTTGTATCAGTCGTTTCTTCACTACCATAAGAGCTTCAGATGTGGGAATGCAGATGAAGAGTGAAGTCACATCATAACAAATCAGAGTTTTTTAAACCTTGCTAACAAAGTCCTGTGAATTGTTAATGTGATGGGTGTTGCCAATCAGAGGACCTAATAAGGTGGTTAGATGTTTTGCAATGTTATAAGAGAAGGAGTTGATGCAGCTGACAATTGGTCTGAGTGGAGTTCCCTCTTTGTGGATTTTGGGGAGTCCATATATGCACGGCGTGGAGAAAGTCCAGGAGAAAGCATCTTTGAGACATCCCAGCTATGATATGAGGTAGAACAAGGAGTGCCACGGCCAGGCTAGGAAACCAAAGTCACAGTCAGCCAGAAGCAAGAAAACAATTGCTTGGCCACCTGAGGTCCCCTTTCCTAAAGAGTTCCCATATCATAGATGGTCAATGCATCTGAGAGTGGAAGGAAAACCTTCCAAAATGCTTTATGGAGACGAAGGCCTGGGGATATAAGCTCCATCCAGTATGCTAGCAAATCTTCACAAAACAAATACTCTAAATATGAACTTTCACACAAAGCTGGATCCAGCAATTAGTCCTGACCAAGCAATGTTCAAATCCCAGTCAAAGATCTTCCTCTGTCACCCAGAAGCCCCTGCCATATACAGGACATGTCAAAGAAATACAGCCTAGCACTCAGCACTGGGACAAATGGATTTTCTCCATTCCTATTCATTGGTGAATTAAATACCAGGTTTTCATTAAAAAGCCATGCTTAATATAGCCAGGCATAAAAATGCAGGCAAAATGTAAAAGTTCATGAAATCCCTTTAACACTCCCAAAATAAACCACATCACCCAAAGCAAAACATCTATTAAAGAAGAGAAAAAAGTCTGGAGAAAAGTCTGCCTGGACTGATTGGGCTGACCCTGCATTGCAACCAGCCACAATTGCCCAACTCGGATGACAATCACAACTGTTGCCTCTTGACCCCACAAGTCTTGCTTGTACTTGTGAAAAGCCCAAGTGGACAGAGCTGGGGACGGCCTCACTTGTCCCCAAATCAGACTTCAGATAGGAGCCAGGCTGGACCATTTCCCCAGATTCAGTCTCTGATTCACCAACTTGGCATTCAAGGAGGAAGACTGACAAGCAGGCTGCACAGAAATCCTCTGCTGGAAGGGAACCTGAGAGCAAGCAGCCTTAGGCCCCCTCTCTTCCCCATAGGGTGCCAGGGCCTCGCCCTGCCCTATGGCTAAAGAACTGCAGGAGACCTGGAGTCTTTCACATACGCATTTGAAAGCAAAAGGGGATCAGAAAAGCAAATCACCTACAGGAACTGCACAGGAACAGGTCAATGGAGATTCTCAGTCATCCAGGTTCAATTCAGAACTGAAAAAGCTTCTTGGATGAGAAGTGAAATGTCTTCAAGGAAAAACAAAGTCCAGTTGCCTCTTGAAAAAGCCCCTTTGGGACAAGTATGACCTGGATGACTGAGAATCTCCCTAGACATATATCTCAGCAGTGCAACCCAAGACTTGGCAAATCCTCTACAAACCCTCATTCAGATACTTTCTCTTCTTAGAAGAGACCGGGGAGCAACTAAGAATGAAGACCTGGACATCATCACAGAGAAGAACCAGCCTGACGGTTCTTCTCCCAGTCAAAGGCTGATGAAAGGCTCTTTTTTGATAGTTGTTTCATTTGCAGTTCAGAATTAAAGGTGTTATTTTGGAGGGTAAACAACAACAACAAAATAACAGGCAAGACACCCACCTCCATGAAGGAAATTCCTAGACTCCAAACGTCAGAATGAATGCCGTACTGTTCTCCGGAAATTCGTTCTGGCTGTTAAAAACAAACAGAGGAAGGGGACAGTTGAACCTAATGAAATGCCAAGAAATAGTAGCATGATAGCCTGTAAATTATGCAAGAAACAAAAACCCGCGTTTCAAACATTCATGAAGTGCCTAAAGGCATTTATTGCCTCCATTTACGGTACTAATTAATACCAGCAAATTTTAATTTTGATTCCCCCTGCTGCTTCGGCAGAATGTGGAGGCTAAGCCGTAGGCCATTATGCACCTGAGAACAGACCCCTCTCCCCTGTGCCTCAGTACCCCCAAGGAAGTGCTTGAAGAGATTCACCTGCATCCCAAAACCCAGAAGCCCGGTGAATGTGAAGCTTAAAGCTGTGAGGTTGTGGCAGGAGCTCTCGGATGCAGATTAACAGAGTTGGAAGGGACCTTGTAGGTCATCTAGTCCAACCCCCCACCCAAGCAGACCCATTTCTGACAGATGACAGTCCAGTCTCTTCTTTGAAAGCTTCCAGTGATGAAGCTCCCACAACTTCTGAAGGCAACTTCTGTTCCTCTGGTTGATTATTCTCACTTGTCAGAAAATTTCTCCTTATTTCCAGGTTGAATCTCTCCTTGGTCAGTTTCCGTCCATTATTCCTTGTCTGGCCTTCGGGTGCTTTGGAAAATAGCTTGAGTCCCTCCTCTCTGGGGCAGCCCCTCAAATATTGGAGCACTGCTATCATGTCTCCCCTGGCCCTTCTCTTCACTAGACTAGCCATGCCCAGTTCCTGCAACCGTTCATTGTATGTTGTAGCCTCCAGTCCCCTCATCATCCTGGTTGCTCTTCTCTGCACTCTTTCTAGAGTCTCAACATCTTTTTTATGGTGTCGTGACCCAAACTGGATGCAGTATTCTAGGTGTGGCCTTACACACTTTAGGAAAGGTGCTCTCATCTCACCCTCTCCTTGTCCTCTGGCATAATGCAGCTTAACATGCTGGGCAAAGATATCTCTGAAGTTACCACTGGAGCAGCACCTGGGTCAGACAAAGCATCCCTTCTGCAACCCTTTCAATCTCAACAACTCAAGAACACCTGTCCTCCATACAGGTACTCCTCAACTGACCGCCATTCATTTAGCAACTGATCAGAGTTACAGTAACGGCCCTGAAACAAAGCGACTTACGACTAACCTTCGGCCACTGTAAGCATCCCCCATGGTCACATGATCAAAATTAATAATCGGCACGTATAGATGACGGTTGTGGCATCTTGGGGTCACTCGATTGCCATTTTGGGACCTTCCCAGCCAGCTTCCAACAAGGAAGTCAACGTGGGAAGCTGGATTCACTTAACAACTGTGTGATTTGCTTAATTAGCTGTGACAAAAATCAAGCACAGCTCACTGAACAGCCACCTTGCTTACCAGTGGAAAATCTGGCCCCAATCGTGCTCATAAGTTGAGGACTGTCTATAACAGTGGTGGCGAACCTTTTAGACACCGAGTGCCCAAACTGCACGTGCATGCATGCCCAAACTGAAAGGTGAGCACGCACGAATGAACGCATGCATGGACATACGCGCACACGCAGCAGAGACCCAAAGACCAGTTGGCGCGTGGGAGGCAGGGCATCCCAACACCAGCAGCGCTGGAAGAGGTAAGATCTTTTTCTGTTTTATTGTTTGCAGAGATACAGAAGCTCACGAAAGAAATGCCACAGAGATCTGACCTGGGGCAACGGTGCGTGTGCCAGCAGAGAAGGCTCTGCATGCCACCTCTGGCATGCGTGTCATAGGTTTGCCATCACAGGCCTATAAAATCTACAACACTCCTGTCGACCAAGGGCTTCTGGGCTCCCATCCCCCCATTCTCTGTCTCTTTGACCAAGTGTGCTCTGGATCAGGGGTCTCCAACCTTGGCAACTTTAAGGCTTGTGGACTTCAACTCCCAGAGTTCCTCAGCCAGCGACACTGTCTTCGCTGGCTGAGGAACTCTGTATTTAAAGAACTTCCCGAGAGGCCCCTAGAAGCAGTATATGAATCCTCCAATTGTATGAGCAACGTCTGCTCAGGTTGCAACCTCATTGTCCCAAAGCTGCTTTTTCAGGAGGCAACTGGACTTTCTGGTTTTTCCTTGAAAGATGTTTTGCTTCTCATCCAAGAAGCTTCTTCAGCTCTGATTGGTTGGTGGGGAATGGAAGGATTGATACTCCTTGCAGACAGCTGGTCATTTGCATCCTTTTGGCGAGTCGTTAAGGCCACCTGGAGGTTTATCTGTGTCCTCAGGGTCACCTGGGTGGTGCAAATGGGTGTGGAGCCTTTTTGGAACTGTTGAAAGGACTGTGTTGTAGATTGGAGACAGATGATGTCGTATCCCTCCCTCTCTGTTAAGAAAAGGCTGTTCAATTTTGACATAGATGGCCTCTTTGACCCCTCTTTCAAACCAGCGGCCCTCTCTGTCCAAATGTGGAAGTCCAGTTGCCTCTTGAAAAAGCACCTTTGGGGCAACCATGACCTGGATGACTGAGAATCTCCATAGATTTAAAGCCTACTTAATTATATGCAGTCTTCAATGACAGTAAAATACATGGAGCCACTCAGAACATCATTCCCCGCCTCCTCCTCCATCTCCTCCCGGACTCCAAGTAGGTGTTGTAACTGCCTGCCTGCATTAAGCAAGCAAGAACCCAGCTTCCTTTTAAATGCTCCAGAGCTAATGTGGACGGCAACCTCACACCAATTACGGGACAGTTTAATACCCTTTGAGTCAGCCAGGGACGCCAAATAGTCAATCACTCCTGAATTTAGACGCCGGGGCTGTGTGCATTGCTGAGGTCAGGTGCGGTGTGAAATGCAACAATAAGACGAGGAGGCAAGAACTTCCTTCCCACTGTGCTGTTAATGCACCTGTCTAGTTGAGGTACCTTGTACAACTCCTCCCAGGCTCCTACAAAGCCCAGAAACCTTTAGAGGAAAACAAATGGGCCCAAATTAGTGACAGTTCAACGTACTCAACAAGTAAGTCCTTGAAGCTGTTAATCCCAGGTCAAGAGCTTTTAGCGCCAAGTAAATGTTAAGTAAAAAACACTGAACAGAAAAGCCTTTAAGTCGTTGCCTTCGAGACGAGAGAGAGGCTTAAACCTCCCGCAAGCAGCCACCTGCAGAGATACCAGAACAGGCCAGGGCGCTTGGGAATGTGAATTCCAATCAGTTTAGGATCTGGATTTGGGTCTCTTCAGGTTCTGCTGAGATCCAGCTGGCAGCCTGTGGGTCCGTCATGACTTCCCTGCTCTCTGTGCCATGAGTTGCAGCTGCTGCCCACTCTCAACCTCCCTGGCTTGCAGCGTCCTCCTCCTCCTCTGCCTACTCCGGTGACCATGATGCTCACTGGAGAAGTCAAAGGCTCATGAGGAGACAGCCTAGCAAGGCCTTCACCAGCCCAGAGCTGGGAAATAACAAACCCGTCTTGCCTGGTCCCTGGATCTCCAAAATCCAGAAAAGCTTTGGTGTTCTTGTTGGACATCTCATCAGCTTTCAGATACTTCTAACCAAAAGAGTTGCCTTGGATCCATGCTCTGTCCTTGCACCTTTCGTGCAAGGCTCAGCATTTTTTGGCACCCTTTGAATTGCTTGCTGCCAGAAGTACAGGTAGTCCTCAACTTACAACAGTTCACTTAGTGATGGTTCAAAGAAACAACATCACTGAAAAAGTGACTTATGACCGTTTTTCTCACACTTACAACCATTGGCAGCATCTCCATGGTCACATGATCAAAATTCAGATGCTTGGCAACTGATTTATGACAATCGCAGCGTCCTGGGGTCACATGATCTCCTTTTATGACCTTCTGACAAGCAAAGTCAATGGGGAAGCCAGGTTCACTTAACAACCGTGTTGCTAACTGAACAACTGCAGTGATTCACTTAACAACTCTGGCAAGAAAGGTCATGAAATGGAACAAAACTCACTTAACAAATGTCTCGCATAGCAACAGAAGTTTTGGGCTCAACTGTGATCATATGTCCGAGGACTATCTGTACAATGATAAGCAAAGAATGATATTGAGGAGCAAGCTTATGTGGCCAATTTCACAGCATTGCGTCTGCAGTCCAGTTGCTTAAACCTCGTTTCCCCCAAAGCCAACCGCTGATACTTTGCTGAAACGGCAGAAGGTTGGCCAAAGCATTTTCAACCTCCTAAACCAGGGGTCTCCAACCTTGGCAACTTTAAGACTTGTGGACTTCAACCTCCAGAATTGCAAAGCTGGCTGAGGAATTCTGGGAGTTGAAGTCCCCAAGTCTTAAAGTTGCCAAGGTTGGAGACCCCTGTCCTAAGCAACGTTTTCAAGTTGCTCACATCCAGGGCAACAGCAGGTCGACTGCCCAACATTTGAGATGTCGCTCGGTAAATGCCTGAAAGCAGCTGCTGCGAGGCATTTGGCACATGGGCTTCCCCTCACTCACGTCTGTAAAAGAACTGCATAAGGAAGCATGTTTTTGAGGTGTGCAGCTCCCTGGACATGTTTCATGAAGGGACTTCTGGTCACAGATGGAGGCCGAGGGCACACTGGAAAGGGTCAGAATAGAGAGCTGGAAGGGACCTTGGAGGGCTTCTAATCCAGCCCCCTGCTGAAGGAGGAGACCCTATACAATTTCAGACAAGCAGCTGTCCAGTCTCTTGTTCAAAGCCTCCACTGATGGAGCACCCACAACTTCTGAAAGCAAGCTGTTCCACTGATTGATTGTTCTCATTGTTAGGAAATTTCTCCTTAATTCCAGATTTGCTTCTCTTCTTGATTACTTTCCATCCATTGTTTCTTGTCTTGCTTTCTGGTGCTTTGGAAAAGAGGCTGACTCCCTCTTCTCTGTGGGAGCCCCTCAAATACTGGAATACCACTATCATGTCCGTCCCCCTAGGTTTGGTTAGGAGCCTCTAAAAGAAGAGAACTCCCAACCAGTCTTGAAGTCTGTATTTTATTCAGTCCCATGTCAGCATTCTGAACTTCTGGTTGGCATGAAGACTCCCAAAAAGTTAGATTTTCCAATCTCAGCCTGATGGAAACAGATGGAATGGGATACATTCTCTGGCTTCCCTGAGTGATATACATGTTTTTTCTTTCAAGATTCAACCCACCTCCCCAAAATAAGAACTTAGATGAAACAAATTATGTTAAACACAAAGGACATTTAAGAATGGAAGAACTGAAGAAACATCTCACATCTTTAATCCTCTGCTTTTTCAATTAGCAGATGGATGTGTCACAGTCATCCATAAACAGTATGAAAAAAGTAATTTCTTTAAGACACACCTGGGAAATGGATGTGTAATCGAGGTTCGTACATTAAAAGAAATAATACAATTTAATTACTACTGCTATTTAAGGCCAACAAGAAGAGGAGATGAGGAAAATGAATGATTTGAAGTCTCTTCTCTTTTGAAGAGGGTGCTTAGTGTTTTGGAGACCAAAGTTAGACCAAGCCCTTCAGCAGAGTGCTTGCCCAGGACAAGGACATTGGAGCTTCTTTATACATTCTACTGCCCTCACTTAAAAATTAAGAAAGAGAGAGACAAAAATCAGAATAAGGTAAGATAGATACAGGTAGTCCTCCACTTACAGCAGTTCATTTAATGACTGTTCAAAGTTACAACATCACTGAAAAAAATGACTTCTACTCATTTTTCACACAACCATTGCAGCATCCTCATGATCACGCGATCAAAATTCAGACAGTTGGCAACTGACTCACATTTATGACTGTCACTGCGTTAAGTGTTTGCCAGCTGAGCTTCCATCCTAAAACTTACGGTAGCCTGGCCAGAAAACTTATCTGTAGCAATAGAGATAAAACTGGTCTTGTGAGACATTGGACTACTGCGCATGTCTACAATTTTTTTTCAAACTTCCTGATCTTTTTCCTTTGTCTGGTAACGATATAGTTAGCTAGTTTTTTTTACTTTTATAATAAAATGTTTCTTAGAATACATTCGGGTTTTCTTTCTTTGAAAGTATACAGCATGGAAAACAAGATCCATTCACCTCTAATTAATTACAGTTTCCCCAGGGGGGAACGAGGCTGATTCACACTTCGACAATGACGTTATGTTGCAGTGTCCTTGGGTCATCAAGCAAAGCAAAGTCAATGGGTAATGGGTAAACTGAATTCACTTAATAACTTAACTAAGTTTACAGCTGCCATGATTCACTTAACAACTGTGGCAAGATAGGTCGTAAAATGGGCCAAAACTCACTTAACAACTGTCTCACTTAGAAGCATAAATTATGGGCTCAATTGTGCTCGTAAGTCAAGGACCCTGTATAGAAACATTTATCTCAAGACGACCATCAATTGAGATTCTCCATATTCTTGTTTGCATAAGAAGAACCTGGGAAAGATTCCCTCTTTGGGCAGAAAGTAAATAGTAGGAAAGGTCCTGCATGGACTTCATCCCTCCCGTGAAGGTGGTGGCTGCACCTGGTGCATTGATGCCCTCACCTGTTTTTATTCGGAATCACTACTAAGAGTACCTTCGTTAGTTTGCCCAAAGGCCATTTATGACAAAACTTCATTCAGATTGGGATCAACCATCATATGGTTTTAAGTGCTTTAATAAATAAATCACAGTTATCTGTGTCTGCACAGCACAGTAAGCCACAAACGATGGTGTAGGACCCACACTGCTGTCCAAATTCAAACAATATTCAAGCCACACCAAGAAACCACATAATGGCTTGTTCTAATGTGGAGCTCATAACTTTCTTTCCCTGAAGCATCTTAAACCTTGGCCTGTGTGCCAAAGTAGGAAGAGAGCAGGTTTGATCAGCAGAGAAGAAGAATCAAGCAAGATCACCCCCACATATTGCCTGTCAATTAAGCACCAAGGTAGACCTGTCCTCTTGAGGCTCCAGAACCTGAAGGGTTCACTAGATTAGCCATGGACCTCAGGCGCAGATGGTTCCGATTTAAGGCCCACAATCTCTGCTAGAGGAGCATCAAAGGTTACTGCCACCCCTCTTCAATCAGCCATGTACATGGAATGGAGGCCACATGTGATACCTTTTCAACCTGTCAATTTCTGAAGGCAAGCAAGAACAATCTGCCCTTGGTTTCATGTCATCCCAGAGCACATTATTTCCATAGCGCTTTCCAGCATTATGATGCCTTTCAGAGGCGGAAGCAGCTTCCTTAGACCGTTTGGTTAAGGAAAGTTTGGTCAGATGAGTAAGTTTCATGCTATAGCAAAGAACCTTCCCAGGACCTTTATGGATAAAGAACTTTGAACTACCTTGACTTCATTTTGGGGGGCCCATGTTTTTATACACACACACACATACTGTAGCAGAAGAGCTGGGCATTTTATTATTCTTACTTACTTACTTACTTACTTATTTATTTATTTTAGAGGCTGCTGTCATTGTCATAGTGCATGTAGAGAAATTCTGTTTGTGTGCCTTATTTATTACATCCCTTTTCAGCTGTCTGTCTGTCTGTCCCTCCATCCATCTGTCCCTCCATCCATTTCCTCACTTTTCTTTCAACAGTCACCCATGGGTGGGGGTCTCCTCTCGTTTTATCCTCCAAAAATAGGATGGCATCAAGGTCTACCAGGATGCTCCAGGGCTGAAAGGAAGCTGCTCTTGATTTTGGGGTGGAGGTGGAGGAATCCGAGTCCAAGAGCTTAATCGTAAATTTCTATGCCATTCTGTTATTTTCATGTATGTGTTATGTATCAAACAGATCTTCCTTACTTGGCAATTGGAGAAATAGTAGAGAAACTAATCAAGAAGACAAAACTGAAGTTTTAATTTAAACCAAAGCATCTTCATAAATTTACTTACTGCCATATATGCATTCGTCCCGACGTAGGTCTTTGCTATGGAATTCACCAGCTGTCAGACAAAACAACTTGTTAGGGCCATATAAAGCACAAATAAAGCAGGTAATTATTCCTCATTTAGCACTAATCATCCTATGTATAAATCAGGAAAAAAATACGTAAAATGGGGAGTGGACAAATTTATCAGCAAAGACATTAAAATCCAACCCCTTCGCTTCCTTCAAATGAGAATCCTCTTTTAAAATATCTGTAATATTTCAATTTACGGGAAAGAACAAAGGCAACTCTAAAATCTGAAGGAGGAGGCTTGGAGTATTTATTATCCTACCAAGCAGCTGGATCCATCTATCGGAAAGGGGGTGTATGAAATCCAGCACATTCAAACAGTTCTCCTCCTCCTCCTTCTACTGTCAGCTGAGCCCAAGATGTGAATAAAGCCACCTTGATTATCAGGCTGGAATGAACACTAAATATGCTGAGGGACAACAGATTCTGACAACCTATAATGCAGCCGTGACCTCCTCTTTGGTCCTCATGTTTGGCTGGAAGGAAAGGTGGCTGCAATTCAATTCAACATCGCGGCGAGCGTGAGGGTCAGTTTCACGCGAGATTCTCAGGGGAAGCCCCAAATGGAAATTAATTAAAATTTGTGCTGCACATTGTTAAAGCCCACCACCATTGTTGATCCCAATATTAATTTTTACTATGGGCCAGTCGGTCTCCCCAGACGCCCCTCTCGTTCTGCCCTTCCTTTTGTTTGGTCCAAGCGCTTTCAGAGGCAAGCTGCATATCAATGAAGTTGGCTATTGGTAAGTAGTAATTACAATATCAGCAGTTTTTACTGTCATGAAACAATGAACAATCATATTCTGATGAAGAAAAGTCACCAGGAGATTAAAAAAGAGGGATTGTTATGTTCCCAGCAGAGGAAGCTCTTGGAGGGGAGTCCATTTGTCTCCTTGCCAGTTTGGAAAGCAGAATTAAGAGGACAGGACAACTAAGGAACGCAGAGACGTACCTGGGTGCTCACTCCAAAGTCACATAACTTGACCTGACCTCTGGTGTTCACCAACATATTAGAGGGCTTCACATCTGTGTTGGAAGAAGCAACAACAAAGGCAGGATAAATCCAGAGAGCATTGATTTAATAGCAAATACAGCTGATGGCCAGTTAAAAGAAATATGAGTCTGTGCAAAAATGTAATTTGAGAAAGCATCTCAGACTTGACCCTCCATAGCTCTCAGAAAGGTAAGAGAGAGGGATGGGGGAAGCCCGTTCAGTCTTGCAACCTTCTCTTACTCTAAAGTTATCATAAAAATAATATTAGCTTGGGTGGTTTCCTTGCTTGGCCTACTATGGAGGACTTGTATAAGGTCAAAAGGAGGGGCAGAGGCCAAGAGTGGTCCATTAAGAAGCTGAGGGTAGGTAGGGCTCTGCAGGCAGGAAGGACATCAACTCACCTAGAGTAAGAATCTCCTAAAGAAACCCAGAAAGGGACAAGACGGAGTATGGCTATAAGATTTAAGCAATAGGAGGGAGGGAGCGTCCCATCCCCGAGGGAGATACACCTGGTGGGACCCAGAAGAATGGCCTTCTCTACAGTGGTCCCCTCTCTCTGGAACATCATCCCCACAGAGCTAAGAATGGTCCCCACTCTAATACTCTTCCGGAAGGTGCTGAAGCCTGGGGAACGCAGAGAGGGATGGAGCCCATTAAATGGCTTGTGTGAGGTGCTGTTGCTGGGGCGGGGCATGATTTTAGTATATTATTATATGACTCTTCTTTTATTAGCTTTATTGTTTTTATATGGGGGTTTGACATTCTGTAAGCTGCCTTGAGTCGCCATGTGTGAATAGGTGGCAATATAAATTCCCCAAATAAATAAATATGGAGGCACATCGAAAAGTAATCTTCTAATTTCCACCGTGCTCTCAAGACCTTATTTCAACAGGCTGGCGTGGCCTAACTTCCTTTTAACTGTTAATTTTAAATTTGTTTTAAAATAATAGGGGTGTTTTAATTTGTTTGGGCCAAACTTTTTAATGTGTTTTTATACTGTTTTTTAAAGTTTGTATTATGTGTATTTTATCTTTTGGCTGTTCACCACCCTGAGTCCTTTGGGAGTAGGGCGGTATATAAATCCAATTATAAAATAAAATAAAAAATAAAATAAAATTACTAGTGAAAAATGAAGAACTTTTGTGAATAGATCTGGAGATGATGATGTGGTCCAGCCAAAGCTTCAAAAAAATCTAGTTATTGATGGTTACTATATTATTATATGGTTATTGATGGTGTCTGAACTGAAAAAAGAGTCCTTCCTTTACAAGGAGACACCCAGTTGGAGTGAGGAATCTGAGAAGCATGAACTTTTTGAGAGCCTGAAATGGTCAAAGTGGAAATGAAATGTACCAAGTTGGAGATTTTAGGAATAAATGGACTGGAATGGGCCATTTAAAGTCAGATGACTACAAGATATACTATTCAGGGCATGAGTCCATAGAAAGGAACGAAGCAGCGATGAAAATGAAAAAGGATTTCAGCAAATATGTGTTCATCTATAATCCAATAAACAACAAGAACATATTTCCCCGAATTAGCGGTTATCAAGTGAACATCAATGTTATACAAATCTATGCACCTACAAAATGAAGGAAGACCCTGAGCAATTCCATGGCAAATTATAGGAGGTGTTAGATGCAACATCAGGAAGGGAGATAATTCTACTAATGGGTAATTGGAATGCATCAACTGGAGAAATGAAGAAACCTATAATTACAGGGAGAAATCAATTTAGTAAATACAATTACATGAAAAGTGGGTTAATAATTTTGCAAAAAAGAATTCTTTATTGCTGGCAAACACCTGCTTCAAATACTATAAACAGAGATGCCATAGCTGGATATGACCAGAAGGATGACATCAGAATGGAATAGATGACAGAACAGGAAACGGAAGGGTAATCCAGCCAGCTGAAATTTTATCAAGTGAGATTGTGGGACAGACCTTGAATTTTTGGTGTGAAATACAGGTAGTTCTCGACTTACGACCACAATGGAGCCCAAATTTTCTGTTGCTAAGTGAGACATATGTTAAGTGAGCTTTGCCCCATTTTACAACCTTTCTTGCCAGAGTTATTAAGTGAATCATTGTAGTTGTTAGTAACACTGCTGTTAAGAGAAATCTATCTTCCCCGTTGGTTTTGCTTGCCAGAAGGTCGTAAAATGTGAGTCAGTTGCCAAACGTCCGAATTTTGATCACGTGACCATGGGGCTGCTACAACAGTTGTAAGTATCATAAGTTACTTTTTTCATTGCCATTGTAACTTCAGACAGTCACTAAATGAACCATTGTAAGTTGAGGACTACCTGTATAACAATTAACATGAAAAATGTAACAGACTAAATACGTCAGTGAAATATGATTTGAATGGGATCGATGGAAGGGACAGTTCAATCTGCCCATCTGCTTACAAAGAGGAACCAGGAAATCAGTGTAGAAAATCTGTGGCTGAAGGGAAGAATTTCCCAGCCTTTGAAAGAGGAGGAGACCCAAAGAGCTTTCAGAATGATCCAGGGAAAAGCAAAGGATGAAAAGGTGGGTAACAAGAAAGATGTATGATCGCTTAACTCAGCTTTCTAACAGGGAAGATGTCACCGTCAAAGTTCCTTAAAGGTCAAACCAAAATTTACTGATATAGTGTGAATATTAAGGATCCCACTTTGAGTTCCTGGAGGAAATATGGAATATAAATCTAAAAAATGAGCAAAATAAGCTTTATGAAGGAAGAAAGCTTGCCTTGCCTTCTCCTCCTGAGCTATTTTTACCAGACAATGAAATAAATGTCACACTGGCGCTTTTTCCTTGCCATTATGCGAACTGTCAAACAAGATTCAAGCCATCTATTACAAAAACATACAGACTGCTTTATTTAGAAAACAAAATGTATTCTCTTCAAAATCATCTTTTAAAAACCAGACTCTCTTCATCTTGTGTGTGCAAGGAGGGGCGTGCAAAATATTTCACCCTGAAACGTTTCAAGCGTGAAACTCTGCAACCATCCTACCTTGAGCAGCCTGGAAGTGTTTTGAGCTGAAAAGCTGTGGCATTTTCTGGACGTTTTGCATTTGAAGCAATTCAAAATGAAATGTTTTGCACACCCCACCAGCGCAGTACCGAATTCGAGTTGGAGAAATCTGTACAATACAATCCCCAGTGAGAAATGCAAATTTCCAAGAGCTCATTAGAACTAGCAACACAAGGGTTTTTTTCCCTTTCCCCAGGGTGTCAAGATTGCTGCCTTGGACCCTGCTTTTTCTAGAGAGATGGCTAAAATGCAAGGCACATACAATCTCTTCCACACGTTAGGTGGTTCTCCCTCTTCTTGGCAAAATGTTCTACAATGAATGTATTTCACTTCCACGGTGCCAAAACCTACATGTTTTAGCAGCTGATGGAAATAGAATGGATTCCCTATGAAAAAGCAACCCTCAGCAAAAAAAGATCTGTTCAGTCATAGACTAGACCAGGGGTCCCCAACCTCCAACCCCCGGGTCCATGGACCAGCACCGGTCCGCAGCATGCCAGTAACCAGGCCGTGCAAATAAGCCAAGTTCCGTCCACGGGATGCTGGCAGCACACAAAACCACGCCCCCTCCGGTATGCGGAAGGAATCAGTCCCTGCTGGCCAAAAGGTTGGGGCCCACTTCACTAGGCCATTTGATAAGGTATAGGAAGTAAGTGGAGACTCTGACAAAAGATCATACACACACACACACATGGAAAGAAGTCTCCTGATGATTAAGGAGAATTAAGGAGAGAAGCAACCTAGAACGTGTGGAACAACTTACCTCCAGAAGTTGTGAATTCTCCAGCACTGGATGTTTTTAAGAAGAGATTGGACAACCATTTGTCTGAAATGGTATAGGGTTTCCTGCCTGAGCAGGGGGTTGGACTAGATGACTTCCAAAGTCCCTTCCAACTTTGTTATTATTATATATTATTATTTAATGGGCTAATATTGAATATTCCAAATACATGAAAAAGTGAAACCTCATGAAAGTACTACCTCATAAAATGTTCAGTGTATATTCAGTGCACAACATTTTGCCAAGAAGAGAGAGGACCATCTAACTTGAGCAAGGGATTATATCTGCCTTGCAGTTTAGCCATCTCTCTAGAGAAAACTTACTTTGAAACAGTGGTGGAATTCAAATTTTTTTTTACTACTGGTTCTGTGGGCGTGGTGGGCATGGCTTGGTGGGCGTGGCAGGGGAAGGATATTGCAAAATCCCCATTCCCTCCCCACTCCTGGGGGAAGGATATTGCAAAATCTCCATTCCCACCCCACTCTGGGGCCAGCCAGAGGTGGTATTTGCCGGTTCTCTGAAGTACTCAAAATTTCCGCTGCCGGTTCTCCAGAACTGGTCAGAATCTGCTAGATTTCACCCTTGCTTTGAAACCTTACTTTGTTCTGACTCTCAACTCAGTCTTCACAGACCTTCACTGAGGCAAAGAATAAAGGTAAAGGAGATAAAAGATGGGTTTTACTCCGCTAGTCATTGCTGACTCTAAGGGAAGGGTGCTCATCTCTGTTTCAAGGCCGCTGAGCCAGTGCTGCCCAAAGACCTTTCCGTGGTCATGGGGCCAGCATGACATCATGGAACGCTGTTAAAGAGTCAAAGAATGGGTTGTCTTAAGTTCCAGCATAAGCTGGTTAATTTTAAAATCTCAAAATTCCTTTCCTGAAATTAAGTCTGAATTGTGACATTCAGCTGAAACATAAAAGAACAAACATGCAACTCACCTCTATGTAGAATTTTTAAGCTCCATAAATAAGTAAGTCCTTTAACAACCTACAAATTAGGGGGGAAAAGAAATGGGTCAATATATTTAATACATAACATGGAGATGCATATTTTCATTTTCAAGAGCTAGGACTGAAAGCTATTTAGTGTTGCAAAAATTACACATGAAAGTAAATAAAACGGCGACCATCTTATTTCCACTGAGTTGGCTGGGTCAGGACTCGGCAGAGAGTAAATCTGCTTTTCCCTTTGAGGATCCTCTCCATTCTTACCCCCTTGGTGTAGCTAAGTCTTTCTAGGCTGTTGGCCAAAGTCAAAACGGTTTAGAAGAAGGCAAGAGAAAGAATTCTTCCCTGGAATTTTTTCACCCAAGTATTTTCTCTTGCCTTCTTCCAAACTTTTTGACTTGTCCATGAAGTTCAACGGGAGTTGAGCTTTAGTCAAAGCAGCATTTCTCTTTTTTCCTCTTGGAATCTAGAAACCGCCAGCAGTATCTTGCAATAAACTTAGCTATGAGAATAAATCTTCACTTATTTTAAAAAAATGGCCACCATCTATAGACTTTATGATGGAAAGCAACCAGTCTTACGTTTTCAGACCGAGTTTGCAAATATTTCATTATTAGAGAGACAGAGACATAGGATGTTATTGGGGGAAACAGGGATACTACATAACAAAGAGTGCCTTTGTTTTTTATTGCATAATACCGCAGCAACATGTCAGCTCACCTACTGCAGCATTTTCTTTTTATTACAAAGAGTGGCACCATCTGCATGGCTTTGCAATGATGGATTTTTAACATTAAATGTAAGAATGCTATCAAGGTAAAGAACAGAACCCCCACATGTAGGAATGCACAGACTCCTTTAGAGGTTGGATGTATCTGTTGAATGAATGGCTATAAAAAGTGCCCTGTTAACTAAATAATAGAGTGATTTTCATTTCTGTGTTTAAGACTGCTTTATAAGTACAGGTCCAAAGATCTCCCACAGCCTCTCATGCATCGATCAGACATCTCACTATTCATTTACACTAAACAAAAGGACATTTTCCAATCTGGGGCACGCACACAAAGTATTAAGCTTTCAGCTGTTAAAGAGATGCCAGCAGAGAACAGCTTTTCACTAGATACTCCAGAAGCCATTGGAGGAACTCGGTAAATAGTAGGTTAGATAACAATGACTTGACAGAGCCTTGACACAGGCAGTTGTTATACCTGCCATCCATCACTCGTTTTTGTGAGAGTTTAAGGACACATCCGAAGGGGGAGGGGGAGAAAGAACCTACAATCAACATTAGCACTTCAAATACAGGGCAAAGTGTCTCTACATCAAGAACAGAAAGGAAAATAAATGGGTAAAATGGCAAGCAAAACCCAAATCCACATTAACTTAGGCAAGATACTGATGGGAGATGCTTAGAACTGGCCCTTCTCTGCTGTCTTTCCTCACTGTAGCAAACACACAAAGAAAGAAAGAAAGAGAGAAGGCATATTCAGACTTTTAGTTATATTTTGTGGTAGGGTGACTGCAATATAGGGTAGGGTAGGGTAGGGTAGGGTAGGGTAGGGTAGGGTAGGGTAGGGTAGGGTAGAGTAGAGTAGAGTAGAGTAGAGTAGAGTAGAGTAGAATAGAATAGAATAGAATAGAATAGAATAGAATAGAATAGAATAGAATAGAATAGAATAGAGAAATTAGAATAGAACAGAACAGAATAGAATAAAAGAAATAGAATAGAGAAATTAGAATAGAATAGAATAGAATAGAATAGAGAAATTAGAATAAATAGAATAGAATAGAGAAATTAGATTAGAATAGAATAGAATAGAATAGAATAGAATAGAATGAATAGAATAGAATAGAATAGAATAGAATAGAATAGAATAGAACAGAACAGAACAGAACAGAACAGAACAGAACAGAACAGAACAGAACTGTTCTGAGAATAGAATATAGAACAGAACAGGTTTATTGGCCAAGTGTAATTAGACATACAAGGATTTTTTCTCTGGCGCATAAGCTCTCAGTCTTTATGCATAACAACAAAGTACCGGTAATAATAATCATAATATCAAAGTAATAATAATCACAATAATGATACCAGTAAGAGAAGGTAGTGGAACAGATGAGAAGAATACTAGTAATGCAGCCTACTACGTGGGTAAATATCCTTAGACATAATACAGCACTGTGGGAATTAGGTGTTCAGCAGAGTGATGGCACAAAGAAAAAACCCGTCCTTGTGTCTGCTTGTTTTGGGATGTAATGCCCTATAGCAGCATCCCGAGGGGCGGAGTTTGAACAGTTTATGTCCAGAATATGAGGGGTTTGTACCAGTGGTGGTATTCAGCCGGTTCTATCCGGTTAGGACGAACCGGTAGTGGCGGCTGCGGGAGGCTCCGCCCACCCTCCCGGATGTCATACACGTCCTGTTTCTGATGCTCTGCACATGCGCAGAAGGTCCTGCGCATGCGCAGAGGTGGTGCAGGCGCTCGCATTTGCAAACTGGTAGTGAAGGTAAGTGAATACCACCTTCACTTACATATTGTACGTATGTACATATTTTCTCAGCTCCCTTTCTGACCCGTGCAGTATACACATCCTCAATGGAAATCAGGCTGGTTGCAATTGTTTTTTCTGCAGGGACCTAACTATCTGTTGGTGTCAGGTGTGCCTCCTTTCAGTACTCAAGAAAGAAACACCCCGACTCCATTTTCATAGAGAAAGGTACTTTTAGTGAGTATGAACTGAATGCAACCAAAGAAAAGCAAGGTCTGAGGCAATAGGCATGAAAATCACATATAGAAAGCATCCTTGAAACCCCCCCCCCCAATCGTCCAGTCAGGATTATCCAATCCACATCCCCCCAAGAGGTCACGTGGGGTGCAGCTTCCGATGGCTCCATCCTCCTGGTATACAGTTATATAATTCTTTTAATAATTTTAAATTTTGTATTGGTATGTGTTTTAGTTCTGGCTGTGCACCGCCCTGAGTCCACTAGGAGAAGGGCGGGATATAAATTGAATAAAATAAATAAAATAAAATAAAATACCACGACAGTTGACCTTGACTGGTTAACAGCGCGCCTCCCAGCTGCAGAGAAACGCTGAGGAAAAGTTTCTCCAATTTACTCCACCAGCTCACTTCCCCCCCCAGACATCCAGACAGCTCCCCCCTTCCCCCCTTACAATGGCACCGAGCAAGCAAGCAATATAAAGGCGGAGGCTGACAGTTGGAGTCTGTACCTGTCCTGTTTGATAGCTGTACCAAACCAGATAGTTATAAAAATACAGATGACAGACTCTAAAGCAAGTACAAATGAAGGACTCAAAAGCAACTGGAAAAGTTCTTACGCTAAAATAAACCTAAAGTAAATATAGTTTAGAATTCCTGGATTCTCTTAGCATTCTCTTCCCAGATCTGTTTGCCAAAATCTCTCTCACCAATATGCTGTTCACAGGTGGGGGTGGGGGTGGGTGGGAAGAGAGGATTAAACTGTCCCACTCAGCCTCTGTCTCTGTCACCACAGCAACTGGTTGGTGCTTCTATCTTAAGAGTCAGATAGTCCTGGCTATTTCATACACCCTTATTCTGAGTCCATGTTTTAAGATTTGGATGTGTGAGAGCCATCCCTTTAAAGTCAATTTGTCAAACAGGGAGCCAATTCATTGCACAGTCTTCGGCACACTAGGAATTCTTTGCCTGTAAAACATTTAAAAGACGCCACCTGAAATTCTATCTTGTCAGGGTGCACATAATCCCAAGAAGTAGAAAGTCTTTTTAGTCAAATGAAAGTTACAGGCATAATTATTTAGTAAGTTGCAAATTATCCCAACAGGAAAATGAAACACTTTTCAGCTCGCTGAAACAGGCCACGTGAAAATCCCCAGGCTCTCCCACACCACACAAGAAACCACATTGGGCTCAAAAGTAAAGCCATTTGGAACTGTTCCAGAGGGAGCACATCTGATGAAAAGATGCTCTTTGCGCATGCATCTGAAGTGCAGAGGATGAAGCCGAGCTGTGAATTACAATGAAAGTGGACTAAATAGCTGTCTGCGTTAGATTAAAGGGTTTCAGTTGTCAGCTTGATGTATAATGAGTGTGGAAAACAGGAATTTAATTAAGTAGTGCATTACAGAATAACTCTGATATGCTTTAAACCACTTAAATGATCAAAGCCTGCCTCCGATTTAGCCATTGTGCAGCAATCCTCTTCTCTCAACGGTCAACTGGGCGTCCGTTCCGTTGGCCTTTATTCAGCTTCCAAAGATTATGGTGCGTTCGTTCCAATTTGGTCAATTCTGCTTAAGCAGCCCCTGCAGCGTGTGCAAAGGCACACAGGCAGAATCAGAGCACTTTGCTCTCTTTACCCCAGAAAATACAAAGAGTCTTGTGGCATCTTGAAGATGATTACAGTGTAGGCTTCTCTGAATTCAAATACTTTCGTCATGTGTTTTTATTCAAGTGAACCTTAATCCATGCTGCAATCAATCGGTTTGCTTTCCAAGTATTATAAGAGTCTCTCATTTCCCCCCTTTTTCTTCCTTGTTCCCCTCCCCTCCCCCAATTGCTTCTACTGCACCTGCACACTTCATTTGGCAACTTCATGATTGTGATTAAGCAATTCCACATTTATTAAATGTTTCAAGAACGGATATACCCCACCCGAGGTACTCACAGCTACAGCTATTCTTCCCAAGACGTGCTCTGGAATTTTTCTGTAGACATCTAAGGAGCCCCCTGCAGGGAGAACAAAATATGATCAGCTAAAGCTAAACTGGCCTTCTCTAAAAATGTCACCTCGATCAGGGTTCGCCAAACTTGGCAACTTTAAGACTCGTGAACTCCCAGAATTCCCCAGCCAGCACGACCTAGATGACTGGGTGCCCACTTTGCTGTCCAACCAATTGGTGAGGAATCTGTAGCTGGTTTGCTCAAGAAATTTATCCTGAGGTGAAAGTGCCAAGTAAAGCAATCTTTAAGATTGTCATTACAAAAACCCAATAACCCTTTAACTGCCATTCCAACCCACAAGAAACATGTAGGACCAAAGAAACAACTTAGAAGGAAAATCTGTATTGGTGACTAAAGCTATTAAGATGAAGGAACAGCTGTTTTGTCAGTTAATACAGATTGCATGGAATTGGAAAATATTAAATCACATATAAACCACCATTTATTATCTACCATATATAAATTTTCAATAAAAGTTTGTGCAACTCTATTCAAGAAAACAGCACCAAGAAATAACTCTTGCTTGCCTGATGCATTGAGCCTTGCGAATGTTATTATCAAAATACCCCTTTTTTTAGGATGGTTCTAAGGTATAGTAAACCAATATTCTTCAACCAATTCCTTTTTTCCAATTCCTTTTTTTAAACTATGGTCCTTCACCAATGTTATAGTATTTCACTTACCATCCATAAATTCAGTACAAAGGGAAATCCGATTTTCTACAAAAAAAGCACCATAAAATCCTATGATGTAGGATGAATCGCACTGTAAAAAGAAGAAATAGCAAGTGAAATTATTATTTTTTTAGGAAAAATAGCATGCTAAACAGAATTGAAAAAGAAGTGCTAGAAAAAGCATTTACCTTATAAAGGATTTCTAATTCAGACATAATCTGTTTCTGAAGTTCTAGTGTAATATCTAAAGGAATCACCTGGAAATAAACATTAATATTAAATTATTAATTTCGCTACAGAAAATCAGGCAGCACTCAGCAAGAAACATTATTGTACCATTTTTTTTTAATGTATAAGCTCCAGTCTGCATCAAGAAAAAAAAATCTCACATGTTTTTGGTAGTACAGTTTTTGTCCTCATTGTTACTAAAATCAATGCCATAGCCCAGTCTTTCTCAACCTCAGCCATTTGAAGACTGGTGGACTTCAACTCCCAGAAGTCCACGCATGCTGGCTGGGGAATTCTGGGAGTTGACGTTCAAGTGGCTGAGGTTGAAAAATACTGCAATAGTCCACCAGCAAGTGGTTCAAGGAGACCAATCTAGATGTAACTTGACTTTTGGTCCTTAAAATTACATCTCTTCTGAGTGAAGCTCAATTTTTGGCAACTTCATGTAGATGACCCTGTAGCCATTTTCTGGAATTTTCTTTGATTTCCCAGTTTAGTATTCCTGACAGGCACCCATCCATATATGGACCAGACTCACACCTGCTTAGCTTCTAATCCCACACAAGATGCTGCCTTGTGCAAAACCCACCCTAATTATCCTACCATAGGGGGTCCTTAGTGGGCAACCACCCAAAGAAATCTACCTCTCCTCGGCAGCCCATTTTTAATATGGAAATACATCTCTATAGCTTAATCACTTCAGAAATAAAAATACTTTAATCAGGGGTGTCTACAAGATAGGTTAAACAAAATATTGAGATGGTAGTCATGACCACTCAGTATAAGCCGCCCATCTTTTCAGAAGTATTGCAATAGATGCAAAAAAGGTACAATCAATTGTGCGTTTCCGGCCACCCACCTGTCGTTTTGAGCCTCTCTATGGCTGCCCTCAGACCTCTAACGACAGATATATTCTACTTCAGTATTATTATTATTTCCTCATAGGTTTGTACAACAGTGTTTCTCAACTTTGGCAGCATTTAGATGTATGGACTTCAACACCCAGGCAGGCTGGGGAATTCTGGGAGTTGAAGTCCATATATCTTGCCAAGGCTGCAAAACTTTGCTGTATTTGATTGCAATTCTAAGGTATTTGATCATTTCATTTCATTCTACTGTGTTTTCCCGAAAATAAGACCCTTATATTTTTTTGAACCCTGAAATAAAAATAAGGTGCATGGCCTTATTGCCATACACTCAAAAGCCCGATCGGGCTTATTATCAGGGGATGTCTTATTTTGGGGGAAACAGGGTATGTATTTTATTTAATTTGTAAATAAGGGTTTCTTTTTCTCCTGGATCTGTTTCAGGGGTGATATGAAATCTTTCTGCCACAAGTGGATGATTTTCTTCTAGAAAAAAATTAGGGCCATCCCTGGAGCAGCAGATTCATGTGATCTGGAAGGAAAACAGAAAGTTCCTATCTTCTCCAGAACATTCTGTGTTCAGAAAGAAATGTTTTGCCCCTCCATAACTACAGCTAGTCCTTGACCTACAACCACAATTGAGCCCAATGTTTCTGTTGCTAAGTGAGACAGTTGTCAAGCGAATTTTGCCCCGTTTTATGACATTTCTTGCTATAGTTGTTATCACTGCAGTTGTTAAGTTAGTAACATGGTTGTTAAGTGAATCTGGCTTCCCTGTTGACTTTGCTTGTCAGAGGGGTTGCAAGAGGGGATCACGTGACCTTGGGACACAGCAACCGTTGTAAGTATGGGTCAGTTGCCAAGCTTCTGAATTTTGATCACACGATCATGGGGATGCTGTGTGAAAAATGGTCATAAGTCACCTTTTTTATTGCTGTTGTAACTTTGAATGGTCACTAAATGAACTGTTCTAAATCGAAGACTACCTGTATTACTTAAATGTATTTGTAGGACAAATAATACCTGGAAACACCTGGAAACTCTGACAATTAGACTAGAAAATGTGAGGATGGATCCCACCTGCTCTGAGGGTTCTCTGTATATGCTCAAGAACCTTTCTCCAATCCTGAGGTAAACACTTCCCTCCCCCAAATGCCATCCCTGCCTGGCAAAAACAGGATCCAGGCCTACATTTCTCAGAATCTGGATGGGAATTTCAGGATCAAATACACTTTGCAGATTCAGCACAGCCAACGCTCCGCTGCAGCTTGACTCCTAATGGAAATTTCTTTCAATCCCTTGCTCACATCCAGCTGATTTCCAAACCTACATTTTTAAAGTATTGATGTCTGTCTAAACAGGGGGAAAAAGTGCACAACCCATTTCTATCAAGAATTTGCTTTAGGGTTATTTATAAAAGCTGTAACTGTAATAGAAATGCTGCCAAGAAAACATTTAACACATTTCTCCAAATCAATAGTCATTTGCCAACAATATTCACTTACATTTTTTTTTCCTGGATGGAAAGCTTAAAACAAAGTAAACTGCTGGAACCGTTGTATCAATTTTACTCCTTAGAGGAGCAAGGAAAATTTAACCCTCTCCGGACTCTAAAAGAGGCCGTTTTAAACTCAAATGTTCCTTTTCACTTTAGCAACTTCAGCTTTCCTCAAGACAAGCTTGGCCACTGCAAAACCTTTGGCTGGATATTGATCACAGAAGGCAAATTCAGTATCAGCCAAGATAGGAAATGAAATAAGAAAGCCTGAAAGCTGCTGTAATTTACAGGTATATTGATTTTTAAGAACACGGCCCCATTTTGTATAAAATAGTGGGACAGGGCTGCTTCCCCAAATTATATATTTATATTGTATACGTCACACAATGTATTACAGGTACAGATCAGGTGAACAGAGGAATCTTGGAGTCCTAGTGGATAATAATTTAAATATCAGCCAACAGTGTGTGGCAGCCGACAAAAAAGCCAGTGCAGTCCTAGGCTGCATCAACAGAGGAACAGAATCAAGATCACATGAAGTATTAGTACCGCTTTGTAATGCCTTGGTAAGACCACATTTAGAATACTGCATCCAATTTTGGTCACCATATTATATAAAAAGTTGTTGAGACTCTAGAAAGAGTGCAGAGAAGAGCAAGAAAGATGATGAGGGGACTGGAGGCTAAAACATATGAAGAACGGTTGCAGGAACTGGGCCTGGCTAGTCTAGTGAAGAGAAGGATTGGCCGATTTCCAGCAAAAAACACACGTAAGAATACATTGATTCACTTAACGACTATAGCATTCACTGGGCGATGCCACATAAACTTAAGACTGGTGGGGAAAAAGTTATAAAATCAGGTCCGATCACATGAATTAACATTCATGACTGTCACGACTATGATAGAAATTCCAGGCTCCATTGCAGTCGTAAGTAGAGGACTGCCTGTAGGAGGTGGCTGAAAAGAGCAGAGAATTCAAACTGTGGTCTCAAATGATGTGGGCGACGTTTGTCTTTAAAAATGAAGCAAATTCTTCAACGTTTCCCAAAGTTTGCTAAAAATGTGTCTGTTTGGGATTACGCTGTTGGGAGTATTTGGACTGGCAGGCTCTGGATGCCCAGGCAGGCACCTAGCAGTCCATCTGAAAGTGGTTAAGAAACAGGAAATATAAATAAATATATTTGATTTTAATTACTTTTACTGGAGAAAGAGGTAATGGCTTCTATGAATTTGCATTAGGATTCAAATCCTTATTTCAGTTTATTATTTTAATGATGTAAAAGTGAATCAGGGGCAACCGAAGCAGGGTTAGGAAAAACAGGCGTCTTGTCTCCTAATTTAAAATGCCCTGATGCCATCGTCTCTCTTAAATAACCCCCAGGCCACAGAAAAGGGGCTTCTCAAGTCGGATTTCACGGAGAAAGGGTTAAGCCCCACCAGCAATACCTGAGCCATTTTCTCTGCTACACCTCCAGGACAAACAAGGATGAGTTGTCAAGTTAAATACAAGCACTCAAGTGACGGAATTATAATTTACTTGGTGCTCAATTTAAATTAGTGAGAGGCTATTAAAATATACAGTATAGCGATGGCAATTCATCACGGGCTGTCATGGATGACTTCATCTATTTGCCGGAGTTGCGTGTGTGCCACTAAAGGGAATGAGAGCAAAATCACAGGTCAAATTAAGCTGCAATTCCATTTTAATTCACTTATTTAATCTGCGGCAATATAATTGTCTTTTACAGTATGTACAACTCAGAGGAAATTTGGGAGTTCGATAGGCAGTATACAAATGATTAATCAAATGGACCATTTAAATGCTAGTTAAGAGCAGAAGAAACTCCCAGGAACTGCAGCCTGGCACACAGCCGCACTGCTCGCGATGCACAAGTTGGGCAGCCGGTGCTTCATTGCTGCAAGAAAGCCTCTGGCATAAGTCTTGACCACAGAGGTGGGATGGAGGCCTTGGAGAAGATGGCCAGGACCTGTCACAAACCCACTTTTGGGGTTCCCTCCACCCTGACTTTTTTTTATTGCCATCTATAAATGGAAACAATTCGTTCCTCTGTCAAAGAGCCGGACCCAAGCATATGCAACAGGGAACATTTTAAAGGATTTAGAGACATTGGCAATCAAATGCAAGTAGCCCTCGACTTACGTCCTTTTGTTTAACTCCTTTTGTGCTTTTACGTCCTTTCGTTCAGTTACACTGGTATAACTTGTCCTCAAAGTTACAACCATCACACTATCCCCACGGTAACATGATTGCAATTTGGGTGCTTGGCAAACGGCTTGTATTCGTGATGGTTCCAGTGTCCTGCGGTCATATGATCATAATCCCAGCTGGCTTCCAATAAGCAAAGCCCAATATTTACATTTTGGTTCTCACCACCCACTGGGGCACAAACATGGGAGTGATCAGAACTCTACACCGCCGGGCTGAAGGTCTGCCTACCAGCAAAGATGGAAACCACATTGATTCTCTTCTTTGTCTGTTATGGAGGAGCTCCTGCTGGGCCTTTTTTTGGATTTGATGAAGGCCCACTTGGGGTAGCCACAAGTTCTGAGGGCTTCCTTGACATGCTTTTTAGCTCTTTCTCTTTTCCACCTTTGCCGGTAGAAAGACCTTCAGCCCGATGGTGTAGGGCTCTGATGACTCTCCTTTTGTATTCCAGTGGGTGGCGAGAATCAAAATGTAAATATTGATCTGCGTGTGGGAGTTTTCTGTAAACTTCAGTGTTAAGGCTTCTGTCTTCCTTAATGTGGACTGCACAGTCCAGGAAGGCCAGACTATTTTCCTTAACATCTTCCCGTAGGAACTTGATGCATCTGTCCACAGAGTGGATGTGTTTGGTGAGGGCTTGCAATTCCTGTTTTAATCTTGATCCAAGTATCGTCCACATACTTATACCAGTGAGTGGGTGGGATTCCTGTGAAGGAGTTTAGGGCTGTGGTTTCTACCTCTTCCATGTGGAGATTGGCCACAATGGGGGACACAGGGGAACGCATGGCACAGCCGTGTTTATTGTCTGTAGAAACCAAAGCAACTGCCTCAAATTTATTTATTTATTTATTAGTCCAATTTATATGCCGCCCTTCTCTGTAGACTCAGGGCAGCTCACAATGCATTATAGCAACAGCCTGCATACTTTTTTGTATGTACCTGCTTATTAGGGCTTTCGCCCCCCCCCCCCCCCAAGCGGTGTTGTTCTATACAAAGTTGGCTTATTGCCCCCACAACCCGAGTCCTCAATTTACCTACCTCAAAAGGATGGAAGGCTGAGTCAACCTTGAGCCTGGTGAGATTTGAACTTGCACTAATTGCAGGCAGCTGGCAGCTAACTGCTAGCACTTAACAGCACTTTAACAGCACTTTAGTCCACTGCACCACCGAGGCAAATTTATGATGGTTGGTGTGTTCTGGGACCACATAATCACCTTTGGCGACCTTCTGAGAAGCGAAATCAATGGGGAAGCCAGATTCACTTAACAACCAGGTTACCAACTTACCAACTGCAGTGATTCACTAAAAATGTGTCAAGAAAGGTCATAAAATGGGACAAAATTCACTTAACACAGAAATGTTGGGCTCAATTGTAGTTGTATATGCAGTAAAAATATTTGGGGATGGTAAAAAATTAATGTTTAAGAGGAAGCAATTTTAAGAAGAATTTGTTGTTCTACCAGAACATCACAATGGAGGAGAAGAATTTGACAGGCAATTATTTGTAATTCTCCATCAGAAAGAGGCTGGAGAGACAGGCATCAGCTCTGGAGCAGGCCTAAAAGCCTGAGCTTCCATTCTTAAAGCATTTAAGAGTCTTAATTTTTGAATTCAATCAAGAGGAAAGAGAAGAAACCACAATTTAACAATCTAAGATGAGAAAATTTATGAGATATATGGAGATGCTGACTTCAGATAGTTAAATAATCACACCATCAAATTAAAAACTGCACTGAAGAAAGGCCCCCTGAACACTTGTAGAGAATCTGTAGCTTTTTTTAAAAAAAATGCTAATATAAAGCCACCATTGTCAGGTCTGCAATAGATTAAAAGTCTTTCCTCCTGTATTCCTCTCAGGACCAAGTTGTACAACCAAGAAAAAGGAGAAGAGATTGCTTTGTACTTATAAATTGTGCCCTTCAGTCTGGATGTGTTTTCGTTGCAAAAATTGGCTTCACGCAATAAAGTCCTGGAAAAAGAAGACTGGGGCAGGGGAATCTTTTAAAGCAGATTTGTGAACAAACTTACCTTTACGGCTAGTATTTTCCCACTGGGGACGTGGTTTGCTCTGCATCCAAAGAAGAAGACAGTCAGTTTAAAGCAAAGAAAAATCACGGTCATATTTTAAGTTTTACGTGATGCTTGTTAAAGTTTCTAGCTAATGGCATCCCTGAGCAATTGAAGTTGTATGCTTGGGTGATATATGCAACAAGCCCAGTTCCAGTGAACAACAAACAGCCACAAAAATCAATCCTGATGAGTTATCAATCCTTGATAAGTGTGACTTATCAAGCTGAATAAAGCCTATCAGGCATGTGACACGCTTGGCTAACAACTCCTTGAGTCTCCCATTCCTGTTGCCTTTCCAGAACAAATGGCCCAGGAAAGGCAGACCTGACATACTTCAGCACAGAAAGTGAGGACCGGCGTTAGAAATTATCCTGGCTAGGCTAGTTCTGGGCCATCAGGACATGTTGTGTCCATAAGACGGACCTCTCTCAGCACAAGGGCATGCCCACAGAGCCAATCGGATGTGCTTGTGCTCTCAAGCTGAATCACGGAATCCAAATTGGAAGTGGCCATTGAGGCACTCAAGTCAAACTCCCTGCTTTGCGCAGGGATCCAAATTACAGCATGCCAGACAGATGCTGGTCCTGCGTCTGCTTGCACACATCAAATGATCAGGAAGCCATCACCCCTTGGGTGCATCATCAAACCATTCTTGTGGCTGGGAATTTTTTTGGCTACAGTTCAGCTGAAACTTTTTTCCCCTGTAACTTAAAATAACTTTCACGTCCTTCACTCTGGAACAATAGAGAGCAAGTCCTGACCTCCCTTTGTGAAGGATCCTTTCAGGCATTGGAAGAGGGCTCCCCAGCCCTGTTCCTCCTGAAGGATAAGCATCCCAGCTTCCTAAGACACAACTTCTGCTCCTCTCCTGATCCCCGTTTCTCTTCTCTCAACCTCTTTCAAGTTCTCAGAGGGCATCTTGAAATGTGGTTGGTGCCCAGAAGGACCTACAGTACTCAACATGAGCCCCGGAAAAAGGAGAATAAAATGGAATGATTTCTACCACACATCTTGGAATGGTATTGGATCATTTTTGCAGTTCGATTATCCTACTGACTCCATTCAGTCAGCTACCATCCAAAGCGTCTATTGGAAAGCTATGTATTCTCCGTTCCAGCTATGGGGAAGCTATGTGTCTGACTTCTGCCCTTTAAGGAATTTTAAAAAGTATCTTCCTCTAAAAAATATTGCACAGAGAAAAAAAATTACCGGTCTTCACAAATGGAATTTTAGCGTTAAAAATTAGCAGTCTGTTAAGTAAATCCTAAAAAACACCGTAAGAAAAATGATTTCAGAGCCAGAGTGAAGCTTTCTCAAGGGATTACTGAGAGGCTGATGGTGGAGAGAGCAGAGTCCTTACATCTGAGCAGGTAAAATGAACCCTAAACTATGAACGGCGGCAAAACATTTTGACTTTCAGATCAGCAGAACGATAACAAAACAGGCTGCTGCGATAGCTTCGTGCTTAACGTCTGTTAGCTTAATATGTCCTGCACCGGGCAGTTTGGCAACTTAATTAGCTTGTCAAGAAAGCCGATCCTTTCGCCCCCCTCCTTCGTCTCTGAGGGGGAGGGGTGGCCTCTTGTTTTCAAGTGAATTAAAAGGAAAGACTTGATGATTTAATTATGATGCACGCCAAGTCATCCGTGGAAGTTTGGGTTAAATTTCCAGCCAAGAGCAGTACCTGGTTTGGTTTACAGAGCATTGACACTAGCAATTTAACATTTAATTATCATTGTGGAAGGGATCACAAAGCGGATACGGTGCCCGTGGGGCGCAGAGCACCCCTGGATTCTGCAAGCACCACAACTCGCTGGAAGAAGAAAGTAAATGGGCTTATTCCAAGCCACCACGACATTCACCGCTGTCTTGACCTTCTCCAGCGCATTATCCGTAAAGTGATTAATGGAGTCTGAATGGGAACTTTGGTTACTCGGAAAGAAAACTGGACACCTTAGCAAGCCTTTAATTAACAGCAAACCCTTCCAGGTCGGCTGCAGCTCCTGCAGTAATTACCTGTCCCAATAAACTTGCTGGAAAACACATTCAGCCCTAACCGAAGGACCAGAAGTTGATGTTGGCTGTTTAAATTATGAACGTGCTCTCATGGTTCAACTACCCAACCCAACTTAGCATTGCCCAGAAGACTGCTCTGGTGCAGCAATCCCACGCCACTGGCTTCCTGCATTGGCTTCAAGATCAGAATATAGAATAATAGAGTTGGAAGGGACCTTGGAGGTCTACTAGTCCAACCCTTGCGTCAGCAGGAGACCCTATACCACGCGTGTCAAACTCGCGACGTCACGTTTCCATCACATGACATTTTGTGACTTTTTTCCTCCATGAGCTGGAGGGCCGCCAGTTTGACACCCCTGCCCTATACCATTCCGGACAAATGGCTGTCCCGTCTCTTCCTAAAACGCTCTAGTGACGGAGATGGCTGATGATCCAGTTATGGAGACCTACAGATACAAGGGGGTGGAGGTGCTGCTTCCCCTGGCAAAGCAAGTAGCGACAAGAGTTTCAGAGCCTTGTTGACGGTCGCAACCAATGGAGCTGCATGGCTGATACAATTTTGGATGGTTTCTATGCTTGCAGTATTAATACAGCCCCTCCTTGAGGGAGATGGGCCATCTAGAAACATGAAATCATAATATAATATAATATAATATAATATAATATAATATAATATAATATAATATAATATAATATAATATAATATAATATAATATAATATAATATAATATAATATAATATAATATAATATAATATAATATAATATAATAAATATCACATCATATCATATCACATCATATCATATCATATCATATCATAGTACTATATCCTTGGTGAACCTTCTGCACGCCAACCACCAAGCTCACACAGCACCGACAATCTGAGCTACAGATATTTTCTGTATACCCTGAGTTACAGGTATTTTCTTCTACTGGAATATTAATATGATGAAAATATAATTTGTGACAACTATGGACTGATTACTCCAAGAATATAAAACTCAGAAAAGGTGAACAGATCCTTCGAGTGAATGTGGGGTATAAAATAAATCACTCCCACAAAGAAAGCAGAGCTTCTTTGAAATTAGAAGGGCATCTTCCAGTCCCTGTTCCTGTGAATCTCATTCATTCATTCATTCATTCATTGCCAATGGCCACCCATCTTACCACAAGGTAACTCTTGGTTTTGGAATCAAGAAAAATGGGGAGCTTTCCTGTTTCCACAAAGCATTTTGTGGACGGGGCACCCAGACATGAGAGTACAGCTCAGATAGGATTTTTAAAATTCCTTTCTTAGTATAAACCAAGCTTAAGAAAGACAATTTCCCCCATCAAGAAAATAACAGCACAGAATGCTCTTGCCAAATGCTACCTATCGGGGTTCGTTATGCTTTGCCCTTTCTGCAAAGAAAAGAACCAGGTGAAAAGAACAGCTTTCAGCAGCATTGGCACAATTGTGTCAAATATTTTATTAAACTTGACTACTGCCCACGTCTCCAGACACTTGGCATCCTGGAGGGACCACTGCCCGTTTGGCATCCCTTGGAAAACTCAAAGGCTTCTCTGCAGGGCCTTCTGACAAAGCCGTGTGCCCAGACGTGGTAAGAGAGCTATTTTGGGCATTGAAAGACAGACAATGTGATCAAATGAATGCACACTTCATGTGAGCAAAACCTGCCACATTTCCCCTCCCCTCCCCTCAACCCTGATAGGAAAGTTACAACATGATATATCCGCAAACATAACTGGTGAAATAGACAAGCTGCCGAAAGCTTTTTTACTTCTATGGTTTCTACTGCAAACTCTGCCCTGAAAGGCCAAGAACGTTGGTGGCTTAGGACAACCTCGGTCCCTTGAAGATGGGTGGACTTCAGTGCTGGCTGGGGAATTCTGGGAGTTGAAGTCCACACAGCTTCAAGGAGCTGAGCTTGAGAAACGCTGGCTTAGAAAAACCATCAGCCTGGACTTGCAGGTAGTCCTCGACTTACAACAGTTCTTTTAGTGACTAGCAATGGCACTCAAAAAGTGACTTATGATCATTTCTCACACTTACGACTGCTGCCATATGGTCACGTGCTCAAAATTCAGACGACACATTGGCAACCGACTCACATTTATGACCGTTGCAGTGTCCCAGGTCCATGTGATCTCCTTCTGACAAGCAAAGTCAATGGGGAAGCCAGATTCATTTAACAACCGTTGCTACTAATTTAACAGCTGCAGTGATTCACTTAAGAAATGTGGCAAGACAGGTCATAAACTGGGGCAAAACTCACTTAACAAATGTCTTGTTTAGCAACGGAGATTTTGGGCTCAACTGTGGTCGTAAGTCGAGGCCTACCTGCACTTCCAGGACTGGGGTAAAAGTTGGGTGCTTCTTTAACCAGCTTATTGAAAGCAGGCATGAGGGAGCAGTGGGCCAAAGCCCCCCACCCCCAATTAAAGCTTATTCTTCTTAAATGAAGGGCCAGGGAGCATCGGTGGATCTTAAGCCCCAACATTTGGAACACAAAGAATGAACGAGAAGAAGGAAAAGGGTAGCTGTGGAGGCCTCTAGCAAGCTAAGACCCCTCCAATCGTCTCCAGCATTTGCTCTGGATGCCACTCTATGGCGGGCAGCTGTTGCCTTGGCTCCATGAAATGTTCCTCCCCGAAAGCCCTCCGTGCTCAGAAACCCCTGAATCTGACACACATGGAGCCCGGCCCTGCCAAGTCCGAGCGGAGCTTTAGTGAAGGGAAAGCTCATCAATCTCGTTCAGGAGATGTTCAGTGTCTCTAAACATTACACATTGTGCAAAGACAGGAGGGTCACCAGCTGTAGATGACCTGCAGCAAACCATACCCAGACTCCGTTCCAGGCCTTCTCTGGGCAGATTGGATTGAGCTCTCCGCTAATGGCCAGAGTTTGAGAGTTTTAAACGGCAATATTTCCATGTACCGAAACAGCCGTGTGAAAAGAAGAAGAGGTTTCCAGAAAATTAGCACTTTGACAGTTGTTGCCTTCTGTAATAGGCGAGCCCATTAGCTGACTTGCTGGCTGTTAAAAAAGGACATTCAGAAGTGAGCAGCCTCATTGGACCTCTGCTCATTCAAAGCCACAAGCGATGCCAACCTGCCTTCTCTCCAAAAATCCCACCACAGATGCTTGAATGATGACCACAAAATGATTCATTATTAACTTGAAGGCGCCCTCTGGCCACAGGCTGTTTGCCTCTAAAATGGACTTTTCCAAGAATGCAAGAGCAGCCTCCCCCCCACCCCCAGGCAACGGATGGAAAGATAAAGAGAGTCCTGACATGACAGACAGCCCCATACTGGGGTGGGGTGGGAAGCAGTGGGGAGGAGAAGACCCCAGAAAGAGGAAGAGAGGTTCTAGCCTAGAATCTCAATCTGTTTTGTGTGTTCTCGCCAAGGAGTTTTTAAAGCACAGAGCGGTGATGTAGGACGATCGTTTCTTATCAAAGGAACAGTGTTATCTCCACAAACTACACACAGTCCTGCTTCTTTGCCAAGCTTGACAAGGAGATGTTGCAGAATGTTTCTTGAGATGCCAAAGAGCAAGAGGTTAGCCACAGCAGAGTGGCCTTGCGATCTCAATTCAGTGCAGATCAAGGGGACTTGCAATTGTCCTTGCTTAATCCACAGGGCTAATCCCCGTGCAGGACAGGAGAAAGCCTCAGATCAAATTTCTTGAGGTTGTCTTAGTGACGTCTCCTTCTGTTCCTTAACAAAACCCCTAGTTTTATTTTTAAATCGAGAACAACTTAACTTTTTGCTGAATCTTCAGGAGGAGGAGTACAGAGTGCAACAAAACAAGTTTAATTTAAGAATCAACCAGTTTCTAATTAAACTGCCATAGGCAGCTGGTTGGATAAGTTTTAATCAGTTTCAGTCACCTATTGATTGGGATGCTGAAGCTTAAAAATTAAAATTAAAAGTAAAAGATGATTTGGGAATTGCTGCATCTCAGAACAACAGTGCAGCCCTCGGTAAATAACTCCTCTTTTAACCATCAGCTAAATGAACACTTCAATACCGCAGCACAAAGTCTTCTGCAAAATTACTTTAACTAACAAGCAGAAATTTATCAGCTTCAGCCAAAATCAATGCCGAAATCAATTTGAACACTGGTTGTGTCTAAAGGGGCTCATTGGCAATTTACGGAAATTACACCATGTAAATGTCTGTGCTTTAATTGAACAGTTTCATCAACTAGGCCGTGATTGCTGTCCATTTATTTATTTTCTTTCACTGCAGCACTCCTTCAACAGAAGCGATGGGTTTTGTCAAGGCGAGGGGAGACACTCTGTCTTCATTTTATGCACTTTTGTGCGTAACTGGTTTTACGAGCTGGGCCACCAACGGTCAGTGGAAACAAGGGAATTGCAACTCCTAGTCACACTTGCTTAACCTGTAACAATGGTCCCTGCAAATTCTGGGGGAGGGTGACCCGTTAGACCAGGGCTCTCCAACCTTAAGCAACTTTTAAGTCTTGCTGGCTGGGCAATTCTGGGAGTTGAAGTTCACCAGGCTTAAAGTTGCCAAGGTTGGAGAGTTAGCCCTGCGTTAGACAAACACGAGAGAGCAGGAACAGAGAAAGGACAGAGAGGCTCAAGATGTCCTGGAAGAGAAAAAGAGGAAGGTGGCTGGCTTCTTGTCTGGAATACAGAAAATAACAAAGATTGTTTGCTAGGTCAAATTAAGAAGGATATAACAGAAGAGCTGCCCTGCTGAGCCAAAAGGCTCTTGAGAACATGGCCAAGAGAAGCAAACATGTACACACAATCCACATAGTTATATACAAAATGTTGACAGGGGGTACAGTAGTGGCTTCAAAACTGGATATATTTCTAGCAGCAGTTGGCACCTGGACCCACAAGAGATGAGGCCAAAGACTGTGTTCCTCTCCTTAAACAGAAAGCGCCCTGTTGCTTAAAGATGCCCCATCAATTAATTCTGGCCACCCTAGATGTCTAAGTCACTTTCATCACATTCATACAAACACACAAACTTTCTACTTGAAGACTTCAGCAAGTGTTCATGGGAAGGTGATATTTTGGGCCATCTTCCCTATTTGGTTAGAACCTAGAATAACAGAGTTGGAAGGGGCCTTGTAGGTCATCTAGTCCAACTCCCAGCTCAAGCAGGAGATCCTACACCACTTCTGACAAAGCCTCCAGTGATGAAGCACCCACAATTTCTGAAGAAAAGCAGTTCCATTGGTTGATTGTTCTCAGTCAGAAAATTCCTCCTTATTTCTAGGCTGAATCTCTCCTTGATCAGTTTCCATCCATTGTTCCTTGCCTGGCCTTCAGGTGCCTTGGAAAATAGCTTGACCACTTCCTTTCTGTGGCAGCCCTTCAAATATTGGAAGACTGCTCTCATGTCTCCCCAGGTTCTTCTCTTCACTAGACTAGCCATGCCCAGTTCCTGCAACCGTTCATCATATGTTTTAGTCTCCAGTCCCCTAATTATTCTGGTTGCTCTTCTCTGTACTCTTTCTAGAGTCTCAACATATTTTTTATACGGTGGTAACCAAAACTGGATGTAGTATTCTAGGTGTGGCCTTACTAAGGCTTTATAGAGCGGTATTAGAACCTCATGGGATCTTGATTCTATCCCTTAGGATTGTATTGGCTTTTTTGGCTGCTGCGGCACACTGCTGGCTCATATTTAACTGTTTGTCCACTAAGACTCCAATATCCCTCTCACAGTTACTGCTATTAAGCCTGGTTTCACCTAATGTGTACATGTACTTTTGGTTTTTCTTGCCTAAGTGTAAGACTTTACTTTTCTCTATGTTGAATTTCATTTTGTTAGATAGGGCCCAGTGTTCAAGTCTGTCAAGATCCATCTGGATGTTGAGTCTATCATCTAGGGTGTTGGCTATTCCTGCCAGCTTAGTGCCATCTACAGGTTTGCCCAGGTTAAGTTGAGAATTATGAATTTTGATAATTGAAACCCAACCTTTGCAGAAAGCCTCAGAAAATACTTCTAGTGCTGAGAGCTCCATTGGAGCACAAGGGTTAGGAGGTCACTTGTAGTTGTGTCCTGCTTGTGAAGGTCCCAGAGACAGCTGGTGAGCTGATGATAGAAAACAGAAAGGACCTGCTGAGTTGGATTTAGCAGGGCAATTCTGAAATCTGGGCCAAATTACCTACATGATTTTGCAGAGAAAAATATTCAGAAGAGTCTGCAAAATATGAGAAAATGCTAGTTGTTAATTACCACTGACAAGTTTCAAATGATACCAATAAGGTGTCTCTGTTACAATTTAATTCCTCTGTCCGAATTTTAAAGAGGGGACACCACCCTATAAATCACATTGTTAGCGTATTTCAAGGAACCCAGGAGCCAATTTAGAGCTGTGTAAATCACCCTTAGTTTAGAAATGTGGAAGAAAGCAAACCGAGTGCTGTGTTTGGCCTTTCCCATGAATTATTTTTCAAAAAAGCAATTTAAGTAAATACCCTGGATGCGGCAGTATACAAATACTTTCCAATATATAAACACAAGAGTCTGCACTTTCCATCATACCTGATTTTCAAAAATATCTGAAGGGTAGACATTTTTTTTTACAATACATAGTTTAAATTAGGTGGAGTAATAAATCTGTAGCCTAACTACACTGGCTTCACCCCTTAGAAACACCTCGGCTGCCCTCAACTGCAGTCTGCAATGGGCAGACCATTCCTGGCAACTGTAAGCAGCGGTGGGAATTCAGCCTCTCCTGTGCCAGATTCCAGGGGGAACTTCTGGGAAATAAATAGGGGAGGAAGAGGATGCTGAAGGCACGGAGGCTGGAAGCCCGGGGATGTGATTGCCTCCATGTGCCAACCGTTCGCCCAGAGGCTCATCTATTGCACCAGCAGGGATAAACTCTTTATGTTCTTTATGGAACTCTTCAGGTTTAGGGAGAGGAAAAATGCAATTTTGAGATGATCGTGTGCTTGAGCATAAGAGAAAAGAGGCTACATTTCGCAACAGAAATGTAGCAGGAAATACATGAAATGTGTATTAACCGTGAGGAGCAAACTACGTTAATTAAGAAGTACATCAATTATTAAAATATATAATTTAAAGAGACCCTCAGTTTGGTCTCTTTTCTTTTATGGTCAAGCATCATCTCAAAATTATATATTTTTTCTCTCCTTAAACCTGAGGAATTTAATAAAGGACATTTTTCTCTGCTGGTGCAGTAGCTCAGCCTCTCCAAAACAGCCGTGATTTCTTCTCTACCTACGATGTGGCATCGCAGCGCCCAGGGCCAAACGCTTGAAGCTCTTGTGCTGTTTAGTGGCTGCCAAAAGACTGACTTCTGGCAAGATGAGTCTTGAAAGGCCCTGGGGAAAGAGGAAACCTTCTCAGATGCTGGCCAGGTGCCGTCCCTCCTTGGTTCTTCCCTAGCTGCTAGCTTCAAAAAGCACATCATCCCTTAGTTAAGAAAATGCAAGAAATAAGCTATAAACACAAAGCTAAAAGCTATAAACCACCTTTTCTTTAAACAAACAAACAAACAGAAGGACCAAAAAAAAATAATGGATTCAGCAAGTTCTCCTTAGAAATATTGCTATAGAAATATTGATTTTTTTACTCAACTCAATTGACTGAAAAGTTGTTTGTATAGCAATATTGGCCCAGGCAATCCACTGGAACAATTTTGCTGCACAGAGTAATCAAGTGCATTTCTGAAGTATAATTATATTGTCATAAAAACGAAACCAAGATAACCTTCTCTTCAAGCAATAAACCTACAACGGCAGTAAAACCGTAAGAGAGACACAGAACTCCATGATAGGGTGTCTTCTGAAGAGCCCAGTCCCCTCCCCACACTTGCTGCTCTTCCCTTAAGCTATGGTTAGCACGAAAGTGATCAATATCTCAATCTCCATAAACTATTTCAATAATAGTTAGTTCACCTGGAAACAGAAACTGAATGTTTCTGCTCAGCGACCTGAGACTGCCTCCTTGTTGGTTGAACGCGGGTAATATTTCATTGCCATAATGGATACGACTCAGCGCAGGGTTTTAGCAGGAGGCGGACAAACACACATTCTTCAGTTACAAATCAATATACACTACACACCTTTCAAAAAAAAAAAAGGGGGGGGCAGGATGTGGGATGCTGGCGGTCAAAAAATACAAAAGGTGTCACCAGGAGCAGTTATAATTAATTTATTTGACAAAACAATCATCAATTCTCTCCAGCGAAGGACCCACAGCCGCAGCGGCTGCTAACCAAAACCAACTCAAGCTGCCTGTAAGCAGAGATTCAGTTCGGCTTTGCCTGCAACGGGGATGGTGCCAGGGACGTAGCAAGAGGGCAATTATTTCCAATTATTTGCATGGCACGTGCGGTGAGGGGGACAATGAAAGGAGCCTGTCGACGCATCCCAAAAGCTGGCCATGACTTCTGACCAGTTAGCCAAGGCTACCCCTAAAAGCCAGAACCGTTTTGCTTTCTCGGCCCAGAAAGGCCCACCAAATTTATTGGCATTTTGGCAAAGCTCCTGGCACCCCAGACAGCCACACCAACCCATATGCCTGATCTAAGGGGGGCAAATTTGTATGCGCTTGAGGTTGCCATGCCAGTGGAGGCTACAAAAACTAGATAATTTCATGAAAAATGTGATGGCCAACGTAAGTCAATAAAAGTGTTTTTTTTTCTCAAATTATAAAAGAAAAGAAAATGACCAAGGGTGCTTTTTCAAAAGAGAACTGGACTTCCTTTGTTTTTGATGCTTCTCATCCAAGAAGTTTCTTCAGTTCAGTTTTTCCTCAAGGAAAAACAAAGGATGTCCAGTTGTCTTTTGAAAAAAGCACCTTTGGGACCACCATGGTCTCGATGACGGAGGACAAAAAGAAAACGACACAACCTCAGAAAGTGTTTTGTGTGCTGAAGCCATCTGTCTCTGGATGAAATCTTGATCACCATTCCCCCCGAGGTCCTTTTTTTAGGGAATTTTACTTTACTTGAGGAATATGTCCATTATCCTACTGTAGCCTTCTAAGAGGGAATGCTGGTGGATTCAGAGTGTTGCAAGAGTAAAGGCTTTCCCATCAAGACAACCATCTCTTTGTTACTGTAAATCTCAATTTGAGGGATCCTTGGTGCTCTCTAAGCTTGGTGGGTTTCTTGCAGATGTTTCATTACCCAAACTAGTAACATCACCACTGCTAATCATAAAATCTTAATATGTTAAAATTAATAGAGGTTGGCGCAGTGTTTAGAATGCAGTACTGTAGGCTAATTCTGCTGACTGCCAGCAGTTCGGCAGTTCGATCCTGACTGGCTCAAGGTTGACTCAGCCTTCCATCCTTCCGAGGTCAGTAAAATGAAGACCCAGATGTTGGGGGCAATATGCTATTTAGTATACTGTCTTTGGTGTAAGCCGCCCAGAGTCCTCGGAGAGTGGGCGGCATAGAAATATGAATGAATGAATGAATGAATGAATGAATGAATGAATGAATAAATAAATAAATAAATAAATATGCTGACTGTGTAACAGAGGGCTGTAAAACACTGTGAAGCGGTATATAAGTCTAAGTGCTATTGCTATTTATGTATGAATAAGAAAATAAATAAATAAATAAATAAATAAATAAATAAATAAATATGCTGACTGTGTAAACCACTTACAGAGGGCTGTAAAACACTGTGAAGCGGTATATAAGTCTAAGTGCTATTGCTATTTATGTAGAGCAGTGATTTGGGAAATTGGCTAAGAGAGTTTGTGGCACAACATGAAGGATGTGCCTGTATCTTTGAGTCGGAACAAGTATATATAACAAAGTTGGGAGAGGCAGAAGCAGAATAAGGCCATCAATGCAGCTGTAAACATAAGAAATACATTAACTCTCAAGACCAGTGGGGTTCAGTTCTTACTTTCAAACTCTATGAATAGCCACAGAATAATTTCCCTGTCCTGAAAGGATCTGTGACATACCCCAAATTCCTCTCTTTCTCCCACCTGCCAATCAGGACTTCCATTGCAATGGGTGAAGTCAAGAACAAAAGGGCAAATGCATTTGGAGGGAGTAGACCTAGTTCAATTGAAAAGCTGGAAATCCAGATCCTAAAAACACAGACTTCAGAGGATAATTAGAACTGCAGAAAAAACAATTACTACCAAACCTGCCGTCCATTGAGGACCTGTATACTGCACGAGTCAAAAAGAGGGCTGTGAAAATATTTACATACCCCTCGCATCCTGGACATAAATTGTTTCAACTCCTACCCTCAAAACGATGCTATAGAGCACTGCACACCAGAACAACTAGACACAAGGACAGTTTTTCCCCGAACGCTATGACTCTGCTAAACAAATAATTCCCTCAACACTGTCAAACTAGTTACTAAATCTGCACTACTATTAATCTTCTCATCTTCTCATTGTTCCCATCTCCTCCCACTTATGACTGTATGACTGTAACCTTGTTGCTAGTATCCTTAAGATTTATATTGACTGTTTCCCTATGACTATCATTAAGTGTTGTACTTTATGATTCTTGACAAATGTACTTTTTCTTTTATGTACACCGAGAGTGTATGCATCAAGACAAATTCCTTGTATGTCCAATCATACTTGGCCAATAAAGAATTCTATCCTATCCTATCCTATCCAATCTTATCCTGTCCTGTCCTGTCCTATTCTAACTGACTAACCAGAGAAATGTCCTGTTGGAATGAGACAGCTCCCAGAAAGAACAATAGTGTGTAGTTACATGAAGTTTATCAACTGCTTTTAGCATCTAATTGGAAGAAAGGCAGCATCTTACATTCCATTGCCACAGCTGAATCAGATAATCCATAACAACTTCATTATGAACAAACTTCCTGGGATATTAATTTACTTGCATAAATGGCAGGATTCTCAAAAGGCTCTCCCAATTCCCATAATGGTAAAGGAAGCTCATGCAGATCCACCACAATTAGTCTTTGTCATCCAATTCCAAGGAAGCTGTCAATACAGCGAAACGTTGCCTGGCTTTGCTAATGGCCTGGGCGAAGGTGAACAAGCTGAAATTAAATCTGGACAAGACAAAGGGGCTGTTTCTTGGTCAATGGGAAATCGGGATCGGCTATCGGGAATGAAGCAGCTCCTAACGTTTGCCGCTTGTGAACATCCTTGGATCCTGCCCTGTTCACAGGGCCGTTGTGGCAGGCAGCATATTTGCACATTATGGTTCATATATCACCTATTGACTCCTCATGAGTCAATCAGGCTAACTAGGGTTGCCTGCCTATGCTTTTGTCATATCTTATTAGACTACTCCAATGTGCTTCATCTGGGGCTGCTCTTGAAGAACATCTGGAAACTTAAAAGGAGGATGTCTGCCAAGCTTGTGTAACATCCACAAAACAGAAATGGCTTAGAGTTAATAAGTATCAAACCAATGTGGCTGAAATGAATCCCGGCTATCCACCGCATGAGAAGACAGGGTGGGGTGCAAATAATGTAATGTTGGACTAAACCAATTATTCATCTATCTCAACAGTTCATCTCCCAATAAAAACAAAGAGAATAGCTACAATTATGCTATCATGTTAGCATGGACTCTTCAGCACAAATTGTGGCGCATCAAAACAGTGTTGTCTTGTTCTGGTATCAGACACAGAATTATTCTTCAGAATCTTTGCTAATAGCCATTACAATTATTTCTGGCAACGTTGCCACAGATGGATTGCGCCTTACATGCCTATTATCATATTTTCCATACAGTATTGTCATTTAGAAAGTATTTTTACTTTCTGAAAATATTGATCATCACAATCTTTGCTGGTTGTGAGAGCCTGTTATAAATGTTAGTCTAAATGTATACAAAACATCCTAGAAAAAGTTTATCAATGTGGAAACAGCATTTTTAGTCCACAATGGCAATTTTTTTTGATCCTGCACTAAGATTTATCTAAGGTTCCGATACTGTCGACCAAAAGCTACTTTACTAGACATAATTTAGTCATGAAGGCAGCTCCAGCAAACGTTAAAGATCATCAGCATCTCATAGGGGGAGGACAGCCACCTTGTGACATAATTTTGGGGAGAGGAAAATGCCTCTTCCTTTCCTGTTCCCCAAAGTTGGCGTGAAGGGGGAAAGGGGGAAAGGGACACTCACTTGTAAACGGTTCCTCCATTGCCGTGCCCAAGGATGTCTCGATACCGTATGTCTTGTTCATTCATCTCCACCAGGAAGAAAGAAAAACAAAAGAGATGTCAGGCTGGGGGTGCAAGTGTCAAGGAGAAGCCACTCTCGGCCATAAACAACCCGCCGTCTGGGTCATTTCAAGTTCAGCTGCAAGAACGAGGAGATCAATACAACATTTGCTGTCCAATTTATAAAAGACAATACCAGGGGACAAAGTGATGGAAAGTTTAATGACAATTTGTTTGCCTGGGTCATTTCATTAAAGTTTGATAAAAGGTGTCAAAATGGAATGATAACATAGCTCAAGAGGAGCAGGGCACCGACCTGGAGGGGAGCGGAAGGCTCTGGAGCTCAAAGCATCACTACAGGGCCTGGGTCAGGAGGGGACTGGATAGTCCCTCAGCCAATACTCTGACCTGGAAGCAGCCACAGACGAGTTCCTGAAACCTGACAGGTTTTGCTCTAACAGGGGTGTCAAACTCAAGGCCCGCGGGCTGGATCCAACTCGCGGGGTGCTTAGATCTGGCCCGCGAGGCTGCCCTGGAAACAACGAAGGACCGGCCCGGAGTGCCTCTGCCAGCGAAAACGGAGCTCAGGAGCGCTTGGGCCACCACAGGCACCCCAACACGGGTGACGTCAAGCTGGCCACGCCAACCCTGGCCACACAACCCGCCCCCAAGTGAAACACAACCCTGATGCAGCCCTCAATGAAATCAAGTTTGACACCCCTGCTCTAAAGCTAAAGAAGAGCCACAAGAACATGCTGCTCAAATGGCCAGGAAGGATGGATGGCTCACCTGGCTCAAGACACCTCACCAAAGTGGCACACACTACTCACTTTGCAGGTAAGCACTCAATTCTCAGTTCACATGCACTCTTGTTGTGCAGCCATCTTCCCTTCCCACACGCAAAGTCCAGCAGATATGCCACCAGCCCAGTTACGCTGGTACAACAACCCGAAGGTCAAAATTAGCACCTTGAATTATGTTCAGAAGGTAACAAGGGGTCAATTCGGCAATCAGCTCTCGGTAAATATAAAGGAGTAAAGCCACCTCATGAAAAACCAAACCCTCTGCCATGAATTTTCCTGAGTAAAAAAAAGCTTTTGTAGAAATATGATGTGAGAAACAAATCATGTGCCAGAACAACAATGATGAAAATAATCTACTGGAAGGCTATAAAAAGGCTCATTTTAAAATGCCTTTTGCTGTACTTCAATGCAATGATTATATAGCCAAGGAAATATTTTTTTCCAGGTCTAAAACTTGGGCAATCTGTGATTGCTAGAAGTGCAATGCCACAAAAACGGCCATTTATTTTGCCTATTAAGTTTGTTGCAGTAAACTTACTGTTTAGAAATAAATCGACAGACAACGGACACTCGTGAATCAAAACAAATGTTCGTACAATGGGGGTTGTTTTCTAAATGATTTTTCCCCTTTCAGGAAAACAGCCCAAGAAGTAAAGACCAACCTGTACACTATTACCACAAACACATTTTACAAAATACTCTGCTTTTAGAAGGCAGGCCAAGAAAGGACCCAAGAACACCTTCCCTAACGTGATGCCTTCCAGAAGTCTCAGGACTGTCACTCGCTGAAATGCCAACCAGTAGTTTGAACATAGGAAGCTGTTTTTCCAGAGATTTTCCAAGGATCTTTCTGCTCCCCAGGTCAGAAGAATGGCGCACAATGTTCCAGATTAAAAGAAGTGAGGGATACCATCCATAAGTATTTTTCCTCAAGAAGCAAGGAACTCCATATAGGAAAAAAAAAAAATACTAGTTTTTACTGTCAGGAGTGGCTCTTGGGGGGGAAAAAGAAGGTCACAAAAGAAAAGGTAGAAGCAAATGAAATGTAAAGTAGATGAAGAGTGAAAACAGAATGAATGCAGGAAAAGAAATCCTAAATAATAACATCTTAGAAGACTGATTAATCTCCCAACAGAATAAATGGGCATCAAGGAAGGATGTTAAAACAGTTTGGAAAGAATTGTGTTATAAAGGGTTGCAGAAGAGTATGAGTATGCCAAAAGGAAAAATTGACTGATTTTAATCTCTTAATTCTTAATGCTGAAGTTTTTCATTTTTTAATGTTGTGACTGTTTTATATTGTTTTTATATTGTTGTAAGCTGCCCAATCACTTGACAGTGAGATGGAATGAATGAATGAATGAATGAATGAATGAATGAATGAATGAATGAATGAATTAATTAATTAATTAATTAATTAATTAATTAATTAATTAATTAATAGCAAGAGCACTCAGACTTATATACCTCTCCATAGTGCTTTACAAAACTCTCTGAGCAGTTTGGAGTCAGCATATGAGGACCCCAACAATCTGGGTCCTCATTTTACCCACCTCGGAAGGATGGAAGGCTGAGTCAACCTTCAGCCAGCCAGGATTGAACTCCTGGCAGTGGGTCAGCCTGCGATGCTGCATTCCAACTACTGTGCCATCATGCATATTCATAATAAAATAATGAATATGAAAAAGGATTGGAGAAAGGTGGAGAAAAGGGAGAGGGGATATGAGCGCCCTTGTAAAAACTGATATGGGCAGAACTCCATTGCAACATGGATTTCCAGATCTCCTCTGCAAAAGAGAAACAGTCAGGCATCACACACACACACACACACACACACACACACATTCTTTGATTTACGTATTTCTGGATATATTTCTAAAGTGTGGCAGTGGTGACAGTAGGTGTGTTTGGCTGGGGGCACAAAGGTTTGTATATTTTCTATGGTGATGATGCTGGGTTGTTAGCTAAGAATCAAAAGATTATTTGCAGCAAATGTTAAGACTGTATCATGGAACAAGAAGTATGAATTTGAAAATCAACAATATCAAAGACTAAGTTAGTGATTTCTGAGACGGAAAGAACAGAACGAATGCAAGTTGCAAACCATGGAAAACTTTAAAAATAGTACATAAATTGGTTTGGCAGTATAGAGCACTTATTAATAAGGGGGAAATGGATGGAGAAAGCTTTGGTTTATGCAAATGTTAATGGAAAAGTAGTAGATTATATAGTTAGTGGTGAGGAAGGGAACATCAAAAGAAGCAAAAATGAGACTTTTATTTCTGCTGGCTTTGTGATGCGTAAAGCGAGATGCAGCAGAGAATGAACAAGGATAAATCCGTATGGACTGCGTAGGAGAGCGAGCAGCCCTTAAGAGAAGCTGATTGGTAAGATCTGATCGTGTAGCACAGTCTTCCTCAACCTTTGCAACTTTAAGATATGAGCTTCAACTCCCAAAATTCCCCAGCCTACACAGTTGGTTGGGGAATTCTGGGAGTTGAAGCAACGTGTCTTAAAGTGGCAAGCCCTGGTACAGAAAAGAACAAATAAAAATCAAACTACAAAACAAATGAACAAAGAAAGAATGGAATGAGAGGATGGATAAAAGTGAGAAAGTTGTGATTGAATGGAGTTAATGTGTTCCTCAAAAAGAAGTGTGAAAAATTTAAAGAAGAAAAAGCAGAATGTGCACAGGATGGAAGGAAGCATGCTTCAAGGAAATAATAATATGGAAAGATCGAGTGACTTCCTTCCTTCCTTCCTTCCTTCCTTCCTTCCTTCCGTCCTTCCTTCCTTCCTTCCTTCTTTCCTTCTCCTTTAATTTCTTAGGCTTCCCATTCCTGATACCTTTTCTGCAATCTACATAATGTTGCCCACTCTCACTGGGACAGCCGTGAGGGATGAGATGAGTGGGAGCATTTAGTTACGCAGAAGCACGTGAAGAGAAAGTTCAAAAGGGCACTGAGGATGGAACACATTTGCAGTATCAAAGCAAACTTGTTGAGGACATTTCTAAAGCTTGAATTATCTGAGAGTTATTCCAGAAAGGACAAATAAAGATTTCAAAAGTGCAGCCCTGTTGGCTATTTTGCAAAATTATTTCCACATCAACCTATTTTTTTTTTTACCTTAATCTCTTTTGGATCAAGTGGTGGGTAGTAAATGGCTCACTTATTTACCACTTCTTTAACCACTCTAGGAGTTACAGCAAATGTCCTTCAAAGCTCAGCTCTCCATTCTTAGTGATGAAACCCAAAGACCCAAGAACCAACACACCAGAAAGATGTTTGATTACATTTTCAAAAGAATGACTGGAACCAAGTGGGAGACCCTATACCAGTGATTCTCAACCTTGGAAGCTTGAAGATGGGTGGACTTCAACTCCCAGAATCCCCCAGCCAGCGCAGCTGGCTGGGGGATTCTGGGAGTTGAAGTCTACCCATCTTCAGGCTACCAAGTTGAGAAACACTGCCCTATACCATATCAGACAAATGGCATACCAAACTCTTCTTTGAAACCTCCAGTGATGGAGCATCCACTTCTGGAGGCAGGCAATTCCACTGATTGTTGTTCTCGCTGTCAGGAAATTTGTTCATAATTCTAGGTTGGATCGCTCTTTAATATTTCACCAGGTACTTCTTGCCCTGCTCTCACATGCTTTCGAGACTAGATCGACCCCCTCTTTCCCTTCAAATATTGAAAGACTATCATATCACCCCTAGTCCTTCTCTTTATTTATTTATTTATTTATTATTCCTATTTCTATGCCTCCCACTCTCCAAGGACTCTGGGCGGCTTACACCAAAGACAGTATACTAAATAGCATATTGCCCCCTAACAATCTGGGTCCTCATTTTACCCACCTCGGAAGGATGGAAGGCTGAGTCAACCTTGAGCCGGTGAGATTTGATCCGCTGATCTGCTGAACTAGCAGTCAGCTGAAGTAGCTGCAGTACTGCACTCTAACCACTGCGCCACCTTGTTAGACTAGGGCCTCTAGGAGTCTCTGGAGGCTGGGGACAGCAAAAAAGTCACTTCCTGTCTAATTGGAAGTTGGGAAACGGGCCGTTTCTGGCCTCCGGGGAGGTGGGGAAGCCCGTTTTTGCCCTCCCCAGAATCTCTGGGAAGGCTCTGGAGCCAGGCGAGAGAGAAAAACGGACCTACCGGGCCATCGTGTGCCGGAAGTGGGGGTGGGGGGTTGCACATGAATGCACGGGGGTGGAGCGCATAGAATTATGGGTGTGGGCCCGGTTGCGCGCAACCCCCCCGCCTCTCCTCCTGGCACGCGATGGCAAAAAGGTTAGCCATCACTGGACTAGGCATATCCAGTTCCCACCACCATTCATCGTATGTTTTATCCTCTGGTGCCCTAATCATCTTTGTTGCTCTTCTCTACACTGTTTCTCGAATCTCAGCATCTTTTCTGTATGTTAGCAGGTGTGTCCAATGCCCAAGGAAGAAAGTTCTGGAGCTTTCTTGGAAGCTCTAGCAGGGGAGCATAGCTATTATATAATCTTGACCAAAATCAATCTGCTCCTATGGGGGATGGCCCTCCTCTTCCACCAGGCGTGCAACTTTGGGAAGGACACAAATGGATTGGTGAGGGAAGAAGGGGACACTTGCCTAGTCAACGAGATTGGCTGAATCAACCCTGGGGACCCAAAAGAAAATTCTCAGTGGGCTTGACAGGAACAATAAATGTGTGTTCTGCCTCCTGTATAAATGCCTGAAATCTGCTGTTTCTCAGGATTTCTATTATCCTCTCCACTTGCCGGAGAGGAAACAGAGGCAGCGGAATGAGAATTCCTAGATTATCCTACTCCAGATATACCCCTGCTCAATTCTGGGATGTGCCAGTTCAGCTCAAATGTAACACACATTCAAGCTGACCACGGCTTGGTTTGACTGTCATCAGAAGCAGAAAGCTCCCAAAGCATTGGAGCTCTGTATTTTTAAAATCTGAAATTGTGAACTTGAGAATAAAGCTGCTTTCTCTTTTCTTAATTGTTTAGAGCCATTTTGGGAGATTATAATTTAATTTAATTTAATTTAATTTCGAATTTATATACCGCCCTTCTCCCTGAGGACTCAGGGCGGTGTACAGCCAAGATAAAAAACATAGAATACAAATATTAAAACATTTAAAAATATATATAAAATTGGGCCCAAAAAATTAAAAATCACAGACTAATTAAAAGGATTTAAAAGTTTTAAAATTTCTTCTTAAGCCAACCCGGCTTGCTGGAAAAGATAGGTTTTCAGGGAACGACGGAAGGCATTGAGGTCCTGGATTCTTCTTATCTCCGGGGGCAACTGATTCCAGAGGGTGGGAGCCCCCACAGAGAAAGCCCTCCCCCTGGGGGCCACCAGCCTGCATTGTTTGGCTGATGGCACCCTGAGGAGGCCCTCTCTGTGGGAGCGCACGGGTCGATGGGAGGTCATCGGTAGCAGTAGGCGGTCTCGGAGATAGCTAGGCCCTATGCCATGGAGCGCTTTAAAGGTGATAACCAACACCTTGAAGCGCACCCGGAAGACCACCGGGAGCCAGTGCAGCTCGCGCAGGAGTGGTGTTACATGGGAGCGCCATGTTGCTCCCATCACTACCCGCGCTGCTGCATTCTGGACCAGCTGGAGCCTCCGGGTGCTCTTCAAGGGGAGCCCCATGTAGAGAGCGTTACAGTAGTCAAGGCGAGAGGTGACGAGGGCATGAGTGACTGTGCACAGGGAATCCCGATCAAGAAAGGGCCGCAACTGGCGAATCAGGCGAACCTGATAAAAGGTCCCCCTGGTAACAGCCGTCAGATGTTCCTCCAAAGACAGCTGCCTATCCAGGAGGACTCCCAGATTGCGAGCCCTTTCAGTGGGGGCCGAAGACTCGCCCCCAATAGTCAGTGATGGAGTCAACTGACTATATCGGGATGCCGGGAGCCACAGCCACTCAGTCTTGGAAGGGTTGAGCCTGAGCCTGTTCCTCCCCATCCAGATCCGCACAGCCTCCAGGCACTGGGACATCACTTCAAGGGCATCGTTGGGGTGGCCTGGGGTGGAGATGTACAGCTGGGTGTCATCAGCGTACTGGTGGTATCTCACCCCAAAGCCACGGATGATCTCGCCCAGCGGCTTCACATAAATGTTGAACAGAAGGGGCGAGAGGACCGATCCCTGCGGCACTCCACAAATGAGAGGCCTCGAGGTCGACCTCTGCCCCCCTGCCAACACAAACTGCGACCGGTCGGAGAGAAAGGAGGAGAACCACCGTAACACGGTGCCTCCCACCCCCAACTCTTCCAGCCGGTGCAGCATGATACCATGGTCGATGGTATCAAAAGCCGCTGAGAGATCTAATAGGACCAGAACAGAGGAATAACCCCTGTCCCGAGCCCTCCAGAGATCATCAACCAGCGCGACCAATGCCGTTTCCGTGCTGTGCCCAGACCTGAAACCTGACTGGAACGGATCCAGATAGGATGTTTCCTCCAGGAATTGTGGAAACTGTTGCGCGACCACACTCTCAACAACCTTCGCAATGAAGCGAAGGTTGGAGACAGGACGATAGTTAGCCAATATTGCTGGGTCCAGGGACGGCTTCTTGAGGAGAGGCCTCACCACCGCCTCTTTCAGGGCAGCGGGGAAGTGACCCTCACTCAAGGAAGCATTAATAACGCCCTGGAGCCAGCCTCGTGTAACCTCCCGGGAAGCCAGTACCAACCAGGAGGGACACGGGTCCAGTAAACATGTGGCCGCACTAAGTCTCCCCAAAATCCTGTCCACATCATCGGGAGTCACAGCATCAAACTCCTCCCAGATAACATTCTCAAGACTGTTCCTCGTCACCCTGCCCTGATCTACCCAGTCAGAGTCCAAATCCCCCCGGATCTGAGCGATTTTGTCATACAGGTATTGTCCGAAATCCTCCGCCCTGCCTTCTAATTGCCTGAAAGGCAGGATAAAGTCACACTAAATAAATAAATAAAAAACCCTTCATAAACCCGGTGAGAAATGTCAAGGATCCCTAGCAATTTATTTATTGTGTTTGAGAATCTGAAGGCATCAATCAAATCCTAACAACTACCAACTTTGCAACAAGCACCAGTGCATTATTTTTTTCTTATGCAATCTTTGATCGGCCACTGAGAGTAAAGGAATGAATCGAAAGTGAAATAGTATCCAATTATGGATCAGCAAATAAAATAGTCTTTGTTTATATCTGCTGTCTTGGAAAGAATCAGCATGCATCTCTTATAAATCATTAGAAAAAAATGCTCAATTAATCCTTATTTGATATATACAGCTACGGCAGGCGCCTCGCCCTGTATGGGCTCCCTCCCCTGAACCAATCAAAGTCCTAATGGCTTCAGAAAGCAGACACAGTCTATGAACAGACAATTGGAGAGATTTAGTAAATCCCACTTCATAGAGCAGGGACTAATCGGAAAACATGAGCCAGTCAAATGTTTCTTATGAACTGTTGACACTACGTCAATGCTCAATCAATTGGCGGCATTTTCTCTGAGTGGCAGAAAAGAAATAAATATTTATATCACATAACCTATATCAATGAACCTCGGCAGAAAGCTATTTCTAACCTGTCAATATTTGATTATCTTGAAGAATCATGTCCCCTTTCTGTTAATGATTAATATGAATTTCTTATTAAACCTAAATGGAGGCTTTCGGGCAACTAAAGTCTTTATTAATGCTTTAAAAGAGAAGGCAGGAAAGGCAGGGTTTCTCCACCGGGGCGATTTTCAGATGAGTGGACTTCAATTCCCAGCTATGCTGGCTGGGGAATTCTGGGAGTTGAAGTCCACCCATCTGAAAAATCACCAAGATGGAGAAACTCTGCTCTCACAATTTAACCCTCTCCTCCACTGGTCCTCCTATGTTAGGCAGGTTCTCACCAACATCAATGGGGCAGGATAGGACCAGCCTGGATCAGGCCCAGATGTGCCCACCCTTAATAATTCAAAGCTGTGTTCGTTCCTGGTACAAGGCACAGGCTCCAGTCCTCTCCATAGGAAAGGCCAAGGTGTTGATGCTAGCGCCTCTTTGCCGCCTTCTGCAAGTGGAATCCTTCCAACCTGAGCTCTGCTCCTGGCGGCTTCTTGGACACGAGAACCACGCGGTTCTCTTCCAGCGCTTGCTCCTTCTGCCAGGCTGCCTGCCGTCCCATCTAGGCTCCACCCAGAGATCTTTAGGGCTCACCATTCTCCCAAATGCCTCAAAAATGCACTCTGGAATGCCTTCAGAACTGCTGCAGGTAGTCCTCGACTTACAACAGTTCATTTAGTGACCGTACAAAGTTACAACGGCACTGAAAAAAAATGACTCATGACCATTTTTCACACTGAGGACCGTTGTAGCATCCCCATGGTCACGTGACCAAAATTCAGACACTCAGCAAGTGGTTCCTATTTATGACGGTCACAGTGTCCTGGGGGCACGTGATCTCCTTTTGCGACCTTCTGACAAGCAAGTCAATGGGGAAGCCAGATTCACTTAACAACCGTGTTACTCACTTAACAGCTTCAGCGATTTACTTAACAACTCTGGCAAGAAAGGTCGTAAAATGAGGCAAAATTCACTTAACCAATGTCTCACTTAACAATAAAAAAGTTGGGCTCAATTGTGGTCGTAAGTTGAGGACTGCCTGTACTTAATGCATTTTTTGAATGAAAAAGCCAGCTCTCTGTTCATTTTTTTAATGCCAAGCATTCAGCAACATTAAAGGAATGTGACTTGAAGTCCGGCACAATTTGAAAACGAAATCAATCTTCTAATTTAAGTAAACCTCCCTATTTTCTTCAGTGCAATTCAGTCATAACAGGCATCTCAAACCTTCCTCAAGAAATCATTTTCCTTCCCAATTAAAAACCTCCTTACCTCACTCAAGGATACCGAAAACCCGTTACTTTGCAAGATGAGGCTTTCAAGAAATGTCTAATAATATTTCATTCCCTCCTCTACCCTTGAAATATCACCTTTATTACAGGCAAGCAGCTGCTGAAGATTAAATAAAATGCAGGGAAAAAAAAAAAAAGCAGCAGCACAAAAGGGTTTAAAAATATTCCGTGTCTATCCTTCAGGTAAGACTATGCTTAAAAAAGAAGAGCCAAAATCCATATTCCGAAGTTTTATTTAAAGCCTTCTGGCTGCAAATAAAACAGCCTGCGGTGGAGCAAGGCTGGCAGGACCGTCCTCCTCCATTAAGAGAGCAGCCTTACAGGTGATCCGCTGAAGGACACGCGTGAAGATCTGCTTTTGTCTTCTTGACACGCTCAACTACCACTACTTGATTCATGAAATGCCACGGAGGCTCGGGGAGGTCACTGTGTGAAGGCATTGAATACGCATCTGAGATAATTAAGATTTCAGCCTTCGAAACACGGAAGGGAAGTGAACAGCAGTTAAGAAAATCAATAAGAGTCTTTTATTTGCGGTGACACAGATGTCTCAGTCAATAGTGTCTAATAGGCAGGCTTGAACGGCGTGGACAGGGGCTGCCTCCAAGGCTATCAAAGGGTTTCACCATGACAAACATTAAAACTTATTTATGTGGCTGGCGAAGAATCCCGCAGCCTTGAGGTATTTTCATTTTGCAGTGTATATTTAAAGCCATTAATGCGACGTTGGGACTTCCTGTTCGAATCCGAGTGGCCGGGAAGGGCTGGCTCGGCCTCTCCTCTCACCCATCGCATTCCCCTGCAGGAGTCGGAGCAGGCTGGGGCATTTCTTATGGTTTTTTCCCCCCTTCTACAGAGCTTCAGGGGACACGCACCCTTTGCTACTGGCTCTTGGGTGGCAGGGCCGTCCGAGCCCATCTGCAAACAGCCAGCAAAGCAGAAACCCTGTTTTGCTATTCAAAATTGATTACGCTTTCTCCCCTAAATTGAGGCAACCGAGTGGCGGGTGTGAAAGGCACTTCAATCTATTTGGAGCTAAATCTGATTAGTGCATTTCGAAAAAGGGGAAGTAAATTGGCGTGCCAATCCAAATCAATCGGGACAGGGGCTCCTCCACCGCACAAGCTCTTTGCCTGCCTTCGCCTCTACTTTATTAAAAGAACACATTACCAGTAAGTGAGCAGTAAACATCTCTGGGGTGATCTGAGCACACAAGGCACATCTGAATTCAGGCAGACATCCATCGTGCCTGCAGCCAGCCCCACGCCAAGGTACCTACCTGGCCATTTGCTAGTATTTTCTTCAGCTCAGCGGAGGACTTCTTCAGACTGCAGCATTGGGCAGAACAAAGGTAAAAAGGGAAAGAAGAAGAAGAAGAAAAAAAGAAAGGTCATTGCCCATCTGCACTTTACAGAGGGGGGCTACAACTTGCCCTTTGCTAAAGAGCATCTCGTTGCTAATTGGAACATCTGCCTCGGATTACAAGTGTGTAAACTACACTCTGAGGTAATTAGAATTAAGTGTGTAAAGCACACACACACATTTTCTTTCGTTTATCGCCTCCTTAAAGTGCTGATCGTGGCAAATGAATTTCCTTGGGGAAGTTAATGGCTTCCCAGGAAAACCAAAAAGAACCTGGGAAGGTTGCACAGTTCAAAGGTCCTCATGCAGAATAACAGAATTGGAAGGGCCCTTGGAGGTCTTCTAGTCCAACCGCCTGCTCAAGCGGGAGACCCTGCCTAGACCATTCCAGACAAGTAGCTCTCCAGTCTCTTCTTAAAAGCCTCCAGTGATTGGAGCACCCACAACTTCTGGAGGCAAGCAGTTCCACTGGTTAATTGTTCTCACTGTTAGGAAATTTCTCTAGTTCTAGGTTGCTTCTCTCCTTGATTAGTTTCCATCCGTTGCTTCTTGCCTTGCCTTTTGCTACTTTGAGGAATTGATTGATCCCCCCTCTTCCTTGTGGTGGCCCCTCAAATATTAGAACATTTCATCCCAGTCCTTCTTTTCGCTAGACTAGACATATGCAGTTCCTGCAACCATTCTTCACATGTTTCAGTCCCCTAATCCCGTGATGGCGAACCTACGGCATGCGTGCCAGAGGTAGCACACAGAGTCCTCTCTGTGGACACGCGTGCCATCGCCAGCTGCTCTTTGGTTTCTGGAACCTGCATTCGTGGTGGCCAGCCAGTCTGCATGCATGTTGTAGTGCTGGAAACCTGAAGACCAGCTGGCCAGTGTGCATGCACCAACCGATGCCAGCCACCTGGTCTTCGGGTTTCCGGCGCTCCGGCACGCACCAAGAACAGCTGGCCTGCGTGCATGCGCACACCAGAAACCCAAAGACCAGGTGCTGGCACACACATGCACACCAGCCAGCTGATCTTTGGGTGTTTGGTGCACCAGTGTGCACGTGCATGTGCATTCCCGTTTGGGCACTCGGTGCTGAAAAGGTTCGCCATCACTGCCCTAATCAATTTTGTTGCTCTTCTCTGCACCTCTTTCTCAACCTCTTTTTTATAACATGGCGACCAAAACCGGATGCAGTATTCCAAGCGCAGTCTTACCAAGGCATTATTAAACAGTACTAAAACTCCTCTCGATCTTTGCCTTTGTAGCAAAAACCTGGGAATAGCTGCAATTTGCTATTTATTGAGAGGCTGAGCCTGGCGTATTAGTTGAACATCTTATGCTTCCGTCCAGTTTAGCTGGACTGGGAGAAAAGCTGGCTCACAGCACACTCCAGCAGGAGTTCCTCTGAATGGACCGTCCCTTAATGAAGTGTTGTTGTGCATGAACACAAGGGGGTGCTTTTGCGTACTCCCTACTAATTTTATCCAAATATGTAGAAGGAAATTTTCTGGTGTGTCCATAAAAGTTAAATACCAACAACCATTTCTTACTGCTGCCACAGAAAACTACATCTGAAAAAGAGCCCTTAAAAAGAACGATTATGTTCTTGACAGGCTGAAGTGTCTTGATCATCGATCCTGACGGAAATAAAAGAAACTTCTTTGTTCTTTAATAAGCCTCCTCTCTGCTAGAATACTTTAAAGAAAAAGTACTCTGCCAAATGAAATGTAGGCTGATCTTGTCATCTCTTGCAACTAACCGTTTTGTGAACATGAAACAGAGGCAGGCTGTCAGTGACTTCAAAACAGTCATTCCTTATGCAGATGGCTTTTGGGAATGAAAGCCAATTAATTGCCCCATTAGATGACAGCATCAACTCAAGCCATTGTTGCAGGGCATTTGCAGAATCAGCTCCAAGTGAGTGTAGCCGAGGAAATAAATGACCACAAAGCAAGGAAACGGGAAATTTGCCCTACAAACCGAATTTAAACATCAGACGTATGATAATGGCAGATAATACAATCTTTGTAGAGAAACTGTAGAGGGTTTTTTTAAAATATAAAATTCCACATTTATCCATTTCAATGCAGGCCACAATGGCACTTATCGACAACACAGGAGGTCCTCCTAGGTCATAGAGAAGGCGATCATGTGCAACTCTATGGAAACCCTTCTTAATGCCAGAGACCATTTTGGCTCTGCTTAGGGGCAAAGGTTTTCTCCTTCTTGGTAAGATATATACCAAAGAGCCACTGGCCCTCTGGTTTTCAGGGTTTCTGCTCCATTTGTTCCTTCCTGACTGGGTTCTTTTCCTGATTGCCGCTCCTTTCCCTTGGCTAAAGGCCCTGCTTTTATCTTTGCCAAATTCAGCACACACCTCATCCTTTCCTTCCGTTATGAGAGCCATCACACCCCACTTTCCAGCAAGGGACTGAGCACAAAAACCATGTTAAGAGTAAGGAGCTCAGATTTGAAGCAAAGTCTGCATTAAACAAATAACATTCCAAGGAACGTTCTTATGATCATTTAGAAAGGTCTAAACAGCTCTTACAATTTTTATCCTGTGTTACTTGCAAATGCTTACCTGAGCTATCCCTAGCGCTCCCATTTTACAGACCTTAAACTGAGACAAAGGGTTGGTCCCTTATTTACATTAATATTTATATATCTCTTACCTTTGTTTTTATAAATAATGAAGACAGCAGACTATTCCTTTCTCCTCCTATTTTCTCCATAACAACAGCCCTATCAGGTGGGCTATGAGAGAGAAGTCACCCAGCCACCTTTCATACCCAAGGCAAGACTAGAACTCATTGTCTTCTGGCCAAAGTCGCCTTTCCTGCCAAAGGTGGAACCAGAACTCAAAGCCTCTCGGCTTCTAGCTTGGCACCTTCACCACTAGACCAAACTTGCTTAGATTTCCCTGCTGAATCTATAACTGGACCAACGTTTGAGAACCTTCCGTGCTGCGCCTGTCCAAACGGGTGTCTGATAGCTCAGGCTGCAACCCAGACACAAATAGTTTGGCTCAATCACACTTGGAGAAATTCTTCTTCCCCTAAAATGCAACCGCCGTACGCAGAAGAGGTGACAGAGAGAGATGCACGCTGCAGTGCATGCAAAGTTTTGCTTAGGGGATGTCAAGGAATCCATGCTGAAGTAGGTCGACTAACAGGCAAGGTTAGTGCTGGATTCACCAAGCTGCAAAAACCTTGCTGAAAACTACTCAACTAAATCCCCCCCCCAAGTATTCCCACCTTTCCCCGTTTGCTTCTGTTAATTACTATGCAAAAATCACTTCTGGGGCTGTGCCTTAATAAAGCGCAAGCGTGCTTCCCCCCCGCCCCCCCGACTCTTACCTATGGCTTGGAAGGGAGTCTGAGATGGCCGCACTGCTATTGTTAGCAGACCCTGCTCGCGTATTTACCTGCGGGGGGAAAAAAAGAATCTTTATCCGTAGTTTTTATTCAGAGGACGTGGTTCTAATTAACCTGTAATTTGCCATGAATTTCCTATTTCACTAGGAAGGTTAATTAGCTGGTTGCCCATGGTAGAAATCCAGCCTGTATGTAGGTTACCACATTGTGTTATTGAGGAACTGTGTTCTTTTATTCACTCTGCATTTGAAATGCTTGGTTAGGTAATGCAATCAGGAGCTGGCACACAATACGGCTTTCATTCCGTCTCTATTAAATACATCTCTTCCTTCCCTCCCCGGCCCATCACCTTTTTGCACGAATATATCAATTACCTCTCTCTCATGTCACTGAAAAGATGGAGACATATCCTGCACACCGTACGGAATTCCTAATTCAACCCATGAACCACCGTAAGATTGCCCATAGGAGGGCTAATCGAAAGAAAGGTAACCCTAATCTTACAGCTGCTCTTAGGCAGGTAGACATCTCCATTCGTGCTGTCTTTTGTCTTTGCTTAGGGGTCGTTTGGGTGGTCCAAGAGGAGCGTTTCTGCAGATCTGCTGTATCAAAAGGGGACAGCAGGACAAGCGACTGCCCCAGCACCTTCAAGGCTGATCTAAAAAATGGGTTCACAAAACCCAGGAAGGAAACAATGCCTCTCCAGGCGCAAGACAGACCAGCCGAGCTCACACCCAGGAAGGATCTGTCCTCTGCTGCGGTTTGTAAAAAATATATAAATATATATGCTTGTCAAGGCTGAGAAAGTACAGTTTTATCTGACATTTCAATAAATGGAACACAGCATTGCAAATCCATCTACGTTTACAGAAACAATTATTGAAATTCCTACCTTCAGGCCATGTATGTTCCTTTTCCCAGGAGGCTTGCAAGCTGAAACAGTAATTGACTAAATTGTAGAATACATCAGCACCATTTACAAATTTGTTCAAAATGAAATCTTTTCTTTTTGTAATGAGGGCGATGCAGAAATTAGTGGAGAGAAATGATCGAAAGGCATCTCCCAGGACTCTCAGCAGAGAGGGTAAAATGGGATCTCTGGACCTGTAGGAGCGTATTTTTTTTAAAACCAACAAATCGAAGCCTCAACTTATTTATATCTTAAAAGATATTAAAATGAAAGCCATAAAGAGAATCTCCTGCTCCAACTCCCAGTAACTGCAGTGTGTGTGTGTGTTTCTTTTGCCCCCTTCTTTTTACAATATTTCATCTTTGCATGTTTTCTGGTGACACTGTATGGGGGTGGGCAAGTTAACACATCCGCTGGAGGTTGGGTGTTTAATACAGGAGAGCCCATGTGCTCAGCACCCCAAAGAACAATGACCTGCATTCTGTGTTACCAGAAAGAAATCTTCTCTGGTTTTTATGTGGGAAAAGAGAAGCTGGGCATTAAAAGCAGCATTGGGGACATCAGGAATCAGACACAGTATAAATCAAGATGCTCTTTCTTCCTAGCTACGTGCACAGATCTATTGTCAGGCTCTTCTCACAGGCTTCAAGATGAAGTGGAGCCAAAGGAGAACTACATTTCCTTAACGCCCCTGGAATTCCGCTGCCCCTTTCCAACCCAATGGAGTGTTCGGGCAAATGTTAAAGCCACAAAGGCTCGGAGCGATATGTTACGGACAGTTCCCATTTTAAAACTACAGCGCCCTACAAATAGTATGTTAAAGGGCCTGTCAATTTTGATTGATTGTCTGGGAAAGGATGGATTTGATTTCCCCCCTTTCTCTCCCCCTTCTTCTGAAATACATGCATTTCACTCATGGTTATGACAGCAGGAAACAGAGCCATTTATTAGTCAAGAGGACACAGATGATAGTTATTAAACACAGCAGTAAGGACAGGCCCCGTGCAATTTAAACTACATTAAACATTGCTTGCATATCCTTAAATAAGAGATGCTGGGTTGCTAGTGTGTGGACAGAAGGAACGAAAGAGTGGGGATGAAAAACAGGAATATCATCCAATGGAAAATAAAAACTAAAAACAATAAGCTATTCCTAATTCGGGGCAAGGAGGCAGTGTGATGGCTCAGCAGTTAAGACTTTGGGCTTGTTGGCTGGAAAGCCAGCGATCCAAGTTTGAGACCTGAGCTCCATGCGACGGGATAAGCCCCCGTCCTTGTCCCAGCTCCTGCCAACCTAGCAGTTTGAAAGCAGGCAAATGCGAGTAGATAAATAGGTAACATTGGGAAGGTAACAGTACTCCGTGACATCATGCTGGACCCATGACCGTGGAAATGTCTTTGGGCAATGCTGGCTGAAGACTCCTTAAAACAGAGATGAGCACCGTCCTCTACAGTCAGCAACGACTAGCAGAGTAAAATTTGCATGATCTCCCCCAATTTGGGGCAAGGGTGGCAGAAATGCTGTGGCTATGTTTATTTCTTTGGGTGCATGAATAAAAGGGGACCTACGGTAGCTACAAATGTGATCGCTTATGGAACTAAGCCACAAATTGAAGATACAAGGATCCAAGCAATGCAAAATGAGCTGGCTTTTCGAAATGTAGAGTGCTAAATTAAATTAAATTAAATTTAGAGCGATCGGTTGCTTAATTTAGGATCAAATTATGTGAAGGATCAGATTTATCTATGGCAGCGTTTCTCAACCTTGGCCTCTTTAAATGAGCGGACTTCAACTCCCAGAATTTCCTTGCTTGTTGACATTCACACATCTTAAAGTGGCCAAGGCTGAGAAACATTGATCTAGGCAATTGCCCACTTACACTAACCTCTGCCTCGATAATCCCTGAAAATGTTTATTTATTTATTTATTTACCCATTTATAAAATTTATCGGTCACCCATTTTACCATAATGTTAACTTTGGGCGACTTACAGGCATAAAAATTTGCCTACATTAAAACAGTCAATTAAAACCAAGATTAAAATCTGGGACATGTTGGGAAGTGGGGATGGAATGGGGGGAGGTGGGATCTGTTGTTACTCGATCATCCACCCAGCAATATCGCCATGATGATCTGCTGGTTGGCACACACTTGTGATCAAGATCTACCCGCAAACCTCTGGAATCCTTTTCTGTTTAGGTGTTCGTGCAAAAGCTGAAGATCTTCCTTTCTGTGCCACGTGTCCTCTAACTCACTTGCATGTGTGAAAACCCTTCCCCAATCTGTCCCTCCCATGCAGTGGATAATATGCCAATTAGAGCTTCCTTTCCCTTCTTCATTGCTCAGTGAAAGTGTAGCCTTAAAAAGAGATTATTATTACTAACTGTAATACAGGAAGTCCTCGACCGCAATTGAACCCAGAAGTTCTGCTGCTGAGCCATGGAGTTGTGAAGTTAGTTTTGCCCCATTTTGCAACCTTTCTTGCCACAGTTGATAAGTGAATCCCTGCAGTTAACTTAACTTAGTTAAGTGAACCTGGCTTCCCCGTTGACTTTATTGTCAGAAGGTTGCAAAAGGGGATCATGTCTCTCCCCAAGACACTGCAACTGTCATAAGTACACGCCAGTTGCCAAGCGTCCTTATTGTGATCATCTGATCAGGAGGACGCTGCAATGGTCGTAAGTGTGATTAAGCCAAACTGGCAACTTTTTGAGCAGATTGTGGGAATGCAATGGACATAATAAGGTCTCCTGTCTTCAGCAAAGCATCTGACAAAGGGCCACATAGCATGCCGATGAGCAAACCGATTAAGTATGGCAGGACAATTGGGAAGATATGAAGCAGGCTTGAAAAATCACACTTATCCACGGTTCCCCCTGCAACTGGAGATGGCATTGAGTAGAGCCCTGCAGCTGTCTCTATTCTTCAACAATTCCATGAATGGTTAGGATGAAGAGCGGGAAGGATGCTTCACATCTGTTTACAGGTATCACCAAAGTGGGCGGCACAGCCTTGGTAACTTTCAATGTTTTATATTTCAGTTTTTATGATGTTGTAAGCCACCCAGTCGCTCGACACTGAGGTGGGCTGAATATAAAGCCAGTCAATCAGTCAAACAGCTAATACCCTAGAAGGCAGAAATGAAGCTTAAAACAATCTTACTAGCTAAGAGAATGAAGAGGGGGAAAAGGATAATAAAATGAAAAGCAATAAAGATAAATGCAAACTTTGCTTAAGAAAGATAAATTGAACATCAAGATGTAGGCTGGGGATATCTGGATTAACAATAACAAAGGTGCAATGGATTTTGAAACTGCCATTGACTGCAAGGTAGGCAGAGTCAGCAGTGGGATTTCGATGGTAAAAAGGTAAACTGTAATTTGAGGCTGCATCAACGGAAGAAGAGTCCCAGTGCATGGAAAGTTGTATGTCTATGGAGATTCTCTGTCATCCAGGTCCTGGTTGTCCCAAAGGTGCTTTTTCAAAAGGCAACTGGACTTTCTTTGTTTTTCCCGGAAGACCTTTCGCTTCTCATCCGAGAGAACCCAGATAAACCTCCAAGTGGCCTCCATGACTCTCACAAGGAGGGCTAACAACCAGATGACTGCAAGGAACGTAAAGCCTTCCATTCTCCACTATTCAGTTAGATCTGAAGAAGCTTCTTGGATGAGAAGCGAAATGTCTTCAAGGAAAAGCAAAGGAAGTCCAGTTGCTTTTTGAATAAGCACCTTCGGGATGGAAAGTAATAGTGTCAGATCCCATTCAGAGAAACTGGTCTGGTTCAGAGAAGGTCCAAGAGCCTGGAAGTTCAGAGACTAAGGCAACTGGCCAGAGGAAGAGAAGTGAAGAGGGGAGGTAGTGCACTTCTATCTAACGGCTCAAACTTTTTCTTTATGGTCCGGAGGGCAAGACATGAAGTAGTAGGTTCATCTTATAGGAAGGCAAATCCTAACAGACTTTTTGGAAAATCTTCCTAATAGGGAGAGCAGTATGAGGGTTCCAAAAAAAAAAGGGAAGGCAGAAGATAATCTGCACTTTACTGGGGATGTCTGGATTTCTAGAGCAGGTGTGTCAAACTCAAGGCCCGTGGGCCGAATCCTGCCTGCGGGGTACTTAGATCCGGCCCATGGGGCTGCCCTGGAAACAGCCAAGGACCGGCCCGCAGTGCTTCTGCCAGTGTAAACTGAGCTCAGGAGAGCTGCCTGCGGCCCTCCCGAGCTCCATTTTTGCTGGCAGAGGGTTGCAGGAGGCAGTCGGAGCCAAAAACAGAATTCAGGAGCCTGTTTTCGCTGGCAAAGCAATCGGGCGTCCACAGGCACCCCGTCATAAGTGACGTCAAATTGGCCACACCCACCCTGGCCCCCCGAGGTCAAACACAAACCTGAGGCAGCCGTCAATGAAATTGAGTTTGATACCCCTGTCCTAAAGGGTTCAGAGCATTTGACTTGACCGTCTCAGTAGTCCTTCCAAATCTGTGTTTAAGAAAAAGATTGGGGCACTCTGAGGAAACAGCAGCCTTGTATGTACATGTGAGCAAGGAATGTTTGTATGCAAGAGGGAAAGAGGGACGTTGACCTATTTCTGTTCTAAATGCATCCTTTTTTCAAGAGGAGAATTCCATCTTCCAACTGCTGCCCTCTTTCTAACCCTGATCAGCTTGCTAGGAAACCTGCCGGTTAATTGCCCAATTCAAAATGGAGAGTGTTATACATAATGAAAAGTCTATAATGTTTTAATTGGAAAGCTTGCAGCATGATTATTTTATGCAGGGGAATAGTTTAGTTTTGAGGTATTTCAATTGATTTATTGCATGGAAATCTACTTGCATTTAATTTCAATCATCAAAAATTATGCTTCTGAAGAAAGTATCTAAGTCCATGGAGAAAGTTACATAACATGCACACATATGTGTGGAAAAATGATATCTCCAGGGTTTACAATATTCCCATTTTTGCAATAGTGAATCGCAAAGACACCCCCTGCCCCCCCCCGACTACAGTTTGGAGACTATCCATGGCTTTGCCTTATCCCTTTGGGGGAGGCCTGTGCAGTCAGCCACACTGAACTTTTAAACTTCCACATGTTGTGCGGTGCAAACTATAATTTCTGTTATCCTGGTTTGCTTTGGAAAATAGCTGTAGCTAAACTCAAAGAATAGATTTCTCAACCCCAATTTAAGAATAAACTGTGGAATTATCTGTCTTTGAACCTCTAGAAAAGAGAAGACCTGATGGAACATTGGTAGGGGTTAAAAGCTGTGCAAAATTACCTCTTGGATAGATCTGCAGGGGTACGATCAGCTGTCCATTTCCCTGCTGCTCCATTACAGTTGCATAATACTGGAAAAAATAGATAAGAATGGCAAGCAAGTTTGTATATTGTGTTCAATTCCACAATTCCAGAATAGTTGTATTAGAGGCAAACCAATGAATACAGGCTTGAAAAAGTTGCTTTTAAATATTTATCTGCTGTTCGACACTCTCACCAGATCTTATCTGCAGACCTCCCTCATATGTTGGCATGCATGCAATATATCACAACTTTCCCTTCCCTTCCTCTGTACTTGTCTGCCTTCAAAAGAGTTACCAATCTGGCGACTTGGCCCCAAAATAGCAAACTCTGGACTCCAGGTAGCTCTCTTCTGGGTTGGTTGCAGCTGTCAAAGATCTCTGCTCAGCCAGGCTTTAATAGCCTACAGTTCCTCCAATCCAAACAGGTACTTTGAATCTGGCTTCCCTCTGCTCAATCCAAGGCAGGGAGATATTTGTTCCGAGTTACGCTGGACAACCAACTACCTGACTTTGGTTACAGAAGCAAATGCTTTCCACTCAGTAAAGAGCACACAAATTCGATTCAGACCATCAGTTGTAGGATAATGTGCCCTTCAGGTGAACCCTTCCATATCCCAACAGAAATGTAGAAATGCTCATCCAACTATCTTTGGCCTTTGGCCACGCTTAAAGAGTCAGCGGCAGTTCCTGCTGAAAATCTGAGCCAGGAAATACTGTCCAGTACATTGCTAAGCCAAGATCAATTTGAGATAAAGTTATGGCGGGGGTGGGGATGGGGAGACACAATTAGGTCAGGAAGACCTAAACAGGATGACTGACAAAAAGCAGAAGGAAAAAAGAATGGAAGCCAAAGTTAAATGTAGACATTGTTAGGGGATATCTGGCTCTTGAACTGCCTCTAGTTGGAACTGACTCATAAAACAGGCCAGGACACTTCTTGGAATCGACCACCTAAATCTTCCTGAGTCCCTGGTTGTCATCTTGTGGCTGGTATTGACCGTATTGGGGAAGGATTCCATGCCTTGGGAGAGGATTTTGCTGCACCCCATTAGCTCATAGCATAGCATAGCAGACTTTATTGCGGTCATAGACCAAAAAAACCAAAACATCCAAGACACACAGCTGGCACATGACCAGACTGAAGTGCAGAACTGCAACAAGATCAGTGGTGGAAACCACTCCGTCAAACTCAAAGTTCATGTATTTTAGATTTTTAGCTCCAATCTATATGGACTACAGTCGATTAAAATTGTACATAGGTAGAAAATACTATATTGCAATTTACATAAAATCCACACATCGGCACTTTATACAACTACCAGCTAACTCAACCGCTGACAATCAATAAAGCTGACCTCAGTCAATGGGTCCAGCCCGTCCCTTCCCCCGGCTCTTACATCCCAAGACTGCAGCAAAAAAATTTGCTACCTTTAGTGTAATCTTATAATCGGTATCTTGGAGTAAGAAGCGAAGACTGAGATTTTCAGATAATCCAGGAAATCTTTGGCAAATGGGAGAGATAAGTTCTGACCTTACCTCCCGATAATGGGGGCATGTATATATGATGTGAGCCAAGGATTCCGGAGATCGGCCGTCACATGAACAGTGGGTGGATTTCACCCCCCCCCGAGCACCTGCTATCTACGACATTCGAGGGGATCACATTAAAACATGCCTTTAGAAAGGCCAACCTGTATTTAACAAAGGATAGCTTAGAGAGATATTTGGGGGGGGTGCGTTCGGGGAGTAATACCGAGAGAAAACGGAGAACATACGCCCGCACCAAGTGCCAGATTCTGTTGTCTTTCAATATCATCCAAGCGCTGGAATATCAGCGATCTGGCTGGCCCATTAGTTCATAGTCTCTGGGGCAACCATGAGCCTCTCCTTGGCGCTAACACATAGTGCAGATACATAATACGGACCCAATCTTCATTTTGGAGATTGAGGACACTGAACTCTGTATATATGTGGGCTGGGGTGCCTTAGCGACAGTGATTCATTCTTTAATCACCATTGTCACAGCTTTGGGAGATAATCCATTATAGCTGACGCAACATGCAGTGCCTACATTGTTGAATCCCATAATGGCAGCATAACATAATACTAAGGTTACAGCACTAGTTGCCAACAGGGTTCTGGGCTCAATTCAAAGTGCTATGAATGCCAACAAACCCAGAAAAAGCCTAGCATTACATCAGGGAACACCTTGCCCAGGTTGGTCTATGCATCTGAGTAGAGATAACAGGGGCAGGGATCAGGTAGTAGAACAACCTGCCTCCAGGTAAAGCTGTTAAAACTATTGTATTTTTCAGAGTATAAGACGCACCTTTTTCCCCAAAAAAGAGGGTGAAAATCTGGGTGCATCTTATACTCCGAATGTAGTCCCACCCAGCTTCTCAAACGGAGCTTTCAGATGCTGAAAAAAGCATCAGAACGAAGCTTCAGGAAAAAAGCCTCCAAACAGAGCTTCAGAAAAAAAGCCTCAGAAACAGAGCTTCAGAGGCTTTTTTTCTGAAGCTCTGTTTTGAAGGCTTTAAAAAAAAAAAAGTTTTTTCTGAAATAAAGTTTCAGACGTTTCAGAGGCAGAAAAAAAAGCAAAAAAAGCAAGGCCCAGAGCTCACAACCAAGGAACCTGTTGCTAAAAGTCACCTCTGGGAACAGCTGATTGGGGGTATTCTGGGAGCCCATCCACCTGCCAATCAGCTTTTTTCTTATTTTCCTCCCCAAAATCTAAGGTGCGTCTTATACTCCAAAAAATACGGTACATATTCCACTGTGCTTTTAAGCAGGATGGAATGTTCCTCTCCACTATTAATGTTATGTTTTTTTTTCCCATTCTTTAATTTTATTCTGTTATATGCCACCCTGAATCCTAGGTCTGGGGTATTGAAGACAAATGAAAAAATAAATGAAAATAACTGATAAGACTCACTTTCTCGCCAGTTTACTGGAAGGCTTTAAAAGAAGAATCAGAAAGTTGCTATACGAACATATACAGGTAGTCCTTGACTTATGACCACAATTGAGCCCAACATTTTTGTTGCTAAGCAAGAGCTTTTTTAAGTGAGTTTTGTCCCATTTTATGTCCCTTCCTGCCACAGCTGTTAAGTGAATTGCTACAGTTGTTAAGTTAGTAATACGGTTGTTAAGTGAATCTGACTTCCCCATTGATTTTGCTTGTCAGAAGGTCAAATAAACAGATTAATAGAGTTGGAAGGGACCTTGTAGGTCATCTAGTCCAACCCCCATCACAAAAGGTGATCACATGACCCCAAGACACTGCAACTGTCATAAATAGGAGTCAATTGCCAAGCATCTGAATTTTGATCACGTGACCATGGGGATGCTTCAATGGATGTAAGTGTGAAAAACAATTATAAGTCACTTTTTTCAGTGCCATTGCAACTTTGAACAGTCATTAAATGAACTGTTGTAAGTCAAGGACTACTGGCACACTGATTTTCAATGGAAAATGGGTTCAGTTGCTGGATTTTTTTGTAACTATATTCCTTTCAACACACTAAATCTTGGTAAACAGGACTCTGAGAATCATGTATGGAAAATAATTAGTTTGGTCTGGCAGTTGCCAAGGATACTAACAAGCACTTTCGGTATCTCAGATACGCAGAGCATTTTGGTTAACTGCTATATCTTGTTACAATAGGCACACACACACACACACACACACACACACTTCCTACCTGTAATCAACCAGGCCCTTAATCAGAGACCTAGGCTGGGTATTTCCAGAACCTGCCCATCGTGCATGCTCCTTTCACAGTATATTAATATGGGTGAAGATGCCAATCCCAAATCACTATGATGAGGTATTAATTTTATACATGTACAAGTATGATACCACAAATTAGGCCAAAGCAAAAGCAAGATTCCCACCCATCGTATATACCAGTAGAAACTAAGTGAAAGACGGAGTCACGTAGAAAGCAGCCCAGTCTGGGGCTAGTTCTAGATCAGAGAACCTCACGGATTCTTCACGGTGAAAGACCTCCAAGAGACCGATTGGAAAATCCAGCTGGGAAATATTGTGGAATTCTAGTGGTTTCCTGGAAGATTGTGCGGCAGTCCATTCGCACGGACCCTAGAGATGAAGCCCAGCTGGTTGCAAAACTTCTCAATGGAAGATCTGTCTAGGCAAAACATGTGACTGACCTGATTAATTATTGTCAAAGGTTCTTTAACTGCATCTAAAGCAAGTCTGTCCGACTTTGGCAACTTTTAAGATTGTGGACTTTAACTCAGGGGTGAAATGTAAAATTTGTTACTACCGGTTCTGTGGGCATGGCTTGGTGGTGGTGGTGGTAATGTGACTGGGTGGGCGTGGCCAATTTTATTTTTTTTTTACTTTTAAAACCATTTTTTCTACAACCTCTTCGGCTGAAGAGGTTGCAGAAAAAAATGCTTTGAAAAGCCTCTGACGATCCCAGCTGAGCCGCACAATCATCAGAGGCTTTTTTTTTTACTTTTAAAAGCATTTTTTCAACGGAAGAGGTTGTAGAAAAATTGCTTTTAAAAGTAAAAAAAAAAGCCTCTGATGATCGTGCGGCTCAGCTGGGCATGGGGGGGGGGGCGCAGGGATTTTTGCTACCGGTTCTCTGAACCACCCGCCATCGCTACCGGATCAGGCGATCCGGTCTGAACCGGGAGCATTTCACCCCTGCTTTAACTCCTAGAACTCCCCAGCCAGCAAGTCTTAAAAGTTGCCAAGGTTGGATGTCCCTGATCTTAAAGACAAGAGAATGGAGAACTAAATGAACCTTCACCTTGATCTTGCAAGATAATCCTTCCTTCTAAATAAGGCGAGAAACTGTGGTTGACCCCACCGAGTCCCCTGTATCTCGATCTGCAGGACTCTGCTTCTCTTCTCGTCTAGCATCAGCCTGGAGGCACAAAAAGAGCTGGAAACATGACATTAAAGCCAGAGTTTCAGCTTCAGAAGCAGATTCTTATACGACTCTGACTCATTTTCCTGGGACTGACTCCAGAGAGGCTCTGAGTAGATTTTTCTCTTTGTTTCTTTAAAAATAATAATAATAATAAAAGAAAAGAAAAGAATGGCCTTCTCCATTACTCAAACGGAGATGACAAGTAAATGAAATATCAATCATGTCAGCTGTCAACCTTCTGGGACAGCAATAACTGTTAACAAGTAGTCTGGAAAAATGGTCCAAAAATGATTTGTCCTCCACATCTCAGCACTTGGGGTTGCCATGGAAAGTTAAGATGCCAGGGGCTATTTGGAACACTCTTCAGGTATTCTTTTTAATGGAAAATTTGCCAGTTATTGATCCAAAACGTGTTCCCTTTGCTTCCAGATGGCTGCAAGCAACTTTCCAATCAGTGACTGTCAAAAAAATTACTGCCTTTTTATACCCATAGAAGACAACAACTGTAGACTAGCTCTGGGGTCACTTAAATGGCTCCTTTTTAATTAACCAAGGGTAAGGCAGGGAAGCCGTTTGGATTATTTTTCAATGAATAAAATGTGCAATTAATAAATCTCAGCGTCCATCTCGCCAAGTTAAGTGTTTAGTACATAGTGGGAAAGCATAGTGCTGGTGGGAAAGTTTAGAAGTAATTCAAGGGAGAGAAGGTTTCAGGGGAAACAACCATCTCTGACGACACAGGGATTCCAGTCACTTTTCAATTAAAAACTGACCTTAAATTTCATCTTTATAGTAATTTGCATCAATGATAAGACAGCAACCTTCTAGGAATTATTTCATTCAGGTCTGAAAACTCTTAAAGGAAACATGTATTTCTTCCTATTTCAGATTACAACTTCTGAAAACGCACCCTGGTTTCATGCCACCTATAACTGATCTCACATGAAAACTGAGAGCCAGCTTGGTCTAAGTCAGGGGTGTCAAACTCAATTTCATTGAGGGCCGCCTCAGGGTTCTGTTTGACCTCGGAGGGCCAGGGGGAGTGGGGGTGGGGGTGGCCAAGGGGTGGGCATGACATACCTCCAGACACTTGGCTTCATACACTTATAAAAATAGAGGGGCGTACATTTCTGTGATTTTGTTTTTTTAATACTTACTTGATCTACTTGATCACCCTATGAGAGAAAGATACCAGATCAAGAAACTGACTCCATAGGAAGAATAAAACTATAAATTATTGACATAGGCTATAGTAGCAGAATCCTGCAAGCTTGAAAGGTAAAATATTTTATCTTTCCTCCCTGTTATAACCTGAGTCAAGGACGGCCTCCTGCAGCACTCTGGCGGCCAAAACAGGTCGTGGGGACGCACATGTGGCCCCCTGCACTCCATTTTTGCTAGCAGAAGCACCGCGAGCCGGACGTTTGCTATTTCCAGGCCGGCCCTGCAGACTAGATCGAAGTACCCCGCAGGCCGGATCGTGAGTTACCTCTTTTGCAGCAGTCATTAAGTGAATGCAGCAGTTGTTAAGCAGACCCATTGACTGCAATGAATGTTTTTTTTCCAGAAACCAGAAGTTTACACTGATTTCCAGCAAAAAAATATCGTAAATTGCGGTCATGTGACCGGAGGACACTGCAAATGGCTATTAATGTGAGCGAGTGGCCAAGCACCCAAAGTGTAATCATGTGATCGCAGGTGGAACTTCAAATCCAGGTTGTAAGTACCTTTTGGAGGGTCTGTCATAAATCTGAACAGTCACTAAGCAGCCGATTGTAAGGCAAGGACGCTCCAAAGCAAAACTGAGAAAAAACTTGATACAAATTAAAATTGAATATCCTCATTAATTAAATATTTTTCCAACAATGGTCAGTTGGATGCTTTGACGAGCTCCTGAAGAAAAACATAAAGACCTCAGAAATGCAGAGGCAGTGCAGAGATGCCCAGCTGCAAAGTGTAGCTCACAAATGAAAATATTCTCTTCCAGATCATATCCATGCACCTCTCCGCACACAGACACAGAGAAACAAACACAATCAAACCTATCTTGCTGTTGTGGGACCTCTAAACAATTATCAAGATACATTTCAAAAAACTTCTGACATTTCATTTCATAAAAGTGAAGACTTTAGTTCTGAGTATGCATCATCCTGGATATATTTCTTTTTCTCTAAAGAGTTAAACATTTTCAAATGCTATAAAACGGTTATAGTAAAGTGTCACACAGTGAAACTACCACACTACTTCTTAATTAAAAGGAAATAACTGCAGCAAGATGGACCCAGGTATCAGTTGCCTGAAATCAATCCCCAAAATACAGCTAGTCCTTGACTTACAACAATTCATTTAGTGACTGTTCAAAATTACGATGACACTGAAAAAAAATGACTTATGACCATTTTTCACACTTAACGACTCTTGCAGCATTCCCATGATCACATGATCAAAATTCAGACGCTTGGCAACTGACTCATACTTACGACGGTCACAGCGTCCAGGGCTCACGCGATCCCCTTTTGCGACTTTCAACAAGCAAAGTCAACGGGGAAACCAGATTCACTTAACAGCCATGTTACTACGTTAAGAACGGCAGTGATTCGTTTAACAACTATGGGAAGAAAGGTCGTAAAATGGGGCAAAACTCACTTAACAAATATTTCACTTGGCAACAGAAATTTTGGGAAGTGCCAGAGACGACACAAGCTGGCACTGTTTCAGAGGCTCTCTGGGGGCCAGTCCTTGAGGCTGCCCAGCCCTCTCCAAGCCCATTAAAGCAAATGGAGCTTTGCGTGCCAGCTATGATGAACTCTTAACATAGAAGTTACATTGGGGGGGCGTTCCAACACATTGAGGGCTGTAAAAGCACTATGAAGCGGTATATAAATCTAAGTGCTATTGCTATCCCTTCGGCTGGTACAATGGCCTTGTTTAAATGGGGCTGCTCCAATGAAAAAAAAGCATCCATCTGAAAGGAAATTCCCATGCCACCCTCAAAATGACTCCCTCTGCCTCAATAGCAGTGTTTTCCAACCTGGGCAGCTTTAAGATTTGTGGACTTCAACTCCCAAGATTCCCAGGGAATCTGCCCAGGTTGGAAAACACTGCTCAATAGTATCTTGGCAAGAGACACATAATCCAGGGGTGCACAGAAAGAGTTCTGGGTGCAGCTGGGATTGAACCCAGGGCACCGAGAGTTTCGGTTTGCCAACATTTCCCTACTTCGTTTGTACCTTTGGAAAGTTTCCTTAGGAGACGTCTTTTACTGCAGAGGTCCCTGACTCCTGGGCCACAGACTAGTAGCGGTCCGTGGCCTGTTAGGAGCCGAGCTGCACAGCTGAAGGTGAGTGGCAAGTGAGCGAATGAAACTGAAACCCTTCCACCACCACCACCCCCCCCCCGTCCGTGGAAAAATGGTCTTCCATGAAACCGGTCCATAGCGCCAAAAGGGTTGGCGGCCGCTGCTTTAACTGAGCATCGTGGCATCAAAGCTTTGCGTGCAGACATGTCATGTGGCAGATGCTGGGGTACAATGGACAATGAAATGGGTCCCCTTGAAAGATCCGGTCCATCCATAGCTCAGTTCAGAAGGAGGAGAGTCCTATCCCTCTGCTTTACAGGGAGTCCTCACTTAACGACCGGTTGTTTAGCAAAAGTTCAGAGTTACGATGGACCCCCATCCCCCAAAAATGTACATTATGAGTTGGATTTGAAGCTCCGAGATCCAGCCCCACATGGTCACATGATCTGCATTTTAGGCGCTTGGCAACGGGTCCACATTTAAGGCTTTTCACAGTGTCCCAAGATCACACAACAACAATGGACAACGGGTTTTCCATTTTCCAGCCAAAAAAAAAAGTGCCCGTTGCAAACAATAGCTTTGCTTAATGACTGTGTTGTCCACTTAACGATCAGCACAAAACTGTCATAAAATCAGGTCAGTCACATGTTGACTCACTTTATGACTGGCTCGACTTATGATCGTAATTCCAGGCTCAATTAGGTTGTAAGTCAAGTCTACCTATAATTGAAAAAAAACCCCGGGAATGTCTGAACTCGTACATATTTATAAAGCGTAAAGGGCAAGCCATTTATAAAGATATACATAAACACTGCAGCCTTCCTATCTTTGTTGCCATTATTAAAAGACAACGCACTTTAAAATCTTCTCAGCATGGCAAGCCTGCAGCTAAAATATAACTCTTCTGAGAGAAGGGGTGAAGAAGTATCCAGATGAAAGCAGATTTTGTTTTTAAATTTTTTTCAAAGAGCCGAAGGGTTCATTTTTAATGAGCCGTTACTTTAAGTAATGCATAAAAAATAGAAGAAATTGATAGTCCATTTAGCCTGCACTATATCTAATGCAAAAGTCTTTGGGATATGTTATTCTTAATGCTCACAACAAGATCTGTAAGTATATTATTCACTGGTTTTCCAACAAAAGGAACACTTCAAAATTTCAGACAAAATCCCAGCCACAACTTGTTCAACCAAGATGATAAAAATATCAAAACAAAAAAACACCAACAGCAAAACAAATTATAACGTTTGTGTCTTAATTTGGTGCTATCACTAAAAAAAAAGAAAAGTTATATGGGAGCGTCTGGGGTTGGGAAGCAACAGTAACTTGGAAGACTCCAGGATTCTGCCCAATCACCTTTGCTGCAGTCCTGCAGCTGCCTAATTCTATAATGGACTTACCACCACCAACTCACCACGGCCAACGCCACTGCGGGAAATTCAATAAAAAATATTTATTTTTTTTTGTCATTCATACTTCATTCTGCCCCTCCTTTTGCATCCTTTCTTTAATGAGTCTATTCCGCCGTTTCTTGATATTAGTGTAACTCTTGTCCTGCGGTGAGATGGCCATGGCGAGTTGTCCTGGACCCTTCTCATTCAACTCAGCCTTTTGAGTGATGTTTGCTAGCAGTTGGTAACTTAGTTAATCCAGTTTATTGAACATATACCTACATAGGACAACATAGCTTTCATTTCTTCATCGCTGCGAACAGTAATCCGATCGCCATCCTCATCTTCATCTGCAGAAAATAAAAGTCTGGGCATTAAAATTTATCGGGTTTAAAAGAAGATCACATATGCGATAGACGTGGAGGAACTTTTGAAATATGAACAAATGAGGGCCAAAGAATATGAACAAACACTGGTTTTGTCTTAATTTCAAGTTAAGGGTGACTAGCTGGGCAGGTGTGAAAGAGCAAGAACAACGCATGGAACTAAAAAGTCATGTCAACGGGTCTAGGGTGACTTCAGATCCTCTCCATGGACCTCAGCTTTGGGGCCAGGTCAGGCTACAGAAATTATTTCATGATATAATGGGAGGGGGCTGCACAACTGCTGCATTGGGTGCCAGGTTGCTTCTGGATCCAATTCAAAGCATTAGTTATCACCTTTAAGATTTTACCTCTGGAACCATCATTACATCAGCCCCTCTAGTGGGTCAATCAGGGAAGGTATGTTGCAGACCCCATCAATTTTGACCAGCAGGTTGAAGAAGAGAACCTTCTCTGCCACTGCCCCCACCCCAGCAGGCACAATGTCTCTCCCAGGGGCGAGGTGGGCCCCTAATCTCCTGGTCCAGTTTCCCAGTCTGAAGATCTAGCTCTGCCATCTCACTTGGGACCCACAGAGGAGCATGCAGCCATGGGACTGGCTAGTCCTCTGAAGACCTTCTTGCTTTTAAAATTTTTAAATTATTTGTCAGCGCCTCAGCGCTGGCATAGAGAAGAGAGAGATAATTTCTGAACTTTTGCCTGCTAAATCCCTTTGAAGTCGGGTTGTCATGGAAATGAGGAGGGGGGAAACATTCCTGGGAAATGACGTGACAAGAAGTCTGGAGAATGACTTGGAAGATAGCCAATGAGAAGCAGAGAATTGGGGATCGGAAAGGGAGGGATTGGGGGGCAAAAGGTCAGTCTTGTCCACATCGAGTCATGATCCGGTGGCTGTGCTCAATTAAAGAAAATATTTCCTTAAAGATTGGCAGTTTGGAAATTCATTTATTTTGAGATAGCATCAAAGTCTGACATTATTATTATTATTATTAATTTATTTAGAGCCTTGGTGGCGCAGCAGACTAAAGCACTTTTAAGTAACACCAGCTGCCTGCAATTACTGCAAGTTCAATTCTCACCAGGCTCAAGGTTGACTCAGCCTTCCATCCTTTCGAGGTAGGTAAAATGAGGACCCGGTTTGTGGGGGCAATAAGTTGACTTTGTATAAAAAAGAACACTGGTGGGGGGGGGGGGGGCGCGAAAGCCCTACTAAGCAGATATATATACAAAAGTATGAAGGCTATTGCTTAACGCATTGTAAGCCGCCCTGAGTCTCCGGAGAAGGGCGGCATATAAATCAAACCAATCAAACAATCAATCAATCAATCAATCAATCAATCAATCAATATACAAAAGTATGAAGGCTATTGCTTAACGCATTGTAAGCCGCCCTGAGTCTCTGGAGAAGGGCGGCATATAAATCAAACCAATCAAACAATCAATCAATCAATCAATCAATCAATCAATATACAAAAGTATGAAGGCTATTGCTTAACGCATTGTAAGCCGCCCTGAGTCTCCAGAGAAAGGTGGCATATGAATCAATCAATCAAACAAACAAACAAATAAATATTCTTTTTAATTGCTTATTATAATATTTATGTATAGCTCTTATGTTTTTATGCCTACTTGTACACTGCCCAGAATCACTCTATGAGAGAGAAGGGTAGTTTCTAAACAAACAAACAAAGTAAGTTCAGGCTATACCCCCCTTCCCCCAGGTACAGGCATCTTGCACTATCAAAATTGAGCTTACACTCCTTAGAGTTTATGTTACTCTCTAAAGTCTATCTACACAGAGGGTGGCATAATGACACCACTACCACCATTGTAGGTAGAAAAACTCCTAGGACAGGGGTGTCAAACTCGAGGCCCCTGGGCCAGACCTGGAAACAGTGAAGGACCGGCCCACAGTGCCTCTGCCAGCGAAAATGGGATCCCGATCTCCGTTTTTGGCTGCAACGGCCTCCTGCAACCGTCTGCCAGTGAAAGAGAGTTGCAGGAGGCCTTTGCAGCCAAAAACGGAGATTGGGAGCCTGTTTTCGCTGGCAGAGCGCTCAGACCATCACAGGCGCTGACACGAATGCCATTAAGCTGGCCATGCCCCCCTGGCCATGCCCACCCCTCCGAGATCAAAGAGAACCCTGATGGGACCCTCAATGAAACCAAGTTGGACACAGGGGCAAACTAAGTGATTCACTGAGTCTCAGTTCTATCACTATCTTCGTCTCCCCAAGAGGAGCATAAGGCCTCTCACGTCATAAACAAATATACCGTAATTCTTGTATCTCCGGTAGAAGTCATTAGAATAGTAACGGCTAAGAAAATTCTAAACACAATCTGATTCTAAATGGAAAAAAAAGCTAATAAAAAAAACCAAACCCAGAATAATCAAGAGAATGGGAGGAATTTAAAACAAGGTACCTGGAAGGAGGATTTTGTACTAAAAGGCCACAATTTGCAAAGCTCACAAATAAACGCCACCGAAAAAGCACCTCATTACAGAAGATTAGCTTTAAAAGCTACACAACTTTGAAAATTCTCAGGTGAACTGAAGTGTCTTTCCTGTTCTTACAGTATGCACATTTGGGGATAAAGAAAGACGCGGAAAAGACGCGGCGGCCCCCTAAAAGAGACAAGCGTCATTTGTTATTTGATGGGAGGGAAACGGGCACTTTCAGGTACTGTATTTCTCTGACTAAGTAGGAAGCTTGCTCACCCGTCCCGCCGGGAGGAAACCACGGAGCCCCGTTCAAGCGATTCTGCAGAATGCGAAGGTTCAAAGGGGGCTTGCCGAGCCCCTCTCCTCGCCTAGAGCGCAAACAACACGATCTTCCAGTCCATTAGGGAAGCAAAAGTAGAACTAAATAAAGCCTAGATTTTTGCTAATGTCACCTCCTCGCAAGACACCAAATAGAAAGCAGCAGATGGCAACCAAATATTCCACAGCAATTTTTGCAAAAGACGCAGTGTGCCGGGCACGCGCAAAACGGTTTGGGATAAAAAGACCATAACGAGCCATATGTCGTTAGTTGTTTTATTTGTAGCAACATGGCGTACAACAAGGTCCAATGGCAACGGAGAATACAGCCCCAGGTAGAGGCAGCCACAGAAGACACACCGGAGATAGCAATAACTAAGCAAACAGGAGCGGAAGCCGCTGCGGATAGCAATTAACTGCCTCCAAGAAAGCCATCAAGTAGCTGAGAAGATACTTAAGCCGGGGAAATTTCAGGCTTTCATTAGGGAGAAGATAACCTAGAAAGCAAACGGCATCAATACACATTAACATATTTTTGATGCACTTAAGTGGCAGGAGAAACAATGTCATGCTGGTGCAAAATGACAGGCTAATTCAAGAACTAGAAAGCACAGCAGCAGATGTTAAGAGAAGCCATGAAACCCATATTTCCTGAGAGCAGGTTCTGCCCAGGGCAGCCCTGGACTGCAATCCATGCCCGTTACTGGTACGGAGACGTCCGCTGAGACGCAAAGGTCAGTGGGGAAGACCGGGCTGGCCTGCCACGCAATCTTGAGCCCGGCCACCTTCAACTCTATAAGCCCGTATTTGGGGAGTGGTGCCAAAATGGTCACATTATAGACAATGTTTTTGTACGATGATCTCATAAGACAGTCTATCTAAAATCAAAGGTGTATAAAACAATAGTACGCCCAGTAGCTTTATATGGCACTGAGTGATGGCCAACCACCAAATGCATTGACTGCTTTCTACACGCCACAGAGGTGCACCCGCCTCTTTGGTCATTAGGTGTTTCTCTTGACCATGTCAGCAATGCCACAATGGAGCAGCAATTAGGCATTGCACCAATACCGGAGAAAATGCGGGAGAAACGCCAAGGGGAGGGGAGAGGAGAGGAGAGGAGAGGAGAGGAGAGGAGAGGAGAGGAGAGGAGAGGAGAGGAGAGGAGAGGAGAGGACAAAAGTACAAAATAATAGAACAGAACAAAATTCTTCATTGGTCAAGTGGGACACCCAAGGAATTTGTCTCCAGTGCATAAGCTCGCAGTGTACATACAAACAACAAAGTGATAGGTCATAGATCATAAATCATAGTTACAATCATTAATCATAAGATACATACAACAAGTAATCAAATTATAAGATGCCAATAGGAGAAGATAGTAGGGAAGATGAAAAAAGATGAGAAAAATGGGAAGATAAGAAGGATAATAGCAATGCAGCCTACAATCTCGGGCCAGCATTGTTCCCGGATTATAAAAATGGAGAGAGGGATCTTCTCCAGTGTGTGTGAGAGGAGCCCCATTCTTAATGCTCCCAGGTGCTGAACTGCAGACATCTTCAAGGGTCTGACACCAGGGAAGTCCAGGGTTAAACCTTCGGAGTCCTGAGCTGCCCTCCAACCTTCTCCCGTGAAGACAATGGCCAGGTGATGGGATCCCCACCTCCAGGGAAGGTAACACGACCATAACCAATTTAGTGCCATATACACAAAAAAGTCTGATTCCCGCAGAGGCCATCTAACCGATTTCTGCTTTTAATCCTACAAATCTGAACATTAAAATCTCAGCACACAAAGCCTCCAGGTACTTTATATTTTTCATTTAATTTGAGCAATATAATTGCAGTGCGTCCAAAGAGCACAGTAAGGTCAGGATGGTAATTAAAGCTATACGGTAGAAATATGTGCTCTCAAGATGTGATTAAATAATAAAATATTACTTAGCTAAGGTTTATCATTAAACTTGCATCTGTGCATAAATATTTAACTGTGAGATATCTGAACATAAACCAAGATGTAGTTGTCACTGTTTTAAATAAATGATGCAAATATAAACTGCCTCCCACCCGCCCGTCTCTCTGGCAAGCCATACTCACATTCAAAAGCCGTTGTCGTTGCATCCGGAAGAACCTGACTGATTACGTCCTGTAACATTAAAAATGAAGGCCGTTAGTTATATTCGTAACGGAAGACTTTTCACAGAATAATTAATATTCAGCTTTTCCTAGCATGTTAACTCCGGCTGCCGAAAGCAGAAGTGAAGCCGCACATATTTCATCCTTGGAAGAGACCCTCGTGTAGGATTGAAAAATGCCTCTCTTTACCACCCAGAGTTGTTACTCGGCTGATGTAGAGCAGCAGCTCTCAGGGGGGTGTTTGCAAACTCCGTTTATTTGCCTATCGTGCAGCTTCAACCTGACGTACAGTAGGTGATTGCTGGCTAGGAAAACTCCAGCCTTTTTCATAAACTCTCCTGTTTCTCTAAAGGAGGGTTGGGGAACTCTGGTCCTTTTATGACTTGTGGACTTCAACTCCCAGAATTTCTGAGCAGGCCATGTGGGCTGAGGAATTCTGGGAGTTGAAGTCCGCAAGCTCCCCACCACTGCTCTAAGGTAAGAGGGAAAGAAGGAAAACTCTATGATCTTTTCCATTCATTGGCCTTTGCCTGTCCAGACAGCCCTTTCAACTTTCAGACAGGTGGACCTCAGAATTCTGGGATCTGAAGTCCACACATCTTGAAGTTGCTGAGGTTGAGTGCTCTACTCCAGTGTCCATTGCGCTTCTGCATTTGGAGATGCCAACAGGGGTGTCAAACTCGATTTTATTGAGGGCCACATCAGGGTTGGGTTTGACCTTTGGGGGGGGGGATTGGGCACAGCCAGCTTGGCATCACTCATGTTGGGGGCCCAAGCGCTCTGCCAGAGAAACAGGCTCCCGAGCTCCGTTTTTGGCTGCGACGGCCTCTTGCAACCCTCTGCGGGTGAAAACATTTTTGCTGGCAGAGGCACTGTGGGCCAGTCCTTCAGTTTCCAGGGCGGCCCCACAGGCCAGATCTAAGCACCCCGGGGGCCGGATACAGCTCCCGGGCCTTGAGTTTGACACCCCTGTGCCAAATGCTTTCCAGAAATGGGGCGCTCTATGGAAAATCATCCCACCAACTACTTCAAACACTCACTTTATCAGTGAGATGGGTGGCATACAAATTTAATACATACATACATACAGTATCTAATAACACTCCAATGCAATATTAAAGTTCCAGTACAGGTAGTCCTTAACTTATAACCATTCATTTAGAGACTCTTCAATGATACAACAGCGTTGAAAAAAATCCTTGCACTTATGACCACTGAAGCATCCCCAGGGTTATCATGATCAAAATTTGGGTGCATGTATTCATTGATGGTTGCAGCATTCTGGGTCGCATGATTGGCATTTGTGACCTTCCCAACTGGCTCCCAACAAGGCAAGCAAAGTCAATCAGGGAAACTGGATTCGCTTAACGACCTTGTGATTCACTTAACAACCACAGGGATCTGCTTAACAACCCCCTTGCTTAGCAATGGAAATTCTAGTTCCAATTGTGGTTGTAAATCAAGGACTGCCGGTACTGTCAATCTGAAGTTAATTTCAACAAGGAAGTGAGCTGCTGGACTTAATGTAATGGTTTTAACGAATAGCCCAAAACAGCATTATTATTCCTATGACAATATGAACCTGAAATGGCTGTGGAGGAAATCACTTTGAGCTCACAATTTATGCACCCTTTATCATGTTAAACCAGTAACAGATGAAACTTCATAGATACGTGTAATAGAAGTAACAACATAATTTCACAACTAACACATACATGCATATGCTTCCCTCAAATTTCTTTCAATGTTACCCTAATTGTGGAAAAAGAATGAGAATAGACAACGAAAAAGAAAAGGAATATAACTAACTCTTGTTGACACCAATTCTGTTCATTACACTTCTCCACAGCTTTCCAACTTTGCAAATTATCACACCTGTAAATTACTCAGGAACCTACTTTGGCTCTTAAACTTCTTTTTCAGCATCTTGTCAATTTCCCTGCAACCACAACATTCTTCTTTCCTTTTTTTCTTTCACTGGTCTTTCTTTCATATATTTGTTTTTGACTTTTACTTGTTCTCTTGGTATATCAAACCCCTTCCGTTTGGACTGGCCGCTTTTACATTTAATCCACATTAATTCTGAACCAACAGGTCCTGAATTAATCTGGATTAAATGTAAAAGTGAAAATATCACTTCTTGTTTTACAGGCCTCGTGTATCCCCACCCTTTTCAACTCCTTTTTGTTCTCCTGATACCCAATATTCCATGAGCATACCCCTCAGACACAGCCTTTTTGATAAACACTTGTTTCTTACAAGTATTCTTTTTTTTTTTGACAAAGAGTCATTTCATTATGTTTTTAGCAGCATTTAGTCTGTCTTAAAATTTCTCCAAGTATTTCCTTCTCTTTAGTAATCATTCCATCCAGGTACAAAAATTCATCCACCTGCTCTCGTCTTACAACATTTACAACATCTGTGACTTGCCAAGTAGTCATTCCATTTTCCTTCTCAAACACAACTGCCTTGGTCTTTTCAGGTTCATTCTTCCTACACTGTATAGCCTACAATCTAACATTCAGGGTCTCAGCCAACAACAAGGCATTGCCATAGACTCACTTTCACATCCACAGCCAACCTGTCTCTAACATCACGGCAACAATCCCTATTGCATTTATCCATAAATATGTGAAGTAACCACAGGGAGTAAGTATCACATATCTTTATTTTACCTCCTACTAAACAATTGTTACAGGAAGTCCTTAACCTAGAACAGTTCATTAGTGTCCATTCGGAGTTACAATGGCACTGAAAAGAGTGACTTATGACCGTTTTTCACACTTACGACCATTGTAGCATCCCTGTGGTCACATCATCAAAATTCAGACACTTGGCAACTGACTCATACTTATAACGGTTGCAGAGTCCCGAGGTCACGTGATCCCCCCCTTTTGACCTTCTGACAAGCAAAGCCCATGAGGAAGTCAGATTCACTTAATAACTATATTACTAACTTAACAACTGCAGTGGTTCACTTAACATCTATGGCAAGAAACGTTGTAAAATGGGGCAAAACTCACTTAACAAATGTCTCACTTAGCAACATAAATTTTGGGCTCAATGTTGGTCATAAATCGAGGACTACCTGTATTGTCACCCATGCTTTCTCATCCTATTATATCATATTCAATAATCAACAGTCAATTCCACATCAGTACAAAACAGTCCATAATTCAATCTGATTTCTATTACAAAATGCATTTCCCACATCAACAAATGTGTCATATGCTTCCTTATATTCATTCATTTCTCAAAGAGGGCTGGAAATCTGGTTTTAACAATTATGTACATAATAAAAGAGGAAGACCCTGCTAGAAAGTCCCTTTGGCTCCACTGCAAAGAATGTAACTGTTGACAAACAATACATTATCAACAACAACCCAATCAGGTCTTGATTTCTCCTCCTGAATATTTTTTAACCAGCCCCGATCTCTGAAAAAATCTAGTCCTTGATAATTCCAAGTCTTAAGGACAGAGACAAGCAAGCATTTTAAAGTGGTGTTTCTCAACCTCAATAACTTTAAGATGGGTGGACTTCAACTCCCAGAATTCCCCAGCCAACCATGCTGGCTGGGGAATTCTAGAAGTCCATCCATCTTAAAGTTGACATAATTTTAAAGAATCAGTAGGGAATAATCTAGTCCTATGGCTTTTCTGAAAAATTTATTATTGTTGAATGTAAACCTCTTTTTAAATTTATAGTTTTATAATAAATAAAATACAGAACAGTAAAACAAACAAACAAAATGAAACAAAGCAAAAACATACATTCAACCCTAACAACAACATCAACAACAACGAAAAAAACAGTATACAAGAAAAAAGAGGAAAAAATAGTCAATTGGATTTAACATTTAACATGTAGGATCCACCCTGGCTGAGTGCGGAAAGAAAAAAAGAGTAAATTCTCCTCCCCTTTTATGATAGATAGATGATAGATAGATAAGATAGGTAAAATAAGATAAAATAAGATTAGATTAGATTAGGATTAGGTTAGACAGGCAGATAGACGAAAAAGCAGTCAACAGGTTGAGCTAAACCAGGGGTCAGCAACCTGCGGCTCAGGAGCCCCATGCAACTCTTTGGGCCCTCTGCTGTGGCTCCCTGTCAGGTGATCCCACCAATGGCTGGCCCCGCCCCTCGCCCTCCCCTCCCAGTCATTCCTCGCCTGGCCCGAGAAGGTAAGGGCAAGGGGATGGAGAAGCGGCCAGGGCAGAGACAGAGATACAGAGAGAGGGGGAGAGAGAGAGACATAGAGAGATAGAGAGAGGGGGGGGAGAGGGAGGGAAAGGAAAGATATGTTAAAAGGATTTTGTGGTTCCCGGTGTTTTTTAACAACTGTTCTCTGTCCTAATGACTGGCTGGGTAGGCGTGGCTAGGGGGTCATGTGACTGGTGGAAGTGAGTGACATCGAGTTGGCCACGCCCACCCAGATTTTGTGGCTCCTGGTGTTTTCTTTTCTGTGGGAAACGGGTCCAAATGGCTCTTTGAGTATTTAAGGTTGCAGACCCCTGAGCTGAGGCAATAGACTGATCATACATACAGTACTGTACATAGGTGCCTGGAGCACATTATTCCTTGGATAGAGTCATGTCCTGATTTACCACCTGAAACTGACCACTACAGAAGAGCTAATATGATGCCCACCATGTTTTGGACCTCCCTGCCCATAAACCCCAATCTTCCTGACCAGGGGACAATGATTTGAAATGATTCCTTCTGAGACTTCTGCGGGGCTCTGACATCTCTTGCTGAGAAGCCATGTTTGTCTTCGGAGCCACCCTGAGTCTTCGGAGAGGGGCAGCATATAAATTGAATTAATTAAATTAATTAAATTAAATTGGGAGTGATGTGCCCAGTCAATTTTGTCTATGTGTCAAGACTGCCTTGAAACTGTGGCAAAAAGAGAAAGGAGCATAGATGGGACAAAAACCAGAAACCCGATTAATGAAAGCAGATTGAAGTCCAACCCATGAAACCCACTACTCAAAGCAGCCCCGAATGCATTAAAAGCCCTGGAGATGTGGCTTAATGCTAATGTCCCTGAGGGTATCTGCTCCTTCCCCCCAGACTGCATAGGGCAGGCATTCTCCAGGTCCATTCCCTGCTATTTGGACATCAGGGAGACCACAGAAGGGGCCCTTTTCCATGGCTGCTCTTACCCTCTAGAACAGAGTTCCTCAACTTTTCCAGCTTTGCGGACCGGCGCAGGGAGGAGGGGATGGTCCTGCGTGAGCTGCAGTCAACTACACACGTGCACAGCTCCATTTGCACATGGACCGCATGCGCCTGCACTTACCCATTGCTTGTGCAAGTGGGAATGCATGCACACATGCACTCATCAGCCACTTCTGTCGCCCGGTTCCAAAGAGCTCAAGGTCTGGTAACGGGCCACAGTCCGGGGGTCAAAGACCCCTGCTGTAGAACACTTCCTCCCAAAGATGGCTGTTGGAGCACCCTAAAACAGGGGTCTGCAATCTTGTCAACTTTAAGACTTGTGGACTTCAACTCCCAGAATTCCTCAGCCAGCAAAGCTGGTTGAGGAATTCTGGGAGTTGAAGTCCACAAGTCTTAAAGTTGACAAGGTTGCAGACCCCTGCCCTAGATGACTGAGGCTCCTGGAGGCCGTGGGGAAATCTTAGTTTTATTTTTCTGTTTACACCTTCATAGTTTCATTATTGCTGAGAGCTGCCCAGAGTTAACCTATGATGGGTAGGTTAAGTAAAGAACTATAAATATATAAAATTCAAGGCAGAGACAGCCATGCACAGGGTTGCAAGAGTCAGGATATTATTATTATTGTTGTTGTTGTTGTCTATTCAGAACAATGCCAAGTCACAGCCCCCAGTTCATTAGCTGCTTTATTCACATGAACTAGGATGTTATTGTGGGAATCCAAGCAGTGCGGCCTTTGCCAATTGCCAGATGGACATTTTGTCAAGGTGCAGATTCCCTAAGTGCCATCAAACATTTTTTGGGCATGGCGCCCAGTGTGCCTATCAATAACCACTGGAAAGACTGCATGGCCATTTGCCTGAAGTGATATAGAATCTCCTGCCCCAAGAGGGGGTTGGGCAGGGATGAAATCCAGCAGGTTCTAACAGGTTCTGGAGAACCAGCAGTGGAAATTTTGAATAGTTTGGAGAACCAGCAAATGCCACCTCTGGCTGGCCCCAGAGTGGGATGGGAATGGAGATTTTGCAGTATCCTTTCCCTGGAGTGGGGTGGGAATGGAGATTTTGCAATATCCTTTCCCTGAAGTGGGGTGGGAATGGGGATTTTGCAGTATCCTTCCCCTGGAGTGGGGAGGGAATGGAGATTTTGCAATATCCTTCCCCCAGGAGTGGGGAGGGAATGGGGGGTTTTGTAGTATTCTTTCCCTGAAGTGGGGTGGGAATGGGGATTTTGCAATATCCTTCCCCCAGGAGTGGGGTAGGAATGGAGATTTTGCAATATCCTTCCCTTGGAGTGGGATGGGAATGGGGATTTTGCAATATCCTTCCCCTGCCACGCCCACCGAACCGGTAGGGGGAAAAAATCGGATTTCATCCCTGGGGTTGGGCTAGATGACCCCCCGAGGTCCCTCCCAACTCTTATTATTCTCTGTCCTATTCAGTTCATGCCATCTGTCTTTCCATGTACGAAGTCTACCATAGTCAAAAGATTCAGAGCTGGTGGGAATCCAATCATCCAACCCAGAGCGATGGAAGTAAAGTTGACGGATGTAAGCAAAGTGGGAGTCCTTTCTAAAGTGGGGGGGGGGCTTTTTCCACCTTCCAGCCTCAGGATCCTGATAGGGCTGGGTGGTCTGAGACCCATCATCCCCGACCTCTCCCCCCCCCGTGCAGGGCCCAGCAGAGCCTCCGGGGCCGGGGGGGGGAGGGGAGGGGAGGGGGCGACGCCAAGCCCACCGGGGGGGAGGGGCTCTCCTGCCAGGCCTCCGAGGGGCCCCGCAGCCCCCCCTCCCCACCCCCACGGAGGACGCCCCACGCGCGGCCCAGAGCAGCCTTCCCAGCCGGGCTCCTTCGGCTCCGCCCTCCGCCGCCCCCGGGCCCCCCAGCGCCGCTTCCCCGGCCGCCCCTCACCAGCACGTCCCGGAAGAGCAGCTGCGGCGCGGGGTGCACGGTCCAGTCCACGGCGCCGCCGCCGTCCGGGATGCGGATGCGGATGACCAGCGCGGGCCGGGCCGGTTCCATCCCGGGGTCGCCCAGGGCCAGCAGGAGCATCCCCGGGCGGCGGCGCGGCGCTCTCCGCGGGACTAGGCCGCGCCAGGCCGGAAGGGCTCGGGCCGCAGGCGCCGCCCCCAAGCGCGCTCCCGCCGCGGCCCCCTCGCTCCCCTGTTCTCCCCCCCCTCTCTCTCTCGCGGGGGCGCGCACTCGCCCTGCCCGCGGAACGCCTCGCCACCAGAACCACCCAGGGCAGACCTTCCCCCCTCCCCTCCCCCCGGCCTCAGGTTCGTTCAAGGAGCGCTGGCAGCTTCTCCTCTCCCCCCCCACCCCTCACTTTGCAACCCAGCTAGTCCTCGTCTTACAATATTATTATTATTATTTATTTATTTATTAGTTCGATTTATATATGCCGCCGTTTTCCGGAGACTCAGGGCGGCTTACAATGCATTAAGCAATAGCCTTCATACTTTTGTATATACCTGCTTAGTAGGGCTTTCGCCCCCCCCCCCAAAGTGGTGTTCTTTTTTATACAAAGTCAGTTTATTGCCCCCACAAACCGGGTCCTCATTTTACCTATCTCGAAAGGATGGAAGGCTGAGTCAACCTTGAGCCTGGTGAGAATTGAACTGGCAGTAATTGCAGGCAGCTGGCAGCTAAGTGCTACTTTAACAGCAGTTTAGTCTGCTGCACCACCAAGGCTCTTATTAGTTCATTCAGTGACCGAAATCCGAAATTACAAAGGTGCTGAAGAAAGTGATTTAGGACCGTTTTTCACACTTATGACTGTTGCGGCCCCATCCCAGTGATCACGTGACCAATGGCTTGGCCAACGGACTCATATTTATGACGGGTGTTGCAGCATCACAGGAACGATACCTAATGCATTTATCCATAAATATGTTAAGTAACCAAAGGGGGGGGGGGTAATGACCTATCTTTATCTTACCTCCTACTATTATTAAATTCCCACCACTCTGAATCTAAACTAGATTAGCCGCACCTAATAAATTGAAAGATGATGACATGAATCTAATAGGTCATAGAATAATATAGTTGAAGGGACCACAGGCCCTTAAAATTACCAAGGTTGGATCCCCCTGATTTAAATAAACTTGGTTCTCCTCTTCAGACTGCTCTTCTTTAGATCGAATCCCCAATCAGATTCTCTTCTTTGCCCCTTGGCAGGAAAGGAATCTGGCTGGAGAAGTGCCAAGGGACCAGCAGTTCCTTTCCAGCCCCCAAAGTCCACCTGGGGGCTCTCCTCGGAATATTCACAGTTTTTGCCTCCCCTGCCCACTTTCTTATCCTATGTTCTATGCAGGTAGATCTCAACTTCCAGCCCCAATTGAGCCCAAAATTTCTGGGGCTAAGTGAGGCATTTGTTAAGTGAATTTTGCCCCACTTTACGACCTATTTTGCCCCAGTTGTTAAGTGAATCACTGCAGTTGTTAAGTTAGTAACAAGGGTATTAAGAGAATCTGGCTTCTCCCTTGACTTTGCATGTCAGAAGGTTTACAAAAGGAGCTCACATGACCCCGGGACACTGCAAATGTCATAAATATGAGTCAGTTGCCAAGGGTCTGAAATTTGATCATATGACCACAGGGGTGCTTCAATGGTTGTAAGTGTCATAATCCCCTTTTTTCAATGCTGTTGTAACTTTGAATGGTCACTACATGAACTGTTGTAGGACTACCTGCAACTAGAGTGACTGATCGTGGATTCGATCTAAAGAAGGAGCAATCTGAGCAGGAGAACCAGGTTTATTTAAATCAGGGGTATCCATGGGTAAAATCTACTTATCTTCCTTACCAGTTTGGAAGTGCGCACGCACGACATCATCGGGTCTGATTTTTGACCCTCTGTGCATGCATAAAGCCTTCTGTGCTTGCGCAGAGGGTCAAAAACGACATCCAGGCAGGTGGGCGGAGCCTCGCGCTGCTGCCGCTACCGTTTCGCCAAACCATGCACCGCCACCACTACAGGTTCACGCAAGCCGGAGAGAGCTGGCAGGATTTCACCACTGGGGATATCCAACCTTGGCAACTTTTAAGACTGGTGGACTTCAACTCCCAGAATTCTGGGAATTGAAGTCCACAGGTTGTAAAGGGGGCCAAGGTTGGACACCTCTGCTTCACAATGTTCCTCTCCCAAACCTTCAGGAAAAATCCATTGACTGTTGAGTTGGTTTAAGGCTGGAGCTTTTCTTGGCCACAGTTCCAGGTGGAGACATCAGGTGTCAAGCGTCACCTCCTGTCCATTCCTGGGCACACACCCCAACCCAATTTGGGCACAGTCAGAAATGGCACTTGGGGTTCTGGGGAGGACCCAGAAACCCACTGACTTGGCAGGAATCCTCCCACATCAGTGGGCACGATGCTCCTTTAGGTTGGGTGCTTGTGACTGCTCAATGATGCTTACTGATTAATTTATTGGGAGCAGAGGACCGACGCAGTCTGTGTTACAGAGAGGTTAAACTGATGAGAAGCCTGAATGAATTCTATTGGAAAGGTGGGGCTCGGATGGGGGTCCTGATGCAAGGAATAATTACAGGGGTTGCTGGTTGCCGTCCTGGCGTGGCTCGTGGCTTGTCCTCTGCGGATGCCACAGCATGAGGATGGCGTTTCCTAAACAAACGTAAACAACACAATGATTTCTTTTCAAAGTGAGATGGGCGGCATATACATCTAATAAATAAATATATAATGAGCAGCATATTAATTTAATTAATCAATAAAATAAAGGTTTGGCCAAGAATTATTCAACACTGGGAAAAGAGAAGCGTAAAGGAGGAGGAGGAGGTGGTTCAGTTGCAAGTTGGGAGAAAGATATTGGAAACATGGAGGCCAATTGGAAAGATGGTTTAATGATGAACAGAACCACCAAGCACACGGTTCTGGTGCAGCTGACAAAATGGAATTGAGAGTGAGGGGCTTTTATACCTTTTTTGGCCTTTGCACTTGAACTTCCTGTTCCTGTGCAAGAACATGTATCCTATTGGCTGTTGTCAGACTCCCATGGGGCCATGTAGGGGTTATGTAGGGGTCATAGCTGGCTCTATAGGCAAAAGAGGAAATACAAATCCTAGGACGGTGTTTGTCTGAACTCCCAGGTTTGGCTGAAGCTTGGACTGCTTTGAGATGATGCAATGACTGAAATACCCTTAGGAGATGCAATGTAGTGAGCCTTGGTAGTACAGTGGTCTAAGGCACTCTGTTATTAAGCTGGTTATTAAGACAGCTGTCTGCAATTACTGCAGGTTCGAATCTCGCCAAGGCTCAAGGTTGACTCAGCCTTCCATCCTTTCTAAGGTAGGTAAATTGAGGACCCAGTTGGGGGGGCAATAAGCTGACTTTGTATAAATATACAAAAGGATGAAGGCTATTGCTTAACGCATTGTAAGCCGCCCTGAGCCTCTGGAGAAGGGCGGCATATAAATCAAATTTAAAAAAAAAAATGTAGTGAGCTCTGTATCTTCTGCTAAATGGTAGTGGGTTAATCCTATTATGTCCTGAAGGATCATGCCCTCTTCTTCTTAATCCCATCATCCTGAAGATGAAGGTCTTTTGTTTTGTAGATAGGGTGGCCCAATCTTTCTTAATGGGCACAAAATATCTGCTGAGTGGGGGGATAGACTGCTGAGTCTGCTTTCTGTCTTTCAAAAAACATATTTCTCCATTTCTCATTTAGGGAAATATAATATCTTTCCTTTTTAATATTCCTCAAAGTATTTCATTCAGAAGAGGGGGGGGCAGAAGAAGAAGGAGGAGGGGGAGAGGAGGAGGAAGTATTAAATTGGGGGATGGAACATTCTGATAATGTGCAGAGTTGAGGACCTGTCCTCTAATGGATCTTCTTGTTCTAGATTCTGTAGGAGAGCCCTGCTAATGTATGGGGCAAAGAAATCAGCAGTCTGGTTGCACCTTTTCAGAGTAACAAATGTTATCAAAAGGCGGATAAAAATGTTATTAAAAGCTGCCCCTTACTTCATCACCTGCATAGAGTGGCTGAATTGATCTGGGATTTAAAATGGGATGAGGTGGGGAAAATGGAGGGGAGATGCAGCTTCCATCATCCCCTCCCTTCCTCCCAGCCCAATTTAAATCCTACATCAGTTTGTGTGTCCAGTGAAGTGAGCTGCTAACATCACAAAAGTATACGCGTTTCAATCAAAATTTGTTAGTGGGAAAAGATGCTAGCAGACTCCTGATTCTTTGTCAGCCAAGAAAGGACCTGTGCAATTTCTTCAAAATTTCAGCTTGAAGCCACTTTGGTGACTCTAGTTGGATGCTTTCTTAACCTCAGGATGGATGAAGTTTACTGATTGAGGAATTCTGGGAGTTGGAGTCCATCCATCTGAAATTGACTGAGGTTGAGAAACACCCAGCTGGCTGCAACTTTTCAGTCTTTTTAGTTTACTTTACTTTATTGTCATTGCACCTTGAACAACCCGGTTTCCGTGCATTTCATCAGCCAAGGTCTCAGGGGAGGGGCGGAGGGGTGGCTGTTGTTATTAACGAGGGTCTTAGTCCGAGGGAGGCCACTGTTCCTCAGATGGCCGGATGTGAGTCCCTCCTTGTGAAGTGGGGTCATGGGGTGCAGATGGGCCTGCTAGTCACGTACCTGGCTCCCTGCCATGTGGCAGCGGCCCTGCCCGAGCTGCTCGACATTATAGCTGCGGTGGCGGTTGATACCCCCAGGCTTATGGTCATGGGGGATTTTAACCTGTCATCAGTTGGTGAGACATCTGAGGCGGCCCGGGAGTTCATGGCTTCCATGACGGCCATGGACCTGACCCAGTTAATTCATGGCCCTACTCACACGGGGGGAAACACGCTGGACCTCGTTTTTGTCTCTGGCCAGTAGTTGAGTGATCTTGAGATAGAGGATATAGCGATTGAGCCCTTGTCATGGTCAGATCACTCCCTCCTTCGCTTAGACCTTCGAACCGCCATACCCCACCGCAGGGAGGCGGAACCAATGAGGTGGTTCCGCCCCAGGCGCCTGATGGATCCAGATAGGTTCCAGACGGAGCTTGGGCCACTTCCTGAGGCTCTGGCACACGGCTCGGCTGAAGACCTAGTGGCCGCCTGGAATAGGGCAGCCGCTGGAGCTTTGGACCGGGTCGTGCCTTTGCGGCCTCTGACCCAGCTCCGGTCTCACCTGGCTCCTTGGTTCACTGAGGAGCTGAGGGAGATGAAGCACTGGAAAAGACACCTAGAGAGCAGTTGGAGGGCTAGTCGTTCTGAATCCGACCGAACACTGGTAAGGTCTTATATTAAGACCTACCTGGTGGCGATAAAAGTGGAGAAGAGTAATTATTTTTCCTCTCTTATTGTGTCATCAGATAATCGCCCAGCCGCCCTGTTTAGGGTGACCCGCTCCCTGCTCCACCAGGGGACGCAGGAGGACCCCTTGGAGGGTAGGGCTGAGGACTTTGTACAATATCTGTATGACAAAATCGCTCAGATTCGGGAACACCTAGACTCTGACTGGGTAGATTCAGGAGGGATGACGGAGGCAGGTCTTGGGAATATTATTTGGGAAGAGTTTGATCCTGTGACTCCCGAAGGCGTGGACAGGATACTGGGCAGACTGAGTGCGGCCACATGTTTATTGGACCCGTGTCCCTCCTGGTTGGTGCTGGCCTCTCGGGAGGTTACACAAGGCTGGCTCCAGGACATTATAAATGCTTCTTTGAGTGAGGGTGTTTTGCCCACCGCCTTGAAAGAGGCGGTGGTGAGGCCTCTCCTCAGGAAGCCTTCCCTGGACCCGGCAGTGTTGGCTAATTATCGTCCAGTCTCCAACCTTCGCTTTGTTGCGAAGGTTGTTGAGAGTGTGGTCGCGCGACAGCTGCCTCAGTACCTGGATGAATCGGTTTATCTAGATCCGTTCCAGTCGGGCTTCAGGCCTGGGTACAGCATGGAAACTGCATTGGTCGCATTGGTTGATGATCTCTGGAGGGCTCGGGACAGGGGTTGCTCCTCTGTCCTGGTCCTGTTAGACCTCTCAGCGGCTTTTGATACCATGCTGCACCGGTTGGAAGGGTTGAGGGTGGGAGGCACCGTGTTCTCCTCCTTTCTCTCCGACCGGTCGCAGTCTGTGTTGACAGGGGTGCAGAGGTTGACCCCGAGGCCCCTTGTATGTGGGGTGCCACAAGAATCGGTCCTCTCGCCCCTTCTGTTCAACATTTATGTGAAGCCGCTGGGCGAGATCATCCGTGGTTTCGGGGTGAAGTACCACAAGTACGCTGATGACACTCAGCTGTACATCTCCACCCTGGATCACCCCAATGATGCCCTTGAAGTGATGTCCCGGTGCCTGGAGACCATGAGGATCTGGATGGGGAGAAACAGACTCAAACTCAACCCATCCAAGACCGAGTGGCTGTGGTTTCCGACGTCCCGATATAGTCAGTTGGTGCCATCACTGACTATTGGGGGCGAGTCATTGGCCCCCATGGATAGGGCTCGCAACTTGGGTCTCCTCGTGGACTCACGGCTGTCTTTAGAAGAGTACTTGACAGCTGTGGCTGGGAGGACTTATCAGATCCGCCTGATTCACCAGTTGCGTCCCTTTCTGGATCGGGACTTGTTATGTATGGTCACTCATGCCCTCGTCACAGCCCATTACCTGGACTACTGTAATGCTCTCTACATGGGGCTCCCCTTGAGGAGCACCCGGAGGCTCCAGCTGGTCCAGAATGCAGCCGCATGGGTGGTTATGGGAGCGACATGGCGCTCCCATGTGACTCCCCTCCTGCGCGAGCTGCACTGGCTCCTGGTGGTCTTCCAGGTGCGCTTCAAGGTTTTGGACACCACCTTTAGAGCGCTCCATGGCTTAGGACCAGGGTACTTACGAGACAGCCTTCTGCCACCAGTAGCCTCTCACCGACCAGTACGCTCCCATAGAGAGGGGCTCCTCAGGGTGCCGTCGGCCAAACAGTGTCAACTGGCGGCCCCCAGGGGGAGAGCCTTCTCTGTGGGGGCACCTGCCATCTGGAATGAGCTCCCCCTGGAGATACGGAGGATCTCAGATTTATGCACTTTCCGCCACACCCTCAAAACATTTCTATTCCAGCAGGCTGGTCTGGCTTGACTCTCCCTTTTAATTTGCTTTTAAGTTTTATATAAATTGGGTGTTTTTAAATTCGTTTTTTGGGCCAAAATTATTTAATGTACTTTTAAATGGTTTTTAACTTTTGTATCATGTATTTTTATCTTGTGGCTGTTCACCGCCCTGAGTCCTTCGGGAGTAGGGCGGTATATAAATAAAATAAAATAAAATAAAAATAAATAAAAACAACAAAATTAAATGCCATCTTCAGTGTACATTATAACTATAAAAATAAAACACAAACACACATCCTTCACATTCTATACAATTGAATTGAAAACCCCTGATACTGCATTAATATTGCACCATACAGTAGAAATCAATATGGTTATTGCCCTGGGACAGAAGCTGTTTTCCAGCCTATTTGTCCTTGTTTTTATTATCCTGTACCGTCTGCCAGATGGTAATAGTTCAAAAAAAGGGCGCCCAAGATGAGATGGGCACCTTTAAGAATGTTTTGAACTTTCTTAAGGCAGTGGGCGCTATCAAGCTCTTCCAAAGAGGGGCAAGGGCAACCAATGACCAATGACGTTGACCCTCTGGAGCGCTGTCCTACCTGCCACTGTGCAATTGGCGAACCATACACAGGTGCACTAAGTTAAAATACTCTCTATGGTGCAGCGGTAGAAGGTCACCAGCAGTTTTCCATTCAGTTGTTGTTTCCTGAGAAGTCTCAGGTAGTATAATCTCTGCTGGGCCCTTTTGACCAGTGCTGCAATGTGAGCACCCCTGGTCAGGTCCTCTTTTATGATAACACCCAGAAACTTAAAACTGGCCACTTGCTCCACTCGGCCTCCATTGATAATCAAGGGCTGGATGTCTGATCTATTCCTTCTATAGTCCACTATAAGCTTCCTGGTCTTATTGGTGTTAAGGATCAAATTATTGTCTCCACACCACCACAAAAGCAACCGATCCCCCTCATCTCGATAGATGAGCTTGATGAGCTTCCACAGAATATGCCAGTCGTGCAACATCTTATTGGGAGGGGCTACAATTATATATATTTTTCCTCAAAAATCCAACATGTGCAAGCCTGAGGTGTCCTTCCCGAATTCCCAAAATATTCCCTGCGTGGGTATGGATTGCACAAGCTTAAAGCATTCCACAACTTTCCTCAGCCAGCTTGAGGGGCTTTGTAATTGTTTTTGCCGACCTATAAATTTTTGAGTAACAACAAAATTATTGTGATTTTTCTTACTAAATTATTCATCTATTACAAAGCATGCATGTAACAAGGGCCATGAATCAAAAGGCATATAATGACTCTATCTTGGAGTCATTTCTTCAAAGAAAAACTCAAATAGATTTATGTATACAAGTTAACTAAGAGACCATGATTTTAATAGTGTTCATAATTCTACCTGCTCCTTTCCGAGCTTCATACATTTTTTTCTTTTTTTTTTTTAGTGCTACAGTTTTTAAATGAATTTTAAAATTCAGAACTTTCCTTTGGGGAAACAATTGCTTTCCATCACATTTAGCAGTTGGGTCTAATTGGTACTATAGCAATCACTGAAATAACAACTTTGTCATGAGGTAACCCAGAGCTCATAAACTGGGCTTAAAAGGATGCAAACATCTCTAAGAGAAGTCCTGGCTAAGTGTCTTGTATCTTTGAAATAAAAGCAAGATGTTGCCATTGTACATCATTGATGTTTTTATTTAGTTGTCCCATACAGACGACAGAAACTTCTCAGGTGAGCCTAGAATTCAAAGGCCACATGCCTCAGTTCCTCAAGAGATATGTAATGGGACTTGGCAGGATGGTGGCTTATTCTTTTCATAAATAAAGCAGTTATTTACGTTTATATTATAAAACATTATTGTAAACAAAACAGTGAAATGCCCTTTATCCAGGATAATATTTTTGCATTTAATACAAACCTTCGTATACCAGTCTTTCACAGAACGCCAGCCAATTCACAGAAATGACAACATACAAATTTTCATTTAGGTTATTGGTGTGAGCCAGATTATATTTCATTATCTGCAGTATCTTCAGTCTTATTTTTCGTGGAAATAAAACCTTACAATATTAGGTTTCCAAATATTTCGGACATGTTTTCATCATTCATGAATTAGTTTTGTTGAGATTTCTTCTCAAGACACAAAATGCCAAAATACTACTTTAAAAGGCCCCTATGAAATCAAGAAAGAAATCAGTAAGATTTATTTCCTTGCTACTAAGTCTGAAACAGGCATGTGGTTCATTTTACTACAGTATTCTATGTCTTGACTTCTTTCGGCTCTCAAGCTTCAAAAGCTGAAGAAAACGAGGAGATTGCAGGTCAGTCTAGATGACAGAGCTCCGTGTTGTTTTTGTCAAAGCCATCGGTTCCCTCCAGATGTTGCAACTCCCCAAATTGTCAGGCGAAGACTCACCGTTTGGCCAGGACTTGGGAGCTGTAGTCCCTACACATCTGGGGAAGCTACGTGGGGAAAGCCAGGGGTTTCCGTCCAAGGGCTTATTCTATGTTTTCTGCATTTCTAACTTAAAATGTCCTGGTTGAAGTTTAGTCCTAGAATTAAAAGAAATGCCCAAGAGGGCCCTCCAATCGATCTTTACGCAAACATCAATGTTTGAGACTATTACATATTGGCATTTGTAAGTATTAATGCAAGCCTGACATTTCCATTAACACGTATACACAAAACATCCAACAAACTTCAGCTTTTTGGATTAGTAAACAACACTCCACGGACGAGGCTTCTGTTAATAATGTTTCTTATTGTTGGAAAATCTCTAGTGGACAAATTTGTCAAACATACAAAAGGTCTAAAAGTGAAATATAGTAATTAAGACTCTCACTTTATTGATTGGGGAGCTTAAGTAATTTTTCATTACTAACATAAGATTTAATACATAAAAGTAGTTAAAGATTCTGCCTTGGCACTAGCCATTAGCATGTAATTGAACTAGTAAAAAAGATCAGTTTAACCTATGTTGATTACCACCTTACCTTTGAAAGGCAATTAAGGATCTCAATCATGGCAACAAGATTTGATTGTGTGGCCTTTATTGGACATCGATCTTTTAGCAAAGCGGTTACATTTTCCATTAATTTACAGTAGCAGTTTAACTCTGGTACCTTAGACCATTGACCCAGATAAGATGTCAGGCTAAGTACTCGTTTAGTTTAAGGTGCTCCCACCACTCATTCCTCTTTAAAAGGGACACCGAAACAAGCCCGATATCTATCAAGCAGACTTAGGCGAAGGTTTCGGTTACTGGCATGTGTTTCATCAGGCTGAATTCCCTGATGTTCATCATCTCCCTCTCCTTTGCTTTTTTAAGCACTGCCCTTCTACCAAAGGAAAGAGATAATTAAAGCAGGAGAGAAACATCCAAACACAAAGCGGAGCAACTATTGTGTTTCAAAGGATCGCATTTCCTCGAAGGTCATGTATTCCGGGCATCTTAAATGCATTTTGAAGAGGTATTGAAAATACCTGCCCAGCCGTTTTATTGCCAATGACACTGGAGGGCCAGGAAATGGAGGGGGGGGGAGGTTTGAACAGATAAAAAAACACCAGAAATAATTGGCCATGTAGGATGGGGGGGTGGTAGAGGACTGAAAGCTAAGAGTAAGGACATAACCAAGAATGGAGTGGGGAGGAGATAGGAAAAAAACCCACCACTTATCAGGACATGAAACCAAAAGAGCATGTTCAAGGGATGTTCGCTTGGGTACAAGAGCTTATTTTATACTACAGTAGATGTGCAACCTTTTCCATTTTCCTCTCTCCTGCAAGTAACATGCTGCAAAGGTCAGATTTGTGCGTGTGAAGGCAGGACGAAGCAGCTTCACATTTGAGATTCATGCAAAACCACCACAGAAGACATATGTGAATTATTTTAGATCATCTTGAGTTCACGCACTGTAGCAAGCCATCAAATGATCCACTTGGCTTAACATGCTATAGGAACTCCATCTCAGGTGTTTGTTAATCACAGGGGACAGATCAGAATTGGGAGAACCCAGCCAATTTGGGTCATTAAACAGATCACAGGTAAAACAAGACTAGCTTCGTGTAATGTGGAGACCTGTTTGTTTTCTCCTTAGAATTACCTTTTTTTTTTTATTATTCAGGGCCCAAATTTTACACTCACTCCATTTTTATCCTTTTAAACAGGAATGCAAGAATAGAATTTTTAAGACAGAGCGTGCTTATATAATTCTTAAAAAGTTGACATAGGCACAAGCCATAGTAGACACTGAAAGTTGACACAGTGCTAAACCTAAATGTTGGAGTAATTCGATTTACCTCAATTAGCAAATCTGCCGGTTCTTGACTTAAGTGCAAACAGGAAATCCAATCTTTTGTTTTCCAAACAAGTCAGGAATTGGATGATAAGAACCAGTCAGGTTTCTGACTATGGGTTGTGGTTTCTATGCCACAACAAATAGGTCAGAGAAGAAACTTGAGTGGCAAGTGCCAACTCCAAGGATTGGAGTCCACGTAAGAACATTCCTAACATCCTCACAGCTTCTGTTTGAAACCTCCAGTGTGGGAAAACTTATGGTCTTCATCACTAATTAGCTCCTATCTTTTGGAATTGTCCCAAATATCTACCTGGAATTGGCTTCTCTCTCATTGAAAACCATTATTTCAGGTCCTCCATGCTCAACAAAGAACAGCCCTGAGGCCTTCATGTACTCAATCACAGCTAGCATGTTGTCTCTTCCTGTGGATTACACCTGTCCCACCAGGTCAGAGGTCTTCAAACTTGGCAGCTTTAAGACTTGTGGACTTCAGCTCCCAGAATTCTCCACCATAGTTGGCTGGCTGGAGAGTTCTGGGAGTTGAAGTCCACAAGTCTTAAAGCTGCCAAGTTTGAAGACCCCTGCACTAGGTCCTGCAGGAGAGGGTGCTCCAGAACTCGTCTCTTAGGGACCATCAGCTGGTGGAAGCCAAGAGGAGACCCTGTTTTGCTGTGGCATCTGCCCTTTGGATGATCAGATGGGCCCTGACTTTGTTGGGTTTTTTTGCAAAGACTTCAAGACTTCATCGGGCCTGGAGATCTGGATATGTAGCAGAGCTAATGCAATCACTGTGTTAAATTTGTGGGCTTTCTACCCCAGTTGTTGATTTATTTGTGCATTTTTAAAATACTGTTTATTAGTTTTGATAATCGTGAATTTCAGATGGGCAATCACATAAACTGAAATAATAATACCTGCCTAGGAAAATAGTACCAAGAGTTTTTTTGATGATACCTACCCAAATTCGTTCCCAATAGAATTAATCTATCCCATCATCTACAGTGGGACGCCTCACATCAACTGAACAACACACCTTCTGTTTAAATACAACAAGTAGTCACACAAACAGCCCCTAATGATAACTATTATTGCCTCTGAACTCTGCCCTCAGTCTTCTTCCAAGTTCAACCTTCCCACCATGATCAACCCTTGAAGTACTGGAGATCCATTGATTTTCATGTAATAAAAAGAAAATTTCTTTCTACATTTGCCTAATTGTTGCACCATGAGAGCCCTGAGCAAGACTCTGCTTGCTATTAATGTTGCAAACACTATCAAATTCTAGGGAATCAATAGAGTAGTTTGTCAAGGAGATTCTCCAAGGAGGGATGCCCAGCGCTACATAGACAAGGAGCTGCGTTCCCTCCACTTATCGAAAAACAGGTAAGCAAAGTCAGCACTCTCCATTATCAGAAATCAAATAAGCTGCAGCTAGTGAACAGGCCACTCCAAGGGGAAGCTTTATTTATTGCGTGGTAATTAAAAAACATTTTATCAGTCTTGTGTTGAGACCAAACCTTTAAAGAAGAGTATTGACAGAATCGGGAGCAATGAACGAGCAGTATTTGACTTTAACTTATGAGCTGCACTTATTTAATTCTGCCCATTACTGGGAACATAAGTTCCAGCCAATCTAGCAAAATGCTAATAGTCACTTTTATTATTAATGAAGCTTAATGTAACACACCAGCTACTCCTCTGGGCGAACTATTTATTTAACTTGTATTAGGAATATCCTTTGGTATCAAATATACTGGAGTGTTTCCTTGATTACAGATTTAGAGCTGCAGTTAAAACAAAACAAATGTACTACTTGTCTTCTGAATGAAAGCAATTCAAAATTCAATTCTGATGGATTTTAAGAAATATACTTACACAAAATCTAACAAGAGCCTTTTGAAAAATAACTTATATTTTGTCTTACAGCAAACATCCCAGATGAAAATAGCTTGCTGAAATAATTTAAAATGAACAAATGTTATGCATGCTTTTAGATCTGTTTTCATAACTACATTATTTCTGCAACACTTTATCAGGTCAACACTTTGGAAGTCAAACTAGAGTGACTGAGTGAATATAATTTTCTACATTAAGCATATGACAAAGTCATATTGTGTGTTAATTACTTCTAAATCATGTTGAGTTAAATAATAAAGCATATTTAACTATCTTCCATTGAAAGCAATAGGATTGAACAGGTACTTAATTTCGGCCAGATCACAATCACTCTAGCTGCCTGCAGGTACAAGACCAATCTCCACATTCAACCCTCTGAAATTTCAGGCATTTTTTTTTCTTTAAAACTCTGGATTTTAATACAAACAACTTCTATTTATCAGAGAGGACTGAACCTGTTTTGAATATCAGTTATATCTTTTAAAAAATTCATTAAGAAGAAACATATTGCTTTTAAATTGTACTTAAGAATTGGATAATGAGGTAAGATCGCAAAAAAATCAAAATTAATTAAGAGGTGAAAGTCAGCTTTGGATAAAAGTAGTTAATTCAAATAATTTCCCAGAGTTTTGTTTGGTTTTGCATCTGTGCATAATTCAACATGTATTTGATGTTTTACAGAATCAAAGAAAAGTAATATGTTTCAACAATAGGGACATGCCTTGAAAAAATACATATACTGTTTGCATAAGAATGTTGACACAGCAAAAAGTTGAGAAAATAATTCTTTTCTATATTAATTCAGCACACTAACAGTTTTTGAAACCACGTTTTAGTACATGGCACCTTCGTCTTCTTTATTCAGGAAGTAAATAGTGACCGGACCACAGCATGTCTGAACAGTCTCGGTGACGCTGGCAAAGCACCAAGAGCTAATTCCATATAACAACGTTGGGATTCCTAGTGCAAAAAGAAACAGGTTAAGAGTCGCACGACTCTCACTATTCAGAACAGCTTTACTAATAAACTCAGGATACAGCAAGAAAATAAAATAAGCATAAACACCAGCAATTTTAGGCTAAACTGTTAAGCATTGAACAAGTTTTTTTGGAAAGAAAAAGATCTCTGTCGTGAAAAGGTGGTCCGAGTGACTGCTAGGAATGGATCTGGGGGTCCATCGTTGAGCATCACCTTGCAAAAAAAAAAAAAAAAAGAATACAGGTACTCCTTGATTTACAACAGTTTATTTAGTGACCGTTCAAAGTTAAACCGGCACTGAAAAATTGGACTTATGACCATTTTTCAGAATTATGACCTTTGAAGCATCCCCATGCTCATGTGATCAAAATTCAGATGTTTGGCAATTGTTTCATATTTATGACGGTTGCAGTGTCCCCAGGTCACACCATCTCCTTTTGCGACCTTCTGACAAGCCAAGTGAATGGAGAAGCCAGATTCACTTAACAGCTGAGTGACTAACTCACCAACTGCAGTGATTCACTTAACAACTGGGGCAAGAAAGGTCATAAAATGGAGCAAAACTCTCTTTAACAAATTTCTCACTTAACAGAAATGTTGTGGTTGTAAGTCAAGGACTACCTGTACATGAAGTCACTAAGCAGCTGGCCAGAGCCAGTGGGATCCAAGTGTCTTGGGGGGAAATGAGGTTTCCAGAACATTTTGAACTGGAGAGCTTTCTTGGAAAAAAGGGTACAGAATGCAACTGGAAAATGAAGGGGAGGGGGAAATGTTTCTCCCTCCTTTCCTTAATTGGTTTATTTTTAATTGACAGCCACACAGAGTCACTGGGAGCCATGCAAGTTTGCAGGTCAACACAGACCTGGCTCGCGGTGAACAAAACAAAGTGAAAATCAATGAAAGTGAACCCCTAGCAGCAGCAGAAATAATAATAGAATAGAATAACAGAGTTGGAAGGGACCATGGAGGTCTTCTAGTCCAACCCCTTGCTTAGGCAGGAAACCCTACACCACTTCAGACAAATGGTTATCCAATCTCTTCTTTAAAACTTCCAGTGTTGGAGCATTAACAATTTCTGGAGGCAAGTTATTCCATTGATTAATTGTTCTGTCAGAAAATTTCTCCTTAATTCTAGGTTGGTTCTTTCCTTGATTAGTTTCCACCCATTGCTTCTTGTCCTGCCTTCGGGTGTTTGGAAAACAGGTTGCCCCCTTCTTCTTTGGGGCAGCCCCTGATATATCGGAAGACTGCTATCATGTCTTCACTAGTCCTTTTCATTAAACTAGACATGCCCAGTTCCTGCAACCGTTCTTCTTAGGTTTTAGCCGTGTCCCCTAATCATCTCGGTTGCTCTTCTCTGCACTCTTTCTAGTCTCAACGTTTTTTTTTTACATCGTGGCAACCAAAACTGGATGCCGTATTCCACGTGTGGCATTATAAGTGGTATTATAAAGTAGTGGTAATATAATCAGGGCCTTATTGATGAATGTATCTTCTCTTATGTATACTGAGACCTTATGCACCAAAGACTAACTCCTTGTGTGTCCAATGACACTTGGCCAATAAAAAATTCTATTCTATTCTAATTCTATTCACCTGTTCTGTATTCTAATTCTAATCTATTCCTTTCCATATTCTATTCCTATTCTATTCTATTCACCTGCCTGTATTCTAATTCTAACTCTAATTCTATTCTATTTCTTTCCATATTCTATTTTACTCTATTCTATTCACCTGTTCTGTATTCATATTCTAATTCTATTCCTTTCCATATTCTATATTTCTATTCTATTCTATTTACCTGTTCTGTATTCTAATTCTATTCTATTCCTTTCCATATTCTATTTCTATTCTATTCACCTGTTCTGCATTCTAATTCTATTCTATTCCTTTCCATATTCTATTTCTATTCTATTCACCTGTTCTGTATTCTAATTCTAATTCTATTCTATTTCTTTCCATATTCTATTTTATTCTACTCTATTCTATTCACCTGTTCTGTATTCTAATTCTAACTCTATTCTATTCCTTTCCATATTCTATTTCTATTCTATTCTATTCACCTGCTCTGTATTCTAATTCTATTCCTTTCCATATTCTATTTCTATTCTATTCTATTCACCTGCTCTGTATTCTAATTCTATTCTATTCCTTTCCATATTCTATTTCTATTCTATTCACCTGTTCTGTATTCTAATTCTAATTCTATTCTATTTCTTTCCATATTCTATTTCTATTCTATTCTATTCACCTGCTCTGTATTCTAATTCTAATTCTATTCTATTTCTTTCCATATTCTATTTCTATTCTATTCAACTGTTCTGTATTCTAATTCTAATTCTATTCTATTTCTTTCCATATTCTATTTTATTCTACTCTATTCTATTCACCTGTTCTGTATTCTAATTCTATTCCTTTCCATATTCTATTTCTATTCTATTCAACTGTTCTGTATTCTAATTCTAACTCTATTCTATTTCTTTCTATATTCTATTCTACTCTATTCTATTCTATTCACCTGCTCTGTATTTTAATTCTAACTCTAATTCTATTCTATTTCTTTCCATATTCTATTCTACTCTATTCTATTCTATAGCGGTATTAACCCTTCAGCTGATCTTGATTCTATCCCTGATGCCAGCAAAAGACCTCCGGGCCAGCCAGCCAGCCAGCCTCTTCCCCATCGTGAGGTTCCTTTCCTGGCCATTGAAAGCCGGGGGTTTAGGCGGCGCAAGCGGGCCCTTCTTGAAAGGGGGGGGGGAGTCGGAGCCTTTGCAAGAGGGCGCCCGCGGGCCCCGCGCTCACCCAGGTTGAACATCTTGAGGGCGGCCAGCAGGGCGTCCTGGGCGTGGAGGTCGCGGCGGGGCCCGCGGGAGCAGTGGTACTTGACAAAGGGGAAGCAGCCGGTGCGCAGCACGTGGTAGTTGGCGCCGCGCACCGCCCAGTTGAAGCTGGAGAGGCCGAACTGGTCGTTGCGCACCGCGCTGTACTTGACGCAGAAGGAGGTCCAGGGGGGCAGCCGCCGCTGCAGCAGGTGGAGGGTCAGCACCTCCGAGGCGGCCGGCTGCGGAGGAGCCCCCCACGGCCACAGCACGGCCCGCAGCAGCCCCGCGTGCAGCCGCCCCGCCGCCCGCCTCACGCGACCCATGCGCAGCTCCCCTCCCCCTTCCCACCCCACCCCACGACCGCCACCGCGCCTGCGCCTTCGCCGCACGCCAACCCTGCGTGCGCGCCCCCGCCCGGCGACGTCGCCGTGAGGTGGGAGGCGCCTGCCGCCGCTTGCCCCCCTTTTTTTAAGCCTGGCGGACTTCAACTCCCAGAATTCCCCGCCCGCCATTGAAGGGCGCTGAGGCGATTTGTTGAGGGATAAGGACTTAAGACTTAAGTCGGTGTTTCTCAACCTCAGCAGTTTTTAAGATGTGTGGGCTTCAACTCCCAGAATTCCCCAGCCGGCATTCTGTTATTTTAGACAAATCTTGGTGTTTAAAAAACAAAACAAAACACAGTTATGACCTGATTTAACACTGGATCCAGCCACATTAGAACACTCAGCAGAACGTTGTTAAAGAAATAATGACGTTTCTAGGAAGCTAGGTGACATATAGGCATCATAGATGGTAATAATCTAAGCCCTCAATGGTATAAGGCAGGGGTCTCCAACCTTGGCCACGTTAAGCCTGGCGGACTTCAACTCCCAGAATTCCCCAGCTGGCTGGGAAATTCTGGGAGTTGAAGTCCGCCAAGCTTAACATGGCCAAGGTTGGAGACCCCTGTATTAGAGCCCAAACACGTACCCGCATTTTTGGGGGGGACTTCCCAGAGAGGGACACAAAGTGCGAACAGTTCCCCACCCCCCACCCCCGTTAATTATGCACCATCCTTCAACCTGGGCAATCTTCGGAGAGCGAGATTGCGCTAATGAATCAAATTCCTGCGCAATAAGAAGGCAGCGCATGGCTTCTGTCCCGCAATGCACTGGCAGCCCCCCCCAGCCTCCCGCATGAATCCTAGCAACAGATTTGGGTTCAGCTTTCCCTTTTCATAATAAATAGATAATAAATAGTGGCTTGGTGGGCTGTGAGGGAGTGCTGAAGGGTGGGTGGGATAGCGGGGACCCTTTCGGTGTTGTGGGGCAGTGGTGGGTTGCCCCCGGTTAGGACCGGTTCTGTAGAACCGGTAGTAAAACCGGTGGGAGGCTCCGCCCACTGGCCCTGATGTCATCAGAAGCAATCTGCACATACGCGGAAGCAAGGTGCGTGCGTGAGCGATCCCATTGCGAACCGGTAGTAAAGGTAAGTAGAACCCACCCCTGGTGGGGTGGGTAGGCATCTGGCTGTCCTTGGCCAGCCCACGGCCTGGCCTGGGATAAGCCCGGGAGCTCTTGTAGGATGGGCGCAAGAAGAGGGACTGACTCAATTGGGGAGAGATGCTGAGTCTCCCTTTTGGGGTGAGAACTGCTGCCAGAAGGACTAAGTCAGGCTTGCATTAGGGTGGAATCTTCCTTGATATTGCCCGGATCTGTGTGGATTTGACTCCGTGTTACAAATCAGCAATCGGTTTAAGGCAGGGGTATCAAACTCGATTTCATTGAGGGCCGCATCAGGGTTGTGTTTGACTTCGGGGGTGGGGGGCATGGCCAGCTCAAAGTCAGTCGTGTCGGGGGCACCTGTGGTGGCCTAAGCACTCCCAAGCTCCGTTTTCAGCTGCGACGGCCTCCTGCAACCCTCTGCCAGTGAAAACGGAGCTCGGGAGAGCTGCACGCGGCCCTCCTGAGCTCCATTATCACTGGCAGAGGCACTGTGGGCCAGTCCTTTGCTTTTTTCAGGGTGGCCCAATGGACCAGATCTAACCACCCCGCGGGCTGGATCCAGCCCTCTGGGCCTTGAGTTTGACACCCCTGGTTTAAGGCCATGTTTTTCAAACTTCAAGGTACGTGGAATTCAACTCCCAGAATTCCCCAGCTGGCCAAGACTGAAAAATACTGATTGGAGAACAAGAAACAGGGCAAATTGTACTAACAATGGGAAAGATCTATTCTTTTTTTAAAAAGTGTAATTTAGAATAGGCAGTAACTTCAGCAGATTTGCTGATAACACCCATGAATTTAGAATGGGAATCTCAAAAACAGACTATGCTGTATTCACACAGCACCTTTAGCCCGATTACTGAATAAAGCCATTGACTGAGCTTGCACAATTCCTTAGATCATAAATACCAAAGCATCAGGGCTCACAAAACACATGAGATCTTTAAACAAAACTAGCCAAGTTTAGTATATTGTGCAGGCACTAATTTAATTAATTTAGTTAAGCATGTTGTCTGAACTCAGTCACTGTGAGGAACAGGTTTCTTCAAATTTGGATAATGGGTTTTAAATCTTGTTCAGCATAATTACTTCCAAGCAAATGTGCTTACATTTTTTTTTGAGTAACAGAACAACTCTCAGAAATTTGTGAAGTGTGAAACTATTCGTAATGTAATCTGGTATCGAATATAAAGTCCACTCGTGACTGTTCCTATAATTCCCTTCAGTTCTTACGGATTATTGGCACTGAAAATGGATTGGGATATGACTCCTTGAACCCAATGGATCTTCTGAGTAGATCATCCAATAAAACACACAAAAATGCCTCCTTCTTTTCCATGCAACAGTTACATTTTAGGCACATTCCTTTAAGGAAAAATAAATTTAAAATTCTTAGAAATTAGAAGAGTTTTCTCACTTCCGACATTGGGAAATCATTTTTTCCAATATAAACACATTGCATTTTATTGGAGGAATAAATACTCACATAAAGCACACAAGAGGAAATTTAATCTAATATTAACAGTTTTTAAAACCTGGATCACTACTAAGACCTACTTAGCTTCCCTAAATGTGGTTTTCAGAAATCCAAAAAACAGTTTCAGATTTACAACTGTAAAAGGGGAAGGCTTCAAAAGACGAAGAGTTTGAAGATGCCTGGCAAGAATCTCAAGGTGTGAAGAGTGTATTTTAATCTGTTGAAAGACAAAAAAAATAATGAATCAACATTCAAGTATTTTTTCTTCCAAAACAATTACTTTCAATAATTGGTTTACTTTGCCCTAAAAGAGAGCAGGTGTAAATTTCATATTTAGGTTTCTTTGCAAGATCCAATCCGGGTCAGTTACCCGGACCGGAGGCTGAATCTTCTGAGCTTTCCAACTGGTGCTGGGGCCCATCCGCAGGGAACTTCTCTCCACCAGAATGTGTGCTTTGGGCTGCTATTCTGTGCGTCGTATTCATGTGGTGTCTGGTGAAGCCACACCCAATCAGACACCGCATAAATACAAGGCACAGTGTAGCCCATAGCACACACTCTGCTAGACAGAAGTTCCCTGAAGATGGGCTCCAGCATGAATCCTAAAGCTTGGAAGACTAAACCTCCAGTCCCAGTGACCGACCCTGATTCAATCTTGCAATATTGTCTTGGGACACGTATAGTTGCCTTTATTTGTGAGGTTTCTTTGTATATGTATTAATTTATATAAATTGCTTGGAATGGTGTTTATATTACCCTATATTAAGTTTTTGGCATACAACCGAGAGGATGTTATGGAGTGAGGGAACTGACCAATTGCATCCTATTACACATTTTTTCTCTTCCAAGGGGCATGCACGGTGATGACCAACTAAGTATGATTTTTAAAGCTTTAGGCTCAAGCTATCCTAAGGAAAAATGAATGTTTTTTTTTTTTTGGTCTGGCCGACTGGTCACCTATTCAAGCAAAGTGCATGAAGTGTGATTTGGGAAAAGAAAAATGCAAAAGGATTATTGGAAGACGTTATGAATAGAGATGGAAGGTTTACTTACTATTTTTTGGATGTTTTTGCTTTTGAGGCCTCCTTTTTCTCTTCAAATTTTAACTTGTTCTGCTCCGTAACCCCCAAGATCCTCTCAATGTCTTGAATGGCTCCCTAGAAAGAGGTGGAAATGCTGCAGATTAGCCCCACAGATTTCCGCATCCATTCCTCTCACTCATGTTTGGGCTTCTGGACTGACCATAATGGGCATTCACCTAAGGCTGTGTTGATGGAAGTTGCTAAGTTAAAGCCAAGGAAACTGCATCACATTTTGCCCCATCCCTGGTGGTGCACATGGTTTTAATCCTGATGAGCAGGGCTCTCCAAACTTGGCAACTTTAAGACTTGTGGACTTCAATTCCCAGGTGGCTGGGGAATTCTGGGAGCTGAATTCCACAAGTCTTAGAGTTGCCAAGTTTGGAGAGCCCTGCTCATGATTTATGGTGTCATCCAAAGCTGAAGCTACCATCATCTGAAGGTTACAGCCGGGACTCGTAACCAATGGCAAAGTTTGGGTAGAAGTCTTGGTTCCTAGAAACCCAAAATGGTGGCTTCAACATTTCCCAGGATCTTTGCAAAAATTTAATAGGTTGCCTGAAGGGGCAAATAGCATCTTCTGATTTTTGGACTTGTTTCCATTCAGGAAAATTAGGCTTCAACTTTCAGAATCCTACAACCTGCCCAAAGAACTAAGTATATGCAAGAATGAGATCACCCGATGTCAACCGGGTGTGTGTGTGGTGTCATAGAAGCCATTATGGGGATCACATTCATATAATCAAGAGATGCTCTTTACTTTTTGACATCCTTTGTAGACACTTGTGTGTGGGGTGCCTTCCCTGGGGTTGAGATGGACCACTGCTTTCCAGTTCATCACTCAGAATTGCTGCTGTGTATTTCCAGTGCCATCTTTTGCACCTTTGGAGTAGGAACCAAACCATCACTGTGCAGTAGCACACAAAATACAATTCTTAACAATGACGGTGGGCATTACAGGTTGGAACTACAATTGATGGGTTGCAGGAACTGGGTGTGTCTAGTCTAACAAAGAGAAGAACTACGGCTGATATGATAGTCTTTCAATATTTGAGGGGCTGTCACGGTTGATCTATCCTCCAAAGCACCTGAAAGCAGGACAAGACATACTTGGTGAAAGATTACTAAAGAGAGAGATCCAGCCTAGAATTAAGGAGAAGTTTCCTGACCGGGAGAACAATTAATTGGTGGAATGGCTGGCCTCAGGAGCTGTGGGGGCTCCAACATTGGAACTCCAAGCGATTGGAGAACCATTTGTCTGAGATGCTATACTGTCTCCTGCTTGAGCAGGGAGTTGGACTCGAAGGCCTCCAAGGTCCCTGCCAACCCTATTATTCCATGTTCTATGTTGGCTGGAGCTGAGCTACAAGTGAGTGGCCATTCACAAAACACCAGCACTCCAGAAGTGCCTTCAACAGTAGCGCCCCCCCCCCCAGAGGCTCCCTAAGTAAGTCCCTGCTTTGACAGCCATCATATTGGGCTCTTGGTATACAAGTGCAGGCCCTAGGTTTACCCTTCCATCACCCTTCCATAGCTATTGGAACATAAACAGCCTATTTGTTTGCCTCCTCCTAATGGATGTGCTTTAATATTTCAAACATCTCAACCGTTTCAATAGGAATCAATAGGAGAAGTCTTTGGGGAGAAGAGCATTTTTTGCCTCTCCAATTAGTAAATCCAAGAGTGGATGTATGCAAAATGAAAATCTAATTTCCTCGGGAGCTAGCCATTCATGCTAGAGAGGGTTGTGTTGTGTTGTGTGTGTGTATGTGTGTGTGTGTTTTAAACAAATATACCAATCGCTCTCAGCCCAAGCAAATCCATGCTCCCGTACCAAAACCCTTAAATTTAACTAACAGATTCGCCGGGAATCTCACAATATTGACCCGCAAGCTGTGAAATACGTACTGCTACGAGCAGAAGCGAGGATGGTTTAGCACTTGTTTATAATACAGCATGAGGTGTTTTCTGTCCTTGAACAGAAATTTAACGGGGATCGTTAGTTAATTAACACCTCACCTTAAAATTGGTCTCGGCATGCATATTAGGTGCTGATAATTCTTGATAGATGATGAAGAGATGCTGAGCAAAGGTCATGAGGACCCCCTGGAGATGTTCTCCAATTGTTCTGTTAATGATATCCAAAGAAACGTCTTTGCCAATGATTCTATTCGCACGCTTAAAAACAATCGCCCTCTCATTTGGGCCTGTCAGACGGAGGGATTTAATGAATATTTTCAATCTCCGAAGGTGGCAATCTTCAGGGAGATACAAAAGATGAGGCTCCATTTTAACTTGTCAGTAAAAAGGATTTGTGTAATAAATATTTTTTATTAATCAAGTAATGGAGGAGGGCAAAAGCTTGAGTCATTTGAAACATGGGAGTCCTATCTTTGCTAAACCATCTCAAATATGTGAACAGGTAGCGCTGCTGGTTGGCATGAGAACCCCAGTATTATTAATGGCAGAGCATGCTGTTGGAAACTTGGGGTTGCTCAGATCCCCCATAAAAACAAGAGTTCAACCGTTTCAGTGAGGTTTAGGCTGTGGCTGCTCTTGAAGAATAGTTACTAGATAAAAATAGTTATGGATATTTTTAATCTGGCTTTTCTGACACAATTCTGTGCCTCAGCCATCAGGGTATGTTAAGGAGCCATTCTCTCTGGGGTTTAATCTTTCAGAAGACAGGCAAAGAGAAGGAATCTTAAACTCCAGGACTATCAAGGACCAGCGACTCCTTGGGAACTTACATCATCCCAAATGTGTTTCGTTTCTTATCTTCAAACAAGATAAAAACAGTTCCTTCTTTTAGCTGTTGAGAGAGATAAGATGTTAAGCTTTTTTTTTTTTTTTTTTTCTGTGTCTGGAAATGCTAAACATACAATTTCCCAAGATCACATGCTAAGGCGGGTTACATGAGAGGATGTGATTTAAGAAAAAATAATAATTTAAGAGCAAGCCAATTAAGATGTTCACTTCCAAGCCGATATAAAAAGTTAGTGGTCAAGTATTCAGCAAGAGAAAGTGTCTGTAAACAGAATATATTTGTAATTCCTTCCTCCTCTCCCCATCTCCCTCCACGTCCTAATGACCTGAAATCAGGATTTCAGTATCTGAACTCTATTAATAAATGCACACAATCACAGATTTCATTGAAATCGATCACAGGGGCAAAAACATGGAGTTTCTTTCCCCAAATCAGTTAACATGTGTGGTTCACGCATTTTAGAGGTTTATTACCCTCTATTTCTTCCCCAACCTATTTTCCTATTGTTATTTCACTGAAATTAAAGCAGGCATCCTTCTTACCCGCACATCGTAGCCGATCCCGTGAGCCTTGCACATCTGGAGGAAGACATTATAGTAAATTAAGGAAAGGTTGTCGTTCTTAATCGAACTGCTCATGAGAACGTAGCGGCTGACCAGGGAAGTCTGGCAAAGGAAAAAGGAGAAAGAGTTAAGGCTGAGGAATCCCTGAGAGATTCCAGCTTCGAGACTGGAGTGCAGATTTATACAAGAGTAGCTAAATCTTAAGCCTCCTGGCATATTTCTTCTTCGCCTTCTTCAAAGAAACAAATCTCAGCCTTTGCAACGACTCCCTTGAACACCAATAAAGGAGGAGGATTAGCGCTGTAACTCAAGGAGGCATCTCCATTCCTTAAGTCCTGTTCACACATCTACCGTCGGACTGCATGGTCTTGATGGAGAGAGCAGCCCTGTGCAGTTTTCCCAACCTGGCGCCCTCCAGACCAGCTCAGTTTCTGTTCCTGCTGGAAGATTAAGGATTGTAGGAGTGGGAGATAGACATCCAAAGGGCACACAATTTGGGAAGGCTCTCTTACAAGGAGCCCTCAGTAGTTAGTGAAGGAGCCACCCAGAGTTGCTCTCAATAGTGAGATAGGAGGCATATAAATTTAATCAATAGTTCAATCAATTAATTAATCAGGATGCAGAAGATACAAAGCAGTTACTAAACCCAACAGGGCTCGTATCTTGAGTGGCAAACTGAAATTCCAAAATGAGTAGCAGCATAATATAAAACAGATATTAAACCTCTCAACGTTTCATTCTATAAATCTGAAGTCAATATACAGTAAATACCCAGAGAAGCGTTTATGTCGTTCATCACTTCGCACCGAGGCTGAGATCTACTCAGTGTGAAAGCTACAAAGATCTAGATTCCTGCTTGGAGAGATTCTGAACCCACTTCAGACATTTCAAAGGCCTCTCACATCCCCCCACCCCCCAATCACTCTGCAAGGAAATTTAGGCTAATTGGTGGGAATCCAAATCTTTTCACACCACACTGAACATCAGTCCAAAATGATAATAAATCCAAAGTTGCTTCGTGGTTTGATGCGGTAATGGAAATAGGATCCAGAATAAACACGAAAGGACTGTAGTATATAAATCAAGGGTGAGAAGATTTCAGACATGATCCCCCTCACACCGAATCCTGGGATTTACCAACCGGTACAAAAACCACAGAATTAAAGTACTGAATTCCAGGTCTCAGGATTCTTTTTTTAAAAAAGCAAATTACAGATATCCTTGATTTACGATCATTTGTTCAGCAACCATTTTTTAAAAAATATTCACAGAAAACAAACATTTAGTTTGGAGAAGTGCCTAACTCACCTCCCCAGAAAAAAATAGCAGGGTCAGCAAGATGGTAGAAATGCTTTAGGAAGGCTAGCAAGATCGGCCTTCTCCAGGCTGCCTTCTAAAAGGAATTGTAGCAGTCCCACAATCACACGTGAATGGTTTTGTGAGAGCATCGATACTTCTCCAGCAGAATTTGCCACGGTTGACTTGCCCAGACCAACTAATCCTGGCCGACTCACCATGGGAAATTCAACACCTGATAAGTCAAAAGAGGGAGAAGCAGAATTGCAGCTCATCTCCCCAGTCTCAAGGACTTCTCACTTGAGAAGGTTCAAAACTCAAAGCAAGACAAGATGTCCCTCTCTTGAGTGATCCCATGTTGGATTGCGGCAAGTTGTCCTGTGGTGAGTTGACTGGGATGAGTTGGCTTCAGTGAGTTATCCTAAACCCCTTCGCCAGCCCAAAACTGCTGAGAATTTGTTTGAGAATGTAGTAGCTCTCATACATTTTTCTTGTGTCTCACATACACACCAAAATGTTAAAATTGATCTTAAGGTTTCAGTCATACACGTGCTTTTTCACCATGACCACTTTTACTTTTTCCTCCTCCTCTGTTCTTAAAAAAATGTCCTCGGGCATTTTTCAGGGCCTAACAGTAACCCTGAGTAGGACAATGGTGGACACGGCCAGATTTTGTTATTTTTCCTCTCCCAAGTATGGGAGGTTTTTAGAATAAATTCATAAATAACTCGCTGTGGCATATCTATTTTGGCCTGCAGCACAATTTTTATTCCCATCACAAAATGGCAGGAAATTCTTGTGCCAACCTTTGGAGTTTTACTGCTGATCCAGAGGGGACCCCGAGGGCCATAAGAAAGGCACGGGGGGGGGGCACTGGCTGCCCACTGTTGTGCCATCGACTGGCTATCACAATGTCAAGAAGGCTAATAATACAATGTTTGCAAAACTGTGCTAAGCAAAATAGTGTCTGGTTGTTGGCAGAAATCGGGGGCGGGGAGGGAGAGCTGAGGGGTTGCAGCCATGCTAGCTGATGGCTGCCAAGTAATTTTGGTGATCATCCAGTAAAGACCTGAATTTCAATGGGCGCATGCAGGGTTCAAAATGTGCCATATGTAGAAAGGCAGTTTGGGAAGCTCCTTAGAACGAGGGTGTCTCGAGCAGCTTTTGTTGATATTCCATATTTCAATGGGATAATTTTATTATTTTATTTTATTTTTGCTATACGGTATTAGAACCGTAAGAGTAAAGGGTTAGAGGGAGGTTTTTAAGCTAGCTCTCCAATTTAATGGAAAGATATTGTGGATACAAAGTCCAGCCTTCGGTCCCCTCATCCCAAATCTCTCATTCTCAAGTGTTATTTGTGGCATGAAACTGCTAACCAGAGTGGCAACCCCTTTCCTTGCACACCATGCTCACCCAGGCACTATTATGAGACAGGCAAGCAGGCACGGGCTGGGGTAGCGTCTGGCTGCCTTCTCTCCGGGGCCAGCCGGCTGAAAGAGAGGCTTCCAGAACAGGTACCCAAAGTTTTGAGAAATTTGTTCCTGGCAAAAGACGGCGGCAAATAAAAGAAACGGATGCTTGATAAAATAATCCAAATCGCAGTTTAACAAGCGTAAACCCGAATGTAGCAGCAATAACACCGAACCATTGTTTAAACGCAGGCATCGGTCTGATGAGGTGCTTATTTCAGCTACAAAGCAGACAAACACATGCATAATGAACTGCGGGATGAATTATTAATGTCTTGCTTATTTAGCCTCATCTGTCTCAAAGATAATGTATCCTAAGTATAATGAGTGATTGGTTTTCTACATAATTACAGTAGCGGCGGTATCTAGGAAATTTGCTCTGGCAAAGGAGATTTCTAAAAATAAAAACCATCACTCGTACTCGGTCGCCGCTCCATTTTATCAAAATCAAAGCGAGCAGCCCAGTGAACACATAATAAATTCACGGGGACAGAAGCATTATTAACATCATAATTTCACATAAAGTGTTTTTACTTAATCATTCATTATAGATCATGCACTGTAAAAAGATTTGTCTCTGTTTGTTTCTTCCGGTTCTTTAAAAGATCTGATGTGCTGGATCTCGTGTTTTACCCTTGAATGGGGAAGAGGAAGAAACGATGTGCTGTGGGCAACGGGCAGGTCAAAAGTGACAAATATGCATTAATCTGCAATTATTTTAATTTAAAGAATGGCTGCGTGGTTTACTTTTCATTTTTAAGACCTGGAACTGGAGTTGAATCAGAACTCCCTTGTGCTCCTCTTACCCCATGTAGTAGCTTGAGGAGAAGAGACCAAAAGGTTATCAATCTTGACATTTCGGGGAATGCACAAAATCTGGCTACAAAGCCATTTTCCCATACAGTGGCTACACGCCCGTGCTAAAATGCCAGGTTTTTGAGATGTAAAAAAATCAGATCAAGATAAATCACTTCAGAATTCTTTCCCCACCTTTAACATAACATATAAACGCTGCAATTCAATTGAAAAACAAACTGAAATCTTTCGGGAGGGAAAATAAAAAAAAACTTATAATAACGTGGTTGCAGGAAGTTGCAGATATCAAATGCCAGGGAAAACAGGAGATTCAGGCAGTTCAAATGGGTATAAACATTTATTGCAAGCTTAAACTCTCTACAAGAATCTGAACTACTAACAGCCAAGGGAAATTTGTGGGAGTTAAAAATAGAAAGGAATTCAAGGTCGGCTGCATTTTGATTCCTTGTGGGCACGCAGGGACTCATGACTGATGACGCATTTGACTCCTCCCTGAGGCTCAGGTTGGTCATCTTCTACAGTACACTCTTAAAGTAATACTTCGTTGAAGGACCTTTTAATTTTATGACATTAAAATTAGGGTAGGAGGAGTGGTGTGGTGGCCTAGAGGTGGAGCTCTTGCCTCACAATCAGGAGGCTGTGAGTTCAATCCTAGGTAGAGGCAGATATTTCTCTCTCTGGACACAATGAGAATGCATCCGCTGAACAAAACTCCGCATTGGTGACAGGAAGGGCATCTGGCCAGTAAAACACTCTGCTAGCTCCATTCAGTTGCCCAGACTCCTCCCCACAAGGGATTATGGAGTCATTAAAAGGTGAATGATGATTCAGTCTTGGGGTAGGAGCCTGTCAGCATGGCACACCTTGCCTTGGGAGCCTTTGCCCACTCTTCCTTGCAAATGTCAGATTGCCTCTCCTGTTCACAGCCCTCTTCAGGTCACCCCACAGATTTTCAACCGGATTCAGGTAGAGAGTCTCGCTGGGCCATTCCAAAACTTCAAGCATCTTCCGATGAAGCCATTCTTTTGTGGATTTGGAGGCATACTTTGGGCCACTGTCGTCATATTAAAAGGTCAGTTGAAATGTGATTGGCTAATTCTGAACACAGCCACATTCCTACTTATAAATGTGAAGACTTATGCAGCCATAATTTTTATTTTCCACTTAAAAGATTTCAGTTTGTTTTTCAATTGAATTGTACAGCTTGAACATTATATTAAAGGTGGGAAAAATATTGAAGTGGTCTGAGTTTTTTACATCTCAAATCCTGGCGTTTTAACAGGGGTGTGTAAAGTTTCTATATCCACTGTATCTGGTAATCTACAAATATGTTGACTACAAATCCCAGAATTCCCAGGAAGATGGGTTTCCATTGATTATGCCACCTGGGAATTTTGAGAGCCAAAATAGTCAAAAAATATGGAGCTTGGGGAGAATTAGTTACAATGATATATTCAATTTTTATTACAATTAATAAAATTTATTTATTGGTTCGATTTATATGCTGCCCTTTTCCAGAGTCTCAGGGCGGCTTACAATGCGTTAAGCAATAGCCTTCATACTTTTGTATATACCTGCTCAGTAGGGCTTTCGGGCCCCCGCAAGCGGTGTTCTTTTTTATACAAAGTCAGCTTATTGCCCCCACAATCCAGGTCCTCATTTTACCTACCTCGAAAGGATGGAAGGCTGAGTCAACCTTGAGCCTGGTGAGATTTGAACTTGCAGTAATTGCAGGCAGCTGGTGCTAGTTAACAGCACTTTGCTGCGCCACCAAGGCTCTTGGCTCTTGTAAATTAATAAAAGTAATTATCATAATAAAATTAGCAAAGAAGTTAGTTACAATGACATATAGAAATATGGAGCTTGGGCTGACCATAGTTACAATGACATAGAAAGGGATTTTATGTCATTGTAGCTACACATCAACATGGAAGATTGTTTGCAAAGAACAGTAGCTGTATTTCAGAGATTTCTAACTTAATTATTCTGAAGGGTAATGAAAGTTGAGTATGTGGAAAGTGATATTTAAATCATATTTAAATAAATAAATAAATAATAAATAAATAAATATTTACCAGTGTCATTGTTCAACTTCCTGACTTATGGAAGAAAACTAAGTCCCCTTGCGATTAGTCCTTCGTTCATGAAGGATATGCTAAAAGAAGACTTAAATTTAAAGAAAATGCTGGTAAATAGAGAACCAAATATTCCATAATAACTGAGTTGGAAGGGACCTTGGAGGTCTTCTAGTCCAAGCAGGAAACTTATTCCATTTCAGACAAATGGTTGTCCAATCTCTTCTTAAAAACTTCCAGTGATGGAGCACCTACAACATGAAGGCGTTCCAGTGGTCAATTGTTCGCCGCGGTGGCAGTTGATACCCCCAGACTAATGGTCATGGGGGATTTCAACCTGCCGTCCGTGGGGGAGATGTCTGAGGTGGCTCGGGAGTTCATGGCTTCCATGACGGCTATGGATCTGACCCAACTAATTCATGGCCCTACGCACATGGGGGGAAACACACTGGACCTGATTTTTGTCTCTGGACAGTGGCTGAGTGATCTCGAGATAGGGGACATAGTCATCGAGCCCTTGTCATGGTCAGATCACTCTCTCCTTCGCCTTGACCTTCGAACCACTGCACCCCGCCGCAGGGAGGCGGAACCGATGAGATGGTACCGCCCCAGGCGCCTGATGGAACCTGATAGGTTCCAGACGGAGCTTGGGCCAATTCCTGAGGTTCTGGCTCACGCCTCGACTGGAGACCTAGTGGCCGCCTGGGATAGGGCGGCCGCTGGAGCTCTGGATCGAGTTGTGCCTTTGCGGCCTCTGACCCGGCGTCGATCTCACCTGGCTCCTTGGTTTACTGAGGAGCTGAGGGAGATGAAGCGCCGGAAAAGACGCCTAGAGAGTAGTTGGAGGGCCAGTCGTACTGAATCTGACCGGACACTGGTAAGATCTCATATTAAGAATTACCTAGTGGCAATAAAAGTAGCAAAATGCACTTATCTTGCTGCTCTTATTGCGTCATCAGATAACCGCCCGGCCGCCCTGTTTAGGGTGACCCGCTCCCTGCTCCATCAGGAAGCGAGGGAGGACCCCTTGGAGGGAAGAGCCGAGGATTTTGTTCAGTATCTGTATGACAAAATCACTCAGATTCGGGAAGATCTGGACTCCGACTGGGTAGATCCAGCGGGGATGACGGGGGCAGGTCCTGAGAATGTTATCTGGGATGAGTTTGATTCTGTGACCCCTGAGGACGTGGACAGGATTCTGGGTAGACTGAATGCGACCACATGTTTGTTGGACCCGTGCCCCTCCTGGTTAGTGCTGGCTTCCTGGGAGGTGACGCGAGGCTGGCTCCAGGGGATTATAAATGCTTCATTGGGCGAGGGTGTCTTTCCTGCCACCTTGAAAGAGGCGGTGGTGAGACCTCTCCTCAAGAAGCCTTCCCTGGATCCAGCTGTATTAGCAAATTATCGTCCTGTCTCCAACCTTCGCTTTGTGGCGAAGGTTGTTGAGAGTGTGGTTGCACGACAGCTTCCCCAGTACCTGGATGAAACGACGTATCTAGATCCATTCCAGTCGGGTTTCAGGCCTGGGTACAGCACGGAAACGGCATTGGTCGCGTTGGTGGATGATCTCTGGAGGGCTCGGGACAGGGGGTGCTCCTCTGTCCTGGTCCTGTTAGATCTCTCAGCAGCTTTTGATACCATCGACCATGGTATCATGCTGCACCGGTTGGAAGAGTTGGGGGTGGGAGGCACCGTATTACGGTGGTTCTCCTCCTTTCTCTCCGACCGGTCGCAGTCTGTGTTGACAGGGGGGCAGAGGTCGACCCCGAGGCCCCTTATATGTGGGGTGCCACAAGGATCGGTCCTCTCGCCCCTTCTGTTCAACATTTATGTGAAGCCGCTGGGCGAGATCATCCGTGGTTTCGGGGTGGAGTACCATCAGTACGCTGATGACACCCAGCTGTACATCTCCACCCCAGACCACCCCAACGATGCCCTTGAAGTGATGTCCCGGTGCCTGGAGGCCGTACGGATCTGGATGGGGAGAAACAGGCTCAGGCTCAACCCATCCAAGACCGAGTGGCTGTGGTTTCCGACGTCCCGATATAGTCAGCTGGTGCCATCGCTGACTATTGGGGGCGAAGCATTGGCCCCCACGGAGAGGGTTCGCAACTTGGGTGTCCTCCTGGATTCACGGCTGTCTTTAGAAGAGCACTTGACGGCCGTGACCGGGAGGATTTTTCATCAGGTCCGCCTGATTCGCCAGTTGCGTCCCTTTCTGGATTGGGACTCGTTACGCACAGTCACTCATGCCCTCGTCACCTCCCGACTGGACTATTGTAATGCTCTCTACATGGGGCTCCCCTTGAGGAGCACTCGGAGGCTCCAACTGGCGCAGAGTGCGGCCGCGCGGGTGGTGATGGGAGCAACGTGGCGCTCCCATGTAACGCCTCTCCTGCGCGAGCTGCACTGGCTCCCGGTGGTCTTCCGAGTGCGCTTCAAGGTCTTGGTTATCACCTTCAGAGCGCTCCATGGCTTAGGACCTGGCTATTTACGGGACCGCCTGCTGCCACCAATAGCCTCCCACCGACCAGTACGCTCCCATAGAGAGGGGCTCCTCCGGGTGCCGTCGGCCAAACAATGTCGACTGGCGGCCCCCAGGGGGAGAGCCTTCTCTGTGGGGGCACCTACGATCTGGAACGAGCTCCCCCCGGAGATACGGAGGATTCCGGATCTGCGTACCTTCCGTCGCGCGCTTAAGACGTTTTTATTCCATCAAGCTGGCCTGACCTAAACTTTTCCTCTTTTTAAATGGAATTTTAAATTTGGTTTTAATTTATTGGGGTTTTAAAATGTCTCAGCCAAATTTATTTAATTAGTTTTATCTCTATTTTAAATTTTGTATCTACATGTTTTATTTTATGGCTGTTCACCGCCCTGAGTCCTTCGGGAGTAGGGCGGTATACAAATTTAATAAAATGTAAAATGTAAAAAATGTTCTCCTTGTCAGGTAATGTCTCCTTAGTTCTAGGTTGCTTCTCTCCTTGATTAGTTTCCATCCATTGCTTCTTCTCTTGCCTTCAGGTGCTTTGGAGAATAGCTTGACCCCCTCGTCTTTGTGGCAGCCCCTCAAATATTGAAAGACTGAATGATCAAAGAAAGAGGAGGATCCAAGCTTTGGAATGGCCCAGCCAGTCTCAATCTATCATATCATCCCAGTCTTTCTTTACATTCCTTCTATAGATACTGACAAATGCTGGAGAAGGTCAGGAAACCTTCTTGTCAGCCACAGTTTTCCTGTGAAAGTGATAAATCAATATTGTAAGACAATGAGTTTGGCTTTAAAAAGCTGTGCAGGTCCTCATCAGTGGTGGGTTGTCCCCGGTTTGGACCGGTTCGCAAGAACCGGTAGTAAAACTGGCAGGAGGCTCCACCCACTGACCCGGACATTGTCACGCTCACACAGTCCCATTGCAAACCAGTAGTAAAGGTAAGTAGAACTCATCCTCATCCATGGCAAGACTTTTATGGGATCAGCCCAAGACAGTTGGCTGCCTAAGAATAAAACCAGCAAAGGCCGTCCCTTCTGCTAAGAACCAGAAGCAACAATCCATCAAGAAATTATCTTAGGCCAGTTATGTTAAATCCAACACAAAACACCAGGCACAGGGAAACGACAGGCAATTTCCAAATGTGATGACAACCCATGGATTAGTACATTAAAACTTCATAATGGGTGGAAAACTGATGGGGTCCACACTGTTGTGTCCCCAGTGCAATGGGGTGATGGTGCAGGAGGACATCAAACAATGGGGAACCAACACCGTTTAGGCCAGGGGGTCTCCAACCTTGACAACTTTAAGCCTGGCGGACTTCAATTGAAGTCCGCCAGGCTTAAAGTTGCCAAGGTTGGAGACTCCTGGTTTAGGCCATAAACTGCTTATTTGTTTCTTCATTCGAGCATCACTTACAGATCGGGTCTGTTCCTTCTGCACAGGTGGCTTCTTTGAAGGGAGATGTACCTGGAAGCGACTTGACGCGCAGTCGAAGGTCCCCTCTGTCACGTAGAGCGCGACCCGAGTCATGGCCAAATGATCGCTGTAGCGCAGATCTAAGTCCGTGGCCCAAACCTTGGGAGAGTAAGAGATCGGTCAAGCACAGCTTCTCTTTGAGGCTTAAAAATAAACCTGTCAGCATGAAGGTGAGGTAGCTGTCAACCCTGAAGTTGGCCGAACTGTGGCCATTTTCCTTCTGTGTAGTTCTCTCGGGAGATTTCTCTCTTCGTTGCTTCAGGGCTGACACAGCCTGGAGCGAAGGGGTCAGGGAGGGAGGAAGGTGTAGAGATAGCTGGGGTGTTGTAGCCTAAATAAATGTTCTGCCCCAGCTACGGACCCCAAAGAACGCAGCACACACAAAGTCTGTACAAACCTTAGTTTACTAAATTAAATCAGTCTTTTTCAAATAAAGGTTGTTAATTAACTTTCTTAACAGCCTACAAAAATCCAAAGAATAAATAATCATAATCTTACTATCATTGGCAGAAAACCCAGAAGCAATTTGCAGGAAACTGATGAGAACTAAGATCAGGACACGAAGGAGTGAACGAAGTTGTTCCCTGCAAATTGCTTCAGTTGTCATCCTTCCTTAAATAGGCTAAGGGAGTGGCCAATTAGCCCCAAGCCTTGCTCTTGAGGAGACCTCCTCCTGAGGAGCCACTCCTGCCTTTTGGCAGCTCTGCGTGCCCGTGGATTGAGAAGAGGCTCCTCCTCTTCTTCCTCTTCACTTATAGGAGCTTCTGGAGGTTCTGAAGGCCCTGGCTGAATCCCTGCCTCTGGCACTACATCTTCTCTTCTCCAGCCTCCTCATTGTCTGACTCAAGTGGCAGCTGCACAGGCTGCTGGCGCAGCACCACACCAGCCTCCTTGCTGTAGGAATCAGCTACTAGCTGCACAGGCCGCTGACGGGCCACAACAATAAAATCCCTTTCCCTGGGAATCAGGGATGTTGGTGCAGGTGTTGGAAAGGTGGAGACTGAGGTCACCTAGCAACTGGGCTGTATGCTGATTGGACCATGGGACTGCAGACTCTGGAAGGAAGTGATGAAGTTTTACTTTTAATTGGATGTTAAACCAATGGGAATTTAGAGCTGGTTTTCCACCAAGTCTGTGCCAATTTGATATCTCCCAATAAAATGTTCTTTGAGGAAATTGCCTGCCTCGGAGTTCTTATTAAGTGGGATGTGTTACTTGGAACCCTGACAGTAGCCTTACTTTATCTCTGAAGAGCACAAGAGGCACCATCAGTGGACTTACTGTCTGAAACGGCTCAGACAATTTGTGAACCTATCTTACATTTTGTATTTGCCTACAATCTCAAATACAGAAATGCCTCCTCTCTGGTGAATAGAACTGCCTTCTTTTTATAATACCTGAAACGTCAAAAAAAAAAGAAGTCAATGAAAAAGCAACAAAATGGAGGTCACAGCAGGGCACCATTATATTGTGGTCAACTTACGACCACAATTGAGCCCCAAATGGATGTTGTTAAGCGAGAGAGCTGTGAAGTGAGTTGTGCCCTTTTGCGATCTTTCTTGCCGCAGTTCTTAAGTGAATCAGGACACTTGTTAAATTAGTAACATGGTTGTTAAGTGAAAATGGCCTCCCCATTGACTTCGCTTGTCACAGATGATCACATGATCACAAAGATGATCACATGACCCCAGGACACTGCAAACATCATAAATATGAACCAGTTGCCAAGCATCCACATTTTGATCACATGACCATGGGGATGCCTCAATGGTCATATGAAAAATGATCATAAGTCACTTTTTTCAGTGTTGTTGTAAGTTCAAACAGTCACTAAATGAATAGTTGTAAGCAGTGGTGGGATTCAAATAACTTAACAACCGGTTCTGTGTCCTAATGACCAGCTGGGTAGGCGTGGCTTGGTGGTCATGTGACCATGTGGGCATGGCCAACTCAACGTCAATCACGTCGATGGGCACTTTGCCTTAGCTGTTACAATGTAATAAGGGTTAACCAGAGAGGCAGTTTCTGTAAGCAGGGCAATAAAGGTTAGGCTAGAAACAACACCAGAATGTTTCCTTCCTGCCTTCCTTACAGGATTAGCCCTGCAAAGTGGAAAAAAACATAATAAGATTTCTTCCAACAATCGGTTCCCCAAACTGCTTAGAATAGGTGCGAACTGGCTGAATCCCACCACTGGTTGTAAGTCAAAGACTACCTGTATCATCCCTTGCAGGTACCTTGGAGTAGGAATATCATCAGATACACATTGCCGATAATGAAACATGACTTTTTGGGGGTCTGGGGATATAGGAAAGGTATGTCAGTGCTTCGGAGGGTTGCAGTTTGGCGACACTAACCTTGTAGTAATGCTGTAGCAGTAGCACTACTACTACTACTGCTACTACTACTGCTACTCAGTACTACTACTACTACTGCTCAGCAGGTGTGAGACTCCTGTCCCAGAAGCACAAGCAAGAGCCAACGAAGGAGTTTGCTGGACATGCAGAAGGTATGTTCACCAATGCCCACAAGGCATCCGTGGGGTGGGAGATGTGCAGTGCAGTGAAGTGGGATAAGCAGAAACTACTAGGTACAAAGATAGTTTCCCCCACCGCCATACTCTGCTGAACACTTGCTGTCTCACTTCTCATCTTTTCTCATCCTCTCGTCTTTCCTACTATCTTCTCCTATTGGTTTTTATGATTTATCAATCGTTGTTTATTATGATCTATGACCTATTATTTGCTATTTATATGTAGAGCATGAGCTTATGCACCGGAGAGAAATGCCTTGGGTGCCCAATCACCCTTGATCAAAAAAAGAATTCTATGATTCTAGGGCTGACATCTGCAAGTTTCAGATGGTTTGGGGGGTGAATACCTGAAGTGAAACTTGGAAGAAGATTATCAGTGTGCCCAAAGAGGTAAGCACTAGTGTTGTAAACCAACAACAGTGCAAATGCTCAAGAAGGTGCCTATTTATGACTGCATCCATGGCCACCTTCATATTTTTTAATGTAACCATGACACGCTGTATATCAAACGACTGCAGCAAGTCATCTTCAGTTTCAGTTGTTCTATCTAAAACATATTTATAGTCACATATTTGAAAGCTGGCTCATCCCAGAGAGAGCTTAGGAAACAAGCCATATATCAATTCTACAATTGTATAGGATTAGAAGCGGGCATAAAATAGACCAGGATCTTCAGGGGAACCACTCGGTGCTCTGCAATAAATCACATCATCTGTCTCAATTGAAACAAAATGACTCCACTACCCTATTCTAGTAGGGCTGGCAGAAGAAGAAGAAGAAGAAGAAGAAGAAGAAGAAGAAGAAGAAGAAGAAGAAGAAGAAGAAGAAGAAGAAGAAGAAGAAGAAGAAGAAGAAGAAGAAGAAGAAGAAGAAGAAGAAGAAGAAGAAGAAGAGGAAGAAGAGGAGGAGGAGGAGGAGGAGGAGGAGGAGGAGGAGGAGGAGGAGGAGGAGGGGGGGGGAGGGGGAGAAAGCTTTGAAAGTTAACTTTTTGTATTAAAGAACTATGAGGTTGTATAACAAAGATGCCTGGGCTACACCTGCAGGGACCCTGTTCCTTCTGTCTACGGCAGTGTTACTCAACCATGGATACTTGTGTGGACTTGAACTCCCAGAATTCCACAGTCAGCCTTACTGATTGGGGAAGTCTGGAAGTTGAAGTCCACACATCTTCAAGTTGCCAAGGTGGAGAAACATTATTTTAAGGGAACATCTGCCCATCCTTTCTGAAGATCTTCCCACAGCCTGGAAATACACAAATTGTGGTCATGTCAAAGATGGACCAATTCTATGTTTCCAAACAAAAGTGCCCCAACAGATGGTAACTGAAACAATATTCTTAATAGTACCTGGGATTTAGAACATGCTTGAATGTTGCAGACCAACTGAAAATGTAAGAATGCAATGGTAGCGTTGGTATGGTTCAGTTAGCCATAGCCATTTATTCATGGTTTATATAAGCTTATATAAAATTCTTCTAAGCTTACATGACACACGGAATGATAAATTAAGAACACTGCCTGTGTTTACATGGCATCCAAGCTAGCAAGTAGGTGGCTATGGTTTGGGGTGCCACTGAACAGAGATAGAGAAGATTAAAATCAGGGGTGAAATCCAGCAGGTTCTGACAGGTTTTGGAGAACCAGTAGCGGAAATTTTGAGCAGTTCAGAGAACCGGGAAATACCACCTCTGGCTGGCCCCAGAGTGGGGTGGGAATGGAGATTTTGCAATATCCTTCCCCCAGGAGTCGGGAGAGAATGGGGATTTTGCAGTATCCTTCCCCTGGAGTGGGGTGGGAATGGAGATTTTGCAGTATTCTTCCCCTACCAAGCCCACTAAGCCACACCCACCAAGCCACACCACGCCCACCAAGCCACGCCCACAGAACCGGTAGTAAAAAAATTTGGATTTCACCACTGATTAAAACATGCTTCAAGATGAAACAGCCAATACAGTAAAAGCGGCCAATATTTGGAAATTGAGATAAAATTCAATAGGGAAACTGGAGAGGAGGAGGAGGGGAGGAAATGAAGGAAGAGGGGCAGGAAGAGGAGGAGGAGGTCAACCTATTCAAAACAAAACAAAAGAAACAAAACCAGTTCATCAGTTCCATTCCCCCCCCCCCATCCCCACCATCAGAATTGATGAAGCTTCTTGGATGAGAAGCGAAATATTTTCTTCTTCTTCCTCAAAGGGAAAACAGTCCAGTTGCCTTTTGAAGAAAAAAAGCACCTTTGAGTAGCTATGGGACAGCTGCCTTTTTACTTCTGGAGAACTGAGCTTTGGCCACACACCTGGGCACAGGTTGCTCACTCCCAGGAGGGTCTCCTCCATGAATAGCGGCCCTTTAGAAGCAAATCTCCCCCAGAATGACTTGGACGAGCCACCGAATGGTAAATGGCATCATTATAAGGCTATTAAGGGGTCAGACAGTCAAGGCCTCTTGCTAAACTGGAGCTAATTTCTGAATCATATTACACAATAATGCCCCCTTTTATAACAGCAAATAAATCATGTCAGAAACGGTTAATAATGAACCGTCAAGTATCAGTTTTACTGTTAAATATCCTATTTGTCAAGTTAAATATTTCGCATTGCATGAGGGAAAAAAGAGCTTGGGTCTTCTTTCGGTACAGTTCAGTGCGAAGATTTCCTTCTATTTCACTTCCATTTTGCAGTATTTTCCCCTAGCACTCCTCTTCTAAATTTGCCCTGCAGAGGTGCACATCGTTCGCTGGCCCTCAGAGCTGCCATTTAACTAAAACAAAAGAATGCAAAAAGAAAACTCTGCTGAATCTAACCGAGGGCAATCTTGCCAGGATTTCAACGCCCCCAGGGAGCCCCCAACATTCTCCTCTCGTCTTCCCTGACGACCGGTTGCCAGAGGTTTCTTGCCCTGAGACAGAATGGATTATATTATATATTTTGATGCTTGTCTTTTAACTCTTCAAGCAGAAGAATCTCTCTTTCTTGGCCTGTTTTACAGGCATATCTGTTCCTAAGGCTAGCTAGCAGATCTGAGTTGAAAAAAAAAAGATGACCACTAGATGGCAGCAATGAGACACCGAGAAATTAAATCTTTGCTGACATCTAGCAACATTCAGATTATTTCAAGCAAATCAGAGCTGCCCATACCTGCCCTCTTCTCTGCTGGCTCCAATAGTTTTCTAATCTGATCCAAGGACCGGGAGTTGGGCTGCCTGCAGCTCTAGAACATTCAAAGCAACATATGGGGAGAAGATCAGAATACAGAGCTACAAATGACAGAGTTGGAAGGGACCTTGGAGCAGTGGTGAAATGTAAAATTTGTTACTACCGGTTCTGTGGGCGTGGCTTGGTGGGGTGGTAATGTGACTGGGTGGGCGTGGCCAACTCTTTTTTTTTTAAAAGTTTTAAAAGTTTTTTCTACAATCTCTTTGTCCGAAAGAAAAAATGCTTTTAAAAGGCTCTGACGATCCCAGCTGAGTTGCCCGATCGTCAGAGGCTTTTTTTTCTTTTAAAAGCATTTTTTTACAATCTCTTCAGCCAAAGAAGTTATAGAAAAAATACTTTTAAAAGGCTCTGACAATTCCAGCTGAGCCACGCGATCATCAGAGGCTTTTTAAAAAACTTTTAAAAGCATTCTTTTCAGCCGAAGAGGTTGTAGAAAAAATGCTTTTAAAAGTAAAAAAAAAAAGGCTCTGATGATCGCGCGGCTCAGCTGGGCATGGGGGGGAGGGGAGGAGGCAGGGATTTTTGCTACCGGTTCTTCAAACCACCCGCCATCGCTACCGGATTGGGCGATCCGGTCCGAACCGGGAGCATTTCACCCCTGCCTTGGAGGTCTTCTAATAGTCTAATCCCTTTCTCTAGCAGAAGACCGTATACCAATTCAGACAAATGGCTATCCGATCTCTTCTTAAAAACCTCCAGTGATGGAGCACCCACAGCTTCTGAAGGCTGGTTAACTGTTCTCACTGCCAAACAAACAAGCAAGCAAGCAAACAATTTGTTCTCACTGTCAGGGGATTTCTTCTTAGTTCTAGGTTGGATTTTTTAAAATGATCTTCCACCTGTTACTTCTTGTTCTGCCTTCAGGTGCTTTGGAGAATAGATCAACCCCATCTCCTCTGTGACAGTTGCCCAAGTACTGGACGACTGTTATCATGCTAACCCTGCTTGGCCCTCACTCTTTCCTTAGGAGATGCAGCACGAAAAATGCACAATATTGGTCTCACTCAGATCCCTTGCACTCTGCAAAGCTGGCATCATTCCGTAGATTTCATCCGCCCAGCTAGATGACTCTATCTAGAGACTTCTATTTATTTCACCTCTTCCAACCTTAGTTTTTGGGTTCTTTTTAGTAAGGAATGCTATCTTGCCTTGTTTGCCAGTTGCACTCAGCCAATCTCTCATCTGATTCATAATTGGGGAGGATCATTTTTTGCTAGAAGTAAAACAACCAACACCGAGGAAGTAAATACAGCTTGTACATCACAGAGAATTTAAATGCCCAATGCAGGTCATAGAGGCCTTGTTACGAGTGTTTTTATCAAAGACCAAGTAGGACAGATCAGCTTCTATTCTCTGGGGAATAGAAGGAATAATCTAGTTCAGGGGTCTCCAACCTTGGCAACTTTAAGACTTGTGGACTTCAACTCCCAGAGTTCCTCAGCCGGTTCCTCAGTTGAAGTCCACAAGTCTTAAAGTTGCCAAGGTTGGAGACCTCTGAACTAGCTGTTAACACTTGGTGGAAAAACAAAGTCACAGCCCAGCAGCTGGGACCCCGTTGGGAAAGACTGAAGCTCCTGAAGACCTTGTTAAGAGCCCCAAGCAAGGCTCGTCTCGACCCTGAATGTATCCCTGACTTATGCCCACTGGGTCCTTCGTAAACCGAAACCCACTGTGGGCTCTTAAATCCAAACTCATTTTCACTCCTTCCACACTTCTTTGGAGGGCTCAAAAGTAGGGGGGCCTGTGACGTAAAGGGAGAAAGGAGAACAAGCCGAGTGGCCCCACTCAGCCTCTTGGTTAATGGAGATATTTTCTCCACCACAAGGGAAGGGAAATCCAGTTTTTGCTGCTGATGCCCACCGAATGTGATATTGATCTCAGGATGCCTTAAGCAGACAGCATTTCGGCTGGAATCGTATTTCTCTCCCATCACTGTCGTGCCATAACTCTTCTCCTTAAGTCTTTGTGCTGGCATCCATCACGGCCTGAATCAGCTGCAGGCTCCTAAGCCTATCTTCAAAGTTCTCCCTCCCTTCCTCCCTCTGTCCCAATTTTCTCTCTCATCATCTCACCCTCCTTCCTTCCTATGCCAAAGGCCCATCAACTCCCCCCACGCACCTTAAACACCTTCTCCATGCCTGTTGTCAGCCCTCGTTCATTCCGTTTCTGCCATTACCATCTTCCCACCACCACCACCACTTCTTAGTGTAGTCGATCTCCGGTCTCCCCTCCAAGTATTAACCAGGGATAACCCTGCTTAGCATTTAGATCAGCCTAGGCCAGGAGTGAGGGATCCAAGGATGCAATGCTTGTATCACTAGTAGCCAATAAATCCTGTGTCTCCACCCTCCGCTTGAGCTCTGTAGGTCAGGCAAGCTCAGCCAATATGGTTCAGAAAGCCCCAACGGTGCGATTCTTCCATATCGTTCCGCAGCCAAATTCCCTCTTGATGGCGATGGAATGCAAAACGTGCATACAGATCTCATGATTATAGTTGGTTGCCCAGGCAGCCAGATGTTTAGATTGGATTTGGCATTCTTATCCACCTCTTGGGTCCTCCCAAGGCCCAGGATGGGGAGATGCCACGTGTTGCTTGATGGTGTTAGGACCGCAGGATAAAATCGCAGGATAAAAGCTGTTCCAGGATTTGCAATTGTCAAAAATGTTCAAGAGTTGCTCCAGATGTTTTGGAATTGCACCTAGTATCATTATTGGTACTATCTTTGCTTTCTTTTGCCATAGTCTTTCTACTTCAACGTGCAGGTCTTTGTATTTTGTGATTTTCTCCACTTCTTTCTCTTCTCTTCTGCTGTCTTCAGGGACTGCCACATCCACTATGCAAACTTTTCTTTGTCTTTCTTATTGACAATTGATAGATCTGGCAAGTTATGCGGCAGGTGCTTCTCTCTTTGAATTCAAAAGGTCCCACAGCACTTTAAGCTTCTTCATTTTCTATCGCTTTGTCTGTTTTGTGGTCCCGCCACTTCTTGCTTGCAGCAAAATGGCATGTCTTGCAGATCTTCCAATGCACCATTGTTGCTACTTTGTCATGCTGTTGCTTGTAGTCAGTTTGTGTGATCTTCTTGCACCAGCTAACTAGATGTACCTCTATTTCTTCAGCTTCTTTGCTGAGGCGGCATTTGCTGTCTGTTGCTGTTCTCCATTCTGGCTTTGTATGCCTTTGTTCTTAAGGCCTGGTCTTGTGCGGCCAGGATTAGTCTCCCTGTCTCTTTCTTCCATTTCCCTGCTCTTAGCCTTTGCCAGGTCTTGATATTTGTTTTGCCTTCTAGTCTTTTTATGAACTGGCCATCTAATACTTTGCTTTGCCTATGCCTCTTTTCTCTTCTTCATTTGGCCTTTTTGTAGGCCAGTCTGATCTCCTGGATATCCAGTGAACTTTCATGGTGTACAAACATCAGTGCATCTTCTTTACAATCCTTCGATATTCTCCCAATGCCCTTTGTTCTTCTTCAACTGTCTGATACTTACAACATTTCACACCCACTCATGCGCTTTGGTAAACAGATTCCGCAATATTGTGGCCTGTCAGCGGCCTGTGCAGATTGTAGCTGATTCCGACAGTGAGGAGGCTGGTGTGGTGCTGCGCCAGTAGCCTGTGCAGCTGGCACTCAAGTCAGACAATGAGGAGGCTGGAGAAGATGTGGTGCCAGAGGCGGGGATTCAGCCAGGGCCTTCAAAACCTCCAGAAGCTCCTATAAGTGAAGAGGAAGAAGAGGAGGAGCCTCTTCTCGATGCATGGGCACGCAGAGCTGCCAAAAGGCAGGAGTGGCTCCTCAGGAGGAGGTCTACTCGAGAGTAAGGCTTGGGGCTAATTGGCCACTCCCTTAGCCTATTTAAGGAAGGACGACAACTGAGGCTATTTGCAGGGAACAACTTCATTCACTCTCCTTCACGTCTGGATCTTAGTTCTCTTATCAGTTTCCTGCAAATTGCTTCTAGGCTTTCTGCCAATCCTAATAAGATTACGATTATTTATTCTTTGGATTCTTGTAGGCTGTTAAGAAAGTTAATTAACAGCCTTTGTTTGAAAAAGACTGATTTAATTTAGTAAACTAAGGTTTGTACAGACTTTGTGTGTGCTGCATTCTTTGGGGTCCGTAGCTAGGGCAGAACAGTCAACATCACTGCATGGATGAAGGACAAGATTCATTGTCATTATTTTCCTGATTCTCCTACTGAGATCCATTTGAATCCAGTCCACTGTTTCAGCTGTAGATTGAATAACTGGAATTGCCCAGGTGTTAATTGCCTTGATGGTGTTCCCTCTACTGAGTTTGGACTTTAATGAGCCACGGTAGCGCAGTGGTTAGAATGCAGTACTGCAGGCTACTTCTGCTGACTGCCTGCAATTTGGCAGTTCAAATCTCACCAGGCTGAAGGTTGACTCAGCCTTCCATCCTTCCAAGGTGGGTAAAATGAGGACCCAAATTGTTGGGGGCAAGAGGCTGACTCAGTAACCTGCTTAGAGAGGGCTGTAAAGCACTCTAAAGAGGTAGATAAGTTTAAGTGCTATTGCTATTAAGATTTATTAAGATCTTTTTCACTCTCTTGATGTGTTCATTTCTAACCTCCTTCTTGACTTAAGTGTGCTTAATGTTGTCAGCTTGAAGGATGCCCAGGTATTTTTAGTTATTGTCCTCATCCAAACTCTTCATGCTAGTCCCATAGGAGACCTTGATTCCTTCAGTTTTCACTAGTTTTCCCTTGTTGGTGATGAGAGTGACACATTTGTCCAGTCCATTACAATATCTTGGTTGTTATCTTCACACAGTGTTGAGCAGGGATTCTATTTGAATACAGCTTTAGGTTTTCAGATTATCATTACATTACATTACTACCTTACTATTATTAATTTTAATTATTCTTATTTTAATTCAGATTATTATTATTTCTTTGCAACACCCAACAACACAGGAGATTCTCTGTAAAATATAAATGTTCAGAGAGGCACGTAAATGTTTCAGTTTTAAAATCTGAGGAGGGCTGGGAAGCATAAATTCTTAAACAGTTGCTAAATTATCGCTTTTCTTCATTCCATTTAATTGTTTTTCTGCTTCCAATACTGACTTCTATATTTTTTACAGGGAGTGCACCTACTTTTTTTGCGTGTGCGGGGGTTGCTTTTTAAAAGAAGAGGCTAGATTATACAGTAAAAATGCCAATTAGTAAAATATTAATGCAAACCAGTTCTCAGAAGAGAGCGCTCTTTATGATGCTTAAAATTCACAATGGGACTGAACATTTTAGCTGGGATTACAGTTACCTGATTTGGCTGCCATCTAGTGGTGGTTGGTGAAATGTTTTGATTTACCAAACGTATCTAGGCAAAACGTATTACAGGTAGTCCTTGACGTACAAGCATTCATTTAGTGACTATTCAAAGTTGCAACAGCACTGAAAATCCTCACACTTACAACTGTCGCAGAATCCCCACGGTCAAATGATAAAATTTATCATGGCAACCGGCATGTATTTTATGTCTGCTGCAGCATCCTGGGGTCACGTGATAAGACTTTCCTAGCCGGCTTTTGACAAGCAAAGTCAATGGGGCAAGAAAAAAAAATATTAGGAAAAAATAAAAACTTGGTTAATGGAAATAACGGCAGAAGAAATAGAATTTAAGCCAGAAATTTTCTTATTGGGTATGATTAGAGAATATATTAGGAAAGAAATAAAATATTTAATATTGCATATAATTACGGCAGCCAGACTGGCATTTGCTCAGTTTTGGAAAACGGACCAAATTCCAACAGAACAGTTAGTAATTCAGAAAATCTACAATTGCGTTGAAATGGACAGGTTAACACTGGAATTAAAGGATAAGGTAGACTCGAAATATTATATGGTATGGAACAAATGGCATGAATGGATAAATCAAAAAAAAAAAAGAATAAATGTGAAAGTTTGTAAAATAACAAAATTAACAAATAGACACCGTCAATAATGTACATGTATATATATATATATATATTGTAGTCTGCATTGTTATACTATGTGTATCTTCTTTTTTTTCTTTTCTTTTTTCTCTTGTTTTTCTCTCTTTTTTATTTTCTTTTTTCCTTCTCTTTCTTACTGTTCTTTTACTTTACTTAATTTCATATTTTATAATGTATGTAGTTAATGTGATATTTTATCTTTTTATATTTAATAAAGTTTGTTTTAAAAAAAAATAAAAATAAAAGCAGTGATATGAATTAGGATACAAAAAAAAAAAACACCAACAAAAAGGTCATAAGCACCAAGACAAATGCCTTGTGTGTCCGATCACACTTGGCCAATAAAATTCTAAAAAATTCTAATTCTAATAAAATTGGCTGCGACTCACTTAAGAACCATCTTGCTTAGCAATGGATGTTCCGGTCCCAATTGCGGCTGTGTGTTGAGGCCTATCTGTACAGAAGAGTTCCACTATTGCTGTGAAAGACCACCCACGGAGGTGAGACAGATCCTGAAGGATTGCAGCCAGCATCCGAAGGCGGAGGCCTATTCTGGAGAAGTTTGGCTGCTGAGAACTCCAATAGCAATGTGCTGCTGACGGCCAAAATATTTTGGGAGGGCAGAAGCATGTTATGAGATTACTCTGCTCTAATGTTTTAGTTACTATAGTTTACTAATGGTTTTAGCCAGGGCTGAAATCCAGCAGGTTCTGAAAGGTTCTAGAGAACCGGTAGCGGAAATTTTGAGTAGTTTGGAGAACTGGCAAATGCCACCTCTGGTTGGCCCCAGAGTGAGGAGGGAATGGGGATTTTGCACTGTCCTTCCCCTGCCACGCCACACCACCAAGCCACACCATGCCCACCAAGCCATGCCCACAGAACCGGTAGTTAAAAAAAATTGAATTTCACCACTGGTTTTAGAGTATGTTAGTCTGTGCACACATCCAAGCAGAGGGAAACGTGCTACCTGAAAGGACGCAGCCATTTCTACCGGCAAAGAAAAACCTGGCCTTCTTTTCCTGCAAGCAGGTGAAGGAAAAGCATGAGCAAAGAATGGCTTCGAACTCTGCTATTCCGTATTCTGCACTTGGCTCTCTGTTTCTTTGTCCCCAATCTGCATTCCCTATTTGAGTGAAAAATGGCAAAAGGACCTCGATGTCTCTGGAGATCCTCAGACAACCATCATGGTTGCCCCAAAGGTGCTTTTTTTCAACTGGCAACTGGACTTTCTTGATTTTTCCTTGAAGATGTTTCGCTTCCCATCCAAGAAGCTTCTTCAGTACTGAACTGAAGTGAAATGAAGAAGTTTCTTGGATGAGAAGCAAAAAGTCATCAAGGAAAAACCAAGAAAGTCCAGTTGCCAGTTGAAAAAAAGCAAAAATGACCTCCTGATTCTGAAACATTTTGAAAGAAGGGCTGATCCGGCCATGTGGCTGGACAATTCTTGAGCCCTGACGGAAATGCACCAGGGCATAATGGGAAGACTCCCACATGCCCACAAGGGCAGCTGTAGGAGGAAGCCTTCTGTTCTGTCCCCGTCTCACACACGCACACCAGCAGTCGACCAAGAGTTAAAATAAACCAGCAGACAAGAATTTCCTTTGATAACAGAATTGGCAGCAACCCAGTGGCTGCTTGCCAAAAGTTTTTACTTACAAAGGGAGGTTTATCTCCTCCGACCAAAACATCAAAGTAAGTCCACAAAAGCCAAAGAATAGTCAAGTCCAGTCCAAAAATCAATCCAAGCAGAGCATATAACAAAGTTCCAGAAATGCAGAATGACTTGTTAGCTTTCAGTTTTGTCCGTCACAAAGCCTGAATGGCCACTACACCCCCTTTTATCCCCTGTGGGGTGTGGTCCAGTGACTCAGCTTAATCTCTGGCACGCCTCCTTCTCTGCTGTGCGCGCTTATCTTTCCGACGCTGTCGGGGAGCTAGCCAAGACTTATCTCCATCGCTGTCTAACTGCGGCTGCTCGGAAGTGCCTGGCTCCTGGCCTATCTCTTGGCCTTCAGGAGACACCTGAGGCATTGCCAGAGAGGAGGGTCCTGGAGAGGGAGGCCTTGCCAACTTCTCTCCTTCACTTTCGGAGTCTTCTCCCTCCGATAAGACGGGCTCGGGGGTCGGAGTCACAACAACTTCTCATGCGCTCCTGGAAACAAGCAGGCCGAGGCCTGTTTCCTGCAAGCCACGTATTAAAAAGCCCCATTCTGGAACAGAAGATTCCAGAGAAATGCTCTTTGAATCGTGTTGCATTAAAAAGTAACCCCTGAAGCATCACCGCCTCTCTCTCCCTGCCATTTTATTCTTTTGTGGTTTAGTTTTCTTCATTTCCTTGCAGGAGGTTTAGTTAAGGGCAGTTTGAAAGTTCAGATAAATTACTTCTGTTACTTCCCTTTCTCCAATTTTTTTTTAGGGCTTCGTTCAAAGAATTCTAAGGCTGCTGGGAAAAAAAAGGAGGAAAACCCGCTGAGTTTCATTTCACAGGAGCCCCCTGTTCCTGCTCTTTTTCTCTCTCCTGTTCAACAAGGTGTTTAGAGAGTTCTCAAGATTCATTCTACAGCTGTGTTTCTCAACCTTGGAAGCTTGAAGATGGGTGGACTTCAACTCCCCGAATCCCCCAGCCAGCAGCGCAGGTCTACACAAGCACCCACAAGAGAAAAGATGTGAGATGTGTGTTCTGACAGCTTCTTCCTACAACCAGGATCTTTCCTCGCTTTGGATTCCCAACGAGGAGATGGTTAAAAAGAGTGGAAAATTCTTGAATAGAGAGATATAGCGGGTGGAAATTAGAAGCAATTTCTGGGATTTAAGTAAGACCCCATTTGGAATATTGCATCCAGTTCTGATCACCACAATATAAAAAAGATGTGGAGGCTTTAGAAAGAGTACAGAGAAGAGCAACAAAGATGATTAGGGGACTGGAGGCTAAAACATACAAAGAACGGTTGCAGGAATTGAGTATGTCTAGTGAAAAGAAGTACTTAGGGTGGACATGAGAGCAGTGTTCCATTATCTCAGGGGCTGCCACAAAGAAGAGGGGATCTACCTATTCTCCAAACTACCTGAAGACAGGACGAGAAGCAATGGATGGAAACTAATCAAGGAGAGAAGCAACCTAAAACTAAGGAGAAATTTCCTGACAGTGGGAACAATTAACCAGTGGAATGGCTTTGCCTTCAGAAGTTATGGGTGCTTCATCACTGGAGGCTTTTAAGAAGAGACTGGACAGCCACTTGTCTGAAATGGTATAATTAGGTCTCCAGATTGAGCAGGGGGTTGGTCTAGAAGACCTCTAAGGCCCCTCCCTACATGAATCCCACTGGTCCTGACTATGGCTGTATTTGCTGCTTTGAGATCTGTGAATGCCAAAGCACCTTCTCAAATGTCATCACAAGCGCCAGTTTCCTCCTAGGTGGAGTCCCTGAAAGCCACAATAGAAGAGCATCTCCTATAAGTACCCTTTGCACCACTGAGATGCTCTCCAGAGCCCTTCATCTCTTTCAGACTTAAGGCAGCGCTTGGCAGATTATCCTGCAAATGGTTTCATTCCCCCAATCTATAAAATCACCCAGGATATGTTGAGGTCTAATGGAGGATTACATGTTTTACAAAATGTATTGTCTCACCAATAACCTGCCTTACCATGTTTGCTTGTAATTCCAACTTCTGCTTTTAACAGCATTTGTGAAAAAATAAAGAGCCAACAAAATAAAGGCTCGGGAATACAGATCTTGACAAGCAGAAAGTCACTCAGATAAAGGGCTCCCGTTCCCTTTCTCAAACTAATTTGTGCAGTGTCTGCTTCAGAGTTTGATTTGATTCGTTTTGCTTTGTGATGATGAAGGTTGCATTGGGGAATCAAAACTTTCAGATTTCTTTAATCATTGCAGTGACGAGAGAAAAGTCTTCATGTACCTACTCAGCTTTCCTTAGCCAATTACATATCCCTTTCAACAGGCTAGCTGGGTCATTTCTAAAACTGTTTGCTAAACTAATTAAAAAAAAATCCTACATGAACTGTCTAGCATTTAATCAGTGAAATAACAGATTGAAGAAGGTATTAATGTCAGAAAAAAATGGATAACTATTTTTCCCAGCCAAAGAAGAATAGAGAAGGTGTTTAGAAAACAGTCTTTAAAACAGATTTGCTTTCAAACATTCCTGCTTCATATATATTTAATATATACTTAGAATAGCATCAGGGGTGAAATTCAGCTGGTTCTATCCGGTTCGGGAAAACCGGTAGCGGTGGCTGTGGGAGGCTCCGCCCACCCATGTGGACGTCATGATGTCACTTTTTTGCGACAGTTTAAGCCTCTGCGCATGCGCAGACAATGGTGCGTCCGAGCGGAGTGAGCGCGCATGCGGCGCACACGAATTTGCAAATTGGTAGGGAAGGTAAGTGAATTTCACCCCTGAATAGAATCCATCACTAAAAGATGCTTCATGGATGCTCTTCAGAAAAAAATGAATTTATAGCTAATCAGAAAGGAAGATGGATTTCTTCTTCTATCTAAAATAATTTCTTGATATGGAAGGTGGACTTATTAATACGCTTCAGCATGCAATAATAATCAAGATCAGTGCAATCTCTGAATGAGGAAAGATTCTGGGCTTAACGGAGGTTAAGGAATGAGGAAATTGGTACATGATTTTCCTACTTAAACATCCTTGTTTGATTGGCATTAGCACTGCTGCCCTCTAGCTTTCCATCGTAGTCCTTCACTTGACCAAGAATTAAGCCAGCAGAAGTCACAAATGAGGTTTTGGGGTTGGAGAAAATATTGATGTGGGGAAATGAATTGTCTTCCTCACAAGCTTCCTTGGGCATCCCCCAGACCCAGAAGTTCCTGTCTGAAGAAGCAAGAGTGCTGTCTGGAGACTCCAAACCAGAATAGAAATCCTACCACTATCACATTCTTTGGACATCATTTTTGTTCCTTTTGAGTTTTGCCTAGTAGTCACAACTGAAACTTCACATTCTGCCTCCCCACAATTAATCGTGTAATTGGCCATATAGCTTTCTTCCAGGATTTCAAGGTGACTTACCTCATTCCTTACTTTTATCCTCCAGACATCTTGAGATGAGAAAAAGGATCTGGGTCAAAGTCACCCATGGAATTTTCATGGCTGAAAAATGGACTTCAACTGGGATCCCCTCAAGTCATAGACCAACACCTTAGTCACAATACCAGGTGGATTCTGGTTGTGGACCATAACAATAAAGTTATTAGATGAGTTGCTTCTGATTATTCTTATGTCTGGTTGTGGTTTCTAAAAACTTACTTGTTGCTGCTCTTAACTGTGCAGTTTCTTTTCATATTGTCAACCAGCAATTCTTCAAATTAGGAACCTACTCACTTAAATCTTGATCCTCACTGTCAATCAATTCTGTTATTGTTTGAGAAGAAAGTCAGTTCATAAAATCTATAAGTTCTCTTGGAGACAAAACTAGCTTGTATTGTTTTGAAACAAGTACAAAGACAGAAACAGCCTCGTTACTCGAAGCAATGTGATAACACGGCCATATTTGTAGTAAAATAGCACTGTAATTGGCTTACTACATATGAGTTGAGTTGCTGTTAACAATTATTGAAAACATATTCAATTGATCTATTATTTCTAATTGTAATTTTGGTCCATTTCATTCCGTTCCATCTTCTTTGTTTCAGAACCATGGCTACAATACAAATATTGTACAAATCAGAGCTAACTCAAGATACTACACAACTCTACAAACCTTCCTTGTATAATCTGAAACATATAATCCAAGATCTCTTTTGCCAGGTATCCATTTGTTGCAGAGAAGAGCAACAAAGATTAGGGGGCTGGAGGCTAAAACATATGAAGAACAGTTGCAGGAATTGGGTATGTCTACTTTAATGAAAAGAAGGACTATGGGAGACATGATGGCAGTGTTCCAATATCTCAGGGGCTGCCACAAAGAAGAGGGAGTCAAGCTATTCTCCAAAGCCCTTGAAGGCAGGATGAGAAGCAATGGATGGAAACTCATCAAGGGGAGAAGCAACCTAGAACTAAGGAGAAATTTCCTGACAGTGGGAACAATTAAGCAGTGGAATGGTTTGCCTCCAGAAATTGTGGGTGCTCCATCACTGGGGGCTTTTCAAAAGAGAATGGCCAGCCATTTGCCACAAATGGTATAAGGCAGAGATCAGCAACCTGCGGCTCTGGGGCCACATGTGGCTCTTTCACCCCTCTGCTGCGGATCCCTGTCACTCAAAATATGTGTCACAACCGCCAATGTGCAACATCACCGGCACGCAATTTATTGAGCTTTTCAACCCCCGGTAGGCCAACCATGGATAAATCCAAGAAAAGAAAAGTTTCAGAATAAAACAGAACATTTAATTCAACTACATAGGCTAGTTTTGTGGCCGCTCAAGAAATAGTCAGACACAGGAAGGGTTTTGTGGCTCCCGGTGTTTTCTTTTCTGTGGGAAACGGGTCTAAATGGCTCTTTGAATGTTTAAGGATGCAGACCCCTGGTATAAGGTCTCCTGCACAAGCAGGGAGTTGGACTAGAAGACCTCCAAGGTCCCTTCCAACTCTGTTATTCTGATCATTTAACTCCTCCATGACCAGCTCCTGAGTGCTGAAGAGAATGCAGCCACAGGGATCTCAAGACTCTTGCTGGAGACTTGCTGAAAGAATAAAGGAAATTATTCCCGCATGGCCCAGCCTTAGCAACTGACAAGACTAGTTTTTATTATTCCACTGAAAGTCGAAGAGCAAAAGAGAAGTGAAGGAAACATGACCTATGGCTGTGCAGGAGTCACTGAGGTGGCAGCATGAATTCTCCCACTATAACCCTAATCCCATGTGCCTGATCAATGGTTTCTGGAGCGGGACAGGAAACTCTGCGGTTACCTCTGAATTGCTTCACTGGTGGCAGCTCCTAAAACAAATTTCATATTTCATCTACCCCTAAAATGGAAGGATTATCTCAGATCTATGAGCTCCCATTCTATATTGCAGAAATTTCTGGGATTTTGAAAAGATTTGTATCACAAATCACAAATGGGATTTGGGGATATTTAAGTACTCTTTCACTATAGTGGTAACAGATGTTCAATGATATATTTAATTTTTAGGTTTAGCGAAATAACATAGATCATTGGTTATTTTCAGTAAAAAAATAATTCCTGAAGGATGCCTGAGTGTACAATAGTTCTGGAGAATTTATTTCAGCCTTTGAGCTACCGATCTAAAATGGGAAATTAGTGTGAGAGTGTTTGAACAAGTCTAATAGGATTTCTAGTTTGCCAAAAAAATAATGCTTTCAGAAGCACAATCTTTGGTGTAATCTCTCTCACACACAACAAGACAGATGGCATCATTAATTGCCTCTATATCTAATTAAGTTGGGGGGGAAAAAAACTCGGCTTAAGTAATGCTAAAGTTGTGGCACAAACTGGGAAACGTAGGAAATTGCAAGGTAGAACCCCTGGGAAAAAGAAAAATGGGCTGATGTGGATGATGAAAGGATGGAAGGAAATTTATGCACTGTAGGCAAAAGGGCGAAGACTTTGCTCCAGGGGAGGAAATGACATGGAGGAGAGAAAAAGACCAAACTGCTATTTAGTTGGGCACCTTGGCAGCACAAAGTTAAATGTAATACAACTGGACCTCAGCCAGAATAAAATGGAAGGTTTTGCTCCCAAATCAAAACAAACCTTGCTTCGTTTTATTCCCAAGTATTTTCATTTGTTTCCAAGATAAGCAATAATTTGGCTAGACGCAGAGGGGAGACTGACTTGCACACAGGGGTCATTTACAGAATCACCGGGCTGGAAGGGCCAATCTCCTGCCCAAGGTAGAATACCTGATACCATCCTGAAAAACGGATGTCTAGTCTTTTCTTGAAAAACTCCGTTCCCTTGGGTTGATTTATTCTCCAGCTTTAAAACACAAATATTCCACCAGGAATCTACCCATCAGTTTTTAATACTTTCCCCTTGATGTCAAGGAACAGAAAACGGATGGCTAAATGACAAATGTAGATTTTGCAGTCACCCCTGGAGAAATGTAAACAAAGTAGAAAAAGTCCGTGAACCTAAAGGCTAAAAGGGATGAGCATTTATTCTGGATTTTCCACAGCACATATTTCTGAGGATCCAGGGTTAATTAGGGTGCAGGACTAATGAAAGAAAACACTTTGCTGCACACGTACCCTCCGACCCCAGGAACCCAGTGATTCTGCAGTGCTGGCGAGAGTGCCAAAGGAACTGAAGCTTTACCTTTATGGCTCACCTGCTGCCTCAAGGACTGCGGGTGGATGAAAGTCACAAAGTCGATAGAAAAGTATCCAACCACTCCTCTGGATTTGCAGGCCTCCCCAATTTTAGAACACAGCAGATGAAGGCGCTTGGGTTCAATGGACGCCTGAGGGAGGGTCGTACCCGAAGACCGCAAGGGACCTTCGGCGTGAAACTGGTCCCCGCAGGAAACCATCGTGACCTCCCCGGTGGGTTCAATCAGCATGTCCACGGTGAGGCTGGTGATGCTGTCGGAAGGTGGGAAGGCTTCTACGACTCCACCTGGTCGGAGAAAGAAGAGCACCATCAAGCTAACTCATTGTACCCTCTACAAATGTAGAAAGGATTATTTTTAAAACAATTGTTACGGCCTTATCACAAGCAGAGTTTCCAAAAGTAGGTAAATTAAATTCCATCACTTATTGTAGAAGCTGCTCCTGGTTAAATGGGAAAAGTGATTCTGGCTTTGCCTGGACTTGTAAGGTGCAGTTTCTTGGGTGGCTGTGGTTATATTAGCAGGAGAATTGGGTATAGGCTGCGCAACGTGACACTGAGTAGAGAAACCCCACTCCTAATGCTATGGTTGAGTTGGTAGTCTTAGAAATCTAAATTTGAAATAAATGAATCAATTTCTTGGTGTAGGAAAATAGAAGGGCTTCTTATTTCCCCTGAATGGGGAAAAGTATCCTGTGTCAGGGTTCCAAGCAATATACCCATAACGAACAGAACTCTGAGGCAGGTAGATTCCTCAAAGAATAGCTTTATTGGATATATCATATTGGCACAGATCTGGTGAAAACCGACTCTGAAGGTCCCCACGGTTTTCACCTAAGGACTGACCACACTGCCCATATTCCATCTTTCTCTTTCAGAGCAGAAGGATGGGGAAGGAGCAAAGTAAGGAAACAGCATCCAATGGTGGTAGGTAGGTAGGTAGGAAGAGGACACTCCGTGTTGATAACCTAAGTCCTGCAGGCCCAAAATTCTCCTGGCTGAGTTGTAAGGAACCGTAACCATTTTCTGACTCAATCTGAAAGTCATATTTACTGTTACATAGCCAATGTTGGCGGGTTCTAATTTTCTGTATACAAGAAGAATCGCCAGATTCTTCTTATATACAGAAAGACAAGCGAGAACAAACCCACTTGGGACCTCCAGGGAGGGAAGAGGTATTTGCTGTATATATGTGTATGTATGTATGTACCTATGTATGTATGTATGTATGTGGTAATTGATATATGTAGCTTCTAATTCTTAAACATGATGACTGCAAAACTGCTTGAAAATGTCTCATGTGGTCTCCAGAGGGCAGAGAAGGAGATGAACAGAACTGATGGAAGATGAGGATTCAGTGGCCTTTATCGCTCCTGTTCCTCGCAAATTCTAACTAGCCAAAGTTTGTGAGTAAAGAAAGAAACATGAAACACAAAGAGACATTTTCACAACTGCTCCTCTATGCTGTGATGTCCATGGCCCATGCATGGCCTTGGGCATTTTCCCAGCACCACAATGGGACTCCCCTCACCCCAAGACCACAAATACCATCAGAAACCCAGGGACAGCCTCTCCAAACAGTTTTGTGCCATTTATGTTACGTTTACTCATCCTAAAGCGGGACAGAAATGTAACTATGGAGGTAACTTTAGAGAAGGGAGGGAGGTGGGAGTCTCAAAACCATTGTCCAAAATTGGTGAGATCGAAGATGGCTGCCTGTATTTCATTCTTAAAAAGATAAAAACTGTAACACAGGGAAGGGAAGAGGGTGGAAGTGGAGAAATATCCCAATGAATGAGAACAAAGTGCTGGCGATATAATTATCCCTGATAGCACTTAGCAGGAATGTAACAGTCTTATTTACCTTGACTCACAAACGTTTGGAGGAATTTCCCCCATGTAGGAAATCGTTTCTCATTGACAGCCTGAGCGTGCTGTGCTAAAAGGCCCGGCAGCTCCTGAGAGAGCTTCACCAAAGCTGGTTCCTGCAGAAACAAATTAAATAGAACCACAAGCAATTTTACTGCAGAAATGAAAACGGCTTGTGGGGTGATTAAAAACCAGGCCTCCAACAGGCAGTGTGGTTACTGTTTAACCACAGCCAGGAAGCCTCTTTTGAAATGTTTCCCCTATCTTCCTTCATGTATCTGGCAACTTTTGGGGGTTCCCCCCTCCTCAGCAATCTCTTCCTTACAAAAGAAAGAAGGGAATATATTTTTTAGCCCTAAATTTAACAACACAAATGGGGAATTAAGTGATTAAAACCATTCATGTTTGCCTATTGGGAAGCTTTTAAAAGATAGGGATTATCTCTTTACTCAAAAGCTTTCCCCCACCCTCACATGTAGAACCCACATTTGTGGAGTCTCCCCCAATTCTGCACTCCATATAGTTTTCACGTGCACCCCATCACCTCAGGCCAAGGTATCTGAAGATAGTTAGCATTGGGGAGGCTACTTTGGATCTCAACTCTTGGTTTGGCTCTGGTGTCATCTCCTCAGCTCTTGTCCTACCTCACAAGTAGTCACTTCTGACTTACATCGTTTTGGTTGTTGGTCCCTCATTCAAAACTGCCCTCAATTAAATCAAAGCCCACATAAGTAAAACTGGGATCAGTTGGGTGCAGGACATAAAGGGATGCTGAGACAAGAGGCAGGCCATGTAGGATGCTTCCCAGGGGCCTAAAAGAGCCACGGATTTGCACACACACAAAAGGCAACAACCCAGACCAAGGTCTTAACTTCACGGTTTCAGTCAGGCCCGCAGTCTGGAAGCTGAGCAAGCACATCAAACTTGGGAACTTTGCACATCACGTTCCAGGTCACTCTTCTCTCACTACTTCACGATCGCTTCCCTCTTTCCCTTGAGCCTTTTTCTTCTGCTTCACGACCCCTTGAAATTAGAAATGTCCCATGCTCCAAAGAGGACTAATTGCCCCTTCACACCACAATCCTTGGACTCTGTTCTTGCTTCTCCTGACTCCCTCACGCCTTTCGTCCTCCTGTTTGAAGAGGGGCTCTCTCCGTTTCTAAATGCTTTGAGTTGGGGTCTGTGCTTTGTCCACTGAAGAGGGCAGATACGGACACCTCTCCTTTTCCATTTGTCCAAGGGCAGCTTCTGAATTTCAAACCCCAAAATATATTTTTGGATTGTCTGGAAACAGAACGGCTCCCTCTTCAGCATGTGGGTTGGTTAACTTATTTGGGACATCTACTGCCTGTAGGTAGAGAGTCCCTGAACACAGCTAAATCTTTTTAAATGTTTGAATAAAGATGCAAGAGGTTGGTTCTGGGAGATTGTATGCCATTCAGCCTACCTTGAATCAACCAGAAAGCAGGAATTATACTGCATGTGGTTCAACAAAACTCGACCAGCAGTTTTTGCAAAGGGAAACTCTTATCACAAGGTGTTATTATCAGTCTTTAAAAAGAACTAGCTAATTTGCTGGGAGTTGGGCAGCATGCTATTATTATGGTTCATCACTCAGCCAGCCAGTTGTTTGGACTGGATCTGGCATTTTTGTCCACCTATCGAGTCCTTCCTAAGCACCCAGGAGAGGTAGATGTGGAGCTTCGACGGTTTTAAAGATATTGTGGCAAGATGTAAGCTGCTCCAAGCAAAGTTGCCTTTTGCAATTGACTGATGGGGATTTTGTCAATGTCAGTATTATCATTATTATTAGTAATAATAATCCAGTGATCCCAGTGGTTATTGACACACAGGATGCCCTTTCAAAAACTCTTGAATGACACTTATAAAATCTGTAGATTGACAACATTTCCATACACCAATACATTAGAACAATGATGGCTAACCTTTTTGCCATCACATGCCAAAAGCTGGGGGAGTGCAGGGTGGTTGCGTGCGCGTGTGCCCACATCCATAATTCTATGTGCCCTGTCCCCCTCATGCATGCGCACACGACCCCACCCATACTCCCCTGGCTTTTGGCATGTGATGGCCCGATGGGTCAGGTAGGCCCGTTTTTCTGCCCTCCCCAGGCTCCAGAGGCTTTCTAGGAGCCTGGGGAGGGCAAAAACAGCCTCCTCCCCCCCGGAAACAGCCCGTTTCCTGACTTCCGGTGGGCCCAGAAGGCCCAAAAATCAGCTGACCAGTACGCGCATGCATGCTGGAGCTCAGCTAGGGCAACACTCGCGTGCCCACCAATATGGCTCCACGTGCCATCTGTGGCATGCGTGCCATAGATTTGCCATCACGGCATTAGAACATCCTAGATTCTTGGGGAGGACTCCATGGCCAGCTAATGAACTGGCCACTGCAATTTCACATCTTCTTCTTCTTCTTCTTCTTCTTCTTCTTCTTCTTCTTCTTCTTCTTCTTCTTCTTCTTCTTCTTCTTCTTCTTCTTCTTCTTCTTCTTCTTCTTCTTCTTCTTCTTCTTCTTCTTCTTCTTCTTCTTCTTCTTCTTCTTCTTCTTCATCATCATCATCATCATCATCATCATCATCATCATCATCTGGTTGCTCAGGATTCCTAGATTTTCAGAAAGCCTTTGGACAAGTTACACTTCTTAAGAAGAAGGGAGAGGCCATGCGTAAGGGAAGTCTGTTTGAGCTGCCAAGGTCACTTGATATTAAGAGTGGCAACCATGAATGGTGAACCTTCTCCAGCCTGTGAGTTCTTTCTACAGTTGGCAGAGAGAAAATGTGCAGAGCTACGCGGAGGAGGAATGTCTTAATAGGCTATAGATTGCAGTGCCGTGCAATAGCACTGAACCAGCTGAAAAGGACCATATAGACAAGAGACGGAAGAATGAATGACTTGTGGTTTCTTTCATGTATAACTAATTTGGGAACTAGTGAGAATTAATGATTTCCCATATGGAGCGCAGGGAGGGAAGGGAAGACTGCAGGGTCCACAAAAATGCGCTTTTCATTGATTAACGCTAGTGAGATGTTCTGCCTGCAAATCAATACATACCATTAAGTTGCTTTGGTCTTATTGTCTTCGAATTAGGAAAGGCCATTCCATCCAGTCTTCCTGGGTTGGATCCCAGGATATTTATCTCAGGATATTTAATATCTGAGATATTAATTTCCAATCCAAAAATAAACAAAAACAACCAAATCTTTGTAATGTGTCCTTTCGTACCAAGACTGTTCAAAGGGTTTTTCTTTCCTTCTGTTTGCAATTAATCTGCAGAAGCGAAGATGATTTTACTTCTTAGGAGGTTCATTTGTTTAGGAAGATAGCAAGATAGTTAGAAGACCGCAGTGCTCGGGGAAGGGAGATTTGGGCCTAGTAGTGCCCTTCCCAGGTGCTTTCAACCACTTTAGAGGATTATAACAGACTATAACAGAATAATGGAGTTGGAAGGGACCTTGGAGGTCCTGTAGTCCAACCCTCTGCTCAGACAGGAGACCCTACACCATCCCAGACAAATGGCGATCCAATCTCTTCTTAAAAACCTCCAGTGATGCAGATCAAAGTGGGACATAAAGGAATAATTTCACAAAAGGGAAAAGAGGAGGAAGGGAGGCTGTTATAATAAATTGAATCACTTAAAGTGTAGTCTAATTACAGGTAGTCCTCGACTTACAACAGTTCATTTAGTGACCATTCAAAGTTACAACGGCAGTGAAGAAAGTGATTTGTGACCCATGATCATGTGATCAAAATTCAGACGCTTGGCAACTGATTCATATTTATGACGGTTGCAGTAACCCAGGGTTATGTGATCCCCTTTTGTGACTTTCTGACAAGCAAATTCAATGGGGAAACGAGACTCGCTTAACAACCATGTTACCAACTTAACAACTGCAATGATTCACTTAACAACTGTGGCAAGAAAGGTTGTAAACTGGGGCATAACAACTGTCTTACTTAGGAACAGAAAGGTTGGCTCAATTGTGGTCGTAAGTTGAGGACTACCTCCTAAACCTAATTATTTATCCACCAATGGCTTTGTCCATCAATTAGACTTAGAATAACTCTATTGTCACTTTAAATGTACACTAATCGGCATACATCAAAACGACATTTCGTTGCATGCAGCTTCAAAGGGTCACCACCTCCAATATGCACTACATAAACATGACAAAATAAATGCAAAATGATGCATATACCCACATATCTCGTATGCCCGCATATATTAATCGCAGCAATGTTGATATATTTCTTAAATGGGCTTCCTCCTCCCTGTCCGGTTTGCTGTGATTTAAAGTTCTTTCTGGGAAGCCAGGGAAGAAAGTAAACTGCCTCTCCCCCCCCCCCAAAATTAGGAGCTGTTCCAGGCTTCAGCCCTTTGAACAGATTGACACACAAAGGATGGAAATTCCCTCCCCTCCAATGCAGGCCAATGGTTTACACACACTCCACAGTTTGTTTTGTTATTCATTTTTTGTTACTCTCCGGAGCCCACACAAAAGAGCAAAAAAAATTGCAGGAAATGTTTTGGGAAGCAACCCATCAGCAGCCGCGCTTAACTTAGAATTCAAATGTGGCTTTTAGGGGCTGCATGCTTGAGTGTGCCGCTGAAAATTTGAAAATTAACAAAAAGTCCTGGGTTTTTTTTGTTTTTTCTTTTTTGCCCTTCTTTTTTTTTTTTTTCCGTGAGATGTCATCTTTTGGAAGGTAACATCATGTAAAACAGCTGCCATTACCGAGTCCCGCAAATGGTTTTCCTATGTAAAATGGCTTTGTAAAATATTTGCTCCATCTGCTGAAAGGAGCGAAAGACAATTTTCCTTGATACCTAATGGCCCATTTCAGCTGGATGGGAAGCGATTTGCCCGCCTAGCGCCTTGCGTTGGACCAAATGGCGAGGGCCCTTCCGCACAAGCCTCTTCTTAGGCGGCATTATCTCCCCTCGGCTTGGCTTCGGCTTCTCCTCATTACTGGCCCTTCGCTCGGGATCAGCGCACAGGCCAAGGGCAGCCATTGTTGTGCTTCAGTGGCCCGGCTGTTTGCCTCGCCGGTGGCCAGGAGGAGACCGGGCCTCTTGCAACTTTCCGCCACTTCATCTTCCTGCTTTTCTCCCTGCACCGTGCGGGCCGCGCTCATCTCTTCTGCCTCACTGAGGTAGTTCTTCTGCGTTCTGGATTTGCACAAATGCACAAAGTGAAAAGGACGCCAGTTTCTCACCCCATGGCTCCAGGCTCCATCGGGGGAACTGGGGCTGAGCAGGAGTTGCTCCGTCTGCAAGCACAGCTCTGCCTTGTGCCTCCCTGACATCCCTTCGCAGCTAAATAAAAAATAAACCCCAAAAAGACTGCTAGAGCAAGCTCCCTGGTGAGCTAAAGCACCAGGAATAAAATATTCTGAAATAAACCTATTTTTTTTTAAAAAAGGAAAAATGCTAAAGTGAAGAGAGAGGTGAAGTCTGCAAACGTTTCTAAATATTGACATGTGCTTAAATTCCACAGGAGGAGGACCTGGGCTCACAATACTATTGCTAAATCATTCTTGCTCTCATTAATTTTATTTTGGGCAGAGCAGCGAGCCTGGGCAATTTATTTTGTCAATGGGCTTAAATTCAAAGCCTAACTATGGCAAAGGCAAGTGATGGCAATGTCCTTCGTTAATATGCAGAAGGTATTTTTCTTTAATTAACCAGAGTTGTTTCAGAAAAAGGTATTCTGTGATTTCAATTTTTTAACTTACATTTTTATGCAAAATCTAAATACTCCGAATCGCCTGCCTTCCTGCCCTCCCCGAAACAGAAACCCTGCTGATTTAGGATTTATGTTTAATGTAGAATCAGACAGACCGTCTCATTGCCAAGACACATCCAAGCTACCTTGCTGAAGTTGACGGGAGGTGTGCAAATCAACACATTTTTTCCTGCCTGCATTTTATATTATAAACTAATAAAAAAAAAAAACAGAACTAGAAACAAATACAATTATCTTCTCAGGATTTCTGAGAATGAAAATTGGCCAAGCACAAACTCATTTTTTATTTCCTCCCCATGGCTAAAAGCCATGCTTTTCTTTTTACTTGTAGGCAAAAAAAAAAATCTATAAATGCCACAACACAACCTCAATCAATCAATCAATCAATCGGCTGCAAAAATTCACTGCAATCCTGTGTTAACCAATACAAGCCTCTTTTTTAAAAATAATAATAATAATAATTATCTGGTAGTTATATTTGCACATGGCTAAATTTGCACATTTGTGTTTAGGGCCTCTCTGCCTCTTCAAATTCAGCAAAATAAACATTTAAATTTCCATCTAGACGGGTTATGGCAGGCGACAGGAGTAACAAATTCCTGATTTTCGTTCTCCATCTTATCTTACCCTCCTCGTCTGTGCTCTGGTTATTGGTAAAAACTGGCAGCGAAATTCAATTGATTGCAAATATTCTGGGTCCATATGGCCTCAAACCCCGAAGCTCTGAAGGGGCCTCGCTGCTGCTTTGTACCATTTGCAAAGTCCTCATCCCCAGATGGTAACATTTAAACCCCCTTTTCTCTGCTTTGTACAATAGACCTTGGCACAATTTCAACTGTTTACTCCGGTAATTAACAGCACTGATACCACAACAATTACAACTCCTACAATCTTAACACAATAATGCTATGAATTAGTGAGAGCTAATGGCTGGAAGGTATAGTGGTTCCAGACTGCGAGATCTGTGAATTTTCCCCAAATAAAATAAAAGGTACCAAACAGCACGGCGGCTCTCGGTAGACAATGATTACCTAGTAATTAGTTTACACAAAGCTTCCTATTTAATGGCAAAACACTGTAATTAACGCGTGACAGAAAATCAAAGGGTGCTTTGTAAGCATATGAAAAATTAACACCGCAGGCCCATAGCTTTATGTACTGATTAGAAGAATATTAAATCAATAGGACATGTAAGCCAACAGCTTGCATATCTGATTATCGAAGGTCCTAGGAATTTAACCAAGGGATATAATTGTGGTGCCTTGTTATTTTACTAAGGAATCAGGGAATCACCTGAAACCTAAACACCAGTAGCCGCATTAAATATAATAATAGCCAACTGAGCAGCCCCGACCCAGCGTGTTTTCTGATGTAATCGGTAAACACAACATGACATCCTATCGACAGCCATGGAGTGGAGAGAATAGCGGAGACCTCTCCTGTTAACTAATATAATTTTAGCATCCACTATTAAGTTACATGATGTTCAGATGCAGCTATCAAAATCCTACCGCCCCGAAAATGCCAGGTTTGTTGGTTTAAGGCCACAATTGGGTCTTAAGATGTAACAATGGCACAAAAGCTAATAATGAAAGCCGGTCATTGTTCCCCAGCAGCATCTGGTGAAAGTTAAGTACAGACGCTGTCTTTAGGGGATCAGGGGTAAAGGAACCCCTAATCCTCCTTTCCCAAAGATACGGCGGAGTGAGTCTATGCAGGATGGGAGGGGGAAAAGCAAGACACCCCTTCAATATTTTGTGTTGCCGAAGCATCCAGTCCAGCTCTTGATGGTTGAACTGTGGCTGTTTTAAGCAGAAGAGGGGAAAACGTAGACATGAAAACTCCCACAATGAACCAGAAAAGACATTTTCCTTGTATTGTTAGCCTTCATTTTCCATAACGTGCTCATGCGCTTAGAAAAAAAGCCAAATACATCAAGGGTCCAATTGTCTGAAGGGCACTGTTTTTACATGCCAATCAATATACTTTATCTAGGTAAAACATGATTATTTCATCTATTTTCCCACTTATAAATAAAGTCTAGATAAATTCCGCTTTAGACAAGTGTTCCCCTCTGGTACAATAAAGGAAGAATGTTTTCAAAGTTTTGGGAGAGAAATAATTCCAAATGTAGATCGATCTCTCTCCCCCCCCCACCCCTCCTTCCTCTCTCTGGAAATGGGCCTGATCCATGGTACTGAATTGATTGGGAAACACACACAGTCCCATCTGACAGCTCCATCTAGTTCAGTGTTTCTCAACCTTGGTAGCTTGAAGATGGGTGGACTTCAACTCCCAGAATCCCCCAGCCAGCGCTGCTGGCTGGGGGATTCTGGGAGTTGAAGTCCACCCATCTTCAAGCTTCCAAGGTTGAGAAACACTGATCTAGTTCTATTTAGCACTCTAGGTTGAAGAAATCTATCTCCTTGGAGCAGGGGTCTTCAAAGATGGCAACTTTAAGACTCGTGGACTTCAACTCCCAGAATTCCCCAGCCAGCCATTAGGTTGAGAAACACTGCCTTAGAGGGTGCACAGCTGGGGTGATTCATCAACAGTCATGCTCAGGAGCTCGGAGGCTTTGACAAGACTCTTTGCTAGTTTGCTTCTTGCCCTGGGGGTAAAGGGGCCCTCCAAACAAACATTACATCCTTCTAGTTAAAACCACGGAGACGAAGTGGCTTGGCCTGCAATGTTCCCCTGTGAGAAATGACTCATGAGAAATGGCTGGCGGAGGATGATCGTGTGAGGCCTGTTTCCATAGCCCGGAATCTGAGAATGAAATAACAAGCGCTAAGAAGTCATAAACTGCCTGGCAGCCTCATAGCAAAGGTCCATCTGTTTCCTGGAGTGCCCAGCCAAATGTCTTTGGGAAGCTCATAGAGAAGAGTAGGAAAGTGACAGCTACCCCCTGTTGCTTCTTGCAAGCATCTGCTACTGAGACTTCAATTCCTACAGCCCCAAGTTCTTCCAAAGCCAGCCAATCTTTCACAAAGAACTTCAACTTCTTATGAACCATGAGTTCATTTCTTTCCAGAATCATAGAGCTGGGAGGGACCTTGGAGGTCTTCTGATGGTTGTCCAATCCTTTGTTGAAAACCTCAAGCAATAGAGCACCACAATTCCGGGAGGCAAGCTGTTCCTCTGCTTAATGGTTGGAGCTGCCTCTGACCAGTTTCTACACATTGCTTGTTGTCCTACCCTCAGGTGCTATGGAAAATAAATTGACATCCTCTTCCCTGTAGCGGCCCTTCAAGTATTTGAAGACTGCTATCATATTTCCACTGAGTCTTCTCTTCATTAAGCTAAACATACCTAATTCTTTTAGCCGTTCTTCATAGGATTTAGCCTCCAGACCCTTCATCATCTTTGTTGCATGCTTTGCATTCATTCTAGGGCCTCAAGAGTGCACTATAAAGCAGTATTGTCACTTCTTGTGATCTTGATGCTATCCCTCTGTTGATGCAGCCCAGGAATGCCTTGGCTTTTTTGGCAGCTGCAGCACAGTGCTGGCACCTACTTGAGTGATTGTCCACTAGGACAACTAGATCCCTCTCACAGGCATTACTGTTGAGCCAGGTACCTGTACACCTGGTTTTCCCTGCCTAAGTGCTGGGTCTTACTTTTCTCGCCAATGAACTGCATCTTGTTGGGAGTTTTAAACGGGATGACCTTCCTTGTTTCTCCCTTTCCAAGGTGTTTTGCTCCAGTCCATCTCTCATTTTATCTCAAGGTTGGAGATGTTTAGAAGTTAGCTCATCAATGGTCATCAATGAACTTCTTCCCAGATTCCATACCAGTGTTCTGTCCCCGTCCCACATGCACACACACCAACAGACATTCAAGAGTTAAAGACTAAACCAGCCGGCAAAATCCTTTTCTTTATGATAACGGAACTTGGCAACAACCTAGTGGCTGCCTGCCAAGAGTTTATTACTTACAAAGAGGAGAGATAACTTCTCCCCGCTTCTGGTACATCAAAAGAAACAGCTCAATAATTACAGAGTCAATCAAGTCCAAAGATAATCCAACAAAGTCTATAGCAAAAGTCCGGCAATGCAGAATGGCGTGGAAGCTTTCAGCTTTGTTCATCACAAGGTTTGACTGGCCACCACGCTCCCTTTTATACCCTGTGGGGTGTGGTCCAGTGACTCAGCCTAATCTCGGGCACACCTTTTCTTCTGTTGCGCGCACTTATCTCTGCGACGCTGGCGTGGATCCAGCCAAGACTCATTACCCTCATCACTGTCCACCTGTGGCTGCGTGGACGTGCTTGGCCCCGGCCCTATCTCTTGCCCTTCGGCGGACACCGAAGGCATTGCCAGAGAGGAGGGTCCTGGAGAGGGAGGCCTTGCCAACTCCTCTCCTTCACTTTCGGAGTCCTCTCCTGCCGATGACACAGGCTCAGGTAATGGAGCCACAACAACCAGTAAGCCTACAAGAGAGCTGCCACAGATGCTAACTACTGGAACTAAATACGGAGAAGTGAGTACAGTTTTTACTTGAGGTTGAAATGACTATAAATTCTTGGATTATGTGCTTTCAAATGCTGAAGTCAAGATAGCCAGATGTGCATCCTGGTCAGGATGGTCATCGTTGTATCTCAAGGATCCAACAACTGGCCTACATTTTAAAATGGAATAGCAAAACACAGTAGGAACTCCTACAAACTGCTTTATGCTTCATCGTTGCCCTGCTACATACCGATGAAGGAAAAAAAACATCCTTGGGATCGTGTCATAAACCGCTATGCAAATGATGCTATTTGTAAGTATTAACATAATTTAGTGCTTAGAGTCATATTCTCATTTCTAATAACTCTACTGGAATGGAGAGTCTTTTGCCATGTACTCTTAGCCTGCAGGATAGTCTTTTATCACAAAGCTGAATTTTTTTAATAACCTGCCAGCATATGTTTGGTATCTGGCAGCTTAAGTCGATGACACAATGTCTTCATTATCAAAAGCAGGTCTCCGTATTGTAATAGGACATTAAAGCATGCCCGTGCTCATAAAGTAATGCTTTGATATCTAAACGCAGAAGTATTACAAGAGCATCCCGTAACAAAGGGAGGTTTTAATCCTTGGCATTCAGAGGCAATACTCAATGGAGATTGCAATTTATTTCTAAAAAGAAGACGGATACAGAGTGAAAAAAAGGCATGGAAAATGGAAAGGTGAGATGGTTAGAAATCAAGCGCCTTCATCCCCTTTCCTGTGCCTTTGTTTTGGGCATGACAACACCCCTCCGTACAGGTCAGCCGCTCACACAATATGTTTAGATTTGATGATGCAATGCAAAATGATTGTGCTAAGCTGTTGTGCTGACTCTGATTAAGAGAGTGGTTCTAAAAGTAAGCTAAAAATCAGGAGGCCTCTGGTAAGATATTGTCATACTAACAAATTTTGTTAAAACACATCAGCTTTCAGGAACCATAGCTCACTTCATCAGATGCAACATCACAGGATTGTTGTGAGAATAAAATGAGAAGAGACCCTTATATAGGGCGTTCCTAGTGAAAAGAGGCCTGGTTCCAGTACGTTAATTTTTAGAACTTTAAGAGGTTTTGTTTTGTTTCTTAAGATCACAAAATTGTAAAACTTATCATTATGTGTGGGCTTGGCTGGCTGGTTGCTTGGTTTCAAAAGCAAAAACAGAAAAAAGGAAGTTGTCAGTGCTTAAAAAAAGCTAGACGTGGATGATATAATATATTGATAATTATGATGATAATAATGTTCAGGGCCTCAGTGTTGTATTGGATTGCAGATTAAAAGCCCATTCCTTTATTAAACAGAAAAAAAATAATCAACTGATTAGCTTAATTGAAGAAAGTATTAAATCTATGGATGTCATTAAAGGGCAGATGCTTTCATGTGCTACAGCTCACTTTATCTGATGCATCTGATGAAGCAAGCAGTGGTTCATCAAACAGAATCTTTTAATAAAATCAGTTTCTCTGAAAAGGTGCTAGCAGACTCCCTCATTTTTGGTTACTGTAGAGACTAATACAGATGTTCTCCTACAATGTCCTTTAAATACAAATGTTTCTGTATTCCATGGGTAAGCAACTATGGAAACTTTATGACCTGTGGGCTTCAACTCCCAAAATTCCCGACCCAGCCATGCTGAATTCCTGAATTCAGCATGGCTGGCTCAGGAATTCTGATTGAATTCCTGAAGCCAGCCATGCTGGTTTAGGAATTCTGGGAATTGAAGTCCATAGGTTGTAAAGTTGACATAGTTGCCCACCCCTGACCTATTCATGTTGTGGCCTGTTGACCGCTGGCCCCTCCAGCAGCCAAATCAGAGGAGAAGGAGGAGGCGTGAGAGTCAGGTTCAGCATCAAGGCAACCTGAGAGCTCTGAGGGGGAAGAAGGAATGGAGCTGGCAGAGAGAGAGAGACAGAGACAGAGCCTGGGCTGTCCGTCAGTCCTCAGATGGAGAGTCAACAGCTCCCCGGTCTGGAGGTGGCTGATGAGGAAGAGGAGGAACAGTTGGGTCCACTGCCTGATGCATGGATGCACAGAAGGCAGAGGAAAGGAGAGCACTGGAAATCCGTGGGCCGATCCTTGGGAAGGAAGAGCCACCACTGGTAGTGAAGCCCCCACCCTAGCTCTGGGGATAAAAGGCGGAGGGTGGAGATGAATAGATGTGGCAGACAACTATTCATTTCCCTGCTGGACAGACTTGTAAGCCTGCACGGAGAGAGAAACTTTTTGCCAAGGCTGCTGGTGCTCTTAATAAAGGAATCATTGATTTAACTTCAGAGGGTTTGTTGTTTTTGAGGAGGTGGGTAAGAACAATTCTGTAGCCTAGTGATGGTGGGGTGCCACCTGATTGACTATCACCTACAAATCATTCATTGGCTCTTCCAGTGGTGGGTTCCTACCAGTTTGTGCAAACTGGTAGCGGCGGCAGCGGGAGGCTCTGCCCAACTGCCCGGATGTCATCACAGATTTAATTTATTTATTAATTTATTTATTATTTATTATTCAAACTTCTATACCGCCCTTCTCCTTTCGGACTCAGGGCGGTGAACAGCCAAAATAAAAACATTTATACATAACGTTACAATTAAAAATAGATTTAAAATAATTAATAAATTTGGCTCGTAATTTAAAACTTGTCAATTTAAAATCAGTATCAAAATTTTAAAACCAATCCTAAAATCAAGACAGACCGGCTAACTGAAAAAAGTAAGTTTTTAGGGCCCGACGAAAAGTCCGGAGGTCGGAGATCACGCGTATCTCTGGGGGTAGATTGTTCCAAAGGGTAGGTGCCACCACAGAGAAGGCTCTCCTCCTGGGGGTCGCCAGCCGGCATTGTCTGGCCGACGGCACCCTGAGGAGGCCCTCTCTCTGGGAGCGAACCGGCCGGTGGGAGGCTATTGGTGGCAGAAAGCGGTCCCGTAAGTACCCCGGCCCTAAGCCATGGAGCGCTTTAAAGGTGATCACCAACACCTTGAAGCGCACCCGGAAGATGGTCTGCGCATGCACAGAAGCAATCATGCGCATGAAGCACATGCGCGTTCACAAGAGCGAACCGGTAGCGAAGGTAAGTGGAACCCACCCCTGGGCTCTTCCAATACAGATGAAGTGCTCAAAGACTTACTATACAGTTTCAGGAATTAGGAATGCCTAGAACTCTTTTTTTTTTTAATTTAATTTTTTTTTAATTTGTTTAAAGGTACAGACAAGACAAAACGAGTAACAACAAAACATACAAAACATGTAAACAAAGAGTTCGAATATACATTTTGTCAAAGGTATCGCAACTGTAATACATATTCTTATTTGTATTTTGACTCTTCCTTGTTTGGTCTTACTCATCTATCTATCTTTATGATTCACTGTTAACTTATGTTAGTGATTTATGTTCCTGTTTGTGTAACTCCAGTTGCTCCCTATTCTTTTTTCCTTTTTCTATTTTCTGTGGTAACCAAGTGTACCACTTTTCCCATACTAGATAGTAGTTGTGTTCTTCTTTATCTTGTAGTTCCTTTGTGAGTCTGTCCATTTCTGCACATTCCATGATTTTACTAATTACTCTATCTTCTGTTGGTGTGTCACTACTCTTCCAATTTTGTGCAAAAATTATTCGTGCTGCTGTTGTTATATGAATGATTAAGTATTTTATTTCCTTTTCATATTGTCCATTTATTATACCTAATAGAAAGGTTTCCGGCCTCATTTCTAATCTTCGTTGTGTGATTTCTTCTACTTGTGTTCTGATCATTTGCCAGTATTGTTTTGTTTTTGGGCAGGTCCACCACATGTGATAGTAGGTTCCTTTATAAAGTTTACATTTCCAGCATGTTGGTGAGGTATTGGGAAACATTCTTGCCAGTCTGGCCGGTGGGAGGTGCCATCTGTAGAACATTTTGTACAGATTCTCCTTATATGGTACTGACATTGTTAATTTATAATTTATTATCCATAGTTTTTCCCAATTATCTAATTGAATATTGTAGCCGAAATTCTTTGCCCAAGTTATCATGTTTTCTTTGACCACCTCTTCTTCTAATTTGTATCCTCGTAAATAATTATAGACTTTTTTTTATCAATTTATCCTGTGATCCTTGTAAAATTTTATCTAATTCGTATTGGCCTTTTTGGAATCCAAATTGAGCCGAATCTTTCTTTTATTTTGATTTTATTTATAGATATGGCCACCAGTCGATATCCATACCCATCTCCTTCAATTCTTCTCTTGTTCTTAATTCCCCTCGGTTATTTAGTAAATCTTTGTAAGTTCTCATTTTGGTGATGTCCAAAATGGGATAGATCTGGGTTTCCATGGTTGATAGCCATTGCGGGATCTTACTGTAGTGTGTTTTTTTGATGCCCTGCCATGTCTGATGTAGTGCTTGTCTGACGATGTGCCTCTGAAAATATCCATGCTGTTTATCGGTGCCCTCCCACAGAAATGCATGCCATCCTCATTGTAGGTCAAATCCTTCCAAAGTCAATAATCTTTTATTTTTGAGTTCCATCCATTCCTTGATCCAAATTAGTGCTGATGCTTTAGAATATGTCTCCCAGTTCGGTAGTGCCAGTCCTCCTCTTTCTCTTGTAACCTGTAGATGTTTTGCTTTAATTCTTGCTTTCTTCCCTTGCTATATGTAATCTGCTATTAATTTATTAAAATCCTTAAAGAAGTTCTTTCCCGGTTTTATTGGAATCACTTGGAATAAGTATAAAATTCTAGGTAGAACATTCATTTTAATTGAGGCGACTTTTCCCAAAAGAGATAATTGTAGTTTTTTCCAAATTTTTAAATCTTTTTTAATTTGTCCTGCCAATTTATCATAATTATCTTCTCTAATTGATGAGTTTTTATTGGTGAGCCCTATTCCTAGGTATTTTACCTTCTTTGTCGTTTGTATATCTAATTGGTCTTCTAATTCTTTTTCTTGTTGATTAGTAAGATTTTTTGTTAGTATCTTTGTTTTTTGTTTATTGACTTTGAGTCCTGCTACACTCCCGTATTTTTCTATTTTGTCTAATAATTTAGTGCCAGTTGTTATCGGTTGTTCTATGATGAATACCATGTCATTGGCGAAGGCTTGGAGTTTGTATTCTTCCCCTTTGATTTTCAGACCTTTTATTTCTTTATCTCTTCTGATCTCCTTTAAGATAATTTCTAAGGCTAATATGAATAACAGGGGGGACAGAGGGCACCCCTGTCTCACTTCTTTTGATATTGGAAATGGTTCCGTCAACTCGCCATTTATTGTTATTTTTGCCGTTTGGGAGGAGTAAATTATCATATTTATGAATTTGTTGCCGAATTTCATAGCTTCCAATTGCAGTACAAGAAATTTCCAATTTAGATTGTCGAATGCCTTCTGTGCATCTAAAAAAATTAGGGCCGCTTGTTTATCTGAATTTATTTCATAATATTCTAATACGTCCATTATTAATCTCATATTGTTTTTTATCTGTCTCTTTAGGATAAAGCCATTTTGATCGGGATGAATATATTCATTAATTATTTTCTTGAGTCGTTCTGTGATAATCAATGTAAATAATTTGTAGTCCACATTTAAAAGTGATATCGGTCTGTAATTTTTAATATGCGTGTGGTCTGTCTCTTCTTTTGGTATCAGTGTAATGATGGCCTCTGTCCAGGAATTAGGAATTATAGCTTCCAGAAGTGCATCATTCAGGACTTCAAGTAAAATTTCATCTATTACGTATTGGCAAGATTTGTAAAACTCTGCAGGTATACCATCCGGTCCCGGGGTTTTATTTGTTTTTTGTTTTTTCCTGGCCTCTGTTAACTCCATCATCGTAATTGGTCTGTCCAATAGATCCCTATGTGTTTCTTCTAGTTCTTTGATATCAGCTTCATTTAAATATTGTTTGATGTCCTCTTCTGAGAACTCTTCCTGTTCATACAGTTTTTGGAAAAATGTTTTGGCTATGTTCTTTTTATCCTTGTTCCTATGATATATCTCTCCTGTGTCGTCCTGTAATTGATATATTGTCCTTCTCTCTTTTTCTTTCTTCAATTTGTACGCCAACCATCATCCTGTCTTGTTCGCGTATTCGAAATAGTTTTGTTTCATTGATTTGATTTTCCTGGCTATTTCTGTTTGTGTGATCAGATTTATTTTATGTTTTGTCAAGTTTATTTTTTCTTTGATCCTTTGGTTTTGAGGTTCATTCTGTAGCTCAGATTCATATTTTTTGAGATCTTTCAATAAATTGTCTTTCTTCTGTTGTTTTTCCTTGTTTTTCTTTGCTAAGTATGCTATTGTCAGGCCTCTTATATAGGCTTTCGCCGTGTCCCATAAATTCTGGAGGGAAGTTTGCTCTTTAATATTAATCTCAAAAAATATTTTCATTTCTTTTTCTATCATTTGTACATAGTCCTTGTCTTTCAAAATCTCAGTATTCATCATCCATCTCTTCTTCTTCCGATAGCCTTTCTGGATTATTTTTACCGGATTATGGTCTGACCAAATATTTGTCATTATTTCTATTTCTTCTAAGTCTTTCCTAAGATCCGTAGTCATCCAGGCCATATCTATTCTGGACCAGGATGAGTGTGGATTGGAGTAAAAGGTATACTGTTTTTTTTCTTTGTTTATTTCCCTCCAGGAGTCCTGGAGGCATAGTTCTTGCGCCATTTCCTTAAAAGTATCTGGGAGGGTCTTTTTCCTAGTTTTATTTTTCTTGGTACTCCAATAGTCTTTTTCCGTGTCTGAGATTGCATTGAAGTCACCTATAATACAAATGTTTTCATAGTCCAGATCTTTTACTTTGTTGTGTATGTTTTTGAAGAAGGCACGTTGATTCTCATTTGGCACATACATCGAAATCAATAATATTGTTTTTAATTCCGTTTGTAATTCAATCATTAAAACTCTTCCCTCCTCGTCTGCATATACCTGTTTTGATTTTAAATGTTTCCTAATGTAAACTGCAATGCCTCTTTTCTTTTGTTCTGCTAGTGAAGTGTAAAGGTTTCCTAATCTTGTATTTTCTAATATCTGTTGGTGTTGTTTTTTGATATGGACTTCCTGTAGGTTTATTATATCCATCTCCAATTTTTGTAATTTGGTAAATGTCCGGGTTCTTTTAGTTAGGGCATTTAACCCATTTATATTACTCGAAATCATTTTTATTTCCTGTTCCATTTTTCTTCCTATTTATTTGTTGCCTTTAGTTTTCTTGTGTTTCTTGTTATTCTTTGCGTTTTTCCCCTTGCTCCTTCTTTCTCCATTCTTTCTTTCTCCAGTCTTCTCTTTTCCTCTTGTTCCTCTTCTATTTCTTCTATGGATTGTTCCTCTTGGCTCTTATTCTCCGGTTCTTCTCTGGGTTCTTGATCTTCTTCCAGGACAAAGGGTTGATCAAAGAATTCCTGGGCTCCTTCCAGACTATCTATCTTAAATTTCTTGTCCTGCCACAAGATTAAGATGCCCTCTGGTAACAGCCAACGAAACATCACTTTGTGTTTGTTTAGTTGTGTTGTGAGGAAGCTGTAGTTTTCCCTCTGGTCCCTTACACATCTCGGGATTTGTTTCAGTGTTATTATTTCTTTCCCTTTGTAGAAGATCGCGTCCTCTCTCATTTTTCTATATATCTCCTCTTTTATCGTTTTCTTTGTGAATCGGACGTGCACTTCCTTTGGGGGTTTGTTCCTGCGTGCATAGTTGTTATGCACCCTGTAAACTTCATCGATCTCCCTTCTTATGTCATCTTTATCTCTCTGTATTGTTTCAGCGAAGATCTCCGTCATAGTCTCCCCCAAGTCTTCCTCTGTTATATTCTGGAACCTTAAATAGAATGATGCCTTTTCCATTTCCAGGTAGGTAAGTGAGTCTTCGAGCTCTCGATTACTTGCTATTTGCTGTTGTTCCAGCATTTCTACTTTCTTGACCGTCTGTTCCATTTTGAGTTCTGTCTTTTGAATCCTTTGTTCGTTTTTGGCAATGTTTTGCTGAATCCTTTCTATCTTGTCATCCATTTTCTTTATATTGTCATTTATCTTTCCCACATCAGATTTCAAATCATCGTGATTTCTTTTTCTCTCCTCATGGTTATTAGCAATCGTTTCTTGGGTCTTATTCATCGACTCGATATTTTGTATACTAGAAATAGAGCCCATCTTTTCTTTTTCTGTTCCAAGCATGGTGTCGAGTCCTGCCGGAGCAGGAACGACAAGCCGAGACATGGTTTCTATAGATCTCTGTTGGGCAGGGGACGCTGTAAGGGAGGCTTGATTTGAAATTATTTTCTTATTCGCCTTAGTTATGTACTCTTATTGTATTTCAATATCGTTATTTGTGATAGTATTTTATCAGTAGTAGTGTCTAGAGTCTATGGTCTATATGGTGTAGATCTTCAAAATAAAGGTTAATCTTATTGGATTATAAATTACTTCTATAAATGTCCTTAACACTCTAGTAATCAATAATTAATTAAATATATAAATATGTATTCAGGTAAGGGAGAGGAAAAGTAGGGTGAAGGAGGTGGGGGAAAAACTTAAGAGTAGGAACGCCTAGAACTCTTTAGAGGTATCTAGAACAAGCACCCAGAATCTATCTGAGCAATTTTCAATCTGCAATTTAACTTTTATGGGAAACTTGCTGTTCAAGTCATTTATCCTAAACTGACCTCCTTCAGTGTGATATCTAGCAATAACACTAGCAATAGCACTTGGACTTATACAGGTAGTCCTCGACTTATAATAGTTCATTCACTGACTGTTTAAAGTTACAACGGCACTGTAAAAGTGACTTATGACCAGTTTTGATCCTTAATGATCTTTGCAGCATCCCCATGGTCATGTGATCAAAATTCAAATACTTACCAACCGACTCATTTTTGTGATGGTCTCAGCGTCCTGGGGTCATGTGATCACCTTTTGCGACTTTCCGACAAGCAAACTCAATGGAGAAGCCAGATTCACTTAACAGCCATGTTATTAACTTAAGAACTGCAGTGATTCACTTAATAATTATGGCAAGAAAAGTTGTAAAATGGAGCAAAACGCACTTAGCAATGTCTCACTTAGCAGCAGAAATTTTGGGCTCAATTGTGGTCACAAGTTGAGGACTACCTGTATACTACTCCATAGCAAGTTTATGATGTCTCATTTAACAAATGTGGGTGATTTTCTTAATAACGCCAGTGGAAGTGAGGTTGAAAGCCCATCACAGTGACATGATATCTCGCTTAATGAGATATCATGGCGCAGAGTGCGGCCGCGCGGGTGGTGATGGGAGCGACGTGGCGCTCCCATGTAACACCTCTCCTGCGCGAGCTGCACTGGCTCCCAGTGGTCTTCCGAGTGCGCTTCAAGGTTTTGGTTATCACCTTTAGAGCGCTCCATGGCTTAGGACCTGGTTATTTACGAGACCGCCTGCTACCATCAATAGCCTCCCACCGACCAGTACGCTCCCATAGAGAGGGGCTCCTCCGGGTGCCGTCGGCCAAACAATGTCGACTGGCGGCCCCCAGGGGGAGAGCCTTCTCTGTGGGGGCACCTACTATCTGGAACGAGCTCCCCCCGGAGATACGGAGGATCCCGGATCTGCGTACCTTCCGTCGCGTGCTCAAGACTTTCCTATTTCATCAAGCCAGCCTGACCTAAATCTTTCCCCTTTTAAATGGAAATTTTAAATCTGGTTTTAAATTATTGGGGGTTTTAAATTTGTTCAGCCAAATTATTTAATTCGTTTTAATCTATTTTAAATTTTGTATTTATATGTTTTATTCTATGGCTGTTCACCGCCCTGAGTCCTTCGGGAGTAAGGCGGTATACAAATTCAATAAAATAAATAAATAAATAATGATCATATTATTATTTCCGCGCATTCCATCAGCCGAGGTTGCAGGGTAGGGGCGGGGGGGTAGCGGTTATTATTAACGAAGGTCTGAGACCGAGGGAGGCCACTGTTCCTCAGACGGCCGGCTGTGAATCCCTCCTTGTGAAATGGGGCCACGGGGTTCAGATGGGTTTGCTGATCACATACCTGGCTCCCTGCCATGTGGCAGCAGCCCTGCCCGAGCTACTCAGTGTCGTCGCCACGGTGGTGGTTGAGACCCCTAGGCTTATGGTCATGGGGGATTTCAACTTGCCGTCCGTTGGTGAGGCATCTGAGGTGGCTCGGGAGTTCATGGCTTCCATGACAGCCATGGACCTGACCCAGTTAATTCATGGCCCTACCCACATGGGGGGAAACACGCTGGATCTGGTTTTTGTCTCTGGACAGTGGTTGAGTGATCTCGAGATAGGGGATATAGTCACCGAGCCCTTGTCATGGCCTGATCACTCTCTCCTTCGTCTCGACCTTCGAACCGCTACACCCCGCCGCAGGGAGGCGGAGCCGGTAAGATGGTTCCGCCCCAGGCGCCTGATGGAACCGGATAGGTTCCAGATGGAGCTTGGGCCATTCCCTGAGGCTCTGGCACACGCCTCGACTGGAGACCTAGTGGCCGCCTGGGATAGGGCAGCCGCTAGAGCTCTGGATCGGGTCGTGCCTTTGCGGCCTCTGACCCGGCGCCGATCTCATTTAGCTCCTTGGTTCACTGAGGAGCTGAGGGAGTTGAAGCGCCGGAAAAGACGCCTAGAGAGTAGTTGGAGGGCCAGTCTTTCTGAATCTGACCGGACACTGGTAAGAGCTCATATGAGGAATTACCTAGTGGCGATAAAAGCAGCGAAATGTAGCTATTTTGCTGCTCTTATTGCGTCATCAGATAATCGCCCGGCCGCCCTGTTTAGGGTGACCCGCTCCCTGCTCCACCAGGAAGCGCGGGAGGACCCCTTGGAGGGTAGAGCCGAGGATTTTGTCCAATATCTGTATGACAAAATCGCTCAGATTCGGGAAGATCTGGACTCCGACTGGATAGTCTCAGGGGGAGGGACTGGGGCAGGTCTTGAGAATGTTATCTGGGATGAGTTTGATCCTGTGACCCCTGAGGACGTGGACAGGATTCTGGGTAGACTGAACGCGACCACTTGTTTATTGGACCCGTGTCCCTCCTGGTTAGTGCTGGCTTCTCGGGAGGTGACACGAGGCTGGTTCCAGGGGATTATAAATGCTTCGCTGGGTGAGGGTGTCTTTCCTGCCGCCTTGAAAGAGGCGGTGGTGAGGCCTCTCCTCAAGAAGCCTTCCCTGGACCCGGCAATGTTGGTAAATTATCGTCCGGTCTCCAACCTTCGTTTTGTGGCAAAGGTTGTTGAGAGTGTGGTTGCGCAACAGCTTCCCCAGCACCTGGATGAAACGACGTATCTGGATCCGTTCCAGTCGGGCTTCAGGCCCGGGTACAGCACGGAAACGGCATTGGTCGCGTTGGTTGATGATCTCTGGAGGGCTCGGGACAGGGGGTGCTCCTCTGTCCTGGTCCTGTTAGATCTCTCAGCGGCTTTTGATACCATCGACCATGGTATCATGCTGCACCGGTTGGAAGAGTTAGGGGTGGGAGGCACCATGTTGCGGTGGTTCTCCTCCTTTCTCTCTGACTGGTCGCAGTCCGTGTTGACAGGGGGACAGAGGTCGACCCCGAGGCCCCTCATATGTGGGGTGCCGCAAGGGTCGGTCCTCTCACCTCTCCTGTTCAACATTTATGTGAAGCCGCTGGGCGAGATCATCCGTGGTTTCGGGGTGGAGTACCATCAGTACGCTGATGACACCCAGCTGTACATCTCCACCCCGGATCACCCCAACGATGCCCTTGAAGTGATGTCCCGGTGCCTGGAGGCCGTACGGATCTGGATGGGGAGGAACAGGCTCAGGCTCAACCCATCCAAGACCGAGTGGCTGTGGTTTCCGACGTCCCGATATAGCCAGTTGACGCCATCACTGACTATTGGGGGCGAATCATTGGCCCCCATGGAGAGGGCTCGCAACTTGGGTGTCCTCCTGGATTCACGGCTGTCTTTAGAAGAGCACTTGACGGCCGTGACCGGGAGGATTTTTTATCAGGTCCGCCTGATTCGCCAGTTGCGTCCCTTTCTGGATCGGGACTCGTTACGCACGGTCACTCATGCCCTCGTCACCTCCCGCCTGGACTATTGTAATGCTCTCTACATGGGGCTCCCCTTGAGGAGCACCCGGAGGCTCCAACTGGCGCAGAGTGCAGCCGCGTGGGTGGTAATGGGAGCGACATGGCGCTCCCATGTAACACCTCTCCTGCACGAGCTGCACTGGCTCCCGGTGGTCTTCCGGGTGCGCTTCAAGGTTTTGGTTACCACCTTTAAAGCGCTCCATGGCTTAGGACCCGGGTACTTGCGGGACCGCCTACTACCACCAATAGCCTCCCACCGGCCGGTACGCTCCCATAGAGAGGGACTCCTCCGGGTGCCGTCAGGCAAACAGTGTCGACTGGCGGCCCCTAGGGGGAGAGCCTTCTCTGTGGGGGCACCTACCATCTGGAATGAGCTCCCCCCGGAGATACGGAGGATCCCGGATCTGCGTTCCTTCCGCCGTGCTGTGAAGACCTTTTTATTCCATCAAGCGGGCTTGGCCTGATCTCTTCCCTTTTTAAAATATGTAAATTTTAATCTGTTTTTAAATTATTGGGGTATTTTAATTTGTCTGGGCCAAAAAGTTTAATTTGATTTTATCGGGTTTTTAAATTTTGTGTATTTATGTATTTTATTGTTGGCTGTTCACCGCCCTGAGTCCTTCGGGAGTAGGGCGGTATACAAATCAAATAAAACCTAAACCTAAACCTATTATTATTATTATTATTATTATTATTATTATTATTATTATTATTATTATTATTATTATTATTATTATTATTATTATTATTATTAACATTTTCCAACTTGGCCACCTGTATTAAAAAAAGAAAATGTACCTTAACTTTGTTAATGCAGATATTTTATTTCTACAATTGTCCTTGGGATTGGTTTGTTGTTTTCTACTGTATGTATTTATTGCAAGGATAGATACATAAAGTTCCAACTTTATTAATTTCAGCACAGAATTATTACTGACATCAAACCCTAAGTGGCTTAAACTCTTGAAATCTGTGAATCCTCTGGATGGAAATTTATTTGCCGATTTTTTCCCCCCATTACTTTCCCGGACTATAATATGTTCTATATTTTGAATCTTTCAACCTCAACATCCCAACAGCAGAAAAAAAGACATTAGCAAAATGTGGGCAGCATCACCAAGTATTTTATGAGTTTGGAAGCTCAGGTTGCCAAATCTCACTTTAATTCTGCACCTGGACGTGTTGTTTCCATTGTCAGTTCACAGAGATCCACCAAGAACCTCAACTTAGAGACCAACGGATCCAAGCAGTGCAATTCATTTTCTGCAATTTATTTTTCCGCCATTCATTTCTATTCCATAACAGTTTTATAATATGGTTTGTTTGTTCGTTTTTCCAATTTGTGGCTGATCGTTTTTAGCACTCTCATGCACTGCACTAAAAGCTGCATTAGAATGACCCCAATTTAATTATGTTCTTCTGTCGGATTCCTTTGGTTCAATTCGGGCTAGTACCTGGGACATAAAAGAGGGTCTAGGGTGGGCTATACTCAACCTCTGATTAGTTTCTGGAAGTTCGGAATGGCCAAAATCACGGCCTGCACAAGAGGCAATAAGTAAGCAAATGAAACTACTGAGACCTTCAGAGTAGAGCAATAACAATAGAGGAAGTCTTCGGGTTACAACCATTTGTTCAGTGACTGTTTGAAGTTAAGAAGGTGCTGAACAAATGGTAGTTACAACCAGCTCTCAAAGTTCTGGCTGTGGAAGAAGCCTGCAGTCACGTGATCAAAATTTGGGCATTTGGTGACCAATCTGAACTGATTAACTGATCACAGCCTCCCCCAGTCATGTTCTCCTGTCTGTTTTAACCTTCCATGCCTACCTATCTCCCTGCCATCTTCCCATTTTTTGTCCAGCCTGGAGTTCACCACCTGCCCATTGACCCAACTGCCACCAGATATCACCTTCGTTGTCTTCTTCGTCCTGCTACTAGCCCAGGATCCAAATGCTGGCTGAGGGTGCAACCCAAGATATGTCTGGCCAGCATTTCAGGGTGGTGGAGCTTCATCTGATTCAGGGAGCTTGCCAGGCCCAGCCAGGGGAGAGGCAGCGGGATGGAGCCGGGGAAGGAGGCGGGGTGGTGGTGTGGGTGAAAGACCCCTGTCTTCCATTACTGGCACGAGGAGCGATAGCCCACAGACTGTGGACAGCATGGTGGGGTGGGATGGAGAGCAGTGGTGGCTCCTTGGGTGAAGGTGGCAGCTGTGTGAGAATCAAGGTTTGTGGTGGTGGCAGAACTGAAGGGTGCAGAGGGATAAAGGCACAGTGGGCGCTCTTTAGCTCGTCTTAGAAGCTTGTCTGGAGAACCAGCCTGTGGGCTTCAGAGAGGGAGGGAGGGGAGCCCAGTGCTTCATCTGCTTGCTTAGCCAGCTTTCCTCCTGCAAGGCATCGCAAAGGGTCAAGAGCTTCCAATGCGAGCTGGGAGGGGGGGAGAATAGGTATGGAGGGAGGAGTTGAAGCAGAGGCAGTTTGTGCAGGGCAGAGAAGCACGAGATCCTGGCCTAACCACTGCAACGGGGACTGCTGGAACTGTGGCGATCATATGATGTTTTGTTTAGCAACTGCTTCACTTAGCGATGGAAATTCTGGCCCCAAACTGAGGGTCATAACCTGAGGACTACCTCTAGACTAGAGGAAGAGAAGGATGAAATACTCCAGGAGTTGCCTATGGAGATTCTCAATCAATTGAGTCATGGGTGTCTTCAGCTGGAACTGAGCCAGCTTCTTGGATGAGAAGCGAAACGTTTTCGAAGGAAAAAACCCCAAGAAAGTGCAGCTGCCTTTTGGAAAAAGCATCTGCAGTAGGAGTTGAGCACTGGGATTCATGACTGGGATAAAATGCATGATGGGTAAATAAGAGGATACTTCTATTAAGACACAGAAGTTCAGATAAGTATTCAGGGAGTAAACAGTGCATTGTTTTAATACGTTGCATAAAGTTCTATTGTGTTTCCATAAAGCTTTTTGTCAGGTTTCGAGGTCGTCTCAAATAAATTGCATTTCAAACAAAGTCTTTGAAGAAAACTCCCATTTATTTAGCATGACATTCTAACTCCGACTGCATCGCAGCCAACACTGACTTCCAGACCCAAAACCCTCCCTTTTCGTTCCCCACTCCCCTGCACTCATTGGCCATCTTCCAAGTCACTCTACCCTTAATCTACTGCTCCAGCTCAAAGGAATTTCCCCCCTCCCATCCCATCTCCTAGGGGATATTATCTCCAGGGAAAATAAGTAGGTGAAAAGTCAAGCGTCCCTTTCCAGATGCCTCCGCTTCTCCTTATGTCAGCACTAGAGTAAATGCAGCTTGAAGTGCTGACACTTTTTGTTCTTTTCTGCCCAAAGATTTAAAAATACGGCATAGTCTATATAGACTAACAAATTTATTTTAGTAGACGCTTGCAAGAACTTCAGTATACAAGCATGAATTCTTATTCCACAAAATATTATGTCACTATGGTTTATATATTATTAATATTGGTTAAGATGCCAGAACATGAGGTCAACCTATCAACCTGATTTGTCCTTAATCAAAGCACTGTTTGAAAATAGTTACCACTGAATTCCTGATAAATTATTATATTTATCAAACTGATATCTGCTACAATTAGAAGAGGTTCTAATGGTGACTGATCCAGAACCGACAGCCTGGAAGGAGAAGAATCACCTGGACTTTCCCTTCTAGGCTTTGCTTTTTGAGATCACCTGCTCAAAATTTAGGCAATCCAAAGTGACTTACATGAGCCCATCTTTTATTCCACATCTCTGGTCCGTATCGATGATGCTCCTTCAGAATCCAAGCGTAGCACTTGAGATGCTTAGCGATGTCACAAAAGGCAGTCCCATTTCCCCCAAATTCATTATCCATCTTGAACACCCAACGTTGCACTTCTGGGTTGTCTATAATCAGCTGACTGAGGGCCTCGATCATCTGGAGGAGAAAAATGTGAAGGTTTTATTTTCCATTTTAGTCCTTCTCGTTCTGTAACTCGGTCCAGATGTTAAAACCTTATTCCAAACCTTGGTCCAGATGTTAAAACCAAGAGAGAAGGAACATAAGAGCACTAGGTACTGTATGATTAGGACCAGAACAGAATAACAGAGTTCGGAGGGACCTTGGAGGTCTTCTAGTCCAACCCCCTGCTTAAGCAGGAGACCTTATACTATTCCAGACAAGTGGCTGTCTAGTCTCTTCTTAAAAGAGATGAAGTGATGAAGCACTCACTTCTGAAGGCAAGCCGTTCCACTTGTTCTCACGGTTAGGAAATTCCTCCTTAATTCTAGGTTGCTTCTTTCCTTGATTAGTTTCCATCCATTGTTTCTTGTCCTGCCTTCAGGTGCTTTGGAGAATAGGTTGACCCCCTCTTCTTTGTGGCAGCCCCTCAAATATTGGAACCCAACTATCCTGTCACCCCTAATTCTTCTTTTCTCTAGACTGGCCATACGCAATTCCTGCAGCCGTTCCTCATACGTTTTAACCTCCAGTCCAGCCCCCGAGTCATCTTTGTTGCTCTTTTCTGCACTCTTTCTAGAGTCTTCACATCTTTTTTTTATAATATGGTGACATATTATAAAAAACCATTTGAAATGTATTATTTCAAATATTGAAACAGTACTTTTCAAACAGTAATTTCAAATAGTGAAATAATATTGACTATTTGAAATATACCGCTATCCATTTTTTTACTAGATAGAAAAATACTCCTTGTTAAGGAGATGGAAAGTATAAACTTTGGAAAGAGACTGACTTGGGAGGAATTTGTTACAGTGGCTCATATACTGGAATTTAAGGAATCTTTTATTATTTGAACAATCCACATAGAATTATTATTTATTTGCTCCAGGTCTCATTATTTGCTCCTTCTGAAAGTCCAATAAATGGGTTTTCTCTTGACGACCCCTACAGAAATGAAATGGATCAATAGAATTGTAAAGATTGCACCAATGGAAAGAATTATGAGCTATCTTTAAGTGAAAATTGAACTGTGCCTTAAATTATTGCCACCTTCCTTTGATTATTTAACACCTCTAGCCAGTATTTCATAAGGAGCTTACAGCAGGAAATGAAAATAACATGAGACAAATAGACGCAAAAGTAGAATTTCAGGGTACAGTTCAAACCAATGACAATAACATTGTGGTCAACATGTTGGGCACATCACACTGTAGTATATTATTTTTATATAACTATGATTAATAGTTCAGGGTATATATAAGTTGACCTGCCTGCATTATCTATTTTTTATCTAATGAGAGGCTCACAGCCTGTGGCCCCAGTTTCACACTTAGCACCCCCAGACTGGGACATTAGATTTTCAAGCAAAATGGCTGAATTTTGGCAATGTTTATTTATTGATTTCAGTGAGTGAGCGAGTGCAAGGGAGGGAGGGAGGGAGGGAGGGAGGAAGGAAGGAAGGAAGGAAGGAAGAGGGAGGGAGGGAGGGAGGGAGGGAAGGAAGGAAGATTTTCTGCTTCTCTGAAAATCCTCATTTTTTCGCTAATATCCTTACAAACCAAAGAGCTGTCTTCTTGGGGAGGTCTCGGGATGGTTGGTATTTATTTATTTATTTATTTATTTATTTATTTATTTATTTATTTATTTATTTATTTATTTATTTATTTGTGCGATTTACATGCCGTCCTTCTCCGGAGACTCAGGGCGGCTTACAATGCGTTAAGCAATAGCCTTCATACTTTTGTATATACCTGCTCAGTAGGGCTTTCGGCCCCCACAAGTGGTGTTCTTTTTTTTATACAAAGTCAGCTTATTGCCCCCACAATCCAGGTCCTCATTTTACCTACCTCGAAAGGATGGAAGGTTGAATCAACCTTGAGCCTGGTGAGATTTGAACTTGCAGTAATTGCAGGCAGCTGGCAGCTAAGTGCTACTTTAACAGCACTTAGTCCACTGCGCCACCAGGCTCCTAATAGTAGGTGAAGTTATAGTCCTTAAACCTGCAAAAATGCCTATGCTCATTATAGGGAAAATACTCTGGAAACTCATAAATCAGCCAAGGATATCTGACCTCATGAAATAATCAGCTGCCAGTGTAGCTATTTTCTCTGGTACTGAGTAAACAGCAGTCTTCTAAAGTATGGGAGATGCCCACTCATTACAAAGCAAGGATGGGTGAGAAGCCACACAGCCCAGGGAGCCTTCCAATACAGCCAAAGATTGGCTTTTTGAGATTTTTTTCAGACCACTGCATCAATCTCTAACACCTTTAGTATACCTAAAGATAGAACACAAGCAGGTAGAGGATTTTTTTCTAAAAACATCATTCATTGAAAACTGGAAAAGTGAATGATATAAATAAGTTTTAACCTAATTGTTCATAATTGCTACTGGTGCTCCAGAACGCTTCAGTCCTTGAAAACTAGTAAGAACCGCACATTAAAAAGCAGTGTTTTGAGGTAGGAAGGAGACCCATTCAGGTGTTTTCGTTCTGGAAAGCTCACCCTGGAGAAGTGCCCAATGATGTTCTAATGATGCAGGCTTTCCAGCAAGCACCTGTACATTGAGCCTGAATATCTGCAGGAGAGAATCCAGTTTGGCTCCCACAGATAGGATCTGGCCCCAATGGAAGCAATATGCATAGAGCTGTATACCCCAAATCTTCTGTCCTCCAGACATCCATCTTTTTCCACGCATAACTGCTGTAACTTTGGGAGCCAATGTTTTTTGCGTGACATCAGTAGAAGCTGGAAACGTACCTAGAACACGGATGGGCTGAGTGCTGAGCAAGGACTACATAGGATTACATAGGCTCTATAGGATTCAACTGCAATGAGTCATTTGATGACACGCTACCGATAGAAAAGAACATGTATAGCTCAGGGTTGAATTGGGGGGGGGTCCTTCATGCTCTCTGGAGCTTGGTGGTTTTCTTGCAGCATTTATGATGTTACCTAGTTTGATAATGAAACATTTGCAAGAAATCCACCATTCTCAGAGACCACCGACAACACCACATTGATATCTTGCTTGCTTGTAATTCTTTAGCAATTCTGTCTAATGCTGTAGAAGACTCTTAATTTTTATATGGTCAAAAGGAAACCGTCAGAATGTCCACTTCATGCCTGCATTTTGCAATTGTTCAATGCCAATCTGCCATGGTCCTGGGGAGAGGGTGGAAGGAAAGGGGAATGCTTGGGGGAAAGTGAAACTGATGCAAAGAAGCAGGCCTCTCCGAGACGAGTTCTCAAGGTCGTTTCTCTGGGAGAAGAATGCGGCTGCACCAGTGACTGTTTCAAAACCATGTCTTTTAAAACTGATTGGCGATATGTGGGGGGAGAACCAGCAAGGGGAAGTGTCTGGGAGAGAAAAAGTTATACCTAAGGATTTGGCACGTGAACCTCAGTTCTGGCTTTCCTTACGTGGTGGCTCAGTGGCTAAGACGATGAGCTTGTCCATTGAAAGGTCGGCAGTTCAGTGGTTAGAATCCCGAGTGCCGCGTAACGAGGTGAGCTCCTGTTACTTGTTCCAGCTTCTGCCAACCTAGCAGTTCGAAGGCATGTAAAAAATGCAAGTGGAAACATAGGGACCACCTTTGGTGGGAAGGGAACAGAGTTCCATGCGCCTTTGATGTTGAGTCATGCCGGCCACATGACCACCAAGATGTCTTCGGACAGTGCTGGCTCTTCGGCTTTGAAACGGAGATGAGCACCGCCCCCTAGAGTTGGGAATGACTAGCACATATGTGCGAGGAGAACTTTACCTTTAATCCACTTGACCTTTAGTAAACTATACCTTTATCAACAAATGAAATCAAGGATCGTACTTGCCTAAAGGTTCAAGTTAAGGCAGGGCTGACAGGTACATGAACTATTTTTAGTTTTGATTTCATTGACAAAACCTATATTCCACAGCACTCCATTCCATCTCCATGTATAAGATTGTACATATTGTTCCTAAAATTGGGTCAATTTAGAACTGGAAATGCTTTCCATTTCCTCCTCCAGAATCTAATTCAAAACATACACTCTCTATGAAGAATAAGCTGCGGTCCTAGATTGGTCTTCACAGTCTCAAATGGTCCCCTATAAAACGGAGAAGTATATTGAGGGACAAAAAGCCTTAACAATTTAGGTAGCTGTAAAATTGGCAAATTGCTTCAATAATTATGTAAATGAGTTCCTGTATGCAGATGTATTTGCAGGATAATTCAAGTCCACTGTTTGGGAACTTTATTATGAAAAAAATGTATTGTGGATTATTGTTGAGATCCTTATTAAGATTATTAACAATGAGCAATTGTTATTGCAGTTACTTGGAGAAAAATATATCATTAACTTCAACTAAACTTACTTCCAAGCAAACTGTGAGAATTTTAAAATGGATGGACTTCAACTCCCAGAAATCTCCAGCTAGCATGGCTGCCTGTGGAATTCTGGGAATTGAAGCCCACTCATTTTAAAGCTGCCAATGTTGAGAAGCACTGTTGTAAGGTCTCAAAATGGGGCCCTCAGATGGAGCTTGGAGAAGATTTTGTTGGCCCTCTCATAAAGCCACGGCAATGGTGAATGCAGCAAATCAAGAGTGCCCATCATCAGAAGGAGGCAAACTATATCCAGGGCTGCAGTCTGCTGGCATTTTTATTTTCAGAGATTATCTCTGTACTTTGCGTGGAACCAAGTAGGCTCTCTTAGTGGAAAGATGCTTGAGGTTGGTGCTCTGCACTGCAGAATCCTTGTTGCCCAAATCAAGGAATCAAGGAAATCAAGGAAAGAGCACCTGGGCATTACACCAATGCCTTGAATAAAAAAATATGGTTGAACAAAGGTTTGCACTTCAACCCTCTGGCAAAGGAACCCATAGCTTCCTGTAATGGTATGTGGGAATGACCTTGGGAGACCGGGGTGAGGGGAGATGCTGCCTTGGGAACGGTCAGATAAGTGAAGGCATAGCCTGCAGCTGCACAATGGGTGGAGAAAGAGGGTCAGAAGGGACCCTCCCGAAATTCTTGGGCTGTAAAAGAGACAGTGGAAGGTTTGTACTTTCCAACTTTCAAGACTGACGACAGCCTTCCCGAGCAGACTAGAAAGGAAACACCGCCAGATAAACTAATTCTACTTTATTGTAAGGCTACATTAACAGAATTGGGCAACGAATGAAGGCAAATGTAGGTGTCCCTGGATAATGTTGCAGGATCCAATCTGGATCACATTCATTCCCTGAGGATGGGCTCCAGCATGAGTCTGAAAGTTTGGAAGACTAAACCTCTGGTCCCGGTGACCGACCCAGATTGGATCTTGCACAATTGTGCAAGTCTGAAAGTACAAATCTTCTCCTTGACAGCCCCAAAACTAGGGAGGGTCCCTTCTGAACCTTTTTCTCTGCCCATTATACAGCTGAGGGCTCTATCTTCTCTTATCTGATTGTTCCCCTAGGCCAGGGGTCAGCAACCCGTGGCTCTGGAGCCACATGTGGCTCTTTCATCCCTCTGCTGCGGCCCCCTGTCGCCGGTTGGCTCCACAATTGATAGGGCTTTTAGTTAGGACCCATAGAGGAAAAAATGACACCTCACTAGGAGGAGACTCTGTGGTGGGGGAACCGGACTTTGGGCTGGCTCCGGAATTAAACGGGGCTTCCAGTTAGGACCTTTGTGGCTCTTTGAGTGTTTAAGGTTGCCGACCCCTGCCCTAGGGGTCTCTCTCCCAAGGTCATTGCCATATACCATAACGCTCCCTTACTGACCATTTAGGAACTGAGTTCCGGGGCTGAATCAATTATGGACCTCAGTCCTCTGATACTTTGGCAGCAGAAGTTGAGCTCTATCCAAGTAAGAATGGAAGGGAAAGAAATGGCGCCTCCTAATAGTCTCAGCTCAGATTTCCTGACCTGCCCAATCCGTGGCCAGTCTTACCTGATGCCTGCTATAGATGTCATATTGCCCGGGAGGCACCGGAACACCTGCAGCATCAAAGACTCTTTTGTTTCCGGACTTGGTGCTGTAAAGATGAGCCACTTCTGGATCAGAACCGAGAATGGGCAAGTCTAGCACATCGGCCACTTCCAGGTCATCTTGGTTCAGAAGGCCTCCCACGATATAGGCTTCCTTGCCTTGGACCAGGTTTCTGACCCTTTTAAGGATCTTAGGGCTGTATTTCAAGAAGGAGGCCAGGGACATGGGGCGGTTCTGGAGGAGGAAGACATTAGTCTCGTTAAGAAGTGCGCTTTCTCTTCCTTCCACCGAGCTAATTTATAATGTTGAGTGCAATAAATACATTATTAATAGCAGGCTGGGTTATGACCTATCCTGTAGCGTAGCAGTTTAAATTGATAAAAGCTGTTGGGGTGAGGTTCCATAATCACTCACATCTTTAGTGTGTCGGAAATGGGCTCGCTGGGAATAAAACTAATTACTACACATCTGTATTTATTTGATCCATGCGGAATTCTCCTTCTGTCACTCGGAAGAGAAGCTTGCAGCCCTCGGATAACAGTGATTCATCTCAACACTTCTGGCACCGTTTGATTCTACCACGTCAGGGGGAAAAAATCAATACCAAAAAAATAAAATAAAAATGAAGAATGCACACCAAGCCGTCCGAGTTTGTATTTCAGCCCACCAAAATCAGTATTTTAAACGGCTCTTTCAGCAAATGATTTCATTTACAAAACACCTTTTACGTGCCATATTCTTTTCCAGAGGATAAACAGTTTCATTAGCTACAAACCCTTCCTACAACAGTCATTCAGGTCAAAAAGGTTTGTTTAAAAGATTAGAAGACAAAAGTTTGGAATGTGTCACAAATTCTATTTTCGGTGCATCTCCACAACATATAGACTGTATATCAGAAAACTGGTTGTTCGCAAACATAAATTGTGCTGGAATATTCATCTGGGATCTGTGATTGCCTGAAACTCTCTCTTAATGATACTCTCAGTAGCAAGCCTATTTTGTCTTTATAATCTGTAAAATGGCCTGCTTATAAAGCGTGCCTAAAATAGGAGAGGAATAAACGAAAAATATGTAGAAATGGATAAAAGCATAAACCTGTGCAGGGATCTGGCAACAGCATAAACAAGTAAGACCAGCTGTGTACCTAACCAATTGGTAATATTTAGAGCACATTCTTCTAGAGACCTGTATTGTGTTGTGTTGTTGTATTGTATTAAATTGCATTGCATGTAAAGCCACTATAAATCCGCCCCTTTAATTATAGTGATAGATTAGAAAAAGCTTAACACCATCATATGCTAAAATCTAAATATCTGCATGGGATCTAAAACTCCAGAGCCCTGATGCTTTTTCAAAGATACAGACACCCTCTTATGTCATCTCATCCTCCTGCTTCTGAAAGTCCCCAAAGAGTGCCAAAGAATGACCAAGGGAGCTCAGGCCCTCTCTGTCTGTGTAAGCCGCCTAAAGTAGCCCCAGAGCGAGATAGGTAGCAAATAAATTTAACAAATAAATCATAAATGAATGAATGAATACAGACCCAGAGATGTCCTCCAAGAAATCTGAGCTTATTTTGTTTGCAATCCTCTCATGTTGCATTTTATACTGACCGAGCTCTGATGTTATGTTTGCATACAGGTAGTCCTCAGCTTACGACCACAATGTTGCTAAGTGAGATGTTTGTTAAGTGAGTTTTGCCACCTTTTACGACCTTTCTTGCCACAGTTGTTAAGTGAATCACTGCAGATGTTAAGTTAGCAACATGGTTGTTAAGTGAATCTGGCTTCCCCATCGACTTTGCTTGTCAGAAGTTCACCCAAGCGGGGATCACATGATCCCGGGACACTGCGGCCGTCATACATGCGAGTCCGTTCCCAAGCATATGAATTCTGATCATGTGACCAAGGAGATGCTATAGCAATCATAAGTGTAAAAAATGATCATAAGTCACTTTTTTCAGTGCTGTCGTAACTTTGAATGGTCACTAAATGAACTGTTGTAAGTCGAGGACTAACTGTACATGACTATTAATGCCCGTTTCTCATCACATTTGCAGTTCTAACTTTAATTCCAGGGTTTAGCTTTCTTTGATAAAGAATTCATTGTCTGTTCACCCAAGTTACTGAAAATGCACTCTTTATGCCCCACGCACCCGTGCATCCTGGCCTATGTTTATTTTCATTTTTTTTTTTTAACAGATGAAAATAAATTTATTTAACAAAATTAAGAAATTTAGATTGGGGAATTATATATACGTACAATATTTCATTTGCAAAAAGCATTTTAAAAATACAGCAACTTGTGACATTATGATAAGCAAACAAGTTAAGCATGTACCAGATGACATGACAAATAGATACAGCGTTGGCTTCAAATCACAATGTTTGTCAACAGTTTCTCATCAAAGTGGTGATATATTAAATGTGATTTTGTAAAATTCAACCCTTTCAACATTTTCATTAATGACATTGATATGGAAGGAATATTTAATGGAGTTACAGATCACAAAGACATTAGAGAAGCGGAATGAAAAGTCTTCTAATTTCTTCTTTTTTTTCATTTATTTTCATTTCTAATGGTCAGTAACAAACTTACTGCTTACATAACAGACAACACAAACGGGCAACACAAAGCTAATAAACTGTATTCAGCAATCCAGATGTTCTGAGCCACAATTTTCCTCTTTCTTCTGGCCAAAAAGAGGCTTGTATCACAAGTCATATATTTAACAATGTCTGTATAAAAACAATGAATCGGCTAAACTATACAAACAAGCTTGTAACAGCACAAAATTTAAGAGCTGGCAGATATGCCTGTTGTGATAGTGCAACACAAACAGAGTTCTTGTAGAGAACAGCATCATAATTTTATAGTTTTAATAATGACCCAGAAATCTTCTTCCAGTGAAAAGGATTTATATTTCATGCACAGAAATGAATAAGCAACCTTGGGATACAGGCAAGATCCCCAACTTCAACAGTGTTTATGGGATTTGCCTAGGACCCCCATTTATTGCATTGCAGCGGGATCAAAAGAATCTAGGGGACCAGAGAACCCTTCCTTTAGAGCAGATATATTATTTTTTATTTTTATCTCACCTTACTGATTTTTATAAATAGCTCAAGGGAGCGAATGTGTCTAATACTCCTTCCTTCTATTCCTCCCACAACAACCAGCCTGTGAGATGGGGACTGATAGGCTGGGGAATCAAATCTGTCTAGACGGTTCAAAACTACGACTAATCCAGCACCCCTCAATTAAAAACAGAAAGTAATTCAAGGGCACGGAGTGGAAAGTCATAAATTGGTGTCAGCGTCTCAGCACTGACATAGAAAAGGGAGGATGAAGCCTGAACTTTTGCCTGCTAAATCCCTTTGAAGATTCGGTCTCCTCGGAGATGAGGAGGGGGAAAAAATTCCTGTGAACTGACGGAAAAGGAATCAGGAGAGTGACTTGGAAGATAGCCAACAAGAAGCAGAGAATTGGGGATTGGAAAGGGAGGGATTGGGGGGCAAAGGTCAGTATTGACCGCGAAGAGTCAGGATCAGGTTGCTGCGCTCGAATAAAGAGAAAATTTCCTTAAAGATTGGCAGTTTGGAAGTTCATTTATTTTGAGATAGCATTGAAACCTGACAATAATTTTGCTACAATAATAAAAATGAGAGAGGGTAAAGGAGCATAAAACACAGAAAAAATTCTGAACTTATGTTATACTGTAGACCAGGGGTGTCAAACTAGCGGCCCCGCAGGCTGGATGCGTCACACACAGGCCACGCCCACACCAGCTCCATGAAAGGGAAAGACATTGCAAAGCGTCATGTGACGGCAATGTGACATGGCGAGTTTGACACCCGTGCTGTAGACAAGTCCTTCACAAGGCTGAAATCCCATAGGCCAGCATGGAAAAGAGCTATTCACTTAGCACCTATCCAGTTTAAACCAGTGGTGGGATTCAGCCAGTTCGTACCACTTCGGGAGAACCGGTTGTTAACTTTCTGAGCAGTTTGGTGAACTGGTTGTTGGAAGAAATCATTAGGGCAGAGAACCGGTTGTTAAATTACTTGAATCCCACCCCTGGTTTAAACCCTGAGAAGGCCCAGAGAGATGAAGGGTCCAGGGTGCCTCCTTGTGGCCTGACCATTAGTGAAACCTCTGCCTAACCACCTAGTTTTGACCTGCCTCGCTCTGTCTGGCCAAAATTGAACAGAATCAGGTGTGGTACTGGAAGACCAGAGGTGGGTTTCAGCAGGTTCTGTCCAGTTCTGGAGAACCGGTAGTAAAAATTCTGACTGGTCCCGCCCCCATCTGCCTCCCGAGTCCCAGCTGATCGGGAGGAAATGGGGATTTTGCAGTAACCTTCCCCTGGATTGGGAACGGAATGGAGATTTTACAGTATCCTTCCCCTGCCACGCCCACCAAGCCACACCCACCAAGCCATGCCACGCCCACCAAGCCACACCCATAGAACTGGTAGTAAAAAATTTTGAAACCCACCACTGTGGAAGACGTGCCTCTGCCCTGTATCAGTGGGGATGGAAAGATTCCCCTTGTTGCGATTGTGATGCTGATATGCAACTATTAAACGCATTGTGCAAGACTGGCCATGACAGTGTGCGTTCTCTGGTTCCCTAGAAGATCTGCACGAAGCAACGCCAGAGGTGACTGTCTGGACAGCTGAACTGGACATCCAGTTTTGAGGCCACTGCCGATACACCCATAGAATGTTTATCTATAATTACGTGTGGACTGTGTATATATGTTTACTTCTCTTCTGGCATGTTCTCATCATATGCTAAATAAATAAATAATGTCTTATTGAATCTTAGGGCTGGAAGTGATTTGGAGGTCTTCTAGTCCAACCCCTGCCCAAGCAGGAGACCTTATTCCTTTCCAGACAACCGGTTGTCCAGTCTATTTTTGAAAATCTCCAGTGTTGGAGCACCCACAACTTCTGGAGGCAAGCCTTTCTACTGATTAATTCAGGAAATTTCTGAATTTAGTTTCAGGTTGGATTTTTCTTTAACAAGCTTCCATCCACTGCGTCTTGTCCTACTATCAGATCCAACAATTTGTACCTGAGGGTAGGCAATATATAATAGAAAATATAATATAGAATATTTTTATCTACACACACACATATACTGTTGTGACCAAGGCCGAAGTAGTGATTACCAAACACAATTCAGTCCTGAAGAACTTATTTTATTAAAACAGCTGAGAATTAATTCATTCTCAGCTTAGTCCAAAACAAATTCTTCATAACCAGTCCTCCGGCCTCATCACCAACCTTTGATGTCTTTGGCAACTTGTCAAAGGCTTTTCTTGGCAAACCCCCCACAAAGTTCAAGAGACGTTGACAAGAAGCACTGGAATCAACATTGCTTTTCTACAAAGAACCCAACGGCTCGTTGCTGCTCTTTTAAGCCTTATGGGAGGGGCCAATCATCTTCTGGCCTTACTCCCGAGTCGTCCTTTTTGCTTCAGCTGCTCTTGCCTTCTGGCAGCTCTTCGCATGCCATGCGTGCACTAGGAACAGGCTCCTCCTGTTTCTCTGCCTCTCTGCTGTCCGCCTCTAGAGGCTCCGGAGTTCACGCATCGCTCCTAGATGGCCTTGGCCCCATCTCTGCCTCCGATGCAGAGCCCTCGTCCGGGCCTTCCCCAGACTCCAGGACTGGCCCATTGTCTTCCCCATCTTCCTCACTGTGCGACTCTGCTGCCAGGTCCGCAGGCTGCTGGCGGACCACAACATATACACACATACAAATATAATGTGTGTATATACACACACAGTACACACACACACACGCAGACACACCCCACACATATATAATTGTGTGTGTGTGTGTATATGTATAAAAGAATATATAATAGAAAATAAGAACTATCTGCACACTTCAGCCACGGGATATGTGAGCAGTATTTTGTGCAATTTGCTTTCCATAATGTGGTCAACCTCTGAAGTTCATCATCTTAAAAGGGGCCAGGCGTTGGGCAGAAATCAGCAGTGAAGGCCTAGCTGAGCTCAGCTTTCAGCCTGAAAAACTCAACTGGACTTTTATTTCTAACACTCTTTTAACTAGTCACTTAATCTGTGCAGCTCTTAACACTTGCAATAATATTTCACTGATGGGTACCAGAGCGTTGCAAGTTATAAAATTTCCAATTTAATTTTACGGCATTCCCCCCAGCTATAGTAATTAGAAGATACAAACTCACAGGAAAACTGTTGATGGCTTCAGGGGTGAGGATTTTGAACCTGTCCTGTAGGTCACCAATGTCCTCGGGGTTCCCAGACCGAACGGCTGGCTGCAGACCCAGGAGTTTATTGTAGTAGCGCAGCAATTCTTCACTTAATTCTAAGGGGCAAATATAGATGACGTCCACATTTGGATCTTTAACGGGAGAAAAAAAACAATGACAAGACGACACATTGATAATCGTTGTCAAAAAGGTAACATTGCTTGAGGTTTTCCATTATCCTATCACCTGAGAAAGTAGGTATTTTAACTTTTTGTTCCTTTGACTCCTCGGTTCCATCCTGCTTACTAAAGGCAAAACAACTTGTAGAACAACTGGCTTTCAGAATGAAGTCTGCAACATGCTAGCACAAAATCTCAGGTAACACAGCTAAATGACTGGCTTTGTAGCTTGGCAGGAAGGGTGTGTGGTTTGGAAAACGAAGTTCAACAGACTCTATCGGTGTTTCTCAATATCAGCAACTTTTAAGATGGTTGGACCGCAACTCCCAGAATTCCCCAGCCAGCATGCTAGATGGGAATTCTGGGAGTTGAAGTCCACCCATCTTAAAGTTGCTGAGGTTGTGAAACACTGGACTATACAAAGCTCAGCTACCGGCTCTTAGAAGTCAGCACAGACAGTCATCTCCTAAAATCAATCAATCAATCTTGCTTTGTACTGTTTTTTCCCAAAGAAGGTCCTAGTATGGAGCAGTTAGAATGCCTCCTTAGAAGTACTTCTCCTAAGCAATGAGCCTTATGCTTGTGGCACAAAATGCTTGTGTAAGCGACCCAAAAGCCCTCCAGTTCCATTTTTGTTGGAAGCATCTTAATATGCAGCATTTCCCTACTCATCTTAAACTAAATATACTCAATATACTCTCTTTTCACAGGACCTAATTTCTACTCCTCACTGCACTTACTCTGGATCCTTCTTGAAATGTGGTGATCAGAATTTGAGAGAGTATTTAAAGTAGGCTTTGATCAAAGCAGGCTGTAATGGAATGATTACTTCCCATGATTTGGAAATTGTACTTCTGTTGATGTAGCTTAAAACTGCATTTGCCTCATTGTGCTCGTGATTCACAACCAGCCTGCATCCGCTTAGTATTCCAAGATCTTCAGCAGATGGGGAGACCCACTGACAAAACATCTCAGGCCTGGAGACCAAGCTTCACAATAGTAAGAAAATAGGTGGGCAGGTGAATGAAGCACTTGTGCGAGATTAAGTATTTTGCAAGATCAGGATAGGAAGTTTTCCCCCCTTTTGGGAATTAATGCCAAAGCATCCAGGATAACTCAAAGGAATAAAGAAAGGTAGAAGAACAGCAAAGGGTTTCGGGCTCTCTTACGTACTGACTTTTAATAATGGAATAACAGAGTTGGAACTGACCCTGGAGGTCTTTGAGATCAAGCAGGAGAATCTATACCGTTTCAGACAAAGGGCTGTCCAGTCTCTTCTTAAAAACCTCCAGTGATGAAGCACCCACAACTTCTGGAGGCAAGCTGTTCCACTGGTTAATTGTTGTGTCAGAATAAGAAAATATATCATCATCATCATCATCATAGATGATTTGAAGAAGTTGTTAAAAACAGAATTTGGGAAATGATAACCAGGAGTGTAATAAGAGCCTACAGGGGGGGGGGGGAGAGGGAGAGGAAGGGAAAGAGAAGGGAGGGAGAAAGAGGGGGAGGGAGAGGGAGAGGGAGGAGAGAAAAGGAGAGCAAGAATGCATAGTCGTTATGAAGTGAGGGCCCTGGGATGATGACTATCCTTCTAAACACCCTTTCAGAGAGATCTGCTCTTTTCAAGATGAGATTACTGAAATTGGGAGGCAACCAAAGGAGAAGTCATCAAAGTCCAAGGGTCCACCACTATTTTATTTATTTTTTATTTATTTTTTATTTGTCAAGAACATATTTGGTAATAAGTATAAGCATGGATTGGATACATAAAATAGGTACAAATAGAAGAAGCATTAGGACAGGGATGGTAGGCACGCTGCTGCTCTTATGCATGCCTATGAATCCATGCAGTTGCAATGGAAGAAGGAAGGGTTTCTTTAGAAAACTCAATTGTGTTGTCCAGCCAAGGGGAGAAAAAGGAACGTACAGGTGCAAAATGAGTAGCCCTATCTTAAGAGTGCCATCAGCAGCAAGCGAAACAGAAGGCTCACTGGGTCCTTTCGGAAAGCTAGATGAGCAGGAAGTCAAAAGGAAACAAAAGGCAGATCAAAAGATTATTGAGCAGTGGGAAAAGTTCTCCATAGGTATTTGTCCCTATGCCTGAACTTCTCAAGAGCGGAGTTGGAGAGCTAAAGCAAATAATGGAGACAGGGGATGAGCCTTTAGACTTTGCTGATAAATTTACTGATTGTCTTAAAGTATTTTTTGGCCACTCATCAGTTAAGGAGATGGGTGATTTCTATATTTGATAAATAAATAAGAAAGATAGATTCTGGGCAGCAAACAATAAAGCAAGACAAGAACAGAAAGAAAAGCCTAATACCTTAAAAATACAACAGATACAAATGGCCAAGTTGGGCCCCTCAAATCAAGTAGGGCCTTGAGAAATGCAAGGTGAGAGGGAGGTGAAACATCCCAGAGCAGGGGGGCAGCCATCTAGCACACTCCACATACCTCTGGCAGGGTGGGGACAGAAGAAGACTCCCCAAATCACTAGGTTTTCCACTGAAACCCAATCATACCCTGTTGAATGGGCCAACATGACCCCATTTTTAAAACAAAGAAAAAAGCAGGAGGAATACAAATCTGATAGGTTAGAAATCTTTGTCTCAGATGCATTGTTGAAAATGTTATAGCTATAGCATTTAGACTTATGTACTGCTTCACAATGCTTTGCAGCCCTCTCTAAACAGTTTTCAGACTCAGCATCTTGCCCCCAACAATCTGGGTCCTCATTTTACCGACCTCAGAAGGACGGAAGGCTGAGTCAACCTGGAGCCTGGTGAGATTTGAAGAACCGCCAAGGCTGCTGTAAAAGGAAATCAAGCGCAGGTATGATCTGTTAGTGTTTAACAGAATAATAGAATAACAGAGTTGGAGGGGACCTTGGAAGTCTTCTAGTCTAACCCCCTGCACAAGCAGGAGACCTTATACAATTCCAGGCAAATGGCTGACCAGTCTCTTCTTAAAAGCCTCCAGTGATGGAGTACCTACAACTTCTGGAGGCAAGTTGTTCCACTGATTAATTGTTCTCACTTTCATTAAATTTCTCCTTAGTTTTAGGTTAGTTCCCTCCTTGATTAGTTTCCATCTCCTGCCTTCAGGTGCTTTGGAGAATAGGTTATTGACCTCTTCTAAAAGAAGGGGTGTGTCAGAAGTGGGATATGAACCTATATCTCCAGTGTTTACCAAAGACTCTTCAGCAATTCTAACAATCATTTTACATTGCTCTATCTTGATCTTTCTCTCCTTCTCTCTCCCTCTCCCACTCTCCCCTCCCCTCTCCTTCTCCCCCCTCCCTTCTCTCTCTCTCTCTCTCTCTCTTTCTTCTATTTAACTTGACCAATGGCCATGAACAAATGATCCAGGAAGAATTGGGAGTTTGCTGATGGTACCAAATTATTCTGGACACTAAAAAGAATTTTTCATTCTTTGCTTGGCTTCGTTCAGTGTTTCTCAACCTTGAAGGTGTGTGGACTTCAACTCCCAGAATTCCCTAGCCAGCATCTTCAAGCTGCCAAGGTTGAGAAACACTGGCTTAGTTTATTGTGCTTTCCACGTTTTCCCCTTCTTCTGCTTTCTTCGACATACTAAATCATATTGAAAGCTTCCTCTGGACAGAAGTGTAAACAGCATCCAAGGTGGCAGTACTTTATATAAAATCATCAAAATTACAATGCTGAGGGTAGCAGAATTAATGCTTTGCAATTATCTTCAGCTAATATACCATTACATTCATTTTGTGGGATAGAGTAAGGACAGAGCAATTGTAAGAGTCTTCTTGTAAGTATTTTCTAGGATTCTGTAGAGATTCTCAGTCCTCCAGGTCCTGGTTGTCCCAAAGGTGTTTTTTTCAGGAGGCAACTGGACTTCCTTGTTTTTTCTTTTGAAGACGTTTCACTTTTCATCCAAGAAGCTTCCATTCCCCATCATCTAGTCAGAGCTGAAGAAACTTCTTGGATGAGAAGCGAAATGTCTTCAAAAGAAAAACAAGGAAGTCCAGTTGCCTCCTGAAAAAGCACCTTTGGGATATTTTCTACAGCAGAAATGATGCTCCTTCGAGAATCACGGACTGGAGACCTCGTCTCTGAACCTGTTCTGTAGTCTGAGTAGCTGCCTGCTTGCCACGTGTGATGATTCCATGCTGCCCATAACTTTCCAACTCATTCAGAAGTAACAAATCTTCCCTTAAATAAACACCACAATAGAGAAGAGTTACACCGAGGACAAAACAACATTAGTGCCTTCATAATATATAAAGGCAATTAAGTTATTATTTTAGGCTCCCATAAATTTTGAGGATACATTTTTTTGTGCAAATGGCATTTATGAAATAATAATGATGCTGAAATATACATGGATCATGTAGAGTGTGTCATTCTGGGTAGCCAGCAATCTTGGCCACTAACAAATTAATATTTTTTGCTCTTCTGTTAAAGGAGCGAAGGGGAAAAAACAACAACAAAAATCAACAATTTTATGTTGATTCCCCCCCTTTTTTTTAAAATTTGATTTATATGCCACCCTTCTCCGGAGACTCAGGGCGGTTTACAATGCGTTAAGCAATAGCCTTCATACTTTTGTATATTTATACAAAGTCAGCTTATTGCCTCCACAATCTGGGTCCTCAATTTACCTACCTTAGAAAGGATGGAAGGCTGAGTCAACCTTGAGCCTGGGGAGATTCGAACTTACTTTAATTGCAGACAGCTGGTGTTAAATTACAGTGTCTTTGTCTGCAGAGCTATCCAGGCTCCCTTTAGGAGCCTCCCTTTAGGTCAGAGATGGGGAACTATGGCCTTTTTATGACTTGTGGACTTCAACTCCCAGAATTCCTGAGCCAGCCAGAATGGCTGGCTCAGGAATTCTGGGAGTTGAAGTCCACAAGTCATAAAAAGACCATAGCTCTCCAGCCCTGTTTTAGAGAGACGTAGATCGACTGCCCTGCGTCCTTCCCGGGAAACTTGCTGGGTAATGATTCATAGGTCAGATTCTGACAATACAACCCCTTTGCAATCACAATCTCACACCTCCCTTCATGCTTCTTTCCAAGTTCCAAGTGGAAGTTCATTGCACTCATTCATAAAAACCTCCCTATCATCCTTGCCAGGAAAACCCCGTGTCTCCCTCTCAAACGTGCCCGTGAAGATAAACCAGGGTTTGTACTGAGCACCATGTTAAATGGCCAACAGCGCCACCTGGAAACTATATTCGGCCCCCAAAGTACACGACCTCACATCAATACGCAACGCATCCCATACCCGCCACCCATCTCCTGCAGAGTTGTGAAACTTGCTAAGAAATCCAATCGCAAGCTTTTTGACAGAATTCTTTTTCAAAACGAAGACCAAATATGAGCCAATTTATCAAGAGCCACTAAGAGGCAAATTATGCATGATTTACATGCATATACCTATGGATTAGTTATTTATTTATTTAGTAAAGTTTAATAATGCAATAAACAAGCCAGAAGACCTACAACGGCACTCATATGTCTTCGATACCTATATTTAATTTTCAGCTTAAGTTTAAAACTTTAAAGCTTTCAAAATACATTTCAACGATAGAATCTAGAACCATAGGTCTGGAAGGAACCATGGAGGTCTTCTAGTCCAACCCTTTGCTCAAGCAGGAGACCCTGTCCCATTCTGGACAAATGGCTGACCAGTCTCTTCCTAACTAAATAGGAAAGTTTACAAAACAGGAATAAATGATCAAAAGAACTATTTAAGTTCGCACACACCTGGCAGAGCAGCCTGTGATGGTTTAAAACCCAACACAAAATAGCAATAAACCGCAACTTTTAATTAAAACATCATCAGACAAAACGATAAAATAACGAATAATTATAAAAGCAAACATAAAACCAAACGCACCCATCATAGCAATTCATAAAAAGTGCATTTTTTTTTAACTTAAACAAATACTGTAGGCTTGGAGGTTTCTCTTAAAATCAGCCAAGGACTATATTCTCAGTGGAGAGAGATGACAATACAATGGTATCTTAGTAGTCATTGTTAATTGATTCTGGGGGTATGGGGGTGTGTGATGAGTACCAAAAATGATGAGTATCAAACGAATTCTCCCCCCACCCCCACTAAAGAATGATGTAGTGAGTCACAAGGCAGCCAACACCGACAAGTTCTAGGATGTGTGTTGACTACTGGGACAAAATTTTCATGTCAAAATGCATTGAGTACCAAATTTGATGAGTTTCAAAGCAATTGAGTATCAAGGTACCACTGTATAGTGTGGCTATTGAACCTCAATTACTTCTAGCCATGCCCCCTTCCTAGGCAGCATTCGATAGAGGGGGAAGGGAATTGTTGGTTGGTGCAAAACAGGAAATCATATTCTTTAGGCAGGCGGGATTCAAGTCATGTAGTTGAAACAAGCCCTTTGAATTTTGTTTGGGAGCAATGGAGAGATCTCTCATGTTGCCAATGGGGAGCATCTAAAGACACCCTGAGTGCTGGGTTCTGGATCCATTGCACTTCTGGGTTTGCTCTTGCCTGCATAATGCCCAGTACCACAAACCTATTTGTGGAGTCCCTGGTGTTCTCTGAGCTTGGTGATTTTCTTGAAGACGTTTCATTACCAAGCTAGGTAACTTCATCAGTGCAACCCCTTTGGGAGACATGGATCAGAAAAGCCAGCAAAACTCTTTCTATGAAGATGGTAAATCATGCACCGCTGACAAAAAGGTAAATCATGCACACCTTCGGACTGGCCCACATTCAGATCTAGCTACTTACGTTTCATCCCAACTTCAGTCTGCTCCATGTTGGGCCCACCCAAGGTTGACCCGCTTGAAGAAGATGGAAAAGAGAAGTAGAGCTGGATGTCATCCACTTGGCACCTGTGATGACTTCCCCAGATACATCTCCAGATGTCAGCTCAGAGGAAGATGAGCCAGTCCCACACATGTCAGGAGGGGAGTTGGTCAATGGCTCCAAGCAGACATCTGAGAGGGATTTGGCTCAAACAAGCTGCAGCAGGACAGCCCTGAGGCTTCAGGTGGGGAAATTATGCAGCCGCAGCCAGTCAGGGATGAGGAAGAGGAACTGCCTCCTGCACCTGATCCCAGAACACGTAGGGCAGAGAAAAGGCAGGCGCAGAGAAGGTCAGCCCGATTACTCATGAGGAGGCAGCCTCGCCCCTCTTGATGGGCTGCACCAGAAGCTGGCTATTTAGCACTGCAGACAGATGGACAGGATGCTGAGAACAACGTGTTCATTTCTTAGCTGTGTGTTTCCTGGTTGTTGTGATTTCTGTCTTGCTTTGGTTTGGCACTGTGCTTTAACTGTGGATCGTGCCTTGGGAACTCTGGACTTTTCTTGCCTCATGAACCCTCTTGTATTGTGGGTTTAATTTTGCCTGGTGGGTTTATTTATTGTTTGGGAACCTTTCTTTTTTAAATTTGATTTATATGCCGCCCTTCTCCGGAGACTCAGGGCGGCTTCCAATGCGTTAAGCAATAGCCTTCATGCTTTTGTATATTTATACAAAGTCAGCTTATTGCCCCCACAATCTGGGTCCTCATTTCACCTACCTTTGAAAGGATGGAAGGCTGAGTCAACCTTGAGCCTGGAGAGATTCGAACTTGCAGTAATTGTAGGCAGCTGAATGTTAATAACAGGCTATTAGTCTGCTGCGCCACCAGGCTCTTTCAAGTGCCTTGTGGACTCTTTGGCCGTTGCTCTGTGGACTAGCATTGGTCTGCTTGTGGCTGGACTTAATTGGGACAGTTCTGAATTTTTGTTGAAGGGAAATGCTGGGGAATATTAATAAACCCGCTAAACCACCATTACGTGTGTGTGTGAGTGAGCGGGACAGCACAGCACCCAGCACCACATTATCTGATAATGACATCCAATGGCTTTGTGTAGATCAGGGCTTCTTAACACATCTTAAAATTGCCAAGGTTGAGAAAACTGGTATAGATATTGAAAAGCACTTTAATGAAGTTTTGGGCACCCCAGGCTGCCAGTAATTTTTGCATAGGAATTGACAGACATTAACTAAGTTTGTACATTATGTAAAGCCTTGGCTTGCTGAATTATGATGTGTCTATGGAGATTCTCAGGCATCCAGGTCATGGTTGTCCCAAAGGTGCTTTTTTTTCAAAAGGCAATTGGATTTCCTTTGTTTTTGCTGGAAGATGTTTTGCTTCTCATCCAAGAAGCATCCGCCATTCAGTCAGAACTGAAGAAGCTTCTTGGATAAGAAGTGAAACGTCTTCAAGGAAAAACAAAGAAAATCCATTTGCCTCTTGAAATAAAAAAAATACCTTTGGGAGAATTATGATGTGCTGATTAGGATACATTAAACTGGGTTCCTGCAACGTCTCAACGTCTCCGTCGCAGTTTAGCTACTATACAAGCCTTCAAAATGGCAACGAGGGCACAATCTGTTGGCTCAGAAATGTGAATCCATTGAACTGCACCTCTTTTCTTTGGAAGCACAATAGAGGCAGAGCTGCTGGGAGGAATCTGTACCTTTGATCTCGCACAGCCTTCCGAACTGCGATCCCTGATGAACAGCGAAATCTGGGTCGGCCTCTCGAAGGGACTGCTTGTACCCTGAAAGAAAACATCCCAGCTGATTAACACGCATCACATCCATAGAAGGTTCTGTGCTCTTTTTTTCTTTTCTCTTTTTGCTGGGGAGAGGGAATTCAACCTACCACTTATATTTGGGGAAATTTTCCAGAAAAATTAATAAAACTAAAAATGAAACCTAACCTAAGAACTACTGAGCTCAACTTTCAACCAGTGCAAGACCAATTCATTGATCAAAAAAGAAGAAAAACAGTGCAATCCACTTACACTGCGTTCTGAATAATTGAAATTTGAAAAAAATTATATACTAGACTAATTCTGAATAAGCTACACAGCCACACTTTCCGATAAAGTATGGGATTTTTTTTGAACATGTTACTAGAACCCTAATTTGGCTTTTAAATAATTAGGAACAAGAATTGCATCTCTCAATAATAATAATGATGATGATGATGATGATGATGATGATGAGAAAGAGGAGAAATATAGCATCCTAAATTCAAATGCAGTTAAAATTCAAATGAATTTTAGATCGGTATACTGAATTGTGCAGTAAGGTTGCACAATTTGAATAAAATTCAAATTTTTTAACCATCTTGTTTGCTATTATTTCTCTGAGAGCAAGATCTGGTGAAAACTGAGGAATGCCGTAATGAAAAGCAATTAATAGAACTAGCTCTTAAAATGATAGTATGACAACAATCAAATAAATTGAGTGTTTATTAATGGGGATTGTTGTAATAAATTGACATGCAATTTTACTGCACAATTCAGGATGCATACCGATCTATATTTACTAAAATAATGAGCAAATGTCTTTGTTTTTATTTGTATTATCTCACCCACCTTTCTATTCACATAGTGCTCAAAACAGCTCATATAAAAACATGGCAAATACAAGACAAAACCAAAGCTAAAACCGGGACAATTAAAATCACAAATACTAAAATCATCTCCATTTAAAGCCTCGGTTGTTTTTTCCTGATAGAATAATTAAAACTAGAACACTTTCCGTTAAAACAAAATTAATTGAATTTTCACACACATATTCTCTCTCTTGCTCTCCCTTTCGCATTAAGGCATTTTAATTTGCAATTACTGTGACATCTGGATTGCACAATACAAGCAGGGTTTTTGCTGGGCCCTTTCCGATGGAATGCGCGGAGGGTTTTTGCAAGCACGCTGCTGGCTGGATGGCTGAAGTCTGTTTCTCTGGGAATGTGTGAGTAAGATATAAAATAAATACTTCAAAGCGATTGCGAGATTCCTATAAAATGTTTTCTGTTTAACACTTTTGGATAGTCCCATCCAGAAAGATTTTGAAATTAAGCTAATTGCATAGAAACGATCTTGGTATTAAAAAGAAAAGAAGATCAATTGTCAGCAGGAGAGTTTGTCAGAAAATCGATACCAAGTGCTGCTTAATAAGTGCCGGTTTGATGTGCTGCTGTTCTAGCGTGGCTTCCTAACGAGATTAAAATAATGCTTCGTCCTTCGAATTGTATATTGAGGCCTCTGGAATCTTGCAAATGGGTCTCAAATTCCTCTAGAAACCTGGAAAACTGGTATCCCATGTACACATTTTGGGCAAACATGATAGGAGGCATTTTAGACACACCATTCAATTTCTGGCTTTGGGGGAAGATCAGAGAATGAAATCTGACAACTGAAAATTAATTATAGGAAAACAAATTACCTTTCTAGCTAGCACAACAGCTTGTTTTCAGCAGTTGCCAAACAAATGCTTCAAAAGGCTTACCGGAAGATTTTGAAGGCAACTGCCAGGAGCTACATCTGTTTTTATCATTGGATATATGCTTCCGAAGTTCCATTTAGCTCTCAGAGACAATGGTATCAAAAAGTAATCTAAATTCAATCCATTTCAGCAGACTGGGATACCTTAAAATATGTAACCGTTAAGGTCCGAGTTTCTGATACTCTGCCCCTAAACATTTCATTGAGGGGGGAAAATTCCCCATCTGGTAATAGAATTTATTCGCCTAAATGCCCTTAAGTCGTCATAAATGGTCTTGCATGGATTATTGAGACAGAAAGGTGCAAAAGACAACTCGCTCGCAAAACAAGACGAAGAGAAAGTATAACCAGCACTTCCAGAGATGGGTAGAAGCCGGAAAGATCCGAACTGCAAAGGGGGGGAAAACCCTAAGTTTCTTCAAGAGAAAAGTCCCTCCATTCCCTAGCAGGATTCTTAGTTTTTTGATCCTGCATGAAAAGTAAATTATCTCTCTCCCTTTTTCTCCCCCCACCCCTGTGTACGTGTGTGTCTATGTAGAGAATAGAATAGAATAGAATAGAATAGAATAGAATAGAATAGAATAGAATAGAATAGAATAGAACAGAACAGAACAGAAAAAGGAACAAAGAACAGAACAGAATATTCTTTATTGGCCAAATGTGATTGGACATACAAGGAATTTATCTCTAGTGCATAAACTCTCAGTGTACGCAAACAACAACAAAATATTATAATCATAAGATACCAACAGGAGACGATAGTAGAAAAGGTAAGAAGGCTAATAGTAATACAGCCCTACTACATGGGTATGTAAGTCTATTTTGAGCCTCACTTGTATGACAAGAGCCTTGGTGGTGCAGCAGACTAAAGTGCTGTTAAGTAGCACCAGCTGCCTTCAATTACTTCAAGTTCAAATCTCACCAGACTCAAGGTTGACTCAGCCTTCCATCCTTCCGAGGTAGGTAAAATGAGGACCCGGTTTGTGGGGGCAATAAGCTGACTTTGTATAAAAAAGAACACCGCTTAGAGGGGCCCGAAAGCCCTACTAAGCAGGTATATACAAAAGTATGAAGGCTATTGCTTAATGAATTGTAAGCCGCCTTGAGTCTCCGGAGAATGGGCGGCATATAAATCGAACCAATCAATCAATCAATCAACCAATCAATCAATCAATCAAATCAATCAATCAATAAATAAACACACTACTTCAAAAAGCAGGGCTGGATGAAAATTCTTAACAGCTTTACAAAGGAACTAATTCCTGGTCCTGGGATGCCATCACAGCAGGGGATCCTTCCCTGGGGTGGACCTTCCCATACTATAGATCCACCTGATTCTGCCTAGTGCTTAATGGGGATCAAGGGCCAACCTCAAGTCAAAAGCCTGAGTGTTTCAGTGTGGCCAACGGCATGGAGAATGAAAACAGGAAACAGGTATAGACCATAGAATGACAGGGCTGGAAGATACCTTAAGAGGCCTTCTAATTCAGAGGTCTTCTTCTATCCCTCTGGCAGGAGACCTTGGAACCATCCAGTTCAAATGGATGGGATATTCCAAGATGTTAAAGCATTTGGGTCTCAAAGACTCCTGCGACAAATGAAACGGTGGCAGACGAATGTCAGGTTTCATTGATGGGGATTTAACTCAAAATTCATGGAATTCTCAACTCTATCGCAGAAGACACATATAAAGCTTCTATAGCAGTGTTTCTCAACCTTGGTAGCTTGAAGATGGGTGGACTTCAACTCCCAGAATTCCCCCAGCCAGCAGCGCTGGCTGGGGGATTCTGGGAGTTGAAGTCCACCCATCTTCAAGCTTCCAAGGTTGAGAAACACTGTTCTATAGCTTTATAGAAGGGCAAGGTTTAGATCAGTCTCTCAACTTCAGCCTCTCAACCTCTGCTACTTTAAGGTCGGTGGACTTCAACTCCCAGAATTCCCCAGCCTGTATGATTGGGGAATTCTGGAAGTTGAAGTCCACCTATTTAAAGTTGTTGAAGTTGAGAAACGCTGAGCTAGAGTTGGCTGGGTTTTCTTTTGCAACTTCTCCCAGGTTTGTAATATTGATAACTAGACCTCTTATTCAGCAGTTAAAGTAGCATTCAAATAGGTAGGACATTAGTGCATTATATGGCAGAAGAAAAAGCCTGCAAAATCATCCATTGGATCGAGTCCCACCAACTGCTATGGGGCAGAACTGTTCGTATCATTAGTAAGTAACCCCCCCAAAAGGCCACATTTTAATTTGATGAAAGCTCTTTCATATCAATACAATTCAAAAAATAATGGAATAGAATGTTCACATTTGTTTTAAAAATGCCCATATTCATTTGAGAAGTGGTAGGATACAACCTTTGTCTATTTCCTATTATTCTAATTATACAGTCTGTTATTAAACTGTATTATTTGTTTGAGGTCCTGAATAATCAGAAAAGAGAAAAAATGAAAAGATTCCCATAGATTAAGAATATATCCCCAACTTTCAATTTAAGAGCATTTCTAATGTGGGGGAATTTAAACCGAAAGCAACATCTCAGTAAAAACACTTCTTCAAGCCACAAAATATTATTCTGTCATAAATTCAACCAAGTGATGGCTCTTCGGTATCAATGGATCGCAGGAAATGACTTTCCAATGATCATTTCAAAGTTTTCATTTTCACAAGCTTTTTATACAGGCTCATGAAATACTGCAGTGTCATTATTGGTTAATATAGCACAAACTGAAGAATAATTAATCACTAAATGTATTCAAGGGTAGCTTTATTTTTTGAATATAAAAAGTTTGTATTGGGCCAACAGGCATGCACACACTTGTAAGAGAAAGCTAGTTAGTTAGTTAGTTAGTTAGTTGACTTTATTCCTTGACCTTCATGAAATGCAACTAGAGTTTGCAAACAACAGCTCCTGAATGAAGATGAAACTATGCAAAACGCTGGCATCAAATCATTATGTCTGCAAATGCACACAGTACAATGCAGGGAACCATTTTGTTTGGTTTTTGATTTTGGTCTCTAATCCAGCTTCCCGTCTCCATTTTAAGATGATGCCATCTTACTGGCTCATATTTATGACGGTTGCAGTATCCCGGGGTCCTTTTGCGACATTCTGACAAGCAAAGTCAATACGGAAGCCAAACTCACTTAACAACCATGTCACTAACTTAACAGCTGCAGTGATTCAGTTAACAACTGTGGCAAGAAAGGTCATAAAATGGGGCAAACCTCATTTAACAGATGCCTCACTTAGCAACAGAAATGTTGGGCTCAAATGTGGTCATAAGTCAAGGTCTACCTGTACTTTAAAATTGCCTTGAGTTACTTATAAAGAAATAAAGGCTGGATAAAAATCAAATAAATAAAATGAAAGAAATAAAATCTGACTTTTTGAAACAACAATTCTGTTCTTGTTAGATATAGATCCCAACGTTTCTCCAAGAGCTCAAGTCAGCGTTCATGGCATTTTTGCCACCTACAACCCTGTGAGGTAGGATGGGCTGGGAGGAGCTTCTGTGGTTGAGGGAAGACCTGAACCTGGATCTCAAAATCCTAAATACTATTTGATGATCTCAGGAAGCCTAACTCTAACCTCTTCCTACAGAGTTTTATAGGGAAGCATCCCATACCACATATAACTTCAGCCTAAAGATGAAGCTGTTGACCTAAGAGGACAATTAAAAAAACATTCTGTAAACATGTTTAAGTACCCTTTTGGGAGATTTAAAAAAAAGCTTGACTAAAAGGGAAAAAAGTGTATTAACATATTAACAAATGTTACTTCAGAATAAGCATGTACTGTATATATATATACCATTGCAGGTTTGGTTAAAAAAAAAGTGATTTTTTTTTTTTTTAATTTGATTTATATGCCGCCCTTCTCCGAAGACTCAGGGCGGCTTACAATGTGCTCAGCAATAGCCTTCATCCTTTTGTATATTTATACAAAGTCAGCTTATTGCCCCCACAAACTGGGTCCTCATTTCACCTACCTTTGAAAGGATGGAAGGCTGAGTCAACCTTGAGCCTGGAGAGATTCGAACCTGCAGTAATTGCAGGCAGCTGGTCTTAAGCAGCTTAATAACAGGGTGCCTTAAACCCTAGTACTACCAAGGCTCTTTTATTTTATTATTATTATTTTATTATTTTATTATTAGCGGCATCAGTCAAGGACTCTCAAATGTGGCGACAGTAGCAGCAGAAAGCCACACATTCCAGCTATAGTTTGTTCCTCCAGGAACTGGGACTCAGGACCCTTTGAACTCAGCTGCATTATTTCCATCTAAGGCTATTTTATTCCTTGGAATTACAAAACTGTCCTTCCCAGATTGGGCAAAGACATATATTCTCAAATCTATCAAATCTAACATTTATTAAAACTGCAAGTATGCCAAAGATTATGGTTCTCTAGTTATATTTGATCATGTTATTTTCTGCCTAAAATGTCTTCAAAAAAAGAGCAATAATTTATTTAAAAGAGATTAATATTTTTGCAGATTTTGCATTTGTGACATTTGTTCACCGAAAGGGAAAATAAATGATGTCAAGACTATTAACCCATTTTCACTTCCTGAAAAGCCTCCCTGCCTTTTTACTGTATCCAAGTCAGGATTCCTGGAAGGAGAGATGAGGTGTTGCCTATATCTGGTTTTAAGAAACTAAGGATGTTCTAAAATGCTGCTTGCATGTCAATCAAAAGCAGTAGAAAGTTTGTTTTTTTAAAAAAAAAGAAAGGAAAGAAAAATTTTGTGATGTGCACACCGCAAACTTCAGCGCAGGTGGCTAAATTCTGCACAGCAGCAATGGGAATTCATCGGAAACAGGTGATTAATCCATCATAACTATTTTATGCAAGTAATGCAGCAAACCCTTTTGCATTACCACTCTCTTGCATTTTAGTATTTAATGACTACGGGCCTCACAGTTTAAGGATTGATATTATAGTTAGGCCATGCTGCGTTTTGCTCGTGTGCAACTGACAGATGGGATGCCAAATTGTGATTTTGATCTAGATTTTGATCTAGGAGCCTTAGTGGCACAGCGGACTAAAGTGCTGTTAAGTAGCACTTAGCTGCCAGCTGCCTGCAAATACTGCGAGTTCAAATCTCACTAGGCTCAAGGTTGACTCAGCCTTCCATCCTTCCGAGGTAGGTAAAATGAGGACCCGGATTGTGGGGGCAATAAGCTGACTTTGTATAAAAAAAAACCACTGCTTGGGGGGGGGGGGGGCGAAAGCCCTACTAAGCAGATATATTCAAAAGTATGAAGGCTATTGCTTAACGCATTGTAAGCCGCCCTGAGTCTCCGGAGAAGGGCGGCATATAAATCGAACAAATAAATAAGTAAATAAATAAATTTTATCTATTGCTATTTAATTCTAGAATTTTTAACTGGATATTGCTTGAGTGTTTTTAACTTGCTCTGGCCTCTGGCCTTTGACTGAAATAAACACTGACTAAACATACCGGAAGCTTCACTTGAGACTTTACAGGGGGTCTGGAGAAGAGCAGGGCTATGGGGGCGATGGCCAAAGATGCTCAGAGATGCCCTTCCATCAACTGTTCAGTGAACCTCTGTAAACGCTACAGCCGCAGCAGCAGCCGCAGCCAGAGAGGGCTGCAATCAAAAGAAAGGCCGCTCGGATATCTTCCTCTACAGACATTTTCTGTACACCCCCCAATTAGAAGAAAGATAGCTGGTTTCTTTTAAAAGGTGGGCCTCTGTTCCAGCCATTTCCTAGAAAGATCCTTTTGAGAAACATCTTTTATTGACAAACCCCCACTGCTGCACAGGGAAACGGCTCTTAAGGCCCCCCAATTCATAAATGTAATTAAATAATTACCCGAGTGCTAATTAACATGGAGCTGCAGATTATTTAAGCGCACACACAAACACACAAAAACCACCCCACTATTCAACTTCTTAATTATTCTTGTTCACCACAGCATTTCCTTTTGCTGAGGCGCCCAAGGTGCAAATAAACCCTCCCATCTGCTCGTAATTAGAACTAAATAATTTCAGAGAATGCGGCTTATCATTTTGACTGCACATTTGATTAAAAGCAGGGTGCAAACAGCATCCTGGCTTATCGGCGCAATAGCACCCAAGCCAGCAAACCCACATCCCCTCCTCGCGGAAGGCGAGAAGAACAGGGTGTCTGTGAGGCTGGGGGTACCGGGGGAGGGGAGGGTGTTCTAAGGGGAGGGCAGCGAGGGAAGGAAAAGGGGGCGGGAGGGGGGAGAGAATACAACTTTTTAGTTCATTTCATACAGAGGGAAGCGAATTACCGCAAATCACCTCTCCGCTGAATAGCGGCCTCTACATAATGACTTTATTTGCTTAATCCCCAAATTAAACGCCGCCGTTTCAAGTGAAGGCCCTGCGTTATTACTCTCATCATGTCGACAACATTTTCCTGCCGAGACCAATTTGAATAAAACAAGGCCTTCCTTGAACTCAATCAAGGAGTCATAATGCGGTGTGTAATAGGGGTTGCTGATAGACCCAGAGACAAAAGCATTCTACCTAACGATGGGATATGGATAATCGTCCTCCTAGAGCTCCTGATGCGATTCCAGTTGGCGGCCAGATGCTAAAAATCAAGAAAAGGCATTGATCAGTGACAGGAGGGACCTGCCGCGGATGCAACCCAGCCGAACTTCAGCTGTTCCCCCTCCTCCCTTTTTTCCCACTGTACAGTTAAGCCAGGCATAAATTATATTAATTGATTTAATCACATACTTAAAACATCTTCCCCAATTAATTTAATTAGATGGCTACATGAAGCTACTGGCAGGGGAAGATTAGAGGCTGATCACTTAATTAACAGAATATGAATGAAAAAAAAAGAGAGAGAGAGAGAGAGAGAGAGAAAGCAAACATAAATGAAATGGTGATCACTAATTAAAAGCTTGTCTGCAAACTTAAGTACTTTCTGACAAAGTAGTGACTGCCACAGAGGCGAGGGAGATTGTTTTTGTGGGCCACAAATCAAGTGCACGGTATTGTGTTGTAACGGAAGAGTAGGGGAGAGGGACTGCGGAAGAGAGGAGGTGGGAAGAGGGCACTGCCTTTGCTGCTGGAGGAGGCAGGGCCACACCAAACTGTCTCTCGGGAACACGGAATCCATGCCGTGACTACACCATCTTGACTACCGCAATGTGCTCTGTGCGGAGCTGCCCTTGAACCCTGAAATTTCCACCGATGCAAAATCCAGCAGCTGCCAGAGATTGCTAGAAGTGCTGGCCTTTAAAACCCACAGGCAGAGTTTCTCAATCTCAGGCACTGATGTGTGGACCTCAATTTACAGCATCCTGGGAGTTTGTTTTTAAAACTTCTGCTAGACCCTTTGTGTAGTTTACCTGATCCAGAAAGGCAGGCTATAAATGGCATAAAAAGTAAAAATAATCTACGGATAAAACTGAAAGTATGGTAGTACTGTACAGGTATCTAGTAAAATTGGAAGGAGAGGACAGAGGCAGGGAAGGAGATGGCGTAATGATGTCCAGGGCTTGGCATTGGCAGAAGCTGGACAGTTGACAGGTACCACCGACCGCTACTATTTCCAGAAGCAACAGTCTGGCTATTAATGCATGTGCCCCCCCCCCGTCTCACCCCCCTCCCCTCTTTCTGGGTTGTGCCTTTTAAACCTGAAGTCAGAAAAACTAAAAAGAGAGCAGAACCGAAGTGATTCCTCAAAACAACTCTTAAGAAGCATGGTGCTAAATACAATCAAAAGCTGTCTATTGCAAACCTACCAAATCCCATTTTTTGACAAGAAGGACCCAAGTCAAATCAGAGGGATTTTGTTTTCTCCATTTCACACCGCAAAGGAAAAGCAGCAGTTGTTCAAAGGGGAGGGAGGGGGGGAATGGAGGCAGACTGTAGCCACCAAAGGCTGCACATTTAATGATGCGTAAAATATGCTTGGACAAGGGTAGTGTTGAATAGGGCGGGGGGGAAGGAACATTTGATTGCAATCATTGTGCACGGATGCTGAGACAAAGGGGCCAAGCAACTACCTTGGTCCTGAGGTGGAAGTTCTCCAGGTGTTTCTGCCGAGACTCCTTCAGGGTCTTTCGGACACGCTGCAAGTGAACGTGGATCAACCAAGAAATGGCAATGATGCCCGAGGCCCACTGCCGATGCCTGAATCCAATGTAGGATTTTCTCAATTTGTAGCACTTCCATGTTGCCTGGATCTTGATGGCGGCTTTTTCGGTCCCGTTTTGGCCTTTGTATCTCCGGCCAGGCTGCTTTAAAAATTTCTGAACGGTGGAGACGTTCTTTAAGACCGAGAGGATTTCCTCCCGGGTGGCTCTCTGGTTTAGCTCAAAATCCGGGACCAGGTCCATCACTTTCTTCCCCATGACGATGGCCAGAGGAATGGCGTACTCCTTCATCAGAACCTCCACTTGCTGCAGGAAGGAGAAGACGCTTCCCCAGAGGAGGCAGCAGTACTGCTTGAACTGAACCAGGTCGGAGGCCGCGTAGTCAAGGACGCCTTTGCAGACGGGGATTTCAAACTCAAAAGCCACCTTCTTGAAGGTCTCCGGCGGGATCGCTTCTGGGGTCTAAAGAGAAGGAGGGAGAGAAAGAAGACGGACTGATATGAAAAAGTGCCCCCCACCTCCCCAGGAGCAGTGGAGATACGCGGTCTTCTCATGTACAGGCAGTCCTCAACTTACAACCATAAATGAGCCCAAAATTTCTGTTGCTAAGTGAGATAGTTGTTAAGTGAGTTTTGTCCAATTTTAAGACCTTTCTGGCCACAGTTGCTTAGTGAAACGCTGCAGTTGTGGAGTTAGTAGCACGGTTATTAAACGAATCAGGCTTCCCCGTTGACTTTGCTTGTCAGAAGGTTGCAAAAAGGGACACTGCAACCGTCATAAATGTGAGTCAGTTGCCGAGCGTCTGAATGTTGGTCACGTGAGCATGGGGATGCTGCAATGGTTGTAAGTCTGAAAAACGCTCATAAGTCATTTTTTCTCAGAGCATTTGCACCTTTGAACAGTCACTAAACAAACTGTTTTAAGTCGAGGACTATCTGTAGCTCATTCTGGTGGGGCACTGAAGGAAAGATGGGTCACAAAACTTAGGAATCAATAAGGAAAATTGACAGTTGTACTAAAATGGCTGTGGTGAGTCACTTTATTGCAGTTTGAGATCAGTACGAGAAGCAAATCCTGAGCCCTCTGTGAATCTAAATCTAGAGAAACCAGTAAATTACATTGGAGAGAAAATTAAAATACAGGAGGGGCCTTGGAGGCCTTCTAGTCTTACCTCCTGCCCAAGGCAGGAGACCTGAAACCATCCCACTCTGTTCTTGTACACCTTCAGCGATGGAGCAGACATAACTCCAGGAGGCAAGTTATTCTATTGATTAATGTTCTCAGTGTCAGAAAACTTCTCCTTACGTCTAGGTTGGATCTCTCTTTAGGGACTAATCTTATGCTGCCTTTGAAGAATAAGTCAGTCCCCTCTTCTCTAGGACATCAAGAGCCGTGATAGCCTACTATTGAAGAATGGACACTAAAAGTAGTGAATTTAGCAGAGATGGCCAAAATTTCAGCGTATTTGAAGGACCATTCAAATGAAAAATATATTTTGGAATGGAGAAGATGGATTGACTATATTCAAAACAAATATCGGATTAAAAAGTTTCAAATAGTTTATGAACGAATAAAGAGATTTTAGAAAGTATTTAAATCTAGTCATGTAAAAGGGGAGTTAAAAGTACAAGAGGGAGATAGGAGTCTATAGATAGTTAGCATATGTTAGTATATGACTGTTAAATGCTATACCCTGTATTTTGCTCTGGGAAGTCGGGGGGGGGGGAGGGCTGGGGAGGGAGGGGGGATAGGAAAATATTTTTAAATTTTTAAAAACTTTTTAATAAAAAAAAAAAAAAGAGCCGCGATAGCGCAGTGATTAGAATGCAGTATTGCAGGCTAACTCTGTCCATTGCCAGGAGTTTGATCCTGACCGGCTCAAAGTTAACTCAGCCTTCCATCCTTCCGAGGTTGGTAAAATGAGGACCCAGATGGTTGGGGGCAAGAGGCTGATTCTGTAAAATGCTTAGAGAGGGCCGTAAAGCACTGTGAAATGGTATATAACTCTAAGTGTTATTGCTATCAAAAGCAATGTGATCACACTGCAGCCTAGGGCTGGGAGTTATGGGCATGCTATGCACAGCTTGTGCTCTTGAAATCCCTTCCTCTCCACTCTCTCTGCTCTGCGGGGGTAGATAAAAAAAAAGCAAGTGATTTCTGTAGGTAATCTCTCCTTTCCCTGACTGTGCTCCCCTCCCGAAAGAAGATTAGAAAGTTTGGAGAAGAAGAGAATGCAACATTGCAACATTGCAACAGGAGAGTCCAGTTTCTCTGCTCTGCAAGGGGGGAAAAAAATCACAGGTCAGGCATTGGATAATGTGAACTATGATTGTGATGGGGATCATGTGACTGAGGGGCACTGGTGGGAAGGTTGCAAATGGCTGTAAAATTATTTTTTTCAGCACTGCCGTAACTTTGAGCAGTCCCTGAACTGCACGTCTATAAAACAACCTGACTAGAACCCATGATTAAAACCCAAAAGGAACAATCTCTGTTTAGGCTGTAAATGTGGTACTATCTAAAATTGTGTAGTATGTGGTAACGTCTAAAATTTATAAAAATGTGACGCAGGGGTGAAATCCAGCAGGTTCTAGAGAACCGGTAGCGGAAATTTTGAGTAGTTTGGAGAACCAGAAAATACCACCTCTGGCTGGCCCCAGAGTGGGGAGGGAATGGGGATTTTGCAGTATCCTTCCCCTGCCACGCTCACCAAGGCACGCCCACAGAACTGGTAGGGAAAAATTTCGGATTTCACCCCTGATCTGATGATATCTAAAATGTACGTAATGTGATCATATCTGAAGTTACATAAAACTTGGTAAGACCTAAAATGCCTGTGTGTAGCCGCAGGAAGTTGTTCCATCAAGGCCCAGAAATCTTACGTGGGACTCTCGTACCTTTGCCAACGTCCCAAAGGTGCTTTTTTTTCAAGAGGCAACTGGACTTTCTGGTTTTTCTTTGAAGACGTTTCGCTTCTCATCCAAGAAGCTTCTTCAGCTCTGACTGGATGGTGTGGAATGGAAGGATTTGTCCACCCCAAGGATAAAACACCCAGACAGAAAATGAGCAACGTGGTATAGGCAGTACAATGCAGTGAAATATGTGCAGATCTGTACATTGGGGAAACAAAACAACCACTTCATAAACGCAGGGCACAACATAGGAGAACAAACACATCAAGACTAGATTCAGCAGTCCATCTGCTTTTAAAAGGCAAAGGCCACTCTTTGGAAGACAACAAAGTCCATATTTTGGACAGAGCGGACTGCTGGTTTGAAAGAGGGGTCAAAGAGGCCATCTATGTCAAAATTGAACAGCCCTCCCTCAACAGAGGGGGAAGGATACAACATCGTCTATCTCCAGTCTACAACACAGTCCTTTCAGCAGTTCCAAGAAGGCTCCACACCCATTTGCACTATTCAGGTGACCCTGAGGACACAGATAAACCTCCAGGTGACTTTAATGACCCGCTAAAAGAATGCAAATGTCCAGCTGTCTGCAAGGAGTATAAATCCTTCCATTCCCCACCATTCAGTCAGAGCTGAAGAAGCTTCTAGGATGAGAAGCAAAACGTCTTCAAAGAAAAACCAGAAAGTCCAGTTGCCTCTTGAAAAAGAAAAGAAAAAGCACCTGTGGGACAACCATGACCTGGATGACGGAGGATCTCCATAGACATGTACCTTTGCCAAGCAAACCGAAGAGGCGGCTGACTCCCTTAGTCTCATGGCCTGAAGTAGCTGCTGCTGTTTGAGTTTCTTGGAGGAAATGACGGAGATGCAGGATGGTGGGGGTGCGATGCTCCCCTTGGTTCCTTTCTTCTCCTTTCCACCTTCTGCTGGGTGCTCGGAGACCTGGGTGGGCTTCTGAGAGGGGAGGGGAGCCACTTCTACCTTCTCGCTCTGCCGAGCCCCCTCTATGGCACAGATAAAGCGGCTTTGAAAACCTTCCAGGAAAAGAAAAGGTCAGGGTGCTCAAAATCCTCAGACATATAATTTTGCCACCCCAAAAGCCATGTTGAACTGAGATCTGATCTATTTTTCTTGCCTACATTAAACAACGAACAAACCAGTGTTGAAATGTAAAATTTGTTACTACCGGTTCTGTGGGCGTGGCTTGGGGGGGTAATGTGACTGGGTGGGTGTGGCCAACTTTTTTTTAAAAAAAAACTTTTAAAACCATTTTTTTTTGCAACCTCTTCGGCCAAAGAGGTTGTAAAAAAATGCTTTTAAAAGCCTCTGACATCCCAGCTGAGTTGCCTGATCGGCAGAGGCTTTTTTTCTTTTAAAAACATTTTTTCTACAACCTCTTCAGCTGAAGAGGTTGTAGACAAAATGATTTAAAAAGCCTCTGACGATCCCAGCTGAGCCGCACGATCATCAGAGGCTTTTTTTTTTTTTACTTTTAAAAGCATTTTTTCGGCTGAAGAGGTTGTAGAAAAAAATGCTTTTAAAAATTAAAAAAAAAAGCCTCCTATGATCGCGCGGCTCAGCTGGGCATGAGGGGGAGGGATTTTTGCTACCAGTTCTTCGAACCACCCACCGCCATTGCTACCGGATCAGGCGATCCGGTCCAAACCAGGAGCATTTCACCCCTGGAACAAACCCACAATCATAGCCAACCAACAGGTTAGAGATTAACCCTCTAATAAAACATGATAACAGGGTCCCAATAAAGGCAAGGGGGTCAAACTATTTTCCAAAGCACCAGAAGACAAGGCAAGAAACAATGGATGGAAACTAATCTGGGAGAGAAGCAACCTAGAATTAAGGAGAAATTTCCTGACGGTGAGAACAATCAACCTGTGGAACGGCTTGCCTTCAGAAATTGTGGGTGCTCCATCACTGGAGGTTTTTAAGAAGAAATTGGACAGCTATTTGTCCGGAATGGTATAGGGCCCGGGATGGCGAACCTATGGAACACATGCCACAGGTGGCATGCAGGTGGCACTCTGTGGGCACACCAGACGTTGCCCAGACCAGCTCCATCACGCATGCGTGTGTGCCTCCCGCCAGCCAGCTGGTTTTCGGTCTCTACCACCCATGTGCGGGGCGAGGGGCGCATGCGTGAAGGGATGCAGGTTGGTGCAGGGGGCTTTCCAGGCCCAAAATGGGGTGCGGACGGGACTCATGTGGTGCCCTTGCGCCTCGTTTTGGCTTCCAGGTTGGTGCAGGAGGCTTTCCAGGCCCAAAACGGGGCACATGCCCCGTTTTGGGCCTGGAAAGCCTCCTGCACCAACCTGGAAGCCAAAACGAGGTGCAGGGGGCCGGGGCACATGCGCAGGAGGGTGCTTGCATTGCATTTTGGGGGTTCGGGCACGCGGGTGTGCATTCACGCATGTGTGCGCGCTTTGGGCACTCCGCACCGAAAAGGTTAAGCATCACGGGTATAGGGTCTGCTGCTTGAGCAAGGAGCTGAACTAGAAGACCTCCAAGGTCCCTTCCAACTCTGTTATTCTGTTAACGGGTGCACTGCTAAGGAAACACCCCTGGGGCTTCAAGTGGGAAGAAATAGAAGGTTTCTATTTCTTCTTCTTCTTCTTGATTCCTTTTGGGCTTTCAAGTTTCAAATCCCTGAGGATAACCAAGGAATCTTCGCGCATTACCAAACGACAGTTTATTTATTTTATTTTATTTTAATTTAATTTGTATACCGCCCTTCTCCCAAAGGGACTCAGGGCGGTGAACAGCCAAAATTAAAATACATACAATACAAAAGTTAAGATAATTAAAAGAGATTAAATCAATCGGCCTCCCAATTTAAGACCCCAAGTCTATAAAATTTAAAAATCCCATTAAAAACCATTTAGGCTAGGCCGGCTTGCTGGAATAAATAAATCTTCAGGGCCTTACGGAAGGTCCGGAGGTCCGGGATCAGTCGTATTCCAGGAGGTAGCTCATTCCACAGGGCGGGTGCCCCCACAGAGAAGGCTCTCCCCCTGGGGGCCGCCAGCCGACATTGCTTAACCGACGGCACCCTGAGGAGGCCCTCTCTGTGAAAGCGTATTGGCCGGTGGGAGGTTATCGGTAGCACAGGCGGTCTCGTAAGTACCCTGGCCCTAAGCAATGGAGCGCTTTAAAGATGTGAACCAACACCTTAAAGCGCACCTGGAAGATCACCGGGAGCCAGTGCAGCTCGCGCAGGAGAGGTGTTACATGGGAACGCCACGTCGCTCCCGTAATCACCCGCGCAGCCGCATTCTGGACCATTTGGAGCCTCCGGGTGCTCCTCAAGGGGAGCCCCATGTAGAGAGCATTGCAGTATAGTGGCTATTTGCCTTTCAACTGTGGGAGGCACCTACTTGGCTGCTTGACCTACCTGCGTCAACCTTCTTGTACTTTGTCTGAAATTCATGGAGAGGAACAGGTTTTGGCAGAATGGGTGGCTTCTCTAAAGTAATCCTAGCAGCACGTGGAATGAGTCCTCTTTCGATTAGATTTAGGATGCCTAGGAAGACACAAGGTTTCACACATTACTTCAAAGCAGTAGTGAAATGTAAAATTTGTTACTACCGGCTCTGTGGGCGTGGCTTGGTGGGGGGGTAATATGACTGAGTGGGTGTGGCCAACTTTTTTTTTTTTTTTTACTTTTAAAACCATTTTTTCTACAACGTCTTCGGCCGAAGAGGTTGTAAAAAAAAGTGCTTTTAAAAGCCTCTGACGATCCCAGCTGACTTGTCTGATCAGCAGAGGCTTTCTTTGTTTTTTTTAAAGCCTCTGACGATCCCAGCTGAGCCGCGCGATCATCAGAGGCTTTTTTTTTTACTTTTAAAAGCATTTTTTCGGCCAAAGAGGTTGTAGAAAAAATGCTTTTAAAAATAAAAAAAAAAGCCCCTGATGATTGCGCGGCTCAGCTGGGCAATGGGGGCAGCGCAGGGATTTTCGCTACCGGTTCCCCGAACCACCCATCTCCATCACCCGAAGAGGTTGTAGAAAAATGGTTTTAAAAGTTAAAAAAAAAAAGTTGGCCACACCCACTCAGACATATTAACCCCCTCCCCCATCAAGCCACACCCACAGAACCGGTAGTAATGAAATTTACATTTCACCACTGCTTCCAACCCTATTATTCTATGTTCTATGTGCAGCTAGTGGCTGTCCAATGGTCAGAGCCAACAATCTCCCTGGCCAATATGTTATATTTGCAGAGGCAAAGACTGCGAATGGGCCCAGCAGAATGAAGTGGCCAAGGCTGACCTTTCCCTGCATCCTTCTCAGAAATAGGCACGGCAGAGCGAATGTTGCTGAAATAGGAGGCTGGTGGAGCTATGGAAAGGTTGCTGACTGTCACACCTTTTGCAATCTTCTGCGTCGGTGCCTAAATGAAGAGAAAAAACATGTCCTGTTTCAGCTGCTAAGCTGATGATTGCATGGACCACTTATGTCTAGGAACATTTTTAAGGTAACAAAATATGATTTGATACTAACCACCCAAAAATTGGTACAGGCTCAGGTTTCACGGTTTAGGAGTATGGAATATACCGTGTTTCCCAAAAAATAAGACCCTGTCTTATATTTTTTTGAACCGCGAAATAAGCGCTTGGTCTTATTTTCAGGGAGGTCTTATTATTTTGGGGTGTGTGGAGCAACATGGGGCTCCGCTTGTTATCTTACCTAATTTCCAGCTGTGCGTTTAAATATTTTCGGGGAGGGCTTATTTTCGGGGGAGGCTTATTTTTGCACATGTGCTCAAAAGCCCGATTGGGCTTATTATCAGGGGATGTCTTATGTTCGGGGAAACAGGGTACTATGGGGCAGTGGTGAAATCTAAAAATTTTCGCTACCAGTTCTGTGGGCGTGGCTCATTCTGCCCTTCTGCAACCCCCAATGATTTGACTTTCCCTCTGCCATCTGGCTAGACTGCCCATGCGAACCTCGGAACCTTCTCTTGCCCCGCTCTCCATCCTGGAGAGCGGCGCATCCCCCGTTAATCCTCCGTACAAACCGCCTACCCCGTTTCTGCAACGGCAGAGCCCCCCCCCGGCAGGGCGATCCAAAGAGGGGAGGGGGATGCTGCAGAAAAGGCTGCCTTCCACCAGTGCCTCTTGTGCCGGCTCCGCGGGGCTTGGGGCTCCAAAGCAGCCCACTGGATTCCCACCCGGCCACCTGCCTGCTCTCTTTGACCACTGCCACTCCGGGAACTTGGCCCCCAGAGTCCGGCACTCCGGAGGAAGGAGACTCAGCCGCAACGCCACTTCCTGGTGGCGAACAAGTGAAGCGAGAGTGGTAGAAGCTGCCGGCAGCTGGTGGGGCAGTAGCCCCCCACGCGGGGAGAGGGCCAGGCCCGGCCACGCCACCGCAGAGCCTGCAGCGCTTTCCAGGAGTGGGTTTTACTTACCTTTACTACTGGTTCGCATCGTGCCCACCCGCACGCTCTTTAGCACATGTGCAGAAGCTTCTGCGCATGCACAGATCACTTCTGATGACGTCCACATCAGTGGATGGAGCCTTTCACCGGTTTTACTACCAGTTCTTGTGAACTGGTCCAAACTGGGGGCAACCCACCACTGGCTCATTCCCTTCGGCCTGGGCAGCGGCGCTTACCTGGACGGGCCAACACAGGTAGCCCTTAATTTTGCCGAAGAGCAGGTCGCTGCACTTGTAATTGTGTGACCGGCCGGAGTGGAACATGGCACGGGCGGAGAGGCATATGCACCCCCTGCCGAGGCCGCCCTGGCTGAGTGATTGCTGCGCCTCCACAGCAACAGGTGCGCCAGGGTCGCCTTGCCGTGTGGAAGGGGCCGCCACCGCTCTGGCCACCCTCCCTCCCTGCCTGGCTAAAGACATCTGCCTGCCTGAAGCAACCTCCCGAAGCAACCCCGCCGCCATTCGCTTTCATTTTGCGGTGGGAGAAGGAAGAAAGCGAATGGCGGTGGCGCAGCAGTGCTTTGGGAGGGCAGGCGGGCTGTGGACGTCCTGGGGCTGCTGCCGATGCGTATGTTCATGTGCCGCGCTGCCGCCATTCTCTTTCTTCCTTCTCCAGAAACCATCTGGACCTGTCTGACCACACGGAGTGCCTCGGAGGCCTCTACCAAAAAGGAAAAGCCGGTCAAAATCCGACATCCTGCTCACAGGATAAACACTGCTGTAGTGCTGAAGCAAATGACTCATTTCCAGGCAATGAATTGGACATGTCTAATATCATGAAAACATTTTGGTGGAGAGAAACATTACATCAGAACACAATTTTCAAAGGTTAGAACAGAGATCTTAATTTGGGCTGCCGGCAAACATTTACTCTGCATAATATGCCTGAAATGTGCTGCAGAAGTATTTTCTCTTTATCTCAAGCAATTCTCTGTATAATTAACTTGAGGCATGAGACAAAAGAATTCTATTAGTCCTTTTGAAGCGCATTTCTCTTGTGGATAAAAATGTCCCACTCAATATGGTTATTTTTCTGTGGTTCAATTTAAAACGAACAGTTGTTTTTTTAAAAAGGGATCCCCCCCTCCCCTTTTCATTGTTTTCCTTTTGTTAGGAACAAAACAGGACTGAGGCAAAACAACTTTAGGAGGTGAAGGAGGCAGCCAGCAGACTGCAGAACAGAAAATGGACACCGGATGTGCGCACACCAGAGACCGCTTCATTGTCCACATTCGACGTTCACAGCTGAGCAACTCACCAACAAGTTTTCTCCAGAATCAGACGAATTCTGAGGACGGAACAGAAGCAGAAGCATTTGGCTCCAGATGCAAGGCTGTTTCAGTTACTACTCTTTAGCGACACTGATAAATTAGTTGGATGATGGCTTCATATTACTAGTGGCCCGTGGAAATGATTCTGCAAAATTATGGACACATGGAAAATATATCGCCCTTGCCAGAAAGCAAGCCAACAAAAACAAAAAAACCTTCCCATCTGTGATGAAACCCTTCGACTCTTTTATGTTTTTTTTAAGGGAGGGGGAAAAAAAAGACACTTAATTTTGTCACTTCATGTGAAAAGATTTTTAATTGTGGGCACCGAAGCTATTCGATACAAAAGGAATGCAAAATATGAATATACAAAAGCATTTAATATAGACTTAACCACTTAAGAAACTATTTCCACTTTTCTCCATCTGCTGACTAAAGCATCTGGTACCTTCCCAAGATACTTAGCAGTCCACATAAATTATCAGTTTCTTCCAAATCACCATACAGCAGGCGAATATTAGCCGGAGAGCCATATTAGTCTACGACAGCCAAAAATCAGGAGTTCAATACAGGCAGCTCTCGTGTAGCGACTGCCTTGTTTAGTGACCATTTGCAGCAACAACACTGATGAAAAAGTAACTTTGCGACCAATTCTCACATTTATGACCCTTGCAGGTCTGTAAAGCAAAGAAAAACTGAAGTCAGATCATAAACACGGTGGGGGTTCCACTTAGTGACTGCCTCATTTAATGACTAAGTTGTTGGTCACTACATGAGGACTATCTGTAGGGTTTTTTCAGATAACACATGTTATTAATAGGGATACTCATTGCATATCCAGAGCATTGCATGCTAAAACTACTACTAGACAGTTTTTCCGTGCCATCACTCTGCTGAACACTTAATTCTCTCAGCACTGCCTATTCTCACCTCCACTTATCTTCTCATCTTTCCTACTATCTTCTATTGGTTTATGATTTATCAATTATTGTTTGTAACTTAGTAATTATAACTATGATTGATGGTCTATTACTTGCTGTTTACATGTACACTGTGAGCTTATACATCTGAGACAAATTCTTTGTGTTTCTGATCACACTTGGCCAATAAAGAATTCCGTTCCATTCCATGTTTTTGTATAACCTCTCATTACATCAAATGTATGGAGAGGCTAAACTATTATTTGTTTTAAATTGGGTGGAGGTAGAGAAGGAAGAAAAACCCAGGTATCTATTTTGCCTCTACATTTACACCGACAGCACCGGTCACAGTCAGAGGCCTCGACCTGTCTTCACCCACCAGGTTAGAGGTCCTTCCCCATTGGTCTCTCTCCAATGTGGCCCCTGCCACGATCTGCCAGCAACGTCCCTTTGGATTCCACGCAGGACAAACATGGCAGATTGTATGCAGAAGAGTTAATGGACACAAATCTTGCACAAAGGCTCAAAACTAGGACAAAGTAGTATCCGAGCATTTTAATTTCCCAAGACGCTCCATTACAGATTTCAAAGTAGCTCTTTCGGAACAAAGAAATTTTACAAGCACAATTGAGCTGGGGAGACAGCTGAACTTACATACATCAAATGGTTTCAGGCCACCTCAACAAACACAACAGGCTCTCAGCACATTGCAATTGCCAATTGAGAAGACACTTGTAATTTGTCTTTCAGGTAGCCTGCATCTGCATCTCCCCTCCGCCCACCCCCGCCCCCACCCCCACCCCAATTTAAATCCAACATCAGCCTACCTAACTCTGTGCACCTGATGAAGTAAGCATGGCTGGCGAAAGCCTACCATTTCCCATTAAGTTTGTCAGCCTGCGAAGTTGCTACCGGCCTCCCTCTGATTAGTGAAGAGAGATTGAAAAGTTGGCTCAAGGCAGCCTAGACTTTTCAGCAAGAAACTTTGCAGCTCCTTCTGTTAACCATCCAACGGTCCAAAGCCCCAATCCTCCCATTTTGGACTCAAAAAAGCCTATTTAGACTCTTAGGGAAGCCTTCCTAATCGAAAGACCTCTGGTAGGTTGTCCTTCCAGCCGACCTGTCTCAAATTACCGCACCAGGTGGGTGGCCAAGAAGAGATGCGTGACCGCGGCGCCTTTCGAAAGGCAGAACAGAAGCAGCACAGAAGGAAGGGAGCCGGATAATAGCTGGCTCAAACTGCTGTGCATTTTACTTGTGGGCAAAAGGCCAGCCAGTGCCGAGCAGGATTGGACGGCCAGGCTTATTGGAATTCCGGGCTGGGCCTCCCTCCTTGTCCGGCGACAGCTGTAAGCCAGCAGCCCATAGCATCTCAATCAGGCATGGAGTTCCATCAAAGAATGCTGATATGGACGGCGGCAGCCTCGGCTCCCCTCCACCTTGCCGAGTGACAGTCAATCTTGGATTCCAGATGACAAGGACTGGATGCAAAATGTAAAACAAATGGTGACCTTTCCAAAGATTAATTTGTTTACCAACAAAAAAAAAAAAACCCCGCTCTCCGTTTGTCATCCGGGATAGAGGTGACCTTCACATTCCCATTTCTAGGTGGAGAAGACGACGCACGCAGTCATCTGCTCACTTAACCCGATCTCACCAATTATGACTTCTCTTAGATTTGGGGGGAAAAGGACAGTTTATTAATTTGCCGTTGTCTTCTGTTACGCTTGTTATAAATGCAGCGAATGTGCTGCAAATTACCGCAGTGGAACATCAATTTGTTTAAGTCTGATTCTATTCCGGATGCCAAGATTGGGGCTTTTATTCCCTTTTTGTAATTGAAACCATAGGCAGAAGCTTCTCTCTCCCCCCACCCCCCATTCCCACTCCAAGATCTTGCACCTTCTTCTTGTCCATCCTGCAGCACATCTGAAAAGAAAACCATGGTTTTACTACTCCTACAAAATCATTTCCAGAACAAATGGCTGCCCCTTTCCTATGCAGAGGCAATTCGGAGACAAACAGGGCAGAGTCCAGACCCAGAGAGACACCTACAGCTTCACAGAGGACGAAAGCAAGAGAAAGAACGAGGGGAGGAACTTAGTAAAACGGGCAGCAGGACACGGCAACTCGTAAAAACTTGGGATGGCAAAGGCATTAAATTCTCCCTCATGAATAAATGAAAAGGAGCCAAGTTTGTCTTGCATTATTTATTTATTTATTGGAAGGTGGAGACCCAAGCACCCAAGCCACGCAACAATTCTCTGAACATGAAAATGACGGAGAGCTCCTTTGAGGTCACTGCAATTATGGAGACTTATTTTTGTGGCCATTTCAATGGGCATTTTTGCTCTTTGACAGAGGTGAGCGACTCGGAAATTGCCGGAGGAGTGAGCGGTAAGAGGCCTGCAGCTAATCGGCCACTCTTAAGAAGCACACAATTAAAATAATTCGCATGCTATTTTAATTAACACAGCTAATCTGCATATTTAAGCAAATGTAATTAACAGAATTTTGTGTATTCACAAACACCAATCTATACGTCTAATTATGTGCAATTAACATACTTTGCATTCAAGTTTAATTAATAGTGTTAATTTGTATACTTTCATTGCCTGTAATTAACATAATTCAATATTTTCACAAGCGCTGCTAAGTTATATATTGCAGTGATATATTGATATATGTTATAGCAATGACATTGATATAATTTGTAGAAAATTATTTAAGTAACAATAATATTCTTGACTAGACTTTTTAAAAAGAGAATCAAATGGCTGATACATTCAGGTTGCTTAAACACAGCTGGAAGTTCTTCCTTGTCCTATTATTTATTGCAAACATTTTCAACATGTGCTGTGAGCTTGGTTCCAGAAGACCAGCTCTGAGGTAGCAAGGCATGGCCAGAGTATTGTGAAATCTGAGATAAGAAGCAGTTCTTTATGCAGGATTCTGTCTCTTGAGGTTCAGATTCACAGTTGAGGATCATCACTTCTGGATCAGGTATTCTTCCAACTGCACAAGGGCCTCCTAAGGCCCAGGTGGGCCTGGACATATGTGCCACATGTGCCCTCTCCTGGAAAAGGTATCTTTAGCCATAGCGAGTATATTAATTACAAATGAAGGCAAATTTATGTGTCCCAGGATCCAATCCAATGCTGCAGGATTCAATCTGAGTCAGTCACTGAGACCAGAGGTTTTGTCTTTCGAGATTTTGGACTCGTGCTGGAGCCCATCTTCAGCGAACTTCTCTCTAGCAGAGTGTGTGCTTTGGGCTGTTCTGTGCATGGCACTTATATGGTGCCTATTGTATATGGTTTTTTAGATATTGATTGGGGTGTTGATGGTTGGCTATTAAGTCGAGGGCTGTCATTTGCCTGTGCTGCCAAGCCCTCACCTTCTAAGTATCTGATAAGCTGGTGGCAAATCAGCACTTCTGTTGACTGATGAGGGGCCTGTTTCCCAGGCATCCATCACTTCCCTGGCTGTTTTTGTGCCTGCTCGTCCAACAATCTTAGTAGCTGCAAAATTGAATGTATGTCTTGTTCATTGCAGTGTGAGGCTGCCAATGAGTTTGGGTCTCCTTGTCTGATTGCTCACTTGGCAGCCCAAGTAGCCCACGACTTAATAACCAATCATCAACACCCCAATCAATATCTACAAAAGCCACATACAGTAGGAACCATATATAAATACGACACACAGAACAGCCCAAAGCACACATTCTGCTAGACAGAAGTTCCCTATGGAAGGGCTCCAGCACGAGTCCGAGAGCTCAGAAGATAAAACTTCCGGTCTCGGTGACCGACCCAGATTGGATCCTGCAGTATATTCATTCCCCAGTTCAAATTGCTTTAACCAGGCCAACCTTGGCAACTTTAAGACCTGTGGACTTCAACAAACAGAATTCCCCAGCCAGCCAGCCAGCCATGCTATACTCCAGAAGTGATGATCCTCAACTGTGAATCCATCCTAGCGGGAGAAGTCTGGAAGCTGAAGTTGTTGCCAAGATTGGACACCTGCTTTAGAGTATGTTCCCACAATCTTATGATAACTTCTTGGACTTCTAATTCATTTCAAGGAGTTGCAGCTGATTTATCAAATTTCTAAACATTTGTGTGAATCTGCCAGGTGGCTCAATTCATCTTCAGAGGTTCTTTTGCAAGAGCCAACACATTTCTTTTGTGACAATCACATTCTGGTTGTGAAAATCTTTTTTCTAGGAATGCCTCAGGGGCGTTCAGAGAGGACCTTCTTATCGCACTTGTCATGGCACTTTTAAACTGAAAGCTGTAACTCTGACTTAAAACTTTCCACTTTTGTTCTCTGATAATGTTTTGTATTTTTGCATGAATCACTTTGGAAGGTCTTGTTAGGACAGTGATAAAAAATGCTTCAAAAAATGAAATGAAATCAATAAACTATTTAAAGGAAAATTGTTTAAACTATAAATTAAAAGGTAAAGAGCATTTATATAAAATAAAATCCAAAGATTGGTCAGAATAAAAAAAAACTTAGTGGGAATCTCACTGAAGCAAAAAAAAATCACTGAAAGTTTATATAGAAGGTAATAATATTAATCACACAAGCAAGTGAAGATGTGCATTTATGGATGGTTTATCACAGATATCAGGACTTTTCATTCTTCACCTCAAATACTCAGTTCTAACATAATGCGCTAGTACATTCAACAGCAAGGTACCAGGAGGATTTGAATGAAAGAGATCAAGAGATGTAGACACATGTGTGAAGTATTCAACAATGTTTTTCTTGGCACAAAATAGCTTGGTGCTGAATTTCCTAAAACAGCATATTGTTGGAGCTAGATGTTTTGCCCAAGAGAGTGGCTGAGGAGTCAACCTATTTTCCAAAACATCAGAAGGCAGGACAAGAAATAACGGATGAAAACTAATCAAGGAGAGAAGCAACCTAGAACTAAGGAGAAATTTTCCTAACTGTGAGAACAATTAATCAGTGGAGCAGCTTGCCTCCAGAAACTGTGGGTGCTCCATCATTGGAGAGTTTTAAGAAGAGACTGGACAGCCAAGTAGGAGCCTTGGTAGTACAGTGGTTTAAAGCACCCTGTTATTAACACAGCTGCCTGCAATTACTGCAGGTTCGAATCTTACCAGGTTCAAGGTTGACTCAGCCTTCCATCCTTTCTAAGATAGGTTAAATGAGGACCCAGTTTGTGGGGGCAATAAGCTAACTTTGTATAAAGATACAAAAGAATGAAGGCTATTGCTTAACGCATTGTAAGCCGCCCTGAGTCTCCGAAGAAGGGCGGCATATAAATCAAATTAAAAGAAAAAAGAAAAAGTATAAGGTTTCCGGCTCAAGCAGAGGGTTGGACTAGAAGACCTCCAAGGTCACTTTCAACTATTATTCAGAGGCTCAACTGTTCTGAAGAAAAATCAGAAACGAGAAACAAAACAACGAAAATACTTTTTTGATTACTTACACATGCTGTTTTCCTCCGATTAACCAATGGCAGACTGACCCCATAGTTCTGATTTACAATGCTTCGGTGGTATATGTGTTTTGGGTCACACAGAATCTTCATCATCATGGAAAGCTTGTGCTGTAAAGAAACACAATGCAGCCTGTCTACAACTACAACAATGCTGGAAGTTTTATCTAGTACTATTTACAGTGGTACCTTGGTATTCAACGCAGTGGTGAAATTCAAATTGTTTTACTACCGGTTCTGTGGCCGTGGCTTGGTGGGCATGGCAGGGGAAGGATACTACAAAATCCCCATTCCCTCCCCACTTCTGGGGGAAGGATATTGCAAAATCCCCATTCCCACCCCACTCCTGGGGGAAGGATATTGCAAAATCCCCATTCCCACCCCACTCTGGGGCCGGCCAGAGGTGGCATTTGCCGGTTCCCCGAACTACTCAAAATTTCCGCTACCAGTTCTCCAGAACCTATCAGAACCTGCTGGATTTCATGCCTGATTCAACTGCTTTGAAACTCATCAACTTTGGTATGCAGTGCATTTTGATGTGAGAAATTTGTCCTGGTACTTATCGTTTGTTTGGTACTCAACGCACAAGCTAGAACTTGTCATTGTTGGCTGTCTTGTGACTCACTACATTATTCCTTTTGGGAAAAGGTTGGTTCTCATCGTTTTTAGTACACATCGCATCTCCCACAGCCACTTAACAATGAGTGCTGAGGTACCACTATATTAATTAAATTTATATGCCGTCCATCTCGCTTTCCACACTATCCATACCAGCCTTGGGTCAGACCTGCCTCAGCTTGGACTCCTAAATAGAAATAATCCTAGTTTCCCTTTTGTTGCAAGAGGAATAGTTTTATTAGAATTCAAGTGAATTGCAGTAAAGCAAAGCCAGAACTGAAGTTCGTCCCAAAATTTCCCGGTTAACTTTTCCCATCCAGTTCCTCCGCTCCCTTGGCCCCTTATTGTTCAACTATACTTGAGTAAATTGTTTTTGCAACGGTCTTGCATTCTTCTGCCAGAGCAACAACCTTGAAGATGCTGAGTGCCTCTTCCCACCAACTTCATCAGTTTCACTTTACCCCACCAGTCCGGCTCCCCCCCTGCATAGTTCATGGCAGGTTGGCAGCTCTGACACCTTGTTAGCATCCCTACATGATGCCTTCCTGAATCAACTGGAGGAGCACAGGATATACGGGCAACAATGCAAGTGGCAAAGCATTTCATAATGGAGAAAAAGCAAACTCTTTCTGTCTATCATAAAAAGCCCATTTCCATATAAATGGGAGGGGGCAGCTTGCATGATTCCTCTAACCGAATGCCTCTCTGCCCTGAGTCTATCATGCGCCTCTATTCTCATTTCCCAAGGGACTAACCCAAAGGTTCCCTTCAGATGTCTCTGGATGGCTAGGTTGGATGCTTCAAGTCCTTCACGCTCTTAATGTGGGCAGAAGAGAAGCCCACTTCTTCGACTGAGGCCAAGAAGCTTTGCAGGTCTGCAGCTCTGTCTGAAAGCGACCCTGTTGGACTGCAGGCCTGGCCTGGGCATCCTTGTTCAAGACCCGTAGAAGCACAGCCTGAGGTTACAGATCAGTGGTGGGTTGCTCCCGGTTTGGTCCGGTTCTTGCGAATCGGTAGTAATGGCGGCAGGAGGCTCCGCTCACCCGGCCAGATGTCATCATGGACAATCTGCACATGCGCAAAAGCTTCTGTGCATGTGCGCTCCCGTTGCGAACCGGTAGCGGAGGTAAGTAGAACCCACCCGTTACAGATCTCAGCTGAAGATACTCCAGAATCGAGTGGATACCCAAGGGGATTACAGGTAGTCCTTGACTTACAACAGTTTGCTTAGTGACCGTTCAAAGTTACAACAGCACTGAAAAAAATTAACTTTTGATCGTTTTTTACACTTATGGCTGTTGCAGCATCCCCATTGGTCACGTGACCAAAATTTGGATTTGACAGCTGGCTCATATTTATGATGGTTGTGAGGAGAACGATGTAATTCCTCTCAGCCAAGGCTTCTGGTAGCCAACTGTGCATGATGTGTATGATGTTACTTTCCCCACGTTCTTTTGCAATTATATCTGTATTTTTCTCTGAGACCACAAATAAAAGTTATTATTATTATATTATATTATGACGGTTGTGGTGTCCCAGGGTCAACTTTTGCGACCGTCTGACAAGCGTCAATGAGGAAGCCAGATTCACTTAACAACCATGTTGCTAACTTAACACGTGCCAACGATTCACTTAACGGTGGCAAGAAAGATCGTAAAATGGGGCAAAACTCACTTCACAAAGGTCTCGCTTAGCAACCCAAACGTTGTGCTCAATTGTGGTCATAAGTTGAGGGCTACCTGTATGAAGTGAGAACTATCAACCCATGGAACAGAAGTTGCCTTCGGAAGTTGTGGGAGCTTCATCACTGGAAGCTTTCAAGAAGAGACTGGACTGCCACCTGTCAGAAATGGTGTAGGCTGGGGGTTGGACTAGATGACCTCCAAGGCAGGGGTGAAATCTAAAATTTGTTACTACCGGTTCTGTGGGCGTGGATTGGTGGTGGGGGGGAATGTGACAGGGGGGAGCATGGCCGTTTTTGTTTTTGTTTTACTTTTAAAACCATTTTTTCTACAACCTCTTCTGCGAAGAGGTTGTAAAAAAATGCTTTCAAAAGGCTCTGACGATCCCAGCTGAGTTGCCTGATCGTCAGAGGCATTTAAAAGAAAAATAGGGGTTTTTTTCTCTTAAAAGCCTTTGATGATCCCAGATGAGCCGCGCTTTTTTCTTTTAAAAGCATTTTTTCAGCCGAAGAGGTTGTAGAAAAAATGCTTTTAAAAGTAAAAAAAAAGCCTCTGATGATTGTGCGGCTCAGCTGGGCATGGGGGGGGGAGCAGGGATTTTTGCTACTGGTTCTCCGAACCACCCGCCTCCCTTGCTACCGTATCAGGCAATCCGGTCTGAACTGGGAGCATTTCACCCCTGCTACAAGGTTCCTTCCAACTCTGTTAATCTGTTATGTGCAGACTGAAGGGATTGGTGCATGTTGCCAATTGCCTGCAATAAGCTTGCCTTGTGCGTCTTTGTGGGTGAGCGAGAATGTTCCTTTTTTTTAAATAAAACACTAAGGTTGACATTGTCAACACTGCAGCAGCCAGAAAACCTTCCTCGACGGGGGAGATTGTCCCCCACCCCACCCCCGGGACAATATTCCCTTAGAAACAGGACCTCGTGGACCACAAATCAACGGTGGCCATCGCTCTGAGACAGCTCATGAAGCACCATAAACAACTCTAGCAAAGTGAGGCCGGGCGCCCATCCCATCATTTTACCTTCACCCCGGGTGATCTTATCCACCGTGGTTTTGTTTTTCCTACGGTCGCATTTGTCATCCAAATTTCACATGGCTGTTATTTCTAGTTACTTCTAGCTGGAATTGGAAAACAGCCAATAACTATCTGTTCTCTGCCCTCTCCAATTTTGGTTAGAGATGGCAATGCTCTGTGTTCAACTAGATCAGTGTTTCTCAACCTTGGAAGCTTGAAGATGGGTGGACTTCAGCTCCCAGAATCCCCCAGCCAGCAGCACTGGCTGGGGGATTCTGGGAGTTGAAGTCCACCCATCTTCAAGCTTCCAAGGTTGAGAAACACTGATCTAGTTCTATTTAGCACTCTAGGTTGAAGAAATCTATCTCCTTGGAGCAGGGGTCTTCAAAGATGGCAACTTTAAGACTCGTGGACTTCAACTCCCAGAATTCCCCAGCCAGCCATTAGGTTGAGAAACACTGCCTTAGAGGGTGCCCAGCTGGGGTGATTCATCAACAGTCATGCTCAGGAGCTCGGAGGCTTTGACAAGACTCTTTGCTAGTTTGCTTCTTGCCCTGGGGGTAAAGAGGCCCTCCAAACAAACATTACATCCTTCTAGTTAAAACCACGGAGACGAAGTGGCTTGGCCTGCAATGTTCCCCTGTGAGAAATGACTCATGAGAAATGGCTGGCGGAGGATGATCGTGTGAGGCCTGTTTCCATAGCCCGGAATCTGAGAATGAAATAACAAGCGCTAAGAAGTCATAAACTGCCTGGCAGCCTCATAGCGCTGCTGGCTGGGGGATTCTGGGAGTTGAAGTCCACCCATCTTCAAGCTACCAAGGTTGAGAAACACTGAACTATAGAAAGACCATGACCATGGCTTAGGAGCCAGGCGAGATGGCCCCAGGGAAGCAGCCTGCAAGTTCATAGGAGAAGCCAAACCACGGGGTCCCTTCCTCTGGCTCTTCGGGCTGCAAGCTTTAGCCTTTTCTCTTCTTCTCTCATGCACCCTCCACATTACAGTTATATACCCTATTTCCCCCAAAATAAGACATTTCCCTGGTAATAAGCCAAATCGGGCTTTTGAGCGCATGGCAGTAAGGCCAAGTGCTTATTTCAGGGTTCAGAAAAATATAACACGGGATCTTATTTTCGGGAAAACACGGTTATCTATCTATCTATCTATCTATCTATCTATCTATCTATCTATCTATCTATCGTCTATCTATCTATCTATCTATCTATCTATCTATCTATCTATCTATCTATCTATCTATCTATCTATCTATCTATCATTTATCTACCTATTATCTACCCTGTTCCCCCAAAATAAGACATCCCCTGATAATAAGCCCAATCGGGCTTTTGAGCGCATGGCAATAAAGCCAAGTGCTTATTTCAGGGTTCAGAAAAATATAAGGCAGGGTCTTATTTTCGGGAAAACAATTGAGCCTAAAATTTCCAAGACAAGAGAGTTGTTAAGCGAGTTTGTCCCATTTTATGACCTTCCTTGCCAGAGTTGTTAGGTGAATCACTGCAGTTGCTAAATGAACCATTTGGTCATGAAGCCAGTCTGGCTTCCTCCACTGACTCTGCTTGTCAGAAGTCAGGGAAGGTCACCAATGGGGAATCACAGGGCTCTGGGACGGTGCGACCGTCATAAATACAGGCCAGTCGCCAAGAATCGCAATTTTGATCATGTGACCAGGAGGATGCTGCAAGGGTCACAAGTGTCAGAAGTGGTCATAGGTCACTTTTTCACTGTTGTTAAATCAAGGATTACCTGTATTCCAGCTACATGTTATTCCCTGTTTCCTGTCTATAACCACTTGTCCTACTCTAAGGGCTCCCTGCAAGCTCATAAAAAAGTGGCAATTTGTGAATGAAAACCTCCCAGTGCCAAGAGTATTGTACAAGTATTGGGAATGGCAACTTGGTCATTAAAGGAAGCAGCCGCTAAGTGAAAAACCATAGTTTTATTATTTTATTTCAGCTTTCCTTTGCTTTACAGACCTTCAAAAGTTGAAAATGTAAGGATTGGCCGCAAAACTACTTTTTCATCACCACTGCAGCTGAATGAGGCAGTCTTTCAGCTACAATGAGGCAGTCACTAAATGAGGACCACGTGAAACACTTATAAATGTTAAACAATCATTATATTTTGTCTTACATTTATTGTACATTAACTGTATTTTATTATCACATTTTGCACACTACTTAGAATTACCTAGACTGGAACAGTTTATAAATTCTAGAAGGAAGCAAAGCAAAGCATCAGAAGGCAGGACAATGGATGGAAACTAATTAAGAAGAGAAGCAACTTAGAACTAAGGAAAAAATTTGTGACTGTGAAAACAATTAACCTGTGGAACGACTCGCCTCCTGACGTTGTGGGAGTTCCATTACCGGAGGCTTTTAAAAAGAGAGTGGACAGCCACCACTCTGGAATTGTATAAAGTCTCCTGTTTGAGCCAGGGGTTGGACTAGAAGACCTCCAAAGTCCCTTTCCAGCTCTGTGATTCTGTGTATAAAGCATTCTAACTCTCTGGAATCCCAACAGACTTCCTTGTCCCAACAATCACAGCTAAAATCAGAACTCCCCATGCTAGAAAGTCAACAAAACTACTCTTCAACAGCGAATGGCAGCTTGTGGTGAGGGAGGAAAGGAGAAATCAGCAGGAACGAGGTGCAGTTCTCCATCTTTTCTCCACCTTTCACTTAACTCTGAACTCTCCAGCGAATGCCGCAGGTTTAGCAAAATTCTGCTTTCATCAGCAACTGAAAACAGTCCCGCCAAACCCACCGGAGACCACTGCTAAAAATTCTGGGCTTTTAACATTCTTTTAAAGAACTCACTCAAAGTGAATGAACCGAAACGGATCCCTCCAACTCGTTCTTAGCTTACTGAGGTCACACACACCCAAAGAATTTCACTTGGGAAGTAATTGAAAAATCAGATTTTGTTCCTTTTTGGCTTGCCCAAATGTTTTTCCTGCCAGTGAGTTCTCCAATCATAGGCTCACACAACTGAGTTGTTATCATCCATGTAACCGAGTGGTTGATTAAGAAAAGTTTACAGAACCTGCCTGTGCGAATTTATCCACTGTTGGGCAAATTATTTTGGACACAAAATATTGTTCAAAATAAATGAACAACAAGCAACACATTCATAATATCTAAAGAAATGAAAATTTGGATTCTAAAGGGAGTGACATCTTGGATATTATCCAGATGTAATAGATCCAGGTATTTTGATCGCCATAAGGACCGAGAAAGGATTTACTTACAGGGAGAGAAAACTTTTTAGAATAACCTCATATGTACTTATTATGTTAAAAAACATAATGCTTTCATTTTAAAAGTAGAAGCTTCAGGAGTTAACATACAAAATACAAATTATCTTGATGTGGAAGAGATGATTTTGTGGAGAATGTGTGATTTCATTGACCATTAAGCGCCTTGGTAGTACAGTGGTCTAAGGCACCCTGTTATTAAGCTGGTTATTAAGACCACCTGCCTGCAATTACTGCAGGTTCGAATCTCGCCAAGGCTCAAGGTTGACTCAGCCTTCCATCCTTTCTAAGGTAGGAGAAATGAGGACCCAGTTGTGGGGGCAATAAGCTGACTTTGTATAAATATACAAAAGGATGAAGGCTATTGCTGAGCACATTGTAAGCCACCCTGAGTCTCCGGAGAAGGGCGGCATATAAATCAAATTTTTAAAAAAATAAAAAATTAAACAGATTAACAGGGTTGGAAGGGACCTTGTAGGTCATCTAGTCCAACCCCCCACCTGAGCAAAAGGCCCTACACCATATCTGGCAGATGGCAGTCCAGCCTCTTCTTGAAAGCTTCCAGGGATGAAGCTCCCACAACTTCCTTCTGCCAAAGGACAGGCAGCAAAACATTTGGGCTTCCTTGACAGGATGAAGATAATCTCTCCTACTAGTTTTCTTGGAAAGATTACTTTGGAAATGACCCCTCAGCTGGTGGGTAAGGAACAAGCATGGCTGCCTCCTCTTAAATCTGGGCAGAATTTGCTACAGGTCCTCTCTAGCTTTCCTGGTCTCAAAATATTTCACACCAAAGTTTCAGTTCTAACAAGGCTCTGCGAAAGAATGTAGATCCTCACAAATGGGCCTCAGTGAAACTTGATTTCAAGCTGGGAAATGTTTCATTTGTCTTCTCACAGATTTCTAATCTGTTCTGTGCTCAGAAGCTCAGGACAGGCAAGAGGCCTCTATCTCTCAGCTGGATTTCCTCGATTTACAGCCTTTCATTTGGTGCAGTGTTTCTCAACCTTGGTAGCTTGAAGATGGGTGGACTTCAACTCCCAGAATCCCCCAGCCAGCAGTGCTGGCTGGGGGATTCTGGGAGTTGAAGTCCACCCATCTTCAAGCTTCCAAGGTTGAGAAACACTGATTTAGTGACTGTTCGAAGTTAGACTGAAAAAAGTGACTTAGGACCCGTTGTCACACTTACAACCATTGCAGCAATCCCGTGGTCATGTGATCAAAATTCAGATGCTTGGCAACTGTCTCATATTTATGACGGTCGCAGTGTCCAGAGGCCATGTGATCACCTTTTGCGACAAGCAAAGTCAGGCTGTTGGTTTGAGCTCCGAGCTTGGAAATTTGGTGGCAAACGTTTCATCACCATTCGAGAGACATTGTCAGTGTGCTTTGAATTGTGCTCGTCTGTCAGAACACTGGTCTTTAAATACCTTTTTATGAGACGCAAATTAGTCTGAATGTTGTTTGTTCAGATATTTCTGAGTCATGGTCTGATTTCAGACTGTTTGATTGGCTGGCTGTTGCTGCTGAGCTACAGTCTTTGGTTTTTAAGTATTGTCTGTGTGATGCAGATTGTCAGCTTTGGAAGCCATATTAGCAGTGGTAAAATTCAATTTTTTTTACTACCGGTTCTGTGGGCGTGCTTGGTGGGCGTGGTGTGGCTTGGTTGGCATGGACGTGGCAGGGGAAGGATACTGCAAAATCCCCATTCCCTCCCCACTCCTGGGGGAAGGATATTGCAAAATCCCCATTCCCTCCCCACTCTGGGGCTAGCCAGAGGTGGTATTTGCCGGTTCTCTGAACTACTCAAAATTTCCGCTGCTGGTTCTCCAGAACCTGTCAGAACCTGCTGGATTTCACCCCTGCACATTAGCCCCGGAAGCTTCCATGCTGCCACTTTTTCGTAGGTGGGAAAGTAGGAGGGGGGATTTAGTAGAGGGAATATAGTTAGACAAAATAGCATTCTTCCTTTCGGTCAAGGTCAGGACAATCCTGCATCTGGAGAAGGAGTGGTTGGAGTGATGTCTCGAGATGGGACGGATGGTGATTGGACTGTGTGACGAACTGATGAGTGAGGGGATGGTTTTGGGGGTTTTGAGTTACTGCGGGAAAACCTGGAACTCTCAGATTCGGATTTTCCCAGATGTGCCAGTATACCTACTCTAATAAATGGGAACTTTGAGAAAATGCCTGTCTCGGAGTTTTTAATTGGAGTTGGGTTTTTCTGGAATGCTGGCACAGATTAGCATTAGATTTGTTTATCTCAGCCTAACCACCAACCCGAGCTACTAATATTCAAACACATTTCAACAAGCAAAGTCAATGGGGAAGCCAGATTCACTTAAGAACCGGGTAACTGACATCTGCAGTGATTCACTTAACAACTGTGCAGGAGATGTCATCAAATGGGCCAAAACTCACTTAACAACTGCCTTGCTTAGCAACAGAAATTTTGGCTCAATTGTTGAGGGCTACCTGTAATAATAAAGAATATCCTCAACGAGCCAAAGATCACAGCTGGCTACACAGGCTTCCATTTCCTTTCCTGAGGTTAGTAACTAGACCCCCTCATAGGTCAACGACACATATAGAATCATAGACTTGGAGGGCTAGAAGGGACCGTGGAGGTATTGGTCCATATGCTCTGAGGGGAACCTGGATGGGCCCATTGCTGCTCCTTCCCCTCTTGAACTCAACTGCCATTCCGGAATGGGCAGATCATCCTTTACGGAGGCCCTGCATGCTTTTCAGCCCAACACCATCAGTTGCACTGTCTTCAGCCATGCTTGTGTCTTCTGCTAATGCTGCTCCCCACGCTAAGACTGATGGGCTTAGTGTCAAAGAAAACACTCTATAAAACGAAGCTCAAAATTTCCAGTCATTATGAGTACATAAGTGTAAGATTGTGATAGTGACAAATACCTGAAGGTCAGCTGGAGGATAAGGGTGGAGGTTCATTCTCTGAGCTTGCGGGTTGGTTTCCAAATGTTTCGTTACCAGCTAGGTAACATCTTCAGCAGAGCTTAGGAGATGTCAGTGTCTGTTTATAAGGGCTTCACCTGGTCAGTAGGGAAGTCACATCAGGTGAGGGTCTTGTAATAGGTCATGATCCTCCCAATTACCCTTACCTGACATGATCTTCCCATCACAAGACCCTCACCTGACATGACCCTCACCTGATGTGACCTCCCCATCACAAGACCTACTGACCACACAAAGCCCTTATAAGCAGAAGAACACCAACCCTGACATCCCCTAAATTCCGCTGAACGTGTTATCTAGCCTGGCAATGAAATGTTTGGAAACTAACCCACAAGCTGAGAGAACGAACCTCCACCCTCCTAAGAGTAATTGAAGCCTACAGGACGAATGGATTAGCTGCGTTTTCCTCTTCTGTCTGTGCTGATCCAGGCCAAGACTTGGTGTTCTTGGTGCAATGCAGTGGTTAAGGCAGGTTTTCCTAGCCTTGGCAGTTTGCAAGTAGGTGGACTTCAACTCCCAGAATTACCTGACCAGTTTTGCTGCTGGAGGAATTCTGGTTATTAAAGGCCATGCATCTTCTCTGCCAAGGCAGAGAAACATGGGGTTAAGTTGCTGCACTGGGACCAGAGAGATTCCATTTCAAGTCTCGGTTTGTGTCAGAGCTCACTAGGGATCGTGGGCCAGTCGCTTCCCTCCATCTATCTCTGCGGTACGGAGAAAATCAGGGGAGGCTTGTGAAGAAGCCACCTTGGTTTACTAAAAAGACCAGGCCATCATCCTAAACCTTATGGCTCCGTTTTTTTGCCCCTAGGGAAAGAGGAAGCCTGCCCCGCAACCTGTTTTCTAGGCTGCAGAACAAAATCCAAAGTGGGCCTTTCCTCGGAGTGAGATCACTTGGGAGGAGAACTAGACGGTGGGATCCCTGGCAAGATTAAAGACATCGGCTGCTTCAAACCTTTGAGCCCAAGGAGGAGGCTGGAGGCAGGGCTGCACTGCCAGGAGGGGCCATCACCGGCATCTTGGGGAACGAGATTTCTTTCTGAGGAGGCTCCAAGGGGATTCCCCTAAATTGGGAAGAGAATGGAATCAGAAAGCAGGCCAAAGAGGTGGCCTTTTATTTTTATATCCCCCAAAGAAGAAATTCAGTGTAGGTAGTTCTCCACTTACAAGTTCGTTTACTGTTCAAAGTTACAACGGCACCAGAAAAAGTAACTTTTCACACTTACAACCGGTCAAAATTCAGACCCTTGGCAACGGGTTCCTATTTATGGCGGTTGCTGTGTCCTGGGATCCCCTTTTGTGACCTTCTGACAAGCGAAGTCAATGGGGAACCCAGATTCACTTAACAACCGTATTGCTAATTTAATAACTGAGATGATTCACTTAACCACTGGGGCAAGTAAGGTTGTAAAATAGAGCAAACTCACTTAACAAATGTTTCACTTAGCAGCATAAATTGTGGGCTCAATTGTGGTTGTGAGTTGAGGTTTAACTGTAATTAGGATAAAATGTAAGTCACACAGAAAGGTATTAATGCTCCAGGTAGTCTTTGATTTACAACTGGTCACTTACGTGACTGTTAAAGATTATGATGGACCACCAAAAGGTATTTATAACCCAGTTCTGATGGCTGCACCCCCACTGTCACATGTCCACATTTCAAATGCTCAGTAACTGGCCTGCATTTATGACTGTTTGCATGGTCTCAAGGTCATGTGACCCCAATTTATGTTTTTGCCCCCAAAATGGTGTTTACTTCCGGATTTTGGCAAAAACACTCAATGGCGAACAGTAGGTTCACTTAATGACTGCCATGTTTGCTTAATGGCCACAGATTCAGTGAATGAACATAGTGATTTGCTTAACAACCACTATAAAAAAAGGTCATAAACTCAGGTTGCCTGAGATGACCAGCTCTTTTTGACCATTATGACTTACAACCATCCTGGGCAGGCTCCATTACAGATGTAAGTCGAGGACTACATATATATACTGATATTTGCTGGGGTTTACAGATACTCTAAGATGTAATATACTGTAGTTTGGTTTTGACTGACCACATGCAAACATGGTCAGTGAACATAAATCATGCTTTCTTCAACAACAGCAAACCACAATGTGAAAGCACAATTTCTTGTGGACATTGTTTTAGTCTATAGCTTGGCATGATATGTGAATGTACATCAATTTGTGGTTTCTTGGTTTGTTCCTAATTTGTTTAAGCGAAGCCTGTGGCCACTGCAAGAGCTGCTAAAATAAATAAATACGGAATTGGCTGAATAAACCATGACTATTTCTTTCATCTTATTCAACAGCCACAGATAAGCAGCTACAGATATTTGAGGAGTCCAGACAAGAAAGGGTTTTGCCCAACACAAACCTGGTTACTCCTCTACATCTGGCCACAGCTCCCCCAAGGGAATGGGACAACTTGACCAACTCGCCACAGCCAACTCATCATAGCCAACTCACCGTGGGAAAACTCGCCTTTGGATAATTTACAAATTCAATTTTATTATTTAAAATAAAATTATTTTAACTTTTTATTATTATTATTATTATTATTATTATTATTATTATTATTATTATTATTATTAATAATAATAATAATATTTCTATACCGCCTTTCTCCCATAGGACTCAAGGCGGTGTACAGTCAAGAAAAATATAGACACACAAACATCATAAAATTGCTAATTAAAATTACTTAGTTTGGTCAATTAAATAAAACCCAGAATTAGATAACATTTTAAAAAAATCATTCACATGTTTATATGTTTAGCCCCGCCTGTTGGAACATCAGGGTCTTGAGGGCACGGCGGAAAGCACGGAGATCAGGGATATTTCGTATCTCAGGGGGCAGTTCATTCCAAAGGGTTGGAGCCCTCACAGAGAAGGCCCTCCCCCTGGGAGTCGCCAGTCGGCATAATTTGACTGATGGTACCCTGAGTAGTCCCTCCCTGTGAGAACGAACTGGTCGGTGGGAGGCTATTGGTGGCAAAAGACGGTCTCGTAGGTACCCAGGTCCTAAGCCATGGAGCTTTTGCCATTCGTATTTCATTCTGCCCCTCCTTTTGCATCCTTTCTTTAATGATTCTATTCCGCCAATTTTTTGATATTAGTGTAACTCTTGTCCTGCAGTGAGTTGGCCAGAGCGAATTGTCACAGACCGTCCCCCAAAACTAGTGTGCAAGTGAGTTAGCACCATCCACACTTTGTTTTAAGGCTTGCCATCCTGCATGCAAGATGCTGGGGTCTTCCCAGGAGGGAAAGAGAGAGAATGTTCGATGGTTTATTATTTTTTATTATTTTATTAATCATATTTCTATGCTGCCCACTCTCCGAGGACTCTGGGCGGCTTACACCAAAGACAGTATACTAAATAGCCCCCAACAATCTGGGTCCTCATTTTACCCACCTCGGAAGGATGGAAGGCTGAGTCAACCTTGAGCCGGTGAGATTTGATCCGCTGATCTGCTGAACTAGCAGTCAGCTGAAGTAGCTGCAGTACTGCACCCTAACCACTGCACCACCTCGGCTCTTTTGTTCTCAATCTGGAGACATTCTCAGCCAGAAATTTCTGATGAACAACCCAGTAAGAGCAAAACAAGGTGTGGGCTGCCATTTCCAAACCACAGACCTTCAGAAAGAAGGCAGTCAGGTAGCACCAAGCAAAGCTATTCAGTGTCATGTGAATTCAGTCAACTCCTTGTCCAATCCTTCCCAGGAAGCGGAAGACTTGATGTTCGGAAGTGGCTTCTGAAAACTATATTTGACTCCTTAAAAGCAGCCAAATTCTACCCTTTAAAGACATTTATCCAATCAAACTGAATGTTCTTACCATTTGGAAATTTGTCTTGAAGACGGTTTTGCATCGTCTGCTGGGAAAATAGTTAGCACTGATCTGTTCACTGCATTTAAATAGTTCTCTGCATGCTTCTGTTCAGGAATAGAGAGAAAATATGTATGTTTATCTCTTTATATATCTGCATCTCTCTCTCTCTCTCTCTCTCTCTCTCTCTCTCTCTCTCTCTCTCTCTCTTTCTTTCTTTCTCTCTCCCTCCCTCCCTCCCTAAGTAGTCCTTGATTTATGACCAGAAGTGAGCCCAACATTTCTGCTGCTAAGTGAGACATCTGTTAAGTGAATTTTGACCCAGGTTAGGACCTTTCTTGATACATTTCTAAGTGAATTAGTGTAGTTGTTAAGTTACTATCTGGATCTGGATGGGGAGGAACAGGCTCAGGCTCAACCCTTCCAAGACTGAGTGGCTGTGGCTCCCGGCATCCCGATATAGTCAGTTGACTCCATCACTGACTATTGGGGGCGAGTCGTTGGCCCCCACAGAGAGGGCTCGCAATCTGGGAGTCCTCCTGGATAGGCAGCTGTCCTTGGAGGAACATCTGACAGCTGTAACCAGGGGGACCTTTTGTCAGGTTCGACTGATCCGCCAGTTGCGGCCCTTTCTTGATCGGGATTCCCTGTGCACAGTCACTCATGCCCTCGTCACCTCTCGCCTTGACTACTGCAACGCTCTCTACATGGGGCTCCCCTTGAGGAGCACCAGGAGGCTCCAACTGGTCCAGAATGCAGCAGCGCGGGTAGTGACGGGAGCAGCCTGGCGCTCCCATGTAACACCGCTCCTGCGCGAGCTGCACTGGCTCCCAGTGGTCTTCCGGGTGCGCTTCAAGGTGTTGGTTATCACCTTTAAAGCGCTCCATGGCATAGGGCCTAGCATCTTCGAGACCGCCTGCTGCCACCGACGATCTCCCATCGACCCGTGCGCTCCCACAGAGAGGGCCTCCTCGGGGTGCCATCAGCCAAACAGTGCAGGCTGGTGACCCCCAGGGGGAGGGCCTTCTCTGTGGGGGCACCTACCCTCTGGAATCAATTGCCTCCAGAGATAAGGAGAATCCAAGACCTCGGTGCCTTCTGCCGTGCCCTTAAAACCTTCCTTTTCCAGCAAGCCGGGCTGGCCTAATTTTTTAAGTGTTTTTAAGTGTTTTGTTTATTGTTTTTAATTAATGGGGCCAAATTTATATATGTATATTTTAACTGTATTTTAATATTTGTACTTGATGTTTTTACTTGGCTGTTCACCGCCCTGAGTCCTCAGGGAGAAGGGCGGTATACAAATTCAAAATAAAATAAAATAAAATAAATAAAATACTAACAGAGTCATTAAGTGAATCTGGCTTCCCCATTCACTTTGCTTGTCAGAAGGTCGCAAAAGGTTGATCACATGACACCAGGGCATCGCAACGATCATAAATAATGAGACGGTTGTCACGCATTTGAATTTGGATCATGTGACCATTGAGATGCCACAATGGTCGTAGGTGTGAACAATGGCCATAAGTCACTTTTTTCAGCACCGTTGTAACTTCGAAAGGGTCACTAAATGAACTGTTGTAACTCAAGGACGTGTAGTTTACCACTAAAAGAGAGGCAATCCACTTACCCTCAGTCTGTTCTCTGCCTTTTCAACAACTGATTCTAGAACGTCAGTATCTGCTGTTTCCCAGTCATGGCTGAAACCTCGCAGTTCTTCCTTCAACTGTTGAAGATCTTCTTGAACCTAGAAAAGAAAGCATGCACTGAATGCACATGAATATAAATGCACCTCTGAAGTTAAGACTGAAAAGTATCAGGCTGCTTAAATCTCAGAGTCTTCTGGAATGTTACGAGTGGGAGACAAACGCTGGCATTTCAAATTACAGGGCTGGAGTTGGGATAGTGCAAGTATCACATATTCTCCAACAAGACCATTTGACAGGAAAAAAACAACCACCTCCAGGCTGGGTTCAGTGATGTCCACAAATTAAAATAACCACACACATACAATTATATCATCACACAAATGTTATTATGATCTTGCAACAGGATGCTGGAGAAAAGTGTATAAGTGTGATTGCATCATCACACCTGTCCGCATTTACCTGCTGGCCCTCTCTGCAGGTGTGCATGACCGGGTTAACATATTCAGCCACTGTTGACAAAACACCAAGGCTGAACCAACATCAAACAGCCCCATTGTGTTGCAGTGTATAATGTCAACAAGGCTACCCAATTAAGTCATGTTCTTTGGCTTAGCATGATGTGCAATTTCTTAAGTGCGTTTGATGGATTAGTGTGCTGTACCAACATAGTCTGACTCAAATACCAATGTTATTGATTTAGGCTTCAGTTCCAATAATAGGTATGACGCTCAATGAGACTTGGATATGAAGAATTCTACTGTGCAGCTGCATTCCAATATATACGGTACTTCAACTGAGAGTAAATGCCAATAAAGTTAATAATCTTGCTTCTAAACATTTTTAACTATTTAAATATTTTAACATTTCTAATCTACGCTATCACGTACCCTTATTGTTTCTTAGGAGCAACCAACCAAACTTCATTTGCAAAGAGTTTCTTCTGATTTCCCCCTCCTGCTTTATTTTATCAGACAGAAAATGCTGTTTTTTCTTTCAGCCATGCAAAGACATTTTAGCTTAAGCAATTACACAAATAGATTCCTTCCTCCAAACTGTCTTTTACAACTTCAACCATGGCAGAATTTGGGATGCAGTAAAAACAGAGTCAAATGATTTATTGCTTGCTCAGCATCCCTGACTTAACTATTTCCTGCCTGAAGGAATCTAACAAAAGCCGATAGCTAGATGCACAGGTAGTCCTTGAGTTACAACCGCAATGGAGAATGCCCATCATGGCTGTAGCCTGATTTCATGACCATTTTGTGGCAGTTGTTCAGTGAATCCCTGGTGCCACTAAGTGAATGTCTGGTCATTAAATGTGGGTGTTAAGTGAACCAATAGCTTGCTATGGGTGAGGTTTTGTAGAGAACTGGAGGTAAATGAATTTTCAGCAAAATCATTATAAAATGCAGTTAAGATACCAAACGGCCATAAATGCAGCCCAGCTGCCAAGCCCCAGAAGTGACTGCTGTTAGAATGTCAAATCCTGGTCATATGAACCTCCGCGGAGCTCTGCTGTAACTTCAGTCGCTAAGTGGCTGCTTGTAAACTGAGGATTTATATGGTTATCCATAAGCCTCTGACACTTTGGGCTTTATTTACATCTAGCTGGCAACATCTCCTGGCTAGCAGTCCATCTCTTTTTTTCCAATCCCCGTTGCTATCTGGTCAAGTAGACGTGAACCCTCAAATGCTGGTCCTTCCCTAATTTTGGTGACTTTGGTGAATTTGTGTCTGTGTGTTTTTAGCTATCCCACTACATCTTTTGTCATCTGTTTGATAAGCATCCTCTCTACCTTCATCTACTAAGAAAAATTGCTGAAAAATAGAGGACACAGACAATCCTTTCTAGTCTACTTGATAAGGTCCAGATCAGCTGGTCAACGAACTACTAGAGCCCATGAGCCTAATCCACCCTGCCATCTGTCTCTGTATGGCCTGTGAGCTAAGAATGGACAGGTGGGTAGGTAGGTGGCCTGAACCTCAGCTGAGCTCCCAAGGCGAAGGGTGAGGCTGAGTACCCAGGGCATTGGTGGCCTCCTTGCTGGCAAGCTGATGCTGTCCAACGGTCGCCGGGCTCCTTGGCCTGCAGACCTGCCAGTTGTACCTGCAGAAATGCAAGACTGGCCTCCTGAAGTGTGAACAGGCCAAAGAAAGGGAATTTCATCAATTAAAAATGTGGAAATTTGTTTTCCCCCTTGTTTAGGTTTGTTTTTTCTTTCTTGGAGTTTCTATTTTAATTTTGTGAATAAAACAAATTATTGGAAAAAAAGAACGTTCTAAGAAAAGAGTTCAGGTGCCAATGTGACATGTGATCTCTGGAACTAGTGGAACAGAGGCCTCATTTCCTTATGGTTGAGAAAAATGTCACAGCAAATGGAGCCAATTAAAGCCAAGGGGAACATAGAATTGAGTGGCTGGTACCCTGCTTGTCCACTTCATTCTCTTCAGGCGTTCTAGTAGTTATGATGCTTTGAAACAGCATCCTTTTGGAAAAGACTGTTACTGATTAACACAATCTTTAGATGTACAATTTTAGTGCATCTAAAATTGAGGAGAGTCTCTGGAACCAAGGGAACATGGGTCCTGTAACTTTTAACAGAAAGTAGGTAGATTCATTTCCCACTAGGTAAAAGCTACCTAGTTGTTTCTAGTTGCTAAGTTGTGCAGTTGTGACATGAGTGCATTGGTTTCTACTATCAGAAAATAATATATTTGTCAAGACAGGTAGGATCTTCCAAAGTTAAGTATGAAAAATTCTGAATGTCAGTCATGTGGTTTTTAAGACAAAACTCTGATTGAAAAAATAGATTTGCCCTCCTGGCCGATAATATATTTATTTATATATACATTTATTCTACATCTGTTAAAGGAATATTTCTGAAATCAAACCAAAGATAGTTCCATTGGAGACTAGTACATTGTATTTCCCATTTAGATATTTAATCAGCTCTAAGCTGCATCTCTTCTAAGCTGCATCATATTGCCAGAGTAGTCCAAAAGACAGATGACACTCAAGTTATTTTGGAAGATGCCTACTAAATCTGCTTTTTTTTCACCAGAAGGCTAAGGTTAGACATTAAAAAGGGAATACAGTAACTTCTGAGGGATCTGTAAATTATATTAAAATGGGAGAGGAAAACATTTGTTAAATCTATATGAGATACACACAAGGCAGAGAAGGGCCATGCAAAAACGCAATTAAAAGGCGGAAGGCTAGAAGGAGGCTGTGCAGCAACTGAGCATCAATTCCGTGTTTATTGCATTTTTCTTCTAAAAGCTGGCTGGGGGATTCTGGGAGTTGAAGTCCGCCAGGCTTAAAGTGGCCCAGGTTGGAGACCCCCGTTTTGTATCTCCTGCCTGATGGTAGGAGAGTAAAGAAGTGCTGACCAGGGTGTGAATCCTCCCTAAGGATTTTCCTAACTAACCAAGATTAAGGCAACAAGCCGGCTTTAGCTCAGGGCAGCCTTTCCAGATTCAAACCACCATTAAAAAAAATTTTTTTTTTAAACTTAAAAAAAAAAAATTAAAAGGGCCGAGAGGGTCGCTTTGCCAACCCAGCCACGGTCCATTTATGCAAGGCCAGCCGTGAAAGCCCCGCCCATCGTGGTTTATGCAATAGACCATGGTTAGCCAAGTTGTGGCTTAGGCTGGCCGCACTCCCTCCCCCCTGCCCCGGGGTGGGGGTGGGGGCTCTGGAGCCCATCAGGTCGGTCAGTGGCGCGAGGGGGTCCGGGGAGCCGCTTTCCTTCGACCCACCTGCACCAAGACGCAGCCCAGCTCGACCCCCGGCCCGGCCACCCCCGCCATGGCGGATCCTCCCCCTCCAGCGCACGGCAAGGCACCGGCAGCCACGTGACCTCGCCTCCTAGCAACGGGACGCGCGGCTCGGGCCCGGACCACGGGCCCCTTATGAAGGGGGGGAGGAAAAGGCCTTAGCCATGTGAACTGGACCCAAATCCGCTTTCTGCTCGCGAAAGAAAAAAGGTGTCTCTGCTTCGTCTCTCAGTTCTTCTGGGATTACGGGTTTCTTAATTTTCTGCAGCCGTTCGGTGACTTGATTCGCTTCCTTCTCTCCCTCCCCCCACCCCCGGCCAGCCGTTGTTTAAAATGGTACGGTCCGGAAAGGGCGGGGCCTGCACCGGAAAGGGAAGCGCCGGGCCCTTCAAGACCGCTGGAGTGCGCGATGGCCGTCCCGTGCGCCTTGATCACCAGCTGCGCGGCGGGCTTCCCCGGGGAGGAGCTGGTGAAACGTGAGTCGCTCCCCGGAGGCCCTTTCCCGGCTCTGGCCCTGCCCGCGGCGACAGGTGTTCCCCTCTAAGCCAAGAGCCCCTGAACATGTGCAGAGTGCAGCTGCTCTCGGCCACCAGTGAGATCCCTCATGTAGCCCTGCCAGGCCTGGACTAATCGGGATGAGCTCGGGAGGGGGCGGCCAAAGAGAGCCTGCGTGGGGAAGGGGCTGGCCGAGAAGCCAGGAGGGAGGGAGAGAGAGAGAGAGCTCTGGGCCTCCCTCCGGCCAGTCCCTCCCCCTCTCCCCCGGCCCACACCAGCCCACGGGGGGGGGGGTTGTGGCCGGACAGATAGGCCGGAATATTAGATATGTTCCCCCGCCTTGAGCTGACAGTGTATGTGCACGCACATATGTGTGCACATATGTAAAATACACACACCAGACACACACACCAGTTGCTTTGGGTGGCTAGGTGGCATTTAAATTGAATTAAAAGTTATTAAATACACAAACGGCATATTAAAGGAGGGATAAATTAATAGTAAAAGCTGTTTGTGGTTTACTATTATGTAAGGAAATCTCATTTTAATGTATGCCGATTAGTGTACATTTAAAGTGACATTAAAGTTATTCTAAAGTCTTGCTCCTACAGATTATTGGGGGTCATTAGGACCATCCTAATGAGAGGTTTATTTATTTATTTATTTATTGGTTCGATTTATATGCCGCCCTTCTCCGGAGACTCATACTTTTGTATATACCTGCTTAGTAGGGCTTTCGCCCCCCCCCCAAGCGGTGTTCTATTTTATACAAAGTCAGCTAATTGTGCCCACAATCCGGGTCCTCCTTTTACCTACCTCGGAAGGATGGAAGGCTGAGTCAACCTCGAGCCTGGTGGGATTCGAACTTGCAGTAATTGCAGGCAGCTGGTGCTACTTAAGAGCACTTTAGTCTGCTGCACCACCAAGGCTCTGTTGAGCAAGATTCCTCTTTTATGAATTTGCTTTTTTTTTTTTTTTTTTGCTTTTTAGCCAGAAAGAGATTCTTTTCTCCCCCACCCAAAGGGAGGGAAGAGAAGTGGGAGAGGAGGAACTTCCTTTTCGAGACTAGGCAGGAGGGCTGTTGGCCTTTATTGGGAAACCCATGCTGGGTTGGCTTCTGCTTCCTGCAGATCTTCCTCAAAAAGTTGTTAGGTGCTTTTTGTTCTGATAAGGAAGCTAGAGGAGCTTGGAACATGTTCAGTGCCTCACTTGGGTGGGAGGTGTGTAAATTTGATATATTTTGCCTTTGGATCCTCTAGGAGGGGTCAGTGCAAGTTTCCCGTTTCCTTCCTCCTTCCTTAAAATAAAATTCCTTATTTTTTATTGATTACAAATAAATTTGCTGAACAAAATGACTGCCAAAGAATAACAGCCCACTATTTTTGGTTGTTCAATAGCTTTTGCTATTGAAATTTCTCTTAAATCTTTGGTTGAAATGTGCTATACATTTTCAGTTTTCAGTTCCCACCTCCTAGCTCTAATCCTGCCCTATTGAAGTGTCAATTGGCACTTGTTGCCATCTTAAACATAGCAGCCTTTCAGATATTTGAAGATATCTTCACGGTCGCCCTTTCATTGCCTTTTCTACAAGCTAGTCATGCCCCTGTCTTTCAGCCATTTGGTATGGGATTTTATTTTCAAATACATCCTGTTGTGGTTACTATTGCTTGACACAATCCAGTTTGGCAGCATCAAATAAGTGTCCCAGAACTGGCACTGTTCTTCCCATCTAGTCTGATGAGCACTAAATGGTTCTACCGCTTTTGTGATCTAGAGATTATTGTTGAATTCAAACTGAGATGCTGTTCATCTTTTTAGTATAAGTAGTAGACAGCTGGCTCCATGATTAATCTGTTGAATGGTTATGGCTTCATTTTTTTTACCTTAAATGCATGAATGCTTGTGTCTTGCTTCTCTTTTAATCTTTAATCTTGCCATCCTCCTGCCAGTTATTGGTCTGATAAAGCTCCTCCATATCCTTATCCAAGCAAAGTCCAGAACTCAAGATGAAAGCTTATAGTAGTTTGCTGGAGATTCGATGTGGTGTCACTCAGGGATGAAATCCAGCAGGTTCTGACAGGTTCTGGAGAACCGATAGCGGAAATTTTGAGTAGTTCGGAGAACCGGCAAATACCACCTCTGCCTGGCCCTAGAGTGGGGTGGGAATGGAGATTTTGCAATATCTTTCTCCCAGGAGTGGGGAGAGAATGGGGATTTTGCAGTACCCTTCCCCTGCCACACCTACCAAGCCACGCCCACCAAGCCACACCATGCTCACCAAGCCACGCCCACAGAACCTGTAGCAAAATAATTTGGATTTCACCACTGGTGTCACTCCTTTGTGCTCACTAGTTACAGTTGTGCAGCAATAGATCCATTAACATCCATGCATTTTCTGAGCTAGGAGGTGGAAAGTCTCTCAAAATACATTAAGCCATTAATAGTAACTAAACATGTTCTGATATAATAAACACATAGTGGCTTTTAATGATTACTGCATTTTTCCCTGGTTATTTATAAACAACTGCTTAATCTGTTCTGAACTTAGACAGTTTCTCTTCTGTCTCAAACTGCTATATCGTTTGCGCTCAGCTTACATTACCAGATTACTTGAAACTGTTGATGAAAGAAATATATATTGCTAGTTTTTTCATGGGGAAGATAAATTAGAGAAGATAAATCTCAGGAGAGGGGTGCTCTTGAAAATCAGGGAATTAGCACTCAGTGTTTGTGAAACAGAGAGCCGGTTTGGTGTTGTGCTAAAGGCACGAGGCTAGAGATCGTGAGTTCTGGCCCCACCTTAGGGAAACATCCACCTTGGATTTGCAATGGCAAATCACTTCTGAAATCTTGCCAAGAAAGCTGCAGAGACTAGACCAGGTAAATGCTAGGTTTCAACAATGACTTGAAGGCGCACACACGCACACGCATATACATTTGTGATACCGAAGTTGTGTGGCAGTTAAGACATCCGATTTTGATCAGGGAAATCCTGGGGAAGTTCTCCTTTAACACTAGAACTTCCTGGCTGTTTTTTGAATCAGTCATGGAAGGAGGCAAGGGCAAACCATTTCTCAAAAATCTTGCCAAAAAACCTGCAGGGACTTATCCAGGCAGTCTCCAATCTCTGAGAATCAAACACAATTGAACAGAAGGAGGAAAAACCTCAGATTGAGTTAATGTCATTTTCTTTCCTCACATTTGGTTTGTGTCTTTTATTTGCTACTCTTCCTCTTTAAATAATGCCCTTAAAAAGGAAGAGACTGAGTGGCTGTGGCTCCCGGCATCCCGATATAGTCAGTTGACTCCATCACTGACTATTGGGGGCGAGTCCTTGGCCCCCACAGAGAGGGCTCGCAATCTGGGAGTCCTCCTGGATACGCAGCTGTCCTTGGAGGAACATCTGACGGCTGTAACCAGGGGGACCTTTTATCAGGTTCGCCTGATTCGCCAGTTGCGGCCCTTTCTTGATCGGGATTCCCTGTGCACAGTCACTCATGCCCTCGTCACCTCTCGCCTTGACTACTGTAATGCTCTCTACATGGGGCTCCCCTTGAGGGGCACCCGGAGGCTCCAGCTGGTCCAGAACGCAGCAGCGTGGGTAGTGATGGGAGCAGCATGGCGCTCCCATGTAACAACACTCCTGCGCGAGCTGCACTGGCTCCCAGTGGTCTTCCAGGTGCGCTTCAAGGTGTTGGTTATCACATTTAAAGTGCTCCATGGCATAGGGCCTAGATATCTTGGAGACCGCCTGCTGCTACCGACGACCTCCCAGCAACCCATGCGCTCCCACAGAGAGGGCCTCCTCGGGGTGCCATCAGCCAAACAATATAGGCTGGGGACCCCCAGGGGGAGGGCCTTCTCTGTGGGGGCACCTACCCTCTGGAATCAGTTGCCCCCAGAGATAAGGAGAATCCAAGACCTCAGTGCCTTCCGCCGTGCCCTTAAAACCCACTTTTTCCAGCAAGCCGGGCTGGCTTAGGAAGAAATTTTTTATTTTTTTTAAATGTTTAATTGGTTTGTGTTTTTTTAAATTTTTGGGCCAAATTTATATATATATTAATTGTTTTTAATATTTGTATTTCATGTTTTTAATTCTGGCTGTGCACCGCCCTGAGTCCTCAGGGAGAAGGGCGGTATATAAATTGAAAAATAAATAAATAAAATAAATAAATAAATAAAAAGAGCGTAATGAGTTTTGCACCTATGCACGTACTAAATTATTGATGTTTTCGGAAACAAGCTAAACATTTCTGTGTACTATATGAAGCAAGGATAGTGTCTGCTTGAATGACAGATTTTCCTTTCTTTGCACGAGTCTCATAGAAAAAAAACCCTACCGAGGTCATAGATATATAATTTTTATAGAATCCTCAGGTTGAAAGGGACGTGAGAGATACCCCAGTCCAACTCCCTTCCCAGTGCAGCAACTCTTAGATCATCCTGGACAAATGGCTGTCCCAACTTTTTCTTGAAAACCTCTAGTGGTAGAGACTCCACCACTTCAGAAGGAAGGATGATGTTCACCTGTTGAATAGCTCTCATAGCGAGGAAATTCCTCTATATTTCCCGTTTCAGTCTCTCACTTTTTCAGTCTCTCACTATTCCTCCATTGGCTCTTATCTTTGGGGGCTGTGGGGAATAAATCCTTCTTCCCTGTGACAATCTAATTTCCAATTTAAATATTGGAAGACTGAGATCATGTCTCCCCATAACCCCTTTTCTTCTGGTTGAACATTGTTTTGTTGTTTTTAACCATTTAAGTCGTGTCTGACTTTTGGTGGCTTTGTAGGCAATTCCTCTCCATGCTACCCTCTCAAGCGCAGCTTCTTTCAATTGCTGCATATTCAACTTTACATCAGATTTGATATGATCAAGCCAGCGAGGTCTTTGCTTGCCCCGTCGTCTTGTTCTACCAACCATTCCGAGCATTGTTGCCTTCTGCAATGAATTTGCACGCATGACATGGCCAAAGTAAACCAGACGTAGAGTTATGACTTTATCTTCTAGGATATTTCTGGTTTTATACGATTTAACACCTCTCTGTTAGTTACTATGGCTGTCCATGGTATACGCAGTAATTTACCCCAGCACCACAGTTCAAAAGCATCAATTCTTCTTGGATCAGCCATTCTTAGTGTCCAACTCTCACATCCCCATGCATCATTATTGCTCTAACGGTGGAACATACCCAGGTCCTTTTAACTGTTCTTCATAAGACTGAACTTCCAGGCCCTTTATCGCTCTTTCCAGTTTCTCAGCATCCTTCTTGCACTGGGCTGACCAGAATTAGGTCCCGTATTAGGGTGTGGTCTCATCAGTGCAGTGTAGAGCAGAACTAGCACTTTCCACAGTTTTGACATTAATACGCCCTATTAATGCAACCCAAAACTGCATTGGCACTTTTGGCAGTTGTGGCACATTGCTTTGTACTTATGCAGAAGGATTTGTGGTTCATTCCACCAGGTGGCTCTCCAGGCACACCAAGACTGTGTTTGCAGACCGCTGGCCGTGGAACCATGGAACTGGGATTGTCTTAAAAGTGCTAACCCTGTTCTCCAAAACACCTGGGCTCAGGACAAGGAAAGCTTATCAAAGAGAGATCCAACCTAGAATTAAGGAGAAATTTCCTGACAGTGCAAACAATTAATCAGTGGAATGGCTTCTCTCCAGAAATCATGGGTGTTTTCAATAAGAGATTGAAGATCCATTTAACTGGGATGGTATAAGCTCCTGCCTTGAACTGTTGGTTGGACTAGAAGACCTCCAAGGTCCCTTCCATCTCTGTTATTCTGTTATTCTTTCAATGGCTAAGCGACTGATCATAATTCGAGAATTACCAGTCTAGTAAATGTTAATGAAGTTCATGTACACTGATATTAACAAAGGAGATGTCAAACCTGGTCAGCTAAGGATGCGTGAGTGACAGAGAATTGATCCCTGGCATCCTCTTGTTGGCAAAGGAGATTTATTTATTTTATTTATTTATTATTTCAATTTCTATACTGCCCTACTCCCGAAGGACTCGGGGCGGTGCACAGCCAGACAATAAAAACACATCCATACAAAATTTAAAAGTAGAATAAAATCAAATTAAATAGTTTTGGCTCCGACAAATGGAGCAGGATTGCATGTCGTTAACTGTTGCACAACTCAGAGGTACCACTGGAAGTGCCTGACTGGAGATTCGCCCTCTAACTCAATTTGGCTCTTAAGGAAAAGTGTTGGGCTGAAGCAGCTGTTACCTTTTTTATTTCACACATCTGTGCATTCCAGAGGTGTTCCTCTGCCTCGGATTGTGGGGAGGGGTATGCAGATGTGGGGCCACCTGTTTCATTGCTGGGAGCCGGCATGTAAGCGAGCTGGCATGTGCTCTATGAAAACACAAACCATCAAAAGTTAGCTTGGGAGGCCTGCCGAAAGATTGCGATTGCCAAATGCGTCAGTTGATTCTCTCTCTCTCTCTCCCCCAAAACTTTTTGTATGTGAAACCGCAGGCCTGCCCGAAAGTTGGAATTATCACAAATTAAAGTGAGCAGTTCTCCCACGACACGACAGTTTCCCAACCCACTATTTTTGTCATTATGGCGGGTTTGGGGAAGGACTTTTTTGGGTGGGTGGCACATAAGCTTGAAAGCCTATCCGAAAATGGGTACGTTCTCTGGAGCCAGATATAGAAAGGTGTCATTATCGTGCGAGGGCTGGGCGAGAGTTGTACCTCTCTGGTTCTGCGGGGAATTTCCCAAGGCCCGGCCATCTGAGCAAAACGGTCCCAAGATTCTGGACGATAAAACGGGTGTATTTTTACACCCTCGTGTGGGTTGCAAGGGGAAGCCTATTTATACTAACTGCTTAGCTAGCTGGCTCAACTAACTTCTCATGGGCAGCTGGTAAAAGTAGATGAAAGTTAGTTCTTGGGAACAACATATTGTGAAGGAGAGGATGGAGGTGGAGATCCACCACAATTCTGCCCAGCCCATGAAGCGTTTCAAGGATCAACCTAAAACCAGGCGAGGGGATTTTTTTTTCCAGATGTGAGTCTCCTTTTCCTTTCCTTTCCTCCCAGGGTCTCTTCCTTGTCTGGTTATTTAGGTCTCTTTGTTGTCTCTTGCAGGGATCACCGGAGAAGAAGAGCTTCCGGAGCACATTGCCGTAGAGAGCGGAGCTCGGTTTTACCCCTGGACGATAGACAATAAATATTACTCGGCTGCCATCCATCTCTGCGTGGTGGCAAACGTGTTTCAGGTGACGACGGAAATTGTCGAGTCCGTTCAGGCTTTCCTGTTCTACTTCGACAGCACCACAGTGAGTGTTGCCCTGCAGTTTGGGATGTAGAGTAGCATAGCGTAGCATAGCAGAATTGGAAGGGATCTTGGAGGTCATCCAATCCAACCCCCACCCCCGATGGACATTCTGGTTCAGAAACTATAAGGGCAGGAGTGAAATCCAGCAGGTTCTGACAGGTTCTGGAGAACTAGTAGCGGAAATTTTGAATAATTCGGAGAACCGGCAAATACCACCTCTGGCTGGCCCCAGAGTGGGGAGGGAATGGAGATTTTGCAATATCCTTCCCCTGCCACGCCCACCAAGCCATATCCACAGAACCGGTAGTAAAAAAATTTGGATTCCACCACTGTATAGGGGTTGTTCTGCCATCTGTGACCTGTAATGTTCATTGAACTGATGAATGTATTACAAGTATAAAGCACCCTCTGCTTTCAAATCAATTCATTGTTTGGAGAGTGACTTCATCTGTTTGTGGGTGGGAAATTTTGGAAGTTTCTGGAAGATATCTGGAAGTTCATGGAAGTCCAGATATCTAAAAGTTGCTAAGGTTGGGAAATTCTGGTTTTCATGAAAAGATACGCATTGGCATACATTATTCTTCAAAACTTTCTGAGGATTTATTGAGATTTGTAGGATGTTACTGATTGTAGAGCTTTCACTACTTAGCATAACTTTGGTCTCCATGGTATGAAGAGGGAGGGTGGTTGGTGGTTCAGGGCTGGGACTGGGAGGCCCAGGTTCTAGTCCCTTCTCAGCTACAGACACTCCTTGGGTCACTTTGGGTCAGACTCTCCTAATCCAACCTACCCCGTCATCTTGTTGCAGAAAAAAAAGATAGGAGAAACACAGACCTCCTGAATGAAGGATGGGATAGTTTCTATCAAATGTATAAAATTGTGAAATCTACTTGCTTAGATTAAAGTTGCATTCCGTTGTGGTGGCTTTGATACTATTCTTCCTCCACATAAAAGCATCTAAATGTAAACAATGCCTAAAAATTACATGTGTATGATGGGTGGGCGTGGCCAACTCGATGTCACTCACGTTGAGGGGCACCTCACAGGCCTCTACTCACCCCTCCCCTCCCAGCCACTCCTTGCCTCCCCGCCCGGGCTCCTTAGGGCCCCAACGGGAAGCAGTAGTTGGAGCTAAGCAGCCACCCCGAGAAAGAGTTGGCAAAACAGCTCAGTTCAAATTGGATCTCACCAAGAAGGAGGCCCAGCAGAAGCACCTCACTGAGGACTAGGAGCATAGGCTTTCCAAGCAGAGGGAAGACCTGGGGAAGTGCAAGGCCAGGTACCGGCGCCTGGAGGCTCAGCAGGCTGAGATGGTCAGCCAGTTCCAGGCCATGATGCAGTCCCACTGGAACAAGGCCCTCCGGCTCTTCACCACCAACGGTGCTTCCCTCCAGCCTTCACCCAAAGCCCCACACCAGAGACCGAAGCAGATCCCAAGTCGGAATTTCTGCCCCCCTCCGACCCACACAAAAAGACCCCGAAGGGGGAGACTCTCTGCAGCAACACAAACGTTCATTGCACCTCTTCCAGGGGCCGTAGTTTGAGAATCCCTGATTTAGCGCAATATAAAAAAATGCAAATAATTTTTCTGCGGACCACCAAAATTTTCTTACGGACCGCCAGTGGTCCAAGGACCACCAGTTGGTGACCGCGGTTGTAGTCCAGGGGTCTCCAACCTTGGCAACTTTAAGCCTGGAGGACTTAAAGTTTAAGCTTTGCTGGCTGGGGAATTCTGGGAGTTGGAAGTCCTCCAGGCTTAAAGTTGCCAAGATTGGAGACCCCTCCTCTAGGCTTTCCTTCTGTAGAGAGAAGGACCACCTGACATCCTAATTGGCGATTCTCTATCTAGACCTCTCTGTTTTCTCTCCTTAGCAGGACAGGAGAGCCTTTCTCAGTTATTTGCAACTCCTTGATAGTCCCCGAGTAGTGGCAATTAAAGGAGAAGAGGAAAGCAATGGAATCAGGAATTTCAGAACAAGCCACCTTCGGTTCCAACTCTCTTTTCTTCCTTGGAGAAAGCTAGTTTAGTGGCTTGGCTTAGAATTACGGACAAATCTCACTCCATGCCTATCCTGGAGTGGTTGTGCTTTTTACACTCTCCTCGAAGTTCAATAGTAATAGCTTGCTCTCTAGTGATGGTTTGTAAATTATGAAACCTTTAAGTAGGCAAAATCATCTTGTACTAGATGGCAACTGTTCAACTGTGCAGTGTGTTTAGACTCCTGGACAACAACTCTGCACCGTGCCTTTATTCCTTGGTTGGTTAAGAGGGTCTAAGAGTCCTACAGTAGTGGCCAAAATTGTGGAAACCTTTTGGGAAAAGTGTATTTTTGAGGTTTGATGGCTAATAGCACCACTTTTTTGGGGGGGGGGGAGTTTCAAGATGATTCTATTCCACTGCTGGAATGGCCTGGGAATAGCCCAGACTTTCACCCAATTGAAAATTTATGGAGCCGACTTAAGAAACTTATTAGTCAGAAGCGACCCAGCAATAAAACCCAGTTAATAGAAGCCATCCTTCAATCTTGGTTTCACATTAGAACAGCTGCAGAAGTAAAAGACTTGGTTCACTCCATGGGAAGATGTTGTAAGGCTGTTATTAATGCTAAGTATGAATAACCCAACTAAGTATTAACTGACGTAGTGGTAATTTTTGTATAGCTCATTTTTTCTATGGTGATAATTTTTGTATATCTTGTTTTTTTTATGTGTTTCACTTTTCTTCTTTATACTGTAACTGCTATTCTAATAGCAAATCCTTCATAAAAGTTATTGCATTATGTTCTTGATTAAATTATCTTTCCATTGATATATAATTTTATGGTACTACTCCCCAAAAAAGTGGTGTTATTAGCTAGTTTTAGAAAATACACTTTTTCCAAAAGGTTTCCACAATTTTGGCCATTACCGTAATAGTTGATGCTCGCCTATAGATGTCAAATTTGCAGATTTTATGTGAAGTTCCAACTCCTTCTCTCCTCCAAACCAGCTTCCAACAGGGTCATTACACCAGGTTCTTGTCCCTTCTCAGCCACAGACATCTTGGGTCACTTTTTGACCTAAAGCTTAAGGTGGCTGATTTCCCTTCAAACCTTTCTGCTTCCTAAGATTTCCTTTTTATAAGGATTTTTATAGAACCGGATATGCTTTTGCTTGTAACACTCCATAAAGCCTGCAGTGAAGAAGCCAGCTCTTTGTATCTCCTTTTACAGATATCTGGGCTGGATAGCATCTCTCAGTGGCTTTCTCTTATAGAAAACTGGCTCCCGGGAGTGATGATCTTGGTCTGTGACAGAGTCTCTGAAAATGGTAAGGTGATGACAAACTCTGGTTAAGTTGTGAAGCTTGACTGAAGCAACAGAGGGAGCAGCTTGGCTTGGAAAGGCCATATTTTCAAAATCTGAAGCTGAGACTTGGCCAGCTCTGTGGTTTTGGAGAATTGCTAGACTCCACAGGCTGCTTCCTGGGTTACAATTCCTCAGTGCTGGTCTTAGGCCAGCTAAGCAACTGCAGACACCAGGGTTATCTCAACATCCCAAGATGGTGGAACGGTTCCCCAATTGAATTATTGTTTTTAAAGAACGACCACGTTTACCTGAAAGAAAATTGACCAAAAAAAAAAAAAAAGGAAAACATTTGATAAATATAAGCCAACATTCTCTGCAATGACCAGCTTCTCACCCTGTCAACCAATAGGAGTCTCTGGAGGCTGGGGACAACAAAAAACATCACTTCCTGTCTCACCGGGAGTTGGGAAGTGGGCTGTTTCAGGCCTCTGGAGGGCCTCCGAGGGAGTCGGGAAGGCTGTTTTCGCCCTCCCCAGATGCATAGAGAGGATCTGGAGCCAGGTGAGAAAGAAAAATGGGCCTTCCCCACCCCCCAGGCCCTCTGGAGGCAGAAAACAGCCTGCTTCCCTACTTCTGGTGGGCCCAGAAGGCCCGAAAATCAGCAGAGCTGAGCTGGCGTGCCCACTGATATGGCTACGTGTGCCACAGGTTCGCCATCACGGATGTAGGTTTTCCCGCGGAATGGGAGTAGTCTTGGCCTAGTGACCTGATTTGGGACCGGAATTTCCATCACTAAGTGAAAGATCATCAGGTGAAACATCACACACCACACTCTACATGGCAGATGGCAGTCTTGGCAGTCCCAAATTGCGGTTGTTAGGATAAGATTGTGCCATTGTTTGGCAAGGATTGTAGTCTTCTCCTGCCCTGCTATGCTCACCTCCACTTGAACTCCCCCACCCATCAGTCTCCCCCATCTCTACCCTTTTCGCTGTCTTGCACTCATCCGCGTGGCCATTGCCCCTCACCAGGGCTCGGTCCCTTGTGAGGCCTTCTTCCCAAGGCTGTGCAAATTTTGGGGGAAAGTCTGCACGTGCCCAGCAGCAGTCTTGTGCAGCACCAAGCTGGGAGCACCTGGTCAGCAGTTGGAGGAGGAAAAGAGCGAAGGTGGAAGGGGCAGCGGGGAGGAGCAGGGCCGAGTGGAGCACAGGATGGCCAAAAGGGCAGAGATGGAGAAATAGGCCTCCCTGTTTGTCCCAAAGCTGTTTTTTCAAGAGGCAACTGGATTTTCTGGTTATTCTTTGAAGACTTTTCACTTCTCATCCAAGAAGCTTCTTCAGCTCTGACTGGATGGTGGGGAATAGAAGGATTTGTATTCCTTGCAGACAGCTGGTCCTTTGCATCCTTTTAGAGGGTCGTTGAGGCCACCTGGATGTCCTCAGGGTCACTTGAGTAGTGCTAATGGTTCCTTTAGTCTGCAATTTTTTCTGGAAACCTCCAAGTGCTTCAAGGACCCTCTAAAAGGATGCAAATGACCAGCTGTCCGCAAGGAATACAAATCCTTCCATTCCCCACCATCCAGTCAGAACTGAGGAAACTTCTTGGATGAGAAGCGAAACGTCTTCAAAAGAAAAACCAAGAAAGTCCAGTTGCCTCCTGAAAAAACACCTTTGGGACAACTGTAACCTGGATGACTGAGACTCTCTACAGCCTTTTAGGCCTTCCTGTTCATTTCCAGTTTATTTTCACCTTTCCAGTTTAGCAGATCACCCTAGAGTTACCTGTTGCATTTTTCCTCTGTCCAGCGACAGCGTTCCCACGCTGAACAGATTGTCCACATGCAGCCTTCCCCAGAACGTTCCAAGAGTTTTCAGCCGTGCATCCCATCCAGGGAGTTTTCTCCCACCAGTGCCCAGAGCGGTGGGAGCCCTTCCTGGCAAAAAACCCTGCCTTTCCTCTCCTCTTTGTAGGCATCAGCCGGCAGAAGGCCCAAGAGTGGTGCATCAAGCACAGCTTTGAGCTGGTGGAGCTCAGCCCAGAGGAGCTTCCGGATGAGGACGGTGAGTTTTGGCCTTTGCCTCCTGCCCGCAGCGACTTTCAAGCGGTTCGGTTTCTTTGGGGTCATCAGCAAGTTTCGTCCCTGCCAGGAAAATGCCCGTCTTTCTGCCGGAAGCATGGCTTTTTCTCCCCCCTGAATCAAGTGGGGTTGCTGCGTCACAGGCAGTCGGAGACCGTGGTTTGGGATGTGTGCGAGGGTCTCCACAGGGTGTGGTCGACAAAAATCGAGCTGGTAGCCACAACGATGTGGTTGCAATTCTTTTTTTTTTTTATGTGCACTGCGCATAAGAAAGAGGCGGAGCGTCTCACACACCCTTGTGGCTGCCAGCTCAACTTTTTTAAAAACAGCCCTGGATGTGTGGATCGGGACGTAACAAATCCAGTCTCTCTCAGTGTCTGCCTGTCCAGACCTTTTTTTTAAAAAAAAAAATGCATATCTATTCCGTTCACCACATTGGCTCAGGAGCTGAGCGTTTTGGCGTGGCTCTTTCTGACTTCCAAAACGGTTGAGATCATCTTTGCAAGAGAGAGAGAGAGAGGAATGGAGGGAGGGCCAGATGTTGGAAGGGGACCGGAAATGCTTTCCTGCACTGCCTCCATCAGTCCCCTTAGTGAGAGGTGTAGGGTGCTTAAGTTGCTCCACAGAACTTGGTCCTTCAAGATGCTTCTTCCTGGTTTCTGTGTCATTCACACCACATCTGTAAAAATTGTGGATCATAGCACTTTTTCTCATAGAAGCTCCTGGATATAGGCAGCCTTGCAAATCCGGATTTCTTTTTTTTTTTTATTGCAAAAGTTTTACAATTACATTTTCACCCCACTTTTCCCCCCCCCAACCCACCCCTCCCTCCCCACCCTAACCCCCCCAACCCCCCCCTGACCCACCCCCTCTGACTTCCACAGAATATAATCCCATCAAAATCCCCTTTTTTTTTAATAAAAAACTTGAACCCCTCAAACCCCCTATAATTTTTTCTCTCTTCACAATTCATACATTTCTATTTCTATATAACTTTCAATGAAAAACAATTTGATACTTCCTAACTTGGTATTTTTTTTGCACATAATCTATCCATTTTTTCCATTCCCATTCATAAGTCTCTTGTGAGCGATCTTTTAAATATGCTGAAATCTTCGCCATCTCCGCAAAACTGGCCATCTTGAAAGTCCATTCTTCAATAGTGGGTAAGGCTTCATTTTTCCAATATTTACCTATCAGTAATCTCGCTGCTGTTATCATGTACAATATCAACTTAGTTTCATCCAATGTAAAACCCTTTACTATACCCAATAAAAACAATTGTGGAGAAAATTGAATTTTTTTCTTCAAAACATTCTGCATAACCCACCATATTTTTATCCAAAAAGCCTTGACTTTCTTGCAATTCCACCAAACATGATAATATGTAGCATCTAGACTATCACATCTCCAACATTTTGGCTGAACATTAGGATACATACAGGATAATTTCTTGGGATCTAAATGCCATCTGTAAAACATTTTATAAAAATTTTCCCTCAAATTCTGCAATTGCATAAATTTAACATTCTGAACCCATATTTTCTCCCATGTTTCCAACATCACTGGTTCTGCAAAATTCTGTGCCCATTTAATCATACAATCTTTAACCAATTCAGTTTCTGAATCCCTTTCTAATAAAACATTGTATAGCCTTTTAATATGCATTGGACCTTTCTCTTTTATATGTCTAACCAATTCTTCCTCATGCAACATAATACCAGTTTTTTGGTCCTCTTTCCATCTCTGTTGAAGTTGATTATATTGTAACCAGGTTAAGTTAATCCCTTCATCCAACAGTGTCTCTAATGTCTTTAGTTGCCATCTGCCCGCATCTGTAAAAAGAACTTCTTTATATAAAAACCCCCCGAGTGACATTATATTTGTATTCCACATAATATGACCAAGATCCAACCATAACGGTATTTTGTAATCCCATTTAAATCGGTGCTTCTTCCAAACTCTCAACAAATCTCTAAGTATATGACTTTTGAACACTTTATCCACTTTATTTTCATAAAATAAGTAAGCGTGCCAACCAAAATCCAGGTCAAAGCTTTCTATGTTCAATATTCCAGTCTTTTTCCTTCCAAACCAATCGCTTGCTTGAGTCAAAGCTGCTGCTTCATAATATATCTGTAGGTTTGGAAGTTTAAGGCCTCCCCTCTCTGGAGCAGCTTGCATAATTTTTAGTTTCACTCTCGGTTTTTTCTCATTCCAAACAAACTTATTCACTCCACTTTGCCATTCTTTCAGTTGTTTATCACTTTTAAGCACCGGAATCATTTGAAACAAAAAAAGAAATCTTGGCAAAATGTTCATCTTAACTGCTGCTATTCTTCCAAGTAACGAGAGCTGCAGCTTTTTCCAAGTCTCCATATCTTTTCGTACATCTCGCCATAACACCTCATAATTGTTTTGAAATAATTTCATATTTGATTCTGCCACCTGAATTCCTAAATATTTAACCTTTGGTACAATCTCAAAACCTGCCATCCTTTCAAGTTCATATTTTCGATCTTGTGTCATATTTTTAACTATCATCTTAGTTTTTTTCTGGTTCAGTCTAAATCCTGAAACTGTACCATAATCTTTTATAATGTCTTTCATCTGGATTATTGATTCCATCGGCTGTGAAAGGGTAACAACCAGGTCATCTGCAAATGCCCTTAGTCTGTAATCCTCTTGCCTTATCACTATACCTTTCAAGCTGTGCGAGTCCCGTATTGTATTCAACAAGACTTCTAGTGTTAAAATAAATAACAAAGGGGATAACGGACAACCTTGTCTTGTTCCTTTCTCAATATTAAAATCTGTTGTTAAATTTCCATTAATAATAATCTGTGCCTTTTGCTCTTGGTAGATTGCTGATACCGCTTGTATAAATTGATCCCCAAAGTCCATCTTTTTCAAAGTCTTTAATAGAAAATTCCAATCCACTCTGTCAAAGGCCTTCTCCGCATCCAAAAAAACCAGCACTGCAGGGATCTGTTTATTCTTCTCAAGATATTCCAATAAATCTATAACTTGCCTTACATTGTCCTTCATATATCTACCCTCTATAAATCCCGCTTGATCATCATGAATCACCTTTTGAATTACTGGCATCAACCTGTTGGCTAGTACTTTTGCATAAATTTTATAATCATTATTCAGAAGAGATATTGGTCTATAATTCTCCGGTTTTTTAGGACCTGCTTGCTCTTTTGGTATCAAAGAAATATAAGCTGTTTTCCATGATGGGGGTATTTTACCCCCTTGTTGTATATTACAAAATAAGTCTCTAAGTTGTTCCACCATTTCTGCTTGCAAAATTTTATAATACACTGCAGTCAATCCATCTGTTCCCGGAGCTTTGGCAGTTTTCAGTTGTTTAATTGCTGCAATTATTTCCTCCACTGTTATAGGATGATTCATTCTTTCCTTTTGTTGATTAGTAACTTTTGTAACTCTTTTGTTTTCTAAATATTTTTCTATAAGTCCATTCTGTATATCATCTTTAGCATATAGTTTAGTATAATAATCTACAAACGCTTCTTTAATTAATTTTTGTTGATGAATTTCTTTCCCTCCAGTATCAATACAGTCGATAGTCCGCATACTCTGTTTCTTCCTTAATGTATAAGCCAGCCATCTGCCCGGCTTGTTGGCATTACAGAATGTATTATGCTTTGCGTATTGTAAGTTTGTTGCAACTTGATCCGCCATAAGCATTTGGAATTGATCTTTCAATAGTTTTATAGCTCCACGTATTCTTTCATCTGCTGGATTTTTGATAAGTAACTGTTCTTTTTTCTTTATCTCTGCTTCAATTTCTAATCTTTTCTTTTGTCTATTCAGTTTATGTTTAGAATTCATATGAATGAGTACCCCTCTCATATACGCTTTACTTGCATCCCAGACAATTTCAATAGGGGTACCCTTGTTCATATTAATTTCAAAAAATTCTTTCATCTGCTTCTTAAGTTCTATTATATTTTTTTCATATCTAAATAAATTTTCATTTAATCTCCATGATCTTCTCTCAATTTTCCCAATCTCAATTTCTATCCATACTGAGCTGTGGTCAGATAAAGTTCTTGGAAAGATTTTAGTTCTTTTTGTTTTAACAAGTAAATCATTTGATAATAAAATAAAAAAAATCCTTGAAAAGGATCTGTGTCTATCAGAAAAAAAAGTATAGTCCAAGTCTTTTGAATTGTGTATTCTCCAAACATCTTTTAATTCCAGATCTTCTTTCATGTCAAAAAAAGTTTGTGGTAGTCTAATCCTAGACTTCGCCAGACTTATTTTATCTAGTTTAGAGTCAATTATTCCATTCCAGTCTCCCATGATCAAAATAGATCTATAATCCCACTGCAATATTTTAGTATGCAAAATTTTATAAAAGTGATCCTGTTGTTGGTTAGGAGCATAAATTCCAATCACAAGAATTTGACCATGTACAGTATGCAGTTCAATTGCTACAAACCTACCACCTTCATCCATATAGGCAGCCTTGCAAATCCGGATTTCTGTTTAGACACGTCTCTCTCCTCCTGCTCTATCTGCCTGTCTGTCTATCATTACCTATCTCTGTGTCTGTCTGTCTGGCTCTCTCTCTCTCTCTCTCTCTCTATCTATCTATCTATCTATCTATCATCCATCCTATCTATCTATCTATCTATCTATCTATCTATCTATCTATCTATCTATCTATCATCTATCCTACCTACATATCCACCCACCCACCCACCCACCTACCAATCTACTATCCATCCATCCATCCATCCATCCATCCATCCATCCATCCATCCATCCAATTTATTGGCTGCCCACCCTACCCAGGATAACTCTGAGTGGCTTACAATATTTATATTGGTGCCTTTTCAATTTTTTCAAAAAGCTTTTCAAAGTTTTTCAAAAAAAAATTCAAAAATGCTTGAAGGCCAAATTTTCATATTTAATGTTTGAATGTTTTGTATGTTTGCTTTTATGATTATGCCGCCCAGAGTCACTTGATCGTGAGATGGACGGTATATGCATTTAATAAATAAAAAATAAATATATAAATGTGGAGTGTTGCTGTCTGTGCCCTGGGAAGTCTGGGTTTGGGCTGCTGCATCAAGAGCTGTAAAGAGAGGTTTTGTTTCTTTATTACATGGGTGTAGTGGCGAAATAGTGTAGTATTTCTTGAGCTATTTCCTGATAGATCAGAGGTCTTCAAACTTGGCCGCTTTAAGACTTGTGGACTTCAACTCCCAGAATTCTCCAGCCAGCATAGCATAGCATAGCATAGCATAGCATAGCATAGCATACCTATACTGGCTGGAGAATTCTGGGAGTTGAAGTCCACAAGTCTTAAAGCGGCCAAGTTTGAAGACCTCTGTGATAGATATTTGAGAGATTAGGCAAGAAATCTCTGACTCCCTTAGTGGCATAAACAACCTCTTATTTCTTCCATCTCAGATTTAAACAGATAAGAGGGCTTGTCACAAACTCAGTTCCAGTCCAGAAATACATCCTTAGGCTCAGAAGAGGCTGTCATTTTATTTTAGTTTTGCATCTTTCACCCCCGAAGCTGGTTGGTATTTTTAGGATTCTAACAAAAAAAAAAAAAGAGTAATCTGTTCCTGCCTAGTCATTTCTTATAAGAATTTCCCTTTTAAAATATGCCAAGGCTTCGTTTGAAACTTGTATCGTGTGGCAGGCCTTCAAGGTGATATAACAGTTTTTATTCTTTGGGTTGGATCGTCATTTTGATAGTTTTGTTTGAGTCATCCGCCTGAGGAGATCACAGCTTTCTAAAGTTGCAGAAAAGGCTGGAGGGTTTTTTTTTTAAACTACATGTAGTCCTCAACTTAAGACCACAATTGAGGCCAAAATTTCTGTTGGTAAGCGAGACAGTTGCTAAGCTAATTTTGTCCCATTTTACTACCTGTCTTGCCACCGTTGTTAAGTGAATCAACATCAGCTGTTAAGATAGTAACACGGTTGTTCAGTGAATCTGGCTTCCAGAAGGTCGCAAAGAGTGATCACACGGCCTCACCAGGACACTGAAACGGTCATAAATAGGAGTCAGTTGCCAAGCATCCGAATTTTGATCACATAACCATGGGGAAACTGCAACGGTCGTAAGTGTGAAAAATGGTCATAAGTCATAAATTTGAACGGTCACTAAGTAAACTGTTGTAAGTCGAAAACTACCTTGATTTCATGGTTGAGTGGGGATAGCTGTGAAGAATTTGGCAATCCTCCTTAAGGCCATTTTACATGAGGAATTTCTCTTTCCCAAAATAGTCAGCGTGGGGCCCCTTGTTCTGTTTGAGCCTTAGATCAGTGGAGCTTGCAAAGGTTTGGTTATTTCATTTATTTATTTTGCTGAGTATGGAATTCCATCCTTGGTTCGCGGACTATCAGAAAGATTTTCCCCAGAATCTGCAAAAGCAACGCAAAAGCACTTAAGACTTCTATACTGCTTCACAGGGCTTTACAGCCCTCTCTACCAGTGGTGAAATGTAAAATTGGTTACTACCGGTTCTGTGGGCGTGGCTTGGTGGGGGGGGTAATATGATTGAGTGGGCGTGGCCAACTTTAAAAAAAAAAAACTTTTAAAAGCATTTTTCTACAACCTCTTCGGCTGAAGAGGTTGTAAAAAATGCTTTTAAAAGCCTCTGACGATCCCAGCTGACTTGCCTGATCAGCAGAAGCTTTTTTATTTTTTTAGCCCCTGACGATCCCAGCTGACTTGCCTGATCGTCAGAAGCTTTTTTTTCCTTTTAAAAACATTTTTTCTATAACCCCTTCAGCCGAAGAGGTTGTAGAAAAAAATGCTTTTAAAAGCCTCTGATGATCCCAGCTGAGCCGCGCAACCCCAACCATCTGGGTCCTCATTTTACCCACCTAAAGTGGAAGGCCCACTTTCTCATGCCTGATAAGGCCACACTTAGAACATTGTGTCCTGTTTTGGTCGCTGAAACAGTTTTGGAGGTTAAAAGATTTGAAGAACGGTTGCAGGAATTGGGTATGTCTAGTCCAGTGATGGCTAATCTTTTCTGGAACAAGTGCCCAAACTGTGGCCGAACCCCCAAAATGCAGTGTGTACCCAACCCCCGCCTGCGCTGTGCACATGTGCGTGTGAGCCCCTTGCACACGTCCCAACCCCATGCATGCGCATGTGCCCCCCGCATGACCCCCCCGTGCATGCGTGGCAGAGACCTGAAGACCAGCTGGCCAGCGGGAGGCGCATGCTCATGCACAGAGGGTGCTGCATGCCACCTCTGGCACGTCCGCCATAGGTTCGCCATCTCGGGTCTAGTCTAATGAAAAGGACTAGGGGTGACATGCAATAGTCCTTAGACTTATATACCGCTTCACAGTGCTTTATAGTCCTCTTTGAGTGGTTTATAGAGTCAGCCTTTTGCTCCCAACAATCTGGGTCCTCTTTTACCGACCTTGGAAGGCTGAGTCAGCCTGGAGCTGGTCAGGATCGAACTGTCGAACTGCTAACAGCAGACAATCAGCAGAAGTAGCCTGCAGTACTGCCTTCTAACCACTGCGCCACCACGGCTCTTAAAAGGGTCTTTATAATACAGGCTGTCCTCGACTTACAACCTTTCATTTAGTGATTGTTCGAGCTTACAACGGCACTGAAAAAAGTGACTTATGACCAGTTTTCACACTTAATGACAATTGCAGCATCCCCCTGATCAAAATTCAGACGCTTGGCAACTGGCTCATATTTGTGACTGTTGCAGTGTCCCAGGATTACGTGATCCCGTCTTGCGCCTTCTGACAAGCAAAGTCAATGGGGAAGCCAGATTCATTTAACAACGGTGCTACTAACTCGACAACTGCAGTGATTCATTTAACAACAATGACAAGAAAGGTCGTAAAATGTGGCAAAGCTCACTGAAGAACTGTCTGTTCTGCTGAGCAACAGAAATGTGGCTGGGGTTGTAATTCGAGGACTACCTGCAATGCTTCTGCCAGCATTTTGTGAGGCCTCCCTCCCTGGTGGTGGTAAATTCAGATCGAGAACTGAGAATGACCATGTTAAGAGAACAGTTTCCAGGCCTTATTTATCCTTTTCAGTTTCTGAATCCTTGTTCTGTTTCTGACGAAGAGAGTGGTGTGGTGGCCTAGAGATGGTGATCTCGCCTCCCAATCAGGAGGCTGTGAGTTCGATCCTAGGTAGAGGCAGATATTTCTCTCTCTGGGCACAATGAGAATAGATCTGCCTGTTGTGGCCTGTACGCAGCCTGTGCAGCTAGTAGCTGATTCCAACAGCGAGGAGGCTGGTGTGGTGCTGCACCAGCAGCCTGTGCAGCTGGCACTCGAGTCGGACAGTGAGGAGGCTGGAGAAGATGTGGTGCCAGAGGCAGGGATTCAGCCAGGGCCTTCAGAACCTCCAGAAGCTCCCATAAGTGAAGAGGAAGAAGAGGAGGAGCCTCTTCTCGATGCACAGCTGCACAGAGTGGCCAAAAGGCAGGAGTGGCTCCTCAGGAGGGAGGTCTCCTCGAGAGTAAGGCTTGGGGCTAATTGGCCACTCCCTTAGCCTATTTAAGGAGGAACACTGACTGAAGCAATTTGCAGGGAACAACTTTGTTCACATACCTTCGTGTCTTGTCTTGCTTATCTTATCAGCTTCCTACAAATTGCTTCTGGGCATTCTGCCAACCATAGTAAGCTTTCAGTTATTATTCTTTGAATTCTTGGCAGCTGTTAATGCAATTAATTAACAGCCGTTGTTGTAAAAGACTGGTTTATTCAGTAAACTAAGGTTTGAACGGACTTTGTGTGTTCTTTGGGGTCCGTAGCTGGGGCAGAACACTGCCGAACAAAACTCCGCATTGGCAACAGGAAGGGCATCCGGCCAGTAAACACTCTGCTAGCTCCATTCAGTTACCCAGACTCCACCATGCAAGGGATTATGGGGATGATGATGATTCTGTTTCTGACGAAGCCTTTGTAATAAGTCGTATTCCAACTCTCCTCTCCTCATCCCCCCTTTAGACGATTTCCCAGAATCTACAGGAGTGAAGCGAATCATCCAAGCCTTGAATGCCAACGTCTGGTCAAACATCGTGATAAAAAACGGTAGGGGGTTTCTTAAGGTCAGCTTTTAAAAATCAATGACAATAATTCTCTGGCATGGGTGTAGAGCAATTTCTCCCAGACGTCTGGCACACTGGGAGGCAATTCTGTGGGAGGCAGCTACCACTTGCTCTCGACAGTCCATAGGAGGGCGGGGCAGGAGGGCACACCTCATGGAACAACAACAGGAAACATATTTTGCTGGAAGTTGCGTCTTCCCAGTAAGAAGAATCCAACAATGGAATCAGTTGTCCGGAAAAATGGCATAAGCAATTGTGGATGCCTTAATTTATGGTAGCAGGTTGGGCTCTTCGAATCGTAGAATAACAGAGTTGGAAGGGAGCTTGGACGTCTTCTAGTCAATTCCCAACCCCCAGTCTGTGGCTGCAGTGCCAGGCTGCAGTGGGTTTGGAACTGGGGGCGTGGGAGTGGTGGGCGAGCATGTGTGAAAGTGGTAGGTGCACAAAACCATCTCCTCTCCCCCCCCCCCGATGCCCCTCCGCAGGCCTACCAAGATACAAAGGTTTTGGAGACCACTGTCCTAGTCCATCCTCAGGCCCAAAGGCAGAAGATTTGACACCACCCCAGATAAATGGGTGTCCGATCATTGATTGATTGATTGATTTGATATATGCTGCCCTTTTCCGGAGACTCAGGGCGGCTTACAATGCGTTAAGCAATAGCCTTCATACTTTTGTATATATCTGCTTAGTAGGGCTTTCAGCTCCCCCCTAAGCAGTGTTCTTTTATATACAAAGTCAGCTTATTGCCCCCACAATCCAGGTCCTCATTTTACCTACCTCGAAAGGATGGAAGGCTGAGTCAACCTTGAGTCTGGTAAGATTTGAACTCGCAGTAATTGCAGGCAGCTGATGCTACTTAACAGTGCTTTAGTCTGCTGCGCCACCAAGGCTCTTTGTAACCTCCAGTGATGGTTGACCCTAAATGAACCTTCCAGTTCTACGAAGCTCTAGTTCACGGGTCTCCAACCTTGGCAAATTCCCCTGGCTGGAGAATTCTGGGAGTTGAAGTCCGCCAGGCTTAAAGTGGCCAAGGTTGGAGACCCTGCTCTAGTTTGCCACGTTCAGCTGTCTGCCGAAAGTCACCAGACTCAACTGGCTAACAATGGCATCCCCCAGAAAGGGATCTTTTTAAGGCATTGTCGGCTGCTTCTTGTGCCTACCTGTGACAGAACCAGCGACTGGCACTTAGGAGAAGCAAAAGTTGATTGGAGGTTCAGCCTTAAGCCACTTCTGGCTCTAGAATGAGAAAGGAAGTCTCTCTCTCAATCTCAGTCTCCTTGTAGAGAAACTGCTGGGGTCCCCTGGGTGGCAACCTGGGCTCAGAATGCCTTGAGTTGCCGGAGATCCCACTTGTGGACTGCATCCAAGGCATGTCTCGATGGGTCAGGACAGAGGATCAGCTTGGTCACCTTAGAGCCGCGATGGGGGCGAACCTATGGCACGTGTCCCAGAGGTGGCACACAGAGCCCTCTCTGTGGGCATGTGCACCCGCCAGCTGCTCTTCTGGTTTCCAGTGCGCTGGCCAGCTGGTCTTCACGGGCGCTGGAGCGCCGGAAAACGGCCCGAAAAATGGTCAAGAAACAGGCCGTTTTTTGGGCCCTTTTTCAGGCCAAAAAATGCCTGAAAAACAGTCCCAAAAATGGCCCCCCAAAAATGCCTGAAAACGGCCCAAAAAACAGGCATGCAGTCACCGGCCAGCTGTTCTTTGGGCTTCTGGTGCGCCGGCCAGCTGGTCTTCATGGGCACTGGAGCGCCGGAAAACGGCCCGAAAAATGTCCAAAAAACAGGCCGTTTTGGGGCCCTTTTCAGGCCAAAAAATGCCTGAAAAACGGCCTGAAAATGGCCCCCAAAACGCCCCCCCCAAAATGCCTGAAAACGGCCCAAAAACAGGCCTGCAGTTGCCGGTAAGCTGGTCTTTGGGTTTCTGGTGCGCCGGCCAGCTGGTCTTCGTGGGCATCGGAGCACCGGAAAACGGCCCGAAAAATGGCCAAAAAACAGACTGTTTTTTGGGCCGTTTTTCAGGCCAAAAAATGCCTGAAAAACGGCCTGAAAATGGCCCAAAAAATGGCCCCCAAAAATGCCTGAAAACGGCCCCCAAAACAGGCATGAGGTTGCCGACCAGCTGGTCTCCGGCACTCCAGTGCGCGCACATGCACACTCATGCATGCGCGTTCCGGTTTGGGCACTTGTTGCCGAAAAGGTTCGCCATCCCTGCCTTAGAGCATTAGAATTAGAATTCTTTATTGGTCAAGTGTGAGTAGATACCCAAGGAATTTCTCTCCGGTCCATAAGCTCTCAGTGTACATACAACAACAGTGATAGATCATTATTATAGTCATTGTAAAAATAACATTCATCATAAAACATTAGATTCCACACTATACAACGTCATTTCTCAATCTTAACAACTTGAAGATGTGGGGACTTCAGCTCCCAGAATTTCCCAGCCAGCACATTTTCCAGCAGGCTTGGGGAATTCTGGGAGTTGAAGTCCACATATCTCCAAATTGCTGAGACCAAAAAAGACTGCCGTAGAGGTAGATGCTGAGGGTGATGTGGGGCTCGTGAGATCCCCCTTTATTGCCAGAGATCCCCTTTATTTCTCCAGTCCTTCTAGTTTTTCACAGTACAGGTGGTCCTTGACTTACAACTATTTGTTTAATGACCATTTGAAATTACAATGACACTGAAAAAAGTGACTTATCAGATTTCACACTTAACGACCGTTTCAGCATCCCCACAATCATGTGATCAAATTTCTGGTGCTTAGCCAGTCAACGGAGGCAGCCCAATTCACTTAACAACTGCATGATTCACTTCAGAGCTTCAGTGGTTCATTTAACAACCATGGCCAAAAAGGTTGTAAAACGAGGCCTTGCTTAGCAGCAGTGGAAATTTTGGGCTTCAGTTGTGGTTATAAGTCGAGGACTGCCTGTGTTTCCACCCCTTAAAAACTGGTGTTCGAATGTGGTTTTGATTTTGATACTTTTAGGACAGTGTTTCTCAACCTTGGCCGCTGGACGATGTGTGGACTTCAAGTCCCAGAATTCCCCAGCCAGTTCTGCAGAGCTGGAGATCACACTTGCTTTTACAGGGCCTGGCATCCCAATGGGACAGGAGTGTGGAATCAGGAGTCAAAAATGTCAAGATGGCACCCGCAATGGTTGCCGCCAAGGTTCTGCCTGGGTTTGACAGGCGAAACGCAGGAGGCCTTCTCCTTCCTTGGCCAGTGAGAGCAATAGTGGGCTTGCAGACCCCCTGCCAGGGAGAGGAAAGGCAGCTTTAGGCTTAACTAGGCCATTTGCATGCGCGAGATACGATTACAGTACAGTGGTGAGTTGTTACTGGTTCTCCCCGGTTCGGGGAAACCGGTAGCAGCGGCAGCGGGAGGCTCCACCCATCCACCGAGATGTCATCAAATTTGCTCTGCGCATGTGCAGAAGCGGCACGCGTGCACGAGCAAACCGGTAGCAAAGGTAAGGGAAACCCACCCGTTAAGTAGTCCTCAACCACAATGGAGCCCAACATTTTTGTTATTAAGCGAGACATTTGCTAAGTGAGCTTTGCCCCCTTTTACGACCTTTCTTGCCACCGTTGTTAAGTGAATCACTGTTAAGTGATGTTAAGTGAATCACTGCAGCTGATAAGTTAGTAACCCGACTGTGATGTGAATCTAGACTTTGTTTGTCAGAAGGTTGCAAGAGCATGACCTGAGGACACTAAACGAACTACCTGTACTGCACTGAAGTTTAATGCTGGGGGGGGGGAGCCCGTTTCCCTAGGCCTGAGCAAAGCCAGTGGGAGATAGTGCAGGTGCCCCCCCCCCTCCCCACAGCCTCTTTCCTGCAACCGGAGTTTCAGTCCGGCTGCAGCATCTTCTGCTTGGAAGGGCCCTCCGCACGAGGGAAAGTCGTGGCAAGCCGGCTTTTCAGGCGGTTTCCGTTGGGCAGAAACGTAACTAACCGCCAAGAATTTTGCTCCCTGCTGCTTCGGGTTTTGATTCTTGGTGCTCTCAGTTTGAGTCACTGGCAGACTCGGCTTTCTTTGCAGGTGGGAGGGGAAGCGGCCGCTCTCCCGCTAGAAACGGTCGTGGTTTCCCCATCTGCAAAAGCTGAAAAGCCACAATCTGGGCGGGGAGACACTTTGGGGTGGACTTGCTTTTGGGGTTTGGGGTCAAATTCATGTTTGTTTTGAGAAGAACTCTTTCAACCGCTGATGACAGAAACAGCCCTGTCCCTCGTCTCCCCCCCCCCGGTGATGGAGGGCCAGGGGTCTCTCTGTGCTCCAGAAAGGCCGGAGGAGAAGCCTGAGGGAGCCTTGCAACTACTGCTGCTAGGCCAGGGGTCTCCAACCCCCAGGCCACAGCCCACTATCGGGCCACAGCCCGTTCGGAATTGGGCCACGCAAGCGGCCAACGAGGGTGCCCATGAGTGCAGCTCCATCTGCGTGGGTGGTGGGTGTTTGCGAACCAACCTTCCGCCCGTCTGCCAAGCTGGAAAGTTTGGGAACCTCTGTGCTAGATCACCTTCCTCTGGCTTTAGCCTACTCCAGGATGGTGACAGGCCCTCAGTGACCGGCACACTCAGGCAGGGGCCGTGTGGAAGCCCCTGAGCCACAGCCTCCAGGTAGCTTGGCTTCTGGCTGGGAGTTTCTGAAGCCACAGCCAAATCTCCTCCAGGCCAGGGCTGGGAGATGCCTGGCCAGCCATCGAAGCCTTCTGCTAACTGACCATCCTTTCTTCCTTTTCAGAGGCGAGTCACAGCTTCGGCCTTTTCCCAGCCTTAGTGGGGGCAGATCTCAGGATTGGGTCAGACAAGAATGAAGCTCCAGAAGTAAACAGCCATTTTTAAAACTACTTCTTCTTCTTCTTCTTCTTCTTCTTCTTCTTCTTCTTCTTCTTCTTCTTCTTCTTCTTCTTCTTCTTCTTCTTCTTCTTCTTCTTCTTCTTCTTCTTCTTCTTCTTCTTCTTCTTCTTCTTCTTCTTCTTCTTCTTCTTCTTCTTCTTCTTCCTCCTCCTCTTCTTCCTCTTCTTCCTCCTCCTCTTCTTCCTCTTCTTCCTCTTCCTCTTCTTCCTCTTCCTCTTCCTCTTCTTTGGTATGCCCCTGATTTAACCCTGGGGTACTCAGGTTTAATTTACTGGGCAGGGCCCTTCATCTTCCAACATTTTTTGTAAAAGAAGGCCTGGAAATTTAATGATGTTCTTTACAATTAAAACATTAAGTCCCAGGGATCACCAGATTATGTGTTTGGTATTGCAATTGGAATTTACCTAGATTTGGACACAGGTGTCCTTTCTGAACTGGTTTGGCTCTCGCCGGCTTCATGGAATTTGCATCCTTGAGGCTGGCTCAGGTCAACCCTTACTTTGGGCCAATTTCCACTGAAGGGGGTTGAGTCTGATTCGACTTCTTTCCCTCCCCGCCAGGCCAACTCTTTGCCGGCAGAGCGGGCCCAATCTGTGTTGGATTCAGGAGCAGCCCTGGCCCTGGCGGAGGGAACCCAGGGGGACCCCGTGGCTGGTAAGAGCCTCTCTGCTAAGTAGGGTGAAGTGGAGAAAACAGGTCTGTTCCCTCCATCGGTTGTTTTGCAAGAAGTTCTTTCAGCCCCGCCAGTCTCCCCACTCAGGAGGACTCTCGGGGGTTGTAGGAGGGGCTCTCTTCCTGTCCCAATCCACCTCCCGCTCAATCAGTCAATCCAGTCAGTCAGAGCGGGTCTAGGACAATTCGCCACGGCCAACTCACCGCAGGACCACTCCAGGGGTGAAATCCAGCAGGTTCTGACAGGTTCTGGAGAACCGGTAGCAAAAATTTTGAGCAGTTCGTAGAACTGGCAAATGCCACCTCTGGCAGGCCCCAGGGTGAGGTGGGAATGGGGATTTTGCAGTATCCTTCCCCTGGAGTGGGGTGGGAATGGAGATTTTGCAGTATCTTTTCCCTGCCAAGCCCGCCAAGCCATACCACACCTACCAAGCCACACCCACAGAACCGGTAGTAAAAAAATTTGGATTTCACCCCTGGACCTCTCCCTGTGGGACACTAATATCAAAGTGATGGTGGAGTAGAATCGTTAGAAGAACGGAATGCAAACGGAGGGACAGAATGAAATGGGAATGGCAAAAACTGAAATAATGTTTATTTATTTTAAATAATTGCATAGAATCGTTAAATTGTCCTGCAGCGAGTTGGCCGTGATGAGTTGGCCATGGCAAGGTTTCCCATTCCCAGCGAGAGCTGCCTCTCTTTTGGGCTTCTTTTCAGACCCAGTGCTGGACACGGACATTCAAGAGCTCGCTAGCCTCACCGCAGGAGAAGGAGACATCGAGAACTTTGAGCGACTCTTCTCCAAGTTGAAGGAAATGAAAGGTAGCCTTCAGCTCATTTCCCCAAACTCAGAAAATAACTCCGTTTTCGTGCAAATTTGCCAGGCTGGCTTTCGGAGGTAGCTCTCCTCAGCCTGACCCACCCACAAAGGAATGGAGGGAGGGGCTGGGGCGGGAGGGCAAGGAGAATGCTGGGAAATGCAGTTTCCGAGCAGTAGCATCTAGGAAGCAGGAGGAAAGCAGCAGCCCAGCCCGGTGCTCTGGAGGCCTGCTGTCTGGCCTCCGGTTTCCTCTGCCATAACGGGAGCAAGAAAGGAAAACAGGAAATTAGGAATCCATCCTTACCTTCTGGCAACTGATGTTATAAGGGCATGCAACGCAACCCTTTTTCTGCCTCCCCAATTTATCTGCTGGAGTCAGAAAGAGCCTGGCTGGGTTTCCTCACTAGCGTTTACCTGCCTCCAGCCTTGGGGGTCTTGCACAGGTGGGAAAACTGCGTAGAGAAGGAAGGAACAAGGAGGGATGTTCTGGAACGTGTGATCAGAGGTGGGGACAGGAGTACCTGAAGTTTGGACATGTCTAGAAGCGAGGAATTACTGGATTAAAATTAGAACATGGCTAGAGGAAATGATAAAACAACGTATTGATTTAAAACCTGAACTGTTCCTATTGGGCATCTTACCAGAGAAATATAGTAAAGAGAATATTTATTTGATTATACATATTGTAACTGCAGCGAGAACTGTATTTGCGCAAAATTGGAAAGCAGAGAAAATCCCTTTAGAGGGTGAAGTAATTAAGAAAATATCGGAATGTGCAGAAATGAATAGATTAACATTGGTAATTAAAGAAAAGGAAGAATAGGAGATTTTAAAGTATGGGGGCAATTATATCAATGGTTAGAGAAGAGATATATATAAAAATTTAGATAATTGATGAATTAATATAAATATAAGAAATTTGGGAAGAATGATGTAACAATGTAAATGAAAATATAAAGGTATGATAGAAATATATGAAAATGATGGAGGGAGTAGAAGACACAAAATATGCACTCAGATGAAACACTGAATGATTGAGGATGTATTGTTTGTTTGTCTGTCTGTTTGTTTGTTTTAAAAAAAACTTTTATAATTAAAAAAAAGGAGTAGCTGAAGTTGCACCCATCAGTTCCTGCGGGCCTACCGGCTGCTTCTGGCTTCTTTTAGGGCAGGCAGTTTCTGCGTTAACAGATGGCCACGATCCGTCTGTCCTTTTTGTACCTTTACATACAGCCTTTTCTATTTCATCCCCACCGACATCTTTCTTTGCTCTCTAGCCAAAGGTGATTTTTCTTCCCCTTTCGTTTTCCAGAAAAGGCTGCCACCCTGCCTCACGAACAAAGAAAACTGCATGCCGAAAAGGTAAGATTTGGGATTGGAAATACTTGTTTTCTGAGCCCAAACCCAGCCAGATGCTGCTTGCTAAGTACCCCTAGCATTTCACTGAGAGATTTCTAACCCTTGTCTCTTCTCTTGCCAGCTTCTCTCCCCAACCAAAATCAGAATTATTCACGCTCAGATTTTAGTTTGTTTCCCCAAGTTGCAAAGCCCAGGATAGAAGCGAAGTGTGTACACTGATGCCCTCATGGCTTAAATTGACAGATCTACCTGGAGGGAGTTTGTAGGGCAGAAGTCTTCAAACTTGGCAGTTTTAAGACTTGTGGACTTCAGCTCCCAGAATTCTCCAGCCAGCATAGTTGGCTAGAGAATTCTGGGAGTTGAAGTCCATAAGTCTTAAAAACTGCCAAGTTTGGGGACCCCTGTTGTAGGATGTTTGGTCTCCCATAGGTGTGGGGCTGAGCTTCCGGAGCTTCAGCCTGTTTGCTTGATTCCTAGGTTGCCAAAGCCTTCTGGATGGCCATCAGAGGAGACCAGGATGAGATTGAAGGCTTGTCTTCCGACGAGGACAACTAAGGATGGGCGGGATTGCAGACTGGAACGGGACTTTGGTTCTGGACGTGCGACGGGGGTTGACTACCACCCAGATTTTGACGAGGCCTCGTTTCCTCTGCAGCCCTGGCAGAGACTTGGGGGGTGGGGGTGAAGGGGTATCCCTTGAGACTTAGTTCATTCTTGTTCTTCAGCACTGGAAAGTAGCTGCCTCCGCAATCTCCCTGCCTGGATTTACCAAGGGGAATGTGGACCTCCAAGTGAACAGAACCTGCTCCCAACTAAAGGAGAAGCTGCACAGTGTCTGGACGGTTCCATTTGCCTTCTAACTTGTCTTCATATCAAAATACCGACTGGAATCTGGAGGGGAATGTTCGTCGCAAGTTATCTGTTAGTTTAGGAGTCCTGATGTCCCTTAGACCCTTAAAAGGGGAGAAAAGCTGCGAGAGGCAGCTTCTCTTGGCCGAACTTCACTTGGAATCGGATCCCGAGTGTTTATCCAACGCTGGCCGGCCAAGAGGAGACAGAGCTTGTGTGCCGTCTCCCCAGCCTGGAAGCGGAGGGTGAACCAGCACAAGGAGAAACATCTGAGCACGTTCCCATTTCCCCCAGGTGTCCCGTCAGTGGCAGCTGAGAGCGGCTGTGTGCAACTCCCGCCTTGCTTGGAGGAGCCTGTTGCTTCACAGCCTTTGGAAACAACAAAGGGAAGGGGAGCACAATTCTCTCTCTGCCCATACCTGCAGCCAGGAAGATTAGGATTCTACTAGAGTCCTTATGCCAGGAGGGGTCCCCGACCCCCCTGGGCCGGGCAAGCAGCAGGCGAGCGCGCATGCACAGCTCCACTTGTGAGTGGCGGGTGCTCACACACACATGAAGTTCCATTTGTGGGAGTACCAGGGGCACACGCCGCTGGCACAAATAGAGCTGCATGTGCTCATGCGCACGCCTGCCACTCGCGGGGAACCATCCCTTCCCCACCACACCCCCGGGCCACCAAATGGGAAAGGTTGGGGACTGCTACCTTACGCAGAAGCAGCAAGTCTGGACCGACAGGCCCTGTGTGCCGTTTCCTGCAAAAGGCGTGTAAATCTAGGGGCTCCCTCTTAGTGTCAGAACGTGTTTGGTTTCAGCAGAACCGAGCCATCTCCTGCCGCTCCCAGGCCTGAAGCAGCCCCCCCCACCCCTCAGGCAAATAAAGCACTTTAGAGTCTAGTTGCTGCTGCTGGAAACTTCACCACTGCAGCCTGTCGGGATCCCATCGTTCTGTGCAGTTCTTCACCTTTCTACTGGGAGACGTGGCCGCCCAGCTGCTCCTGAGCCATTTTGGGCTGCAGCTCCCATCATCCGCAGCCATTGATCCCCGGTTGGGTCAGATGTAAGCTGCTGCTGCTGCTGCTGTCAAGACCTGGAGATGGCCCTGTTGGGAAAGGCGGCTGTGTGGTGGTCCAGCCACGGGGGTGGGGGTGGCGGGGGGGGGGGACAGACGACGACCTTCTGTTTCTTTGGTGTTGTGTTAGAATGAATAAAGTCTGCTCAAAACACAGGCTGATGTCTGGTCAGTTTGCATTCTGCCCATCCAGGAAGGGCTGGGGGTGCAAGAAGGGCTGGGGGTGGCCCTTCGGAACTAGAACTTGGAGGGGCTGCAGAGTTTGGGACGGGAGGCTTTTGAGGGGAAGGGACTGGCCGTGAAAGGTGGATACCAGCCCACTTAACAGCCATGGGATCAAGGTAAGGCCCTGAAGACTTATTCCACCAAGCCGGCCTAGCCTAAATAGTTCTTAATTGGGATTTTAAATTTTATAGACTTGGGGGTTTTAAATTGGGAATCCAATGATTTAATTCTTTTTAATTATCTTAATTTTTGTATTGTATGTATTTTTAATTTTGGCTGTTCACCGCCCTGAGTCCCTTCTGGGAGAAGGGTGGTATACAAATTAAATTAATAAATAAATAATAAATAAGGTAGGAAAAAAAGGAAAGCAGCTGCTTACTAAAGGTTGCCTCTTTCCCAACCTGTCTACCTTCCCATTTCCCACCCCACCGGCTGGGGAATCCCCCTCTGGCCCGGCCACCCTGTCTACAAAGGAATGTTTGGGGAAGAGGAAGCTTGTGGTTCCCACAGGGACCAGCATGGCTTGTCCTGGTTGAAGCTGCTGCCATTCTCGAGCTGGATTCACCTGACTTATAAAACGGGGGAGGAGGAGTCTTAAAAAGTTTATTAAAAACATCAGAGAACTTGAAATTTCACTTTTAGAAATAACAGGACATGGATGTTACAAAGCTTTTAATAGAGATAAGCTAAGGGCCGAAGGACAACAAGCAATATACAGCCAAAAGTACAAAACATCGGGTGAAGAACATTTCATAAGAGCTAGCGAGAAGCCCACTATTTCTCAAGAAACCAAGAGCTGAACTCTACTTCCATCGAAGGTGGGAAGGAGACCTCTGGGTGCCTTTGCTGATGCCAAGCGCCTCCTTGTATCAAGGGCTACCAATGGAAGGGCTGGAGAACAGAAAGAGGAAGGACCACTTGCTTAGTATCGGTTCCATTGCTAGAAGTCCGTCCCCAACCTGTTTGAGGCACAAGGATTCTTGCATGCCAATGCTAGAAAAGTAGGCAGATGTGTAGAACAGCTTTCCTTGACTGCTCTCCTGTGCTAGGGAATTGCCATCTCCCACGGCCCGGCCTCCGTGGCTCACAGCCTCAACCCAGTTAATCAAGAATCCTGGCCCCAGTCTCATGGGGGTGGGGTGAGGGGAGGACTTTGGAAAGGAAAGCTGGTCCTACAGCTGCCATGGTCATCTTTATGAGGCTGGCACCACACAAGTCCAGTTGCCTTTTTAAAAAGCACCTTTGAGACCTCCCACCTGCATTGTCCACTCAGCTTGGAAAGAGGGTCCCACACGTGGAAGACGTGTGCCTCAAGAGCAGAGGTCTTCAAACTTGACATCTTTTAAGACTTGTGGACTTCAACTCCCAGAATTTTCCAGCCAGCTCTGCTGACTGAGCTGACTGGAGAATTCTGGGAGTTGAAGTCCACAAGTCTTAAAGCTGCCAAGTTTGAAGACCTCTGCTCAAGAGTGTCAGTCATCCAAGGCAACAGTGGAGCAGGTGAATGGGGCCAAGCCCAATCCAATAGAAATTAAGTGCTTTGCTACTGAGAAAAATGGATGGACCGGCCTCCGTCTCTTGTTTTACTGTCTGAATCTCCATCGGACGATATACCTCTGTCAAATCTTCCCCCAACTCTCTTGAAGTTGAGAAATAATCTTGAGTGAATCTGGCTACTACATTAGTTGCATAAATAAATATATACCTAAAACCATGTTAAAACATTTTAACCACACCTTTCTACTGGAGAGGCTAATCATTTCTTACCCTATCCTAGAAAAATTTAAATTCTGGTTCTGCCAGCCTCTTGAGGATTTAGAAGCATGGAGCTCAATTTTAGAAGCCTTGTCCCCCCTGCCCATCCGGAACACAGCCAGCCTCCTGTCCAGTCTGGTCCCAACTAGTCCTGGCAAGAGAGGTCATCTAGGAGTTGATCTCAACGCAGCTTTCAACAGTCCTTCAACCTCTGCAGGATCATCCTTGAATTTTTACCCTTTGTGCCCCTTTGCTGGAAAGCTTCCAGCAGCCTCTTTTCTCCTAAAACCACCCATTTTCAATCCTTTTGTGAAGTGAGGATGCTGCTCCCAAAGGTCTGTAGAAAGCGCAATATAAAAACAATGCACACAATGTGATTTGGCTCATTATCATACAAAGGAAAAAAAAAGTTTTTATCGAAGTCAATAAAATCCAAGTCCATCCTGGCCATCTGGACATGCCGGCCAGCAGCTGCGTAAGGCGAAAGAGTCCAGGTCAGCTCATGAACAGTCCACTGAGGGGAGATGAAGGATGCTGCAGCCAGATGATTCCAGTCAATAGGGCTGATGATGCACCTAAAAGTCCTGCGCAAATGAAAAGTTTAGAAGCCACGTGGTTTGGCACACAGATGCATGTGCTCACTGCGTCACCTGACAGCATGGCAGAAGAGCCTTGACCTCAACAGGGGCCCAGCCCCAAGACAGGTTATCCGTGCCAGGGAGCCATAAAGGCACTGCTAGAAGGTCAGCGCCTCTGAATCCCAAGAGAGCGAATTTCAGCTGCTGCAAAGAGGAATCGGAGTGGTGGTCATCCAATGCTTTCAATGTAGCACCTGGGATGTACACCAAGGCCCAAGCATTGGTGATCCCTTCCAAGGAACAACAGCAAAGAATCACATTTAGGAGAAGAGCAACCGAGAGGGGCTTTTCAAAGTCAAAGGAAGTTACTTTCGACCATCAACAAAGGCTTACAGCATCATCTCTGGACCAATGTATCTCTGGACCAATGGTCCCCAAAACTTTGTGGAGCTTCAATCAATGTAATCTTAAAAGGGGAAGGGACAGGGAAACTTAACGTTGTTACGTTAACAATCCTATACTTTGCACAATATTGCCCGAGGTGTTTCTTGTGCTCTTCACATGGACATCCGGTCAGTAGGCCAAAGTGTTTCTGTCCAGTACGTAATGCTTCCAGATTCCTTTTAAAAATTATGCCTGCACCACTCGGGACCCAAATTTGTGAAGTCACCAAGTCTTTCTTTAAAGTGCAGCTCCAGATAATCCCAATGAGGACTTTTCAAGATTTTGGCACTTGTGTGAGTTTCATGTTGTATGGCTTGTTTCGCAAACTTCCATTTCAGGTAGCAAGAAGCGGGTCAGACAAAAGTTTTTAGCTGGCTTTTTATCTGTAGAACAAGATTGGGTTCAGCTACCTGTGTACTATGCCTTGCTTAATCACATTTTGTTGACTAAACTATGATTGGCTAGGTTTGCAGAATGCATCCACTTAACTTGAGGCAAACCATGATATGGCTTGGTGTTACGAATGCAGCCTGATACTAACAGGTCCCACTCAAGACCTGAAAGGGTCAGACCAACACCTGAGCAATAGCTTACCTGGCACCTGTTTCCCCAGCTAATGAGCCCAGGAAGCTAGAATTGGGTGCCCTTCTGCACCATTTCCAAATTTCTACTAGATTTTAACAAGGCACAAGGAACATTTTTAGCAGGTCTATGGATGCAGACTGGGGAAAATTAAATGCACTTAAGTATACTTTATTTTATGGCAGTTGCTGGGCATTTCAACATCTAATCTGAAACATCAATTTAATACCAAACATCAATTTGAGAAGATTTTTTTTCTGTTTATACCTGAATAGTCTGGGTGAGTTCACATATACAGCTAAACTGTGTTTTGTTGAATAAGCCACAATGGGTGGGTTTGGATTTCCTAAACTAGCATTTCCCAAACTTTTATCTTCATTACCCAAAACGTCTTATCAGAAAATCCTTATTTAAATGTCCCTGTTAGGTTCGTGTGTTGTTAGCCAAAAAAAACCGCTTTTACCCAATTTTGGATAATTTACCCAATTTTGGGAAGCGCTATCCTAGCAACAACCAAATAATGTACACTATGATTCATCATAATCAACAAACACAAGCTTAGGGTGGGATTTTTAATTTCACAAGATTATCTGGTTCACATAGGATCCTCTTACAAGCATTCCCACTTTTATCTGTAGAGCAGAGTTCAGCTGAAACTTTAAAAAGTTTATTTAAACTGCTGCTGAGAATTTTGCTGAACTATATTTCATGGACATTTTGGTGGTTTGGTGTCCCAGGCTGTACGAAGCAAGGTTTGCTATCTATGGAGAAACGTCTTCCCTCTTCACTCAAAGTAGAAACCGAGAGACATTTTCTAAAGAAACCTCTCCTGTTTGTGAAACTCTGAAAATGCTGATCATACCTCAGTTTTGCCAACAATAGAAAGATTTAATGGGCAGGGAAATGATTTACCCAGTAGACTTATCACAAGAACTGAATACAAAAAGGAAGTCTCAAGAACTAAAATCTGGACTTGTGCAAAGTGGCTAATATGCTGAGTAAGAAAATATATATCTATGTATTTAAAACTATCTTCAAACTTTCTTCACTGTTCATTGGCAGACTCACGGGGGCTCTCCGTAATCTGTCCTTCCAGCAGTGAATAAGTCATCAAAAGCACAATAGGTCTGTGTGATTGGTCTGGGAGAGCCACGCCATCCAATTACAATCGGGTTTGGGTGACCAGATCCTTCAACGTAGGAAGGCCCACTCAAACTAGTAGAAATGTAGTGTTTCAAGGAGAGAACCTGAAAGAAAGTGAATTCCCTGCGCCCAGAAATTAACTTTTCACCCTAAAGGACCTAGATACCTTAAAATTACCCAACAGGCTAGGATGCTCAGAACTCCCAGAGACAATACAAGCAACACACCCAGCATATCTGGAAGAAATCAGGTCAGCGAAAACGGCAACAGTTTTCCCAGTGAACCAGAACACACCGATGGCTACTTGATTAAAGCTGTACAGAACCTGGAGCAAACATATTTCATCCTGGGTGCCTAAAAAAATCTACACGGATCACATTTTTAAAAAAGCCTTCAAAAATGTCTTTGGATTGATTGTTCCTACCAGCCACAATTGCTATAACTTTTTTTCATTTTTTTACAAAAAGCATGCACACCACATACATTCTGCAAGTTTTCTCTCCTTGAATTATTTAAAAGCATTTCTGAAACTCAAATATTCCATACGGCATATTGCCGTATGGTTAGGGTTAAGGTTACACTGAATCTTTATAGAGTAAGATTCTATAAATGCCATTTTTAAGACGATTCCGGCATTGCTCTGATATTGAAAGGTGAATTTAACCCTACGAAAAACCCAGTGGGATTTCAGACGCTGCTCAGAGATTACTCAGACTGAGAACAAGCCATCTCTTTTTCCAAGGAAGCTCCACACATTTTATGCAATGAGGCAGCCATTTCTGTTTCTGAAGGCCGACCAGATTAATACTGAACTTTAAATCATCTGTCAAGACATTAATCTGAAATTGAAATGGTATTTCTTATCTGCATTCCCAAATATTTGCCGGTCGCGCCACGCTGAACAGACATACAACCTATTCAATACAGTTAAATGCTTTCAGTTACTTTACCACAAGGTATCTCAAATTGTGTTCTTCTATATTATTTGAGCTTCTTAGGTTTTAATTAATCCGCTCAATTCTGAGGAAAAATAATGGATTCTCAGCTTCTGGGGACTGGTTACCAAGTTTGGTTTTTTTAAGTCTTGAGAATCTAGAAACAAGTCCAAATTACTGAACAACTCCAGATGGGTTGACTGGCATGAATAACACTTACTTCTGATCACAAAGACACCGCACACGGATTTCGCCCTCACAATCACGAAGCGTACTAACCAGAATTACTGGCCACTGTAGAACTCTTGCACAAATACACCCACACCCACATACACAACTGCTTTGAAGAACAGTAAGCATGGCTCCAAATCTGTTTACAGATGTTTGCTTAGTTACAAGAATCAAAACAGTAATAACTGTCAATTAAATCATCTGGGAGCCGTGCTGTGGTCAGGCTGTTCCGATTTGATGGGTGGAAAAGATCCGTTTTGGCAGATGAGTCAAATGGCCAAGGAAATCCTATTGATGAGGAAGGAAGGCGCGTAAGTTTCTCCTGGCCGATTTTGCTCCAGAACACTTCTGGCTGGCTGTCTTCTTCCTTTCCAGCTAATGCTTCTAGAGGCAGTTTTGGAAGCAGGACAGGCAAGCGTGCTTTTCCAAAAGTTTCTCCTTCTGGATGCTCAGAGTCTTTCAGAGGTTCTTCAGAAGATGGGATCGTGAGCCCAGCAGGTCAGCACGGAAGAAGCGGCCAGTTCCAAGCAAGTCCAAAGGAGAAGCAACCTTAAAATATGGACTGATGGATGAGGGATGAGCTGGGGACACTTGCCTTTAACGCAGGAGGTCTTAGGTCCGAGATCATCCCAGCGTCAGTTCAAGCATCCGTTTCCATGTCCGAGAGGAGGCAGCTCCTTGGGGCACGAGTCCTCTTCATCTTCAATTAATGGCACCTTATCAGTCGGGGCTGCAGATGAGGAAAATCCCCTCCTCCAAACGGTTGGCAGAGAAAAACACACAGTCGCCCAGGTGGATGCTCAAAAAGAAATATCAGAAGATGTCTTGGCTCTTCTCCCCATGTGCCCGGTACAAAGTGGAAATTCTCGCACGAAGAGGTAGGAAGAAGGAAGGGCAAGGAGGAGGCAGAACCATTTCCTTGCTCTCTAGCCTCCCAAGAATTGTTGTCAAGTGCCACCCGGTCTTGCAAAGCCCATCAGCCACAGCCTGCCTGTCCTAAATTAGAAATCCAAGCTGCCTATGTAGCCGAGGCTCTCCTCCAGTGGTCCACGGAAGGACCCGCCTGGGCATCTCAAAGCTTTGGGTGGATCTTCTGAACACATGAACATTATGAGGAAGTCTTTGCTCCCATCCAGGATATTGAACAAAATCTTTCGCTGAACAGAAGGAAGGGCACAGCCGCTACCCTAAATGCTCGTTTCCGTTCTGTTTTTTTGTACATTACCAAGGAAGAGGCTGAGCTGTTTTGTCCCTGCTCAAGATTTGACCTGGTTCCACCTTCCTCATCCTTTAAGACACGCTGGAGCAGCGGATGCTCGGGGAGCCCATCTGCGTCAAGACCTTGTCCAGCCACTGCAAGGGGCCGTTCAGGTGGAGCTCGATCCAGCAGGGAGTGCTTGTGACCGTCTGCCGCCTGGAACAGAAACACAGAGAGGACCATTGTATCTCCATGACAACATGGAGGAGAGCAGAGAACCAAAACCGAAACCCAGAATCCCCTCTCTTCCTCCTGATCAACAGAAGCAGATTAATCTCTCCCTGTTGAGGCTGGGAGGGGAAGAAGCAGACATTATGGGCTTTTTTGTAAGTTACACACACACACACACACACACACACACACAAAAGAACTGTAAAAGCCCCTCCTAGTTTCCCTCTATTCCAACTTATGTTGAACGAAATCAAGGTGGAGTTTTTGAGCTCATCTCTGATGTTTTCCTCTTTGGAAAGCATCAGAGATGCTTCTGATCTCAGGATTTAACAGATTAAGAGTTGGAAGGGGCCTTGTAGGTCATCTAGTCATCTAGTCTAAGCCCCTGCCCAAGCAGACCCTACACCATTTCAGACAGGTGGCTTGTCCAGTCTCTTCTTGAAAGCCTCCAGTGATGAAGTTCCCACAACTTCCGAAGGCAACTTCTGTTCTGTTGGTCGATTGTTCTCACTGTCGGGAAATTTCTCCTTATTTCCAGGTTGAATCTCTCCTTTGGAATCTTTTCTGCTAGTAGCCCCCTCAACATCTGGCTCATTTCTTCCCTAATCTCAAAATTAGCTCTGCAGGCCTTCCCAGTAGTGAAAACAATTAATCAATGGAATGGCTTCCCTCCAGAAGTTGTGGATGCTCCATCACTGGAGGTTTTTAAGAAGAGCCACTTCTCTGGGATGGTATAAGACTTCTGCTTTGGACAACGGATTGGACTAAAAGACCTCCAAGGTCCCTTCCAAACCTATTGTTCTATGTATATCTCTACCCCGCGTCAATTCAGTGATGCGGTGGATGTGATGGGCCAGTGCCTGGAGGCCGTGAGGGTCTGGATGGGAGTCAACAGGCTCAGACTTAACCCAGACAGGACCGAGTGGCTGTGGGTATTGCCTCCTAAAGACCATGCTGATTGTCCATCCTTGGTTCGGGGGGGGGGGAGAGAAAGTGCCCCCCTCAGAATGGGCTCGCAATTTGGGTGTCCTCCTAGACTCACAGCTAAGATTAGAGCAACATCTGACAGCTGTGGCTAGGGGGACCTTTGCACAGGTTCGTCTGGTGCACCAATTGCGACCCTACTTGGATCAGGAGGCTCTCCTCACAGTCACTCATGCCCTTGTCACCTCACGGTTGGATTATTGCAACACGCTCTACATGGGGCTACCCTTGAAAAGTGTTCAGAGACTACAGTTGGTCCAGAACGCAGCCGCACGAGTTATAGTGGGTGCACCTAGATATACCCACATTACACCAATTCTCCGCGAGCTGCACTGGCTCCCTATTGGTCTCCGGTCACAATTCAAGGTGTTGGTTATTACCTTTAAAGCCCTACATGGCTCAGGGCCAGGCTATCTTCGAGACCGCCTTCTACCGCATAGCTCCCAGCGACCAGTAAGATCCCATAGAGTCGGTCTCCTCCGGGTCCCGTCAGCTAAACAATGTCGGCTGGTGGGCCCATGGGGGAGGGCCTTCTCTGTGGCGGCCCCAGCTCTCTGGAACCAGTTACCTCCTGAGGTCCGGACCATCCCCACCCTATCGGCCTTCTGAAAAGCGGTGAAGACTTGGCTCTTCCGGCAGGCCTGGGGCCGTTGATCTCACTGTTGCGATCTTGTGAGATGCGGCCATGAATGGTGTGAATGGATTTTAATGTTTTAATTTTTAAATGTTTTTATAATGGTTTTTTAAATGCATTGTAAGCCGCCCTGAGTCTTCGGAGAAAGGCGGCATATAAATTGAACTAAATAAATAAATATGTTCTAAATAAAGAAATAGTCTGCTTGATTTGGGTGTCAGAAGGAAGGAGAGGACTGCTGCTCTGGTCAAGAACTTGGCTAGATGCTTTCAAGGTGGACGCTAATCAGATCTAGAGCAACAAAAGTGTTTTGGGTTTGGCCCAGGCATCCTTCCCGTATCCATTGGCAGCTCCTTAGAGGAGCCGGGCATTTTCCTAGGCATGCATGATAGCCACGCAACTCAGCAGAATGGCTGTTTAAATTCAGGAGGCATCTCAGAGACCTACACAGGCTGCGATCACACATCTTCTTAAGACCAGTGTAACTCAAGCAGGCATTTTCCCAGCTCCTTTCCGAAGCAGCCAATAGATGCATTGAGGAGGCCTGTGCCAGATCCCAAGCACCTATGCCTACTGGCTCCAAGTACTGCACATCTCTGCAAGATTGGCAGGGACCTTGGCGATCATCTAATCCAGTCTTCTACCAACTGGAGAAGTCCCTACTTGCTCCCTGGGACAACTGAGTCAAAGCGGGCTATTGTAAAGCCCCTGCCACATGCTCTGCTTCTGTCGATCAGGAAGAACAGGGCATCCTGATGAGCGGAAGAGGGAGAGAGCCCCGTCTGGGAGAAGATCAGACAGGGACCCTTCTCTCCCCATCTCCCATTAACTCTCGCATTAAACTCAAGAGTGCTGGGTGGAACCTAAAAGATGTGAGATTTACAATAGATAAAAGCCAGGACATTGGCTGTTCCCAGATGCTGTGATGGGAGCCGTGCAAATGGCTTCAAGAGGCCTTTGCACCAAGTCCAGGCCGTTGTCTTGATGACCACTGACAACCTCAGAAATCCCCCGCAGCATTCCTTGAATGCCAGCAGCGGCTGGAAGAACAATAGAGGAGGAAGCCCATCGTCTTCCGGTTCTGCTTCCTGAGAGATCAGGCTGGTGCTGCGTGACTCAGACACCCGAGCAAGAAGGCCTTCGGCTCGGTCAGGCCACCAACTGTGGTTTGCAAGTGCCTGGGAAGAGCCCCTGGTGAGAGGCCATGCTTAGCCAGGTTCTGCCCCAGAGCAACCCCTCCGAAGACACGTGGCAGAAAGGCCCAAGGAGAGATTCCTCCAAGGGGAGGGAGGGAGGGAGGGGAGAAGCCCTGGGATGGAGACCAAGGGATACAAGGTCCTGCTGACCCCTGCTTAACATGCAGCTGGGGGCCAGTTGCAATGCACAAGCACAGAACGTGCTCTGGCCAGCTGTTTCTTCTCAAGGACCGAGGCCTCTCAGCCCCACCCAAGGCAGCGGCGGCAGCAGCGTGCACATCTGGAGCTCGTTAGACACCCTGGCCATCAGCCAAGGCCCAAAGCAGCCTGAGAAGGGAGCAAGCCAACAGCAAAGCAAGATGGACTCCAGACATCTGGAGGAGCTGCGAGAGGTAATTTGAGAGGTCTGGGCGCCCACTCCTTCCCTGGCCGAGATGGGAAGCAGCACTGGGAAGCCACAGCTGCCGTCCGTTCCCAGGAGCTCATGGAAGCAGGGCCAGGATTCCCCCTTCCCTCCCCCCCTCCCACTGGCAGAGATGCTTTCTTCCTGGGGTCCTTGCAGATGGCAGAGTCTTGGTCCTGTGCTTTCTCCACTTGGTACAACCCAAGCCGTGCATTCAACCCCCACTCTCCCACCTTGGGGCCTCTTCCCAACCCTCTTCTACCTCCCTGTAAAAATTCCTTCCTGCCCTCCAATTCCCTAAATGGCCATCATAAAGAGGACAACATCCAGCGCTCCGAACTGCAGCTGAAACCATTCCTTCCGGCATCATCTCGAGGGCAACATTGCTGGTCATTTCTCTGCCTCTTCACCCAGCCATCTCGAGGCCCAGGAGTAACAGAAGAACAGAGTTGGAAGGGACCTTGGAGGTCTTCTAGTCCACTCCCCTGCTCAAGCAGGAGACTCCCTACTGTTCCAGACAAGTAGCTGTCCAGTCTCTTCTTCAAAACCTCCGGTGATGGAGCACCCACAACTTCTGGAGGCAACTTCTGTTCCACTGGTTAATTCTCCTTACTGTTAGGAAGTTTCTCCTTAATTCCAGGTTACTTCTCTCCTTGATTAGTTTCCATCCATTCTTCCTTGTCTTGCCTTCAGGTGCTTTCAAAAATAGGTTGACCTTTTGATTTCTTTCTGGCAGCCCCTCAAATATTGGAAGAGTGCTATCATGTCTCCCCCAGTCCTTCTTTTCACTAGACCAGACATACCCAATTCCCGCAAATGTTCTTCGTATGTTTTAGCCTTCAGCCCCCCAATCACCCAATCAATCCCAGAGGAGCTGAGGACTCAGGAAGCCCCCTTCGCCCCTCCCCCCAGTAATTCTGCCCCCACTCCCCAGAGCTCCCCTTCCATTCCCGGACTGAAATGCTGACCTGTACTCGGCCCCCCAGCCCTTGACAAAGCTCATCCGGATGGTGCACATGCGTGTCAGCTGGTAGACGGCCTCAAAGCCCTGGTTGACAGACTGAGCCAGGAGGGCTGCGAATTCTTGGTTGTTAAATATCTTCAAGTTACACCCTGTGGAGGACAGAGAACGAAGACAGCAAGAGGACCAACGTTAGCAGGTATTTCCCAAACAGCATCACTTCGTGTGCTGTTGTGTCCTTCAGTAGCTCACCACAGACAAGACACAATACTCTCCCTCAAGGTTAGTGAAATGGACACACAAAACTCTAGAATTTAAAAAAATGGAAGCTCTCTTATTTTCTAAAAAGCAGACAACCTTCTTTCAACAGTAAATTTCCCATTAAATAATCAATCAAGAGCTTCTTCTTCGCAATGTGAGGTTTGGGAAGCTGCAAGATACACGTTAGTATTTGCTCTGCTAGCGAACGGATAAATGCCAAAGAGCTGTGATGTCATAATATATTTTAATTTGGTTAGTTGCTGGGTTAATAATTCTGTAAGAGGCCACCTTGGACATCAAATAGGGATATATTAATCATTATGAATGTTAGCTATTCACTAAGGTCAGAAATTATCAGAAGGACAGATAATTTTTTAAAGCTTTTCTTTTATTAAAAAAACCCAACTCTATTTTGTGTTTCTGTAAACAGAGAGCAAAAGTCCAATACACCTGATGATCTGGGGAATTTCAAGTTAGAGATTGCTGGAATAAAGATTTCTTTTTTTTTAAAAAAAATGAAGAAGTGGGAGGTTGATGAGGTAGGATTTACTTTTATGGACTCTCTGCTTATTTCCCTTCAGCAAAAGTTAGGGCAGGGCTTCTCAACCTTGGCCTCTTGAAGATGGGTGGACTTCAACTCCCAGAATCCCACAGCCAACATGGTGTTGAAGCCCACCCATCTTCAAGTAGCCAAGGCTGAGAAGCACCGGGAGGGTAGGCCACACTGTGCCTCGTTCTTTTTTCTTAATTTGGTTGCTGTTTCTACCAATTTCTCTGGAAGGGATGTTGAGCTGACCACCCTATAATTTTGTGTTCTCACTGCGTCCTTTTTAAAAATTGGTGTTGCATTTTCTGATGTGTCTGTGCAGTTTTGCTGCAGCAGTATAGAACAGGGGTCTCCAAACTTGGCAACTTTAAGACTTGTGGAGGTTCAACTCCCAGAGTTCCTCAGCCAGCTTTGCTGAACTCTGGGAGTTCAGCAAAGGAACTCTGGGAGTTGAAGTCCACAAGTCTTAAAGTTGCCAAGGTTGGAGACCCCTGGTGTGATCTTCACCAAGATCAACACTGCAAACTATTGTACAAATTTAAGGATATCCCATAAGGACATCCCTAGGTCGGCCTGCCTTTTACTGAGTCTTGTAGCCTAGACAATGTAGGCTGAGAATATAGCAGCCAACATGGTCAACAGTTCAGTGTTTTTCTCAAAGATTTTTTGGGAGGGCAGTAATAGCCAGCATCTACCAGGAGATCAATAAAGGAGCAAAAGACCTCATGATTTACAATCCTACTTGAGCACAGGGTTGGACTAGAAGTCCCTTCCAACTCTGTTATTCTGTTATTTGAATTTTGGGTGGCCGCTTCAAGGGCAGATGCTCATGTATTCAGAGCGATAATGACATCAAGAGATGTGGACAAGGCCTCTAAGGCTATTTAGTGTTCATGGCTGAAGACCAGAAGATCTTCAGCAGGTCTCCTTGGTGTCAAAAGGATTCCCAGAGCGAGAAAGGTCAGAACTCGGTCCTTGAAGAAGGGATGGATGGTACACCATGGGGCAACCTCTGAGAATGTCTTTTTAGACACCTGCCAGCAAGCTACAGCTAGTCCTTGACTTACAACAACTGAAATCAGAATTTCCATTGTTAATCAAGGCGGTTGCACCCAATTTTATAACCTACTTCGCCACACTTGTTAACCAAATCATTGCAGTTGTTAAATGAATCACATGATCATTAAGCAAATCCATCTTTTCTCATTGACTTTGCTTGTCAGAAGCCAACTGGAAAAGTCGCAACTGCTGATCACATGACCAGGACGGTGCAACCGTCATAAATACATCCCGGTTGCCAAGCGCCTGAATTTTGTTCACGCGACCCTGGAGATGCTGCAATAGTCGTAAGTCCGAGGACCATGTTACAAGTCACTTTTTTTCAGTGCCGCTGTAACTTTGAATGGTCGCTAAACAGCTGGTTTTGTAAGTCGAGGTCTCCTTGTATAAGTAACCCCGCAAATTAAAATAGATCTTTCTTTGGGGACCCTCTCATTTCTTAACCGGTCTGAAATTAATATGCAGGAGTGGCAAAACCACCTCGCTGAACCCCAACAGCAAAGTGGTCAGTAAAGACATGTCTCCTTCCAGTTTAACTGCTTCCTTTGGCCTCCATTCAATCTCCCGTCCATACCGGTCAGGGGTGAGTTCTACAATTTTTTACTACCAGTTCTGTGGGCGTGGCTTGCTTTGTGGGCATGGCTTGATGGTCATGTGACAATTCTTTAGGATTTAGCAGAGGTACTGGTCTACCAGGCTTTTAACTGCTTGCAGAGCTGTACCGATCTACCCATTTATTTTTGCAGGCACCGGTCTACTCATTTGTTTTCTTTTAACACTGATCAGCTGTAGGGCGGTTTTTGAAGCCCCTTGGCAAGAGTTTAAACAGTTTTTTCCCCTCTAGCCATCAGCTGGGACTCAGGAGGCAGCAAGAGATTGGGGGTGGGGCCAAATAAAAGGGAAGAATAACACGGGGTGGAGGTGTGGGGGGCAGAACCGGTTTGGTGACATCATACCGTCACCGCTACCAGCTCGGTGGAACCGGGCCAAACCGGGAGGAACCCACCGATACCCGTTCTGAAGCCTCCAGTGACGGAAGCACCCACAACTTCTGAAGGCTAATTGATTGCTTGCATTGGTTGATTGACTAGGTGGCTCAGTGGCTAAGACACTGAGTTTGTCAATCAGAAAGGTTAGCGGTTCGAATCCCTAGTACAGGTCTCCTGCGTGAGCAGAGGGTTGGACTAGATGACCTCCAGGGTCCCTTCCAACTCTGTTACTGTTACTGATTGCTCTCTCCATTAGGAAATTTCTCCTTCCTTCTAAGTTGCATCACTCTTTGGTTAGTTTCCATCTATTGTTCCTTATCTTACTGTCTTGTACTTTGCAAAATAGCGCAACCCCCTTGTCTTTGTAAGATCCCTTAAATATTGGAAGACTGCTATTGTGTCACCCCAATCTTTCTTTTCATTAAACTAGACCCACTCAATTCCTGCCACCGTTCTTCATTATGTTTTAGCCTCCAGGCCCTTAATCATCTTTGTTGCCCTTCTCTGCACTCTTTCCAGAGTCTCAACGTCTTTTTTTATATTGTGGTGACCAAAATTGGATGCAGTATTCCACGTGTGGCCTTACCAAGGCCTTATAAAGTGGTATTAACACTTCACATGATTCTATCCTTCTGATTATGTTGGCTTTTTTGGCCTCGATTGCAGATCAGCAGATCCTGCCTGCTACTTTTCGGAGCTGGTTCAGGGCTCAGCCTCTCTTGCATGCTTCAGCTCTGAACCAGCGCCAAAAAACAGCAGGCAGGATCTGCTGATCTGCAATCAAGGCCAGAGTTACACTGACATGGAAGAGCAAGAGACACAACATTCCTGGGTTAAAACCACACACAAACACACAGGCAGCTCTTTCTGAAATTAAACACCACAAAAAAAAAACATTTGCGATTGCAGTTCATGAGGTCTGCGGCACCAGATTTTCCCCCAAGCCAGCTCCGTATTTCTAGCACTTTCATAGCTTGTTTGATCTCAAGAGACAACACTCAAATCTTTCAAGTGCATCTTCAGTCATAGGACCAAGTGTTTTAAAATATTCAAGGCAAGCTGTTTCTTATTGCTAAATTGGTTAAGCTTTTCACAAATAAAAGAAGAAAACAAAAAAACTAGTGAAAAGTAGAGTAGGACACGTAATTTTGAGAAAGAGAAAAAGGTTTCTACTAAGCTAAAGCTGTTCTTTTTATTACTGTTGGGATCTGTAAAATGATGGGATACAGGAAGTCCTCTAGTTACAACGCCAGGGGACCACATAGCTTGGCCACACCAATCCAGGCAGTCCCAGCTGTTGTGGTAATCCTAAAACAAGTGGGCCATTAAACGGAAGCAGAGAGAAATCCCAACAAAGATGATTAGGGGACTGGAGGCTAAAACATATGAAGAACGGTTGCAGGAACTGGGCCTGGCTAGTCTAGTGAAGAGAAGGACTAGGGGAGAGTTGATAGCAATGTTCCAATATCTCAGGGGTTGCCACAAAGAAAAAGGAGTCAAATTATTCTTCAAAGCACCTGAGGATAGAACAAGAAGCAATGGGTAGAAACTAATCAAGGAGTGAAGCAACTTAGAACTAAGGGGAAATTTTCTGACAGAACAATTAATCAGTGGAACAACTTGCCTGCAGAAGTTGTAAATGCTCCAATACTGGAAATTTTTAAGATGTTGGATAACCATTTGTCTGAAGTGGTGTAGGGTTTCCTGCCTGGGCAGGGGGTTGGACTAGAAGACCTCCAAGGTCCCTTCCAATGCTGTTATTCTATTCTATTCTAATACCTTTTTAACTTCAAACAGTTGCTGAATGAGTGGCCATAACTCGAGGACTACCTGCTTTGCTTTCCTACTTTAATGCTCATCATCTGAAATGTTCCTGTCAGCTTCAATAGAAACTGCTACTTACCTAACCCATCAGCACAAACAACTTCTGGCACGGATTTAACCAAGAAATCCAAAAATTACTTAGTGGCTGAAACTATCTTTCTTAAAGTGAAAAGAGACAGGCGGTTCAAACTGGGCTTCCTTCATAGAAGTTGTTCAGATTTGGATGTGTATCATAAAACCAATAGTAGTATTTCGCCTTTTAGGATTCCCTGCATGGGTCCAGCTGAACAATTATTCTAAGGAAGATTTTGAGCTATGTGAGAATACAGAGATTTAATGCAAGGAAAAAGAAAAGCAATGTGTTGTTGTCTAGATCTAAGTTGTGCATACATATCAGAGGTGGGTTTCAGCAGGTTCTGACCACTTCTGGAGAACCGGTAGCAGAAATTTTGAGTAGTTTGGAGAACCGGTAGTAAAAATTCTGACTGGCCCCGCCCCCATCTATTCTCTGCCTCCCAAGTCCCAGCTGATCAGGAGGAAATGGGGATTTTGCAGTAACCTTCCCCTGGAATGGGGAGGGAATGGAGATTTTACAGTATCCTTCCTCTGCCATGCCCACCAAGCCATGCCAATCAAGCTATGCCACACCCACCAAGCCACACCCACAGAACCGGTAGTAAAAAAATTTGAAACCCACCACTGATACATATGTTGACTGCAGTGCCAATACATCTGAAGGACACCAACTGGATAAGGTCTAATCCAGGGGTGGGCAACCAGGGCAATTTTATGAGCTGAGGACTTCAACTCCCAGAATTCCCAACTTTTCCGAACTGAAGTCCACTTGCCATAGTTGCTCACTCCTGGTCTAAACCTAGATCTGCCCCTTATTCAGAGATTCTTGGACATAATTCTCCTTGCAACTCCAGTGCATACAAAAAATCTCCTTCTAATTCTCCATCACACCCAACAACAGAGCTATCAACTAGTTTAAACCGATCCAAAAAGGAGATGAATGCAAATTGTTTTGCAAAACTGGATAAGGTCTTTTACAAATGGGAGGGAGGCAGGGAGAAACTGTCTGTATCTTTGATAAAAAATTTTAATAATAAAAAAAAAGACATAATCTCCTATGGAAATCCTACTGTGGTTCTCCACTGCACAGATTCACTTCTGCGGAGTCAGTCCTCTGGGCCAACTCATTGGACAGAAGTGACAGAGAAAAACATAAAACACAAAGGGAAGCAGAGTCAAAATGAATTACCTGGTGGTATCTTGCACACGGTAGCTGGGTGCCAGCCATAACGCTGGTTGCAGTTGGGGGACTGAACAAATATGGCACTGTCACTAAGGCATTCGGCAAAAACTTCCCCTCCAATGTAATACAGTCTTACTCCTCTCCCTAGAAAACAGAGGCTCAGCATCAGGACAGCAAAGACAGAGCTCCATCTCTTTTTGAAAGCCCAGAAGGACTCCTTTGGATCTTCCCTCCCTCCCCCCCACTCTCTGGCAGCAAGAGGCACGGAAGAGCTTTGCACCCTTCTTCCAAAAAGCAACTTATGTGGTGCTTGGTAACATATCTTGACTATCTATGGAGAATCTCAATCGTCCAGGTCGTTTTTCCAAAAGGCACCTTCTCACTGCATGGCCACAAAGATATCCCAAAGGTGTTTTTCCAGAAGGCATCTGGACTTTCTTGGTTTTTTCTTGAAAACATCCAGAACTGAAGAAGCTTCTTGGATGAGAGGTGAAACATTTTCAAGGAAAAACTAAGAAAGTCCAGATGCCTTCTGGAAAAACACCTTTGGGTATCCTGATGGCCATGCAGTGAGAAGGCTGGGCTGAATTACCTGTCTTGGGTCACCCAGGGAGGAGAAATTGAGAGCTGGACAGAAGTTGACCCACTCTGCATCCCAGGGATAGGCAATTTGATGCCGTTCAGGAATTTGGGGCTTAAGTTCTCACCAACGTGGCTAAAGGCTGATGGGAAGTATAGTCTGAAACATCTGGAATGTGCCTTCTCTGTGCTGTAGCCACTATCACATGCAAGTTATCTTAGGCCATAAATGGCTTTCTAATAAGTCAGCCCTCTTTTCTGTAGTCTCCAGGAAGAGGCACTGATGGAAACTCCATTATTTAAAAAAGGCCAAAACTGATGAAATCACTACAGATGGAACAGAGTTTGGGGTTGTTGTTGTTGTTGTTTTTTTTGAATCTCCAAAGCATGGCAGCTAGTTCTATTTGTTTCCCTCTGTTCATTGACTCCAAGAAATCGCTGCCTGCTGGACAAAAATGTTGATTTCTAACATGACTCAAACAGAGCACCACTAAGAAACACAACTTTTTCAAAATTGGATAGGAGATTTTGATAGACTGGTTTGTAAAGTCGCTGCTCTCATCCCGTGGAAGAGAGTCCAGCTTTCCATTTGTGTTGCTGAGAGAGCCAGCTGTAATAAACAGAGTTAAAGAGCCTGTGTGAAGATCACAGAAAAGTGAATGCCTTCCAAACATTAAGTTTATTATATAAACAAGAAAGATAATCAAGCCAGACGGCCTTGTGTAATTAAATATGCAACATCACGTTAGGCAGGGGCCTCTTTTATGACCTGTGGACTTCAACTCCCAGGATTCCTGAGCCAGCATGGCAACTATGGCCCCTTTACAACCTGTGGACTTCAACTTCCTGAATGCCTGAGAGGAACTCTGGGAGTTGAAGTCCACAGATCATAAAGGGGCCATAGCTCCCCACCCCCAACTTAAGGTAAGCAAAAAAGTGATGGTGTCCTAAAGGCTAAACTCTCCTGGCCGAGTCCATTGTTTACGCAGGGCCTGAGTCCCTTCCACCCCCTGCCCCCCTTTCCAGCCCCCACTCCCAAAGACAAGGCAATGGAGGCTACCAATGTGCCGCCTGGTGAGCTCCACAGCTGCGTTGCGGTTGACATTGGAAAGCAGGCCGAGGCAGAAGCGCTCCGAATTTGATGGGTCCGTGAATCCATCCACGGTCATTGAGGGCTGAGAAGCGTGGAATGTCTCTCCCACTCGCTGGTTGAGCTCATAATAGGAAATGGAGCACCAGAAGGCCGGTTCACAATAGGTGACCGGCTGGAGATCTGCAAGAAAAAAGTGGAGAGGATAAAGTTTGCTTCTTCTCACGTGTACAGTTTTGCCAGCCGCTTAAAAATGTGTGCAGGTAGTCAGAATAATAGAATAACAGAAGAGCAGAGATGGAAGGGTCCCTGGAGGTCTTCTAGTCTGATCACCTGCTCAAGCAGACGACCTTATACCATTCCATACTAGTGGCTGTCCAATCTCTTCTTAAAAGCCTCCAGTGATGGAGAACCCACAAGTTCTGAACACAAGTTTGATGGATTAATTGTTTTCATTGTCAAGAAATTTCTCCTTAATGCCAGGTTAGTTCCTTCCTTGATTAGTTTCCATCCGTTGCTTCTTGTCCTGTCTTCTGGTGCTTTGGAGAACAGATTGAACCCCTCTTCTTTGTGGCAGCTCTCAAATATTGGAAGACTGCTATCACGTCTCCTCTTCTTTTCACTACACTAGACCTACCCAATTCCTGCAACCGTCCTTCATGTTTTAGCCTCCAGCCCCCTAATCATCTTTGCTGTTCTTCTCTGCATGCTTTCTAGAGCTTCAGAGATTGGACAACCATTTGTCTAAAAATGGTATAGTGTTTCCTCCTTGAGCAAGCAGGTTGGACTAGAAGACCTCCAAGGTCCCTTCCAACTCTATTATTCTGTTAAATATTATTAACAGTATTGTAGCAGGGGGGAAAAAATCGGGTGAGACTCACTTAACTTCCTTGCTTAGGATCAGAAATTGTGGTTGTAAGTTGAGGAGTAGCTGTATTTCTAGTTCTTCAAGGAGTTAGTAAGATCCAGGAGGAGGAAAGGTTGCATTACAAGCAATTATATTGCTAATGATGCGCTATACTCAGTTTTAAAGGCATCCCTCAATCAAGCTACACATTCAATACATGCCCTCCAGTTAATCAAATCATGGTTTCTTGAATAAACCATCATTTTGGGTTGACATTATGCTTTCAAATATAAAATATAGCACTTGGTTTGCAAAGTGTGACGGGCAGATACACACAAATTGTGAGGTCAAAATCAAGCCACCTTCTGGCTTCTTCTTAGCAATGTGCAGAATTCACTGGTCCAGAAAAAGGATGTTCTGGGAAACTCTCCCATGCTGTGCACAGTGGCGTGGGAACGGTCAGAAAATGAAGATGATGACCACAGTGGCACAACTAACCATGACTTTGGTATGTGCACCATCGCATGAAGAAGTAGAGACGCTTTAGTCACATTGCAGTGGCAACCATCTTCATGTATCTCACCCCTGTCCAAAGATGTTGCTGGTCATTCAACATCATTCCAAGGCATGGAAGAGTTGCAGCTGGCTGATGATGGAGTTTGGACCTGCTGCCACATTGCAGAGTGATGATGCATGGCAAGCTTGTCCGAAAGCAATTTTTATCAAAGATTTGGAGATAATTGCTACTAATTAGAATAGACATATAAAAAGGTGGTGGATCAGCCTGGAAGTCCAGCTTTTGCTCCTACCCTGGCCAATAGCAATAGCCCTTAGACTTATATACCACTTCACTGTGCTTTTACAGCCCTCTCTCAGAGGTTTACAGAGTCAGCCTCTTGCCCCCAACAATCTGGGTCCTCATTTTACCAACCTTGGAAGGCTGGAAGGCTGGGTCAACCTTGAGCCGGTCAGGATCGAACTCCTGGCAGTGGACAGAATTAGCCTTCAATATTGCATTCTAACCGCTGTGTCACCAGGGCTCATAACTTTGAGAAGATGAGACCAAGGACATTCCAGCAAAATACATGAACCTTCTGTACCCAAAGTAAGAAGCAAATTGCTACGGAAAGACATTTGATGACCAGCTTTGTTCTCCATTCGTTGGCATAATTCTCTTTTAAAGTCATCAAAGGTATCAGCTCCCACCATATTTTAGTTTTAACTCTGCAGTGTGTGAAGAACATCAGTGCATCTGCCTTGAATCCACCACTCCTAAAGTTTCATTGGATGACCCAACATGGGGTTGAAAGACTGAAAATGACAACAACTTCCAGATTTGTCAATAAATACAACTGAATGGTGGATGAGGTCTTGGACTGCAGCCTGATAGAGGTTGAGTGGACAGCATCTCCGAGCCAAGCCGAGTTGAGCAAAATGTTATTTGTGTCTGTGAGCCTCTTGTCAGTAGATGTTGACAAGAACGAGCTAAATGCCACAAGACATTTGTTACTTAAATCATATTCATGCAAGATTCAAGAGCTGGCTTGCTGCCGCACATCTGTTTTCTCAATCAGGAACCAAAATAGTTTTTTAAGAGAACTGGAAATGATCTCAGAGTGGATTGCTTCCTTAGGATACGTACATTCATCTTGTCCCAGAGAGAAACAGGTGGCAGAACTTCAAGAGAAAATACAACCTGATAAATCTATTAACTGGGAGTGGAAGTGGAATGAGAATGCTAAACGTTGAGTCTTTTTTTCACAACAGTTCCCAATTAAAGCTACAGTTTTGCAGCACCCTCTTTGCCTTCTCTGCCTCCAGCTCCCAGGGGGGAAAAAATCAAAGATTCCACATCATGCTACACTTACCCAGATTACTGTGTGCAGGAGACATCGGATTCGGAGATAAATTTGGCGAACCTAGCGGGGCAGAAGGAAATTCAGTAAGTAACTCTGAGACAGAATGTGATTCAGATCACACATTGCACTAACCCAAAGTTTGCATAATTGTGATCTGTTGAATAAACCACAGGAATTGTCTTCATGTGCTAAGCCAAAGTGTTTTGGTGCAGTGTACAAATTGGTTAAGTTTTAAGTGCGGGTCTCATTAATCTCCACAACACTTCCTCAAGGAAATTCTATGTTACAGTTCTAGAGTCCCAAAAGGGATCTGAAATGCTGTTGCTCCCTTCGGTGTGTCCCGATTGCTCTAGAACTGGGTGAACATTGCAGAAAGCAAAGCTATGCCACCTCCTCTAATTTAGACTTGTGACAACAAAAAACCCCCAACTTTAACAACGTTCATTTGCCAAACAAATTCAAGAAATATCTGCCTCCCTCTATTTATGGACTTCTCCACTTTTTCTTCTGGAGAACTGCAGATGGCAAAGATGGAACTAAACTGGGAGAGAAGCAGAATTTGTATTCCCATTCAGTCATTTCTGATGATAAATAGCTATTTCAGATACCGTTGTCATGTTTTGTGGCTTATATCAGCAGTACAAGTGCTATTCTCCCCAGCCATGAGCTGTGGCTCTCTCAGGCTAATATTTTTCTTGAGGAATCGCCCATCGAAGAGGGGTTTTTTTTTTAATTTGATTTATTTTTTGCTGCCTAACTAAGCTAAGAAGCTGGGGTTAAGCCCTGTTCAATGTGCATCTCCTCCCTACATGGCTGGAATTGAACCCAGGAGTGTTGCTTTCCTTGTCAACATCAGCTGCAGCAGGAAAAATAACTCCTGGGCAGAGAAGGAGAGAATGATCTAGACCAGGGGTCTCCAACCTTGGCAACTTTAAGCCTGGCGGACCTCAACTCCCAGAATTCCCCAGCTAGCAAAGTTGCTAGCTGGGAATTGAAGTCTGGGAGCTGTTGTTCCGCTAGGCCGGGCTATCAACATAATAATTTTAAATTGGGTGTTTTAAATTTCTGGGGTTTTAAATTGAGCCGAATTATTTAATAATTTTAAATTATTTTAATTGATGTTTGTCTTGTGCTTTTAATAGGCTGTACACCGCCCTGAGTCCTTTGGGAGAAGGGTGGTATAGAAATATAAATAAATAAAAAAGTCCGTCAGGCTTAAAGTTGCCAAGGTTGGAGACCCCTGATTTAGACCAGGGGGTGGGGGAAGTGGTGGGAGGAGGCAAGATCACAGAGACCAGGAAGAGGGAGGAGGAAGGAATCCTCTTAGGGATGGGATGAGTTTTCAAGACCTGGCCAGAGATGAGTTGCGAGACAAGAGAACAATGCCTCTAAAATCCCACAAAAATCATTTCTGGTTGTTTGATTTACCTGCATCTAAACTGTGGTTCATTTGATGGTCACTGGTTTCTCCATCCTCGCTCAGATATCCGGGAGGCGGTGTCTCTGAAGAGGGGGAGGAAAATTAAAATAGAGCTTTTACAAAACGGCCGTGCCATTCTCAACCGCACCGAGCTATTTATCAAGACTCCCAGTCTGTTTTTCTATTCAGTCAAGGTCCCAAGATAGGCCAAGCAAAATCCAAAATACCAGGTTTGAAAGCATGGCTCAAAACTAATAAAAACGTTAACAAATTATTAAAAGCCTGGCAAAGGGAGATGCCTCTTGGCTGCGTTTCTAAGAGAAGTCATGAGAGCTCCGAGAAGGGGGGGGGGGGGGAAGGAATCTGTAGCCTGGGACCATGAAGGAGAAGGCCTCTTCCTCCTCTTGCCTACAAAATGTAACAGCTAGAGAGACCCAAAAGACAAGCACAAAAGAGTAAACAACTCAGGTCAAGGTTTGGTCTTTGCAAAATAAAAAAATAAGGGAAGGGCTTATAACCCAAATCTTTCTTACCACCTGGCTGTGAAATAAGCACTAGCAGATGTGGCGCCCACCAAGGAATAGTGGAGGGTCGGGGCTGGAAAGAAACTGAGCTGGGGGTGTCGATAACCAGACGGAGGCCCTGGAGCAGGAAGTCCACCAGAAGGGAGGAAGGTCTCCCAATACTTTTCAAAAGGATCCTCCTCTCACACCCATAATTAGCGGGGTAACATAGCAGGAGGGGAGAAGAGAAGGGGCATTTTTCTTCTTTGCCTGCTGCCTGTGAGAAAACCTGGAGCCAGGGGTGAAATGCTACCAGTTCGAGCCGGTTTGCCCGAACCGGTAGAAAAAAATGCTTTAAAAAAGTAAAAAAAAAAAGGTTCCCATGATCGCGTGGCACAGCTGATTGTCACACTGATCGTCGGAACCTTTTTTTTTTTTACTTTTTTAAAGCATTTTTTTACTACCGGTTGGGGCGAATAGGTAGTAAAAAAAATGCTTTAAAAAAAGTATATAAAAAAAATTCCAGTGATCAGCTGTGACAATCAGCTGTGCTGCGAGATCATCACAATTTTTTTAAAAAAATGTTTAGTTAAAAAATGCTTTAAAAAGTTAAAAAAAAAGTTGGCCACACCCACCCAGTCACATGACCCACCGAGCCACACCCACAGAACCAGCAGGGAAAATTTTTGAATTTCACCACTGCCTGAAGCCCTCCATGCCAAAGTTAAGAGAGGTTCCTGGGCTTGGAAGGAAACCCCCTCCCACTCTCTCTCTCTCTTCTTCCTGGGGACACCATACCTGGAATGTAGTTACTCTGAGGTTCGATGCCAGCTGGGAAATTCGTGTTCTCGGGAATGGAATGGCTGTAATCGTCGAGCGGAGGGAATTCGGCTGGAATTTCCGCATGTCGTGGGACCAAAACCGGAGGTAATACTGAGGACAAAAGCAGCCGGTCACAAATGCAGCCCCACTTTGAGGCTTCTGGGTTTCTGGCAATGAGACCCCTACGCTCCCCCCCTTCCCTAGGGGCTCCTGGGTTGGCCCTACCTGGTGTTTCCACTCTTTGGTAGTGATATGGATTCACACACACTTCGTCCTTCTTCATGTTGAATGCGTATTCACACATTTCCATGGCACGCAGTTCATGGTGGCTATGAAGGTCTGGCCACCGCCACAGCCGGCAATAGATGACGTGTGGGAGACCCTTTCGATGGGAGACCTGCAGCCGACCATCCAGCGACCTGAATTTGGAGAGAAAAGGCACCGCTGGAGACAAGTCTTGGCAAGAAGGTCTTTGTTTGCTTTTAAAAATTGTGGTAAACCATCAAAAATTAAGATTAAAGATATTAAATAATAAATAGTTGAATAGTTGCCACTATTAAAGGTAAGTAAAGGTAAAGGTTCCCCTCGCACATATGTGCTAGTCGTTCCTGACTCTAGGGGGCGGTGCTCATCTCCGTTTCAAAGCCAAAGAGCCAGCGCTGTCCGAAGATGTCTCCATGGTCATGTGTCCGGCATAACTCAACGCCAAAGGCGCACGGAACACAGTTACCTTCCCACCAAAGGTGGTCCCTATTTTTCTACTTGCATTTTTTACCTGCTTTCGAACCGCTAGGTTGGCAGAAGCTGGGACAAGTCATGGGAGCTCACCCCATTACGCGGCACTAGGGATTCGAACCGCTGAACTGCCGACCTTTCGATCGACAAGTATTCTTGAAATAACTTCAGAAGCTGTTAATCCAAAACAAGTCAGCTACTCATTTACCGGATCTCCATATTTACTGGATCTACTGGATCACTAGAAATGCACGGGGAGGGGGGGGGTTAGGAAAAATAGAAAGACTGCTTGCAAGACTAGGATCTTATTACCTTCTAAACCAGTGTTTCTCAACCTTGGTAGCTTGAAGATGGGTGGACTTCAACTCCCAGAATCCCCTAGCCAGCGCTGCTGGCTGGGGGATTCTGGGAGTTGAAGTCCACCCATCTTCAAGCTTCTAAGGTTGAGAAACACTGTTTTAAACCAAGCCTACTGCAAAGTTACCTGAAGTTTATTTGGGGGGGTGTTTCCACCCCGCCCCCAAAGCTACACTACAGGGCCTTTTTATACTTTTTGATTTGTAAATTTGCAAAACGAAAACAATTCAACAGGAAGATGCAAATGGACATATAATAGTGATAAAAGTAAAATAAAGCTTAACAAAAAAGATCATACAGTATTAATATGCAACTACCTTATTAAATCTGGGCTTTTTATAATATAAAGACCCTTTTAAAAATCAGCAAAGACCATGTCTCTTGAAGACCCTGGTTGACGCTGCAGTTTTGATTTTTTTATATCGGCATAGGATGACTGTCTATGCTGACCTAAGAAAACCAAACTTCTTCTTAAATTGCCAAAATATGTATTTTTGGACTTGGCCATCACGTTTACACTGTTAACAACTGTGATTTTTTTCGCCAGATTTGTGTTAACAATTGAGATCAAAATCCCCCTAACTTCATGTGTTTGTACTCATTCATATATTTTGTGACACAACTCCTATGCAAAAGTCCGAGAAGTTGCTAATCTGGAAACTTCTGTAGAGGACAAGATGCCCAAATGGCTGAGCAGGAAGGATCTTCTTGGTTGGCATCAGAACTGCCAATGCCAAGTGCCAGCATGGCCTGAAAACGTCCGCCATGGACCTGGAAGCCAGTGCCAACTACAACAGAACCCAGCAGCCCCACCCCCTACTTCACCCTTTCCTTACTACCACTTAAGTAGTCTCTCTGGCTCACCGACTCCGCATTTGGGTGGAAGGGATGCCAACTGGCATAGTTTCCCATGCTGGTGGTTGACTGGCAACTCCCTTGTTTCCCTGCTCAGGAAAGGATACAGGAGAGCATTGCGGTCCAGTGTCAGCAATGCTGCTTCCTGTGGCAAAAGGGGATGTTCCTCCCAGAAGCTAAAAGCAAACCACACCAATGTCCCAACACCTCCCCTCCACGTGTTGTGCCTGGGAAAACAAGGCTTCCCCGCCAGGCACTCAGCAAGATGGACTCTGTGTGCTTATGGTGGGCAGCTCTTCAAGAAGCATGGGCTGGATCGTTAAGATGGGTGGGTGGGTATCCTTGGGGGCAAACCGGGAAGTAACAAGGGTCCATTAGCTTCCACAGACAGAATTCTAATCCAACCAGTCAGTATATCTAATATAAGCCATGGTCTTAGGCTTCTTGAGCCAAGAGACTCCAATTCTCTCTGCCCTTCTGTAAGCATTTTAAGGCTGCATCTCACTTGGGACTCTGATGGTCATGAGAGAGAGAGGGAGTGTGTGTGTGAGAGAGAGGGCGAGAGAAGGAGGGAGGGAGAGGGGGAGGGAGGAAGAGGGGTTTACCAAAAATTGTAAGAGCCCCCAAACCATCTTTCTGTGTAACACACCGGCCAACTACGTGCATTTCAGGTCTTCAGGGAGACGAGAGCCACTGGCCACTTCCACGGTCTGCATGATTCGGGAGCTCGTAAACAGCCACGAAGACAAGCCGCTACTTCTCCGGAGGACCATTCGCCCTTCCAAGCTCTCTAAACTGGTGGCCTTCACCTCTCAGGGAAGTGGGTTCCACATTTCATCCTGGGTTGGGTTTATTGGTTCTGAATCCCCCTAGGATTTAGTTCTATGGGTAGGCTAAGTGATATTTTGAGAGACGGGGGAAAAGCATCCCTCCATCCATATTTTTGTACAATGCAAACCTTTAAAGACCTCTTCAACTTCCTCCTGTCGAAGCTAAAAAAGCCTGCAGTCACAACGCAGCTGTTGGGGTTGCTCTTGGAGGCACCTTCCCCAGCCTTATAAGATCTCTCTTTAGGTGTCTGTGGTCACCAGAGCTGTACAAATCTGTACAGCTCCAGGAATGTCAACGGTGGTCTCTCACCACGTCTATAAAGACCTTATTGTTTTGAGTATTTTCATTTCCATCCTGAATGAATCCACGTATGGAATTGGTCTGCTTGCAGCAGCCACATGCTTGAGTTGACATGCTCACTTTCTGAACAGTCCCTGCTAACCTAAATCAGGTTTTATGCTTCCTTTGGACTTGTTGACACTGAACTGCATTTGTCAAAAGAAGGACTAGGGGTGACATGCTAGTAGCGTTCCAATATCTGAGGGGCTGCCACAAAGAAGAGGGGGTCATTCTGTTTTCCAAAGCACCTGAAGGCAGGACATGAAGCAATGGATGGAAACTAATCAAGGAGAGAAGCAACCTAGAACTAAGGAAAAACTTCCTAACAGTGAGAACAATTAGCCAATGGAATGGTTTGACTTCAGAAGTTGTGGGTGCTTCATCACTGGAGGCTTTTAAGAAGAGACTGGATAGCCACTTGTCTGAAATGGTATAAATTAGGTCTCCAGCTTGAGCAGGGGGTTGGACTAGAAGACCTCCAAGGTTCCTTCCAACTGTGTTATTCTCTTATTCTGTCATCTTGAGATCCGTTGGCTTCGATTTGGAGAGAGATTCTCTTAGAGCTGTTTCCAATCTGTTTTTTTGTTTTACTACAGACGATTTGGAATCATCAGCGCACTTGGCTTCCTCCTGCTCTTCATTTACTCCAGAATGTTTATAAACACAGGCAAAACTATTGTTTGCAAGACCAATTCCTTGGGGACTCCACTCCAGTTTGAAAACTGTCCATGGATTTGTTGGCTGCACAGTCGCAGACCCGAAGTTACCATAGCGATCAAAACAAGTTTCTTGAAAACAATTCAACAAAGAGCAAACATCGTAAAAAACAAAAAAGCAATCAAACAGAGCCCCATAAATGTCAAGAGCTACTCTTGCCTATGAAGGGATCAGATCCAAGAGCTTCTAAAAAATGATTGTGATGGCCTTGTTTTCTTTTCAGATCGTACCTTTGGTCTGCATTCCTGTTTGCTCTTCTTTAGCAGGTCGTAGGAATTCCTGTCTTCTCAAAAACCTGCTATTTGATGTGGAGTTTTATTCCCCAATCACAGTGAGCAAAGAAGGAACTGGGGAAACTAATCCAGGAGAGAAACAAGAAAAACCAAAAGTACATATATAGACTGGGGGAAACCAGGCTTAATGGCAGTAACTGTGAGAGGATCTTGGAGTCTTAGTGGACAACCAGCTAAATATGAGCCAACAGTGTACAGCGGCAGCCCAAAAAGCCAATGCAATCCTAAATTGCAATAACAGAGGGACAGAGTCAAGATCAAGGGAGGTACTGAAACCACTCTATAAAGCCTTAGTAAGGCCACACCTAGAGTACCGAATCCAGTTTTGGTCACCACACCATAAAAAAGATGTTAAGACTCTAGAAAGAGTGCAGAGAAGGAGCTCTGGTGGCCCAGCAGACTAAAGCACTGTTATTAACATCCACTTACATCTGCTGCCTGCAATTACTGCAAGTTCAAATCTCACCAGGCTCAAGGTTGACTCAGCCTTCCATCCTTTCTAAGGTAGGTGAAATGAGGACCCAGTTTGTGGGGGCAATAAGCTGACTTTGCATAAATATACAAAAGTATGAAGGCTATTGCTTAACACATTGTAAGCCGCCCTGAGTCTCCGGAGAAGGGCAGCATATAAATCAAATTTAAAAAAAAAACAAAACCAAGATGATTACAGGATTGGAGGCTGAAACATATGAAGAACAGTTGCAGGAACTGGGCATGGCTAGTCTACTCAAGAGAAGAACCAGGGGAGACAGGATAGCAGTCTTCCAATATATGGGGGGTTGACGCTGAGAGGAGGGGGTCAAGCTATTTTCCAAAGCACCCGAAGGCCAGACAAAGAATAATGGATGGAAACTGACCAAGGAGAGATTCAACCTACAAATAAGGAGGAATTTTCTGATAGTGAGAGAATCAACCCATGGAACAGGAGTTGCCTTCGGAAGTTGTGGGAGCTTCATCCCTGGAAGCTTTCAAGAAGAGACTGGACTGCCATCTGTCAGAAATGGTGTAGGGTCTCCTGCTTGGGTGGGGGGTTGGACTAGATGACCTACAAAGTCCCTTCCAACTCTGTTAATCTGCATCTGTATCTATCTGTAACAATTTATTTTATTTATTTATTTATTTATTTTTATTAAATTTGTATACCGCCCTTCTCCTGCTGGACTCAGGGCGATGCACAGCCAAAAATAAAAAACATTCCAATACAAAATTTAAAATTTTTAAAAGAATTACACAACTTTGGCCCAAAATTTAAAACATCCCAACTAAAATCCATAGACAATTAAAAATCTAGCATCTCAAAAGGTGGGGGGGGGGGTTTACGCCAGCCCTGCTTGGTGGAAAAGAAAAGTTTTTAGGGCACGGCAAAAAGCCCAGAGATCTGGTATCATGTGTATCTCCGGGGGCAAATCGTTCCAGAGGGCAGGAGCTGCCACAGAGAAGGCCCTCCCCCTGGGAGTCGCCAGCCAACACTGCCTGGCTGACGGCACCCTGAGGAGTCCCTCTCTGTGGGAGCGAACTGGCCGGTGGGAGGCTATCGGTGGCAGAAGGCGGTCCCGCAAATACCGAGGTCCTATGCCATGGAGTGCTTTAAAGGTGGTGACCAACACCTTGAAGCGCACCCGGAAGACCACCGGAAGCCAATGCAGCTCACGCAGGAGAGGCGTCACATGGGAGCGCCTCCTCGCTCCCATAATCCCCCGCGCGTGGCCGCATTCTACACGAGTTGGAGCCGCCGGGTGCTCCTCAAGGGGAGCCCCATGTAGAGAGCATTGCAGTAGTCCAGGCAGGATGTGACGAGTACCTGAGTGTGTAAGGAGTCCCGATCCAGAAAGGGACACAACTGGCGAATCAGGCGAACCTGATGAAAAGCCCCCCTGGCCACGGCCGTCATATGCTCTTCTAAAGACAGCCGTGCATCCAGGAGGACGCCCAAGTTGCGAGCCCTCTCCGTGGGGGCCAATAACTTGCCCCCAATAGCCAGCGATGGCACCAGCTAGCTATATCGGGGCGCCAGAAGCCACAGCCACTCGGTCTTGGAAGGGTTGAGTCGAAGCCTGTTACTCCCCATCCAGATCCGCACGGCCTCCAGGCACTGGGACATCACTTCAAGGGCATCGTTGGGATGGCCTGGGGTGGAGATGTACAGCTGAGTATCGTCAGCGTATTGATGGAACTCCACCCCAAAGCCACGGATGATCTCGCCCAGCGGCTTCACATAAATGTTGAACAGAAGGGGCGAGAGAATCGACCCCTGCAGCACCCCACAAACAAGGCGCCTCGGGGTCGACCTCCGCCCCCGTCAACACTGACTGCGTCCAGTCGGAGAGATAGGAGGAGAACCACCGCAGAACGGTGCCCCCCACTCCCAACACCTCCAACCGGCGCAGCATGATACCATGGTCGATGGTATCAAAAGCCGCTGAGAGATCTAACAGGACCAGGATAGAGGAACAACCCCTATCCCGAGCCCTCCAGAGATCATCCACCAATGCAACCAATGCTGTTTCCGTGCTGTGCCCAGGCCTGAAGCCGGACTGGAGTGGATCCAGATAGACAGCTTCATCCAGGTACCCAGGAAGCTGTCGCGCCATTAACCAGCAGAACTGCTTGCCTCCAGAAGTTGTGGGTGCTCCATCACTGGAGGCTTTTAAGAAGAGACTGGACAGCCATTTGTCTAGAATGATATAGGGCAGGGGTCACCAACCCCCTGGTTCGTGACCCAGTTCTAGGCCACAGCCCGTTCGGAACCGGGCCGCAGAAGTGGTGGGCAAGCGCTGATGCTCGCGAACCCCACTGTTGCCTCTGCCAGTCCACCAAGCTGGAAAGATTGGGGACCACTGGTATGGGACATCCTGCTTCTTTCTGCAGGGGGTTGGACTAGAAGATCTCCAAAGTCCCTTCCTATTCTGTTATTCTGTTACTCGGGTACTGCAACAGCAAACCAGGGCATAGATCCCACAAAGGGAGAATGGATGGTAAAAGTGATGGGGTTGGCAGAGATGGTGCAACTGTTTTAATTAAAGAGAAGACATTCTCTAGTTTTGTTTCCATTTGGAAACCACCTCTGAACTTTTGGTCTGAAATTGAAAAAATGAAACTGATTTTAGGTTTTGAGGATTGGAATGACTTTGTTATTATGGAAATGGCTTGAAATATTAGAAATGTGAAGCAAAAAGTTGAAGTTGTAATTCTTTCTTTGTATTTTACTGCATGGAAAAAAGTTAGAACTTTTCTTTCTTTCTTCTTTCTTTCTTCCTTCCTTCCTTCCTTCCTTCCTTCCTTCCTTCCTTCCTTCCTTCCTTCCTTCCTTCCTTCCTTCCTTTCCTCTCTCTCCTTTTCTTCTCTTTGCACCCTTCCTTCTTCCTTCTCTTAGCTTTCCAACTTCTGTCTCTTTTTCTATTTTTATTTTATAATAAACTTTAATAAAATACCAAACAGAGAAGTAGGTGAGCACAGTTAAACGAGTCTTTCAAGGGCATCCTTGAAATTAAGACGAGGCCCACAATTTTCCTTCCAAATTTCCTTCTCCCTAGAGATTTTCTACTTGCCATTTTTTTTTCTCAAAAGAAAAAAAAATGGATAAGCACTAAGGAAGGAGGAAAGGAAGACTAAACTCCCAGGTAAACTCCCCGCTAAGACAGCAAAATACAACTTTTTTTCCATTTCCTCCACTTTATTAGAGCAATAAACCAGTTCTGTTTGCATTTCTCCAGCCTCCGGTGTTCCCTAATAAGGGCGTGTGGGATGAATAATTTCCTGTCCAGCAACCACACGCCTCATCATACACTTTCCGCAGATGCACCTGATAACCCCAAAACTTACTCCCCACTCAGCCAAGTAGCATTGTGGAGTTTCCAGCAGGAAAAAGATGGAAGAATTTTTGCCTCTTGAAATCAGACATTTTGAGGGGAGAGCGAAAACAAAAGTGAAAAGAGCGAAAACACAGCAGAAAAGAGAAATGAGTGAGTTTTATAGCTCCAGCTTCCTTAATTATGACTCACCACCCAGAGATAAAAAGCCCAGCTCCAAAAACAGAAAGGTTTTTGAAGGTGATGATCTTAATAAAGCCTTCCTTTACAATGCAGAAAAACTGAGGATTCGCACTCTCCCAGAATCCCAAGGTTTTTCCCCAGGACAGTAGTAAAATTTCTAAAAACAATCATTATTTTCAGCATTCTCAATCAACAAATCGTCATAAACGATATCCAGTGTGGGACCCTTGGCTTTGTTCCTGTAGAAAAGGACCCAGAACTTCCACTCAATAACAAAGCCCATGTCAGATGAGGAGACTCCTTCCTTTGCAGGATCCAATCTGGGTCGCTCACCGGGACCAGAAGTTTTTGTCTTCCGAGCTTTCCGAAGACTCGTGGTGGAGCTTATCCTCAGGGAACGTCTGTCTCGCCAGAACATGTAAATTGTAAACATTCTGGAGACAAAGAAGATGGGCTCCAGCACAAGTTCAAACAGTGGTTAGAATGCAGGTAGGCAAAGTCTGTCCACAGTCTGGAGTTCGATCCTGACTTGCTCAAGGCTGACTCAGCCTCCCATCCTTCCAAGATCAGAAAAACGAGGACCCGGATTGTTGCGGACAATATACTGACTCTGTAAATCTCATAGAGAGGACTGTCAAGCACTGTGAAGCGGTAGATAATTGCTATCACAATATTTTCCTTCCTTTCTCTCTCTTTCTCTTCCTTCCTTTTCCCTTTCCTGATTTCCCTTCCTCTGAGCTGTGGTGGTGCAGTGGTGAAAGTGCAGTATTGCAGACAAATTCTGCCCACTGCCAGCAGTTCGATCCTGACCAGCTGAAGCCTTCCGTCCTTCTGAGATGGATAAAATGAGAACCCGGATTATTGAGGGCAATGTGTTGACTTGGTAAACCCCTTAGAGAAGGCTGTCAAGCACTGTGAAGCCAGTGGTGGGTTTCAAATTTTTTTACTACCGGTTCTGTGCCTTGGTGGGCATGTAAAATCTCCATTCCCTCCCAATCAGCTGGGAGGCAGAGAATATATGGGGGCAGGGCCAGTCAGAATTTTTACTACTGGTTCTCCGAACTACTCAAAATTTCCGCTACCGGTTCTCCAGAACTGGACAGAACCTGCTGAAACCCACCTCTGTGTGAAGCAGTATATAAGTCTAAGTGCTATTGCTATTGCTCTGGTCCCGGTGACCGACTCAGATTGGATCCTGCAAAAGGAAATAGTCACTCCTCTTTTTTAAATTGCATTTTTCATTAACAAACTTGATCCTCCCCATTTCATACTCTGGCTTAACTATTGGGACAAACAGAGCAGAATCATAGATCATGCGTGTAACTGGGAACAGGCTTGAGGATCTCAGGAGAGTAAGCTTCCACTTGTGTGACTCACTCTGTCTCATACACACACAGAGGCATCTTTTATGGAGATCAAGATTTTCCCCCAAGTAATTGGGAACTGATGTTTCCACTACATCAGGCAAACACAGACCATTTGGCCAAATGCAGTAGCAGAATAACAGAGTTGGAAGAGACCTTTCGAGGTTCTCTAGTCCAACCCCCTGCTTAGGCAGGAAACCCTACACCACTTCAGACAAATGGTTATCCAGTCTCTTCTTAAAAGCCTCCAGTGATGGAGCACCCACAACTTCTGGAGGCAACTTCTGTTCCACTGCTTAATTGTTCTCACTGTCAGGAAATTTCTCCTTAGTTCTAGGTTGCTTCTCTCCTTGATTAGTTTCCATCCATTGCTTCTTGTCCTGCCTCCAAAGGCTTTGGAGAATAAATTGACCCCCTCTTCTTTGTGGCAATCCCACGAATATTGGAACCCTGCTATCATGTCACCCGGGTCTTCCTTTTCCCTAGACTAGACATACCCAATTCCTGCAACCATTCTTCGTGTGTTTTAGCCTTCAGTTCATGCACAACTGGTGCATCTAAACCAGGGGTGTCAAACTCAAGGCCCAGAGGCCAGATTCAGCCCGTGGGGTGCTTAGAACTGGTCCACAGGGCTACCCTGGAAACAGCAAAGGACTGGCCCACGGTACCTCTTCCAGCGAAAACAGGGTTCCTGAGCTCCGTTTTTGGCTGCAACAGCCTCCTGCAGCCCTCTGCCAGCAAAAACAGAGCTCGGGAGGGCCGCATGCTCTGTTTTCACTGGCAGAGGGCTGCAGGAGGCTGTCACAGCCAAAAACGGAGCTCGGGAACCCTGTTTTCGCTGGTAGAGTGCTCGGGCCACCACAGGCGCCCCCGACATGAGAAATGTTGAGCTGGCCACACCTACCCCAGCCATGCCTACCCTGGCCCCGTGGTCAAACACAAATCTGATGCAGCCCTCAATGAAATCGAGTTTGACACCCCTGATCTAGACCTAAACAGGATGCAAGCAAATTCTGTGTTTCAACCTCCATGTGGTTGGTTTTTTAAACACGCAAAATGTAGCTTCTTTGAGATTAAAATCACTAAAAAGCGAGCTGAGTCCTACATGAATTTAAGGGGACATATAAAAAAGTTAGAAGTGAAGTCTACGGACGCCAAGTTCATTGGCCTTTATACCCAAGGCACAAGAGAATGTAAAATATTTAATACTCTTGCTATTTATTCACTCGTTAAAACAATGCTTCATCCTGTGATTCACAATTTACGCAAATTAAGTTCCGGCATGATGGGAAGAAGTGAATGTCACTCCATGGCCAAATTGTTTTAAACTTTCATTCTTCTCAGAGAACACCCAAAATACTGCAAACAGGCTCCATCTGGTCCAGAGAAACTCCTGCTGGCTACTCGCAAACCCTCCCTCCCTCCTTATGTAGAAGTCAAAATTTCAGCAACAACACAACCATATATTTACCCCACACATAAATGGATTACAATGGAGGAAAGGAAAAATGAAGCCACAACTTGGAGTTAACAGAATTTTGGGGGGGTCATAAACACACACACAAGTAATCCTCAACTTTGTTGAAACACAATTTGAAGTTATGATGATGCTGAAAAAAATGTGATTTACAACTGGTCATCGCTCTTAAGACCATTGCAGTGCCCTGAGCTCCCAAAGAACCAGCATGGATTTACAATGGTTGTAGATTATCTGATCACAATTGTGACTTTCCCAGGGGGTTCCAATAAGCAAAGTCAGTGGGGGAATCCGGGTAATAGAATAACAGAATTGGAAGGGGCCGTGGAGGTCTTCTAGTCCAACCTCCTGCTTAAATAGAAGACCCAAGACCATTCTGGACAAATGACTGTACAATCTCTTCTTAAAAACCTCCAGTGATGAAGCACCCACAACTTCTGGAGGCAAGCTGTTCCACTGGTTAATTGTCCTCACTGTTGGGAAATTTCTCCTTAGTTCTAAGGTTGATTAGTTTCTACCCATTGCTTCTTATGCTGCCCTCAGGTGCTTGGGAGAATAGCTTGACTCCCTCTTCTTTCTGGCAGCCCCTCAAATATTGAAACACAGCTTTCATGTTACCCCTAGTTCAGTGGTGGGTTCCTCCCGGTTTGGCCCGGTTCTGCTAAGCCGGTAGCGGTGACGATATGACATCACCAAACCGGTTCTGCCCCCGACCCCTCCCCGCCGCCCCACCACGTTATTCTTACCTTTTATTTGGCCCCACCCCCAATCTATTGCTGCCTTCTGAGTCCCAGCTGATGGGCTAGAAGGAAAAAACCTGTTTAAACTCTTGCTGCGGGGCTTCAAAGGGCCACCCTACAGGTGATCAGTGTTAAAAGGCAGTGTGGTAGTAGACGGGTGCCTTCAAAAACAAATAAGTAGACCGGTGCCTCCACAAACAAATGGGTAGACCGGTACAGCTCTGCAAGCAGTTAAAAGGTAGACCAGTACCTCTGCTAAATCCTAAAGAATTGTCAATGACCATCAAGCCACGCCCACAAATAAGCCACGCCCACAGAACCAGTAGTAAAAAATTTTAGAACCCACTTCTGCCTTAGTTCTACTTTTCACTGGATTAGATATACCCAATTCCTACAACCGTTCTTCATATGTTTCCATAAGGCTCCAGCCCACAATTATCTTTGTTGCTCTTTTCTGCATTCTTTCCAGAGTCTCAACATCTTTTTTATATTATGCTGAGCAAAACTGAGTGCAGTATCTTAAATATGTTAAGATTAATTTATTAAACACACACACTCACACACACAAATATATAAGGTTGTAAAAGTGGGCAGGACTGACTTAACGACTGCACCACTTAACAATGGAAGTTCTGATCCCAACTGTTTATAAGTTGAGGACTACATACACCTATATAGAAAAAAAGGTTATCGATATTTATTGGATTATACTGTACATTCCCAGTGCATTGTGTAATAAAAATCAAATTTTTCCAACCACTGTTCCTAGGTAAGCAAGATGAAAAGGCAAACCACAGTCTCTAAACCAAGACGATGCTAGAAAAGAAAAAAGAAAAACACCAGGTCTTGTAGTTAAATCTCTTTCCTCACCATTGATGTTCTTGGTTACACAGAAAACCCACTTCTCACTTCCTCTCAAACCGCCAACTATTCCCCTCTCCCCCACTCCATTTCAGTGAATCTACTTGCATCTCACAATGATTTTCACAAAGATGCAAGTGACCGCCAAGCTTCTTGAGCTGACACTCCTGTTATGTAAAAATAGTTCAAATTAAGCACCTAAAGGCAAGACAAGAAACAATAAATGGAAACTAATCAAAGAGAGAAGCAACCTAGGACCAAGGAGAAATTTGCTGTCAGAACAATCAACCAGTGGAAGGGCTTGTCTTCAGAAGGTGTGGGTGATCCTCCATCACTGGAGGCTTTTAAGAAGAGACTGGACAGCCCCTTGTCTGGAATGGTTTTGGGCCTCCTGCAGGGGGTTGGACAAGAAGACCTCTAAAATCTTTTCCAACTTTGATATTCTGGTTTTTTTTCTAGTAACTGTCTTCTAACAAAGTGGCTTTGCTTTCCATCTACTCCATAAAATCGTAGGTTGGAAGGGGTCAATTATATGTTGGAGATCTTCTGCCCACAGCAAGAATCCTCAGACCATCCTAGACTGGTGGCTACCCAACCTTGGCTTGAAAGTGTCCACTGACAGAGCCACCATGTCTCCAGGAGGCCGGCTAGTCCAGTGCATAAGAGATCCGATGTTCAGAAAACTTCTCATTTCTAGGTCAGATCTCTCTCTGCAAAGCTTTCACTTGTGGGTTCTTGTCTCACCCTTGGGCACTGTCGCAAATAAATCCGCAGCCTCTGCTGCCCTGGGACATCCCTTCAAGCATCTGCCATCATGTCTCCCCTTTGCCTTCTTTTCTTTAAACTAAACATTCCAGTAGGACAGACAGGGAGGAAACTACCAACAGATTGCAAGAACACAAGTGAGCAGTCAGACAAACTCGTTGGCAGCCTCACACTGCAATGAACAAGGACATACATTCAATTTTGCAGCTACTAAGATTGTTGGCTGAGCAGGCACAAAAACAGCCAGGGAAGTGATGGATGCCTGGGAAACAGGCCGCTTGTCAGTCAACAGGAGTACTGATTTGCCACCAGCTTATCAGGTACTTAGAGCCAAGGGCTTGGCAGCACAAGGAAACAACAGCCAATCCCCGGCCATCAACAAACCAATCAACCAATAGGAAGGTACCACATAAATACAACACACAGAATAGCTGAAACCACATATTCCAGTAGCGTTCCAGTTCCCTGAGAATGGGTACAAGCACGAGTCTAAAAGTTTGGAAGAGAAAAGCTCTGGTCACGGTGACCGATCCAGATTGGATATTGCGACATTATCCAGGGACACCAACGTCTCCTTCATTCATTCCAGTTTCTGCATGTGGAAATGGGCAACTTTCAATCTGATTGCTGCATTAGTGTCTTGCCCTTTTTGACTCGTGGAGATACCAGGGCTTGCCAACTGGGCAGGAGTGAAATCCAAAATTTTTCCCTACCGGTTCTGTGGGTGTGGCTTGGTGGGCGTGGCAGGGGAAGGATACTGCAAAATCTCCATTCCCACCCCACTCTGGTGGCAGCCAGAGGTGGCATTTGCCAGTTCTCCGAACTACTCAAAATTTCTGCTACCGGTTCTCCAGAACCTGTTAGAACCTGCTGGATTTCATCCCTGCAACTGGGTATGCCCGATGGTGCCACATCTGGCTTGATATCACCTGAGCAGGTTCTTGAGAACAGAGTTTTAAAAAACCTGACTGGCTGGATGCGTGTGTGGGAGTTTTCCTCTAAACTTTCTGCCTCCAAGACAGCAGAAAAGAAAGCGAAAGTTAGCTTGGAATGATCTTTTAAACATTTGTCAGCAGCGGGGCATCCCTGCTTGATAGCAAGTTTTCAGTTGTCCTCTAGGAAGAAGGTGTGAGCTAGGTCCCTACTGTCAGAGGACTAGAACTGAGGGGTCCTGCACTTAGGTAGGAAAAAGAAAATGACAGGTATAGAATAGGTGAAATATTTTTTATCAGGGCAACCTGGTCTACCCAAATATGGGATGGAGAATACTGCTTCCGCATTCGCTTTTCAGCCCCAATCCAGGAGACTTTGCAGGCAGTCACTTTCACGGCAAACTACCGTATTTTTCAGGGTATAAGACGCACCTATCTTTTTTGGTGAGGAAAAGAAGAAAAAGAAATCTCCCTCTGCCTCTGAGCAATTTTGCCTCCTTGCAGCAAACAGCAAACAGCCTGCTTTACTTTCATTTTCGTTTTCAGCATAGCTTGATTAGCACAAGGAAAAAAAAATCTGCTCCAGCAATTTACCTCTTTGCAGCAAGCAGCAGAGCCCTGTGCAAAACAGCTGAGAGTCGGGAGGCCGATCCAATCAACTTGTGCTAATTAGGCTGTGCTGAAGCTGAAAGGAGCTGTTTTTTCTTGCTGTTTGCTTGCAAGGAGGTAACTGCTGCGGGGCAGAGGCCAAAGGGTGGGGGCCAGTGGGTGGACGGGGCTACATTCGGTGTATAAGACGCACCTATATTTTCACCCCCTTTTAGGGGGGGAAGGTGTGTCTTATACTCCAAAAAATACAGTATTTTTGTGTTAAATTTATATTTACCGACAAAGAATAAAGGGAGAGTCTTTGTCGATAAATATAAATTTAATACAAATATAGCATAGGTGCTATCTGGCTCAACAGTAGTAACTATGAGGGGGACCTTGAAGTCCTAGTCCAGTGGTGGCGAACCTTTTACTCACCGAGTACCGAATAGGTACATGCTTCTCGAGCTTTTCGCTCGCGTGTCTGCCATCTGTGCTTTCAAACAGGTTTTCAAACAGACAGGCTGGATGGCCCTTTGTTCTAAACGCTTGAGCACATCTTGCACAGAGCAAGAGTTGGACTCGGCGTACTTCAAGATCCATTCCAATTCTATGATTATATAGTTCACAAACGGAGCAGCTCAAGCCACATTATTTGCTAAAACAGACAAATTAGATAATCAGAATCTATGGGTGGATCATGACCTTTGAAGAAATCTAGCCCGCTGCTGGGGAATGGTGTTTCCTGTATTTCTATCTTTCAGACGGTGCATCCTATTAAATTACGGACTCCCTCTGCCCAACTCTCTGCTAACCAGAACCCAACCAGTATGACCAGAGGGAATGGCCTCCTAGCACATTTGGAGGACACCACCTTGATAAAGTTTGTTCTGCCAACATTATTAGCAGTGGATGTTCTTGCTAGTCGAGGAGTCAAGAGAGGTTGCCCAATGCTTGGAGGAATTATTATTTATTTATTTATTTATTTGTTTGTTTGTTTGTTTGTTTGTTTGTTTGTTTATTTATTTATTTATTTATTTATTATTTATTTATTGGTTCGATTTATATGCCGCCCTTCTCCAGAGACTCAGGGCGGCTTACAATGCGTTAAGCAATAGCCTTCGTACTTTTGTATATACCTGCTTAGTAGGGCTTTCGGCCCCCCGTAAGTGGTGTTCTTTTTTATACAAAGTCAGTTTATTGCCCCCACAATCCGGGTCCTCATTTTACCTACCTCGGAAGGATGGAAGGCTGAGTCAACCTTGAGCCTGGTGAGAATTGAACTCGCAGTAATTGCAGGCAGCTGGTGCTATTTAACAGCACTTTAGTCTGCTGCGCCACCAAGGCGCAGGTAAGGACGACATTCTTAGCCTAGACTCCTTCTTTGGGTCTCCTTCCCCTTCCTCCAACTAAAAAAGACAGCCTAGGTCAGGGTTGAGTAACTATGGCCCCTTTACGACCTGTGGACTTCAACTCCCAGAATTCCTGAGCCATACTGGGAGTTGAAGTCCACAAGTCTTAAAGGAGCCATAGTTGCCATGATGGCTCAGGAGTTCTGGGAGTTGAAGTCCAAAGGTCGTTAAGGGGCCATCGTTGCCTACCCTTGGCCTAGAAAGATCCGTTGGGGAATCACATGACTTATCAGTTGGGCTTTTCCACTTTCACTCTCCATATATGGTACAAACTGAGGCACAGCATGTGCCAGAAGATTTCAAAAGCCTGCCAAATTAGAGCTCACTCACACTTCTTTCCAACGTTGTGTGTTTATTAGTCTCCTACTGCAGACTCTCCTGTGGCTCTCTGGTTTGAAATGATTCCATCAGCGTCCTGCACTGAACCGTAAAGGGTATTCCCCCCCCACATCCCCGGTTAAGGCAACGGTGTTGCCTTAACCAAGACACACACATCCCTCAGCTTTGCCACTGAGAAAGAACTGGCTGAGGAACTGAAGAACTGAGGAAGAACTATCCATGTTTTGAAAGAGGCGCAAAAGAATCCATCCATGTTAAAATTGAACACCCCTCCCTCAGCAGAGCGGGGGTGGGTGGGTGGATAAGACACCACCAATCTCCAGCCTACAATGCAGCCTTTGCAGAAGTTCCAAAAAAGATTCCACCCCCATTTGCACTTTGATTCAGGTGACCCTGAGGGCACAGATGGCCTCAAGAGTTCTCAGGGAGCGTGCTAATGATCAGATGACGGCAAAGAAATACAATCCTTCCAGAGCCCCCACCATCCTGTCAGAACCTCTCCTTCCATCCCGCCACCACCATCAGAACTGATGAAGCTTCTTGGATGAGAATTTCAGTTTCAATTCAGAATAGAGCTCGAAGGGACCTTGGAGATCTTCTAGTCCAACCCCCTGCTCAAGCATTCCAGACACGTGGCTGTCCACTCTCTTCTTAAAAGCCTCCAGTGATGAAGCACCCAGAATTTCTGAAGGCAACTTCTGTTCCACTGGTTGACTGTTCTTACTGTTAGGAAATTTCTCCTTAATTCCAGGTTGCTTCTCTCCTTGATTACTTTCCATCCATTGTTTCTTGTCCTGCCTTCTGGTGCTTTGGAGAAGAGGTTGACCCCCTCTTCTTTGTGGCCACCCCTCAAATACTGAAATACTGCTATCATGTCACCCCTAGTCCTTATTTTCTCTAGACTAGCCAAACCCAATTCCTGCAACCGTTCTTCGTATGTTTTAGTCTCCAGGCCTTTGATCATCTTAGTTGCTCTTCTCTGTACTTTTTCCAAAGTCTCAACATCTTTTTTGTAGTGTGGTGACCAAAACTGGAAAAAACAGTCCAGTTGCTTTTAGAAGCACCTTTGAGACAATGGGCTTCATGATTTCAATGAGCACGTGTGCTGATTGTTCCACCATTCCATCAGACGGGGCTGGGACGATGCAATCGTTCATCAGCAGCAAACGATGCAGGAACTGTCTGCTTGAAACGTTTGGCCAGAATTTCAACGATGATCTAATCAGGGACTTCCATTCCAGACTCTGTAATATTAACTGTCCCGTGTCCGTTTATAAACTATTCTTATCTTAAATTTATTAAGTATACATTCACCCGTAGAGCTTATCTTCATTTATTCCCAACAAACCAATGTTTAGACATACAAACTATCAACCCACATCTGGAAAGTCCCCCATATCACACTTTTGAAAGGGCCACCACGTTTTCCTCTGGCATGGACAGAAGGCAGACAACGGGTGTTCCCCATCACCAGACGGTCTAAGCTCCTTTCTCCCCCACCTCCAATCTTCCCCAACTATCTGCTAGAACAGGGGTGAGGAACTATGGCCCCTTTATGAGCTGTGGACTTCAACGCCCAGAATTCCTGAGCCAGCCATGCTGGGGGTTGAGGTCCATAAAGAAGCCATAGTTGCCTGCCCCTGTGCTAGAAGTTCAGAAGCCCCTCTCAGTCCCTAGTCCAAGCAGAAACTATGTGCAGCATTACTTCAGCCATGTGGATCTGGCTCATTCACAGATCCATTTACAAAATTCAGCTATTGTTCAAACAAGTTTTGATGTTTTAGAAAATGTACCCAGTATGTGCAGTTAGCTACCGGATAGAAAGAAGAGCTCTGGAGCTCTCAAGTGTATAGACATTTTATATTTAGCACCAGTTCTCCCAAGTAAGCAAAAGAACAATTTTGAATCTAATGACTGACAATGGAAACTTAAATTAGAAAGAGGAAGCATGACTTAAAATGAAACAAAACATGAAAGGCAGGCAGATGTGCCCGCCTGATTTTGGCCTAGACTACTTAGGTCAAGATTCCTAATCTGGGGCCTTCTAACTTGTGGATGTCCCCGCATAAAACGTTGATCAAGCAGGCTGTGATTGACTCAGTGCCTAATCTGGAAGGTTTTGGTGGAAGGAAACTGAGTTTACCCTAGAGCCGTGATGGCGAACCTATGGCACGCGTGCCACAGGTGGCACACGGAGCCATATCGGTGGGCGCACGAGCTCAGCTCTGGCGCACATGTGTGCACCGGCCATCTGATTTTCAGACCTTCTGGGCCCACCGGGAGTTTGGAAACGAGCTGTTTCCGGCCTCCGGAGGGCTTCCAGGGGGGTGGGGAAGGCCGTTTTTGCTCTCCCCAGGCTCCTAGAAAGGCTCTGGAGCCTGGGGAGAGTGAAAAACAGGCCTTCCTGTCTCACCGGAAATTGGCAAATGGGCCATTTCCGGCCTCCGGGGGGTGGGGAAGGCTGTTTTCGCCCTCCCCAGGCTCCTAGAAAGCCTCTGGAGCCTGCAGAGGGCAAAAAACCAGGCATACCGAGCCCACCGGGCCATCATGTGCCAAAAGCAGGGGGAGCACGGGGGGTGCTCATGCATGCGCAGGGGGGGACAGGGCGCATAGAATTTTGGATGTGGGCATGCATGCGTGTGAGCCCCCTGCGCTCCCTGCGCTTTTGGCAAAAAGTTAGCCATCACTGCCCTAGAGCGAACTTTTCCAACACACCTGATGAGGGGTCCTTGACATTTCATTATCCAAACTAGATAACATCATCATCATCTCTTTGTGAAAATTGAGGGACCATCATAGCCTGAGCCAACCTGGCATCTTCAGAAGTATATTTATACCATCAGAAAAAAATCTGATATAAGATGTTTGGACTTAGTGGTCCAGTCTTGACAGCTAAAATGGTAGAGTTCATTTTTTAAAAACGATTGGAGATTATAAAAATGATAAAGACCATTCTTTCATATCTGGTGACAATGCTGTTATGCTCAATGGTATTGGAAGATCACCTTGGAAAATAATTCACCCTATAACAGACTAAACATCTTTGGAAGGGAGCAGGGGAGGAAGAAGTGAAGGGCTAAATCACATCACTTTGTTTGTGACAATCCCAGATTTATTCTTCCCTTGCTTCACTGAATTGAATCTTTATGAAGAGGAAGGCACAAAGAAATTCACTTAATGGAAAGATCATAATTTGTTTAAACCGCAAGATGTGGTTATCTTTTTATTCATTTGTATCCTAACCTTTTATTCCTTTTTTGTTTTCTTTCCTGGTTTTATATTTTCTCTAAGCATCTAATAAAAATGTATTAAAAACCATTAAAGCAGCAGAAAACCAGCCAATTGATTACTAATTCTAGCAGGATTTCGGTGTTCTTCTGTGAGATAAAATTGCCAGAAAGGATGCCAACATTTCACGCTCTTAAAATAAGAACGCAAAAACCGAGGCCAATTCTGCTAAAATCCTACAAGATTTGGGAAGTTCAGGTTTTAAAACGTTTTTTTGACACCTACTATGTAAAACACCTACCAGCCCTTGAAGTGCAGCACCTAAATTCAATGAAACACAGAGAAAAACTACACTGAAATTTTTCATCCAGGGACTTCTTTCATCGTCTTATTTCTCCTGAACCCTCCTGATTAAATCATCCCCTTCTGCTTATAATGCTGTCGTAAAGGCAGCCCGCAAAATTTACTTCATATTTATTTAACTGTGCAAATCTATAGTGAAATCTTAAAATACATATGCAATTAAAACACAGCTATAATTTTTATAATTAGCTGTAGGAGATAAAACCTTCATTAATGCATGATAAAATAAAATGTAAATGCAGAATGAAATAAGGAAACCTCTTGGATCTCTCTGTGAGCTAAACCCTTTTTCCCAGAGAAGGGCATTGCAGAGAGGAATAAAATCCATAATCTCTACCCTCCGTGTCAGCCTCTCCATCTTAATGTTCTCCTTGAGTTTGTGTTGGAACTACAACTCAAAAAATGCCAGTTAGCATGCACCCCTAACACATCTGGAGGCTCCCCAAATTGGAAATTGGGCAGTTCTAGGCTGCCCATTGAAGCTATTCTTCCTACCAAACCATCTGATATCAAGAATGGAAACCGGCTTCTTTTTCTTTCCTGCCCTGGATGACCTGCTTCTGAAATACAGGTAGTCCTCGGCTTATGACCACAATTGAGATGAAAATTTAGGTTGTTAAGCGAGACAATGGTTGAGTGAGTTTTGCTCCATTTTACAACTTTTCTTGCCACAGTTGTTCAGTGAATCACTTAACCCTTGTTAAGTTAGCAACACGGTTGTTAAGTAAAACTGGCTTTCCCGTTAACTTTGCTGGTCAGAAGGTCACAGAAGGGGACCCTGGGACACTGTGACCGTCATAAATATGAGTCAGTTGTCAAGTGTCTGAATTTTGATCATGCAATCATAGGGATGTTGCAATGGTCGTTAAGTGTGAAAAACAGTTATAAGTCGCTCTTTCCAGCGCCGTTGTACCTTTGAACGGTCACTAAATGAACTGTCATAAGTTGAAGACTACCTGTAGCTGTTTTTTTGGGCCAGCAAAAGAAAACATCTCAAGCTACGAGTACAAAATCATTTAATTTAATTTAATTTAATTAATTAAATTTATATGCCGCCCCTCTCCGAAGACTCAGGGCAGCTCACAATACATTTAAAAAATCATTATAAAAAGACATTGAAAAATTAAAAAACATTAAAAACTTTAAAAACTCATTCACACCATTCATGGCCGGATCTCGCCAGATCAAAAGAGAGAGATCAACGGCCCCAGGCCTGCCAGAATCATCATTTGGCTCAGTAGTTCTCAACCCGGGCAAGTTTAAGAGGGGTGGACTTCAACTCCCAGAATCCCCCAGCCAGCAATGCTGATCTGGCCTGAACTAGCAGCAGCACCCATGAAATGAAGGCGCCCTCGTAGACTTCCCAAAATGCTGAAGGAGCAATTCCAGAGCAGCAGGTTCGGAAAGAGAAGAGAAAGCAAAACTAGCAAGGATCACGGTGACTTAAGATGGCGTGTGGGGCACTGAAGTCTGCCAATCTTATCTCCTGGTTGGGATGGGGTGGGGAGCTGATTTAAGGTCTGAAATAGATATAGGGCCGTGATGGCGAACCTATGGCACAGGTGCCAGGAGTGGCACACAGTGCCCTCTCTGTGGGCACGCAAGCTGTCGCCCCAGTTCAGCTCTGCCACGCTGGGCAGCTGGTCTTCGGGTCTGTGTGTGCATGGGGAAGGGTGTGCATAGGGGGCATGCATGCATGCATGGGGGCGTGCACGGGGCTGCATGCACATTGTATTTTGGGGGGTTGGGTGCACTTTGGGCACTCGGTCTGGAAAAGGTTAGCCATCACTGATATAGGGAGACCTTGAGTGACAAGCATAATTGAGTCTGGCAATTATGGCTGTAAATCAATTGTAAAGCAGGTCATCATGTGACTAAACCCGGTTTTGTGAGCATGTTTGGTGGCCCTGTGAAGCAAACACCATCACTGACAAGGGTATTGTTTGCTAAGGCGGTGTTGAAATGGCCATAAATGCGGGCCAGTTCCTGAGCGTCCAAAATGCGCTCACATGACCATCGTGGTCCCAAAGGTGCTTTTTAAAAGGGCAACTGGACTTTTTTTGTTTTTCCTTGAAGACGTTTCGCTTCTTATCCAAAAAGCTTCTTCAGTTCTGACTGAATGGTGGAGAATGGAAGGCTTTATATTCCTTGCAGTCATCTGGTCATTAGCACTCTTTCTGAGAGTCATTGAGGCCGTTTTGGAGGTTTATCTGTGCCTTCCCTCAGGACCACTTGTACCAGAGTGCAAATGAGTGTGGAACCTTCTTGGAACTGCAGAAAGGACTGGGACAGGAAATAGGTGGTGTCATATTTCTCCCCCTCTGTTGGGAGGGGGCTGTTCAGTCTTAATGTAGATGGCCTCTTCCAAACCAATGGTTCTCTCTGTCCAGATTATGGATGTTGCTGTCTTCAAAAGAGTGACCTTTATGTTTCAAATGCAGATGGACTGCTGAATCTTGTCCTGATGGGTTTGGTCTCCTATGTTGTGCCATGCATTTGTGAAGTGTTTGTTTTGCTTCTCCAATGTAGATCTGCACATGTCTCACTGCAAGGAATATAAATCCTTCGGTTCTCCACCATTCAGTCAGAATTGAAGAAGCTTCTTGGATGAGAAGTGAAACGTCTTCAAGGAAAAACAACAGAAGTCCACTTGCCTTTTGAAAAAGCACCTTTGGGACAACTATGTCCCAGATGACTGAGAATCTCCACAGACATGACCATGGTGGAGGTGGTGGTGGGTTTCCAGATTTCGTAACTTTGGAACAGGTAGGTTTTGGTGGGTCCATCGTAACTTCAAACGGTCACTAAATAACCAGTCATATGTCAATTATAACTTTGTCCCCATTTAAAAAGGATTCGATCCTTGGTTCTAGCGTGAAGTCTTAAGCCTCACTGATTTCATGCAGCCCTTGGGCTAATATTGAAAGTACCGTATTTTTTGGAGCATAAGACGCACCTTTTTTCCCCAAAAAAGAGGGTGAAAATCTGGGTGTGTCTTATAAGTCTGAATGTAGCCCCACCCACCTTCCCAAATGGAGGTTTCAGAGGCTGAAAAAAGCATCAGAAACGAAGCTTCAGAAAAGAAGCCCTCAAAGAAGTTCAGAAAAAAAGCCCCCAAACAGAGCTTTGGAGGCTTTTTTTCTGAAGCTGTTTCAGAGGCTTTCAGAGGCAGAAAAAAAAGCAAAAAAAAAGCAAGGCCCAGAGCTCACAACCAAGGAACCTGTTGCTAAAAGTCACCTCTGGGAACAGCTGATTGGGGGTATTCCGGGAGGCCGATCCACCTGCCAATCAGCTTTTTTTCTTATTTTCCTCCCAAAAACTACGGTGCGTCTTATACTCTGAAAATACGGTACTCGGCAAGAGATCGGTCCAGATCTCCAGTTAAAAAATGGTGCGGTCAATGGAGGCCAGCAGGCAACTTTCCCTTGCTCCACTGACCAAAGCGGAGGAGGCCGCAGTGACGCTCACCCTCCGCGGTTCCTGCTCTCTAAAACCAGCTCAACTGTCTTTTTGGGGTTTAAACAGACAATAACCCCAGAAGGCTCTGTGGGTTCTCTCTATGACTTGTACAAACCACAACGCCCACCGTATTGAGATTACAAAACAGAGCGGGTGTTAGCTTTACAAACCTCAGAAGAAGACAAATGAATAAGCAGGGCAGAAACAGACCTGTGTTTGCAGCCAAAGGCCAACGTTGGAATTTTGAGAGCAAAGTCTTCGGGTCCCCACAACATGGCTGCTTCGTGGGGGAGCTGGGCTGGGGGGGCTGGGGCGGAGGAAGGCAAAAAGAGCCTTGATGGCGCAGCGGACTAAAACTGCTGTTAAAGTAGCACTTAGCTGCCTGCAATTACTGTAAGTTCAATTCTCACCAGGCTGAAGGTTGACTCAGCCTTCCATCCTTTCGAGGTAGGTAAAATGAGGACCCGGATTGTGGGGGCAATAAGCTGACTTTGTATAAAAAAGAACACCGCTTAGGGGGGACCGAAAGCCCTACTAAGCAGGTATATATAAAAGTGTGAAGGCTATTGCTTAACGCATTGTAAGCCGCCCTGAGTCTCCGGAGAAGGGCAGCATATAAATCGAACTAATAATAAAAATAAAATAAATAAATAAGTGAAGTCTTCCTTGATTTCAGTTTGATACTTGGATGCCTCTAGGATTGCCAGGGCCTTCTTCCGCTATAAACGGGGTGGGGGAGTGTCTTGGAAATTCCCCAAACGGCCAACTTGCAAAGAAGGAAGGTGGCATGTTGTCCCTTTCCTAGCAGCGCCCCCACCACTGCTTTTGGGGGTTGGACTAGAAGACCTCTAAGGTCCCTTCAAAACTCCTGTTATTCTGTTATTTTTATCACTTCAGTTTACCTTTGTCTTCTAATTTTCCTAAGAGGGTGTACACCAGTGGTGGATTGCGCCCGGATCGGGCGAACCGTAGTGGCAGAGGCAGGAGGAGGCTCTGCCCACCAGCCCGGATGTCTCTGCACATGCGCAGAAGTGTTACACGCGCACGCACCCACGAGCAAACCGGTAGCGAACGAAATTGAAACTCACTACTGGTGCGCACACTCGCAGACCAACTCTCTGGGGGCAGGGATCCCTCCCCATTTTTTAAAAAATGCCACTGGGGGCTACATGATACTGGGAGAAGCAAAATATTAAATTAGTTGGACTCAGGCTCCTCTTTATATCGTGTGAAATGTCTTCAAATATTTTCCAATAAGTATAGGTGTGTGTGTGTGTGTGTGTGTGTGTGTGTGTGTGTGTGTGTGAAAAAACACCGTTCTCATAACCATTTGTTTATTGACCATTCAAACAGTGGCTTATGACCAGTGGTGAAATCTAAAATTTGATACTATCGGTTCTGTGAGCGTGGCTTGGTGGGGGGGGGGTTAATGTGACTGGGTGGGCGTGGCCAATTTTTTAAAAAAACTTTTAGAACCATTTTTTCTACAACCTCTTTGGCGAAGAGGTTGTAAAAAAATGCTTTCAAAAGGCTCTGAAGATCCCAGCTGAGTTGCCTGATCAGCAGAGGCTTTTTTTCTTTTAAATGCCTCTGACAATTAGGCAACTCAGTTTGGATCGTCAGAGGCATTTAAAAGAAAAAAAGCCTCTGATGATCGCCTGGCTCAGCTGGACATGGGGGAGGGGGGGCACAGGGATTTTTGCTACCAGTTCTCCGAACCACCGCCTCCATCGCTACCGGATCGGGCGATCCGGTCCGAACCGGAAGCATTTCACCCCTGCTCATGACCATTTTCACAACTACAATCCAAGCGGCATCCCTACGGTTATATGATCGAAACTGACACTTGGCGACTGCTCGTATTTATGACAGTCCCATGATCATCTTTTGTGACCTGACAAGTAAAGTCCATGGGGAAGCCAGATTCACTTAACAAGCAGGCTGCAAAGTGAGTTAACTTAATTCACTTAACAACTGTGTCAAGAAAGCTCATTAAACGGGGCAAAATTCAATTAACAACTGTCTCGCTTAGCAATAGAAATTCAGGGCTCATCTGTGGTCGAAAGACAAGGACTACCTGTAGCTGATTTCTTTTTGTAAGCAAAGTTCAGAGAAATGTGTTTCGGGAGCACAAATTGCATTCTGCAATGCTCGTTCAATGTGCCACTCAACATGAGCATGACACTTTCTAGTGCCTTTCTCCCAGGGGTAAAATGCACTTACCTTCGCTACCGGATCAGGAATGTGAGTGCGTGCACCACTTCTGCGCATGCACAGAGCCTTCTGCACAGGTGCAGAGGGTCAAAAATGGGATGCGATGACGTCCCGGCCGGTGGGCAGAGCCTCCCACCGCCATCCTTACTGGATCGTGCGAGCTGGATAGATCCAGCCGGATTTCACCGCTGCTACTCTTCTCATCCTCCCACAACAAGGAAACCCATGTTAAGTAAGCCACGTAAAGTATGTTAGCTCTTAAGCCAACAATTAAATCAGGCACTCCAAAAATATGCTATTAATCACTTGTAGGGTGGGTCTCCGTTAGATTAGGCTAAAATGGAGTTGTATAGTCTGAGAGTTAAAGGGTTGTAGGACCCCAGCTATTGTCTTAGGAATCTGTGGGCCATATGCTAGACTAAACATGGTTTGTTTGTTTGAGCCCAGCTGTTTCTGGGAACGTAGCAATGTTGTGCTTCATTCATTTGGTTGAGAGTTGTGTGTGTGTGTGTGATGCAAATTGTGCCACGAAGGGCCCAAAATGGGTTGAATCATATCTACCTATTTAAACAAGGTGGCCTCTGCCCAGCTACTGCTGACAGTGACGTTTCAGAAGAAAACAGTTGGAGGCATGTTTGGGCACCCCCCACGATCGTGCATGGAGCACTGAGAGAGACATGACTCTGCGGTTAGTAAGGAGGCAGGATGTTGCTCATAGGTGAGGCTGCTCCTTTCTTTTTACGGGCATATGTAGAGTTGAGGGAGCTTCCACATCTTTTTTTTTTTTTTTATTTGATTTATATGCCGCCCTTCTCCGAAGACTCAGGGCGGCTTACAATGTGCTCAGCAATAGCCTTCATCCTTTTGTATATTTATACAAAGTCAGCTTATTGCCCCCACAACTGGGTCCTCAATTTACCTACCTTAGAAAGGATGGAAGGCTGAGTCAACCTTGAGCCTGGCGAGATTCGAACCCTGCAGTAATTGCAGGCAGCTGGTCTTAATAACCAGCTTAATAACAGGGTGCCTTAAACCCCTGTACTACCAAGGCTCTTTTATCTTCTATCTCCTGTCCCAATTGTCCTTGGCCATAAAGCCCCCTTCGCTCTATCTCACATGGCTGGAACAGAAGAAACCTCCCTCCAAGTGGCACAAATCCCAAAACTCCTCAGGAAACACTAAATATGAATACTGTAAATCTGATCCATCTCCAATCACTCCACATTATAATGGTATTTTTTTCCACTTTGGTCGCTGGTTGGCAAGAGAGTTCTGGGGGGCTTAAGCCCACACACTTTAAAGAGGGCAACTTTGAAAACGCTTCAAAACTAAGTTTGTGACGAACGTCACAGTTCCAACACTGTCTGTTTTTTTTCCTCTGTACAAGTTTTCCTTCACTTACAACAATTCATTTAGTGCAGTGTTTCTCAACCTTGGTAGCTTGAAGATGGGTGGACTTCAACTCCCAGAATCCCCCAGCCAGCGCTGATTTAGTGACTGATTTAGTCACTAAACACTGATTTAGTGACTGTTCAAAATTACAACACATAGTTGACTTAGGACCATTTTTCACACTTATGGCCATTGTAGCACCCGCATGACTGCATGATTAAAATTCAGACACTTGGCAACTGACTCATATTTATGATGGTTAGCGGTTTCCTGGGCTCACGTGATTCCTTTCGCGACCTTCTGACAAGCAAAATCCTCGGGGAAGCCAGATTCACTTAACAACCATGTTACTAACTTAACAATTGCAGGATTCACTTAGCGACGGTGGCAAGAAAGGTTGTAAAATGGGGCAAAATTCACTTAACAAATGTTCCGCTTAGCAACAGAAATGTTGGGCTCAATTATGGTCGTAAGTCAAGGACTACTTGTATTCTTTTTTCCACTTCAGATTTGTTATCCATAAAACGCTGACTGATTTAAGATACCTGGAAATCTCTTAGCTCTACTACAGGTATATTCTGACCAATCTCACTGGTGGTGACCTTTCATTTAGAATAGAATAGAATAACAGAGTTGGAAGGGACCTTGGAGGTCTTCTAGTTCAACCCCCTGCCCAGGCAGGAAACCCTACACCACTTCAGACAAATGGTTATCCAACATCTTCTTACAAATTTCCAGTGTTGGGGCATTCACAACTTCTGCATGCAAGTTGTTCCACTAATTAATTGTTCTAACTCTCAGGAAATTTCTCCTTAGTTCTAAGTTGCTTCTCTCCTTGATTAGTTTTCCTCCGTTGCTTCTTGTTCTACCCTCAGGTGCTTTGAAGAATAGTTTGACTCCTTCTTCTTTGTGGCAACCCCTGAGATATTGGAACACTGCTATCATGTCTCCCCTAGTCCTTCTCTTCATCAAACTAGACATACCCAGTTCCTGCAACCGTTGTTCATATGTTTTAGCATAATCATCTTGGTTGCTCTTCTCTGCACTCTTTCTAGAGTCTCAACATCTTTTTTACATCGTGGCGACCAAAACTGAATGCAATATTCCAAGTGTGGCCTTACCAAGGCATTATAAAGTGGTATTAGCACTTCACGTGATCTTGATTCTATCCTTCTGTTTATGCAGCCCAGAACTGTGTTGGCTTTTTTGGCAGCTGCTGCACACGGCTGGCTCGTATTTAAGTGATCGTCCACTAGGACTCCAAGATCCCTCTCACAGTTACTTTTTCACTGTTGAATTTCATTTTGTTAGATAGCGCCCAATGTTCAAGTCTGTCAAGATCCTTCTGTATCTTGAGCCTATCTTCTGGAGTGTTGGCTATTCCTGCCAGCTTGGTGTCATCTGCAAATTTGATGAGTTCTACAATTTCTGATCTGGGTGAGTCTGCTGTGTAAGATCACAGGCAGGTCCACCCATACAAACCCAGTCGTAGCAGCCCTTAGTCTTCTCATCCAAATTTGCATTTTATTTGCACATGGGGTGAGGGGGGGGGGTTTGCTCCAGGACAACTGATGCAGTCAGATGAATTGCCTACATTTTTTAATGGCTTTGCTTTGTTAATCACCTGTGGCTTTCAAGTAATTACAACGTACGATGTCCTGCGTTGCCTAAGCTCAAGTAGAGTAAGCTTGTTCAGGCAAGTGGATCTCTGCTCTGAAGACAAAATATCCTTCAGCCCCCACTTATCTAGGATAAGATTACATGACGCAACCCGCTCCTGTCTAATGTTTGTTATCTGGAGGGTAACAAGTTTTGCTGTTCTCAATCAGAAGTTGATGGCAACTCTCAGCACAAGCCAAGGCTACCACCAGAAGGCAATGCAAAAAACGAAGACTCATCAGTCCCCGATCATCTCAACATGAATTGACAGGAAATTAAATATGGGCCCAACAAGAAACTGTCATCCTTTCAAGAGGTGGATTAGGTTTTATTTGCTGGTGTCATGCCTGTCCAAGCTTGGGCATTCAGGAAAGAAAGACTCTTGACTCCATTTGTAGTCAAAGGTATACTTTTACTAAAGCCAAGTGGTTACAATGTAGCAAAGCCAGATCTGGGGATTTCCTGAGTAAACCTGGTGACCTTCCCTTCTCCTAGGGCCTCCCCGCTTGGTCATCTTGGTGATATCCAATAAGGTTCAAACTGGGTGTTTTGATAACAGCTCCACAGTTTGGCACCCCTTTGGTGGGTGTTTGCATTCTGTTCACAAGCTTGTGTCCTTGGATTGTTCAACTATTGTCTCTAGTTGGCACTTCTGGTTCCTGTCATGCCCCCTCCTTATGTCCTCCCATCCACACTCCCCAAACTTTATGGCAGGCTACCCCCAGGTGTGGGGGCAGATCTGACTGCTGGCCTGGAATGCCAATTATAACTGGGAGGCAGGGTACCAAAATGCTGTTTGGTTCATTGTGTGACTTACCACTTGAGTTAATAGTTTAAAGCAACGTTTTTCAACCTCGGCAACTTTTAAGACACATAGGCTTCAATTCCCAGAATTCCCCAGCCAGCTATGAATGTCACACATCTTAAGGTTGCTAAGGTTGAAGCCTAAAGCAATGAGAGTTTCTTAAAAAAATAAAAAATTCAGGCCCAAATGCATGACATCCTTTCTTTCCAATTTCATAGGGACTGGAGACTAAAACATATGAAGAACGGTTACAGGAACTGGGCCTGGCTAGTCTAGTGAAGAGAAGGACCAGGGGAGACAGGATAGCAGTCTTCCAATGTTTGAGGGGCTGCCACAGAGAGGAGAGGGTCAAGCTATTTTCCAAGGTACCTGAAGGCCAGACAAAGGAATAATGGATGGAAACTGAACAAGGAGAGATTCAGCCTAGAAATAAAGAGAAAATTTCTGACGGTGACAGCAATCAACCCATGGAACAGAAGTTGCCTTCAGAAGTTGTGGGAGCCTCATCACTGGAGGCTTTCAAGAAGAGACTGGACTGCCATCTGTCAGACTAGATGACCTACAAGGTCCCTTCCAACTCTGTTAATCTGTTAAGCATTTCATCCAAGAAAGTGTCCCATGCATAGTTCTGGCAGGATCTGAATCCAGATTGCTTAAAACGAAGTCCATCATTTGAAGGCAGTCAAGAGCAGGCCTGAACTAATTTCTTTCTTAGTTTTACCCTGACCAGAGAAGTTGGTTTATTCACCTTTCTTCTCCAAATCTTCCCAAGGGGCCGGGAGAGTTGCAACAGCAGGTTAGGAATCCAGTAATAAAATGACAAGAGGCTGACTTCAGAAATATCGCCACACAACCTTTCCATGATTGAATTCCAGGCAAGAGGCCATCGGGGGACTATCGTGCAACAGGCCATCTTCTGCCAACATTGCGCTCATTCCACTGGCAGGGGCCTGTTTCCACCCCCATGGGTTCAGATCAGGGCTGAGGGGGGGGGGGGTGACTCAAAAGCGTCTCTGACTGACTCAGCTCCTATTAAGCGCTTCCCACATTATTGGTGAGAAGTCCTGAGATATTAGAAAGTGATTCACTTCGCAAACAATCCTTCGAGCTGCAAAAAGGCACGATTTACACCCAAGTATGGGAGACTTTAAACAATGACAAGCCTTGCAAACCAGAAATTTCTCCCGCCTGGAGCCACACCTCACTGCCGCTTACAGCTTAGGGCCTGGGAGTGGGAAGGTGACTCACCAGGTGCTGCATTATCTTCTGGCAAACAACCTTGTTGACAGCAAGCACGGAAGGGCTACCGGCACGAAAGCCGAGAAGTGGCGCATGAGCGCCAGAGTGGAGAGAGCCCCCCCACACATTCTCTGCTCCCTCCAATCCAAGGGACCCCCAACCCCCGTTTTCCTGCCAAGAGCCGCTGCGGGTAGAAGCCGACCACAGACACTCCTGCAACCACTTCAGCTTTTGTGGGCTGTTAATCACCTTCTCCCCTGTTTTTCAATTAGAGGTTCCTTCAGAAAAAATGGCATGCAAACTCTGTAAAGTGCTACCCACGCCAACAGCCTGCGTAGCTATAATTATCCTCCCTTGGACCAAATCTCCCTGGGGAGCAGCAGTTATGATGCTCTCGGGTTTCAAAGGGCTCTCAGAGCATCCAGAGGAGCCGAAGGAGGCGAGAAACAGGGCTGCTGCCGATCAATACTTTTCTTCAGTTCTTTCTTTCCGTGTTGGCGCTTATGGAAAACTGTGCGGGACTAAGCAGCCGGGGCTCACGGTTCGAAAAACAAAACAACCCCTATCACTAGACAGGTAGTCCTCGACTTCCGACCACAACTGAGACCCAAATTTCCATTGGCGAGCGAGACACTTGTTAAGTGAGTTTTGCCCCCTTTTACGACTTTTCTTGTCGCATTTTTGTGAAGTGAAATCACCGCAGTTGTTCAGTTAGTAACGCGGTTGTTAAGCGAATCTGGCTTCTCCATTGGCTTTGCTTGTCGGAAAGTTGCAAGAGGGGAGACACTGTGACCGTCATAAATGTGAGTCAGTTGCCAAGCATCCCAATTTTGACCACGTGACCATGGGGTCATAAGTGCAATGGTCGTAAGTGTGAAAAATGGTCGCAAGTCGCTTTTTTCAGTGCTATTGTAACTTCTTACAGTCATTAAAGGAACTGTTGTAAGTTGAGGGCTACCTGTGTATTAAAAATTGCAAATTTTTAATACAGGGCCCATGCATATTAAATAACAGGAGGAACCCTGGACCTTTCCTCTCTACGGACCTTCTCAGGGTTTAACCTGGGTAGGTGAATACAGGCAGTCCTTGACTTACAACAGTCTGTTTAGTGACTGTTCAAAGTTACGATGGCAGTGAAAAAATTGACATATGGCTATTTTTCATAATTGCAACTACTTTGGGTATCTCTATGGTCACATGATCAAAATTCAGACACTTGGCAACTGACTCGTATTTATGACCACTGCAGTGTCCTGGGGGGGGGAGCGGTCATGTGATTTCCTTTTTTGACTTTCTGACAAGCAAATTCAATGGGGAAGGCAGATTCGTTTACAACTGTGTCACTAAATTAGCAACTGCTGTGATTCACTTAACAACCGTGGCAAGAACGGTCGTAAAATGGGGCTAAAACTCACTTAACAGCTGCCTCGCCTAGCAACAGAAATGCTGGGGCTCAATGGTGGTCAAGGACCGCTCGCAGCTGTTTGCCAAGCTGGTCCATGGGGTTTCAATCCTGTGATGGACATTGTCCTGGTGAAGAGGCAAAGAGGCCTCGATATTCAGTATTCTCGACCACAGCTGGATGAGAGGTTGTTGTCTTCTAATGTGGGGCAGTATGATATTGTGAAGTACCGGTAACTATTCTGCCCCAGCTACGGATCCCAAAGAACACAGCACACACAAACTCTGAACAAAACTTAGTTTACTCAAATAACGCAGTTTTAGCAAATGCCGGCTGTTAATAAGCGTTCTTAACAGCCTGCCAGAAATTCCACAGATAAGATAGTCAGAGCCTTACTGGAGTTGGCCGAAAGCCCAGAAGCAAGGTTGCAGAGAAATCCCACCGCGATGATTAGCGAACTAAAGTTGTTTCCTGCAGCTTGTTGCAAGCTGCGTTCTTTCTTCAATAGGCTAAGGGAGTGGCCAATTAGCCCCAAGCCTTACTCTTAAGGAGACCTCCTCTTGAGTTACTACTCCTGCCTTTTGGCAGTTCTGCATGCTCGTGCATTGAGAAGAGGCTCCTCCTCTTCATCCTCTTCACTTAAAGGAGCCTCTGGAGGTTCTGAAGGCCCTGACTGAATCCCTGCCTCTGGCACCACATCTTCTCCAGCCTCCTCGCTGTCCGACTCAAGCGCTGGCTGCACAGGCTGCTGGCGCAGCTCCACACCAGCCTCCTCGTCGTCGGGATCAGCAACAATCCGTGCAGGCCGCTGGCGGGCCACAACAGTAACCAGTGCACAGGAGTGGGATGCCATGTGCCAGAGATGATACGTAGCGTTAATATGTGGATTGTGAAGATAGAACAAAACTCTGGGAATCCTATTTTCATGAGTTTTTTGTGCAGTTCTACCATTTGGTTGCTTTCTTGTCCAATAATTCAATCTCTGGCCCCTATCTAACAAAAATGAAATTCAATGTAGAGAAAAGTATGGTTTTACACTTAGGCAAAGGAAAAAAACAAGTATTCAAGTACAGATTAAGCTCAACAGTAGTAACTGTGAGAGGGAACTTGGAATCCTAGTGGACAACCACTTAAATATGAGCCAGCCGTGTGCGGCAGCAGCCAAAAAAGCCAACACACTTCTAGACTGCATAAACAGAGGGATAGAATCAAGATCACGTGAAGTGTTAATACCATTTTACAAAGCTTTAGTAAGACCACCCTTAGTATACTGCATCCAGTTTTGATCACCATATCATAAAAAAGTGTTGAGATTCTGGAAAGAGTGCAGAAAAGAGCAACAAAGATAATATGGGGACTTGTAAGCTAAAACATATGAAAATGTTTGTAGGAATTGGGTATGTCTAGTGAAAAGAAGAACTAGGAGTGATATGATAGCAGTGTTTTAACATTTGAGGGGCTGCCACAAAAAAGAGGGGTCAACTTATTTTCCAAAGCACCTGAAGGCAGGACAAGAAGTAATACATGGAAACTAATCAAAGAGAGATGCAACTTAGATGTAAGGAGAAACTTCCTAATAGTGAGAATAATTAACCAGTAGAATGGCTTGCCTTCAGAAATTGTGGATGCTTCATCATTGGAGGCTTTTAAGAAGGGAGTAGACAGCCACTTATTTGGAATAGTAGAGTCTCCTGCTTGAACAGGGGGTTGGACTAGAAGACCTCCAAGGTCCCTTCCAACTCCGTTCTTCTCTTCTGTTCTGTTCAGTTCAGTTCAATTTGGTTCAGTTCTCTTTGTGTGTTACTTTCCCCAATCTGGCACCTTCAAGCTGCAACTGCCTGGAATTCTGGGAGTTACAATCTGAATCTGAAAAGACATCTGATAGTGACCAAGGTGGGAAAACTTACAAACCACAAAAGCTGAACGGTCATCTCCAGATCAGCCACAATGCAGGTTCCGGGCCAGGGGAATGACCCAAAGCAAAAGTTAAAACTATGCGTGTGCAGGGTGTTCATATGATTTAGTGTTCCTAACTTTAGCACGCCATTATTGCCTCAAAAGAGATTTTCCTGAACTTGTTTTGATTCTGACTTTCCAGCAAACTGTCAAAAGCAGGTTACTTCATACCCAGTAAAAGCAGCTGAAAATTACTAATTCAGATTTTAAAGGCCATCTTCCAAGAGTTTGGTTGGACGGGAAAACTGGAAAACATGTAACTCAGAATCTTAGCAAAGCATACCCAGAAAGCAGGATAAGAACATATACTTAAAAAAAAAAAGTTAGGAATTTAAGTGGACAAAAAACCCCCCAACTTTCTGGAAATGGGATATATTTTGTCCAGAAAATACATTAATGGTGAGGGGGGAAGGAATTGATTTTCATCTTTCTTGGCTTCACATCGTGTTCTACATGTGGCACAGCTGTATTCCTCTGGAGAAGAATGTATTGCACAAGCCTTTGCTAACTAGTCAAGGAGAACTGTTATTATCATCATCACTGTAACACCATTTCCCTAATGGAGCTCACTGCACAAAGAATATCATAATACAATAAACCAATAGTGAAGCCTAAACCTCTGGTCCCGTTGATCGACCAAGATCGGATCCTGCAATAGTGAAGCATTTAGGTATAAATTAGAAATCAGCCTGTTTGGGGTCAGGTTGAAGGAGCCTGGCTAAAAACTGGGAGACTGTGAGTTCTAATTCCCTCTTAGACATGAAACCAGGTGAATGACTTTGGGCCAATCACCAAGAGACAGAGAGTTCTAGTCCCGCCTTAGACATGAAAGCTGGCTGGGTGATTTTGGTTCAGTCCTCAACCTACCTCACAGGATTGTTGTTGTAGGGAAAAAGAGGAAGGAATATTAGGTATTTTTGCCCCTTTGAGTTCCTTACAAAGTAGTCAGGATAAATAAATAAATAAATCAGCAGACTGAATGCCTTTCCTCCTTCCCAAAGGGAATTCTTCCCCCTAGAAGACATCTACCAATGCAGGTCTCCATTAGAAACCACAAGTGACATCACATGCATGACGTCACGTACATGCAAATGATGTAAACCAGGACAGCACAACTCATATGATGTCATTAAAGCTCCGTGAATGCTCTGTGTGGATTTCTGTGTCTGGAATGCAGTCACGTGCTCTTCATCTCTGGTATCCAGAGTCCAACTGCCAGAATTTCCAGCGATGGCCGTGCTTGCTAGGGAATTCTGGGAGTTTGTGAAGGCTGCCATTTATGCACAGGAGACGTGAGCGCTGCTACTTTCCCTCACGAGCCCAACATTGATCTGTGGTTAGTATGACAAGCAGACAGCTGGCTTCCTCAGACTGCGCCTGCTGATGTGGTAATGTTGGCCAAGCCTCCTTGCCACACATGAAGGGCAATCCAAACCCAAGTGGGAGCCAGAGAATGGCCTGGCACAGGGACAATTTCAATACCAGCAGAGTGCCTGGGCTATGCATAACAAGGTGACCCAACGTTCCTGCTGGGGGCCTTGCGTGAACGTCATGGACATACACACAACTCAGCACAGTGGGGTGCCCCAGGGGGAAGAGAAGGAAGGCTGTCTCTTTCATGCATGCCCTCAGGACCATCTCATGCTGGTCAGCTGATTAGGGAAATAGCCTTAAACAGGCACAATAAATAAAGTTTTGGTCTAGTCGTTAAGGCATCAAGCTAGAAAGCAGGAGACTGTGGATTCTTGTCCCACTGCAGTCATGAAAGCCAGCTGGGTGACTTTGGGTGAATCACCAGAAGGTGGGGAGTTCTAGTCTTGCCTTAACCATGAAAGCTGGCTGGGTGTCTAATGGCCAATCAACCAGGAGATGGGGAGTTCTAGTTAGCCATGAAAACCAGCTGGGTGACTTTGGGCGAATCACCAGGGAATGGGGAGTTCTAGTCCTGCCTTAGCCATGAAATCCTGGTGGGTGACTTTGGGTGAATCACCAGGAGATGGGGAGTTCTAGTTCTGCCTTAGCCATGAAAGCTGGGTGGGTGTCTAATGGCCAATCAACCAGGACACGGGGAGTTCTAGTTAGCCATGAAAGCCAGCTGGGTGACTTTGAGCTAGTCTCTCTCTCTCTCTCTCAGCCCAACTCACTTCACAGGGTTATCATTGTGGGGAATTTAGGAAGAGGGGGATGTGTTGGATATGTTCAGCACCTTGAGTTATTTGTAAAAATAATAGAGACAGGATACAAATAAATAAATGGATAATAAAAAACATCGGAGAGACCTTATTCAAGATTAAATGGGTCCCACTCCTCCTTGGTTCAACTGTCTTGAAACGCAATCTAAATCTAAAGCAATCTGTTTTTCTCAACCTTGGTAGCTTGAAGTTGTATGGACTTCAACTCCTAGAATTCTCCATTAAGCATAGCTGGCTGGGGAATTCTAGTAGTTGAAGTCCACACATCTTCAAGCTACCAAAGTTGAGAAACACTGGTCTAGTGGTCCACATCAAAGAACACAAGGGTGAATTCTGGGATGGAGCATACTGCTTCCGCTTACGCCTTTTAGCCCCAATCCAGGAGCCTTCACAGGCAGGCGCTTTCGCAACAAATTATTTTTGTGTTGAATTCATATTTACTGACCAAGAAATAAAGGGAGACTAGTATAGATCTATTTTAAGCTATTTAGCTCTCATCAGCTAGCCATACCCTTCTGGGATTCAAACCTGGGCTACTTGCATATTAGGTAGATGTATTAACCTCTAAGCCACGGGCTCTCCTCACTTTGCAAAAGCGACTGACTATAATTGTGTAGACCAGGTTGCCCTGATAAAAAATGATACTTCCCCTGGTATAGCCGACAAAGTGAGGAGAGCCCATGGCTTTGAGGTTAATACATCTACCTAATATGCAAGTAGCCACGTTCGAATCCCAGAAGGGTATGGCTAGCTGATGAGAGCTAAATAGCTTGAAATAGATCTATACTAGGTAAAGGTAAAGATTCCCTTCGCACATATGTGCTGGTCGTTCCCAACTCTAGGGGGCGGTGCTCATCTCCGTTTCAAAGCCGAAGAGCCAGCGCTGTCCGAAGACATCTCCGTGGTCATGTGACCAGCATGACTAAATGCCAAAGGCGCACAGAACGCTGTTACCTTCCCACCAAAGGTGGTCCCTATTTTTCTACTTGCCTTTTTTATGTGCCTTCGAGCTGCTAGGTTGGCAGAAGCTGGGACAAGTAACGGGAGCTCACCGGCACTAGGGATTCAAACCGCTGAACTGCCAACCTTTCAATCAACAAGCTCAGCATCTTAGCCACTGAGCCACCGCGTCCTCAGATCTATACTATTCTACCTTTATTTCTTTGTCGGTAAAACATAAATTCAACATAAGGGTGAACAGAATACAGAGCCAGGAGGGAGAGCAGTTAAGGTTTCCCACAAAAAATCTGTGGAATGTCAAGGCCTGACAAAGTAGCCCATGCCTGGTTGTAAAAAGGATGATTTTAACTAGAATTCAAAGTCAGCTGACTTACCACCACCTAAAGATGGCTAAAAGTTGCTCCTGGAAACAGAATCCTTCAAAATAAAGACAATTCGATCTCTGAGTCAAACTCAAATGAGCAATTCAATTCATATCCTAAATTCTTTCCATACATAACACACTAGAGTCTATTATTTAAAATGGCCTACTTAGATCATCATATCTCAGTTTATAAATCCAAGCTACAAAAAACAATCAAGACACTAATCAACCATAAGTTCTCACTTTGATTCACAGTATGATGAATTATATGCTCAATAAACTAGGATTTAAATAATTCAATTTCTCAGATTTCCCAATCAAATATGACTCAAAACAAAATTATCTTACCATGGAAGAACAACAAAAAGGATTGGCATATTGGCAAACAATCTGTGAGTAACTTATTTTAATAATTTCCAAGCACACCTAGTTTGGGCCAGGCTGAACATCACCATAAACCAGAATTCAATAATCCGGCATCATAGCCTGAAAGTCATGGTGGACAAATCATGACTGGAAGCTTGGTGAAAGATTTAGCTGGACCTTTGAAATGAGACGTCAATGGGAGCTATCTGGTGGTCCAGTAAAACACCATTGATGAGGGTAAGCCAAAATTCAAGGTACAGGGAGTGATGGATCCCTTAACTAGATCCCTTGTAGTTGCATCCTTGCAGGGAATGCCACTTTATAGATGGGAATCCAGGATAGAGATCAATGTTATTTCTGACAATATTAATATGTGGTTTCTGATAGTCAACTTATCTGTTGGCTAAAAGTTGCTCCCAGAAACATAGACTTGAATCTAGACTAATAAGAGTTGGAAAAGACCTTGTAGGTCACTTCCCTACTCAAGCAGGAGACCCTATACCATTTCAGACAAGTGGCTGTCCAGTCTCTTCTTGAAACCCTCCAGTGATGGGGCACCCATAACTTCTGGAGGCAAAGCCTTCCACTGGTTGATTGTTCTCACAGTTAAGAAATTTCTCCTTAGTGCTAGATTGCTTCATTAGTTTCCATCCCTCAAAATAAACAAAATAAACAGAAACCCTCAAAATAAAGACGAATCGATCAATGAACTCAATATGAAAATCCAGCACAGAGATCACTGTTGCTTCGGACAGTATCAATCTGCAGTTTCTGACAGTCAACTTATCCGTTGGATGGCCTGCTAAAGCCCATCAACAGCTCTTCTGCCCATCTTTAGTTCAGGTGGCTTTATATGAAGAAAAACATAAAATGCAAAATGCTGGGTTCGGATGTTCTCATCTTTAAGAATGAACAATGAAATCAACAAGAGTTGCGGTCAACAGAAGTCCTGCTGATTTTAGCAAAGTTGTACCAGATGTTGATTTAACACCCACATTCTAGAATTTGAACAGAAGATCTAGTCAAATTTTCCCACCGTTGTATAAAAGAAGACACCCATTTTCCCAACTTACACAAACCCAAGTTAGCCTCTGGCTTCATGACTGTTCTATGCATCACAAAACTCTTTGTGCTATTTTCTTGCTACCCGCTTTTTAGGGTTATCAGTTAAACAAAGCACTTCTTGTATTGGGGATGTGTCTACACACAGCCTTTCCCTGGAAAATAAATGGTTACTATGCCATGATTTCGAGACTTATCTGCGCTGTGAATTGACATGATGGAGCGCTGGGAAAGTCCTGCACCCTTCCCTGAATGTGGGGGTGGATGTGGTAAGCCTCAAAGTTGCATATGCAAAGCACTTCCATAGCATTTCAGCACAAGGGGGGGAGGGGGGAAATCCACAAGACGCTTCTTCTCTTTACTTGCTTGGAAGCCAAGCAGCAAGTGGATAAGAACACTTCGTTCCAGCCTCTTCATTCAAGGACTGCTAAGGATGTTATCATATGACCTTAATTCCAGAGGAACACCAGTTTCTCCTCCAGAATCACCTTCCCAGCTTAATAAGTTTTTTAAAAAATACATAGATCACCCATAAATGCCTGGACAAACCTCTGCTACTGAGGAACAGAAGATCCTCTACAACCACTGGAACTTTAGAAAGGGAGGCGAATAAGAAGAGAAAATGGGAATAAGTCATGGCAAGAAGGAGATTTTGTCCAACCTCAGTGACTGCACAACTCTCACTGACCTCAGGAGAACTTTGCCAGCCCGTGTTCCACTGTTCCACGTTGCAAAGAGCATCAACTGGTGATAAATTATTCTAAAATCAAGATTTACGTGCTTGCCAGAAGGTCTACACACTGTTCCTGTAATGAGGTTTGTGTTGTGCAAATCTCATCCTTTAAATATGTAGGGGAGGCATTTCATGCCCAAGGCAGTTGAAGGGCACGACGCTGCCAAGCTGCCTTAAGTATGCCAAAAAGCTCAAGGCCACTTTGTGGGAGAACAGCAACTTGCCTTCCAGCAGCGCTCAAGTTATCTCAGGTAAGTCTCTGGTCTGGCCCACTTATTGAGCAAAGATTACAGATTAACAGAATTGGAAGGGTCCTTGTAGGATATCTAGTCCAACCTCCCGCCCAAGCAGGAGACCCTACACCATTTCTGACAGATGGCAATCCAGTTTCTTCTTGAAAGCTTCCAGGGATGAAGCTCCCACAACTTCCAAAGGCAACTTCTATTTCACTGGTTGATTGTTCTCACTGTCAGAAAATTTCTCCTTATTTCCAGGTTGAATCTCTCCTTGATCAGTTTCCATCCATTCTTCCTTGTCTGGCCTTCAGGTGCTTTGGAGAATAACTTGACCCCCTTCCTCCTCTCTGTGGCAGCCCCTCAAATATTGGAAAACTGCTATCTTGTCTCCCCTGGTCCTTCTCTTCACTAGACTAGCCATGCCCAGTTCGTGCAACCGTTCTTCATATGTTTTAGCCTCCAGTCCTCTAATCATCCTGGTTGCTCTTCTCTGCACTCTTTCTAGAGTCTCAACATCTTTTTTATAGTATGGTGACCAAAATTGGATGCAATATTCTAGGTGTGGCCTTACTAAGGCTTTATAGAGTGGTATTAATACCTCCCTTGATCTTGATTGTATCCCTTTGTTAATTCAATTGAGGATTGCATTGGCTTTTTTGGCTTTGGATCATTTTCTGCTTGACCTCCTGGAAGGGGTAGTCATGGGTTCTTTTAAGAATACCCAAGTCGGTGGGCTCCAAAACACCAGAGGTCCAACATAACCATACAGGTTCCTAGGCAACACACACACACACACACACAAGCACTCAAAGACTATTACTCAGTGCTTGCTACTCCATTCTTTTCCACTTCTACTACCACCTCCTCTTACTGCTCTCCCCAACGATGATTTCTTAAATTCTACTGCCAGAGAACAATATCTCTTTCAATCTGCTTTAGGCTGTACAATGAACACCTCCCTCGCTCACCAACACCATTGGCATGACCGATGACTGTTTGAAAAAATATCCTTTCAACCAATCCTTGCACTGATGACCTTAGCAAGAGTGTCAAGCAAAGGAAAGCTGAAGTGAGATTGTAAACACAGTTGCGGTTTTGCTTAACGACTGCTTTGCTTAATAACCACATCCTTGGCTCCTAAATGACGACGGTCTGTACCTACATCAGACCACTGTGGTTAGCTCTAATGCAGTGTTTCTCAACCTGGGAAGCTTGAAGATGGGGGGACTTCAACTCCCAGAATCCCCCAGCCAGCAGCGCTGGCTGGGGGATTCTGGGAGTTGAAGTCCCCCCATCTTCAAGCTACCGAGGTTGAGAAACACTGCTCTAATGGGACACCCAAAGCATTAGTACACCTCTCCCCTACAGTCCGATAAGAGTTCTGGGAATTCTGGGAGTTGAAGTCCACATATCTGCAAGTTGCCAAGGTTGAGAAGCACTGCTCTAGTCTAATGATTCTCAACCACCATTTTTTCCCCACTGCTTTAAAATAACTGAGATGCAACCTACTTCTAAATTTGAAAGTCCAGTGCTTTAGGATCTGCCATCGGGTCTGCCAAAAATGGAATCCAGAGAAAAGCAAGCATTAGTTTAAACCTGCAAAGACAAGGTAGGTCCATGGGGGACCTCCGGCCAGCAGCTTCTGTGGTTCCTTGCCATCTGCTGCTTTTGTTGCCAAAGCATACAAACTGTGACGGCCCTGCAACACTTCCCCCTCTTAATCCAGCAATGCTTCAAAGCGAGTGAGGATGAAATATTTATTTGGACAATTCAAATTTCCTGCAGAAATGCTTAAGAGTCCATTGCTATTGCAAAAGCTGTTGGTGTAAACGGCACACGCTGCACGAGTGTGGAAAGAGAACTAAGCCTCATGCATTTCTGATACAAGGACATCGAGGTCTGCACCTAAAACTTCCCAAATTCTCCAATCGCTCTTGACACTCAGCAGATCTGTGACTTTTAACTCCCAATCTATTTAGCAACAGCTATGCTGAGTGAGGAGGATTCTGGAAATCCACCTGTCCAGAGGGTACTCAAATCATGGATTGATTCATTGAACTGTAGAGCCACTGTCCACTCTAGCTTTATAACATTCACAGGCCAGGACAACATTCTTCTCTGTCATTGCTAGGAAATTCAAATGCAGGAAGTAATTTTCATCAATACCTTGTTTGGAGGCATCAAAACTGGTTGCTGTGGAAACAGATGGCTGATAATCTAAATTGGGGCTTCAGTCTGATCTGCAGAGGTTGTTTGGAACACAGAATACTGAATAATGGAGTTGGAAGGGTCCTTGGAGGTCTTCTAGTCCAACCCCCAGCTCAAGCAGGAGACCCTATGCTATTTCAGACAAATGGCTATCCAGACTCTTTTAGAAAGCCTCTACTGATGGGAGCACCCACAATTTCAAGCTATCCCATAGGTTGATTGCTCTCTCCTTTAGGAATGAGGCCAGACAAGGAATAATGGATGGAAACTGAACAAGGAGAGATTTAACCTGGAAATAAGGAGGAATTTTCTGACAGTGAGAACAATCAACCCATGGAAGAGAAGTTGCCTTCAGAAGTTGTGGGAGCTTCTCATTACTGGAGGCTGGTGGATCTGTCAGAAATGGTGTAGGGTCTCCTGCTTGGACGGGGGGTTGGACTAGATGACCTACAAAAGGTCCCTTCCAACTCTGTTAATCTGTAATCTGTAATTTTCTCCTTAGTTCCAGGTTGCTTCTTTTCTTAGTTAGTTTCCATCCATTGTTTCCTGTCTTGCCTTTTGGTGTTTTGGAAAACAACTTGGCCCCCTCGTTTGCAGCAGCTCCTCAAATACTGGAACACTGCCATCATGTCACCCCAATCCTTCTTTTCACTAGACTAGACATACCCAGTTCCTGCAACCGTTCTCTGTATGTTTTAGCCTCCAACCTCCTAATCATCTTTGTTGCTCTTCTCTGTACTCTTTCCAGAGTCTCAACATCTTTTTGATGTGGAATGTGGAATGTAATGTGGCGACAAAAATGGATGCAGTATTCCAAGTGTGGTCTTACTAAGGATTTGTAAAGCCTTTATCTTATTATTTATCTTATTATTTCTGAAATGGCTCTGCCTTCCTTAAGAGCCAACTTTGCTTCTTCCTCTAGAAGTGGATATTCTTGAAGGACAAATCAACATGAAACAACTTTGAGACCCAATGCTGTAACACAGGGGTGTCAAACTCAAGGCCTGGGGGCTGGATCAGGCCCTTGCGGTGCTTAGATCGGGCCTGCGGGGCTGCCCTGGAAACAGCGAAGGACCAGCCCACGGTGTCTCTGCCAGAGAAAACGGAGCTCGGGAGGACTGTGTGCGCCCCCCCCACAAGCTCCGTTTTCAGTGGCAGAGGGTTGCAGGACACTGTCCCAGCTGAAAACAGAGCTTGCAAGGGCCGCACATGCCCCCTCCCCCAGCTCTGTTTTCACTGGCAGAGGGTTGCAGGAGGCTGTCACAGCTGAAAATGGAGCTCAGGAGCCCGTTTTCGCTGGCAAAGCACTCGGGCCGCCACAGGCGCCCCCAAGATGAGTGACGTTGAGCTGGCCACGCTCACCCTGGCCACGCCCCCCCGCCCCACCCCCCTTCAAATGCAACCCTGATGCAGCCCTCAATGAAATCAAGTTTGACACTCCTGCTCTAACATGTTCTCCTGTACTTTTTTTGTAGATTCAACCCTGATACATACAGATAGTCCTTGATTTATATCTGTAATTAAGACCAGAATGCAGAAGTGAATGCAATAGTCAATAGGCAAATGTCACAGTTGTTAGGCAAATCCGTTTTACCCAATGGCCATTTTTGGCCATAAATTGGAAGCAAATGCCAGAAATAGAAGTCAAATTCACAGTCACATGACTATGGGACACTGCAAATTGCCCTAAAGGCGAGCCAGTTGCCAAGGGCCCAAAATCTGATCATGTGACTGGGTTGGATACGCAGCCATTGGAACTTTGAAATCAGGCCATAAATTCCCTTTGGGGTGGCCGTTGTAACCTCAGATCGGTTGCTCAATGATTGGTCCTAAATTGAGGACTATCAGTACACAGTGATGGAAACATTTCAGAAATCTAACATTTCAGCCGGAGGAGAGATTATTTTGCTAAAATGCTCTCTTTACTATACAAATTTAGCCATTGTGCTCCAAAAACCATTGTTCAGGCAATGCCTTCTTCCTGAGGCCAACTCAACGTTCAGAAAAGGTATTCGGGTTTTTGAAAACTCCTGACTTTCTCATTAGGCCAGATGTTAAAAAGCCAAGTTGTGGGTTTGACTAGATGCTGAAGACTGAAGCCTGCAGTATTATTCCCACAGCATATCCCCATCTTTTTTCACTTGCTGTAATTCTTAAAAATTCATTGCAAGTTCTACATTTAACACAGACATTTCATCAGAGAGCTGATTATTCCGCAGTGATTACCTAACTGCAGAAGTCAACAGAAGGACTCTGCAGAATGAGTTACGCCAGTGTAGCAAGAGGGTCCTTGACTGCCTTCCAGAAGTTATTTTTTTAAGTGTCTGTATTCATAAAGAACTCCACTCTAATCCATCACTCCTTTATATAAATACAGAAGTAACAAAATTCTCCGGCACTGCCAACAGCAGAGCGATGAAATTGCAGGACCTGGAAGACGCCAGGAGCTAAATGCCAAGCAGCGCGCAGCTGGTGTCTCAACCTGTTGCAAGAAATTCAGCCAGGATCTTAGCTTGTTCTCCGAACCCAGCCATCCACTTATGCCGTAAAACGGGTTATATAAGCTGAAAGGGCACCGAAGGCCTGGAACACAAAAATGGTGGGAACGAAAACAACAGGCACACTTCCCACCAGGGTAAGCCTTCAGCACAACCACCTCCACTGCACGACAGTCTGGGTCTACAAACCTGGGTCTACAAGGTGGAATGGAAAAATGTCCTGTCCAGTGGTGGGTTCCAACTGGTGTTACCACCGGTTCTCTTCGCGCATGCGCTTTGCGCACGATTGCCGCATGCATGCTCGCTTCAATCGCACGTGTGCAGAACTTGCATTCTGCGCAAGCGCATTAGATTTCTGCGCAGCGGGAAGGCCCAGCTCACAGTCATAGAGAACCATTCACTGACGTCACATCATCATCACTACCGGCTCGCCCGAAGCGGGCCGAACTGGGAGCAACCCACCTCTGGTCCTGTCCTTGGAAAGTCTTCCACAAAAACCAGAGTCTCCCCATGTCTGTTCACACAGCGGCCCTTTTGGCCCAAGCAAATCCACGGGGACTTGCCACCTGCGGAGGGCATTTCCACCACTGAGCAAAAACGACAGCATCCCTTTTACACAACATTCCAGGAAGGTCTTGAGGGCTGTGAAAGGGATCAGCCGGGCGGGGACCTCTGAGCAGGCAGGCAGAAGGACCTCGTGAAAGAGAAAAGAGCTTTCTTGAGAAGAGTTTGCACAAGACCCAGAGAGCAGCCTGAGGTGAGAGTTGAGAAGAAGGACCCGGAGGCTACAAGTTCAGTTCCTTCTCCACCTTCAAACTTACCGCGAGGGATGTGGGGCCGGTCACTTCCCTGCCTTGTTGAGAGAGAATAAATCAGGAGGAGGCAGAGCTGGGAACGTTGCCTGGAGCTCCAGAAGGAGAGGAGGAGAGAACTAATAGGAGTATGAAGAAATTAGGTTTCCTAACCCAAGCTGTGGCTCAGAGGCATGCCAGTTCTCCCCCAGTCCCTTCTGGAGAATTCAAACCCAGATGAGCTTCTGCAGAAAAGCAGCCCCTCCCCAAACAAATAAACTGGCACTGCAAGAGAACAATGAGCGGGGTGGGTGGGTGGGTGGGGGCAGACGGATTGTCCCTCAGCCATAAATGCCCCCAATTTTGAATCCGGCCTCTCTGCAAAAGGCAGTTTCTACCCAGCGAGACTCTCAACCCTGAGAAGCATGCAACCCTGCCCTGACACTTGGAAGCCGTCTTTCAAAAAAGAAACATTTTCGGCACTGCCCGACCCTCCTCGCCTCCCATCTCCCCGGCTGGCCCGGACAACAGATGCCTCTTTGTGTGAGCCAGCCGTCCCCTCCTAAATCACTCTGACAGCCAAGATTCACATTTACAGAGCGTTGGGAAAGCAAAAGGCAGGGACGAAAACAAACAAGCCTCCTGAGAACTTTCCCCTTGCGCTAAAGAGAGGCCACACGGCTGCTTTGCAGAGAAAGAAAGAAAAAAGAAAGAAGGGAGGGAGGGAGGGAGGGAGGGAGGGAGGAAGGAAGGAAGGAAGAAAGAAAGAAAGAGAAGGAAGGAAGGAAGGAAGGAAGGGAGGGAGGGAGGGAGGGAGGGAGGGAAGGAAGGAAGGAAGGAAGGAAGGAAGGAAGGAAGGAAGGAAGGAAGGAAGGAAGGAAGAAAGAGAAGGAAGGAAGGAAGGAAGGAAGGAAGGAAGGAAGGAAAGAAGGAAGGAAGGAAAGAAAGAAAGAAAGAAAGTAAGAAGGAAGGAAGGAAGCAAGCAAGCAAGTCCAGGCTCCCTCCAGGAACAAACTTTTATGAAACTTAAACTCCAGACTCAAACAGTTTCTGGAAAAACCAATCAATGTTTGTGGTTTTTTTTTACTCACGCACGTGAACTGGAGCAATCACGCCCGGCTATAAGAACCCAGAATGAAGGGCCAAAATAAATGATGAGGAAACAACTTGGCCGGCCGAACAATCCCCACCCTGTCCAACTTAGGCCAACTGCATTCTCCCTTCAAGCTCCAGGAGTTCGAAATGGATCGTCTCCCATGTAAGGCACAAGCGGGGATTCTGTGAGGCCTTTGCACAGCCCATGGCAGGAAAGGAAAAGACCTCTGCGAATATTATCCCAGCAAGAAAGGGCAATTTGGGGGAGCTCCCTGTGCAGAGACCTTCTAGCAATGGAGGCCGAAGAGACTCAGCCGAAGGCTCTTCCAGTGGCTGGAGTCTAGAAGAGGGGGGGTCAAACTCAAGGCCCAGGAGCCGGAGCTGGGCCGTGGGGTGCTTAGATCTGGCCCGCGGGGCTGCCCTGGAAATAGCAAAGAACTGGCCCATGGGGCCTCTGCCAGTGAAAACCCCGCGGCCCTCCCGAACTCCGTTTTTGCTGGCAGAGGATTGCAGGAAGCGGTAGCAGCCGAAAACGGAGCTTGGGAGCCCGTTTTCTCTGGCAGAGCCCTCTGGCCGCCACAGGCACCCCCAACACTAGTGATGTCAAGCTAGCCACGCCCACCCTGGCCCCCCAAGGTCAAACACAACCCTGATGTGGCCCTCAATGAAATCGAGTTTTGACACTCCTGGTCTAGACAGACAGCAAGTCCATCAGAGCCTCTGCCCCACTTCGGCCTGTCTCCAAGGCAGCTCACCCAGACGCCTCCAGGCAGTTTGCAGACAGGGCCGGAAGCCAGCAAAGACTGCTCATCCCCTCCACTCGGGCAGACCCCCAGCTGATCCCCCAGGAAACTGAACCCTGGTGGATCCTCTGCCCTAGTTCCCAGCAAGGTATATGCCCTTCTTCTATCAAATTGTGCTGTGTCTGGCCAGGCAGGTCCTGGTCACTTCTGAACAAGCTGCTCCAGCATCAAATCAGGGTTAAAAACTTTCCGGGAGGAGAGGAGCTGGCTGCCAGGAAGGGCCCTGCTGGGAAGTAGGTTTCTAGGGGTTCAGCAAAAAAAAAAAAAAAAAAAGCTAGGTGCCATTCGTGCCATGTTGCCAAGCGTCACTGCTATCATCTGCTGGTCTCTTTATTTCATATGGGCCAGTGTTTCTCAACCTTGGTAGCTGCTGGCTGGCTGGGGGATTCTGGGAGTCGAAGCCCACCCATCTTCAAGCTTCCAAGGTTGAGAAACTCTGATATAGGCGAATAACTGCAATTGCTGCACTCTTCTGCTTGGGCATAAACCCAATCTCCTAATCAATGCCAGCCTTGGAAGAAATGTAGAGAAAACCAAACCAAAAAGGGGAATATAAGTGAATTCGATGGAACATTTTCGCAGCTCATTTAAAGGTGTTTTGTGTTTTTTTTTAACCCCCTCGGTTTTCTTGGCCCCTACTTTGAGCGCTCTTGCGAAGCGGGCGAAGGCGGAGCTGCCGGCGGGGCGCCTCTCCATCCTCCGCGGGACTTTCGCAGCCTCCTCCTCCTCGTCGCCTCCGCCCCAACGGGAGACCCACACAGGCGCGCACCCCTTCTGCCCAGCGCGGCCGGCCTCTGCGCCTACAGGCTCCCGGGCGGAGGTGCTCGCAGGCGCTCTCCTCCTCCGGAGCCCCGGCCGGTCCCCGCAAGCCAGCAGCCTCCCGCCTCCTCCTCCTCCTCCTGGCGGGGGCCCCGGAGGGACGGCCCGCGGACAAAGCCTGCCTGCGCCCCCCACCCACCCGCGGCGGCCCTACCTGGGGATGGTGATGCACTTGGTGGCGGCGCTCTGCGTGGTGATGGCCTTCTCCAGCTCGTCCAGCTGCCCGGTCTTCTTCAGCTTCTTGACCAGGCTCTTGACCGCCTTCTCGCACCACTTCTCCTCCTGCCCGTTCTGCTCGCCCTTCTTCCAGCCCAGCAGCCGCTTCACGATGGGCGGCGTGAAGGGCAGGATGGACGACATGGCCGGCGCCCGGAGGAGGAGGAGGAGAGGCCGGCCCAGGGCAGCCCGTCCGCCTTGCCCGCTCTCCCGCCTCGCTCTCGCCCGCTCTCCGGCCGCCCCGCCTCTCTGCCCGGCCAAGCAACGGCCGCGGGCTCGGCCCGGGACAAAGCGGAGGACGCGGCCGCCGCTGCCGCCAACTTTCCGCCGACTTCGCCCAACGCGCCTCCAGCGGCAGCGGCTCCGGCCCCGGCTCCTCCTCCGGCTGGGCGCGCTCCTCGCCTCCTGCGCAAAGGCGCGCTCCGGCGCCCGTCTGAGCCGCATGCAAATCGGGGGGCCGCCCCCTCCGAAGGGGCGGGGGCAGAGGGAGGCCACCTGCCCCTCAGCCCCCCCTCCCCTCCCCGCGCCCCCCCCCACCCAGCCCCGCCTGGCGGCAGGAAGGGAGGGAGGCGTCCGGCCCCAAGACGCCTTTCCCTCGCGCCCCGCACGGCGCCCTCGGGGTCGCTCTCGGACCCCTTGTGGCTCCGAAGCAGGAAGGGCGAGCGGGACCTCGGAGTCTGAAACGCGGGCCAGCCCTGTGCTGAGGCAGCCCCAACAGCCGAGGCAATCCTCGCTTGTATAAACGGAGGCATAGGATCAAAATCCCGCCAAGTCTTTGGTACTAAAGCCGCAGTAAGGCCACGCCTGCCTCCAGGTCTGGTCCCCACGTTACAAAAGTGGATGTGACTTTGGAGAAAGTGCAAGAAGAGCAACTGAGATGATTAAAAGCCTGGAGACTAAAACGTAGGAAGATGCAGGATTTGGGTTTGGCCAGTCGAGAGAAAAGGAGGCCTGGGGGAGGGGAGGGTGCATGAGAGCAGTATTCCAGTATTTGAGGGGCAGCCACCAAGAAGAGGGGGTCAAATTCTTCTCCAAAGCACCTGAAGGCAGGACAAGAAACAAGGGATGGAAACTAATCAAGGAGAGAAGGAATCTGGAATTAAGGAGAAACTTCCTAACAATGAGGACAATTAACCAGTGGAACTGCTTGCCTCCAGAAATCATGGGAGCTCCATCACTGGAGGCTTTGAAGAAGAGACTGGACAGTCACTTGTCTGAAATGGTATAGGACTGTGATGGCAAACCTATGGCACGCGTGCCACAGGTGGCATGCAGAGCCATATTGATGGGCACGCGAGCATTGCCCTAGCTCAGCTCCAGCGTGCATGTGCATGCCGGCCAGCTGATTTTTGGGCCTTCCAGGCCCACCAGAAGTCAGGAAACAGGCTGTTTCTGGGCTCCAGAGGTCCTCTGGGTGGGGGTAAGGCCCATTTTTCGCTCTCCCCAGGCTCCAGAGGCTTTCTAGGTGGGACCAGAAGTCAGCAAACGAGCCGTTTCTGGCCACTGGGGGTGGGTGGGGAAGGCTGTTTTCGCCCTCTCCAGGCTCCTAGAAAGAGAGCGAAAAATGGGCCTTCCGGTTCCACCAGAAGTCAGCAAATGGGTTGTTTCCAGCCTCCAGAGGGCCTCTGGTTGGGGGAGTGGCCATTTTCATCCGAGCAAAAAATGGGAGAGCGAAAAACGGGCCTTTGGGTCCCTCCGTGCCATTGCGTGCCAAAAGCGTGGGGTGGGGGGGGAGGTGCATGCACATGCGCGGGGGGCAGGGCGCATTGAATTATGGGTGTGGCATGCACATACGTAACCCCCCACACTCCCCCCGCTTTTGGCACGCAACAGCAAAAAGGTTAGCCATCACTGGTATAGGATCTCCTGCTTCAGTAGGGGGCTGGACTAGAAGACCTCCAAGGTCCCTTCCAACTCTATTTTGATTAAACCAAAAGACCCCCCAAGGGCAGCAGGCAAGAACTGGCTTCCTCTCCTGAAGCAAATGAGAGAAAACCTCCCAGCCCTTCCCTGGCACTAGTGCCCACTACAGAGGTGAAGCACCTGACAGGTGCCGCCTGCAAGTCCTTGCTTGCAAGGTGGGATGGGTCCTTGCAGTCAAAGGTGATGATCTGATCCCAGAACTGGGATTTGGAGACTTTCAGAAGTGAGGGTCCTCATCTGTATTTCCGGGAGAGACGTTTATTTAGCCCACTAACCCGTTTAATTCCATTTTCTGAGTTTGTACCAGGCATAGGTGATCGTGATTACGGTTAGCAGCCTGGCCCTGCAAAATTCTGGATAATAGGTAGCTGGCAGCCAAAGGTTGAGAGTTTGCAGGGCTGTTTTTGCCCTCCTGGAAATCTGGGCTTGCTTTTTAGTTTGCCAACACTTCCACTGAGTTTGCCCAGTGCATCTGACCAGCTTGCAGTTTACACTATTGTAATGTTTCTCAACACTGTGCTGACTGGGGAATTCTGGGAGCTGAAGTCCACCCATCTTAAAAGTTCCCAAGGTTGAGAAACACTGGCCTGTTGGATAAGCTGAGCATTCATTCATTCATCCATCCACCCATCCATCTGAATATGAATATAAATAAACCAAACCACAAATTTCTATTTTCTCTAAAACATTTCTTCGTTGGTTTCTGTACTTTGTGGAAATGAGAGGAACGAGCACCATTCTTAGTGGTTTGCACCCTCACTCAATTATACAGTAAATGATACTTATAGCAGTGAAGATCATATAAGCTTTCCAGAGAAATATTTCAAAAAGCTGTTAGAGAAGAAGAAGCAGTTAAAGTGCATATCAGATAATTAAAGAGGAATTGCAAAGATTTGTAAAAAGAACAAACATAGCCAACTGTTCTCTGACCACAATTTATCACTGGAGTAGTAACTCAGAGAAATAATGTTTTAAACTATTATTGTTCCTTTACGAGGCTGATTGTTTACGTGCCCATCACTTGGAATGTGCTCTCTTTGCCCATGAGAATGGCTTACTAGGCCAAAGCTGGACTCTTCATGTTACCCAAGATGTAATCAGGTTTGTTTGGATTTTGTTTAATGCGAGAGCTCAGTCACTGTGATTTTAAAGTATGATTTATTGCAGGGATAGGAAACATTTTCAGGCATTGGAAACTTTTGCACAACAACTCTGCACAACAACACAGGGCCAACATTTAAACCTAAACAAAGCTAAACTCTCAGGGCAGATCTTGCAAGATATTAACATTCTCATCCCAAATCTCCGAAACATGGCAATTTTGCAATACTTTGGACACTTTTATGTTGTTGTTTTTTAATTAATCTGTTCTGTGAATTGCCAATGAGGGAACTTTGTGCACATGGTTGAGAGATTGTTTATGTCTTCTTGTACAAACCCAAATATGGTTTATTCAGTAAACCAAACTTAACAAACACGTGGGTCCATTTATATTTAACCCAAAGTTTTTACGCGTTCAACCTCTGGTTAATAAATACAGGGTGATCCAGGAGATTTGTAAGTGTTCCTCACGCCCAGGAGAATGGCTTTTCACCTTGGAAGTCATGAATGGAAAAGACGAGATCTTCTCTACTCCAAGACAGGATTAGGAGGGGAAGGGAGCCCCCTCGTCGTCTCTTTTAAGTTACATAACTTAACTCTTACATAACTAGCAAGGCAGAGTTGCACATAATGTAACCATCTGCCTTTCAGAGTTGATCCTCCCTTCCTTGGGAAGACCTTAGTGGCTTCAAATTTTATTTTCATTTTGGATCTAGGCCTGTCTCGTGAATGAGTTTCTCAGGTTCTTGTTTTTCAGAGAAATGTGTCACTCGTTGAATAGTCAATGAAGAAAATATTTACCGCAAAGTAAATATCTTCTTTTAAAATATATGAATGGAGGTCTGTTTCCATGAACTTGTTAGATAATGCCCCCTGGTTCCATACCATTTCTACCCCAAGAATCTGTTTGTGTTTTTAATGTTATTGGTTGTCAGAGGAGAGGAGGACTTAAAGGCCTCCCCCCATTTTGGAGACACCATCTTTCTGTGCTCCCCCTCATCTCCAGGGCTTGGCCATAGGAGCAATTTTTTTCAGACTCCCAAAGTTTTGGTGCCTCTTTTGCTTATTGCCCTTTCTGGGACATCAGTTTATCATTCCATCATGACTTAAAATAGAGGTAGAGATCTCTCTTTTTTGGGGGACGGGTGTCCACTATTCCTAAAGGACTATTTAGGGAAGAAATTATGACTTGCATTATTAAAAAAGTAAAGGACTCCCTGCAGATTTTACTTGTTGCCAATGATAGGGGGATGGTACTCATCTCCGCTTTGATAAGACCATTGAGCCAGTGCTGCGGCCAGCATGACATCATGGAACGCTGTTAACTTCCCACTGAAGTGGTACCTATAGGATGCATAGGGTCTCTTGCTTGAGCAGGGAGGTTGGACTAGAAGACCTTCAGGGTTCTTTCCAACTCTTATTCTGCATTTTGTAGATAGGGCCTGTCTCTGGGACAGATTCTTCCAGCTTGTGCTGTAGTGAAAGCTTTGCTCCTTGTCCTAAAAATTTTGAGAGACTAATGCCCGCTGACCTACCTCCAGGGCACGACAGAACTGTCTTTGGTTGCTGTTGTATCAATTTGGACCTTCTAGAATAGGTGTCCCCAACCCCTGGGCCACGCCCCATTTGGAACCAGGCTACGCAAGCAGTGGGCGAGTGCGCAGGTATCCACAGCTCCGCTTGTGCGAGTGGCGGGCACTTGCGTGTGAAGCTCTATTGGTGTGAGTGGTGCGCATGGGTGCCTGTCGCTTGTGCAAATGCAATTGGCGCACGCTTGTGCTCGTGTCTGCCACTCATACAGAACCAGCCTCTCTCTCCCCCTACCAGTCCACCAAGCCAGAAAGGTTGGGGACCCTATTCTAGAAGACATGCAAGATCTCCCTGGCTTTTAGAAAAAAAGGCCAGCTTTTCCAAGGCCCGGGATGAAGAAAAAGCCATCCAGCCCTTTCTCAAAGCAGCATGTTCCACCCTCGAGAGGCCTCTGCTTCTATGGCAGCGTTGCCTAGCACAGGGTTTGGGGACAGCCGTGATGGCAGACGGGCACAATGGTGCTGGTTACCACACAGGCAGGCTGTTGAGGCAGGCAGAGATGGAACGATGCAGCTGGGACTCACTGAACGATGCTTAAACTTCTGCCATAGTCGGATACGACTATCATAATTATGCCTGACAACTTCAATGTGACATTTGCACCTCCGTTTAAAATTGGCCACACAGGGGGCGTCTCTCGGCTCTCGTCTTCCTGTTAAAAACGGCAACGGGGGAACAGCTGAACCTTCCAATATTCTGCACTTCGCAAAGTGGAACATTGTCTACTGAACAAGATGTGACAACATAATTCTTCACTTGTGCGTATCTTGGTCTGAAAACCTGGCATCTCTGATATTTTCCATTTTAGTTCTTTCTTTCACTTTTCACAAAAAAAGTGAAAAACAGATACAGTCCACGATACAAAAACAGAATTGTAGGACTGGAAGGAGACCCTGCACCATCTCAGACAAATGGTTGTCCGATCTTTTCTTGAAAACAACTCTGGAAGGGAAGCTGTTCCATTGATTAATTGCTCTCTTTGTCAGGAAATTAATGACAGGTCATCAAGCAGTAGGTACCAGCATTCTGATAATGATAAACCAACTTTTAGAGGAATCATCGTTTACTGTGATATGCACATGGATATAAACTAAGCTTATTAAACAATATATACTGAGAGGAAGAGGAGGAGTGGGGGGAGAGGAGGAAATGGAAGAGGAAGAAGATTCCCTTCCTATTCGCACAAACTGGTTGCGGAAAGATTTGCTAGAAGCTTTGAAGAGCAGGGTTAGAAGCCGCAAAGGTTTCTAGAGAAAAATATGAGGCATTAGAGGTGCTGTGGATAAAAAGCTGGGCATGGAGATGCATTCTGCTATGGTAGTCAGTGCTGATGTGGAGATGCATGATGTTGGCTAGGATCTGTCAGGCTTGGGGAAGGAGGAACAGTGAAAGGTATTGGAAGGTACCAAGAGAGGCATTAGAAGATCGTTGCAGATTAAGAGATTTGCATGTTAATATTCTGTCTTCTCAGCCAGTTTCATCTGCCCTATTCTCCGGAGCTTGTCAGGTGGATAGCTTACAGACCCAAGCACCACACAATGTGTGTGCATGTGTCATTATTTGCCCCAGTTTCTGCCCACCTAACAGTTCGAAAGCATGCAAATGCGAATAGATAAATAGGTACCACTTCAGTTGTACCACTACCGCTGCTGGCTGGGGGATTCTGGGAGTTGAAGTCCACCCATCTTCAAGCTACCAAGTTTGAGAAACACTGCCATAGAGTGAACCAAGACTTTTAGTTCTGCAGCTGGCTGTGTTGCATGTGGTTGGTGTCAGGTATAATAGCAGGAATTATGCTTCTGGTTGGATGGTAAGCTGACTGACTGACTGACTGATTATATGCTATCCGGTCACTGTCAATTCTTAACAATCACATAAAAAGACCTCGATCAAGTTGACCTGTCCAAAATACAATCCTTCAGGTCACTCAAAAGTAATTCACCATGTGAATTAGATTGAGCTAAAACAGAATGACCACCTCAAAGTCACTCAAGGAATATCAATGGTGGAGGACAGCTTTTCCCACTTCCGGCCAACCCTTTAAACATCACAATATTTGTTTGCTGTAGAACCGTCCACTCAGCACATGACCTACCGTATTTTTCGGAGTATAAGATGCACCTAGCTTTTTTGGTGAGGAAAAGAAGAAAAAGAAATCTCCCTCTGCCCCTGAGCAATTTTGCCTCTTTGCAGCAAACAGCAAACAGCCTGCTTTACTTTCATTTTCATTTTCAGCATAGCTTGATTAGCACAAGGGAACAAAAAATCTGCTCCAGCAATTTACCTCCGTGCAGCAAGCAACAGAGCCTGTGCAAAACAGCTGAGAGCAAATCAGCTGAGAGTCGGGAGGCCGATCCAATCAACTTGTGCTAATTAGGCTGTGCTGAAGCTGAAAGGAGCTGTTTTTTCTTGCTGTTTGCTTTTGAGGAGGTAACTGCTGCGAGGGAGAGGCCAAAGGGTGGGGGCCAATGGGTGGGCGGGGCTACATTCGGTGTATAAGACACACCTAAATTTTCACCCCCTTTTAGCAGGAAAAAGGTGCGTCATACTCTGAAAAAATATGGTAGGTATGGGTCACCAAACAACAATACATTCCATATGGCGAAAAGATATTAAAAATGTCAATCAAACAGAGACACACAAGTGCATGAATTCAGCACCCATATTGGTTTCTGGAAGAACTCAAAAGACACCACATTACACCTGTGCCAAAAGTATTGTGCCAAATTGTTTCCGGGCAAAAGCCAAAGTACTGATTATTATTTGGCTCAGGCCCAGCCTATTTAAAATAATGGCTCTTTGGAGATGATCCCACACCCACACCTCTGAGGAGGCTGCCCTAGCTCACCCCAGGCCTCCCTCAAGGGGACTCCATGTTGGGATGAAGAGAGTTGACCTTTTCCTGGCTTGTAAAAGAGCCCTAAATCATTTTTTTTTAAGTGAGCTTTTATTGTTCATTTTAATTGTTCTTAATTGTTCTTTTTAAATTGTTTTTAATATCCCTGGATTTAATTTTGATTGTATCTCTTATGGAAAATGGCTGAGAGACCTTGACTGCCAACAAAATTATGTGTAATAAATAGTCATCCCTTGAGGGTAAAAAGCTTTAAAGCCGCCTCAGTTTTTCCACTTGGCAACCTGGTTTGGGATGTTCGTAGACCCATCTCTGGCAAGAAGGAGAAAAGGTGCCATGAAGTAGCCAGGGAAAAAAATTGCTTCCATTAAAAAGATGAGGGCAGTTGACTCAAACATCTGACTTAGCATTGTAGGGTTGCCTTCGTGGGTTTCTGTGAGGTCCTGTCCAGGGGTGGGTTCTAATTTTTTTTACTACAGGTTCTGTAGGCGTGGCTTATTTTGTGGGCGTGGCTTGTGGGGGTAATGTGACTAGGTGGGCGTGGTCAACTTTTTTTTTTAACTTTTAAAAGCATTTTTTTCTACAACCTTAAGAGGTTGCAGAAAACAATGCTTTTAAAAGCCTCTACCAATCAGGCAACTCAGCTGGGATCGCCAGAGGCTTTTAAAGGCATTTTTTTCCCCCTACAACCTCTTCGACTGAAGAGGTTGTAGAAAAAATGCTTTTAAAAGCCTCTGACGATCCCAGCTGAGCCACGCGATCATCAGAGGCTTTTTTTTTTACTTTTAAAAGCATTTTTTCATCCAAAGAGGTTGTAGAAAAAATGCTTTTAAAAGTAAAAAAAAAAAAAAAGCCTCTGATGAGGTGGGCGGGGTAAGCGAGCGGCGACTGGGCCGGGAACCGGTTCGGGGGTGTGGCCAGCCAATGTTATTACCGGTTCTCTGAACTACTACAAATTTTTACTACCGGTTCTTGCGAACTGGTGCGAACCGGGAGCAACCCACCACTGGTCCTGTCCCTGTAAAGGGAACTGAATTGAAGCCCCAAAACCGGAATTGCCATGACCACAGGACAACTCACTGCAGGGCAATTCAACAATTTAATTTAAGTATTTAAAATAATTACAAAATTATTTTAGTTTTTGTCATTCACATTTCATTTTGTCTCTCCTTTTGCATCCTCTCTTTATTGATTCTAGTCCACCATTTCTTTCACATTAGAATAGAATAGAGCTGGAAGGGACCTTGGAGGTCTTCTAGTCCAGCCCCCTGTTCAAGCAGGAGAACCTATACTATTTCAGATAAATGGCTGTCTAATCTCTTCTTAAAAACCTCCAGTGATGGAGCCCCCACCATTTCTGAAGAAAAGAGCCTTGGTAGCACAGTGGTCTAAAGCACCCTGTTATTAACACAGCTGCCTGCAATTACTGCAGGTTCGAATCTTACCAGGCTCAAGGTTGACTCAGCCTTCCATCCTTTCTAAGGTAGGTAAAATGAGGACCCAGATTGTGGGGGCAATAAGCTGACTTTGTATGAATATACAAAAAGTATGAAGGCTATTGCTTAACGCATTGTAAGCCGCCCTGAGTCTCCGGAGAAGGGCGGCATATCAATCAATTTAAAAAAAAAAAAAAAAAGTCGTTCCACTTGTTAATTGTCCTCACTGTTAGGAAGTTTCTCCTTAATTCCAGGTTGCTTCTCTCCTTGATTACTTTCCATCCATTGTTTCTTGTCCTGCCTTCTGGTGCTTTGGAGAATAATTTGACCCCCTCTTCTTTGTGGCTGCCCCTCAAATACTGAAATACTGCTATCATGTCACCCCCTAGTCCTTCTTTTCTCTAGACTAGCCAAACCCAAATCCTGCAACCGTTCTTCATGTGTTTTATTCTCCAGGCCTTTGATCATCTTAGTTGCTCTTCTCTGAACTTTTTCCAAAGTCTCAACATCTTTTTTGTAGTATGGGGACCAAAATTGGTTGCAGAATTCCAGGTGTGGTCTTACCAAGGCTTTATAAAGTGGTACTAATACTTCACATGATTTTGATTCTATGCCTTTATTTATACAACCTAGGATTATATTAGCTTCTTTGGCTGCTGCTGCACATGGCTGGCTCATATTCAAGCGATCGTCCACTAGGACTCCAAGGTCTTTCTCACAGTTACAGGTGTTGAGCCAGGTTTCGCCTAATCTGTACTTATACCTTTGATTAGTGTAACTCTTGTTCCGTGGTAAGTTGCCCCATAGCAAGTTGGCCACAGTGAGTTGACCATGGTGAGTTGTCTTAGACCCCGAAAACACCATCTAGATCAGGGGTCTCCAACCGTGGCAACTTTAAGCCTGGCGGCTGGCTGGGGAATTCTGGGAGTTGAAGTCTGCCAGGCTTAAAGTTGTCAAGGTTGGAGACCCCTAATCTAGATAGGTTTTGTGTTCAGACTCCTGAAAGACATCGGTCTACCACCGGCAGAGCTGGGAGTTATCAGCTTCAGAGCAATGCTTAAAAAGCGATGTGCCTGTTTGGGATTTATTTATTTATTGCATTCTACCCTGTTTTTATTACTTTATAAATAACTCCAGGCAGTGAACATACATAATACAGGCAGTCCTCAATTTATGACCATAACTGAGCCCAACATTTCTATCGCTAAGCAAGGCAGTTGTTAAGAAAGTTGTGCCTTATTTTATAATTTTTTTGCCACAATTGTTGGATGTATCATGCAGTCATTAAGCGAATCCAGATTGTCAGAAGCTGGCTGGGAAGGTCACAAATGCTGGTCACATGACCCTGGGACAAAACACGCCAGTTGCCAAGTGCCTGGTTTTTTATCACATGACCACGGGGATGCTGCAACAGTCATAAATGTGAAAACTAATCACAAGTCGCTTTTGTCACTGCTGTTGTAACTTTGAACGGTTTTTAAATGAACAGTTGTAAGTCTCAGCAGGTTCTGACCAGTTCTGGAGAACCGGTAGCGGAAATTTTGAGTAGTTTGGAGAACCGGTAGTAAAAATTCTGACTGGCCCCGCCCCCACCTATTCTCTGCCTCCCAAGTCCCAGCTGATCGGGAGGAAATGGGGATTTTGCAGTATCCTTCTCCTGGAGTGGGGAGGGAATGGAGATTTTACAGTATCCTTCCCATGCCACGCCCACTAAGCCACGCCCACAGAATCGGTAGTAAAGATTTTTGAAACCCACCACTGGGTGGAAAGTCTAGTTTGGTTTCCCCTTGGCAATACCGAATATATACCCCGTTGCCTGGCTCTGTCTGATATCTTCCTGTCCGAAGCACCCAGCCACAAATTAGTTGAGCGCAATTTAGCCAAGTGTTTGGTGCACACCCGCCCCTAAATCACGTGGCAAGACCTACTTTCTGCCAAGCCCCGAATAGGGGGAAACCCGGCCCAGCCCAGATCAAGTCTAGTCTTGAAACGGTTGGGTGGTTGGGTGCTAGACGGTTGGAGAAATCTTTTCATCTTACCAGAGCCGGACATAACATAACACAAGTGACATGTGGCCATGTGCACAAACTCTCTCTTCTCTTTCTCTCTCTCTCTGTCTCTCCCTCGCTCTCTCTCTCCCTCTCTCTCTCTCTCTCTCCCCCCCTCTCTCTGTGTCTCCCCTTTGTGCAAAGGACTCGCGGGAGGGGAATTTCAGGCCAGACTCCAGTTTTTTATTTTTTTATTTTTTGCACTGTAAAGGAAGTATATTTTGCTTGCACTGTCATTAAGTTATCAGAGATGAAATACCAGTGAGGGGGTTTCCTCTCGAACCTTTCCAGCTGGAAGATCAGATGGCAGGTATAGCCTTTGCACAAATCCACCTGGATGCAAATTGCCCCTTCCTGGATCAGGAGATCCTATCAACAATCACTCCTGCTTTAGTCGCTCCCGTCTAGACTACTGCAAGGTGCTGTACCTGGGACTGCCCTTGAAGACACCCAGTCCAGGATTCAGCAGTGCAAGTCGCTATGGAGATACCTCAATGCACCCATGTAACCTCACGACTTTGTCAGCTGCATTGACTCCCTATGAAACACACAAACTATGACACCTAAGGAGACCATTTAAATCTCATCAATAGGCACAGCTTCCTAGGAGTTGTACATATCAGGGAGCAATTATCAAAAAAGTAAATAAATACTAAATTGATATTACTAGTGGAGTAAATGACAAATGCTTCAAACATAATTAAAATTAAACCAGCAGCAAAATCTTACTCAGCCATTTTAAAAAGGCCAAAGGTCTGGTGTAAAGCATGGCCCTGGGTGAAAAAATCCCTTCCTCTTGGGACCCCACCCCCACTCAGCAGGACGACCTCTGAATTATGGGGGGGGGAGGAATAAAGGAAATATGAGGTTTATACAAGAATATTGCACCCTCCTGCACTTCCCCTCCTTCCTTCCTTCCTTCCTTCCTTCCTTCCTTCCTTCCTTCCTTCCTTCCTTCCTTCCTTCCTTCCTTCCTTCCTTCCTTCCTTCCTTCCTCCCTCTCTCCCTCCCTTCTCCCTCCTTCTCCTCTCCCTTCCTTTCCTCCTTCTCCTTCTCCTCCTTCACCATCTCCTTCTCTTCCTTCTCATTTTCCTTCTCTCTCTCCCTCTACTTCTCCTCCATCTCCTTCTCCTTCTCCATCTCCTTCTCCTTTTCCCTCTCTCTCCCTCTCCTCCTCCTCCTTCTCTCCCTCCCTCTCCTCCTTCTCTTCCTTCTCCATCTCCATCTCCTTCCCTTCTCCTTCTTTTTCTCTTTCTTCTCCTTTTCTTTCTCTCTCCTTCTCCTCCTTCTCCTTCCCCTTCTCCCCCCCCCATACCTCTCTCTCTCTGCAGATGCTGAAAGAAAAGCCAATGGTGAGCCATATAGAGGCTGGATGCTTCTTCTGGCAGTGATGCTCTAATGTAATCATTGGATCCTGCACTGTGCAATGAACGTTTGTGTTGCTACAGAGAGCCTCCCACTTCGGGATCTTTTTGTGTGGGCCGGAGGGGGGCAGAAATTCTGACAGGGTCTGCTTCGGCCTCCTGGTGTGGGACTTTGGGCGAAGGCTGGAGGGAAGAGCCGCTGGTGGCGAAGAGCCAGAGGGCCTCGTTCCAGTGGGACTGCATCATGGCCTGGAACTGACTGACCATCTCAGCCCGCTGAGCCTCCAGGCACCGGTACCTGGCCTTGCACTCCCGCAGGTCTTCCTTCTGCTTGGAAAGCCTATGCTCCTAGTCCTCAGTGAGGTGCTTCTGCTGAGCCTCCTTCTCAGTCAGATCCAATTTGAACTGAGCCAGCTGTTTGCCAACTCTTTCTCGTGGTGGCTGCTCAGCTCCAACTACTGCTTCCCGTTGGGGTCCTAAGGAGCCTGGATGGGGAGGCGAGGAGTGGCTGGGAGGGGAGGGGCGAGTAGAGGCCGGCGAGGCACCCCTTGACGTGAGTGACATCGAGTTGACCACGCCCACCCAGTCACATGACCACCTAGCCACGCCCAGCCAGCCGGTCATTAGGCAGATCATATTAGTGGTCTGCGGGATTTAAAATTATGAATTTAGTGGTCCCTGCGGTCCGAAAGGTTGGTGACCCCTGTTCTAGCATTCTGTGCAACCTTCTCTCTGCTAGAAGTATGAGTAGCATTCGCTTCCCTGAGGCCCATCTAAGGTGAAAAACCCTGCTCGTTTTCATCTGAGTTTTCACTTTCCGTTTGTCCTGAGAAAGAGGCCCCCATTTGCTGGGGATGACCTGGGTTTTATCAGCAAAAGATTTCACTTGGGGCATGTTGTGAAATCGCCCCCCAACTCCTGGCCCTGGGCCTCTTGCTAACTTCCTGGAAGAAGCCAGAGGGAACTCGTTCAGAGAGCGAATAATTGCAGATGCTATCTCAGAGGTTCCTTTCTCCAGAGCTTCTGAGATGGCCAGAGGCTTGTGGGACGGATGGGAGGCCTCCTCAGAAGAACCGCTTCCCTCCAAAATAGCAGCAAAAGGAGCAGAGAATTTCAATTCATTCCACATGATTCCCTGACCAATCCCATCCGGAATCCAGTTTGACACCCGTGGCCACTACTGACAAGTCAACAGGCAGGCAGCAAAATCTAGCAGACACAATGCTGAGATTAGCCGAAACTGGGCTTCAAAACAGGAACTGTGAGAAGGACCTTGGAGTCTTAGTGGACGAGAGATTAAGCACGAACCAGCCGTATGCAGCAGCAGCCCAAAAAGCCAATGCAATCCTTGGTTGTATAAAGAGAGGCATCGAATCAAAATCAAAAGGAGCCTTGGTGGGGCAGCGGACTAAAGCACTGTTAAGTACCACTTAGCTGCCAGCTGCCTGCAATTACTGTGAGTTCAATTCTCACCAGGCTCAAGGTTGACTCAGCCTTCCATCCTTTCGAGGTAGGTAGGATTGTGGGGGCAATAAGCTGACTTTGTATAAAAAAGAACACCGCTTGGGGGGGGGGGCAAAGCCCTACTAAGCAGGTATATACAAAAGTATGAAGGCTATTGCTTAACACATTGTAAACTGCCCTGAGTCTCCGGAGAAGGGCAGCATATAAATCAAACAAACAAACAAACAAATAAATAAATAAATAAATGTGAAGTATTAGTACCACTTTATAAAGCCTGAGTAAGGCCACATCTGGAATACTGGATCCAGTTTTGGTCACCACATTACAAAAGGATGTTGTGACTTTGGAAAAAGTGCAAAGAAGAGCAACTAAGATGATCAAAGGCCTGGAGGCTAAAACATATGAAGAACGATTGCAGGATTTGGGTATGGTCAGTCTAGAGAAAAGAAGGACTTGAGGGGACATGATAGCAGTCTTCCAATATTTGAGGGGCAGCCACAAAGAAGAGGGGGTCAAATTATTCTCCAAAGCACAGGAGGCAAGGCAAGAAACAAGGGATGGGAACTAATCAAGGAGAGAAGCAACCTGGAATTAAGGAGAAACTTCCTAACAGTGAGGACAATTAACCAGTGGAACAGAAGTTGCCTCCAGAAATCGTGGGGGCTGCATCACTGGAGGCTTTTAAGAAGAGACTAGACAGTCACTTTGTCTGAAATGGTATAGATTCTCCTGCTTGAGCAGTGGGTTGGACTAGAAGACCTCCAAGGTCCCTTCCAGCTCAATTCTGATTCTGATCCTTTTAAATCCAGTATCAATGGCTTCTGGTTGCTCTGCTAAGAACTGGGTGATACTCTTTCCAGACCAGGGCTTGGCAATTAACTTTCCAAGGGGCCACATGAGAAAATGGGAGGGCTGTGGAGGGCTGCCCGTGCAGCCACCCAACAGCCACCAACTCCCACCCCCTGATACCCTGTCCTCCACCCTCAATACTGGACCGATGCTCTCCCCTCCGCTGTGCCCCACCCCTGCCAATGCTGACGCCCTAACACCCTGCCCCCTGTCGCCAATGTCCCAACCACCCCACTGCCAATGCCCTACCCCCTCCTGCCAACATTGTCCACTCCCTGGGGCCATTGAAGGGCTAGATGTGGTTCGCCAGCCATAAGATGCCCAATTTTTTTCTAGGTCCAATGATCAGTTTAAAGGCAACTTGCAGCATCCTTAGCTTAAATAAAAGGATACAAGAAGTCCTTGATTTATGGCCATACCGGAGCCTGCCCATTAGGTTGGTAAGTTGTGAAGGACATAAAACAGGTCATGATTGTAACTATGATTATAACCTATGAGCTTGCTGTTTATATGTACACTGTGAGCTTCTGCACCAGAGATAAATTCCTTGTGTGTCCGATCACACTTGGCCAATAAAGAATTCTGTTCTATTCTCTATTCTGTTCTGTCATGTGACTGACCCAATTTTATGGGGGTGGGGGTTGTGGCAGTCATTAAACGAACACAGTGGTCATAAAGTGAACAGCACACTTGTTAAGTGAACACATTGTTCATGATGGGGCACTTGACTTCCTCCCTCGACTTACGACCACAATTCAGCCCAACATTTCTGTTGCTTAGCGAGATGGTTGTTAAGTGAGTTTTGCCCCATTTTATGGCCTTTCTAGCCAGAGTTGTTAAGCAAATCATTGCGGCTGTTAAATTAGTAACACGGTTGTTAAGTGAATCAGGCTTCCCCGTTGACTTTGCTTGTCAGAAAATCGGAAGAGGGGATCACGTGACCCCTGGATATGGCAGGACCTCAGGACACTGTGACAAACACAAGCCAAGTTGCCGAGTGTCCAAATTTTGATCATGCAGGAATGCTGCAACGGTCATAATTGTGAAAAATGGTCATAGAATCAAATTCTTGTGTATAGGTAGCATGTAATAAACTTGAAATGCTTTGACCTTGACTCCAATACTGCATCCAATTTTGGTCACCACACTATAAAAAAGATGTTGAGACTCTAGAAAGAGTGCAGAGAAGAGCAACCAGAATGATTAGAGGACTGGAGGCTAAAACATATGAAGAACGGTTGCAGGAACTGGGCCTGGCTAGTCTAGTGAAGAGAAGGACCAGGGGAGACAGATAGCAGTGTTCGAATATCTGAGGGGTTGCCACAGAGAGGAGGGGGTCAAGCTGTTTTCCAAGGCACCTAAAGGCCAGACAAGGAACAATGGATGGAAACTGATCAAGAAGAGATTCAACCTGGAAATAAGGAGAAATGTTCTGGGAGTGAGAACAATCAACCGATGGAACAGAAGTTGCCTTTGGAAGTTGTGGGAGCTTCATCACTGGAGCCTTTCAAGAAGAGACTGGACTGCCATCGGTCAGAAATGGTGTAGGGTCTGCTTGGATGGGGGGGTTGGACGAGATGACCTACAAGGTCCCTTCCAACTCTGTTAATCTGTAATCTGTTCCTGGTTACTTGCGCCTGACCCCCAACCCTGTTTTCCTCCTCCTCTGCAGGGGAAAACAGCTGCTTGCAGCTGGGTGCATTTTCTGAATATTCAGCAGATTTCCTTATCTGCACAGAAGTTGGTCCTGGAGGAGGGGCTACTGTCTCCCACATAAAATTAACCTAGTTCCCCTCACCCACCCGTCAGCGATCCCATACATTGGATGTTCCACAGCTATTTTTAGAAGTTTGTGTCATTTATGGGCTTTCTGTGTGAGGGAGCTTCATTCTGGCATTGGCCTAGATCAGGGGTCTCCAACCTCGGCAACTTTAAGACTTGTGGACTTCAACTCCCAGAATTCTCCAGCCAGCAACGCCACAAATCTTAAAGTTGCCAAGGCCTAAATCAGGGGTCTCCAACCTCGGCAACTTTAAGACTTGTGGACTTCAACTCCCAGAATTCTCCAGCCAGCAACACCACAAATCTTAAAGTTGCCAAGGCCTAAATCAGGGGTCTCCAACCTCGGCAACTTTAAGACTTGTGGACTTCAACTCCCAGAATTCCTCAGCCAGCAAAGCTGGCTGAGGAATTCTGGGAGTTGAAGTCCACAAGTCTTAAAGTTGCTGATGGAGGCCCCTGGCCTAGATTGTCCAACAACCTACAGTGAGATAGGAATGATCTTGTCTGACTGGATCAAACTTCAGACTTTTCCCATGCCTTTATTTTTATGTGGGAAAACAATCTGGATCAACAACCCTGAAAGAAGAGCAGCAGCATCTCCGTCCGTAGCCCAGGCAAGAACAAAAATAGCCGAGGTTTCAAGAGGGTTGAGGAAACCTGCCATCTTCACCAGGCTCTCAGCCTGGCACTTTGCTGGCTAGACGGTGGGCGGCTGTGCCACCCTGAGCCATCGCCCGAGTCAGCGAACCAAGCTGAAAAATTATAGCCGTGTCTTTGCACTGCCTTTCAACCGCCGTTCTTTAAAGTATTCATAACTGCCTGCAATGCCAACCACGGTTTCCCTGACTGAACGAGGGCATGAAAGGGATACTATGATGGTTGCCGGGAGAAACAGGGGCTCCATTGACCAGCCTTGGTCAACTTCAGCCAGTCTGGCCCAGATGCAAAAGGGAGCTCCGTTGCACCTGTGGGAAGATAAACCCCTCCTAGAAGAATGAAATGTTTTGAGAAATATTAAAAGTCAGACTACTATATTTCCCTAAAGGAGAAACTTGTTTTTAAAGATCGAAAGCAGCTTCCTGCTCCCAGAAGATATTTGGTGCCCATTAAGAAAGAGCCTTGGTAGTACAGTGGTCTAAAGCACCCTGTTATTAAGACCAGCTGCCTGCAGTTACTGCAGGTTCGAATCTCGCCAGGCTCAAGGTTGACTCAGCCTTCCATCCTTTCTAAGGTAGGTTAAATGAGGACCCAGATTGTGGGGGCAATAAGCTGACTTTGTATAAATATACAAAAGGATGAGGGCTATTGCTGAGCACATTGTAAGCCGCCCTGAGTCTCCGGAGAAGGGCGGCATATAAATCAAATAAAAAAAAAGAAAGAAAGACTGGGCCAACGTATCTACAAGACAAAAGACCTTCAGCTCCAGGGTGATGGGATTAAGACATGGCCCTCCAGGACAAAGCCATTATGCCATAATAGGGATTGCCCAACACGCTTTCAGAACACAACGTGCACTTTATGTACACTGCAAGCATATGCACCAAGACAAATTCCTTGTGTGTCCAATCACACTTGGCCAATAAAAAAATTCTATTCTATTCTATTCTATTCTATTCTATTCTATTCTATTCTATTCTATTCTATTCTATTCTATTCTATTCTATTCTATTCTATTCTATTCTATTCTACAAGCCTCTTCATTACTTCATCTCAGAAAGTCCAAACTTCAACCAAACCTGGGACTCGGACAACCCATAAAGTAAGCTACAACAGCTAATAAAATACATATTCTTGCACAGGAACAGGAAGTTCAAGTGCAAAGCCCAAAAGGAGGTATAAATACCCCCCTCTCTCTCAACTCCATGAGGTCAGCTGCCCATAACCTCCCGTGTGCTTCTGCTTCACCTTTAAACCATCTTTCCAATCAGCCTCCATGTTTCCAGTGTCTTTTTCCCAGCTTGGAACTGAACCAGATGGATATTTCTTCCAACACACCTGCAGACACAGCTCTGTTGACCAGTCTGGGGGGAACCTTAAGGCTGCCAGAGCCTGACGGACAGTCGGCGGGGCTGAATTGAGCTTCACACTGCAGAATAAGCAGCTTAGACAAACTAAGCGGTTTGGTTGCCCTGCCTCCTTCAGAAGCGACAGGAGGCGAAGAGGAGCTGGCTCTCATAAAGGGAAAATTCATCGGCATTTTTAACCTCCTGAACACAACAACCTGCGATGAATCTGGAGAAAGCCTCCTTCAGGGTCTCAGTCATCCAGGTCATGGTTGTCCCAAAGGAGCTTTTTCAGGAGGCAACTATCATGATTCTTAATGAATGTATCTCTTCTTTTTATGTACACTGAGAGCTTATGCACCAAAGACAAATTCCTTGTGTGTCCAATCACACTAGACGAATGAAGAATTCTAATCTAATCTAAATTAGATTTTGTTTTTCTTTGAAGACGTTTTGCTTCTCATCCAAGAAGCTTCCTCAGCTCTGAAAGAATAGTGGGGAATGGAAGGATTTATACTCCTTGCAGACAGGTGGTCATTTGCATCCTTTTTGAGGGTCGTTGAAGCACTTGGAGGTTTATCTGTGTCCTCAGAGTCACCTGAGTGGTGCTCCTGGTTCCTGTAGTCTGCCATTTTTCTTCTGGAAATCCATTTCTACTCCCACACCATTCCAAGGGTCTTCATCCCAAATTGTATAACTAAAATTTTGTAGAGATTCTCAGTCATCCAGGTCATGGTTGTCCCAAAAGTGCTTTTTTCAGGAGGCAACTGGACTTTCTTGTTTTTTCTTTTGAAGACGTTTCGCTTCTCATCCAAGAAGCTTCCTCAGCTCTGAAAGGATACTGGGGAATGAAAGGATTCCTGCAAGGAATATAATTCCTTCCATTCCCCACTATCTTGTCAGAGCTGAAGAAGCTTCTTGGATGAGAAGTGAAATGTCTTCGAAGTCCAGTTGCCTCCTGAAAAAGTACCTTTGGGACAGGGATGAAATCTACTTACCTTCCCAACCGGTTTGGAAGTGCACGCACAGCGCATCACATGCACGCTTAAACCCTTCTGCACATGCACGGAGGGTAAAAAACAGGTTACTTCCTGGTTAAAACCAGGAAGCAACGACGACCAGACGGGTGGGCGGAGCCTCGCACTGCCATCGCTACCGGTTCTCTGAACCACCGTCCGCCATCACTACCAGTTCAGCTGAATTGGTCCGAACCGGGAGCATTTCACCCCTCCTTTGGGACCTCCTTCAGGGTGAAGATGCTGGACCTCCCAGCCAATGTTCTGCTTTTTGCATTCACTTTTTTGCCCCTGCTCCACCCCCTTTTAAAATCCTCTCCTTCAACCATGTGCACAGACAATGTCCAGTAGCTACAGCTGCGATTGACCCTTCAAGGGTCAGATGAAATGGACTTGTGGCATGCAAACATGCGTGATAATATTAACGATAATTAGCTTGGAGGTGTCCCATGTTAATCGAGCCATTCCTCTTGAAGTGGGAGGTCCAGGGAGGGAGGTTGAAACGTGGGTGGGCCTGCCCCTTTCACTTTTGGATACCTTCCCCCTTTCCCCTGTTGAGCCATGCTATCCTGTCAGCATTTTAGGCCAATAGAGATAGGACAAATGCCAGTTGATTCCAAAAGTCAGAGCACAAATGGCTTTGCTTTACAGCTAGTCCTCGACTTATAACGGTGTCTTCCCGCTACGGTCATGAGTTGTGAAGGTTGTACAGTGGGGCATCATGAAACTGACTCGATTTTATGACTTTTGTTGTCATTAATCAAATCACTGTGGCCATTAAGTGAATCCACGGTCATTACGAGTACATTACGGTTCTTAAAATAAACATTGGCTTTTGGCAGAAATGCGAATCGTGGCCACGCAATTGCAGGACCATTGCAAATGGCCATAAATTCAGGAGGGTTGCTGAGTGGCCGAAATGTGGTGGCGTGACTGCTGCAGGGAGGGAGTGGGGGGCGGTCGTTGTAACTTGGGAACTGGGTTGTATGTACCTTTTGGGAGTCCCGTTGTAACTTTGAAGCGACCAGTCGTAAATTGAAGACTACCTGCAATGCATCAAGAGAGGCACCTACAGAGAGATCTTGAATTTAAAGGAAAATAAATAAATAGATTTATTTATCATCATCTAAAATAGAGATGATGTAGGCCATGAAAAAAAATTGTGCTCAAAAGCTCGGTGGTGTATAGCAATAGCACTTAGACTTATATACCGCTTCACAGTACTTTTACAGCCCTCTCTAAGTGGTTTACAGAGTCAGCCTATTGCCCCCAACAATCTGGCTCCTCATTTTACCGACCTTGGAAGGAGGGAAGGCTGAGTCAACCTTGAGCCTGGTGAGATTCGAACTGCCAAATTGCAGGCAGCCAGCAGTCAGCAGAAGTACCCTGGAGTACTGAACTCTGACCACTGCGCCACCGTAGCAAAATCGATTGATTGATCAATTATCAATCAAGTTTTTTGCTGAACGTCACAAAATATAATGAAGCTTCTTAGATCCAGTAGGTCTATATGAAGCCTAATAAGGTTTCTTTCTATTCACTCTGTTAAAATAATACAGGACTTACAACAGTTGACTTAGTGACTGTTTGAAGTTACGACGGCATTGGAAAAAGTGACGTGACCATTTCTCACATTTATGACCATTGCAGCATCCCCAGGGTCACGTGATTTACATTCGGATGCTTGACCACTGACTCACATTTATAACCATTGTCCCGGGGGGGAGGTCGCGGGATCCCCTTTTGTGACCTTCTGATAAGCAAAGTCAGTGGGGAAGCCGGATTCACTTAACAACCGTGTTATAAAGTAACCACTGCAGAAATTCACATCAATAAACATGACAAGAAAAGTCGTAAAATGGGGCAAAACTCACTTCACAAATTTCTCGCTGAGCGACATAAATTTTGGGCTTAATTTTGGCCATAAGTTGAGGACTACCTGTGTTAAGGAATTCACAGAGAAACCCTAGAGTAGCAAGGGTGTGCACATGAAAGTGACTGAGAGCAGTTGCGAATAACTACAGCCAACACATAGATACACTGAGTTGTGTTTACTTTCAGGAAATAGTAATAAGGCACAGTCCAATAAACAGTCCAGGTCATACACAGATAAAGCAGTAGATAGTAAAACAATAGTCCAGGGATATTCCAATAACAAAGTCTTCTTACCAGTCGTCGTAGTCATACACAATAAACAGTTGCAAACAGTAGCAAACACAGCAAAGAGCAGTAATGATCAGCAAAGAGCAATTATGATCAGCAAAGAGAAACAAACCGTGTTTCAAGCTCCCTCTTAAGGACCTTGGCTACAGAGCTAACCAATCAGGACACAGTATGATGCAATACAACAATACAATCTTAAAGCTATATTGAGGTTTATACCGTATATTGCCAACCCAACAAGTTAGGTAATTATCATTTCCTAACAACCTGTATCATCTTCTGAATAAAATGAAGACCAAATCGATCTTCGTTGCCTGCTTTGTTTTCTTCTTGCCAAAAGTTAGCTGTGGCTGATTAACCAGTGGAACAGAAGTTGCCTTCAGATGTTGTGGGTGCTTCATCACTGGTGGTTTTTAAGACGAGACTAGACAGCCACTTGTCTGAAATGGTGTAGGGCCGTGATGGCGAACCTATGGCACGCGTGCCACAGCTGGCACATGGAGCCATATCTGTGGGCACACGAGCCGTTGCCCTAGCTCAGCTCCAGCACGCATGAGAGTGTTGGCCAGCTGATTTTTGGCTGGCCCCGCCCACACTGCCCCTCCCCTCCCAGGGGTCTCCACGCAGCCCATTTTGGATGCCAGGTAAGTACAGGGCTCGCGCAGAGGCTCTGGGAGGCGGTTTTTGGCCTCTGGAGGGCCTCTGGGGTGGTGAGGGAGGCCATTTTCGCCCTCCCCAGGCTCCAAGAAAGCCTCTGGAGCCTGGGGAGGGTGAAAAACGGGCCTACTGGGCTCACCGGTAACCTTTTTGCCGTCACGTGCCAAAAGTAGGGGGAGCACAGGGGGTCGCATGCGCAGAGGGCAGGGCACGGAGGGCATTGAATTATGGGTGTGGGCACGCATGCGTGTGACCCCCCCGTACTCTCCCCACTTTCGGCACACAACAGCAAAAAGGTTAGCCATCACTGGTGTAGGGTTGGACTAGAAGACCTTCAAGGGCCCTTCCAGCTCTATTCTGATTCTTTGTCCCGTGGATGTGAGGAAGTCTCTCCCCACACACACACACACACCGCCCCACAGCTGGGTATTCCTCCTCCTGCTCCAATGTAGCCTGAATGAGTCACAGGTGTCTCTTTGCAACCCTACCTGCCGGATGGGCCTCCTGAACAGATGGCTCAACGACATTATTAATAACCGAAATCTGAGCTCTTCCATTAGTCACTCAGGAAAGAGCCAGCTGGGAAGAAAAACACCGTGGCTGGATATACACAGGGCAGATATGAATCACTTCTAATCAGGAGACCGAGATCCCTTCGGCTTTTTGGCCCAGAAAAGGGAGGATGCCCTCCAAACTTTTGCCCCCCGGCAAACGACATCGTCATCGGGCTGAAGGGGGACTATGAGCTTCCCTGATTGCACCAATCCAGACTGCCGGTGGGTGGATTTCGGTTTAGGCTCCTCCACAAACACCCTCTGGGCTTGGCCACATCGCAGGAATGCAACGGCATTCGGAAAGGACCGGAGGGGAACCTGGTTGATTTTCCCCAGCTTCCTCCACAGGAAGTAGAAATTCTTCCGTAATCTCTCTCTCTCGCTCTCTTTTAATCGATTGATGGGGGCCATCAAATTCGTGTCTTACTCTTATCAAGCAGAGAAATAGATGTTCTCCATGACAGCCTCCTCTGATCTAGTTTTTCAGGTCTTCCAGCGGGGCCCACATCATCCCTCCCCTCCTTTCCTCCCCCTTCCCCTCCCCTCCCTTCTCCTCCTGACAGAAAAAGGACCAGCCCCAACAGAGCTGCTTGGGACAAGCAAGTTGTTTGTAGTGCTCAATTTATAACCGCCATCAATGCTTTCTTAGCATACTTGGTCCAGTGTCCAGGGCCAGGGGTCAGGTTTGTGTGTGTGTGTGGGGGTAATGTGTGTGTTAAAAAGTAAAGATTGAGGCCTTCCCTGTGCAAATGAAGCTGTAGGCCTTTGTTATCTGCATCACCCCTCTGCAGATATCTTTCTTTCTTTCTTTCTTTCTTTCTTTCTTTCTTTCTTTCTTTCTTTCTTTCTTTCTTTCTTTCTTTCTTTCTTTCTTTCTTTCTTTCTTTCTTTCTCTTTCTTCTCTCTCTCTCCCTTCGTCCCTCCTTCCCCCTCTTTCTTTCTTTCCTTCTTTGTTTCTTTCTTTCTTTCTCTTTCTTTCTTTCCTCCCTCCCTCCCTCTCTTTCTTTCTTTCTTTCTTTCCTCTCTTTTTCTTTCCTCCCTCCCACCCACTCCCTCCTCTTTCTTTCTTTCTCTTTCTTCTCTCTCTCTCTCCCTTCATCCCTCCTTCCCCCCTCTTTCTTTCTTTCTTTCTTTCTCTTTCTTTCTTTCCTCCCTCCCTCCCTCCCTCTCTTTCTTTTTTCTTTCTTTCTTTCTTTCTCTTTCTTCTCTCTCTCTCTCCCTCCGTCCCTCCCTCCCTCCCTCCCTTTCTTTCTTTCTTTCTCTTTCTTTCTTCCCTCCCTCCCTCCCTCCCTTTCTTTCTTTCTTTCTTTCTTTCTTTCTTTCTTTCTTTCTTTCTCTCTCCCTCCCTCCCTCCCTCCCTCCCTCTCTCTCTCTCTCTCCCTCCCTCCCTCCCTCCGTCCCTCCCTCCCTCTCTCTCTTTCTGGATTAGGGATGGTGGAGAACATAATAACTGCCTTCCAGTACTTGAGGAGCTGTCACAAGGAAGAGGGGATGGACTTATTCCCCAAAGCATCTGAGGGTAGGACAAAAGCCAATAGGGGAAACTCATCCAAGAGAGATCCAACCTGGAACTTTCCGACAATGAGAACTGTTAATCGGTGGAATGGCTTGCCTCTAGAAGTTGTGGGTGCTCCATCACTGGAGGTTTTTAGGAAGAGATTTCCCCCGGATGGTCTACGGTCTCCTGCTTGAGCAGGGAGTTGGACTTAGAAGACCTCTGAGGTTCCTTCTAGGCCTGTGATTCTATGATTCTGTGAAATTGCATTCTGCCCGTCTCTCTACCAAGTGAAAAATTTGGCAACAGGCGTGGCTGTGGGAGAGCAGCAGGGCTACCCAGAATGGACTACAAAGACCAGGTGGTCACAACGCAGCCACGCAGAGACAGCGAAGACCCAATCCTTTTGTTTTGTGCAATTTTTGCAACCTCAACTTGATAGCATGGATGTAGGCCTCTCTTCTTCCTCCTCCAGAGAGGGAATTGAGAGCAATCAGCCCCTCCCCATTAATCCGAGTTCCTTTGCTGCCTGGTTTAACCTGGGATGACTAAATTCCTGAGCTGAGTGTGCAGTTGTGCAATCGTGTTTGCTCAGGCCACGGCAGAGTAAACAAGTCCTCCCCAATGGCGTCCTCTTCTCTTCCTCGGCCCCTGGTCTCACCTGGTGGTCTTCCTCCATCCGACAGGTGGTGTGACTTTCTTCAGCCTCCTTGTTGCCTCCCGCAGTCTTGGCAGAGAGATCAATGGCGCCAGTGGTGGGGATTGTTATCTTTTGGGTAAACAAAGCATCCAAGGAAGACGGGGCACTGAGGAAGGAAGGGCCTGTTGTCTTCAGGAAACTGGATCTGAACATCAAACATGACTTCAGCGGGGCAGCCTGAGTCAGAACCCTGCTTGGGGCAAGTCTCTCCGTCCTCATCTTATCTTCATCTGATTAGAAGGAAGAACGTCTTTCTCATTCTTCTCAACAAGAACCTCTGTTCTCATCTGGACCACTACAATATGCTCTATATGGGGCTGCCCATGGAGAACATCTAGAAGCTTTCCTTAATCCAGAATGTAGTTCTCTGCTTAGTAGCTGGTGTTAATCCCCTAGAGCAGGGGTGTCAAACTGGATTTCCTCGAGGGCCAGATCAGCATTGTACTTCTCCTCTGCGGGCCAGTCGGGGGCACCCTGCCAGCCAAAACGGGGCACGGAGATGCCTCATGTGGCCTCCCTGTGCCCCATTTTCAGCCTGGATGGCCTTCAGCACTTTGCCAGCCAAAATGGGGCATGGGGGGGGCCCTCCCGTGGCCTCCTGCACCCCATTTTGGCTGGAACAGTGCTGCAGGAGGCTGTTCAGGCTGAAAACAGGGTCCAGGGGGCACACAAAGTCCCCCCACGCCAGGGGTGAAATGCTCCCGGTTTGGACCGGATCGCCCAATCCGGTAGTGATGGCAGCAGGTGGTTCGGAGAACCAGTAGCAAAAATCCTGTCCCCCCCCCCAATGCCCAGCTGAGCCGCACAATCATCAGAGGCTTTTTTTTTTTTAATTTTTAAAAGCATTTTTTCTACAACCTCTTTGGCCGAAAAAATGCTTTTAAAAGTAAAAAAAAAGCCTCTGATGATCGCACGGCTCAGCTAGGATCTTCAAATGCTTTTAAAGCCTCTGATGATGCAAGCTGAGTTGCCTGATCGTCAGAGGCTTTTTGAAAGCATTTTTTTACAACCTCTTTGCTGAAGAGGTTATAGAAAAAATGGTTTTAAAAGTTTAAAAAAAATGGCCATGCTCACCCAGTCACATTACCCCTCCCCCCCAAGCCACGCCCAGAGAACTGGTAGTAACAAATTTTAGAGTTCACCACTGCCCCACGCCCTGTTTTGGCTGCCAGAGGCACGGAAAGCCAGTCCTTTGCTATTTCCAGGCTGGCCCCCTGGTCCAGATCAGTGGTGGGTTTCAAATATTTTTACTACCGGTTCGGTGGATGTGGCTTGGTGGGTGTAGCATGGCTTGGTGGGTGTGGCTTGGTGGGCGTGGCAGGGGAAGGATACTGTAAAATCTCCATTCCCACCCCACTCCAAGGGAAGGTTACTGCAAAATCCCCATTTCCTCCCGACCAGCTGGAACTCAGGAGGCAGAGAATAGATGGGGGCAGGGCCAGTCAGAATTTTTACTACCGGTTCTCCGAACTACTCAAAATTTCTGCTACCGGTTCTCCAGAATTGGTCAGAACCTGCTGAAACCCTCCTCTGGTCCAGATGTAAGCACCCCGTGGTCCGGATCCAGCCCATTGGCCTTGAGTTTGACACCCCTTCCCTAGAGCAGTGTTTCTCAACCTTAGCAGCTCTAAAATATGTGGACTTCAACTCCCAGAATTCCCAGCCGGCATAGGTATATTTCAGTAGCGACACCCACTCTGTGGAATAATGTCTACTCAGCAATTAGATCTGCCCAGCCTGGTTTAGCCCTCCAGAAACCTTTGAAAACGGAGCTCTTCTGAAAGCCTTTGAGATTAGTTTATCCTTTTATGCTTATAATTTTATGGCATCTTATTTTAAATGCACTGGGGATGTTTTATTGCAACTACATAGTTAGTATAAATCAAGTCGCATGGCTGCAGTGGAAGAGCAGAGGAGAGGCAAGGCAAGGAAATGTCAATTTTGCATATTTTCAATTTGTTCCTTTTATTTCCCTCCATTTCTGCGTGGTCTGTCCTATTTTTGCATAGAGACTGACAGAGCATACAGGTAGTTCTCCAATTACAACAGTTCGCTTAGTGACTATTCGAAGTTACAACAGCACTGAAAAAAGTGAGTTATGACCATTTTTCACACAACTGTTACAGCATCTCCGTGGTCACATGATCAAAATTCAGGGTCTTGGCAACTGACTCGTATTTATGACGGTCGCAGTGTCCCGAGGTCACGTGATCCCCTTTTGCAACTTTCTGACAAGCAAAGTCAATGGGGAAGCCAGATTCACTTAACAACCATGATACTAACTTAACAACTGCAGTGATTCACTTAACAACTGTGGCAAGAAAGGTCGTAAAATGGGGCAAAACTCAATTTACAACTGTCTCACTTAACAACAGAAATTTGGGGCTCAATTGTGGCCATACGTTGAGGACTACCTATATTTATCTACCTGCATTTGCATGCATAATGTGAGTATAAGAGCACCTTAATGTTATTGCCACAGGTTTTTTTCAGGATTTCTTAAATGTTTCCTATTTCCCATCACGGAGATGTTCAGCCCTGAAATTTCTTTGTGGTCTCCTGTTCAAACAAGGTCTAAATTTTCTTCTTTTCAGTCAAGGATAACAAACTGCTGCCACCTGTTGTTGAATGAAGACACTGTCTTCAATATCATTACCTTCAGGCTTGGATATTGCTTTGTGAAAAATACAGATACGGTTATCTGTACTTAGACAGAGCCATACCCAAGTCTGAAGGTAATATTCTATTTCAACTGCATTAAAAAAAATCCTTGATCCTCCCTAAAGACTTGTTATCAGGCATAAAAGGATTTAACAGAACAATAAGAATAAGAATAAGAGCCTTGGTGGTGCAGCAGACTAAAGTGCTGTTAAATAGCACCAGCTGCCTGCAATTACTGCAAGTTCAAATCTCACCAGGCTCAAGGTTGGCTCAGCCTTCCATCCTTCCGAGGTAGGTAAAATGAGGACCCTGTTTGTGGGGGCAATAAGCTGACTTTGTATATAAAAGAACACCGCTTAGGGGGGGCGGTGAAAGCCCTACTAAGCAGGTATATACAAAAGTATGAAGGCTATTGCTTAACGCATTGTAAGCCGCCCTGAATCTCCGGAGAAGGGCGGCATATAAATCGAACCAATAAATAAATAAATAAATGTCTATGGAGATTCTCAGTCACCCAGGTCACAGTTGTCCCAAAGAAAAGAAGCAACTGGACTTTCTGGTTTTTCTTTGAAGACGTTTCACTTCTCATCTAGGAAATCCAGCCATACTCCCACACCATTTCAAAGGATGTTCATCCCAAAGCACCTTTGGGACAACCATGACCTGAGAATCCCCATAGACATTTTGGGATGAACACCTTTCGAAGGGTGTGAGCTTATGAATGGATTTCCCCAAAAAATAATTGCAGAGCTGATGAAGCTCCTTGGATGAGAAGCGAAACATTTTCAAAGAAAAGCAAGAAAGTCCAGTTGCCTCTTGAAAAAGCACCTTTGGGACTTGACAGAACAGAATAACAGAGTCGGAGGGGACCTTGGAGGTCTTCTAGTCTAACCCCCTACTCAAGCAGGAGACCTTATACCATTCCAGTCAAGTGGCTGTCCAGTCTCTTCTTAAAAGCCTCCATTGATGGAGCAGCCACAACTTCTGGGTTCCACTGCCGTTCCACTGATTGGTTGTTCTAACTGTCAAGAATTTTCTCCTTATTTCTGGGTTAATTCTCTCCTTGATTAGTTTCGTTTTTGTAAGCGGAAGTGTCGTCTACGTAGCTTAAACCACAACTTCAGGGTTTGAATTTGTGTAAATATTGACAACATTGTTTGTTTGTTTTAGTTTACTTAATTACTTTTGCTCTTAAACTTTGGAGCCCAATGTTCTCAGAAGCTCAGCCCACATAATACCTGCAGCAGATCTTAAAGCTTTTAAGAGGCAAATGTTTGTCTCAGGCTATATACATACAGATACAGATACAGACACAGATTATCAGAGTTGGAAGGGACCTTGTAGGTCATCTAGTCCAACCCCCCACCTAAGCAGGAGACCCTACACCATTTCTGAAGATGGCAGTCCAGTCTCTTCTTGAAAGCCTCCAGGGATGAAGCTCCCACAACTTCCAAAGGCAACTTCTGTTCCATGGGTTGATTGTTCTCACTGTCAGAAAATTCCTCCTTATTTCTAGGTTGAATCTCTCCTTGGTCAGTTTCCATCCATTATTCCTTGTCTGGCCTTCAGGGGCTTTGGAAAATATTCACACCATCAACTCTACAGGTAGTCCTCAACTTACAACTACAATTGGCACCAGAACTTCCAACACTGTGCGACTCAATTGTTAATTGATTAGCACCCAATTTTATTTCATTTTTTTCCTGTATTGTTAAGCAAATCTGCTTCCCCAGCTGACTTCACTTGTGAGCAGCTGGCTGGGAAGGCCACAAATGATGACCAAATCACCTGGGATGATTTTTAGCACCATCATAACTTTGAACAGTTGCTAAGCAAATGGTCATAGGTGGAGGATCAGGTCAGGTAAAAGTGGAACAACTATATTTGCATCACACGTGAAATTGTTTAATATTAATTTTGGTTAGGCTTTTTTCTGTAAAATGAGTCAAGCTGTTTGGCGCTTATAGTGTCCATGTTAAATTTAGGCAGAGGCTAAGCAAACTACAGCTTAGGGAATCAGTTTTCTGATTGTGCAAATGAGCTCATTATTATTTTTAATAATAAAAGTGTTCCTGATTACTTATTTTCTCAGCATTTGGTGTGTATATGTATATATATTAATGTAGCTTAAAATTACTTTAAAATTACATTTCAATACTGCTTCCAAGGTATACTATATCGTAACCTATGACTATGAGGGAGATAAAGCCATCCAAGTGATAAATTGTCCTACTTATGTCCTACTATCGCAGCACCATTGAGAGTGTCCTGACATACGGCATTCTTGCATGTTATGGGAGCAGTTCTGTAGCGGACAAAAAAGCTCTACAGAGAATCATTAAAACTGCCCAGAATATCATCGGGCTCCAGTTACCAGCCCTGGACGACATCTTCAAATCTTGCTGTTTGAGAAAGTTGCACAACATTCTCAGAGACTCTTCCCATCCTGCTTACCATCTTTTTGGACTGTGGCCTTCTGGCAGAAGATACAGGACAATGAAAACTCGGACCACACATTTTCTGAATAGTTTTTCATCCCAGAGCTATAATTGCACTCAACAATGAACTAAAGGGTTCATCAGTGAGCTGTCGGACAGTATTGCTTAGTCTGTTGTGTGGATGTTTGGGTGGTTTAGGGGTGGGGAATTGTGGTGGGTGGGGGTGTGTTTGGGGATTGTTATGTGTGTTGGACCTGGTTTTTGGGTGTTAAGTGAATTTCGTTGTATGGGTATACTGTGTATACACGTATAATGACAATAAAGTTATTATTATTATTATTAATATTCCAAGTGTGTTCTTACCAAAGGCATTATAAAGTGGTACTAACCGTTCACATGTTAATAAGGGCCCTGGCTTTTCCTGTGGAATCACCTGGCATGGTTCATGGAATTGGGCTAGTGAAGAAAAGAAAAAAAATAAGAAACGGTGTAGAATCTTTTGAGGGCTGATTTGTTTTTTTCTGCAAACTCTAGATCAGAGTTTCTCAACCTTGGTAGCTTGAAGATGGGTGGACTTCAACTCCCAGAATCCCCCAGCCAGCGCTGCTGGCTGGGGGATTCTGGGAGTTGAAGTCCACCCATCTTCAAGCTACCAAGGTTGAGAAACACTGCTCTAGATATTCTGACTCCATTCTGACCAGAAGCTCTTCTGCTTTTCAATGTTGGAGCGCCCTCTGGCGGGGCGTGGTTTGCCTTGTGGATGTTATTGCTACTCTGATTCAACATGAAGCGATGGTTACCATGTAGATGAAGTCCACGAGCCAACTACACGTGCGGATCTAGGATTGTGGACGCCTTGAGTTGGTGAGGCTGCTCAGACCAAGAAGTCAGCTTCTACTTTCACCGTGCTGGATGCACTCCAAACCAATTTGCTAGTCTTCTCCTCTCAGCCTTATATATTCCATTTCCTCATAAATTACTTCTAGCCTAGTTTTCTTTGGAGTTCTTGTTTTTATGCGGGTCTTCCAATCTAGCTGTATTTGGAAATCTGATGTTTAGTAGAGCAAGGAAAAGAATGTTTCAAAGTTTAGAACTTGTTGAACAACATATGAAGAATGGCTGCGGGAATTGGCTAGTCTAGTGAAGAGAAAAACTAAGGGTGACGTTATAGCAGAGTTCCAGTATTTGAGGGGCTGTCACAGAAAAGAGGGAATCAACTTATTCTCCTAAGCATCTGAAGGGAGGACAAGAAGCAACTGATGGAAACTAATCAAGGAGACAACCAAGCTAGGAGAACTTTCCTGACAGAACAATTATCCAGTGGAAGGACATTCTTCATATGTTTTAGCCTTCAGCCCCCTAATCATCTTTGTTGCTTTTCTCTGCACTCTTAATTTAATTTAATTTAATATTTACATTTATATACCGCCCTTCTCCCGAAGGACTCAGGGCGGTGAACAGCCATAGATAAAAAACATAGAATACAAAATTTAAAAACAATTTAAAAATATATTAAACAATTTGGCCCGACAGTTAAAATCCCCCATTTAAAATTAAAATTAAAATTATACCATTGGAGAGTTAGGCCAGCCTCGCTTGATGAAATAAAAAAGTTTTAAGGGCCCGACGGAAAGTACGTAGATCCGGAATCATCCGTATCTCCGGGGGGAGCTCGTTCCAGACCGTAGGTGCTCCCACAGAGAAGGCTTTCCTCCTGGGGGTCACCAGTCGACATTGTTTGGCCGACGGCACCCAGAGGAGCCCCTCTCTGTGGGAGCGTACTGGCCGGTGGGAGGCTCTCAGTGGCAGAAGGTGGTCTTGTAAGTATCCAGGTCCTAAGCCATGGAGTGCTCTAAAGGTGGTCACCAACACCTTGAATCGCACCCGGAGGACCACCGGGAGCCAGTGCAGCTCACGCAGGAGAGGTGTTACATGGGAGCGCCATGACGCTCCCATAATCACCCACGTGGCCGCATTCTGGACCAGTTGGATCCTCCGGGTGCAGATTCAAGGTGTTGGTGACCATGTTGGCTTAGCACAACATGTGAACTCAGTCACTGGCTTGTTCCATACCCGGAAAGGCCCTCAAATGTTTCTTTGATTAGCAGCCATTGGTTCTGTGTTGGAAACAGGGCTGGCATCATCTCTGGTATGTGAGAGTCACAGTTTTAGCCTCTGTGAGTTTTTTTAACACAAACTTCTGTATTGCTTACTTCACCTCAGATGCATTTGGGAAACACAAGTCCCTTTCCACTGTCACTTCTAGCATTTAGAGGCGTGGTGGCGCAGTGGTCAGAATGCAGTATTGCAGGCTACTTTTGCTGACTGCCGGCTGCCTGCAATTTGGCAGTTGGAATCTCACCGGGCTCAAAGTTGACTCGGCCTTCCATCCTTCCGAGGTTGGTAAAATGAGGACCCAAATTGTTGGGAGGCAAGATGCTGACTCTGTAAACTGCTTAGAGAGAGCTGTAAAGCAGTGTGAAGCGGGATATAAATCTAAGTGCTATTGCTATTTAGGATCCTCCCCTCTGATTCAAGAGCTCTCGATAGTAGTAGCTTTGAGGGTATGGATGCCATGCCTGACCTGGAAAATTCCAGATAATCCCAAATGGCAGCACTCAAGATACTAATAAAATGCTGACTTTTTTTTTTTTTTTTAATTTGATTTATATGTCGCCCTTCTCCGGAGACTCAGGGCAGCTTACAATGCGTTAAGCAATAGCCTTCATCCTTTTTGTATATTTTTACAAAGTCAGCTTATTGCCCCCACAAACTGGGTCCTCAATTTACCTACCTTAGAAAGGATGGAAGGCTGAGTCAACCTTGAGCCTGGCGAGATTCGAACTTACTTTAATTGCAGACAGCTGGAGTTAAATTACAATGCATTAGTCTGCTGAGCTATCTCGTCTGTTGCCACCTGATGCTCTGAGGTTTTGAAAGGAGCAGAATAACAGAATAACAAATTAGAAGGGACCTTGGAAGTCTTCTAGTCCAGCCCCTTAATGGGGAGCCTGGTATGTCATAAACCTGCTCAGGATCCAGTTCAAATAATTCTAAATGGTTGCCATGATCACAGCCGCTAGGAGCAGTAAACGTAACTGTTTAATGATGACTTTCAACCACAATTGGGATCAGAATTTCCACTGCGAATCATTGGGGTTATTATGTGGAACATAAGGTTGTTAAATGAATCTGGGTTCCCCCATTGACTTTGCTTGTCAGAAGTCATCTGGGAACGTCCCAAATCAATCAACCAATGGAACAACTTCAGAAGTTGTGGGAGCTTCATCCCTGGAGGCTTTCAAGAAGAGACTGGACTGCCATCTGTCAGAAATGGTGTAGGGTCTCCTGCTTGGGCAGAGGGTTGGACTGGATGACCTATAAGATCCCTTCCAACTCTGTTAATCTGTTAGAAATGGAAATCATATAACCCTGGGATCCTTCGGGTACCATATACCACCTGCTCTCTGCATTTGCGGAGCAGCAGAGGTAGAAGACCTGGCTCACATCCTATTTGATTGTTGCCTGTTTAAGAGGGTAAGAGACAGGTACCTCGGCCTATATACTAAACAAATGATCCATTGGGATCCCCGTATCAAAACAACCTACCTTATGTGTGGCCAGAATTCGAAAACAACATTGAATACAGCACAGTACTTGAGCAAAATGGTTTGGTTGAGATTGACATAAGCGGGACTGAATGGGGTAGATTGTAGGGGTGACGCTGAAATATAATTTTATCATATTTTATTTATCCATATATTAAATTATTGTATTTTATTCCAATCTCATTTTAAATTGTATTTTATTCCAATCTCATTTTAAATTGTATTTTATTCCAATCTCATTTTAAATTGTATTTATTCCAATTCCATTTTAAATTGTGTTTATCAGATTATAGTAATCATTTGTTTTTGGAACTCTGTACTTTGATATTGTTCTGACCTAGCCTCCCTTAAGAAGCAGGAAGCAGGAATTGGTCCTGGCAAAATCTTTTTTATTTACACGACTGTGAATTACGTTCATTCACAATCAGCAAGGTTTGTCCAAACAGTTTTTCAAAGGAATATTTCTCAACACAGACCTTATCTCGTTTGGCAAGCTGCCATGTAACTTGTTTCCAACTGCAGTACAAGGCAAAACTTGGCACAGAGTCTCTCAGAGTCACGGAATGAACAAATTGTTTCCTGCAAAAGCCCACTCCCCGTTCTCTCCTCTTTTGATTCCTATGGGAGGGGCCAATCATCCTCAAGGTATGGCTTTACTCCGAAGTCGACCTTGCTTTCTGAGTTGTTCTTGTCTTCTGGCAGCTCTGCACATGCGCACAGTGGGAACGGGCTCCAGCTGATCCTCTGCCTCGCTGCTGTCTAGCTCCCTCTCTGCCTTTGACACAGAGCCCTTGTCTGAGCTTTCCCCAGCCCCCAGGACTGGCTCATGTTCCTCCCCAACCTCCTCACTGTCCGACTCTGCTGCAAGCTTCCCTGGCTTCTGGCGGGCTACAACAGATATGGCCCATGGGCAAATCAATAAAGTAAACTAAACATATACACCTGCCAGTTACTAAGGAGCCGAATTTTGATTGCATGACTGCAGAGATGCTGCGACCATCATAAATGCAGGCACTGGTTGCAAATCACGGTTTTTGGTGCTGTTTTGTCTTCAAATGGTCACTAAACAAATGGTTGCAATTCAAGGACTATCTGTAAAACTGTGTGAAAAAGAATGTCCTTTGTTTGGTCTTTCATCTCACTGAAGTTTGTTCCAATGGATGACCTGAAATACGAATATTGTAAGTACGGGCATTCTCATGGGTATACGGTGTATGCATTTATATGATTGTGTGTGTGCGTGTTGAAGATGGCAGCTGTGACCGCAGAATCAAAGCGCCAACTCTTTCTAGGTGCATCACATCTACCATCCTCCTCCTCACCTTCTGGACATCCCTCTGTGGATGCCCTGATTGTGAGAGGCGGAGAAGTGTGTCCCTGTGTCCATGTCATCCATGCTCTGCATGACTGTAGCAGTGTCTGAGAATGAATTTGGGAGATAGAGCGAAGAGATTCCACTAGGGAATAGTCAGCTATGTGGTGGAATTTCCAGCTTGGACATTGTGAAGGAGGTGTGAAGAGGAGAGTGAGTTTAGAGTCCTTGCACAGAATCCCTGAACCCCTTATCTGGCAGTTCCTGTCAAGCACCGGGGAAATCAGGAGATTCAGACAGTTCAAATGAGTATAAGGATTTATCCCAAGCTTAAGCTCTCTACAAGAATCTGACCAACTAACAGTCAAAGGAAATGAGCAAGAGAGAAGACAGGCATTCAAGGTGGGCTGAACTTAGATCTCTTGCGGGAACAAGAGACTCATGACTTATGACATGTTTGACCCCTCCGTCGGGCTCAGCCTGGTCATGTACAGTTCCGAAGAGAAACTGGGTTCTCTCCTGTCTGGTGAGATTCTTGTAAACAGGCATGCAACAATAAAGAAGTGACTTTGATCAGTTCACTGTGGCATTCTGATTCCATGTGCCTGATAAATAAGAGGGAGCCTACCCCACTGTTGCATAGTGGGCAGAGCAAGAAGCTCAGGAAGGTCTCTCATAAGTCAGCAGGTCTGAATTGTACTTGCAAGATTCTGTCAATATAGTTTTACTATGAGCCGTGATGGCGCAGTGGTTAGAAAGCAGCACTGCAGGCTAATTCTGCTGACTGCCGGCTGCCTACAGTTCGGCAGCTCAATCCTGACCGGCTCAAAGTTGACTCAGCCTTCCATCCTTTCAAGGTCGGTAAAATGAGGACCCAGATTTTTGGGGACAAATATGTTGACTCTGTAAACAGTTTAGAGAGGCCTGTAAAGCACTGTGAAGCGGTATATAAATCTAAGTGCTATTGCTATTACTACTTGCAATAAAGTAGAATTCACTTATCTGCTTGTGATCTTATCTGGTGCACCTGGGAAGGCTGACAATGACTTTATCTGCCTCTACCCTGTTTCCCACCCACCCCCCATACCAGGGGGGGGTTTTCTACTAACCTTTACTACCGGTTCGCATCGTGCCCGCACACATGCACGCTCTTCTGAAGCTTCTGCGCATGCACAGATCACCTATGATGACGTCTGGGTCAGTGGGCGAAGCTTCCCGCCGGTTTTACTACCGGTTCTTGTGAACCGGTCCAAACTGGGGGCAACCCACCACTGCCCCTTCCACGCACACTCCCTCTTTCATTCCAAGATGTTATTATTGTGTTGTGGTGGTTTCCAGTTAATCTCGACTCTTTACAGCTATGCCATCTGTGCAGTTTTCTTGGTGACAGCTTCAGAAATGATTTGCTAACATGTCCTTCCAGGATGTTTCGGGGTGTCCCAGTCTCAGGATGGAAGAGAGCAGGTGACCAATATCCCAAAAGGCAAATGGGGACGCCAACTATTGGAAAGAGGACTAAATGGCATATGGCCGGGATACTTGTGAGACCACTTACTGCTACCGATTACCTCCCACCGGCCAGTACGCTCGCACAGAGAGGGCCTCCTCAGGGTGCCGTCAGCCAAGCAATGTCGGCTGGCGGCCCCCAGGGGGAGAGCCTTCTCTGTGGGGGCACCCAACCTGTGGAATGAGCTACCTCCCGGAATACGGCTGATCCCGGACCACCGGACCTTCCGTAAGGCCCTGAAGACTTATTTATTCCAGCAAGCTGGCCTAGCTTAAATGGTTTTAATGGGGTTTTTTAATTTATTGATTCTGGGTTTTAAATTGGGAACTTTTTGATTTTGCAGATCTGGGATTTTAAATTGGAAATGCCGATGCTTTAATTTATTTTTAGTTTTTTTCTTAACTTTTGTACTATATGTGTTTTAGGTTTGGCTGTTCACCACCCTGAGTCCCCTTGGGGAGAAGGGCGGTATACAAGTTGAATAAATAAATAAATAAATAAATAAATAAATAAATAATAAATGAAAGGGAAAGGAGACCACCTGCAGCCAGCAACAACATCCCATCGCCGGTTCGTGCCCATAGGGAGGGCCTGCTCAGGGTGCCGTCGGTGAGACAATGTCGGCTGGTGGCCCCAGGGTAGAGCCTTCTCTGTGGGCGTGTTCACCCTCTGGAATCAACTCCCCTTGGGGCTCAGGTTGGCCCCTGACCTTCGCACCTTTCGCCGCGAATTAAAAACTTGGTTATTTGAGTCCCCCGGCCTGGACTGATGGGGTTTTATATGGGTTTTTTAGCTTTATCTGATTTAATTCGGCATTTTACCTTTGTATAATGGATTATTGTGGTTTTTATTGTTGTGAGCCGCCCTGAGTCCGTTGGAAATAGGGCGGCATATAAGCCTAATAAAATAAAATAATAAATAAATAAATATTGCTTATTTAACCTTCTTGGCATCTTTGACAAAAGTTACAGTGAAAAACTGCAAAATAAAAGCTACTTAGCCTACAAATGTAATTTATTTTTTTTTGTTTTTTTTATTTGTTAAATTTAGATACTGCCCATCCGTTATCCAATTACTTTTTCCAACATCAGGAAGACTAGTTTTCCAGTTGCAATTTTCCCCCCAACATATCTTTATTTGCAAGAACAGATGCTGGTGGTAGTATAGAATCAACAATACCCTTTTCAAGTTTTACACCCCGAAACGTATGTTATTAAGTCCTTCAATCCGCAGACTAACATGATCATAAATCTGAAAGGGCCGGATTGAAACCAATGGCTGGAATCAGGGAAATAAGTAAATCACGTAAATTTAGTTTGTAGAGTCTGCCGACAAACGAATCAAAAGAAAGAAGCAGACAATTTATCCCAGTACCCAAATTTTCAATGACGACTCTTGTGAAAGCAATCCAGAAACAACACCAGGAAGATACTCAAAAAGCCAGACGGTACTTGATTTGAAGGCTATGCCTGCCAGACAGAGGACATCAGGACAAAAAGGAAACATAGAAATATAGAACCACAGGGATGGAAGGGATCTTGGAGGTCTTCTAGACCAACCCCTGGCCAAGGCAGGAGACCTTATACCACCCCAGATAAATGAATGTCCAATGTTTTCTTGAAGACCTTCAGCGATGGAGTATCCACAACTCTGGGAGGGAAACTAGTCCATTGACTAATTTCTCTCACTGTCAGCGTCCTCCTTTTGCTGGACATCGCATAACCTTAGGAGAGAGGGACCCTACCCCAAACTTGACCACTCTTTCCAAATAAAGTCTGAATGCCTTTGTTATGGCCTGTCGGCCGCCAGCCCCTCCAGCAGCCGAATCAGAGGAGGAGGAGGAGGCGTGGGAATCAGGGTCAGCGTCAAGGCAACCTGGGAGCTCCGAGGGGGAAGAGGGAGTGGAGCTGTCAGAGAGAGAGACACACAGGTGAAGCCTGGGCCGTCCATCAGCCCTCAGATGGAGAGTCAACAGCCCCCAGGTCTGGAGGTGACTGGTGAGGAAGAGGAGGAACAGCTGGGTCCACTGCCTGACGCATGGATGCACAGAAGGCAGAGGAAAGGAGAGCACTGGAAATCCGTGGGCCGATCCTTGGGAAGGAAGAGCCACTGCTACTAGCGAAGCCCCCACCCTAGCTCTGGGGATAAAAGGCGGAGGGTGGAGATGAATAGATGTGGCAGACAACTATTCATCTTCCGGCCTGACAGACTTGTTAGCCTGCGTTGAGAGAGAAACTTTTTGTTGGGGCTGCCGGCATTCCTAATAAAGGAATCATTGCTTCAACTACAGAGGGTTTGTCACAGGGGTGAAATCCAGCAGGTACTGACAGGTTCTGGAGAACCGGTAGCGGAAATTTTGAGTAGTTTGGAGAACTGGCAAATACCACCTCTGGCCGGCCCCAGAGTGGGGTGGGAATGGAGATTTTGCAATATCCTTCCCCTGCCATGCCCAACAAACCACGCCCACCAAGCCACAGAACCGGTAGTAAAAAAAAATGGATTTCACCACTGGTTTGTCGTGTTTGGGGAGCTGGGTCAGAACAGCCTTCATGTAAGGGAGTGACATCCTTACAAGCCTTCTGGTCATTCTGCGATCCTTTTGGGCATTTTTTCTAGCCCAGAGCCTCTCTTCTGAGCTGTCTAGGGTCCAGGGCTCTGCATCTTGAAAAGTGGTCTCATCCTGTATTTGCAAAACACCCTGCTTCTTTGCTCCTGCCCATCAGAAGCCAACTCCATGCAGTTGTACCTTCAGAGCTGGCTGGGGAAAAAAACCTCCCTGGCCTTTGATGGAGCTGCTAGAGATAAATATATTGTTAAGTTAAGCAAAATTAAAAATGTTAAGACTTAACTAAGGGCAAGCTAGATTGAACGGATAATAAGATAACCTCCAGATGTTCATCATAGACAGATTTCCAGACAGTTAAATTGCTTAATGCGTTTCCTTTGGCTAGCCTATCAATCTCCCGGCCTGTCTGAGAGGCTTCGCTAATAGTCTTCCTCCATCCACATGATTATTGTGGAAATGCCTCAGTGGTACCAGCGGTGGTTCTCCCACCAGGTAGGGCCTGTGATTCATCGACAGCACTCAAGTGTGGAAAATTGATTGCTAGCTATTGTCAGCAGGCTACGATTAACTCACCAGTGTTGTCTTTGCAACACAAATTAATAGTGGAGAGAATAAAAAGCAGGGTGAATAATTTTATTAATTAATCACTTCCTGTAAATAAATGAATTTGCCATTTAAAGGGACAAAGTCATGAAAGCAAAATGGAGAGCCTGGAGTCCTTGGGGCAGGGCAGAAGAGCTGATCTAAAAGGGGGATTTGTGGCTGTAAATCAATGCTGATTTACCCAAAGGTGCTTTTTCCAAGAGGCAACTGGACTTCCTTTGTTTTTCCTTGAAGAGGTTTCGCTTCTCATCCCAGAAGCTTCTTCAGTTCTGCACCTTTCAGTCAGAACTGAAGAAGCTTCTCGGATGCAAAGCAAAATGCCTTCAAGAAAAGAGAAAGTCCAGTTGCCTCTTGAAAAAAGCACCTTTGTGACAACCATGATCTGGATGACCGAGAATCTCCATCGACAGCACTGATTTACTGTGCAGGGAAGGAGAGGATCTGGAGCCACCTCCATCACCCCTGTTGCCCCTTGATCTCCCGAACACAGACGCAAACGGTCTCCAAGCAGCTCAAAGATTCCAAGTTGTTGGAAATTTCAAGCCCAGGTGAGTTCCTGAAATTATACAGCCAGAATTAGAGGAGTGAATGGCTGCTGCCACCTTGATTTTGCTTTTCTTGTTTTCAATTTCCAAGTTTAGATATCAGGCCTGGGTCAGACTCTGCTGAACATCCAAGCTCAGGCAAGGTGGGTTATAATTGGCCACCTGCTGAGGATCTACTGGCAGGAAATTGAACATTTATTTTTAAAAATAACAATAATAGCATTGAATAACCTCCTGCTCAAGTAGGAGACCCTGCCCGTAACATATCAGACAGGTGACTGTCCAGTCTCTTCTTAAAAGCCTCCAATGATGGAGCACCCACAACTTCTGCAGCGAAACCATTCCACTGTTTAATTGTTCTCATGGTTAGAAAGTTTCTGCTCAGTTCTCTCCTTCATTGGTTCCCATCCATTGTTTCTTGTCTTGCCTTGTGGGGCTTTGGAGAATAGGTGGACCCCCTCTTCCTTCCGGCAGCCCCTCAAATATTGGAAGACGGCTATCACAACTCTTCTTTTCACATTGATTGAGAACATTTGAGAATTATCTGTCTCCTCCCCCCACTTCTAGCATTTGGCAGGTATAGCAAGGTGTACATCAAAGGGAGATCTGAATGGATACCTGCAAATTAAAAATGCAAACTATCCAGGATGGAGATTGTGGGCTCTTAAACTCATTCCCAATCCTAGCAGATTAGGGAGATGGTTTGGCTGCTTATTTTTTTCCTTTGGTGGATTTTCTTTCTTTCTTTTTTTTTTGTAATAATTTTATTAAAGATTATTATATTGTGTAAAGAGAACTTACACAATTACAGAATAAAGAAATACATAAAAGTTTTTTTAATTAAAAAGTGCAGAAAAAGAACAAAGAAAGAAAAGAAAAAGAAAAAAAATAGAAAAAGAACGCCTCCCTTCATCCCCAGCACGAATAATCCACAATGACTACTTATTACGATCTCTTAAAAATATAATCAAACATTTCATCATTCCATACATCACCCAGTTTTCTATAAGCCTGTCTCTAAAACCTTGTCTCTCCCTATTAAACTGCAAAAGTCCAGTAAAGTTTGTCAGAAATAACTACAGTATATAAATATCATACAAATACAAAGAGTGCAGAGAAGAACAAAGATGATTCAGGGTCTGGAACAGCGGTTAAATCCTCTGAAGTCTGCTACCGGTTCTGTGAGTCTGCTACCAAGCGCGCATTTTGCTTGAGGTGCGCCCACGCAGCGCTAAAAAAGGAACATTTTGAAGCCTTCCAGTCTGCAAAGATAAGTAGAACAGCGAGGGGAGGGGAATCCGCTGTGCCACGCGATTTAGATTAACTAGAAAGCAGGAAATCCGACAATTCTAGCTAATATAAATCATGTGTCACAGCTGATCATCGGAAATACTGGTTCGCTTGAACCAGTAGCATTTTTTACTACCAGTTCTCCCGAACTGGTCTGAACCGGTAGCATTTCACCCCTGGTCTGGAAGCTAAAACCTGCAAGGAACAGTTGAGGGAACTAGGTATGTTCATTCTCTCTTCTCATCTACTGAAGTGAAGGAGATGACATGACAGCTTCTACTTGTCTTCTTCTACTTCTGCCACAGAAAAGAGGTGGTTGACCTCTTCTCCAAAATACCCTGAGGGCAAGAGAAGAAGTACCAGATGGAAGCTTAGCAGGAGAGACCCAACCTAGAATTAAGAACAACTAATCAATGGAACAGGTTGTTTCCTGGAGTTGTGGGTCAACACTAGAGGTTTTCAGGGATAGAGTGGAATACATCTAGGATATAAGGTCTCCTGCTTGGACAGAAGTTGGACTAGAAGACCTCCAAAGTTCCTTCCAGCCCTATGTTTTTAAATTTCTATACCCAATCCATTTTTCCATGCCCAGAGGAAGTTCCTTCAAAAAGTTCAAAGCAACCACACATACCTGATGCCACCTACCAGTGTCCAATCAGGGTACGGGGTGAGGGGGGGCAGTGCCCTGATTTTGCTGATGGTATAAAATATCAATTGCACCAGGCCATTTTATGGGTCCCACCGGGAACCCTACATGCCAATTAATGCTGGTATGTTTACTGGTGTCTGTGTTTCTTAACCTGAACCTCCATTTTTCTGAGTCTCCAGCCTTCAGGCAACTTCGTAGTGATCGTTGAGAGAAGAAAATTAAATTTGCATTTTAAACTGACAGCAGCTGTTCTTCTGGTAATGCTTCCGCATGCCTTGAGGGGCAGACGATCAAGAGCAAAAAGAGACACGCTCCCGTTCCTCCTTGATTTGGGCAAGGCTTCCTGGAACAGCACCCTTGTCCCATTAATACACCTTTCCCACATGCACTTGACCCTTCCTTACGGGAGTCAAGTCCTACAGCAGTTGGTGGGAGAACCATTCCTCCAAAGCCTCCCCTTTGCTGAGACCCAAAGCTACTTGAGGCTTCTATGAACTTTCCTTTTTTTCCTTTTGCCCAAACTGGCAACCTATGAAACAAACCTTATGATTGCCTTGGGTTGATCTTAAAAGCTAAGCAAGGTGACCTGATTAGGATATGGAAAAGAGACCACCAGGATATCCTACTCCTTAACCTAAATTGGGATGTTGAAAATTGCAAGCCTTCTCCATTGCCAAGAAGACATCATGGACCTGTCCATAGACACGAATGAGATTGTCTTGAAGAACACTTTATCTTTTTTTGACATTTTACGCAGTTTCTCTGGGTGATGTGGCTGGCGGCTTTTTAAATTTTAAATTCATTTTAAATTCTGCACCCGGAGCTCTTTTAGAGGATTCCCTTAAAATTATTAGTGGTGTCTCTGGCTAGGTGGCTCAGTGGCTAAGACACTGAGCTTGTTGATCAGAAAGGCTGGCAGTTCGGCGGTTCGAATCCCTAGCATAGGTCTCCTGCGTGAGTAGGGGATTGGACTAGATGACCTCCAAGGTCCCTTCCATCTCTGTTACTGTTTGTTTTGTTTTCATTTGATTTCTTACCTCACTGCTTGTCTATGGTTGTTTATTAAATAAACAAAAATTGGACACTTCACAAAGCAACGATTCTACGGATCTTAACAAATCACTAAGGGAGGCTGCTGGGGTCTTAAAAATTTCAGGTAACAGCCTTAACCATGCAATCAAAGCCCCACCCACTTTTCTGTGTGCGCCAACATGTTTGTGGCCACCATGGTCAAACATATTTTGACCAGGGGTGCTATTCAGCAGGTTTTGACAGGTTCTGGAGAACCGGTAGCAGAAATTTTGAGCAGTTTGGAGAACTGGCAAATACCACCTCTGGCTGGCCCCAGAGTGGGGTGGGAAAGAAGATTTTGCAATATCCTTCCCTTGCCACGCCCACCAAGCCACGCCCACAGAACCGGTAGTGAAAAAATTTGAATTCCACCACTGATTTTGACCATCCTCTTTGAAGGGCAGGGGCTTCAATTTCCTAGTTGTGTCTGACATATCAAGTTTTTAAACCCTGCAGACACTTCCACTTGTGAGCTCGGTTTAGGGTGACATATAAACCTCAGAAAGAGAATGAATTCATTTAACCACAATTAGATTCACATTAGTGGCCTTATTTTGACATTATTTTAGTGTTTTGCAGCCATAGTCATTGGAAGATGTGTGGAAGAGTGCCCAGAATTCCTCAGTCAGTCACCCTGCCTGGGGAATTCTGAGAGTTGAAGGACACACGTTTTCAAGGGCTCAAGGTTGAGAACCACTGCATTAGTTGACCCTTTTAGGTGGCACATTTTTGTTTTAAATTTTACTCACCTTCATGTTGAGAGAGAGAGTGACAGACATGACTGAGCATGTTGAACTTTGGCCTGGGCATTTGACATCATCTTAGGAGTGTCCACCATGCAGAAGGGACTCCCATGTCAACATCCTACAGAAAGTCACATCTGGATAAGGTTTTTCATCCACCTTCTGCAGTCAGAATAGAAAGGAGTTTAGTTGTGAACGTAAATACAGAACATTAAAGATGCGTCTTCCGGTCATCAATAAATAACCCTGAGCAGGAAAAACACACAAGATTTGTCACCAAATGGGAGAATGTAACAAACAATGAAAGTTTCCAAAATTAATTTTCTTCATTTTAGTTTATTAAAATTGCTTTCATCCATCTCCCATGTTAAATATTTTATTTTTTCATATTAATGGCTGCAATTTCTACTCTGCCTTCCTTCTGTCATTAACACTGTACAAACTTAATATCATTAGTAGTTTTTTCCTTTAATTATGTGACTGGAAGAAGAAAAACATCAAAGTTTCCGTGAAATTGGAATAGTATATCTAAATTGCCTCATGTTTATTTTAACATTAACAGTAAATGAAGCTAATGGGCTTCTATATTATTAAAAGCAGCCATTTGTGTCCTGCCTGCTTTAAAAGATGTTAAATAATTAGTTATTTAATAGAGAGGTGCAAAACAAATCAAAGAAGCAGAAAAACTTTGGAGTGGGAGGATTCGGGCTTCAAACTGGAAACTCTTTCTGAGGGGAAGCAGAGAAGGAGGGTGAAGCTTTGCATCCTGCTGAGATACTGATAGCTCTAATTTAATAACAAGCCTGGGGGGGTTTCTGTCATCTTTGAGATGTAAAGGAGTTCCACATCTTGAAAGGATATTTGGAAATAATTTAATGAGTTTTGATGGGATTCCTTGGCTACCTGAGAAGCTCACTCAGCATCGGCCCTAGGAGAGCGATGGCGGAAAGAAAATAGGGCTCGCTTTCTTCGTCATTATGCTTTTGGGCCCTCAGTTGGGTGAGAGTCGTCACCATGCAGGGTGTCTCCAACCTTGGCAACTTTATGACTTATGGACTTCAACTCCCAGAATTCCTCAGTCAGTGCATGCTGGGAGTTGAAGTCCACAAGTCGTAAAGTTGTCAAGGTTGGAGACCCCTACTCTAGAGCAGTGTTTGGCACCTTTAAGCTGAGTGGACTTCAATTCCCAGAATTGCCTGGGGAATTCTGGGAGTTGAAGTCCACCCACATTTTTGAGTTGTTAAGATTGAAGAACATTGGTCTAGTCTGAGTGGGTTATTACAGGAGTATTATATCTGACAGAGCCTACTCTTTAACCATGTTTTTAGTGGTCTTGAATATCTTGTCTTTCTGAATCTTGGAGGACTGGTAAGGTGTAGGTAGGATTCCCAGACATCGAATAGACAATTGCAGGAGGAGAAGCATGTTAGTCTATGGTAGTTATGCACAGGAGTCTAACCCACTTAGATTAGACCGCTGTTCTTCAACCTTGGCAGCAGGACTTCAACTCCCAGAATTCCCCGGGCAGCATGCTAGCTGAGGAATTCTGGGAGTTGAAGTCCTCTCAGCTTAAAGATGCTGAGGTTGACAAACACTCTTCCAGATCAATTTTGCCCCATTGGAGATCTCCATGAAGCCTACAGAAACTCCCCAAATGCACAGTAACTGTAGACAACTTTGTAGTGGTTGAGGATTTTGAGCATTGTAACTGCAGCCCAGGGTGCACAACAGTGGTGGGTTTCAAAATTTTTTACTACCAGTTCTGTGGGTGTGGCTTGGTGGGCGTGGCATGGGAAGGATACTGTAAAATCTCCATTCCCTCCCCACTCCAGGGGAAGGTTACTGCAAAATCCCCATTTCCTCCCGATCAGCTGGGACTCAGGAGACAGAGAATAGATGGGAACGGGGCCAGTCAGAATTTTTACTACCGGTTCTTTGAACTACTCAAAATTTCCGCTATTGGTTCTCCAGAACTGGTCAGAACCTGCTGAAACCCACCTCTGGTGCACAACACCCGTGGTTTTAGAACCTGAGAGAGTAAGTTAGGCCTTTTGTTGCACAAGAAGCAGGAGGCAAGAGCAGAGGGTCAAAAAATCAAGATGGCACTCTCAATCAAAGACTAGACCCTTTTTGGACATGCCAATGGCTGCAGACTTCATTTCCTGCATGTTTTCTGTCTTTTGAAGTGGCCCAAATAAGATGTTGTCATCTCCTTCCTTCTGAGGTGCATCATTTCCTGAGGTAAGATCAAAGCTCTTCCTGGTTTTGATGCACATCGCATGTCTGGAGATTTGATCGTACCCTTGTAGCTGCCATCTTGATTTTTTTTTTTTTGGCCCACCTGGCTAATTGCTGATCGACTGTGATCAACTGTGCAAGGTGATTTTGTGATCTGAATCTTTTCTAGCCTGCTTTATTAATGTCCAGCCTGGCAAAAATCCCATGGATTAATTTTCCCTAGATGCTTTGTCCTCCAGTAGCATTGCTCAAGGGAAACCAAAAAAGACAGTAAGTCTGAAACAGAATCTACAATTAGATCTCCAAAGAGATAAGTGCTTGGACAACCTGTGTCAGGTGGATGCCTTGAGGTAAGCATCCTGTGTTTGGTGTAAGAGACAGTTGATAACTTTGTAGATCTTCTCGCCTTCCCCATCAATAATCCAGGATTCATGGAAGCTTGCTTGTCTGTTGAAGCCATTGTTGTGATCTGACAGCACTGAGTTTGAGTAACCGCAGAACAAAGAGAAGCCAGACCATGAGTATGCAAGTGGAAAGGCAGATGGGCCTTCGAGTGCTCCTGGAGTACATCCACCTCCATCCACTTCCTCTCTGGTCTCCCATCTGCCCAGCCAAGTCCATCTGGTCTGACTGTATCTGAGAGAGAAATGGGTCAGTAGAAATAGATCCTTCAGTTTTTGCCTGGTTGGAAATTCTGCCTCAGAACATTTGTTTTCTTTCCTTGGGCTTCTAGAAGAGTTTAGGTGGACAGCAGAGTAAAATTGTCCCAAAGGACTTCTGAAGTAGGAGGAAGATGTGGTGACTGGACAGGACCACTGGTCATTTAAATAACGTGTTTCTCACTGAATTTAGACATCTCCCAAGCTATGAAACTCTGTTCCTGCAGTAACAGCAGCTTTTGTTGGGCATGAGCCAAGAATGAAGCTTCAAACCCAGAGCCATCCATAGCAGCTACTCAAATGAATATGGGCCCCTCTCTCATACTGGTACTTTAGGAAGAAAAATAGGACAGGGAAGCCTCCTTAAGCTTCTGGAGAAAAAGAGGTCTACTTTAACAAATTATTAGATTTGAGTTTCCTTATTAGCATTGGTCTTTCTGATTGGGTTAATCAGTGACTTTAACCAGGATGATTAGGGGACTAGAGGCTAAAACATACAATGATCGGTTGCAGGAACTGGGCATGGCCAGTCTAGTGAAGAGAAGGACCAGGGGAGACATGATAGCAGTCTTCCAATATTTGAGGGGCTGCCAGATAAAGGAAGGGGTCAAGCTATTTTCCAAGGCACCTGAAGGCCAGACAAGGAGTAATGGGTGGAAATTGACCAAGGAGAGATTCAACCTGGAAATAAGGAGAAATTTTCTGACAGTGAAAACAATCAACCAATGGAACAGAAGTTGCCTTCAGAAGTTGTGGGAGCTTCATCACTGGAGGCTTTCAAGAAGAAATTGGGCTGCCATTTTGTCAGAAATGGTGTAGGCTTTCCTGCTTGGGTGGGTGGGTGGGGGGTTTGGACTAGATGACCTACAAGGTTCCTTCCAACTCTGTTAATCTGTTAAAGCAGTTGCCATGCATCAGGTGACCATGGGGATGCTGCAATGGTCATAAATGTGAACAAAATTTAGGCACAACTAGATCAACCAGATATCACAACTGGCCTTTCATGCTTTTTAGATGGAGCGCCATCGGTTGTCTGCTAAACCGCTGTGGCTGGCAGGAGTCCATGTCAGAGGGAGAAGAGCCGCCAGGAATGATCCCAGCAGGAGAACAAGGAGAGGGGAAGAGTTAATTTTCCTATCAGTTGGTTTTATTGCAAAGGGAATGGCAATATCAGGCATCTAAACAGGAAGAGCCATGTGGTTTTGTGTGCAAGAAGCAAAGGTGGCAACAATCAAGGTGGCAGACAAAACCTTGCCCCTTTTTACAGGTGGCATCATTGTCACTTTTTTGGAGTGGTGCGGTTGGCCTAGAGGTGGAGCTCTCAGCTCACAAAGTTTGGGTTAATGCTAATTAATTTTGAGGAGCTTTGCATGTTGTGTCAACCCCCATCTAATTGGTTACCCTGTCATTCAGTGCATTTTGTGAGACACAGCCATCAATAGAATAGAATAGAATTTTTATTGGCCAAGTGTGATTGGACACACAAAGAATTTGTCTTTGGTGCATATGCTCTCAGTGTACATAAAAGAAAAGATACGTTCATCAAGAATCATAAGGTACAACACTTCATGATAGTCATAGGTTATAAGTAAGCAATCAGGAAACAATATCAATATAAATTGTAAGGATACCAGCAACAAGGTTACAGTCATACAGTCATAAGTGGGAGGAGATGGGTGATGGGAACGATGAGATCAATTGGATAACCAGGTTTAACTGTGCTTTGTTGGGCTCAGTCACGAAATCCCTCATTCAGGAATGCTCCAAGCTTGGTTCATTACGTTCAGCAAGGTTAGAATAGAATAGAATTCTTTATTGGCCAAGTGTGATTGGACACACAAGGAATTTGTCTTTGGTGCATACGCTCTCAGTGTACATAAGGAGAATAAAACACATCCATCGAGAATAAAAAGATGCAACACTTAGTGATAGTCAAGGTTACTAATAAGATATCAAATCATACTAGGAAACAAGTAAAAACAATATAAATTGAAAGATACAAGCAAAATGGTTATAGTAATAAGTGATGGGAACGATGTGATGGGAACGATGAGAAGATTAATAGTAGTGCAGATTTAGTAAAGAATTTGACAGTGTTGAGGGAATTATTTGTTTAGCAGAGTGATGGCGTTTGGGAAAAAACTGTCCTTGTGTCTAGTTGTTCTGGTGTGCAGTGCTCTACAGCATCGTTTTGGGGGTAGAAGTTGAAACAATTTATGTCAAGGATGTGAGGGGTCTGTAAATATTTTCACAGCCCTCTTTTTGACTCGTGCAGTATACAGGTCCTCCATGGAAGGCAGGATGGTAGCCATGGTTTTTTCTCCAGTTCTAATTATCCTCTAAAGTCTGTGTCTGTCTTGTTGGGTTGTAGAGCCAAACCAGACAATTATGGAGGTGCAGATGACAGACTCAACAATTCCTCTGTAGAACTGAATCAGCAGCTCTTTGGGCAGTTTGAGCTTCCTGAGTTGGCCCAGAAAGAACATTCTTTGCTGTGCTTTTTTGATGACGTTTTTGATGTTAGGTGTCCATTTTAAGCCTTGAGATATGATAGAACCTAGAAACCTGAAGGACTCTACTGTTGATACTGTGTTGTCTAGTATTGTAAGAGGTGGTAGTATAGGAGGTTTTCTTCTAAAATCCACCACCATTTCTACAGTTTTGAGTGTATTTAGTTCAAGATTGTTCTGGTTGCACCACAAGGCCAGTTGTTCAACCTCCCGTCTGTATGCAGATTCATCGTTGTCTTGAATGAGACCAATCACTGTTGTATCATCTGCAAACTTCAGTATTTTAACAGAGGGATCTTTGGTGTATAGAGAGAAGAGTAGTGGAGAGAACACACAGCCCTGGCGGCTCTTGTGCTAATTGTGCAGGTATCTGATGTGATTTTGCCTGCTGCTTCCTGTCTGTTAGGAAGCTTATGATCCATTTACAAGTGTGATCAGGTACAGTTAGCTGATTTAGTTTAGTTCAGTGGTGGGTTCCTCCCGGTTCGGTCCGGTTCAGCCGAGCCGGTAGCGGTGACGATATGACGTCACCGAACCGGTTCTCCCCCCCCCGCCCTCCCACCCCCCCCACGTTATTCTTACCTTTTATTTGGTCCCACCCCCAATCTATTGCTGCCTCCTGAGTCCCAACTGATGACTAGAGGGAAAAAAACTGTTTATTCAAAGGGCCATCCTACAGCTGATCAGTGTTAAAAGCAAACAAATGAGTCGAGGCGTAAGTGCGAGGACTGGTCGTAAGTGTGAGGACCTTCCAGAAATAACTCTGACCAGCTAGCCACGCCCACCTAGTCACATAACCTCCAAGCCACACCCACAAAATAAGCCACGCCCACAGAACCGGGAGTAAAAAAATTTAGAACCCACCCCTGGTTTCGTTAGAAGAATATCTGGAATGATGGTATTGAATGCTGAGCTGAAGTCTACAAAGAGGACTCTTGCACAGGTCTTTGGAGATTCAAGATGTTGTAGGATGTAGTGCAGAATCATATTAACAGCATCATCTGTTGATCTATTTGCTCGGTAGGCAAATTGCAAGGGGTCTAACAGCGGATCTGTTTGTTCTCAGGTGGCCGCGCGCTAGTCTTTCAAAGGTCTTTGTAACTACAGATGTTAGAGCAACCGGTCTGAAGTCATTTAGTTCCTTGATGGAGGGTTTCTTCGGCACTGGGATACTTCCAGCAAGTCAATAGAGGCAGTTTGCTTACAGAAGAACAAAAGAAAGAAAGTTGACCCATGAGTGGAATTGCTACCACATTTTGTGACATTAGTGAGTGGAAAGTCAGGAATGGTGCGGTGGCCTAGATGTGGAGCTCTCGCCTCACAATCAGGAGGCTGTGAGTTCAATCCTAGGTAGAGGCAGTTATTTCTTCCTCTGGGAACACTGAGAATATATCTGATGAACAAAACTCCACATTGGCGATAGGAAGGGCATCTGACTCAGCTCCATTCAGTTGCCTGAGCTCCACCCCGCAAGGAATTATGGGGTCATTAAAGAAGATGATGATCATTGTTGCTTTTTTGACTCTGCTCCAGTGGATGCCCTGCAATCTGATTACCGTCTTTAATGGGAAATAAGCCTTTGGTCCAAATTTTTGTCTTATTGTAATGTGAGAAACTTGATCTGATCTGCTGGGTGATAGTGACAATGATGATGATGACCATGACAATAATAAACAGATAAAGCTGCTAAATTACCTGGGACTTTGGAATTCAACCAGACAAGCACCTGCCACACAACACCCCAGACACCACAATTGTCAATAAGAAAAACAAAAAGTCAGGATGGTGGATGTGACAATATCTGGAGACAGCAGAATAGAAGAGAAGGAACTGGAGAACAAAGTCCTGCAAATAGAAGGACTGTGGCAAAAGAAAATAAAAGTAGTATCGATAGTGATAGGTACCTTGGGTGCAATCCCCAAACATCTGGATCACCACTTAAACTCCCTTGGCATTGACAAAATCACCAGTGGTCAGTTGCAAAAGGCAGCTTTACTTGGAAGAGTTTACATCCTGAGACAATTCCTTTAACGCTATCAAACAAAAAAATCTGCCTATTTCAGGGCCTTGGGAAGATGTACAAATGCCACATCCAGTCTCAACATCTGGCTGACCATGTGATGAACTATAATAATAAGATCATATCAATAGCAATAGTGCCCTCTCCAAACATCTGAAGCAACACTTGCCAAGATCATCGACATTGACAAGACCTCCATTGGTCAATTGCAAAAGGCGGCTTTATTTAAAACAACTTACATCCTATGATGATACCTTTATCTAGGGCAGGGGGTTGGACTAGAAGACCTCCATGGTCCCTACCAGCCCTATAATTGTATGAACCCCATCCAACAATGACATCTGCCTGTTCCAGGTCCTGGGAAAGGACTCTATAGGCGGACAAAAGTGTCAAATCCAATCTAAACAATTGGCTGACTGTGTGACCAACCATTAGAATACAGGAAGTCCTCGACTTATGACCATAATTGAGCCCGAAAATTTCTGTTGCTAAGCGAGACAGTTGTTAAGTGAGCTTTGCATCATTTTATGACCTTTCTTGCCAAGTTATTAAGTGAATCACTGCAGTTGTTAAGTTAGTAACACGGCTGTTCAGTGAATCTGGCTTCCCTATTGACTTTGCTTGTCAAAAGGTCGCAAAAGGAAGTCACATGACCCTGGGACACTGCAACTGTCATAAATATGAGTCAGTTGTCCAGCGTCCGAATTTTGATCACGTGGCCGTGGGGATGCTGCAATGGTCATTAAGTGTGAAAAATGGTCATAAATCACTTTTTTCAGTTCCTTTGTAACTTCAAATGGTCACTAAATGAACTGTTGTAATTCGAGGACTACCTGTCATAAGGCCAAGAGCACTGGCCAGCTGTAACCAAAGGAGCCTAATTTTTGGGTCCCCTCTAATGTACAAAAGAATAATTTTTGCCGGAGAATTGCTATTTTTTAAAAAAGAGCTAGAATTCACTGAACGGCTGTCAGCGATGTAATAAGGAAATTCTGAAAGCATCCAGAATCGCCAAATATATTGTCAGAATCCGACGCTTGGCGTATCCATCACCCACTCCTTAAGACATATTAAAGCTGATTTAAAACAACGAGCATTTTCTCTCCTCTCTCTTTAAAGGCAGACATTATTGTTACGTAGGCTTTTGTTTTAATTAAAATAGGTATTGAAATCCTCAATGAAGCTTTGGTGGATTGTTAAAAGGGTACCAATCCATTTCCAGAACAGCCAAAAATATGTCCTGGTAATTGTCATTTTCCAACACGGAGAAGGCTTAATTTAGTTCAATCAAATCAAAAAAGCAGCTTTAATTTACAGAGCAATAAAACCTCGCTTTCGATCAAAGAACTAAAAAAAAAAAGCCAACAACCCCAAAACACCCAGTCCAGAGCACAGTGAAATGTTTATTTTGTACAATGGCCCATAACTGCATTTATGTGATTTAAAAGCCTCTTTTTTTTTTGAACCATAGGGTAATATTACATGCATGTAGAATTGAGCGCTTGTTATGGCTCATTTGTCCCCACAGAGACCAAAAATCATTTGCTCCTCAATTCCTACCTAAAAGACCTTCTTTTATATATAATTCTCATAGTTTACTTTAAATGGGATCCTTAGGTTAAGGTTTTCCTTCCCTGTGGCTACCGTTTGTCAAAGCAGCTCATAAGGGGTGCTTAATGCCTCTCGACATCCTGGCAAATATTTTTTTTTTCCATTTGGGGCACAAATTAAAAAAACACACAGTGGCCTTGCTATCCTGAAAATCCCACCTGCCTCCAAGAGATATGAGACCCACAAGTGCCAGCTCTTACCCTATATTTCTTGCCCAACCTTCCACCAGAGAATAAATATTTACATTATTAATATATTATATTAATTATAATAATTAATTTAATATGTTAATAAATATTAATAAATAACCAGTATTTGAGGGGCTGCCACAAAGAAGAGGGGGAGGGGGACCAACCTATGTTCCAAAGCACCAGAAGGCAAGACAAGATACAGTGAATGGAAACTGATCAAAGAGAGAAGCAACCTAGAACTAAGGAGAAATTCTCTAAAAGTGAGAACAATCAACCAGTGGAAAAGCTGGCCTTCAGAAGTTGTGGGTGCTCCATCACTGGAGGCTTTTAAAGAAGAAAGTGGACAACCATCTCTCTGAAATGGTCTAGGGTCTTCTACTTGTGCAGGGGGTTGGACTAGAAGACCTCCAAGGTCCCTTCCAACTCTGTTATTCTTTTAAGTAAAAAGAAGTCCAGTTGTGCTGTGACTCAACCTTTTAGACAACTTTACCTGGATGGCTGAGAATCGTCACTAACCTTCAACCAGGGACTTTTCAGAAACTCTGCAACGTAGTCAAACAATAGATAAATTTATTGATAAACCCATTCAAAAGAAGAGAAAAGAACACTGCAGTATTGGTAATCCTCAACCTATGACTGGTTGCTTAGTGACCATTCAAAGTTACAATGGACCCCCCCCAAATGGGGACTTACGATCCAGTTTTGTAGTTCTGATGATGCCCCCGCCCCACAGTCACGTGACTGCATTTTGGGTGCTCGGCAGCTGCTCCCCATTTATAGTTATTTCAGTGCCCTTTGGTCACGTGTCTGTGATTTACAACAGTTTTCCCAGAAACCAGTGTTTACTTCTGGTTTCCAGCCAAAATCAGACCATAGTGAACAATGGGTTTGCTTAATGACCACTGGGTTCCCTTAACCACCACTGAGAAAAAGATAGTAAAATTGGGTCTGGCCACAATCTTCATGACTTACGACTATAATTGCCAGGCTCAATTATGGTCGAAACTCAAGGACTAGCTGCATCTAGTTGACATTACTGCACGATTGACAGCAAAAACATCTTCTGGAGAATTGTTTCCCCTCCCCTTAAATGTTTTCTTCAAATGTTTAAATTTGGAAGACCCCCATAAATGGCAAGGAGTGAAAAGGCCAGCAGTCCTCTGGTCCTTCTGAGCATGATGATGAAGCTTGGAGCGGAGGTAAACTTTGAGAAACTTTCTGGACTTCTGGAGGAATTAGAAGTGGCGTCGAAGCTCAGCAGATCTCTTGTTCTCCTTGCAGTGACCAATGATGGAAGAATTAAAAATTAAACCAAGACAAAGGCATCATTTCAACCAAAGGCTAACTGTCATCACTCATTGGTCATCATTACAGCACTGTAAATGTCCTTTTGCTCTCCTCGGTCCTCCATTTTGAAATAGCATCTCAACCCAAAGTGGAAAAGGTGACCCAAAGACCAGGATTACATTTCTGACTCCTTGACAAAAGGAAAGAGAATGAAAATGCTGCAGGCAGATGAGGCAATGATTAAGTCCTCCCCCAACGACCAGTCACTAGATTGTCAAAGGATGCCGGGTCTTTCTATGATGAGCTTTAGGAGAAAGCAGGGGTGAAGCCAGCCTTGCTTGCATGCGACAACTACCTGAAACAACTCACCTGAGGGGGCTTGGATTTCTGTAACAAAAGATGGCATTGCAGGGCACCCAACTCTGGGTTGCTAAACTCCAGGAGATCATGAGATGGTTGCAATCCTTATGGCCATCATTTCTGGATGGGATTTTTGCAACCGAGAGGTGGCAATCCAAAGACAGGACCCATCACGACTGCAGTTCTGAGGCTCTTCCTGGAGCAAGAAAGAGCTCCGTCTGCTTGGCTCTTACTGAGCCTTGTGGAATCTGAGCAAAATTCCAACATTTAGTTTCCCATCACACCTCCTGGGAGTCCTTTTGAAAACCAGTAGATAGGCTCTTTGTGCATAGGTGTTGCTTCTGGGTGTGCAAGTATCTACTGTAGCCTTACCTATCTGGCTATCTCTAGCCAGAAGACTACATCTCTAGCCAGAGACTGCAACTCAGAGGTGAAATGCTCCCAGATTGGACCGGATCGCCCGATCTGGTAGCAATCTTGGCCACTGGTTTGGTAATCCGGTAGTGACGGCGGAGCAGAGCTTCGCCCACCCGGCCAGGTGTCATTATTTCCTGGTTTTAACCAGGAAGTAATGTGTTTTTTACCGTCTGCACATGCTCAGAAGGTTTTGCGCAGGTGCAGAAAGTCTGCACATGCCTGTGATGTGCGCGGCACATGCGCTTCCAAACCAGTAAGGAAGGTAAGTAGATTTCACTCCAGCTGCAATTTCTAGAATGCACGGCTGAGCCTGGGAATTCTGGGAGTTGTAGCTCCTATACTTGCATTCCCAATTCCAGACTGGCAAAGAATGATGGAATTAATCCAAAGGTATGTTTAAAAAGACCCTAAGTTGCTGTGCATTGAAGGCCCTGTCACAGAAGAACCAATAGCCTATTCTGACTCTATTCCAAAGAAGAGAATTGAATATGAATAGAATATATAGAATGTGACTATATATATGTGACAACTACCTGAAACACCATGATGAGCAGGATGGTGGTTTAATCCTAGATAGTGGCAGGTGTTTCTCTCTTAGAGTGCAAAGGGAAAAAAAATCTGCTGCGAACTCCATGTAGGCATCAGGAAGGGCATCCGGCCAGTAAATGCTCAGCTCCATCCAGTCACCCTAACTCTGCCCCTAAATTAAGGGATTACATGGTTGTGAAAGGGAGTTTTATATAACTCTATAGATTAGAATATGACTCTATTCCATAGGTCTTCAAACTCGACAGCTTTAAGACTTGTGGACTTCAACTTCCAGAATTCTCCAGCCAGCTATGCTGGCTGGAGAATTCTGGGAGTTGAAGTCCACAAGTCTTAAAGCTGTCGAGTTTGAAGACCTCTGCTCTATTCTATTCTACCAAATTGGCACTAAAAGGAAGAGACCAAATTGAGCCTGACTCAATCCAGCTTTTCTTCACTTATCTTCTTGAGATGCATGACATTTGCAAGGGTCTCTATTTTGCATGCTCATACATACCATGTTGCATTGCTGAGAGGACGCCCAGAAGAGATGCCTACACAACATTAGATGGAATTATTTGTTGAATTGGAGTTGGCCTTTCTAAACCTTCTTGGCAGAGTGTGGCACAGAGTGGGGGCCTAAACACAAGTTACAAAAGAGATTTCTGGGTTTCTGTCCCTTGAGGAACCCCATTAAAGTGGGAGTCAAAGGATGTTGCTCAGCCGCCTGGAGCCAACAGAGGCCTCTGGCGTCCGTCATCCTTTGGCTGCATCAGCCAGCTGGCCTCCTGCCTCCCCTTCCCAGCCTCTGCAAGGAACAGGGCTGTCTCTTTCTGACCCCCCCCCCCCATCCTCCCCATCCTCCCCATCCTCCCCATCCTGTCCCAATTGTGTTTGAATCTGCTCTTTTCCTTGTTGCTTTGAAGATGGCTTTATAGAGAGAGCAGGACGCCTCAATAGCAGCAGATGGCAGATAAGTAGGAATGGTAAATAGTTTTAATTACTGGATAATGTAAGTGAGACAATAAAGGGGAAGAGAGGGGGAGCGAGCTGCTGCCACGGCGAAGGCTGCAAGTGTGGTGGGACCCAATTTGTCTGGAAGGCAGCATGTGTTGCTCCCGTCTTTGGAGGGCTTTAAAAGAGAGTGCCGAAAAAAATATTAATTGCCTGGTTCATCTGCCCATCCGTCTTCTCCACCAAAGTCGCAGGCTTCCTTTAATTTCAGGGGAATGGTTCGGAAATGGGAATCATGCAAATGAGTATCTTAGCTATTCATTTGTTTTACTGCAAGCGTTTTGTGAGCAAATGGCCTAAAGCCTGCAATGAATTAAAAGACTCGGCACTGGAGACCGATTTTTAATACAAAGTCCTGACACGAAGACGACCCCGACCGGCAGCGCCGAAAATGTTGGCATAGCAACTTTGGGCATTTTCATGCAAATTGGCTCCTATATAGATGATAGCAGTGCAATGATTTCCTTCAACTAATCATCATAAAATTAGTTTCACTATATTTAAATGCCTCCACTTAATGCATTATATCCATATGCATGAAATTGCCTGAGCTAATGCAGTACATAAAATGCCAAAGACACAATGAATAGCCAAATTGCAAGCAGTTATGTCGCCTCCCATTAAAAAAAACCCTTTTCGTCTATTTTTTGGGGAGGGGGGGCAGGCAGAGAGAGAGAGAGAGAGAGAGATTGGGAAGTGCTGTTATTGAATGTGTGGTTCCCCCAAAGGCATCTATCACCAATTGCTAACAATGCACACAAACATTCAACATTCGTTTAAGTAACGTTAAGGTTGTACAAAATCCAGAACACTGATGAGTGATGCTGTCTCGCTCCCAGGAGCCGAGCAGAAGCCAGCCGTTGCCAACGTGGAAACTGGCAGATGATCAGAATGCAAAGAATCGGAGACAGCCATTGTTTAATGATGATGACGACAATGACAACAACAACAACAGTTTAGAAAACCAATCCTGGCCTAATGAAAACTTTAACCTCTAGCCAACAAATCGGATGGTGTTATGGACTTTTTAGAGAGACTCTGCAGGGACTGTTTCATTGCAAAAGGATATGTGTGCAGTGGAAAGGAAAGGGAAAGGAAGAGGAAGAGGAAGAGGAGGGGGGAGAAATAAACATAAAGACAGTTCCCCCCCCCCCGATGCCATCACTCTGCTAAATACCTAATTCTCACATCACTGTCTTGTGCCAAAGGGTATCTAACCACGTAGCAGGACTGAATTATTATTCTTTTATCTTTCGTATTACCTATTCCTATTGGTATTTTATGACTATCACTTTGTTGGTTGAACGTTATGTTATATGATTGTATCTTATAATTTATCAGTTTGCTGCTTATATGTACACTGAGAGCTTATGCACCAGAGATAAATTCTTTGTGTGTTCAATCACACTTGGTTAATAAAGTATATTATTCTATTCTATTCTATTCTATTCTATTCTATTCTATTCTATTCTATTCTATTCTATTCTATTCTATTCTATTCTATTCGATTCTATTCGATTCGATTCGATTCGATTCGATTCGATTCGATTCTAGAATAGCACACTTCCCCTAATGTGTCACGTTGGAGATATGCTTTTTAGAACAGATGCGGTCAGGGAGACACAGAATGTGCTTTGATAGAAAGTGAAATGTAAAAATGATTATATTAAAAGGATTAAAGATAGTCATGTGATGATCTGGAGGTATATAATAATTTTCCTTTTCTATCGTTTTAAAATAAATCTTCAATTGCCAAAAGCCTTGTACTTGGGCACCGGAGCCAAAGCTCTGCAGGGACATGTGTGACTCATGTTGCACACTTTTCTCCTGGACGTTAAGCATCAATCTGCATTGGAGGTGTGCCTCTTTTCCCAATTAAAGCCAAAGAGAGCATTTGCAGACAGAGAAGTTAATTCTGAAACTATGGAAGGATACAGGTAGTCCTTGATTTATGACCACAAGAGGGAACCACAATTTCCATTCCTAAGGAAGACAGTTGTTAAGGGAGTCATACTCAATTTTGTAACCTTTTTTTGCCATGGTTGTTAAGCGAATCTGCAGCTGTTAAATGAATCTGATTTCTTCCGTTGACTTTGCTGGTTGGAAACTGGGACGCCACACTCATCGTAAGTGTATGCTTGTTGCCAAATGCCTGAATTTTGATCACTTGGCCATGGGGATGCTGTGACAGTCATAAGTGTGAGGACTGATCATAATCACTAATTTCAGACCCGTTGTAATTTTGAGCGGTCACCAAACAAATGGCTGAGGTCTACCGGTACTTGTTCCTACTTGAGGGTGGTCTCTCTTTAGAGAGAGAGAGAGGTCATTTGAAACCAGGTATTTAATTTAATATGTTCCAGCTATTAAATTAAATTCCTTAACAGAGTCCCTGGTTTCAAATGACCTCTCTCTACCCAAAGAGACACCACCCTCAAGTAGGAATAAGTACTGGTAGACCTCAACCATTTGTTTAGTAACCGCTCATAATTACAACGGGCCAGAACATACAGTGGTAATTGATTGGTTGGAGAGTGCAGACTCCTGCATGAGGCAATCTATGATTGGATGTTGGGTGTAAATGGGGTGTTTCCCTTTTTTCCCACCTTTTTTCTTCTGTGTGTGCTCTGTAGGCTGTTCTGTGATTTACCTCATGATTTACCTCATGATGTAGTGATGTGCCTGACTATCTTGTCTAATGTAAATACCGTAGAGGAGTTAAATATATTTATTTCTATGAAAATAAAAGTTTGCGTCAGAATCTCTGACTTCATTTGGACACCTGCTGCACAATTTCCTGACAGACTCCCACCAAGAGTCCATCCCTGAACTTTTGATGGCTGGATCGTCTGCCCAGGGCAGTCAGTCATGGGAGAAGCAGCAGGCAGAGGGTGAAGTCATTCCTTGTATGGAATGGGACAATTTGCCATGGCCAACTGGCCACTGCCATCTCCCCTTTGGACAACTCACAAGGGACAATTCCACTCAACACAATAAATGTTATCCACCATTGTTTCTTCAACATAGTGGCGGATAACATGTATCCCATTGAGTTATCCTGAGTGGAATTGTCCCACGGCGAGTTGGCCACAGTGTGAGATGGCCATGGCAAGATGGTCGCAGCGGATTGGCCGTGGTGAATTGTCCCATAACCTTCCTCATGGCTAGTATAGATTGGGAATATCTGCTTGAAGACAATGTGCATTCAATCCAGCTCGGCTTGTTACAATTTCCCCATTGCTGGTGATTCTCCACGATGGCTGGATGCCAACTCTGCCATTGTCGCATAACTCATCTCTCAAGTGCTAATTACAAAACTACTTAATTAAGGGAAACTCGATTTTTTCCCACATTAACTGTATTTTCTATGGCCCTTGCTGGAGTCATTTGCTGCAAGGAAGAATTTTCAAGTCACTGCAAAGTTGCACAGGTGTGACTGCGGAGAAGCTGACTCAGCTCCAGGAATTAACCAGCAGGAGCCGTTAAGAGGGCACCAAAATTGCAAGCAGATCTTTTAGTGGACTGCAGAGAGACATCCTTGATTCCTGAAGTCACCGTGCGAAGGCACTTATCTCAGCAGAATGTGGGCTCAATGAGGGGCATCTGCCAAGGGAGGCAAAAAAGTCAAAATGGCAGCCGCTGCTTTGTGATCAGGGCCCCGCTCCTCTTTTGCTCATTAAAAAGGAGTAGGGACGTGTTTCTCAACCTTGGCAACTTTAAAGATGCATGGACTTCAATTCCCAGAGTTCCCCAGCTAGCAAAGCTTATGATCATATGGTTGACTTTTTTGACAGCCTTGGGCACTCCTGGACAAGAGGAGAATGGTTACACAAGAATGGTCTGGTCATCAGATGTTGCCAAATGCCTGAATTTTGATCACTTGGCCATGGGAATGCTGTGACAGTCATAAGTATGAGGACCGATCATGGTCACTTATTTCAGAGCCGTTGTTGTAATTTTGAGCAGTCACCAAACAAATGGCTGAGATCTACCTGTACCTGCTCCTACTTGAGGGTGGTGTCTCTTTGGAGAGAGAGAGGGGTCATTTGAAACAAGGTCATTTGAAATAAGGCTTGCTCTTTTAAAAGTCATTCTGCTCTTCCTTTCTATGTAACCAAGCAAGGAAATCAGTCATTCATTTTAGACCAGGGGAAAATGCCAGGATAATCTTACGGACATGGAATAAAGTACATAAATAATGAAATTGGTAACGCTAGGCAGGAGATCACGAGTCCTGTGCGTTGAGCTGCTTCCAAGCTACCTGTCTCGACCCCTTACTGTGAGCATTAACTTCATAACTGAAGTATGGCGAAGGTTGGTTCCACCATATTAAAAAAGGGAACGATTTACGGCCATCTATAATTGCTCACTGAATATTTCATGGCCTTATATTGTACCCCTATTTTCAAGCTGTTTGCTTCAGCTCTGTGGATGCATAATGTTCTTCCAACGCAGGATGGCTTTTGGTGAGATTCTTGGAGATGAATTCACATCGAAAGGAAGAGGTTCTCCTGACTGGCTTTCAGCCGAAGCACAAACTCGAGGTTATCCATTCTGACCAGAGGGAGGCTGGGTAGACTAGGAGGCTATGGGTCCAAATATCTGAAAGAGAATTATCTAGAATCATTAGCAGTTCTTCCACTACTTGAGGGGCTGTCACAGAGAAGACAGGGTTGACCTACTCTCTAAAGCCCTTGAGAGCAGACAAGGAATAATGGGTGGAAGATTGTCAAAGAGAGACACAGCCGAGAATTAAGGAGGAATTTCCTGATAGTGAGAACAATAAACCAGCGGAATGGCTGGCCTTTAGAGGTTGTGAGGAGCTCTTCAAGAATAGATTTTTTTTAAAAAAATTGATTTATATGCCACCCTTCTCCGGAGACTCAGGGCGGCTTACAATGCGTTAAGCAATAGCCTTCATACTTTTGTATATTTATACGAAGTCAGCTTATTGCCCCCACAAACTGGGTCCTCAATTTACCTACCTTAGAAAGGATGGAAGGCTGAGGCAACCTTGAGCCTGGTGAGATTCGAACTTACAGTAATTGCAGGCAGCTGGTGTTAATCACAATGCTATCAGTCTGCTGAGCCACCAGGCCCTTGTCCACCAGATTGGACAATCATTTGACTGGGACAGTATAAGGATTTCTCCCTTGGGCAAAGGGTTGGACTAGAAGACTTCCAGGGTGCCTTCCAACCTATTAATGGGCAGAAGATCATTAGAGATCCAGGCTAGAACTAAGGAGGAATTTCCTGACAGTGAGAACAATTAATCAGTGGAATGACTTGCCTCCAGAAGTTGTGGGTTCTCCATCACTGGAGGCTTTCAAGAAGAGATTGGACAGCTATTTGTCTGGAATGGTATAGGGTCTCCTGTTTGAGCAGGGGGTTCGACTAGAAGACTTCCAAGGTCCCTTCCATTGCTGCTATTCTATGTTCTATGTCTAATTGATAATTAATCTAGCCTTGAGCCATGATAAATGCATGATAAGTGCATGTCAGGTTTCGATGTCATCCCAAATAAATTGCACTCCCAAACAATTAATCTTTGCTGAAATATTCCATTTATTGAGTACGACAGATCTCGCCCCGATTTCGTCGTAGCCGATACTAACCCTCTGACCCCCAAACCCTTCCCTTTCCGTTCCCCAATTCTCATCTTCTCATTGGCCATCTTCCAAGTCAGTCTCCCCAGCTTCTGACCTCAGCCTACAGGAATATCCCCCTCCCCTCCCATCCCCTAGGGGATATTATCTACAGAGAAAATAAGTAGTTGAAAAGTCAACCCTCGACTCCTCCTTTTTATGGCAGCATCAGAATGCTGACAGTGCATTTTTTTTTTGCATGATAAGTGCAAAAAAATGCACTTTGCACTTTGAAGCAATATCTGTTGGGGAAGGAAATTATTTTACAATGCGTATATATGTTAGATTACCAACAGCCAGCATGGGGAATTCTGGGAGTTTATTTATTTATTGGTTCGATTTATATGCCGCCCTTCTCCGGAGACTCAGGGTGGCTTACAATGCGTTAAGCAATAGCCTTCATACTTTTGTATATACCTGCTTAGTAGGGCTTTCGCCCCCCCCCCAGCAGTGTTCTTTTATATACAAAGTCAGCTTATTGCCCCCACAAACTGGGTCCTCATTTTACCTACCTCGAAAGGATGGAAGGCTGAGTCAACTTTGAGCCTGGTGAGATTTGAACTTGCAGTAATTGCAGGCAGCTGGTGCTAGTTAACAGCACTTTAGTCTGCTGCACCACCAAGGCTCTTTTACCTTGAAAAGAGGTAAAGTTGAAATCAACACATCTTAAAATTGATGGAGTGAAGAAACACTGCATTAAGAAGAACAATCATTAATTGTTCCAACAGCATGTTCTTCCTGTTCCCTTTTTTACTAGTCAACTTTACTAGTTTACTAGACAAAGATAGACCACACTAAAACAACACTGAAATGGATTTACAGCTAGTCCTTGACTTACAACCATTTGTTGAGCAACTGTTTGAAGTTACTGGTCCTCGCGTTTATGTCCATTGTAGCATCTCCATGGTCATGAGCTCAAAATTCATGGACATGGCAACTGGCATGTCTTTACAATGGTTGTAGTATCTTGGGATCCTTCCCAACAGTGTTCTGACAAGCAAAATCAACAGGGGAAGGTGGATTCACTTAATAACTGCATAATTCACTTAGGAAATGCAGTGATTCACTTAAAAACCGTAGCAAAAAAGGTTATAAAATCAGGCATGACTTACCGAACAACTACCTTGCTTAAGCAAGGGAAATTCTGGTCCCAATTATGTTCATAAAATCTAGGACTACCTGTAGCTACAGCTGGATCACAACAGTATGCTATGAATGGTGATATTCAGTGTTGCTCGTTCCAAAGCCAGATAATTTTCAGTTATGGATCTGACTGAGAATTCGAGGAGCTGAGGTCTAAAGCCTTCACTATCTTTTAAAAAATGGTCATTTCTAGGGAAAGAGCCTGAGTTAACATTTTTAGAAAGGTTCTCCCTGGATTCCTGCCAAGATTTCTGGTCGGAAGTGTGTTTGCCAAAGGTTATCCTTGGTGGCGGTAGAAGCCCGTCCTTCTTTCGGCGTGTCAATGAGCCTTCGCCTTTTGTGCGTTTCCTTGCCCACAGCAATCCTGTGTCACAAGAGAAATAATTGGGACATTTACAATGTCGCTCTCTTGCCGTTGCCAACAATTTTTCACGCTGTTAATTCACTTCATCTTACTATTCGCAGGGAAAGTGCCTCCAAGATATTGGCAATCATAATTTTTACGACTAGTTATTGTAACTCTGGTGTCAAATTTATCTCCATGTCACCCAAGAGAATAACGTGGCATCAAATTAGCATGATAAGCAAAGAGAACAAGAGTGAGAGAGAGACGGAGGCTGATGTACGTCCGTGCTCAAGAAGCATCCCGTGGAGATCAGATAAGATTCAAGATCCAGGCGTTTTTTTTTAAAAAAAACCCAAAACCCCAATCTCAGCCTGGTTTAAGCCTCTTCCTTATGTCTGAGTTGAGGTTTGCCAGCATAAACCTTTGGCAATATCTATTTTGGCAGGATAAGGGCACAATAATGCTATACAGGTAGTCCTTGACTTACAACAGTTCATTTAGTGACCATTCAAAGTTACAACTTTAAAAAGCACTTTACAACATTCAAAGCACTTTAAAAAGTGGCTATTACAGTTTTTTACATTTACAAGTCTTGAGTCATCCCCCCTGGTCGTGTGATCAAAATTCAAAATGCTTGGCAACTTGACTGTTGCACTGTTATGACGATTGCACTCTCCCAGAGTGTCCCAGAGTCACGCAAACCCATTTTGAGACCTTCTGATAAGCAAACTCAATGGGAAAGCCAGACTCACTTAACAATTGTGTTACCAACTCAACAACGGCAGCAATTCACTTCACAACTGTGGCAAGAAAGGTTGTAAAACGGGGCAAAACTTACTCAACAACTGTCTCCCTTAGCAATAGAAATGTTGGGCTCAATTATCGTCATAAGTTGAGGACTACCTGTATTTAATCACTTATTGGGCTACCATATTTTTCGGAGTATAAGACTCACTTCCCCCCCAAAAAAGTGGGTGAAAATTTCGGTGCGTCTTATAGACCAAATTTTTGGCCTCCCAAACAGTCCGTGCATCGAGTTTTCACCCTTGCCAACCCCCAGAAGCACGCTGCAGTACTCCACATCAGAGGTGGGTTTCAGCAGGTTCTGACCAGTTCTGGAGAACCGGTAGTGGAAATTTTGAGTAGTTTGGAGAACTGGTAGTAAAAATTCTGACTGGCCCCACCCCCATCTATTCTCTGCTTCCCATGTCCCAGCTGATTGGGAGGAAATGGGGATTTTGCAGTAAGCTTCCCCTGGAGTGGGGTGGGAATGGAGATTTTACAGTATCCTTCCCTTGCCATGCCCACCAAGCCACACCCACCAAGCCACACCCACAGAACCGGTAGTAAAAAATTTTGAAACCCACCACTGCTCCACATGTCCCGTTTTCTCAAAAAAACAGGTCTGTTTTTGGCCTGCAAAGTGCTTCTGGGGGCCGGGGAGGGCGAAAACTGGATGCACAGAAGCCAAAAACTTTTTTTTTCTTATTTTCCTCCTCTAAATCTAGGTGCATCTTATAGTCCAAAAAATAGAGTAAGTGAAAGGGATATTAGGTGATTTTCCTCAGCTTTGTTTTGCCTCTAAGGAGTGACACAATGACCTTGTGGTGATGCTTAGACACGCCCTGAGTAGCAGGTGGCAGGTGCCAAGGAGGGTTTGGGATAAGGTGGGAGGGAGCTTCTCACTGTTGCTCTACACCAGTGTTTCTCAACCTTGGTAGCTTGAAGATGGGTGGACTTCAACTCCCAGAATCCCCCAGCCAGCGCTGCTGGCTGGGGGATTCTGGGAGTTGAAGTCCACCCATCTTCAAGCTACCAAGGTTGAGAAACACTGCTCTACACAATTCCTTCTACCCAATGAAGAAATCCAATTTTTTTTACTACCGGTTCTGAGGGCGTGGCTTGGTGGGCGTGGTGTGGCTTGGTGGGTGCGGCAGGGGAAGGATACTGCAAAATCTCCATTCCTACCCCACTCTGGGGACAGCTAGAGGTAGCATTTGCCGGTTCTCCGAACTGCTCAAAATTTCCACTACCTGTTCTCCAGAACCTGTCAGAACCTGCTGGATTTCACCCCTGCTTCTACCTGCCTTTTCCTAGGATGCAGAACCAGTGATGGGAAATATTGTGGCTGTCTTTATTCATGTCAGAAGCACCTACAAATTATAGACATATAAATGTCTATGGAGATTTGTAACCATCCAGCTCTTTTTTTTTTTTTTAATTTGATTTATATGCCACCCTTCTCCAAAGACTCAGGGCGGCTTACAATGCGCTAAGCAATAGCCTTCATTCTTTTGCATATTTATACAAAGTCAGCTGATTGCCCCCACAAACTGGGTCCTCATTTCACCTACCTTAGAAAGGATGGAAGGCTGAGTCAACCTTGAGCCTTGGCGAGATTCGAACCCTGCAGTAATTGCAGGCAGCTGGTCTTAATAACCAGCTTAATAACAGGGTGCCTTAAACCCCTGTACTACCAAGGCTCTTTGGTTGTCCTAAAGATGCTTTTCCAAAAGGCAACTGGACTTTCTTGGTTTTTTTTTCCTTGAAGACATTTCACTTCTCCTCCAAGAAGCTTCTTCAGTTCTGATTGATGATCGAGAATCTCCATAGACATGTAGACATGAAACATTCAACCCTGAGCAAGTAAAATAGGTCACGAAAATACAGCACGTTTAAAAACTATGTAGAATGAATAGGATTAAAGCTAAATGGCATTTGCCCAATATTAGCACTCGGCAATATGAGGTTTTCCTCTGTAGATGTTGAAGGACATTGTTTGCGCTCTAGCATATGTAGAAAGATTGTTCTTCTCCATATTCCCACAGGAAATGTGGGAATATTTCAATAGGGAAGCCCCATTTTCTTAGATTGCCCTATGATCTTCCTACCTCTACAATATTATGGCAGATCAGCATGGGGAGTGTATGTGAGGAGGGAGCAGTGGAGAACAGCTGAGGTCAGTTCTCCCTCCTGCAGGAAGAATAGAGAACATAGAATAAGGAAGGAACCTTGAAGGTCTTCTAGTCGAACCCCCTGCTTGAGTAGGAGGCCCTATACCATTTCAGACAAATGGTTGTCCAACCTCTTCTTAAAAAGTCTCCAGTGATGGAGCACCCACAACTTCCGAAGGCAAAGCATTCCACTGGTTGATTGTCCCCTCTGTAAGGAAGTTTCTCCTTAGTTCTAGGTTGCTTCTCTCCTTGGTTAGTTTTCATCTATTACTTCTTGTCCTGCCTTCAGGTGCTTTGGTTGATCCTCCTTCTTTGCAGCAGCCCCTCAAATATCGGAACACTGCTATCATGTTTCCTCTAGTCCTTCTCTTCGCTAGACTAGACATACCCAATTCCTGTAACCGTTCTTTGTATGTTTTAGCCTCCAGCCCTCTAATCATCTTGGTTGCTCTTCTCATGATGGTCTTCTTCATATAATGGTGCTCAAACAAATGAGTAAGAGTCCAATTCTAACCTGGAAGGAGTCAGAAGGTTGCATATGCCGGCTGGAGTCCTGCAATTGGGGAACAACATCAGGCTTCTTCTTACTGCCAAGGATGGACGAATCAGGCAAAGATTGCTGCTGTCCCAAAGGGTGGAAGACGTAATCATAGAGCTCTGGACAAGCTCTTGGCTCCATGGTGATCATGGATCCATGGATTCAAGTGCCTTCTCTGTCTTCCCTCACTTGCGGGGAGGGGGGCAAAAAGTCAGGATGATGGCTATGATGATGCAATCAAAGCTCTGTCTTGTGGGTACCCTTCCTGCTGGTGCCCCACTCAAATACTAGCCAGATCTGATCCTTCCACATGAGGCATGGTGGTGCAGTGATTAGAATGCAGTATTGCAGGCTAATTCTGCTGATTGCCAGCAGTTCAATCCTGACTAACTCAAAGTTGATTCAGGAGAGGAACTGTGGCCTAGAGGTGGAGCTCTTGCCTCACAATCAGGAGGTTGGAAGTTCGATCCTAGGTAGAGGCAGATGTAGGGTTTCCTGCTTGGGCAGGGGGTTGGACTAGATGACCTGCAAGGTCCCTTCCAACTCTGTTAATCTGAATCAGCCTTCCGTCCTTCCAAGGTTGTTAAAATGAGGATCCAGACTGTTGGGGGTCATAGGCTAGTCAGCCTATGACCCCCAACAGTCTGGATCATTTTAACAACCTTGGAAGGACGGAAGGCTGATTCAGATTAACAGAGTAAACCACTGTAAACCACTTAGAGAGGGCTGGAAACCCTTACACCATATTAATCCAAGTGCTATTGTTATTCTCATTTTTCTGAGATCAGCCAAATCTGTACTTTAAGGAAGATCTGGCACAGGGCATCCTTATTCCCCCAATTGTCAAGATTTAACTTTACCAAAATATAACAACCAAACTTGCAATTCTCTTTCTCCCTCCGAGTGTTATTTAAAGAAAAAAAAATCTCTCTGCAAATTCATTAATTTTTTTCCAATTTTCGTTTCTCCTCCTGTGAACCAAAATGGAAGTCATTTGTGTACATTTCTTGCTAAAAAAAAAAGGGGTGTGTGTGTGTGAGTGATAAAAGGTAATGCCATGGGTAGCAGAATGTAAACACACACGCGTTTCCTCAATAAACATGTTAATTTCTCGCGATCATATTCATGCGTGCCATATCCATCACGCAGACCCTATTTGGCAAAGGCAGCCGTGCCTCATCACTCAGGGGAGACAGACCCTGCCAGTTCTCTGCAGGAAACAAATAGTGCAACTTAACTCACTTGATGATGCCCCCAGGAGCAAAACAGGAGCCTCATAAATGAGTCTGCAAATGTGATAAAAGGATAATTTTGTCATGATAAAATGCCTAACTGCCATGTCTCCCTGATCCCCCGGACCATCAAGGGTTAACTAACCACATATCCCATAATCCTTATAACCACTCCTTACCTCTTGACCCCTCCTCCTGGGTACAAAAGGTCCAACCGCATGGTCCACAGATCATTCCAGATGTATACCTGAAAGAGAAAGGTACAAGGTCAGTGACCTCCAGTACCAACTGATCAACAATAAAACTACTGAAAAGAATTGGGCTATGTCTTTGAGTTATTGGGCTAGATCCAGTTTCTAACAAATTGGTAGCAGAGGATGGTTGCCCATAACTCCAGACAATGACTGAACCCAACACCTACCCAGAAGAAGCAAACAGAGCACAGACCAGAGCTCTTACCAAGAAGATGGCTGAGAAGCTTCCAACCAAAGCCACAGCCATGGAGGAGACAGAAGCTGGGAGCGAGCAGGACTCCAGCCTGGACTCACAATCAGACGAAGAGGGGCCATCCAAGGAGATCACCGCCCCGGAAGAAGAAACAACACAAAAAATGAAAAAATTCAAACTCTCCATCCTGAAACTGATGGAGGGAAACAGCGACAAAGAAAACCTCATCGCGGACCTTCAAAGCCTCTTCGAACAACAAGAAGCAGCGATCGAGGCCCCAAAAACAACCGAGAAAGAAAAGCCAGCAAAAAAGGGTAAGCCACCCCAACCCGATGATCCTGAGCCGGCAGAATCCATTTCCGTGCCCACTTCCCGGCGGCCATCTTGGGACGAGCACCAGCCAATGGGAAGCCAGGATTTGAATCCCTTGGCGCGAAAATGCCCGAACCCCGAAACAGACGAGGGGAGCTCAGAAAGCGACTACGAAGAGCCCAGCTCTGAGAGCGACCACGAAGAGATCGCAATAACAAAAAGAAAAACGCCTACCGATCTCGAATTGCAAAAGGCAATCGAGACCATCACCGCTGCCCTAGGCTCCGCTTTCGAGCCCCCTGCAGCACTCAAAAAATCAAAGAGAAATCCTGGAGGGCACAAGAAGGCCAGGACAACCAACAAAGACCGGGCAACCGAGTCACAGCCAGCTAAAAACACCGCGCACACCAACAACCGGCACAAAAGACCGCCCACCTGCAGGAAAAATCAACCGCAGGATTCGAACTCACCACCCGCTACACCGGCAACGCGAGGCCCGAGGCAGAGAAGAAGAACCGGCTACTCACCAGCGCCACGACACCCATCAGGCCAGTCCACACGACCAGGGACCAGCGACCACGAGGGAGGATCAGCCGCCGTCGCCGCCATCGCCGCCGAGCCGCTGGGTGCAGGGAATCCTCGACCTACGACCTCCGCTGCTGCCGCGCCGCCGACCCGCGAAAGTCCTCGACTTACGACCGCGTCGCCCCCTCACCTTCTCCCCTTCTTCGCCGGGGATCCGGCCGTCCAGCAGTGGTGTCCAGCCTCAGGGGGGATCTTCGGACCCACCGGGGGCGGGTCCAGCCTCCCATCGACAGGCCTAGGCCTAGGCCTGGGAGCTCCAGCAACAGGAACCTCACCCGATGGACTCCAGCGCGGAATGAGCTTCGCGCATGCCCAGTACCTGCCTGTAATAAGAGAAGCAAATTGCATAGATCCAAGCAAGTACAGAATGGCCACAGACATCCCAAAGCCTTATTGTGAGTTTAATCACAACTTGGACCATGGACAGCTCCCCCCAGTAAGTAACCTTACTAACATTTCTGGGGCAAATTATGCCAATTTGCCAAAACTGCAGTTAGATGGGGGTAATATTATAGAATGGAGCCAACAATTAAGGGTTGCTCTCATGAGAGAGAATGCACTGTTCCTAGCTAACAAACCTCCCCAAAAGCCCTGGTCATTGGAAATTGACTGCATTCATCACAGGGCATTTTGTATCATGTTAACCTCCATTCCATCTGCTATGTATCCATCTATTGAGGACAATCTAACTGTTTATGATATTATGCAAAAACTATGTAACCTGTTTTACAGTCAAAGCAGAGCCACCACCACTAGGCTATCTAGGGAGTTCCACTCTACCAAGCATAAGGCAGGGGTCCCCATGAGTGAGCACATCTTAAAGATGAATGCTGCAAGGGCAGAACTCATGCAGAGGGGGGAAATCATCACTGAAGAGAGCATGATAAGCATAATCATAAACTCTCTTGATAGCAGCTGGGACATCTTCATGACCCAACTAAATAGCCTCAACTTGCAATACCTCACACTAAGCGCACTGACCAGTCAGCTCGTTGCAGAGGACACTCTGAGGAGGGAACGCCAACTAGCCAAAGGGGACCCTAGACCCACAAAAAGGGTGGATTTCCAGGATAGGGCCAGGGATACCTCAGAATGTTATTCTTGTGGATCAAGGAACCACTTAAAGAAGGATTGCCCCAGGAACCATAGGGATAGGGGACAACACGACAGTAGAGGGGGAAGGTCACCCGAACGCAGGCACCCAAAGGAAAGAGGGCGAGGGTGGTCACCCAACCCCAGGAAACACCATGAGCGCAGAGACCACTCCAGGGACAGTAACTCTGGCTCCATGTATGGGATCAGGCACGATGACCCAAATGACAAACATAAGGCAGAGAGAAACACATGGCTCCTGGATTCAGGGGCCACAAGTCACACTACTTGTAACCCAGAGCTGCTAGATTCACTCACAGAAATAGAATCAGAAGTAAAGGTAGCAAACCAAAGCAAGGTCAAAGTAGTGGGAAAGGGAAACGTACACATCACACAGGTAGGGGACCTAAAAGGAGTACTGTACGTACCAGAAATCCCCCACAACGTGCTAGCCATCACAAAGCTGACACGAGACACAAATATAGAAATAAAATTTAAGGATGGAAAGGCACACTTGATCAAGCAAGGGAAAGAGATAGGAAAGGTAACCATACACGAGGGGCTTCCCTACTTCACACCCAACGCAAGGGAGGAAGAAAGCATTGATGCCAGCACAAACCACGAGGTAGATAAGTATCCAGAAACAGAGGGGGTGCAGCAGGAGGCAGGGTGTAGCCATGAGAAGACAAACAAGTCTGTATCTATCGGCAAACCATTACATGATAACTGCGCCCACCTCCTACACAGGAGACTGGGACACATAAGCTTCCCCATTGTAAAGAAAATGACGGAATGTACCGAAGGTCTCAAAGTAAAGAACTGCGAAAACTACTTAGAGTGTTCAGTTTGTAAGCGTTCCAAGATCAAGGTTAAGGCCATCCCCAGGGGATCCAAACGAACCACGGAATACCCCTTCCAATTGGTGCATATGGACTTGGTAGGGCCAATGAAACCCTCTGTAGGACATAGGAAGCGATTCTTCCTCACGATTGTAGATGACTACACCAGATACGGGTATGTCTACTCCCTCAGACACAAAAACGAAGTGTTCCAAAGGTTTAAGGAATTCCACAGAAGAGTAGATATGCAACATAACATGAAAATAAGGCAGATAATGACTGATAGGGGGTCAGAATTCATGGCCAAAGAATTCACAAGGTGGCTGAGGGAGCAGGGCATAGCGCATTACACCTCTTCACCTTTCTCTCCTTTTCAAAATGGAGTCTCAGAGAGAAAGAACGGAGTGTTGCAAACCATGATGAGATGCGCCCTGGAGGATGCTGGGATGGGGCAGCATTTCTGGTCAGAGGCAATACACTACGCTAATTACACCCTGAATAGACTGTGGTCAAGCTCTATCAATAAGACACCATACGAGATGCTATACAACAGAAAGCCCAACATCGCACATTTACACATATTCGGCGCCCCAGCTGATGTCCACATTCCCAGACAGCTAAGAAGAAAAGGGGAAAAATTATCAAAAAGGTTAAGGTTCGTGGGTTACGAACCGGGCACAAAGGGCTACAGATTTGTCGACAACAATAACCGTTTTGTGGTTTCCAGATCAGCCAGTTTCCACGAAAACGCAAACTGGTCGAGGGTTCACTCCAACGACATCCCAGCCAATAGAGTCACGTTCGAACATGGCCAAGAGGAAAGGGAGGTCAGAGAGGTCACAGGGCACAAGGCCAACCATCGCAAGACAAGCGTCAAAGGTTGGAAAGAAGGGCACCCTTCACTGAAGATAGATGACCTGACGGACAAAGAGGCAGACATCATGCAGGAAAGCGAGCCAACCCCCAGTAGGCCAATCAGAGAAACCAGAAACAAGCTACCAAAGAAGCTAGAGGACTACGTTATGACCATCCACAACACCCATTTCACGCCCAGCTCATACGAAGACATCCTCGAGCTCCCCCGGGAGGAGAAAGAAAAATGGATGCTTGCCATGGAGAAGGAGATGGAAAGCCTAAAGGACCTTCAGGTATACTCACCTGCCCAAGTTCCAGAGGACAAAAAACCAATAGGAACCAAATGGGTGTTCAGGGTTAAAACATTAGAGGACAACAAGGTCCTATACAAGGCAAGACTAGTCGCGCAGGGTTTCGCCCAAAGATACCCCGAAGACTATACGGACACCTACTCGCCAACCGTCAGGGCAGAGAGCGTCAAGAGCGCCCTGGTGGTGGCCACCATCCTGGGCTTGGAGGTCTTCCAATTCGACGTACAAACAGCATACTTGCACGCCGAGCTGGATAAGGAAATATACGTCAAAGCCCCGCCTGGGTACAACAAAGACAAGAACCAAACCTGGCTGCTGAACAAAAGCCTGTACGGGCTCAAGCAGTCGGGCAAAAGGTGGTACGACTGCTTGGCCAAGGCCCTCAGATCCATGGGCTTCGAGGCCACCTCAGCTGACAAATGCTTCTTTACGAGGAGAGAAAACGACTCATTCGAAGGTGTGCTCGTTTACGTGGACGACATCTTGTACATCAGCAAGCACAAGGACAGGTGCGACAAGTTCGCCACCGACCTAGGTAGCCACTTCTCCTTAAAGTCACTTGGAAAGATTGACAGATACCTAGGGGTCCAAGTAATAAAAACCAACAAGGGCTTCCGACTCTCCCAGAGAGAAAAGATCATCGAGCTGCTGTCCAAATGCAACATGTCCGAAGCAAAACCCAGCGAGACCCCCATGCAACCCGAGTTCCTGAAAACCATGTATGAGGAATCTGAACCCTTCACAGACAACAAACTATATAGATCAACGATAGGGTCACTGCTATACATATCCAACTGGACCAGGCCCGACATCGCCTTGGCCGTCAACCTGCTGTCCAGACATGTAAGCAAACCTACGGTAACACACTGGAACGCCATCAAAAGACTACTTAGATACTTAAAATTTAGTGCAGATGCCCTACTCTGCCTAGAACCAGAAACATCCAAGGAACCAAAGCTGACCTGCTACGCTGACGCCGACTGGGCTGGGGACATAGAGTGCAGAAAAAGCACCTCAGGCTACGTGCTACTACTCAACAATTGCCCCATCCACTGGTACACTGGAAAGCAAAAGCTGGTGGCCACATCAACCACGGAAGCAGAATTTGTTTGCCTATCAAAGGCCGCAAACAATTTAGTATGGTTCGATGACCTGCTCTGCGACATCTGGGCTGAACCCTCATATCCAATAGTTATCCACGAAGACAACAAGGCAGCGATAGAAATCTCTAGGGCCGATGCCATAGGTCAGCGTTCTAGGCACATTGACATTAAATACAAACACGTCAGGCAGTTTTCAGAGATAGGCTTCATTAGGGCAGTGCACTGTGACACAGAGGAGCAAACAGCAGATATTCTCACTAAACCCTTACCACATAAACAACATGCTTACCTCATGTCAAAAATGCGTGTTTGCTTATAATTCATGCCTGTACCAGTGTATTCTCTGTATGTATGCTAACACCGCCTCAGGTACCCAGTTAGGCATTTAGAGGGGGTTTTGTCATGATAAAATGCCTAACTGCCATGTCTCCCTGATCCCCCGGACCATCAAGGGTTAACTAACCACATATCCCATAATCCTTATAACCACTCCTTACCTCTTGACCCCTCCTCCTGGGTACAAAAGGTCCAACCGCATGGTCCACAGATCATTCCAGATGTATACCTGAAAGAGAAAGGTACAAGGTCAGTGACCTCCAGTACCAACTGATCAACAATAAAACTACTGAAAAGAATTGGGCTATGTCTTTGAGTTATTGGGCTAGATCCAGTTTCTAACAAATCTTGCATAAATGAGACCGCATCGTCATTACCTGCGCAAATATAAGTTTAAAAAAAAGCAGCAGCAACAGCGATATTGCAAGGCTGGCTTGTATTCAGTCCAAATTAAAGCAGAGGGAAAGGCACAGGACTGCCTTATGGCCCCAGGAAGAGCTACGAGATTGGCTAAAGGACCCTTGTCCTGCTAATGTTACCCCAAATGTTTGGTACGCCCAGAGGTGGGTTTCAGCAGGTTCTGACCAGTTCTGGAGAACCGGTAGCAGAAATTTTGAGTAGTTCGGAGAACCGGTAGTAAAAATTCTGACTGGCCCCACCGCCATCTATTCTCTGCCTCCTGAGTCCCAGCTGATTGGGAGGAAATGTAACCTTCCCCTGGAGTGGGGTGGGAATGGAGATTTTACAGTATTCTTTCCCTGCCACGCCCACCAAGCCACACCCACAGAACCAGTAGTAAAAAATTTTGAAACCCACCACTGGATACGCCCCATTTTAGATGCGTGTGCCAAACATAACAATTCACCCTCCCTTGATCAGCTGGACTTCAAAGCCCATTATTCCCAAGCAAGAGGGCAGTTGCTGGCAGGGTTTGGTAAAACCAAAGAGGTTAGGAACGGTGCCTGATGGAGAAAGCCTGCCTTAACTGAATCTGGAATTTTTACATAGCATGCATAAAAAGGAGTTAAACTTTGATCGTGCAACTGCAGCTGCCATCTTGACTTTTTTGACCTCTCTGGTGGTTCTCTGTACCAACTCAGAGTTACTTGGACATATGCCTGGCTGCCCAGAAAAGAAAAGCAGCAGCAAGGAGCATCCGGTGGCGAACATTTGGCTTCAGGTCTTCTCAAGGATGGATCGATGTTAGAATTTATCTTCTAGCACAGTGATGGCGAACCTTTTCGGCACCAAGTGCCCAAACTGGAATGTGCATGCATGTGCGTGTGTCCTTTTGTGGACCCGACCGATTGGGTTACTTGGAACCCTGATAGCATGCATGTGCATGCACTGGAGCGCAGGAAATCCAAAGACCATCTGGCCGGCGCACGCATGCCTGATTGTTGGCCATTTTTCAAAAACAGCCAGAAAAAGGCCCAGAAAAGGCCCGGAAATGGCCTGTTTTTTGGCCGTTTTGAGGCTGTTTTCAGGCATAGAGGGCTCTGCGGGCCACCTCTGCCACGCATGCCATAGGTTCGCGATCATGGTTCTAGCATGTCTCAACCTCAGCAACTTTAAGGTGTCTGGACTTCAATCTTCAGAATTCTCCAAGCATGAGGTGAGGCCCACATTGTTTTAGGAAGTGGGTGTTATGTGATGGGTCATGTTTCTGTTTTCTGAGAACTTCCAGATGATGTTCTGAAATTCCAAATTTACCCCACAATGTTGCCTCCTCCTTGTTGAAGATTTTTCTTCTTCTTTGGAGAGCAGCCAAAGAGAATGAAATTCAATTCCATTTATTTATTTATTATTTTATTAGTCATATTTCTATGCCGCCCACTCTCCGAGGACTCTGGGCAGCTTACAACAATCGACAGTATACTAAATAGCATATTGCCCCCAACAATCTGGGTCCTCATTTTACCCACCTCGGAAGGATGGAAGGCTGAGTCAACCTTGAGCCGGTGAGATTTGATCTGCTGAAGTCAGTCAGCTGAAGTAGCTGCAGTACTGCACCCTAACCACTGCACCACCTCGGCTCTCCAATATTCAATATTCTTTATTGGCCAAGTGTGATTGAACACAAAAGGAATTTGTCTCCGGTGCATAAGTTCTCAAACAACAAAGTGATAAATCACTAATCATAAGATACAAACAATAAAGTGCTAAATCATAAGATACAATAGGAGAAGGTAGTAGGAAAGATGAGAAGGATAATAATAATACAGCCCTACTACATGGGTAAATATCCTTAGGCATAAGACATTGCTGTGGGAATTACGTGTTTAGCAGAGTGATGGCATGGGGGAAAAATCTGCCTCGGTCTGGTTGTTTTGGTACACAATGCCATCCCAAGGGGAGGAGTTGAAACATTAGATTAGATTAAAAGAGTTGGAAGGGACCTTGTAGGTCATCTAGTCCAACCCCCTGCCTAAGCAGGAGACCCTACACCATTTCTGACAGATGGCAGTCCAGTCTCTTCTTGAAAGACTCCAGTGATGAAGCTCCCACAACTTCTGAAGGCAACTTCTGTTCCATGGGTTGATTGTTCTCACTGTCAGAAAATTCCTCCTTATTTCTAGGTTGAATCTCTCCTTGAATTTGTGTCCTGGATGTGAGGGGTCTGTAGATATTTTCTCAGTCCTCTTTCTGTCCTGTGCGGCATACAGGTCTTCAATAGAAGGCAGGAAAGCTGGAATTCTGAAAAGTTAAAATCCTTTTCTCTTTTCATTGCCCCTGTGATGCTTCTCTCTGCTGTTTTTGACCTCAGTCGCCAAGTTAATCCCAAGGTGTGGAACGAGCCAATATCCTGCAGTAAGAGAACAATTGATTAATTGATTTTGTTTCTGGGTGAAAAATGTTGACTCATTAGAAAATAGGGAATTATATTTTGCAAAGGGTCCTTTCCAGGTTTGGGCCTGAGGCCAGTATAGATAGTCCTCAATTAATAACAATTCATTTAGCGACCATCTGAAGTTACTCTGGCACTGAAAAATGTGACTTATGACTGTTTTTCACACATATGACCATTGCAGCATCCCTGGACAACTGGCTCATATTTATGACAGTTGGGGTGTCCTGGGGTCATAGGATCCCCTTTTGCAACCTTCTGACAAGCAAAGTCAAGGGAAAAGCCCGATTCTCTTAACAACTGTGTTACTAACCTAACAAGGGCAGTTATTCACTTAACAACTGTGGCAGGAAAGGTTGTAAAATGGGGCAAAGCAAAGGTCACTTTAAAACTCACTTAACAACTATCACACTTAGCGACAGAATTTTTGTGCTCAGTTGTGGTCATAAATGGAGGACCACCTGTACTTCTCTTAAGAAAGTAAAATAAAAATCAAAGATGTATCAGGAAAAGCACATTTAGCTGTTACTGCTTCCCTGATGTTATCTTCTAGCAGGGATCATGTTGGTTTGAAGAGAAGAGGCCTTTCCTGGCACCTGCACACTGGAACCTGTTCATGCGTAGAAAGACCATGCTGGCAACCAGTTTCCAGAGGGACAGGTGACCTGGTGTTTCCAGATGTTTTCGACTCTGAAACATCTAGGAAGTATTAAATTCCTGGGTGGGGAAGAGGGCCGTATCAAATAAATCTGCAAGGATTTTGTAACTTGCTAACAAGTTCAAAGCTCCCGAGACTCCTTTTATTTCTAGCGTTTCTGGTTAAACGACCTTTATTATTCTACTGTGCTACATAAATAGGTAATAAAGATACATACGCAGTTACTGGACACTACTGTGGGTTTCATGGTGGATGTTCGAGGCAGCGTGTTTTAAATAATACACAACTTCAGCAATTTCAGCAATTATTGCTTAATTCCTTCCAAATGCTTCTATGCCACAAATCTAAAGGTTAGAGCTTGTTTTAGGAATAATAGTGAAACCCTGGTATAAAATAACAAATCTGGCAGAATGAGGGCATCACAGCAATCCTCGTATTGGCAAAGAAAGTATCCTACACACACACACACACACACACACACACACACACAGAGAGAGAGAGAGAGAGAGAGAGAGAGAGAGAGAGAGGGAGAGAGAGAGAGAGAGATTTTGAACACTGAGAGGTAATATTAGTGGGGAATTGTTTAGACTACATTCACCCTCCCGTAACCTACAAGCAAGGATCCTTTGCAATAACCCTGTTTCACATCAAGCCCCTGATTCTCCAAGCATTGCAGCCAGTCTCTCCTTCCCTCGACTGAGCCATTTCCTTTGCAGGAAGACTCAAGAGTGGGCTGTCTGGGGCAGCCTTTCTGCTCTGACCATCTCTTTTGGCTGCCAAGTCCCCGCCAGGTTGCCCTCCTTTGATCTCTAGCCTGTAATGGTGGCCACTGTCAGCCGCGAACTGAGTGTGGCCCCCCCTGCGCATCCTGACTCCAGGTTTCCCGTTGATACAGTTAGACACACAGCACTGAATGTTTGTTGGTGACATGCTCAGGTCATCCCCTAAGACAGTGATGGGTAATCTTTTCTGGACTGAGTGCCCAAAGCGCGTGCCTGAACCCCCAAAATGCAATGCGCGTGCGGCAGTAGTGGGTTGCAAATCCCGTCGCTACTGGTTCGCTTGTGGGCACATGCATGCTTAAGCAAGCAAGCGCCGCTTCTGTGTATGCACAGAACTGTCCAGGCGGGTGGGCAGAGCCTCCCACCACTGCCACTACCGGTTCGCCCCACCACTGGCGCGCAGCCCCGGTGCATGCGCCCTGCCCCCCTGCAGAGACCCGAAGACCAGCTGGCTGGCAGGAGGCATGCATGCATGCGCAGCGGAGCTGAGCTGGGGTGATGGCTCGCGTGCCCACAGAAAGGGTGCTGCGTGTCACCTCTGGCACGTGTGTCATAGATTCGCCATCACGGCCCTAAGAAATTGGATGAGACGAGGAACGATCCTGCTCACCATCTTCCTTGTTGTTTTGCTTGATGCAAAGGAGAGTCCAGCCTCTCTACTGGCACCTGTCAAGGCTCCAAACTGGCAATAGGGGGATTTCATGGAGAAATATATGTGTGTGTGTGTGTGTGAGAGAGAGAGAGACAGACAGACACACACAGAGCACACAATCTTTCTTGGCTGTTTTATGACCCAACCCTCCCCAATCCTTTCAACTCTTTTCCTGGCTGCTTTGGAATACGGATTTGGCATTCTCCAAGAATACCACTAAACCTTTGTGCTATTGACGTTGATCAGACATACTCTGTTATGAACATAGAACTTAGAATCATGGGTTGGAAGGGACCTTGGAGGTTTTCTAATTGTATCCCCTGCCCATGGTAGCAGTGCACAGTGCCAAGAAGGGATTTCTTTTACACACACACACACTCACTCATGCAACAACACACAAACACACTGACCCTCACTTCTCCCTTCCTTCCTCTCCATCTGCCTTTCCAGGTGGTAAATGGTTCTGAAGAAGGATGAGTGGCACTGTTGTGGCCCGTCAGCGGCCTGTGCGGATTGTAGCTGATTCCGACAGCGAGGTCTCCTCGAGACTAAGGCTTGGGGCTAATTGGCCACTTCCCTAGCCTATTTAAGGAAGGATGACAACTGATGCAATTTGCAGGAAACAACTTCGTTCATATTCCTTCGCGTCTTGATTCCAGAAACATTTGATTCGGCTCTTGTTTCTCTCTTGTCAGTTTTCCTGCAAATTGCTTCTGGGCATTCTGCCAACCACAGTAAGATTACGGTTATTTGAAATACTGTGCCTCAGAATTGAATTATTATTCTTGTCGGCTGTTAATGGAGTTAAATTAACAGCCCTTGTTCAGAAAAGACTGATTTAAACTGTACTTGTGTTCGAACAACTACTAAGAAAGCTCATTAGTAGTCTTTAATTAGTAAACTAAGGTTTGTACGGACTTGGTGTGTGCTGTGGTCTTTGGAGTCCATAGCTGGGGAAGAACAGGCGGAATGGAACAACTCGCTGTAGCCAACTCATGTAACAGTAACAGAGTTGGAAGGGACCTTGGAGGGACCGTGGAGCTGGTCTTCCGTTTTCTGGCATGAGCATGCACACTGGCCAACTGATCGGCAGGTGCGCATGCGCAGCAGTATCCGGAAGCCTTGCTGGCTGGCGTGCATGCACGCGCCGGAAACCAGAAGTACCTTATCCGGCATGCGCATGGCCCCTGGGCAGCTCCTCTTCCTGGTCGCAGCTCTGACGAGCGCGCAAAGTGCTCCCTTTTTGGCACTCGGTGCCAAAAAGCTTCACCATCACTACACCATTTCTGTCCAGGGATGAAGCTTCCACAACTTCTGAAGGCAACTTCTGTTCCTCTGGTTGATTGTTCTCACTGTCAGGAAATTCCTCCTTATCTCTAGGTTGAATCTCTTCTTGTTCAGTTTCCATCCATTATTCCTTGTCTGGCCTTCGGGTGCTTTGGAAAAAAACTTGACCCCTTCCTTTATGTGGCTGCTCCTCAAATATTAGAAGACTGCTCTCATGTCACCCTGGTCCTTCTCTTCACTAGCTATGATCAGTTCCTGCAATCGTTCATTGTATGTTTGAGCCTCCAACCCCCTAATCATCTTGGTTGCTCTTCTCTGCACTCTTTCTAGAGTCTCAACATCTTTTCCAGTAGTGAAATGTAAAATTTGTTACTACAGGTTCTGTAGGTGTGGCTTTGGGGGGGGGTTAATGTGACTGGGTGGGCGTGGGCAACTTTTTTTTTTTTACTTTTAAAACCATTTTTTCTACAACCTCTTCAGCGAAGAGGTTGTAAAAAAAAATGCTTTTAAAAGCCTCTGCCAATCAGGCAACTCAGCTGGGATCGTCAGAGGCTTTTAAAAGCATTTTTTCTAGAGGTTGTAGAAAAAATGGTTTTAAAAGCCTCTGACGATCCCAGCTGAGCCGCATGATCATCAGAGGCTTTTTTTTTTACTTTTAAAAGCATTTTTTCTGCCAAAGAGGTTATAGAAGAGGTTATAGAGGTTATAGCTTTTAAAAGTAAAAAAAAAAGCCTCTGATGATTGTGCGGCTCAGCTAGGCATGGGTGGGGCAGGGATTTTTGCTACCGGTTCTCCGAACCACCCGCCTCCATCGCTACCAGATTGGGTGATCCGGTCCGAACCGGGAGCATTTCACCCCTGATCTTTTCTATAGTGTGGTGACCAAAACTGGATGCAGTATTCTAGGTGTGGTCTTATCTATCCTATCAGGCATTCATTTGCACATCCTTTAACCCAAATGCGCCCTTCATTGCCTCCTAAAATGCGCATCTTAAAATGAATTTGAACCACTTTTTATTTTCTGAGACCTCCCAAGACCCCCATCAGAACATTTAGGCAACAGGCTGGCAAGCAATTCTCACCTTGTTTTTGCACATCCCTTTTGGCAATATGATTCAAGGCCCTGTCTTATTTTGATATTTTTGGACTGGAGCGGCCTGGAAGTCCAATGTGAATCCTGCTCCCTGAATTGTTGATCTTGTATTCCAGCTTTGATTTCAGGAGAACAAAGATGCTGAAGAGTATGTGAAAACCTCTTGTGAGGTTCTTACAAGACAACCCTGGCTTCTCCTCCTGTGCCACGTTTGCCCCATGCAAATCGCTAGCTGTGATCTCTTCTGCCAAAACAAATCAGGATCCTAGATGAGATTTGTTGGCTTGTTAGCACTTTCTCTTCTCTTTAACCCCCCCCCCCACTACACCCGCCCCTCCCTGCTGAGGCCCACTTCCCCAAGCCACTTATCTCTTTCTGTGATCCAGACCTCATTATATTATTTTCTACCAAGGGAATATTTATCATCATTTTATCCCGTCTGTCAAGTCAAGGCTCCTGGAGGAAATCAAGTTATTCAGTGGCTTGATAGGCACTTCGCCGTCGGCTTCCGCCTTTGATAGGCGCTTCCTGAAGACTCCAGTGGGGACCCATGAGCCCCCAGAGGGAAACAGAGGCATTTGCTCTTCAGCTATTGCAGAGAAATGCAAAACCTCTATTAATTACCATGCAAATCGCAGCAAGGCGAGATCACCTCCCTCTCGCCCTCTCTGAGGCAGCGTGCCTCAACCGTAGCAACTTCAAGATGTCTGCACTGGCTAGGGCACGGGTCTCCAACACTGGCCACTTTAAGTCTGGCGGACATCAACTCCCAGAATTCCCCAGCCAGCTTTGCTGGCTGGCGGATTCTGGGAGTTGAAGTCCGCTAGGCTTAAAGTGGCCAACGTTGGAGACCCGTGGGCTAGGGAATTCTAGCTGAAGTTGAAGTCCAGACATCTTAAAGTTGACAAGGTTGAAACACTTCTCTGAGGGCTGCCTGACCTGGCCTAGATCCCTCTTGTTTCCCCATTACTCCTGGGGCCCCATAAGTTGCATCGAATCCCATCTCGTGCTGGATCTAGGCGCTCTTCTGTTGCCACCAGCAGATGACAATGGTCCCTCTGCGTCAAACAAAGGACAAGATGGGATCTTTTGCAAGCTTGGGGGTGATGGAGGAAGCGCCGTGGACCAGAGAGCCATGTTGCTTAGCAACCTCTGCTTGCCCTGAATCTGGCAGCATCTGACTTTGCTGCCCCATCAGAATCAACCGAGGGAGAAGGGAGCCAGGTCCCTCATGCGTCCACCTCTGATACAAGCTTATTTTCTTTGCTCTTTTTTGGGGACCAAAATAACCTCATGATGTTACCTTCATCTGCTCCCAGCCCGTAACTCAAAATACCTTAAATTCTACCCAACTGAACAGGTGTGAACGATTTCCCTGGATCCATGGACCATTCTCTGGTCAATTGAGTCAGATAATCCTAAAAGGATGAGAACCACCGGATACCTACCGGCTGTTATAGACCGGGAAGACCACAACCAGCTCTGTTTCCCAGGCATGGACTTTCAGACCTTTCTACTCTGACCAGTGGGAGGATCCAGCTCAGAAGCTTAGAGGCCTTGATTGGCCCAAAGAGCAACTGACTGTACATTTGGCTTCTTGAGATGAGAAGAAGTTAAGAACATTGTGGACCTCTTTGGACTCCTGAAGGCAACAGAAAAAGTTATGGTGTTAAATCTGAACATCAATTAAGATTCAAAGTTAAAAATTACCCAGGAAGGAAGGCCAACTCTACATTCATTAAATTTATGATGTACATGTGTCAACCTTTCATGTGTTCCAAGAAAAGTTCATGGAGACATAATGGAGATGATTTAAAAAAAAAAGACTACCAAAGAATAGTTTAAAAACAATCAACAGAAAATTTAAATGTCAAGCATACAAACTTAGTTTTGGCCTCTATCCTACCTCCACTATTTGTTGAGTGCAGAAGCCAAGTTGGCTCTCAGCTGGCAAAATTGCCATGTCTCCTGATGCCAACGTGGGCTCTTCTACTTAAGCCAGTGAGAGAAACAAGTTCCAAATGGTTTTTGGGGCAGGGAATCCGTCTCAGTCTGTTGTCTTTCAGAGAACGTTCCCAACATCTAGATATGCAGGAAGCTTCTCAGCTCTTGCTCCTTCAACTGCTGAAAATGGGGGTTCCTTGGAAGGAGAAAGTCTGCCATTATCTGCAGCTGTTGATACTTTTATTCTTTTCAAGGTCTCCGCTTACAGCAGAGGTCTTCAAACGTGGCAGCTTTAAGACTTGTGGACTTCAACTCCCAGAATTCTCCAGCCAGCATAGAATTCTGGGAGTTGAAGTCCACAAGTCTTAAAGCTGCCAAGTTTGAAGACCTCTGGCTTAACAGCTTCAGCTTGTCATATCAAAATGATGGGCTCCACCCACAAGGAAGCCCAGCTTGGCTACATACACCCTCTATTAAAGGAGTGGAGGGTTATGGTTTCAACTTGGAAAGGATGGATTCTGCCTTCAGCATTTCTGAGAAGGGTTTTGGTTTCAGGAATTCAAACCCCTTCTTTAGATGTTCAGATGGGCTGTAATTTAAACAGTCAGTAGATGACTCTGGGTCCAGCAGAAGATGTAATTTAGTCCATCTGCTCCATGGACATCAAACATACCAAAGTGTTTATAGCTGAGTCTTATAATAAAAAACCAGTTCTGCTTCATCCTGCATACATCATGGTGAATCTCTGGAGCTAAAATAGCCAGGTTCTGCTCCACGGAGGACTTCAGGCCAGCTGATAATGCAACCGCTTGCTTGGGCTTGCCATATATTTCTCTTTCTGGACATGACCTACTTTTCAGCTCTTAAATCTGCCCAGTCTTTATTTTTTAAAAAATGCAACAGGTATGGGATTTCTCCAGACGGAATCAGCCGATCTCCTAAAGGGGACAGAAGCTTTGGGGTCTGATTAAATCTGGAAGAGAAGGGGGGGGGGAAGTACTTCTCCTAAAACTTCATTCTGGACCTCAGAAGAACAACTAAAAGTAGCAACAATTGATCAGTCAGTCATGGTAACAGGACCTCAAGCTTATTTAAACTCAATTGGTGGAAAAGGGGAGCCACCTCCCTTCACCAGCCCAGGAACTGGGGGGCAACAAGAGCTGTCCCATGAAATCCACCTGCCTGTTGTAGCTGTTCTACAGATGTTCCACCTGGAGGGGAAACTCACGGAGAACCATTACTCCACTCTTCATGCTCCCATGTCCCACAAAGGGCTCTTTACAATACTCCACATATTACTGTTCAGAGATCATAGGAACAAATGCAGGTTATACCTGTTGTCGTTTATCTTTTGAAATAAACTTGCTATTATTTTTTTATTTTATTTTTTTGTACTGTAGCTTTATGGTACAAATTCAGAACGATACGAAGGACATTATGTGTATTTAGGGGTGTGTAAATATTCAGTGTGGAAATTTGATTCTAAGGCAATTCAACCCAAATAGAATCAGACTACTGGCATTGGAAACTGGCTTCAAAATTAGTGTGGACTGTTGGATGATTATTCACATGTTCAGACTTTTTGGGGGGGGAATCAGTTTGGACTTTCAAACAGAATTGATTTGATTAGTATAATTCAAAGAGCCAAACAAAATCAGATTCATTTCCTGAATCAGTCTGAAAACTGAATCAATTCTGAATGCAAATCCTAACTGATATGACTTTAATAACTGATTTGAATCAGATTCTTTCCTCATTCACATACCCTCAATGACAGCGAACTCTACAAAAGAATGCAACCAGCAAGTGCATAAAATGAACCAAATGCAATACCTTTCATGCAAGTATGTTAAAAAGGGCAAAGTTTTGATTGTATAGTTGTGGCTGTCATTTTGACTTTTTTGGATACCCCCTTCCCTCCCTTCCTTGCCGGCACTCTTGTTAGGAATGACGCTCTGGAAGGATAAACCTGGAGCAGGACACCCATCAGACATCGGACCTGGCAGTGCATATGGATCAGAAAACAGCATGTCCCCTACTTTAGCCATTCCAGTTGGGGTCCTTTCAAATGTTTTTGGAGGGGCTGGTAGCCTGGGACGAGGAGGAGGAGAGGAGGAGGAGAGGAGGAAGAGGAGGAAGACCACTGTACTGTGGGGTCTTTGGTGCTCTCTGAGCTTGGTGGTTTTCTTGAAGACGTTTCATGACCTAACTAGGCAACATCATCAGTGCTAGAAGGGAGAGGGGTTTGCAGGAAGGAGGAGGAGGAGAGGAAAGGGAAGGAGTAGGGGAAGGAGAAGGAGAAGGAGTCCTTTCAACATGGCAAAAAGAGCTTTCAACATGGCAAAAAAAAAACACCAGTTGCTGTGGCCTAGAGGTGGAGCTCTTGCCTCACAATCAGGAGGTTGTGAGTTCGATCCTAGGTAGAGAAAGATGTAGGGTCTCCTGCTTGGGCAGGGGGTTGGACTAGATGACCTGTGAGATCCCTTCCAGCTCTGTTAATCTGTTAGATCTACTTTAGCTAGGAAGAAAACAAAGCCCAATCATAGGGAGAGGGGGAATTTCTAAGAGCACAAAGGAGCTTGTGGCTTCCTTTCTTGGTAGAATGACTATGCTGACCTCCTTCTCTGCTGGTGAATTGCCAGAAGGAGCAGCCAAAATACACAACTACTGTATTGGTGAGCTTCTTTGCTCCACCTCCATCAAACCACTAGATGGCGGAGGCCATTGCAAAATACTTTGCCAGTTTGAAGTTAGTCCCTCTCAACGGCTGCCCGAATTGAGCTCCAAGCTGCTAGCCGAATGGAGATTCAGAGCAAGAGTGTCAGTCGGATCAGTGATGAGTTGCTCCCGGTTCGCACCAGTTCACAAGAACCGGTAGTAAAAATTTTTAATAGTTCGGAGAATTGGTAATAATAAGATTGGCTGGCCACACCCCTGAACCGGTTCCTGGCCTGGTCGCCATTCGCTTACCCCGCCCACTCCCAATCTATTGCTGCCTCCTGAGTCCCAGCTGATGGCTAGAGGGAAAAAACTGTTTAAACTCTTGTCGCCCTACAGCTGATCAGTGTTAAAAGAAAACAAATGAGTAGACCGGTGCCTGCAAAAATAAATGGGTAGACCCAGTGGTGGGATTCTACTTCGGTAGAACCGGTTGTTAAGTAGTTAAGCCAGGGGTTGCCAAAGTGGGGGGTCCTCGAACTTACGACTGTCCTCACATTTTACGTTTTTGCCCTATCTTGTCACCATGGTGAAGAGAAGCAGTTGTGAAATGAGTGACACAGTTGTTAAGAATGCTACAATGAGCATAAATGATGACCAGTCATAAGTGCGAAGACCGGTCAAAAGTGCGAGGGCCTGTCAGAAATCACTTTTTTCAGCCTTCTGGGTAGTCCTTTTGTGCATATGGACTACTCAGAGGGCTGAAAAAGTTATTTTTGACTGGTCCTCGCTCTTTTGACCAGTCCTCAAATTTACGACTGTCCTCACATTTTACGTTTTTTGCCCTATCTTATCACTATGGTGAAGAGAAGCAGTTGTGAAATGAGTGACATGGTTGTTAAGAATGCTGCACGGGCATAAATGTGAGGATGGTCATAAGTTTGAGGACCAGTCAAAAGTGCGAGGACCTGTCAGAAATGACTTTTTTCAGTCCTCTGAGTAGTCCCTATACTCATAGCCATGGCCACCCGGTCACATGACCAGCTAGCCACACTCACCCAGTCACATGACCTCCAAGCCATGCCCACAAAATAAGCCACGCCCATAGAACTGGTAGTAAAAAAATTTAGAACCCACCCCTGAGTCGGATCCTGATGCAGAGACAGCTGGGCAGGCTCAGTTGGATACGTTTAAGAGAAGAGGCTCTCCAGCTTCACTCTTCACTCGCCGGTCAGTGTTTCTCAAGCTCATTAAAGAGAGATCCAACCTAGAACTAAGAAGAAATTTCTTGACAGTGAGAACAACAAATGGAAAAGGCATCTTCCTGGAGTTGTGGTGCTCCATCGCTGGAATAACAGAATAATAGAGTTGGAAGGGACCTTGGAGGTCATCTAGTCCAACCCCTCGCTCAAGCCATTCCACTGATTAGTTATTCTCAATGTCTGGAAATTTCTCATTAGTTCTAAGTTGGATCTCTCCGTGATAAGTTTCCATCTCATTTCTTCTTGTCCTGCCCTCTGGAGAATAGGTTGTCCCACTCTTCTCTGTGACAGCCAGCCCCTAAAACGTTGGAAGACTGATATCATGTCATCCCTAGTCCTTCTCTTCATTAGACTAGACAAATCCAATTCCTGCAACCATTCATCATATTTTTGGTGTCCAGCCCCCTAATCATCTTTGTTGCTCTTTATAGATCAAATGGACAACCATTTGTTCAGGATGGCATAAGGTCCCCTGCCTTGAGCAGAAGGTTGGACTAGAGGACCTCTGAGGGCCCTTCCAACCCTATAATTCCGTGAGTCTAACTTTGGCAGCTTTAAGATGTGTGGACTTCAGCTCCCAGCCAGCTTGCTTAGTCGAGAAGGTTGAGAAACACAATTCTAGGTGGACTTCAACTCCCAGAATTCCTGAGCCAGCATGAGTTGAAGTCCACAGGTCACAACATTGCTATAGTTGTCCACCCCTGAAGTATGACAATATTTCTCAACCTTGTCTAAAGATTTAATAATCAAGGAGAGAAGCAACCTGGAATTAAGGGGAAACTTCCTAACAGTGAGGACAATTAACCAGTGGAACAGCTTGTCTTCAGAAGTTGTAGATGCTTCATCCCTGGAAGTTTTGAAGAAAAGACCTGTTTGAAATGGTCTCCTGCTTGAGCACGGGACTGGACGAGAAGATCTCCAAAGCCCCTTCTAGCTCTATTCTGATTCTGATTCTGATTTTATTTATTTATTTATTTATTTATTTATTTATTTATTTATTTATTTATTTATTTATTTATTTATTTATTATATTTCTATACCGCCTTTCTCCCGTAGGACTCAAGGCGGTGTACAGTCAAGAAAAATATAGATACACAAACATCATAAAATTGCTAATTAAAATTATTATTATAACATAGTTTGGCCCAATTAAATAGAACCTAAAGCCAGTGCAGGTCGCGTAGGAGAGGTGTTACATGGGCACAACGAGCTGCACCCATAATCACCTGCGCGGCTACATTCTGGACCAGTTGGAGCCTCCGGGTGCTTTTCAAGGGGAGCCCCATGTAGAGAGCATTACAGTAGTCCATACGGGAGGTGACTAGGGCATGAATGACCGTGTGCAAGGCGTCCCGATCCAGAAAGGGACGCAACTGGCGGATTAGGCGAACCTGATAAAAGGCACCCCTGGCCACGGCCGTCAAATGATCTTCTAAAGATAGCCATGAATCCAGGAGGACACCCAAGTTGCGGGCCCTCTCTGTGGGGAGCAAGATCTCATCCCCAATTGTCAGTGATGGTACCAGCTGACTATACTGGGACGCCGGAAGCCACAGCCACTCGGTCTTGGAGGGGTTGAGTCTGAGCTTGTTTCTCCCCATCCAGATCCGCACGGCCTCCAGGCACCGGGACATCACAGCAAGGACATCATTGGGGTGGTCTGGGGTGGAGATGTATAGCTGTGTGTCATCAGCACAAACATTTTGAAGTTGCAGCTCTATTACTTGAAACAACCACCCCTCTCAGTGAAAACCACATTGACCCAGTGGTAGGCTTTGCAAGTCCTTCTGTATCTGAAATGGTTCAGCTATTCCACTGGGGTGTAATTCACATCCCAATGATGTTATAGAAACCCCAAGCCCACTGGGAACCTTAGGAAGTGATCTGGTCACTCCGGCCGTGTCCAGGAGGATTTTTCATCAGGTTCGCCTGATCCGCCAGTTGCGTCCCTATATAGATCGGGACTCCCTACACACAGTCACTCATGCCCTCGTTACTTCTCATCTGGATTACTGCAATGCTCTCTACATGGGGCTCCCCTTGAGGTGCACTCGGAGGCTCCAACTGGCGCAGAGTGCGGCCGCGCGGGTGGTGATGGGAGCGACATGGAGTTCCCATGTGACACCTCTCCTGCGCGAGCTGCACTGGCTCCCGGTGGTCTTCCGAGTGCGCTTCAAGGTTCTGGTTATCACCTTCAAAGCGCTCCATGGCTTAGGACCTGGTTATTTACGGGACCGCCTGCTACCACCAATAGCCTCCCACCGGCCAGTACGCTCCCATAGAGAGGGGCTCCTCCGGGTGCCGTCGGCCAAACAATGTCGACTGGCGGCCCCCAGGGGGAGAGCCTTCTCTGTGGGGGCACCTACGATTTGGAACGAGCTCCCCCCAGAGATACGGAGGATCCCGGATCTGCGCACCTTCCGCCGCGCGCTTAAGACCTTTCTATTTTATCAAGCTGGCCTGGCCTAAATCTTCCCCCTTTTTAAATGTGGAAATTTTAAATTTTTAAATTTTAAACTCGTCTTTTTATAGGGGTATGGGTAAGGCATTTTAAATTGGGGAGCCATTTTAGATTTAATTCTGTTTTAAACGTATTTTAATTGTTTATATTGTATGTTTTTAACTTTGGCTGTTCACCGCCCCGAGTCCTTCGGGAGAGGGGGCGGTATAAAAATCTAATAAATAAATAAATAAATAAATAATGTTGAGGCACAACATCCAAGAATTAGCAGGGGCTACATGGCATTCTCCTGTGCATCACTGCACACCTCTGGAATTCAGGAGGCACAGCAGAAACACCAGTAATAGAACATAATCTGACCAGTGTTTAGACTTTAAAAGAGATGATTTCAACAAATTTAGAGAGATCTTGGGAAGGATTCCATGGATGAAAATCTTAAAAGAGGAACACAACACAAGACGTTTGAGAAACTCTGAAAAAATATAATTATAAAAGCCCAGTCCAGCACAATACCACTGAAAAAGAAAAATAAGAAATCCAAGAAGAAAACAGCATGGTTGCACATAGAACTCTCTGATAAATTGAAAGACAAAAAGGATAAATATAAAAATGGAAAGAGGGACACATTACTAAGGCAGAATACCAGCAGATAGCTCAAAATTGCAAAGATGAACTCAGGATGAACTAAGATTTGCAGCAAACATAAAAAATAATAATAACAAGTTTCAACATATTAAAAAACAAGAAAAAAGGCAAAAAAACAATAGGTCCACAAATGAGAGAAGATAGCAAGGACGTGACGGGCAGCAGGGAGAAAGTAGAGCTGCTTACAGTAATTCTTTCTTTGCATTTAAAACATATGAAGAATAGATGCAGGAATTGGATATGTCTAGTCTAGTGAAAAGAAGGACCAGGGGAGACATGAGAGCAGTGTTCCAATATCTGAGGGGCTGGCACAGAGAGGAAGGGTCAAGCTATTCTCCAAAGCACCCGAAGGCAGGACAAGAAACAATGAATGGAAACTAATCAAGGAAAGAAGCAACCTGGAACTAAGGAGAAATTTTCTAATAGTGAGAACAATTAACCAGTGGAATAGCTGGCCTTCAAAAGTTGTGGGTGCTTCATCTCTGGAGGTTTTAAAGAAGAGACTGGAATGTCATTTGTCTGAAATGGTATAGGGTTTCTTGCTTGAGCAGGGGGTTGGACTAGAAGACCCCCAAGGTCCCTTCCAATTCTGTTTTTCTGTTATTTTGAGAGGCAGAAGAATGTGCTTTGCCATGCTTCAAATGAGAACATGAAGCACATGCCTTGTGCCTGCAGAATACATGCTTTGGGCAGTCAATGCTACTACAGTTGCAATTCTATGCTTGGGTTTGATCCAATTTTTAAATCCTTCCTTTGTGTAACAGTGGAAGCTACATTCGCCTGTTGCTTTTGCTTACTAGACACTTTTTCTCTTCTCTCCCCCATTTCTCATGGTCCCCATCCCATAGTCCATTTCAGAACCAACTTCCGGAAGTCCCTGATCTTGACCATAATCGAGATCAAAGAGATTTCGTAATCTCTTTGTCAGTTTCCTAGAGAATATCTGATTTGATATTTCAGTTCTCGAAGTAGCCATTTCCCACCAGCAAAACTGATTGTGTTGTGGCTTTGAAATCTAACCTGCAATATAATCAGCTTATAGAAGAGATTAGTGCCCCAAAGAGTCCCATAAAAGCAATGAGGGGAGAAATGGATTTTTGAGGGGAAATGGTATCAAGAGGACACGTCGAGTATGTGTGTTCGTCAATGAGAGAGTAGGTAGAATACAACACCCATAAAAATCTACTCCTTGTCAGAAACAACTGTAGTCAAAGTGGTGTAAAAGAGATGCTGGATCATGCACCTAACTTAGATTTTGGTAAAAAGGAACTGCAGAAAGAGACTATATTTAGAAGTAAGTTTTGATCAGCAATTTTTTCAGACACTGACTGTGAAAATTAAAAATATTACAATCTTGCAAGATTGTTGGATGTCATGCAGTTTCAACTATCTCATTCGCAAGATCTTGGACGAGCTCATATAAGAATGCCATACTTAGAAGAACTGATAATCTTTGAGATATATATACATATATCAAGTTTCATAAATGTTGTCCTGGCCACATTTATTCCCCTGCAATCCAGTTCCTCATACTGGAAAATACTGCCCACCTTCTCCTACAGGATCAAAACAGGCAGCCATCCGTCCAATGTAGAGTTGGGCTGAAATTTTTGGATCCGCTGGACTCTTCCGTGAAGGAGGAAGAAAAGAAACACTCAGAACAAGGAGTGCTAGAACAAGGAGTTGGAAAGCCAGCATATTTCTGGCATTAGGAGGTAGTCAAGGATTTTCTGCCCATTGTTGCTCCCAAGTACTTATTGTAATGCAAGGCAAATCCAATTTTCTCTTGGAGTTGGGCCATTCTTAAAGCTCCTTGAGAGCGGAATGGGACAATTTACCATGGCCAATTCACCGCGGCCATCTGACTACAACCAACTTGCCTTGGGACAACTCACTGCAGCACAATTCCATGCCAGATAACTCAATGGAATAAATGTCCGTCACTGTTTCTTTGACATTATTTCCATTGACAAAAATGGAAATAGTGTCGAAGAAACAGTGATGGGTAACATTTATCACATTGAGTTATCCTGCATGGAATTGTCCATTGTGAGTTGTCCCAAGGCAAGTTGGCCACAGTGAATCGTCCTGTGGTGAGTTGGCCATGGCAAGATGACCATGGCAAGTTGGCCACAGCAAGTTGTCCTAGATCCCCTGGAGAATGCTTGGGAAGCTCAGATGGCATTATCTGGTTCTGCCATTTTAAAGAGGAGGGGGCTGCCCCTTCTCTGTCTGAGTGAGGAAAGACCCCAACTCACTGCTTCAGAAGACCTTACAGTCAGTTAGTCTCCACTTCAAGGGTCCTATTCCCAAGAATTCTTCCACCTCAGAACTCCAGAGTGGAAGTTCAGCAATGTTGTTGACAGCCTATAACAGATGGGACATTGTTCATATGGGATGAGGTAAGATGTCCCTTGGTCTCCTTATGGCACTCGAAAGTAAACCAACTCATAAACCCAATTTGGAGAACTTTGAAAACATAAAAAAAAAAAGTGCCCACATCCTCACAGGGTGAAATGGGAGAAAAAAATGATCTCAGCACCAGTTAAATAAGCCTGACCTCATCAGGAAGTGAGTGAGGCAGGACGTAGCTGACCTTGGCTGATTTCCAAGTGGGGCCTGGTTGGGTCCTAAATGGGAGACTAGGGTGGTAACCCAGGCCTGAAGGTTGGCCTGGAAAGTGCAGAAAACATCCCGAAGATAGCAAAAGCCAACCACGTCCATACTTTTGCCAAGAAAACAACACGGACATGTTTGTGAAGTCCTCACCGGTTAAGTTTGTGTTGAAGGAGAATTTATGCATGAGGTTTCCTTCAGCAAATTGGTTGTCCCACCCAGGAATAATCCTGCTTGTTTCCTTCACCAGGCTGACAACAGATTTTTCCTTCTTGGCAATGGAACGGTTCATGACCAAGGTCAGCCTGAAGTTGCTTTCTTTGACCAGCTGCCTAAGATCAGTTCCTGATTGCCCTGGACAATTTCTTCAAGCAGCTGGCCTACAAAGGCTTCAGATCGAGATGGTAGCAGGAAAGGAATCTTACTACTTAGTGCTTTGACGAGGCAAGAAAGCTGGAGGGAAACATGGGGATTTCTGGGCCATTCTTCTGCAGACTGAAGTCAATGCTGAGCTGATCCATCATATGCTTCAAAAAAGGTAGGCTTGATGTTTTTAAGTCAGAAGCTGCTCGGTGTCTCTTGCCTGCTTCTACTTTTCTTAAAGTCAGACCTTTTGTGTCCTTCTAAGGAATGAGGCAGCTTCCAGAAGACGTTCAACTCCACTGTTTTTATCAGTTTTAGTATTCCTGGACTGCACTAAGGGCAATGCCTCTGGTGAAGTATGACGAGGGAAGTGCATAAACCCAGGGAAACCAAACATCTGTCTAATGCAAGGATGGGCAACCTGTGTTCCCTCTTGGGTGCCCCCTGGAGCTTCTTCTAAATGATGGAAGAAGGTATGTCTATGGAGATCCTCCATCATCCAGGTCATGCTTGTCCCAGAGGTGCTTTTCCAAAAGGCAACTGGACTTTCTTGGGTTTTTCCTTGAAATCATTTTGCTTCTTATCCAAGAGGAGAACCGAAAAAGCTTCTTGGATGAGAAGTGAGACATTTTGCAAGGAAAAAAACCAAGAAAGACCACTTGCCTTTTGGAAAAGCATCTTTGGACAATGGAAGGGGAGACAGCAGTGGCAGTCAATCTTGAATAGTTTTCTGGTTGCAACCTTCTAATGCAGGGGTCCCCAAACTTGGCAGCTTTTAAGACTTGTGGCCTTCAACTCCCAGAATTCTCCAGCCAGCATAGGAGTTGAAGTCCACAAGTCTCAAAGCTGCCAAATTTGAAGACCTCTTGTAATGGCAAAGAAGGGTCTTATTTCTGTATCCTGCCAAAGTCTGCAGACAAGATCCCAACTCTCTCCTTCCATGGAAGCATCATCCCAGGCAAACAGGGAAGATATTTTAGATAGCCTTGCCAAGAACCAGAGCTGATTCCAGCATCGGGAGAGAAGAATGAGAAGTGCAGGAAACCAGACTCATTCACACCTGTCAGGGAATTGCCCAATGACTTCCTTATTGGTCTCCCACCATCTGTTTGAAGTCCAGAACTGGCTGCCATCCAAATGATTTCCACAAGGTTTTCTCTACCCAAACATGCCTCTGTTAGTCATTGTCTGCTCTGTGCCTATTGTGGACAAGCCGAAGGTTGTGCTAATTATACAAGCAGGGTTCTGAGATGCTGGACTCCAATCCCCTTCTGATGCAGGAAAGTATTACTATTACTCCTTCTAAGACAGGAATCTTCCAGTGATTGAAGGGCTGTCGAAGAGAAGAGGGGCTCAAACTATTCTCCAAAGCCCCTGAGGGCAGGACAAGAAGTAATGAGATCCCTAAAGAGAGATCTAAGATGGTAAGTAAGGAGAAATTTCCTGACGGTGAGAACAATTCATCAGTGAACTGGGTTGCCTCCAGAAGTTACAGCGCTCCATGACTGGAGGATTTTAAGAAGAGATTGCACAGCCATTTGTCCAGAATGGTATAAATTCTCTTGCCTTGGACTAGAAGACCTCCAAGGTCCCTTCCAACATGTTACTCTAATCTTCTAAATAAAATCTCCAGCCGCTGTTGGGTTGTGTGTGAACACTTCCAGTCAGGGGTGCTATTCAGCAGGTTCTGACAGGTTCTGGAGAACCGGTAGCAGAAATTTTGAGTAGTTTGGAGAACCAGCAAATACCACCTCTGGCTGGCCCCAGAGTGGGGAGGGAATGGGGATTTTGCAATATCTTTCCCCTGCCACACCCACCAAGCCACACCACACCATGCCCACCAAGCCACGCCCACACAACCGGTAGTAAAAAAAAATTGAATTCCACCACTGCTTCCAATGAAAGTTGTCCAGTATCCTTTCTAGAAGACCGGTCACCCTGTGGAAGGTTCAACGGAAGTCTTCGTTCCTGTCATGTAAGATTGTCTAGAGAGCTACTAGCTCTGGAAGGCAGAAAGAAGAGGAGCTATCAAGGCAAACGGGTCTTGAGCCATTGCCAAGAGAATAGTTTGAGAAAAAGCCTCAGACAAGCCCCGCCTCAGTTCACCCAAAGGTAAAAGAAAGGAGGAGGAACCGAATTCAGACTTGCAAGATTCTATTACTACTCCTTTGACAATGAAAGCGACCCAATCGAGTTTTAAAAAAAGATGTTTTGAGATTCTAGAAAGAGTGCGAAGAAGAGCAACAAAGATGATTAGGGGACTGGAGGATAAAACATATAAACAATGGTCACTGGAATTGGGTATGGCTAGTCTAGTGAAGAGAAGGACTAGGGGTGATAGCAGTTTTTCAATATCTAAAGCAGGGGTGTCAAATTTGATTTCATTGAGGGCCAAATCAGGGTTGTGTTTGACCTCGGGGACCCGGGGGAAGCAGTTTGACATCACTCGGGGGTATCTATGGCAGTCCAAGCGCTCTGCCAAGTGAAAACAGGCTCCCGAGCCCCGAAAGGCTGGGATGGCCTCCTACAACCCTCTGCTAGCAAAAAGGGACAACCTCCTGAGCTCCATTTCACTGGCAGAGGCACCACAGGTTGCTCCTTCTCTGTTCCCAGGGCGGTCTCACGGGCCTTGAGTTTGACACCCCTGATCTAAGGGGCCGCCACAAAGAAGAAGGGAGTCAACTTATTCTCCAAAGCACCTGAAGGCAAATCAAGAAGCAATCGAACTGGGCCGAACTGGGAGGAACCCACCACTGCAATGGATGGAAAGTAACCAAGGAGAGAAGCAACCTAGAACTAAGGAGAAATTTCCTGACAGTGAGAACAATCAGCCAATGGAACGGCTTGCCTTCAGAAGGTGTGAGTGCTCCATTGCTGGAGGCTTTTGAAAAAAGATTCGACAACCATTTGTCTGAAATCGTAGGGTCTCCTGCTTGACATGGGGTTGGGCTAGAAGATCTCCAAGATCCCTTCCAACTCTGTTATTCTCGTTTACTTCATTGGGCTAACAAATCATTTCTCCAAATTCTATATTCCAGACTTTAGAAAATAATTCATGTGCATCTTCTCTATAATATCCCTTCAAGTGCTGTCATAACTTTATCTCTTATTCTCAAGGCTAAACATATCCACCCATTTCCTTTATTCTTTCCCAAATATCAGAAGAGACATGCTTACATTGCTGCATGAGAAATCTACCTAGAAGTAGACCAATGGAGTAGAACCCGGTTCTTGAGCAGAAACTGTCCTAGATTGTTAGTAAATGCAGAACCCAGGAGACAAGACTAGTAGCTGTTTACTCTTTCCTTATTTATTTATTAACATTTCTATCCCAATTTTTCAAAAAGAACACCCAAAGAATGAGCAATAATTAAAAACCACATTTACCAAAATTTTAAAATGTTATTCAGTAAAAAGCATGAAATAAATTATGAAGGAATTTAAAAACTCTAAATCCCGGGGGGGGGGGACCGATCCCGACACACGAGAAGCTGCCCATCCTCTTCCTAATTGTCCATAGCACAGTTCCTAGCCTAGTCAATGGCATTAGCCTGTCACACAAATGGTTTTTAAAGTGGCAAAGAGCTTCAAAAAGATGGGAGAAAAGTTTCACAAATAAGCAGAGGCTGAAAGAGAAACAGATTCTGGGAAGTGGGGTCACTGAATGAGTGAAGATAACAGAAGTTGGCTGCTGTAAGAGCTCAACAGGAATGACAGACCAGAGAAACTTGGTCCCTTCAGGAAATTCCTGGCTTGTCTTGTTGATAACTGTCTTCTTGGGATGGTAGAGGAAGCGGATCAGCTGGCGGTGACTTGATACCCATCCACAGAAGGCTTTATGGAAGAGATGGATCAGGGGTGAAATCCAGCAGGTTCTGACAGGTTCTGGAGAACCGGTGGCGGAAATTTTGAGTAGTTCGGAGAACTGGCAAATGCCACCTCTGGCTGGCCCCAGAGTGGAGTGGTAATGGAGATTTTGCAATATCCTTCCCCCAGGAGTAGGGTGGGAATGGAGATTTTGCAGTATCCTTCCCCTGCCACGCCCACCAAGCCACGGCCACAGAACCGGTAGTAAAAAAATTGGGATTTCACCACTGAGGTGGATGTAGCAGAAACATTGAGGAAAATGTCCATGTAAAGCTGAGTTCCTGATTTTGAGGGAAATAAAAGCTGAGATCAGGGGTGAAATGCTACCGGTTCGGACCAGTTCAGCCAAACCAGTAGCGATGGCGGTGGCTGGTTCGGATAACTGGTAGTGATGGCAGAGTGAGGCTCCGCCCACCCGCCCGGTCGTCATTACTTCCTGGTTTTAACCTCATACCTCATACCATATGACCCTATACCAAGCTGAATTTAGCTGATCTCAAGGAAAGGAAAGCAGGACTCAGTTAGTTAGTACCGGGGTGAAATGCTCCCGGATTAGACCGGATCACCTGATCCGGTAGCGATTTTTCCCTGTGGTTCGGCGATCTGGTAGCGATTGCCGCCCGGGTGTCATTACTTCCTGGTTTTAACCAGGAAGTAATGTTTTCTTACCTTCTGTGCATGCGCAGGTCTTTTGCATGCGTAGAAGGTGTGCGCACACGCATGGCGCATGTGCTTCCGAACCAGTAAGAAAGGTAAGTAGATTTCACCCCTGGTTAGTACCTGTATGGAAGGCCATCAGAAATCTGAGGTCTGTAAGCTAAATGGTGAGTTGAAAACTTCTCATAAGACGACAGTGGCAAACACTTCCAAGTTATCACCACTACATGGATTTCCTTTGGGTCTCCGGGATTTAGCTTTATTTCTTGAAAACATGGTTCGTGTAAACAGCGTGAGCTAACCTGAGAGCACGCACAACTTTGAACTACCTAGCATTCTTGATCAGGAAGAAGACCAGCTGGAGATAAACTCCAAAGCTAACCGTGACTTCTTATCTGAACTGTAAAAATAGTTGAAGTCATTTCTCAGAAGGCAGATGTCAAACAACACTAATCCTGGGATTTATCAACTCAGAAGAGCTGCAGTGAGAGGCCTGAGCTCTTCTCTCTTTCGGAAGTACTGTTGAGAGGGACCTCAAATGAACTACAGGAAGGAGTCCGGAGGTGGGATGGAAAAAGAGAATCAAGTTCTCTTTGTTTTGTAGAGGTTCCGTCAACCATAATTGCTTCCATCACAGCTTTCTTTGCTGCTGTATGACTTTTCAGTCGGTTTGTTTTTTAACGGAAGCTGTTGGAGATACAAAATAAAGAGGGACATTTCAAAGGTGTGACTCAAAAGCAAAAGCTGGAAAATATCTCCTGAATTGTTGGAGACAGCTTGAAAGGCCTAGAAATTCAATCCTTGGGGACAACCGAAGGACCTGGGTCAGCGATGAATGGAATACTTGTGTAGTTTGTTTACCAACTGTGAATTTCCATGTTTTTGAACAGATTACAACCTCAGGCTCAGTCATTCTAAATTTCCAATAAATTTTGCCCAGGCCTTGGCCAATAAAAACAACAAAACAAAACAAAAAAGCCTGCAAAGAAATGTTATGTATTTACAAAAATCAAAGGATGTTCATTATGTAGAGGAGCGCAAAAACCACCTAGGCTTTGAAAAGTTGTACGTATTTGCTAAAATAGTGTGTTTAAAAATCCAGAAGTAACAAAATGGAAGTTTTGGCATCCCTTCCTGAGTTTATAGAGCTGTTTTTCCTTCCTTCTCACCCAACAATATCCTGTTGCTGAATTTCAGCCTCTTTAAAGAAAAGAAACTTAGCTCCCCACCTCTGGAAAATATTCCTAGTCCTTCCTCTGTTGCAAGAATACAGGTAGCCCTTGACTTATGACCACAATTGAGCCCAACATTTCTACTGCTAAGTGAGACATCTATTAAGTGAGTTATGCCCCACTTTACGATCTTTCTTGCCACCGTTGTTAAGTGAATCACTGCCATTGTTAAAGTTAGGAACACGGTTGTGAAGTGAATCTGGCTTCCCCATTTATTTATTTATTTATTCATCAAAATTTATATGCCGCCCTTCTCCCGTAGGACTCGGGGCGGCTTACACAATAAAAACATAATAAAATACTAAAACCAAAAACCAAATTAAAAACCCCACAATTTAAAATCACACAGCTGATCAAGGGATTTGCCGAAGAGCCATGTCTTCAGGTCAGCGCGGAAAGTGCGGAGGTCGGGAGCCGTCCGGAGCCCGGTGGGTAATCCATTCCAGAAGGTCGGTGCGGCCACAGAGAACGCCCTCGACCTGGGGACCGCCAGCTGACATTATCTGGCTGACGGCACCCAGAGGAGGGCAGCTCTATGTGAACGCACTGGGTGGTGGGAGGCCAGGTGGTAGGAGGTGGTCCTGCAAGTACCCCGGGCCCATGCCATGTAGGGCTTTATAGGTGTGAACCAGCACCTTGAAACGGATCCGAAAGGCCACCAGCAGCCAGTGCAGCTTGCACAGGAGAAGTGTTGCATGGGAGTAACAGGAAGCGCCCGTAACAACCCACTTGGCCGCATTCTGGACCAGCTGGAGCCTCTGGGTGTACCCCAAGGGCAGCCCCATGTAGAGGGCATTGCAGTAATCCAGTCAAGAGATAATGAGAGCTTGAGTGACCATACGGAGGGCATCCCTGTCTAGGACAGACTCTCTGGAATGGATTGCCCACCGAGCTCAGGACAGCCCCCGACCTTCTTTCCTTCCGTTGTGAGCTGAAGACGTGGCTCTTCCGTCAACTCAACTGAACCGTTTGGGGGTACACTGTCATAATTTTAAACTGTTTTTAATGGGGTCGCTGATTTTAATTTTATTTCGTTGTGATTTGTATTGGAATTTGTCATTTTGTAAGCCACCTTGAGTCCCCAGGGAGAAAGGCGGCATATAAATCGCAATAATAAATAAATAAATAAATAATGACTTCACTTTTCAGAAGGTCCCAAAAGTTGATCATGTGACCCGGGGACACTGTGACCGTCATAAATATGAACCTGTTGCCAAGCGTCTGACTTTTGATCACATGACCATGGGGATGCTGCAACGGTCGTAAGTGTGAAAAATGGCCATAAGTCACTTTTTTCCGTTCTGTTGTAACTTTGAACAGTCACTAAATGAGCTGTTGTAAGCTGGGGACTACCTGTATTAAGAGAAGCCTATTCTGAAAAAAAATCAAAGTGATTGAGCTTTCTGGTTTGGGCATGAGATGAGATGGCTAAGAAACCTCGGTTGGCCTTCCTGACATAGACAAGAGGAAGGGGCTTCTGGATACCAAGCTGTACTAGATCTCTCCTTCTACCAAGCTGCACCTAATTTTTGCCTAATTTCCCCAGGGTTGAGAAGTCCTGCCTTGGTGCCCTGGCTCCTTTGCCACTCTCAGGGCTGCAGGGACAAAAGGCAGAGGCTGTTGGGGGGTGGGGGGAGCATAGCTGGCTAAGGCCCAGAGGACCAAGAGGCTTCTGAAGAGATGCTGTGACTGGCTCCAGAGTCCTCCTCAGATGCTTTGAATTCTGCCGGGAACGTCTGAGCCGATGGGAGCCGTCTGTCGCCCCATTCCCACCCACTTCCTGCTGAACAAACCTGGGATTTGAGTTTCGCTCCTCAGCCCCTCCACCCCAGCCTCGCAAGATGCAAATATCTAGAGAATGTTTCTCTTCCACGTCTGGGGTCAGCGTTCCCCCGTGGGGAATCGCTTTAGACAGAAGCCGCTGCCAAGCACCAAAAGATAGTGCCAGACGCTTTATCAACAGCTGTCGCCAGTTTTATCGGGGTGCATAATAACAGCAAGCAGGAAAAAGAAAAGAAGAGGAGGAGGAGGAGGAGAAAGGAATGGCTTAATCTGTTAATTGGAGCCCTTGGGGGGGGGTTTGTCTCTGGTTGCAGAGACAGCCTCTCTCGCGCCTGGGAACAAGAGTCTCTCCAGGCGCCGACCCAGCCAAGCTGCTTTCAGTCGTGGGCATGTTTCTCCCAGGACCAGCAGGCTTGCCCAGACCCTGCCCACGCTCCAGGCGTGCCCAGTTTGGCGACAGGTGGTCTGCAGCCTGACACGGACCCCAAAGGGCAGCACGTTCCTCACCCACCAGGCTGCCTTGCCACCCACCACAATGCCACTTGCCATCTGACCACTCTGGTGCCACCCAGCCCTGAATGCCGCCCGAGACTGGCGGTGCCTCACAGGAAAGGTCAAGCCCGCTTGGAAATGTCTGGGAACAATCGACCATGTGTTGTTCTCAGGGAATCAGTTGGTGGGAAGCTGGCAAAGTTGGTTCCCTCCACAGGGAAGGCTGGCCCACAAGCTCTGCCCTCCTAGAAATCCCTGGCAGTTTGCAAAAGTCGTTTCTTGTCAAGACACAGAAGCGATGGGGCAGGAGATGCCTTCAAAGGTGCTCAAAGCCACGCCAGGATTTGGGCAGCATAATGAGGGCTCAACCCCCAAAATGGGTAAAGCAGGAAACCCACCCACCCCCTCTGCCCGTTGACAGATCAGTCCCCTTTTAGTTTAGTTTAGTTTAGTTTATTATATTTGTATACCACCCTTCTCCCGAGGGACTCAGGGCAGTGAACAGCCATTGTAAAAACAATGTACAACAAAAATTAAAAGCTTATTAAAATAATTCAATCATTCGGCCAAATTTAAAACATCCAACTAAGATCATTTTAAAACTCCTATCAAAACCCAATTTAAAAAAACCTTTATCCTGTCAGTCCAGCTTGCTGGAATAATAGGGTCTTCAGAGCGCGACGGAAGGCACGGAGGTCGGGGATCCTTCGTATGTCCGGGGGCAGTTCATTCCATAGGGCCGGGGCCCCCACAGAGAAGGCTCTCCCCCTGGGGGTCGCCAGCCTACAGTGTTTGGCTGACGGCACCCTGAGGAGGCCCTCTCTGTGGGAGCGTATTAGTTGGTGGGAGGCAATCGGTGGCAGAATGCGGTCCTGTAGATAACCAGGTCCTAAGCCATGGAGCGCTTTAAAGGTGGTAACCAACACCTTGAAGCGCACCCGGAAGACCACCGGGAGCCAGTGCAGCTCGCGCAAGATGGATGTTACATGGGAGCGACGAGTCGCCCCCATTATTACTCGCGCGGCTGCATTCTAGACCAGCTGGAGCCTCCGGGTGCTCCTCAAGGGGAGCCCCATGTAGAGAGCATTACAATAGTCCAGCCGGGAAGTGACGAGGGCGTGAGTGACTGTGCGCAGGGCATCCCGATCCAGAAAGGATCAAACTTTTATCCAAGTTTGTTGTTCATTTCAACATTTTAAACTTTTAACGTTTAACACTTTTAATGTGTTTCATGTTCTGTTTTATATTGTCATTAAGCCTCTGCACTGTTTCAGTGAGGTCCTAGAAACATCACAAAATGCAAACCAGAACCACGGAAAGCTAACTCAGCAGTTTTGGCTTGAGGATTAGCTCCCCTGTGTGCTCTACGGGTCAGACCAAGCCTGGAATAGGATGTCCCATTCCGGTCAACCAAACACAAAAGGGGAACCAGAAAAGGCCCAGAAGTGTAACAAAGATGCAAAGTAAAATAAGAATGGTTAAAGGAAATTACGAGTCAACGAACTAAGTTAAAACCCGAATTATTTCTACTAGGGATAATAAGAGGAAACTACAGTAAGAAAATTCAATATACTATATTGCATATAACAACTGCGGCCAGAATTGCTGATGCACAAAACTGGAAACAGGATAGCATGCCCTCTGATGGAATGGTGATTCGATGGAATGGTGGCTCAGCAGACTGATAGCATTGTGATTAACACCAGCTGTCTGCAATTACTGTAAGTTCGAATCTCACCAGGCTCAAGGTCGACTCAGCCTTCCATCCTTTCTAAGGAGGTAAATTGAGGACCCAGTTTGTGGGGGCAATAAACTGACTTGGTATAAATATACAAAAGTATGAAGGCTATTGCTTAACACATTGTAAGCTGCCCTGAGTCTCCGGAGAAGGGCGGCATATAAATCAAATTTTTTAAAAAAGGTGTTAGATTGTGCAGAGATGGACAGGCTAACATTGGAATTAAAAGAAAGAGGGGAAACGGAATATTATTTGGTCTGGGATGCATAGTACAAATGGTTAGAGAATAGAAGTAAAGATTAATTAGAAAGGTAACTTAAGAGGAATACTAAAACTCAAAGATAATGTATATTGTTAAAGGAAGAATAAGGAATGTAATTGTTATGAGTGTTATTGATGCTGGAGTGCTGTAAAGATTGTAAATGTGATAAAAAAAATGATGAAATATGTTTAATAATAATAATAATAATAATAATAATAATAATAATAATAATAATAATAAAAGATGCAGAGTGCCTTGGAAGGAAAATCCTACAAAACTCAGTTAAAAGAACTAAAGAAGTCGGAGCACTGTTGCAAGACATTCCGTGAAGGGATGTCACAGCACAGAAGCTGTACATTTCCTCAGAGGGCAAGACAAGAACCAACAGCTAGAAGCTCCACAGAGAGAAGTGCCAACTTGAATTAAAGAGGAATTTCCTCATTGTCAGAAGCGATGGAGCAGCCTTCCTCCGGAAAGTGTGGGTGCTCCATGGCTGCAGGATTTCAAGGTAGATTGGAGAGCCAATTCTTCAGAATAGTCTGGGCAGGGGTTTCCCTCTCTCTCTCTCTCTCTCTCTCTCTCTCTCTCTCTCTCTCTCTCTCTCTCTCTCTCTCTCTCTCTCTCTCTCTCTGTGTGTGTGTAGTAGACCAGTGCCCCCCCAACCTTTTGGGCACCAGGGACCAGTTCCATGGAGAAAGGTTTTTCCACGGACTGGAGGGGGAAGGGCTTTGCATGATCCCTGCATCCCATGGATGGGGCTTTGCTTGTTTGTGTGCCTTGGTTGCTGGCATGCTATAGACCGGTGCCAGTCCACGGACCGGGGATTAGGGATCCCTGGAGTAGACCACCCCCAAATCCCTTCCAACTCTGGGACTTTCTAATTCAATCAGAAAACCCCAATTTCCAAAATTTTCCAGATGGAAAAGATTGTTCCCCAATGGCCTTTCAATCCTTTAGATCAGGGGTCTCCAACCTTGGCAACTTTAAGACTTGTGGACTTCAACTCCCAGAATTCCTCTGCCAGAAAAGCTGGCTGAGGAACTCTTTGAGTTGAAGTCCACAAGTCTTAAAGTTGCCAAGGTTGAAGACCCCGGCTTTAGATGTATTCAGAAGTGGTCACTGGGTGTGGTCAAAAGTTAAGATGGTGGCCACAGTTGGAATAGCCAAACATAGCATACAGAATGGAATGGAAGGGGAGGGGAGGGGAGGGGAGGAGAGAGGAGAGGAGAGGAGAGGAGAGGAGAGGAGAGGAGAGAGAGAAGAGAAGAGAAGAGAAGAGAAGAGAAGAGAAGAGAAGAGAAGAGAAGAGAAGAGAAGAGAAGAGAAGAGAAGAGAAGAGAAGAGAAGAGAAGAGAAGAGAAGAGCTGGAAGGGACCTTGGAGGTCATCTAGTTCAGCTCCCACAGAGAGGGCCTCCTCAGGGTGCCATCGGCCAAGCAATGTAGACTGGTGGCCCCCAGGGGGAGGGCTTTGTCTGTGGCCTCTGGAATCAATTACCCCCAGAGATATGAAGAATTCAAGACCTTGGTGCCTTCCGCCGTGCCCTGAAGACCTTTCTTTTTCAGCAAGCTGGGCTGGCTTAACACTTTTTAAAAATGTTTTTAATAGGTTTGTGTTTGTTATTGTTCTTTTAATTATGGGGCCAAACATATATATATATATATATCTTTTTAAATTGTTTTTAATGTTTGTATCTATGTTTTTTTACTTTGGCTGTACACAGCCCTGAGACCTCTGGGAGAAGGGCGGTATATAAATTTGATAATAAATAAATAAACCCTGGGGTGAAATCTAGCAGGTTCTGACAGGTTCTGGAGAACCGGTAGCAGAATTTTGAGTAGTTTGGAGAACCGGCAAATACCACCACTGGCTGGCCCCAGAGTGGGGTGGTAATGGAGATTTTGCAGTATCCTTCCCCTGTCACGCCCACCAAGCCACACCACGCCCACCAAGCCACGCCCACAGAACCAGTAGTAAAAAAAATTGGATTTCACCACTGGTTCAACCCCCTGCTCAAGCGGGAGAACCTATATTATTTCAGACTTTCTGAAATTCCTTTCAGAGGAACTTTCATCATTCGCTGTGGCCATTTCCATGACTTTAGATATCGTACTTGGTAGACATGCCTGGCTGCCCTCTTCCAACACAGCTTTCCTTCGATCCCCAAACAAATTCCTGGGCTATTAGCTGTGGCTATTCCATTTTCCTAGAGCTCCATCTCTGTGCCTTTTGTGCAAGGCTCAGCATACAGATGGAGCCAGATGTTGGATCTTGCTTTGCGGCGGACCTGTTTGCCGCTACATAGATATTTTGGAATTATTCAACGTTGCCAAGCAGAAATTCCTTGCGAATCCCAAGGAAGGGAGATGGCCTGTGGAGACACAGGTGCCTGAGGGGCTCACCTTGCTTCCCCCGGCTGGACCAACAGCCAGAGCCCCCCTTGGAGACCTGAATCCTGAGTCAAGAGAGGTTTTCCCTGGGATCTGTTCACGGATGGAGCCTGGCTGCAGGTCTGCTTTCCGCCTCAACCTTGGCAATTCATCCTTGATTTCCGTTTGGGACACTCGCAGTCTTGACATTGGCTTGCTCTCTTCCTATTCCCCGATCCAACTGACCTACCACCCACCCTTCTCCATCCGTCTGTCCTTCCTTCCTTCCTGGTTTTGGCTACGAGATGATTTCCTGCCCCCTGATCTCCGACCTCTGGCTGGAATGTCCCAGCATGGGCTGATCTTTTGCCCTTTTGCTTCTCATTGGCCTTCTCTTCCAGCGCTTGGCTTCCCGATCTGCTGTCTGCTCCCCTCCAGTTGGGGAGTCTAACCTTCTGGCTGCCCTCCAGGATCTGCCTTTGAGAAGAATCGGCTGCCTCCGTCCCGTATCTGCCTTTCACTCAGCCTGTGCAAGAAAGGAAAAGAGGCTCTCCTTTCTGTAGAAGTGCATTTTTCTGGGTGTTTTCTGGGAATTTTTTCAAGCCCTGATTTGGGCAGGAAAAAGCAGGCTGATCACTGACTAGCTGAGGTGTGGTGGCGCAGTGGTTAGAATGCTGTATTGCAGGCTAATTCTGCCCACTGCCAGCAGTTCGATCCTGACTGGCTCAAAGTTGACTCAGCCTTCCATCCTTCCGAGGTCGGTAAAATGAGGGTCCAGATTTTGGGGGGCAATAGGCTGACCCTATAAACTGCTTAGAGAAGGCTGTAAAGCACCGTTTAGTTTATTCATACTTATATGCCGCCTTTCTCCCAAAGGACTCGGGGCGGCTCACAAAGCGAAGCTGTGAAGCGATATATAAGTCTAAGTGCTAGTGCTTAGTGCTAGTGCTATTCTATGCTTTTATTCTAAGTGCTAGCACTATTCTACTCTACTCTACTCTACTCTACTCTACTCTACTCTACTGCTATGGTGGGGCAGTGGTTAGAATGCAGTATTGCAGGCTAATTCTGCCAACTGCCAGCAGTTCAATCCTGATCAGCTAAAGACTGATTCAGCCTTCCGTCCTTCCGAGGTTGGTAAAAAGAGGACCCAGATTGTTGGGGGCCATATGCTGACTCTGTAAACTTCTTTTTTTTTTTATTGAAAAAGTTTTCAAATACAAATTTTCCCCCCTTTTTTTTCCCCTCTCCCTCCCCCTCCCTAACCCCCCCTCCCCACCCATCCCCCCCTGTGACTTCTTCATAACAAAAAAAAAACCTAATTCATAACAGATTACTTACTCCCTCCTCTAGATATTGACCTTTACTTACTAAAAATATTATTAATATTATAACATCCCCCTTTATCCATACATATCAGAAAAGAGAAAAGAAAGGAAAAAAAAAAGACATTATACTATGACATTATAGAATAACTTCGCCACTTTAAAACTATACGATAAGTCCTACTTTAACATTTAATCTTCTATATATATTACTATATATATAGAAGATATACTATATATATATATAGAAGATATATATATATACTATATATACTAAGATATATATATACTTCTATATATATAGAAGATATACTATATACTATATATATAGACTGGCCTCCCGGGAGGTTACATGAGGCTGGCTCCAGGGTGTTATCAACGCTTCGTTGAGTGAGGGTCACTTCCCCACCGCCTTGAAAGAAGCGGTGGTGAGGCCTCTCCTCAAGAAGCCGTCCCTGGATCCGGCAATATTGGCCAACTATCGTCCTGTCTCCAACCTTCGCTTCCTGGCGAAGGTTGTTGAGAGTGTGGTCGCGCGACAGTTTCCACAATTCTTGGAGGAAACATCCTATCTGGATCCGTTCCAGTCGGGTTTCAGGCCTGGACACAGCACGGAAACGGCATTGGTCGCGTTGGTTGATGATCTCTGGAGGGCTCGGGACAGGGGTTGTTCCTCTGTTCTGGTCCTGTTAGACCTCTCAGCGGCTTTTGATACCATCGACCATGGTATCATGCTGCACCGGTTGGAAGAGTTGGGGATGGGGGGCACCGTATTACGGTGGTTCTCCTCCTTTCTCTCCGACCGGTCGCAGTTCGTGTTGGCAGGGGGGCAGAGGTCGACCTCAAGGCCTCTTATATGTGGAGGGCCTCAGGGGTCGGTCCTCTCGCCCCTCCTGTTCAACATTTATGTGAAGCCGCTGGGCGAGATCATCCGTGGCTTTGGGGTGAGATACCACCAGTACGCTGATGACACCCAGCTGTACATCTCCACCCCAGGCCACCCCAACGATGCCCTTGAAGTGATGTCCCAGTGCCTGGAGGCTGTGCGGATCTGGATGGGGAGGAACAGGCTCAGGCTCAACCCTTCCAAGACTGAGTGGCTGTGGCTCCCGGCATCCCAATATAGTCAGTTGACTCCATCACTGACTATTGGGGGCGAGTTGTTGGCCCCCACAGAGAGGGCTCGCAATCTGGGAGTCCTCCTGGATAGGCAGCTGTCCTTGGAGGAACATCTGACAGCTGTAAACAGGGGGACCTTTTGTCAGGTACGCCTGATCCGCCAGTTGCGGCCCTTTCTTGATCGGGATTCCCTGTGCACAGTCACTGATGCCCTCGTCACCTCTCACCTTGACTACTGCAACGCTCTCTACATGGGGCTCCCCTTGAGGAGCACCCGGAGGCTCCAACTGGTCCAGAATGCAGCAGCGCGGGTAGTGACGGGAGCAGCCTGGCGCTCCCACATAACACCGCTCCTGCGCGAGCTGCACTGGCTCCCAGTGGTCTTCCGGGTGCGCTTCAAGGTGTTGGTTATCACCTTTAAAGCGCTCCATGGCATAGGGCCTAGCTATCTTCGAGACCGCCTGCTGCTACCAACGACCTCCCATCGACCCGTGCGCTCCCACAGAGAGGGCCTCCTCGGGGTGCCATCAGCCAAACAGTGCAGGCTGGTGACCCCCAGGGGGAGGGCCTTCTCTGTGGGGGCACCTACCCTATGGAATCAATTGCCTCCAGAGATAAGGAGAATCCAAGACCTCGGTGCCTTCCACTGTGCCCTTAAAACCTTCCTTTTCCAGCAAGCCGGGCTGGCCTAATTTTTTTAAGTGTTTTTAAGTGTTTTGTTTATTGTTTTTAATCAATGGGGCCAAATTTATATATGTATATTTTAACTGTATTTTAATATTTGTATTTGATGTTTTTACTTGGCTGTTCACCGCCCTGAGTCCTCAGGGAGAAGGGCGGTATACAAATTCAAAATAAAATAAAATAAAATAAAATAACATTTCAAAGCGGCCTTCCCCATAAAATCTAGTTTAACATTTATTCCACTCTATCCATTTCCTCCACTCCCCTAGATATATCACTTAAAAATCCCTTTTCTTAGACTAATCAATCTACTAACTAGCTTATTCACCCACTATCATGCAAAATTACCATACACAACATTTCTTAATATCTTTGATTCACTGCCCACACTACTTAAAAATATATGTCTATATTTTCCATTATATCTAAATAAAAAAAAGAAAAGACAATGACTTTAAATTTATAATCCATATAGTATCTTCTTTGAGGTCTTTCCACTGGATTGGTAGAACCAACATCCATAATCGGGTAACATAGCTTGCTGGTGCAACAGTTTATTCAGGATCTTCAATCATATCTGCCCCCATCAGTAGTAAATATCTTCTTATATGTATAAAAGTAAAAACAACCACCCGAGTGACATTATAATTATATTCCATATAGTAATAATTGTGGGTTTCATCAGGATTATTAATTCCCATCATCGTAGTGGGTAACAACCCGATCTTCTGCATCCCCCAGCATAATTCTCTTGCCTTGTGATTCAAGATAATGTAATATGTTTATCAACACAAAAAGAAATTCCAAAATGGATAATTCAAATCCATCAGTTTAAGGCTTGTTTCACGTCCCCAGATTACGGCCATGCAGAGATCTGCCACAATCCTCAGGATGATATTAACCAATACGTCGCCTGTTCTGTGTTTACACATAATCATTCATATTTTAAAGTCACTGGCTTCACTGTTGCCTGATTTAGAAATTTCTATTTTTATGCCACCTATTTCTTTTTTTCTTTTCTTTTTGTGGGTTTGGTTTCCATCCTGGTTTCCTTTCTACAAATTGTGTATCATCTGGTCGGTTTTTATTCTGCTTTGTAGATTGGTCTTGTTGGTTTTGCTTTTGTATCTCATGTTTCTTTTTTATCCCTTGTATATCCCCTAATTGGTTTCCATGCTTATCCTTGCCTTGATAAGTCATCACATTAAGGTTAGATGCCACTTCTCTCAAATTTGTAGATAGTCCAGCTGGGGTATCCAATAAATCCAAAGGCAATTCATCTGGTACAGTCTCTGTAATTCGATATTTTACCTTTATTTCCGGCTCCTTCTGCTTATCCTGTATTATACCTGAAGATGTTAAGTTCATTTTCAACCTATTTTGATAAAATTCTTCCGCTCTTTCAACAGTATTTAGCTGATATCTTTCTCCTTGGTATCTAAATATAATACCAACTGGGGCGTCTCACCTGAATGGGATATTTCTCTTTTTTAACTCATTCACCAGAAAACCAAATTTCTTCCTTTCCATCAATATCTTAGGTGGGAGTTCCTTGTAAATCCAAATCTTTCTTCCATACAATTGCAAATTAGAATTGAAGGAATTTTGCACGATATTATTCCTAATTTCTTTATCTGTAAAATAAATCACCACATCTCTAGGCAATTGCCTTTGCTTGGCAATCCAGGAGTTGATTCGATAAACTCTATCGATCCTACAAAACACTTCGTCAGGTTGAACCTTTAGAATCCCAGCTAGAAATTCAGAAGATATTTTCCTTAAATCATCTCTATTATTTTCCTGCAAACCTCTTAATCTTATCGCATATTCTGTGAAATTATATTGTACCATTAAAATCTCTTTTTCAATCTTCTGTTGCAGATTTTCTGCATTACCATACTTTTGATCAGCATCCATTTTAGGTTTTTCTTCTAAGCTATTATCCTGAGTGTTTGTCAAATCATTTTCAATTTTTTGAATTCTATTATCCAATTTATCTTGAATTTCTTCCATTTTAGACTCTAGTACATTAGTATTTGTGTCCAACTGTATCATAAATTCTGTAAAACCATTAGCCACTTTTGAGAATTTTTTCTCCAAAGAATCAAACTTAGATTTCACCAATTCTTTAATTTCCTACTTAAATTTTTCAAATTGCTGATTCACAATCTCCTCCCTTCTTTCAATCTCCTCTATAAAAAATTCTATTATATTAAAATCAGGTTTCTGAGACTGAAGAATTAAGACTTGTTCCTTTAAGTTGTTGGTGGGGGAATCCCCCCCCTTCTTGTTTATCTGACTTTATGAGTCTCAGTGCCATGTTTCCGCCCAGGCAGGCTTTGTTAAAAAAAAAGCAAGAAAGAAAAAAGAAAAAAAAAGGACTTCTTTCCAATCAACAACAATATCAAGTCTCCAAGGGAAAAAAAAAGAGAAAAAGACACAGGAGCAAAGTTTTGTCTACAAATGTAGCCAGTGGTATTTATTCCGCTACATTGTAGTAATAGAAAACGGAAGGACTTTCCCTTTCAGCCTCTCCTCCAGCCGACGCCATTTTAAAAGGCTTTTTTTCCTCTTTCTTTTCCTCCTCTCTCTTAAGTAATTTTTTTAAAAAATCAGTAAAATACTTGCGGTTCAGTATTACAGGTCCAGCTCACATTTTCTTTGAGTAGTCTGTTAAATTTGCAGGCTTGCTTTTGACGCCTGGCTCTGCATCAGCAGAGGTCTCCCAAAGCCCGGAGCGGCGGCTGGGGATACGGGACATCTCATCCGCTCCGTCCCAAAAGTAAAGGAAAAACTTTTGGGACTCCACAGAGAGTTCTACCCACCCCTGACGGCTCTATCTCCGTTTCCTCATGGAAACGGAGTTTTTTCGAGCCGCCATTCCGTTGTGAAGGCGGCTCTGACAGGCGATGGAAGCTGACGATCCCAAAGGAACGTCTAGCAGCGACAAACAGCAAACCGGAAGTCACTCTGTAAACTTCTTATAGAGGGGTGTAAATCACTGTTAAGTGGTATATAAATCTAAGTGCTATTGCTATTGCTATTATTCTATTCTATTCTATTCTATTCTATTCTATTCTATTCTATTCTATTTTATTCTATTCTATTCATTCTTATTTTATTCTCTTCTATTTTATTCTATTGCCAAGATGGCGCAGTGGTTATAATGCAGGTTGACTCTGCCCACTGCCAGGAGTTCAATCCTGACTGGCTGAGGGTTGACTCAGCCTTCCATCCTTCCGAGGTGGGTAAAATGAGGACCCAGATTGTTGGGGGCAAGAGGCTGACTCTGTAAACTGCTTAGAGAGGGCTGTAAAGCACTATGAAGTGGTAACTCAGAGACTTCCTGTATATGGTAGGATTAATAATAATAATAATAATAATAATAATAATAATAATAATAATAATAATAATAATAATAATAATAATAATAAATTATTATTATTATTATTATTATTATTATTATTATTATTATTATTATTATTTATTGGATTTATATGCCGCCCTCTCTCCAAAGGACTCAGGGCGGCTCACATCAACTGAAACAATCCCAATAAATACAAATTAAAACAGACTAAAACCAATTTAAAACAGTAGACCCCATCAGTCCTGGCTAGGACGTTTAAATAGCCAGGTCTTAAGCTCACAGCGGAAGGTACGAAGGTCGGGGGCCAGCCGGAGCCCCAGAGGAAGTTGATTCCAAAGGGTGGGCGCAGCCACAGAGAAGGCTCTACTCCTGGGGGTCGCCAGCCGACATTGTCTAGCCGACGGCACCCTGAGTAGGCCCTCTCTGTGGGAATGCACCGGACGATGGGAAGTCGATGCTGGTTGCAGGTGGTCCGACAGATATCCTGGACCTAAGCCATGAATAGGATTAGGATAAATCAATGGAGATTCACTTAACAACCATGGCAAAAAGGTTGTAAAATTGGGCACGACTCATTTAACAACCACCTTGCTTAGCAACAGAAATCCTTATCCCAATTGCGTCATAAGTCGGGGACTAGATGCATAGCTCACCTTTTCTCCTCCTATCAAAAAGAGATTTTTTTGAGTCAACTCAAAAGAAGCCAAAAGTCAGATTTGATTCCTGGTGACTATAGGACATTTCCTTGACTAGCTATGAAAGAGAAGGATGGTGTTTTTTTTAAAAAAACTTCCCAGTCTAGATTCCAGCCCTGGAACTTCTTAGTGGCCTCCCATTCAAGGGCTAATCTATCCACCCATGCTTCCATGGTTCGAGACCAACCCAGATTAGCGCTGTTCTGTCACTTAGCCAGGTTTAAAAGTTAATTAAAACTCGGGGAACACATCAATCAATCAATCAATCAATCAATCAGAATAGAGCTGGAAAGGACCTTGGAGGTCTTCTAGTCCAACTCCCTGCTCAAGCAGGAGACCCTATACCAGGAATCAGCAATCTACGGCTCTGGAGCCGTATGTGGCTCTTTCATCCCTCTGCTGTGGCTCCCTGTGACTGGTTGGCTTCACAATTGCTAGGGCTTTTGGTTAGGACAGGTAGAGGAAAAAGGATGCCGTGCTAGGAGGCGACTGTTCTGTCCCCAACCACACGCACACACACCAACAGACATTCAGGAGTTAAAGACCAAACCAGCCGGCAAAATCCTTTTCCTTATGATAAAGGAACTTGGCAACAACCTAGTGGCTGCCTGCCAAGAGTTTATTATTTATAAAGGGGAGAGATAACTTCTCCCCACTTCTGGTACATCAAAAGAAACAGCTCAATAATTACAGAGTCAGTCAAGTCCAGAGATAATCCAGCAAAGTCTATAGCAAAAGTCCAGCAATGCAGAATGGCGTGGAAGCTTTCAGCTTTGTTCGTCACAAGGCTTGACTGGCCACCACACTCCCTTTTATACCCTGTGGGGTGTGGTCCAGTGACTCAGCCTAATCTCGGCCACGCCTTTTCTTCTGTTCCGCGCGCTTATCTCTGCGACACTGGCGTGGATCCAGCCAAGATTCATTACCCTCATCACTGTCCACCTGTGGCTGCGTGGACGTGCTTGGCCCCGGCCCTATCTCTTGCCCTTCGGCGGACACCGAAGGCATTGCCAGAGAGGAGGGTCCTGGAGAGGGAGGCCTTGCCAACTCCTCTCCTTCACTCTCGGAGTCCTCTCCTGCCGATGACACAGGCTCAGGTAACGGAGCCACAACAGCGACTATGATGGGAGAACCAGACTCCAGAATTGAATGGGGGGCTTCCAGTTAAGACCTTTGTGGCTCTTTGAGTGTCTAAAGTTTCCGACCCCTGCCCTATACCATTTCAGACGAGTGACTATCCAGTCTTTTCTTAAAAACCTCCAGTGATGGCTCACCCACATTAGAGTAGTCTAATGTCTGTCCAGTCTCTTTGCATAGCAGTTCTTCTCTCTGAAGCTAAAGGAGTTGTCCAGGAGTTCAGCAGTGACCCCCCCAAAGCAACAACGGGGGAAGAGACCATTTCTTTGGGTTAAGTCAGAGTTAAAAGCATCACATCAGAGGCAAAGTCTGGTGTTTACTTACCTACCTGCTTCTTTGCAAAATCTTGTCCTTTTACTTCTTCTAAAATCGCTTGCCTATTTATTTATTCATTCTGCCACGAATCCCTGCCAAATCAACACAGGCCCCAAACAATCTTCAAAAATGACAGTAGCCATGAAAGATGGCTGAAAATCTCTATAGTAAAGAGAAACAAATATAGACATTATTACACCAAATTTGCATGTGATGGAAGCCAGGAGGAAGGGAAATGTTTCTGCCTCCTGTTAAATAATGCATTTAATTTGCTAAAATCAAATCACAGCAAGCATCCTCTCTCTTCCAAGTGGCTGCATTGAAATCCTTTTCATTAGTAGGAAGGATTTGTTTCATCTTGAGCAAAATGAATTGGCCAGGTTTAGACAGCTTGGGACATCAAATCCTGGTTAGGAAAGGCACAGGAGCCTTTGTCTAGGGAAGCCCTCTGGCATTCCAAGTCTCACCACCCAAGATGGCCAGATCTTTGGATGGCAACTCATGCCCTCGTCACCATGCCTCTAGGCTACTGCAATATATTTTTCCTGGGTCGGCCCTTGAAGACTTCATGCATGCCAGCTGCAAAAGCTGGCATCCCTCACACAACACGGGTGCTGTGGACTTTGTGTTGGCTGTCCTTGTATTTCTGGATGCAACGACAGGTGTGGGTCTTTTAACTTACAGAAACTGAAGCATCTCCAGAACTACGAGCAGAATTGTCTGCCCTGGGCTCCCCACCACAGACCCAGCTATCTCTCCCATGCTGAGCATTTTCTGAAGGCTGAATATGGAAAGTTCTGGGAAACCTTCAGAGAATGAAACAAGCGGTTCCTCTGGGCTTCTTGCATTCTTATTCTGTTTTCCATACTCAGAGGTCTCCATGGGAGATGGGCAAAAAAAGTCCGAAGGGGGGCCACAATGGCAAAATGGAAATCTTGCTGAGACTCCTGCTTACCCTACTATGTTTAACTGAGTGCAATTTAACTCTGTTTAACTGAACACTGTAAAAAGCAAGCAAGAAAAGGGACACACACACACACACACACACACACGGGGGGAGAAGGGGAGGGGAGCAAAGAGGGTAAATGAAGGGAAGGAAGGGAAGGGAAGGGAAGGGAAGGGAAGGGAAGGAAAGGAAAGGAAAGGAAAGGAAAGGAAAGGAAAGGAAAGGAAAGGAAAGGAAAGGAAAGGGGTAAATGAAGGGAAGGGTAGGGAGAAAAAAAGAAAGAGAAAGAGAAAGAAAAGAAAGAAAGAAAGGAAAGGAAAGGGGTAAATGAAGGGAAGGGTAGGGAGAAAAAAAAGAAAGAGAAAGAGAGAAAGAAAAGAAAGAAAGAAGGAAAGGAAAGGAAAGGAAAGGAAAGGAAAGGAAAGGAAAGGAAAGGAAAGGAAAGGAGTAAATGAAGGGAAGGGTAGAGAGAAAAAAGAAAAAGAAAGAGAAGAAAGAAAGAAAGAAAGAGACAGACAGACAGACAGACAGAAAGACAGACAGGAAAGGAAAGGAAAGGAAAGGAAAGGAAAGGAAAGGAAAGGAAAGGAAAGGAAAGGAAAGGAAAGGAAAGGAAAGGAAAGGAAAGGAAAGGAAAGGAGTAAACGAAGGGAAGGGTAGGGAGAAAAAAAAGAAAGAGAAAGAGAAGAAAGAAAGAAAGAAAGAGACAGACAGACAGACAGACAGACAGAAAGACAGACAGGAAAGGAAAGGAAAGGAAAGGAAAGGAAAGGAAAGGAAAGGAAAGGAAAGGAAAGGAAAGGAAAGGAAAGGGGTAAATGAAGGGAAGGGTAGGGAGAAAAATGAAAAAGAGAAAGAAAGAAAGAAAGAAAGAAAGAAAGAAAGAAAGAAAGAAAGAAAGAAAGAAAGAAAGAAAGAAAGAAGGAGGAAAGAAAGAAAGAAAGAAGAAAAACTATAATGGGGTGAAAGCATTTCCTGAGGGGATGTTTTGGCTTCCAATATGGAACCCATTAGTGGTGAAATCGGCTTCTTCCACATGCGCCAGGGTTCTAATTGTGCTCTTCACTGGCGCTTAACACACACAAGAAAGCTTTGTTGGATTTCGCTCCCCTGTGCTAGTATCTCTTACCCACAGGAAATTAAATAAAGTCGCTTTTTCAAATGGCTGTCAAAACAAGCAAGGCTGCCGCTGCCCTTTCCATGATTTCACTTCGAAGTCCTTATTTTTGACTTCTGGGCTAACTTTGATCTAATTTAATCCAGAGTCAGAGCTCTCCAGGCAGAGGGGCCTGAGGCTGGGCTGCAAAATTGAGTAGATGGAACTTGTGGGTGGTTTTATTCCATAGTATCTCCGCCTTTATGTGAGGTCAGGGAAACACCTGCAGAACAGGAAGGTTGCCCATGGAACGGGAGATGCATAGAACATAGAGTTGGAAGGGACCTCAGAGGTCTTCTAGTCCAACCCCCTGCTCAAGCAGGAGACCCTGTACCATTCTGGACAAATGGCTATCCAATCTCTTCTTGAAAATCTCCCATGATGGAATACCCAGAACTCCCAGAGGCAGGCTGTTTAGTTTTGAATTTATATTTTACCGACAAAGAAATAAAGGGTAAAATTACCGTATTTTTCGGAGCATAAGGCGCACTTTTTCTTCCCCAAAAAGTGAGTGGAAATGTCTGTGTGTCTCATACAGCGAATGTTGCCGAAGCCCCACTCACCTGCCAGCCCCCATCTTCGGCCTCTGCCTCCCAGCAATTTGCCTCCTTGCAGCAAACAGCAAGCAGCCTGGTCAGCTTCAGCACAGCCTGATTTAGCACAAGCAGCTGATTGGCAGTTGGATCAGCCTCCCGGAATACCAGCTGTTCCAGGCTGCAGGGATCGCTACCGCCCATCGGCGCCGTTGCCACCCATCGGCGGTGCCACCTCTTGCCACCTCCGCGCACCACATTTTCGGCCTCCGTACATCCCGTTTTTGTCCTCCGCACGCCCCATTTTTGGCCTCCACGCATCCCATTTTCAGCCCATTCCAGGCGGCAGTGATGGGTGGCGACGGAGATCTCCGCCGCTGGGAAATGAGCCAAAAATGTGATGTGCAGAGGCCGAAAATGGGGTGCGATAGGTGGTAGTGCCAATGGGCAGCGCCCGCGCCAATGGGCAGTGGCAATCCCTGTAGCCTGGAACAGCTGATAGGAGGTATTCTGGGAGGCCGATCCAACCACCAATCAGCTGCCTGTGCTAAATCAGGCTGTGCTGAAGCTGACCAGGCTGTTTGCTGCAAGGAGGCAAATTGCTGGGAGGCAGAGGCAGATTTTTTTTTCTTGTTTTCTTCCCCAAAAGCTAGGTGCGTCTTTTTTTTTTTTTTTTTTTTTTAATAAAAAAGTTTTTATTTTCTAATCAGACAAGTATACAATATAAACAGTCATTCAAACTATTATCAAGAAAAAGAAAAAAAATCAATCCTTAGTAATCTCAATCTTCAACCCCTCCTCACCACCCCCCCACCCCCGACTTCCCAGAACAGAAAACAGGGCATAGATTTCACCAAACATTCGCTAAAATAAACTAACTAACTACAAGATTTAATAACTCCCAAGACCCCTTAACTCCCCTTTTACAATTTCATCAACCTCCCTTTTTATAAACTCATAATAGCGTATAATCCAATAACTCTAAGAGTTTTAAAACCATTAACAAATATTAAACATTCAAACCTTGAAAATTCTCTTAATATATCAGTAAAGTATTCAATTGATTTACAAAAACATTTTTTCCCCTCCTACTTTTCTCAAAGTTCAGATATTTTAAAATCTCATAACAAAAAAATAAACCTTAGATATTAGTAGTTAAATTTCTTCATTTTTTAAGTTCCTAAATTTTCCTCTTTCATTATTCCTCCCTCATCAACATAATTAACCATTAATACATACCCCTCAGTAATTATAACACCTAAAACATAATCATTTTTTACCATGAGTAGAACAACTCTAAGAATTTTAAAGCCATTAACAAATATTAAACATTCAAACCTTAAAAATTCTCTTAATATATCAGTATAATATTCAATTCATTTGCAAAAACATTTTTCCCCTCCTACTTTTCTCAAAGTTCAGATATTTTAAAATCTCATAACCAAAAATAAACCTTAGATATTCAGTAGTTAAATTTCTACATTTTTTAAGTTCCTAAATTTTCCCCCTTCATTATTCCTCCCTCCAGCTTTTAGAATTTTGAAAGATAATCATCAACATAATTAACCATTGATACATCAACTAGAAAACCAAAAAGGGTTAATCTTACATTCAACCATTAATGCATCATATTTTAAAATCAATATTTAACTTTATACTTTTTCCCCCTCAGTAGTTATAACACCTAAAACATAATCATTTTTAACCATGAGTAGAACAACTGCAAAGCCAAAAGAAAAGGTTAGTCTTCTATTGCTTTCTTTTTATATTTTTTCCAGTCTTTCTGCAACCCTCCTACTTCTATTTTGAGGAGGCTTTTCATTTTGATCTGAGGTTGATGTAGCTGCAAAGATTGTCTCCTTTTTAAGAAAATTTCCTCTGATTTAGAGCCCCCAAATCGCCTCTTCTTGCTTATATAAATCAGTTCATTCCTTCGTCTATAGGACCAGAGTTTGTCAAGAGTTTGTGAAAAAAAGTTCAGTTGTTTCTTTTCAATTAAATGTATAAATGCCACTGGCAAATCTCCTTCATCTTCTGAAACTTCGAAAGTCTGGTCATTTACTACTTTTTTCCAAACCAAGTCATAATTTTGAAAGATTCTATCAATTTTTTCAAAAAGAGCAGAGAATAAACTCGAAAATTCTTGAGAAGATTCTTCCACCTTCTCTGCTACAATCAGAATATCTCCTGAATTGTCATCCTGCTCCATTCTTGTTTTTGTCTCCTCGGTCATTTCTGTTGTTATCCCTTTAAGAATTGCTATTTGATTACTTATAGCTGCAGTGTGATTATTCATGGCTTCTTTTATAAATTCTGTAAATTCTGCATCAAAATCCTTATAGCTCTGTAAATCAGACAACTGTTCCATTTCTGACACCTCCGAATAGCTTCCAGCACTTTCAGGATCTTCTTTCTTAGAAGCCATTTTATTTTAAAAAGATTTCCTTTCTTCCCACAACCATAAAATCATAAAGTCAGAGCCATCCTTTTAAGCAGCTTTCAGCAATTTCTTTATAAATCACCAAACGAAATAGTCTTTTCCCAAACAGCTCTTCAAAATCTATTCCAGCAACTTAAAGCCAGTCTCTGAGCACTTAACAAAGACTTTCCTTTCTAAGTTTCACTTTTAAAATCGCAACAAAGAAACGCCATCTTTACTTCCAGCTCAGCAAGTTCAATTAGAAACATTGTATCCCCGGAGTTAAGTATTATACTTGCAAAAAGCTTGTCCTCCTGCTTCTGTTCCGCCTGCTTTTTGAAATCATTTAATCTTCTGTTTGACAGCAGAAATTGGACGCAACACCTAGCTCTGTAAAAAACAGAGTCCCCCCGGATCCGGAGCTTCAGTGGGCTGAACGGGGAGCTCTCACCCTCCTAACCCCTGGAGTTAATCCAGGGGTTTCCGGGGAGCTCTACCCTCACCCACCTGCTCTCCTCCCCTTCTTTTCCCGAAGGGGAGATTTTCAAGCCGTTTGACAGCTGATTAACGCTGTCAGAACGGCTCAACGGGATCGCGGGGGCGGCGGTCTAAAAAGACCGTCAATGGTGCTGCGGAGCCAACCCGGAAGTCCAAGCTAGGTGCGTCTTATAGTCCCAAAAATACAGTATATTTGTCGGTAAAATATAAATTCAAAACAAAGATAGTTTGTTGCGAAAGCGACTGCCTGTGAAGGCTCCTGGATTGGGGCTGAAAGGCAAAAGCAGAACCAGTATGCTCCATCCCATAATTGGGTAGACCAAGTTGCCATGAAAGACAGGTTTCACCGGAAAAAACACTTAAACTGTTTAGTCTCCTGCGCGAGCTGCACTGGCTCCCGGTGGTCTTCCGGGTGCGCTTCAAGGTGTTGGTTACCACCTTTAAAGCGCTCCATGGCATAGGACCTAGATATCTTCGAGACCGCCTGCTGCAACCGACAATCTCCCATCGACCCGTGCGCTCCCACAGAGAGGGCCTCCTCGGGGGGCCATCAGCCAAACAGTGCAGGCTGGTGACCCCCAGGGGGAGGGCCTTCTCCGTGGGGGCTCCCACCCTCTGGAACCAACTGCCCCCAGAGATAAGGAGAATCCAAGACCTCGGTGCCTTCCGCTGTGCCCTTAAAACCTTCTTTTTCCAGCAAGCCGGGCTGGCCTAACACTTTTTAAAATGTTTTAATTGTCTGTTATTGTTTTTAATCATGGGGCCAAATTTATATATATCTTTTTAATTGTATTTTAATGTTTGTAGTTTATGTTTTTATTTGGCTGCTCACCGCCCTGAGTCCTCAGGGAGAAGGGCGGTATATAAATTGGATACAAAATAAATAAAAATAAAATAAAAGTTGCAGCTAAGGATAATTTGGCCTGAAGAGAAATGGCTTTATAAAGGGTGGGGCAGCCTAATTTTGTCCCACCAGAGCTGCATGCATCCTCAGCATGGAGTGAAGGGTCTTCAACCCCAGGGGACGGAGATCCAAGCATTTCCACAGGGCCCCACCATCACCAGCAGTACTTTTTTTTAAAAAAAAAATACAAAAATATGGTTGTGAAATTCCCAAATCAGTCAAGCGAGCTGTAGAGATATCAAAACTGTGCATGTTGCTTCCTCCTCATCCCAAATCTTGCCCTAGAACAGTGTTTCTCAACCTTGGCAGCTTTCAGGTAGGTGGACTTCAACTCCCAGAATTCCCCTGCCAGGCTGGGGAATTCTGGGAGTTGAAGTCCACTCATCTGAAAGCTGCCCAGATGGAGAAACGCTGCTCTAGAAGAAAGGAGAGCGAAGGGGAAACCCTTCAGCCAAGAACTGGGCGTGGTGAGTCAGTCCCTGGGAAACGGGAATCCTTTTCAGTTTCCTTTCCAAACGATCTCTATTTACCTTGGGAGCTAAACCACCATATCCTGTTGGAGAAGAGTTGGGTCAACAGGATTGCAAGGCAAACATTTACATGTCCAAGAAACTCAATCAAAAGTGGTGCAGTTGCATTTCATCCTTTGGACAATTCCAGAGAAGACGCAGTGAAGCCACTGCTGAGCTGGGCAGCCAAAGAGGAAAGATTTACCTCTTCCACCTCAAGGAAATACTTCCCTGTGTAACTTTTAATCCCCTAACCACTCTTCTTTTCTTGCAGAGCCGATAGAACGCAGCGTGTCAGAGGATTAGGGCTGGGGCAAGATACAGGTAGCCCTCAACTTACAACAGTCCATTTAGTGACCTTTCAAAGTTACAATGGCACTGACAAAAGTGACTTATGAGTGTTCTTCACAGTTACTACCTTTGCAGCGTGCCCATGGTCACGTGATCAAAATTCAGATGTTTGGCAACTGGTTCATACTTATGACCATTGCTGTGTCCCAAGATCCCATTTTGGGACCTTCTGAGAAGCAAAGTCAATGGGAAAATGAGATTCATTTAATCACCGGGTTACTAACTTATCAACTGCAGTGAGTCACTTATCAACTATGGCAAGAAAGGGCATAGGTAAAGGTAAAGGTTCCCCTCGCACATATGTGCTAGTCGTTTCCAACTCTAGGGGGCGGTGCTCATCTCCGTTTCAAAGCCGAAGAGCCAGCGCTGTCCAAAGACGTCCCTGTGGTCATGTGGCCAGCATGACTCAATGCCAAAGGTGCACGGAACACTGTTATCTTCCCACCAAAGGTGGTCCCTATTTTTCTACTTGCATTTTTTACCTGCTTTCGAACTGCTAGGCTGGCAGAAGCTGGGACAAGGAATGGGAACTCACCCCATTATGCGGCACTAGGGATTCGAACCACTGAACTGTCGATTGGCAAGCTCAGCGTCTTAGCCACTGAGCCACCGTGTCCCCAGAAAGGTCATAAAAGGGGGCAAAACTCACTTGACAAATGTCTCACTTAACAACAGAAATTTTGGGTTCCATTGTGGTCATACGTTGACGACTGCCTGAATTTCAATCTCAGCCCACCTCACATCCTTGGACCACCACCAAAATATTTGTCAGAATTTATCTCTCTTGTCTTTATGGGTATTGGGTTGTGTGAATTCTCCCAACAGTAGTTTTTTTTCAAATGGCCACAGGGCATTTGCACCAAATGTTTGTGTCTATTAAGGAGATATCACCCAACTGGCTGAAATTTCGGCTGGGGGCCCTTGCTGGAATCCATCAGTTACAAATGGGTGGCATCAAAATCAAAGAAATAAGCTGATAAAATGCTGCCAGGTCTGCACCAAATCAAACCTGAGTCTGTGGCAGTGGTGAAATTCAAATTTTTTTACTACCGGTTCTGAGGGCGTGGCTTGGTGGCCATGGTATGGCTTGGTGGGCGTGGCTTGGTGGGCGTGGGAGGGGAAGGATACTGCAAAATCCCCATTCCCTCCCCACTCCTGGGGCCAGCCAGAGGTGGCACTTGCCGGTTCTCCAAACTACTCAAAATTTCCATTACCGGTTCTCCAGAACCTGTCAGAACCTGCTGGATTTCACCCCTGGTCTGTGGATCAAAGAATTAGATTCTATGATGCCTCACTGGGCATTTCACACTGAGGTTTGCTTTAAAAAAAATCATATCTTTATTTTATTTTAGTTTATTTTTTTGGTTGGGCTCTAAACAATTCAGTGGAGCTACATGTCTGCTCTCCTTGAGCTTTCTGAGAAGTGCACTTCCAGGATGTCATCTGAAGAAAGGCTGACCTTGAGCCTGCTGGAAAGAAAACAACGCAATTTGTCTCCTTCCTTAAACTCACAGACGCACACAAAGAAAATGCTTCCCATTCTAGATTCATTTATATTCTATTTTCAAGGATCTGCTGACACAGTTCTACAGAGGAATTATTAAATCTGTCATTTGTTCCTCTATAACTGTCTGGTTTGACGCATCAACCGAAACAGAAACAGGTACAGACTTCAATGGATAGTTAGGACTGCATAAAGAAAAAATTGCAACCAGCCTATCTTCCATTGAGGACCTCTATCGTATACTGTACGGGTCAGAAAGAGGGCTGACAAAATATTTATAGACCCCTCACATCCTGGACATAAACTGTTCCAACTCCTTCCCTCGGGACACCGCGATAGGGCATTGCAATCAGACACTTTCCCTTGTGCCATCACTCTGCTAAACACCTAATTCCCACAGCATCGTCTTCTCTCAAAGTTAAGGCTAAGGGAGTTGCGCTGCAGAAATCCAGATGATCACAGTTCTACATCTTCTCTGTCACTTCTCTACCATCTGGTGGACATTCAGGATTGTCCTCGTGTCCCTTTCCAAATTGTCCCCAGACAGGGCCCACTGGGGGTGAGGAAGGCAGGAAGGAATGTCAAGACGGCATCAAAATCCCACTTCTTTTACAAGGTGGCCCCAGTTTTACAAGGGTCTGATCATTGATGGCCAGGGTTGCCATCTGGCTTTTCTTTGACTCCTGATGGTCATCCAGATACAAAAAGAGATGCGGAGGCCCTAGAAAACTGCAGAGAAGAGCAGTAAAGATGATAATAGGTCTGGAGGCCAAACCATACAATGAACGGTAGCAGGATCTGGATATGTCTATTTAACAAAGAGAAGGTTGACATGATATCGGTCTTCCAGTATTTGAAGGGCTGTCACAAAGAAGAGACAATCTATTTATTTTCCAAACCACCTGAGGGTAGGGCAAAAAGCAATGGAGGGAAGTTCATCAGGGGGAGATTCAACCTGGAAGTAAGGAGAATGCAATAGTGGCGAATATCTGTAACTTGGGTGTAGGATGAGGGTGGAGGTTCATTCTCTGAGCTTGTGGGTTGGTTTTTGAACATTTCATGACCAGTCTAGGTAACATCTTCAGCGAAGTTAGGGGATGTCAGTGTTGGTGTTTGTTTGTTTGTTTGTTTGTTTGTTTGTTTGTTTGTTTATTTATTTATTTATTTATTTATTTATTTATTTATTTAATTAATTTATATCCCGCCCTTCTCCCCGAAGGGACTCAGGGAGGTGAACAGCCGAGAATTAAAATAACATAGAATATAAAAGTTAAAATAATTAAAAATAAATTAAATTAAACGGTCGCCCCAATTTAAAACCCCTAGCTATACAATTAAAAAACTAACCCATAAAACCTATTCAGGCCAGGCCGGCTTGCTGAAATAAAAACGTCTTCAGGGCCTTACGGAAAGTGCGGAGATCCGGAATCAGCCGTATTCCGGGAGGTAGCTCGTTCCAGAGGGCGGGTGCTCCCACAGAGAAGGCTCTCCCCCTGGGGGCCGCCAGCCGACATTGCTTGACCGACGGCACCCTGAGGAGGCCCTCTCTGTGAGAGCGTATTGGCCGGTGGGAGGTTATCGGTAGCAGAAGGCGGTCTCATAAATACCCTGGCCCTAAGCCATGGAGCGCTTTAAAGGTGAGAACCAACACCTTGAAGTGCACCCGGAAGACCACCTGGAGCCAGTGCAGCTCACGCAGGAGAGGTGTTATATGGGAGCGCCATGTCGCTCCCGTAATCACCCGCGCAGCCGCATTCTGGACCAGTTGGAGCCTCCGGGTGCTCCTCAAGGGGAGCCCCATGTTCCTCTGTCCACACAAAGCCCTTATAAACAGAGGGACAGTGACACTAAACTCAGCTGAAGATGTTATCTAGACTGGTCATGAAACGTTTGTAAACCAACCCACAAGCTCGGAGAACCAACCTCCACCCTCATAAGGAGGAATTTCTTGATAGTGAGAATGATTACTCAATAAAACAACTTGCTTCCCAGAGTTGTGGGTGTGCCATCCATCCCTGGAGGTCTTCAAGAAAAGAATGGACAGCCATTTGTCCAAAATGATAGAAGGACTCCTGTCTTGGGAAGGGGGTTGGACTAGGAGACTTCAAAGGTCCCTTTTGGTCTATGATTCTATAACCTCCCGATGGCCAAACCATGAATTGGACCAGTCAAATTGGTTTTTCCCTGGTGCAAAGTTGTCAATGATCACACAAGGCAAAAAACTGCAAACCCAGCCAAGGGTGTGTGGAGGCAGCCAAAAAAGCCAATGCAATCCTAAATTGCATTAACGGAGGGATACGATCAAGATCAAGTAAGGCACTAAAACAATTCTATAAAGCCTTAGTAAGACCACACCTAGAATACTGCTTCCAGTTTTGGTCACCATACTATAAAAAAGATGTTGAGACCCTAGAAAGAGTGCAGAGAAGAGCAACCAGGAGGATTAGGGGACTGGAGGCTAAAACATATGAAGAACGGTTGCAGGAACTGGGCATGGCTAGTCTAGTGAAGAGAAGAGAAGGACCAGGGGAGACACGATAACAGTCTTCCAATATTTGAGGGGCTGCCACAGAGAGGAGGGGGTCAAGCTATTTTCCTGAAGGCCATCAAGGCATAGTGAATGGAAACTGACCAAGGAAAGATTCAACCTAGAAATAAGGAGGAATTTTCTGACAGTGAGAACAGTCAACCAATGGAACAGAAGTTGCCTTCGGAAGTTGTGGGAGCTTTCAAGAAGAGACTCGTCTGCCATCCAGGCTGGACTGACAGCAGAACCTACTGGGCAGGGGGTTGGACTAGATGACCTTCAAGGTCCCTTCCAACTCTGTTAATCTGTATCTGTAACCCCTTTGTCTTTCATTCATGGATCTTTGGAAGATCCACTCCCCCCCCCTTTTTTTTTTTTGTAATCCTCTCATTCCTAACAGAAATGTTTACCGGAATCCCATTAATTTAGAATATTGTACCGTTTCTCCCTACACTCCTGTCTGCTTCTTCCATTATCACTGTTTACCGGAAAGTTCTATCACCAACCCAGAAAGCCCCAATTCAGGCTTTCTAAGATACGTTTTAGTCCTTTCATTCATAATTAAAATGACACTTTCATTTCCAGGCATGCAATTCATGAATTCCCTTCAGGAAGATCAGCCCTTTTCTTCCATTCTCATTATCTCTTGGTTCCCAGGGATACAACATTGGTTGAATCAGATTGACCGTGTTTGCATTGTAAATTGGGAAAATGAGATTAAAGTACTGAACATAGAATAGTAACTATAGAGGTCTTGGAGGTCTTCTACCCCAACCCCCTGTTCTAGCAGGAGACCTTCACCATTCTAGTCTAGTCTCTTCTTGGAAACCTTCACTGAGGGAGCACCCACAACTTCCGGAGGCAGGCTGTGCCACGGATTAATTGTTCTCAGTCAGGAAATTAGATTGGATCTCTTTTTGATAAATTTCCATCCATTACTTTTTGTCCATCCCTCAATTGCTTTGGAGAACAGGTTGACCCCCTCCTCTCTCTAATGGCCCCACAGATATTGGAAGACTGCCATCATGTCACCCTAGTACGACTCTTCATTAGACTAGACCAGTGATGGCCAACCTTTTTGCCGTCGCGTGCCAGAAGCGGGGGGAGCACGGAGGGGTGGCATGCATGCCCACACCCATAATTCAATGCCCCCCACCCCACGCCATGCCGCGCCTCCCCTGCGCTCCCCCCACTTTTAGCATGTGATGGCACGGTGGGCCCAGTAGGCCCGTTTTTCGCTCTCCCCAGGCTCCAGAGGCTCTCTAGGAGCCTGGGGAGGGCAAAAACAGCCTCCCACCCCCTGGAGGCCCTCCGGAGGCCAGAAACAGCCCGTTTCCTGACTTCCGGTGGGCCTGGAAGGCCCAGAAATCAGCTGGCCGGCATGCAATGCGTGCTGGAGCTGAGCTAGGGTAACACTCGCGTGCCTACAGATATGGCTCCGCGTGCCACCTGTGGCACGCATGCCATAGGTTCGCCATCACGGGACTAGACATTCCCAGTTTCTGCATATGGTTTAGCCTCCAGTCCCCTAATAATCTTTGTTGCTCTTTTCTATACTCTTTCTAGAATCTCAACAGCTTTTTTGTCTCCTACTGAGCAAAACTGGATGCAGTATTCTAAGTATCATGTTACCAGTGCAGTATAAAGTGATACTAACACTTCACATGAACTTCATACATGCCTGTTGATGCAGCCTAGGATTGCATTGGCATTTTTGGCAGCTGCAGCACACTGTTGGCTCATACCTCAGTGGTTGTCCACTAGGACTCCTAGATCTCTCACACAGTTACTGTTGTTGAGGCAATGAGCATCTATTCTATACCTGTGCATTTGGTTTTTCTTGCCTAAGTGTAAAAAACTTTACTTTTCTCACCACCGAATTACATTTTGTTGGTTAAGACCCACTTTTCAAATCTGTTAAAATGTCTCTGGGTCTTTAGTCTAACTTCTACTCTAACGTGTTGGCTTTCCCACCCACTCCTCAGCTTGTTATCTGCAAATTTGATGAATTCCCCTTCTATTCCCTCATCTAAATTGCTAATGAAGATATTGAAGAGTACTGGGCCTAAGACAGAAGCTTGTGGTACCCCAGTGCTTACTTCCCTCCATGCAGATGTAGTCGCATTGAGGACTGCACATTGAGTCCAGTTGGTCAGCCAGTTATGAATCCATCTGGTGGTGATACTATTTATCCCAAATTTTTCTATCTTACCAATAAGTAGGCTGTAGTCTACTTTGTCAAATGCCTTACTGAAATCCAAGAATACTATGTCCACAGCATTTCACTGGTTCACTAATTTATGTCAAAGAATGAAATAAGTTTATCTGGCATGATCTGTTTTTGACAAACCCATGTTGGCTTCTAGTAATAACTTTGCTTGTTTCTAGTTGTTTGCAGATCCATAATCTTGGTATTCATTATTTTAGCGGAACTTCTATATGTTATTTCTTCCCTTACTATGAGAAATCCAAAACTTACTTTGCAAAACCCAGATCCATTTTTATGAGTTTTCAAGTAATCTCCTGTCTATGTTACATCCAGAATCACGAACCTAATACTCTTTTCCTACATGTTTTCCATTATTTATTCTCTGTTGTGTCACTTAGAATACAGATCAAATAAACAAAGCATAATTCTTAATGGCTTTACCCATTGTTATTCTTTGACAACTGTGCTGATAAGCCAATTCCCAATTTAATAAAATATCTGCCAAATGGAAGATATCCAGACATTGCACACTCTGTTTTTCCAGACTGTCCATTGATATAGACCCCATAATTTTTTTTATCTAAATGCCAAGCATCTTAAATTTTATAGCAGCCTTTCTGGTTTCCTCTGAACAAACTGAGATTCCAGAGGTAATTTTAATCCATGGAGAAGGCAGCAGATAAGGGAAGGTTGATGTGAGCCATAGAGTTTATTGTATTATGTTCTTTATGGTTTCTGAATCAATCAAGAAGTTTGATCTTTCATTAGCTAATCAGATACCTCTGGGAAGTCAGTTGAATCTAAAAACTGGCCTAATCTGATGTCTAAGGCTTTGTCTAAGGATGCTGCCTTGTGCCAATTGCAAGAAATAAGCCCCATTGCATGCAGAGGAATTTATTTTCATATCTTTCACGTAAATGGAGCAAGTAACATGAAAAGTGGGACTCAGGTAGTAAGCACCATCAACAAAGCTAATCTTCTCCACTTTAAGACCTGTGCAAATATACGGCAGGGCCTCTTGGATTGACCAGTAAAAGGCATTGAGGATCTTTCTCCACTTCTCCCTAATCACATCACAAGTGGATGCCCTGGAAATCTCTGCTCCCTGTACTATTGCATCATCTCTTACTCAACATAAATCAGAGGCAGATAAAAGTCATATGTGTCGGTTGCCAAGTGCCTGAATTGCCACGCCCCAGTGGCTGTGGTGATGCTGCAATGGTTGTAAGTTCAAGGCCCAGTCATAAGTTACTTTTTCAGTGTTGTTGTAACTTCAAACAGCTGCTAAACAAATGGTTGTAAATTGAGGGCTACCTGTATGAGTTTACTACTTTTTTAGAGAAGCACTAAACCTTTTTTTTAAAAAAATATTAAATTTTGACAAGTGTATGGAGGTTGGGATGTGGAGCAGGGGTGAAATGTAAAATCTGTTACTATGGGTTCTGTGGGTGTGGCTTGGTGGTGGGGTAATGTGACTGGGTGGGCGTGGCCAACTTTTTTTTTTTTAAACTTTTCAAAGCATTTTTTCTAATGCTTTGAAAAGCCTCTCTGCCGATCAGGAACTCAGCTGGGATCGTCAGAGACTTTTCAAAGCATTTTTTTTACCACCTCTTCGGCCAAGATGTTGCAGAAAAAAATGCTTTGAAAAGCCTCTGACGATCAGGCAACTCAGCTGGGATCATCAGAGCCTTTTAAAGGCATTTTTTTTTCTACAACCTCTTCGGCTGAAGAGGTTGTAGAAAAAATTCTTTGAAAAGCCTCTGACGATCCCAGCTGAGCCGCGCAATCATCAGAAGCTTTTTTTTTACTTTTAAAAGCATTTTTTCATCGGAAGAGGTTGTAGAAAAAATGCATTTAAAAGTTTTTTTTAAAAAGCCTCTGATGATCGTGTGGCTCAGCTGGGCATGGTGGGGGGGGCGCAGGGATTTTTGCTACTGGTTCTCCGAACCACCCACCACCATCACTACCGGATCGGGCGATCCGGTCTGAACCAGGAGCATTTCACCCCTGATGTGGAGGTGAGATGAAATAAAATAGAGCTCTCCCAACATATTGACCAACTACCTTCCATTTATCAAAATATCAGAGTTGGAAGGGACCTTGGAGGTCTTCCAGTCCAACCCCCTGCTCAAGCAGGAGAACCTATACTATTCCAGACAAGTGGTTGTCCAGTCTCTTCTTAAAAACCTCCAGTGATGGAGTATTGCTAAACACAATACATTTTGTAATGCTAATAAACCAGGCAGGTGGTTGGCCTATGTGTTGAGGAAAAAACAGAAATCACAAGTTATTGGTAAGATAGAATTTAGAGGTAAGGAAGTCTATCAACAGAATATGATCAAAAAAGCTTTTTTAGAATTTTATACAAAGTTATATGCTAGTGATTCAATACAAGGCATAGATATAGATAGATACCTAAAGGAAGAGAATATTCCTGAATTAACGTTAGAACAGAGGGAAGGATTGAATCAGCCAATAACCTCTGAGGAGATTATTGCAGCAATTAAACAGTTAAAAACAGGTAAAGCTGGAGGCAAAAGGTTCCATTGGGTAATTGTCCTCACTGTTAGGGAGCTTCTCCTTAGTTCTATGTTGAATCTCTCCTTGCTGAGTTTTCATCCACTGTTTCTTATCCCGCCTTGTGGTGCTTTGGGGAATAGGTTGACTCCCTCTTCTTTGTGGCAGCCCCTCAAATACTGGAATAGTGCTTTCATGTCACCCCTAGTTCTTCTTTTCATTATCGGCTATTAATTGGGCTAGTTTTCAAATTGGTCCAGAGTTCTTCTGAAAGAGCATTAAACCTGTGCTCAAGAATCACTTGTACTTGGGTTTGGCTCTCTTTCGAAAGAGCCAAATCAATGTTCCAAAGGAGCTCAAAACATAAAAGCCAATCGTGGTTGGGGGTTGAGGGTAGGATGAAGCTGCCCTGCAACCTCCCAAATATTTTTTTATCACCAGCTGATGCCATTGTCTTCCTCCTGTCCTTCCATCCCTCCCCTCTGAATGGCAGGAGAGATGAGGTAGCCACCAGTGACCTATGGTTATGGGGCCTGGCCTCCTTGCTTTACAAATTGCATCTTCCACATCCTTGTAGATCAGTGTTTCTCAACCTTGGTAGCTTGAAGATGGGTGGACTTCAACTCCCAGAATCCCCCAGCCAGCCTTCTGGGAGTTGAAGTCCACCCATCTTCAAGCTTCCAAGGTTGAGAAACACTGTTGTAGATCATTTAACTCTGCACCTCATTTCGATAGTCAGTTCTGGAGTTTAGCCATTCAAGGAAACCATTCTCCAATCACAGCAGCCATGTCATTGGTAGATCTTTTCCACAGGAGGGGTGACATTGAGAATAAGGGGAGGGGAGGGAAGCTTTAATCAATGGCATGTCCTACACCCCTCACCACAAAACCACACAGCAGTGGTGGGTTTCACTTACCTTTGCTACCGGTTTGCTCGCGCACGTTCGCCACTTCTGCACGTGCGCAGAAGCTTGATTATGTCCAGGCGGGTGGGTGGAGCTTCCCACCGCCACCGCTACCGGTTCACTTGAACCGGAGCGAACCAGTAGCAACCCACCACTGCCTGATGGGTGAGCAGAGGCGACACTGTACTGTACTGTAGAGAAAGCTTATGCTGGTACCAATTTTTGGTGACTTGAACCAGTGGTGGGTTGCTCCCGGTTCGCACCGGTTCTATAGAACCGGTAGTAAAATCGGCAGGAGGCCCCGCCCACTGACCCTGATGTCATGAAAACACTTCCGCGCACACGCAGAAGAGCGTGTGTGCGCGTGAGCAGCCCCATTGCGAACCGGTCGTAAAGGTAAGTAGAACCCACCTCTGACTTGAACCCTTCACCTTGGCTGTGAAGAAGGACTAAGAGGTCCACGTTCTGAAAAAGGGAGCCTTCCAAGAAGAATGGACTGGTTCTGTCTCCACTGATTGCAATTGTTGTCTCTTCTTTTGAAATGCTTTTGGGATCTTAAGAGGTTTTTAATGGAATGAATCAGAAACATTATCTCGTCCTTTTCCCTCTGGTTCTGTAATGGCATGTGAGGAAAAACCTGGAGAGACGGGTGAAGAAATGTGCCTAGGGAACGGTCACATAAGAGAGGACATCGCCTGTAACTGTATAATGGAAAGAGAGAGAGAGAGAAAGGTCTCAGAAGGGACCCTCCCTAGTTTCTTCGGCTGTAAAAGAGACAGCGGGGAGACATGGACTTTTAGACTTGCAAGATTCTTTTAGCCCTCCCCCCAGACAGATCGGACAGGAAACATAACCAGAAAACATGAACAGTTGAACCAGGGGTGAAATGTTCCTGGTTCAGACCGGATCGCCCGATCCAGTAGCGATGGAGGCGGGTGGTTCGGAGAACCGGTAGCAAAAATCCCTGCTCCCCCCCACCATGCCCATCTGAGCCACGCAATCATCAGAGGCTGTTTTTAAAACTTTTAAAAGCATTTTTTCTACAACCTCTTCGGCCAAAAAAATGCTTTTAAAAGTAAAAAAAAAAAAAAAAGCCTCTGATGATCGTGCGGCTCAGCTGGGATCGTCAGAGGCTTTTAAAAGCACTTTTTTTTACAACCTCTTCGGCCGAAGACGTAGAAAAAATGGTTTTAAAAGTAAAAAAAAAAAAAGTTGGCCACGCCCACTCAGTCACATTACCCACCACCACCAAGCCATGCCCACAGAACCGATAGTAACAAATTTTACATTTCACCACTGAGTTGAACTAATTCTGCTTTTGAATTGAATTGAACACTTTATTTGGCCAAGTGTGATTAGACACACAAGGAATTTGTAGTCTACTTTGTTGTAAAGTTACATTAACAGAAACTTGCATGTTCAAAAGTACGAATCTCCCACCGTCTCCTTTACAACCCAAGAAGTTAGGGACCCCCTTCTGACCCTCTTTCTTCACCCATTGTGCAGCTGCAGGCTATGCCTTCACTTATCTGATCGTTCCCTAGGCAGCATCCCCCCCCCGCCCCCCAGTCTCCATTTAGGCTGATGAAACAGAATTTGCTTTAGAACTTTCTTTCAAAGGAGGAGGAAACTTTCTTTTGGATTCAGTCAGTGGTGGTATTCAGCCGGTTCTATCCGGTTTGGGCGAACCAGAGGCTCCGCCCACCTGCCCAGACGTCATCACCTCCCGTTTTTGATGCTCTACGCATGCACGGAAGGCCTTGCGCATGCGTGGAGGTGGCGCGTGTGCTCACATTTGCGAAGGTATGTGAATACTACCACATATTAGTGTGGCCTCCTTGTATTTTTGAGGGAGGCAAGGGGGGGTTGGCGATTGGTCCTCGCTTCCGTCCTGTGGTCTCCATCATTTCCCACACTTTGGTTCAATCCTGAGGGAAGACATCCGCTGTGGCTTTGCTTCACTCCTTCTTTGACCACTAAGGAAGACTCCTGCCCTTAAAATGTGGTTCAATAATTTCTCCTTCCTCTGGAAAAAAAATCTGGGAAATCATCCATGCAATTTCATTTTGAGGCAATCCTGGACTCTGCTCTCTAGTTTTTTGTTCATATTGTATGGGTGAACCTCAGGGGTGGGTTCAAATTTTTTTTACTACCGGTTCTGTGGGTGTGGCTTATTTTGTGGGTGTGGCTTGGTGGGGGGGTAATGTGACTGGGTGGGTGTGGCCAACTTTTTTTTTTTTTTTACTTTTAAAAGCATTTTTTCTACAACCTTAAGAGGTTGCAGAAAAAAATGCTTTGAAAAGCCTCTGACGATCAGGCAACTCAACTGGGATCGCCAGAGGCTTTTAAAGGCATTTTTTTTTCTACAACCTCTTCAGCCGAAGAGTTTGCAGAAAAAAAATGCTTCCAGAAGCCTCTGATGATCCCAGCTGAGCTGCGCGATCATCAGAGGCTTTTTTTTTTTTTTACTTTTAAAAGCATTTTTTGGCCAAAGAGATTGTAGAAAAAATGCTTTTAAAAGTTTTTTTAAAAAAAGCCTCTGATGAGGTGGGCGGGGTAAGTGAGCGGCGACCGGGCCAGGGACCGGTTTGGGGGCGTGGCCAGCCAATATTATTACCAGTTCTCCGAACTACTACAAATTTTTACTACCAGTTCTTGCGAACCGGTGCGAACCAGGAACAACCCACCACTGGTGAACCTTGATGGCCGCTGCCTGACGGTCAGCACAATCAATCAGTGGGAATGATGTGCCTCCAGAAGTTGTGGGAACACTGAAGGTTTTTAAGAAGAGACTGGACAGCCATTTGTCTGGCTTTGGATAGAGTCTCCTGCTTGAGCAGGGGGTTGGACTAGAAGACCTCCAGTGTCCCTTCCGAATCTGTTATTCTGCTTGATGCCACTTTTTATCTGATTATTTCTCATTCGTTTCTATTTGGACAGTTTTAAAAATATCGGTATTAGTAATTTTGCATTGGATTGCGGAGAAGCATTTGTAACAGGAACAGAGTGGGAAGGGACCTTGGAGGTCATCTAGCCCAACCCCCTGCTCACGCAGGAGACCTGTGCTAGGGATTCGAGCCACCGAACTGCCAACCTTTCTGATCGACAAGCAGGATAGAAAGGTTTTAAAGAAGGCACCACGGCCTTCCCTTGGCACCTGGTTGCCTCCTGTCGAGCTGGAGGAGAATGAGAAGGGCTGCAAAAAGCGTTGCAGTGCGTTTTGTGGGAGGTGTGTGTGTGTTTTGGCCACAACAAACTGCTGAAACTGGGCAGGGAAAGACACAAAGAGGAGTTATTTGCTGAACTTTTCACTTCATCGTGGAGAGCAAAGCAGTTACATTTTCCATTTTGCTGTTTTATCCATTCCTAATTAGTATCTCAGAGATATCCATGTCAATATTTTGCAACCTTATTAGAACAAGGAAAAGTGGCCAGGATATCTTGGTGTTCTAGCAGTTTTATAGAGCACTGTCCCATCCTGTACCGAACGTTGGTCTATAGTACGCCAAGCTGCCTTGGGGTTTTAGCCAAAGGTTGGGCTCCAAAGCAACCCAGTTAGAACTCAGATTACAGCCCTGAACAGAAGGAGTGACAGAACTGGGGGTGGAGTCAAAGGAGGAATTAGCCTAGAGTCTCTACATAGTCCCAAACTCCTCTTGAATTCTGTTGACCTTTACCTAGCACCAAGACAGAACTAACCCTTGGTTGAATACATTCCTGTGCATAGACATTATTAGTAATAAATCTATTTAATTGGAATTTCATGCCAGACAAGAGAGAATAGTTGTCAATAAGACTGATGTTCATGAAAAGCTTAGAAACAACGCAGCTCCCTCTGCAGCAAAACAAAACAGCTATTGTACTTAATACCAACATAAAACATCTAAATCCATAACACTGATATTGATTAGCTAGCCAAGTAACAGATTTGCCAATCAAACTGCTTTGCATTTTACATTTTACATGACAGAATTGAGCCATGCTTAAGAAAACAGGGTCCGTTGAACCTGAGAGTAAGAACTGATCAGAGGGGCCAGCAAATCTAATCAGCTGTGGGATCAGCAGCTGACAACCACAGTCGGCATAAAACAGACAATAGAGTGAGGCGTGTTTCTGATTTCTGGGGTTCCTCCATTGTGTTGTGGTCTGCCAGCAGCCTGCGGAGCTGGCAGTGGAGTCGGACAGTGAGGAGGCTGAGGAAGAACATGGGCCAGTCCTGGAGGTGGGGAAGGCCCAGATGAGGGCTTTGCGTCGGAGGCAGAGATGGGGTCAGGGCCATTGGGGAGTGATGTGCGGACTTCGGAGCCTCCAGAGGCTGACAATAGAGAGGCAGAGGAAGAGGAGGAGCCTGTTCCTAGTGCACGCATGAGAAGAGCTCCCAGAAGGCAGGAGCAGATAAAGCAGAGAGGATGACTTGGGAGGAGGGCCAAGAGATGATTGGCCCCTCCCATAAGGCTTAAAAGACCAGCAATGGCTCTTGGCCTCTTTGCCGGAAAACAACCGTTGAGAGAATTTATTTATTTATTTATTTATTTGGTTCGATTTATATGCCGCCCTTCTCTGGAGACTCAGGGCGGCTTACAATGCATTAAGCAATAGCCTTCATACTTTTGTATATATCTGCTTAGTAGGGCTTTCGGCCCCCCTCTAAGCGGTGTTCTTTTTTATACAAAGTCAGTTTATTGCCCCCACAAACCGGGTCCTCATTTTACCTACCTCGGAAGGATGGAAGACTGAGTCAACCTTGAGCCTGGTGAGATTTGAACTTGCAGTAATTGCAGGCAGCTGGTGCTAGTTAACAGCACTTTAGTCTGCTATGCCACCAAGGCTTTTCTTGTTCAAGAATTGCTTCTTGTTTCCCTGTATTCATTTCTTGTCGGCGTCTTCTGCTTCTGAACTTTTGCCAAGAAAGCCTTTGGCAGTTTGCCTAATTTTCCCAAGGTCAGTGATAAACTGAGGAATGGTGTTTTGAAGAATTTGCTTTAATTTAGTTTGGACTATGCTGAGAATGAGTTAATTCTCAGCTGTTCTAATAAAGTCTGTTTGTTTTCGAACTGTTTGTATTTAATACTACCTACTTGGGCCTGGGTCACAACACATTGCACAGGAGAGTCCAGTTTTAAATGGAGTCCAGTATATGGTTCCACACGTGCCATTCAGCTCCATGAATGTTGACACAAAGAGGCTCCTAATGGATCTGTCCCTTTGTTTCCCAGCTCATCTCCCCATAATTCAGCAACTCAAGTAAAGCAAAGACTTATCCAGCTTAGAAAATCGTTCCAAAATTTGTCTTACATGATCCACAAGGGGTCACTCACTATCTTGGCAGGCACAATCTCTGGAAAAGAGCTAGAAGAAATATGCTACTGCTGATTGCCCATCCTAGTTGAAGAACATCTGGCTTCATGGAGTGGGGGGCTGTGGTCAGGGGTGGCATTCACTTACCTTCGCTAAAGGTTCCCCTCGCACATATGTGCTAGTTGTTCCCAACTCTAGGGGGGGTGCTCATCTCCATTTCAAAGCCAAAGAGCCAGCACTGTCCGAAGACATTTCTGTGGTCATGTGGTCGGCATGACTAAACGACAAAGGCGCACGGAACGCTGTTACCTTCCCACCAAAGGTGGTCCTTTTTCTACTTGCATTTTTTTTACATGCTTTTGAACTGGTAGGTTGGCAGAAGCTGGGACAAGTCATGGGAGCTCAACCTGTTACATGGCACTAGGGATTCGAACTGCTGAACTGCCGACCTTTCGATAGCGTCTTACCACTGAGCCACCGTGACCTTCTTACTGCTACCAGTTCCCACACATGGGAGCACGCACGCACCACCTCTGCACATGGACAGGGCCTTCCATACATGTGCAAGCATCAAAAACAGGACGTGATTACGTCCGGGCAGGTGGGCAGAGCCTCCCTCTGCCGCCACTACCGGTTCGCCCGAATTGGATAGAACCAGCTGAATACCACCACTGGCTGAGGTAAACGAAGCAGTTCAGTGATGAGAAAAATTAGGGCCTTCCATATAGGCAAGAAGAACCAAATGCACAGGTATAGAATAGGTGCTACCTGGCTCAACAGTAGCAAGAGAGAGGGATCTAGGTGTCCTAGTAAATTTCCACTAGGAGTCTTTATTATTTATTTATTTATTTATTTATTTATTTATTTATTTATTTATTTATTTATTTATTCATTCATTCATTCATTCATTCATTCATTCATTCATTCATTCATTCATTCATTTATTCATTTGATTTATATGCCGCCCTTCTCCGGAGACTTAGGGCGGCTTACAATGCTTTTAAGGAATAGCCTTCATACTTTTGTATATACCTGCTTAGTAGGACTTTCGCCCCCGCCCCCCAGCGGTGTTCTTTTTTATACAAAGTCATTTTATTGCCCCCCACAAACCGGGTCCTCATTTTACCTACTTCTAAAGGATGGAAGGCTGAGTCAACCTTGAGCCTGGTGAGATTCGAACCTGCAGTAATTGCAGGCAGCTGGTGCTATTTAACAGCACTTTAGTCTGCTGCGCCACCAAGGCTCTAGTATTTGGGGGAATGTTGCAGAGAAGACGAGGTTGAACTAATCTCCAAAAGCACCAGAAGGCAGGACAGGAAGTAACAGATGGAAGATTACTAAAGAGAGATCCAACCTAGAACTAAGGATATGTTTCCTGACAGGGAGAACAATTAAACCTGTGAGATTCTAGCAGGGGTGGGTTCTATTTACCTTTACTACCGGTGCGCAGCGGGGCTGCATGCTCTTCCGTGCATGCGCAGAAGTGTTTTGATGACGTCGGGGTCAGTGGGTGGGGCCTCCTGCCGGTTTTACTACCGGTTCTATAGAACCGGTGCGAACTGGGGGCAATCCACCACTGAGTCCTAGCTTTACAAAACCATAGTAGGACCACACTTGGAATTCTGCATCCAGTTCTGGTCACCACAATATTAAAAAAGGTGTTGAGACTCTGAAAAGAGTGCAGAGAAGAGCAATAAGAATGATATGAAAAAGAACGGTTGCAGGAATTGGGTATGTCTAGTCTAATGAAAAGAAGGACTAGGGGAGACATGAGAGCAGTCTTCCAATATTTGAGGGGCTCCTACAAAGATGAGGAGGTCAAACTATTTTCCAAAGCAGCAAAAGGCAAGATGAGAAACAACGGATGGAAACAAACCAAGGAGAGAAGCAACCGAGAACTAAGGAGAAATGTTCTAATGGTGAAAGCAATCAACCAATGGAACAGCTTTCCTTCAGAGGTTGTGGGTGCTCCATCACTGGAGGCTTTAAAAAATCTGAAATGGTATAGGATCTCCTGTTCAAGCAGGGGGTTGGACTAGAAGACCTCAAAGGTTCCTTCCAATTCTATTATTATTATCCTATAATCAGTGGAATGGCTTGTCTCCAAAAATTGTGGGTGCTCCACAGTGGTGGGTTGCCCCCGGTTCAGACCAGTTCACCAGTAGTGAAATTGGTGGGAGGCTCCACCCACCGACCCAGACATCATCAGGAAGCTTCCGGAAGTTGTCAAACGGGCCGTTTTTGGCCTCTGGAGGACCTCTGGGGAGGTGGGGAAGGCCATTTTCACCCTCCCCAGACTCCTAGAAAGCCTCTGGAGCCTGGGGAGGGCAAAAACAGGCCTACTGGGCCAACATGTGCCAGGAGCGGGGGAGCGGGGGGGGGGTCACAGACGCATGCACGGGGGCAGGGCGCATAGAATTATGGGTGTGGGCACGCGTGCGCAATCCCCCGGCACATGATGGCAAAAAGGTTAGCTATTACTGCTATAGGGTCTCCTGCTTGAGTAGAGGGTTGGACTGGAAGACCTCCAACACTAAGATGGTTTCACCATCACCCTAACTTCCATTCCACCCCTTTGGCCTGTGCAACCTCATTCCCATAGTCATGACTGCCATCTGGATTTTTTGGACACACTCACAATAGAACTTGTCATGCTTTTTAATAGGATACACTTCCAAATCACTTTGAATAATGATGCCTGGAGCAAAAATTTCACAGTAAGCATTTTGCAGAGGAAAACCTTACTGGACACAGTAAGCATTTTGCAGGGGAAAACCTGTTTTACTACAGGAAATAAAGGGGGGGAGGCTATACGTTACCTCTAAAACATAAGTTTGGGGGAGTGGGAAGGAGAACAAGTGAGATGGCATGCATCGTGGCAAAAATATAAACCAGGAGCCTCGTAATTATGCATCTGAATGCAATTTGTTAGTCACAAAAGGTGCTCCCTGACTTGTGACTTTTTGCCACAATCCATCAATACCTGTTTCTTAACCTCAGCAACTTCAAGATGTGCAGACTTCCAACTCCCACTATGCACCAGCTAGCAGACTGGCTATGTGGACTTCAACTCCCAGAATTCCCTAGCCAGACTTGGTAGCTGGAGTATTCTGGGAGTTGGCTAAGGAATTCTGGGAGTGAATAGAATAGAATAGAATAGAATAGAATAGAATAGAATAGAATAGAATAGAATAGAATAGAGCAACCCAGCGATGCCCTCGACGTGATGTCCCGGTGCCTGGAAGCGGTATGGATCTGGATGGGGAGGAACAGGCTTTGGCTCAACCCTGTTAAGACCAAGTGGCTGTGGGTACTGGCATCTCGGTCCGATCAAGAGATTCCATCTTTGGTCATAGGGGATGAGGTGTTGCCCCCTATAGACAGGGAGCGCAACTTGGGTGTCCTCCTGGACTCACGGCTAAACTTGGAAGATCATGTAACGGCCATAACCAGGGGGGCATTCGCCCAGGTTCGCCTGGTGTGCCAGTTGCACCCCTATTTGGACCTAGATGCCCTACGCATGGTTACTCACACGCTTGTCACCTCCCGTATTGACTACTGCAATGCCCTCTACATGGGGCTGCCCTTGAAGACCACTCGGAGGCTTCAGCTGGTGCAGAATACGGCCACGCGGGTTGTGATGGGAGTATCTCGACACTCCCATGTTACACCTCTCCTACGCGACTTGCACTGGTTGCCGGTTGCCCTCCGAGTGAGATTCAAGGTGCTGGTGATTACCTATAAGGCCCTATATGGCTTAGGCCCAGGATATTTGGGGGGTCATCTGCAGCCAGCAACAGCTGCCCATCGCCCGGTGCGTTCCCACAGAGAGGGCCTCCTCAGGGTGCCGTCGGCCAGACAGTGTCGGCTGGCAACCCCCATGGGGAGAGCTTTCTCTGTGGGCGCACGTACCCTTTGGAATCAACTGCCCCTGGAGCTCCGGGTGGCCCCCGACCTCTGCTCTTTCCGTCGCGGCCTTGAAAACGTGGCTGTTTCGTTTGGCTGGCCTGGACTGATGGGGTTTTAATTTTTAACTTGTTAGTCTTAATTGCACTTTTAACTGTCAAATTATGAGATTTGGATTTAATTTCTTTTAACTTTTTCATTAGATTTTTTTACTGTTGTGAGCTGCCCTGAGTCCAGTTGGAGATAGGGCGGCATATAAATCTCATAAATAAATAAATCTCATAAATAAATGAATAGAATAGAATAGAATAGAATAGAATAGAATAGAATAGAATAGAATAGAATGGAATGGAATGGAATGGAATGGAATGGAATGGAATGGAATGGAATGGAATAGAATAGAATAGAATAGAATAGAATTCTTTATTGCTCAAGTGTGATTGGACACACAAGGAATTTGTCTTTGGTGCATACGTTCTCAGCGTACATAAAAAGAAAAGATACGTTTGTCAAGAATCATAAGGTACAACACTTAATGAGAGCCATAGGGAACAAATAAGCAATCAAATCATATTAGGAAACAGTCAATATAAATCTTAAGGATACCAGCAACAAGATTACAGTCATACAGTCAGAAGTGGGAGGAGATGGGTGATAGGAACGATGAGAAGATTAATAGTAGTGCAGACTTAGTAAATAGTTGGACAGTGTTGTGGGAATTATTTGTTTAGCAGAATGATGGCGTTTGGGGAAAAACTGTCCTTGTGTCTAGTTGTTCTGGTGTGCAGTGCTCTATAGCGTCGTTTTGAGAGTAGGAGTTGAAACAGTTTATGTCCAGGATGCGAGGGGTCTGTAAATATTTTCACATCCCTCTTTTTGACTCGTGCACTATACAGGTCCTCCATGGAAGGCAGGTTGGTAGCCATGGTTTTTTCTGCAGTTCTGCAGTTGAAGTTCCACATACCTTAGAGTTGCCAAAGTTGAGAAATGCTGGTTTAAATATGTGCGATCAATACTTGGGGTGCCTTTCCTGACCTGGGTCAGGTCACCCCAGCTGCTGACCAGAAGGAGGGCCTCCAGCACTGTACTTGCCCTATAGAAGAGCTTTACCAGCGGGGGGGGGGGGCAGGCAGGAAAGGAACGTGAGGGGAGAGCTGATAATCGGGGCTGGCAGCTTGCTTTTTGCTCAAAGAGGCATCCCTGCAGCCGCGTTGGGGGGGGGGTGGAGTGGCGTGAGAACACGGAACAAGCAGGAAACTGAAGCTGTTGGGTGGAAAAACCACTTGGCTGAGGCTGGCCTGAATCCAACCAAAGACGTTGCTGCCCCCGTGGAACAGGCCATGCCTGTTGAACTTCTGTCTGTTATGATATGAACGTATTTAAGGCATTGTATGCTTTTCCTTTGTGGAGGTGGTGGGGCACGTTCCCCCTGTGTGGATCTCCCTTCCAGAGGTCCTCAACTTAGCAGAGCCAATGTTGACAATGCTGGGACATCTGGCAGATACCCAAGCTGGAGAAAGCTCTGTGGAGCCTCTTAATTTGTTTACGTAGATGCAAAAAGAAAAAAGAAAGAAAGAAAGAAAGAAAGAAAGAAGGAAGAAAGAAAGAAAGAAAGAAAGAAAGAAAGAAAGAAAGAAAGAAAGAAAGAAAGAAAGAAAGAAAGAAAGAAAGGAAAAAAAAACTATGATTTTGTTCTCTGCAGCTTCCATCCAGCCACTGGCATTGAAAGATATGCAGTATCTGTAGCTGGAGTTTCAGGCTATCAGAACTGGACCGTTGACAGTTTGTTCTTCCTGAGCTGGGATGGTCTCTTTGAATGGCCTTTGCAGCGAGTGGCCAGCATCAGACTTCCAGGGGTTAAATTCTGCAAGTTCCCAAAATGTTTGATAAAGAGGGCACTTCTCTGGGGAATCCTCAACTTTCTGCCAAACTGCCCTAATTTAAGATTTGCCCCAATAGAGGACACCTTCAGGACACCCTCATAGAACACATTTATTTATTTACTTATTTATTTGTTCGATTTATATGCCGCCCTTCTCCGGAGACTCAGGGCAGCTTACAATGCGTTAAGCAATAGCCTTCATACTTTTGTATATACCTGCTTAGTAGGGCTTTCGCCTCCCCCCCAAGCGGTTTTTTTTTTTATACAGTCAGTTTATTGCCCCCACAATCCGGGTCCTCATTTTACCTACCTCGAAAGGATGGAAGGCTGAGTCAACCTTGAGCCTGGTGAGATTCGAACTTGCAGTAATTGCAGGCAGCTGGCAGCTAAGTGCTACTTAACAGCACTTTAGTCCACTGTACCACCAAGGCTCCTTGAAGCTCATTGGCTCTTTTGAAGGGTTCATGTGACACGCAAAGCCCAGAGACAGAAACAAAGAAAGGAAACACAATATGATTATTAGCTGAAAGAAGGACTGGATTCCTACCACAGAAACCATCCGATCCCCAAGTAATGTGTGAACTGACCCAGTGGAGACTCCTCGGGGTTCTCCAGGCATCCCTTCAGGTTTTAAGATGAAGGCTCCAGCTTGGTTTGGAAAAGAAGACGCTGGATTTTGCAGGACCAAAATTTTGCAAAGATGTTTTCTCTTCATTTGTTTCCCCAACTCAAGAAAACACCAACCCACTGTTTAGAGGAGATGTGCCTTTTCAGAGGAAAAGCAACATTTTGTTAGGGGAAGGGAGAATTTTTCTGCAACACTCATTTGGTATAAAAGCTGCATTTGAGAGCAGTTGGAGAAAAAAAGAGAGGAGGATGGAGACAAACGGGTTACCCTCCCACCCCGCCCCAGCCCTTTCCACCATTTGATAAATCCTGAAAGACTCAGAAAGACTCAAACATTCTGATCTACGACTTCATTGTTTGCCACACCAAAGCAGAGTTTTACAACAGTATCAAATAACCCACAAATGCCACAAAGGACAGGATGTGCGTGTTTGCTGAAGAACAACCCGAAAGGTTTCAGATGTCACACATTAACCAACTACAGCGGCTCAGCTCTTCGCAGTGAGCCAGCACAGAGGATTCCCAGCCCACCTCTTTGAAATGCAATTTTGAGCAGTGCATGCTACATACTAATCAGGCAACTCTAAAACTTTCCTCTTGGTTGCTACAGGCCAACAGCTGTATTTCGGCTGCAATAAATTTACCCCTCCGTAACCATTCCCTCACCATCCCTGACTTTTTAACGTCACCTTTTACAAATGCATCTTACCAAATGGAAGAGACTTAAACAAAAAAAATAAGAAACCCGTTCTGAATAACAGAGTTGGAAGGGACCTTGGAGGTCTTCTATTCCAGGGGTCCCCAACCCCTGGGCCGCAGCCCACTACCGCGCCATGGCCTATTAGGAATTGGGCCATGAGAATGGCTGGCTGGAACATGCGCATGTGTGCACACAACTCAACTTGCGTGAGCGATGGGCCGGGAGGCATTCACACGCACTGCCCCGTTTGTGCAAGTCAAGCTGCACGTGTGCATGTGGCCCACAAGGGTTGTGTGCGCCTGTGTGCGCTAGCCTGCCACTTGTGTGGCCCAGTTCCCCTCTTCCCGCCCCACCCCCGGACGGGCCAACAAGCCCCAAAGGTTGGGGACCACTGTTCTAATCCTGCTGAAGCAGGAGATCCTATATCCGTGATGGCAAACCTATGGCATGCGTGCCACTGGTGGCACACGGAGCTATTTTGGTGGGCACGCGAGCATTGCCCTAGCTCAGCTCCAGCACACATGCGCGCGCCAGCCAGCTAATTTTTGGGCCTTCTGGGCCTACCAGAAGTCGGGAAACAGGCTGTTTCCGGCCTCCGGAGGCCTCCAGGGGGGTGGAGAAGGCCATTTTTGCCCTCCCCAAGCTCCTAGAAAGCCTCTGGAGTCTGGGGAGGGCAAAAAACAGGCCTTCCAGTACCACTGGAAGTTGGGAAACGGGCTGTTTCCTGCTTCCGGAGGGCCTCGGGGGGGGGAGAGAGGCCATTTTCACCTTCCCCAGGCTCCAAGAAAGCCTCTGGAGCCTGGGGAGGGCAAAAAATGGGCCTACCAGGCCCACCGTGCCATCGCATGCCAAAAGTGGGGGGAGCGCGGGATGGGGTCGTGTGCACATGCGTGGGGGTGGGGTGCATTGAATTATGGGTGTGGCCACGCGTGCGTGCGACCCTCCCATTCCCCCCACTTCTGGCACACGACAGCAAAAAGGTTAGCCATCACTGTCCTATACCATTTCAGACAAATGACTGTGCAGTCTCTTCTTGAAAACCTTCAGAGTTGGAGCACCCACGACTTCTGGAGGCAAGCTGTTCCACTGATTAATTGTTCTCACTGACAGGAAATTTCTCCTTAGTTCTAAGTTGCTTCTCTCCTTGATGAGTTTCCATCTGTTGCTTCTTGTCCTGCCTTCAAGCGCTTTGGAGAATATTGTCCCCCCTCTTGACAAAGAGGGGATCAACCTTTTCTGGTCAAAGATACTTCTTTTGAAAGAAAGGCAACAGGGATTATTCTTTAAGCAAATAAACATAGCTGGTTACTGCTGGAATGAGAGACCACTAGGAAGTTTGATGGCTAATAGTCTAGACTGGGAAGTAAAAGAAAAAAATCATATCCTAGAAAATATTAGGAGCCCAAATTATTGACAATTAGGATGTGTAGACATTGGTAAGCGAGCTTAATTTGAGAGAGACTTCACTGTGTTGCTCTCTGAGGAGTGTTGTCTGGCCAAGGAGTAGCAGAAGGACTTGGCCTAGACCTTGAATCTAGAGCAGAGGTCTCCAACCTAGCAACTTTAAGACATGGCTGGCTGGGGAATTCTGGGAGTTGAAGTCCACAAGTCTTAAAATTGTGAAGTCTGGAGACCTATGATCTAGATTCTAGAGTAATCATTGGAAAGAACCAAGACATTGTCTACTCTTCTGGATCTCCTTGCATGGATCTCCAGATGCTTTTTGGAAGCTGTTTTTGATTCAGGAAGCAACGCTCAAGATTAAATCCACTATCCCCCATGACTCTTCCAACTCCCCAGTCATCTAGACCAGGGGTCATCAACCTTGGCAACTTTAAACCTAGTGGACTTCAACTCCCAGAATTCCCCAGCCAGCTTTGTTGAAGTCCCCCAGGCTTAAAGTTGCCAAGGTTGGAGACCCCTGATCTAGACTGGTGACCATCAGTAGGCCCAATGGCAATGAATCCTGTGGTTTTTAAAAGCCTCCTCCATTGGTAGACATGTAGATATTCCAAATGTAGACATTTCTCTAAATTTAGCAATGTCAACTATCATCTCCCGATTCCTACAAGATTTGAAATAAGCTGTCATCTCTAAGAAAGGATAGATCGATTGAAACCAAGAGCAAGAGAAGGTCCAATCACCTGAACCTGAAAGAATGGAGGCTGAGCAGAAGCATCAGAAGAAATGTCTACCCAAAGAGGGGTGGATTCCTTCAGTTTTAAAGGGAGGTTGATGGTCCTCTAAAAAGGACGGGTAGATTCCTAACTGAGCAGCAGTTGGATTAACAGTGTCCTGTCCTGGCCCCTCACACTAGAGGAACCTCTGGTACATAGCACATCTCCCCCTCGCCCCATCCAAAATGTGAGCCTCTGTGGAGTCGTGGGAGCCCTGCCAGGAGGACAACACGTTCAAATCGGTTCAGTCTCCTTTGCCAGAGAAGAGTTGGAAGCCTGCCTAAAATCATAAAGCAGCTTTGTAGAAAGAAGACCGGAGCTAGCATCACACTGCAAACTCCAATGATGTCCTGGCTGAGACTGGGCTCTTGTTAAATCTCCCTCCACCGTACCCTGGATTTAATTTTTATTATTTAAATAGCACAAGGAACAAGAAAGACTTCCGTTCGTGAATCCTGGGAGAAGCCAGCTTGGCTTGGTATAAAGGCAAGATTTTGCTGCTGTTGCTCTCTATCATCAGAGAAATAAAAAGACGTTCTTTTAGTTAATCAATCAGCCTATTGGTTGAGGGACCCAGTGGCTCAGTGGCTAAGACACTGAGCTTGTCGATCGAAAGGTCGGCAGTTCAGCGGTTCGAATCCCTAGTGCCGCATAACGGGGTGAGCTCCTGTTACCTGTTCCAGCTTCTGCCAACCTAGCAGTTCGAAAGCACGTAAAAAATGCAAGTAGAAAAATAGGGACCACCTTTGGTGGGAAGGGAACAGTGTTCCGTGCGCCTTTGGCGTTGAGTCATGCCAGCCACATGACCACGGAGACGTCTTCGGACAGCGCTGGCTCTTCGGCTTAGAAATGGAGATGAGCAGCGCCCCCTAGAGCCGGAAAGGACTAGCACATATGTGCGAGGGGAACCTGTACCTTATTGGCTGAACGTGGAAAAATCAGAACTGCCTCGATTTACCTTCATCCTGAGTGAGGGACCATTAGGCAAGCAGCGGGGTGGAAGGCGCCCATGTCTCCATTATGTGTTTATGATCACCAAGCCCATGCATTTATAGGGAACACACACATTAAAAAGAGATTGCCAAAGAGATGCATTTGATTATTGTTTTAAAAAAAGTGTCTTGGGTTTGCAAAGGAACAGCTCTTAAGAATGCTTGTAATTTGTCCAAATGGGAGCTATGAAATAGTTGAGGTTGATTGTGTAATAAGAGGGGCTGTTTTAATTTAATGGCATTCAAGGCAACTGCTTTCGTTTCATTTTATTTGATTTTTTTTTTCAGAGCAACCTCAGGACAGAGGCAGCTTTTGGGGAGGGGAGGGCAAAACCCCCGATGAGGCAGGATTTCCTCAGAAGGGACTTGAGGAGAGGGGGCTGCAGCACCCGAGATGCTCAGCCTGAACCTGTGCCAGGTACAAGCAAGATCCATGTGTAGAGTTTAAATTTACCACTACTTTATTATATTTTGACTTATTATTCAGGATTCTCCCCAGACTGCCAGCCTTCACTTGGGAACAGACAGATAAGGCTCCATGGAGCTTAAAGGAGGTCAGTTGTGGATCTGTTGTGGCTATGCAAGGATTCAAGGCTAAATCCCTGCTTGAGGCCTCCCCCTAAGTCTAAGTGTTATTGCTATCATAAGTTCCCAGAAGGCAGATTCTGATGACAGTCAGGAAAGAGGGAGAGAAGATCCTAACAGGAAGCGCAGTTGCTCAGAACAATTAGCCAAAGAGATGAGAAGACTCCTTGCTGATGGACATGTTTAGGCTGAGGTTGGATGTGCAAATGTTTTCTTTTAGATCTCTGACATAAGGCTCTGTGGCAGGGGTCTCCAAACTTGGCAACTTTAAGACTTGTGGACTTCAACTTCCAAAGTTCCTCAGCCAGCCAAGCTTCAATTCTGGGAGTTGAAGTCCACAAGTCTTAAAGTTGCCAAGTTTGGAGACCCCTGCTCTATGGGGTCTTTTGCTCAGAGTATTTGTGCACTCCATTTTGAGAAATGCAAGGCTTGGCCACTTTAAGATTTGTGGACTTCACCTCCCATAATTCCTCAGCCAGGCAGGCACTAATGATAGTTTTAAAGCAGAATTCTGGGAGTTGAAGTTCCCAAGTCTCAAAGTTGCCAAGTTTGGAGACCCCCGTTCTAAAGGAAACACAGGTAGAGACTCCTTATTTTATTCCATGCCAACTCCAGAAATATATTTTCTTTAAGTCACAAATAGTTCCTCTTGCCATTTTCTTTCTTTATTCAAAAAGTAATAATAATAATAATAAAACCAGACAATGGGGGCACCTATAAATGCAAATAGTTTATTATCAATGAGCAACTGGTACTAGCTTTTGGCCTGGATATTACTATTAAAAAAAACCTATACAGCCAAAATCCTGGCAATACTCCAATATTTGCTGTATATTTTTTCCATCATTTTTTTTAAAAAAAACAACAACTGTAGTACTGAAAGACTTTTAGCCAAAGTGCATTTTCCATTTTTTTGTCCATATACACATTGCACCGTACATAAATAATGACATTGTAAAAATGACTCCATAATTACAAGTATAATATATATATTTTCATATAATATATATATTTATATATATAAAACTTTATATTAAATCTAGGTAGATGATATTTGGGGTCCTCGGGGCTTCGCTCCTCAGCATCCAACAGCTACCTGTTGTTTCTGTTGAGCAAAATTTCTAGCCAGCAGGGACAAGAGGTGATAAATTGCCTGGAGTAGCAGGGCCCCCAGCCTTTCGCAAAGCTGATCCGGACACTATTTGGGTCATAGGGCCCGTCTGGGTACTCTAAGTCAGTGGCGTGCTTCAAGAGGCAGGACTTCTCGTAGTCAAAGGCCTTGATCGAATACCCAGGCATCACTTTGTGCACGATTAAGGTTCGACAGCTGGGAATGTCCAGGGTTGGGGAATTGACAAAGATTGGGTGTTCGCTTCGGTTGTAAGCCCACACGCCGTCCGCTTCTTTGCTGAGCAAAATCCCATATCCGATCTTGTTCCGAGTCCTCTGGACCGTCTCGTTTCTGTTCTCCAGGTTGAGCTGTCCGAGGCAGAAGCCGTTTCCTTGAGGTAGGTCATAAAATATACTGACAGACTGTTCGTACACTGTGTAGAGGCGACCCACGCGTGTCCGATGCTCCCAGTAGGCGACGCTGCACCAGTGGCTGTGTTTCATGGCATCAGGCGACATGCTGGCATCTGAGGAGAGAGGAAGGACAGGTCAGGTCAGCCCAAAGGAAGAGAAGCTTTGAACCAACATGGCTGCTCAAGGCTTAGCTTTCAGAATGGCCACCTCACTGCCGGCCTGCCATGAGCCCTGGGGGGGAAGGGCGGAGGGGGGGGGGGGCGAGGGCCTGGGGGAAAGAGTGAATGAAGTCTTCAAGGTCATTTCCCTGGGAGAAGAATGCCAACAGGTAAGAGTGACTGTTTCCAAAACACTGACTGGGCAACGAGAGACAAACAATGGGAAGGGACCAAGGGAAGAAAGTTAACTGGCGAAAATCTGGCGTGAACTCTTCAGTTCTGGCTTCTCACCACTGTAATTCACTTGACATCTAGTAAACGAAGAGCAACTGAGATGATCAAAGGCCTGGAGACTAAAACATATGAAGAACGGCTGCAGGATTGGGGTTTGGCTAGTCTAAAGAAAAGAAGAATTAAGGGTAACATGATAGCAGTATTCCAATATTTGAGAGGCGGCCACAAAGAGGAGGGGGTCTACTTATTTTCAAAAGCACCTGAGGGCAGGACAAGAAACAATGGATGGAAACTAACCAAGGAGAGAAGCAACCTGGAATTAAGGAGAAACTTCGTAACAGTGAGGGCAATTAACCAATGGAACAGAAGTTGCCACCAGAAGTCATGGATGCTCCATCACTGGAGGCTTTTAAGAAGAGGCTAGACAGTCACTTATCTGAAATCGTATAGGTTCTCCTGCTTGAACAGTGGGCTGGACTAGAAGACCTCCAAGGTCCCTTCCAGCTCTATTCTATTCTAAACTATACCTTTCTCAACAAAAGGAGTTAAAGATCATTTTTACTTAGAAGTCCAAGCTGAGGCAGGTCTGACATTAGCCAAGCAGCCACTTCCACAGCTCTCCGTGAATATAACATCATACAACATCAATATGCATAGGCAGCTTTATTCGGCATTGACCTGGCTGCATGATGGCCCTTGCTGGCACCAGTCAAGTGGGGGGGGGAGGACATATTAGCACCGGCCCTTTCCTTCCAGAACCCAGGAAATAGACTGAGCAATGACCCAGAGGAAGGGGTTTGCCTGGAAGCTTCTGGAAGCTTCTATGCCTGGGAATCTCAATCCTGAAATGACCCCCAAAGACGAAACAGCATCTTTCAAAGGAAGTAATCCAGGAAACCTAGCAGGCTCTTTTCCAACAAGGAGAAAGACACCCTTGTTGGGGGGAGGGGGATTCTAAAGATGGCCACTGACTAAATAAATCCTTCAGCCAGGCACCCCCTCCCTCTGTTCAGCTCCAGTCCAGCTTTTTTTGCAGGATTCTTTCTGCCGAGTTGTGATTGTGCCTTTGAGCCCTACATCCAGCCACCTCTTCCTTTCCATCACCCGGATAGTTTATCCTCTAACTCTGTGTTTCTCAACCTTGGTAGCTTGAAGATGGGTGGACTTCAACTCCCAGAATCCCCCAGCCAGCAGGGGAGTTGAAGTCCACCCATCTTCAAGCTTCCAAGGTTGAGAAACACTACTCGAACAAAAGGGATTTTGCAGCCTCCCACCGCACAGAGGGCTACTGATCCTCATGGATAAGCTACAAAATCATGCCACAAAACGCCTTCCTGTTTTCTGCAGCCTGGAGGCCTCATAAAGAAGACTGGAACAACTGGGCAGCCTCAGCTTGGACCACAGAGATTTTGTCCTGCTCATCAACCACACTGCCCAGGCCTGGGCACTCTATTTCTGTCATGGGCCTGAACGTCTTGGCCACAAACTCACTCTGTGCCAAGGACAGCCTTCAGAATATAAGAGCCTCGGTGGTGCAGCGGACTAAAGTGCTGTTAAGTGCTACCATTTAGCTGCCAGCTGCCTTTAATTAGTGCAAGTTCGAATCTCACCAGGCTCAAGGTTGACTCAGCCTTCCATCCTTTTGAGGTAGGTAAATTGAGGACCCGGATTGTGGGAGCAATAAGCCGACTTTGTATAGAACAACACTGCTTAGGGGGCCCCGAAAGCCCTAATAAGCAGGTATATACAAAAAAGTATGCAGGCTGTTGCTATAATGCATTGTAAGCCGCCCTGAGTCTACGGAGAAGGGCGGCATATAAATTGGACTAATAAATAAATAAATAATAAACCGAAAGTTGGGGACAGGACAGGGCAAAATATTCTACAGGTAGTCCTCGACTTATTTAAGTGACTGTTCGAAGCTACACCGGCACTGAAAAAGTCTGACCATTTTTCACACTGATGACTGTTGTGGCATCTCCATGGCCACGTGATCAAAATTCACACGCTTGGCAATTGTCTCATATTTATGATGGTCACAGTGTCCCGGGGCCGTGTGATCCTCTTTTGCGACCTTCTGACAAGTGAAGTCATATGGGGAAGCCAGGTTCACTTAACAACCGTGTTACTAACTTAACAACTTCAGTGATTCACTTAACAACTGCGGCAAGAAAGATCGTAAAATGGGGCAAAATTCACTTAACAACCGTCTCACTTGGCATCCAAAATTTTGGCCTCAATGATGGCCGTAAATTGAGGATTACTTGCATTTTGTTATTCTATTGTTCTATAATTGAAATGAAATAACAGTGAAAAAAAACCTGAAACCATGAAGTGGGTGAATACAACAACATTACTCAGACTAATTACAAACAATGGCACAGCAGCCACTATCATCCATTGGCATCTTTGCAAAAAATTATTGATGGTTTTACAAACGAAGGATAAACACAAATTGAGAAAGTTGTTGAAAATGATGATATGGGATTTTTGCAAGCAAACCGATTAGGATCTAGAACATCATATACCAAATAATGCCGTAATTGGAAGGAAAAGGGCAACTTTTACAGATATGGCTACACCACAGGGATGGCAGATTTGAAGATAAAAAGAAAAGATTGAAATGGATGGATTATGGAAAAGCCATCCTTGATGGTGGAATAACAGATTACACACATTTTTGCAAAAAGTAAAGGTTTTTACATACAAATAACATCTTACTGGCTGTTATATCTCACAATGACATTTGGATAATTTCTAGGTTTCTGGCTGGAATCTGAATTTCCAAAGAACATCAATCAAAGATGAGATTCCTACTGTGTTAATTCTTTGATGAACTAAAAACAAGGTCAAACTGAACACTTCTCTCCCCTTGGCTGTTTAATTCTTCCTTAAAACCAGAATATCGGAGAAAGATGCTTTGACCTTTTCATTTCACCTTTATCTGGAACCCTTCAAAGCTGAACAGCCCAAAGACAGAGCCCCCTCCCTTCCTTCTGTGCCTTTTTTCAGGGGTGAGGGGTCAACATGAAAATACTTTCTACAAAGGTTGGATGGAATATGAAAGATGTGGATGAGGACTTATGGGAGGAATATGGAAGGCCAGTTAAGAAGTGTAACTCCTAAGAGGGTGAGAGATGATGGTTAGGAAGGATTCTTTTTGTTAATAATCAAGATTGGCTGTTTTAAGAATTCGAATAGGTAAGAGATTAGGAATGGGGTGAATATTATTATACATATTCTTATATATATATACATACTTAAGAGTGAAAGATAGAGGTTAAGATTAGATTTATGTTATCTGGTTTGCTCAACAACAACGTGATTACTACTAGAAGGGTGTAGCAAATATTGAATAACTGAAGAATGATGTGCTGACATAAATATGTATAATAACATTAGAACTATGTAAGATTGATCAATGTAGAAATTATCATTTGTATCAATATTATTTTTGTATTAATATGGACACCCAGATGCCATACTGTCCATGTAATAATATTGATGTATATTTTAAAAAATAAAAAACTTGACCCCCCCCAAAAAAGAGAAAATACTTTCTAGCTGCCCCAACGTTGTTTAAGAGATGCCATCTTTAAGTAACGAAGCAAATTGGGATGTTAGAAGTTTCTGCTGCTATCCGCAGTCTGCATGCCACGAGTCGCTTTCCCATCTCTGGCTGGGCTTCCCCCAGGTCCTGTGGGACATCAGCCAAGCGTTCCTGGTTTGTGGGAAAACCCTGATGCTGGCTCAGAGCTTCCCAACAAACCTATCTCAAGACTTTGCCCTTCTGACCTTGTACCTTGATGCCATCAAGTCCAATTAACTCTGAAGTCAAACCGATACCATCATTTTGCTTGAGAGCGCAGACTGGCTCGCTGGATTTCAGAGGCCTACTTTTTCTCTCTCTCCCGCTCCCACCCACCTCCCCCCTTTCCATCTCAAATTTCACTGGCAGGAAAAACAGACATTGCTTGCCCAGGGAACCAACCCTAAACTGCTGTTGTTTTGCTAAAGATTAACTTGAGTTGTAACTCTGCAGTTTTCAAACGGGAAAGGAGAGGAGAAGAGGAGGAGGAGGGGAAGAACTTCTTCCCCAAGGCAAAATCCTGAACCAAGAATTTTGTTTGGACCAAAAAACAAAACAAAACCCAAAATGATTTTAGCCTACTTCAACCATTCAAAAGCAAGCATGCTTGTGAGAATGCTCAAGATTAACAGTCACAGGGGAAAAGTGCCTGTGTGGATTGTTCTTCTGCAATTTGTCTCCTTGTATTATCAAATTTTAGTATTTAGTATTTATTTATTTGTCAAACATGTACAAGATAAACATGGACATGAACATAGGAAATGGGTACAAATAAATTGGCTGATGTATTGATAAACCATGTTCTCCTGAACCTTGAGGTTTGAACCTCAGGTCTACCAAAGTACCTCATGTCTAAACAAATCACACCACCTGCCAACCGAGTTCCTTAAAAACTAAGTTAGGAGCATGAAGGCCTGGCCTGAAAAACGACAGTCCTAAATTAATCATCATCAAACTGAGGAATAAGATATGAGAAGCTTCTGAACTGAGAAGGTTCAGGGAAATATGGGCAGGTCCAGAGGAGCTACTCAGTCAGGCAAGGATGAAACATGAACCTACTTGGTAGGCCCTGAGAAAGAACAGGAACCTACATCCTAAAACAAGGGATTGCTGGCCCTTTAGACCAGGGGTCTCCAACCTTGGCAACTCTTAAAATTGCCAAGGTTGGAAACCCCTGCTTTAGACTCTTGCAAGTAACTGTTCCAGCTCATCTTCCAGATTTATATCTTATTCTGGCCAACACCCATCTACTGATATCAGATCTAATGATCTTGGAGGTATTTCTTGGATGTAATTCTGAGCATTTGCATATTTGCATGTGTTTTTTTTTTAAACCAAAAGCTATGTAACAGAATGCTGCTGGCAGATTAATCTTACTGTAGATGTTTTTGGGATCTAAACGTAAGAAAGTATTCACTCTTGGTGATAGGAAACAAAGAACATTTTGAGGTTTCCCAAACTCATGAGACTTGGCATTCAGCCTCGATTCTGAAGGAAAGGTTCAAAAACTCAAAAGGTTACTGAAATGCCCGATTTTGTGGTGGAAGAAACAGTTCCTGCTGAAAGCCAGTCAAGAAAAACAGAATTAATTGGAGGAAAGGTGGAAAGGAAGGACTGGACATCATGCAACTCAAGGCCTGGGTCATTCTCTGGTGTCATGCAAAACTCCGGGCTTGGACTCAAAACAACAATAAAATGGCATGCAAAATTCCATTGCTGTCTTCCTCTAAAAAAAAGAAATATCTCCAAAGACATTTGACAATGGTGAACAAAATCTAGAACATAGAATATCAGTGTTGGAAGGGATCTTGGAGGTCTTCTACTCCAACCCCCTGCTCAAGCATTCTCTGTATCATTTCAAAAAAGTGGTTGTCCAGCCTTCTTAGAAACCTCCAGAGATGAAGCACCCACAACTTCTGAATGCACTGGTTGATTGTTCTCACTGTCAAGAAATTTCTCCTTGGTTCTAGGTTGCTTCTCTCCTGGATTAGTTTCCATCCATTGTTTCTTGTCCTGCCCTCTGGTGCTTTGGAGAATAGCTTGACCCCCTCTTCTTTGTGGCAGCCCCTGAGATATTGGAACACTGCTATCATGTCACCCCTAGTCCTTCTTTTCACTAGACTATATAAATCCTGCAACAGTATTTTCTTGGAAATAGATTTTGCAAGGAAATAAGATTCCTTGCAAAATCTATTTGCAAGGGAAAGAATTGATAAGAGTCTGGAAAAACGAAGCAGCCTGTTCAATCTCTGGAAGCATTTAAGAGGTACAGGGAAAAAAAACAACCGCCAATGGACAATTCATATTAAGAGTCAGGCTCGGAAAATTCATTCCTGAACACAAGAACCTCATCATTCAAACCATGAGGATGAAAGCAACTAAGCGACATCGGAAGAATTTCCCCACAAGCCCTTGCTCACCCACCAAGGGGAGACTGGTCCAGTGGTGAAATCCATTTTTTTTTTACTACCGGTTCTGTGGGCGTGGCGTGGTGTGGCTTGGTGGGCATGGCAGGGGAAGGATACTGCAAAATCTCCATTCCGTCCCCACTCTTGGGGGAACGATACTGCAAAATCCCCATTCCCACCCCACTCTAGGGCCAGCCAGAGGTGGTATTTGCAGGTTCTAGGAACTACTCAAAATTTCCGCTACCGGTTCTCCGAACTGCTCAAAATTTCCACTACCAGTTCTCCAGAACCTGTCAGAACCTGCTGGATTTCACCCCAATATTCTTTCATAAAATCTCTCTCTCTCTCTGTGTCTCTCTCTCTCTCACACACACACACTTTGATAAATTAAAAAGTATATTGGAGAATGGAAAAACAGGAAAGAAAGAATGAATCCATAGTTTGATTATTGATTTTCTGCAAACCCAACTGTCTCATAATTCCATAAAACGAGAATGGGGGAGAGAGGGACAGTCTGTACTCCACTAACCCACAGCAACAGTCTCTAAATAAGTCAGGGCTGCTCTGTGAAAATGCACCTTATTACATTCTGAAAAGCTCACATTTTAGAGGAGAGCGTGAGCGGGCCTGAAAATGCCGCCCTTCAGCATTCTGTCCACAATCCTTGAGGATGCTGTATTGCGATCATCTCTCCTTCAGAGTCAAACAAGTATTTACTTGCTTAAAAAGCAGCCGTTATTAAGATCTCTGCTGAAAAAGGGGTTCTTTGGGAGATCTTTTAATTAGGGAGCAGCCTCAAATATTCCATTCTTGAGTAAGATGAGCAAGAAAACGATGGCCTCCCGACTCCAGATTCCATTTCGAGGAAGCTAACTTTCCAATCCATTTCAATCAGGGTATTGTGTAAAACAGGGGTCTCCAACCTTGGCAACTTTAAGACTTGTGGGCTTCAACTCCCAGGATTCAGCCAGCTTTGCTTAAAGTTGCCAAGGTTGGAGGTCTAAAACACAGCACTGGAGTCCCTGCGGATTTTACTCCAGTTAAATCATTGCCAACATTTCAAATCCATTGACCCAGCGCTGCCCAAAGACATTTCCGCAGTCATGTGGCCAGCATGACGTCACAGAGCACTGTTATCTTCCCACCAAAGTGGTACCTATTTATCTACTCACATTTGCATGCTTTCGAACTGCTAGGTTGACAGGAGCTGGAGCAGGAATCTGCTCACCCCATCACATGGTGCTTAGGTCTCGAACCTGGGCTGCCAGCTGACAAGCCCAGCGTCTTAACTGCTGAGCCATTGTGCCATCTCCCACTTTTTAAACTAGGGATTAGGTGAAGGGAACGTACCCTCCTAAAATTGCAAGAGCACATGGCCCCTTTCAGTTATCATTGGCTTTGATATTCTTTGGGACTATGATGGACGTGGGTCTTGAGAAGTCTATTTTGTTCAACGGTGAGTCTGGGGGACAATAGGCTGCTGACCTTTTGTGTCTGTTAAGACTCTTGTCTCCTATACTATTTAACATCTACATCAGGGTTGTCCAATCTTGGCAACTTTTAAGACCTGTGGACTTCAACTCCCAGAACTGAACTGAAGAAGCTTCTTGGATGAGAAATGAAACATTTTCAAAGAAAACACCAAGAAAGTCCAGTTGCTTTTTGCAAAAACACACTTGGGACAACCATGACCTGGATGATCGAGAATCTCCGTAAACGTTCTTAAAAAGGTGCATTTAATCCCCATGTGGCTACATTTTAGGAAGCTGGAAAAGTATATTGCCAAGCTTTTAATGGTTAATTTATTGATTGATTTTTAATTCTAGTTTTGATTGAACTGTACCAATTTTATGACGCTCTAACTTCTGAAAGCAAGCCATTCCACCAGTTAAAATTAACATGAAATACATGAAATGAAAATCCCAACCAGTTTTTTCATTACCCCACCGCAACCAATCCTCTTAGTGACACAGCCTCCCCCTTTCTGGTACCTTCCGGAGATTCTGGAGGATGGTTTGCCCCCCTCTCAGGCAGCTTGTGAGTTAGAAAAGAACAGAACATTAGGACACAACATTATAAAAGAATAACAAGAGTTAGAAGGGACTCTGAGATTGAGACTCAGTGCTGGCGATGCTGTTTGGGCACAACAGCAGCTTTAGCTCAGCACATCTGGCCAGTGCTGCATTGTGGGAGATTTTGTCAGCCCCTGCTTCAGATTCACTCAGCCTCCAACTTACTTCTGGTCCTATCTCCTGCAGAGGAACAAGGTTGGTGCTGGCCCTCTAATCCAAAATCATGCCAGCTGCACCATAATTGGAGGTTTTCTCTGTAAATGTCCAGGTTTGGGAGCAATTAAAGGCTTTGCTGTCTGCTTAACCCCTTCCCCCTTTCCTAAAGCGTGCAAGATATATAAGCCATGGGGCATATGCGTGTGCAAACGGTCTCACTTCTAAAGTCTTGATTTAAAAAAAAAAAAAAAGGATTTAAAGGATTTTCAGATCCTTCTGAAAAACTCAACAGCTAGGCGTTTACCGAAGTGAAAGCCAACAGCCCGATTCTACACCCAACTGCACAGACTGGTGAAATAGAAGGGGACCGAATAAATCATGGTTAAACAAAGAACTCGGTCTGTGACTATGGAGCGTGTCCGAGCAAATGTGGGGATTCATGCCTTGTGGGACCTCCAGAAGAAGATGGATTAGCAAGGAGGGATTTGGAGTGATCAGGCTTATGACTTCTGTGCCTTGCAGGGTGTGTGTGTGTTTGTGCAATCCATCTTCTTCTGGATCTCTTCCCAGACATGAATTCCCACATTTCCTTCGACGCACTTCATAGTCACAGATCTAGCTGTTTCTTTAACCATGATTTATTCAATAAACTGCGATTCAGCCAACCTGTTCGGCGATAAACCATGGTTTACAAACCACTATGCTTGGGTTCACAGACCTCATTCTGCTAAAATCAAATTACCTGCATTTGGATTTAGCATCATATTAACCCTGCCCTGGATATTAGACAACCAGTTTGATGAATGATTAAAGTTACCCGGCTAGGAATGGGAAAGCTTCGAGTTCCAGTCCCACCTTAGCCATGAAGTCAGCCAGACAAGTCGCTCCATCTCAAGCCACTTCCCCAAAAATCTTGCCAGGAAAACATGGTGGACTTGTCCCCAGCAGTTGCCAGGTCTTAACAACATCGTGAAGGAACAAAACGCCAATCAGGGGTCCTTGGTGCTCTCTGAGCTTGGTTGTTTTCTTGCAAACGTCTCCCTACCCAAATTAGGCAACGTCATCAGTGCTAGTCAACTGATGGCGTTACCTAGTTTGGGTCACGAAACATTTGCAAGCTCAGAGAGCACCAAGGATCCCTGATGTCAACCCTGAGCTACACATATTCTCCTTTATTAAAATCGCAGTCTTATGAAAGAGGCTTGCTAAAATTATTACCCTTTTATCTTCATCCACTGCTTCGCAGTCCAGCAGCTATGGTCTCCAATCCACATCTTTTGGAACAAGCGGCCCAAATAAGGAAGAGGTTGAAATTCCCTTGCAGAAACTGGTACCCAGAAGGGAGGGAAACAGCCATCCCAGCTCCAGGACCTCCTGGCCCAACAACACCCTGAATTGCTTTCATGGAGCCACTATACTTAAACGTTCCTTAGGATTACAAGCTGCAGCTGGAATGCATCAGGTAAAATGGAGCTAGCCCAACCCCTGAAGTGCCCATTACAGGAAAAACCTCCAATGGAGTGTGAGTGAATTATCTGGTGATGGAAACTTTTACAGGAGGCATGGCCAGCAACCAACTTGCTTCTCCTTCAAACTCTTCCCTCAGCACTATTTCATTACCGCCAGGTGAGACTGGCGCGTCCCGGGGCAAATGATCCGTGACACACCAATCCACGCCATGCCACCCCAGCCGGGGGCAAGGCTGGAGTTGCGTTTTCACAGCCTCAAATCTGCTTGTTTGTACAAGCCAGCTCTTCAGACGCATACCTTCAGAGTGAAGTCATTCCGGGCGGCAGCCATAAACTCACTTTTCTTCCCCGCCCCTTCTTTCAAGACCCTCCTCAAATTTTGCCTGGAAGGGAGAGGGAAAAACACAGGCGCACCTTTGCATGTGGCACATGGGGCTCTCCAGCTGTGACTGTGGTTAGCAGGAGGGCACCTCTAAATCAGGGCTTTCTGGGTCAATGAGGCTTGAGATGGTCCTTTCTTGGCGAAACAGCCAAGGAGCTTCCAAGAAGCCACAGGGAGCATTTCTTTGGGCAGCAAGCACATTCCAGGCTATATGATGATGATGGATGTGGTATTACGGATGTGGTATTAGGGTTGCTGGCTCTAAACGTCTCAAAGATGAGCATCACGTTAAGGAGAATCAAACAACCTCACTGTGCAATCTTGGCCTCCTTCACCATGTGCCACGAAAGCTTCCCGAGCAATCACCTCCAACTCGAAGTCTTCCAGAAGTGTTGGGACAGCACTTCTGCCGTTCCCAGGATGTCCCCGCCAGCATGTCTGCGGAGGGGGAATTCTGGGAAGAGAAGTTCTAACACATTTGGAGGGCACCAGTTTATGGAAGGTCATCTCCACAGCTCCATGTGGTTCACCAGGATGACTGATGGCAGCACCGTTATATCACAGCCTCAAATCTCTGGTTTAGCTGGTGTCATGCAGACAACTTTCTGATTCTGTAACCGCTAACTCAGCACAGCCAAGCAAAGGTTTTCATAAAGGCCCAAGAGACTCACCACAATAAATCAACTCATTTCAAAACAGCCTCCCTTGCCCCTCAGGCCACTTTTATCTCCCTGCTCCTAGGAGACCCGAGGGTGAGCTGCCAGCAGCTGTTGCTATTGTTGTTATTAATTGTTATTAATTGGTTCTGTGGACACAGCCCATGCTTGCCAACTCCCTTCTGCTTCTTATAATGCTGTGGCCAAAGAGTGGAAAACCCAATCCTAGGAGGCACATGCTTTAAAGGCCATTCAGACCGTCCAATTTTTAAAAATGGAGGAATTTAAAGAGACAACAAGTTGATGAAGAGAGTGTCAAAGCTGGCTGGAAAATTCTGGGCGTTGAAGTCCACAAGTCTTAAAGCTGCCAAGTTTGAAGACCTCTAGTGTATAAAGTATCTTCTGAGTTAGGGAAGTGGCTGTCTGTCCAGAACTTACTATTATGGTTTGTGGTGCATTCAGTCATGGCATTTTTATCAACCTATCGAGTCTTTCCCAAGGACCTGGGAAATTTGATGGTGTTGAAGGTATCACTGCAGGGTGTATGATGTTCCAAATTCAGCTGCCTTTTGCAATTGAACAAGGAGGATTTTGTCATTGCTGATGGTGTTCAAGTAGTGCTCCAGATGTTTTTGGGTTGCACCCAAAGCATCTATTATTATTGGTACTATCTTTGCTTTTATTATTATTATTATTAATAATAATAATAATATAACTTATATGACAATCTTTCATCTCTATCAATCTTCCCCAGCTCTACGTAGGCTTCCGGAGATGAAGAGGTCAACTCTAGATCCAGATGTCAACGACTAGCATTCAGGGCTCAAGTTGGACTTCCCCAACTTGGCTATTCTCCAGACAAGTGGATTGAGAATAGCCACATCGGGAAAGGTTGGTATGTATAATGGGAACTTCTCATAAACGTCTCATAACTTTTCATAAACATAAAATTGAGATGTGCAAATGGGACAGCTATTGTATTTTTTGATTCTTCCTTTCTAGGGTGAAAGTTGGAATGTCAAGTAACTGGCAACCAGTATCTCCTATGTGACACACAGATGATAACCTCAGTCTTGTCTTCCCTAACCTGACACCATTCAAATGAGACAGGCTACATCTTCATAACCTTCAGCCAACCCAGCTAACGACCATCCAAATGGCAACAGGTTGAAGGAGATGGACCAAGATAACATGGAGAAGAGCAAACCCCTTCTAGATCGTGAACGGATGCCCACCACCAGAACAGAAAGATATGGGCTACAGATATGGCAGAGCAAATATTCCGCTCAGCGTAGAAGGCCAAACTACATCTTTGTTGAGTGCCTTAAATTCTTGAGTGGAACTTCTTTCCAATGTTTCCATCCCAAAATTGTGATAAGCGGACAGTCTGATCAAGATCTGGGCACCGCTTGATCTCTGTAATCCCAGGTCCCAGGAGAAAACGGGGAAGGAGCAGCTCCAAATAAATAAGACACTCTGGCACTGAAACCAGAGACAGAGAATAATAACAAAGAAAGAGAGGGATATCTGATCTGTTTTGTTGTAGGAATCCTGTGAAGGATCCCAGCAAAGGCACACGCTGGAAGTTCTGTTTACTACGGTTTATTTTTGTAAGGTTTCTGACTGTGTTTTGGGGAGGGAAGGCAGCGCCAAGGTTCCTCTCTCCGCCTCCCAAGGCAAAGAAGGCAACTGGCTGCATAGATTGTGCGCCACAAACAGGAGCCCCCACTTTCTTTCCTCCTTCCCCGAAGGGCTCTGCTCACTTTTAAAGAAAAAGGAGAAAAATAAGATCCAAACTTGGGTTAAATCAACATCTGCCAAAGATATCCCCACACTGCACAAAATAGCAGGATTTCATTAAGTCAATTGCAACTTGGCAAAAATTCTGAAAAGGGAAAAAGGGGAAGCCGCAGTCAGGCCTGTAATTTAAGCCTTGTTTTAGGGGCAGAGTGGCCTGAATGCAACGGACTGCAATTCCATGACTTCTATTTATTTTTATTTTTTAAATCCATGCCCTGGCTCCCGCTGCCCCATTCAGAGAACCACAAGGTTTGCAGGTAATTACAATATTTAGAGACTTTTCCTGCTAGGGAGAAAAAGAGAAGGGAGGAGGGCAGTGGTGAAATCCAAATTTTTTTACTACCAGTTCTGTGGGTGTGGCTTTGTGGGCATAGTGTGGCTTGGTGGGCATGGCTTGATGGAAGTGGGCAGGGGAAGATATTGCAAAATCTCCATTCCCACCCCACTCCTGGGAGAAGGATACTGCAAAATCCCCATTCCCACCCCACTCCAGGGGAAGAATATTGCAAAATCTCCATTCCCACCACTCCAGGGGAAGGATACTGTGAAATCCCCATTCCCACCCTACTCTGGGGCCAGCCAGAGGTGGCATTTGCCAGTTCTCTGAATTACTTAAAATTTCTGCTACTGGTTCTCCAGAACCTGTCAGAACCTGCTGAATTTCACTCCTGGAGGAGGTGGAAAAAATCTTCTCAGAAGCCTCCACAATAATTCAATTTGCAAAGCAACCAGGTTGTAGGAGAAGAGCAGCCAGAGCCTGGAGGTGGAGTCAAGAGAGGAATTCAGCCTAGAATCCTTACATATCCACAAACACTCCAAGCCCAGTCCCTACTGAATGCCGTTAACTCTTGCTGACCTTTAGTTGACTTGATTCTTGTGTGTAGGCTTGAAAAATAAACTAACCTCACTAGAACTTAATGAGTGGTCCAGATTCTTGGGGTCTGAAGTGCCAATGTAGGCAAAAGAAGGGCAGGAATTGCCAGAACAGAAGCTCGAGGCAAGTATGGTCCACTTGGCCAGGCAGACTCCTAAGTCCTGCTCAGTGGTGGGATTCAAATAATTTAACAACCGGTTCGCCCAGGGTCAGTCTGGCTGTCGTGGGAGACGTGGCCCATCCCCATCCTCCAGCTCCTCCGCACATGCGGGATGAGCCTCCCACGATGGCCAACCTGACCTTGGGTGAACCGGTTGTTAAATTTATTTATTTATTATTTATTATTATTTATTAATCAAATTTCTATACCGCCCTACTCCCGAAGGACTCAGGGCGGTGAACAGCCAAGATAAAATACAGATAATACAAATATTAAAAAATCCCTTAAAATTATTAAATATTTCGGCCGAAACACAGATTAAAACACCCAATTTATAAAATCACGAATTAAAAAAATTAAATTTAAAAATTTAAAAGATGGGAGTTAGGCAAGGCCACCCTCCCTGCTATCAAAGTGGATCCTGAGTGCTGCGCTGCAATGGAGAAACGGGCAACGGAGTGGCCAGCACAAAGGAAGGAGGGAGGGAGAAGAAAGAGGGAAAGTGGGCTTCCCCTTCCCTCACGCTGGCTGCTCCGCTGCCCGTTTCTCCATTGCAGTGCAGCACAGGGCCCAGGATCCACTCTGATAGCGGGAAGGGTCAGGGGTGAAATCCAGCAGGTTCTGACAGGTTCTGGAGAACCGGTAGCGGAAATTTTAAGTAGTTCGGAGAAGCAGCAAATGCTACCTCTGGATGGCCCTAGAGTGGGGTGGGAATGGGGATTTTGCAATATCCTTCCCCTGCCACGCCCACCAAGCCACACCACACCCACCAAGCCACGCCCACAGAACCGGTAGTAAAAAAATTTGTATTTCACCACTGGGAAGGGTGGGTAATTTAACAACCAGTTCACCCAAACCAGTGCGAACCGGCTGAATCTCACCACTGGTTGTGCTTCAATTATTTCCTTCCAATCTCAGGTCAAACAAAACCCACTTGCTTCAAAGCTTTGAGCTCAGCTGGTTAAGGCTTTCCATCCACTGGGTTGCACCCACAAGGCAAAAGGTTCTGAATGCAGAGAAAGAAACACAGCAGCCAATATGGGGCCGGCTTCCTGCATTTTCCCTGGCACTGAAGTTTCCAGCGCAGTGTTTCTCAACCTTAGGGACTTTAAGATGTGTGGACTGGCTGAGCAGGGCTGGCTGGGGAATGCTAGGAGTTGGAAGTCCACACATCTAAAAGTCCCTAAGGTTGGGAAATACTGCTCTAAGTATGTTATTCTCTTCACAGAGCCGGGAACCCAGAAAGCTGACTACACAACCATGTGCCATCTCTTAGTAGACATATCCGTGCGCTTTGAAGAAACAGCACAAGAGCTCTAAAGGTACTTCCACATGTGCAGAACAAACTGGCACCACAAAGGAGGAAGAAAAGACACAACGACAACCTTTCTGATGCTCAGTCAAGGAATTCATTCACCTATTCAGTGGCTAGCGGTCCCTCGTCCAACTGATGCATTTGATTAAAAGCCATGAGCCTGTAGCTCAGGGAAGAGCGATGTTTCCTTTCAATTAAATTGGTTAATTGGAAAAGGGGCTATCAAACCCTCTCTGATGTTTGGCTACCATAAACTGATACGCCTCTCCTTTTACAATACCTGAGAACCTCACCCTTCTCTCCACACCCCACCAGCCCCCCAAGAAGTGGACAGGTCAGAACAAGGTATTCAAGACCCCCCCTAAAAACAGGGGAAGTGGAGGACAGATGTTTTATAAGAGTACAACCCACTCAGATTAGATCAGATTAGACTGTCCTACTATCACAGCACCATTGAGTGTGTCCTGACATACGGCATCCTTGCATGTTATGGGAGCAGCTCTGTAGCGGACAGAAAAGCTCTACAGAGAATCATTAAAACTGCCCAGAATATCATCGGGCTCCAGCTACCAGCCCTGGACGACATCTTCGAATCTCGCTGTTTGAGGGAGTTGCATAACATTCTCAGAGACTCTTCCCATCCTGCTTACCATCTTTTTGGACTGTGGCCTTCTGGCAGAAGATACAGGACAATGAAAACTCGGACCACACGTTTTCTGAATAGTTTTTATCCCAGGGCTATAATTGCACTCAACAATGAACTAAAGGGCCACCATCAGTGAGCTGTCGGACAGCATTACTTGGTCTGTTGGGTGGATGTTTGGGTGGTTTTAGGGATGGGGAATTTTTAGTGGGTGGGGGGGTGTTTGGGGATTGTCATGCGAGTTGGGTCTAGTCTCTGGGTGTTATGTGAATTTCATTGTATGGGTATACTGTGTATACATTACAATGACAATAAACTTTATTATTATTATTATCATCATCATCATCATCATCATCATCATCATCATCATCAGTGTTCTCCAACCTTAGCAAATGTGAAAATGTGGATGGACTTCAACTCCCAGAATTCCTCAGTCAGCATTCTGACTGGAGAATTCTGGGAGTTGAAGTCCACCATACCTCAAAGTTGTTGAGGTTGATAAACACTGGATTAGACGTCTCATGGCAGGTTAGAAGGCCAAAGACATCATACAAATCCATGGATTGTTTTAACCATGGTTTGCACAACAAGCCAAATGGTCTGCATAATAATCATGCTAAGCTGCCAAGAACTGTCAACCCTTTGATGGCTTCTGGTTTTGGGGGAGAAAAATGGCTATACTAGTTAACGGGGGGGGGAGGGCTGTGGCACATTAAGCTAGGATTTTCTGCATTTTTGGGAAGCAGGACGCTTTTTGGGACACGATGATACCAACCTCTTTGCAGTTTTCTTTCTTTAAAAAGTAAAGTAGGTTACACCGATCTCAGGCCTAGCAGTGTGATTTTAACGTATTTACCATTTGAGAGTGAAAACTGGAGTCCCCAGTGCCAGCAAGCGGGGTTGGAGAAGACTTCAGAGGACCCACATAAAAGGGGCTGAAAGGAGAATGGAGGTTTGGGCCTTGACTGCTGGCCTCTGTGTCAAGTCACAGGCAAACTCTTCCAAACCACAAGCATCAGAAAAGGCCTATTCATACACGGAGGACTTCTCTGTTTTTTAAAATATTAAATTCTATTGATCTTAACAAGTTTTACAACAGCTATACACACACTGGAAAAAAAATACCAACAAATTTCAAACCCCCCCCCAAAAAGAGGGGGGAACTAAAAGAAAGCAAGGAGGGAAATTATATACATTAGATATTCATCGGATATTGACTAATACTTCAGAGTTTCTAAATCTACATTTAAAAAAATAATTCTGCATTGCTATAAAATGCTAAAAAGATGAAGTGTTGTGTCACTTTTGGAAAAATAGACAAAATTGATGAGTTATAGATAAATCTCTGTAGAAAGAACAACCCAAAAGATGCAAATTAAGCTGGATAATCTTCTCTTTGAGTAGCTTCATTCATCCTAGATTTAAGGTTCAACTCAACCCCTTTTTCCTCTCTTGCCTTCCCTTCCCTTCACCTTAGGCTCCGTTTGCCCACTAGGCAACCAGAATCTGTCTCCAGAATCTTAACAAATCTATGAAGACCTAATAATTTGCTATTCCATCTCTATATAGGTCGTCCTCAACTTAAAACAGTTCATTTAGCGACTGTTCAAAGTTACAACAGCACTGAAAAAAGGGACTTACGACTGTTTTTCACACTTACGACCGTTGCAGCGTCCCCGTGGTCACATAATCAAAATGTCAGCTGTTTCATATTTATGACGGTTGCAGTGTCCCAGGGTCATGTGATCCCCTTTTGCGACCTTCTGTCAAGCAAAGTCAATGGGGAAGCCGGTTTCACTTAACAACCGTGTTATTAACTTAACAACTGCAGTGACTCACTTAACAATTGTGGCAAGAAGGTCCGTAAAATGGGGCAAATTTTACTTAACCAATGTCTCATTTAGCAACTGAAATTTTGGGGCTCGGTTGTGGTCATAAGTCAAGGATTGCCTGCAATTATAATAAAGGGCAAAAAATCAGGAGGCAGGACAGAGTTCAAGAGCACTACAAGTTTATTCCATACAACCTGTATACAAATAATCTGATCTACTAATGGTCAAGGCAAATCTCCACCTCTCGTCAGTTCAGTGATGCGGTGGATGTGATGGGCCGGTGCCTGGAGGCCGTGAGGGTCTGGATGGGAGTCAACAGGCTCAGACTTAACCCAGACAGGACCGAGTGGCTGTGGGTATTGCCTCCTAAAGACCATGCTGATTGTCCATCCTTGGTTCTGGGGGGGGGGAGAGAAATTGTCCCCCTCAGAACGGGCTCGCAATTTGGGTGTCCTCCTAGACTCACAGCTAAGATTAGAGCAACATCTGACAGCTGTGGCTAGGGGGACCTTTGCACAGGTTCGTCTGGTGCACCAATTGCGACCCTACTTGGATCAGGAGGCTCTCCTCACGGTCACTCATGCCCTTGTCACCTCACGGTTAGATTATTGCAACACGCTCTACATGGGGCTACCCTTGAAGAGTGTTCGGAGACTACAGTTGGTCCAGAATGCAGCCGCGCGAGTTATAGTGGGTGGGTGCACCTAGGTACACCCACATTACACCAATTCTCCGCGAGCTGCACTGGCTCCCTATTGGTCTCCGGGCGCAATTCAAGGTGTTGGTTATTACCTTTAAAGCCCTACATGGCTCAGGGCCAGGGTATCTTCGAGACCGCCTTCTGCCGCATAACTCCCAACGACCGTTAAGATCCCACAGAGTTGGTCTCCTCCGGGTCCTGTCAGCTAAACAATGTCGGCTGGTGGGCCCACGGGGGAGGGCCTTCTCTGTGGCTGCCCCAGCTCTCTGGAACCAGTTACCTCCTGAGGTCTGGACCATCCCCACCCTATTGGCCTTCCGCAAAGCGGTGAAGACCTGGCTCTTCCGGCAGGCCTGGGGCCGTTGATCTCGTTATAGTGACCTTGCGAGACCCGGCCACAAATTGGAGTGCATGTGTTTTAACGTTTTTAAAGTTTTTAATGTTTTAATGTCTTCTTTTAACTTTTGTATAGGATATTGTTGCATTGTTTTATTCTCTGTTCTAAGCCACCCAGAGTCCCTTGGGATTGGGGCGGCAAAGAAATGCAAATAAATAAACAAACAAACAAAGAAAGAAACAAACAAACAAATAAATTAATTGGTGCCAGATAAGAGTCAACTGACTTCAAGGGGGCAGGACTTAGGTCTCTTTTGGGGGGGGTCATAGGGACTCGAGATTGATATGTTTGACTCCACTCTGATCACCTCCTACAAAGAAGGTTGGAATTGTGTCTCCTGCCTTGTGAATTATTCAGGAGGGAAAGTCACAACTGAGTTTGGTAAAATGAATCCAGGACATGATGCCATTGATAGGGGGCGTGTGGGTGAGCCCACCCCCATAAAGAGAAACAAGTTTTTGCCTCCTAATCCGAGCATGCAAAATGCAGTGCCTGAAAAGAGCAGGAAGTAGTTTGGGTGATCTTTCAGAAATTCCACTTATTCCACTGATAATGTACCAGCTAGGGGAAAAAAGCTAAGAAAGCTAAAGAAATCATACCTTTTGTAAAATAAATATTTGAATGTAGTACTTTACTGATTAATTTCCCTAAGTACTTTCGGAGCTCACCAGCTTGAAAATGATCTAATAAAAAACAAGGAGCACAGAGAATGGTTCCAGTTTTTCTTTTTGCCTTTGATAATACTACGTTCTGTCACTAGATGTCACTACTGACACCCTGTAATAGGATTTTTCAACCTTGGCAACATGAAGATGGGAAGACTTCAGCTCCCAAACTGGCTGGGAAATTCTGGGAGTTGAAGTCCACGCATCTTCAAGTTGCCAAGTTTGAGAAGAACTGGTGGATCTGATGCTAAAATGGACTGCTAATCGGGGAGGCAAAGCTATGGGGCTCAAGAGAATTTATCTGTGTCTCCCCCATTTGAAAGTTATCAAAGCAGGCTTCTTGTAAAGACAGAAAAACTGGCTCCATAATTTGCACCCATCGCAAAAGAGCTAGAAAATATTACAGCCTATTCAAGAAGAGCAACACCTCTGTACCTCTGGCATCCAGCCCAGTGGTGAAATTCAAATTATTTTACTACTGGTTCTGTGGGCATGGCTTGGTGGGCGTGGCAGGGAAAGGATACTGCAAAATCCCCATTCCCCCCCCAACTCCTGGGAGAAGGATATTGCAAATTCTCCATTCCCACCTCACGGGAAGGATACTGCAAAATCCCCATTCCCTCCCCACTCCTGGAGGAAGGATATTGCAAAATCTCCATTCCCACCCCACTCCAGGGAAGGATACTGCAAAATCCCCATTCCCTCCCCACTCCAGGGGAAGGATACTGCAAAATCCCCATTCCCTCCCCACTCCTGGGGGAAAAGATATTGCAAAATCTCCATTCCCTCCCCACTCCTGGGGCCAGCCAGAGGTGGCATTTGCCAGTTCTCCGAACTACTCAAAATTTCTGCTACCGGTTCTCCAGAACCTGCTGGATTTCACCCCTGATCCACCCTCAAAAGACATCACTGCCCTGAGAAATCGTTTTCCTTCCATAGGAACCCCAGGATAGAAACAGCAGGGGCCCCCAGCAAGTTTATTGTTGTAACCGCAGGTTTATAACATATAATATGCCAGAAAATACAATGAAATAACAGTAACATGAAATCAATTAGATGTAAGAAATTAAAACGAGATAAAGCCAGAGCTAAAACTAAGAACTTTAAGGAGTTTCTAGCAGGTCTAATTAGCAAAAAGTACCAAAGGGGTTGCTAGCAGTTGGAAACATGTCTGCAAGAAGATCATTTGGGCCCCGAAGTTCCTTTACCATCAAAAATGTGGCCCTAATCTCATTGTAAATGTAGCAGAGACAACCCCCCCCCCTCAATTGCAAGGAATATGGGAGGAAAGAGAAAACATGGCAGGAGAAGCTACGGTAGAAGAAGAACAGGTTTTTCCTCTATGGAGCCCTCAAGCATGCCTTGCTCTTCACCATCGGACAGAGACAAAGGCTCTCTCCTCCACCTGCCCCCTCTTAGTTTTCCTCCCCCTCCCTCTCTTTTCACTTTTTCCCTTGGCTCCTCTCTTGCAACCAAGAAGCCACTACCTAGAACAGGTGCCATTTCATTTGCCCGGAATGGGATACGGCCGTGATGGCGAACCTATGCCACACGTGCCACAGGTGGTATGCAAAGCCCTCTCTGCGGGCACACGAGCCGTCGCCCCAGCTCAGCTTCACCGCACATGCGTGCGAGCCTCCCACAAGCCAGTTGATTTTCGGGTCTCTGCTGCACATGCGCAGGGGCATGCGGGAGATGCGCGTGTGTCAGGTTTCGAGGTCTTCTCAAATAAATTGCATTTCAAACAAAGTCTTTGAAGAAAAACTCCTATTTATTTAGCACGACATTCTAACTCCGACTGCATCGCAGCCAACACTGACTTCCAGCCCCAAAACCCTCCCTTTCCGTTCCCCACTCCCCTGCACTCATTGGCCATCTTCCAAGTCACTCTACCCCTAATCTACTGCTCCAGCTCAAAGGAATTTCCCCCCTCCCATCCCATTTCCTAGGGGATATTATCTCCAGGGAAAATAAGTAGATGAAAAGTCAAATGTCCCTTTACAGACGCCTCCGCTTCTCCTTCTTATGTCAGCACTAGAGTAAATGCAGCTTGAAGTGCTGACAGCGTGTATGCGTGGGAGTAGAGGGAGCATGGTGGGGTTGCATGCGCATGCAAGGGTGGGCTGGGCGCATCGGGAGTTATGCATGCATTGCATTATGGGTTATTAGTGCAGGGAGGCCTACTAGGCCCAAAACGGGGCACGGGGGGGGGCTGTATGGCTCCCCCCGTGGCCCGTTGTTGCTCCCAGGAGGCTGCAGGAAGGCCTACAAGGCCCAAAATGGGGCATGGGGCGGGTGACCCCCTCACGGCCCGTTTTTTCTCCCAGGAGGCTGCAGGGAGGCTTACTAGGCCCAAAGTGGGGTGCGGGGGAGCATGGGAGGTCACACACGCATTGCAATGCACACGACAACAAAAAGGTTAGCCATCACTTATGAAGGAGGTTGGATTAGAAGACCTTCAAAGGTCCCTTCTAACTCTGCTATTCTGTTGTTCAGAGGCATGAGATGACCAAGCATGGAATTGCCACTTCTCCAAGGCTTTCTCGGGACAGCATCTTTTCACTTTTCTCCAAATGAAAAGCATAAGGAAATGAGGAAATATCCAGCCTGACAGGCTGTAAGTTCGATCCTAGGTAGCGGCAGATATTTCTCTCTCTCTCTGAGCACAATGTGTAAATATCAGCTGCAAACTCCGCACGGGCGACAGGAAGGGCATCCGGCCAGTAAACACTCAGCTCCATTCAGTTTTTGTTTTGTTTTTTTAAATTTGATTTCTATGCCGCCCTTCTCCGGAGACTCAGGGCGGCTTACAATGTATTAAGCAATAGCCTTCATTCTTTTGTATATTTATACAAAATCAGTTTATTGCCCCCACAAACTGGGTCCTCAATTTACCTACCTTAGAAAGGATGGAAGGCTGAGTCAACCTTGAGCCTGGTAAGATTCGAACCTGCAGTAATTGCAGGCAGCTGTTCTTAATAACAGGATGCTTTAGACCACTGTACTACCAAGGCTCTGTTGCCCCGACTCCACCCCAATGCAAGGGATTACGGGGTCATTAAAAGACAAAAAAAATAAAATATCCAGCCTGTCTTGCTTTACATTTTTACTGATGGAATAAGGGGGTACTTCATTTAGTTAGAGGTATTGACTAAACACAACATTTTTTCAATTTTGCCTGCTTTTTGGTTAGGGGGAAACCACTTTTCCAGAGCCACAGGTAAGCTGGTTAACCTGCTGAGGCAGAAAAGTGTATTTATGATTATCACATTAGCTTTAGCAGTCTGGACACCACTTCAGAGCCGTTGGCTTCTCACACACAAAGTGAGCTTTTAAGGTGTTCCCTGTATGATCACGGAGGGTTACTGGAAATGGCCTACAGAGGAAGGGGTTTATACAGGTAGTCCTCGACTTATAACAGTTCGCTTAGTGACCGTTCGAAGGTACAGCAGCACTGCAAAATGTGACATATGACCGGTTTTCCCTCTTAATGACCGCTGTAGCATCTCCAAGGTCAGTGGATCAAAAATTGAGTGCTTGGAAACTGGCATGTACTTATGACAGTTGCAATGTCCCGGGGTCACATGATCACCCAGTTGGCTTCCAAAGTTAATGGGGGAAGCCATGTTCGCTTAACAACCCCATGATTTGCTTAACAAAAAGGTCGTAAAACGGGGGAAAACTCACTTAAAAACTGCCTTGCATAGCAATGGAAATATTGGGCTCCGCTGTGGTCATAAGTCGAGGACTACCTGTAGCCAATAAACAGACAAGGTGCACAGAGAATATACAGTCAATGGAGTCTAAAATTAGCACTGTTTGAGTTATTCTCAAAATTATTCAGCCTTACTAGGTAGCAGACGAATAAAAGTTTTAAAACCTAAGTACTGTACATATTTTAAGAAGTACTTTAAATATTTACTATACAAACACTTAAGGAAATGTTATTATGTCTCTAAAACACAACCACCGATAGTTCTGGACTCAGCCAGACTAACTTCAGGGTCTTTTCACACCAATATTTTTCTTACCGGTGCAAAAAATAGCAACAGAAGAATTGCTAAATAATTTTCTTATCTTGGCTCAGTACCTTACAATCTAGGCAGTATATAAAACAACTCTTAATCCTCCCCCCCACCTCTCTTTGCAAGGCAGACACAAACACAACTCCTGAATTCTCTTCCGTATGTTCAGATTTAATTATATTATGGTTGTGCTGACAATGTTGGATCAACCCAGCTTTGTGTCTGCGCTTTGACCTACTTTCCCAAGTCACAATCTGGTGGTTAATACCAAATTGGCATCTGTTGTTATCTGCTCCATTTGGCTTTACAATTTTGTTTGGTACACCAAGGTTGAGGGCTTCCCTTTATTGAAGAAAGAAACACAAAAGAAACTGTGCTGGCTGAAGGAGTTTGATTTGCAAAGAAACAGCTAAATAATTTCTTAACTTTGGAAATGCATCTCACTGAGATTGGGTATCACTTTTGCTTGACAAACCCTATGGCGTGTCAGTCATATTCCCTTAAATTGGCCCGTTTGGGATCAATTTAAGTGCTAGAGCTTCATCCAAGGAATTCTCCTTCAACAGTTTGTTATGATTTATTCAGTTGATCATTTTTGATCATTCATTTCACTAGCTGTGGCTTGGTTTCACACAACCTGAGAGGCTAAGGTGTGATTGACTGGTTTGTACTGCCCAAGGACAACCATTATTTAGAAGTCAACCATGGGGAAAAAACAGAATTCTAGTCTATGAACCCAACAGAAGTTCCTCAATCTCTACTCCCAATCTTTAACAGGAAACAAGGAGTCTATCAGCACAAAAATTGCTTGCAACCAACATGGCTGTCCTGGTGAGAATCTAAACCACAGTTTTTGAACTTCCGTAATTTTGAGATGTATGGACTTCAACTCCCAGAATTCCTCTTGGGAGTTGAGGTCCAAATACAGTATCTTCCGTTGCTGAGCTTGGGAAACACTGATGTAGACATCAACACACTCAATCTGAGTTACTCTCACCTGGCCAGAGAGACCTTTGTTAGAGCACACATTCAGCCATCCGTATACTCACTATAGAATTCATAACCAACTCACTTTTCCACTTGTTTTCACAAACACAGAGTAGTACCAAGTTGTTGTTTTTAAGAAATAGCAAAGGATAGGACGGGATGGGAAGGAAAAGGAAAGGAAAATGAAAGGGAAGGAGAGGAGAGGAGAGGGAAAAGATGAAAGAAGGAAGGGAAGGGAAGGGAAGGGAAGGGAAGGGAAGGGAAGGGAAGGGAAGGGAAGGGAAGGGAAAGGAAAATGAAAGGGAAGGGAAGGGAAGGAGAGGAAGAGGAGAGGGAAAAGATGAAAGGGAAGGAGGAAGGGAAGGGAGAGGAGAGGAGAGGAGGGGGGAATGAAAGAGGGAAGGGAAGGGAAGGAAAAGGGAAGGGAAGGAAAAGAGAGGAGAGGGAAAAGATGAAAGAAGGAAGGGATGAGAAGGGAAGGGAAAGAAAAATGGAAGGGAAGGGAAGGAGGAAGGGAAGGGAAGAGAAGGAGAGGGAGAGGAGAGGAAAAAAATTAAAGAGGGAAGGAAAGGAAAGGAAAGGAAAGGAAAGGAAAGGAAAGGAAAGGAAAGGAAAGGAAAGGAAAGGAAAGGAAAGGAAAGGAAAGGAAAGGAAAGGAAAGGAAAGGAAAGGAAAGGAAGACAAGACAAGACTGGTGGAGCAAGCTACTCGGGTACCAGATAATGCCTAAAATAACCCAGTTGTAGATTTCAGGTATATTTACCATTTCTATTCTAATTGCTTTTCAGCACTGAATGTAGTTGGAACCGGTGGGCTTATGACTAACGACCATTTTGTTTGTTCTTGGAAACATCTCTGGACTGGCACCTAATCTGGGCACAGCTTGAAGTGACACTGTCATTCTTCTTCCTTGAGGGAGCAGGACTGAGCATCTCAAGTGACCCAAGCCTGCAGGGGCTAGTGGGAAGGACTTCGCATGAACCATCTCCCCCCCACTCCCCATCCAGGAACCGGTAGTGACCAGTTTATTTTATTTTCACACTTATTATTTTTTTAAAAGCCTCCTTAGTTTATAAGGTTGCACTGGGAGGGGATTGGAAAAATAATGTATTTTACTGATTCTGGCCACGAAAATTAGAATTTGTTGTGGGCTGGCAAGGGAGATACCAATGTTCCGGTGTTTGGTGTGTGCACAGCAGGGCACATGTTCAGAAATCATCTTATCCTTCCAGCTTTTCCTTCATGCTCTCCATCTCAGAAGGACCAGGAGGACACGGGGATTTGGCTGCTTTCTCAAGATCTGCTCCTGCCTGTCAATACACCCAGAGCATCTCCAAGCCCCGGCTGAAATCTCTCAACAACACACCCACCTAAAACCACACACTATGCATCTTCTGACACTCCATTCTGAATAATCAAAATTCAGCCAAAAACCACAAATAGCAAACTGCTTCCAAGTTACTGCAACTGATTTATCTGCAGTTGCATTTCTTCACAAAGCCAATCTGGAGACCGTTCCTTGTGCCTAATCAATGTACAATTGCTGAACTCTGCTGAAACCATGCCTTGCGTCAATATTTTCCCCATGGAGCCAGCCAAGATGCCTGTTTACCTATGCAAATTAAGCTCCCCCAATCAGCAAAAGATCCCCGTACCCACAACACTCTGCTCTGGGAATTCCTTCCCTAAGCAAGTCTGTGTTTATTCTACTAGAGTGGCCGGATGCACAAAATGAAAGGTTCTTTTCAGAAGCAATTCAGCCGTCTTCCCAATGAGGCAGGACTAAAACTCCCATCAGCCACATCCAGACAAGAGACCATGGAGCAAAAGACTATGGTAATGAGGGTAAGGAAGCTGCCATATACAATTGTAATGCCAGTCCCTATCTGCAACTCTCTAGGCCGGGGTCTCCAACCATGGCAGCTTTAAGACTTGCGCACTTCAACTCCCAGAATTCCTCAGCTAGCATGGCATTCTGGGAGTTGAAGTTTACAAGTCATGAGGTTGGAGTTCCCAGCAGTCTAGGCAACTTTCTATCAGGCAACTTTTGTGCAGCTTTCAAGGGGAAAAGCTAATTTTCGCAACCAGCTGGTTTCAATTGTGCCTTTTTCACAGCATGCCAAAGAAGTACTGGGGGATGGAAAGCAGGAACCAGCAGAGGGTTGTGGGAAAGACTGGTGCCCAGTGAAGATTAGAGTGGAAAATAATATTGTGGGTAGCTCAGACAAATGAAACATTTGCTGCATCCCTCTGCAAAACAACAGACACAAACATCCTACTGTGGCAACTGTAGTGAGTATACTGTCACTTAAAAGATGCTGTGGCCTCAGTTCACTGGAAAAAACAGGATAGCCCATATTCTACGGCCATCTTGGTTAGTGTTGATGTTGGTCAACTCTTACTCTGGACAAAATAACTTTGTCCCAATCCATTAAAAGTGACAAACTGTGTAAAATAAGTTCTCCAGGGCAGTTTCAAACTGGGCCCTGGGAAGAGGAACAGCCTATCAACCAGCTACAGCAGGGATCTCCAACATAGGCAACTTTACAATTTGTGGACTTTAACAACCAGAATTCCTCAGCCAATATGGCTGGCTGAGGAACTCTGGGAGTTGAAGTCCACAACAATCCATAAAGTTGCCAAGGTTGGATGGCTGAGGAACTCTGGGAGTTGAAGTCCACAACAAGCCATAAAGTTGCCAAGGTTGGATGGCTGAGGAATTCTGGGAGTTGAAGTCCACAACAAGCCATAAAGTTGTCAAGGTTAGAGACCCCTGAGCTACAGGACCTATCAGAAGCAAGCCTACAAGTGTCCGAAACCATCCTTGCAGTCCCCTGACTTGCGCCTCTGAAATCTGGCAGCAGAAAGACCGCTTTTAGCATTCCTAGTTAAGCTAAAAAGTGTGTTTTTCAAAGGTTAAAAAGCGTTATCCCATCCCACCAGAGTGACGGCACAACCCGTGTCTTCTAGCAACCGAAACAGAATAATTAGTGGTACCTCGGTACTCGTCGTTAATTGGTTCCGAGAGGCTCAACAAATACTAAAAGTACTAAAAACGACAAGTACCAAATAAACCATGTGACTAAGGTGTCACTCTTTTGTTTTCAGTAGTGAGTCACAAGGCAGCAGACACCAAGAAGTTCTAGCTTGTGCGTCGGGTACAGGGGTGGGTTTTAAATTTTTTTACTACCGGTTGTGGGCGTGGCTTGTTTTGTGGGTGTGGCTTGGAGGTCATGTGACTAGGTGGGCGTGGCTAGCTGGTCAGTCATTTCTGGAAGGTCCTCACACTTACGACCAGTCTTCGCACTTACGACCCGACTCATTTGTTTGCTTTTACCACTGATCAGCTGTAGGACGGCCCTTTGAAGCCCCGCGGCAAGAGTTTAAACAGGTTTTTTTCCCTCTAGTCATCAGCTGAGACTCAGGAGGCAGCAATAGATTGGGGGTGGGACCAAATAAAAGGTAAGAATAACGTGGGGGGGGGGGGAGGGAGAATCGGTTTGTTGACGTCATATCGTCACCGCTACCAGCTCGGCCAAACCGACCGAACCGGGAGGAACCCACAGCTGGTTGGTACCAAACAAACGATGAATACCAGGACAAAATTTTCACATCAAAATGTGTCGAGTACCAAATTCGACGAGTTTCAAAGCAATCAAGTACCAAGTATGACTGTAGATTAAAAGATTTAAGCTCTACCACCACCACAAAGAGTAGCCCATCCCAGTTTCAGCAAAGAACACCAGCTAGAGAATTATTTCTTATATATCACTTTGCATATAAGGATAGATCGGTGTCTACTTCTAGCAACTATGTGCAGTACATTTTTTTTCAGGATTTCACTCGTCACGATTCATCTAAGGAAAAAGCTAATGCCTTAAAGTCTGCTTCCATTCCTCCTTGCCCTGCATAGCAAAAAAGAGTCAACAAGGAAGTGGGGGATACACTGTTTTTACAGGAAAAGGAGGGGGAAAAATGCAAGCGTCACCCAGCAGCATTTCCCAACTGTAAAACAAGGTTCACTTTATTTATTATTTTGCAAACATAATTTACTTCCAAAAGGAAGAAACGGAAGGATACCGCCTGCCAGGGTTGGTCAGTCTGCCGGCAGTGGTCCAGTCCCATAAATATTTGGCAATGGGTAGAATATAGAGCTCTTCTCTGCCCTCTTTAACTAAAAAAAAAGGACTAGTTATTGGAGCCCCCTCCTCCTTCCTGAAGGATTCATAAAACAGTCTTCATAATTCAGGACGTATTTCCTGAGCATTCCCAATCAACCAACCTAGAACTAAGCAACCTGGAACTAAGGAGAAATTTACTAACTGTGAGAGCAATTAACCAATGAAGCAACCTGCCTCCAGAAGTTGTGGCTGCTCCATCACGGGAGGCTGTTAAGAAGAGACTGGACAGCCATTTGTCTGAAATGGTATAGGGTCTCCTTGAGCAGGGGGGGTGGACTAGAAGACCTCCAAGGTCCTTTCCAGCTGTATAAATCTATGCTCTATGAGAAAATGAATCCCCCGAAAACAGCTTTCTTCACTGACTGTAGCAGAAAACAAGCTAGCATCTTTCCCGCACCAGCACAATCAACTTACTGAAAAACCAGCTTTCAACCTATGTGGGCCTCAAGCATTAGTAATCAAGCATCCACACACTGGGACATGACAGCAGTCTTCCAATATTTGAGGGGCTACCACAGAGAGGAGGGGGTCAAGCTGTTTTCCAAGGCACCTAAAGGCCAGACAAGGAACAATGGATGGAAACTGATCAAGAAGAGATTCAACCTGAAAATAAGGAGAAATTTTCCGACAGTGAGAACAATCAACCAATGGAACAGAAGTTGCCTTCGGAAGTTGTGGGAGCTTCATCACTGGAGCCTTTCAAGAAGAGACTGGACTGCCATCTGTCAGAAATGGTGTAGGGTCTCCTGCTTGGGCGGGGGGGGGGGGTTTGGACTAGATGACTTACAAGGTCCCTTCCAACTGTTATTCCATTCCATTCCATTCCATTCCACTCTACTCTACTTCTTCTAGTTATCACCTATCTACTCCTCTTTTCTGCTCGAAAAGCTGATTTTCACCCCATGGCAACTATACTCGATTCCAGCTCCTGCAAGAGCTAAAGGAGAAATTCAGTAAAGCAGCTCAGGTTCATATTAAGGTAATCCTCGATTTACAACGGTTCATTTAGTGACCATTGCAATGGCATTGAGAAAAGTGACTTATGATCATTTTTCACACTTCCGACCGTTGCAGCATCCCCGCGTCACGGGATCAAAATTCGGATGCTTGGCAACTGGTTCATCTTTATGACGGTTGCAGCGTCCCAGGGTCTTGGGATCCCCCTTTGCGACCTCTGACAAGCAAAGTCAATGGGGGAAGCCAGATTCACTTAACAACCATGTCACTAACTGAACTGCAGTGATTCACTTAACAAGAAAAGTGTCAGGGTTCCAAGAAACACCCCCAATGAAAGAAGACTCCGAGGCTTGAAGTTCCTCAAAGTTCCATTTTATTAGAGATGTTGTATTGGCACATCTGGGAAAACCCAAATCTGAAAGCTTCCAGGTTTTCCCCACCCAAAGGAAAGTCCAAGTCCCTGCCCAGCACCCACATGTCCATCACATGGTACAATCAATGCACCCTCTCAACTGGAGATGCCTCCCAGTCACACCCCTCCAGGTGCAGGGCAAGATGTCCTTGACTCCCAGAGAAAAGAATGTTATTATGACTATATATCTTCCCTACTCCATATAATCCCCCCTCCCAGTTTCCCACAGCAGTGAATGTGGCAGGCCTGAAGGCCCAATGCAAAAGATGGCTTCCAGCCCTGACAAAAGGTTGTAAAATCGGGCAAAACTCACTTAATGAATATCTCACATAGCAACAGAAATTTGGGCCCAATTGTGGTCATAAGTCAAGGACCACCTGCATTTGGAGCACATCTATTCCCACATGTTTACATTTCAGGTGGATAACGCACAGACGTGTAACCGAGACCCTGAATTTATAATGGAACATGACGGTCCCTTCCTCCTTCTGGGAGACTCACAAAATTCATCCCTCTGTAAAAGAGTGATCAGGTGATCAGGGAGAAAAGTGGTCAAATGAAGCAAAAGGATTGCAATTTGCAATCTCTCAATTTGGCAACTTGTGGACCAACTTTCCCAGGCTTCAATCATTCCCCTGGCTGTTTTTGTTCCTGCTCGTCCAACAAACTTAGTAGTTGCAAAATTGAATGTATGTCCTTGTTCATTGCCATGTGAGGCTACCAATGAGTTCAGGTCTCCTTCTCTGACTGCTCGCTTGTGTTCTTGCAATCTGGTGGTCAGCTTGCTCCCTCCGCCCCCATCTGTCCTACATAGATGGGCTCCAGCAAGAGTCCAAAAGCTGGAAGACAAAACCGACCCAGATTGGTTCCTGCAATATTATCCTGGGACATAAATATTCGCCTTCACTTGTGAGAAGCAAAGTCATGTTGCCTGAGGAATCCCAGCTCAAGGCAAGCAGAGATTAATTACTACTTTAGAGTACATACATACAACACGGATACTCGAGAATCTGTTCCACCTTAAATTCTCAGTCTTAGGCAGCAATCCTGGAGTGAAACTCTCCCCTGGGCTCACTCTGAATATAAACCTTGCTGGTTTCTTTGATCTCCATTCATCCCTTTCCCAGGCAAGTAGCAAAGCCAGTCAAAAGTATACAAACATACACACACACACAACACACTACACACACACACACACACGGCACAAATGCAGAGTTCCATCCTGGGCATCTCTCTGTTTTCCACAGGCAAAAAAAAAAAAAAAAAAGCTTGAAAACCAGTGAGAATCTTTAGTTGCTGTCATTTAAACATACCATCTTCTCCCACCTTTTCAGCCTGGATCATTAAGTTAGTAAAGGAATGTTAAGGTTAGTGTTATTCTCTCCCCATAAATTAAGAACACCCCCATTCCCCTATTGCACAGGCCAAACTATCTCATTATTTTTTATTTATTTTTTTTGGAATATCTCACAAAGAAAAGTGAACAACATTCCGCAAGGATTTCAAGAGCACACTTTTCTGATCTCTCATTGGTTATTGAATTATTTCATTTCTCCAAGGAATCCAAGAGGCTTATTTGAGACCAGGGTGGATAAAAATCAATGATTTTTTTAAAAAAAATAAAAAAAATCAGATTTTTTTTATTTAAATCGGATTTTTTTGATTTTTATCGAATTTATTTTAATAAAAAACTTTTAGGGTAAAAATCTATCGTAAGATAGTTTTCTATTTAAGATACATAAATAATTTAGTTTATTCAGCATGAAATGGAGCTTAGTTATGTAGCAGGAGGCTGTATATTCTGCAACACTGGGACTATCGGTGAGTCAACAGTGGGTCAAAGGAATAGCAGAGATGACAGCTGCTCTTTAAAAATTATGATTTAAATCGAGTTGATTTAAATCAAGCCTTTTTACTAGTGATTTAAATCATGATTTAAATTGTGATTTAAATCAACTCGATTTAAATCAAATCCACCCTGTTTGAGACCATCCTCCACAATGGGTTGGGCTAGATCAGAGGTCTTCAAACTTAGCAGCTTTAAGACTTGTGGACTTCAACTCCCAGAATTCCCAGAACATTGCAAAAAGCTTCAATTTAAAAAGTTAGCTAGTTTATGGCACCAACAATCCTGCCCATCAAACTATATTGTTTTCATGAGAAATATAAATATATATATATATTTTCCTGATAGCTATGCTGGCTGGAGAATTCTGGGAGTTGAAGTCCACAAGTCTTAAAGCTGCTAAGTTTGAAGACCTCTGGACTAGATGATCTACGAGTCCCTTACAACTGTTAACCTCTTAATTCTAGTCCTAAAATGACCAACAGGTTGGGCCAAAAGAGCGAGAGGGTGGCCAGAGGTCCTCCAGGGTGATAGGCCACCTAAAGATCCTGGTTACGCAGGGAGGAAACAGGGAGGCCATTACAAGAGAGATTCTGGAGTCCGTGGAAGGGGGGTGGGTGGGGGAAGCGTGAGAAAGGAAGCAACTCCACTTTAATTACTCTAGGTAGAAGTCAATTTGGAGAATTGCTTTCAAAATGCTTGTCAGATTACCCTCCTCGCCATAAAATCTTCCCAGAAAAACCAAACATCAGAAGAAGCTGGGAAAGGGGCAGAGTTTAGCAAGTTCACACTGGAAGGCTCAACTATGGGAAGCAAAGAATTTGGATATTCCTCTGATAACTCCAATGTGGGGCCTTCAGGCCTCAAGTCCCACAGTTAACAGTCACACTCACACACACACACACTCTATTGGAAATGTTAGAGGTTGAGGGTTGAGGGCCAACTCCTTTAGAAGGCCCAAGGTGGGCTAATATTTATTGTTTATTTATTTATTGGTTCGATTTATATGCCGCCCTTCTCTGGAGACTCAGGGCGGCTTACAATGCGTTAAGCAATAGCCTTCATACTTTTGTATATACCTGCTTAGTAGGGCTTTTGGCCCTCCCAAGCGGTGTTCTTTTTTATACAAAGTCAGCTTATTGCCCCCACAATCCGGGCCCACATTTTACCTACTTCGAAAGGATGGAAGGTTGAGTCAACCTTGAGCCTGGTGAGATTTGAACTCGCAGTAATTGCAGGCAGCTGGCAGCTAAGTGCTACTTTAACAGCACGTTAGTCCTCTGCACCACCAAGGCTCCTATATTATCCAGGAGAAGGGGTTCGACACCCTGCCACCCATTTTTAAGCTGTGTCCTTAAGGTTGCATGATCCAAGACCTGGAAGAGTTTAGTCCAAAGCATCTTTTGTTATGTACTCCTTAGATGTAACAGTTTTAAAAATTATAGGTAGACCTCAATTTACAACCAGAATTAAGCCAAAAATTTCCGCTGCTAAGCAAGAGAGTTAAGTGAATTCCCCCCCCCCAATTTTTTCGACCTTTCTTGCCAGAGTTGTCAAGCAAATCACTGCAGTTAATAACAAGGTTGTTAAGTGAATCTGACTTCCCCATTGACTTGGCTTGTGACAAGAGATGATCGCATGATCCCGGGACACTGCAACCATCATAAAGACATGTCAATTGCAAGCGTTTGAATTTTGATCACGTGACCATGGGGATGCGGCTATGGCCATACCGTAGTTATAAATAGCGATAGCAGTTAGACTTATATACCGTTTCACAGTGCTGTTCTGTTTCCTTAGAAAGCATGAAGCAAAGTCTTAATCCCGGTAAAACCTCTTTTATTAACACGACTGTGAATTCCGTTCATTCACAGTCAACAAGTCTTTAGCAAACAGTCTTTCAGAGGAATGTGTATCAACCCCTACCTTATCTCACTTGGAACGCTGCCAGAGCACCAATTTCCAAATGCAGAGCAAGGCCAAACTTGGCACTGAGTCTATTAGAGTCAGGAACAGAACTTTCCAATCTTGAAACGAGATGAACTAATTGCTTCTTACAAAAGCCCACTTCCTGTTCGCTCCTCTTTTATGTCCTATGGGAGGAGCCAATCATCTACAAGGTGTGGCCTTACTCCCAAGTCTACCCTGCTTTCTTAATTGTTCTTCTCTTCTGGCAGCTCTGCACATGTACACACTGGGAACGGGCTCCAGCTGTTCCTCTACCTCGCTGCTAACTCCCTCTCTGCCTCCGATGCAGAGCCCCCATCCGAGCTTTCCCCAGCCCCCAGGGCTGGCCCAAGTTCCTCCCCAACCTCCTCTCTATCTGACTCTGCTGGCTGCTCTGCTGGCCAACGGTGGCCGGTGGGCCACAAGAAGACCTCTTTGAGTGGTTTACAGATGCTGATCTTGCCCCCAACAATTTGGGTCCTCATTTTACCGACCTTGGAAGGGTGGAAGGCTGAGTCAACTTTGAGCCAGTCAGAATCGAACTACTGGAGTGAGCAGTGAGTTAGCCCTGCAGTACTGCATTCTAACCACTGCACCACCACAATAGGTAGGTAGATAGGTAGATAGCTAGAGCAAAAGCAATAGAAATAGCAACAGCATTTAGACTTATGTACTGCTTCATAGTGCTTTTATGGCCCTCTCTAAGCGGTTTACAGAGTCAGCCTCTTGCCCCCAACAATCTGGGTCCTCATTTTACCCACCTCGTAAAGACGGAAGGCTGAGTCAACCTTGAGCCAAACTTGAGAATCAAACTGCAGGCAGTCGGCAGAATTTAGCCTGCAATACTGCATTCTAACCACTGTGTCACCATGGCTCCTGCATCATCACGCCTTCACACAACAAATCTGAAGAATGGCCACAAGACACTATTTTTAATGCTGTTGTAACTTTGAATGGTCACTAAACGAATAGTTACAAGTCAAGGATTACCTGTATCATTGCCTTAGCCCAGACAACCAAGGAAAAAGTTTTGTAAAAACTTGAAGTAAGTGCAGTGTGCGTGTAGAAGATCCAGCAAGTGTGAAGGCTACGAAAACCAGGGTTGAGGGGGGAGTGAAAATGTTCAAAGGTTTATTCAGAGCCTTTGATGTTCTTTCCTACTTACTCCCCCCCCCCCCAAAACCGGCTGGGTCTCGCCACCACAGTCTCACAGCAAAGGCCAAAGAGAGGGATGCTGGTATCCAGGGCATTAATTTGAGTAATATATTTCCGCCTTAAAAAAGCTCCTTTTCGCCTTCCAAATATTTTGGCTGCTTCGGTTTGCAAAAAAAACCTGAAAGGGGAACGGGTGGAGAGTGCCGAGCAGAGTTGGAACAGCTCAAAGGCTTGGCCAGGAATCTACCCTCAAGTCCCTCAGCTGTTCCAAGGCTTTGAGAGCTTAACCAGAAGCCGTAGGTGCCATTTCCCAGGGCTGGATCCTCACAAACAGCCTCTGTTCAGGTCAGAAGGTTTGGGGAAATCAGCAAGCGTCGCTTTTTCGGAGTCTCTCTTGTCTGCTTGACTTGGAAAGTTTAAACTTTCTCAACTTTCTCCTCTTCCACTTTTTTTTTTTAAAGGATCCTTCCAACTTCCGATTCCCTGTTTCTTTTTTTTTTTAGACTGGGATGTCCACCTTTGTCAATTTTAAGACCTGTGAACTTCGATTCCCAGAATTGTTCAGTCGGCATGGCCGGCTGGGGAATTCTGGGAGTTGAAGTCAGAATAGAACAGAACAGAACAGAACAGAACAGGAATAGGACAGGACAGGACAGGACAGAATAGAATAATTAGTAGAGTACACTACAGTACAGTACAGTAGAATAATGTAGAGTGGAATAGGAATAGGAATAGAAATAGAAATAGGAATAGGAATAGGAATAGGAATAGGAATAGGAGTAGAATAGAGTAGAGTAGAGTAGAGTAGAGTAGAGTAGAGTAGAATAGAATAGAATAGAATAGAATATGGAAATAGAGAATAGGAATAGGAATAGGAAGAATAGAATAGAATAGAATAGAATAGAATAGAATAGAATAGAATAGAATAGAATAGAATAGAATATGGAAATAGAGAATAGGAATAGGAATAGGAATAGGAAGAATAGAATAGAATAGAATAGAATAGAATAGAATAGAATAGAATAGAATAGAATAGAATAGAATATGGAAATAGAGAATAGGAATAGGAATAGGAATAGGAATAGGAAGAATAAAATAGAATAGAATAGAATAGAATAGAATAGAATAGAATAGAATAGAATAGAATAGAATAGAATAGAATAGAATAGTAGAGTACACTACAGTACAGTACAGTAGAATAATGTAGAGTAGAATAGGAATAGGAATAGGAGTAGAGTAGAGTAGAGAGAATAGAATAGAATAGAATAGAATAGAATAGAATAGAATAGAATAGAATAGAATAGAATAGAATAGAATAGAATAGAATAGAATAGAATAGTACAGTACAGTAGAATAATTAATGTGGAATAGGAATAGGAATAGGAATAGGAATAGGAATAGGAATAGGAATAGGAGTAGAGTAGAGTAGAGTAGAGTAGAGTAGAGTAGAGTAGAGTAGAGTAGAGTAGAGTAGAGTAGAATAGAATCTGGGAGCTTGGAGGTCTTCTAGTCCAGCCCCCTGTTCAAGCAGGACAACCTGTTCTATTTCAGACAAGTGGCTGTCTAGTCTCTTCTTAAAAAGCGCCCACAATTTCTGAAGGCAAAGTTGCCAAAGTTGGACACCCCGGATGTAGACTGAATGGTTGCAGACGCAATGGCTGTGTGAAAAACGATCATCAGTCCCTTTTTTCAGAGCCGTTGTAACTTTGATCTGTTGTAAGTCAAGGACTACCTTTACTTCATTCTGCATTTCCCAATTTGGCACCCCAGAAACACATTCAAAGACACAATCACCACACCAACGGTCTTTCTGTCTGAAAATGCACCTTGCCTGGCGAAGGATTCTGTCCAACTACACCTCAGGTAGCTTACTGATTTTCTTTCTTGCTTTCAAGATGAAAGTGAGTAAACTTAATGTAAAGATCATGGAAGTTCACAAATTATAGGTCCCGTCAAGAACATTGCAAAAAGCTTCAATTTAAAAAGTTAGCTAGTTTATGGCACCAACAATCCTGCCCATCAAACTATATTGTTTTCATGAGAAATATAAAAATATATATTTTTTTTCCTGAGAACAGAGGTCTTCAAACTTGGCAGCTTTAAGACTTGTGGACTTCAACTCCCAGAATTCTCCAGCCAGCTATACTATGCTGGAGTTATGCTGGCTGGAGAATTCTGGGAGTTGAAGTCCACAAGTCTTAAAGCTGCCAAGTTTGAAGACCTCTGCCTTAGAAGGTCAGAAGACACCAGAGAGGAAAAATAGAAGGACCTTTTCTTTAAGTACTCCCTTTCATTTGAAAATGTAAGAACACCAATTTGATCTCCATTTTATCTTTGTACAGGTACTCCTCGATTTATGACCATAAAGGACACTGCCCATTATGACAAGTTGATCATAAAGCAGGTCATTGTGGGACCAACCCAACTTTATGACCTTGTTTTGATGCAGTCGTAAAGTCACTGCTGCAATCGTTAAGCGATCTTCATTGCTTGCTAGGGGATGCTTTTGCCAAAAACCCCGGAGGTAAATGGTAGTTTTCAGCAAAAACATTGTAAATCATGGTCATAAATTCAGGCCAGTTACCAAGTGCCCAAAATCTTGTCTTGTGAGTAGGTGCATTGAAACTTTGGAACCAGGTTGTAAGTATTTTTGGGACAATCTGTCCTAACTTCAAACGGTCCCTAATTGATCGGTTATAAGTCAAGGACTACTGATAACAGCAAGATAGGCTGAATTGAAAAACCAGGATTGGCCGTAAGCAGAGAATGAGATTCTTGATCTGCTGGACTCAGTCCAACACTTGCCAACACCTCCAGTTAGAATTGGACATTTTTTTTTAAAAAAAAAATTGATTTATATGCCGCCCTTCTCCGGAGACTCAGGGCGGCTTAAAATGCGTTAAGCAATAGCCTTCATACTTTTGTATATTTTATACAAAGTCAGCTTATTGCCCCCACAATCTGGGTCCTCCTTTCACCTACCTTAGAAAGGATGGAAGGCTGAGTCAACCTTGAGCCTGGTGAGATTTGAACTTACTTTAATTGCAGACAGCTGGTGTTAAATTACAGTGCCTTTGTCTGCAGAGCTATCCAGGCTCTTCATAGAGCTTTCAGACAATCTTCATAGATTGTCAGTCAAATAGAAATCCGACTTTTGCACTGACCATGTACACTTGGTGCAAACTAAGCCATCCATCAACATTCTGTGAAGGACAAAGTGAGGTTCACAAAAGGGATTCTTCAACTTCCTCTCAAATTTGCGTTCTTTAGCTCTTCTCTTCAGTGGGGCATTATTTGGGGGTGGGTGGGAGGAAAGGAGGTTTCCAGGGGCCAAGATGCATCAGGTCCAACCAAAAAGATGGGCCACACATGAAAGACAACAGGGGTAAGTAGGTGAAATTTCTTCTGCTGTCTCCTCACCATACTGTAGAAGGTGAAATGACAAGGGTAGGAGACCACAAAGCCACCAGCAGGGTCTTTTGCCCTGCGTCTCCTTGACTTGCATTTTTAGTGGATTGCTGGTGATTAAATTAAATGTTTAACGCGGTTCTCCCACCTGAGAATGTCAGTTTCTTCTCACTTCTCATTTTCATCCTATGAAAACCTGTACTTTCTTTTAATGACTCCATAAACCCTTGCAGGGTGGAGTCTGATTGACTGAATGGAGCTAGCAGAGTGTTTTAATGGCCGGATGCCTTTCCTGTCACCAATGCGGAGTTTTTTTTTCAGCAGATCTATTCTCATTGTGCCCAGAGAGAGAAATATCAGCCTCTACCTAGGATCGAACTCACAGCCTCCTGATTGTGAGGCAAGAGCTCCACCCCTAGGCCACCGCACCACTTATGAAAACCTGTACATATTAGTGTTAATATATTGAAAATGTGAGGTGACAAGAAATTGACATTCTTAGGCAGGAGAACTGCATTAAACATACATACACACACACACACCAGTACACATACAGGTCTTCCTCGATTTGCAACAGTTTGTTTAGTGACCATTCAAAGTTACAATGGCACTGAAAAAAAGTGACTTGTGACCATTTTTCACACTTACAACCATTGCGGCATCCCCCTGGTCATGTGATCAAAATCCAGACGCTGGGCAACTGACTCATATTTATGACGGCTGCAGTGTTCCCGGGAGTCACAGGATCCCCTTTTGCGACCTCCTGACAAGCAAAGTCAAGGGGGAATCCAGGTTCACTGAATGACCACGTTCATAACCATGTTAAGTGCTTCTTCAAATACCCAGGAAGACCAATTGTGACCGAACATTAGGAACACTCGACCTCAAACTCAATTTCATTGAGGGCCACGTCAGGGCTGTGGTTGACCTTTTTGGGGGGGGGGGGTTGCTGGCCGAGTGGGTGGGCGTGGCCATCTTGAGGCCACTCTGGGTGTGGCCAACTGGGTGGGCGTGGCTAGCTTGAGGCCACTCCCCAAACTGCTGGCATATTTCCTCTTTGCATTTGGTAGACCGGGCCAAAGCAACAAGGACAGGCTCCCTACATTTTCCAGGACAGCCCCATGGGCCGGATCTGACCACATTGCTGGCTGGATCCAGCCTGCAAGCCTTGTGTTTGACACCCCTGCTCTACCTGAAAGCACCAGTAATGAACTGTGCAGTTGTGAAAAGGGAAAGGATTAAGGTTGGAGCAAGCAAGGTTCCAATAGTATCTCAATCTTGGCAACTTTTAAGATGCATGGACTTCCAATTCACAGAATTCTCCAGCCAGCAGTTGGGGTGGGTGGGCAAAGTGCCATATATTGCAGCCAGATTGCCCTCTCATCCAGAAGGGAAAGCAAAACCCCATCCCTCAACATCTCCAAGGAGGACCCCAGCTCTTCATCACTCATCCGATGGACTCTGGTAGGAATCAACCTCAGAAGCCTAAAGGGCAGCCATATCTAAGGAATCGGGGGGGGGGGGGGTGTTATGGTTCCACCAATTCAACGCCAGCATCTGGCCGTTCCTGCTTGCCAATTCAGGCAACTTCAGCCAAAGCACATCTGGTGCCTCCCAGATCAGGGAAGGCCTATCTCGGCAACCGTTGGCGGATCCCAACTGTTGCTTTAGTCTGGCCACCGAAGGGTTAAACCGCAGCAAGCCTCTTATCCTATAGATGTAGCTCTGCCCACTGGGGAAAGATAAATAACCCACATTCGACTCTTATGAAAAGCTGAGCCGCTTGAAATTCCACAGTAGGAGATGGGAATATCCAATTACATTGCCATTTTGGTTACCAAGTGATCGTTATTTTGTTCTAGCGGAAAAGTTTTAAGCCGACTTTTTTGCGTGTGTGTGTGTCCTTCTGACGGTTATGCAAAGGTAAGATGCCACATGGACCCATCACCTTTCTCCCTGGAAGTAAAGAACATCTGGACCGCTCATCCACAGCTCATTTAAAGAGAGAGAAAATCAGGCTCACACACCAAATGCTTCGGAGCTCACCGCCCAAATGTTGATAGTAAAAGCACCTTATATCCCACCCACTCCCCTCCCTCTAGGTCAGTGGTCAGAAACTGTATTTACTTGAGCTTCAGAGCCGAGTCAGAAGCCAAGACAGGCCGTGTTCTACCACGCAAGCACATGTCCCTTCCTGAGGCCCAAAAAATATCTCGCATTCCTACACGTTGGAATCAAATTTCTGGAAGCTTTCTCAACCTTTCCTCTCCGAGTTGGCACACAATCCATCTTGAGAGAAGAAAGGACAAGCATCGCTCGGGCCTGTCTCTTTCCTGCGCATGAGGCTGTGGGAATGGCCCAGCTCCATTTTTTGGACCTTCAGTTTCTACCATCTTTAGAGCAAGTAACACATTCGCAGGAGTTCATTTGCTCCAACAGCTTTTAAGGAGCAATTGCACTTAAAGTAGGAAACGTTCCAGGGTGGATAAATTAAAAGTTCACCCACAGAGAAGGATCTGACAATTGCTCAAATATAATTTAATGGAAGACCATGTTCCTGTGCTTGGAAAATACAAAAGGGATACAGCAGTGGTGAAATCCAATTTTTTTTACTAGCGGTTCTGTGGGCGTGGCTTGGTGGGCGTGGCACGGGAAGGATACTGCAAAATCTCCATTCCCACCACTCCTGGGGGAAGGATATTGCAAAATCTCCATTCCCACCCCACTCTAGGCCGGCCAGAGGTGGCATTTGCCAGTTCTCCGAACTACTCAAAATTTCCGCTACCAGTTCTCCAGAACCTGTCTGAACCTGCTGAAATTTCACCCCTGGGATACAGGCAGTCCTTGACTTATAACAGTTTGGTTAGTGACCATTCAAAGTTACAATGGCACTGAAAAAAGAGGACTTACGACCCTTTTTCAATTACAACTTTGGAAGCCTCCCCATCATCATGTGATCAAAATTCAGACGCTTGCCAACTGATTCATATTTATGACATTTTCAGTGTCCCGGGGTGTGTGCGTGTCATATGATCCTCTTTTGCGACCTTCTGAGAAGCACAAACAGAACCGTGTTTACTGACTTCACAACTTGAGGTGATTCACTTAACAACCCTGGCAAGAGAGGTTGTAAAACAGGGCAAAGCTCACCTAGCAACTGTCACTTAGCGACAGAAATTTTGGGGCTGAATTGTGGCCCTTAAGTTAAAGACAACCCTGCACATTCTGAAGTTCATTTCCAACATCAGAAGCTGTGAGACCATCTGTGCTTGAGCAAAGTGGTCCAAAGTGCCCTAAAGTAGGGGTCTCCAACCTTGGCAACTTTAAGACTTGTGGACTTCAAGTCTTCAGAATTCCTCAGCCAGCTTTGCTGGCTGAGGAATTCTGGGAGTTGAAGTCCACAAGTCTTAAAGTTGCCAAGGTTGGAGACCCCTGATCTAATCCAACTCCCTGTCCAAGGCAGGAGACCATATATACCAGCCTGGACAAATGGCTGTCCAATCTTTTCTTGAAGACCTCCAACAATGGAGCATCCACAACTTCAGGAGGCAAAGCTGGCTGAGGAATTCTGGAGAGTTGAAGTCCACAAGTCTTCAAGTTGCCAAGGTTGGAGACCCCTGCCCTAAAGGACAGCCATCAATCATTCAGCCTGGATGGATCCACCAGGGCCACCTTCTCCTCTGCTCTGGCCACCCCATCAACACAGTTAGCCTCCCCGAGAGCTAAACTTCAGCTGGGGTTGCTCAGCAGTTCCCTTTCCTCCTCCGTGCAGGGTACAAATCACCAAGGACCACATTAGGAGGGAAACAAACTAAGAAGCCCCATGCATTTTAGTAAAAACTCTAAATCTAAACCAAGCACAAACCTGCAAAGTACTTTTTTTTTAAAGGGCCTACAATCAGTAATGTTAATTTTTCCCTACTACCCTACACTAGCAGTTCCACAAACAATAACGAGAGAAGGGTGAGAATGAGGTTATCAAAGTTCCTGAGCAAACAAAATCCTGCAAAACAGGAAGACCATTAGTGGACTCCTTTGCTAAACAGGGCAGAAATACGTTTTTGAAACAGGAGAGGCCACATGCATGCCTGCATGTATAGAAGTTATACGCGCACACACATGCATTTGCATGCGTTTCAAAGCAGTAGTATACTATATTGTTTATCTGTCTATTAAATTATTGTATTTTACTTTGATTTCATTTTAAACTGTCTTTTATTGCAAGTTCCTTTTAAATTGTATTTTATTCCAATTCCATTTTACATTGCATTTTATTGGATTTTAGTAATAATTCGTGCTAGGAACTCTGCACTTTGATATGGCCTATACATCAATAAAGTAAACTAACTACTGTATTCAGTAGGAAAATCTACTAGCAATTTAAGTGATATACAGAGTGGTTTTGGGAATTGCTTTTTCCTGCAAAAAGTAAATAAATTATTTTTTATTTTATTTGTTTAAATTTCTATACCGCCCTTCTCCAAATAGGACTCAGGGCGGTGCACAGCCTAAGTAAAAACAAAGCATACAAAATTTAAAAAACAGTATTAAAATAATTAAATATTCTGGCCGTAAATTAAAACAACCCAATTTAAAATCAATTTAAAATTTAGCTCAAGCCAGCTAAATTATTAATATTTCAGAGAAACTTCTCAAAGCATCAAGGTTCAGGTTATAAAGAGGTGTAGCTTACTTTGTGTTATGAAGAGTTTGTTTTAATTTAGTTTGGACTACGCTGAGAATAAGTTAATTCTCAGCTGTTCTAATAAAGTCTGTTTGTTTTCGCATCGATTACTACCTACTTGGGCCTGGGTCACAACAGAACCATGTCCTGGATGACTGAGAATCTCCACAGAATTTAGTACACAAGTTATTTTCCTTCGAAAAGTGTTGCCAAAACAGACATTGTATCCCGCACATTAAAAGATCTACCTACCAGAAAAGTCTCCGGCGATGACGTTGGGTGAATTTGTAGCCTCCGTTTCAGTGTAGGACAATGTGGAATTTGAAAGGTCTGGGAAGCAGAGGAAAAACAGGCACGTGTTATTTGAGGGCCAATAATTTTACCATCCCAAGAAGCATCCCCACAAAGGCTGTTCTGATTCAATCCCCCAAAGGTGCTTTCACACCCGTGGGAGGGAGCTCTCATGCGACTTATCTGCTTTCCATAAAGCAGCCACATAGCCGGAAGCAGAATAGAATAGAATAGAATAGAATAGAATAGAATAGAATAGAATAGAATAGAATAGAATAGAATAGAATAGGAATAGGAATAGGAATCGGAATCGAATAAGCTGGAAGGGACCTTGGAGGTCTTCTAGTCCAGCCCCCTGTTCAAACAGGAGAACCTGTACCATTTTAGATAAGTGACTGTATAGTATCTTCTTAAAAGTGCCCACAATTTCTGGTGGCAACAGGGTGGATAAAAATCAAGGTTTTTTTTAAAAAAAATCAAAAAAATCAGATTTTTTTGATTTAAATCGGATTTTTTTTATTTTTATCGAATGTATCTTAATAAAAAACTTTTGAGGTAAAAATCTATCGTAAGATAGTTTCCTGTTTAAGATACATAAATAATTTACTTTATTCAGCATGAAATGGAGCTTAGTTATGTAGCAGGAGGCTGTATATTCTGCAACGCTGGGACTATCGGTGAGTCAACAGTGGGTCAAAGGAGTAGCAAAGATGACAGTTGCTCTTTAAAAATTATGATTTAAATCGAGTTGATTTAAATCAAGCCTTTTTACTAGTGATTTAAATCATGATTTAAATTGTGATTTAAATCAACTCGATTTAAATCAAATCCACCCTGGGTGGCAAGCTGTTCCATTGGCTAATTGTCCTCACTGTTACGAAGTTTCTCCTTAATTCCAAATTGCTTCTCTCTTTGATTAGCTTCCTGTCCTGCCTTCAGGTGCTTTGGAGAATAATTTGACCCCCTCTTCTTTATGGCAGCCCCTCAAATACTGGAATACAGCTATCATGTCGCCCTTAATTCTTCTTTTCTTTAGAGTAGCCAGACCCAAAACCTGCAGCCATTCTTCCTAAGGTTTAGCCTCCAGGCCTTTGATCATCTCAGCTGCTCTTCTCTGAACTTAACAGAGGTTTTACCGGCTAAGGAAGGACACGGCTGCTTTAAAAGGGTGTGGACAGGATCTATGCTTTAGCTCACTAACATCTTTTTGGAGTCAAATCCAAAACACTGCAGTATAAACATCTGGTTTATACTGCAAAAGTCTTAGTTTGAATTATAGGCATCATTTCAAATCATGGTTTATAAGAGCAAAAGTGGAAGGAAGGACAACATGCCTTTTTTCAACAAACAATAGTTAAAACAAGCTGTGGTTTAACACAAATGTTTGAACCTAGAGGCAACTGCTGCTTTTTCAGCTCCTGCCTTCTTGCCTGGCTCACTTTTAACTAGCCGTCTTCTTCATGGAAATATAGGAAATTGAGCCCTAATCCTAATAACAAAATACTGTTTCTTTTTAAAGGAAAGAGCAAGGAAGTTGGGGGGAAAATGACCCCTAATACTAGCAACCAATCCTCATTTTTTCAGAGGCCTTTTAAGAAAACCTTTTCCAAAGAAAGAATTACTTCTTTCCTAGCAAGAACAAAACAGCAACTCCTGCTAGCTCTTAAGACAACCAATAAGAGGGGGGAAATTGTACAGGTAGTAGTCCTCAACTTACGACCATCAGAGAGCCCAAAATTTCCATTGCAAATAAGACAGTTGTTAAGTGAGTTTTGACCCATTTTATGACCTTTCTTGCCGCAGTCGTGAAGTGAATCATTGCAGCAGTTAAGTGAGTGACGTGGTTATGTAAATAAGACTTCCCCATTGACTTTGCTTCTCAGAAGATCCCAAACAGTTGGTCACATGATCCTGGACATTGCAACCATCATAAATACGAGCCAGTTGTCGAATGTCTGAATTTTGATCACGTGACCACACGGATGCTGCAGTTGGGTGGAAACCGGTCGTAAGTCATTATTTCAGTGCTGTTGTAACTTTGAACAGTCACTAAACAACTGTTGTAAGTCAAGGATGACCTGTATTTCTAAGGAGTTGCCCTAAAACAGGGGTGGGCAATTGTGGCTCTTTTACAACCTGTGGAATTCAACTCCCAGAATCCCTGAGACAGCCAAGCTGTCAGGAATTCTGGGAGTTGAAGTCCACAGGTTGTAAAAGAGCCACAATTGCCCACCCCTGCCCTAAAAGATAAGTAAGTTCAGTCTGTCTTGTTTGCCGAGACAGTTCACCAAAGTTTTTCTCCTAATCTAATCACGACACACCAACCGAATGAAGAGCAGTGGTTCTCTTTTCCAAATGCACCAACACTGGCAGGATTTGGACCTCCAAAACAACCAAGGTTGAGTGGATTGAACAAGTAGGAACTTGGGAGCGCCATGGCTAAGGTTACACTAAGCCTCCAAACAATTCATTGTTACTCTACTTAATTATCACTATTAAAATTCTTGAAGCTGTTTATTCTTGTTTCCTTCCTTCCTTCCTCCCCTGTAGAGACCAAGAAAACTTTGTTTTAACAAGTTAAAAGTCTTTTGTTAAGTCTCCCTCTCTCTCTCTCTCCTTCACTCTGACATTTTTTATTTAAAAATATGGTCCAAAAGCCGGGTCCAAAATCAATAAATTATCTTGTTGGTTTTCACTTTTCTTTTCAATCCTGCTGGTTGAAAAAGCAAAGTTCCAATACATGAACTCAAGAGTTTCCTGCCTACCAAGTGTATATATTATTATCCAGGGTGGACACAATACTCAACTTAGGATCATAATTGACCCCAAAATTCATGATGCTAAGCGAGACAATTGTTAAGTGAGTTTTGCCCCATTTTATGACTTTTCTTGCCAGAGTTGTTAAGTGAATCACTGCAGCTGTCAACACTAACTTGTGTTAAGTTAGTAACACAACTGCTAAGTGAATCTGGCTTCCCCGTTGACTTTTGCTTGTCAGAAGGTCCCAAAAGGGGAACATATGCCCCCAGGACATTGAAACCGTCGTAAGTACATGTCCGTTGCCAAGCGTCTGAATTTTGATCACGTGATTCTGCAACGGCTGGTAAACACGCAAAATGGCCTCGAGTCACTTTTCCCAGTGCCATTGTGACTTTGAACGCCCACTAAACAAAATGTTGTAAGTCGAGGACTACCTGTAGTTTTCTTCTTTTGCAAATAAAAAGTTATCCATATAATTCAGTGTTTCTCAACCTTGGCCTCTGGACGATGTGTGGACTTCAACTCCCAGAATTCCCCAGCCAGCTCTGCTAGTTGAAGTCCACACATCGTCCAGCGGCCAAGGTTGAGAAACACTGACATAATTGTACAAACGAAATGCCAAGCACTCAGGAAGAGTCACATTTTTCTCATAAACCACTTTGCTAGACCAGTCCTGTGTCCCTGGGAGCTTTGGACGACTGCCAGCGGCCACTACATTGTCCACTAGTCCTTATCTAGACCATTCCTGGACGATAGCCAATACAACAAGGGGCCGAGCAAACTGATTGTAACCCTTTATTTATACCTGTGGAATCCACCACATCTTTAAAAATCCTCCTGACGGGAAGCATTTATGGGTATATACAGAGTTTGGTTTGATGGATCCCACGTTCTGCAGGGGTCATCTAGATCAGGAGTCCCCAAACCCCCGGATGGTGGCCCATTCCCGGGCCGTGGCTTATTCGGAGCCGCCTGGGGGTTGGGGACCCCAATCTAAACAAAACGGATGTAGTACAGATTGCCACTTGACTAATAGTCTTGCAGTTACAACCAGTGATCGTTCAAAGTTATAACATCAATGATTGAAGTGACTTATGACCAGTTTTCACACTTACGACTGGCGGAGCATCCCCATGGTCATGTGATCGAAATTCAGGCCCTGGACCACTGGCATGTATTTATAATTGTTGCCCTGTCCCGAGGTAATTGGATCAAGATTTGTAACTTTCCCAGCCAGCTTCCAAGAAGCAAAGACAATGGGGGAGGCCAGATTCGCTTAACGACCACGATTCACTTAACAACTGTTATGATTTGCTTAACAACTGTGTCAAAAAAAGATGCAACCCACTTAAACAATTGCCTTGCGTAACCACAGAAATGTTGGACTCAATTGTGATAGTAACTCAAGGATTACCTGTAAACCTCCCTTCTATTTCACACTGAGCAGAAATCTCTTCCTGGCAGATGGGAGCTGGGAGTCCTAATGCAACTTTCACATCTTAAAATTCTTTCTGCAACTTTGGCACAGGAACCCTTTGGCCAATCCAGCCAAAGAATCAGCACAAGCCATGAGTATGTCCTACTTCTCATGGTTTCAACTCTTGCTTACTGGGGAAGGACAAAAACTTCAGGGCATGCAGGTTGTGTCTTCCTTGGGCATCATTTTTTTTTTTATTTATTTATATGCCGCCCTTCTCCAGAGACTCAGGGCGGCTTACAGTGCGTTAAGCAATAGCCTTCATACTTTTGTATATTTATACAAAGTCAGCTTATTGCCCCCACAATCTGGGTCCTCATTTTACCTACCTTAGAAAGGATGGAAGGCTGAGTCAACCTTGAGCCTGGCGAGATTCGATCTTACTTTAATTGCAAACAGCTGGTGTTAAATTACAGTGCTCTGTCTGTTGAGCTATCTATTTTGCTTGAATCTCCAACTAAATTCCCACCCACCTGCAGATTCTTCAATGCAAAGAACCGATGGCAGAGGCAAGCAGGCTTTCTATTGATGCCAAGGTTTAAATGCTTAAATAAAACATAGAACCTCATCAGAGTTGCAAGAGACCTTGGAGGTTTTCTAGTCCAACCCCCTGCTCAACCAGGAGACCCTGTACCATTCCAGACGAGTGGCTGCCTGGTCTCTTCTTAAAAGCCTCCAATGAAGGAGCACCCACAAGTTCTAAAGGCAAGTTGTTCCACTGGTGGATTTTTTTTCACCATCTCTTTACTTCTAGGTTGCTTCTCTCCTTGGTTAATTTCCAACCAGTCTTGCCTTCTGGTGCTTTGGAAAATAGGTTGGTCCCCTCTTCTTTGTGGCAGCCTTTCAAGTATTAGAAACTGCTATCATGCCACCACTCGTCCTTCTTAATGGCTGTCCAGTCTCTTCTTAAAAGCCTCTGGTGATGGGAGCACCCACAAGTTCTAAAGGCAAGCTGTGCCACTGGTTGATTGTTCTCGCTGTTAGAAAGTTTCGCCTTAATTCCAGATTGCTTCTGTCCTTGATGCATTTCTATCCATTTTCTTGTTTTTTTTCTTTGAACAAAATTTTCTTTGCAGCAATTACAAACACAGCAGTCCCAAAGGTGCTTTTTTCAGGAGGCAACTGGACTTTGTTTTTTCTTTCGCTTCTCATCCAAGAAGCTTCTTCAGCTCTGACTGGATGGTGGGGAATGGAAGGATTTATATTCCTTGCAGACAGCTGGTCATTTGCATCCTTTTAGAGGGTCCTTGAAGCCCTTGGAGGTTTATCTGTGTCCTCAGGGTCACCTGAGTAGTGCAAATAGTTCCTGTAGTCTGCAGTTTTTTCCTCTGGAAATCCATTTCTACTCCCACACTATTCAAAGGTTGTTCATCCCAAATTGGATAGCTAAAAGTTTACAGAGAATCTCTATAAACATTTCTATTCATTGCTACTTGTCCTGCCTTCTGGTGCTATTGGAGAATAGGTTGATACCGCCCCCCTTCCTCTTTTTTGTGGCAGCCCCTCCAATATTGGTACACTGCCATGGTTTCACCCCTAGTCCTTCTTTTTGATATATATTTTGGAAGGCTAATGTCTCAGTTTTTAAGGAGGTCACATATTTACGGCTTGTTTCTTTGATCGTGTTTTCTTTGATGCTTAAGAAAACGAAACAGAAAAGTCACCGGGGGTAAAATGGAATTCCTCTCACAGGACAGCATTTAAAATAAGGTTGCCACCATTTCAGAATCAGAATAGAGTTGGAAGGGACCTTGGAGGTCTTCTAGTCCAGCCCCTGGTCAAGCCAGAGATCCTATACCATTCCAGACAAGTGACTGTCCAGTCTTTTCTTCAAAGCCTCAAGTGATGACGCACCCAGTTTCTGGAGGGAAGCTGCTCCACTGGTTAATTGTTCGAAAATTTCTCCTTAATTCCAGGTTGCTTCTTTCCTTGGTTAGTTTCCATCCATTGTTTCTTGTCCTGCCTTGTGTTGCTTTATAGAATAATTTGACTCCCTCCTCTTTGTGGCTGCCCCTCAAATACTGCTATCATGTCTCCCCTAATTCTTCTTCTCTTTAGACTAGCCAAACCCAATTCCTACAGCCGTTCTTCATACATTTTATCCTCCTTAAGTTTTCTCCAAGGCACTTCCTGCATTTTTACCACCACCCCTCTCAACTGATACACTCCCCTCTTACCAAGACTTGGGATTCAGCTCTTCTCCTTTCCTGCATCATAAAGTCTAAGGGGGAAAGTAGAATTGCAAAAGTATAGAAATGTCCACTTGAATGGTCAACAAAAATCAGTTGTAAGAGGGCAACTGAAATTTTGTCTGGCTTCTACGGACAAATGGTCTCCTGTGATGCACATAAAAACCAGACGAAGTTTAATTGCACCATCACCATTGCCATGATGAGAAATAATGAAATGTTCATGACAATATCAATATTCTACAACTTCCATCCTTTCATCGGACACTAAATGCCCATCGTAATTCCAGTGTCCAGCATAGCTGGCTGGAGAATTCTGGGAGTTGAAGTCCACAAGTCTTAAAGCTGCCAAATTTGAAGACCTCTGATTTAAAGGCTCTTGCTTCAGAAAAACGCCCACCCACACCTAATTCTGTGTGCTGTGTGAACTCAACCAATTGCGGTTTATTCGGTAAACCAGTTGGCCAAACCATGGTTTAGCAAGTTGTGCCTGGAACAGTAAACCAACTTGCCCTCTCCAGTTTCCCCTTGAGCTTTGTGGAAATGTGGGGCAGGATGACTCGCACCCTTCTAAGCCTGCCCTGACAGTCTTCACTAGCAACATATTCTGTTTTCAAAAGAATATGTGAGGGATTTGGGTGGCACTCAAAGGTCTGCTCTGATAACATATGGTCACTTGTGCAAGACCGCCACTGACATCACAAGTAGATGGCATGGTGCCCTCGAAGAGGTCCTTCTCTGAGAAGCAGCAGGAGAAGAATCTGGTGAGAGCCATTGTGAGGAACCAAGGCTAAACTCCCCAGTCTTGTCAGAATCGCCTCCTCTGAAATCTTGGACTCGGCTCAAAATAAGAGCAACAGATGGTTTAATCCAGTGATGGCTAACCGTTTCTGGATCAAGTGCCCAAAACGCATGCACACACACCCAAACCCCCAAAATGCAATGCATCAGAGGTGAGTTTCAGCAGGTTCTGACCAGTTCTGTAGCGGACAGAAAAGCTCTACAGAGAATCATTAAAACTGCCCAGAATATCATCGGGCTCCAGCTCCCAGCCCTGGACGACATCTTCGAATCTCGCTGTTTGAGGGAGTTGCATAACATTCTCAGAGACTCTTCCCATCCTGCTTACCATCTTTTTGGACTGTGGCCTTCTGGCAGAAGATACAGGACAATGAAAACTCGGACCACACGTTTTCTGAATAGTTTTTATCCCAGAGCTATAATGGCACTCAACCATGAACTAAAGGGCCACCATCAGGGAGCTGTTGGACAGCATGACTTGGTCTGTTGTGTGGATGTTTGGGTGGTTTAGGGGTGGGGAATTTGTGGTGGGTGGGAGTATGTTTGAGGATTGTTATGTGTGTTGGACCTGGTCTTTGGGGGTTAAGTGAATTTCGTTGTATGGGTATACTGTGTATACACGTACAATGACAATAAAGTTATTATTATTATTATTATTCTGGAGAACCAGTAGCGGAAATTTTGAGTCGTTTGGAGAACCGGTAAATACCACCTCTGACTGGCCCCATCCCCATCTATTCTCTGCCTCCCGAGTCTCAGCTAATCGGGAGGGAATGGGGATTTTGCAGTAACCTTCCCCTGCCACGCCCACCAAGCCACATCCACAGAACTGGTAGTAAAAAATTTTGAAAACCACCACTGCAATGCATGCACACACCCCACCCCCGCACATGCACGGACATCCCCCGCTCGTGCCTCCAACATATGCACGTGTGGCCCTACCGCATGCACCACGCCCCCTGCGCATGCACGGCAGAGATCCGCCAACCAGCTGGCTGGTGGGAGGCGCACACACATGCGTGGCAGAGCTGAACTGGGGCGACGGCTTGTGGGCCATAAATTCGCCATCATGGGGCTAATCCATCAGCAGGATAGACAGAAGTCATGGAGTAGTGATGGTGAACCTTTTGGGCTCAGCTGGTCAAAAGTTCAGAAAATGCCTACCTTGATTCTCCTGCTCTCTTTCTCTCTCATGCCCACACAGACAAGGGAGGCCCCTCCAGATGTCCTCTAGGGACACTCTGGACTTCTGTGATTGTTGGAGGCTCCAGGGGTTCTCCAAGACCAGGGACCTCTCACAAAATTTCCAGAAGGTCCAGAGGCCTGGAATGTCACCTGTGACACGTATATCATAGGTTCACCATCATCATTCTAGACCAGGGGTCTCCAACCTTGGCAACTTTACGACTTGTGGACTTCTCTCAGCAGCTGGCTGAGGAATCTGGGAGTTGAAGTCCACAAGTCGTAAAGTTGCCAAGGTTGGAGACCCCTGGTCTAGACTGTTGGAAGGAGAGTCCTTAGAATCATGGCTTACTCAGAAGTGTGTTATTCCTCCTCAATTGTCTAAGCATCTCCAGCTGGTCTTCAGTTTCTGGGTAACTTACGACTACAATTGAGCCCAAAATTCCCATTGCTAAGCAAGACAGTCGTTAAGTGAGTTTTGCCCCCATTTTACAACCTTCTGTGCCACAGCCATTAAATGAATCACTGCAGTTGTTAACCTGGTTGTTAAGTGAATCTGGCTTTCCCACTGACTTTGCTTGTCAGAAGGTCACAAAAGGGATCAGATGACCCCAGGACACTCCCACCGTCATAAATACATGCCAGTTGCCAATAATCCGAATTCTGAACATGGGAATGCTGCAATGGTCCTAGTGTGAAAAATGGTTGTAAGTCACTTTTTCCAATGCCGCTGTAGTTTTGAATGGTCACTAAATGAATAGTTGTAAGTCAAGGACTGCCTGTATTGCCTGAACCTATTCTAATGCTGAAACAAAGCCTCCAATAAGCTGAAGAGGCCTCGTTGTTTCTTGAAACCGCCTTTGCTGTGTTGCTTTTGGCTAACTCAATCTGGGCCAGGACTCTGTGCCTGCAGGACCAGACCTTGACCAGAGTCTTCTTACTGACTTTGCAATGTGTAAATGTGAGTTTGATCCAGGATGATCCTTTATCCTTTGCATGATCCATAACAACATTCTACAAGCCTTCCATGTACTTCACTGTACAAGCCATTCAAGATTGGGGGTGGGGGTGGGGGGTCAAATTATTCTCCAAAGACCGGAGGGCAGGACAAGAAACAATGGAGATGGAAACTAACCAAAGAGAGAAGCAACCTGGAATAAAGGAGAAACTTCCTAACAGTGAGGACAATCAACCAGTGGAACAGCTTGCCACCAGAAGTTATGGGTGCTTCAACACTGTAGGCTAACCTTTTTGCCGTCACGTGCCAAAAACGTGGGGAGCATGGGGAGGAGGGTTGTGCGCATGTGTGCCCACATCCATAATTCAATGCGCCCTGCCCCCGAGCATGCGCACGCGACCCCTCTGCACTCCCACTGCTTTTGGCATACAATGGCACAGTGGGCCCGGTAGGCCCGTTTTTCACCCTCCCCAGGCTCCGGAAGCTTTCTTGGAGCCTGGGGAGGACTAAAACGGCCTTCCCCATGCCCCCGGAGACCAGAAACAGCCAATTTCCTGACTTCTGGTGGGCCCGGAAGGCCTGAAAATCAGCTGGCCAGCGCATGCATACATGCTGGAGCTGAGCTAGGGCAACACTTACGTGCCCAACGATATGGCTCCACGTGCCACCTGTGGCACGCGTGCCATAGGTTCCCCAGGCTTTCAAAAAGAGATTGGACAACCATTTATCTGAAATAGTAGACGGTCTCCTGCTCAAGCAGGGGGTTGGACTAGAAGACCTCCAAGGTCCCTTCCAGCTCTATTTTTTATGTCTACATTATGAGCCACGGTGGCCCAGTGGTTAGAATGCAGTACTGCAGGCTACTTCTGCTGACTGCCGGCTGACTGCAAGTTGGCAGTTCAAATCTCACCAGGCTCAAGGTTGACTCAGCCTTCTATCCTTCCGAGGTGGGTAAAATGAGGACCCAGATTGTTGGGGGCAATAGGCTTTGTAAACCGCTTAGAGAGGGCTGTAAAGCACTTGCTATTGCTATCACCTTGCATTACACACACAGAGAAAAGCCAAACGTGGCCATCTTCCATTTGAAAAAAGAGACAAAAGTTGCCCACAAAATACAGGTCTCCAGTTGTCCATCACAAGTGGACCGCTCTTACTAATGCTTAGAAAACTACAGGAGGGAAGTCTGGGTGGAGAACATACTTACTCAATGGCTTTTGCTCATCCTTTGGAGACAGCCGGGAATAAGGAGGGGGTGGCGATTCTGAAAAAGACAAGGGAGGGAAATGAAGCGTCATCCAAGTTTTCAGAAAGGTGGTTTCTATCGTAATGAAGTCACTTCTAGTTGAACAAAGGATAGGATATTGGTCAGAAGAGCTCACGTGTATGAAAAGATACTTCAATTGACAAAAAGCAGAATAACCGACTCAACTTCCTTTGCCAAGCTTCAGGGTTTAGATGCATGCAATTTTTATGAGTAGAAGACTTCCATGGTCCACAAATAAGTGTCCATCAAACTTCCCTTGCTTGGTTGACCCAACACCTGACTAAACTGGGATAAGGCAGTCTATGGGTCAGCCTTTCCTAGGAACCCTAAGATTGTCTTAGCATAGTATTTCTCAACCTTGGTGATTTGAAGATGTGTGTGGGCTTCAACTCCCAGAAGTTGAAGTCCACCTATCTTCAAACGGCCAAGGTTGAGAAATACTGTCTTAGCATGTTGCATCAAGCAAACCATAACATTCAATCATAAGATGGCATGGCACAAATAGGCGCTTTGTCCCTTGTGCAAAATGTAGAATACATCCGTTACTTGGGTTTAGCATATTGTACATACCCACCAGATATGCGTGAAAGAGACCACGGCTTGCAATTCTCAAGCTCATTTACTCTACAACAATCCCATCGAATGCAATGTGGTTTTAGGTTGGCTTAATACAGATCTGGTCCTCACAAAGAATATGATCCAGCCTGTAATAGGTAGTGCTTGACTTATGACCGTAACTGAACCCATAATTCCTGTTGTTAAGTGAGACATTTGTTAAAGAGAGTTCTGTGACATTTTATTGCTATTTTATGACATTTCTTGCCACCGTTGTTAAGTGAACCACTGCAGTTGTTAAGTTAGTAACCTGGTTGTGAAGTGAATCTGGCTTCCCCATTGATTTTGCTTGTCAGAAAGTTTTAAAAGGTGATCACATGACCCCTAAGACACGGTAACCGTCATAAAGATGAACCGAATGCCAAGCATTTGAATTTTGATTACAAGACCACAGGCATGCTGCAAAAGTTGTGAAAAATGGTCATAAGTCATGTTTTTCAGTGTCGTTGTAAACGTTGAACAGTCACTAAATGAGCTGTTGCAAGTCAAGGACTACCTGTAGTTAGTTTTCTCCATTACAGTTGAAGAGCCTCATAACCCTGGCACTTGTTTTCAACCAAATAATGACATGCTCACATGCCATACTAAGGCATGGTTCATTAGAGACAGAGTCTTCATTTGGACAACGCACCAAATCCATACCAAACAAATGGAATCATGGTTTTTAGGACAACGTGTGAATCCAGTAAGTGCCATTTTCCCTCCTTTCAAGAGCCTCAAAGGGACTTTAATTGTGGTCGATGGTTCCCAAAACCTTGAGCTATAATTCAAATTCAAAGGACTACAACAAAAGAGCTGGCTTTTGCACAACACACAGCCTCAAATGCACTGGGTTAAAGGATCAGCGTGTTGTGCAAATCCAAGCAGAAGGTTTGATGGATGGTTCAGGTGTTTTAAGAATTGGTGCGATCGAGTTAATTCAGCAAACCACGTATTATTTTGCATTGGGTAAACACAGCCCAGAGCTCAGCAGGGAACTAAAATAGTCAAAACTGGCTACCAAACAAAACTGGTTTAACTCTGAAGCTGAAACATTCCTAACAACACTGTCACTTTTTTGGCAAAAGCAATACTTCCTCCGGATATGTCCAGCCATGCTCAAGACAGCCAAAACTTTCCTCTTTAAGTTTCTGTGCCTCTATTTCAAGGAACACGGTATTTGGTGTCCCAGTAAATAGTCAAGGGACGGAATTCCATCACTCCCGATAGGAAAGATACAAAAGACGGAATTCAGAGCATAACAGGGGACAAAAATTCGTTGTTGCAAAACAAACAAATAAAAAAATGAAGGAAAGCTCATCTCCTATTTCAACTTGCAGCACCAAAAAAAGGAAAATTGCTATCAGCAATGTTAGGGTCTCTGGGGTCATCCCCCCAGAGGATGGGGGGGGATCCCCCCAAATTTTAAATGATGACATTTTTTTAAAAAAAAATAGGGAGACAGAAAGCAGCTCCCTGCCCTTTCACAAAACATGCTTATGAGACTGAGGCTATCGCAAGCTGCATCCAAGAAACATTTTCCTGCATTCTTAGTTCCACATCTAATTGCATTATATTACTGGAGCAAGAGAAAAATTCGTAAAAAAAACCAAGACATTCAGGCTCAGGTAGCTGGTTCTTCTTCTCCCTTACAGGTTTGGCAAGTTTGCAAAAGGAGTTTTAAAAAAGAACAACAAAACACAAACCCTCGCTTGCCATAAAGATCCTCTTTTAAAAATAAGAGGCGCTGTTGCTTTAAGACAGGCCGTCAGATAGAAGGGCCAGTCAAGCTGGCGCCAGCCAAATGCAAACTGCATATTATCACCACTTCTTCACCTAAATAGTGGGTTTAGGGGGGCGGGAGGGTGGGTGGGGGTGGAGGAGAAACTCCTTCAGAAAGAAAGGGGGGAAGCTGCTTTCTTTCTAAGCACAACTTGAAAATGATCTCAATTGAAAGGGGATAATAAACGCCAGGCCAAAAGAGAGAGCGAGAGAGAGAGGGATTTGCCTACGTGGGTTTTCTCTCCAATTCCCATCTGTTTTCGCCTGAAAAAAACAGTGATTTTTCTCTACCTCCAAAAAAAAAAAAAGCTTTTCTCTCCTTTGGTTATAATCCAGGGATTTACAACCTTGGCAACTTTAAGACCGGTGGACTTCAACTCCCAGAATTCCCCAGCCAGTGGGATCCTGGGAGTTGACGCCTACAGGTATTGGAAGTTGCCAAGATTGGACACCCTTGTTATAATAATAATAAATAATAAAAAACAAGAGCACAGGTAGTCCTTGACTTACGACTACAATTGAGGCCAAAATTTCAACAACAATCGACTGTTGTTAAGTGAGTTTTGCCCCATTTTATGTCCTTTCTTGCCGCCGTTGTTAAGCGAATCACTGCAGTTCAGTTAGTGACATGGTTCTTAAGTGAATCTGCCTTCCCCGTTGACTCTGCTTGTCGCAAAAGAGAATCATCACCTGACTCAGGGACATGGCAACCGTCATAAATATGAATCAGTTGCCAAGTGAATTTTGATCACGTGACCATGGGATGCTGCCACAGTTTTAAGTGGGAAAAATGGTCATAAGTCACTTTTTCCAGTGCCGTTGTAACTTTGAATAATCACTAAGCCAACTGTTGCAAACCTAGGGCTACCTGTAATTTTGGGGATACGCTTGCCACAGGAAGGTCTCTGCTTTGGGAAGAAAGCAAGGCAGGAAAGGCTACAATTTTACAAGGGGTTTCTGGGAGTCGATTCTCCGAAGTTTTTAAAAAGTTTGAAAAGGCTGAGGAAAAAGCAAGGGGCTTTGGCAGCAGCCAAAAAAGCTAATGCAATCCTGGATTGTATAAACAGAGGCATAGAATCAAGATCACATGAAGTATTAGTACCGCTTTATAAAGATCTCCTAAGGCAACACTGGGAATACTGCATCCAGTTTTGGTCACCACACTACAAAAAAAAAAAGATGTTGAGACTTTGGAAAAAAAGTGCAGAGAAGAGCAACTAAGACGATTAAAGACCAAGAGACAAAAACATACGGAGGAGGATTGTAGGAACTGGGTATGTCTAGTCTAGAGAAAAAGAAGAACTAGGGGAGATATGACAGCAGTGCTTCAATATTTGAGGGGCTGCAACAAAGAAGGGGAGGCAACCTACAGGCAGGACAAGAAGCAATGGATGGAAACTTATCAAGGAGAGAAGCAACCTGGAATTAAGGAGAAATTTCCTAACAGTGAGAACAATTAGCCAGTGGAACAGCTTGCCACCAGAAGTTGTAGGTGCTTCATCACTGGAGGTTTTTAAGAAGAGACTGGGCAGCCACCTGTCTGAAATGATTATAGGGTCTCCTGCTTGAAGCTGGGGGTTGGACTAGAAGACCTCCAGGGTCCCTTCCAGCATTATTCTGATTTATTGATTCTCTCTCCGGTGCCACCTTTCGAAAAATCGCCAATCCAGGTGAAGGGCTCCTTAGTGCCAAAGAAAGGGACAAAGTCAGAGAAGCACCGGCCTGCCTCCCCTTCCCCTCCCTCGGATTTAGCCCTGCTCCAGTGAACAGCAGCTATTCTGCTCCAGCCGCCTGTGCAGGAGATGCTGGTTTGCCTGTTGGGGAGGGGGGCAAAGCTGTTCCCAGGGCGATCCAGAAGAGGAAAAGGGGAAAACACATTTTTGCAAAAGTTGCATTCTGCTTTCCCCTCCCTCATTTTACTTGCCCCTTCTGCAAGGCCCTGCAGAAACGTTCAGCTAAGCAAGCAAAACAGGATTTTTGTTGTTGTTGAACTCCCAAGAAAAGAATCTAATTGCACATAAGTAGGAGCTGCGATCCTTCTGGCTTCCGGGCCTTTATTATGGGTCTCCTCTTACCCAGCCAGCCTGGAATCTAACAGATCCCATTCCCGCAAAAGTTTCCCCTCACCCTCTTTCTCAGGGAAATCGGTTGCTTTCTTCCTTTTAGTACCAGCCCCCTGATAGGAAAGTTAACTCTTTGCTGGCTGGAATCCAGCCGTGGCTGCAGGTTTCAGATTTTTTTCCTGCAGGAATTTGGAAAAAAAGATTTCCAGGGAGGGGAGACTGCCAGACAGGGGACCAGGCACTGACCATCCCTTTAAGTAAAATGCAAATCAACGCAGATTTTGCATAAATCATACTTTGCATTTCAATGGATCCTTCAAAGCAGTGTTTCTCAACCTTGGAAGCTTGAAGATAGGTGGACTTCAACTCCCAGAATCCCCCAGCCAGCAGCGCTGGCTGGGGGTTTCTAGGAGTTGAAGTCCACCCATCTTCCAGCTTCCAAGATTGAGAAACATTGCTTCAAAGGCTCAAATTTCATTTAATGCATGGACCCTGCAACAGACATGATGACTGGAGGATAAAACATAGGTAGAATGGTTGCAGGAATTGGGTGTGTCTAGTAGTCTAACAAAAATAAGGATTATGCATGACATGATGGTTGACTTCCAATATTTGAGGGGCTGCCCCCAAGAAGAAGGGGTCGGCCTATTCTCCAAAGCAGCTGAAGGCAGGACAAGAAGTAACAGATGGAAACTGATCAAGGAGAGAAGCAACCAAGAATTAAGGAGAAATTTCCTGACGGTTGGAACAATTAACCAGTGGAACAGCTTGCCAGTAGAAGTTGGGGGGGTGCTCCATCACTGGAGGCTGGGCAGCCACTTCTGTGGAATGGGATAGGGTCTCCTGCTTGACCCTGGAAGACCACCAAGGTCCCTCTTCCAATCCTGTTATTCTGTTTAAGAGTTGGCCAGCAAAGTTCAATGGAGAGATCGTCCTTTACACACTTCAACTACCAGGTTCCACCAGTTTCAAAGCCCGTGGATTGTGCAAAAGGGGAGAGGGGGAGGGGTGGCCACCCAAGGGGTGCTGAGTCAGAGACACAGGAGCCAGACCAGCTGGACCAGTGAGGAGGGATCCTAGCAATTGTGGTTCACCAACATCTGCAAAGCCCCAAAGTGTTGACCCTCATGTAAAGTATTGGCTGCAGCCAGACTGGGACTGAATGGAATTCCCCCCTCAGCTGTTAAAAAGACTTTTCAGTATAAACTGTGTGTGCACAAAACAATGTCGAAATGCTTGACGGAAGCAGAATTTTCACAAATCCAGAAGCAAAATCCAGAGGAGATGGAAAGAGAAGATGGAAGGAAGAGTGATTTCCCTATTTGGGGAGAGCTAGAAGAAGAATTCTATATTCCTAATCATTTTGGGGAGGAGGGGGGTTTTAGGCAATGTTTGCAGGCTCCAAATAGTTATCCAAATTTGTTGATGATGTTGTTTTAATAGCCAGAAACAGCAAATCAGAAAGTAAATCAGATGCTGCCATACTTCAGATAGAAAATCTACAGGTTGAAATGTCCATCCCAAATCATTCCCTGAGCTTACACAGAGAATAAGAAAAATACTGTATTCCATTTGCTGCAGGACTTTTTGGATGGCACCAATAACGTCATTTATCTTTCCTTCTTTCTTTCCTTCCTTCTTTCTTTTTCTTTCCTTCCTTCCTTTTTCTTCCTTCCTTCCTTGCTATTCCCTCCCTCTCTCCCTCTTCTCCTTCCTTCCCTGCTTCCCTCCTTCTCATTCCCATCTCCCTCCCTCTTTCTTTCTTTTTCTCTTTCTTTTTCTCTTTCTCTCTCTCCCCCTCTCCCTCCCACTTTGATTTAGATACTGGCAACATTCAAGCACCCCTAAGCCATGGGACCCGCAGCCACACATTCCAAACCCAAAAAAAATCTCTAAAACACAACATACTTTATCTGGGAATTCCTCAAAGGCCGATCAAGAGTTAACTGTTGTGTGTAAAACTAGCTGCAGCCATGCCTACTGTTTAGACTGACATTAGATTCTTAAAGAGCTCTTTAAAAAAATCAAGATTGACCCAGTTTCAAGAAGACCATAAAACCAAGAGGGGATCAAATATAAATAAATGTAAACCCTGGTCATGTGGGGAATGAATGGTCTTCTGGAATCAGAGGTGTGCAACCTTCAATGGGGGAAGATTTAAGATGCACTCCAAAAACTCACTGAGGCTTGGTAAAACTATTTTTTTTGCAATTGTCTCATTACACTGAGCAATTTTCTCATCTCACATTAAAAATTGCAATTGGGTGGCAACTTCAGGAGAGATGCAGGGTCTGCACAGACCTCTTAGGGCCCTCATGTTCTTCAGGTGGGGGGTGATTTCTTTAACGTGACACAAACTGGAGCTCAGTTCCTAAAGAATGCATACAAACATTGTCTCGTCTTAGTAGCAAAGCAGAGTCAAAGAGTCAAGTTTAACAGTGGTCCAATTATTGGAGGAAGATCATTCATGCACTAGTGACTTTAGAGAATCTTCTGGAGTAGGGTTTCTCAACCGTGGCCAGCTGGGGAATTCTGGGAGTTTGAAGTCCACACATCTTAAAGTGGCCAAGGTGAAAATGTTGCTCTGAAGTCATCCAACTTCATTGTAGACACCTTTGTATCGCCAACAGTGGCTGGGCAATGCTATGAAGATGCTGTCAGTTGCTGGTCATGACCTAGGACAGCATAGTTGGCTGGGGAATTCTGGGAGTTGAAGTTCACCCAACTTCAAGTGGTCAAGATTGAGAAAACACTGTCCTAGGACTTAGGTTATCAGTATTAGACACAGAAACTCAGGTAGGGGCCAACCATATTATTCTCCCTTAATCCGTCTCCCAAGACCGTTGTTGGAGGAAATAAACTTAGGGAAGACCCCATGTAGCTCCCTTTGAGTGCTCGGGAGAAAAGGCAGAACCTCAGTTCAGTGAAGGAATAAAACCAAACAGTTGCCACAAGTAGTGTCATGACTAAGGACTCCTTTTGGGATTATGCATGTTCGTTCTTGATTTCACAAGAATTGGGTGACTCTCAGCCTGTTGAAAGCCCTTGAGAGCGCGTTACAGGCTTGGGACTTGGGGTTTTAAAGTTCTCTAGATACAGAATTTTCCACCCATCCAAACCATGGCTTCATGGTAAGGATCAAGCCATAAATGTGGTTTCCTAGACTCTGCCTTTTCCAAGCTTAGTTCAAGGGGTAAAACTGGATCTTGGTTTATTTACGGATTTGATTTACATGGCTGCCCATCTCACCTACAACAATCATTTCGAAAGCCAAAAAAGAATATATAGACATATAAAATATCATCATTCAACAAACCTCGCTTAAAAGAAACCATGGTACAGGTAATCCTCGATTTACGACCACAACTGAGCCCCAAATTTCTGTTGCTAAATGAGATAGTCATTAAATCAATTTCATCTCGTTTTGCAACTTTTCTTGCCACACTTGTTAAGTGAATCACTGCAGCTGTTAAATTAGTAACACGGTTGTTAAGTGAATCTGGATTCCCTTTTGACTTTTGCATTTCAGAAGGCTGCAAAAGTTGATCACATGACCCCGGGACATAGCAACCGTCATAAATGTGAATCAGTTGCCAAAGCGTCTGAATTTTGATCCTGTGACCATAGGGATGTTGCAATGGTCGCAAGTGTGAAAAACTGTCACAAGTCACTTTTCTCGGTGATGTAACTTTGAGTGGTTATTAAAGGAACTGTTGGAAGTTGAGAATTACCTGTATAATAATGCAACCTATAGTACCAGAAGATGACAGCAGACAAATGTTATGGGGTGAATGCTTCCAGCATGCTTGGTGTTTACAAAGGAGAAGTTCTCTGCCTCCAGGGTCAGATGGAAGCTTCCACCAGCAATGTAATTCACCGATCCACGTATGGAAAAGTCTTGGTTCTGAATTGAACTAAGGACTCAGAGGATCCCCTCGGGGGTAAAGGGGGGTGACATGGCAAATTTCTGAAGGCCTTTGCCTCCAAAGATCCTCTTTTAAGGGAATTTGAGATGATAGAAAAGTATCTCGGGAGTCTTTACAAGAGACTTCCAAAACGACTATTCTTAAATGCCACTTGCCAGAAACCATAACTTCTAATTTTCACGGAGTCAATTTAAGCTAACCTTTCCAGCTGAAGAAAGTACAGAAGAGGAAGCTGCCAAATCCCACAAGATGCTGAAGAAGCTCAAGGCTTCTTTGGAAGAATCCTCAGAAGAGCACCCTGCAAATGCTTTTAGGTTATTTAAGACACCCAAGGACCTCACTTTTGACAATTTTCAGAACACAATTCAATCCTTACCCGGCTCCTTATCAAGGGCTTGGGCTGAAGCTCCACGGAAGAAGAGATGGCATCCCTTCTCCTCCCCAGATGGAAATCACATTGTAGCAAAACCCACCCACCCCTCACGCACTTGGGGGGGTGGGGTGGGGGCTCAAGGCAGGACTGCAAAATCTTTCCCCTGTCCAGACCTGTTGGGGTCTGCATTCCCAAGGTGGGTGGGTCTGGAGGCAAGGGAGGTAGGGCTACGGAAGGGGTCTCTCTCCTCCTGGTTCAGAGTGCAAGAGGAGGGGAGGGAAATATTTACTTCCACTCCCTACCCCCCTCCCCCAGGGCAAGTCCCCCTTCTGGTTTGGAGCCAGCCCAGAGCCCAAAGGGGGGATGGATTTTTAAAGGGCACAAATAATTGAGGGGGGCGAGTGGGTGGCCCAACAGAGTCCAGACAGGCCCATCAGCAGCTTCCCTCTCCAGAGGTTTCGCTGCCCCCCCCCACAACCTGTCTTTCCTCAAATGACTTTTTGTGGGAGTTGCGACTTTTTCAGTCCCAACCTGGCGCACACCTTAGAGCAGGGGTCTCCAACCTTGGCCAGCGGACTTCAACTCCCAGAATTCCCCAGCCAGCTTTGCCGTGTTTTAGGTATATATTTGCCCGTTCTACAGCCCTCATTGAATATTTCCAACATCATCCCCCCCCACCCAGCATTTCTTGAGTGTTTTTATATAACTCTACTGGGAGTCCATCCGGGCCCGGTGTTTTGATGTTTTGTTGTTTTTTTCATCAGTCTATTTAGTATTTCTTGTTGTTCCTCTGTAATTTTATGGAGGGAGTTGTGGCTTTTTCAGTCCCACACACATTAGAGCAGGGGTCTCCAACCTTGGCCGCTTGAAGCCTGGCCGACGTTAACTCCCAGAATTCCCCAGCCAGCTTTGCTGGCTGGGGAATTCTGGGAGTTAACGTCGGCCAGGCTTCAAGCGGCCAAGGTTGGAGACCCCTGCATTAAAGCAGCTGCTGGCTAAAACCAGGCAGCATCTGTCTAGCCCAGCTTCCTTCCAGCCTGCCAGCCTGACACAACACCCCTTCTGTTGGGAAAGCAGCTCCCAACCCAGATTTGTTTAGTCTGAGCCAGGCTGCATCACAACTTCACACTAAGGAATGCTGACCCACAACCCCAGCCCCAAGGGCCCGGCCCTACCCTTCCCTTCCCTTCCCCCATGGGCGAGGGGGGCAGCGCGACCCGTCCAGGGAACCCCTCACCCCACCCCACCCCGTCGGGGAAGGCAGATCTCTGGGTCTCTCTCTCCCTCCCCGCCGCAGGCAGGAAGGCGCCTTACCTGGCCCGCACAGCCGGCTGAAGTGGTAGGGGTTGCAGCAGACGGTGGGCCCGTCGGGGAGGCCGAAGCTCCGGCACTCGCACAGCGGCTTCAGCTCGGCGGGGCACTGGAGGTCCGGCCAGCGGAAGAGTTTGCCCAGGAGCAGCTGAGGCGGAGCCGGCTGGCCGCCCAACCGCCCTTCCAGCTCGGCCCGGGAGACCAGGACGCAGCCGCTGGGCAGCCCTCCGCGGGACTCGACGGCCTCCAGCAGGCTGTCGAGGGAGCGCTCCTTGAGGCGCTTGAGGAGCGAGTAGGTGACGCTCTTCAGCTCCTGCTCCAGCAGCGCCAGGCGGGAACGGCCGTCGGCGCCGTCGAAGCCCCGCTCCTTGAAGAGGCAGCAGCTCACCGCCCGGCCGTCGCTCTCCTGAGCCCTCAAGCCGGCTTCCTTCGGGCCGCCGCCCTCGGCCTCTTGCGCCGCCGCCGCCGCCTCGCCTTCCTCCGCCAGGAGGTCGCCGTCTCCGCGCACCATGGAGCCCTCCGGAGCGGCCGGCTCCTCGACGGCGCCTCCGCAGCTCACCGGGCGCCTCCCTTCGCTCCCGCCGGGCTCCTCGCTCCTCCTGAGGCTGCTGCTCCCCGCATCTCCTCCTCCTCCTCCCGGTCCTCCGTCGGGGAGGACCCGGCTTCTCCAAAGGCGCCGCACAAGCCCTGCCCGTTTGGACCTGAACATGCGCTTCGCCCGGGCGGCCCTTGGCTGGCTCCGGCTCAGACCCTCCGGGACGGGCGCCGCATGAAGGGGAGCCAGCGAGGGCTGCTCGTGCTCCTAGAGCCGCCGCGGCGTCGGCGTCGTCGGCGCCCGGCCCAAAGGCTCGCCCGGCCGGCCCAGCCACTCGCCGAGGGTCGGCAGCCGCGCTGCCTCATGAGGAAGCGCAGCAACGGCATAGAGCGGCAGCCCCGCAAGGCCGACGGCGCGGGAGGGGCCGGCCGAGCGCCCGCCGGCCCCCTCGGCTCTCTCTCTCTCTCTCTCTCTCTCTGCGGGAAGACGCCGAGCCCGAGACGGCTCCTTCGCCCGGAGGCCGCCCCCGCGCCCAAGCGCTCCCGCTCGGCTCCCTCGACGGCGCCGGCGCTCTTCTCCTCTGCTTCCTCGGCGGCACCGCTTACAAAGTTGGCCGGACTTGGCCAGGGAGCCGGAGAAGCAGCAGGCCGCCTCCCGGGCTCGGACGCGGGCCGGAGGAGCGCGGCATTGCTTGCTCGGCAGTCCCGGGGTCAGGAGCGCAGACGCCGCGCTGGGTCCCTTCCCGTCCACGCGCGGAGTGGAGCCCGGCGTTGCTGCTGCTGCTGGTGGTGCTGCTGGTGCTTTGGGCGGGCGCCGGGGCTTCCCCGGAGAGGCGGGCTGGCGAGGCGGCGGCGGCGGCGTCCTCCCTGCTTCCTTCCCTCGCTCGCTCGGGCTGCCTTTTTTGTTCTCCCGCACGGAGCCTCCGCTCGGGGCCCCCTCGGCGAGCGCGGAGTCATTGGCTCCCTCCCATCATGTGCCAGTCTAGACACTTTGGCGGCGCGGGAGGGTTGCGCAAACAAGCGCTCGGGTTTCTTCCCTCTTAAAGGAAAACGCCTCCAGTCCCCTTGCCTCCCCCCCCCCACCGCCCGCTTTGGGGCGCAAGACGGCAGGCAGCCCCGCTTCGTCCTCCGGTGGCCCCAGAGCGGCCAAGGGCAGAGGAGGAGGGGGAGGAGGAAGAGTTGGAAAGGGAGCCTTGGAGGTCTTCTAGTCCAGCCCCCTTGCCATAGGCAGGGGATCCTATATCAGGGGTCTCCAACCTTGGGCACTTTAAGCCTGGGGGACTTCAACTCCCAGAATTCCCCCAGCCAGCTTTGCCCAAGGTTGGAGACCCCTGCTTTGAACAACATCGGAGGCAGGCAGGCAAACCCAACCCAACCCTTTAATTAATAAATTAGCAGAAGAACAGAGTTGGAAAGGGAGCCTTGGAGGTCTTCTAGTCTGACCCCCGCTTGCTCAGGCAGGAGAAGGGTTTCAGAGAAGGGGCTGTTTAGGCTCTTCTGGAAAACCTTGACGGGGGGTGACTGCCGGAGGCAAGCTGTTTGCCACTGTTAATTAGCAGAAGAACAGGATTGGAAGGGAGCTTGGAGGTCTTCTAGTCCAGCCCCCTTGCTATAGGCAGAGGATCTCCAACCTTGGCCACTTTAAGCCTGGGGGACTTCAACTCCCAGAATCCCCCAGCTAGCAAAGCTAGTCCAAGCCCCTGCTCAGGCAGGAGACACTAGACCAGTGATGGCTAACCTTTTCTGGACTGAGTGCCCAAAGTGTGCCAGAACCCCCAAAATGCAATGTGCATGTGGGCCCCGCGCACACAGAACCCCCCCCCCCGCTCATGAGCATGCCCCCCGCACACCCCCGCCCCTGCACGCACAAGCCCCTGCATGCGCCCCGCCCCCTACGCATACGTATATGGGCTGCATGCGCTCCAGCCCTCTGCACATGCACACGCAGGGCTCCTGCATGTCCACTGCCCCCCCGCGCATGCGCAGCAGAGACCCAACGACCAGCTGGCTGGCGGCAGGCGTGCGCACATGCATGGCAGAGCTGAACTGGGTTGACGGCTCACGTGCCCACAGAGAGGGTGCTGTGTGCCACCTGTGCCATAGGTTCGCCATCCCAGCACTATACCATTCTAGACAAATGACTGCCCAAACTGCCTCCATGATGGAGCCCCCACAACTCCTGGAGGCAGGCCGTTCCCCTGATTGATTGTCCTCACTGTTAGGAAGTTTCTCCTTAGTTCCAGGTTGCTTCTCTCCTTGATTGGTTTCCATCTTCTTGCACTGCCTTCTGGTGTTTTTTGCTGGACTTTCTCGGAGCACCGGCATGGTCCTGAGTACTGCAAGGGGGTGGAGGGAGGCTGGAGGGGCAACCAGGGAGGTCGAGGCAGGGATTTGCAGGACCCCCTTTCTTTTGGCTGTTTTTTTTTTAAATTTGATTTATATGCCGCCCTTCTCCGGAGACTCAGGGCGGCTTACAATGCGTTAAGCAATAGCCTTCATACTTTTGTATATTTATACAAAGTCAGCTTATTGCCCCCACAACTGGGTCCTCAATTTACCTACCTTAGAAAGGATGGAAGGCTGAGTCAACCTTGAGCCTGGCGAGATTCGAATTTACAGTAATTGCAGGCAGCTGATGTTAATAACAGGCTATTAGTCTGCTGCGCCACCAGGCTCTTTGTCTCTGGCCTAACTCTCCCTCACCGCCCAGAGATCCCAGAGATTCAGTTAGGGCCCCCTCTTTTGATGCTCACAACAATCTTGAGAGGTAGGTTGGTCTGGAAGAAGAAATGACCAGTCAGCTTCTTTAGCTAGCAAGCTGTGCTGATCAGAAAAGAGTCCAATGTGGCTGTTATTGGGGTGGGGGGACCACCAGGAAATCCCAGGGCTGCAGCCTAGACTAGGGGAGTTGAAAACACTTTCTAGAAGGGGGCAAGTAGAGAATGGGTGATGACATTATGGGGGATCCCACTCAGGATGGGATAAAACTTTATTTCTACTTTTGAAGCAGAGGCCAGGACACATCCCATGGCCCCAAACGAAACCCACTTTCCTCACCAAATGGAAATCTCACAGGGAATTTACCCTGGAGTAAATGTGGACCAACCAGGTCGCACAGTCTGTGGGAATAGACAGCCCTACAGATTGTCCCAAAATGTATTGCTGTGTTGCAATTCCTAAGGGAAGTCTCTTGCACGCACATCTTTCAATTCGTTTGCAGGAGGTTGGAGCTCATTCTCACACACACACATATCAATAGCCACAGCTATTCCAGTTCACAACCACTTTGTGACAGAAGGCTTCTGATTCCCAGTTTAGGCAGGTGGAACCAAAGTAAAAAAATTAGCAACTTATGAAGTTCAACACGGAGAACAGAAACCCCTGGCCTTCGTCTCTTGGGCCTCATTTTCTAGAGTCAGAAAGGCTGTATTCACACATCAACCAGTTTTGTTGCAAACCTAATCGTTGTATTCATGTATAATGTTCATTTGGGCGAGTTTTAATGTGGGTTAGTTCCTGGCTTATCGCATGGCATGAATTTAGTCAGTTTGTTGTATTGTGCAACCCTTTAGAATGGATTCCTTGAGCAACAAGTTAAATCTGGGAGCAACAGCAATTAAAGTTTTTCTTTTGTTTGGACAGAGTTACAATGGGGGGTGGGGGGAATGATATTGGAGTAAGGGGAGACTTGGGAGAAAAAATGCTGTTGCTTTCTGGAACATTGCATGATGCACAACAATCGGCAACATATTCCCTGTTCATAAACATAATTAACTGCTATTTATCATTCCACCACCTTCAAGGAGTATGCTTTCATTTGGGTTTCATTGTGCACACAAGAATTTGCAATGTCGTAAGTCAGTCTTTTTCAAACTTGACAACTTTATGATGTGTATATAAGCTGTAAGAATTCCCTGGCCAGCAATTTTAAAGTTGCCATATATACACACACATACAGGTATTCCTGTCAATTAAATTTGAATTTATATTTAATTTATAGGTATTCCCCTTCTCAAGTTTAATTTCCAAGCAGTCCTGCCAGGTAGGAAAAGCTGAAGGGTAAAAGCAACAAAGGAGATCCCGTTGGCTCCAGACTTTAGAGTTAGGCCTGTTTAACACCTCTGTCCAGTTTTCCCCAACCAGGTACCCTCCAGGTAGCACATTTGGATGGGTCCAGATTGGGGAAGGTTACACATCAATGGTGGGTTGCTACCGGTTCACTACAGGCGAACCGTTAGCAGCGATGGCGGGAGGCTCCGCCCACCCGCCAGGACGTCATCAAATATGATCTGCGAGTGGATAGAATATGTTCAGAACAAATATCAAACTAGAAAGTATCAAATAGCTTTTATTTGAAAATAATGTATTGGAAATTTTTTAATGTAATGAGGTAAAGAGAAAAATTATACAGGGGAGGGAGGGGTTCAAGTTTATATATAAGTGTGATATTAGGGTTCTTTATGAGTATGAGTATATTATAGGGAAGTCTGGGGGGAGGGGAGGGTTAGGGAGGGTTAGGGAGGTTGGGAAGTTTGGGGGGGTAGGGGAGAAAAGGGGTGAAAATGTAATTGTAAAACTTTTGCAATAAAAAAAAATATGATCTGCGCATGGGCAGAAGTGGCATGCGCGTTAAATGGTAGCAAAGGTAAGTGAAACCCACCCCTGTTACACACCCTCCCTAACATGGCGTAACTTCTTCCAGTGAGAAGCATGAGCAAGGAACGTCCAAATTCTAATCTAGAGGGACACATACTTTGAGTCCTAAGAGTTTGGTCATTCTAGAGGAGGTTTTTTTTGTTTTTTGTTTTATTTATATGCCGCCCTTCTCCAGAAACTCAGGGCGGTTTACAAGGCGTTAAGCAATAGCCTTCATACTTTTGTATATTTTTACAAAGTCAGCTTATTGCTCCCACAAACCGGGTCCTCATTTTACCTACCTTAGAAAGGATGGAAGGCTGAGTCAACCTTGAGCCTGGTCAGATTTGAACTCGCAGTAATTGCAGGCAGCTGGAAGCTAAATACTACCTTTAACAGTAGCATTAGTCTGCTGCGCCACTCAGGCTCTAAACTTTTTAAAACTCTTTTAAACTTTTTTAGGCTGTGCAAAAAAAAATTCAAGAGACAAAGCTCTACTCATAGTAAAGTGGCTTTCTTCAAGTGAATCCTTGTTGTTTCTGCCCTTGGTCTCTCGGGGATCCCAACAAGTTCTCTCCCACAGCCCTGAAGATCCACAGAATACAGTTTGTAAACACCTTGGCCGGGGGTGGGCAAGCTACGGCTCCCTTATGTCTAGGGAGATTCTCAGTCATCCAGGTCATGGTTGTCTCAAAGGAGCTTTTATCAAAAGGCAACTGGGCTGTTCTTTTTACCCTGGAGGAAAAGGAGGAAGGGGTTTCACTTCTCAATCAAGAAGCCGGATCTAGTCACAACTGATGGAGCTTCCTGGCTGAGAAGCAAAACTTCTTCCTCAAGGAAAATACGTTCCAGTTGCCTTAGGAAAAAATACAATTCCGTTTCCAACCTGTGGGCTTCAACTCCCCAGAATTCCTGAGCCAGCCATTCTGGGAGTTGAAGTCCACAGGTTGTAAAGGGGCCGTAGTTGCCCACCCTTGCCCTGGACTAAGTCTCCCAGAATTTTTTCCCAGAATTCCCTTACAAGGGTCAGCCCGGAGAAGATCCTGGTTTTTTTCTCCAAAGCAGAGCAGAGAAGTCCCAAAGGTGCTTTTTCAAGAGGCAACTGTTTTAATTAACTCTTTTAATTATCTTAACTTTTGTATTGCATGTATTTTAATTTTGGCTGTTCACCGCCCCGAGTCCCTTTGGGAGAAGGGCGGTATACAAATTAAATAAATAAATAAATAATAATTTTTTTAAAAAAAAACTGGACTTTCTGGTTTTTCTTTGAAGACGTTTTGCTTCTCATCCGAGAAGCTTCTTCAGCTCTGACTGGATGGTGGGGATAGATATCTATCTTCAGTAAAATGTCCTAAAAGTTATTGCATTACATTCTTGGTTAAATTATCTTTCCATTGATATATAATTTTATGGTACTACTCCCCAAAAAGGTGTTATTAGCTAGTTTTAGAAAGTACACTTTTCCCAAAAGGTTTCTACAATTTTGGCCACTATTGTAAGTTCAAGAACCGGTCATAAAGGGCACTTTTTTCAATGCCGTTGTAACTTTGAACGGTTGAAATGTTCCGTGAAAACATAACCATAAACTATTTGAGAAACGTAAAAAAGAAAAGGGGGGCAGTGGGGCATTAAGATTACAGGACTTAATACAGGTAGTTCGCTGCTTATGACCACAACTGAGTCCAAAATTTTTGTTGCTAAGCAAGACAGTTAAGTGAGTTTTGCCCCATTTTACGACTTTTCTCACCACAGTTGTTAAGTGAATTACTGCAATTGTTAAATTCATGACCTGGTTGTTAAGTGAATCTGGCTTCCCCCATTGACTTTGCTTTGTCAGAAGGTCACAAAATGTGATCACGTGACCCCCGGGACGATGCAACCGTCATAAATAGGAGTCAGTTGCTCAGAGTCTGAATTTTGATCAGGTGACTGTTGAGATTTTATTTATTTATTGTTTATTGGTTCGATTTATATGCTGCCGTTCTCCGGAGACTCAGGGCGGCTTACAATGCGTTAAGCAATAGCCTTCATACTTTTGTATATACCTGCTTAGTAGGGCTTTTGCCCCCCCCCCCCAAGCGGTGTTCTATTTTATACAAAGTCAGCTTATTTCTCCCACAATCCGGGTCCTCATTTTACCTACCTCGGAAGGATGGAAGGCTGAGTCAACCTTGAGCCTGGTGAGATTTGAACTTGCAGTAATTGCAGGCAGCTGGCAGCTAAGTGCTACTTAACAGCACTTTAGTCCACTGCACCACCAAGGCACCAAGATGTTGCAACGGCCGTCATAAGTCACTTTTTTCAGTGCCTTGTAACTTCGAACAGTTGAACTGTTGAACTAAATCAGGGGTCTTCAAACTTGGCAACTTTAAGACTTGTGGACTTCAACTCCCAGAATTCTCCAGCCAGCATTCTGGGAGTTGAAGTCCACAAGTCTTAAAGTTGCTAAGTTTGAAGACCCCTGAACTAAATGAACTGTTGTAAGTTGAGGACTATCTGTAGAGTTGCTTGGTTTTAAAGGAGTGACATTTCTAATCTCAGGCTCACCAGACTGGAGGAATCTTCTGTTCTGGAAAAGATCCCAAGATCTCCTGGAAATTCTGATCCTCCCGTCCTGATTCTTCACCCCATCTCCAATCGCAGGCGTAGCCTATAATCTTGGAGACTCTCTCTCTCTCTCTCTCTCTCTGTTTCAGCTCAGAAAGCCACGCTCACTGTTTTTTTATAGCCTCCATAACATCTCATTACAAACTGTGCACAGTCAACAAAGGTGGTGACACCAGGCCTGGCTTAATAAGGAAGCAACAGCTTGGAAGCTTCTGACCTTGGAAAGCAGGTCTGAAAAGGGCTCTCTGGTTGCCCACAGACAGGAATACAGGGAGACAGGATTTAAAATAACCCTACATGCAAATTTTGGACCCTGAATGGTTTGGGAGTTGTTCTCTTGGTGGAATAGTCTGTTTAAGTGTTCTTTCTGTGTGTGCCTATATGTTTAAAAATCTCATTTTTGGATGTAAACTCAAATCTAACCTTATTTGGTTCCCAAATTATAGAGAGGTATCAAGTCACTTTACTGGAACTAAATTATCTTGAACCCTGAGAAAATACAGTACTTTTTAATGGGAGGCTATTGGGGAGAAGCTGCAAAATGTGTTTCTCAACCTCTCAATTTTTTAAGATGTGTGGATTTTTGACTCCCAGAATTCCCCAGCCATGCCAGCTAGGGAATTCTGGGAATCACAAAAGTCTACACATCTTCAGTTTGCTAAGAGTTGCGAAAAAAACTGGGGGGGGGTCTTTGATCTGGTCATTCTTGAAATGTTCCCTCCTTGGTCAGACTTAATTGGTCAGTTAAAGTGATGGAAATGGTTAGTGTAGTTCTTAAGACAGGAGGCCTCAGGTGTGAGCAGGCTAGCTTGGGAGATCAAAAGAATAAAAAAACACCAACTTCAAATAGCTTCTGTGTGGTAAAATAAAATAATAAAATATAATTAAAAAAAACTTTTTAAAAAGTTTTAAAAAAACTAGTTTTTTAAAAAGTTTTTTGAAAAAGAGAAGGAAGATGCCTGAACATAAAAAGAGATTGTTTGAAAAAAGGAAATATTTTCCTAGCTCAGTGTTTCTTTAAGACTTTTTAAAAAAAAATTTAATTTTTTTTTAATTTTATTTTTTTAATTTGATTTATATGCCACCCTTCTCCGGAGACTCAGGGCGGCTTACAATGTGCTCAGTAATAGCAATTTTTGGACTTCAAATCCCAGAATTCCCCAGCCAGCCATGCTGGCTTCAAGTGCCCAAAATTGAGAAACACTGTGGTCTAGCTTCTTGAACTATTGTTCTTTTTTTGCAATCTTGAAAGTGGGGGGTTGGGAAGACCCCCAACACACTGGATCCCCTATTTCACCCCTTTGCAGAATGCAAACGTGAAAATGTTTTAACAGTATCTCTGTAGGGCCCCGTGGAAGCCGCCTAGAGCTCTCGTAGAAAAAGCGGAGTATAAATCCTGCAAGTTAAAATATATATATATATATATATATTCCTCCGGCACGCCAAGAGTTAAGATGTCCAAGAGGTTGGGCCACGCCCCTCCCTCCCCGGGATTGATTAACTTGTTCAGGGTAGCAAAAGTTCAGGCTCCGGAAGCTCCGATTGGCCTTCGGAAGGAGGCCGCCCCGCCCCTTGGGCGCGTTGATTGGCTTGGGAGTTCCATTAGGCTCCTCCTCGCAAGAGAAGGCGGATTGCTCCTGAATGAAAGAAAGGCCCCTGGCGCCCCGCCCAGCGATTGCGCAACCAGCCGCCGGGCTTTTGAATGGGAGGCGCAGCCGCGGCTGGTGGGACTTGCTCGCGAGTGGCTGCGCTGGGCTGAAGCCCTGGCTGGGCTGCTGAGGGACCGTGCAAGGCTTGAGGGAGGGTTGGGTTGGGTTTGCCTGCCCGCCTCCGATGTTCTCCAAAGCGGGGGTCTCCAACCTTGGCCACTTTAAGCCTGGAGGACTTCAACTCCCAGAATCCCCCAGCCAGCAAAGCTGGCTGGGGGATTCTGGGACTTGAAGTCCTCCAGGCTTAAAGTGGCCAAGGTTGGAGACCCCTGCTCCAAAATGACACCCCCAAAGGGGGATGATGAATGCCCTTTCCTCCAGAGAGCCCTGGGCCCTATGGCTGTTGGCTCCTCCGAAAGGCAGAGGAGGGGTCTCTCTGAGCATGTATAAAAGCGCTTAGACTGGTGTTTCTCTGTCCAGTCTCTTGTTAAAAACCTCCAGTGATGGAGCCCCCACGATTTCTGGAGGCAACTTCTGTTCCACTGGTTGATTGTCCTTACTGTTAGGAAGTTTCTCCTTAATTCCAGATTGCTTCTCTCCTTGGTTAGTTTCCATCCATTGTTTCTTGTCCTGCCCTCTGGTGCTTTGGAGAATAATTTGACCCCCTCTTCCTTGTGGCAGCTCCTCAAATACTGAAATACTGCTATCATATCACCCCCTAGTCCTTCTTTTCTCTAGACTAGTAGCCATACCCAATTGTGAATAGAATAGAATAGAATAGAATAGAATAGAATAGAATAGAATAGAATAGAATAGAATAGAATAGAATAGAATAGAATAGAATAGAATAGAATAGAATAGATTCTTTATTGCCAAGTGTGATTGGACACACAAAGAATTTGTCATGGTGCCTATGCTCTCGGTGTACATAAAAGAAAAGGTACATTCATCAAGAATCATAAGGTACAACACTTAATGATAGTCATAGGGAAACAGTCAATATGAATCTTAAGGATACCATGGTGATGGTTGATTGCACAGTCAACCAAATGTTTAGGCTGACTTTGGCACTTTTGTCCACTTGTGGGTTCCTTCCCAAGAACCTGGAATAGGCAGATGTTTGATGGGGTTCTTGTCACAGGCTGTAAGCTGTTCCAAGTAAAATTGCCTTTTGCAATTGATTGCCGGTGATTTTGTCAATGCCGCTGATATTCAAATGGTGCTTCATATATTTTCAAATTGCATCCAAGATGCTTATTACTGGCATTTACTTTTCTTTCTTTTGCCACAGTCCTTCTAATTTACATCTTTTTCTAGGTCTTAGTATTTTGTGATTTTTCCCCAGTTCTTTCTCTTTTCTTTTGCTGTCTCCAGGTACTGTCGTGTCCCCTATCCAGACTTTTTTTAATCTTTCTTATCAAATTTTTATTATTGTTATGACTAGCAGAGCCATTAAGCCCCATGTAAAATTATATGAGCGCTTAGCAGAAGCAGAGTGCTTACTCCACAAATCAAAGAAAGCAAATCCACAAAGGTAAAGTTAATGAAATTACATTTTTAAAAAAGAATCCATATGAGTAAATTTGTCATGCTTAGATTAACTGTTGCTGCATTTTCACTGGAGCCAGGCAGAATTTTGATTGTTGTATTGACGATAGCGTGATTGATGCCCAACAGAAGATCAGGGTAAAAATCTTCAGTTCTTGGGAGATTCTGCTAGGTAACATAAGGGCAGTCTTGAACTGGCTAGTTTCTTTGTTGATTAAATACCTTTATCTGGGGATCTGAAAAAGTCAGGAATGCAGCTGCTGTGGAGTGATCCAAGTCCCAACCTTAAGAAAAAAATCTGTTGCCCACCCTTGCCCTGGGCTAACTGTGTAACACACGTGTGTCATCCTCTTTTAACGACACCATAATCCCTTGCAGGGTGGAGTCTGGGCAACTGAATGGAGCTGAGTGTTTACTGGCCAGATGCCTTTCCTGTCGCCAATGCAGAGTTTTTTTCAGCAGATGTATTCTCATTGTGCCCAGAGAGAGAAATATCTGCCTCTACCTAGGATCGAACTCGCAGCCTCCTGATTGTGAGGCAAGAGCTCCACCTCTAGGCCACCGCACCACTCCCTATTGCACGTGTGTGTAATGCGTATAAAAAAGGGCGGAGTTCAACCATGGATCCCAGCTTCTGAGAAGCGAAGTCAAGATTTGCTTAACAAATCTTGCAGTGAATCATTTAACAACCATGGCATAAAAAGTCACGAAAATGGGTGCAACCCACTTAACGTGCACCTTGCTTTGCTTGGCAAAGGAGATGCTGCTTCCAATTGCGGTCGTAAGTCGAGGACTACCTGTCGTTAAACCTACACGTTGCACACCCAAGCGTGCTAGCTCTTCGTCTCTTTTGGTGTAAATGTATTAAGCAAATGCAGCAAATGTAGTGAAACGATCAAGCAGCTTTTTTGGGAAACGGATTCTAGCTGAAGTTTGAGATGCAAAGAGTAAAAATGCCACTAAATCAGATTTATCTCATGGTGACTTAATGGATCTAACCAGGCAGTTTGCTTTACAAACATATGGAAGTAGATTTGCCCTACCTTCTTCCTGGAGCAATGAACCATGAATTACATTTTCCTTCCTGGTGGTCTCTCATCCATGTATTCAACCAGGCCTGTCCTGGCTTTAGGTTCCTAAGATTAAATACTGTAAATGTTGTGTGGATGTTTGGGTGGTTTAGGGGTGGAGAATTGTGGGGGGTGGGGGGGTGGGGGGGTGTTTGGGGATTGTTATGTGTGTTGGACCTGGTCTTTGGGTGTTATGTGAATTTCGTTGTATGGGTATACTGTGTATACACGTACAATGACAATAAAGTTATTTATTTATTATTTATCATAAGTGATCCAGGTCAACTGCTAATACTTGTTGAATGACAGAAACCTCAGACAGTTAATATAGTCATAAAGGTCCATGGTAAACTTTCAGAAGAGAGCCCACCCCTCTGTCTCCCCCATTTGGAACCTTCCAGATGGCCTGGAAGACACCCCTGCTGATGATCATGGTCCAGAGTGCCTGGAAGAGTCATAATGGAGAAACCCAGGTTCTCATCTGATGGGTGAGTTTCGACCAGCCACTCCCAGCCCAACCTGCACTGCAGAGGAAGGAGTCCCGTTTCACTATCTTGATGTCCTGGAGGAAAAATGGGATATATAAACCTCATTTTATAGACCAGGGTTTACCAACCTTTCGGACCGCAGGGACCACTAAATTCATAATTTTAAATCCCACGGACCACTAATATGATCTGCCTGATGACCAGCTGGGTGGGAGTGGCTAGGTGGTCATGTGACTGGGTGGGCGTGGTCAACTCGATGTCACTCACGTCAAGGGGTGCCTCGCCGGCCTCTACTCACCCCTCCCCTCCCAGCCACTCCTCGCCTCCCCATCCAGGCTCCTTAGGGCCCCAACGGGAAGCAGTTGTTGGAGCTGAGCAGCCACCACGAGAAAGAGTTGGCAAAACAGCTCAGTTCAAATTGGATCTGACTGAGAAGGAGGCTCAGCAGAAGCGCCTCACTGAGGACTAGGAGCATAGGCTTTCCAAGCGGAGGGAAGACCTGCGGGAGTGCAAGGCCAGGTACCGGCTCCTGGAGGCTCAGCGGGCTGAGATGATCAGCCAGTTCCAGTCCATGAGGCAGTTCCACTGGAACGAGGCCCTCCGGCTCCTTGCCACCAATGGCACTTCCCTCCAGCCTTCACCAAAGCCCCGCACCAGGAGGCTGAAGCAGACCCCAAGTCAAAATTTCTGCCCCCCTCCAACCCACACAAGAAGACCCCAAAGGGGGAGACTCTCTGCAGCAACACAAACGTTCATTGCACATATCCGGCCCAGGGGGCGTAGTTTGAGGACCCCCTATTTAGTGCAATATAAAAAATGCAAATAAATTTTCTGCAGACCACCAAAATTTTCTTGTGGACCACGAATGGTCCACACACCACCAGTTGGTGACCTCTATTATAGACCACATTTAAAAGAGATCTGGTCACTGTTGCTGCATTACCACCTCTCTCCACTAGGCGGTAGATGAGGAATTTATCATCAAAAACCTTGGAATCCTGCAACTTGTTAAAATCCCAGGTATTTTACGCCCTTCAGTTCTGTAACTGTAATATAATGGTAATATAATGCAATATAAAACCCATAGTGGCCTCTCAGAATGGAACCTCTGTATATTGGAAAGGACACATTGCATTTTTCTAAAATCACATTGTTCCTTTAGAAAAAGAATGGAAAATCCAGCATGGGATAACTTCTCTTTTTATTGACACCAAAAAGACCCCAAAGGGTGTGCCAGCTTTTTGCCTCCTGTAGAAATCTTCGCCAGGCTTCAGGGGCAAAGAACAAAGGAAGCAAAGAATCCAGGATAGCCAGCATCTGCCCAGGTGTTTCAGCCAGGCGACTGCAGCTCAGAATCGGCCATCAGATAGGGGTGATTGGCCAAACTGAGCTGGGAAAGTCTTTATTTCAAGCGCTTCATTTCCCCAGTTGGATGAGCATCTCGGATTGTTATATGGCTGGGTGGCAACCTCTGGGCTCAGAAGGTAAACAGGGTAAGGACTCAGATGGCAAATGTGAAGACCAAAATTAATTTGAGAATTCTTTTAAAAATCCCCCCCCAAGGCAGTGGCAAATGTTTCTGGACAATTGCCCCAAAATCCCTCAAAGGATAGTACTGGCTCAGCTGGGCCAGTTTCAATCTTCACTGTCACAACAAATAGTGGCCCCATGCCAGTGGTGAAATCCAATTTTTTTACTACTGGTTCTGTGGGTATGGCTTGGTGGGCGTGGCAGGGGAAGGATATTGCAAAATCTCCATTCCCACCCCACTCTGGGGCCAGTCAGAGGTGGTATTTGCCGGTTCTCCGAACTACTCAAAATTTCCGCTACCGGTTCTCCAGAACCTGTCAGAACCTGCTGGATTTCACCCCTGCCCCATGCTCATCCTAATTTTGGAAAACTAGACAAAGTCTGGCCTGGTGAAAATTGGGACAAGAGACCACCAAGAAATCATAACGGGTTTTTTTCCCGTTCAATCATGTCCAATACTCAGACTGCCTGGACAAGGCTCTGCAGTTTTCTTGGCAAGGTTTTTGATTTACCATTGCTTCCTTCCTAGGGCTGAGAGAGAATGACTGGCCCAAGTTCACCCAGATGGCTATGTGACTAAGTCAGGACTAGAACTCGTGGTCTTCTAGCTTCTAGCCCATACAACGAAATTCACCTAACACCCAGAGACCAGGACATTTAAAATAAAATCCCAGAAGAAGACAATAATTGCAAACCATGGTACTGAACATATTTTGTCCAATGAGTGGGATGATATTTCATTTTGTAGTGTACAGAGGGGATTCTGCTTTGAGCTAATTTCTGTCACATGTGGAACGCTCTTCTTCCCTTCTGTGGCAACTTGCCTCATTTGCTGACTGGGTTGCATGGATATCTTGGCTGCCAGCTTGGGGGGTCTTGATTTCAGAGGAATTTTAACTGGAGGAATTTGCTTGGGGATATGTGACTAATGTATGTTGTTACTGGAGGTCACGTCTCTTATTTTTTTATTTATTTCTGTCCCGTCTTTATTATTTTTACAGATAACTCAAGGCAGCAAACATATCGAACACACATTCCTCCTCCTATTTTCCCCAGCACAACAACCTTGTGAGGTGGGCTGAGAGGGGGTAGGGGAGAGAGAGAGAGTGGGGAGGGGGGGGGGGTAAAAGTCACCCACCCAGCTGGCTTTCATACCTAAGGTGGGACTTGAACTCACCATCTCCGAGCTTCTAGCCTGTTGCCTTAACCACTGGACCAAACTGGCTGCCTTATGTGTGGTATTCAATACCTGGTGCTTACATGGCAACAATGCAGAAGTAGGATTACTCTGTGGTCTCCTATCCCCATGAGGCTAATTCTATAGAACTTACTCTGTATCAACCAAGGTCATCCAGGGGCTGCCAGCTAAGTGTCTGTTCTATGCTTTTCTTTATTCTCAGTGAACTATTGTAGAAACTAGGTATGTCCAGCCTAACGAAGAGAAGGACTAGGGCTGACATCAGTGGTGGGTTGCTCCCGGTTTGCACCGGTTCGCAAGAACCGGTAGCAAAAATTTGTAGTAGTTCAGAGAACCGGTAATAACATTGGCTGACCACGCCCTCAAACCGGTCCCCGGCCCGGTCACCACTCGCTTACCCCGCCCACCTCATCAGAGGCTTTTATTTTTTTAACTTTTAAAAGCATTTTTTCTACAACCTCTTTGGACGAAAAAATGCTTTTAAAAGTAAAAAAAAAAAAAAGCCTCCGAGGATCGCGCGGCTCAGCTGGGATCGTCAGAGGCTTTTAAAAGCATTTTTTCTACAACCTCTTCGGCTGAAGAGGTTGTAGGGGAAAAAATGCCTTTAAAAGCCTCTGACGATCCCAGCTGAGTTGCCTGATCGTCAGAGGCTTTTAAATGCATTTTTTTCTGCAAGCTCTTAAGATTGTAGAAAAAATGCTTTTAAAAGTAAAAAAAAATAAGTTGGCCACGCCCACCCAGTCACATTACCCCCACCAAGCCACACCTACAAAATAAGCCACGCCCACAGAACCGGTAGTAAAAAAATTTAGAACCCACCCCTGGGTGACATCATAGAAGTCTTCCAATATTTGAGGGGCTGCCACAAAGAGGAAGAGGTTTGACCTATTTCCAAAGCATCTGAAGGCAGGACAAGATGCAACAGATGGAAGATTATCAGAAAGAGATCCAACTTAGAACTAAAAAGAAAGTGTTAAATTTATGTTTTACTGACAAAGAAATAAAGGGAGATTAGTATAGACCTATTTCAAACTATTTAGCTCTCATCAGCTAGCCATACCTTTCTGGGATTCGAACCTGGGCTACTTGCATTTTAGTAGATGTATTAACCTGTAAGCCAGGAGGATATGGCTAGCTGATGAGAGCTAAATAGCTTGAAATAGATCTATACTAGTCTCCCTTTATTTCTTTATCAGCGAAATATAAATTTGGTATAAAATGGTTTGTCGTGAATGCGACTGCTTGAGGGCTCCTGGATTGGAGCTGAAAGGCGAAAGGGATGCAGGATGCTCCCTCCCACATACTGGGGTATATATCAGGTGCCTCGATAGAAAAACACTTAATCTCTCCCCTGGCTCAAACTGGTGAAGGGAGGAGAACTTGTGGCTCAGAGGTTAATACAATTGCCTAACATGCAGGCAGTCCAAGTTCGAATCCAAGTAAGGGTATGGCTAGCTGATGAGAGCTAAATAGCTTGAAATAAATCTATACTAGTTTCCCTTTATTTGTCGGTAAAAAATAAATTTAACACAAAAATAGTTTGTCGCGAAAGCCACTGCCTGCGAAGGCTCCTGGAAACAGAAGCTGAAAACAGAAGCAGTATGCTCCGTCCCATAGTTAGGTAGACCAGGTTGCCCTGATAAAAAAACACTTAAAAAGAAAGTGAGAATAATTAACCAGTGGAACAGCTTGCCTCTGGAAGTTGTGCATGCTCCATCCCTGGAGATTTTCAAGAAGAGATTGGAGAACCATTTGTCTGGAATGTGATGGGGTCTCCTGCTTCAGCAGGGGGCTGGACTACAAGACCTCCAGGGTCCCTTCCAACTCTGTTATTCTATATGCCGTAATATTTTAGCACCCAAAGCAAACAGCGCATTGCTCAGAAGACAATCTGTCTTTTGTGGCACTCTGGGCCTATCCGTGCTGTAAGTAGATGGATAGGAAACCCCCCCCCTTCCGAGTAAAACTGTGTGGCCCACTTCCCAGCTCTCCAACTCACCATGGCCCCATTGTCTATAGTTTTAACCTCTGGCAGGAGCGACAAACCACAATGGCCTTTTGTCGTGGCACTCGTGCCCTTCACAACGGTGTCATTCATAAGATTTTCATTTTAAAAGAATTAGCAGCATCGTGCTGACTTCATTTCTTTTCCCATCTCTGAAAAGGGAAGAGGGCAAAAGATTGTAAAGGATGTTCTCTTACCTGTCTCCAGGTGACATTCATCAGCTTCCCTTCAGAAGTGACGGGAGCTTCATCACTGGAGGCTTTCAAGAAAAGACTGGACTGCTACCTGTCAGAAATGGTGTAGGGTCTCCTGCTTGAGGGGGGGGTTGGACTAGATGACCTACAAGGTCCCTTCCGACTCTGTTAATCTGTTAATCAGCACAATGCTCCAGGGATTGCATGCATTCTTCCCATGGAGAGGTGCAAGAATCATAGAATTTGAGGTAGTCCTCAATTTACAACCACAGTTGAGCCCAATATTTCTGTTGTGAAACATTTGTTAAGTGAATTTTGCCCCATTTTACGACCTTTCTTGTCACAGTTGTTAAGCGAATCAATGAAGTTGTTAAATTAGCAATACTATTGTGAAGTGAATCTGGCTTCCCCATTGACTTTGCTTGTCAGAAGGTTGCAAAAGTTGATCACATGATCCCGGGACCCTGCAACCGTCATAAATGTGAGTCAGTTGCCAGCTGTCTTAATTCTGATCACGTCACCATAGAGGTGTGGCAACAGTCGTGTGAAAAATGGTCCTAAGTAACTTTTTTCAGTGTCCTTGTAACTTTGAATGGTCACAAAATGAACTGTTGTAAGTCAAGGACTACCTGCATAGAACCATACAGTTGGAAGGGAGCTAAGAGGTCATCAGGCTCAACCCCCTGGACAAGGCAGGATTTACTTACCCCAACCCTTCTAGGTGACTATCCTGCCACTCCATGCAATAACAATCTAATTCACCAATTGACAGCTCTTTGTGTCACTAAATTCTTCTTAGTATTTATTTTATTTTATTTTATTTCATTATTTTATTTTATTTTATTTTATTTTATTTTATTTTATTTAGTTCTAGTTCCATCTGAGACATGAAAGTCAATTTGATGACTCTGAGCCGATCGCCAGAAGATGGCAAGTTATAAAGTTGGGATAAAAATCAAATCCTAATCAATCAATAATAAATAAATAGGAGCGTGTGCAAGCACATTTTTCTGCACCTTTGTTACACCTGTCAGTCAGTCTTTTTGCAAGCTGCTGCAGAAACCTGAAAACCATTGCAGCTGTTTTAAGGCACTGGCTCATCCAAGGGAAGGGACTTTTAAAGCAGGCCCCTCTTTTCAGACTTGCTGCCTGGAATCCTGAAGGAATGGGCTGCTTTAATGATCAGCAGAGAAAGGCTAGTGTAGAGGTCCCCAAACTTGGCAGTTTTAAGACTTGTGGACTTCAACTCCCAGAATTCTCCAGCCAGCATAGCTGCCTAGTTTTTTAAAAAACGTTTTTATTTTTATTTCTTATAAACACATTTACATGTACAGTCATTTCCATCATTTTTATTCATCTTTTCATTTAACTTTCATTTTTAATTTTTACTTTTTCGGGGCTGCTCTTTTACCCTTTACTTTTACTCCAATCTTTCTTCTTCTCTCCCCTTCTCTTCCTTCCTGTTTCTCCTACTTCCTTAGTTCTTCCTCTCCTTCTCTTTCTTACTTCCCCTTCTCTTTCCCCACTCCTCTCATCTTCCCCCCTTCTAACCTTCTCCTCTGCTCCTCTTTCCCCTCCCTTTTCTTCCTCCTTTTCCCTTTCTTCTCCTCCTCCCCGTCTCTTCCTTCCTTTCTCCTCCTACTTTCTTCCTTCTTCCTCTCCTTCTCTCTCTACTCCTTCCCCTCTTTCCTTTTGTTTCCCTTTTCAGTTCAATCTAAAGTGGTATTCGAGCAGCCCCAATTTTCTAATTACCTTTATTCTCATTTCAATTTCTTATTCAATTTCTTATTTAATAATAATAGGAAAAAAGTGAGATATAATAAAAATGTATGCAAATGATGTAATAAAATTAAAACTGCCAAATTCGAAGACCTCTGGCACTAGTGCTTCAGCTCTTAAGAGATTCAAGGCACTTCATGCACCCATTACTTATTAATTAAATGCATTTGGCATCTATCTGGTTACGAAGGGGCTCTGGGTGACTTGAAACCCTGCCTGTTTTTTTTTTTTAATGTGTCAGAAACAGTCACAGAAGTCGCCACGACCACAATGATGTGGCCAAAGCCCGGTCTTCTTCTTTGCTTGTGTCTCACAATTGTGACTGACTTTTCTGACTCCTGTGGCTACAGCATGTACCAGCCTCCACCTCCATCCTCTGCTCTTCTTACGCAGTTTCCCCCGTCTGCCTCTTTGATTGTCTCTCCCCATCTCAGCGTCTGCCTTCCTCGGGCTGCTTGGAGACAGGCTGGGTTAGGCCCTCTGGCCCCGAGTCGCCGTCTGTGGTCCCGCCTGAGGTCATTTCCAAAAGTTGCTGCTCACAATGGAAGAGAACCGAGACTGGGGAGACCCACAGGAAGCCGAGCCGAGATGGAAGAAGCAGATAGTCCTTCACAAAAGAGCTCAGAAGCCTTTCAAGCGGGCTCACCGAACAACACTCGCTATTTCCATTTTTTTTTTAATGAACCAAGAATGGTCATGCAAAGCCTCAAGGGCTTTCCACCAGCTCCATTCAAGGCAGGCACCCAAGACCAAGGAAAGGAGACTCGGTCCCTGCTCTTTAAAAAAAAAAAAGTTGAATTCTTTTAGCAAAGTCTGGTTGCAGAAACCAGAGCAATTATTTCTCTTTAGTGCAAGCATTATTCAGAAGTAGCAACCATGGCACTCGGAGACACATCAAGTCCTGAAAGGCTCAAGAGTTTTCTCTTGCCTTCCACCCGCCTCTGTCTACAGCAGTTTTTCAACCTTTAAGATATGTAGACTTCAACTCTCAGAATTCCCCAGTCAGCACATGTGACTTTCAACTCCCAGAATTCCCCTGTCAGCACGTGTGACTTTCAACTCCCAGAATTCCCCAGCCAGCACATGTGACCTTCAACTCCCAGAATTCCCCAGTCGGCACGTGTGACTTTCAACTCCCAGAATTCCCCAGCCAGCACGTGTGACCTTCAACTCCCAGAATTCCCCAGCCAGCACGTGTGACTCTCAACTCCCAGAATTCCCCAGCCAGCACATGTGACTTTCAACTCCCAGAATGCCCCAGTCAGCACGTGTGACCTTCAACTCCCAGAATTCCCCAGCCAGCATTCTGAGAGTTGATCGCCATACACCCTAAAGTAAAGCTGCTAAACTTGAGAACAGTGGCCTACAGTGAGAATGGAAACTGAGTCTCGAGTCTGCTGAAACCGAATGAGCTGGCTAATTCAGAAAGGAGGCAAGATGTCCCATCTCCAATTCAAAACTTAGATAAGCAGCTTGGTGCTGCGGGATTCAAAGACAGCCTGTCCTGGGAGCCTCTCTGGCGGCTGGCCCCGGCTGGCTTGTCCTTTGGTTTAAAAAAGATTATAAATACATTAGAAGCTGGCCTGCTGCAAACAAAGAGTCGGCTTCTAGCATTATCTTTATTCCCAAGAGTGACTCTGGGCTTCGCATAATCCCTGCAGGCACTTGAAGAAAATGGAAATGGAGAGAGGCTGCAAATCAGGGAGTTGTCTGCCTCCCCAGGACAAAGAATCGGGTGGCAGAGGGATCCCCAAGGGAACAGAAGGAAGGCAGGAAGTCACCGCAATAGTTGGCATTGTAAATTTGTGTGATGTGACATGCTGTGTTTCCCAATGGCAAGTATTCTGAGCAGGCACCTTCCCTGCAACTGCCCTTTTGGGTGTGCTTGATGGACAGGGGGATAGACTAGATGAATCTAAGGTCCCTTCAACTTTTATGTTCTGATTCTAAGGCTCCAAATAGACTCCCTGGCCAAAAGAGGTTTCTTGCCTGGGTGTAGAGTAGAATAGAGAATAGAATAGAATAGAGTAGAGTAGAGTAGAGTAGAGTAGAGTAGAGTAGAGTAGAGTAGAGTAGAGTAGAGTAGAGTAGAGTAGAGTAGAGTAGAGTAGAGTAGAGTAGAATATAATTAGAACAGAACAGAACAGAAGCTGGAAGGGACCTTGGAGATCTTCTAGTCCAGCCCCCTGCTCAAACAGATGACCCGCCTATACCATTTCAGATAAGTCCAGTCTCTTCTTAAAAACCTCCAGTGATGGAGCACCCACGATTTCTGGAGGCAACTTCTTTTCCACTGGTCAATTGTCGTCACTGTTGGGAAGTTTCTCCTTAATTCCAGGTTGCTTCTCTCCTTGGTTAGTTTCCAACCATTGTAGGAAACCAGTGTAGAGAAGGAGAGAATGGATCCTTTGCAGTGAGTGATCCAAACTAAGGAGGAATTTATTTTCTGACTGGGAGACCTATAAATCAGTAGAACAACCAGCCTTCTGAAGTCGTGGGTGCCTCATCGCTGGACGTTTTCAAGAGAAGAAGGGACAGCAATCTGGCCAGCACGGAATGAGGATTCCTGCGCTGGGGAGGGTGGACTGGAAGATCTCTTAAGGTCCCTCCCCACCCTAGGATTCAATGAACACTTCCTTTTAAAAGTCACTCCATACAATGACTTTTGCCTCAATAGTCGTAATTGTGTAGTAATTTACTACTAAGTAAAAGTAGCAAAAGTATAGTAGTAGTACGGTAGTAAAAGTTTAAGTAGAAGTAGCAATTTAACTGGCTCAATAGTAGTAATTGTGAGAGGGATCTGGGAGTCTAGCGGACAATCACTTGGTCACTGAGTCAGCCGTGTGCTGCAGCTGCCAAAAAAGCCAACACAATCCTAGGCTGCATTAACAGGGATAGAATCAAGATCACGTGAAGTGTTAATACCACTTTATAAGGCCTTGGTAAGGCCACACGTGGAATCCTGCATCCAGTTTTGGTCTCCACAATGTAAGAAAGATGTGGAGACTCTAGAAAGAGTGCAGAGAAGAGCAACAAAGAGGATTAGGAGACTGGAGGCTAAAACATATGAACAACAGTTGCTGGAATTGGGTATATCTAATTTAATGAAAAGTGACATGATAGCAGTGTTCCGATATCTCAGGGGCTGCCACAAAGAAGAGGGAGTCAAGCTATTCTCCAAAGGACCTGAAGGCAGGACAAGGAGCAATCTATGCATAAAGAAACAGTCCATGAAGTGTCCAAAAATGGCTATGAACTTGTCACCAACATCCCTTTTTCACATGCTTTGATGGTACAATTGTGGCTGCGATTTTGCTTTTTTTTTTTTTTTTTTGGTCCCTTCCCCACACTCTGGAACAAGCCAGGATCCTGCAAACCTTCTTTCCCTAAGTTTGAGGGATTGGACTGGATTCCTAAATGATGCTCCCCAATTCTGCAACCTGAAGAGAAACTGCAGAGGAAATTTTAGGGAAAAAAAAAAAAGGCTCAGCAGAGAAATATTTGCTATGGCTGCAGATTGCCCTGCCTGGGAGAATTAGGACTATCTGGATTTTGAGTGCCGGTTGAGCTGTCTCCTTGTCTTGCTTGTTTTTCCTTTTGAGACATTTTATCTCCTACTGTAATGAATTTTCCTGCCCAGTTGCTGGCATGGAAAGAGTCCTGAAGGCGCAGAAATAACAAATAAAGGAAAAACCATTTGGAACAGGAAAGATGGAGGCGGGCAAGACATTTGCGCAAGGGAGGGGGGGAAGGATGGGAGGGGGGGCGGTCATTCTTTGACCCTGGTTTTCAGGTGAGTTTGCCCTCTTTCACGCAGGGGGCAGTGGTGAAATCCAAATTTTTTACTACTGGTTCTGTGGGCGTGGCATGGCTTGGTGGGCGTGGCAGGGGAAGGACAGTGCAAAATCTCCATTCCCACCCCACTCGGGGGCCAGCCAGAGGTGGCATTTGCCGGTTCTCTGAACTACTCAAAATTTCCACTGCCGATTCTCCAGAACCTGCTAGATTTCACCCCTGCCAGGGGGGGTCTATCACGTATGGTTGTGCTTTCTTCTGTTTGTTTCTTGGAGTCCTGCAGTTTTTCAGAAGTGGTTTGCCATTGTTTGCTCTTTAAGACTGACAGTAAGTGACTGGCCCAAGAAGATCATCCAGCTGGCTTCATGTCCAAGGAAATGTGGAAGAAGGAACGGCAGGAGGTGGGGATGGAGTCAAAATAGGAATCAGCCTAGAGTCTCTTTGTAGCCACAAAGGAACAAGCCCAACCTCCCTTGAATTTCATTGACCCTTATCTAGGGCTAAAACAGTGCTGTTATTTGAGTAGGTTTCTGTGCATTGGCATGAGTAGTAATCCATAAATTAAACCGGTTCCTGGTCTTTCGCATCTGACAGACAGGATTAGAACTCACAGCCTTCCATCTTTACTAAACCCGATCTCTGCCTACGAATTAATTCTGGGCAAACTGGCAAAGGTGCTTTTCCAGAAGCACACTGGACTTCCTCGTTTGTTTTTTCCTTTGAAAACCTTTCCCTTCTCATCCAAGAAGCCATCCTTCACCAATCCTCTGAAGTTAGAACTGAAGAACCTTCTTGGACGAGAAGCAAAACGTTTTCAAAGGAGGGAAGAAAAAAAAAAACCACCCAAGAAAGTCTTCATTGACTTTTGGAAAAACACTTTTGGGACAACTGTTGAGAATCTCCCTAAAACAGAGGTCTTCAAACTTGGCAGCTTTTCAGACTTGTGGACTTCAACTCCCAGAATTAAGCATACTGTAGCTGGCTGGAGAATTCTGGGAGTTGACAAGTCCACAAGTCTGAAAAGCTGCCAAGTTTGAAGACCTCTGCCATAGACCATCTGGGCAAACTCCTAGCATTCAACCCTTTGTTGTGGGGCAGGAAGGGGGGGGGAAGCAATTATTCCCGCTCTGCCACAATTCAGCAGCAATCCCTAAACGGCTCCTGGCTGCAAGAATTCAGGCTATTTAGAGCCCTGTCTCAAACTTCTAGACCAGGGGTCTCCAACCTTGGCCGCTTTAAGCCTGGTGGACTTTAACTCCCAGAATCCCCCAGCCAGCTGGTTGGGGGATTCTGGGAGTTAAAGTCCCCAGGCTTAAAGCGGCCAAGGTTGGAGACCCCTGGTCTACACATTTAATGCGCAGAGAGCTCTTCATTAGGCAGGCAGGAATCTCCACTGACGGGTTTCCAGGCTCTCCGATGCGCCAATCCAAACTTTGCAACTTGGGAGTGTTTTTTTGTTTTTTTTTTCTTTTAATTTGATTTATATGCTGCCCTTCTCCGGAGACTCAGGGCGGCTTACAATGCGTTAAGCAATAGCCTTCATCCTTTTGTATATTTGTACAAAGTCAGCTTATTGCCCCCACAAACCGGGTCCTCATTTTACCCACCTTAGAAAGGATGGAAGGCTGAGTCAACCTTGAGCCTGGAGAGATTCGAACCTGCAGTAATTGCAGGCAGCTGGTCTTAATAACAGGGTGCCTTAGACCACTGTACTACCAAGGCTCTTTTGGGGAGGGAGGCCTCCTCACGTGTTTCTTAACAGGGGAGGGAAGGATGGTCGTGGCAGAAAACGGGCAAAAGCCGAGGGGAGAAAGCGCGGCGGTCTTGGCACCGTGGCGCTTTCGGCCGGCAGGACAACCTTCTGGCTCGGGGGACCGTCGGAAGGCGCTGGAGGGAGAAGCCGCTTGCTCGCTCCCCGGGGCGCTCGGGCGAAGGGAAGGCGGGGGGTTGGATGCCTGGAAGGCAGCCTTATCTCCCCCGGAGCCCCTTATCCGCTCCCTGGCTCCGGCGGGGTGGGCGTCTGCGGGAAGCCCCAGCCAAGCCCCAGCCGGCCCGGGCTCCGTGACATGCAGGCACGGGGGACTCGCTGGCGGCCTTATCTGGGCCGGCCGGTTTGATGGAGCGCCTGGCGTCTGTCTGGGGAGGGCTCGACGGCTCCCAGTTAACCCCACGAAAGACGCCCGGCTGGAATGCGGAGGGGACGCGCAGAGAGGTGCCCGCCCTGGCTCCTCTCTCTCTCTCTCTCTCTTTCCCTCCTTCCTTCCTCTCTCGCTCTTTCTCTTTCCCCCCCTCTCTCATTCACTTCTTTCTCTCTCTCTCTCTCTCTCTCTCCTCCCTCCCTCCTCTCTCTCTCTCTCTCTCCCTCCCTCTCCCTCCTCTCTCTCTCTTTTCATCTTCCCTCCCTCCCTCTCTCCCTCCTTCCTCTTTCCCTCCTTTCTCTCTCTCCCTCCTTCCTCTCTCTTTCCCTCCTTTATATCTCTTTCCTTCTTTCCTCTCTCTCTTTCCCTCCTTCCTCTCTCTCTTTCTCTCCTTTCTCTCCCACCCTCTTTCTTCCCATCCTTTCTCTTTCTTTCCCTTTCTCTCCCTCCCTCTCCCTCCTCTCTCTTTCCATTCTTTCTCTCTCACTCTTTCTTTCCCTCCTTTCTCTCCCTCCCTTGGCTGGTAACGGCCAGGGGCCTCCCCTAGACCACCCTCTTCCCTGAATGGGTGCCTGCTCCCTCCTGCATTTTCACAGGGTGTGGGGGGGGGGGGAATGCACCCCCACCAGGCCTGAGCTTCCCCAGCCCAGTCTCCCTCCTGGACTTCTGTTCCCCCATCAGCCCACTCCACCACCCCCGGTCCAGACATCCAGGAGACCGGCTGGCGATAAGAGCCTTCCCTCCGCCCTGGCCCCTGGCTCTGCTCTGCCGCCAGCCTCAGGCGGGGGTCAGGTCCCCCTTTACTCAAGCAGGGTTCCTCTTTTCACCAACCAGCCTGGGGAGAGCAGAGGGGAAGGTTTGTAGCTTTGCAAAGAAGAACAAGGACTTTTCTCTGGATTGGCTTTGCAAAATTAGAACCTGAGGGCTAGAAGAGACCTTTGAGGTCTATCTAGTCCAGGGGTCTCCAACCTTGGCAACTTTAAGAGTTGTGGACTTCAACTCCCAGAAGCTGAGGAATTCTGGGAGTTGAAGTCCACAAGTCTTAAAGTTACCAAGGTTGGAGACACCTGATCTAGTCCAACTCCCTGTCCAAGGCAGGAGACCATATATACCAGCCTGGACAAATGTCTGTCCAATCTTTTCTTGAAGACCTCCAACAATGGAGCATCCACAACTTCAGGAGGCAAAGCTATTGCACTGATTAATTGTTCTCACAGTCAAGAAATCATTTCTTTAGTTCTGGGTTGGATCTCTCTTTAATGTTCCCTCCACCTGTTGCTTCTTGTCTTGCCCTCAAGTCCTTTGGAAAATAGGCCAACTGCCTCTTCTCTTTGACAGCTCCTCAAATATTGGAAAATTGCTTTCATGTCTCCCCTAATCTTTCTTTTCATTATAATATATAGACATTCCCAGTTTCTGCAACTGTTCATCATATGTTTTAGCCTCCAGTCCCCTAACCATCTTTGTTGCTCTTCTGGTACTCTTTCTAGGGTCTCGGCATCTTTTTTGTCCGTTTTTTTTCAGCTGATGCTTAGGAGGGGGTTTTACATTTCCCTCTGCAGTGCCCATAAGTGGCTTCTGCAAGGCTCCCCCCTGCCCCTTTGTGGCAGCCTCAGATCTCTGTTGTGCCTTCATCTTGGCTGTCGTCTTGTCTTCAGCCTTGTGGGGCAACAGTGATGCCAACTTTACCAACAGAAGAGAATATTTGTGGAACTGTGGGGTCCTTGGGGCTCTCTGAGCTTGGTTGGTTTCTTGTAGACGTTTCATTGCCAAACTAGGTAACATCATCAGTAACAGAAGGGAATAAAGATTGCAGGGAGGAGGAGGAGGAGGAACTGAGGGGTCCTTGATGCTGTTTGAGCTTGCATGTTTTCTTTTTTTTTTGCTGTAATTTATATTGTATAAATTAAATTAAATTATATTTAATTTTCTTGTAGACATTTCATTGCCAAACTAGGTTACATCATCAGTACCAGAAGGGAATAAGGATTGCAGGGAGGAGGAGGAGGAGGAGGAGGAGGAGGAGGAGGAGGAGGAGGAGGAGGAGGAGGAACTGAGGGGTCCTTGATGCTGTGTGAGCTTGCTTGTTTTCTTGTAGACATTTCATTGCCAAACTAGGTAACATCATCAGTACCAGAAGGGCGTAGGGTTTCCAGAGAGGAGGAGGAGGAAGAGGAGGAGGAGGAGGAGGAGGAGGAGGAAGAGGAGGAAGAGGAGGAGGAGGAGGAAGAGGAGGAGGAAGAGGAGGAGGAGGAGGAGGAGGAGGAGAAACTGAGGGGTCCTTGATGCTGTGTGAGCTTGCTTGTTTTCTTGTAGACATTTCATTGCCAAACTAGGTAACATCATCAGTACCAGAAGGGAGTAGGGTTTCCAGAGAGGAGGAGGAGGAGGAGGACTGTGGGGTCCTTGGTGCTCTCTGAACTTGGCTGTTTGCTTCCAAAATCTTTCATGACCCAACTAGGTAACATCATCAGTGCTAGAAGGGAGTGGGGGGACAGGGAGAAAACCCCATTCCCTTCTAGCAAAATGACCTGTGACCACAGCCAAGTCCAGAGAGCCTCATGGACCTCACAGTGTGTACAATCCAGCATCTATAACAATGTTCTCAACCTTGGGAGACTTTATGAGACTGAGACGCAACAGTCCATGAAATGACCTCCCGAGGGCTGAGAGTCTGAGTTCTGGTCTCCAGAGGCAGAATGCTTGCAGTTGCCTTCAAGGACAACTCAGCCTGTCTTAAGAGCAGGGAGGATTGATTCTCCTCGGTGAAGGACAGACGCCCTCCTGCTTTAATCATGGCTTAAACAAGGTTAGCTGCTTTCTTTTCAGCCAGAAGCTGCAATACAAATTATATTTTCCTTCTGAGGTTAAGGAGCAAGAAGAAGATGATGGGATGTTTCATTGGAGATGCCAGGACAGAAATATTCAGCATTTGGAGAACCTCTGAGTTATTTCTTTCCACAGCCAGATAGCGCATTGAAGTGTCGACTTACAACAGTTCATTTAGTGACCATTCAAGGTTACAACGCCACTGGAAAAAGAGACTTATGACCGTTTTTCAGACTTACGGCCATCGAGGCACCCCCCCCATGGTCACATGATCAAACTTCAGATGCTTGGCAACTGACTCGTATTTATGACGGTTGCAGCCTCCCGGGGTCGCTGGGTTTGCGACCTTCTGACAAGCAAAGTCAATGGGGAAGCCAGATTCACTTAACAACCGTGTCACTAATTTAACTGCAGTGATTCCCTTAACTGTGGCATGAAAGGTCATAAAAACGGGACAAAACTCAACAACTGTCTTGCTAAGTCGAGGATTATCTGTGCCATTTTGAATGCTGTATATGATATGATCAAACCTTGGCTGCAATGTCCTGTTTAACGACCTGGAATATTCCATCGATTTCTCTGTAAATGCAGGCCTGGCCAGCTTCATTATACATTTTTTGGCAATTCTGGGGTTACCAAAGTCGATCCTATGATTTCTTTGCCACCGAGGAGCTCAGCGTCTTCCAGGCCTCTCCCTTCTTCCCTACTGCTGCTCCTGTTCACTTTTCTCTCTCCCTCCTTCTCTCTCTCTCTCTCTCTCTCTTTTTCTCTCTCTCCCTCCCTCCCTCCCTCTCTCTCCCTGTTTGCCCATCGCAGCTGCCAAAAGGCCGGACCCAGCGTGCCATTAAAAATGCAGACTTCTGAATTCCAAACTTTTCCCTCAAAGCATAATTTATGATTGTGCGGTGGAAAGTACATTTTCCCACACCAATGGAGACAAAAAGAATATCTTTACAAAAATATATCAGCAGCAGAGAGAGAGAGGAGAGAGAGAGGCCTGGGCCTGCTGGCACTTTTCATGGGGAAGGAATGAATCTTGGGTGTGGTAGTGCGAGAAAGTTGGGTTTTTTTTTTTCTTTTTTGTGAAAAATCCGATGAACTCACAGGCAAGGGGGAGAAGGAAACATCCAAGTGAGAGCAGGGAAGAGCTCTCAAGGCAGCCCTTGGCTCATTCAGACGCTTATCCAAGTATCCTCCCAGTGGGCCTTGTCTGAAACACTTTCTCTATCTCTGTGTCTATGGAGATCCTCCGTCATCCAGGTCATGGTTGTCCCAAAGGTGCTTTTTCAAGAGGCAACTAGACTTTCTGGTTTTTCTTTGAAGGCATTTTGCTTCTCATCCAATAAAGCTTCTTCAGCTCTGACTGGATGGTGGGGAAGGGAAGGATTGATACTCCTTGCAGACAGCTGGTCATTTGCATCCTTTTGGCGAGTCGTTAAGGCCACCTGGAGGTTTATCTGTGTCCTCAGGGTCACCTGAGTGGTGCAAATGGGTGTGGAGCTTTCTTGGAACTGTTGAAAGGACTGTGTTGTAGACTGGAGATAGATGATGTCCTATCCTTCCTTCTCTGTTGAGGGATGGGCTGTTCAATTTGGACATAGATGGCCTCTTTGACCCCTCTTTCAAACCAGCAGTCCACTCTGTCCAAAATATGGACTTTGTTGTCTTCCAAAGAGTGGCCTTTGCCTTTTAAATGCAGGTGGACTGCTGACTCTTGTCCTGATGGGTTTGTCCTCCTACTATGTTGTGCCATGCGTTTATGAAGTGGTTGTTTTGTTTCCCCAATGTACAGATATGCATATGTCTAGCTGCATTGTACTGCATATACCACGTTGCTCAGTTTGCATCTGGGTGTTTTAGCCTTGGGGTGGACAAGCTTCTGCCTTAGTGTATTCTTGGGTTTAAAGCCAACTCCACAAACGTGCACAATTCCTGCAACCGTTCTTCATACGTTTTAGTCTCCAGGCCCTTAATCATCTTCTTCCTCTCCTTTCTGTTGGCGGGGGTGGGGTGGGGGTAGGTTAGTAATGCTGCCAAAGACCTGTGCAGAGTATCGTCCCATTCTATAAGGCAGGGGTCCCCAAACTTGGCGACTTTAAGACTTGTCGACTTCAAGTCCCAGAATTCCCCAGCCAGCGATGCTGGCTGGGGAATTCTGGGAGTTGAAGTCCACAAGTCTTAAAGTCGCCAAGTTTGGGGACCCCTGCTATAAGGCAAACTTTTTCCCCCCAAACTAACTTTGCAGAACAGTCCTCAGGAGCAGGATTTGCAAAGGATCCCACAAGGGCAGGAAGCTGAACCATCCTAAGTGTCACAATGGAAAGAGGATGCTACACACACACACACACACACACACACACACACAAAGTCCAAACTCATCTGGGGAAATTTGGAAACAACAGGGAAGAAAAGAGAGGGGGAAAAACAAACAAGAAGAAGGAAAATCAGAAGTCAGAATCTGAAACAGGAAAAACCCGGCGTCAGGACGGGGCCATCGATAAAGGCAACTGTGCTGAATACACAAACAAGCGGCCGCTCTAATGGAGGCCAGCAAAGGAACTCCTTGGCTGAGGTCCCCACCGGCCGCAGACCCCAGGACGGAGCTGGGATCCGGCGAAGGGAGGCCAGGCCAGGCGGAGGAAGAGGGCTGAGTGGGTTGATGGAAGCACATGCATTGATTGAGGGGCTGCAACTGAAGCATCGGAGGGCACTTTGCTCTGGCCAGAGAAGAGGGGGTCACAGGAGGACGCCTGATTGGGGGTTGTGGAAGAAGGAAGGAAGGAAAGCAGAGAGAAGGAAGGAAGGAATGAGCCTTGGTGGTGCAGCGGACTAAAGTGCTGTTAAGTAGCACTTAGCTGCCAGCTGCCTGCAATTACTGCAAGTTCAAATCTCACCAGGCTCAAGGTTGACTCAGCCTTCCATCCTTTCGAGGTAGGTAAAATGAGGACCCGGTTTGTGGGGGCAATAAGATGACTTTGTATAAAAAAGAACACCGCTTAGGGGGAGCCGAAAGCCCTACTAAGCAGGTATATACAAAAGTATGAAGGCTATTGCTTAACACATCGTAAGCCCCCCTGAGTCTCCGGAGAAAGGCGGCATATAAATCGAACCAATAAATGAATGAATGAATGAATAAATAAATAAATAAATAAATAAATAAAGGAAAATGGCAAAAGCACTTAGACTTATATACTGCTTCATAGTGCTTTTGCAGCCCTCTTTAAGTGGTTTACAGAGTCAGCATCTTGCCCCCAATAACCTGGGTCCTCATTTGATCCACCTCGGAAGGATGGAAGGCTGAGTCAACCTTCAGCCAGTCAGGATCGAACTGCCGAACTGCTGGCAATAGGCAGTCAGCAGAATTAACCTATAATACTGCATTCTCACCACTGAGCCATCAAAGCTCCTCCCTCCCTCCCTCCCTCCCTCCTTTCTCATAGCACTTAGAATTATATACCGCTTCACAGTGCTTTTACAGCCCTCTCTAAGCGGTTTACAAAGTCAGCCTCTGGCCGCCAACAATCTGGGTCCTCATGTGATCTCCTTTTGCGACCTCCTGACTAGCAAAGTCAATGGGGAAGCCAGATTCACTTAACGGCCGTGTTACTAACTTAACAAACTGCAATCATTCACTTAACAAACTGTGGCAAGAAAGGTCATAAAATGGGACAAAACCCACTTAGAAAATGTCTCACTAAACAGCAGAGATTTTGGGCTCAGTTGTGGTCGTAACTCGAGGACTATCTGTTTTTGATAAATATTTACAGTGAAGCAGGGGTAGAAAGCATTTTTTTGCCCTAAGTCACTTTTGGCCTTTCAGGGATAGATTGGAGAGTCCAAAAGGTACACAGAGCCGGGTTAAAAATTAAATTTCATTTGAATCATAGAACATAGAATCAAAGGGCTGGATGGGACCTTGGAGGTCTTCTAGTCCAACCCCCTGCTCAAGACAGGAGCCCTTATACCATCCCAGATAAATGGTCACCGACTTGGTGACGTCATATCGTCACCACTACCGGCTCGGCGGAACCGGGTGGATCCGGGAGGAACCCACCACTGGCTTCTTATTGAATTAAACGTATTTACAGAATACAGAATAATAGAGTTGGAAGGTCTTGCACAAGGAGAAGACCTATACCCGTGATGGCGAACCTATGGCATGCGTGCCACAGCGGCATGCGGAGCCATGTTGCCTGGCACGCCAGCTCAGCTCCGGTGCGCATGCGTCGGAGTCTCTGGAGGCTGGGGACAGCAAAAAAGTCACTTCCTGTCCAACCAGAAGTTCGGAAACGGGCCGTTTTGGGCCTCCAAGGGGGTGGGGAAGGCTGTTTTCACCCTCCCCAGATGCATAGAGAGGATCTGGAGCCAGGTGAGAAGGAAAAACGGGCCTACTGGGCCATCGTGTGCTAGGAGCGGGGGGAAGGGGGGGTTGCATGCATGGGGCGGGGTGCATAGAATTATGGGTGTGGGCACATGTGCACGCGAACCTTCCCCGCTCCCCCCTTGCTGGCACGGGATGGCAAAAAGGTTAGCCATCACTGCCCTATACCATTCCAGACAAGTGGCGGTCCAATCTCTTCTTAAAAGTCTCCAGTGATGGAGCAGCCACAGCTTCTGAAGGCAAGCCATTACACTGTTTAATTGTTCTCACTGTCAGAAAATTTCTCCTTAGTTCTAGGCTGTTTCTCTCCTTGATCAGTTTCCATCCGTTATTCTTGTCTTGCTTTTTGGTGCTTTGGAAAATAGGTTGATCCACTCTTTATTTATTATTTTTATTTTATTTTGTCGCATTTCTATGCCGCCCAACTCCCAAGGGACTCTTCTTTGTAGCAGCCCCTCAAATTCTGGAATACTGCTATCACAGCACCCCTGGTCCTTCTTTTCTCTAGGCTAGCCATACCCAGTTCCTGCAACTGTTCTTCATATGTTTTAGCCTCCAGTCCCCTAATCAGTGGTGGGTTGCCCCCGGTTCGCACCGGTACTATAGAACCGGTAGTAAAACTGGTGGGAGGCTCCACCCACCAACCCCAAATGTCATCAAAATGCTTCTGCGCATGTGCAGAAGAGTGCGTGCACGAGAGCAAAATGAGTGCGCGCGCGCAGCCCCGTTGCAAACCGGTAGTAAAGGTAAGTAGAACACACCCCTACTCCTAATCATCTTTGTTGCTCTTCTCTGCACTCTTTCTAGAGTCTCAATATCTTTTCTATAATATGTTGACCATTAACATTAATGTGGTCATTAACATTTTGTTTATTACTGCCTGTTGCTTCATTCAGTTGTCTTTTCAATTCTGCCTCTACCAGGAGAAGCCTGGAATAAGTGTGTGCAAATATCCTTCACGGACCCATTCCACCGAAGACTCTGCAAACATCCTGTGGTTGAAACCAAGTTCCACCAATAGTGAGATGCAAAGTCATTATCTTAATTCAGACCATCTGAAGAAAAAGAAGAAAAAAAAAGAGCAAACCCTCACTTTCTCCAAAAGCTGCAAGTCAGCAATTTCCAGTTGAAGATTTCCTTTGAAGGTTTTGCTTGTTTGTTTAAGACTGACCGCTCTCAGATTGGCCCCTGACTGTTCAGAGGGGCTGGAAAGTTGGTGTCTCGCAAGGAAAGTAGAAATAACAGTCCTAATCGAAAGAGGATGAAGAGGTGACGGAGAACAAAGCCAAGCAGAATTTACTAGCTCGAGGGTCCCTTTAAATGGTATCAAAACAAGGGGGGGGGGGTGGATCCAGGCTTCAATACAGTCGTGCTTAAGAACTTCTTAATCCTGTCTCCTTCCTGGCCGAGAGCCAGTTGGAGCCGCGCCAAGAAGTCCTGGCAGAAAATGTTGGGGCCAGAGTTACATGCAAACGAGTCCATTTGAGAGGAATAAAGTTTGCATAGCCAGCTTCTTGGCCAATCTCTGGTTGGTTTTCCTTCCTTTTTTCTGTTGTTCTTCCTCCATCCATGCATGGACCGGTTTGGGCAGGAGACAACAGCAATCCAGATAGAAGCCACAAACTGTAAACAAAGCTTGTCATTCCCAAAACACCCCGTTCTTCTCGGGGACCCTGGTAGGCACATCCGTACTGGGGATGATGGTCTGTAGTTGGAGGAAAGCGTCTTCTGGGGTACTAATACCGCTCTATAAAGCCTTGGTAAGACCACAGCTAGAATAGTATTTCCAGTTTTGGTCACCACACTATAAAAAAGATGTTGAGGCTCTAGAAAGAGTTCAGAGAAGAGCAATAAAGATGATTAGGGGATTGGAAGCTAAAACATACAATGGATGGTTGCAGGAATTGAACATGGCTAGTCTAGTGAAGAGAAGGACCAGGGGAGACATAATAGCAATCTTCCAATATTTGAGGAGCTGCCACAGAGAGATTAGATTAATTAGATTAACAAAGTTGGAAGGGACCTTGTAGGTTAGCTAGTCCAACCCCCCGCCCTATACCATTTCTGACAGATGGCAGTCCAGTCTCTTCTTGAAAGCTCCCAGTGATGAAGCTCCCACAAGGCAACTTCTGTTCCATGGGTTGATTGTTCTCACTGTCAGAAAATTCCTCCTTATTTCCAGGTTGAATCTTTCCTTGTCTGGCCTTGGAAAATAGCTTGACCCCCTCCTCTATGTGGCAGTCCATCAAATATTGGAAGACTGCTTTCATGTCTCCCCTGGTCCTTCACTAGATTAACCATGCTCAGTCCCTGTGACTGTTCTTCATATGTTTTAGTCTATTTTCCAAGGCACTTGAAGGCCAGACAAGGAATAATGGTTGGAAACTGATCAAGGAGAAATTCAACCTGGAAATAAGGAGGAATTTTCTAAGAGTGAGAGCAATCAACCCATGGAACAGCTTCAGAAGTTGTGGGAGCTTCATCACTGGAGGCTTTCAAGAAGAGACTGGACTGCCATCTGTCAGAAATGGTGTAGGGTCTCCTGCTTGGATGGGAGGGTTGGACTAGATGACCTACAAGGTCCCTTCCAACTCTGTTAATCTGTAATCTGCTTCACAGGGCCAGGACAACCCTGGGACCATCATAAAATCACTGAGCTGTTCACACATGCTAAGCCAGACCAAACACATTATGGCTTGGTGTGATGTGTGGATGACTCTTAACTTTCTATAGAACAACAGGTAAGGTAATCCTTGATTTACAACCATTTGGTTTGTGACTGTTTGAAGTTATAAAGGCACTGAAAAAACCTGATTTAAGGCCACTCCTCATACGTATGGCCATTGCAGCATCTCCACAGACACGTGATCAGAATTCAAACACTTAGCCACCAGCATGTATGTATGATGGTTGCAGCATCTTCTCGGAGGTCCTGCGATCACCATTCCCAAAATTCTCTGCCGGCTTCCGACAAGTAAAGTCAATGGGGGAAACCAGATTCGCTTAATGACTACACGATTCACTTAACAACTTCAGTGACTCTCTTAACTGCTGTGGCAAAAAAAGGTCATGGAATCAGACACAACTCTTACGGAAATGGCTAGTTTATATTATTACAGAAAAGTAAAAAGTGGAGGGTTCAAAGTTAATGCTTTGTTCTACTGCAACAGAGGGAATTGGGTGAAAGTCAACACTTTTTCTTTCTTTTCTGCCTCCCCTCCTCACTTTTCTTTCCCTTTCCCCTCCCTACTGTGTCCTCCTATTTGCTTTTGTCTGATTGTATTTTATTCTGTAATCTAATCAAATGTTGTTGTTGTTTTTAAAAAGAAAAGAACTAGACACAACTGGCTTAACCGCCTTGCTTAGTGATGGAAATTCGGTTCCCAGCATCCTTGGCCTAGGGCGGTCCCCACCCTAGGTCAAGGATGCTGCCTGTACCCAGAGCAAAGTGTTGGGTTGCTACACAACAGAAGGGAGGCGTTTACAAACACAATCTGGGTGACTTTAAATCAAGGGCCAGTTCTACCCAATTCTTCCACAGGGGCATCCGTGGCCTCTGTGTGTGTTCAAAAAAAAAAAGAAAAAAGAAAAATCAAAATGGCGGCCGCAGCTATATGATGAAAGCCCCACCCCCTTTTTTTCCTTTCCTTTTTATTTTTTATTGTATAAAATGCACACAAAATAGAAAAGAAAATAAGAAAATAAGAAATTAAAGGAAGGAAAGAGAACGGGAAAAGGGGGTGCGAAATACAAGGGGGAAGAGAAAAAGAAAGAAAAGAGGGCATTGACTTCCAATTCTTCCTAGCACAGTACCAGGTAAAACACACTCCAACCTCAACTTTTTGCTTTCACATATTAATATATAACTAGCCATTTCTATAACACCAAATTTTTCTAGTCAACAAAATCAAGTTTCATTTTTTTTTCCTTCACAAGCACAAATTCCGGAAGTGATATCCAAAATAAGAACATATTTTCCTCTTTGAATAAAGTATTCAATTTAACTATTCCTGCTTTATCTTCCTTGCTATAGAAATAGTATGTATTTCTATTTGTACCTACTAGTCTTTGTGAACTGTCACCATTTTTATTTACAAAATTTATTATATTTCCAATTTGTTGGCCTTACTGGGGAAAAAAAAGGGGTGAGGGGGGCTGACTATCAAAAGGAGTGGGGCTTTGATTGCACAGCCATGGCTGCCATCTTGACTTTTTTGACCTGTGGACCCTCCCGCATCTCCTTTCAGCCTCTTCACTCCTGCGTTCACCAGCCCAGCCTGAAAAACAATTCAGCAAGTTTTGCTACCAGGTGGAATTTAATGTCATCGGCTCTGTCGCAGGTAGTAATGTTCACCTGTCATTTGCTTTTAAAGCAGGGGTCTCCAACCTTGGCCACTTTAAGCCTGGCGGACTTCAACTCCCAGAATTCCTCAGCCAGTCTCCAACCTTGGCCACTTGCTGGCTGGGGAATTCTGGGAGTTGAAGTCCGCCAGGCTTCAAGTGGCCAAGTTTGGTCACTTAAAACCCCTGTTTTAAAGCATCAACCAGGCAGTTAAAAGGAGACGGAAGACTTTATTTTCCGGCTAAAAATGGAGGGAGAAAGAGGATGAAAAGCTTCCTTGTTTCACTGGCCGTCTCTATCGCTGTCCTAATCCATGCTGTAATCAACAGTATATTTTTGTGATGTTGAATCTGTTTTGCCAAGCCAACAAGAAGCGGCCAACTTCAGCAAGCCGTCTAAAAATACCCAGCTTATAATTTCAACAAGTCAACAAACCTCCTCATTTGCTCATCCTCTCCCCAAACCACATCAAAGAAGGAGCTGCTGGGAAAGCAACGTGTTGAAAGCCCAGCTGACGGCTCTTGCTTTGTGTGATTCCCTTCATAAACAGATTAACAGAGTTGGAAGGGACCTTGTAGGTCATCTAGTCCAACCCCCCGCCCAAGCAGGAGCTGGACACCCTACACCAGTGGTCCCCAACCTTTTTATCGCCGCGGACCAATCAGCCTTTGATAATTTTACCGTGGCCCGCTGAGCGCGCGCAGGGGTGGGGGGCGTTGTTCGCGACGACACATTGAGCCTTTGCGCACGGCCCAGGAGCTTTTGCACACGGCCCAGGAGCCTTTGCGCTGCAGCGATCATGGCCCCCGGCCGCTGCGCGGCCCGGTGCCAGGTACTCCACGGCCCGGCACCGGTCCGCGGACCGGGGGTTGGGGACCACTGCCCTACACCATTTCTGACTGATGGCAGTCCAGTCTCTTCTTGAAGGCTTCCAGGGATGAAGCTACCACAACTTCTGAAGGCAACTTCTGTTCCATGGGTTGATTGTTCTCACTGTCAGAACATTTCTCCTTATTTCCAGGTTGAATCTCTCCTTGATCAGTTTCCATCCATTACTCCTTGTCTGGCCTTCGGGTGCTTTGGAAAATAGCTTGACCCCCTCCTCTATGTGGCAGCCCCTCAAATATTGGAAGACTGCTTTCATGTCTCCTCTGGTCCTTCACTAGACAAGCCATGTCCAGTTCCTGCAACCGTTCATCGTATGTTTTAGTCTCCAGTCCCATCATCAACCTGGTTGCTCTTCTCTGCACTCTTTCTAGAGTCTCAACATCGTTTTTTAAAGTGTGGTGACCAAAACTGGATGCAGTATTCTAGGTGTGGTCTTACTAAGGCTTTATAGAGTGGTATTAGTACCTCCCTTGATCTTGATCTCTGTTAATGCAATTTAGGATTGCATTGGCTTTTTTGGCTGCTGCCATACACTGTTGGCTCATATTTAATTGGTTGTCCACAAAGACTCCAAGATCCCTCTCACAGTTACTTGTAAGTGTGAAAAAAGGGATCCCTCTCAGAAGGTGAGCCTCTTCTTTACAATAAAATAATAATGCTTGGCTTGGAGGAACAGAGCGGTTTTCCCTCTAGGAAGATAAAGTAAGATGCTATGTTGGGTAGGGCATAGCTAAGGACAGGTAGTCATCAACTTACAACAGTTCATTTAGTGCCCCTTCGAAGTTACAATGGTACTGCAAAAAGCATCTTATGGCCATTTTTCGCGCTTACGACCATTGAAGCATCCCACTGGTCATGCGATCAAAATTGGGACGCTTGGCAACTGACTCATATTTGTGTCGATTGCAATGTCCTGGAATCATGTGGTCTCCTTTTGTAACCTTCTGATAACAAGGTCAATGCGGAAGCCAGATTCACTTAACAACCGTGTTACTAATTGAACAGCTGCAGTGACTCAGTGAACAAATGCGACAAGGAAACTTGTAAAATGGGGCAAAATAAATTTATCACTTAGCAACAGAAATTTTGGACTCGCTTTTGGTCATGAACGGTCACTAGATTTTGGTTGTGAGCGGTCACTCAACAGAAGGTTATAGCACCTGTACAAATAGTCCTCGACTAATAGTCCTCCAGAAGGATAGTCCTCCTTCTGTTTAGCAACGATTTAAAGTTACAACAGTATGAAAAAAATGACTTATAACCGCCCGCCCCCAATTTATGGCCATTGCAGCATCCCAAGGGTCACGTTATCAAAATTTGGTTGCTTGGCAACCTGCATATATTTAGGAGGGTTGCAGCATCCCATCATCATGTGATCAATATTCGCGACCATCCCAGGCATCTCTCGACAAGCAATGGGAGAAGCTGAATTTGTTTAACCACCATGTGGTTCATTTAAAGCTTCAATGATTTGAAAGTGCTCTTCTCTGCACTTTTTCCAAAGTCTCCATCTCTTTTTTGTAAGGTGGTGACCAAAACTGGATGCAGTATTCCAGGTATGGCCTTACTAAGGCTTTATAAAGCGGTACTCGGTCTTCACGTGATTTTGATTCTATGCCTCTGTTTATACAACCAAGGATTGCATTGGCTTTTTGGGCTGCTGCCGCACACGGCTGGCTCATGTTTAAGCGCTCGTCCACTAGGACTCCAAGGTCCCTCTCACCGTTCCTGCTTTGGAGCCAGGTTTTGCCTAATCTGTACCTGTACATTTGGTTTTTCCTGCCTTTCGTTGTTGTTGTTAGTTGTGAAGTCGTGTCTGAAGTCGTCTCCAGGCCTTCCTGTCCTCTAGAGTCCATTTAAGCTCACGCCAACTGCTTCAGTGACTCCATCCAGCCACCTCGTTCTCCGTCGTCCCCTTCTTCTTTTGCCCTCCATCGTTTCCCAGCATTAGGCTCTTCTCCAGGGAGTCCTTCCTTCTCCTTAGGTGGCCAAAGGATTTGAGTTTCCTCTTCAGGATCTGGCCTTCTAAAGAGCAGGCAGGGTTGATCTCCTCTAGGACTGACCGGTTGGATCGCCTTGCAGTCCAAGGGACTCGCAGGAGTCTTCTCCAGCACCAGAGTTCAAAGGCCTCAATTCTTTGGCGCTCAGCCTTCCTTATGGTCCAACTTTCACAGCCATTCATTGCAACTGGGAAAACCATAGTAATGACTATAAGCACCTTTGTTGGCCTGCCTACTCAACTTTTGTTTTCCTGCCTACTCAATGCTTTTCTTTCTTTTTTTTTCACCTTTTCCTCTTCCCCTTTTCCTCCTCTCTTTCCCATTATTTTCAGTTTTCTTTGTTTTTTATATTTTGATAAAGTAATAAAATTTGAAATGAGAATTATGCTGAAATTCTCTTCTCCTTTGAAATACATTTCCAAAGAAATATCCTTTCCTCAAATGAGAACCACTAGGACAGAGGTCTTCAAGCTTGGCAGGTTTAAGAGTTGTGGTCTTCAACTCCCAGAATTCTCCAGCCAGCTATGCTATGGAGAATTCTGGGAGTTGAAGTCCACAAGTCTTAAAGCTGCCAAGTTTGCAGACCTCTGCACTAGGAGAAAAAAATGACAGAAAAATAGCTGTCTGGCACTAAGATCTGAACGGGTCACCTCTGATGCCAGCTGCTTTAGAACACCAGCATTATAAAAAGAGGAAAAGTTTGTATCTCTAAGGCCACGAAGTTTCCTCGTTCTCATCCTGAAGGAAAGCATTTTTTTAATTATACCATCAAGCATTTGGTTTCAATCCAGCCCAAATGAACAAGATGGTTTATTTTCCTCACACAACTTCGTCTCTTGGCCTATTCCTAGGAAGTTGTTAAGGGCTGTGATTACAGATTTTTACACTAATTAATTACGAGGGGGGAAAAAATGGGGGAACATTGTCTTCATTTGCACCAGAAAATGGATCCCTCCCAGATGTGCTTAATTAAACATTCTCGGCACAAGTCAATTAGCATGCGAAGCAAAGGCTGAGACAAAACTCCTCTTTGCTGAGCTTCGGAAATGTTCACGCTCTGCACTTCAGTGAAATTCCAAGTTTGAAGCAGACCCTGCTTGAAAGAGTCTTGCCTAAAGGTAAAGGTTCCCCTCGCACATATGTGCTAGTTTTTCCTGACTCTAGGGGGCGGTGCTCATCTCCGTTTCTAAGCCAAAGAGCCAGCGCTGTCCGAAGACGTCTCTGTGGTCATGTGGCCAGCATGACTCAACGCCAAAGGCGCACGGAACACTGTTTCCTTCCCACCAAAGGTGGTCCCTATTTTTCTACTTGCATTTTTTTTACGTGCTTTCGAACTGCTAGGTTGGCAGAAGCTGGGACAAGTCACGGGAGCTCACCCCGTTATGCAGCACTAGGGATTCGAACCGCTGAACTGCCCACCTTTCGATCAACAAGCTCAGCATCTTAGCCACTGAGCCACCACATCCCATAGTCTTGTCTATCACCCAACAAATATTAAAAAAAAATACATTAAATTAAAATAATAATAAAATAATAAATACATAAATCAAAATTAGAAATAATAAACTAAAAAGAAACAAAAACAAACAAAACTCTCAAAAGCACTGGATCTTTTTCTGCGGTCAGTTTTCTCTTTCTATGTTTTGCCGAGTCAGTCAGTGAAGGGAATACGGGCAGTCCTCAACTTACGACCACAATGGAGCCCCTTATAAAATCTCTTACTAAGTGAGACAGTTGTTAAGGTGACTTTGACCCCATTTTACCACCTGGCCACCGTTGTTAAGTGAATCACCACAGTCATACGGTTGTTAAGTGAATCCGGCTTCCCCATCGACTTTGCTTGTCAGAAGGTCGCAAAAGGGTGACCCCGGGAAACTGCGACAGTCATAGATATGAGTCAGTTGCCATGCACCTGAATTTTGATCACGTGACCAGGGGGATGCTGAAATGGTCATAAGTGTGAGAAACGGTCGTAAGTCCCTTTTTTCAGTGTCGTTGTAACTTTGAACTGTTGTATGTCGAGGACTTCTTCTAAAGCAGTGAATTGAACTGTTGCATGTCGAGGACTTCACTAATTGAACTAATTGAACTGTTGTATGTCGAGGACTTCCTCTAAAGCAGTGTTTCTCAACCTTGGAAGCTTGAAGATGGGTGGACTTCAACTCCCAGAATCCTCCAGCCAGCAGCGCTGGCTGGGGTATTCTGGGAGTTGAAGTCCACCCATCTTCAAGCTACCAAGGTTGAGAAACACTGTTCTAAAGCCTTTTGGCCACCCAAATCCTCAGTCCTGGCTGGGGAATTCTGGGAGTTGAAGTCTGCCAGGCTTACAGTTGCCAAGATTGGAGACCCCTGCACTAGAGAACCTTCTGCATGGCCTTTGGAGGTCCTCCTCCTCTTCTGTGTGCAAGCTTCCCACGCCAGCCAGCCGTGCGTGTGCCTGATGCCGCACTCTCCCACCTCTCGCCTTGACTTCAGCCCCCTCCCCATAGGTCAATGTCCTGTCTCCAGCCTCAGGCTGTGCAAACAACCCGGCCAGAAGGATAAGATACGAAGAGGGTTTTTCCTGTCCGTCTCCAAAACCCCAAGAGTTCAAGAAGCGCTCCTGGGGCCGGAGAGTGGCCCCTTCCAGCTGCCTCAACCAGAAACCCTCCAGACCACAAATGACCCCCCCTCCACTTTCCCTTCTCCTGCCCACTTAGGGAAGGGGCTGCAGCCTTATCTGGCCTGACCTCCCACCGGTTTCCGTGGAAGAAGGGCCCCTGCAGGAAAAGGTGCCCAGCGGAGCTTCTTCTCTTCCTCTTGCACCCCTCCCTCCTGAGCTGCCCCCACCCCCACCCCCAGGATCTCTGGAGCCACCTCCTTCTGCACCAGATTAATCTGAGGCTTTGGACAAGGGCCAAGCCTGCCCCCCCCCCGACCGTCTACGCAGTGCCAGAGGAAATAAGATTAGCCAGGGATGGGATTCGTTTGGTTCAGTCCCACTTTTCAATTACCAAGCTCTTCCTCCCAGGAAAAGCATCTTCAGGCCAGGCCTAGAAAGGGGCAGGAATGTGGGGTGGGGGTGGTGGATCGCACCATGGGGGGACCAGAGAGAAAGTGAAAAAAGCAGACGGGCAGCACAACAGCGATGCGGGAATCAGGATTTGCAGCAGCCTCTAGGATGCCTTTGGAGAATCCGGAAAGTGGTAGAATCAGACCTTAAGGGAAGCCCACAGATCTCTTGGTCCCCTCCCTCCCCTCCTTTCTTTCTCCCTCCCTCCCTCTTCCTTCCTTCCCTCCCTCCCCTTCCTTCCTCCCTCCCTCCCCTCTTCCTCCCCCTCTTTTCTTCCTCTTTCCCTCCCTCCCTCTTCCTCCCTTCCCTCCCTCCCTCTTCTTCCCTTCCTTCCCTTTCTTCCTCCCTCTTCCTTCCTTCCTCCCTCCCTCTTCCTTTCTTCCTTCCCTCCCCTTTCCTCCTCCCTCCCTTCCCTCTTCCTTTCCCTTTTCTTCCTCTTTCCCTCCCTCCCCTTTCTTCCTCCCTCCCTCCCCTCTTCCTTTCCCTTTTCTTCCTTTCCCTCCCTCCTTCTTCCTCCCTTCCCTCCCTCCCCTTTCTTCCTCCCTCCCTCTTCTTCCCTTCCTTCCCTTTCTTCCTCCCTCTTCCTTCCTTCCTTCCTCTCTCCCTCTTCCTTTCTTCCTTCCCTCCCCTTTCTCCCTCCCTCCCTCTTTCTTTCTTCCCTCCCTCTCTACCTCTTCCTCCCTCCCTTCCTCCCCTCCTTTCTTCCTCCCTCCCCTTTTTTCCTCCCTCTTCTTTCCTTCCTTCCTTCCTTCCCTCCCTACCTCTTCCTTCCTTCCTTCCCTCCTTTCCCCCTGCCCAGCCCTACCCTCTCCAAACAAGCTGGGGAATTCTGGGAGTTGAAGTCCATGCATCTTAAAAGTTGCTAAAATTGAGAAGCACAGGGCTAGATCAAGCCCCATTGCGTCTTGTCAAAGGAACAAACATCCCTGGAATCTCAGCCAGTAACTTTTCTCCTTTTCTCTGGATCCCAAGACGAAAAGAGCGAGCCAGAGGATTGGAGGTTTCCCTGGGCTGTCCCAAAGCAGCCCCTGACCCCATGGCCCCTTTCATGCTCACCCCAGACCAGATCTGTCACTTAATTCATCTTCATTCAACACAGCTAATGTGATTCCCACCCTGGGTGCCCCGTAAAAATGACACCAGCGGCCCCTTCGGATGGGTGGCCTCTCCCTGGTAGAGAGTCTGCAGGAATTTCGCAGGTCCTGTGCAGCTGGAAGATAGGCACCTGCCCTTCGAGGGAGGAACCTCCAGGGCCTCCCTAAGACCCCTGGCCTGATGATACCCCAACCCTCCAACCCTCCAGTCTATGGAGATCCTCCATCAACCAGGTCATGGTTGTCCCAAAGGCACTTTTTCAAAAGGCAACTGGACTTCCTTGGGTTTTCCTTGAAAACATTTCGCTTCTCATCCAAGAAGCTTTTTCAGTTCTGACTGAATGGTGGAGAATGGAAGGATTTAAAGCAGAACAGAAGAAGCTTCTTGGATGAGAAGTGAAACCTCTTCAAAGAAAAAAAAAAATAAGAAAGTCCAGATGCCTTTTGAAAAAGTGCCTTTTTGGGACCACCAGCCCTCGGATTCTTGGTTCTTGCAAGATCTGCCTGCTCCCGAGACCATGTATGTGTGTGTATGGTGGGAATGCAGCCCTGCTTCTTGGTGACTTTCTCCGCACAGCGCCTCTTTGCTGGCCCCGTCCCGTCCCGTCCCTTTCCCATGCCAGCAAGAGATTTGCTTGGTGCCAGCGAGTTCTTTGTCCCCGGCGCAATTGATACAGCTTCTCCCAGATAAACACGAGCTTGTTTAACTCTGTCTGTTGATAAGTCCCCGCAAGACCTGATAATGTGGCCGATCGGATGTTGTCCGGACGAAAGAATCAGACACGCTGGCTGCAGCTTTTTCCCTTTCAAAGCAGAATTGTTTAGAAAAGAGGCGGACGAGGCGAAGCACCAGCCGGACGGGCAGAAGCATCAAATGCAGCCTGGAATGCGCTCGCCCAGCCTCAGAAATGGGTTCAGGCAACACACAGAAACAACACACACAAACACTCGGACAGCCCCAGTGTCCAGGCCTTGGTGGTAGGCAATACAAGTAGACCTCAACTTACCACACTTCGTTTAATGACCGTTCGAAGTTACAACAGAACTTATGACTGTTTTTCACACTTATGACCGTTGCAGCATCTTCATGGTCATGTGATCAAAATTTGGACCCTTAGCAACTGACATATTTAAGACGGTTGCAGTGCTCCGGGGTCATGTGATCCCCTTTTGTGACCTTTTGACAAGGTAAATCACTTGTCTGAGATAGGAGAGGTTCTCCTTCAGCAGGAGGCTGGACTAAGCTGCCTACCAGCTTCTATTCCACTGATGGCTAACCTTTTCTGGACAGAGTGGCCAAAGCGCACGCACGTGTGCGTGAATGCAAGCTCAGTGTCCGTGATGACGTCTGGGCTGGTGGGCGGAGGCGGAGCCTCCCACCACCGCCACTACCGGTTCACCCAAACCCACCACTGGTGCACGCCCTCCCCATGCCCCCCCCACGCATGCATGCGTGCCCCCCTCCCCGTGTGCATGCACGGCAGAAATCCAAAGACCAACTGGCCAGTGGGAAGCACATGGACATGCACAGCGAAGCTGAACTGGGGCAACGGCTTGTGTGCCATTAGAGAGGGTGCTGTATGACACCTCTGGCAAGTGTGCCATAGGTTCGCCATCACAGTTATTCTATTCTATTCTATTCTATTCTATTCTATTCTATTCTATTCTATTCTATTCTATTCTATTCTAATTTTGTTCTGTTCTGTTCTGTTGTTCTGTTCTGTTCTGTTCTGTGCTGTGCTGTGCTATTCTAGGAAGCCAGATTCACTTAACAACTGCGTTACTAACTTAACAACTGCAGTGATTCACTTAACAACTGTGGCAAGAATGGGACAAAATTCACTTAACAACTGTCTCGCTTAGCAACAGAAATGTTGGGCTCAGTCGTGGTTGTAAGTCGAGGATTACCTGTAGCTGGTTTGGGCCTTCAGTGTTGCACCAACATTGCCACTGTGATGCTCTTTGACCCTTGTGGTTTGCAAACTATGATCCCGAAATAGCTTGTGGTGGAAATCTACCCCATCCTGGTTCGTTCAATAAAGCAGGCTGAATCTAACCAGGTTTAAAGCTTGGGGCACACCCAGTGTGTGTGAAGGGATGCACTTTGGGAGAAAACTCTGGTCTAAATGCAAGTCAGCCATTGAGGGTGGCAATTGGCCCCGCTGCTCGTGCCCTGCCGTAGGCAAACCTGGCAGAAGCCAATCATCCTGCGGAGAGCCGCGATGGGCATGCAAGTTGCAATTTGTTGATAAGTTCATCTTGGTAATGAATCATGCAAGCAGGAACTCACCTCATGGAGACAACAGTCTGGAGCTGTTAAGTCAAAAGGGAAATGTAGACACAGCCGCCTCTCCCTTGGCTGGAGCTCCCTTTCAGGGCTCATTGTTTTCTCGTTTCAAAAAATGACTTTTCTGCTTATTCTAGCTGTTTATTTTTATCCAGTTTTATTTTGCAAAACTGGGCAGGGGACCGGTTTTAAATAAACACAACTACTTCATTTTTTATTTTTTTTTTAGCTATTAAGAATGGAATTGTTCTGAGTTTTGTTTTGTGTTTTGGTTAGGTTTCTCTGTTTTAAAAAAAGCAAAACAAAACAACCTAAAATATGCAACATACAAGGAGGAATTGTACATACAGCCCTTCTTGAAATGTAAAAAGAATATGAGAGCGTTTCCCCCATCTGCTGGAAAGAAGTTTCCTTTCTGCCATTAACCCAATGATTCAGAGATTTGGGGCGCTGCCCTTTACACAAGAGATGTTTGGGGTGGGAGAAGGCAAACGGGGGTCTCCTTGTGTGGGAGGGGGTGGTCTTGGCATGGGACTGGCTGCAGAGACCCCTGGGGCCAGGCTGGAATCAATCCTTTTACATTTTTAATAAAATGAAATAGGAAGCTGGCTCGTTTTTAAAATGGATTGGTTAGGTACCATCAAGTCAGTGCTGATGCTTAGAGTCCACATAGATGAATCTTCTCTAGGACCATCCCTTTTCGACCTGGATGTTCAGATCTTCCAACAATGACCCCATCGCTTCTCTGATGGAATCCATCCACCACCATTCTCCCCATCATCCTCTTCTCTTTCCTTCCACTCTTTCCAGCATGATGGTCTTCTCAAGGGAGTTGCATTGGTTGATTGATTGGTTGGTTTTAAAACAACCTCAGTTTTAAAAACCCACAGAGATAGACATCCCAAAGGTGCGTTTTTCAAGAGGCAACTGGACTTTCTGGTTTTTCTTTGAAGATGTTTCGCTTCTCATTCAAGAAGCTTCTTCAGCTCTGACTGGATGGTACAACATAGGAGAACAAACCCATCAGGACAAGAGTCAGCAGTCCACCTGCATTTAAAAGGCAAAAGCCACTCTTTGGAAGACAGCAAAGTCCACCTTTTGGACAGAGAGGACCCATGGTTTGAAAGAGGGGTCAAAGAGGCCATCTATGTCCAAACTGAACAGCCCCTCCCTCAACAGAGGGGGAAGGATAGGACATCATCTATCTCCAATCTACAACACAGTCCTTTCAACAGTTCCAAGAAAGCTCCACACCCATTTGCACCACTCAGGTGACCCTGAGGACACAGATAAATCTCCAGGTGACCTTAACAATAAAAGAATGCAAATGTCCAGCTGTATGCAATGAGTATAAATCCTTCCATTCCCCACCATCCAGTCAGAGCTGAAGAAGCTTCTTGGATGAGAAGCAAAACGTCTTCAAAGAAAAACCAGAAAGTCCAATTGCCTCTTGAAAAAAAGCACCTTTGGGACAACCATGACCTGGATGATGGAGAATCTCCATAGACACAGAGATAGACCTTCTCCAGGATAATCTGCCTCCAACCTGGTCCTTCAATTCTGCCAAAGATGCACCCATTACTGATATTTGTTCAACTTCTTTGTAAATGATTTAGATGAGAGAATAGAACAGGAATTCATCAAATTTGGAGACAACACTACACTGGCAGGAATAACCAATACCCCAGAAGATAGGCTCAAAATCCAGATGGATTTCAACAGATTGTGAGAGGGATCTTGGAGTCCTAATGGACAATCACTTAAATATGAGTTAGCAATGTGCTACAGCCACCAAATAAGCCAATGCAATTCTAGGCTCCATTAACAGAGGGATAGAATCAAGATCATATGAAGTCTTAGTAGCATTTTATAAGCCCTTGATAGGACTATACTGGGAACACTGCATCCAGTTTTGGTCACCACGATATAGAAAAGCTGTTGAGACTCCAGAAAGGGTACAGAGAAGACCAAGGAAGATGATTAGAGGATAGGAAGCTAAAACATATGAAGAACAGTTGCAGGAATTGGGAATGTCTAGTCTAGTGAAAAGAAGAACACGTGATAGCAGTGTTCCATTATTTGAGGGGCTGCCACAAAGAAGAGGGGATCAACCTGTTTTCCAAAGCACCAGAAGGCAAGACAAGAAATGTTGGATGGAAGAGAGAAGGAGAGAAACAACCTGGAACTAAGGAGAAATTTCCTGACAATGAGAACAATCAGCCAGTGGAACAGCTTGCCTTCAGAAGTTGTGGGAGGGTGAACCTATGGCGCACATGCCATAGGTGGCACGCAGCGCCCTCTCGCTGTTGCCCCAGTTCAGCTCTGCTGTGCATGCGTGTGCATCTCCTGCCGGCCAACTGGTCATCAGCTCTCTGCCACGCATGCATGGGGGGCAGGGCGCATGTGCGGGAGCTCTGCACACATGCACAGCGTGTGCGGGGCCTTTTCACATGCATGCATGGGGGCGGGGCGCATGCATGGGGGCCACGCACGCATTGCATTTGGGAGGTTTGAGCGTGCTTTGGGCATTCGGTCCAGAAAAGGTTAGCCGTCACTGGTCTAGACTCTACGCTCTTTTGTTCTGAGTTGAGTTTCCTGTTACAAATATATAGTTGAGCAGTAAAGCACATGGTGACTGTACTCTTTGTTTGCTCTGTGTGGTGATTTATATAAACAGATTTTCTAACAAATTAACATTATTATTTTTTTATACTTAGAAAGCTCCTAGCACCAACTTTATTTCCCAAATTCTTCTGGAACTCAAATAGGCTCCACAGTTATTCATTCCACGTACCCCTCATTTAGCAACTACCTTGTTTAGCAACCATTTGCAATTGACACAATTATGAAAAAGTATCTTTGCAGGATCCAATCTGGGTCAATCACCGGGAGCAGAGATTTAGTCTTCCAAGCTGTCATCAGCCATCAATACCCCAATCAACAACTAAAAATCTATACACAACCAGGCACCATTTTAACAGATTAATAGAGTTGGAAGGGATCTTGTAGGTCATCTAGTCCAACCCCCACCCCCAAGCAGGAGACCCTACATTATTTCTGACAGGTGGCAGTCCAATCTCCCCTTGAAAGCCTCCAGTGATGAAGCTCCCACAACTTCTGAAGGCAACTTCTGTTCCATGGGTTGATTGTTCTCATTGTCAGAAAACTCCTCCTTATTTCCTCCTCCTTGGTCAGTTTCCATCCATTATTCCTTGTCTGGACTTCAGGGGCTTTGGAAAACAGCTTGACCCCCTCCTCTCTTGGCAGCCCCTCAAGTATTGTAAGACTGCTATCCTGTCTCCCCGGTCCTTCTCTTCACTAGACTAGCCATGCCCAGTTCCTGCAACCGTTCATCGTATGCTTTAGCCTCCAGTTCCCTAATCATCTTAGTTGCTCTTCTCTGCACTTTTTCTAGAGTCTCAACATCTTTTTTGTAGTGTGGTGACCATATAAATACTATGTATAGAATAGCCCAAAGCACACATTCTGGTGAGAGAGAAGTTCCCTGAAGATGGGCTCCAGCATGAATCCGAAAGCTCAGAAGACTAAACCTCTGGTCTCACAGTGACCAACCCAGATTGGATTCTACAAATGCAGATTACTTAACACAATGATTTTTGCAATTGCTACTTATGGCTGTGAAACTTGGCCTCTGAAAAAGAGAAGGGTGGAAGCCTTTGAACTGGGGTGCTGGAGGCAACCATTAAGCATTCCATGATGGCCTGCAAAAATCACTAGACTGAACCTCACCAAAAATATCTCTTGGAGCCACCAGTTAATGCAAAAGTGTTTTAACAGCCATGGCCACGGCTGCCCCTGTTGGAAGGGGATGACTCAAGGAGTCTTTTAAGAAGGAAGGTTGGAATTTATTAAATCATGACAGAATAAACAACTTAATTACATCAGGGCCACTGCCAGAACATAATTGCTGGGATGGGGGAGGCTGTTTCTAAATCTCCCCCTGGCATCAAGGTGAGGGTGATGGGGCTCCATTCTCTCTCAAAGGAAGCCAAAACACTGCATGGTGCAGTCTCCCCTGGCAATTAAGGCTCTGCGTCTTCCCAGATTCCCTTCTAGGGAAGAGAAGGCAGGAAAAATTCAGGGATGGCCCTGAGCTTCACAAAGGAAGGCGCTGGGAGCAGAGAGGAATGGCGTCACCCAGCGAGACAGGCACCGGGGCCTTTTAATCACCCCATCGCAGAATCATCCTTTGGCAAGTAGGGCAGGATGGCAGAGATCTGCCACTTGCCCTCATTTAACCTTGCCTGGGGTTGAGGAGGCCTTGGGGCAATGCTCAACTGCAAAGACTGCAGATCTTCTTTTCAAAGTGAGCTTTGAATTTGCCTCAATTGCTAAATAGGGAAGAGATAGTTGGAACAGAGTTTGTCAACTTCAGCAACTTGAAGATGTGTCGACTTTAGTTCCGAGAATTCCCTAAACAGCATGTGGAGAAATCAGCTCCCAAAATTTCCCAGCCAGCCTATATGGACTTCAGTTCCCAGAATTCCCCAGCCAGCATGTGGAGAAATCAGTTCCCAGAATTTCCCAGCCAGCCTGTATGGACTTCAGTTCCCAGAATTCCCCAGTCGGTATGTGGAGAAATCAGTTCCCAGAATTCCCCAGCCAGCCTGTGTGGACCTCAGCTCCCAGAATTCCCCAGCCAACAAGCTGGCTAGGGAATTCTGGGAGCTGAATTCCACACAGCTTAAAATTACCAAGGTTGAAACACATTAAGTTAGGTTAGAAGAATAACCAAACAAGAAGTAAAATATATTCCAAAGTAGGAATAACTATAGTTTTTGAGGGAAATTACTCACTGATATTGCATTGAAGAAAAGGATTGCTCAAAGTGTGAAATTTCCAAATAAGCATGCCAAATCATTGAAGAATTGGCATGTTAAAGTAAGGTCAATGGTTTTTGGATGCAATAAAATTCAGTGATAAAGTATATGATAAAATTAAAATACTGACATCTCAAAGAAATGAGTCATATTTTTTATCAGATTTGGAAATATTATAGAAGTATAAGTCATAATAACAATAATAACCTATGATTGAATATGAAATACATTGTTCTGGGGTGTTATCTTGTTTCTGCTTGCCTTATAGAACATTTAAAAAAATTAAACCAGGGATGGGTGAGTGGGTTAATTATTGTTTCTTCCATTTTTTTGCAAGTAGGATAAGTTCAGCTGATCAAACTTGCACAGTTTTTTCTAAAAGTTTATTCTTCCGTTTATATATACACATTTTGTTCAGAAGTCCCCATTTCTCTCTTCAGTAATGTCAGATCTCTACAAGTTTAGCACAATAAAAGGCATTGTTGCCTTATTTTCATTTTGTACAGATTTCCCCTAATATGGAGCATTCTCACTGTGACTATTTGCAACATGCGGGCAACTGCTTACTTATTTGTTTACTTATTATTTATGTGATTTATGTGCCACTGATTTTGTCTAGATACTAACAAATGTTCTCCTTCATAATACTTTGAAAACATAAAATCAGTTTCTAGGGCTGGGCGATGCATGAAAAAAACCATGAAAAAAATAATTTTGATGGGTGCGGAACGCATAAGCAACACCTCTCTGTGACTTCAAAGGTGCTTCTTCCAAGCTGCAGCCGAGCGATCCAGGGAGAAAATGCTTCTGCTTTTTTCTCTCCATCCAAAGTCTTGGCCGCGGATGTTAGCTGATCTTGGGCAGCAAATGAAAAGGCTTCATCCCTGTCCTTTTGGTGCCAAAGTGATGGTCCCCCGAGGGAGCCATCATCCTGGCACCGCACAGCAATTCTTCTCCAGACGCACCTGGAGCGCCGCAGAAGGCCGGCCCAGCTGCTCTGAACAACCACACCACAGGAGCCTGCTCTCTTGGTTCTTCCGGGGCAAGGATGGGAAGAAGAAAGGAGCAAAATCTTGCCCAGGAACTTGGGATCAGACGGAATGTGCCAGAAGGCCTCTCCAATGGCGTAGGAGGCAGCCTCACCTGGATCTGCCTTGCAAAAGATGCTCCAGATTTTAAACCATACAGATACTCCTCGACTTACCATCACAGTTGAGCCCTAAATTTCTGTTGCTAGGCAAGACAGTTGTTAAATGAATTTTGCCCCTTTTTGCGACCTTCCTTGTCACAGTTGTTAAGAGGAACCCCTGCAGGTGTTAAGTTAGTAACACGGTTGTGAAGTGAATCTGGCTTTGCTTATCAGAAGGCCGCAAAAGAGGATCGCATGGCCTTGGGACACTGCAAAAGTCATAAGTATATGCCATGTATTTATCACCGTACCTTATGGCATGACCGTTTTTCACACTTACGACCGTTGCTGCATCCCCGTGATCATGTGATCAAGAGTCTGAATTTTGATCACATGACCACGGGGATGCGGCAATGGTCGCAAATGTGAAAAACAGTCTTCTTCTTCTTCTGCCATATCCGTCATCGGACGTTGGCAATCATGTTGGCAATCCTATTTTTGTCAACAGCCACATGAAAAAACGCTGCTGAGTTTTGTCCAAACCAGTCCCTTAGGTTTTGAAGCCATGATGTTCTCCTTCTGCCTGGACCTCATTTGCCTTCCATCTTTCCCTGGAGGATTAAGTGAAGGATGCCGTATTTTTCTGGGTGTCACATCACATGTCCAAAATATTCTAACTTTCGCTTTTTAATGGCTTTGATGATTTCCCTTGGCGTTCCCAGGCGGCTTATCACCTCCTCATTTGTGATTTATTTAACCCAGTTTATACGTAACAGCCATCTGTAAATCCACATTTCAAATGCTTCTAGTTTCTTCAAATGGTTTTCTGTCAGAGACCAACTCTCCACTCCGTCGAGCAGGATAGAAAAGATGCAACATCTGACAAGCCTGATTTTCAGTTTATGTCATAAATAGTCATAAATCTCTTTTTTCAGTACTTCTGTAACTTCAAATTGTCCCTAAAAGAAACTGTTGTAAATCGTGGACTATCTGTAGTTTACTCCGTGGGATTAAGGGGTCCTTTTTAGGGAAGTTTGTGGTGATATGCAAACTGTAAATCGCTTCCTAGGGTCCCCAGATTAGCCAGAAATGGGATGCAAGTCTAACCCTTTTCACTTAAATAGTTGTGTTCTCAAGGAGGGTTGGTTCAAAAGTCTTCAAGCATATTTTTCCTCTTTCGGTGTTCTGTCTGAAGGTAGGGTTTATCTGGTCAGAGAAATTAACATATCATCATCAATAACTACTGGTATTTTGAGGTCAATTCATGGAACACCTTGGAGTTATTTGGATGGAGAAACTCTGTCTCAATGTGATCTGATCCCAAGTGACCTCAATATCTTAGACCAGGGGTCTGCAACCCCTGGCTCTAGAGCCGCATGTGGCTCTATCATCCGTCTGCTGCAGCCCCCTGTCACTCAAAATATGCATCACAACTGCCAATGCGTGACACCTGCTGGCACGTGATTTATTGAGCTTTTCGGCCCATCTTTTTTTTCAGAGTTCAAAATTTTTTGTTGCATGCAGAAATAAAAATGTGGTTTCTCTGTAGCAGGTCATTGATTTCATAAATGCAGCACACTATAGTTTTTTTTTTGCATAGCATAAAGGTAAAAAGTGATGTATGCAGTGTTATCTTCATTTTAGATGTCAAAAGGTTTTTGTGGCTCCCGGTGTTTTCTTTTCTGTGGGAAATGGGTCCAAATGGCTCTTTGAGTGTTTAAGGTTGCCGATCCCTGTCATAGATCATTTCTATGATATCAACATGATCACTCAGTGCTGAAGACTTTTTTTCAGCTGATCTTGTTTCAGCCCCTTAGTTGTTGCCTCCCTGAGCACTCCCAGTTTTGCAGTTTCAGCCTTGAGCCAAAAATTCCAGGTTCAAACACCAACAGGATCGCGGGCTGAACCAGCTAGCGCTCTTGTGTGGCTCTGAGAAACCACCCATACAACACTGCTGGATTCAGTCTTCTCAGGAATTTAGAGACAGACCAGCAGAGAAGTCAGGGACCAGGCTCAGCCTCATCAGCCAGAAAAGCCAATACAGGTAACCCTCAACTTAATGGAACCTGCCCATCGTGATCGTAAGAACCTTGGTGGTGCAGTGGACTAAACTACTGTTAAAGTAGCACTTAGCTGCCAGCTGCCTGCAATTACTGCGAGTTCAATTCTCACCAGGCTCAAGGTTGACTCGGCCTTCCATCCTTCCGAGGTAGGTAAAATGAGGACCTACCTTTGTAGGTCTTCGTAGGTCTGCCTCATTGTGGGGGCAATAAGCTGACTTTTTATAAAATAGAACACCGCTTGGGGGGTGGGTGGGTGGGGGTGAAAGCCCTACTAAGCAAGTATATACAAAAGTATGAAGGCTATTGCTTAAAAAGAATTGTAAGCCGCCCTGAGTCTCCGGAGAAGGGCGGCATATAAATCAAACTAATAAATAAATAAATAATAAGTAAGTCAGGATGGTCTGATAAAGGGTCATCAATTTGACCAACCCAATTTTTATTTTGCAGCAGTTGTTCAATGAACTACACTGTTGTAAAGTGATCACCACAGTCTTTAAGTGAAGACCATGGTTGTCAGGCTCAGCCCGACCGGAGCCTTTGGGAAAGAAAGACCCTTGACTCCATTTTTGAAGTGAAAGGTTTCCTTTTACTAAAGTCAAATGGTTGCAGCATAAGCAAAGCTGGATCTGAATATTCCTGTGCAAAACCTGCCTTTTCCCCTCTTCTCTGGTCCTCCCCACTGACCAATCCGTCAGTGTCCAATGATATTCGAATTAGACGTTTTGGGAACGGTTTTGAAGTTTGGCGCCTCTTTGGTGGAGTTTTGCATTCCGTTCTCATGGTTCCCTCCTTGATCAGCTGGTCTGTTCCAGATTGACACCTCACACTGTTGTTCCCCCTCCTACCTCCCCAATCTCTCCCCTCCTCACATTTTGGCAGGATGCCATCAAAGTGAAGTATGCTGAGGATGGCAGACCTGACAATGGTCATTAAGCAAACGAATGGTTCATTGTGAGCCAATTTTGCCAAAACCCAGAAATAATTGTGGACTTCAACTCTCCAACATGCTGGCAAGGGAATTCTGGGGGTTGACATCCCCACTTCTTAAAGTTTCTGAAGTTAAGAAACATTGGCATAGATTACAAATTCACTTTCCATTAGGCAGTGGTGTCCCTAGTGGAAGACTCAAAATCCCAGACAACCATTGCACCACCATCTTGAATTTTGTTTTACTCCTCTTTGCAAACACTTCTGCTATTAGGATTGCCTTTTCCAACCTGCTGACTTCCCTCCAGGTGAGCAGGACTGAATTTCCAAAGCTTTTATTTTGCCCCAGTGAACCAGGGCCAGGACAAATGCGAGATTTGCTGCAAACATAATTAAATTAAAGGTGGTAAATTATAGTTCATAGTGTATTTAAGAAGCTATTCTTTTTATTAGGCTACAAAGTACAATTGGGCATCCTTCATGGTTGGCTGGGGAATTCTGGGAGTTGGCGTCCACCCAGGTTCAAACTGTCATGCTTAAAAAAATATGTTCTAGGACCTTCTACAATTCCGGCTTATAATATAATGGGTGGAAGCTTGTTAAAGAGAGATGCAACCTAGAAATTTCCTGACAGTGAGAACAATTAACCAGTGGAATGGCTCGTTTTCAGAAGTTGTGGGTGCTCCATCATTGGAGGCTTTCCAAAGAGACTGGACAATCATTTATTTGAAATGGTAGAGGGTCTCCTGTTTGAGCAGGGGGTTGGACTAGAAGACCTCTGAGGTCCCTTCCAGCCATGCGATTCTATGTTCTATTATAGACAAATTGAATATCACACATTTGGGAGGCCCATCCAAATAAAAAAAACTAGATATGTAATTTAATTAAAAGAGCCAAGGTGGCACAGTGGTTAGAGTGCAGTGCTGCAGGCTACTTAAACTGACTGCTAGCTGCAGTTCGGCAGTTCAAATCTCACCGCCTCAAGGTTGACTCAGCCTTCCATCCTTCTGAGGTGGGTAAAATGAGGACCCAGAATGTTGGGAGGCAAGAGGCTGACTCTGCAAATGGCTTAGAGGGCTGTAAAAGCTCTGTGAAGCGATATATAAATCTAAGTGCTATTGCTATTAATAAAACTCCAGCATATTAATTACAATGTTTTGCTTTTTTCAAAAAAAGCCATTAACTCTACCATACTATCAAGCTTTAAGCAGGAGTTTTGCTTGCCAAGATAGTCTTGGAAGGGCTCCAAGGGGAAGGGGAACTACCAATGAGGGCCAGTTGACCACTGGAGGGGATTCTGGGAAGTTTTGAGAAAAGGAGGCTGGGAGAAGTGAGTCTTCTCATCTCGAGTGATACAAAATGGTATGGCCGTTCTCCAATTCCAGAAGCAAAGCGATGGAATCTTTTGTGGCAAAGACCTTAACATAAAAATCATTTTACTTTTAAGCCTTCTTTACTTTGGACGCTACCCCTCCTGCTGTCCTTTTCATGGCGGTTCATCGATCTTTCTTATGGCGTTTAGCTTTTTCTTAGCTGCTCTGGGAGCTTTAAAGATGGGGATAGATTTCAAACCAATAATTCATAAATCAACTTGCAGTTTGAACGCTTCATGAGCATTTCCTCCTGGCGCTCCTCAGCCCTTTGGGAGGGAAAAAAAAACCAGGGCAGCTAACATTTCAGCTGCTATAAAACTAGTAGGAGAAGAGGTCAGGAAAATACTGTATGGTGTTAAAATTTTGCTATTTTGACTTAAAATTTCTTATGGGCTTTTCTTCACTTGAACCTAACAGCAACATCAATAGGCCTTGGCAATCTCTCTCTCTTTTACAATGTCTTCATAACGTTGGAAAATAGAACATCAGAGTTGGAAGGGACCTCGGAGGTCTTCTAGTCCAACCCCTACTAAAGCAGGAGCCCCTATTACATTCCAGACAAGTGGCTTTCCAATCTCTTCTTGAAAGCTTCCAGCGGTGGAGCACCAACAATTTCTGAAGGCAAACTGTTATTCTGGCTTATTGTTCTGTCAGGAAAATTTCTCCTTAGTTTTCTGATGTTGTCCTTTTTTGGTGCTCATCCAGGAATAAAGCAGCAGGAAGCCATCACTGGGCTGGAAAGTTGGAGACCCAAGCACTGTGCAACAGGGTGAGGTTCCATCCTCACCCCAGCTTCTGCCAACCTAGCAGTTCGAAAGCATGCAAATGCCAGGAGATAAATAGATACCACTTCAGTGGGAAGGTAACAGCCTTTTGTATATAGCCGTGCTGGCCACATGACCACGGAAATTGTCTTCGGGCAAGGTTGACTTCCTCGACTAAGAGGAAGACGAGCACTGCCCTCTAGAGTTAAACACAACTGGACAGGGGAAACCTTTAACTTTTTTGAAAGTCCTCCTTACTGGCACAAATGCTAATGTAAAATGTCTGTTTTAATCTGACATCATTTCAGTTTAGTCCTAAATCTTTTAGGCTTTGTCATCCATTAGCAGGTGACTGGACAAGACAGAACATCAGAAGGAAGCATCTGGGCCAGCAAGAGGCAGAATGGGACAAGTCACCAGTGGTAGGTTTCAATTTTTTTTTTACTACCGGTTCTGTGGGCGTGGCTTGGTGGTCATGGCAGGGGAAGGATACTGTAAAATCTCCATTCCCACCCGACTCCAGGGGAAGGTTACTGCAAAATCCCCATTTCCTCCCGATCAGCTGGGATTTGGGAAGCAGAGAATAGATGAGGCCAGTCAGAATTTTTACTACCTGTTCCCCGAACTACTCAAAATTTCTGCTACCGGTACTCCAGAACTGGTCAGAACCTGCTGAAACCCACCTCTGCAAGTCACCATGGCCAACTCATCACAGGCCAACTCGCCACAGGACAATTCACCACGGGACAATTCAACAATTCAATTTAATTATTTAAAATAATTTAAAAAATATTTTAACTTTTGTCAATCATATGTCATTTTGCCCCTCCTTTGTGGCATCCCTTCTTTGATGATTCTATTCCACCAATTCTTCAATATTAGTGTAACTCTTGTCCCATGGCAAGTTGGCTAATCCAGTATTGATGCTAATGATGATGCTAGTCCACTATTCTGTTGACTCAAGGATGGGAGGAGAAAATGTTGTAAAATTAGGTGTGATACTGAATACCTGCCTGGTTTCCCAATGGAAAAATCTATGTCCCAATTGTGTTTGTAAGTCAACTACCTGTACTTGAGAACTACATGGAACTGGTTTGCAATTGTTCCTCTCTATACTGGGATCTCCTGGTGGTCTCCTGTCTAAAGATTTATAAGCTCCATTCTGACTTTCTTCTTTTGAGATCAGCCAAGATCAATGAAGTGTGGTCACTTGCTCGAATAGTGCTAGAAAAGACACTGGAAGGTTTAGAGGATTTGATTTTTATCAGCTGCAGAGACCTTTGGACCTAAGGAATGGAAAGATTGTTTGAGTTTACCTTGGATCAGGCAGTACATCTGAGCCATGACGTAACCATGGTTTATTCCATTAATCTTCTGGATCTGTGCAACACAATGAACAATTGATTAACTCACCTAGACTGTGGTTTTGCAAAACTCACCAGGGTACAATGTGATTGGTTAGTTTGCGGTTCAGTTTGTTCTGTAAAACATCGTTTATATGACGGCTGAAACTTTCTTTTGGCTCCACTCCAGGCAGATTTTTCTCTTAACAAAGCACTCAGCAAAAACAGTTAAGATAATTTTTGGAAGAGGTTAGCTGCAGATTCTTGTCAGATTAAAAACCAGAGAATACATCCAATAAGGAAGACTACCAGCCTTTAAAAATAGCAACTATTGTTTCAAGAATTAGGGTAAATAATGGGGAATTCTAGATTCGCCTGGTGCGCCAGTTGCGCCCTTTCCTAGACAGGGATGCCCTTCGTACAGTCACTCACGCTCTCATTATTTCTCTGCTGGATTACTGCAATGCCCTCTACATGGGGCTGCCCTTGGGGTGCACCCGGAGGCTTCAACTGGTCCAGAATGCGGCTGCGCGGGTTGTTACGGGAGCCTCCCATTACTCCTGTGTAACACCTCTTCTGCGCGAGCTGCACTGGTTACCGGTGGCCCTTTGGATCCGCTTCAAGGTGCTGGTCTTGACCTTGACATGGCATGGGCCCGGGGTACTTGCAGGACCACCTCCTACCGGCCTCCCACCGCCCAGTGAGGTCACATAGGGCTGCCCTCCTCCAGGTGCCATTGGCCAGACAACGTCGGCTGGTGGCCCCCAGGATGAGGGCGTTCTCGGTGGCCGCACCGACCCTCTGGAATGAATTACCCACCGGGCTTCGGACGGCCCCCGACCTCCACGCTTTCCGCGCCGAACTGAAGACATGGCTTTTTCAGCAAATTCCCTGATCTGTTATGAGATTTTAGTTGTTGGGGTTTTTACATTTGGATGTTTTTAGTTTTATTTATTGTTATATGTCTTTTATTCTGTGAGCCGCCCCGAGTCCTACGGGAAAAAGGCGGCATAGAAATCTAAGAAATAAAATAAATAAATAAATAAATAAATTCTGGAAGTTGAAGTTCACCCATCTTAAAATTGACAAGTGTAGGAGATGAGCAGGCTGAGACCGAGGGAGGGGTGAAAGGCGTCATCAGTCTCGGGTCCCTTTTGTGCCCATAAGAGATCTAAATCCAGCCATCCTTGAATTCCGCTGACTCTTCTCTACTGCCTTGACCGTTAGTAGTTCAGATTCTTGTAGAGAGCTTTAGCATTCCGTGATTCCTTGGTACTCAACTGCTTTGAAACTCATTAAATTTGGTACTCAACACATTCTGACATGAAAATTTTGCCCCAGTACTCATCATTGGTTTGGTACAGGTAGTCCCCGACTTACAACAGTTCCTTTAGTGACTGTTTGAAGTTACAACAGCACTGAAAAAGTGACATGACTATTTTCACATGTATGATTGTTGCAGCAGCCGCATGATCATACGATTTACATTCAGATGCTTGACAACTGACTCATATTTATGACGGTTGCAGTATCCCGAGGTCACGTGATCCCCTTTTGCAATCTTCTGGCAAGCAAAGTCAATGGGGAAGTCAGATTCACTTAACAACCGTGTTACTAATTTAACAACTGCAGTTATTCACTTAACAACTGTGGCAAGAAAAGTCGTAAAATGGGTCAGAACTCACTTAACAAATTTCTCACTTAGCAACATCATTTCTGGGCTCAATTATGGTCATAAGTTGAGGACCATCTGTACACAATACACAAACCAGAAGTTATTGGTGTTGGCTACCTATAATAATTCACTATATTATTCCTTATGGGAAAAAAATGTTTGATACTCACTGTTTTTAGGTACTCACTGCACCCCATGCCCAGTAATCCTATTACGGAATTAAGAAAACAAATTCCATCTGATTTGTTATTTGGTGCACTCTGGGTCTTTTGAAGGGGAGGAAGAGGAAGGAAAAATTTTCAGGTTGAAATGCAAGGGGAAAATCCCATAGAATGCCCCATCGCTGGAGGCAAGGAAAGTGGAGAAAAAGATCAGATAAACCTGTCATGCTTTCAAGCCACTCTCTTTCTGCCCGGTCGCCTTCCTGTTTCTCAGGCTGTAGGATAAAAGGGAAGATTATTTTTAATTACAGAAGGTGTGGGAGGGAGACAAGGGCTCTCCTTCTTCGGAGCCATCTTGATTCACCACAAAACCAACACGCAGATTCAGTAGCAGCCAAGAGGCAGCCATTTTGTGAGTTTTGGGAGGTCTTCTCAGTTAAATATAGAGGAACCTTTTGAAGAACAGAAAGGATGCCGAAATCTCACCTTTAGTTGTTAGTTTTATGGGCAGCTCACGTTGAATAAAATGTGGAGGGCAGGGGCATAGAACATAGGACAATAGGGTTGAAAGGGCCCTTGGAGGTCTTCTAGTCCAACCCCCTGCCAAGGCAGGAGACCCCGTTGGACAAAGGGATGTCCAGTCTCTTCTTGAAAACCTCTAGTGATGGAGCACCACAACTCCGAGACGCAAGCTACTCCACGGATTAATTGCTCTCATGCTCTCACAGTCAAGAAACTTCTCCTTAATACCAGGTTGGAACTCTGTTTCATAAGCTGCCATCTATTATTTCTTGTGCTGCCTGAATTGTTTCTTATATTACCTTCTGGTGCTTTGGAAAATAGGGTTAGGGTTGCCCCCACTTTTTTGTGGCAGCCCTCAAATATTGGAACACTGGGAAAGGAAAGGAAAGGAGGGGAGGAGAGGAGAGGAAAGAGGAAATGAAAGGAAAGGGAAGGAAAAAGAAGGAAGGGAAGGGAAGGAATGGAATGGAAAGGGAAGGAAAAAGGGAAGGGAAGGGAAGGGAAGGGAAAAAGGAAAGGGAAAAGGGAAGGGAAGGGAAAGGAAACAAGGAAAGGAAAAGAGCAAAAGTGGAGAAAGAAAGAATAAAAAGAAAGAAGCTCACGATTTCCTTTGCAGCAGATATGAATAGTTCCAAAATTATCTCTTACTCTATGATTACACAAGAAACTCACTTTTTTCTATTAACCACTTTCTTCCAATCGTCAAAACCACAAATCATAAGCGCGTTCTTTCTGTTTCATGCTACAAGTCTGTAAGGGGTTTCCAGCCAGCCGCAGATGGCCTAACCAATTTCACAAAGCTACCATTGGTGGTTTATTCCACAGACCATGGCCTGGGGAGCTTTGCAGATCAGACCAAGGTGAGCCATGGGGCTTTTTTTGCCCATTTTGCTTGTCAAGGCTTAATCCCCCAAGAATGCTGGGAATGTTTTGCCGGGCAGGCTGGGCCAGCCTCCAGGAGACTTCAGGCCCTAGCATCCCCTAAGCAGGGAAGGGTCCATTTTCCCAGCAGGACTTCCAGGCATGCCTGCCCTGGCGGAGAACACCGATTTGATCTGATTTGATTCAGGCACAGCTGATGAAGATGGCTTGTTCCTCATCTCAAAGGATAAGGCGTTGGGCTTCTCTCCATTTTTAAGCCAGCTGCACTGGCTCCCGGTGGTCTTCCGGGTGCGATTCAAGGTGTTAGTTATCACCTTTAAAGCGCTCCATGGCTTAGGACCTGGGTACCTATGAGACCATCTTTTGCCACCAATAGCCTCCCACCGACCAGTTCGTTCTCACAGGGAGGGACTACTCAGGGTACCGTCAGCCAAATTATGTCGACTGGTGACTCCCAGGGGGAGGGCCTTCTCTGTGGGGGCTCCAACCCTTTGGAATGAACTGCCCCCGGAGATACGGAATATCCCTGATCTCCGTGCTTTCCGCCGTGCCCTCAAGACCCTGATGTTCCAACAGGCAGGGCTAAACATACAAACATGCGAATGATTTTTTTTTAAATGTTATCTAATTCTGGGTTTTATTTAATTGACCAAACTAAGTAACAATTTTAATTAGCAATTTTATGATGTTTGTGTGTCTATATTTTTCTTGACTGTACACCGCCTTGAGTCCTACAGGAGAAAGGCGGTATAGAAATATAATAAATATAATAAATATATATAATATAATATTGGTTTGTTTGTATATGCCTTTAATATTTTTACAATAAGACAGCAAACATATCTAACACCTTCCTCCTGTTTTCCCCACAACAACCCTGTGAGGTAGATTGGACAGAGAGAGAGAGACGGACTGGCCCAAACTCACCCAGCTGTTTTCATGCCTGAGGCGGGACTAGAATTCACTGTCTCCTGGTGATTGGGCCAAAGTCTCCTTGCTGGCTTTCATGGTTAAGGGTTCAAGGGTCAGAGTTCCAAGTAACACCCCCAACGAAAGAAAACTCCGAGGCTTGAAGTTCCTCAAAGTTCCATTTTATTAGAGATGTCATATTGGCACATCTGGGAAAACCCAAATCTGAAAGCTTCCAGGTTTTCCCCACCCAAAGGAAAATTTAAGTCCCTTCCCCCTGCACCCACATGTCCATCATGTGGTCCAATCCAAGCACCGTCCCAACTGGAGATGCTTCCCAGTCACAGCCCTCCAGGTGCAGGGCAGCATGTCCTTGACTCCCAGAGAAAGGAATGTTATTATGACTATATATCTCCCCAGCACCATACAATCCCCACTCCCAGTTCCCCACAGCACTAAATGTGGCAGGTCTGAGGATCCAATGCAAAAGATGCCTTCCAGGCCTGACTTGAACTCACAATCTCCTGGTTTCTATCCTGGTGTCTTAACCACTAGACCAAACTGTATTTCTATTCTTTACCTAAAAATTTCTGAAGAATTCCAGGTGAGAATTATAGCAGATTTCGCACAAAGAGAAGATCAGCCCCACCAAATTAGTCTATTAGTTACTTGAGTCAATATAATTCTATAGGAAAAAGAGGAGAAGGCTTAGATTCCATTGTAGAAATGATTATAGATAGTCCCTAACTTAACATCCATTCATTTAGTGATCAAAGTTACAACAGAAACAAGTGACTTGTGACCGATACTCGTATTTGCGACCATCTTCACTGTCACATGCTCAAAGTTTGGGCACTTGCCAAACAGGTATTTACAACGGTGGCAGCATTCCTGGCTCACGTGATCGTCATTTGCAACTTTCCAGTACACTTGCAACACTCCAAAACAATGGGAGGCGCTAGATTTGCTTAAAGACCTCATGATTCACTTAACAACGGCAGTGGTTCACTTAGCAACCGTGGCAAAAAAAAATCATTCCAAAATTGGGCATGGCTCATTTAACAACCAGCTTGCTTGATGTCTATGGAGATTCACAGTCAGAACTGAAGAAGCTTCTTGGATGAGAAGTGAAATGACTCCAAGGAAAAACGAAGTCCAGCTGCATTTTGAAAAAGCACCTTTGGGACAAACAGCTTGCTTAGCAACTGAAATTTCATTTTAATGTATGCTGATTAGCGTACATTCAAAGTGACAATAAAGTTATTCTATTCTATTCTATTCTATTCTATTCTATTCTATTCTATTCTATTCTATTCTATTCTATTCCATTCCATTCCATTCCATTCCATTCCATTCCATTCCATTCCATTCCATTATTTTTTTGCTCTTTTGTGTAGGCTCCAGAGAGTAACAAAAAATGAATAACAAAACAAACTGTGGAGTGTGTGTAAACCATTGGCCTGCGTTGGAGGGGAGGGAATTTCCATCCTTTGTGTGTCAATCTGTTCAAAGGGCTGAAGCCTGGAACAGCTCCTAATTTGGGGGGTGGGGGGGGAGAGGCAGTTTACTTTCTTCCCTGGCTCCCCAGAAAGAACTTTAAATCATAGCAAACCGGACAGGGAGGAGGAAGCCCACTTAAGAAATATATCAACATTGCTGCGATTAATATATGCGGGCATACGAGATATGTGGGTATATGCATCATTTTGCATTTATTTTGTCATGTTTATGTAGTGCATATTGGAGGTGGTGACCCTTTGAGAGCTGCATGCAACGAAATTTCGTTTTGATGTATGCCGATTAGTGCATTCAAAGTGACAATAGAGTTTTTCTAAGTCTAAGCCTAAGTCATGAACGCGTCTCCTTGTAACCTGGTGGTGACCACAGGCAACCAGATCAAATCCTAGCTGGGATTGCAGCCCCAGAGCTTCCCTGCCTTGGATCCCTTCCCTTTCTCCCCTTGTAATTTCTCTTATGGGTCGGCAAGAAGCTCGGAGGGGTGACTGTTCTCCAGCCGTGGCGCCAGTTGTGAGCTCTGATGAGCTTTGCACCAAGGCTGGGGCAACCCGGGGGGTAATGAGGACTGGCACTGCTCCCGTCTGAAGCTGGTTTGACGGGCTGAGCATACCCACAGGCGGGCAGCACATGCTGCCCTGCCATGCCAGTTTTTAAGGAATCCTTTGAATGTTCTCTTGACCTTCACCTTGCGGCCCTAGCCAAATTCTGAAGTTCCCCGCAGGCACCCAGCTTTCCTACAACTTTGGAGACAAGAGAATTTGGAGCAGATTTCCCTCTGCTGGAGGGAAAGAAGCAGTGGTGAAATCCAAATTTTTTTACTACCAGTTCTGTGGGCATGGCTTGGTGGGCGTGGCTTGGTGAGCGTGGCATGGGAAGGATTAACTTGTGGGTGCTCCATCAGTGGTGGTTTTGAAGAAGAGCTTCAAAGAAGAGGACACTAGAGGTTCTCCTGCTTGAGCAAGGGGTTAGGCTAGAACAGTGTTTCTCAACCTTTGTAGCTTGAAGATGGGTGGACTTCAACTCCCAGAATCCCCCAGCCAGCTGGCTGGGGGATTCTGGGAGTTGAAGTCCACCCATCTTCAAGCTACAAAGGTTGAGAAACACTGGTTTAGAAGACCTCCAAGGTCCCTTCCAACTCTGATATTCTGTGAAATAGGAAGGAAAAATAAGACAAACCCTGAGCCTTCTTATGTCTACTCCAATTCGATCCTATAAGCTGCCCTGACGCGAACCCATCGCTAATGCTGCAAATTCGGGATAAACAGGAATAAGAATGGGCGAGGGAGTCCTCAAGAGATATGCAAGCTTTGGACTTCTCCAGAATTCTTCATCGGGCAAGAAGCTTTAAAGAAGCGGAGATAAGGAAGCAGCAAAGTTCCCCCCAAAAAACTAGGCCAGATGTAAACGATTTCTTCTTAAGTTCAAAGATGACGTTGGCGACAAAATGAAATTTCAGTGCTGGCATCAGACGATGCTTACTTTCCAAGGACAGAGGAAATGGTGTCTCCTTCCCATCTCTGAAAACAGGAAGTCCATAATCCCTGCACTGAGAGGGGTTATGATAGCCGGCAAATCTCTCACAGGAGGAAGCCAAGAACTGTTTTCTCCTTATTCCAGAGTTCAGGACACCAAAACTATAGATTTAAATGACAGGAAGACAGTTTCCAGTGCAATGTTGGGAAAAAAAAAACTTCTCAGGAGACCAATCAGTTGCCCCAAATGAAGTCCTTCACTAGAGAGCTCTTTGACCGGGATAATTTATTTTCTCTTTCAGAATAGAAGCTGGAAGAGACTTTGGAGGTCTTCTAGTCCAGCCCCCTGCTCAAGCAGGAGATCCTATATCAGGGGTCTCCAACCTTGGCCACTTTAAGCCTGGCGGACTTCAACTCCCAGAATCCCCCAGCCAGCAAAGCTCCACCAGGTTTAAAGTGGCCAAGGTTGGAGACCCCTGCCCTATATCGTTCCAGATAAGGGACTGTCTAGTCTCTTCTGGAAACCCTGCTGTGGTGGAGCATCCATGACTTGTGGAGGCAAGCCGTTGCACTATTAATTAACAGAATATCAGAGTTGGAAGGCACCTTGGAGGTCTTCTAGTCCAACCCCCTGCTCAGGCAGGAGACCCTATTCCATTCTAGAAAAATGACTGTCCAAGCTCTTCTTAAAAGCCTCCAGTGATGAAGCACCCACAACTTCTGGAGTCAAGCTGTTCCACTGGTTAATTGTCCTCACTGTCAGGAAGTTTCTCCTCAATTCTAGGCTGCTTCTCTCCTTGATTGGTTTCTATCCGTTGTTTCTTGTCCTGCCTTCTGGTGCTTTGGAAAATTTAAGACACTGAGCAGGTCTTTCGCCCAGTGGTTTAAATCCAAATTTCTTTACTACCGGTTCTGTCGGTGTGGCTTGGTGGGAGTGGCATGCCTTGGTGGGTGTGGCTTGGTGGGCGTGGCAGGGGAAGGATACTGCAAAATCTCCATTCCCACCCCACTCTGGGGCCAGCCAGAGGTGGCATTTGCCGGTTCTCTGAACTGCTCAATATTTATGCTACCGGTTCGCCAGAACCTGTCAGAACCTGCTGGATTTCACCCCTGCTTTCGCCCTAAGTAGCCTACGGTACAGGGGTGAAATCTAAAATTTGTTACTACCGGTTCTGTGGGTGCTGCTTGGTGGTGGGAGTAATGTGACTGGGTGAGCGTGGCCAATTTTTTTTTTTTTACTTTTAAAACCATTTTTTCTACAACCTCTTCAGCGAAGAGGTTGTAAAAAACTGCTTTCAAAAGGCTCTGACGATCCCAGCTGAGTTGCCTGATCGGCAGAGGGTTTTTTTCTTTTAAATGCCTCTGACGATCAGGCAACTCAGCTTGGATTGTCAGAGGCATTTAAAAGAAAAAAAAGGGTTTTTTTTCTTTTAAAAGCCTTTTGACGATCCCAGCTGAGCCACGCGATCATCAGAGGCTTTTTTTTTCTTTTAAAAGCATTTTTTCAGCTGAAGAGGTTGCAGAAAAAATGCTTTTAAAAGTAAAAAAAAAACCTCTGATGATTGCGCGGCTCAGCTGGGCATGGGGGGGGGGCAGGGATTTTTGCTACCGGTTCTCCGAACCACCCACTCCATCGCTACCGGATCGGGCGATCCGGTCTGAACCAGGAGCATTTCACCCCTGCTACGGTGTCTTCTTTAACCAGAAGAAGTTTTCTCCCCCCCCTGGAAATATAATATTTGCTTCCTTATTTGGGAATGGGGCCAGAGCCCTGGAATCCTCTTTCCTGGATGAAGGCTGGGATGGAATAGATCCCTCCCTCGTGCAGCAATCAAGTGAATGGCAAACAACATCCTTTCAATTTCATGTGCAATGAGAACATGGCCATCCCAACGGCCTGGGGCTGCCCAAGTGAAGAAAGGCTGGCAGGGAAAAACCCCTTTGAAAGAAAGCAGCCATGAACGTAATTGGACAAAGCACCAGCGCTACATTCTTGGAGAGTTAAATAAGCAAGAGAAATAACCTATACATTGATCAGGAGGCCCTGGGCTTCTTCTCCTTCTTTGGAACCCTTTGCAATTCCAGCCTTGTTGACAGTCACCAGAGGAGGTCTTGAGGAATGATGGAACACAGAACAAAGCCCCGGAGTTTGCACACTTTGAAGCGTTTTAGAGAAAATCGATTATGGAGGAGGGACCCATTACATCACATGCTTGGCAGGATGAGCGGAGATTTCATTTGGGCAACCTTTGGCTCCTGGTGGATAATGTTATATAGCAATAACACTTAGACATATATACCACTTCATAGTGCTTTTATAGCCCTAAGCGGTTTGCAGAGTCAGCATATTGCCCCCAACCATCTGGGTCCTCATTTTACCCACCTCGGAAGGATGGAAGGCTGAGTCAACCTTGAGCCTGGTGAGATTTGATCTGCCAAATTGCAGGCAGCAGAAGTAGCCTGCAGTACTGCACTCTAACCACTGCACCACCTTGGCTCTTTTTATATATGCTCCATGCAGGAGTGGTGAAATCCCCTTACACTCAAGGCAATAAGCAGTTGCTAATGTTATTATTTGTACTCGGAGGATAATAAGGATGCTTATGCATTACTTGTCAGGGGTTGCGATTGACAGTATATGTTGTAATTGGAACCTTCACTTCCATATAGCTTCTAAAGCAGGGGTCTCCAACCTTGGCAACTTTAAGCCTGGCGGACTTCAACTCCCAGCAAAGCTGGCCGGGGAATTCTGGGAGTTCAAGTCCGCCAGGCTTAAAGTTGCAAAAGGTTGGAGATCCCTGTTCTAAAGTAAACACCAGGAACACATCCATGAACAGAGGAGGAGGAGGAGGAGGAGGAGGGCATTGACTATGTTAAAATATTAAAATATTGTTAAAATATGTTAAAATATTGCTAATGCAATCCTAAATTGCATTAACAGTGGGATACAATCAAAATCAAGGGAGGTATTAATACCACTCTATAAAGCCTTAGTAAGGCCACACCTAGAATACTGCATCCAATTTTGGTCACCATACTATAAAAAAGATGTTGAGACTCTAGAAAGAGTGCAGAGAAGAGCAAGAAAGATGATGAGGGGACTGGAGGCTAAAACATATGAAGAACGGTTGCAGGAACTGGGCATGGCTAGTCTAGTGAAGAGAAGAACCAGGGTAGACATGATGCAGTCTTCCAATATTTGGGGGGTTGACACAGAGAGGAGGGGGTCAAGCTATTTTCCAAAGCATCCGAAGGCCAGACAAGGAACAATGGATGGAAACTGATCAAGGAGAGATTCAACCTAGAAATAAGGAGAAATTTTCTGACAGTGAGAACAATCAACCAATGGAACAGAAGTTGCCTTCGGAGAGGTGTGGGAGCTTCATCACTGGAGGCTTTCAAGAAGAGACTGGATTTGTCAGAAATGGTGTAGGGTTTCCTGCTTGGGCAGGGGGTTGGACTGGATGACCTACAAGGTCCCTTCCAACTCTGTTAATCTAATCTAAAATGAAATGTCTGCAAGCCAACACTCAAGCTTGGCGCACCAAAAAAAATCCTAGGTAAAGATTTTTGAGGTTCTAAACTTGATTGTTTGCTTGGAGACTTTGAAAATAATCCAGATGGAGTAATATTTTCTGGTCATGGACTTCGATGGATACAAAACAGATCTGTGTGCATGGAAGGCAGATAGTTCGATTAATATTCTATTCGGGGTTTCCCCCCAAAAAACATCTTAGAAAGATTGCGAACCTCTCAACAAGATGGAGGATTGTAGAATGAAGAAATGGAGGAAAAGGAATGGAAAGGGAACTGCTTCTCCTTTTGACAGACGGGACGGGAGGTACTTCTCCCCAACCTTTACTGGACTGTGCACAGAGAGGTCCCACTAGGGGGGAATGGCTGGACCCCACCCCCCACCCCCAGCCAAGCAAAGTGAAATATGCACATCTGCACGGCTGATTTTTGAATTGTGTGTATGTGTGTGTGTGTGAGAGAGAGAGAGAGAGTGAGTGTGTGGAATTGTTTCACACTAGCCTGGCTTTTCCTTTTTTTGCATGGCATCAGGCGGAAGAGAACAGCCGTGCCTTTGCTCAGGGTATTCTCCAAACGGGGCTATCCGCCTCTCTCCCGTTTCCAAGCTTAATGGTCCTTGGATTAGATTTGAACCAAGGAAGCGCATCCACCGCAGCACGCTAAATCTTTGTCAGGCAACTGTGAGCCTGCCTTTATTTTAAGGAAACGAGGCCGGCTGGGAATGAATTCAGGTCAACACCAATGTGCCAGAGAAACGGTGAAGTCTATTTTTGGAGCAATTATAGAGGAGAGCCGGGCTGAACTTCAGCAGCCAAAGGCTCTCCCATGACCCATCCATCCCCAAAATGGCGCCTTTGCGTTTTTATGCGTGCTCTGCTCCACGCAGGAGCTGAGGAAGGAAGGAGTGGAGAATTCCCTTCTCCCCGTTAATGGACAGGTCCTTCGGGGCCGTCTTTTCACAGTTTCTCCCTATATTGACACAACAAAAGTTGCATATTTGCTCCGAAGATTGGCAAAGAGAGAAAGCTGAAAAAATAAGCAGGAGAGACTTCTGCCTGGCTCAGCCGCCTTCCACAGATACATACATACATTCCTCTTTCCCTTGTGCCACAACTGAAGTCTGTGGGATGAGCCACAGAGGTATTTTGTGGTTTGTAATGTGATCCAACACACACACACCACTTTCTTCTTCTTTTTAAACACCTTTGTTTTCCCAGGAACTTGGCATTATGAATGCTGAAAGGATTTCGGTACACAGAAACTCAATACATGTCAAAACATTTGAAAGAAGGAGAAAGGAGAATGTTTTGTTCTTGAAACCCACCTTTGTCCTATATACCTCTCTGCAGGTAGAATCTTTTACAGGTAGTCCTAGACTTACAACCACAATTGAGCCCTAAGTTTTGGTTACTAAGGGAAACACTTATTAAGTGAGTTTTGCCCCATTTTACAACTTTTCAGAGGTGAGAGAGACACCAGACAATTGTTGCCTTTTTCACAGCATCTCTTGTGATCACCAGAACAACAGAGGTGGAAAGAAGCTCGGAGGTCTTCTAGTCCAACCCCCTGCTCAAGCAGAAGACCATATGGTATACCATTCCAGACAATTTGCTGGCCAGTCTCTTCTTAAAAGCCTCCAGTGATGGAGCACCCACAACTCCTGGAGGCAAGTTGCTTCATTGGTTAATTGCTCTCACCGTTAGTTCTGGTTAAATTAAATTAAAAATTTAAAGACATTAAACAGAAATAAGGTATATACTATATTTCTGATCCTGAGGTTCTGCCAACTATAGGAGATAACCAGGCTGAGCCTGAGTGAGGGATCAAACACATAATCAGTTTGGAGGGGTGAAATGCTCCCGGTTCGGACCGGATCGCCCGATCCAGTAGCGATGGCGGCGGGTGGTTCAGAGAACGGATAGCAAAAATCCTTGCCCCCCCCAATGCCCAGCTGACCCACACAATCATCAGAGGCTTTTTTTTTTTAACTTTTAAAAGCATTTTTTCTACAACCTCTTCGACCGAAAAAATGCTTTTAAAAGTAAAAAAAAAAAGCCTCTGATGATCGCGCGGCTCAGCTGGGATCATCAGAGGCTTTTAAAAGCATTTTTTAACAACTTCTTCGGCCGAAGAGATTGTAGAAAAAATAGTTTTAAAAGTTAAAAAAAAGGTTGGTCATGCCCACTCAGTCACATTCCCCCCCACCAAGCCACGCCCACAGAATTGGTAGTAACAAATTTTACATTTCACCACTGGTCCACACCCTGAGTCCAGCCGCCTCCCTTGAAGTCCGGTGACTCTTACCTGGTCCTAATTTGCCTTGACCATTAGTTGTTCAGACTCTTGTGTGGAATAGACTTGTAGTACTTTTGAACTCTGTCCTGGTTCCTGACTTCTTGCGTCTGAGATCAACCTTTCAGAGGTGAACATCACAGGTCTGAGCAACCCTGAATATGTTCCATATCCGTAAATCCACCAGGAGCCTCCTCCAAGCCAAGACTGGTGTTGGCTCATTCTCACATCCCTCTGACCACACAATGAAGATGCCTTGCTATCCCAATCATAGAATGGAGGGATTGGAAGGGACCTCTGGTGATCCAGAGATTAGAATAGATTCTATTCTATTCTATTCTTCTTCATTTCATTATTCTATTCTATTCTATTCTATTCTATTCTATTCTATTCTATTCTATTCTATTCTATTCTATTCTATCCTATCCTATCCTATCCTATCCTATCCTATCCTATCCCATCCCATCCCATCCCATCCCATCCCATCCCATTCCTATACTATACTATACTATACCCATTCCCATTCCATTCCCATTCCATTTCAGGGCATCTCAATCTTGGCAACTCTTAGGGTTTGTGGACCAGAATCCACTCCTTTCTGGTTAAATGAAGGCTGACTTCCAAGTAAAGTTACCATCAGAGTTGAAAAAAAATGTGGTAGAGCTAAGACGGAGTGCTGAAAACGGCAGGGAAATACAGGCAGTTCTCTACTTACGACCACAGTTGAGCCCAACATTTCCGTTGCTAAGCGAGACATTTGCTAAGTCAGTTTTGCCCCATTTTACAACCTTCCTTGTCACAGATGTTAAGCGAATCCCTGCAGTTGTTAAGTTAGTCACACGGTCGCTAAATGAATCTGGCTTCCCCTTTTGACCTTGCTTGTCATAAGGTCGCAAAAGGGGATCACGTGACTCCCGGGATGCTGCGACCGTCATAAATATGAGTCAGTTGCCAAGTGTCTGAATTTTAATCACATGGCCATATGGATGCTGCAATGGTTGTAAGTGTGAAAAACGGTCATAAGTCACTTTTTTCAGTGTTGTTGTATCTTGGAACAGTCACTAAAGAAACTGTTGTAAGTCGAGGACTTCCTGTATTGCATTACAGCAGGGGTCTCCAACTTTGGCAACTTTCAACCTGGAGGACTTCAACTCCCAGAATTCCCCAGCCAGCTCCCAGAATTCCCCAGTCCTCCAGGCTTAAAGTTGCCAAGGTTGGAGACCCCTGCATTACAGGGAAGAAAATTTGCCACTGCCAACTTTAAAAGCCCTTTATATTTACAGCCAGGGTTCAGTGTGCCATCACAGCCAGGGAAGGAAAACAGCCTAAAGCCTTACTACCCGCTCTCATTTTCAAAGGACAAGGGGGGGGGGGAGACTCCATTCTGCCCCCTAATTCAAGGAAGGACGGTGGGAACGATTCAGAAGCCTGGTTCAAACCGTGCCTCATTTCCCCACCCTTATGTCCCCCAAATATCAAAATCCATCTCTTTACTGACTAATGCAGACAACGTTCGGTTACCCACATCAGAATCCGGGATCCGCTGACAGGATTGTACTTCCTTCCACTGGAGCCCACAAGAGAGACTTCCAGGCTAAGGGCCAAGAATGGAGAATGCCTGATTTCTGAACAAAGATGCGGAATAATGTGAGTCTCAGAAAGGTTTTGGCCCAGGCTGGAATGACACTTTGGCCAAAGCCAGGGGTCTGCAACCTTAAACACGCAAAGAGCCATTTGGACCCGTTTCCCACAGAAAAGAAAACACCGGGAGCCGCAAAACCCTTCCTGTGCCTGACTACTTCTTGAGCGGTTACAAAACTAGCATATGTAGTTGAATTAAACGTTCTGTTTTCTTCTGAAACTTCTCTTTTCTTGGATTAATCCATGGTTGGACCACCGGGGGTTGAAACGCTCAATAAATTGTGTGCTGGCGGGTGTCGCACATTGGCGGTTGTGACGCATATTTTGAGTGACAGGGAGGCGCAGCAGAGGGGTGAAAGAGCCACATGCGGCCCCAGAGCCGCAGGTTGCTGACCCCTGGCCAAAGCTAAATGCCACTTTAGCTGGCTTCCGGCTTGTCCTCGCTTCATCCCTTCATTTGTTGGGGTCTTCTGCTCTGGGCAGGTTGGCAGCCTTGCATGGGAAGCTGAAGCCGTTCACTGTTGTTGTTTCTAAAAAATGCTATTTACTAAACCATCTCAAGAGGCTTCAACATATGATGTACATAAATGGGTTGAATAACTCAATCTAGTTGGAAGCAGATACAGGAAGTCCTTGACTGATAACCACAACTGAGCCCCAAGTTTTTGTTGCTAAGCAAGACAACTGGTAAGTGAGTTTTGCCACATTTTACGACCTTTCTGGCTACAGTTGTTATTAAGCGAATCACTGCAGTTGTTCAGTTAGTAACACTGTTGTTAAGTGAATCTGGCTTCCCCATGGACTTTGCTTGCCTGAAGGCCGCCAAAGAGGAACACGTGACCCTGGGACTCTGCAACCGTCATAAATATGAGTCAGTTGCCAACCATCTGAATTTTTTTTTTTATAAATAATTTTTATTAATATATTCTATACACCAATACACCAATAAAATATACAATCCTGCCACCATGGTATAATATGATTACATTGTCCATAAGTATAAAGTCATTCCTTTATACATACATATTTGCCATCATATATATACATCATCATATATCTATTCTATCCCACCTTTTCTGGACCCAATCGTACCATACTTTCCAACTGTTATAAAATTCTGAATCTTTTTTACCATTGATCAATCTAGTTAATCTACCTGATTCCGCACACTCATTAATTTTATACATTATTTCCAAATCTATTGGTAAGTATTGATTTTTCCACTCCTGCGCATATGCATACGCCAACCATCTGAATTTTGATTACGTGACCATGGGGATGCTGCAACAGTCCTAAAAGTGTGAAAAATGGTCATAAGTCAGTTTTTTTTAAGTGCCATTGTAACTTTCAACGGTCACTAAACGAATTGTTGTAAGTCGAGGGCTACCTGTATTTGTGACGTGAAAGCTGGCTGGGTGACTTTGGGCCAGTCCCTCTCTCTCAGCCCACCCACCTCACAGGGTTGTTGTTGTTGTGGGGAAAAGAGGAAGAGGAAAGAGCATTACATACGTTCAGTACCTTGAGTTACTTATAATAAAGGTGCTTTCTGTAGCTTTTTGTGCTACCCTGAGCCAAGGGAGGAACTTTGCAGAGGAGAGAGACGGTTAGCAGTATGGTCTATATTGGGGGCCATGTTTGACCCAAGCAGAACTGGGTCTCACTTCTCTTTATCCAGGGTGGGGCTCCTGGGGGGTTCGCAGGGGTTCGGGAGAACCTCTAGCTAAGATTCTGTGCAGTTCAGAGAACCCCCAAATCCCACTCCTGGCTGGCCCCGCCCACCCCACCCCACCCCTCCCAGGAGTCCCCACGCGGCCCATTTTGGATGCAGGTAAGTGCATGGTGTGCACGGAGGCTCGGGGAGGGCGAAAAACAGGCCTACTGGAAGTTTGGGAAACGGGCCCATTTCCGGCCTCCAGAGGGCCTCCGGAGCCTGGGGAGGCCGTTGTTGCCCTCCCAGAGGCTCGAGGAAAGCCTCTAGAGCCCCACTGTCGTGCAGGAGGCTGACTAGGCCACGCCCACCCAGCAACTGGGCAGAGAACCCCGTGCTAAAATTTTTGAAGCCCACCCCTGTCTTATCCCAAAATGCCCCTTTGCAAATGCACAGGGCTACAAGGCAAGAGTCTGCTTGGCTCAAACTTTTAGTCCTGCTGTTTCCTCGTGCAACCTTGAGCGCTTCATGCAAGGAGAACTCCTCTGCTTCTCATCGGACCGAGAAGACAGCAAGACTAATCGTTTCAAGACACGAGCCTGGACCAGTTTTCCTTTTCCTGCAACTGCTCAACTCTTCCGCTTTTGCATCCATCCAAAAAGCCCCAACGCACGCGGCTAGGTCGCGACAGTCATGAAAAGGAAGCAGATTGCAGAAATGATGCAGAAGTGCAGGGATATTCATTTTGTCAGGACAAGCTCAACCCTCCCTTGCAAAAGAACCACCAAGGGTTGATCGTGATTGCAGCAGGATGTAAATGCAATAAATAAAAGTGCGAGAGACCATGATTTTGGAATAGCCTCTGGAAAAGCAGGACCAGCAAATTGCAATTTTTGCTTTGATTCTAACCAGAATCAAAGCGTGAGAAAGTGGCTGTGTTCCCAAATTAGAGAAAAAGATGCCATTGGTCCCTGGGTAAGAGAGGATTGGAACCTGGGTCTCCCCATTGCTACGTCAGTCAGCCCCCTCCCCCATGTAGCGCCTTGGCTCTCTCTTTGAGGACACTCGCACACAAAGCATTGTGTTCTCTGGTGGTTCCCCTTCTCGTGCCAAAGACGGGGTGTGTTGGCAAACAAGGAGAAGTCAGGCTCTCGTTCAATGAAGTGGAGATGGAGATGGCTTGATGTACATAAAGACGGGATCCCAAAATGTTGCATGCCGGTAACACACACACACACACACACAAGGTACCAAAATAACAAGAGTCGGAAGGGACCTTGGAGGCCTTCTAGTCCAACTCCCTGCTCAAGCAGGAGACCGTATATCAGGGGTGAAATCCAGCAGGTTCTGACAGGTTCTGGAGAACCGGTAGCGGAAATTTTGAGTAGTTCAGAAAACCAGTAGCAGAAATTTTGAGTAGTTTGGAGAACAGGCAAATACCACCTCTGGCTGGCCCCAGAGTGGGGTGGGAATGGAGATTTTGCAGTATCCTTCCCCTGCCATGCCCACCAAGCCACGCCCACAGAACCGGTAATAAAAAATTTTGATTTTCACCACTGCCTTATATCATTTCAGATAAATGGCTGTCCAATCTCATCAAAATACAAACTCCAAGAAGGGGAAAAAAAAAAAAGAACAGAGATAAACAAGACATAAAATAAAAAAATATATATAATTGTGCATACAAAAAGAAAAAAGCAAACATATACATAATACATATACATAACAAAAAATCAAATACACAAACATAAACATAACAAGCATGTACATAATAACTAGTTGAATACTGATAAATACATTTCAAAAATAATACTCTCCTCACCTTGTGGAACAGGCCCAGAGTTTATGAACTTCTACAACTCTTATTTACACAACCAATTTGACCCTGACATCCATCTACTATATACAAAAACATAGTTAACAAGTAAAGCCAAAACAGCAAGGTTAAACTTCAAAGCCCTTTGTTAACAATCTATTCTCATATGTCCCTCACAGAAAATCCACCATGGCTTCTAATCTACAATAAACCACAATTGTTATCTCTGGTCCATCCAGGGTCAAATACCTTTGATCGATTCTTCACGATGAAACTTTTAACAGGGATCTTTCCTATAAGTGTACAGGTAATCCTCGATTTACAATCACAGCCCAAAATTTCTGTTGCTAAGCGAGACATTTGTTTAGTGAGTTTTGCCCCCTTTTATGACATTTTTTGCCATAGTTGTTAAGCTGGTAACACAATTGTTGTGAAATTGACTTCTCCATTAACTTTACCTATCAAAAGGTCACAAAAGGGGATCACATGATGCCAAGACATTGCAACTTTCAGAAAAATGAGTCAGTTGCCAAGGATCTGAATTTTAATCACATGACTATGGGGATGCTCCAATGGTCCTAAGTGTGAAAAACAGTCATAAGTCACTCTTTTCAGTGCTGTCGTAACGTTGAACAGTCATTAAACGAACTGTTGTAAGTCAAGGACTACCTATAGTCCAAAAGGTACCATGGTGGATGTTGGACCTGAACCTGGAGCCATTCTGGGCCAACACGCTAACCACTACTCCTGACTGCCTCTTGCAAAGTAGGTGGGATTGGTTTAGGATGGGTGAGAACTGCTGTGTTCTTTTTAATTGAATTATTTTACAGCACCCACGGGGTGTATTTTTCATCTTTCCCAGCACAAAATGACGGATAGCCATGTGGCCAATTTTCTGCAGCCGCATCCAACGGTTTGATGTTCCCTGGAATAGAATAGAATAGAATAGAATAGAATAGAATAGAATAGAATAGAATAGAATAGAATAGAATAGAATAGAATACAGAACATGTGAATAGAATAGAATAGAATAGAACAAAACAGAATAGAATTCTTTATTGGCCAAGTGTGATTGGACACATAAGGAATTTGTCTTTGGTGCACACGCTCTCAGTGTACATAAAAGAAAAGAATTGGGAACGGGAAGCGTTTCAGTACGAATTCATCTCTGGGGCTCCGTCTTGCCCACTGAATATAAACGTAGAGATGTCAGGGATTTTACACAAAGCTCAGGATAAACATTCCCTAAATAATATTGGGGTCTGGATGACGCTGCAGTCCTGTGGAAACCCAGATGAGACACCCTGGTCTCCCTCCAAGCAATTCAGCCAAATCAAGGAAGGATGTATCTTAATTAGCTGTCAGCTGTACCATTAACAGGGAGCTCAATTAACTGTTCTAAAATTGTAGCTTTTAAGTAAATTAAGATAGGCATTTACATTTTGCCTGGCTGGTGAGGGAACAGACGGACCAAGAATTAAAAAGACACAAACTTCCCTGGAAGACACCTGAGTTTGTTTCATTACTACAACTACGTAATAATCCACAAAAAATAAAGTTATTTTTCTTTAAACGAGGCCAAAAATCTTTGGAGGATTACCACATACCTCGATTTATGACCACAATGGAGCCCAAAATTTATGTTGCTAAGCGAGTGTTGTTAAATGAGTTTTGTTGTCTTTGTGACTGGGAGAGGAGGCATCGGGGGAGCCATTTTTGAAGTGGGCAAGGCCCCTATCCTTGCAAGTGGCCAAAATTGTACTCTTAAGCAAGGAAGTAGATTGCAGAAGAGGCAACCTGGTTTAGCTTGCACTTGGCATTTCTTGGAGCCCCAGGTTTAATTTGCAACGGTGATTCCCTAGCTGTGTTAGTTGAACAGCATAGAAACTCACGCAAGGGAGTAAGATCTTGGCTAAGTTATTAGCCTGATTTAAATATTTAAAGATAGGATAGGATAGGACAGAATAAGAATAGAATAATAATAATAATAATAACAAGAAGAGAATTCAGGAATAGAACAGAATATAGAATAGAATAGAATAGAATAGAATAGAATAGAATAGAATAGAATAGAATAAGAATGAATAGAACAGTACAGAACAGAATAGAATTTGGAAGGGACCTCGGAGGTCTTCTAGACTAACCCCCTGCTTGAGCAGGAGATCCTATATTATTTCAGACAAATGGTTGTCCAATCTCTTCTTAAAAAGTCTCCAGTGATGGAGAAGCCACAACTTCTGAAGGCAAAGCATTCCACTGGTTGATTGTTCCCTCTGTAAGGAAGTTTCTCCTTAGTTCTAGGTTGCTTCTCTCCTTGGTTAGTTTCCATCTATTACTTCTTGTCCTGCCTTCAGGTGCTTTGGTTGATCCTCCTTCTTTGCAGCAGCCCCTCAAAAATAGGTATACTACGATGTCACCATTAGTTCTTTTCATTAAACCAGACATACACAATCCCTGCTGTTCTTTGTACGTTTTAGCTTCCAGCCCCCTATTCCTTCTTGTTGCTCTTCTCTGCACTCTTTCCAGTGTCTCAACATATTTTTTGTATCATGGCGATTCAAACATACCTTCTTTTACACCCCAGTTACAACCATGATCTCTCCCCCCGCCAACTCCTTTGGCTTCATTTTTCAAACAGCCTCTATTTTATCATTTCCTATTGGGGGGTGGGGAAAGATATTTTATGACTGTAGGCAAGCAATTTACAGAGGTGTCTGTAAATGCCTGTATGATTCTATTGGGTGCAGAAAAAAAAATTTAAGACCAAAAAGCTCAACATCGGAACCCAATCCTTAAGAAGGGGGGGGGGGAAGGATTCATGCTTGTGAGCTCGTGCCCAGTTTTGCTATCGCTGCACCGGATGCTCATGTTTTAAAGTCTACTTTGCTGGAGAAAATGGAGGGGGTGTTGGTGGTGGCTGAGTGCTGAATCGTTGCCTGGGGCGTTGTGTCGATGTCAGCGATACCAACTAAGCCTGAAAGTATCCGTTGATTACCAAGTGTGATTAACCAATTAATAGCTTGATTACAGACTAAATATACAGCTCTGGTTAATTGGTGCTGGTAGCCCACTGGTATCTTGCCTTAAGCCCTCTCCCAGGCTCCAAGTTAATAAATTATTGTTCACTTCCAAGGACTTCTATTTTTTAAAGTCAGCCGCTTTTACACATTTACTCACTGTTTGCAAATGTGAACTGAAGCCTCAGAAGCTCCAAAAGGATGAAGGGAAGGATGCCAAATGGAGCTGTCAACTAATTTCTCTTGATAGTGCTATTCTCCTGCCTTAAATAAAATTTAAAAAAAAGAGCAATTGAAGGCAAACTTAACTGGCAGAAATTTAAAATATCAGCTTTGGGACTTTCAACCACTCTGGATTACAGCCATCTTTTAAACTGCCTATAGCTGACACAACAAATCACGAAGATTGTTTTCAGGGGATGCAACGGCTCTACAATTAATGAGCCTTAACATTGTTTCTTGATCACGCAGGATTGAAGGTTCCTTACCACACAGGTTAACCTGCTTAACCAAGGAAGAACATCTGGGTCACATTAAGCACTGTGGGAATGCTCACCAACTACAGACAAGTGCATGTACATTCCCTTTTCAGGACTCGAGTCCCTGCCTGCATCAAATAGACCGTCAGCCACCCGAAATGTGTGAAGCAAATATCTAAGTTGCCATAAAACTGTTATTTTTGGCTGCAAAGAGCTTCAACAAGGGTGCACCCTTATAAATGTTCTGGTGCTGCCATCTTGTGGTCTCAGCCAAACCTTACAGTTGCAAAGCCATCTTAACGCACTGCCACCACCAAAGTGCCGTGTCCCCTATTTGTGTTCCCCCACAAATACACTCCAAATGTGTTTGGGGCACAACTCCTGGCTTGGGGGTAGGGCAAAGGGCACAACAGGCAGTCCTTCCAACCAAAAAGCAAAGGAATTTGCACTCTCTACCCTGTTTCTCCAAGCGTGGCTAAGAACCAAGTTGGTGGGCATTTGTTTTCTGTTTCCTTGAAATGCGCCCCACCACATTTTACTAATTTGGGGCATAACCAACCACAGAGGTGATTTTGTTGTGTGAAATTCCTGCCTTCTGGCATGTTTGGGTTGGCCACAAAGAGCATAGACAGTCCTCGACTTATGACCAAAATTGAGCCCCAAATTTCTGTTGCTAAGCAAGACATTTGTTAAGTGACATTTTTTTGGCCATAGTTGTTGTTAGTAACCTGATTGCTAAATGAATCTGGCATTCCTTGTTGACTCTGCTTGTCAGAAAGTCGCAAAAGAGGATTACGTTATCTGGGGACATTGCAACCGTGATAAATACACGTCAGTTGTCAAGCTTCCAAATTTTGATCGTGTGACCCTGGGGAGAGACCCTGGGCCTGGGGACCCAGCCTTGCAAGGGTTGTAAGTGTGAAAATTGATCATAAGTCACTTTTTTCAGTACTGTTGTAACTTTTGTCAGCAAACAAATGCTTGTTAAGGTGAGGACAGCAGAAATAAGTGGGGTTTCCCTATTTTTCTGCTTGGAGTTTTGTAAATGAAACACATGCTAAAAATCCATTTTTGAACTCCTGCTTCAGCAGAGGGTTGGACTAGAAGACCTCCAGGATCCCTTCCAACTCTGTTATTCTATCTTAGAACCAGAGCTGTTTCCAAGAGCATCTGCAGGACTCCAAGAAGCCAAGATGGCAGTTGTGATCACAGGTGCCTAAAAAGAACAGGGCTTTGGCCCTCACCCCCACCATCACTTCTATTTCCAGAAATCTGCAGGGAGGAAAATCAAAGCACCATACTGTCAGGGATGGGCAACTATGGCCCCTTTACAACCTGTGGAATTCTGGGAGTTGAAGTCCACAGGTCATAAAAGTGACCTGTGGCCACCCTGCTATACGTAGAATTTAGGCATCGGAATGGAGCAGCAGCTCATTTGGAAGGAAAGAAGGGATATCAGCTGATTCACACACACACACATACAGTTGCAAATTTATTTTATGTTGCATCATATTTTGGCTGCAATGCTCACCTTCTTCCTGGTTCATCTCAGCAATTCCTTGGCTGCTTTGCAGAAGATGGAAAATCTGTCATCTGAAACAAGAGTTGTTCTGATCCAAGAGTTTCTATGATGTGAACCTTCTACCAGCAACAGTGGCTAAAAGTTTTGCTTGGCTAGTAACAGGATGCTGGTTCAAATCTCACTAATTTTCCTTCCTTCCTTCTCTTTTCCTAGCTATTTGAGGGCTTTTTTCCAAGGATAGAATGCAACGCTCCAACATTTATTCCTCTGGACACTTGAGTGAAAATAATTATTTCTATGAAGTTTCTGCTGGATGTCAAAACCGCAACCTCTTACATAGTAGGTAAAGCTCTTAGCCACCAAGCTGTAGGGGAGATTACTAAGTTTATTAGAGTACAAACTGGCTGGGAAGAAGCTGCTTGTCGTGCATATTAATTTTATAAATTAATTTGCATTTTAATTTACTACCTAGATGGAAATAAGTATGTATCAACCTGAATATTATTTTGCATGGGTTTGTTTTTAGGTTTATCTATGTGTGAGCATTTGCACATGTACTACAGGCATATATACACACACTTCCTCTCAGAGAAAAGCAACTGGTTTTCCCAGAGTAGAAAAGTGGGATGGCACAGCAACAAGAGGATGTTGTAGCCTTGGGTTAGGACTCAGAGTATGCTGCACATTGTTGCCAAAGTCTAGGCAGGGTTTTTTTAAGCTTGCGTGAGCACAAGAGGAGCAGTTTAAATTTTAAGTGTGTATCTCAGGGGTGTCCAACCTTGGCAACCCCTGGGCTTCACCTCCAAGAATTCCCCAGTCAGCATGGTGTATATCTAAACATATACATAGGCTCCCGATGCTCTCCGAATTAACTGAATTAATGGCAAGGTGAGCATGAAATGAAAAATAAAGAGAGAGAAAAAAACAGTGGAGGTTCCAAAATAATATATTTTACTTTTGCAGGCAAGAGCTTGAAATTGCTTAATATTTTTTTTGGCTAAGGGGCACTTCCCAAAAGCTGATTGTTCCCAATTCCAAGATTTGGCTGGATCACCATCACAGTAAGAGGAAATCTCCACAGAAATCAGACCCCAGTAGGATTCCAAAATGCTCAAGTGTTCCTTGAATTACCCTAATGTCATTAATAAAAGAAGGGAAGCCTTTTTGCTGCATCTCTCATCTGCTTTTTGTTATTCGGAGCAGTGAGGAGCTTCTGAGCTTTTGACAGCTTTCCTTCGATGGGGAAGGAAGCATCCGTCAAGGGCAGTTATGGCTGTTTTTCAACAGGTACAAACGCAGCATCTGTTAACAGGAGTTGGCAAGCAGGACCTCTGCTCTTTATTTATCAAAAGCCGATGGATTAACTAAAATAAAACTGTAGTGGGCCGGCAGGGAGTTTTCTGTAGTCAAAGGCCTTCGGCTCATACCACTCCCATAGCAGTCACCGTAAATTTCAGGAAAGCAAGATGAAGAGGTTGCAAAATTGGGAGGGACAGCTAATACTTTAGAAGACAGAAGTAATATTCGAAACAATCTGGGCAGGTTAGATAAAAAGAGACCACAGATAATGTTTACAAAAGCAAATGCAAATCTTTCATTCAGGCAACTGAAACCAAACACAGGAGTACAAGAATAGGAATTCCAAGCTCGTCAGGATCTTGGAACTATAATCAATTATAAACTGACTACCTGGCAGCAGCATGATAATGGCACACAATTCTAGCTTGTTAGCAATAAAACTACTGCCTGCAAAAGGGTGGTAGGATTCCAAAATTCCACTCAGTTTAGCATTGGTGGATCCTAGCTCAGTCCTGACCAGTTTTGTGTAACATGCTTTAAGAACTGATAATAAACTGGTTCATATACTACAGTGGTCTCCAACCTTTCTGGCACCAGGGATTGGTTTTGCACAAGACAATTTTTTCAGAGGGATGTATGTGTGTGTGATTTTTCACACAACGTAGATCCCGTGCATGCACAGATGAAGATTCACTCGCTCAGCCACTTGTGTGGTCTGGTTGCTAACAGGTCAAGGACCGGTACCAGTCTGCAGCCCAGGAGTTGGGGACGCCTTATATACCAAGAAGGGCAGGAAGGTGCTTGGGGAACTAGACACAAAACTGTATAAGGAGACTAAACCCGTTTAGCCTTGAGAAGACTGACAAGGAAAGGGATCATTTTTCTGAGTGTTGAGAGAAACTTAAAGCAGTTAAGAGCAGTTAGATGGTACAAGCATCCAAGGCAGGTATCAGATGGATTTAAGTGCAGGCTAGACAATCTACCTGCAAAGGCCAACAGTTGTACTTGATGCCAGGACTTCAGTGGTAATTCCAATTCTATGAAAAATTAACAACTTGCAATGCCACAGAAGTGAGAAGCTGTAGTATATGTTTATTTGGCAAATATATATGCCACCCAATCCTTGGTGGCTCATAAAATACATTTCAATGAGGCAATGCTAAAATTCCCAACAATTCCAAAACTAGTTAAAAGCCAACTTAACTCTTATGGCTGGGCACAAAAATGCAGTTTTTCCTACCGAATTGGCAAATTGTTTCAGAAATGCCACCAAAATCATTCCTGATGGGCTGCAGCTTGATAGAATCAGAACATGGAACCTTTTCTTGGCCCCAGGATTTGGCTCAAACAAAATCTGGAAGGCCTCTTGGTCAAAGCTGCTGGGCTTTCCATCACTCGGCTCCTCTTCCCTGGGCTGTAAACCAGGCTGCATGTCAATCTTCCCCTCCTCCCCTTAGTGACCATCACTGCTTATGTCCTTGCCTTTTTTGCCCCTCTCCCTTCCACCCTAAAACCTTCTGCCTAGCACACACATTTTAGTCCAAAGTTGAAACCTATTCTGTGCACAGAACCTTTTGTGTAACCTCACCATCAGGAATGGGGAATACAAAATAGTCGAGGCTTCTGAATTGTAGTGTTGCAGAAAATGGTTGAGAATACCTTGGAGTGCAAGAAGAATAAACTGTTCCCTATTAAATGAAATAAAACCAAACTGCTTCTTCAAAGCACTAATAATAAAAGTTCAGTGTTTTGAACAGAGAATATGAAAGCAATAATCAATGAGGAAGACTCACTGAAACACTGCTAGCAAAAAATATCCCTCTTTACAGAGGTTGCCACCTTTCTTTCCCCAGACATCTCATGGCTAGCTAACTCAAATCAGCTTTTCAATCAATATTGGATCCCTTAATCCAATTCCAAGGGTTTATAGCAATGTTTCTCAGCCTTGGCAACTCAGTGTGGACTCTAACTTCCAGAACTCCTCAGCCAGAATTCTGAAAGTTGGAGTCTACACACCTTAGAGTTGCACATGTTTAGATGAAGTCCACTTGAGAGCACTCAGAAAGTGTGATAAAATGCTTCTCTTTCTTGTCACAAATTTCAGTGTCATCCAGTGAATCTGCAGAACAAAAGGCAATGGTAACAAACATGGGGAAAAACTCAAAAGAAAACATTTTAACCGCTTTGGATGGGAGGGTCATTTATGAGGGCTCTTTCACAGTTACAGGGGAATTTTATTGACATTTCTACTGGGAAATACACCCACAACTCAGATTTGGAGAGTCTCCCAGCTATGAAGCCAATTAAAATTATGCAAAACAAGAAAGTCATTCACTCTGGAAACTAACTTCCCCAAACATAAGAAAAAAATAGGACAGAAGGTCAACTATGGGTTCTAGTTATTTTAACCAAAAGGAAAACAAAACAAGGGCAGTTTTCTCATAGACAGAAAACACAATTTTATCTAGATCTGTGGATACCACCTGTTAGAATAGAACACCCAAAACAAATAGATAGATACATTCCACAGATAAGAAGCCAGAGAATAAACAGAGGGACACAAAATATTACATGCCACCAAGTGATCTGCTAATAAATTCCAGAAGGAAATTTCAGAACAGGGCTTTGTTTACAACAGCAGCTATAATGAATGAAAGGTAAAAGCTAAGGCCATTCTAGATTCCAGACTGCAAAAGTTCCTCACCTCCATTGGCTGGCTGCATGTGTTCAGCTGGAGGGGTGCTGCTAAGCTGCCATATTGTTTTCACCCTTTTTGGTCCTTGACCGCTGCTGATTTCCACTCTCCATATTTGAGGATGAGCACTGTAAAAAAAAAAAAAAAGAAAAAGGTAAGAATTGATAATATTAAAGAGGTGCATATATTTGGAAAGTTCTGTGGTAAAAAAAGTCTCCTGCAGGTAGCCAGATCTCAAGACTATCTCTGAATGTTGTAGCTACGAAGGAAAGCTGCGAGTCTTGAGCCCTAACCAGAGAGAGCAATGACTTACAACAATTCTTGGAAATTATTGTTTGGAACTAGACTCTCTCGCTTAGCATCTGAATTCACTTGCCTGAATGGACTAAATAGGAATTGTATGAGAATTTGTTTTAATATTGTTCTGTGCTGACAGTGAGGGCTGGAATGAAAAGCACTTTTCTTCAATGGTTCTCCTTCCCCAATGGCTGCTTCCAGTCAAATGAGACAGTGAGGAAAGGTCAAGCTGTCAGTCTCCCCATTAGTAGTTGTCAGGCGCAAAGAATCAGAACAATTCTGTGAATAGGCCAACATTGATCGGTTATTGCTGATCACCTGTTTATCAGAATCTCGCCAAACTGACTGCATACCCCTGAGAAACTGGAGATAGTCTTTCACAGTCTAGCCTCTGTTGTTTCCTCTCCTGGAGCGATTCCATACTGGAATGTCTTTTTACTCCCTCCCTCCCTCTCCCTTGGCAGGTAGTTCCCCCAATAATTCCCCCACAGATGGATTACTGTAGTATGTTCTAGGTTTGACTGTTCTGGAAGATCAACTGGAAACCCCAGCTAGCACAACAAGCAGTGGCCCAGGTAATCATGGGCACATTGTGGTTTGTCCACCCACCCCATTATAATGGGAGCTGCACTGGCAGCCTGTTACCGGGTTTCCCCGAAAATAAGACCGTCTTGTATTTTTTTGAACCCTGAAATAAGCATTTAGCCTTATTGCCATGTGCTCAAAAGCCCGATTGGGCTTATTATCAGGGGATGTCTTATTTTGGGGGAAACAGGGTAACTTCTGATTGCAATTTGGGATGCTGGTTGTCACCTCGGAAGCCCTACATGACATTACAAATGTTATCTTTCCTCAAATACAAAGTTTCAACTACTGCCCATGTTTGACTGACAAGGAAACTTCTATGCCATTTATTATTGCTTCTCTGCCAATTTGATAGATGGCCCTTAACTCTCTGAGGACTTAACTTACTTTTGGTAAAATTCCTTCACCAAACATGTCCTGACTGGTAGCTGAAATGCATGCTTTTCATTCAGAGGATTTTCTTTATAGTAATTGATACAAGTCCTACAAAAACAAAAATAGTTTCACTCAACCAATTCTTAGATAAAATATTAGAAAAGTTATATAGATTACAAAGTAAATGAAAACCAGTGGCAACTTCAGATTTCTGTTCAATACATACAATATAGTGTATGTATACACACACACACACTATATATATACCGTATTTTTGGACTATAAGACACACCTTTCCCCCCAAAAAAGAGGGTGAAAATCTGGGTGCATCTTATACTCCGAATGTAGCCCCGTCCAGCTTCTCAAACAGAGGTTTCAGAGGCTGAAAAAAGCATCAGAAACGAAGCTTCAGAAAAGAAGCCCCCAAACAGAGCTTCAGAGGCTTTTTTCCCTGAAGCTCTGTTTCGGAGCCTTTCAGAGGCAAGAAAAAAAACCGGAGTTTCAGAAGTTTCAAAAAAAAAGCAAGGCCCAGAGCTCACAACCAAGGAACCTGTTGCTAAAATTCACCTCTGGGAACAGCTGATTGGGGGTATTCCGGGAGGCCGATCCACCTGCCAATCAGCTTTTTTCTTATTTTCCTCCCCAAAAACTATGGTGCATCTTATACTCCTAAAAATACGGTACACACACAGAAAGATATAGTTATATAAATAGCAATTTAGATAGGTACCATGATGAATAAACTTGGACTGAACTGAATAAAAAAGCAAAAGACACTAATTATACCCAAGCCTAGAAGTTGACCCACAAGGTATCCTATATAAGCCACAGAATAAGCAGATCAAAACAAGTGGGCAAAGCTAGGCCAAAACCTAAAGTTGATTTCATTTTTAATATTTAATCAAATGCAATACATACAATCACTTTCCAATCATATTAAATACATTTCTGTTCTATATTAAAGGTTTAAACTTTGGTAAGAAACAGGGATATGCAAGTCTCAAAATATTTGTTTTGTGACAATTTTTTAAAAATTGGTTTTCTATTAAGTACATTTCTTAGTGCTTAATGAACATCGTGTTGTCTGGAAAATTATTTGTTCTGTGACAATTGAGAAGTCTTTTAAATTTGAAAGACTCATTTTCAGGGATTGTTCTGAACTTTAAACCCTTGCAAAAAATGGATCTCACAGCCAGACCTTCAATTTCAAAGTATTCCCCACTCAATACTCCTTGGAGATGGTTTTTAAATAGCATACATCAGGGAGAACTCTCTCTTTAAAAATAAATTGTGTTGTGACTTTAGGAACATAATGGGAAGAATAAAGTTTCTTCCCTTGCCTCTTGATTTAATAGAGATAGGAATGGAAAATGAAGGTAAGAACGAAATGCTACTCCTAAAGGATCAAAACAATTTGGTAACTATTAATTTATGGGTGTTCCCCATGCTGCTGAAGTATTCCTTTAGCCTTCCTTCTCCAAATGCAGAAAGAAGTGTAGGAGCTGCGCACTTTTTGCACAGCTATATGAAACAAAACCACCCCTAACATCACATTTATTCAAGGGAACCCTCTTATTAAGAGAAAGTTGCTGGCAAGCAATTACTGTGTCAGAAAGATGAGGTTTTCATGTTCTAGTTTGATAAGATCCAAGCAGTTGTCCACAATTTCCAACATGTGGTGTAGTTTCTGGATACGATGAACCTGTTCCTGAAGATCTACTGAAGTGGACATGAAGTAATCCTTTAAAAGAGAGAACAGAGAACAAACATCAGGAGCTATTGACAGCATCCTTAATCATGACCAAATGCTCGCTTTCCTAAGGATTGGATAAATAACAATATGTAGACAGCCTCAGTTGCAAAAATCCAGTAAGAATCTCCCCAATGCTCTCCATGCCAGACATCTGTCGCTATTCAACTCTCAAGTAGAGGTAGTCCTCAACTTATAGCCATTTGTTTAGCAAGCGTTCAAAGTTACAATGGTGCTGAAAGTGACTTACGACCAACCAATTTTGCACTTTTAACCACTGCAGCATCTCTGCAGTCATGTGATCAAAATCCAGGCACTTGGCAACCAGCCTGTGTTTATGACACTTGCAGGGTCCCAGAGTCATGTGATTGTTATTTGTGGCCTTCCTCACTGGCTTCCAACAAACAAGCAGTCAGTGGGGGAACCTGGATTTACTTAACATGTAATTCACTTAATAACTGTGGCAAAAAAGATCATAAAATCAGATGTGGCTCATTTAACAATCAGTCTGCTTAGCAATGGAAATTCTGGTCCCAGTTGTGTTCATAAGTCGAGGACTACTTATATAATATTATTTCAGGGGTGTCAAACTCACGTCGTCATCACATGATGCATTGTGACTTTTCCCCCCTTTGCTAAAATGGGCGTGGACGGTGTGTGACACATCCGGCCTGTGGGCCACGAGTTTGACACCCTTTTATTATTTGGAAAGTGAAGACTATGACTTACCAAATGAGTCCGTATGGCAAATTCTTTGCCTGAAACACAAAACATAATTTGTATCACAATTTCATACAAAATAAATGCTAAAAACTGCAATGAAAGCCTTAATTTATTATTTATTACAAAATTAGAAAACCAAAAGCTGGAGAGAATGAGATTTGCCTCCATTTTTGCATTATTGGGGCCAACTGAGAAACTGAAAGAAAAACTGGAGTAAAGAGACAGCTAAAGAGTTTTATCTTCCATAGTTCAGAGGTTAGCAGGGGAAAGTGACGATGGGGAGGGATCCAGCAATGTCAGATAATCAATTTTGTTTAGAAAAAAAATCTCTATTTATTAGTTTGTAAATTAAATCAATACAGCTTGATGTCTGATAAGTAATTTGTTCACCACTTGTATTAGTTGACAAGATACTAATATCTGTTTTTTACAGAGAAAAACAAATCATTTGGACACAACTACCCAAAATCAGGATGGGTACCCAACATACCCACAAAATAGCTGATATAGTCTCTCTTCATTTTATCCACGCCTATTTCTACAAGCATTTCAACGGGAGAATCTCCATCAAGAGAAACTGTTTCCATCTTTCCATGATAAGATTGCTTGATCAATTTGCTCAGTAAACTGTTACTTTCTTGATGAATCTACAAAGAGAACAAATGTTTTACATAGGTCTTCCTACTCTTTATAGTATATATCCTGAAATATCTCAAAATAACCATTTAAATAAATCTAATTCTAAATACTACATAAATTACATATTTTAAGTGTGCAAAATAAACCTCCTGCACCCATCATTCAACCAAAATATAGTCGCCAATCATCATCCTGTCTCATGTTAAGCTCAGTTTGGAAAAGAATCACAAAATGAGACCAGAATATTTGAGACTCCCTAATGCACAGGGCACAGATTAAATCAGGATAAAAAAAAATCTGAAACATAAAGAGTGAATCATGGAACAATGGGGGAAACACTTCTAGAAGCTGGGGTGTTAATCATATGGTTGTGGCTGCCATCTTGACTTTTTGAGCACCTAATAGATATATCTGCTGTAAAAATCAGGAGGAAGAAAAAGGAAAACAAACTAAGTACTTTTTAGTACCATACCTTAACATTACTTCTAGCAATTAAGTACATATATTAAGTACATATATTTCTAGCAATTAAGTACATATATTTGGCCAGGTAAGACTATTTGACTGGATTGATATCTCCTGCCAAGCCACATTTTATTTAACTATGATTTGGGAAATAAATCTGGAGTTTCTTAACAGGTATAGACCTAAGTCAGAATTAAAGAAACTACATGATACTGTTGTGTCATAACAGGCTGCTTCTCTGGCAATCAAAGACTAAGGGATTTGAATTCTATTAACTGCTCAATGTAATATTATTGAGAAGATTTGAGGATGGAGGACCCATTAACCTCTATCAAGCAATTCCAAATCAATTAGTTTCCAATTTATACATTTCTATTTTTTTTAAAAAAACAAACATCTGTAGGACACGCCTTCTCTCCTCAGCCCCATGCGGCTCTCCAGCCCTCCCCTTTCCTGAAGTGGCTAAAGCTGCCCTCTCTTTACAAACCTTTCTGAAGGTAGTACAGCTTTAGCTATATGTAGGAAATGTTTGCCAGTGGCTGGGTCTGAAAATGAGAAAGCAAATGCAGTGAAGTGCTGGGCACAACAGGTGAAAGAAAGGTTGGTGGGCAAGAAGGCAGATGGGTAAATGAATGCTTGCTGAGGCTTTCTGGGCATGGCAGCAGCCGCAGAGCTATTAGTTCTGGGGGCGGTTGCCACCCCAGAAGGCAGGGTGTAGGGTAGCCAAAAGAGCAGAGATGGGGAGGGGGGGCGACTCTGTGGTCAGAAGGGCAAGTGGGCTACCAAGTGCTTGACTTCTGATCACGTGACATGGAGGTGCTGCAATTGCTGTAATTTGGGGCACAGGTCGTAAGCCCATTTTTCAGTGCCATCCTAATTTCAAAAAGTCACTGAACAAATGGTCATAAGTCAAGGAATACCTGTAACTGCATTCAGCTTAGGTTTTGATTTGGTTCTGCCTAGTTCTTTCTCCTAATCTTGCCCCTGGTTTTAGGGAGTGCATCCTTTTGCACATCACATCAACTCCTGGTTCGAAAAGGCTGGGCATGCTGAAGTATAGGAAGTATAGCATTCCAGGTCTGTTACTCCGACTCACCCATGTCTGCAGTTCTCCATGCTGAAGGGCTCTTATTACCAATGATAAACACTTCACCAGCTCCTCATGCGAAGCAACGTCTCGGGGGAGAAACGTCAAGTATTAAATAAAGCAGTAGCCAACTCAACGTAGACCAGGTGAATTAATAAAAATCCTTCCCTGGTCCCCTTAAAGACTGAACATCTCACAATGTTTTGAGAGACAGAATCTAGAAACATACATACTTCTCCATATATTACACCACAGCAATTCAAGGAAATCAAGGTCTCCGCGCTGACTAAAAAGCGTTTTCATGGAATCAATGACTGCAGCAGTGTTATCCTGGAGAACCAGCAAAGGGAAAATGAATTTCAAATTTCAAAATGAAACTGGAATTACTATTTTAGTTATTTAAACATTACAGTTCAAAGAAACTTTACAACATGTATTTACATTAATAAGAAAACTAGAAATAGAATTTTAAAGGTTCAAAATAACAAAGTGCATTAAAAAGCTATGAAGGTGGCAGGAAATATAACACTCTTTTGTCATCAACCCTCCAAGAAAGGGTGATTGACACTTCTAATATAACTTTTCCCATTTCTAGTTAAGTTTAGAGGTGTTGAGTAATTGAATGGCCACTGAACAAGGCAGTTGCTAAACAACAACTATTTGTATCAAATTTGGAAATAGGTTTACCAAAAGGATGCCTATTAGTTTTGCCATTCTAGTTGAGACAAAACTCACTGAAAGCTTCAATATTGAAACAGTCTTCAGTTTGTATCCAAGGTAAAATATTATGTCAATCTAGTGTTCTGAGGGAATATTTTTTCCGTTCACTATCTTACCAAATACCTCAGTATCATCTTCATTTTGTGATGTCAGTCCATCTACTACATCTTTTAAATCTAAAAGAAAAAAAATGGCCATCAGCTTTAATGTAATGGAACATACTTTGTTCTCATGCAACTTTGGCTGGAAGGAACATTTCCTGAACACATCAATTCGTGATGACATGGCACACTTGCCTCCATGCCACTTATTGGCTCATATCTGGTGATTTCCATTTGGGATTAGTGCACTGTGTGAATCCAGCCACTCTAATTTATTCAGCAGACCAAGTGTGCAATGCAAACTCAGCCATTATACATATTTCAGTTAAGACTTCAAGGGAATTATTTCCAAAATGCTTAGCTTTACCTTTCAAAAGTTTCTCTACTAGTTCAACAGCAGATTTTCTTCCCAGTGCCTTCGGCCATTTTATTACTCCATTCTTCAAGGTCTCAGCCAAACTCTAATGCCATCATCCAAAAACAAACAAGTCTAAAGTCATGGCTTGATACAACAGAGTGCAACACACAATGTCATTCGTGGCTATTTAAGACAGGCTGCTGCCTCAGAAGTAGACTGATCCAATTAAGGGGGTTTGCTCTTCAGTAGAATATATTACGTATACTTATGTGCCCAGATGCACACACACACAAAATAAAAATGCTACTGAAATTACCAGGACGTTTAAGTGTTAACACATTAAAAACATTCATTTAAAGCATGTTTAACAATTCTACCTTGATTCCATTTCAAAGAGGACTGTCGAGTAAAATCTTGCAATCATCCTTGCTATTACTCAGCTAAGCATTATTTTCTGACTGGGAAATAATGTCACAATACTCACCAAGAGAAACTGTAATTCCCTGTTTGGCTCATATACAGAACTCAAGGGGCTCCCAGAGGTCATCTGAAGTGTCTGAAATTTTCAAAAATAAAATGATTCATATCTATATCTCTATCTATCTATAAATATGTGATCCCCTATATATAGGTTCTAGGTCTAGAAAGAATGAATCATTTACTTATATTCATTATTTCTTGAATTGCCTGTTTTGAGATTCGAATGTTATATAACAAGATCATTTGCACACTTCCTCATTTACCCTGTTCACAATTAAATTATTGCTAAATTAGCAGCAACATTTCAGCATCTGTTATTATCACAGTATTGAAACTGTTGATTTCCTTACCAACAGAGCAGAGGATGAGAGGGGAGGGGTCTCCAGCATCATTTTCACACCCTCCCAAGCAAAATCTGCATATATATTTCTCTCCAATGGAATAAGATAATCCTCCTGAGTCGAGGAGTCCAGTGAAGTGGATTCGAGAAAGTCATAACGGGCAAAGCCTGTTATTGTCAGCTACGACACAAGAGAGTTTACAGCTATAGCCAGCCATGCTGAATGACTGTAGCCATGAAAACATTATATTTTATAAATTACCTTAAAATCAGGTTAAGACTACAATAATAAAAACTCCCTAAAAGCCGCACTGAAAACAAAGCCTCTCTCTGCATTCAGTATATAATGATCCAGCACATATTAAATTCAAAGTTATTGTGCTATGTATTAAAACACTATATACTAAACTCAGAAAATGTTCAATTGCGGTTTGCTTCATTTTTAAAAATTTTAGTATATATTTGGTTGTGAAGAAAAATCAAAATAAACATACATCTGAAGCATGATGTCTCATTCTATGATTTTCTTTCAGTTCTTCCAAGCCAATAGAATAATTATTATTTGAAACAGGACCTAGGGAAAAAAACCGAATGAGGGCTAACTAATTATCAAAGCTTGATAAAAAGCTTTGATTTCATTTTTAAAATCTTCTAATATTAATTCTATTATTCCTATCAGCAGCTAAAATGTAGAAGAATACTGTATCAAAAATTGTAATTAGCAACTAATAACATACCTCAATTAATCTTTAAGTTTGAAGTAGCAGAGAAAAACATATATCCAAAAGCAGAGAGATATTTCCAGAGGCTACTCTAAATAACCAATCCTAATTACATACAGTTTTAGCCCACAACTTCAAGAATAACACTTTGTTTGAATCAATTTGCTAAAACAGGTTTCATTTTAGAAGTACCCGTATTTTTCGGAGTATAAGACGCATCAGACTATAAGACGCACCTTGGTTTAGAGGAGGAAAACAAGAAAAAATTGGGGTTTTTTGCCTCCGTGCATTCCATTTTTGCCCTCCCCAGCATGCAGAAGCACTCTGCAGGCCAAAAATGCAACTGTTTTTGGCTTCTGGAGGCCTCCCTGGGAGGGCAAAAACGGGACCCCCGGAGGCCAAAAACAGGTGGATTGGCCTGGAGACTGATTCTGCATGCCGGGGAGGGCAAAAACGGGACACATGGGTTTGGGAGGGTAAAAATGGGCACGTATTCGCTGTATAAGACGCAAACACATTTGCATCCACTTTTTTGGGGGGGGGGGAGTGAATCTTATACTCTGAAAAATACGGTATATACCCTAGATTCTGACTTTTTAAAAAACAGTAGTAGATTTTTCCATTTCTTCTACTCATTGCTGATGGAACCTCCCACCACAGGCCAACACCTTACCACCGCAATCCCAAAGGGCTTTTTCAAAAGGCAACTGGGCTTTGTTTTTCCTTGAAGATGTTTTGTTCCTCATCCAAGAAGCTTCTTCAGTCTTCTCTCTTTCCATCTTCAAGGAAAAACATAGTCCAGTTGCCTTTTGAAAAAGCACCTTTTGGACAACCATGACCTGGATGACTAAGACTCTCCATAGACACTTACCACTGCAATTAACAGTGTGAAGCCTGATTCCCGAAAGGTTATTTCCATTTCTCAAAGGTTCTGCTCCAAGCCAAATTGTCTGTTTTGGGTCAGAAGGTTCACATCGTACCCAGAGCGGAGGAAGCTGCACTGCACGGTTTATTTGTAAATGTTTCATGTTTGGATTTTGTGACATTGTGTAGAAAGAAATCAACTGCCTATCAATGGTGAAAAGACATTATATCAGAATGGAAGATTACTAATTACGAAGTATTTGCTGTATTTTAACTTTTACTTTTTTGTATCCCAAAACAGTTAACATCAATTTAAAAAGGAAGGTAGTGCTTATTCCATTAGGTGAATACTTATTATATACACACAAACAAAAGGAATCTTATAATTGTCCCTTTTTGAGGAATTATTGGTACAAAATTCTACTTGCTCAAATATTAAAAGTTGATACCATTTTGTAGAAACTAATATACGTTTTTATTTATTTATTTATTTTTAAATTTGTATACCGCCCTTCTCCCTGAGGACTCAGGGCGGTGAACAGCCAAGTAAAAACATAAACTACAAACATTAAAATACAATTAAAAAGATATATATAAATTTGGCCCCATGATTAAAAACAATAACAGACAATTAAAAACATTTTAAAAAGTGTTAGGCCAGCCCGGCTTGCTGGAAAAAGAAGGTTTTAAGGGCATGGTGGAAGGCACCAAGGTCTTGGATTCTCCTTATCTCTGGGGGCAGCTGGTTCCATAGGGTAGGTGCCCCCACAGAGAAGGCCCTCCCCCTGGGGGTCACCAGCCTACACTGTTTGGCTGATGGCACCCCGAGGAGGCCCTCTCTGTGGGAGTGCACAGGTCGATGGGAGGCCGTCGGTAGCAGCAGGCGGTCTCGAAGATAACTAGGCATAGGACCTACACCTTGAAGCGCACCCGGAAGACCACTGGGAGCCAGTGCAGCTCATACAGGAGAGGTGTTGTATGGGAGCGCCATGCGGCTCCCGTGACTACCCACGTGGCCGCATTCTGAACCAGTTGGAGCCTCCGGGTGCTCTTCAAGGGGAGCCCCATGTAGAGAGTGTTGCAGTAGTCCAGGCGAGAGGTGACGAGGGCATGAGTGGCTGTGCACAGGGAATCTCGATCAAGAAAGGGCCACAACTGGCGAATCAGGCGAACCTGACAGAAGGTCTCCCTGGCTACAGCCGTCAGATGTTCCTCCAAGGACAGCTGCGTATCCAGGAGGACTCCCAGATTGCGCGCCCTCTCTGCAGGGGCCAAAGACTCGCCCCCGATAGTCAGTGATGGAGTCAACTGACTATATCGGAATGCCGGGAGCCACAGCCACTCAGTCTTGGAAGGGTTGAGCTTGAGCCTGTTCCTTCCCATCCAAATCCACACAGCCTCCAGGCACTGGGACATCACTTCAAGGGCATCGTTGGGGTGGCCTGGGGTGGAGATGTACAGCTGGGTGTCATCAGCGTACTGATGGTACTTCACTCCACACCTCACACGTTGAATTATAGCTGTTCTGCTAGGCAGTAAAATTAGTTTTTGCTTTAGGAAGAATATATATTCTAAAGGATAAAGATTAAAATAATCACACAAACATGCATACCTGGCTTTTGAAAGGGCCAAAGGAGATGCTGATAAATTCTCTTTCAGGAAAGCCTCAGAAACTGAAGGTTCACCATTTTGCCATTCTTCCAGACTGCTGGTTTCTTCATATGATCTCTGTAAAAAAGCAGCTGTGCTAGAAAATTTGCTAAGTTCCAGAAAGGTGGAACATATAGAAATAGTCAATTTACTTACCATTTTCTCTACAATAAAAAACCCTCCATTTTGGTCCCAAAGCTTTTCTAAGGGATTTGTATGGCCTTCATTGATCAAATGGATTTGTAGGTCAGTCTGGTAAAAAGAAACAAGTTGTTTCCATAGTACTTTTCTCAATTTAAATTTAAAAATAATTTTACTTACAGCACCATATGCTTATGCACTGAAAGTATGGAAGGCAAATTTATAGCAATTTCCATTCATGCACATCCTTTCCTTTGCAGCCTAATCTTACTTCAAAGTAGCAGATGTCAGAATTAGATTTTTCAGTAACTTTCTATAGTCTTGGATCTCCTTAGAGGACAGAGGATAAAGACTGTGTGTGAAGAATTAAGATGTTTTTCCACCAGACTATATAAGAGTTTTAATGTTGATACATGCATAATTTGGCAATCATGCTTTATAGCAGACTCCAGGATTTATGAATAATCCTTCCCTAGCAAAATAAAATTTATTTAAAGAAAACAACCATAAAGCTGTATAAAAATAACACATACCAAGCTACAGAGAAAATAGAAAATAGATCTATATTTCCTTTCATAGAATGTATTCAAATTAATTTGTATCAACAGTCCAAATTTGCAATTTGAATTATACAACATATCTGTTAAGATGACTTGTAATTTTTATTATTTATTATATCCTATGTTTCCCTCTGGAGTAAAGATTACCTCTCCAAATTTATCCTTACAACAAGAAGGAACATTTTACAGACTTAAAAAATATAAATAAATTAAACTTCTTTCAGCATTATATATTTTCCCCTTCTAGAATCTATATCTAACATTAAACTATTTTAAATCTTAGCATTTCTAAACTTCACTACCTTTAACTGCAAAACATTTCCTGTAAACTAATACTATGTTTAAAACACTTAATAAACATACCTCAAAAGTAAAAGGGCCAGTTGTATTATTCTGCTTTCTTTCCTCATATATTCTGAAATATAAATAGTGATTTACTTATTTTTTCTGAATACTGGAAACAGATCTCAAAGAGCAAAATGAAATCCTGGTAGAATTTTCAGAATGTAACCACTGCTAAAATGCTGTTTGACATGAGATGTGCCTATATACTAATGTTACTTTTAAAGTCAATCTACCATGTAGCAACCTAGAACAAAATAAGAAATCCATCCCTCACCTTCCTGCTTATTACTAGCAGAGGAAAACACAAGACAACTCTACACCATTCTCTTGACTAAATTCCAAAGTATTTGATAATTATAAGCAAAATGGCAACTACATGCACACAGAAGAAAAGAAAGACCTGAAAGATACTGGAAAAGATAATAAAAAAACAGATCTGCCAACACCTAGAAACAAGTAAAGTAATAACTAGCAGTCAGCACGGGTTTGTTAAAAACAGATCATGCCAAACCAATCTTATTTCATTTTTCAACATAGTGACTAAATTAGTAGACCAGCAAAATACTGTGGACATAATATACTTAGACTTCAGCAAGGCATTCGACAAAGTAGACTACAACCTACTTCTTTGTAAGCTAGAAAAAAGTGGGATAGCTTCACCACCAGATGGATTTGCAAGTGGCTGACAAACCGCACCGAGTAGTCCTTAATGGGTCTAAGTCTACATGGAGAGAAGTAAGCAGTGGCGTGCCACAAGGTTCCGTCTTAGGCCCAGTACTCTTCAATATCTTCATAAACGACTTAGATGAGGGAATAGAAGGGGAACTCACCAAATTTGCAGATGATACTAAACTGGCAGGAATAGCTAACACCCTAGAAGATGGGCTCAAGATCCAGATGGATCTTGACAGACTTGAACACTGGGCCCTATCTAACAAAATGAAATTCAACATAGAGAAAAGTAAAGTCTTACACTTAGGCAAGAAAAACCAAAAGCACACATATAAACTGGGGGAAACCAGGCTTAATAGCATTGACTGTGAGAGGGATCTTGGAGTCTTAGTGAACAATCAGCTAAATGTGAGCTAGCAGTGTGCAGCAGCAGCAGCTAAAAAAGCCAATGCAATCCTAAATTAACAGAGGGATACAATCAAGATCAAGTGAGGTACTAATACCACTCTATAAAACTCTAGTAAAACTACACCTAGAGTACTGCATCCAGTTTTGATCACCACACTGTAAAAAAGATGTTGGGACTCTAGAAAAAGTGCAGAGAAGAGCAACCAGGAAGATTAGGGGACTGGAGACTAAAACATATGAAGAACGGTTATATGAACTGGACATGGTTAGTCTAGTGAAGAGAAGGACCAGGGGAGACATGATAGCAGTGTTCCAATATTTGAGGGGCTACCACAGAGAGGAGGGGGTCAAGCTGTTTTCCAAAGCACCTGAAGGCCAGACAAGGAATAATGGATGGAAACTGACCAAGGAGAGATTCAACCTAGAAATGAGGAGGAACTTTCTGACAGTGAGAACAGTCAACCAATGGAACAGAAGTTGCCTTCGGAAGTTGTGGGAGCTTCATCACTTGAGACTTTCAAGAAAAGATTGGACTGCCATTTGTCAGAAATGATATAGGGTATCTGCTTGAGTGGGGTGGGGGTGGGGATTGGGGTTGGACTAGATGACCTATAAGGTCCCTTCCAACTCTCTTAATGACAACATAGAAAGATTGATAGCTACCCATAACAGAGCTCTCAATAGACCTCATTTAGCAACCATGTTGGGAGCAGCAACAAATGAAACCACAACTGTGCTTATGTTCTTACTTCAGGTTCCTTTACTTTACAGACCTGTGAAAGTCATACATATGAGTCGAATAGTTACTTTTTCATCACAGTTGTAACTGTGGTCGCTAAACAAATCAGTCACCAAATGAGGACTACCAATAAACTATACAGGTTCCAGCCAATATTCACAATGCATCTTGTAAACTACTACAGTTCTAATATCTGTCTGTCTACAGACAGACAGATATTAGATTTGCCTAATTCTTCCTGTAACACACAACTTTCCACCTGTTTGAGGCTTCTGAAATGCATATTGGATGAGACTAGGTAAAGCTGATCCTTTACTGGGCTTCCTGAGGCTGAAAACTGAAGTCTGAACTATATCTTTATTTAGAAAGATCTGGCAGAATACCTTCCTTCCTTCCCTTTGTATGCTGCCCATCTCCCCTATAAGGTGACTGGTATGGTAGTTTTAATGTTAAAAGACTCACAAGGAATCAAAGTCAAAAGGAGGCAGCTCATTCTGTCCAAAGAATAGAAAGATGTTTGGGGTTTGGGGGGGATTTGAGTCCCCCAAATGAGCCCTGATGACTGTCTGGACTAGACCCTGCAGTTTTCTTAGCAAGATTTTTGGAAATAGCTTCCTTCTGCTTTCTTCTTAGGGTTGAGAGAGAGAGAGTAACTGGCCCAAGTTCACCAGCTGGATTTTTCTGAGGTGTTTATAAAACTTCCCAGTCTAGTCTATTGCCCTACGATTTCTTGGGAGTGTCCCATCCAAGACTAACCCTACTTTTTATGCAACATTCATTTATACATTTCATTCATCCAGACCTTTTAGGAAACATATTTGGCCTGTGTGTGTATTTTCTTTAATTGGTTACACTGTGTAAATCTTTCCTTAAATAGTTTTGCCAAGGTACATGTTACATTTTTTCACAGCCACAGTTGTAATTTGAACTTAATGAACTGTGCACAAAGGGGGCATCACCCAAAGCGGATAAATATAGAAGCAAACCTCCCCCCAAACCTAAGAAAATGGAAAAACAATTGATTTGATATAACTAAATGTAATCAATTACACAATTAATTAATTGAGTTTAGTAGTTATTCTTATGGTATTATTTATTATTTATTGTGAATACATGTGGTATAAAAAAATTCCCCAAAACAATATGAGCAGCTTCCATTAAAATCCAAGCAAACATATTCATACGTTACTGAATATTTGGCCCCTCTCCAATCTTTCTAAATGGGAACAGAATACAGGCAGTCCATGATTTCTAACCATTTGTTTAATGTACATTGGAAATTATAACAGGACTGAAAAAGTTCACTTATGACCATTTTTCACACGACCGTTGCAGCATCCCCATAGTCACATGATCAAAATTTGAGCGATTGGCAAGTGCCTCATATTTATGATGTTTGCAGTGTCCCCAGGTTATGTGATCACCATGACAAGAAATGGGAAAGCCAGATTCACTTAGCAACCATGTTACTAACTTAACAACCATAGTGATTCACTTAACAACTATGGCAAGAATGGTTGTAAAATGGGGCAAAACTCACTTAACCTCTGTCTTCCTTAGCAATGGAAATTTTGGGCACAATTGTGATCATAAGTCGAGGACTGCCTGTATAACTCTCTTCTGGTACATTAAAAATACAATTTGGCAGCATTTTTCAAAGAGCCTCTGTACCACATAAGGCTTTGTGTTGCATGGGGTCCTTCCCACTGCATCACACACCTGAAAAATCAGCCTGGAAATATTGGCAATCCACCAGTCAAATGGTATTTGCATACAGGTAGTCTTCATCGTATGACCACAATGGAGCCCAAACTTTTCATTGCTAATTAAAGACAGTTGTTAAGTGAGTTTTGACCCATTTTGCAGCCTTTCTTGCCACAGTTGTTAAATGAATCACTGCAAGATCACTGAAGAGCCTTGGTAGTACAGTGGTCTAAAGCACCCTGTTATTAAGACCAGCTGCCTGTAATTACTGCAGGTTCGAATCTCGCCAAGGCTCAAGGTTGACTCAGCCTTCCATCCTTTCTAAGGTAGGTAAATTGAGGACCCAGTTTGTGGGGGCAATAAGCTGACTTTGTATAAAATATACAAAAAGGATGAAGGCTATTGCTTAGCGCATTGTAAGCCGCCCTGAGTCTCCGGAGAAGGGCAGCATATAAATCAAATAAATAAATAAAAAAAATATTACGTTTGTAACATGGTTGTTAAGTGAATCTGGCTTTCCCACTGACTTTGCTTGTCAGAAGGTCGCAAAAGGGGATCATGTGACTTCCCAGGAAACTGCAACGGTCATAAGTATGCACCAGTTGCCAAGTATCTGAATTTGGATGACATGACCATGGAGATGCTACAAGGGTCATCAGTGTGAAAAAACGGCCATTAGTGTGAAAAAATAAGTGTGGAAAATGGTCACTTTTTCCCAGTGCTGTTGTAACTTCGAACGTCACTAAATGAATTGTTGTAAGACTACCAATATTAGCATTTACTGAGAGCTGGAGAGAAACCATCAGGGTCTTCTTTAATTGGTCACACTGTAAACCTTTCCTTAGTTTTGCCAAGGTACATTTTTTACATTTTTTCCACAGCCTCCACTGAAAGCCCCCACGAATTTCAGCCCATTCCAGTATTTTAATAATAAATAATAAATAATAATATTTAATATTTAATAATAATAAGCTGACTTTGTATAAAAAAGAACACCACTTAGGGGGCCCCGAAAGCCCTACTAAGCAGGTATATACAAAAGTATGAAGGCTATTGCTTAACGCATTGTAAGCCGCCCTGAGTCTCTGGAGAAAGGCGGCATATAAATCGAACCAATAAATAAATAAATAAACTTTCATGCCCAGCCTTGACAGGACAGAGCCTGGGTTCAAATCTTCCCTCAGAGCTAAGCCATGAATGGCAAATACCAATCCAGGAATGATATTATGGGTTGTAAAAATTACAAAATAACTAAATCTGGGTAATTTCAGTTTACTTGATTATTTTTTTTTAGTTAGTTGTATGAGGCAAAAGAGCCCCAGCAGAAACCTAAATGCAATTATTTGAATGGCAGACTTTATTAGCAAGAGAATAAAAATGAACTAAATCATAATAATCGTCCCCTTGCTGTATTGCAAGGCTAGTAAGGCTCCCTCCTGGTGTTTTTCCCCCTCTCTATTTTTATAAACATCCCTTAAACTGGAGCTCCGTGAACCCTCAGCTCTACCTTTCAAGCCTACCTCGCTGGGTTGTTGTGAGGATAAAGCGGAGAGCTAAAAACCCTATTTTTTTTTAAACAGTCCCAAGATTAGAGGAGCCCACTTACTGCAGGAGGAAGCTGTGGAAGCGGAGGATCTCCTCCTGCCGCCGCCGCGAAGCCATCCGAGCCCCGCCGCCTCAGAGACGGTCAGCTACCCGGGAGCCGCACGCATGCGCAGTCGCTTTCTGTAGCTCGAACTTGCGCGCCAGAACTACTTTCCATCACCCATGGACCCTTGAGGAATCCCTCCGCCGAAGAGAGAAACGCCTGCCGGATCCTTTCTCTCTCCTCCCCCTCCCCCACAGAATATAATCCCGACATCTCCTGAGGAGACTTTAAACGGAGAATGCGGCTGGAAAAGATTTTTTCCTTCATCTTCGCTAGACGAGGACATCAGAACGGAAAGGGACGAAGACGCGGGCGAGCTGCCGGCTGAGGGGCGCTTACTCGGCTCGTTAGGGGCGGGGCCGTGCGCGCAAGCGGCAAAAGCCTAGAGCTGCGAGGCGACCTTCCTTTTCCGGTCGGGGCTGAGGCGGAGACGGGCGCCGCGCGAGGGGCTCCTCAGCGGTCTTGAAGGCGCCCATCATGGTGAGGAGGGAAGCGGGCCGGGTGGGGGAAGAAGCCGCGGGAGTCGCCGGAACGCCTCGGCTGACAAGCGGGGAACGAAAGGGGCTCCTCCTGGGGAACGCGGGGAGAGAGGAGGCCGGGCAGGCCGGAGGCCGGCCGGGCAGGCGCCATCTTGGAGTCATGGAGGAGTCGCTGCCGCGTGGAGGCCAAGCAAGCCAAGGCCGAGGCCCGGCCCTCGCCTCGCAGGGAGCCCTCACGCGCTTTTAGGTCGGGGGTGGTGGTTGGGAAAGAAGGTCGCCCTTCCAAGGAGGCTGCCACGCACCGTGGAGCCTATCCGCGCTCGCTCTACCAACAACAATAATGGAAACGTAGATTCCTGACCATATTAAAGCACGAATCTTGCTGTAACCCCGTGGTGGGTAGTTATGGTAATCTTGACAGTAATAAATAATAATAGTCTTAGGAATGGTTGTAGGAAGGAGGTGAAATTCACGCTTGGGCCTCTTGAAGCAAGTCAGCAGATCGGGGTGTTAAAAGGCCTTTCAGCTGCTCAAGGAGCATTGACTTAGTGTTAGTTGACACACGCACGCACACCATCGAAATGCCGAGCCAGATGGAATCTCCATATTGAGTTACCTCTCAGGTGTAGCATTAAGGCCAAAAATTAGCCACATGCCTTCATTTCAGTTCTTTGTAGTTGCAAGATGAGGGGTAGGCTTGTGGTACCTTGTGTGACTACATAAGTATTGGTATGATCTAAACCAGGGGACTCCAACCTTGGCAACTTTAAGCCTGGCGGACTTCAACTCCCAGAATTCCCCAGCAAAGCAAAGCTGGCTGGGGAATTCTGGGAGTTGAAGTCCACCAGGCTTAAAGTTGCCAAGGTTGGAGACCTCTGATCTAAACTGTATTACTATGGTCTTATACTAGAGTACATAGATAGATTCCTGGAAATGATTGCAAGTGGGCCTTGTGAAGCAAATTACAAGTTCAATGGCTTGCGGAAGGATTGGGATGGGGTGGTCCTTGTGAGAAATGAAGTAATTCTTCCATTATTATCTTCGTGTTTGGACTATTCAGTGTTAGATAACATCCCCCCCCACACACACACACACCAAGTGTTGAGGTAAATCAAATTTCCATGCTGAGAGGCAGTATAATTCATATTTAACATTAAAGTCAAGATGCACTATGCTGCAGCATGCTGGGTATAGGCGTGCAGAATCCAATGCATTGAACACATGTATTGCTATGATGTTGTAATTTGCGTCCTATCTGGTATTCAGGGACGGTTTGCCTGCTGTCCATAAACTGTTGCCATTGAACTGACGACTCTTCCAAACTGAGCAATAGTTCTATGTTATTGTGCATCAGCAGAATGAGTTGAATTGCAAGCCTAATGTGCCTTTTCCCTCTCCAGGCTTGTACTCGACCATTAGTATCGGTTTACTCCGAAAAGGGAGAGGTTTCAGGTAAAAATGTCACCATGCCTGCTGTATTCAAGGCTCCGATTCGCCCAGACATTGTGAATTTTGTTCACACTAATTTGAGGAAGAACAGCAGGCAGCCCTATGCCGTCAGTGAACTTGCAGGTAAGTTGCAGAAGAGTTGTGTTTTGTAAAATTTGAAAGATGGAAATTCACTGCTTTTCAATATTAAAAGTGATGGCAGTTATCACATCCCAAGCAGTGATGACACTTGATTTGAAATATGCAGTAATCCACTATGAAACATACTTTCTTCAGATGATAACATTAAAAAAAAAAAACATCATAGTGGTTTCATTTAGTTTGAGATTTAAGATAATCCAAAGAGTTATTGGGTTTGAAAATGAGATTCTGCAACAGAAAGCATTTTAGTACCCACAAGAATGGTGAAATTTTACTTAGTCTTGAATTTCCCATATTTACATACCACTGCAATCACATGTCTTTAGATAAAATATAAACTTGCAAAAAATCAAAATAAATTACAGCCACTTACAAAAAAATCAATAATATTTAGAATGGCTCATTATAGATTCATTAGGAAACATGAAGCAGATGTTTGCTTCCAAGCCCTGTTGGAAAAAGTTTGCTTTTATTAATATTACTAGACGATCTGATGTTGGTGCTTAAATCTTCAGGGAAATTACCTAATATCTATAATCTGTGTGGTGAATATATATATTTTTTCTTTTCCCTAGGACACCAGACCAGTGCTGAATCTTGGGGTACTGGAAGGGCAGTTGCTCGTATTCCGAGGGTTCGTGGGGGTGGAACTCATCGATCTGGCCAGGGTGCTTTTGGCAATGTATCCTTCATTACACAAATTATTTGATATGCATAGAAGCTATGCATATCAAACACTGAAGTTCAGTGTTATGATTTAAAATGTTTATATTTTGTTTGATGGAAAGTTCACTTAAAGCCCTTGTAGCATAGAAAACCCAATACCAATTGCTTGTCTTGTTTTGGTTACAAGAAGAGAGGTCCCTTACTTGCAATGATGTTGTAATTTGCGCCTTACTCTGTATTCAGTGACAGTTGCCTGCTGTCATCAGCTGGTGCAGATGATTGATGATCCTTTAACTCTGAGCAAGGTGGAAGAGGGGCTTCCTGCAATAAAAAGACAGTTCCATCCTTGACGCCCAATGCATAGATGTGTCGTGGAGGTCGCATGTTCGCCCCAACCAAAACTTGGCGACGCTGGCACCGCAGAGTGAACGTCACTCAGAAGCGCTATGCCATCTGCTCTGCTCTGGCAGCTTCTGCTCTTCCCGCTCTAGTCATGTCTAAAGGCAAGTATCTTTCTGCAATGGCATTGGTATACAGGGTAAATGTAATTGAACTGAGCATATAAAATAGTATCTAGGGAAGGGTATTAAGTGTTTCACTTACTGCACTTGTATAAATATCCTTATAACCACATCAAGTTCACAATAGATAAAAACATAAAACCTAAAATAATGCTGCAACACAGGAATGATAAAATCAAAAAGCAGAAATTTAAAAGTAATTACAACAAACACAGATATAAATTCCAATATAATAACACTACAAAAACGCTTCAGGGACCTTAATTGAGATGCCTGGGGGTAGGTGCCAAATGAACCCGTAGGGAGAAGGTATTCGACAAGGTCATGAGCACATAAAAACATAGCTTGCTTCCCTTTCAATTAGGATAGAGGTGGCAGTGATCTAAAGCATGCTTAACCAGGATGAGGGTATTGGACAGGCTACTTGCACAGAAGAGGTCATTCTGGAGATAACTAGATCACTCCATTAGTCTTTAAATGTACTCAGAAATTAATTGAAAGTCAACGGAAAAGTCAGGGTAGTAGGTTTTGGGCTTCACTTGCCAACTCTAAACTTTAAATGATGCTTTTGCTATCTTTATGTCAGGTCACCGCATTGAAGAGATTCCAGAACTTCCTCTGGTAGTTGAAGACAAAGTTGAAGGCTACAAAAAAACCAAGGAAGCTGTTCTCCTACTTAAGAAGCTGAAAGCTTGGAATGATATCAAAAAGGTGGGTTGATCATCAATTACAAAGCAGAAGCATTGCTGACTGATGGACAGACTGATTGTTTTATTTGGCTTGAAAAATCTGCTGGCCAGTTCATTACTAGAATTCACTAACTTCAAAGAGCTTAGCATTTAGTACGCAAAGAGAGATACCAAAGACGACTGAGCATACATAATAATCACTGTTGCCTTTGTACATGATGAATTTTTCACTGGTCCGTGTTTCAGATAAACGTTGACGATAGTGAAATTCTGAGTTGCTGGGTACAGGATCTGTTTGTTGTGCAATAGTGAAGTAGTGAATTTGAGTTTTTACACACCTGTTTCTGTCCAGGTCTATGCCTCTCAGCGTATGCGGGCAGGCAAAGGTAAAATGAGGAACCGCCGTCGCATCCAGCGCAGGGGACCTTGCATTATCTATAACGAAGACAATGGCGTCATAAAAGCATTCAGGAATATCCCAGGTACTCCCTTCAGTTACCCTCCAGGATTCACAACAAAGTTGTAGGCTGGAAAAGGGCCCTGAATGATGATATTCCACTTCATTGGTCCGTGTTTCTGAAAACACATGATTTGGTGGAAGTTCTGACTTAAGTATCAGGTGGTGGATTTCATTTGAGATGCATTTACTTTCTAAACGTCATGGATTTGAGTTTTAAAAAATAACTTTCTCTTTGTGGGTATGTTTTACATGGAAGGACATCTGGCATTCTCTCCCCTAATAGGAATTACTCTTCTCAATGTGAACAAGCTCAACCTCTTGAGACTCGCTCCTGGTGGCCACGTTGGACGTTTCTGCATCTGGACTGAAAGTGCTTTCCGCAAGTTGGATGACTTATACGGCACTTGGCGCAAGCCTGCCACCCTGAAAAGTAGCTACAAGTGAGTCTGTCTTGGCCTGGTTTTCAGCTTTGCAAACTGGAACACTGAAAGTCCGAACCCAGGCATGTCCAACTCAAGGGGCCTTTGAATGGGGATGACCTCAGTCATTGTTCACCTTTGCTGTTAGCAATAGATTTATATACCGCTTCATTGTGATTTTACAGCATTCTCTAAGCGGCTTACAAAGTGAGCATATTGCTCCCAACAATCTGGGTCTTCATTTTACTTCCATCCAAAGGATGGAAAGCTGAGTCAACCTTCCATCAAATTCCTGGCACTGGGCACTGTCAGCCTGCAAATACTGCATTCTAACCACTGGGCCACCACAGCTCTTTTAGTAATTCATAATATATAGAAATATAGTAGGAGCTGTGCAGTACTTGAGCTTTGAAGGGGAGAGGGGCTTTCTTTAGTGTAATTGACGACACTATAAAGTGTCGGTGTTGCATAGATACACCTGCAGGCTTTAATATCTGAAGTGCCAGAGCCATTCTCTGGATAATCACCTTTGGAGGGGTTTGCACTATAATAGTCTGGGCTTGTTCCACCTCTGTTTCTATTACAAAATGGTAACGTTATATATACCTGCCAATATATATTCCTCCTCGAAAAGAATAATGCATTAATTATATCTTTGTTCTAATCTGTCTTTCAATGCAGTCTGCCAATGCATAAGATGACCAATACTGATCTTGGAAGGATCCTAAAAAGCCAGGAGATCCAGAAGGCCCTACGTCCACCAAAGTACGTATCCAAACCACAGGCTTTTGTTCTCTGGAGGATAAAAGTGTGCTTGTGTTCCCATGAAGATGGAGTTGTGTTGTACTTTTCTGCATGCGACCTCTTCTCCCCAGTATTGGTCCTTGGTAGATACCCTTTATACACACCGAGTGATCCACCAAAGTTGTGTTCACAGTTCTGTGTACCCATCTGTTCTGCAGGAAGAAGATCCGTCGTAGAGTCCTTAAGAAGAATCCACTGAAGAATTTGAGAATCATGGTTAAACTGAACCCATATGCCAAAACTATGAGGCGTAACACTATTCTGCGCCATGCTAAAAATGTGAGTGGCTTGACATTTCTGAAATGTTATTCCAGAACAACTATTTTAAAGGAATAGAAATGACTGAACTGTTTTCTGTTTTTTGATAGCACAAACTCAGAGAGGAAAAGGCAGCGAAAGGAAAAGCGAAGATCCAAGTGGCAGGTGCTGAAAAGAGTGAAAGTACAGCATAAAAAGAGTTTCTACACTTTTATGATTTAATGCTCAAAAAGTCTCAATTTACCCATAATAAAAAAAAATATCCAAGGTGGTGGTGTCATTTCATCTTTTATTTGCAGAGAGTAGCATAATTCAGTAGAATGCAAGATAATTAGAAACAGAGCAGCATGACTTGAGCTAAAGGATGCCCTTTGCATGAACATATTCACCTGAGGGTCCAACAACATTAAAAATTAAGCAGATGTTGCAGGAATGGCAGGAGGAGAAAACTGGATTTCATTACCAAGCTGGAATCTCTCCATCACAGCCACAGAAAAGGAATTCTATCAAGATCTCAGGAGAAAAAATGTGGGACCTTTACAAATAGTTTCTGGCTTTTTTTTGTTAATGCTTTTTGTTTCTGCATAAATATCTCTTACTGAAAAATAGAAATTGATAGGAAAAGCAGATTTGCTATTGGTGTATATATTAAATGTGCTATTAACAATGGTACTGTACTTTTGGGGAAAAGGATGCTAGGTTGCCTCAGATTTGGAGAGTGTTTGGCTTTAACGCTTTCTGCTCAGAGATCTCCCAGCTATATAACAAAGTGGATGTGAAGAAATGATGCCTGGGAGTTGAAGGCCTTCTGGGGTCCACCCAGGTGATACCGTTTCTGTGTTGGAGTAGATTTTACAAAATAGGGAATGCATTGTAAACTCACAAATTAACGTAAAGGTCTATAATGACACTTTTCTCTACCAGATTTAAAAATCCTTGCACATACGTTCCTTATACCACAACCTGGCCAAATCAATACAGGAAGATGGGGCCTTTTAATCTCTTGCAGATACTGCAGTGCTTAAATCTCGGCGTATCTGAATCCAGTGTTGTAAACTTTTGCATTCCTGAGCTCCGTTGGGACAGACCGGGCAGCAGGGGGGAAAAAAATGTAGATTTGCGACACAAATATTGGCAATATGCGAGGATTTATTGATCACATTTGTAAACTGCCCGCCTCCCTCACAAACGCTAGGGTGCTAACAAGCTTTCAAAAAAGCAACCCCGCTCGCGTTTCTTCCCTCGAGGATAACGCCCTGGGCAGAGCGAAAAGGGTCTCTGGCTCCCCTCTGCCGCTAGCCTTTCCGCCCACGTCATTGCTGGCTTTTGCTCCCCTCCCCATTTTGGGGGGGCGGGGCGGGGCCACATTAAGAGCCTCTCACTTCGGGCCTCGAAACCAGGCACGTGTCTTTTCCTTCCCTCTCTTCCGCCCTGGAGCAAGATGGCGGCTCCCGCCTCCCTCGCCTCTTCTCCCTCCGGCCGGCAAGAGGGCCGTCGCCGGCGACGTCATCCCTGCGCGCGCCCCCCGAGGCGGGGAGGGGAGCAGGATGCTGAGCCGCCTGCAGGAGCTCCGCAAGGAGGAGGAGACGCTGCTGCGGGTCAAGGAGGCGCTGCACGACCAGCTCACCCGCCTCAAGGTGCGCAGGGAGGGAGGGAGGGAGGGAGCGGGGCCAGCCCCCGGGGGAAGGGGGGGTAGCCCCGAACTGCGCACGTGTGGAGGCCCACACGCCTGTCGTACCCCGCCGGGGCGGCATGGGGCGCTGTCACCCCAAAGGCACAGCCTCTGAGCGGGGGGAGGAAGGGAGTCTGCCTCCTCCCAGCGGTCTCTCCCCCCCCCATTGTCCCAAAGGTGCTTTTTTTTCAAGACTTTGTTTTTTTTTCTTTGAAGACGTTTCGCTTCTCCTCCAAGAAGCTTCTTCAACTCTGACTTCCCTTCACCACCATCCAGCCAGAGTTGAAGAAGCTTCTTGGAGGAGAAGCGAAACGTCTTCAAAGGAAAAAAAAAAGCCAAAAAGTCCAGTTGTGTCTGGGGGTGGAGGGGGGGGAAGCACCTTTGGGACATCGTTGACCTGGAGGACTGAAAATCTCCAAAGTTTCCCACCCCAATTATCTCTAGGTCTGTAAGACCCAAGGCACAGGATAATGGGTATGATAGTCCAATAAATTTGGAAGACTGCAAGCGGAGGCTTTTGCACCCACACAAAAAAGAGAGGGTTGCAGGCAGGGTTGTAACTCAACTTCCCCCCAAAATCCTCCTGAATTTATTTATTTATTTATTAGTTTGATTTATATGCTGCCCTTCTCTGGAGACTCAGGGCGGCTTACAATGCGTTAAGCAATAGCCTTCATACTTTTGTATATACCTGCTCAGTAGGGCTTTCGGCCCCCGCTAAGCGGTGTTCTTTTTTATACAAAGTGATCTTATTGCCCCCACAATCCGGGTCCTCATTTTACCTACCTCGAAAGGATGGAAGGCTGAGTTAACCTTGAGCCTGGTGAGAATTGAACTCGCAGTAATTGCAGGCAGCTGGCAGCTAAGTGCTACTTTAACCGCAGCAGTTTAGTCCGCTGCGCCACCAAGGCTCTTGAATGGCCTACCTCTCCTCCCCCCTCAACCCCAGGACCATTTCTTTGTCTGGGGATGATGGGTGTTTTAATCCAAAAGCTATAGGAAATGGGACATAGGGGGTAACAAAGCCTATGTTCCTTGCATGAATGCTTTGTAAAGGCCGGTGTGTCTCAAATTATGGTTCAAGGTCCCATGGGGATCCTTGAAATCAAAATGATTTGCCAGCCTATATAATTCAATATTAAAAATCCCATGAAATATTCTTGGCAAGTGGCAGGGAATGCATCAATTTAAAATTTTAACATGGTAAATATTGATAAATATGCGAACAAAAGCTTATTTGTAATTCTCTATAATTTTTAAAAGTGGGGAGGGGTCCTAAGAGACAAAAGCTTAAGATAGCCTGGTCCAGACCAAAGCAGCCATTCAAGCTGCTCCTTCAACCCCACACCTGCCTTTGGGTTTATGGGATGGGCCCTTGTTCGGTGGGTGTTTGGCTTTGTGTTGTGCTATTGTTGTTTACCATTTCAGTTGATGTGGCTGTCCATCTCAAGGACTTAACCTCGAGCAGCAGAGAATTGTTATTTTTAACCCAGTTAAGGATTGAGAAACTCTGGAGGAATGAGAACAGAAAATGCATCAAACCATAACGATAAAAGATTTTAAATGTTTTGATAAAGAGAAAAGGCTTGGTCTAGCTTGCTAGACAATCCAAGCAGATTGTTCCGAAAGAGGGCATTTCAAAAATCGAGGGCCATAAATACAGAAACCCATCCTTTGTACCTGTCCACCTCTCTTCAATTTGTGGAGTTGCTTAGAACAGGGGTCTCCAACCTTGGCAACTTTAAGCTGGTGGACTTCAACTTATTATACAAATTATATATAAATACATACATATATATATATATACATATACACTGCTCAAAAAAAATAAAGGGAACACAAGCAGAAGACATCCGAGATCTGAATGAATGAAATAGCTTTATAAATACTTTGTTCGTTACATACAGTAGTTTTGTGTTCCCTTTAGTTGTTTGAGCAGTGTATAAACTACTACTGCTTGTGTTCCCTTTATTTTTATATATATATATGCTTGTTAATCTGAAAAGGTACATTTTCTGAATTTTGGCTGTCAAAGATTAATATAGCTCTCTTCCGATAGCGGCTTGAGACTTAACACCCTGTTTCTCCCCACGGTGCTCAGGGCCATAAAAGGGCTTAACCAGCCATCTTCCAGGCCTGGTGTTGGCCATGTTGATTTGAATACCACAGGTGCTGGGGAATGCTCAGCCAGCTGTTGGCAAGGTGCTAAGACCCTGGTATGAATGAGAAAGCAAGACCCAGCCATATGCACAAAAGGCTAGCATTATAAATAGACTTCCAGGAATGTGCTTTCCGGAGGGGATTAGCGTTTAAGTCTGACGCTCAGCTCCATTTCCTCTTCTGCAGATCTGCTTACAATTGTTTAGATACCTAAATACTTAGATACCTAGAACTTAAAAGAAGCCCAGCCAGTTTCTAGACCTCCTGATGTGGCTAGCCTTTGAAATGTGGGGGCAGTGCAAGTCTCCCCTTCATTCTGGGTCTCCCCGAGGCTTGATATTCCATCAAAACAGAGTATTTCTATCACAAAAAATCAAGGGCTTTTTTTTTGTAATTTCCAAAAATGCTTCCCATAACGACAGCCTAAATGGCAGGCTTCACTTGACCACATTTGACTGCTCCTATGCAGCTCAGCTCATCCCTTTGTTTGCTGGGATAAAATTAGACGGGAGACTTCATGTGTCGCCTTAAAATCTAAGAACTGGGCGTTTATAAAAGAAAAAATTGTTTGGTTTCTCCTTCTGAAATCAGAAGACTAGACAGCTTCTGTACGACACAAGATGTACAGATTAGTCCTCATTGTACAATCGCTTGTTTAGCAATTTTTTGACAATAGCACTGCAAAAAAGTAAATTATAACTACTCCTCACGCTTAAGGGCCATTGCAGCATTCCCAGTCACATGATCAAAATTCGGGGACTTAGATACAAATTAACTGAGTTGGAAGGGACTTTATAGGTCATCTAGTCCAGCGGTCACCAACTGGTGGTCCGTGGACCACTGGTGGTCCGCGAGAAAATTTTGGTGGTCCGCAGAAAAATTATTTGCATTTTTTATATTGCACTAAATCAGGGAGTCCTCAAACTACAGCCCCTGGGCCGGATACGTGCAATGAACGTTTGTGTTGCTGCAGAGAGTCTCCCCCTTTGGGGTCTTTTTGTGTGGGTTGGAGGGGGGCAGAAATTCCGACTTGGGGTCTGCTTTGGCCTCCTCGTGCGGGGCTTTGGGCAAAGGCTGGAAGGAAGTGCCACTGGTAGCAAAGAGCCGGAGGGCCTCGTTCCAGTGGGACTGCCTCATGGACTGGAACTGGCTGACCATCTCAGTCTACTGAGCCTCCAGGCACCTGCCTTGCACTCCTGCAGGTCTTCCCTCTGCTTGGAAAGCCTATGCTCGTAGTCCTCAGTGAGGTGCTGAGCCTCCTTCTCGGTCAGATCTAATTTGAACTGAGCTGTTTTGCCAACTCTTTCTCGGGGTGGCTGCTTAGCTCCAACAACTGCTTCCTATTGGGACCCTAAGGAGCCCAGGTGGGCAGGCAAGGAGTGGCTGGGAGGGGAGGGGCGAGTAGAGGCTGGCGAGGCATCTGTCGACGTGAGTGACATCGAGTTGGCCACGCCCACCCAGTCACATGACCACCTTGCCACTCCCACCCAGCTGGTCATTAGGCAGATCATATTAGTGGTCCACAGGATTTTAAATTATGAATTTAGTGGTCCCTGCGGTCCGAAAAGTTGGTGACCTCTGATCTAGTCCAACCCCCCTCCTCAAGCAGGAGACCCTCCATCATTTCTGACCGATGGCAGTCCAGTCTTTTCATCACTCCAGTGATGAAGCTCCCACAACTTCCAAAGGCAACTTCTGTTCCATTGGTTGATGGTTCTCACTGTCAGAAAATTCCTCCTTATTTCTAGGTTGAATCTCTCCTTGATCAGCTTCCATTCACTATTCCTTGTCTGGCCTTCAGGAAAATAGCTTGACCCCCTCCTCTCTGTGGCAGCCCCTCAAATATTGGAAGACTGCTATCCTGTCTCCCCTGGTCCTTCTCTTCACTAGACTAGCCAGGCCCAGTTCCTGCAAGCGTTCATCGTATGTTTTAAATTGGCAACTGGCATGTATTTATGACGGTTGTGGTGTCCCAGGGTCATGAGATAACTATTTATTGACTTTCCCAGTGGCTTCTCTGACAAGCCAAGTTAGTGAGGGGAGCTAGACTCACTTAACAAATGTGTGATTCACTTAACAACTGCAGCAATTCCCTAGATAACCGTAGCAAAAAAGTTGTCAATTCGGGTGCTACTCGCTTAACAATCGTCTTGCTTAGAAATGGAAATTCCGGTCTTTAAATTGAGGACTGCCTGTATTGCAGGAGAGGAATGGCCATTTTCCCCTCCTGGGACATCATTCGGGCTTAGTACTAGGGTCCATAGCCCTTGGCTTGCCAAATTACATTTTCACCTCTAAGCCAGGGGTCTCCAACCTTAGCAACTTTAAGACTTGTGGACTTCAACTCCCAGAATTCCTCAGCCAGCACTGGCTGAGGAATTCTGGGAATTGAAGTCCACAAGTCTTAAAGTTGCCAAGGTTGGAGAGACCTGCTCTAAACCACAAGATTTCACTAAAGGAAGATGGACGGTCCCAAGGACGTTGCTTAACGCTTCTTTCAAGACTGACCATTATTTTCTGTTTCCAGGTGGAAGAGTTGGCTCTTCAGTCCATGATCAATGCCCGGGAAGGGACGGTGTTCACTCCCTCGGCTGCTGTCACGGAGGAGCACGTAAATGTAAGGCTTTTTCACTCCGCTGAAGTAGCTCTCCTGTTTAGAGGCCACAAAGACTGAGTCCCCTTCACAAGGAGAGAAAAGTCGCCTTTGCAGGTCTGGGGCTAATGATTGACAGTTACTGGTTGTAATTGGTCCCTCATTTACCAGAATGCTGACTGAAGGAGATTCCCCCCCTCCCCCATTCTTTCCACTGTTTCTGTCCAAGTAGGTGAACAATATTTCCAAGCAAAGAAACTTGATTTTAAAAACACTCATGGAAGATAGCAATAACACTTAGACTTGTATACCGCTTCACAGTGCTTTACAACCCTCTCTTAAGCGGGTTACAGAGTTAGCTTCTTGCCCCTAGCAATCTGGGCCCTCATTTTACCCACTTTGGAAGGCTGAGTCAACTCTGAGCCTGGTGAGATTTGAACCGCCAAATTGCAGGCAGCCGGCAGTCAGCAGAAGTAGCCTGCAGTACGGCACTCTAACCACTGCGCCACCGTGGCTGAAGATGTCTCATAGATGCTGGTTTCTAAAGGCAGCTGGGCTTTCTTTGTTCTTTCTTGAAGACATTTCGCTTTTGATAGCAATTGGATTTTTTTCCTGAGAGTCATTGAGGCCACTTGGAGGTTTGTCTGCACCCCCAGGGCCACCTGGATAGTGCAGATGGGTGTGTAACCTTCTTGGAACTGCGGAAAGGACTGTGTCGTAAACAGGAGATAGATGATGTCATATCCCTCCCCCTTGTCGAGAGAGGGCTGTTCAGTCTTAATGCAGATGCCTCGTTAACCCCTCTTCCAAACTTTTGAAAGAGTGCTAAGCAGTGGTGGGTTGCTCCCGGTTCGGCCCGGTTCGGCCGAGCCAGTAGCAGTGACACTATTACCTCACCGAACCAGTTCTCTTTCTTCGGGAGCTGGGCCCTCCCGCCCGCTCCCCCGCATTATTCCGACCTTATATTTCTTCTTTTTTCGCCCAGCTGAGAGGTGCAGCTGAGTGGATTGCCGCACCTCAGCTGGGCAGATTCGCAATGCGCTTGCGCGAAGTCCTAATTTGGCTAAAGAGGCGATCGCGCGCAAAACGTGCACACAAAGAGAACCGGTAGTAAATCCGGTTAGAACCCACCACTGGTGCTAAGGACCAGATGACTGCAAGGAATATGAATCCTTCCGTTCTCCAACTTTCTGTCAGAACTGAAGAAGCTTCTTGGATGAGAAGCAAAATGTCTTTGAGGAAAAACAAAGAAAGTCCAGTTGCCTTTAGAAAAAAGCACCTTTGGGACAACCATGACCTAGATGACTGAGGATCTCCGTAGACACTCATGGAAGATACGCTGGATGTAGGCATGACGTCAGAGGTTTACAGACCCTCTGTCACTGTGGAGTGGGGTGGAAAACGCATCAACCACGTAGGCAAGAGAAGGAGGACTTTAGAAACTTTTCCCTGGCAGATTCTTCTTACATCTTCTGGCCCAACGTGATTCACTGGGGTTCAGGAAAACAATATTAGAAAGACACGATTCACCCTTTTTACATTTTGTTTGGGAACAAGCATTTTTTTATAATGTAACATCTTGGTGCGTTAATACATGTAAGAATTTATAACATATATATGGAGGGCTTTTTTTTACCATTTTACGATGGTTTTGCTGAAAAACCAGCAGTTTCTTCCCATTTTCGACAAAACTGTGCCATAGCGAACACCGGATTCATTTTTTTATTTATTATTATTATTATTTGTCATATTTCTATGCCGCCCACTCTTCGAGGACTCTGGGGGGCTTACAACAATCGATAGTATACCAAATAGCATATTGCCCCCAACAATCTGGGTCCTCACTTTACCCACCTCGGAAGGATGGAAGGCTGAGTCGGTGAGATTTGATCCACTGATCTGCTGAACTAGCAGTCAGCTGAAGTAGCTGCGGTACTGCACTCTTAACCACTGCGCCACCTCGGCTATTATTTTGAAATCATAGCGCTCATTTTACGATCACGTTGAACGATCGTTGTGTGAGAAAGGTGGTAAAATCAGGTCACGCGACCCACCTGTTTTACAACCATGACGACATACAACCATAATGGTTAGGCTCCATTACGGTCATATGTCAAGGACTATCTCTGTGTTGCCACCAAGCCCAGCATTTCCTCACCTGCTGCAAACGGCATTCAGGATGTTTCTCCACCCCTGACTTATATTTCTCGGCAGGAAGTGACCGGTTTCTTCTTTCTTTGAACAGATGGACAATGAAATGGCCATTAATCAGACTAAACTGCAGTTACAAGTGCATGGTGATGAGGAAGAGGAGGAGGAGGAGGAAGAAGAATCAGATTCCTAGGGCACCAGTGTTGCTGTCAGGCCAGTGTTCCAGGACAGACTTCCGAAGCCTCCCTGGCTTTGATGAAACTCTGTGTGGTGCTACAGAGACTGAGCTCCAACCAGAAATGCCGCTGAGCATCTCACAAACTTCCAAAGGCGGTAATAAATTACGGGGCGGGTTGGAAAAAGGCAGTGTTGAAGCCTAACTATGTAGCACGAGTCATTTTCTAGAGTAGACTTATGTTTCAAAACAAGTAGCAGTTCAGGAAACGAAGCTTTTGAAGCAATAATCTGTCCATGAAACATCTCCTGCCTGGTTGTAAAAAAAAGGAGCTGGGAAGCTGCCCATTCTATGCCAGTTGGTTTTCCTGAACCTCCTATGGATAAATTGCACAAAAGTAGTGAAAAATGTGGGGCTTGTTTTTTCCTGTATGGCTGTATACGACTCCTTTATTCTGGTTGGTTTGGGCCCGTTTTATGAAACTTGTATGGAATAAAAATATATGTTTTGTTTACTATGGGTAATATTAAAAATTCTTTCCTAGTGGGAAGATGGCATGTCGGTCCTTCCAACAGATGTCAAAATGACTCTGTTTGCTTTGCATCGCTGGGGATAAGTTTCCCTCTTCGGGAATTACAAATCACCCCAAAATAGGTTTTGGGGGTTTTTTGGCAGGAAGCACAGATATTTTCCCCCCGTGTTTGACTATCTAAGATACTGCAATGAATTGGCAGCTGTTTGGAAAGTGGCATCCCATATATTGGCACTGATTTTCAGGGAGAAGCAAACCAGCTGCAGCATATCTGGAATGGAATGGGGCACGTTGCAAACTTAAAGGCAGGCACACAAGTGCAAGCGTGGACAACTATGGCAACTGTACGACTTGAGGACTTCCAACTCGCAGAATTCCTGAGCCAGCTATGGAATTCTGGGAGTTGAAGCCCACAGGTTGTAAAGTTGCGATAGTGGCTCACCCCTGTACAAAAGAGAGTATATGTTAGTCACCACCATCCTTAATTTTGTGTGTCCCCCTCCCTTGTGCGTTTCTTCTAGTCTTCCATACTCCACATTGTTGAAAGTGAAGAGCTGCTTCCAAGGTTTCCTATAGGTGACTTGGTACAACTGGTCGCTTAGGGACCATAGGAAGTTACAACAGACCTCTAAAGTGGTTCTTACAAACTGGTTCCAAAGTTATGACCGCCAGCCCCTCCCCCGCAGTCCCCTGACCGCATGTCGGCTGTTCCGTAATTGACCTGCCTTTACGGCTGTTCCCATGGTCACGCAACTGCACTTTACAATGCTTTTGGCCAAAACTCAGTACAGGTAGTCCTTGAGTTACGACCACAATTGAGCCCAAAATTTATGTTAAGTTAAGCATTTCTCAAGTGAGTTTTATTTATTTATTTATTTAGTCACACTTCTATGCCGCCCAACTCCCGAGGGACTTTTGCCCCATTTTTCTTGCCGCTGTTGTTAAGTGAATCATTGCATTTATAAAATTAGTAACATGGTTGTTCAGTGAATCTGGCTTCCCCATTGACTTTGCTTGGCAGAAGGTCGCAAAAAGTCATCACACTATGACCGTCATAAACATGAGTCAGCGGACAAGCGCCTGAATTTTGAGCATGTGACCATGGAGATGCTGCAACCGTCATTAAGTGTGAAAAGTGGTCACAGGTCACTTTTTTCAGTGCTATTGTAACTTCGAACGGTCACTAAACGAACTGGTGTAAATGGAGGACTACCTGTGGGTATGACAATCCGATTGGGGGCTGGATTACAAGGGGGCAGTAGGGGGAACGCTATGCTTTATGGCCATCGCCAGGTGCTATAGCATCGTTATACCCCATGCTTTATAGTTCACAATTGTTCTCCATCTGGAGAAGAGAAGAACCCATCAGTCTGGAAGATGGGTTATTATTTATTTATTTATTTATTATTTATTGATTGGCTCGATTTATATGCCGCCCTTTTCTAGAATCTCAGGGCGGCTTACAATGCGTTAAGCAATAGCCTTCATACTTTTGTATATACCTACTTAGTAGGGCTTTTGGCCCCCCCAAGTGGTGTTCTTTTTTATACAAAGTCAGCTTATTGCCCCCACAAACCGGGTCCTCATTTTACCTACCTCGAAAGGATGGAAGGCTGAGTCAACCTTGAGCCTGGTGAGATTTGAACTTGCAGTAATTGCAGGCAGCTGGTGTTACTTAACAGTGCTTTAGTCTGCTGCGCCACCAAGGCTCTTTTATGGGTTATGGAGTATTTGCAGATGGGTTATGGAGTGTCTGCCAATCCTTTTTCCAAAGATCACGCCTGGGAGATCAGAGGCAGAGCTAAATCCAGAAGTTACTTCCTCTCCCCCCCTCAACCACCCCAAAATGCCACGAAGTCCACCTTAAAAGCCAACCGAGCTTTAAACAGCCGTGTTTTAAAAACCCCACAACTCTCCAAGGTGATTTTGTGACATTTATTAAATGGTTAAGATGCGGTTGCTCAACATCTGAAAAGAGTAAAATGATTAAAAGAAAGTTTCCAACAACAAACGGATGCACAGATTTCATGATATCTAATAACTTCAGCCGTCCTAGAAGGGAAATAAATCCTGATGCCTTTAAAAGAAGAAAAGAGAAAGAGAGAAATGCATTGATTCTGCCAGACAGTTTCCTATCGTCCGTGCTCAACAGACAAGATGCCAAATTAACAGATGGAGGAGATGAATGCCACTAAGACAGTGTTTATTAACCTTAGCCACTTGAAGATGGGTGGACTTCAACTCCCAGAATTCCCCAGCCAGCTATGCTGGCTGGGGAATTCTGGGAGTTGAAGTCCACCCATCTTCAAGTGGCTAAGGTTGAAAAACACTGCGCCAAGCCAGCCCAAAATATCCAACAAGGCAAATAAATAAAAGCATCAACAGGTGTGTTCATAGTGACCCAGAAGGGGAGGCCAAAATAAAAACCCCTACTCAGGCTGAAGCCCACCAGTTCAGGACCCAGGATTCTTCATGGCTTCCACCTCAGCTTAGTGGCATCAATTCTATGTTGGGGACCGTCTCGTCCAAAGGCACCCCACCGCCCCTAATCGTTCTGACCAGGACTGGCTAAAGCAAAAGCCGGGGGGGGAAAAAAAGGGACCACCGAGTTATACACAAGGCTCACGGGACGACGTCTGCAAAGGCTGGGACAGCAACCAGGTCCAGCAAGGTCCCCCCCCCCCCCGGTAAGGAAAGACATCCCATCATTCACATTCAACTTTGCAGATTGGCGGCTCGAAGCGTCACATTTGGTCATTAAGAATCAAACACAACAGCTGTTCGCGCAAAAGCCTCAAAAAGGGATTCGACCTGGAAAAGAATTTGGCACGACAAGCTGAAGAAGGCGCAGCACGGAAGCGGGGATGGCGATGGGGGAACAGCAGAATACTTTTGAGAGTAGGGGGGAGAAAGGGGAGGGGGGGAACCAGAACAGCATGGCTCTAAACAGCGGGAGGTGGCTGGGAACACCAATTGTGCCACACATGCCATGCTCCCCAACCCCCGGTGCGCGTCGATGGGTCTGGAGTGAGCAGTTCCGAGTCGGCCTCCCCGTGGAATGGAAGTTGCATAGCAGCAGCGGCAGCCGGTGGAGTCTTCGTACCGTGTCCAGCGAGCGGGCTCAGAGCCCGCCGACGTGGGTTGGGGTGCTGGGCTGGTTGAGGCCGATGGTGGAGCACAGCCAGCCCGCAAAGTCCACCTCTTCCACTTCCGATCTTTTAATGAAAATGTGGACCTGGCAAGGAGAAAAGACAACAGCAATAGCACTTAGACTTGTGTATCGCTTCAGGGTGCTTTACAGCCCCTCTCTTAAGCGGTTTACAGAGTCGGCCGCTTTGCCCCCAACAATCCGGGTCCTCGTTTTACAGACCTTGGAAGGAGGGAAGGCGGAGTCAACCTCGAGTTGGTCATCCCAAAGGTGTTCTGCCCCAGCTACGGGCCCCAAAGAACGCAGCACACACAAAGTCCGTTCAAACCTTAATTTACTGAATAAACCAGTCTTTTACAACAACGGCTGTTAATTAATTGCATTAACAGCCGCCAAGAATTCAAAGAAGAACAACTGAAAACTTACTATGGTTGGCAGAATGCCCAGAAGCAATTTGCAGGAAGCTGATAAGATAAGCAGGACAAGACAGGAAGGTATGTGAAGGTATGTGAACTAAGTTGTTCCCTGCAAATTGCTTCAGTCGGCATTCCTCCTTAAATAGGCTAAGGGAGTGGCCAATTAGCCCCAAGCCTTACTCTCGAGGAGATCTCCTCCTGTGTGTGTGTGTGTGTGAGAATGAATGGGGCAGCACAGGTTACCAGATATGCCATTACCAGGGGTTTCACAATTAACTCATGCCCTCGTCACCTCTCGTCTGGACTATTGTAACGCTCTCTACATGGGGCTCCCCTTGAGGTGCACTCGGAGGCTCCAACTGGCGCAGAGTGCGGCCGCGCGGGTGGTTATGGGAGCAACATGGAGTTCCCAGGTAACACCTCTCCTGCGCGAGCTGCACTGGCTCCCGGTGGTCTTCCGAGTGCGCTTCAAGGTTCTGGTTATCACCTTTAAAGCCTCCATGGCTTAGGACCTGGTTATCTACGGGACCGCCTGCTACCACCAATAGCCTCCCACCGGCCAGTACGCTCCCATAGAGAGGGGCTCCTCCGGGTGCCGTCGGCCAAACAATGTCGACTGGCAGCCCCCAGGGGGAGAGCCTTCTCTGTGGGGGCACCTACGATCTGGAACGAGCTCCCCCTGGAGATACGGAGGATCCCGGATCTGCACACCTTCCGTCGCGCGCTTAAGACTTTTTTATTTCATCAAGCTGGCCTGGCCTAAATCTTCTCCCCTTTTAAATATAAATTTTAATTTGTTTTAAATTATGGGGTATTTTAAATTCAGCCAAATTATTTAATTTGTTTTTTAATCTATTTTAAATTTTTGTATTTATGTGTTTTATCTTGTGGCTGTTCACCGCCCTAAGTCTTTCGGGAGAAGGGCGGTATAGAAATTTAATAATAAATAAATAAAAAACTCAGGCTTAGATAAATGGAAAGCATTTATACAATGCCCTAAATCCACCCCAACCAAATCAGGATTAAAAGCAACCCCATTTGGAAGTCGTGTATGTTGACTTTCTAAGTCTTTAATGAAACCACTTTAGCATGTTAATGAAACCAGTAGATTCCAAGGGGAGGAACCTTGCAATATGCATCTTTCAAAAAAACCCAGGAAGAATTCACTCACCATAAGCTGTTTTAGATCTGCTCTCTCAGCTGGATTCTTGATCAAGCTGTCAAAAAGGAGAAGTTATACATTGCAGCTGATGTACGGGAGCCCAACACACCCACACAAACACCCCCACACCCTGAGTATGGTTGTTGTATATGTTAAATTGGAGGCCTGTAGTTCTGGATTCCATGCAAAAGCTGAATGAATGACAAGCCAAAATACGAAGCTTAAATGCACGGTCCAGCTTTCATTACGGTCACAGACCAGAATAAAATTCAAACTTTAAAATAAAACAAATGGCAGAGGAAGAAGACATAATAGTGTATTATAATTAGGGATGAGATCATTGATAGGTGGCCAAAATCTGCCTAATTTTACAGATAAATTCAGCAAAATTTAACTATGTTCAAAGAAACTATCATACTGATCTGATGTACCTAAAAGTGATCAGAATTTCTTGGATATTTTGATGATGATTATATATATATATATATATATATATATATATATATATATATATATATATATATATATATATATATATATATGTATATGGCAGGGGTGAAATCTACTTTCCTTACCAGTTCGGAAGTGCACACGCCACACATGCGCGCGCAGACCCTCTGGGCATGCTCAAAACCTGCGTATGCGCAGACGGTAAAAAACACATTACTTCCTGGTTAAAACCAGGAAGTAATGACACCCGGGCGGAGCCTCACGCTGCCATCGCTACCGGTTCTCTGAACCACCTGCTACAATTGCTACCGGATCACCCGATCCAGTCCGAACCGGGAACATTTCACCCCTGATAGATGGGCACAATCTCAGCTCAAGTCATGGTCAATAATTCCCACATTTTATTTGAATGAAATAGCATCGGTTCTGGATTCTGCCCTGGCCACATTGCTGGAGTGTGCATCCCAGCACATCACTCAAAAACAATTGAATGACAAAAAAATAAATAAATCTTGAAAATCATGTGCCATCATGTTAAATTGTGAGCAAGTGTGGTCCAGAAGAGCAGAAATGGGCCTCGTTTTATTAGTTACCAAAATGCCTTTTCAGAGAGACGACCTCCCCACTGCATTTTCATTGACACCAAAAGGAAAGAGTCTGGAGACCGAACTCACCATTTGTTCACAAAGTCTTGGAATTCTGGACTGAAGACTCTGCTTGGCAGCTTTGGAGGGGGCTGAAAGCAACCGAGGGGGTCAAAGATGAAAAGAGAAACGATCTTACAACTCCGGGCATTTCTTCATTGCATTTTTAATCCCGCCTTTATTACTCTATAAGTTATCTCAAGACAGCGAATGTACCTAATAGTCCTTCAATTTTCTCCACAACAACAACTCTGTGAGGTAGGTTGGGCTGATTTAAAAGGGACTGGCGCAACGTCACCCACCTAAGGCGGGACTAGAACTCTCCATCTCCTGGTATCAAGGCCAGCACCTTAACCACTAGGCCAAATGGTCGGTCTGTCTCTTTCTTTCGATCTATCTATATTCTCTACCTGCAACTGCAGGAGTCACAATTATGTCAATCTTTCATGACTGTTGATTATTTAGATGCTGCTCCATTTTCAAAAACTCTCAGTTTTCCAAATGCCGTAGGGTAGGGTAGGGTAGGGTAGGGTAGGGTAGGGTAGAGTAGAAATAGAACAGAACAGACAGAACAGAACAGAACAGAACAGAACAGAATAGATAATGGAATGGAATGGAATGGAATGGAATAAGAACAAGAAGGTTGACTCAGCCTTCCATCCTTTCGAGGTAGGTAAAATGAGGACCCGGTTTGTGGGGGCAATAAGCTGACTTTGTATAAAAAAGAACACCACTGGGGGGGGGGTGTCGAAAGCCCTACTAAGCAGGTATATACAAAAAGTATGAAGGCTATTGCTTAAGGCATTGTAAGTCGCTCTGAGTCTCCGGAGAAGGGCGGCATATAAATCGAACCAATAAATAAATAATAAATAAAGAAGAAAAATGAGAAGAAAATTAGGAATAGAATAGAATAGAATAGATAATGGAATAGAATAGAATGGAATGGAATAGAATAGAATAACTGTCACTTTGAATGTACACTATATAGTGCGCATATATTAAAAATGAAATTTCGTTACAGCTCTTAAAGGGTCACTACCTCCAATTTTACCCAACATAAACATGACCAGATAAATAAATAAATACAAAATTATGTATACACCCACATGTATTATATGACACAGAGAAACAACACTGTCTAGTTATACGTGCTTATGGTGAAAAAAACCAGTCTTGTGAGTACCAGACGGCTGGCATAGGGAACAAAGCTGTCACAGAATCTGTTAGTCCTGCTAGAAATACTACTAAAAATTAGGAGAAATGTGGGAACTAAATGAAGTCAACCGGAAGCATGTCCTTGAGGAAAGATGCAAGAGATTCGCATGTGCTACACCAAGAGGGAGAACAGTTACATCTGCCTCTATTCAGCGGAGTGGGGCCAACAAACCATCTTGGTTTAAAACTCCTTTTCGCATCCCAGCATCAGCTGCCTCTGAAGCCTGCAATGACTGACTTTAACGTTGCCACAGAAACGGGCATTGCAGCTCATGCGCCTGTTAGAAGAGTAGCACTTTCAGCCAGACTGGGAAAAGCTGCTTCACTTTCAGATGCACCCCTAAAATACCGCTTTTTGCATATCTGGTCTTGCTAAGATCTTGGGTGAGACTGTCTATCTCATGTTGTGAGATTTTTGGGAGAACATCCCAGCCATCGCCTGAACCTCCTCGCGGATTCTGAGCACTGCAGAATGGAAGGGGCCCTGGAGGCCATTGTTCTGACCCAGCTCCCCAAACACAACAAACCCTCTGAAGTGAACTCAAAGATTCCTTTATTCGGAGCACCAGCAGCCCCTGCAAAAAGTTTCTCTCTCACCGCAGGCTAACAAGTCTGTCTGGCTGGAAGATGAATAGTTGTCTGCCACGTCTATTCATCTCCGCCCCCTGCCTTTTATCCCCGGAGCTAGAGTGGGGATTCGCTAGCAGCGGTGGCTCTTAGGTCCCAAGGACCAGCCCATAGATTTCCACTGCTCTCCTCTCCTCTGCCTTCTGTGCATCCGCGCATCAGGCACTGGACCCAGCTGTTCCTCCTCTTCCTCATCAACCACCTCCAGACCCTGGGGCTGTTGACTCTCCATCTGAGGGCTGACGGATGGCCCAGGGTCCGCCTCTTTCTCTCTCTCTGACAGCTCCACTCCCTCTTCCCCCTCGGAGCTCTCAGGTTGCCTTGACCCTGACTCCCACTCTCCTCCTCCTCCGATTTGGCTGCTGGAGGGGCTGGCAGCTGACAGGCCACACCAGTCATCTATCCAGGGCAGTAGTCCATTACAACAGCATGATTCCGAGATGCTTCTTACGACAGCAAAAGCCCTTCCGCTCGCAGAAGGCCCACTATTCCACTCACCTCATTGACAATGTAGTCCAGGAGCTCAAAGATGGCCATAGGAGGTCGGCTGTCTGAACCGTAGGCTGAAAAATGACAACAATTAATTTCACTCTTTGGCGTACAGCTTATTTTTCATTCTTTTCTGATGAGACTTATTTGTCTCCAAAATTCATTCAGTGGCATGTCTTGAAATTCGTTCCAGAAATGCTGATGAAGATAGCGTAGGTTTTGTCAGCGAATGTTTGATTAAAAACAAAATGTTTTTCAAACTCAGCAACCTTGAGATGTGTGGACTTCAACCCCCAGAATTCCCCAGCCAGCATACATAGACCAAGTGCGGTGTAGTGTTTAAGGTGCTGGCCAGGGGTGAAATCTACTTACCTTCCGTACCAGTTCAGAAGTGCACGCACCGCACAGACATTCTGTGCAAGCGCAAAACCTTCTGTGCATGTGCAGAGGGTAAAAAACACATTACTTCCTGGTTAAAACCAGGAAGTAACGACATCTGGGCGGGTGGGCGCAGCCTCGCGTTGCCACCGCTACCGGTTCTCCGAACCATCCGCCACGATCGCTACCGGATCGCCCAATCCAGTCTGAACCGGGAGCATTTCACCCCTGGTGCTGGCCCAGAAATGAGGAGACTTAAGTTCCAGTCCAGCCTTCGGCATGAAAGCTGGCTGGGTGGCTTTGGGTCTGTCCAACCCATTTCACAGGCTTATTGTTGTGGGCAAAATAGGAGGGGAAAGTTGTGTTGGATATGTTTGCCACTTTGAACTATTTATAAAAATAATAAAGGCAAGACGAATGAATGAATGCTGACATGAGAATACTGGGAATTGAAGTCCACAAAACATCTTTAACTAGCCAAGTTTGAAAATCCATGGCCTAGGCTGACAGGAAATCTTGGCACTGTAACCAAGCAGGGACTTCCTGAGTGAAAGCAAAGCCTTGGTAGAAGCAGGTATGGGCAGTGGGAAGAAATGGCCCCTTCTCTGAAGATGTTTCTGCAGAGCTGAAGACCAAGCTCCTAGCCCCAGTCCATGCTGGAAGGATCGAGTTGCTTTGGCATGGCCTGCGCTGCCTGTGCCCACCCATCCCAACCCAACTGCCATAACACGTCCACACCCACTCACTTTCCTAAAAACCCCAGTCACAACCGCATTCCCTTCTCAAAGGAGCAATCCGTTTTCAGCCCCCAAGGTGGCATTGCCAGTTTGTGCCCTCTTACCGCTCATAGGCCGGCCTGGCGTTCTCTGCCGAGGAGACGTCTCCGAGACAGGATAGTCGGCCCCGACCGGACAACCGAACATCAGCTCCAGCTCCTTGGCATCAGGCGGAGGGATGGGGTACCTGCCGATGGCCATCTCGACCAGGGAGAGCCCCATGCTCCAGATGTCCGACTGCACCGAGTAGTGAGTCCCTTGCAGTCTCTCTGGCTGGGGGAACAAAAAGACAGAACGAGTCACAACGGTGGGAAAACGTGAATCATGCAGCAGCCAAAAGCCCGTCCACTCACAGCATGGAAAGGATGATGGAGGAAGAAAAATTGACAGTTTGAAACTAGATTCCACCTCTTCAAACCTTTACGTTTTTTGGCCAGGGTGTGGATTCAAGAGTTTGAAAATGGTCCATATAACATTTTAGTTTTGATTAATTCCTTTGGGGCATTAACACCTGCAGCCTTTAAGAAACTGCTCAGAGGGAGCTTTTTTGGATCAAGGCTGGTTATGAGACGAGGAGTCTTATATTAGTAAGTTGGTAACACATATCAGACCAATCATGCTTCTGTTGGATACAGTGCCATCACATTGGTGTCAACTCTGGGCAACCATAGAGGTATACCTTTTCCAAACTCATCTGTCCCCATCTTGATCCTTCAGGCCTTCTAGCTATCATCAGGTCAACCCTGAAACTGGTCTGACAGAGGCCATTTTCAGACTTCAGTGCTGACACACCAGAGAAGAGGGATAGGGAGGGGAGAATAGAGATAGTTTGGGGTGTTGTAGCCAAAACAAAATACTTTCTCATGGGAACTAAGGACATTCCTGCAGGTGCTCAGAAGGAGGGGCCTGGAGTCACCTAGCAACTGGACAGTATCCTGATTGGACCCTGTGACTGATTGTTTTGAGAAAGTGACACTTTCACTTTTAATTAGGTGGAAAACTGCGGGAAAAGTCAGAGTCGGTTTTCCACCAGCCTGTGCCAATATGACATATCCAATAAACCTATTCTTTGAGGAAATTGCCTGCCTCAAGAGTTTTGTTTGCTATGGGTATGTTACTTGAAACCCTGACACATCACTGTAATTAAGTCCATCCACCTTGTTGCTGGCTGTTTTCTTTTTCTTTCCTTCTACCTTTCGTTGCATTATAGGCTTCTCCATAAGGTGTCCAAACTAAGATCATTTCAGCCTGGTCATTTATGCCTCGAGTGAGAATCTTGGGTTGATTTGTTCTACGATCCATTGGTTGCTTTTTTTTTTTTTTTTTTAAATTTGATTTATATGCCGCCCTTCTCCGAAGACTCAGGGCGGCTTACAATGTGCTCAGCAATAGCCTTCATCCTTTTGTATATTTATACAAAGTCAGCTTATTGCCCCCACAAACTGGGTCCTCATTTCACCTACCTTAGAAAGGATGGAAGGCTGAGTCAACCTTGAGCCTTGGCGAGATTCGAACCCTGCAGTAATTGCAGGCAGCTGGTCTTAAGCAGCTTAATAACAGGGTACCTTAAACCCTAGTACTACCAAGGTTCTTTTCTTAGCCCAGGGGTCAGCAACCTGCGGCTCTGGAGCCACATGTGGCTCTTTCATCCCTCTGCTGCGGCTCCCTGTTGTTGGTCGGCTCCACACTTGATAGGGCTTTCGGTTAGGACAGGTAGAGGAAAAAGGATCCTGCGCTAGGAGGAGACTCTATGGTGGGGGAACCGGACTTCCAGTCAGCAGAGGAAACACTGCGCTAGGAGGAGACTATGATGGGGGAACCGGACTTCCAGTCGGCTCCAGAATTGAATGGGGATTTCCGGTTAGGACCTTTGTGACTCTTTGAGTGTTTAAGGTTGCCGACCCCTGTTTTAGCCTATCCAAGACTCCTTAATCCACCAGGCTGAAATTTCCTATGAAGCTTCCTTCAATTCCTCCATTGAAAAACCAGGGGGACCTTTCAGCACTCTGAGAATCTTTGGCCCTTCTGGACACCTCCAAGGATCATTCAGTGGGGGGAAATGGTGGTTGGAAATGGTGGTTGGTGCTATCTAATCAAAGCAGCCTAGTGCTTTGATTAGAAATAGGCCCCCGATTTCTGCCCTCCCAAAGGGAATTTGCAGGGGAACAGGAAGCACCCTTGTTATGTGTTTCTTTTGACGGCCCATGCCCACTAGGGCAGCTGATTTGTGGGAAGGCTAGATTCCAGATGTACATCTCCAGATGTACAACCAACCCAAGAAGCTCTGGATTTCAGCCCCAATTTTACTCCTTCAACATGACTGAAACTCCCCAAAAGAAATATCATAGAATCCTAGCACTGGAAGGGACGTTGGATGTCTTGTAGTCCAACTGCTTGCCCAAGACAGTAGTTCTTATACCATGCCAGGCAAATGGATATCAAATCTTTAATTGCAAACCTCCAGTGATGAAGCACCCACAAGGGAAGCTGTTCCACTGATTAAATCTTCTCACTGTCTAGGTTGTATCTCTTTAATGAACTTCCACCTATTACTTCTGGGCCTGCCTTCTGGTGCTTTGGAGCAGGGCTCTCCAACCTTGGCAACTTTAAGACTTGTGGACTTCAACTCTCAGAATTCCTCAGCCAGTCTTAAAGTTGCTAAGGTTGGAGAGCCCTGCTTTGGAGAATAGGTCGACCATCTCCCTGTGACAGCCCATCAAGTAGTGGAAGATGGCTATCATGTCTCCCCTACGTCTTCTCTTTGTTAGGCTAAAGAGCCTTGATAGTACAGGGGTTTAAGGCACCCTGTTATTAAGCTGGTTATTAAGACCAGCTGCCTGCAATTACTGCAGGTTCGAATCTCTCCAAGGCTCAAGGTCGACTCAGCCTTCCATCCTTTCTAAGGTAGGTGAAATGAGGACCCAGTTGTGGGGGCAATAAGCTTTGTATAAATATACAAAAGGATGGAGGCTATTGCTGAGCACATTGTAAGCCGCCCTGAGTCTCCGGAGAAGGGCGGCATATAAATCAAATTAAAAAAAAAAAAAAAAATGCAACATCTCTCATCCTCTGCCTCAAACAACAGCCCTGGGCAGAAATGAGAGGGCACCCTTAACGTTGTACATTCCTGTGCAAAAACACTTGTGCGCTTTGCGGGCAAGGAAACAACAAGAGATGGATCACTACACTGATCGGCTGTTGTTATGTCTGAACTCGACTATTCATCTATTTCATGGCCTGCACTTACCGACATGTAAGATCGCGTGCCCACGAAAGAGTTGGCCATGGAATCAATCAGTTGTCCACTGACCCCAAAATCGCAAAGTTTGATTTCCCCTCTCGAGTTTACCAAGATATTTGAGGGCTTCACATCTGGAGGGAGAGACCAGGAAGAGGGAGTGGGGGTGGGGGGAAGAAAAAAATGGAGAATACTTCAAATATTTTAGCTCTGGGACAGCTATTCCTGTTGGCAGCGCATGACATCGTAAAATCCATCCATGCGTTCTCGATTGTAGTGCTGGACCAATATTCAAACCCTTAATATAAAAAGGAGTAACCCATCGCATATACAGGTGTGGTCCTCGACTTACGACCACATTTGAACCCGAAATTTCTGTTGCTAAGCGAGACAGTTGTTAAGTGAGTTTTGCCCCATTTTACAACCTTTCTGGCCACAGTTGTTCAGTGAATCATTGCAGCTGTTAAGGGTAACAGAATTATTAAACGAACTTGGTTTCCTCATTAACTTTGCTTGTCCGACAGTCGTAAAAGGGGATCAAATCAGGGGTGAAATGCTCCCGGTTCGGATCGGATCACCCGATCTGGTAGCGAAGGAGGCGGGTGGTTCGGACCGGTTTGATAGAACTGGTAGTAAAACTATTGGGAGGCTCCGCCCACTGACCCTGACGTCATCATAAGTGATCTGCGCATGAGGAACTCTGCGGGCACGATACGAACTGGTAGTAAAGGTAAGTAGAACCCACCCCTGCTGATGACTGTTTTTCACACCACAATTTCAGCATCCCCAGAGTCACGTGATCAAAATTCAGATGAATGGCAACTGATTCATATTTATGACGGTTGCAGCATCCCAGGGTCCACCTGATCCCCCCTTTTGCCACCTTCTGACAAGCAAAGTCAAGGGGGAAGCCAGATTCACTTCACAACCGTGCTACTAACTTAACAACTGCAATGATTCACTTAACAACGGTGGCAAGAAAGGTCGTAAAATGGAGCAAAGCTCATGGAACAACTGTCTTGCTTAGCAATATTAATTGTGATCATAAGTCAAGGACTACCTGTATGCCAAAACCCAGCTGTTGTCGGTATCCAAAAAGCAACAGCCAGCGCTGTCTGGCAGGAATATTTCCAGATGGCTCTACAAGCCACTCTTGTGGAACAAGCCAGGATCCACCTTTGGCTAGGTCTCCTGCTCATCTGAATGGGCTTCTTCCACCTGAAGTAAATCAGCAGAATCAGAATCTTCTTCCTGCAACATCTCGACCTCTTTGGAGAACCACCGGATTGCCGGGCAGGTGAGGACATGATGGGATGCTCCTCTTCCCCGCGAGAAGGCTGTTGGTAACCAGGCAACGGCTTCTCCACCAAGACTGAAGCCTTGCAAACAGCCCCCTTTCCCCCTCCTCCCTCCCTCCCGTGGGCGTAGGACACCACTCAGCAGAGCACAGCACTTATCCAGTCATTAGCCCTGCATTAAGGCTCCCAGAGAAAGAAAGCAATCCCATCTGCGATTCATCCCACCCAGGCAGGCAGAGAGGAGGAGGAGGGGACCGAGTTCGAGGAAAGCAGGCATCAAGCAGTGGGAAAGAGCTGCTTGCTGCTTCCACTTGAGGACGCAAAGTGCCTTAAAAAACACAAGAACGGATAGATTAGATAGATGGACGGACAGACAGACAGAATAACTAAATAAAAAAATAAATCCATTCATCTATCCATCCCTGGGCTGTGGTTTCACCCCTTCTTAAAAAAGATAAAGGTTCCCCTCGCACATATTGCTAGTCATTCCCGACTCTAGGGGGTGCTGCTCATCTCCGTTTCAAAGCCAAAGAGCCAGCGCTGCCCGAAGACGTCTCCGTGGTCATGTGGCCGGCATGACTCAACGCCAAAGGCGCATGGAACACTGTTCCCTTCCCACCAAAGGTGGTCCCTATTTTTCTACTTGCATTTTTTTAACGTGCTTTCGAACTGCTAGGCTGGCAGAAGCTGGGACAAGTCACGGGAGCTCACCCCGTTACGCGGCACTAGGGACTCGAACCGCTGAACTGCCGACTTCTTGATCAACAAGCTTAGCGTCTTAGCCACGGAGCCGCCACGTTCCTTATTATTCACCCCTTCTTACCTACCCCTAAAGAAAAGGCCATTCAGAGCAACGGCAGATGGTTGTGTTTCATTTAGGCGTAGCATCTTATGGGACCCTCACAGGGGAACATAGAAGAACTCCTCCCCCCACCCCTCCTTTTCCCTGAATTGTTGTAAACAAAAATCAAAATAAATCCAACAGTGAAGAAAGTAAAATGGCCGCTGAAGAGCGGGTGTGTTGCTGCCATTTAAAAATGGGTGGAAATCACGGAGGCTTGGAGGGAAGAGCAGAAAAGAGCTTTGAAGTTTTCATATTCTTTGGCACCAAAGCAACATCCGGTTCTGGCACATTGTTTCTCACGGCTTCGTCAGTCTCCTTTTTCTCAGCTGTATTTCCCATCTTGTATTTTTCTCTGAACTCAGGTATTGATTTCCGCCACCTGAGTGTCCAATAATGACTAGCAGGAACAAGCCGGTAGATGTGAGAATATCGAGCGAATCGACTTGTCCAAATGGCATTATTTGCCCCTGGGGAGCTGTGACGGGTTCGTGCTGGGGCACAACCCCCCCACTCCTCGCTCCTCTGCAGGAAGCCAACATAAGAGCCTTGGTGGTACAGTGGACTAAACTACTGTTAAAGGTAGTATTTAGCTGCCAGCTGCCTGCAATTACTGCGAGTTCAATTCTCACCAGGCTCAAGGTTGACTCAGCCTTCCATCCTTCCGAGGTAGGTAAAATGAGGACCCGGTTTGTGGGGGCAATAAGCTGACTTTGTATAAAAAAGAACACCGCTTGGGGGGGGCGAAAGCCCTACTAAGCAGGTATATAGAAAAGTATGAAGGCTATTGCTTAACGCATTGTAAGCCGCCCTGAGTCTCCGGAGAAGGGCGGCATATAAATCGAACTAATAAATAAATAATAATAAATAAATGGCAAACCTCACACGATACAGGCATCCTAGGTAGAAAGTGGTCTGAAACTCGGTGCCTAAGATGCTTTTTTTTAAATCAAGTTTTATTAGGTTTCCCCCCCACCCGACACATACCCACATATTTTATGAAACAGAGTATTGACCATATCATATCATATCATATACAATTTGTCGTATCCAAATATATTTTAGTTACAATTTCTGCCAAAGTATTCTTTTTCCGCATTTTTTAATCAAATCTTAATGTTTCTATTCTTGTTTATATAAACAGTATCTTCTTTCGCCCTCAAATTCTATTTTCTCAATTTTTAATCATATATATTCTCGTTTAATTTTTAATAATTCATTCTTTATCCTAGTTTATTTAAACATGTTCGGAGATGCTTTTCTTCCATTTCATCTTTTTTGTTTTACAGCAATCTTTCTTTCTCTTTCTCTTCCTCTCCCTCCCTTCTTTTATCCTTCCTACCTAAGGTGAAGCTTTTTCAAACCTCTCAAAATACAGATAGTCATTGACTTATGACCACAATTGTGCCCCAAATTTCTGTTGTTAAGAGAGACAGTTGTTAAGTGAGTTTTGTCCCATTTTACGACCTTCCTTACCGCAGTTGTTAAGTGAACCACTGCAGTTGATAATTTAGTAACATGGTTGTTAAGTGAATCTGGCTTCCCCATTGATTTTGCTTTATCAAATGGTCACTAAAGGTGATCATGTGACCTTGGGGCACAGCAATGGTCATAAGTATGAACCGATTGACAAACATCTGAATTTTGATCACATGATCATAGGGATGCTACAAAGGTTGTAAGTGTGAAAAATGGGCATGTCACTTTTTTCAGGGCTGTTGTAACTGAACGGTCATTAAATGAACAGTTCTAAGTCAAGGACTTACCTGTACAGGTAGTCCTCGATTTATGACTGGCTGCTTAACAACCATGCAAAGTTACACCAAATTTTTTAAAAAGTACTTACAACCAGGGGTGAAATGCTCCCGGTTTGGACCGGATCGCCTGATCCGGTAGCGATGGTGGCGGGTGGTTCGGAGAACCGGTAGCAAAAATCCCTGCCCCCCCCCCATTGTCCAGCTGAGCCGCGCGATCATCAGAGGCTTATTTTTACTTTTAAAAGCATTTTTTCTACAACCTCTTCAGCTGAAAAAATGCTTTTAAAAGTAAAAAAAAAAGCCTCTGATGATTGCGTGGGATCAGCTGGGATCGTCAGAGGCTTTTAAAAGCATTTTTTCTATAACCTCTTTGGCCGAAGAGGTTGTAGAAAAATGGTTTTAAAAGTTAAAAAAAAAAAAAAAAAGTTGGCCATGCCCACCCAGTGACATTACCCACCCACCCACCAAGCCACACCCACAGAACCGGTAGTAACAAATTTTACATTTCACCCCTGCTTACAACCTATCCTCAAAGTTACAAACTGCTGCACCCCTCCCAAAGTCATGTGATTGCATTTTGGGCACTTGGCAAACGCCTCGCATTTACAACAATGTCCTGCAATGATCTGATCATGATTTGCCATGGTTTTTGTCATTTCCTGGCAAAAAATGGCAAAAAACGCCCATTAGCTGTGCTGGATTCACTTTAAGTGCTTCACTCAGCGACCATGGGATTCCATAGTGACTTGTTTTGCAACAATTGTACAGACAATCGTAAAACTGAGTCTGGTCACCTGAAAACTCGAATTATGACAATAACTTACATCTGAAATTCTGAGTTCATTGTGGCCATAAGTCAAGGACTACTTTTATTCCCCCGGTTTTCAAGCCAGGGGAATGCAGCAGCCTTGATGGGACTACTCCCCAGGTGATTTGCAAGGGGGGGGGTGTATGTGGGGTGGGAGGGAGGTCAGGCCCTTTGGGGTAGAGCCAAGGGTGCTTTTTTCAAGAGGCAACTGGATTATCTGGTTTTTCTTTTAAGACGTTTCGCTTCTCATCCAAGAAGCTTCTTCAGCTCTGGCTGGATGGTGGAGAATGGAAGGATTTATACTCCTTGGAGACAGCTGGTCATTTGCATCCTTTTAGAGTTGTTGAGGCCGCTTGGAGGTTTGTCTGTGTCCTCAGGGTCACCTGAGTGGTGCAAATGGGTGTGGAGCCTTCTTGGAACTGTTGAAAGGACTGTATTGTAGACTGGAGATAGATGTTCTGCCCCAGCTCCGGATTCCCAAGGATTGTGACACACACCAACGGTCTTTATCAAAGTTATAACGTACTAAGAATAAACAAAGTCCAGCAAAGGTTGGCAACCAGCCCAGAAGACAAGATACGATAAGATACTCACTCTCCAAGATGCTCTGTAATAATTACACGTTGTTTCCAGCAAGAAACTTACTAACGGTGTGTGACTTAAATAGGCTAAGGGAGTGGCCAATTATCCTCAAGCCCTACTCTCGAGGAGACTTCCTCCTCCTGAGTAGCCACTCCTGCCTTTTGGCAGCCCTGCGTGCTCGAGCATTGAGAAGAGGCTCCTCCACTTCGCTCTCTCCACTTGAAGGAGCCTCTGGAGGTTCTGAAGGCCCTGGCTGAGTCTCTGCCTCTGGCACCACATCCTCTTCTACCTCCTCGCTGTCCAACGTGAGCGCCGGCTGCGCAGGCTGCTGGCGCGACACCACACCAGCCTCCTTGTCATCAGGATCAGCCACGATCCGCGCAGGCCGCTGGCGGGCCACAACAATAGATGATGTTGTATCCCTCCCCCTCTGTTAAGAGAAGGCTGTTCAATTTTGACATAGATGGCCTCTTTGACCCCTCTTTCAAACCAGTGATCCTCTCTGTCCAAAATATGAACTTTGTTGTCTTCAAAAGAGTGGCCTTTGTCTTTTAAATGCAGCTGTCTGCAAAGAGTATCAATCCTTCCCTTCCCCACCATCCAATCCGAGCTGAAGAAACTTCTGGGATGAGAAGCGAAAGGTCTTCAAAGAAAAACCAGAAAGTCCAGTTGCCTCTTGGGGGAAAAAAAGCACCTTTGGGACAACCTGGATGATTCCATAGACCTTTGGGATAGAGTTCCAGTTTTGTAATCACAGCTGCAAACCTGATTTTCTTGACATTTCTATCTCCCACCTACGGTCCCTGCTTGCAATTTTTAGCAAAACACGTCGAGTGAAGAAAATCTGGCTGCGTTGAGGACCAGCTCGAAGGAAAGATAAATCACCTACCTCTGTGCATGATCTTATGCTTTTCTCTCAAATACGTTAGACCTTTTATGACCTGTGAATCAAAACAAGGCACTCATTGCAACAAGCAAACAATGAACAACATGCAACATTCGAAGGAACGTAACCATATTCCGCCTTAATAGAAGGGAGGGGGAAACACCCCAGCCTAACAGGTATCCTGCTCCGGTTTACTGTTCCTCAGAAATTTTTATGGCCGTGCCATGCTTCAACAACTATTTCAGACACAGATCTCTTTAAAGCAGCCACCTCTTTGCTGCAGACGACACAGCTGCCCTCCACAAACTTGGAAGCTATTAGTATAACAGCTGAATGGAAAACTGCTCCTGACCTTCTACCGCTGCACTATAGAGAGTATTTTAACTTACTGCACCTGTGTATGGTTTGCCAATTGCACAGTGGCAGACAGGACAGCACTCCAGAGGGTTAACATCATTGCCCAGAGGATCATTGGCTGCCCTCTTCCCTCTTTGGAAGGGCTTGATAGCTCCCACTGCCTTAAGAAAGTTCCAAACATTCTTAAAAATCCATCTCATCCTGAATCTCACCCTTTTTTTTTTTTTTTTTGAACTATTACCATCTGGCAGACGGTACAGGATAGTAAAAAGAAGGACAAATAGGCTGAAAACCAACTTCTATCCCAGGGCAGTAACTATATTGAATTCTACCATATAGTGCAATCTTAATGCAGTATCAGGGGTTTTCAATTCAATTGTATAGAATGTGAAGGATGTGTGTTTGTGTTTTATTTTTTATAGCTTTCTTATGTATGATGTACACTGAAGATGGCATTTAATTTTGTTGTATGAGGTACAATGACAATAAACTAAACTATTATTATTATTATTATTATTATTATTATTATTATAGAACTAATACCAATGTAATGAATATTGTTATAAACACTTTATTTCCTAAAAATATTTGTACCCAGACAAGACACTGTTTAACTAAAAATTGAAATTTTATGTTATATTTTTTTTAAAAAATGATAAAAAATTTATTATTTTAGACACAATCTCTTTAGAGCAGCCACCTCTTTACTGCAAACGACACAGCTGCCCTTCATAAACTTGGAAGCAACCTTTTTCAACTGAATCTAAAGCACTGCAGAGTTATGGTTGGATTATGGAATCTGGATTCCCAAGACAAACTGTCAAAATTAACTTTTTCTTGATAGAATCTTCCAATTTGATGCAGGCACACCCAGGTACTTGTTAACATTTTCTCCAAGCCCACTATTTTTTTTTTTGTGTGTAAATAAAAGAAGAAAAATTCTTTGCAGCTCAACCAAGCACAGGAGCAATTTCCATGAGGCAGGTTAACGTTTCTCAGCTTTGTCCATTTTAAGATGCATGGACTTTGACTCCCAGGATTCCCTAGGCAGCATTGCTAGCTGGGGAATCCTGGGAGTTGAAGTCCACGCATCTTAACGGTGACAAAGTTGAGGGACATTGAGGCAGGTCATCTACGTTGTCTTAAAATTTTAGGAAAACTGGGAAGCGGGGTTTTTTTGGGTGGGGGGGTTTCAGCAGATTATGACAGATGGAAAGCAGAAAGAGAGGCACACAGATTTTTCACTTATTTTTTTCTGTTTTTCTCTCTATGTGACCCCAATCTATATTGTGTGCCAAGGAACAGAGAGCTGTTATTAAACACCATCGGCTTCAACTTCTGGCAATAGCACCCACAAATGTTCACCCATCTGGATCGGTCTTTCGTAATAATTCACAGCTCTTCCAAAGGCAAGTGAGTCATTTCTTTGCGAGAGATGCAGGACCCAGCTAATGTGTTCCCGGGGGATGGAGAAATAGAGGCTGTTACATGATTTACAATTCCTGGGGGGGGAGTGTTAAGGGGAGAAACATCCCTGATTTTGCCTCTTGCATAGTCAGCCTTATTTGAGGCCTTCATTTTGAAAAGAAAAGACAGAAGAAAAAGGAAGAAGGGAGGAGGTGGAGGAGGAGGAGAAAGGAATAAGAAGAGAGGAGGAGGTAGAAGGAAGAAGGAAGAAAAGGAAAAGGAGGAAGAAAAGGAGAAAGGAAAAAGGAAGAGAGGAGGAGGAACAAAGAAGGGAGAAGGAAAAAAGGAAGAAGAAGGTAGAAGAGGAGGAGAAGGAAAGAAGAAGAAAGGAAGAAGAGGAGGAAAGAATAAGATGGAAGAGGAAGGAAGAAATGAGGAGGAAGGAAGAAGGCAGGGAGAAGGAGGAATGAGGAGAGGGTGAGAAAGGAAGAAGAGAGAAGGAGGATGAAGAAGGAGAAAGGGAGGAGGAGGAAAAGGAAAGAAGGAAGAAGAGAAGAGGGAGAAGGAAGGAAGGAAGAAGAAGCGGAGGAGGAAGAATTCCATGTCTTGTTGCCTTAAAAATGTTCTCAGTGCTCTCTCCCTTCTGGACCTCCACCTGGTGACATTAACCATGTTGGCATCTGTCTTTTCACATGCCCAAACGACATACTTACTGCAATGCTGACTTTGCCGAGAATCTTCTCCGGAATTCTGCCAGCCTTCTTCAAGACTTGATCCAAGGATCCACCGTCCTATTAAGAAATGTTCAAGCAGAGAGTGTCAGGGTGGCAATTAAGAATGTGGAAGAAAGAATGTGGACATGTGCAGTAGCTTAGTGATAAGAGTCAGATCAATCTACCATAAGTCTCAGAATGGGAGCCCAGCTGACAAATACAAAAAACGATGCAATTTGCAGGAAACAACTTCGTTCAAATTCCTTCGCGTCCTGATTCCAGAAAACGTTTGATTTGGCTCTTGTTTCTCTCTTGTCAGTTTTCCTGCAAATTGCTTCTGGGCATTCTGCCAACCACAGTAAAATTATGGTTATCTGAAATACTGTGCCTCAGAACTGAGTTATTATTCTTTGAATTCTTGTCGGCTGTTAAATGAAGTTAAATTAACAGCCCTTGTTCAGAAAAGACTGATTTAAACTGTACTTGTGTTCGAACAACTACTAAGAAAGCTGATTAGTAGTCTTTAATTAGTAAATTAAGGTTTGTACGGACTGTGTGTGTGCTGCGTTCTTTGGGGTCCGTAGCTGGGGCAGAACAATATCTCACTCTCTGGCTTGCTCGCCCTGCCCATGCTGCCCAGCTGATTTCCGTGCCTCGCCCGCTCTACACACCGCAGCTGCCCGAGAAGGTGTGCGGGAAGCCATGCGCATGAAATTGCAAGTTCGGAAGGCGCTTTCTCTCGCAAAACGCACATGCGCTCACATTTTCGGTTCTGCACTAGGCAAACCGGTTTTTAAATTGTGTGAAGCCCACGTCTGCATGGAACACAACATCACCCAACCCACCAAGACAGGGACCGTTACCAAAGCAATTTATTTTAAAGCAACCGAACAGGGGAAGATAACCAGGAGGAGAAAGGGAAAAATTATCCAGGGAGCTTTTACAGGCAAAAATTTCAGTTCCAGCTTTGCCTTATTGTAACCACTTGGCTTTTACCCTGTTTCCCCCAAAATAAGACCTCCCCTGATAATAAGCCCAATCGGGCTTTTGAGCGCATGCGCTAAAATAAGCCTCCCCCCCAAAATAAGCCCTCCCCGAAAATATTTAAACGCAGAGCTGGAAATGAGGTAAGATAGCAAGAGGAGCCCCATCTTGTTTCACGCGCCCCAAAATAATAAGACCTCCCCAAAAATAAGGCCAGGCGCTTATTTCGGGGTTCAAAAAAATATAAGACAGGGTCTTATTTTCGGGGAAACACGGTAGTAAAAGAATTCCTTTACAACTGGAGTTGGGACTCTTTCTTTCTTAGAAGACCAAGTTGGGACCCATCCGACTCAAATGGCTGTCCAGTCTTTTCTCGAAAACCTCCAATATTGGAGAACCCACCACTTCTGGAGGCAGGTTTTCAGGCAGACTTTGAGCATGGAAGCCATTCCACCAAAATGCTGTGGCAAAAAAAAATTAAGGTTCTGCACTGCCAAAGGGAAAGTGAGATGCCCAATTGCAAAGTAAGTGGTATTTGGCTCAGAAATTGTATTTGTGAGAAAGGTCTAAGTGTCAGATTAAGCATGGACCAGCAGTGTCCTGCAGCTGCCAAAAAAGACAAGGCAGTTTTGGGGTGCACCCATAGAAATATAGCTTCAGATCACAGGAAGAGCTAGCAAGCATTCCATGCTACAAAGGTCTGAAATTGTCAAGTGCCAGGAAAATCAGGAGATTCAGACAGCTCAATTGGGTATAAAGATTTATTGAGCTCTCTACAAGAATCTGAACTACTAATGGTAAAAGGAAATTAGCAGGAGATAAGAAGGAATTCAAGGTGGGCTGGACTTAAGATATCTTGTGGGCACGCAGGGACTCATGACTGATGATGTGTTTGTTTATTTATTTATTTATTGGTTCGATTTATATGCCGCCCTTCTCCGGAGACTCAGGGCAGCTTACAATGCGTTAAGCAATAGCCTTCATACTTTTGTATATACCTGCTTAGTAGGGCTTTCACCCCCCCCCCCCAAGTGGTGTTCTATTTTATACAAAGTCAGCTTATTGCCCCCACAAACCGGGTCCTCATTTTACCTACCTCGAAAGGATGGAAGGCTGAGTCAACCTTGAGCCTGGTGTTTGATCTCTCCCTCCCTCCCTCGGAGCCTGATCATCTCCCACGGAAATAATGAGTTCAGTATTAGTTGCTTACCATACAAGAAGGAAGCTGAGCAACTGGATAGAGTAAAGAGAGCAGCAACAAAGATGGTGAAGAACTGGGAGACTAGACCACATGAAGGAATTGGGGTGTATGCAGTCAGAAGAAAGTGAAGAGCAGATATAAAACCATTCTTTCAATACGAGGGGTCCTTGGTGCTCTCTGAGCTTGGAGGTTTTCTTACAGACATTTCATTACCCAACTAGGTAACATTATCAGTGCTAATGGGTTTTGCAGAGTGGATTAAGAGGAGGAGGAGGAGGACGACTGTGGGGTCCTTGGTGCTCTCCAAGCTCAGTTGTTTCCTTCCAATGTTTCATTACCCAACTAGGTAACATCATCAGTGCTAGTCTACTCTTCCGATACTTGTGTAGAATAGATACAGGTGTAGAATAGGTGTTACCTTTCTCCTCGCATCACGCAAACTAGATCCCCTCTGGACCATCCTTCCCTCTCTCCCATCTCTTGATGGTTCTTTCCCCAAAAGTCTCTATTTTCTGTGAATTCAAAACTAGATTTCCACCCCGTAAGGAATATTAGCAGCCCAATGGAGGAAGATGAGTTAAAAGCTCTGTTTGGGCATGAAAGAACCTCTGTAGCAAACATGGCTCAAAAAAAAGAAGAAGCAGAAATCAAAAGCTATTTTTTTGTTGATTTTTTTTCCCTTGCAGAGCCCCAAAGCAATTTCTTCCCCACATATAGAATTGTTCCGTCTCTCTTCAAGAGTGAGGCAAGGAGGGGGCACAACTGACCCCCAAGCACAGAAACAGAGCTCTAACGTGGGAGAGGGGGAGGGCTCCATCTGGCCAGACCAAGGCTGACAGATGTCCAAAATAAAGTGAGATTTTTGTTTCTATGAGCAGGAATGCAAACATTAAAAAAAAAGAAAAAGAAAAAATGAACAGGAAGGTGGGAGTAGAAGGGAACAAGAAATATTGCCTGCAATGAAATAGAGGCAAACTCAGTCAGTTTCCCAGTTCAGTGTTTCTCAACCTTAGCAACTTTTAAGATATGTGGACTTCAACCCCCAGAGTTTATGTTGAAATCCATATGTTTTAAAGTTGTTCATTGGATTATTATACATTGCCCAGAATTGCATTGCTAAAGCTGGCAGCCATAAGAAGGTTTTAAATCAGGGAGGGAGGGAGGAAGGATGGATGGATGGGTGGATGAGAAAGGAAGGAAAATAGAGGGATGGAAAGATAGATTGGGGGAGGGAGGAGGAAAATAGAAGGATGGATGAGAAAGGAAGGAAGGAAGGAAAGAAAATAGAGGGAGGGAGGCAAAATGGAAGAATGGATGGATAGATGGATGGGTGAGGAAGGAAGGAAGGAAGGAAGGAAGGAAGGAAGGAAAATAGACGGAGGGAGGGAATATAGAAAGATGGATGGATGGTTGAGGAAGGAAGGAAGGAAAATGGATGGAGGGATGAGAAAGGAAGGAAAACAGAGGAAGGAAGGAAAATAGAGGGATGGATGGATGGAGGAAGGAAGGAAGGGACTTCTGACTCTGCTCCTCCAACCAACCTCTCTACCTAGCCCTTGATGACTCAAGCATCACAGGGCCCCAAGCAGCCCCCCAAGCAAAGAGGGTCACTTACCATGTGCTCCATGCAAATACTGATCTCGCCGTCACTGTAAAAGGCTCCGTAAAACCCCACAATGTAGGGGGAGTTGCATTCGTGCAGGACCTGGAGCTCCCGAATGATCTGGTTGCGAATTGCCGGCTTGATCTCGAGATGAATCAACTGCCAAAAGAACCAGCCACTGTGGGTTTGCCCCTCGGCTCCTTCCATGACTTCCAAAGCCCAGACCATCTGGCTGCCTGCAGAGGACTCAAGGGCGAGGCCTCTCATCTGAGCCCCCGTTCTGATCTTTACTGGGCTGTGCCCACAAGCCGCCCCTCAAAAGTGCCTGTGTCGTCTTTCATTTACCAAGGAAGAAGACATTTCATCGTTCCTTGCCTGCCTATAAGAGGCGGAATCGTCGTGCAAAGCCATCGTTTAACCAGACCCAGTTTTATGACAATTTTTCCCCAGGGTCATTAAGCGAATCACGTGGCTGTTAAATGAACCACATGGTTCATTAAGCAAATCCGTCTTTCCCAGTTGGCTTTGTTTGTCAGAAGCCATCTGGGAAGGTCCCCGAATCACATTTGCAGGACCAAAGACACCACAAACCCTCACAGCTGCAAATCTGGGTTGCCAGAATTACAATCACGTGATGGGGGTGGGGGGGTGGGGGTGGGGGTGCAACAGTCCTTAACTTCAAGGACAGGTTTGCAAGTCACTTTGAAGGCTGATATAACTTTGAACCATCCTTCAATGAAGAGTGGTAAGTCAAGGACTGCCTGGACCCCATTTGAATCTCTTACCTACCTGAGCTCATTATGGAAGGAAAAGAAAGATTTTGATACAACAAGCCAGCAGGTGACTCATTTGTTAATTATGTCAAGAGTTTCTTATGCCTGGGACATGAGCTGCCCCCTGACCCCACTGGATGGAATCGCCAGGACCCGCTGCCTTAGCAGAGTGAGGAAAATCCTCAGGGACGATTCACACCCTGGTCAGCACTTCTTTACTCTCCTACCATCGGGCAGGAGATATAGAACAGGGGTCTCCAACCTTGGTAACTGGCGGACTTCAACTTCTGGGAGTTGAAGTCCACAAGTCTTAAAGCGGCCAAGTTTGAAGACCTCTGGAATAAAGACTGCTCCTGCCCGGTTTTAAAAAGGGGGGTTGTTTTACTCATGAGTAAGTGCTCACGAGTAATGAGTGAGTCATTGCTTGCAAAGGCTGAGTCAGAACACTGGTAACTGGAGGGACATCGCTGCTCAGGACGTCACATTGTCCACCTCCGATGAATGACTTCTACAAATGGCATCCGATTGAGTAAACCACGCTCAGAAATGGCTTAGCGAGACACACGAACTTTGCCAGTCACGAAACTCACCTTCCTGGCCATGATGAGTCCAGAAGGCTTGTGTGAGACTTTGAAGACCACGCCACCGTTGCCTGCGCCCAGCTCACTGATCTTCTCGAAGTCATCGTCCTTCAGTTCTCCCACTTTTTGCTTCTGGGTTAAAAAGGCCTCCAGCCGTTTCCTCTGCTGCTCATCGAGTTCCAACTCCTCCAATTTTTTCTGCAGAGCTTCCAAATTGGTCCTGTGGGGCCCAGGTGAGAGAAGGGAGAAACTCCTATTAAAGATACGGGAGCCGAGACCTCCAGGCATTGCTCTTCTCCCTCAAGATACAGAAAACTTGCAAGGAAAGAGGAAGAGTTTTGATGCACGTTAGAGCAAAACTGCCTTGTTGTTTCTGCTGTCACCCGCTACCCTTACCAATTTTTATGGTGTTTGTGTCTTGCCTTTTGTCTGGAAGCCCCCCTGTAACAGGAGGAGTGGCAGGACCTGGGGGTGGAGTCAAAAGAGGTCTAAGCCTAGAATCCCAACGTAGCCACAAGTGAGCCAAGTCCAACGACTCTTGAATTTCGTAGACCCTTATCTTAACTCCAAGCAGGTGCAAACCATGAGCTGAGAAGATTCCTATGCATAAGCTGTTTAGCAATAAATCAGTTTAACGGGACCTTCACAGTTAGGTACCCTGTTTCCCTCCAAAATAAGACATGCCCTGATAATAAGCCCAATCGGGCTTTTGAGCGCATGGCAATAAGGACAAGCGCTTATTTCAGGGTTCAAAAAAATAAGACAGGGTCTTATTTTGGGGGAAACACGGTAGATCTGATCTTTTTCTTTTGACATCCCCCTACAAAGAGCTCTCTCCTAGTTTTATCGCCCAACCACCCTGTGAGTAAATTGGGCCACAAGACAGCATGGTCCCTATGCATCCCAGGGAACTCTACACCTACTAAAGAAGAGGTGGAAGCTGCAAGACCTTCAGATCCCATAATACACCTCCCAAGATTTTGTTGGGAAGGGAAGGACCAAATCCACTTTCTATGAAATGGATGTTTAGTGACTGGCAGCCATCTTGTGAGAGGGCTCCACTTCTGTTCTCAACGTTCCAGGTATGTCCCTATTCACACACCTGTATTTTTCCTGCCTCTGTTCCTCCCTGCTGCACAGATGGAACACCTTATGGGACACCCATCCAGCAGAAATATTATCAATATATTTACGGGACCGCCTACTACCACAAGCAGCCTCCCACCGGCCAGTACGCTCTCATAGAGAGGGGCTCCTCTGGGTGCCGTCAGCTAAACAATGTCGACTGGCGGCCCCCAGGGGGAGGGCCTTCTCTGTGGGGGCATCCACTATCTGGAACGAGCTCCCCCCAGAGATACGTAGGATCCCGGATCTGCGCACTTTCCGCCGTGCTCTTAAGACTCTCCTATTCCAGCAAGCCGGCCTGGCCTAATTTTCTCCCATGTTTTAAAATTCTTTTAAATCGAAATTTTAATCTGTTTTAAATTATTGGGATTTTTAATTGTCTCGGGCTAAATTATTTAATCTGGTTTTAATTATGTTCTTAACTTTTGTATCTATGTATTTTATTTTGTGCCTGTTCACCGCCCTGAGTCCTTCGGGACTAGGGCAGTATATAAATCTAATAAAACAAACAAACAAACAAACCACATAAGCATGATTAATTAACTTTCAAACCGAAGACGTTTTCCATCCTCTGGCATTCATTGATTCAGCACAGCTGTCTTGTTCCCAGTGAGCAATCATTTCCCCTACAGAAAATATTCTGAGATCCCATTTGCAGCAAACAGATAGTACTTTCCATCCTGCCGAGATGTTTTAAGCACTCAATGGAACCAAATTTGCAAGCCATTACGCAACCATTCACACTTTGCATGGACGCTCCTCACTTCTTCATCATTTCTCTCCTCTCAATAAAAACAAACAGCTTCACAAGAAGAGGACATGAGATGCTGCCCCTCTTGATCTAAAGCAGGGGTGAAATTCAGCAGGTTCTGGAGAACCAGTAGCGGAAATTTTGAGCAGTTTGGAGAAATGGCAAATACCACCTCTGGCTGGCCCTAGAGTGGGGTGGGAATGGGGATTTTGCGGTATCCTTCCCCTGGAGTGGGGTGGGAATGGAGATTTTGCAATATCCTTCCCCCAGAAGTAGGGAGGGAATGGAGATTTTGCAATATCCTTCCCCTGGAGTGGGGTGGGAATGGAGATTTTGCAATATCCTTCCCCCAGAAGTAGGGTGGGAATGGAGATTTTGCAGTATCCTTCCCCTGCCACACCACGCCCACAAAGCCATGCCCCACAAAGTCACGCCCACAGAACTGGTAGTAAAAAAAATTGGATTTCACCGCTGATCTAAAGGTCCATCATTTCTTAGATCCCCCCCACTTTCCCCCCTCCAAATGTGGCGACCGTAAGGTATGAGGACTTCATTTCCCAGAATTCCATGCTGGCTGGGGAATTATGGGAGTTGAAGTCCACACATCTTAAAGTTGCTCAGGCTAACAAACACTGAATTAGGCTTCTTTCAGGTTCCTGCAGATGGTTCCTGAATGTGAACAGACTCCTTATTTTTAAGCTGAGAGGTGTAAAAGCTGTTCTGTTCTTCCCTTGCAGCAGATTTTGCCAGCTATGAAAGCAGCTGCTGGTGTATTTTGAGGTCTTCAGCGAAGCACATTTAACGAATTCAGGAAAGCCAGCTACCACTTTTGAACCTCGCTAATCAAAAGACAGAGAAAGGAGAGTTGTCGCCAACTGTTCAGCCTAACACTTTCTGCCTTGAATTTTGCAGATGTTGTGTAAGATTAGGCTTGACCAATTCTCACCATTAAGCAAGGCTCCTGGAGACGGCAAATTGCTTATGAGAAATCCAGCAGGAAAATCAGCAACAAATGATTTGCAAACTCAGTGTTGCACACCATCAGCAACGGATTTGTGGGACCAGTAAGTTTTAAAACAGCAAGAAATCACTTTTCACGCTCACAACGATATGGGTTTTGGTTAGAACACAGCTACGGAACATTGCAATTTCCACAGAATGGATGGTTTAAATTCTCTTGGGGGGAGGGGGGAGAGAGAGCAGAGACCAATTTCTAAGCACTAGCTGAAAGTAAAAAGCTGCTAAAAGAAATAAAAAACCAAAACAGCTGTCTTTGCCTACTCCTTGTCTTTAAGTTGACAATCTCAAATCGAAATGTTAATAAGCTATCATTAGGAGCAGCAGAGATCTTGCATTAGTACGCCACAGTAAATTTTCAACTGTCATTGCAATTGGATTATGTACTTCCTGCTCTGGGAAAGATTATTTTCCCTTAACTGTACAGAACACAGCTCCAGTTTCAAAAGGACATCCGCTGGCTATCTGCTCCTTTTCCAGCCAACTGCTTGAGTTGAACACTCCAAAACCTGGGGATTTATCCAGTGAAAGAAACCCAATTCATGGAAGCCCAGGTTTACTCGTATGCTAGACTTCACCACAATCTGAGATACACAAAATCACATATAATGGCAAAGTCTACTCAGACATCAAGCTTAGAACACAGAATCACAGGGCTTGAAGAGACCTCAGGGTCTTCTTCTAATCCAATCCCCTGTGTTCAAGGCAGGAGACCACACTATAAAAATGATGTTGAGACCCTAGAAAGAGTGCAGAGAAGAGCAACCAGAATGATGAGGGGACTGGAGGCTCAAACATACAATGAACGGTAGCAGGAACTGGGCATGGCTAGTCTAGTGAAGAGAAGGACCAGGGGAGACAGGATAGCAGTCTTCCAATGTTTGAGGGGCTGCCAGAGAAAGGAAGGGGTTAAGCTATTTTCCAAGGCACCCAAAGTCCAGACAAGGAAAAATGGATGGAAATTGACCAAGGGGAGATTCAATTTGGAAATAAGGAGGAATTTTCTGACATTGAGAACAATCAACCAATGGAACAGAAATTGCCTTTGCAAGTTGTGGGAGCTTCATCACTGGAGGCTTTCAAGAAGAGACTGGACTGCCATCTTCCAGAAATGGTGTAGGGTCTCCTGCTTGGGGGGGGGGTTGGGCTAGATGACCTACAAGGTCCCTTCCAGTTCTGTTAATCTGTAAATCCCAAGCAAATGGTTGTCCAGCCTATTTTTGGAAACCTCCAGTGATGGGAGCATCCACAATTCCTGTAGACAAACTGTTTCACTGATTAATTCTTCTCACTGTCAGAAAATTTCTCCTTCCTTCTAGGTTGGATCTCTCTTTGATAAGCTTCCGCCTATTGCTTCTTTTCCTGCCCTCAGGTGCTTTGAAGAATAAGTCAGTCCTCTCTTCTCTGGGACAGTCCCTCAAGTACTGGGAAATAGCTATCATGTCCCCCTTAATACTTCCTCTTTCTAGCTCCCTCAACCATTTGTCATACAATCTAGCCTCCAGATCCCGTATCATCTTAGTTGTGCTTCTCTAGGATCTCAACATTTTTTTTGTATCGTGGTGACCAGAACCGGATGCAGGATTCAAAATGTGGCCTTGCTAGTGCAGTCAAATGGTACTACCACTTCCTGCGATCCTGAAGCTATCCCTTGGTTGATGCAACCCAGGATTGCACTGGCTTTTTTGGCAGCTGCAATACGTTGCTTAAAATCAGGTTCCCCCTTTAATCAGAAATAAAGTAAAATACACAACTTAATAAAAGCCAGACATCAGGAGGAATAACAGAGTTGGAAGAAACTTTGCAGGTCTTCTAGTCCAACCCCGTTCAAGCAGGAGACCTTATAGCAGTGATGGCTAACCTTTTTGCCGTCACATGCCAAAAGCGGGATGAGTGGGGGAGGGGCGGTGTCGCACACGTGCATGCCCACACCTATAATTCAATGCGCCCTGCCCCCCCGCGCATGCGACCCCCCCTGCAGTCCTCCCGCTTTTGGCACGTGATGGCACAGGGGGCCCGTTTTTCACCCTCCCCAGGCTCCAGAGCCTTCCTAGGAGCCTGGGGAGGGCGAAAACAGCCTTCCACACACCCCTGGAGGCCCTCGGGAGGCCAGAAGTAGGCAAACAGGCTGTTTCCAGCCTATGGAGGGCCTCCAGGAGGCGGGGAAACCCATTTTTTGCCTCCCCAGACTCCTAGAAAGCGTCTGGAGCATGGGGAGGGTGAAAAACGGGGCTCCCCCCAAGGCCCTGTGGAGGCCAGAAACAGCCTGAGTCCCAACTTCTGGTGGGCCCGGAAGGCCTGAAAATCAGCTGACCGGCACACGCATGCGCACCGGAGCTAAACTAGGGCAACGCTTGTGTGCCCATCGATATGGCTCCGTGTGCCATCTGTGGCAAGCGTGCCATAGGTTCGCCATCATGGCCTTGTAGTATTCCAGAGAAATGGCTGTCCAGTCTCTTTTTAAAAACCTCCAGTGATGGAGCACCAGGGATGAAATTCAGCAGGTTCTGGAGAACCGGTAACGGAAATTTTGAGCAGTTCAGAGAACCGGCAAATACCACCTCTGGCTGGCCCCAAAGTGGGGTGGGAATGGAAATTTTGCAATATCCTTCCCCCAGGAGTGGGGAGGGAATGGGGATTTTGCAGTATCCTTCCACTGCCACGCCCACCAAGCCACACCCACAGAACCAGTAGTAAAAAAAAATTGAATTCCACCACTGTGGAGCTACCCACAAATTCTGGAGGCAAGCCACTCCACTGATTAATTGTTCTCACTGTTAGGAAATTTGTCCTTATTTCTAGGTTAGTTCTCTGATAGCACCTTAGTAACCAACAATGGAAATGAATAAGCTTTCATGAGCTTCTGTCTTTGTTTGAGTCTGAAAAAGTGTTCCAGACTCCTGATTTTTGGCTACCAACCTGCTTCTGCTCCAACGATGAAGAAGTGCAAGAAGGGAATTTCAGAGTAATTAAACAGACTGCTGTTCTGGCTCTCACCCTTGCCAAGTAGATAATTCTCTAATTCAACAATGGGACCGAGCCAGAAACAGGGAGACCGCAGGAAAAAGCCAAGCCTCTTGCTTCCGTTCAACTTAGTTTGCAGCTGTCATCAGGGTTGGCACTTCTGAATCACGAAGACCGTCCGTTTCTTCTCTCAAAGGGACCAGGTAGCAGATAATAGCTAATTTGGTTCTCTGCCCAAGGAGACAATTCAACAGGCTGGGCTAGATGGAGGAACAGGATGAGCTCACATCCTGCCTTAAGCCATCATATAATTTGGCCCTGATGGAATGGGTTGCTGCTGCTGCTGCAATTCTAGCTGGAAACTATGGTTTGTGACTTAGCGTGTTATGGAAATCCAGCCCATTGTGATTAAGTCAACAAACTCTGATTTAGCACAGTGTGCAAACCCAATTACCGTATTTTTCGGAGTATAAGATGCACCTTTTCCCCCCAAAAAAGAGGGTGAAAATCTGGGTGCGTCTTATACTCCGAATGTAGCCCCACCCAGCTTCTCAAACGGAGGTTTCAGAGGCTGAAAAAAGCATCAGAAAAGAAGCCCCCAAACAGAGGTTCAGAGGCTTTTTTTTTGCTTTTTTGCTTTGCTTTTTTAATTTATATGAATTAAATTGATAAATATAATTTATATTTTTTTTCTGAAGCTCTGTTTCGGAGGCTTTCAGAGGCAGGAAAAACAGTTTTTTTCTGAAATGGAATTTCAGAAGTTTCAGAGGCAGAAAAAAAAGCAAAAAAAAAAAAAAAAAAGCAAGGCACAGAGCTCACAACCAAGGAACTTGTTGTTAAAATTCACCTTTGGGAACAGCTGATTGGGGGTATTCCAGGAGGCTGATCCACCTGCCAATCAGCTTTTTTTCTTATTTTCCTCCCCAAAAACTATGGTGCGTCTTATACTCCGAAAAATACAGTATAATCTCTCTTGTTAAGGATACTTTCTGTGTCCTTAAACAGTTTCCCCAGCCAGATATGTTAGAACAGGAGTCTCCAAACTTAGCAACTTGTGGATTTCAACTCCCAGAATTTTTCAGCCAGCTGGCTGAGGAATTCTGGGAGTTGGAAGTCCACAAATCTTAAAATTGCCAAGTTTGGAGACACCCCCCCTCCATAACCATCTCTTTCTGGGTCCACCAGCTAAGCATTCTGGGAGTCAGAATCCTCAAACATCTGGAGAATGCCTGGCTGAGAACAGCTGCTTCAAGCATGCTTGGAAAACAAATCACAGGTTCTTTGTTTTGTTTTCTGCTCCAGCAGTCAAGGATAGAAAAAGATGTTGCCCTTGAAAATGTACCAGGCTGTCTCCAGAACCCCTCCCTCCCTAAAAGCCGCCTCCACCACCGCCCCCCCAGTAATTGCTCATGCAAATTGAACTGTTAACTGCCTCCTACCTTCTCAAAAGTGCGTGGGAACTCAGCAGAGTAATTTCGAGTTTTGCACTTCATTCCCCACCCCAGATCCAACTTTTTCTAGCGATATAAATGCAACCGGGCCTGAGACAGATCGAGGGATGGGATTGAAAAATTTTAGCAACCGGTTCTCTGCCCGGTTGCTGGGTGGGCGTGTCCTACTCGGACTCCTGCACCACCGCTGTAGGGGGTGGTGTTGCCCTCCCCAGGCTCCGGAGGCTTTCCTTGAGCCTCCGGGAGGACAAAAATAGCCTCCCCTGGGCTCCGGAGTCCCTCCCAGAGCCTCTGTGCACTTACCTTGTATCCAAAACGGGCCGCGTGGAGATTCCTGGGAGGGGAGGGGTGGGCAGGACCAGCCAGTCCTTACAACTACCGGTTCGGAAAACCAGGTGTAAGTTTAGCATCTGCCTGAACCGGTCCAAACCGGACCCCTGGACAGATACCTTGGGCAAATGTGAATTTGTTCAAAGGGGTGATGATAGATAGTGGACAGAAGGGAGAGTCACTCTTCAACTGTTGACTGGAATTGTATACAGGTAGTCCTCAATTTACAATCACAATTGAGCCCAAAATTTCTGTTGCAAAGCAAGATGTTTTTTGTTTTAAGTGAATTTCGGCCCATTTCACAACCTTTCTTGCCACAGTTGTTAAGTGAATCACTGCAGCTGTTAAGTTAGTAACATGGTTGTTAAGTGAATCTGGCTTTCCCATCGACTTTGCTTGTCAGAAGGTTGCAAAAGGGGATTACATGATCCCAGGACACTGCAACCGTCATAAATGTGAATCAGTTGCCAAGCGTTTGAATTTTGATCATGTGACCACGGGGAGGCTGCAATGGTCGTAAGTATGAAAAACATACTTTTTTTCAGTGCCGATGTAAATGCAAACGGTAACTAAACGAAAGGTTGTAAATTGAGGATTATCTGCATGTAAACCCATGTTGGATTATATGCATTAGTCCTCACAACTATGTGGTTAATGTTTAAAATAAGACAACAGGGTGTGCAAACTTCCCTATTTTAAAAGATTCCAAATTTCGTACGGCTGTTTCAAATATTCCAAATTTGGGGAAAAAAACACTCCATATCCCAAAGTTTGATCTGCTCTTGGGGCAGGATAGGGCATTCTGTTTCAATATGCTACCATTTGGAACAAGGGGAACTTGAAAGAAGCTCTGGTTTATTTGTCCCATGACCACAAAAATAGCTGGGCATCAGTCCACAATGAGTGCTCTCTACAACCAAAGTTAGATAAAAATTGGCCAAGAGGATGCTTTTTAAAAGAAACTTTTTTTAAAAACTGCCTTTAGAAATTAATGAAAGTGCTAAGTAGAAACAAGCACATCTTTGCAAAATGAGTTCACAATATATATATATATATATTTTAAAAAATATAATATAGGCTCGGGGCAGATCTAAGGGTTAGTCATCCCTCCGGACTAGAACGGAAGCTAAAAAAGTTCTTAAAGTTGCCAAACTTGAGAACACTGCAAAACAACTAGACACAAAGACGGGTTTTTTCCCTCGTGAAATCATTCTGCTGAACACCTAATTACCACACTACTGTCTTATGTCTATTTGCCCATGTAGTAGGGCTGTATTACTATTACCTACTCATCTTTTTTCTACTACCTTTCCCTATTGGTATCTTATGATTATATTGTGTACATTGAGAGATTAATTCCTTGTGTGCAGTGGTGGGTTTCACTTACGTTTGTTAGCGGTTCACTTGTGCATGCACCACTTCTGCACATGCGCAGAGCATATTTGATGACGTTGGGCAATTGGGCCGAGCCTCCTGCCATTGCCGCTACCAGTGGTAGCAACCCACCACTGTTGTGTGTCCAATCACACTTGGCCAATAAAGAATTCTATTCTGTTCTGTTCTGTTCCACTCCATCCCGTTCTGCGTTGTTCTGTTCTGTTCTAGTTCTATTCTATTCTATTTTATTCTTCTGCTCTGCGTTCTATTCTGTTCTGTTCCCTTTCACTCCACCCCATCCCATCCCATCCCATTCTGCATTCTGTTCTGCTCTATGTTCTATTCTATTCTTCTATTCTGTCCTTGCTTGTTATTCTCTTCTCTTCTCTTCTTTTCTCTTCTCTTCTAATTTCTATTTCTATTCCATTCCATTCCATATTTTCTATTCTATTCTATTCTATTCTATTCTATTCTAATTTCTATTTCTATTCCATTCCATATTTTCTATTCTATTCTATTCTATTCTAATTTCTATTTCTATTCCATTCCATTCCATTCCATTCCATATTTTCTATTCTATTCTATTCTATTCTATTCTATTCTATTCTATTCTATTCTATTCTATTCTAATTTCTATTTCTATTCCATTCCATATTTTCTATTCTATTCTATTCTATTCTATTCTATTCTAATCTCTATTTCTATTCTATTCCATTCCATTCCATTCCATTCCATATTTTCTATTCTATTCTATTCTATTCTATTCTATTCTATTCTATTCTATTCTATTCTATTCTATTCTATTCTATTCTATTCTATTCCACTCCACACCAACCAAGCAACCCCATTCTGCATTCTATTCTGCTCTCTTCTGTTCCCCTCCACCCCATTCCGAGCTCTATTCTATTTTACCCTGCTCTGCATTCTATTCTGTTCTATTGCTCTGTTCTGTTATTCTATTCTATTCCATCCTACCCCACCCTATTTTGCATTTCGTTCCATTCCATTGAAATTAAATGCATGTCAATTTCACATTAGACCGAAGGTTATTGTTGCTTTCAGAACAAGCCTCCCCAAATCTGGGCCATCTGTCCTATAATCCGCCATATTGTCACTTCATATAATAAATAAAATCTCACAACCTCCACAGCAGTTGGCAAAGCAACCAACTGTTTATTTCTGTTTGAAGAGTGAGGAAAGGCTGTTTTAAAAATCCAGATTTAAACTGCACACAATCCACAAGAGGGGCAAGTTTCAAGATTTAAAATAAGCATGACTATATGGAGTACTTTTGGCCAAGTTGAAGGAACTTCCAATGCTCCATGTCCTTCAGCAACGAAGAATTTTGGAGAAATTCAGACTGTAACTTGGGAAGGCTGAGATTAGATCAGGGGTCTCCAACCTTGGCAACTTTAAGATGTCACCACTTCAAGCTGCATTTACTCTAGTACTGACATAAGGAGAAGCGGAGGCGTCTGGAAAGGGACGTTTGACTTTTCACCGACTTATTTTCCCTGGAGATAATATCCCCTAGGAGATGGAATGGGAGGGGGGAAATTCCTTTGAGCTGTAGCAGTAGATTAGGGGTAGAGTGACTTGGAAGATGGTCAATGAGTGCAGGGGAGTGGGGAACGGAAAGGGAGGGTTTTGGGTCTGAAAGTCAGTGTTAGCTGCAATGGAGTCGGAGTTAGAATGTCGTGCTTAATAAATGGGAGTTTTTCATCAAAGACTTTGTTTGAAATGCAATTTATTTGAGATGACCTTGAAACCTGACATAAGACTTGTGGACTTCAACTCCCAGAGTTCCCAGAACTCTGGAAGTTGAAGTCCACAAGTCTTAAAGTTGCCAAGGTTGGAGATCCCTGGATTATATGTCTTCTAGGAATAGGAAATGTTTTCTCAGATTTACTTTGAAGACAATTTCCCCCAAAGGCTATAAATTCACTTATCAAGAAGAACCATTTTGGAGGGCTGAGATATGGTAGTAGAGAAACGAGTCTGAAACCAATATTTGATTCATTGGGATTCATCTAAAAGGAGGTCAGTTTTGCCATCTTGACATTTTTGGATTGCCATGGTATGGGCAAGACCTATTTCGTATTTCACACGATTGATCTGTAAGGAGGATTTTTTCTTCCCTGCAGGCCCACTCATAATTGCAATTTGGTGGGAACTTTGGAAGGTCACCATGGGTGGCAACCATCTCTGAAAAACCTGTAGTGATACCTTAAGCTTTACTTCCTGGACAGAGCTACCACCAATTTGCCTAATCCTTATGTGCTCCTGAGAGAACATTCCAGAAATAGAGAAATCATGAGCGGAGGTTGTCTCCTTGTCCTAGCTGGGAAAGAACGCCAGCCAGCAATGTTCCAAAGGAATTCTTGGTGGAGAAGGCCTCAATCAGAGAGCAGACGTTAGTCAAGAATGAATTGCTTCTTCCTCTCCAAGCAACCCGAGTCTATGTAGGCCACAGCAAGCAATTATGTCATTTCCCCCACCAGATGTCCTCTTTGTGCAAGGAGCGGTGCAGTGGCCTAGAAGTGGAGCTCTTGCCTCACAATCAGGAGGCTGTGAGTTCGATCCTAGGTAGAGGCAGATATTTCTCTCTCTGGGCACCATGAATATATCTGCTGAACAAAACTCCGCATTGGTAACAGGAAGGGTATCGGGCCAGTAAACTCTCTGCTAGCTCCATTCAGTTGCCCAGACTCCACCATGCAAGGGATTATGGGGTCGATAAAAGATGATGATGTCCTCTTTATGCAATGGGAGAAGAGGAGGTGAAGGAGACTCAACCGGGATTAAAGAAATCTTGTCCACGCTCCTAATGAAACTCATCAAGTTGTTCTCCACAGTCAAAGGCTTCTGTGATCTCAAGACTTTATCAAACTGACGTTCACGGTGATAAAAGCCTCCTGCAGCCTTCCCCAACCTGCTCTCCAGATGTGCCAGCCTGCAACACTGATCACATCAGCCCCAAGGAAGGCTGCCCCTGCTTAGGGTGAAGACCTGCCTGGAATAACTGGAGAATGCAGAAGAAACCAACTGGCTTGGTGGAAGGCATCTCCCGAAGGAAACTGGATTTGGGCCAGGGAATGTTTGCGCACAAGGCAATTTTGCTTTAGCACAAACCACAAAGGAGCAGATGCTAGGTTGGAGACCAGCTGAAGATGTCAGCTGCTGCTTTCATGCTGAAGCTACCAGAAGCATCTGGCTAAGAAGCTAACAGAATGCCAGATGAGAACCAATCGTTGGGCCAAAGCGATGGGCTTGCTTTCCTCTTCGACGAAAAAAAGGAGATACACACAAAATTGCTCCTTTCCCTGTCTTATAAGGCATATAATAATATGATTTAATAATATCAGAGGTTCTCATCAACTTACTACCATTTGTTTAATGATATTTTGAAGTTATGATGAAGCCGGACAAAGTGACTTATGACCCATCCTCAAAATGATGCTTGCACCGCCCCCACGGTTGCGTGACTGAGATTTAGGCACCAGTAAAATGACTCGCATTTACAAAAGTTGCAGTGTCCTGTGATCACATGATCGCAATTTGCTGTTTTCCCAGACAGCTTCCAACAACTCAATGGGGAAGCCTGTGGGAAAGGTTGCAAATCGTGTCGCCTGATGTCTCGCTCAATGACCATGGTGGCTCAGCTAACGAACGTGGCGAGAAAGTCATAAAATAGGGTGTGGTTGTGTGATGCCTCTCTTAACAACTGCAGTTTCACAATGTGTTTTTCTGGTCCCAGTTTGTAGCTATACATCAAGGGCAGGGTGGAGTTGATTTAAATCGAGTTGATTTAAATCACAATTTAAATCATGATTTAAATCACTAGTAAAAAGGCTTGATTTAAATCAACTCGATTTAAATCGTAATTTTTAAAGAGCAACTGTCATCTCTGCTACTCCTTTGACCCACTGTTGACTCACCGATCGTCCCAGTGTTGCAGAATATACAGCCTCATGCTACATAACTAAGCTCCATTTCATGCTGAATAAACTAAATTATTTATGTATCTTAAATAGAAAACTGCCTTACGATAGATTTTTATCCCAAAAGTTTTTTATTAAAATAAATTTGATAAAAATCAAAAAAATCCGATTTAAATCAAAAAAATCTGATTTTTTTGATTTTTTAAAAAAAATCATTGATTTTTATCCACCCTGGTCAAGGGCTACCTAATAATAATGACTATAATGAAAGCAGAAAATAAATGGCTAATATATTGCACCAAAGGCTGTTCAGCTGTTTGTTGCTGGGGGAAGTGGTGGGTGGAGGAGTGGAGAAACTAATTTCCTGTCCTTCTACAACACTTTTGTTCCTTCAACGTGAACAAGCTGTGAGAGGTTGGTGGACAAAGTCTTCAGAGATGCTAGACTGGAGTCCCACAACAGTGTACTGCATTAGACTTATTCACTCCAAGAAAGGAGAGGATCACCTGGGAAAAGTTTCTTCCAATCCTATGACTTCATGCCCAGGTGTAATGGAAGGCAGTCTGGATTCCCAGGAGGGATTGGGTGCAATCCAGAGCAGCAAGAGACAACTCAGTTCAGATAATTTGTGTAAGAGAAAGAGGGCGAAGATGACTCCTCCCTATCAGTTCCCAGAGTATATGCTGGAATATCTATGGAGATTCTCAGTCATCGGGGTTGTCCCAAAGGGGCGTTCTTTCAAAAGGCAATTGGACTTTCCTTGCTTTGCTTGAAGACAGTTTGCCTCTCATCCAAGAAGCTTCTTCAGTTCTGACTGAATGCTGTGGAACTGAAAATGCTTCTTGTAGGAGAAGCGAAACATCTTTAAGCAAAAAAAAGGAAAGTCCAGCTACCTTTTGAAGGAAAGCCCCTTTGGGATAATGAGGCTGCTAGTTTGCTTTAGTTTGGCAAGAGTCTGTCAACAGGTGAGGAAGAATAAAGGAATCTTCTTGGAAAAATTACAATACCCTGTTTCCCCCCAAATAAGACATCCCTTGATAATAAGCCCAATCGGGCTTTTGAGCGCACGGCAATACGGCCAAGCACTTATTTCAGGGTTCAAAAAAAAATATAAGACAGGGTCTTATTTTTGGGGAAACACGGTATATAGGTAGTCCTCGATTTACGATCATAATTGAGCCCAAAATTTTGTTGCTAGGTGAAATATTAAGTGAATTTTGCCACCTTTCGTGCCACAGTTGTTAAGTGAATCACTGCAGCTGTTAAGTTAGTAACACGGTTGTTAAGTGAATGTGGTTTCCCCACTAATTTTGCTTGTCAGGAGGTCACAAAAGGGGAACACATGACCCCGGGACCCTGCAACCGTCATAAATAGGAATCAGTTGCCAAGTGTCCAAATTTTGACCAAGTGGCTATAGGGACATTGCAACTGTCGTGGGAAAAACAAGTCACAAGTCACTTTTTTCAGTGGTGCTGTAAGTTTGAACAGTCACTAAATGAGCTGCTGTAAGTCAAGGATTACCTGTACATCTTTCTTAATTTTTGGAGCCTGACATCAGTAGACTAAGCAGACCCGTCTCACACTGAGGACAGGCCTCTTGAGATGGGAGATTTCTTTCAATCCCCAGAAACTCTGCCAGATGGGTAGAGAGCATCATGAACTGTCCATCTGGAAGGGAGGTTGTTGTGAATAACAACAAGAAGCAACAACCAAGATTGTGGATTCCACCAAGCTGCTTGCCATAAAGTCACAGGTGAGGCTATCTTGACAACCAACATCCAGAGGTCTTCAAACTTGGCAGCTTTAAGACTTGTGGACTTCAACTCCCAGAATTCTCCAGCCAGCTGGAGTTGAAGTCCACAAGTCTTAAAGCTGCCAAGTTTGAAGACCTCTGGCATATACAATATATATATATATATATATACAATATATATATATATTTATATACAATATATATACAATATATACATATACAATATACAATATATATATATATTTAAAAACCATCTATTTCGCAGGACCGGGTCCTTCATTCCCCATCCCACCAGAGCCAACATTTTTAGCATTTAGCAAATAAAAGAAACAGGATATTTTCCACAATCCATGTTCTGGTAACAGCCAGATGTTTAATGTATTATACATGGGCCTGCCCTTAAGATGGTTTCATAACAATTCATCGATAGGACTGCCAGATGACTAAAATGAGACCAGGCTCCGATCCTATTATATCAGGAATGGCAGAGTATAAATCAAACCTAATAAAAAATACTTCGGCTGTCCTGTGTGGTCCTATTTTAGTTCACAGTGCTGGCTTTGATCTTTACAGCTTTTTATCTGCATCTATATTATTATCTATATTATTTTGACACTAAAAACTTTGTATTTTCTCAGGTGTTTTAATTCAATTTCTTCTACTCTCATCTTGGTTAGGTGTGTTACTTACCGCATTTTTCGGAGTATAAGATGCACATATCTTTTTTGGTGAAGAAAAAGAAATCTCCCTCTCTCTCTGAGTAATTTTGCCTCGTTGCAGCAAACAGCAAACAGCCTGCTTTACTTTCATTTTCGTTTTCAGCATAGCTTGATTAGCACAAGGAAAAAAAATCTGCTACGGCAATTTACCTCTTTGCAGTAAACAGCAGAGGCCCTGCACACAACATCTGAGACCAAAACAGCTGAGAGTCGGGAGGCCGATTCAATCAACTTGTGCTAATTAGGCTGTGCTGAAGCTGAAACGAGCTGTTTCTTCTTGCTGCTTGCTTGCAAGGAAGTAACTGCTGCAAGGCAGAGGCCAAAGGGTGGGGGCCAGTGGTTGGGCGGGGCTACATTCAGTGGATAAGATGCACCTAAATTTTCACCCCCTTTAGGAGGGAAAAAGGTGCGTCTTATACTCCAAAAAATACGCTAAATGTTATTCTAGGATTGTGTGATGCTTTAGAATCCATATGACAGATGTTTTGAAAAGCAAGGAAACACAAACTCAGCATCTCTGGGTGACTCGTTAAAGCAGCCCCATCCCGGACAGTTTCCTACAGCTGTAAAAACAGAGGTGGTTGCTTTCATAAGTGACAGATGAGATGGAATTAATGCTCCCACTGTTCCAAAGCACATCTGCCAAAATTACACATGAAACACCCACATCCCTCTTCAACTATTGTGAGTTTCTTAAAAAGAACATTTTAACTTGCATATTTTATTCTGCAATAGATTAACTTTATTTATTTATTTATTTATTTATTTATTTATTTATTTATTTATTTATTTATTGGTTCGGTTTATATGCCGCCCTTCTCCGGAGACTCAGGGCAGTTTACAATGCGTTAAGCAATAGCCTTCATACTTTTTTTTTTTTTTTTTTGGTATATACCTGCTTAGTAAGGCTTTTGGCCCCCCCTAAGCAGTGTTCTTTTTTATACAAAGTCAGCTTATTGCCCCCACAATCCGGGTCTACACAGATTATAATCTACAGTTATTAAAAAATGCAGCACCCCTGGATAAACTGAAAATTCACACATTCAAAGAAAGTTTGCTTGTACATGGGGATTCACACCAGACTTCCATCTCTGAAATGCAGAAAATTACAATTTCTGTCATCTACTCAAGCAGTATACCTGGATAACATTTGGCTTGGAAAAAGCAGTAAAGGTTCAAATATCTTCAGCTATCTTTTAGTGGAATTGAATCTAGTACCGTGTTTCTCAATTGTGCCAATTTAAAGATGTGTGGACTTCAGCTCCCAGAATTCCCCAGACAGCATGGAGTTGAAGTCCACTAATCTTTGTCAAGATCAAGAAATATGGCCCTACATTCTGCTCATCTCCATTTTACTGTGCATAAAGGCAAAACTTGGAATTATAATGATCATTCCCTTGGTCTTTTCTTTTGGGACAGCCAGGGTGCTTTTAGGCAAAATCTCAGAATGTAATTCCAAATTTATTTTCTAGGAATACCTATGAATTATGGTGGCATTTTGCTCTGCAAGGTGTCAATATTTGTATTTCTGCATTTCTGGTCTTAACAAATGGTGATAAAATATAGAGGTCAAAATACAATCTTTTTTTAAAAAAAATGCACGCCATGTGCAGTTTTCAGTTAAAATTCTTCTCTGCTCTCTCATTCCTGAAGGCTTTTTTTGGGGGGTGGAATAGTCTGGGCAAATAAAAGCTGGATGAATCACTTGCATTTCCTTTGCAAACTGCATCAGGGATCCAATTCTTCCCACAAAGAAAGGAAGGAAGACTCTCCCGTTATTCCATATTTTGCCAACTAGTTGTTCTCTATAGGGGCTTAATAATATGTTACCAAATCCTGCTCGATCCTACCATTTAATAAATTATTATGGTACTATTTGGAGGAAAGTTGGAAAAAACAACCGTTCTGGAAATACCGCTGAGAACTGAATATTGGTCTTGGATCACTTTTCTCTAATAGTGTTTGGATTATGACACTTCAGCACAGACGGTCCAATTGTTAGTCAATGACTTTATTTTACTTTTTTGGCTATATGCTGCCTGGAGTCACTCACACTTCTTCTAAGACGGGCAGCCATACAGGTTTGATAGCTTCTTCACCTATTCCTCTCTCGATAGATGGACCACCTCCTACCGCCGGCCTCCCACCGCCCAGTGCGGTCACATAGGGCTGCCCTCCTCCGGGTGCCATCGGCCAGACAATGTCGGCTGGTGGCCCCCAGATTGAGGGCGTTCTCGGTGGCCGCACCGACCCTCTGGAATGAATTACCCACCGAGCTCCGGACAGCCCCTGATCTCTGTTCCTTCCGTAAAGATCTTAAGACCTGGCTTTTTACTCAAATCACCTGATCTGGTTGGGTTTTTTAGTTAACTGTGGGATTTTAAATTGGATTTTTAATGCTATCTAGTGATATTGTTTTTATTGTCATTTTATACTTGTGAGCCGCCCCGAATCCTTCGGGAGAAGGGCGGCATATAAATTTTAATAAAATAAATAAATAAATAAATAAATAAATAGATATAAATTTGATAGTTTATCCATCTATGAGAAGGGGGGAGAGAGAAAAGGAAGGAGAAAGAGAGAAATAGAGAAAGACAGAAAGAAAGACACAGAAAGAAAGAGAAAGATAGATAGATAGATAAAAAGAAAGAAAGAAAGAAAGAAAGAAAGAAAGAAAGAAAGAAAGAAAGAAAGAAAGAAAGAAAGAAAGAAAGAAAAAGGGAATGTAAACCGGTCATTTCTGTAATGGAGGAAGTCAGCACCTGATTTTTTCAAGAATTGCCATTGCTATTGCTCATGATAATTAATCTGGAGTTTAAAATGAGGACAATGTTCACCAGGTTGCCGATTCCCCCCATTTGGAAGGGATCCGTCCTCCACTTCCAACTCCTGCTGGATGCCGTCTCAGGAAGGCAGGAGCCAGAACTGCACACAAGGGATTCTAGCTTGACACCACCATCACAGCCTCCGCAGTAGCCAGGGTGCCAAAACAATTAAATTGAACACCCTCGGCTGCATGGCAGGTGGGAATATTTCCTGGCTCCCGGAAGACCTGCGTCATTTGCTCCAGACTGCCTTTCTGGATCCCTCTCCAATTTGGCTGCTCCCATTTGTCCACTATGATGAACACTCGGTGCCCAGAAGGGGACCCAATAATCCAGGGGCAACCATCCATCAAGTAGAGAATCACGGCTTCTCAGGCTGCGGTTGCTTTGCTCACCCTGAGGCAGCTTAAAATGGCGTTGGCTTTTTTCGCAGTTAAATCGCCCTCTGGGCTCAAGTTTGTTTTGCAGGGTGTGAGCTTCCATTTCTAAAACAAATAAAAGTTTTTAAAATCAGACGGGACGCGAAACCTGTCAGCAACCGGGTGCCTTACTTGGGCCAGGCATCCTTCTCACTTCGAACTGTAGGTTATTTATCACCCCCCCCCCCCAATATCAATGGCAATTCTTGAAAAAGTGAAGTGCTGATTTCCTCCATTGCAGAAATGACCCCTTTGCTCCTAGTTTTCCATTACCTAATCTGATATATATAGAGAGGGAGAGAGAAATAGCAAGAACCAATGTTCAGATCTCAGTGCATTTCCAGAAGACAGTTTGGTTCTTTTCCCAACTTTCCTGCAAATAATAACAATAATTTATTAAACTTGTAGGCTGCTGGACTCTCATGAACTCTTGAGTGCAAAGCAAACAAAGAAATTACAGTGAAATAAATAATGGAAAAATACTGAAAAAAATTTACTCTGCACAAAGGCTAAATAAAGGAGAAAAACAACCTAGTGCTTATGGGTTGTTTTTTTTTTAAAGGAAAAGTTTATTACTACTGAAATTTCTGCCCAGAGCCTACATTCTCCCCACACACCCCCACCCCATACAACCTATCTTGCGCCCCAGGACTTCCACCCATACCGTTTAATCTGTCCTAACCAGCTGACCTGCAGATTCTAAAGCCTATTTTTTGGCCACAGACTCTACAAATACTGGCAATTACCATTCAACATTTTCAGATCAAATCAAGCAAATGCAGAAGAAGAAGAAGAAGAAGAAAAAAAAGAGCTCCCAGATATAATAAAAGCACCATGTTGATAGTTGGGCTCCCTCCTTCCTGGGCCCATTAGAACAAGTGAAAGCAACCTTTCTGAATGAGAAGCCAGAGCATCAGCTGCCTAAATCAAGAGCAGCATTACTGTCAAGTCTGCTTGGCCTCCTTTCCTCCTTTTGTCCCCTGTCTGCCCCCAAATCCCTTTCAATTCCACCTAAACCAGTGTTTCTCAACCTTGGAAGCTTGAAGAGGGGTGGACTTCAACTCCCAGAATCCCCCAGCCAGCGCTGCTGGCTGGGGGATTCTGGGAGTTGAAGTCCACCCCTCTTCAAGCTTCCAAGGTTGAGAAACAGTGACCTAAACCTTCTCTCATCCAGCCCAAGGATGGAGCCTGGCTGCCTTTGGCTTCCCCCAGACCAGGGAAAGCGGCGGGGGGAGAGCGGGAGGGTCTCAGTCCCACGGGGGGCCCCGACTTCCAAGCAAGGCTGCAGCCCCCCCGGAGGGAGATCGCGGAGCCCCGCTGCCCCGCACCAGCAGGAGCGCAGGGGCGGCTCCTTCCGCGGGTGATGCGGCTCTCTCGCCCGCTCGGCCGGCAAGGTCCCCCTGCACGGAGGGGAAGAAGCGGCCCCCGGAGCCTCCAGCAACAGGCAGCCCAGAGCCGGCCGGGAGGACGGGCGAGGGCGCGGCTGAGAGCTGCCCGCACCGGTGGCCGCAGAACCTCCGGCTTCCTTCCTTCCTTTCCTCCCTCCTTTCTCTTTCTTCTTTCCTTCCTTTTCTTCCTTCCTTCTCTCCTTCCGCCTTTCCTTCTCTCCTCCTCTCCCTTCCTTCCCTTCCTTCCTCCCTCCCTCCTTTCTCCTTTCCCTCCTTCCTTCTCTCCTCCCTCCCTCCTTTCCTTCTTCCCCTCCTTCTTTCTTCCTTTCCTTCTCTCCTCTCTCTCTCCCTCCCTCTCTCCTTTCTCTTTCTTTTTTCTCTCCTTCCTTCTTCTCTCCTTTCTTTCCTTTCCTCCTTTCTTCTTTCCTTTCCTCCCTCCTTTCTCTCCTCCCTCCCTCCTTTCCTTCTCTCCTCTCTCTCCCTTCCTCCTTATCTCCCTTTCCTTTTCTTTCCTTCCTTCCCTCCTTCCGCCTTTCCTTCTCTCCCTCCCTCCTTTCTCTCCTTCTTTCCTCCTTTCCTTCTCTCCTTCTCTCTCTCCCTTCCTCCCTCCTTTCTTTCTTTTTTCTCTCCTTCCTTCTCTCCCTTTCCTTCTTTCCTTCCTTCCCTCCTTCCGCCTTTCCTTCTCTCCCTCCCTCCTTTCTCTCCTTCTTTCCTCCTTTCCTTCTCTCCTTCTCTCTCTCCCTTCCTCCCTCCTTTCTTTCTTTTTTCTCTCCTTCCTTCTCTCCCTTTCCTTCTTTCCTTCCTTCCCTCCTTCCGCCTTTCCTTCTCTCCCTCCCTCCTTTCTCTCCTTCTTTCCTCCTTTCCTTCTCTCCTCTCTCCCTTCCTCCCTCCTTTCTCTTTCTTTTTTCTCTCCTTCCTTCTTCTCTCCCTTCTTTCCTTTTCTTTCCTTCCTTCCTTCCGCCTTTCTCTCCTTCTTTCCTCCTTTCCTTCTCTCCTTCTCTCCTTCTCTCTCCCTCCCTCCCTTCCCTCCTCGCTTCCTTCTTTCTCTCCTTCCTTCCTTCCTTCTCTCCTCCCTTCCTCCCTCCCCTCCCTGCGCCCCACTCACTCGGCGGGGCTGGTGCCGTTGATGGCGGAGCCGTCGGGCGCGGGGGTCAGCTGGATGGGCCCCGGCTTCTTCTTGGGCATGGCGGCGGCGGTAGCGGCGGCGGGCGGTGGGCGCGGGCAGGGCGAGGCTTCCTCCGCCGGGCGAGCCCGGAGCGGGCGCGGGGGCGGCGGGGCGGCTGCGGTCGGTGCGCCACGGCGGGGCCCGGCGGGCGGCTGCGCTCGGGGGGCGCTTTAAGGCGCGGGAGGCGGGCGAGGGGCAGGGGCAGGGGCGCTCCCCCTCCCTCGGGCCGGCTGGCGCGCAGGGCGCATGTGCTCCTGGCTCGGCTCGGACCGGCAGCAACAAGACGCCGCCGAGCTTCCGGCCCTCCTGCCCGGAATGCGGGGGAGCCGCCACGCCGGGGGGGGGAGAGGAGGGGAGAGGAGGGGCGGGGGAGGAAGAGGGGGAGGGAGAGGGGGAGAGGAGGGAGAGGAGAGGGCGGGGGAGGAAGAGGGGGGAGGGGGAGAGGAGGGGAGAGGAGGGGCGGGGGAGGAAGAGGGGGAGGGGGAGGGGGAGAGGAGGGAGAGGAGAGGGCGGGGGAGGAAGAGGGGGAGGGGGAGGGGGAGAGGAGGGGAGAGGAGGGGCGGGGGAGGAAGAGGGGGAGGGAGAGGGGGAGAGGAGGGAGAGGAGAGGGCGGGGGAGGAAGAGGGGGGAGGGGGAGAGGAGGGGAGAGGAGGGGCGGGGGAGGAAGAGGGGGAGGGGGAGGGGGAGAGGAGGGGAGAGGAGGGGCGGGGGAGGAAGAGGGGGAGGGGGAGGGGGAGAGGAGGGGGCGGTAGTGGGGGCTGCGCTGCCCCTTTCCTCCGGCCCCCTGAGCGGTGGGAGGGCGAGGGGAGACCCCTCCCCCCCGTCGAGCCGAAGAGCCCAGGGACGCCGCTCCCCAACCGGGCGCCCTCCGCACCGCGACTGGGGCTGGCCAGCGCACGCGGCTCCCTCCGATCCTCTCTCTGCTGTCCCCCCTGTTCCAGCGAGGCTTTGGCCTCTTTTTGGACTCTCCCATTTATGCTGCGGGGTGGTGGTGGTGGTGGAGGGGGGGGGTCTTCCCAGATGGGAATTTGCCAGATTATTTGGTGAGAGGCACCATCGTTACTCTTTGTAAACACCCTCACACAAATAGGAGGCTGTATACCGTACGGGTGGTCCTCAACTTACGACGGTTCGCTTAGTGACCAAAGTTACAACAGCATTGAAAAAAAGTGACTTACGAACACTTTTCACGCTTACCACCTTTGCGGCATCCTCAGGTTAACCTGAACAAAATCCAGACACTTGGCAACTGACCCATATTTATGACGGTCGTAGTGTCCTGGGATCACGTGATCCCCTTTTTTGCAACCTGCTGGCAAGCAAAGTCAAGGGGGAAGCCGGATTCCCTTAACAACCGTATCACTAATTTAGCAACCGCAGCGATTGACTTTAACAACGATGGCAAGAAAAGTTGTAAAATAGAGCAAAACTCACTTAAGAAATATCTCGCTTAACCACAGAAACGTTGGGCTCAATTGCGGTCGCAAGTCGAGGACTGCCTGTATTGCATTCACCTAGATCAGAATTTCCGAACCTTGGAAACTTTTTAAGACTTGTAGATTTCAACTCCCAGAATTCCCCAGCCGGCTTCTCACAGGCAAGTTTAATGGGGGAAGCTGGATTTGCTTAACAATTTACGTGATTCACTTAGCAACTTGTGGCGATACAGTTAACAACCGTGCCAAAAAGGTCAGGTGCCATGGTGGGTGCTAGGGAGCATGGGGATTGAGGCTGGCCTTTGTGGACTTTGAGGCCCCACTCCGGCCAGTGCTGGCCCTGAATTAGAGGTGTAGAAAAGTGGCAGCAGACCGAGAATGCAGAAGGCCACTGGTGTGAAGGGCCAATTTAAGTCCTCTGCTCTCCCTGTGGCACCTGCCTCTTCCTGCTTAACGACCTGCACGGTGCTGGGGTTACGACAGCAAGCAGGACTGCTAGGATTGTCATCCCTAAGTGATGCGGTCATGTGCATTGGGCTGTATGATCACCATGACAAAAAGCCTGGTCCCAATGACTGTCATAAGTCGAGGAGTATCTGCGCTGCAGATGTCCTTGTATTGTCCTTGAGATGCAGTGGTCTGTGAATCCAATCCTTCCACGATTTTAATATTCTGCGAGGCTCTTAAAGTCCCAAGTTCATACATCGCCTTAAACCAGGGTGTCCTTAACTTGTTCATTTGTTTGTTGCTTATATCCTTATGATTTATATTGATATTGTTTCCTGATTGCTTATTTGTACCCCATGACTATCATTAAGTGTTGTACCTTATGATTCTTGATGAATGTATCTTTTCTTTTATGTACACTGAGAGCGTATGCACCAAGACAAATTCCTTGTGTGTCCAATCACATTTGGCCAATAAAATTCTATTCTATTCTAATTGTTGCAATGGCACTCTTGTTACAGTAGCTGTCAAAAAGACAAGCTGTGTTGTGCACAGGTCAATAATTGAAACAATTGTGTCTAGTTCACTCAAACATGTGTTGTCCAGCAAAGACAACATACTTTGGCATATCCTATGCAACATACTGTGTGTCATATATGTGGGCATATGCATAATTTTATATTTATTTCATCATGTTTATGTAGTGTCTATTGGAGGTAGAGACCCTTTTGAGAGCTGCATGCAACGGAGTTTCATTTTCATGCGTGCTGATTAGTGTACTTTCAAAGTGACAATAAAGTTATCCTAAGTCTAAAGAACTACAACTCTCATATGCCCCAGCCAGCAGGGGAAGTGACCAGTATTAAATCACTGGGCATGTCCAAACGGGCAGGGAACTCAGCAGATGCTGCAGCAGAGAAAAAGCAGCGTTGCCGGAGAAGTGTCCTAACCCCCCCCCCATGCAATAAGATTTCATGCTCAAATAAATTCAGATAACAAAAAAAACGCACAATTTTAAACCCAATTATTCTTACCTATTTATTTATTTATTATTTATTTATTATATTTCTATACCGCCTTTCTCCCGTAGGACTCAAGGCGGTGTACAGTCAAGAAAAATATAGACACACAAACATCATAAAATTTCTAATTAAAATTTAATTTAATACATGCAGCATAATATTAGACTAGAAAAACGTAGATTTCATGAAAACCTAGAAACCCAGTCAAGGATTTAAAAAAACTTAATATTTGGGTTTAAAAACCTTGCAACTAGCAACCCTGACCAAAACATAAATGCACAGAACAAATTGCCCACAGCTCTATGAAGTTGCAGCGGCAACAGCAGCGCATGGCAACAGCAGAGAGGCCCAGAAATATGCGGGCGGGAGGGCGGGAAGTGAGCATGCATGCGCAGAGGAGCGTGGCAGAGATAGGAGATAGTTTCAGTAGAGGTGACTTCTTCCTCATTCAAAACTTCTTTCGGGTCACGTGAGGGCGCCTCTTAGCTGGGCTGGCTTGGGCTTCCTTCACTCGAGCTACCTGGAATGGTGGGCAGAATTTGTATCTGAGGGTGGGATTGCACCAGTGGTGAAATCCAAAATTTTTTACTACCGGTTCTGTAGGCGTAGGTTGGTGGGTGTGGTTTAGCTTGGTGGGTGTGGCAGGGGAAGGATACTGCAAAATCCCCATTCCCTCCCCACTCCTGGGGGAAGGATATTGCAAAATCCCCATTCCCTCCCCACTCCTGGGGGAAGGATATTGCAAAATCCCCATTCCCTCCCCACTCCTGGGGAAGTATATTGCAAAATCTCCCCACCCCACTCTAGGGGAAGGATACTGCAAAATCCCCATTCCCTCCCCACTTCTGAAGGAAGGATATTGCAAAATCTCCCTTCCCACCCCACTCCAGGGGAAGGATACTGCAAAATCCCCATTCCCTCCCCACTTCTGGGGGAAGGATATTGCAAAATCTCCCTTCCCACCCCACTCCAGGGGAAGGATACTGCAAAATCCCCATTCCCTCCCCACTTCTGGGGGAAGGATATTGCAAAATCTCCCTTCCCACCCCACTCCAGGGGAAGGATACTGCAAAATCCCCATTCCCTCCCCACTTCTGGGGGAAGGATATTGCAAAATCTCCATTCCCACCCCACTCTGGGGCCAGCCAGGGGTGATATTTCCCAGTCCTCCAAACAACTCAACATTTCCGCTACCGGTTCTCCAGAACCTGTCAGAACCTGCTGGATTTCACCCCTGGATTGCAGAAGACCGAGGGGATCTCCATGAAGGACGGCCCTGCAATGTAGGACAGCATTGCTTTTCCTGGGTTGCAGCATCCGGGGTTTGCCTTGACCACAGTAAAGGATGAGGAAAAGCCTGGCTTGCTTCCTGACCAGTCTTCACAGCGGTTGCTTTTCCCACTTCTTCACCCATAACCTGGGCATTTCCTCGTGGTCTCCTTTTCAAGTTGCAACTAATTTTGACCAAAGGGCCCAGCCTCCGTACTCAAACTAAACAAGCCTCTTTCTCTGGGTTTTTGCCATCCCACTTTGCAGAACGACGGCCTTCTAAAACAGGGGTCCCCAAACTTGGCAGCTTTAAGACGTGTGGACTTCAACTCCCAGAATTCTCCAGCCAGCTTTGCTGGCTGAGGAACTCTGGGAGTTGAAGTCCACACATCTTAAAGCTGCCAAGTTTGAAGACCTTTTTTTCTAAAGGTGTTTGAGCAGGAGAGAACATGACCTCTCTACGTCTATGGAGATTGTCCCAAGGGTGCTTCCCCCCCCCCCCAAGAGGCAACTGGACTTTCTGTTTCTTTCTTTGAAGACGTTTCGGTTCTCATCCAAGAAGCTTCTTCAGCTGTGACTGGAGGGTGGGGAATGGAAGGATTTGTATTCCTTGCAGACAGCTGGCCATTTGCATCCTTTCTGTGGGTCGGTGAAGCACTTGGAGGTTTGTCTGTGTCATCAGGGTCACCTGAGTGGTGCTCCTAATTCCTGTAGTCTGCAATTATTTTCCCTCTGGAAATCCATTCCTACTCCCACATCATTCCAAGGGTGTTCATCCCAAATTGTATAGATAGAAGTCTGTAGAGATCCTCAGTCATCCCAGTCACAGTTGTCCCAAAGGTGCTTTTTTCAGGAGGCAACTGGACTTTCTTTTTTTTCTTTTGAAGACGTTTCGCTTCTCATCCAAGAAGCTTCTTCAGCTCTGACTGCAGGGTGGATGAAGGAAGGATTGATACTCCTTGCAGACAGCTGTTCCAAACATGCTTTTTCTTTTTTTTTTTCCCCCAAGAGGCAACTGGACTTTCTGGTTTTTCTTTGAAGACATTTCGCTTCTCACCCAAGAAGCTTCTTCAGCTCTGACTGGAGGGGGTGGGGGTGGGGGTGGGGGGAAGAATAGAAGCTTCTTGGATGAGAAGCGAAACGTCTTCAAAGAAAAAACCCCCAAGAAAGTCCAGTTGCCTCTTGGGGAAAAAAAAGA